>NC_092372.1:139809539-142309539 GCF_030028105.1 Mobula birostris
GTTTAATATTTTTCTGCAAGATACCTATGTTCTTTGGAAACTTAGCAGCTGAAGGATAACTGGAGAACTCTGAGAAAAAGGCACGTGCCTTAATAACTGCATGTGATCTAAGATGCACTTGATGACTTGCACCCTGACTTCCTTTCTTGTTCATTTGGTGGAATGGCAGGCTTCTACTTTGTTCCACTTCTTGATAGTATATGCTAGAGGGAAGTCATGAGAGGCTGGATAAATAGGGACTCTTTCTCATCTTTCAATTTATTGCTATTTTAAAGGATCTTTATAAAGAATGACAGATTTAGATTCGGCTGAAACTCTCAAAAGAGGAACCAGATAATTGGAGCTAGTGGGGAAAAAGCAGTGGAATTGCTCTAACTGTGCATTCCATTCAAAGAAATACCACAGACCCACGTTGTTTCCATTACAGCACTGCTCAGGAATGACAAAGGAGGCATTAAAACAAAGCAAGAGCGAGAAATAAAGAAGAGGGATCAGAAGTCAGGATAACACATTCACTAACAGAAAGGTTTGTAAAAGTAAGATAGTAGGTGGTTATACAGAGTTATTGAGTAAATATGCTTTAGAGGAGTGGGGTACAAGGGCTAGAAAGACAACCTACACTAGTGGAGTGGAAAGATTAGGAAACAAATTGGGCTGATCCTTTTAGAACCAATCCAATCAGCTCCCAATCATTAGCAGTTGCATTAATTGCTACTAAATCTTCATTACCCTCTTCACTAACATGAGACTGGAACTAAGTGAGTGCACTTGATGCATCTCAGGTACAGGGTTTGGCTTGAGCATTAGAAAAATCAACGTTCAATTACTTGCATTGGAGAAGTTCGGACAACCTTATTTCTGGATATATAGTAACATTAATATATTGAGTAATCCCAAGGTAATTCAGCAAAAGCCTGTTAAAATGCCAAGCAAGAAATAGGGTAAAGGATAGAAAAGCAGGGCACATGGGGTGATGGGGAAAAGAGGTTTCGAAAATTAGGAAATATGTAACAGGATATTTCCCACATCTTAATATCAGAAGAGCTAAGGAGAAGGAAAACAGAATAGGCAGACATAAGAGAAGGGTTTTTTTTTTCCTGGCAGTTGTAGCATGTGTCATTGTACACCAGTCATTGAAAGTGGGCATGCAGGTTCAGCAGGCGGTGAAAAAGACGAATAGTATGTTGGCATTCATAGCAAGAGGATTCGAGTACAGGAGCAGGGAGTTCTAATGCAGTTGTACAAGGCCTTGGTGAGACCACACCTGGAGCGTGTAGTTTTGGTCCCCTACTCTGAGGAAAGACATTCTTGCCATAGAGGGAGTACAAAGAAGGTTCACCAGATTGATTCCTGGGATGGCAGGACTTTCATATGAAGAAAGACTGGATCGACTAGGCTTATACTCGCTGGAATTTAGAAGATTGAGGGGGGATCTTATTGAAATGTATAAAATTCTAAAGGGATTGGACAGGCTAGATGCAAGAAGATTGTTCCCGATGTTGGGGAAGTACAGAACGAGGGGTCACAGTTTAAGGATAAAGGGGAAGCCTTTTAGGACAGAGATGAGGAAAAACTTCTTCACACAGAGAGCGGTGAATCTGTGGAATTCTCTGCCACAGGAAACAGTTGAGGCCAGTTCATTGGCTATATTTAAGAGGGAGTTAGACATGGCCCTTGTGGCTAAAGGGATCAGGGGTTATGGAGAGAAGGCAGGTACAGGGTTCTGAGTTGGATGATCAGCCATGATCATACTGGATGGCGGTGCAGACTCGAAGGGCCGAATGACCTACTCCTGCACCTATTTTCTATGTTTCTATGTTAACTGCAACAATAAAATGACCAGTGATTGTTAATCCTGGGAACTAAAATCTCGCACTACAAGTATTATAAATAAGTTTTGATAAAGCAATTAATTGCATCCATTTCCTTGCAAGCATTTAATCATGGAATAGATTAAAAGGCATCTAGTTTTAAATTTAGTCTGGTCAGGCATTTGTCGTTTGTTTGGCACGTGGGCAGAGTAAAAGGCAACGTTAACTTCTTACTGTAATGAATTTGACTTTCAAAGGCTCTGCTGTATTTTACAGATCAATGATCGATAGCTAAAAATTCAACAGAATAACCATTACATCAAATTAAGGCATAAGTAAAATCAGTGAATTTCCATTTTTTATATTTTTGTATGAATCAGCATCAGCATGATCCTGTATGTTTTTTAGTGTCTTACACAGGCAAAGAAAACCATGCTGTTCTTGAAATTTGAATCCATGTGATATTTTGCCTAAGCTGTGCAAATTTGACTTTGTGTGATAGTGCAAAATGAGCAGTGTTAATTCATCTCATTTCATAAGTCACTTGAAGAGGTACCAAAGTTGACAATATTAGCCTATAAATTCATTAGCATAGCACATTTTTGATGCCCTGCAAAACTATATTACTTGAATGTAAGTAACATCCAGTACTTATCGTCCATCCCAGATTTCACCTTAACAGCAAAATTCAACTATATTTTAGGTTTGGCTTGTAGTCAGCTGAAGTGAAGCAGGGTTTATCTGAAAGGCCAGAAGACTGCCGAAGATGTAAGAAGCTGGGTAAATACCGAGCTCAAGATTGTCTCTTGACATTCTCATGGCGCAATTAGAGGTTGATTAGTATAACGTTATGGGCATTTCTGATTTGTGGCTAAAAGAAGGTCATAGTTGGGAGTTCAAACGTCAAAGGATATACTTTGTATCGAAAGGACAAGCAGGAAGGTATAGGCAGTGGTGTGGCTGTGTTCGTGGGAGACTGAGCTACATCTTTAGAAAGAGGTGACATAGAGTCAAAGAATGTCGAATATTTGTGGGTCGAGTTAAGAAACCGCAAAGGTGAAAAACCATGATGGGAATCATATATAAGGCTTCAACTAGTAGCCAAGATGTGGGGTTGAGTTTCAAAAGGAGCGGGAAAGGGCATGTAGTAAGGGTAATGTCACAATTGTAATGGAGTACACCAATATGCAAGGGGATTGGGAAATTCGGATCGCAAGAAAGAGAATTTGTTGAATGCCTGCAAGATGGCTTTTTAGAACAGCTTGTGTTCAAGCCTTCTATGGGAAAAGCTATCTTAGATTGGATGTTGTGTAATAATCCAGATATTATTAGTCAGCTTAATATATAGGAAGCCTTAGGAGGTAGTGATCATAATATGATTGAATTCGTACCGCATTTCCAGAGGGAGAAGCATAAGTTACCTGTATCTGTATCACAATGGAATAAAGGGCATTACAGAGGCATGAGAGAGAAGCTTCTCCAGATGGATTTGGAGGGGGAAACTGGCAGGGATGACAGCAGAACAGAGGTGGTTGAAATTTCTGGGAACAGTTCACAAGGTGAAGGATATATATGTTCTACAAAGGAGGAAGTTCTCAAATTGCAAGGCTAGGCAACCATGGCTTACAAGGGAAGTTAATGACTGCATAAAAGCCAAGGAATGGGCATATAAGGTAACAAAAGTGAGTGGGAATTTAAATGATTGGAAAGCTTTTAAAATCCAACAACAGGCTAACAAAAAAACTAGAGGAAAGGAAAAGAAGAAATATGAGGGCAAACTAGCCATTAATATAAAGCAGGATACATGGAACATAAGAACATAAAATAGTACAGCACCCTTCGGCCCACATTGTTGTGCCGAGCCTCAAACCCTGCCTCCCATATAACACCCCCCCACCTTAAATTCCTCCATATACCTGTCTAGTAGTCTCTTAAATTTCACTAGTGTATCTGCCTCCACCACTGACTCAGGCAGTGCATTCCTCGCACCAACCACTCTCTGAGTAAAAACCTTCCTCTAATATCCCCCTTGAACTTCCCACCCATTACCTTAAAGCCATGTCCTCTTGTATTGAGCAGTGGTGCCCTGGGGAAGAGGCGCTGGCTATCCACTCTATCTATTCCTCTTAATATCTTGTATACCTCTGAAGATGCGAAAAGATTTTTCTGTTATATAAAGAATAAAAGGGAGATGATAGTTGATATTGAACCACTGGAAAATGATGCTGGTGAGGTAGTAATGGGGGACAAATAAATGGCTGCTGAACTTAATAAATACTTTGCTTGAATCTTTACTGTGGAAGACATGAGCAGTGTACCAGAGGTCTGTGAGCATTAGGGAGCAGGAGTGAGTGCCATTGCTATTACAAAGGAAAAAGTGCTAGGGAAACTGACAGTTCTAAAGTGGGTAAGTTACCAAGGCCAGATGGTCTACATCCCAGAGTCCTAAGAGAGGTTGCTGAGAGATAATGGATGCATTGGTCATGATCTTTCAAGAATCACTTGGTTCTGACATGGTCCCAGAGGACTGGAAAATTACAAATGTCACTTCACTCTTTAAGAAGGGAAGAAGACAAAGGAGAGGAAATTATAGGCCAGTTAGCCTTACCTGTGTGCTTGGGAAAGTGTTGGAGTCCATTATTAAGGATGAGGTTTCGGGGTACTTGGAGACTACTGATAAATTAAGTCAAATACAGCATGGTTTCTGCAAAAGGAAATCTTGCCTGACATATCTGATGGAGTTCTCCAAGGAATTAGCAAACAAGGTGGACAAAGGAGAGACAGTCGACGTCAGTTACTTAGATTTTCAAAAGGCATTTGATAAGGTGCCACACGTGAGGCTGCTTAACAAGATTAAATCATTTGGCAGTGCATGAAAGATACTGGCATGGATAGTGGAATGGCTGACAGGCAGGAGGCAACCAGTGGGAATAAAGGGTCCTTTTCTGGTTGGCTGACAATGACTAGTGGTGTTCCTCAGCGGTCAGTATTGGGACTGCTAATTTTCACATTGTTTGTTAATAATTTAGATTGAGGAAATGATGGCTTTGAGGCAAAGTTTGTAGATAACATGAAGGTAGGTGGAGGGTTAGGTAGTGCTGAAGAAGTAATGTGACTGCAGCAGGGCTTAGACAAATTGGAAGAATGGACAAAAAGGTGGCAGATGGAATACAGTGTTGAGAAATGTAAGATAATGCATTTTGGTAAAAGGAACAATAGTGCAGTGTATTATCTAAATGGTGAGGAGGTTCAAGTATCAGAGGTGCAAAAGAACTTGAGCACAGGTTGAGTCTGTGGTAAAGAAGGCAATTGCAATGTTGGCATTTATTTCAAGGGAAATAGAATATAAAAACAAGGAGATAATGCTGAAGCTTTATAAGACACTAGTCAGGCCGCACTTGGAACATTGTCAACAGTTTTGTATTTCTTTATACTTTATTGTTGTCAAACAATACTAGAACATACAATCATCACAGTGATATTTGATTCTGCGCTTCCCGCTCCCTAGATTACAAATTGATAGTAGATATTAAAAATTTAAATTATAAATCATAAATAGAAAATAGAAAAATGTAAAATAAGGTAGTGCAAAAAAACTGAGATGCAGGTCCAGATATTTGGAGGGTATGGCCCATATCCGGGTCAGGATCCGTTCAGCAGTCTTATCACAGTTGGAAAGAAGGTGTTCCCAAATCTGTCCGCATGAGTCTTCAACTTCCTGAGCCTTCTCCCGGAGGGAAGAGGGACGAAAAGTGTGTTGGCTGGGTGGGTCGTGTCCTTGATTATCCTGGCAGCACTGCTCCGACAGCGTAGGGTGTAAAGTGAGTCCAAGGATGGAAGATTGGTTTATGTGATGTGCTGCGCCGTGTTCACAATCTTCTGCAGCTTCTTCCAGTCTTGGACAGGACAACTTCAATACCAGGTTGTGATGCACCCTAGAAGAATGCTTTCTATGGTGCATCTATAAAAATTGGTGAGGGTTTTAGGGAACAGACCAAATTTTTGGGACCTTATCTTAGACAGAATGTACTGTCATCGGAGAGAGTCCAGAGGAGGTTCATGAGGATGATTCCGGGAAAGAAGGGGTTAACATATGAGGAGCATTTGGCTGCTTTGGCTCTGTACCCACTGGAATTTAGAAGAATGTATGGGGATCTCACTGAAACCTACCAAATGTTGAAAGGTCTAGATAAGGTGGATGTGGGAGGATATTTCCTCTGATGGGGGTATCCAGAACTAGAGGGCACAGCCTTAAAATTGAGGGTCGACCTTTTAGAACAGAAGTAAAGAGGAAGTTTTTTAGCCAAAGAGTGGTGAATCTGTAGAATGCTCTGCCACAGACTGTGGTGAGGCAAAGTCCATGAGTATTTTCAAAGTGAAAGCTGATAGATTCCTGATTGAATTGAATTGACTTTATTTCTTACATCCTTCACATACATGAGGAGTAAAAATCTTTATGTTATGTCTCCATCTAAATGTGCAATGTGCAATCATAGTAATTTATAATAATTTATAATAAATAGAACAATCAATCACCGTAAGTTAATCAGTCTGATGGCCTGGTGGAAGAAGCTGTCCTGGAGCCTGTTGGTCCTGGCTTTTATGCGGCAGTACTGTTTCCCAGATGGTAGCAGCTGGAATAGATTGTGGTTGGGGTGACTCGGGTCCCCAATGAACCTACGAGCCCTTTTCTCACACCTGTCTTTGTAAATGTCCTGAATCATGGGAAGTTCACAACTACAGATGCACTAGGCTGTCCGCACCACTCTTTGCAAAATCCTGTGATTAAGGGAGGTACAGTTCCCATCCCAAGCAGTGATGCAGCCAGTCAGGATGCTCTCAACTGTGCCCCTGTAGAAAGTTCTTAGGATTTGGGGGCCCATACCAAACTTCCTCAACCGTCCGAGGTGAAAGAGGTGCTATTGTGCCTTTTTCACCACTGCTGGTGTGTACTGACCATGTGAGGTCCTCAGTGACGTGGGTGCCGAAGAACTTAAAGTTGCTTACCCCTTCAATCCCAGATCCATTGATGTCAAGAGGGGTTAGCCCCTCTCCATTCCTCCTGTAAACCACAACCAATTCCTTTATTTTTGCAACATTGAGGGTGAGATTGTTTTCTTGACACCACTGTGTCAGAGAGATAACTTCTTCCCTGATAGCTACCTTGTTATTGTTTAGGCCAATCAATGTAGTGTCGTCGGCAAATTTAATTAGCAGATTAGAGCTGTGGGTGGTAACACAGTCATGGGTATACAGGGAGTAAAGGAGAGGACATAGTACACAGCCCTGAGGGGCTCTGTGTTGAATAGCTGGGGCATTAAGGGATACAGTGAGAGGGGAGGTGTATAGGGTTAAATGGGATCCGGGATCAGCCATGATAGAATGATGGAGTGGACTCGATGGGCTGAATGGCCTAATTCTGCACCTATGTCTTATTGTCTTATGGTCTGATGGTCTCTGCTTCACCAGTGTCTGGTAATGACAATCATCATCAAATTGAACACTCTTTTAAAGGACAGTCTCTTTCAAATGGACAAGCTACTTTATTATGATCTTGCACTGTTCTCTCTACCTGCATTGCACTTTCTCTGTAACACTGTGTTCTGCACTTTGTACTTGTTTTACCTTGTACTATCTGAATGCATAGATAATGTATTGATCTGTATGAACATTATGCAAGACAAGCTTTGTACTGTACCTGATTACTTGTGACAATAATAAACCAATTTAACAATTTAATGAAATCAAACTGAACTTAGTGCTATATCTGTATATTTATGTTAATTCCCATTTTGATTGCACAGCAGTGGCAGAACAAAACGGATTTTTAAAATATGCCCACTTACGCAAGTGACAATTTGGTGCCCTATATCTTACTTACTTTCATTTAAGAGATTTACACAGCATTTTACTTATGTACAGTTGAAACCAGAAATATCCCTGCTCAGGCAGATTAATAAAATATAATCTGACAATGATTGCACCTAATTTCTTTCACTTCATTTATTCATTTGACCGTGATATGTAAGAGCATTGTCTGAAAGTCTACTGTTGGCTGTGAGAAATGGGTATTTGGAGAATGCATTACATCATTTCAGCTCATATAAAAGTTATTCAGTAGAAGTAGTGCTTTCTTAGAGTTATAGATTTGTTACAGGAAGTCCAAATCCTGCATGACACCTAAAACAGCTGGCACAGCCATTATGCCACAGTCAATCACTGGCAATTTGTTTCAGAATTCATAATTAGTAGCAAGGTTGGGAGCAGCAAACAAATAGTTGATGGAGATAAGCGAGGGGTTAGGACTAGAGATTCATGCGCCAGGGAGAGTAAGAGGGTTAGGACTCTATTAAGCGGATGTGAGGCCATGACAAAGACTTCAATACACATTGTATCGAAAGGAGAGGCAGGAAGGCAGACGGGGCGGATTTGCTCTGTTGGTGAAAAATGAAATCAATCCTTCAGAAACAGCTGACATAGGGTCGGAAGGTGCTAAATTGTGTTGGATAGAGCTAAGGAACTGCAAGGGGAAAAAGTATCTGATGGGAGTTTTATACAGACCCCCAAACAGTAGTAAGGGTGTGATCTATAAATGCATCCCTTAAAGACAATGTTACAATAGTCATGGGGGATTTCAATATGCAGGTTGATTGGCAAAATCAGGTTGGTGCTGGATTCCAAGAGGGGGATTTTCTAGCATGCCTATGAGATGGCTTTTTACAGCAGCTCGTGATTGAGTCCTCTAGGGGCTCAGCTATTCTCAACTGGGTGCTGTGCAATGAACCAGAATTGATTAGAGATCTTAAGTTAAAAGAATCCTTACAGAGGGTGCTCAAAAAATGATCAAATTCACACTAAAGTTTGAGGAGGAGAAGGTAAAGTCAGATGTATCACTATTGCAGTGGAGTAAAGGGAATTACAGAGGCATGAGGCAGGAGTTGGCAAGAATTGATTGGAACAGAATACTGGCAGAGATGACGGCAGAGCAACAATGGCTGGTATTTCTGGAAGAAATTCAGAAGGCAAAGGATATATACACCCCAAAGATGCTTCTAAAGGCAAGAGTCTAATTGAATTTTTTGAGGATGTGACTAAACACATTGATGAATATAGAGCAGCAGATGTAGTGTATGTTGGGGGGGACAGCTTACCTGGGGGAAGCGACAGTGGCCGTGCCTCCGGCACAGAGTCTGGCCCTGTAGCTCAGAAGGGTAGGGCAAGGAAGAGGAGGGCAGTTGTGATAGGGGACTTGATAGTAAGGGGGTCAGATAGGCGATTCTGTGGACGCAGTCCAGAGACCCGGATGGTAGTTTGCCTCCCTGGTGCCAGGGTCCGGGATATTTCTGATCGTGTCCAAGATATCCTGAAGTGGGAGGGTGAGGAGCCAGAGGTCGTGGTACATATAGGTACCAATGACATAGGTAGGAAAAGGGATGAGGTCCTGAAAGGAGAATATAGGGAGCTAGGAAGGGAGTTGAGAAAAAGGACCGCAAAGGTAGTAATCTCGGGATTACTGCCTGTGCCACGCGACAGTGAGAGTAGGAATGCGATGAGGTGGAGGATAAATGCGTGGCTGAGGGATTGGAGCAGGGGGCAGGGATTCAAGTTTTTGGATCATTGGGACCTCTTTTGGTGCAGGCGTGACCTGTACAAAAAGGACGGGTTGCACTTGAATCCTAGGGGGACCAATATCCTGGCAGGGAGATTAGCGGGGGCTACTGAGGTGACTTTAAACTAGAATGGTTGGGGGGAGGGAATCAAATTAAAGAGGCTAGGTGTGAGGAGGTTTGTTCACGACAGGGGGATGGGAACCAGTGCAGAGAGACAGAGGGGTGTAAAGTGAGGGTAGAAGCAAAAAGTACTATGGAGAAAAGTGAAAGTGGCAGGCCGACAAATCCAGGGCAAGCATTAAAAAGGGCTACTTTTCAGCATAATTGTATAAGGGCTAAGAGAGTTGTAAAAGAGTGCCTGAAGGCTTTGTGTGTCAATGCAAGGAGCATTCGTAATAAAGTGGATGAATTGAAAGTGCAGATTGTTATTAATGATTATGATATAGTTGGGATCACAGAGACATGGCTCCAGGGTGACCAGGGATGGGAGCTCAACGTTCAGGGATATTCAATATTCAGGAGGGATAGACATGAAGGAAGGGGAGGTGGGGTGGCGTTGCTGGTTAAAGAAGAGATTAACGCAATAGAAAGGAAGGACATAAGCCGGGAAGATGTGGAATCGATATGGGTAGAGCTGCGTAACACTAAGGGGCAGAAGACGCTGGTGGGAGTTGTGTACAGGCCACCTAACAGTAGTAGTGAGGTCAGAGATGGTATTAAACAGGAAATTAGAAATGTGTGCAATAAAGGAACAGCAGTTATAATGGGTGACTTCAATCTACATGTAGATTGGGTGAACCAAATTGGTAAAGGTGCTGAGGAAGAGGATTTCTTGGAATGTATGCGGGATGGTTTTTTGAACCAACATGTCGAGGAACCAACTAGAGAGCAGGCTATTCTGGACTGGGTTTTGAGCAATGAGGAAGGGTTAATTAGCAATCTTGTCATGAGAGGCCCTTTGGGTAAGAGTGACCATAATATGGTGAAATTCTTAATTAAGATGGAGAGTGACATAGTTAATTCAGAAACAAAGGTTCTGAACTTAAAGAGGGGTAACTTTGAAGGTATGAGACGTGAATTAGCTAAGATAGACTGGCAAATGACACTTAAAGGATTGACAGTGGATATGCAATGGCAAGCATTTAAAGGTTGCATGGATGAACTACAACAATTGTTCATCTCAGTTTGGCAAAAGAATAAATCAAGGAAGGTAGTGCACCCGTGGCTGACAAGAGAAATTAGGGATAGTATCAATTCCAAGGAAGAAGCATACAAATTAGCCAGAGAAAGTGGCTCACCTGAGGACTGGGAGAAATTCAGAGTTCAGCAGAGGAGGACAAAGGGCTTAATTAGGAAGGGGAAAAAAGATTATGAGAGAAAACTGGCAGGGACCATAAAAACGGACTGTAAAAGCTTTTATAGATATGTAAAAAAGAAAGATTGGTAAAGACAAATGTAGGTCCCCTGCAGACAGAAACAGGTGAATTCATTATGGGGAGCAAGGACATGGCAGACCAATTGAATAATTACTTTGGTTCTGTCTTCACTAAGGAGGACATAAATAATCTTCCAGAAATAGTAGGGGACAGAGGGTCCAGTGAGATGGAGGAACTGAGCGAAATACATGTTAGTAGGGAAGTAGTGTTAGGTAAATTGAAGGGATTGAAGGCAGATAAATCCCCAGGGCCAGATGGTCTGCATCTTAGAGTGCTTAAGGAAGTAGCCCAAGAAATAGTGGATGCATTAGTGATAATTTTTCAAAACTCGTTAGATTCTGGACTAGTTCCTGAGGATTGGAGGGTGGGTAATGTAACTCCACTTTTTAAAAAAGGAGGGAGAGAGAAACCGGGGAATTATAGACCGGTTAGCCTAACGTCGGTGGTGGGGAAACTGCTGGAGTCAGTTATCAAGGATGTGATAACAGCACATTTGGAAAGCGGTGAAATGATCGGATAAGGTCAGCATGGATTTGTGAAAGGAAAATCATGTCTGACAAATCTCATAGAATTTTTTGAGGATGTAACTAGTAGAGTGGATAGGGGAGAACCAGTGGATGTGGTATATTTGGATTTTCAAAAGGCTTTTGACAAGGTCCCACACAGGAGATTAGTGTGCAAACTTAAAGCACACGGTATTGGGGGTAAGGTATTGGTGTGGGTGGAGAATTGGTTAGCAGATAGGAAGCAAAGAGTGGGAATAAACGGGACCTTTCCAGAATGGCAGGCGGTGACTAGTGGGGTACCGTAAGGCTCAGTGCTGGGACCCCAGTTGTTTACAATATATATTAATGACTTGGATGAGGGAATTAAATGCAGCATCTCCAAGTTTGCGGATGACACGAAGCTGGGTGGCAGTGTTAGCTGTGAGGAGGATGCTAAGAGGATGCAGGGTGACTTGGATAGGTTGGGTGAGTGGGCAAGTTCATGGCAGATGCAATTTAATGTGGATAAATGTGAAGTTATCCACTTTGGTGGCAAAAATAGGAAAACAGATTATTATCTGAATGGTGGCCGACTAGGAAAAGGGGAGGTGCAACGAGACCTGGGTGTCATTATACACCAGTCATTGAAAGTGGGCATGCAGGTACAGCAGGCGGTGAAAAAGGCGAATGGTATGCTGGCATTTATAGCGAGAGGATTCGAGTACAGGAGCAGGGAGGTACTACTGCAGTTGTACAAGGCCTTGGTGAGACCACACTTGGAGTATTGTGTGCAAGTTTGGTCCCCTAATCTGAGGAAAGACATCCTTGCCATAGAGGGAGTACAAAGAAGGTTCACCAGATTGATTCCTGGGATGGCAGGACTTTCATATGAAGAGAGACTGGATAAACTGGGCTTGTACTCGTTGGAATTTAGAAGATTGAGGGGGATCTGATTGAAACGTATAAGATCCTAAAGGGATTGGACAGGCTAGATGCAGGAAGATTATTCCCGATGTTGGGGGAGTCCAGAACGAGGGGCTACAGTTTGAGGATAGAGGGGAAGCCTTTTAGGACCGAGATTAGGAAAAACTTCTTCACACAGAGAGTGGTGAATCTGTGGAATTCTCTGCCACAGGAAACAGTTGAGGCCAGTTCATTGGCTATATTTAAAAGGGAGTTAGATATGGCCCTTGTGGCTACGGGGGTCAGGGGGTATGGAGGGAAGGCTGGGGCGGGGTTCTGAGTTGGATGATCAGCCATGATCATAATGAATGGCGGTGCAGGCTCGAAGGGCCGAATGGCCTACTCCTGCACCTATTTTCTATGTTTCTATGTTTCTATATGGATTTTAGCAAGGCATTTGACAAGGTACACCATGCAAGGCTTATTGATAAAGTAAGGAGGCACGGGATCTAAGGGGACATGTGCTTTGCGGATGCAGAACAGGCTTGCCCACAGAAGGCAAAGAGTGGTTGTAGATGGGTCATACTCTGCATGGAAGTAGGTGAGCAGTGGTGTGCCTCAGGGATCTGTTCTGGGACCCCTTCTCTTCATGATTTTTATAAATGACCTGGATGGAGGGGGTGGGTTAGTAAATTTGCTGATGACACCAAGGTTGGGGGTGTTGTGGATAGTGTGGAGAGCTGTCAAAGGTTACAGCGGGACATTGATAGGATGCAAAACTGGGCTGAGAAGTGGCAGATGGAGTTCAACTCAGATAAGTGTGAGGTGGTTCATTTTGGTAGGTCAAATATGATGGCAGAATATAGTATTAATGGTAAGACTCTTGGCAGTGCAGAGGATCAGAGGGATCTTGGGGTCCGAGTCCATAGGACACTCAAAGCTGCTGTGCAGGTTGACTCTGTGGTTAAGAAAGCATATGGTGGATTGGCCTTCATCAATCATGGGATTGAGTTTAGGAGCTGAGAGGTAACGTTGCAGCTATATAGGACCCTGATCTCATCCCACTTGGAGTACTGTGCACATTTCTGGTCGCCTAACTATAGGAAGGATGTGGAAACCATAGAAAGGGTGCAGAAGAGACTTACAGGGATGTTGCCTGGATTGGGGAGCATGCCTTTTGAGAATAGGTTGAGTGAACTTGGCCTTTTTTCCTTGGAGCAACAGAGAATGAGAGGTGACCTGATAGAGATGTATAAGATGATGAGAGGCATTGATCATGTGGATAGTCGGAGGCTTTTTCTCAGGGCTGAAATGGCTAGCATGAGAGGGCACAATCTTAAGGTGCTTGGAAGTAGGTACAGAGGAGATGTCAGGGGTAAGTTATTTACGCAGAGAGTGGTGAATGCGTGCAATGGGCTGCTGGCGATGGTGGTGGAGGCGGATATGATAAGGTATTTTAAGAGACTCCTGGACAGGTATATGGAGCTCAGAAAAATAGAGGGTTAAGTGTAACCCTAGGTAATTTCTCAGGTAAGGACATTTTTGGCATAGCTTTGTGGACCAAGGGGCCTGTATTGTACTGTAGGTTTTCTATGTTTCTATGTTTCTATGACACAACTGCAACTCAGAAGAGAAGTCAAAGCCAACACAAATGCCAAAGAGAGGGCTTATAATAGAGCAAAAATTAATAGGAAGTCAGAGGATTTAGAAGCTTTTAAAAACCAACAGAAGGCAACTAAAATTGTCAGTAAGAAGGTAAAGATGGAATACAAACATATGCTAGCCAATAATATTAGAGAGGATACCAAAAGTTTCTTCGGATACATAAAGTGTAAAAGAAAGGTTATTGTGAGTGGATATTTTTCTGCTGAGAAATTATGTTGGAGAGGTAGTAATGGGGCAAGAAAATGGCGAATGAACTGAATAAGTATTTTGCATCAGTCTTCATGGAAGACACTAGCAGCATGGTGGAAGTTCCAGGTGTCAGGGTGTGAAGGAAAAAATATGCTTGAGGATTAAGGTTTAACAGAATCATGGGATAGTATGATAAGAAGCAGAATGGGCTGACCTTACTTGTGCTAACTAACAATAGATCATGTCATTAATGAGGGACTGTTGACCCTCGTCTGAGAGGCGTCAGCAAATTTCAGTGTGAATAACGATTTGTTTTGTACTCTGATCGATGAGGAACCGATTTTGTAGATGCTAATTTTGTGTAAATTGCAGAAACAGTGTCTTGAGACCTGCTGACCTAATGTGATTAGATTTGCTGTATAAATTTGAACTACAAACTTGCATTGGTAGAGTTGTAGCTCATTGCAGGAACATTTTCCCATGAATTCATGAAATGTAGGTGGTAACTAGTTTCAAGGTCCAAGAGTGTAGTCTGACACGAACCTACACACACACACACACACACACACACACACACACACTCAACTGAACACCACTTCTGTCCCTTTGCAACTTTTGCTCGTCTCTTTCTCAATTCCTGCTAAAACATTTTTTACATTTACACTTACATTTACATTTACATTTACATCATTTATTATTACATTGTAATTTGTCCCTTACTGTGCCTATTGTCTTGTTTATTAATTACTATACTGTCTTGCACTGTTTTGTGCACTTTATGTAGTCCCGTGTAGGCCTGAAGTCTAGTGTAGTTTTGTGTTGTTTCACGTAGTCTAGTGTAGTTTTGTGTTGTTTCATGTAACACCATGGTCCTGGAGTATCCTTGTTTTGATTTTACTGTGTACTGTACCAGCAGTTATGGTTGAAATGACAATAAAAACGACTTGACTCGACTTGCCTATTTTGTGTTTAATCAGTACTAAATTCTCTAACACAGGGGTCATGAAGTGTGTGAAGATACCATTTCTAGAGAGAAGATTCTTGGAAAGTTGAAAGGTCTGAAGATAGGTAAGTCACCTGGACCAGATGGTTTACAGCCCAGAGTGTTGAAAGAGATCGCCAAAGAGATTGTGGAGACATTAGTAATGATCTTTCAAGAAACACTAGATTCTGGAATGGTTCCAGAAGACTAAAAAATTGCAAATGTCACTTCACTCTTCAAGAAGGGAGAGAGGCAGAAGAAAGGAAACTGTACTTCGTTTCGTCTGATCTCAGTGGTTGGAAAGATGTTGGAGTCGATTATTAAGGATGAATTCTCAAGGTACTAGGAGGCACATGATAAAATAGGCTGTAGTCAGCATGGTTTCATCCAAGGATTTTCTTGCCTGACAAATGTGTTGGAATTATTTGAAGAAATAGCAAGCAGGATAGACAAATGGGAGTCAGTTGATGTTATGGACTTAGACCTTCAGAAGGCCTATGCCACACATGAGGCTGTTTAACAAGCTATAAGCCCATTACAGGAATGATTCTGGCATGGATAAATCTGTGGCTGATTGGAAGGTCACAATGATTGGGAATAAAGGGAGGCTTGTCTGATTGGTTGCCAGTGACTAAGGGTATTCCACAGGGGTCCGTGTTGGGACCAATTATTTTAAAGTTATATGTCAATGATTTGGATGATGGAATTGATGGCTTTGTTGCAAAGTTTGTAGACAAAATGAAGATGAGTGGAGGGGCAGGTAGTTTTGAGGAGGTAGAGAAGCTACAGAAGATTAGGAGAATGAGCAAAGAAGTGGCAGATGGAATACAGTGTCAGAAAGTGTATGGTCATGCACTTGGGAGTCCTTATGCAGGATTCCCTAAAGGTTAATTTTCAGGTTGAGACGGTGGTATGGAAAGCAAATGTAATGTTAGCATTCATTTCAAGAGAACTAGAAACTAAAAGCAAGGATGTAGTTTTGAGGCTTTATAAAGCACTATTGTGGCCTCACTAGTATTGTGAGCAGATTTGGGCCCCTTATTTTAGAAAGGATGTGCTAAATATGAGAATTGCATACAACTGCATGCAATGCATTTTTAAACTCTTCCACTTGTTCCTGTGCCAATCAGACAAAGGGCCCAGAAGGAAATTTATGGACTCTGTAGAATGTGCACGAACTTTGAAGTGAAGATAAGTTGCATGATGTATCACACATATAATGACACACACTGTCACGTTTGTGTGCACTGTGCATCCTTGCTTTTTTTTCCCATCCAGGTTTCCTTATTTCAGGTGTGATGAGCCACTGTCAATCTCCATTCAGAGTGCTGCTGGACCAACTTCCTTGTCAGTACTGCTCCAATCGGAATTTGGAGAGCGCAATTTAAAGAAGTTGACATCCGGGAAGAAAAACGAGAGAGAAAGAGAGAGAGAGCCACTGGGGAGAATCGACAGTTAAAGAATCACGCTAGTTTCTGTACTAACAAATATGTAGTCTTCATGCTCTGACCTGTGTTTTCATATTGTGGATTTTGTGTTTTGGATTACTCCCTTGGATTTGGTTGCCCTGGATCACATCTGTAAATGCATATAAATATTGTAAATATGCTGGAAATAGGACCACCTGTATCTGACTTGTCCTTTTCCAGTCACAAACAATACACAACACTGACTTGTTTTTATGGTGCTTCCCTGACACTCCTAGACTAAAGTCAACCAGGGGACGTAACATAAACTGGGGGCTCACCTGGGATACTTCCTTGTGATTCAGTTTCGTTTGTAAATGGTGAGTCAAAGTTTCTTTTTCTTTTATGAGTGATCACCATGTTGTTGAGTGTTGACCAGTTACATTAGTGTGTTCCAGTTGGGAAGTGTTCACTCCTGCCACCAGAATGCTAGTTTGTTATTTTGCATAGTTATTTTCTATTTTTTGTTTTGGAGGGTAATTCTGGGTGGAGGTACACTATTTGACATTTTGTCTCGGAGTGTTTAAAGGTGTCCCAAGCCCAGCAAGCCTTTGAAGAACAGCTAGGATTTAGTTAGTGTTTGTTGGTTAGGAAGACAGGGACCAAAGAGTGCTCTTAAACAACGTTGGCAGGTTTGGTTGGTGTCACTCACTGTTGTTTAAACTCACTGTGATTTGGATGAAAGTTTCTCAGTGTGGATATGGACCAGTTTAGTGTGCAGATGTTTTTGGTGATCCTACAGTAGGGCAATTAGACAAGTGTTGTAAGGATGACCTGCGGGCCCTGGGAGAGCACTTTAGTTTTCCTGTGGAGAAACAAGCCATGAAAAATGTCATTAAGCATGTTGTATTTGAAGGTCTGATGGAGCGTGGCTTTTCTGTGCTTGGTGCACACGCACCTGATATGGGAAAGCTACCTACAGCTAAAAAGTCTGAGGGGCATGAGGTAGAGCAGATGGAGGTTGAGGTTGGGGCCAAAGTTACATTGCTACCTTACGTGTCCCCTGTATCTGAGGGTGAAGGTTCACTGGCCAGTATGTGTGATCCTCATTTGAGGGTGCATCTGGCACAGCTGCAGCTCACCTCAGAAGAGAAAAAGCACGCACTGCAAACAGAGCTAAACTGTTGGCTGGAGATTCACAGATCGGTGGTAGCGGCTGAGAAGATCAAACTATGGCAGCTGGAGTTTGAGGCAATGAAAATCATTGCAGTTCCAGTTGTGCGGCCAACTCCTGTTCCTCGTCCGCTGTGAGCTCTGACCCAGTGACCCCCCCAAAGACCGGGTTTGATGTGGGTAAGTACATCAAATTAGTGCCACCTTTTCGTGAGAGTGATGTAGATTCGAACTTCAGCACTTTTGAGTGCATAGCAGTGTCTTTGCAATGGACTACAGATGTCTGGCCTCTCCTTTTGGAATGTAAATTTCTGCTAAAAGCACAGGAGGTATGCTTTACTTTGTCGCTGTCCGACAGCCTCAATTATGATACTGTTAAAGCTGCTGACTTCGTGCATATGACTTGGGGCCTGATTCATATAGACAGTGCTTTAGGGCTTACAGAAAGATCACAACTCAGATGTTTGCTGAGTTTGCAAGGGAGAAAGGCCATCTCATTGATAAATGGTGCATGTCAAATAAGCTGATGGATTTAGCTTCTCTTCGGGAGCTGATACTTTTGGAGGAGTCTAAAAACTGTTTACCTGATGTATTGTTCTGTATCTGAATAACCATAAAATGCATTCCTTGTCTCAAGCCACTGTATTAGCGGATGAATTTAGCCTCGTGCATATGAATGCATTTGTGTCTCACTGTGCAGTAGCTCAGACCATTGTGAAAGCGATCTATGTCGCTAAGGCTCACAATGAGAAAGAGCCACCTTCTACATAGAAACATAGAAACATAGAAAATAGGTGCAGGAGTAGGCCATTTGGCCCTTCAAGCCTGCACCGCCATTTATTATGATCATGGCTGATCATCCAACTCAGAACCCCGCCCCAGCCTTCCCTCCATACCCCCTGATCCCCGTAGCCACAAGGGCCATATCTAACTCCCTCTTAAATATAGCCAATGTACTGGCCTCAACTGCTTCCTGTGGCAGAGAATTCCACAGATTCACTACTCTCTGAGTGAAGAAGTTTTTCCTAATCTCGGTCCTAAAAGGCTTCCCCTTTATCCTCAAACTGTGACCCCTTGTTCTGGACTTCCTCAACATCGGGAACAATCTTCCTGCATCTAGCCTGTCCAATCCCTTTAGGATCTTATACGTTTCAATCAGATCCCCCCTCAATCTTCTAAATTCCAACGAGTACAAGCCCAGTTCATCCAGTCTTTCTTCATATGAAAGTCCTGCCATCCCAGGAATCAATCTGGTGAACCTTCTTTGTACTCCCTCTATGGCAAGGATGTCTTTCCTCAGATTAGGGGACCAAAACTGCACACAATACTCCAGGTGTGGTCTCACCAAGGCCTTGTACAACTGCAGTAGTACCTCCCTGCTCCTGTACTCAAATCCTCTCGCTATAAATGCCAGCATACCATTCGCCTTTTGCACCACCTGCTGTACCTGCATGCCCACTTTCAATGACTGGTGTATAATGACACCCAGGTCTCGTTGCACCTCCCCTTTTCCTAATCGGCCACCATTCAGATAATAATCTGTTTTCCTATTTTTGCTACCAAAGTGGATAACTTCACATTTATCCACATTAAATTGCATCTGCCATGAATTTGCCCACTCACCCAACCTATCCAAGTCACTCTGCATCCTCTTAGCATCCTCCTCACAGCTAACACTGCCACCCAGCTTCGTGTCATCCGCAAATTTGGAGATGCTGCATTTAATTCCCTCATCCAAGTCATTAATATATATTGTAAACAACTGGGGTCCCAGCACTGAGCCTTGCGGTACCCCACTAATCACCGCCTGCCATTCTGAAAAGATCCCGTTTATTCCCACTCTTTGCTTCCTATCTGCTAACCAATTCTCCATCCACATCAATACCTTACCCCCAATACCATGTGCTTTAAGCTTGCACACTAATCTCCTGTGTGGGACCTTGTCAAAAGCCTTTTGAAAATCCAAATATACCACATCCACTGGTTCTCCCCTATCCACTCTACTAGTTACATCCTCAAAAAATTCAATGAGATTCGTCAGACATGATTTTCCCTTCACAAATCCATGTTGACTTTGTCCGATGATTTCACCGCTTTCCAAATGTGCTGTTATCACATCTTTGATAACTGACTCCAGCAGTTTCCCCACCACCGACGTTAGGCTAACCGGTCTATAATTCCCCGGTTTCTCTCTCCCTCCTTTTTTAAAAAGTGGGGTTACATTAGCCACCCTCCAATCCTCAGGAACTAGTCCAGAATCTAACGAGTTTTGAAAAATTATCACTAATGCATCCATTATTTCTTGGGCTACTTCCTTAAGCACTCTAGGATGCAGACCATCTGGCCCTGGGGATTTATCTGCCTTCAATCCCTTCAATTTACCTAACACCACTTCCCTACTAACAAGTATTTCGTTCAGTTCCTCCATCTCACTGGACCCTCTGTCCCCTACTATTTCTGGAAGATTATTTATGTTCTCCTTAGTGAAGACAGAACCAAAGTAATTATTCAATTGGTCTGCCATGTCCTTGCTCCCCATAATGAATTCACCTGTTTCTGTCTGTAGGGGACCTACATTTGTCTTTACCAGTCTTTTCCTTTTTACATACTTATAAAAACTTTTACAGTCAGTTTTTATGTTCCCTGCCAGTTTTCTCTCATAATCTTTTTTCCCCTTCCTAATTAAGCCCTTTGTCCTCCTCTGCTGAACTCTGAATTTCTCCCAGTCCTCAGGTGAGCCACTTTCTCTGGCTAATTTGTATGCTGCTTCTTTGGAATTGATACTATCCCTAATTTCTCTTGTCAGCCATGGGTGCACTACCTTCCTTGATTTATTCTTTTGCCATACTGGGATGAACAATTGTTGTAGTTCATCCATGCGACCTTTAAATGCTTGCCATTGCATATCCACCGTCAATCCTTTAAGTGTCATTTGCCAGTCTATCTTAGCTAATTCACGTCTCATACCTTCAAAGTTACCCCTCTTTAAGTTCAGAACCTTTGTTTCAGAATTAACTATGTCACTCTCCATCTTAATGAAGAATTCCACCATATTATGGTCACTCTTACCCAAAGGGCCTCTCACGACAAGATTGCTAATTAACCCTTCCCCATTGCTCAAAACCCAGTCCAGAATAGCCTGCTCTCTAGTTGGTTCCTCGACATGTTGGTTCAAAAAACCATCCCGCATACATTCCAAGAAATCCTCTTCCTCAGCACCTTTACCAATTTGGTTCACCCAATCTACATGTAGATTGAAGTCACCCATTATAACTGCTGTTCCTTTATTGCACACATTTCTAATTTCCTGTTTAATACCATCTCTGACCTCACTACTACTGTTAGGTGGCCTGTGCACAACTCCCACCAGCGTCTTCTGCCCCTTAGTGTTACGCAGCTCTACCCATATCGATTCCACATCTTCCCGGCTTATGTCCTTCCTTTCTATTGCGTTAGTCTCTTCTTTAACCAGCAACGCCACCCCACCTCCCCTCCCTTCATGTCTATCCCTCCTGAATATTGAATATCCCTGAACGTTGAGCTCCCATCCTTGGTCACCCTGGAGCCATGTCTCTGTGATCCCAACTATATCATAATCATTAATAACAATCTGCACTTTCAATTCATCCACCTTATTACGAATGCTCCTTGCATTGACACACAAAGCCTTCAGGCGCTCTTTTACAACTCTCTTAGCCCTTATACAATTATGTTGAAATTAACATACTTCATCTCCTTCTAAGGAAGACCATAAGTGTTTTTATTGTGACAGGTCAGATCATTTACAGCATAAAGAGCAGCGGCAGCTGTCGAACCAGTCCCAAGCTGTGAGTTTGATTAAAACTGCCCATGCTGTTCCTAGGTCTTCAGCTGATGTAGAATCCAAGCCTGACCCTAGCTATATGCCTTTCTTATTTCATGGGCTAGTTTCTAAGTCTGGTATGCGAGACAAACAGGTTTCAGTGACAAGGCGGAGTGATGCTGGCACAACGCAATCTTTCATCTGCTCTGATGTACTAGATTTTCCTGAGGACATGTTTTGTGAGTCACATGTCTTAGTGCAGGGAAAGGTGAAGGGGTGTTTAAAAGGAAGTAATCTTACTTCTAGGATGGACATTTGACAACAACCACTGGGTCAATCCAAACAATACTTGGTTCTTTTGATGCCAATCAATTTCAGAAGAATCACATTTTAAGATAGCTCCAGTAATGTGATCAATCACATTGCTGCTGATAATTTTGTGATCTAAGGCCAGTTACTTCACTATAATTTTGAAATATTGAAGAATTCTGCAATTTAATATTTTTACAAATTAAAGAAAGATTTCCCTTTACCATTGTCAGAGCATCCCAAAATGTTTGGTAATAAAACCCAAGTACAGGTAGTTTATACAGAATGGTTTGTAATGTAAATGTGTCACAAATACCGCTAATCATCTGAAACAGTAGACGTTTATTTTTTTTACTAACTTGTAAGATCTGAACACATTTGTTACAAATTCTTCAGATAAAAAATCAAAAACATTGAACTGAATAGTCTGAAAAAATATAATATTTACAAGTGCAAAGTATTATGCAGTCATCTGTGTAGTTTAACATAGTTTTTAAAAACCTGAACATTAATATTACTTCTAAGTCCTGTAATCAAAGGCAGCCTTTCTTTGTCTGTGGGGCCCTGTTGTTAGCTTCCCAAAGTGCAACCATATTGCCTCTTCAAAAGTCCAATGGCAGAAAAAAAATAAATCAAAATTTCACTAAGATTATAATAAAATTAATGAAGGTGGCAGCTCATGGCTGGCAACAATACTTACATTAAACCTTAAGGATAATTGCACTATGAGTATGTGTTGCTAACTGAGGTTGTTGAGCGATTCGAGGCAGTGAACAGTGTTGGCATCCGATGGTATTAAAGACTGTTGACAATCATGAGATGATATTGAAGATTGTTGATGGTAACAAAAAATGTGGTTCCAAATACAAATGATGGTGATGTAAAATGGACAAAAGAAACACCAGGAGTATATATATTTTACACTCTTTCTCCTCATAGGCTTGCATCAACTCTGTCAACTCCAGTAATACATTGAGTGAATCAGGAATTTTAAAGAAATCAGTTTTCCAAATTTTTAACAGTCTTTTGCAATAATTTGATATACATTCAGCTTCAGTTTTAGTGTTGCTATCATATCTTACTTTGTAGAATGTTTCACCAATGAAACTTGTAAAGTGTGTTGCATTTGTATAATGCACTTTATATTAAAGTGATTTAGCAGTGACCCTAAATATTTTTTCAGCTATCTGGTGCATTCGAAGGGGAGTTTCTATGTTAACAAGCCTGTCATCAGAGACATGTACCAAGATAAATTGGCAAACCGTCTAATTTGTTGTTTCATTTCAACTTCCTTCAAGTATCCTTACCTAATATCTTTGGAAGGACTTGTGCAAATAGCAAAGGGCAAGAGTCAACCACATGTGGTGAATCTAGAATCACTTACAAGCTACATTGTGTAGGAATGGAAAACATCTTCCCCTACTGAGCATTAGATAACTAGATGGTATTTTTCCAACATGTAATCTGTTTTCTGAATTTAAATTTCATAGCAGCCTTACTGAGATTTGTATTCACCTATTTAGTCCTGGCCTCTGTATTATTAGTTTAGTAATTTAACTGCTACATCACCACCAGAGTGTGAAGCCTGATTTATCAAATATATAATACACTCTATAAGTCAATCTGTTCTGAGAGCAGAACGAATCTATTAGGCTTTCACAATTTATCAGACAGCTGTTGAAACATAGCATTTCACATTACATTTCTGCTAATGGGAAAATTACACTGCTATTGAAAAGTGAATTTATGCATATATATAGAATGGTACCGTGCAGTACAGGCCCTTCAGCCCATAATGTTGTGCCAACCCTTTAACCTAATTCAAGATCAAACTAAACCTTCTCTTCCACATAGATCTCTATTTTTCTTTCATGAATGTACCTATATATAAGAGCGCCCCTAGCGAACAGTATCTGAATTAGGTTGGATCATTGAGGATACTTATAGTGGAAGTAGATTAACTTCTGAAACAACAGGACTTAGAGGGCTATGAGAAAGCAGCTCAGAACATGAAGCCTGGGGTAGATCAGACATGGTCATATTAAATGGCAGAGCAGGTTAGAGGGGCAGAGTGGTTTTCTCCTGCTGCCTTTTCTTGTATTCTTTTGTTTTGCACTTTCTTCAGTGTTTTTATAATAGAAGTAAAACGTATTAGGGACAAGTATGATTCAATATGTTTATCACAAAATCCTTGTCTTTGAATTCTACTCTTCTAAAACTGTATCTCAGTAACCTTTTTATGCATTTTGTCAGATTATTAACAATAGTACTTTTAATGGTTCGTGTAGAGGAGGTTCATGAGAATGATTCTGGGAATGAAAGTGTTATTATATGAAGAATATTTGATGGCTCTGGGCCTGTACTCACTGGAACTTAGAAGAATGAGGGGGGATCTCAATGAAACCTACTGCATATCGAAAGGCCTTGATAGGGTGGATGTGGAGAGGATGTTGACTATAGAGGGGGAGTCTAGGACCAGAGGGTACAGCATCAGAATAGAGATTTGCCCATTTAGAATGTAGATGAGGAGGAATTTCTTTAACCAGTGTGTGATGGATCTGTGGAATTCATTGCCACATTACACTCTGGGATGGCTGTGGGGACCAGGTCATTGGTTGCATCCAAAGCAGAGGTTAATATATTCTTAATTTGTCAGGGTGTGAAAGATTACAGGGAAAAGGAAAGAGAATGAGGTTGAGAAGGAAAATAGATTAGCCATGATGGGATGAATGGTCTTATTCTGCTCCTATGCAGAATGGTCTTACATACTTTTACCTGAAAATTTCTTCATTTCTCCAATTATCCAAACAATAAATTGCAGCACACACAATATTAATGTCTTGACAGAGTGATAATTTTTGATCCTCAAAAGGAAGTCATCTTCATTATTGTCTTGCATGTTAGATTATTTTTAATTGTGTTTATGTTGCTTAAAGAACTTGAAATCATGACAGAAAAGTAACAAGATCCTTAGGGACAGAATTTATATGTACTTGGAAAAGGTGGACTTACTGGGGAATAGTCAGCATGTCTTTGTGCTGTGAAGGTCATGTCTTAAAATTTTAACTACGTTTATGAGGAGGTGATGAAGATGAAAATATAGGAAGGGCAGCTATGGATGGACTTTAGTGAAACATTCAGCACATGGGTCTTAAGGGGACCTTGTAGATTAGTTTCAAAATTTGCTTGGTCATAGAAGTCAGAGGGTAAAGGTGGAGGAGTGTTATTCTGACTGGAGTTTTGTAATTTGTGGTGTTCCACAGGGATCAGTGTTGAGATATCTGTTAGTTGTGATGTACATAAGTGATTTGGATGAAGATGTAGGTGGGATGAGTAGTAAGGTTGCAGATGAAGGAACAATTAGACAGAGCTGTGGAACATGAAGAAGGTTGTCAAAGGAAACAGCAGAAAACAGATCAATTGGAAATATGACAGATAGAGTTTAATCTGGAAAAGTGTGAGGTGTTACACTCTGGGAGGTCAAATGAAAGAGGAAAATATACAGTAAGCAGCAAGACTCTAATAAGCATTGATGTATAGATAGATTCTGGGGTGCAGGTCCATAGATCCCTGAATGTGGAATAAAAGTGTATACCATAGAAAAGAAGGCTTATGCATGCTTGCCTCCATTGGTCAGGACATTGAGTATAAAAATATAGAAGTCATATTGCAGCTGGATAAAACTTTGATTAAGTCACTCCTGGAGTATTGAGTGCAGTTCTAGTCCCCACATTACAAGGAACAAAGTGGATGCTTTGAAATAAATACAGAAGAAATTCATCAGGTTTAGAGAGCATTAGCTGTAAGGGGAGGATTAAGTTGGATTATTTACTCTAGAGCATTAGAGAATGTGGGAGGGGGATTGCAGCCTGATAGAAGTGTAGATAATTATGAGAGGCATAACACGGGTAGAGAGGTCGTCTTTGTCACAGAGTGGAAACATCAAATTCTAGAGGTCGCTACAGTACAGCTCAGAGTGTCGGAGTTCAGAGTTCAATTCCAACGCTGTCTGTGAGAAATTTGTAAGTCCTTCTTCTGAGCATGTGCGTGTCCACCCAGTGCTTCGGCTTCCTCCCTCATTCCAAAGGCATGCCAATTAGCAAGTTAATTGGCCATTATAAAGTGTTTTGTGGTTAGACTAGAGTTAAATACAAAGATATGAAGACAGGTGGAGGGGCCGGTAGTGCTGAGGGAACAGAGAGTCTGCAGAGAGACTTGGATAGATTGGAAGAATGGGCAAAGAAGTGGCAAATGAAATACGATGTTGGAAAGTGTATGGTTATGCACTTTGGCAGAAGAAATAAATGGGCGGACTATTATTTAAATGGGGAGAGAATTCAAAGTTCTGAGATACATTGGGACTTGAGAGTCCTCGTGCAGGATACCCTTAAGGTTAGCCTCCAGGTTAAGTCGGTGGTGAAGAAGGCGAATGCAACGTTGGCATTCATTTCTAGAGGAATATAGTATAGGAGCAGGGATGTGATGTTGAGGCTCTATAAGGTGCTGGTGAGACCTCATGTGGAGTACTGTGGGCAGTTTTGGTCTCCTTATTTAAGAAACGATGTGCTGATGTTGGAGAGGGTACAGAGAAGATTCACTAGAATGATTCCAGGAATGAGAGGGTTAACATATGAGGAATGTTTGTCTACTCTTGGACTGTTCTCCTTGGAGTTTAGAAGAATGAGGGGAGACCTCATAGAAACATTTCGAATGTTGAAAGGCATGGACAGAGTGGATGTGGCAAAGTTGTTTCCCATGATGGGGGAGTCTAGTACGAGAGGGCATGACTTAAGGATTGAAGGGCGCCCATTCAGAACAGAGATGCGAAAAATTTTTTTTAGCCAGAGGGTGGTGAATCTATGGAATTTGTTGCCACGGGCAGCAGTGGAGGCCAAGTCATTGGGTGTATTTAAGGCAGAGATTGATAGGTATCTGAGTAGCCAGGGCATCAAAGGTTATGGTGAGAAGGCGGGGGAATGGGACTAAATGGGAGAATGGATCAGCTCATGATAAAATGGCAGAGCAGACTCGATGGGCCGAATAGCCGACTTCTGCTCCTTTGTCTTATGGTCTTATGGTCGAAATAGGTATGTTGCTGCGTGGTGCTGCTCGCTGGACCAGAAGGGCCTGTTCCGGACTGTTATCTCTAAATATATGAATAACTTTAACGTCAGAAGGGAGAAGTTTGATTCAGCTTATTGAGGCAAGTCTTTCATAGAAAGAATGATAACTTCCGGTTTAAGATGGCACTATGGAAGACCAGTGACAATTTACTGGTGGTTCCCAAAGCAAGAAATACAACTAAATATTTTATTAGTAACACTTATTCTGTAGAAAATTGTAGTAAGTAATCACCACAAACAATGAAGAGCCAAGCAAAGGCAAAGGTGATGAGGGTCTAGGCATGCGGGTGTGAGTGAGGTCGAGACATGGTCAAAATGGTATGGGGGAGTGTGAAATAAAGAAAAGTTGGAGCAGAGAAATTTCAGAGCCCGTCCACCTAAATTGAGAGCGAGGTTTGATTGATCCAAGTGCCAGGCAAATTTGGAAAAGTTGGGTGTGGCCAAGATTGTAGTGTCGAGGTCCAGGCCCAGAGTACATCGAAACAACAGGGCCCAGGTCTTAGTGTGAGGAATGACCCGGTTTTTGGATGACTTAAATGCCGGGCCAGATTAGCTGAAGAGACTGGAGGCAAGGGTTGCGCCGATTCTGCTTGTTGCTTCGCAACATTTACTCTGCTCTCCGCTGAACTGAATCTGAGGTCGTGGGCCTGCTCCGGGATTTGTGCCTGTGAGCTCCACAATGTGTTGCTTCACTGTGTGATGAACTGAGGCTGACGCTGTGGGCTGCTCCGACCAGTTGCTCTGGGCTTTGTGTCTATGGCCTTTCTTTCATTCTGAATGCTGTTGCATGCTTTCATTGTTTGCATGATTTTGTGTTTTTCTCTCTCTCTCTCTCTTTGCGCATTGGATGTTTGTTGGTCTTTCTTTTATGGGTTCTTTCGTATTTCTTGTTCAGGGGCTGCCTGTATAGCGGGAAATCTCAAGGTTGTATAATGTATACACACTTTTGTGATAAGTGTACTTTGAACAGAGGTGGTAACATCAGATACAATAGCAATGCATAAATGGCACTTTGATGGGCACATTAATATGCAAGCAATGGAGGGAAATAGACAATGTACAGGCAGATGGGATCAGTTTAATTTGGCATTGTGGTCATTATTGACATTTTGGCTGAAGGACCTGTTGCGGTGCTATACTGTTCAGTGTTACAAGTGCCATGCTCTGTGTTGCTGCTGCTTGAAGAAACTGTGCCAAGTTTTCAATTGTTCTCTGATTTGTAACATTGTATACAGAAGATTCAAGAATCACTTGGGAGCTAACCCATATAATAAAAGGACCTATCTGAGCTGAACAATCTACATGAATTTGTGTTATTTTCCACAGGTCAGCCCAGTGAAACAAAAATGCTGCAATTATCCCAGCATACTCTGTGTACTGTAAGTAATTATGTTCAGTTTTTTCACATCTGTACAGCTTAGTTTATAAATAGAATCTATTCTTTTTTTTTTATATTACTGTATCAGTATAACTGGTAGTGTTCTTGTCTCTCAGCTCCAGCAACCTAGGTTCAATTCTGACCTCTGGTGTTCTCTCTTTGGAGTTTGCATATTATCACTGTTTTGCCACATGCAATCTTCCATTAGCTCTGCTTTAGTCTGTCATCATAAGGCATGCTGGGTGGTAAGTTAATTGGTCTCCATGCATTATCAATAGTGCAGACGAGTGGCGGGGGAATCAGAGGTAATTCATAATTCTGTGAGTAATTAGGTTATAAATGGTGGAATGGGGTTGGTGGGCTTGTTCTAAGAAATCGCATAGGCTCAATGGGCCATGTGGACTCTTTTGTGCCATAAGAAATAATGAAAATTTATTAACTATGAGAACTACAAAATTAGGTTGTAGAATTATACAAAGAGTTACCTAATATGGATTGTGACTTTGCTGAACTAGCTTTGTTTTACCCGACATAGATGGATACCAATTTGGGTCAGTTACAAAAGAGCTTGCTGAGTTAAAGCTGCATAGCAAAACAGCCAATCACTTTCGGAAGCCACCACATGACATGACAGATTCCTCACCATCAGGCATTTGGCCACATGCTATATAATTTTCAGGACCCGGAGCCGCTGTGCTCTGGTAGAAACTCTGTCAACATTGTTCAGACAGAGAGGTGATAAAGGTTACATTTGTTGAAACATCAGTCAGCATATAGGTCTTCCTTGTAGATTGGAGTTTTCATCATTGTTTCAGAATTACAACAGAAAGTTGAAAAATGTTAAGTGATGGCAAGTCATGCAAATTTCTTCAAAATTTGAGTTTTCTGCACTGCACATACTGCTTAAGTTAAGCACTTAACTATAAAATACATCAACTACCCTACACAAGACTGCCAGACCTCGGCAAATCCTCTCATCAAAATTCAGCAATCTACTTAGGCTGTTGTGCAGTTCGTAATATAATGTAGTGCAATAGTAGAACCTTGATTATATTTTATGTAGGCAATAGTTTCTGAAAGTTGAAGGATACCACATAAGCTACGTAGTGGTGATATCATTTTCATGATAAGGCATACCTTCCTGTACGTATGTCTGGAAACTCAATGTCATTTAAGGCCAAAAGCATACAGTCTGCAACCAAACTGTGTTTATGTTTCAATCGTCATACTGACAGTCATCAAAAGAAGTATCTCAGTTCCATGCCATGAATCAGGAACTTACTGCACACTTTACTAATGCCAACAATGAGTCTAATACATGGTTGCAAGTTAGTTTTCCTTAGTAAACATGGGCAATTTGAATCTCAATAATTCTCCTTTAGGTCACCATTATACTGATATATTTTTCTAAGGACATACCTTAAAATGGAGAGCTATGGGGTGGTTATAATGTTCCAGTCCCTCCTGGTTGGTACAGTATTACAGCTATCAGTTACAACTGGGTCACAGCTCCTGTAACTCAAATTCAATTTTGACCTGGGGTGGTCTGGTGAAGTTTGCGTATCTCTCTGTGATTGTTTCTCAATATGCTCTGGTCCCTATAGATCCTAAAGGTGTGAAGACTATTGGCAGGTAAATTGTTCAACTGTGGTAAGTGATAATATCTGAGGGAATTCGATAAATGAGTGGAGATTAGTATAGGATTCTTGACAGATAAAGTGAAAAAGGGTCATAAAACATACCGTAAGAATACAGGTTTCCCCCGCCATCCGAAGGTAGAGCATTCCTATGAAACAGTTCGTAAGCTGAAATGTCGTAAAGTGAAGAAGCAATTACCATTTATTTACATGGGGAAATTTTGTGAGTGTTCGCAGACCCAAAAATAGCCTACCAAATCATGGTACTTTTCCACAATCATTGCCAGCACAGATCTCCATAGCAAAAATCTCATGCAAGCGCCGTCGGCAGAAAATCTCACGCAAGCGCTGTTGGCAAAAACACGGCGCAAGCACTCTCCAGTAATCTTTAAGCTATGAAGCTGCCAAATCATGCCAAATAACACGTAAAAAATACACAGTCTATGTAAAGTAGAAATAATGTATGTACAGTGTAGTATCACTTACCAGAATTGGGAAGACAGCGCAGAGCACACTGATGATGGTGTGTTAGACGGAGTCGGACTTTGGGTGGTGCAGTGGCCCCCACCCTCCAGGCCGCCGACAGATACCGAACCGCGAAGCACGCAGGGGTCCAGCGGTAGCCGGGATGCATCCAGCACATCTTTAAAAAAAAAGCCGAAATAAACATGCTAATTAATTAGGTGCCGCCCGACACGTAAACGTTGGCCCAGATCAGTGCGATTTCCGACTGCGTCGCCTTTAATCTGGGCCGACAATTACGTGTCGGGCGGCACCTAATTAATTAGCATGTTTATTTTGGGTTTTTTCTTAAAGATGTGCTGTGTGCATCCCGGCTACTGCTGCATTCTCCGCGAATCGGTACAGTTTCTGTCCGCGGCCTGGGTATTGGGGTGGTGGGACACTGGGGTGGCATCTTGTCGTTTGTTTCCATTAGAGCAGGCAGCTCATCTTCTCCTATGACTGCCTGTCTCGATGTCGAAGGTCGAGATTCGTCGTCTGCTGTGTCTGATGTGGAAGGCTTGCTTGACTGCTGAGCCTCACGCATTTTTCTATCATACAGTTCATTGTAAGGACTTAACCCATCTTGCAAATATTCCCTAAACTTACGTACCCTTTCAAAATTAAAGTGGTACTTTATCATTGCAGCAAAAATCTCACGCAGTTGCTTCACGTTCATTTCGCTAATGAATTCGGTTTTCATTGTTATCCTTTCTTCTTCCAATTCTTCATCAGCTCTTCATCTATCAGTTCTTGGTCATGGGATGACAAAACCTCTTCAACATCATCTTCGTCAGCTTCCACAAGCCAAACTCACTTTGTCCTTGCTTCGTTCACCACGATCGAAATACTTAATTATGTCTAGCTTTGCACTAAGTGTAACACCCTTACGAGCTCTTTTAGGCTTTTTCGACACCATAGAACTCATCTTGCAAACGACTGCTCACAGGCATGTGTTTAAGCAATGCCATTCTGAATCTGGGGGAGAGCGGCTACTTGGGGCACGTGCTGCCTTTTATCGCGCGCTGATTTTTTTCACGCGCTGCTTTTTTTCGTAACAGTGAAAACATCTTCTGAAGGCGAAAACAGGGTACTAATGTAGGTCTTTTGTAACAGTGAGGTCTTGTAAAGCGAACGTTCGAAAATCGTGGGACACCTGTATTAAGATCAAAAGAGAAACAAGGGGAAGAATACGTCCCGATATGGATTGGTGTGGTTTTCTAGATGTGGAGGTAGAGGAGCTGGGTGAGGTCCTAAATAAAATTTCTTGTCTGCATTTACTGTGGAGAAGATCATGGATGCTCGGGAGTTCAAGGAAGAAAGCAGTGAAGTCATGAAATATATTGGCATGACAAAAGAGGTGGATTTGGTGGTCTTGAGGTGCAAAAAGGTGGATAAACCTTTGGATCGTGTTCAACTACATATATTCTAGGGCATAGCTGAAGCCATGGCAGAGATTTTTGTAACTTTCTTTGCCACAGCTGAGGTACCAGAAGACAGGAAGGTGGTTAACGTTGTGCTTTCTTTTAAGAAGGGCTTTAAGAACAAGCCAGAGATCTATAGGCCAGTCCCTAATATCAGTGGTGGGGAAGTTGGTGGGAGGGATTTTGATAGACTGATCTATTTGCATCTGGAAAGGCATGGACTGATTAGGGATGGTCAGCATGCTTTATGTGTGGGAAATCATGTATCACTAATTTGATTGAGAGTTTTGAAGAGGTGACCAAGAGAGCCAATGAGGGTATTATGGTAGATATTGTCTACATGGACTTTAGAAAGGCCTTACACCAGATCCTACTTAAAAGGCTGGTCTAGAAGGTTAGAACACCTGGGATGCATGGTAAATTAACAAAAAGGATGTAAAATTGGCTTTGGTGCAGCAGGCAGAGTGCATAAGTTGAGTTTTTCTTATTAGATTGGAAGCCTGTGACTGGTGATTTGTTGAAAGAATTGTTGTTTCTGGGTCCTCTGTTGCTTATCATGTATATCAATGATTTGGATGAGAATGTAGATGCAATGCACATTCACTGTCAAGGGCTGGAGGGCCTTTTTGACAAGCTCAGATTTCCAAACATAGCAACTGGGTGCTTATAAAGATCAAAGAGAGTTTTTGAGAACTTAAACTTCCAACTAATATTCTTTGATCAGTTTCTTGTCATAACCAGGAGCCTGTCTCCATTCCTTAATGTAACTTGCAAGCAATAATGAGTGAAGTTAAAAAGACAGCTTAACAAACAAACAGCTCTCCCTGGAACACAGGATACCGGCCCACAGCATGATGCTGTCTTCTCAGCAAATGCACTGTAAGACAATGGGTTTATGTTAATTTGGCTTGAATCAAACCAGGCAATGCTGGCTAAGTTATTTACTTCCAAGGAAGCTTGCAGACCAGATTGATACTATCACATAGCACATCAAATAACTGATCTGTTAACAGTTGGAAGGTTTGTGTACTCAGAGGTCAGTATTCACTATATATATAGCTAGGATGCCTCAGACTTTTGCACAGTATTGTATTTGTCAATGTGGAGCTGTGTGCAGGTTTATGCATCTGGCGGGAGCAAAGGATGTTGGAAATGGTGAGGGTGCAGCATCACAGGAGGGGTATTGGACAGGTGGCAAAGAAAGAGTGCTGGGGTGGGTGACGGTGCAGGTGCAGACACACCCAGCCCTGAGACACCATTTGATTCCAAACATTTGGTGTATTGGTCATTACAGAATGTCTCTCTGGTGCTTTCTGCTCACTTCCCATCTTCCAAACCAGGATTCCCCCTCTACTCTCAATCCACAACAGAGACTGATATCAGAATCAGGTTTATCACTCACATATGTTGTGAAATTTGTTTTTTCTTTGTGACAGCAATACAGTGCGATGCATAAAATTACTACAGTACTGGCCAGTTGGTGGTGCAGTGACATCAGCACCGGACTTCGGAGTGAAGGCTCCCGAGTTCGAATCCAAGTTGGTCCACCCCTCAAGCTCGCTTTCCATCCGTGGTGGACTGAGCGTCGAGCGAGCCATTCGACCTTGTTAAAAAACAAGGGTCGAGTCAGGAACGTTCATATCATGATCCGGTTAATCCGAAAGGAGACCAATCCCGACACTACGCACCAGACAAAAATGGCTGACTGTCTGGTGCAACATGCTAGGAAGGACTACAGTACTGTTTAAAAGTCTTAGGCATCCTAGCTATATACATACCTGCCTAAGACTTTTGCACAGTACTGCAAGAGAGTAGTCAGGTTTGTTAGGTATATCAAGGAACATCAAGGAAAATGACAGAAAGGAGGGATGAGCTGGAATCTATATCTCTGTCTTCAATTTCTATGAAGGATAATTTGTTCATCTGCAACTCATTGATACGTCATTTTAGCTTATAGGAATTGTACCTGTGTATTGGAAATCCCTTGTGCTTGTAATTTGGAATATTTAAAAGACAGAAATCCTCTGAGTTTCAAATATGTTTTAAGAATTTTGTCTAGATTTAAACATATTCACAGATATATGTGTGTGTCTGTGCCCTGATTGTGTGTGTTTGTGTATGTGTGTGTGTGTAGCATGAATATCTCCTGTCCCGGATCTCTAAAGAACTCCAGAGGCGTGCATGTTTGTACATCATGGACCTAAAAGTATTAAGTATGTTGAAAAATATATGGGTGAAATATGCCAAGTGAGTGTCTGCAGACATGTTGTTAGAGAAAGGAAAATGTGAGAAGACCGTAGGGTGGCCTGTGATTTTTTCAATGTAGATGTGAAATGCAAAAACTGTCAGATGAATTCTCTTAAAAAGAAGTGAAAGTGAATAAAAGTTAAAGGAGGAAAGGACACAGAAAGAACAGGCAAAGTATAATCGTGTCTGCTTCAGTGTTTAAAAAGAGCCAGAATCTGTGGATGAATGAGATGACGCTAACCTGCCATACTCCTGCTTTCCCCAGGCATGATTACAACAAAGCCCATGTCTATTGAGTTCTCGGTGAGGTTGGCTTCAGCTGGTGCCCTGCTGCAGGCGGATGCTCCCAATAGCACTATGGGATATGGGAGGGGGAGGGCTGCAGAGGAGATGAATAACTTTGATTTAAATGTACTTTGAACTGATCTACCAGAAGCTCTAAAGTTTTTTCCTTGCACTATAGATTGGCACAGAATACAGTACCGTAAAAAAGAAAATTATGATAATGGAAATGTAGAACACACGTAATGTTTTCAAAAGAATTCCAGCTTAACTCTAGAGGTGGGGATGCCCGTCTTAATAAATGTTATTGCAAATACCATTTGCAACCTAGGTTAAATGAAAATGTATACTGTTACTTCTGTGAGATGAGAAATTGTGAGTGTTTTACAATACGCCAAAAGCAATTACAACATCAAAGAACTAAAGCTGTTAAGGGGAATGGACAATACTTTTGTAAGTCTTCCCAACTGGTTCACTATAGCCTCTGGGCAATATTGTTTAAAAAGCTTTAAGATAGCTATTCTCTAAAATTTGCCAGAGACATAATCCTGAAAGATGCTGCCACTTTTTGCCGCTGCAGAGTCCTCCCTTTGGAAGTTATTTGTGCATCTCCAAATAGTCTTTATGCTGTTACTTAAATATATGGGTTGTGATTATGCACTCGTTATTTTGTTTGTTATCTCCATGGGTAAAAGATTATCCAACTCAGAGAAATGATGCTGTAACTGTTTGTTGTAAGAATTTATTCCTAGATTTGAGATCCCACAGAAAATTTTCATGATGACAGTCTTCATTTTACGAGTTGACAAAAGCCTTGTAGTATCATTTCACCTGTGCTTACCATCCTCAATCTTATGGAGGAACTGAAAGGTAGATCAGGGCCCCGAAATGCAGTCGGATAATCTGCATGACAAAACTGAACTAAAGTAGCCAGCAGTATTTCCACTGGCCTTCATGAAAATATGCTGCATTCCAAACTGTGTAACAGGCCTATCTCCACATGAGATAGCTTTGGGACATCCTACGCACTAGCCAGTTACCCATCCCTTTTTGTTTCAACAGATGGACATCCATATTATGAGTGAAAGCAAGTTGCATTATTGTATAACACTAACACAGGCTCTTAAAGAGACACCTAGATGGAACGTTGCCTCCCAGGTGCCAGGGTCGGGGTCATCTCAGATCAGGTACACAGCATTCTAAAGGGGGACCAAGGACATACAGTAGATAGAAAAAGTGAGGCGGTCCTGTAGAGGGAATTTAGGGAGCTAGGTAGAAAGTTAAAAAGCAGGAACTCCAGAGTAGCAACCTCTGGATTGCTGCATGTACCACATATCAGTGAGGGTAAGAATACGATGATTTGGTAGATACATAGAAAAGTACAACACACAAACAGGCCCTTTAGCCCATCTGAGCCACTTAAACTCTCTACTCCTAGCTAACTGCACCCCAACCATCCATGCATCTATCCAAGCTTCTCTTAAACATTGCAATTGAGCTTCCATGCACCACTTACACTGGCAGCTCATTCCACACTCTAAAAATCCTTTGAGTGAAGAAGTTTCCCCTCATCTTCCCCTTAATCCTTTCACCTTTCATCCTTAAGCCATGACCTCTAGTTAGAGTCCTGCCCAAACTCAGTGAAAAAAGCTTGCATTTTCTCTTATCAATAACCCTCATAATTTTGTATACCTCAATTAAATCTCCCTTCGATCCTTTATGTTGCAAGGAATAAAGTCTTAACCTATTCAATCTTTTGATAAAACTCAGGGTCTCCAGTTCTGGCAATATCCTTGTAAATTTTCTCTGCACACGTTCAACCTTATTTACATCTTTCCTGTAGGTAGGTGACCAAAACTGCACACAATACTCCAAATTAGGCCTCACCAAAGTCTTATACAACTTCAACCTAACATTCCATCTCCTGTAGTCAATACTTCGATTTCTGAAGGCCAATATGCCAAAAGCTTTCTTTACAATCCTATCTACCTCTGATACGACTTTCAATGAATTATGAGCCTGTATTTCCAGATCCCTTTGATCTGCCACCATTCACTGTGTAAGGCCTACCCTGGTTGATCCTACTGAAGTGCAACAATTCACACTTGTCTGCCAACTATTGTTGGCAGAATTTCAGATGGTGGTGAGGAGGCATACAGGAGTGAGATAGAACAGCTGGTTGAGTGGTGCAACACCTCACACCAGTCTGCATCAAAATTCATCTGCCATTTTTCAGCCGATTTTTCCAGCTGCTTCAGATTATGCTGCAAGCTCTGATAGTCTTCCTTGCTGTTGTGACAAAAGACCAAGTTATCAGAAGATTGATGCCAATAAGAGAGACAATGGGGAAACATTCAAAATGCTAATATGAGAGACGAGAGAGATTAACGAAAAGAGACGCAGTTCCGAGTATTGTCAGACCAGTTGCTTTGAACCTGAACTGTTTGAAGTTTGATGGACAGGCGATACCCCAGCAGGGGGATAAAAGGAACAGGTTCGCTAAGGCAAGCGACACACCACGACACCACGAGATAACGAGACCCTGGAAGTGCGTTGTGCCCCCCCCCCCACAAGTTGGTGGAAGTTTTGGAGGTCTGATCACGGGACCAACCATAGACACACAGGATTGAAAGGTACGATCGGCAGGAACTTGGTGTGTGTGTCCGCCCTTGCCTGGGTGCCGGGTTCACCGCAGAAGAACAATCGTATCCAGAATGGAGGGGTCACAGTCGGTGACCTCAGAAGACATTACAAAGGGCTCGCCCGAAAGCTAACTGCGAGGAATATCAAAGGTCTGTTTGAATCCGATTTGAATATCATCATTCACTCTCTCTCTCTCTCTCTCCCCCCAACGGCACAACAGCGATTACTGCGAACTATACTAAAATGAACTGAACTCTGCGTCACTTGAGACTGAACATTTTACCCCCAGACTGCGATAGAGCTTGATTGATTCCTATTATCCTAGTTCTGTGTACATTTGTGTTTTACCATTGCTAACCTGTTGCATTTATATCCTTACTATTAGAATACTGCGTTACTTATTTCTTTAATAAAACTTTCTTAGTTCCAGTAATCCAGACTCCAACTAAGTGGTCCATTTCTGCTGGTTTGGCAACCCAGTTACGGGGTACGTAACACTGTCCATCTCCAGTTTTGGTGTCATCCACAAATTTGCAAATCCAGTTAACCACATTAACATCCAGATCATTGATTTAGAAGACAAACAACAATGGACCCAGCACTGATCCTTGTTCACTCCACTAGTCTGAGAGCCAATCATCTACTACCACTCTCTGGCTCCTCCCACTAAGACAACATCTAATACAATTTGCTACCTCATCTTAAATGCCAAGCGACTGAACCTTCTTGACCAACCTCCCATGCGAGAACTTGTCAAATGCCTTGCTAAAGTCCATGTAGACAACATCCACTACCTTTCCTGGTAGCTTCTTCAAAAAAACTCTATAAGATTGGTTAGACACAACCTACCACACACAAAGCCATGCTGATTATCCCTAATCAGTCCATGTCTATCAAATACTCATATATCTGGTCCCTTAGAACACCTTCCAATAACTTTCCCACTACTGATGTAGGCACACTGGCCTAAAATTTTCTGGTTTATCTTTAGAGCCTTTCTTAAACAGTGGAAGAACATGAGCTAACCTATCCTCCAATCCTCTGGTACCGCACCTTTTGCTAATATATATCTGCTAGGCCCCTGAATTTCTGCACTTACCTCCCACAGAGTCTGAGGGAATGCCTTGTCAGGACCTGGAGATTTAACCAACCTAATTTGCCTCAAAACAACAAACACCTCCTCTACAGTAATCTCATTAGGGCCCATGACCTCGCTGCTGTGCTGCCTCACTTCTACAGACACTGTGTTCTTCTCCTGAGTAAATATAGTTAAGATATCCCCCATTTCTTTTGGCTCCACACATAGACTACCATTCTTACCTTCCAGAGGATCAATTTTGTCCCTTGCATATTTAAACTATTTTGGCAGGTGGAGGGGAACTGGAGTGATAGGGCTGTGGGTTCACAAGAAGAGGCAGACTGTAGTCAAACTGTCAGCAAGGATGGACAGATGATAGGGCAAAATTGCAGTCCCAGTCAGTGGGATGAGTTGCAGTGTAAAGTTCTTTTGCTCTTAACATATATGTAGAATCCCTTAAGATTCTCCTTCATCTTGTACGCTAGGGCAACCTGATGCCTTCTTTTAGCCTTCCTGATTTCTCTCTTGCATTTCTTGTACTCCATAAGCACTTCATCTGTTCCTGCTTGCTATGCACTTCAATTTTTTTCTCAACCAGGGCCTTAATATGTCTTGAAAACCAAAGTTCCCTAAACCTGTTATCTTTACCTTTTATTCAGACAGGCACATACAAGCTTTGTACTCTCAAAATTTCACTTTTGAAGGGCCCCTACTTACCAAATACATCTTTTCCGGATAACAGCCTGTCCCAATCCGCACTTGCCAAATCCTTTCCGACACCATCAAAATTGTTCTTTCTTCAATTTAGAATCTCAACCCACGGATTTTTTCCTTAATTATTTTGAAACTAATGGCATTATGATCACTAGATGCAAAGTGTTCCCTTGTACAAATATTTGTCACCTGCCCTGTCTCGTTCCCTAATTGCAGATCAAGTATCACACACTGTCTTGGTGGGATTTCTGCGTACTGATTAAGGAAACTTCCATGTACACATTTGATAAACTCTATCCCATCTAGTCCTTTGACAGTATGGGAATTGGGAATCTCAGTCATTTGGTGGAAAGCTAAAATCATCTACTATAACAACCTTATGTTTCTTGCAACAGGCTACGATCTCTCCAGAAGTTTGCTTCTCTAAATTCTGCAGACTGTTGGATGGTCTATAATATAGCCCCAATAACATAATCATACCTTTCTTATTCCTCAGTTCCACCCATGAAGCCATGAGTGCATGGTTGATAAACTGAGATAAACTGATGCAATGGGCAAAGCTTCAGATTTCTGGATCATTAGGAAGTTATGACCTGTACAAAAGGGATGGGTTGCACCTGAACTTGAAGGGGAATAAAATCCTTGCAGGAAGGTTTGCTAGAGCTGTTGGGAAGGATTTAAGCTATTTTGGCAGGTGGAGGGGAACTGGAGTGATAGGGCTGTGAGTTCACAAGAAGAGGCAGACTGTAGTCAAACTGTCAGCAAGGATGGACAGATGATAGGGCAAAATTGCAGTCCCAGTCAGTGGGATGAGTTGCAGTGTAAAAGAAGCACAAATGTAGGACTGAAGGTGTTATAATTGAATGCATACAGTATACAGAATAAGATAGATGATCTTGTAGCACAGTTAGAGATTGGCAGGCATGACTTCTTTGAGTCATGGTTGAAAGAAGATTATAGGCTGGTCCTGGACTTATTTCCTGGCGTAATTTACATATTACTATTTAACTATTTATGATTTTATTACTATTTATTATTTATGGCGCAACTGTAACGAAAACCAATTTCCCCCGGGATCAATAAAGCATGACTATGACTATAGTTGGGAGCTAACATCCAAGGGTAGGCATTGTATTGAAAGGACAGGCAAGTAGGTAGAGGGGGTGGTATGGCTCTTTTGGCAAAAAATAAGAACCAATCCTTAGAAAGAGGAGACATAGGATCAGGAGATGTAGAATCCTTGTGGGTAGACTTAAGAAACCCCATGGGTAAAAGGACCATTGTGGGAGCTATAAACAGTTCTCTGAAGAGTAACCAGAAAGTGGGCTACACATTACAATCGGAGATAGAAAGAGCATGTTACAATAGTCATGGGGGAATTCAATATTCAGGTAGAGTGGGAAATCAGGTTGGTGCTGGATCCCAAGAGAGAGAATTTGTAGAATGCCTACATGATGGCTTTTTAGAACACCTGGTGGTTGAGCCCGTTAGAGGGATCAGGTATTGAATATTGTGTAACAAACCAGATTTGATTAAAGAGCTTAAGGTAAAGGAACCCTTAGGAGAGGGTAATCATAATTTCTTAGAATTCATCCTACAATTTGAGACGGAGTAGCTAAAGTTAGATGTACTAGTATTACAGTGAGGTAAAGGGAATTACAGAGGCAGGAGAGAGGAGCTGGCCAAAATTGACTGGAAGGAGACACTAACAGGGATGACTGGAGTTCTTGGGAGCAATTCAGAAGGCACAGAATAGTTACATCCCAAAGAAGAAGCCATATTCTAAAGGCAGGATGACACACCCATGGCTGACAAGGGAAATCAAAGCCAATATAAAAGTAAACATGGTACAAAGGGCTCCATTATACAGAGGGCAATGAGAACCATGCTCTTGCTGATTGTTATTTATTTTAATCACTTGCTTGTTATTAGTCAATGGAATGATGGTCCAAAGAGCAGCCTCAACCATTATGATACAACAGCCAATTGCCCCTGATGAACCTGTTAGAGGTTCAGAGACTCTGTGCTGTTGAAATTCAATAAGATTTCTTTTGTCCTCCACAGGGTAAGAAGGAGGGAGAGTGGGAATTGTTGTAAGGCAAAGGTTAAAGATGACATCCAGGCGAGGAGAACTGTGGCGGTGTGTAGTCATCCCAGACAAGCGAGACCTTTGAGGTGAGACCCCTGCTTACTGCAGACGAGACAGGTGCGAATGACTGTAGCAGTGTGTAATCAACCTCATAAAGTGGGACCTCTGAAGTGAGACCTTTTCTAGAAAAGTATTTGAATCCCATAGCTTCCTTTCACACAGTAGAGGGTGACAGAGACAGACAAAATACAAAAATAATGGAAGGATGTGAAACACACTCAATAACTAAGGAACAATTGCTTTGCTAGCATCAAAGTATCATCGGTTGTCAGCTTGTCACTTCTATTGACTTTTTACACCTTTATTGTGAATGGTGATTGATTTTGCAAGGAAGGAATTCAAACATGCACAGTTTACCAAATGGTCAAATTCAATAACTGATCAGTCAATTCTGTATACAAACAGCAATATTCTGTCCTGGCTTCAGAATAGAGTGGGTGACAGGGGCCATGTTGTTCTCCTTGTGCACAAGTAAAATAAAGTATGATTGAGCAGTAAATGTGCATGTGTTCTGAGTCCAGTTATTGGCGATGGCACAGACACCCACAGGGTTTTTGGAATATTTCAGAGGTATTTTCCGCAGCAGTCCTTCAGACTGTGTGGCCTCGAACTTTGCTATCTCTAGGAATGGCCTGGAAGACTTTCACACTCAGAGCAGTGGCCCAGTGGATCATCTGGTTCCTCGCTGATTTCGCCGACTGAAGTATCGTGGGAGACATACATTGATACAGCAGGTACGAGGAGATCTGCAGATGCTGGAATTTCAAGCAACACACATAAAAGTTGCTGCCTGGCCTGCTGCGTTCGCCAGCAACTTTTATATTGATACAGCAGGTGGTGTGTTTGCTAATCGCCAGCTGCTGGTAGAAGAAAGTCCCTGTACTTGAGCAATCTCTCTCTCTCTCTCTTTTGATAGAGAGTGAAAGCCTATCAGTCCTTCAGATTGTTGGGGCGGGGGGTTGGTGGTTCTTGGAGAAGTGATGTGCAAGATAGTGACATCAGGACAGCAAGCTGCTGGTCTCCACTCTCATTGTTACAGGAGCAACCTCTCGCTCCCTCACTGGACAGACAGAGCCTGTGTGAGATAGCAACGTGCTGAGTTATGGACTGTAGTTTTGATAGTCTTTGGATCAAGGTATTTTGGGGGCTTTTGCTGTTGCATGCATTGTGCATGGGGGGTGCCTTTGCTGGCATGAGTGAGGGGGTTGATGTGTTTGCTGCTGCTTCTGTGAAGGCTGGGGCGAAGGGTGGTTTTGTGGATGTCTGTGAAGAGTGCAAATTTCAGTTTGGAATCTGCATACATCCTCTGATATTAATGGATCTAAGTCTAGAATCTAAAACCTACAGGGAATACCAGACATTTAGAACATAGAAGATAGAAAACCTACAGCACAATACAGGCCTTTCGGCCCACAATGCTGTGCTGAACATGTACTTACTTTAGAAATTATCTAGGGTTACTCATAGACCTCTATTTTCCTAAGCTCCATATACTTATCCAGGAGTCTCTTGAAAGACCTCCACCACTGTCACTGGCAGCCCATTCCATGCACTCACCACTCTCTGCATAAAAAACTTACCCCTGGCATGTGCGTATGTTGATGATATATACTACACAGCCAACGTACTGGATGAGCACTTAACCCAGATTGAGACTGTCATTCAAAGATTGTCAGATAGAGGCTATGTAATTAACATTAAAAAATTCTCAGTTCTGTTGTAAAGAAATAAATTTCCTAAGCATGACAATTACCAGTCAGGGATGTGGTCTAACCCCTGAATTTAAACAAAAAGTCACTTGAGTAGGACATTTGCAGGCCATAGAAACTTTAAAATTAATCTAAGGCCTATTATATTAAGCTGGAACTTTCATACCTGACTATGCTCAATTATCAAAACAATTATACTACAGAAAATAACAAATCTCATGACACATGCTGGTGATAAAAAAAACCTGATTCTGATGTATGCTGAAAAATGAAAAAGCATTTGTTTTTACCCCAGAAGATTATGAGGCACAAGAGAAATTGATGAATGCAGATCAGCAAGCAATGGACCTCTGGACAAGAGACCTAGCAATATCTCTTGTTCTGCAAATTCGTGTTCCTCCAAAAACCCCTGTAGCCATCTGCTATAATGAGAGAGAAGAAACACAAGTCCTGTACACTATGCCTCATATAATTTCACCCTAACAGAACATAAATTTACTGCTTTAGAACAATGTCTTCCTATGGTATTATTGCAGTAAGAAACTGCAAGGGGACAAATCAATTATATAGAGTTTTTGGTTTGAAAAATGATAGGAAATTACTATCAAATGAATGAAGAGCTACCATAACTAGATATGGGATGACACCTTAAAGTGGGAATACATTCTGGAGAGCTTTGACTTACAATGTTATGGAAGATGCAGAACCATTTTCTTCATGATCCCATGTAGCACGATGTCCTTTCATGCACTATTCTCAAATATGGTACTGTGATGGAACAACCGTGAAAATCCAGATAGATAGATCCACTCAGTCACTGGCAGGAGTAGGGATTATAAAAGGAATGTTTTTATTGGAAACTGAATCTGAACCACATGAGTTGCAAGCACATCCTTTAGGGAATCCTACGGCTCAAATTTCAGAGGCTAAAGCCCTAGAATTATGTCTGACACAAGTAAGTACAACAGAACCTCTCTTGATATGCACTGCCTACAAAATGATGAAGGAACTCAGCAGGTTAGCTCTTGAAGGAGGGTCTTGGCCCGAACCATTGATTGTTTGTTCATTTCCATGGATGCTGCCTGACCTGCTGAGTTTCTCCAGCATTTGGTATGTATTGCTTTGGACTTACAGAATCTGCAGACTTTCTTGTGTTTTTGATATGTACTGACTCTAATGTGGTACAACTTCCCATCTGTTCATATACTGGATGGAGAACACACAGAGGTAAACTACTTCCACATGTGTCCACGTGGGAGAATATTTATGAATTATTATTGGCTCGACCATTAGTACAGATAGTATACGTCCTGGAACATACCGCTGGCCTCTTACACAGCTATGGTAATAAACTAGCCAATGAACAAGGATGGACCTTACTACAGTAGGGAGGCCAGGGCTTAGTAGTAACTAAGCTACAAATGATGATGTTTTAAGAATTCTCCTGGATACTACTGAATCCATTTCCAAAGGATTTCCAACGTGGTACAAATATGAAGCTGATGGTGAAGGTAAGGTCTGAGTATGCTATCCTAAAAAAGATAAGAGGCAAATACCTCCTGTCCACAAGAGGAAGAGCTGATTCAAAAGCCCATCAAGGATTCAGGCACGATCACGATGGCGGACAAGCCATTCATGCAAAATTAGCCACTAGTTGCCTTGCATGTTGAGTGACTGTAAGCAATTTCAAAGATTCAAAGTACATTTATTATCATGTATATGGTATACAGCCCTGAAATTCGTCTTCCCCTCAGTCAGTCACAAAACAAAGAAGAATCACAGGACCAACCCGTTCATGGAAAAACATCAAACATCAAAGCCCTCCCCCCATGTGCAAAAAAAAATTGCACAAAAGGCGACCAAAAAAAGAGCAAAAACACAGAATACAAAATCAAAAGTCATATTTCAGTGCCATTCAGTTCAAATGTTCACTATCTGTAGGCTGCGCTGATTCAATAATCGTTCAAAAGTAGTAACAAAAAAGAGCAACCAGACCCAGTACTAGAAACTAGAACACATAAACCTGAGTTAGAGTCCAAATCTACAATCTGTGTTGATTAAACTTTGCTCTGGCACTATCCACTGACAGCAGCATTGAGGGGGAGAGAGAGATCACTCAAATGCAAGGACCTTCCCTTGGGAGCAGCGAGCGAGAGAGAGTGAGAGACCACAGCACGCAGACAGCTCCTCCAGCAGTTTACTATTTGTTGCAAATTGTAAAGGGTTTCTGTGAAGGATACAGGAGCAATTACAAGACCACTCTTATAGGTCAAGCAAAATGGACTGCCCCAATGCTGGTGTGGCAAATTGATTATATAGGCCCATTTTCAGCATTCCAAGGAAACCTAATAAGTACAGTATATTCCTGTGAAAATTGATCTTTGTATGGGATATATGTGGTTAGTCCCCACAACTTCTTGTAATGAGAACACAACCATTACAGCACTCTAAAACCCCACGTTCCCATATGCTGACTTGCCTGCCTGCCTGCCGATCAAGGGCTTCACTTCCTTCATTGGTAAAGGCTTTCAGACCAAGTGTGAACAAACAGGCATACAAGTGGAGAGCAGCACCCCATTCCAGCTGCAATCTGGTGATATACTGGAGCAAAGATATCAGGAGATTTAGCAAGTCCTGGCCAAACTTCCAGATTAAGCAAATCTACTCTGGAGGCCAAAAGTTAGTTAAACTTGTCCCTGAAATTAAACTGCCTGTAAACAAAGTGCCAATTGTGAAAGCAGGAGTACCCAAGAACGTTTCTTAATGTACCACGTCCACCTAAATACACCCTGATTGCTAACCCAGGCCAACCACCGCCTACAGGAGTTGAGAGAGTTTATGGGAACTCAAGAGAAAGCAAAAGAACCTGACAAGGAAGTTTGGATACCACAAAAAGGGGACTACATCTAAGAAAAGAAATTCCATAAAAATAATTCTGACCCTAGTTTCTGTACCAGATGGAAACTTCCTTATCTTGTTACCAAGGTTATCAGTTTCTGTGGAAATGGAGACCAGGAGGGGAGACAAAACTATAAATGAAACTGTCTCCATAAAGAACATCAAAGCTGCCCCAGCAGGATTAGTTAACCCAGAATGAGTGGAACCCTTATATTAGAGCCACATGAGTCCATCACAGAGCTCCTGTATTATGAGGGGAGGGTGGTCAAATGTAATGAGAAGATAAAGCATGTGCTTAAATCTAAAAAGGAACATAAAAATTTCTAGTTACTTGAGGAAGATGTCAACTACAGTATAATCTCCCCTTAGTAATGGTACATGTAGCTATCTATATTGGATAAGGCTTAAGATACTCTTTTGAGTGTAGAACTTTGTGGTCAACAATCCCAATACCAGCACATGGGTGGCACGATTAGTAAGTTAATGGATGACACAGAAAGTGGTGATGTAGTGAACAGTGAAGAAGGTTGTCTAAGTATATAACAGTATTTAGAACTGGAAAAGTGGAAAGCTACTGGGTGTATTTCTGGTTGCACATCATAGGAAAGATGTGATTAAGCAAGAGGCCGTGCAGAAATGATTGACAAGGGTATTGGCAGAACTGGAGGTCTTGATTTGTAAGAAGATATAGGTTAGGGACTGTTTTCCCTGGTGAGAAGGAAGCCCAGGGGATAATATTATGGAAGATTATAAAGTCAGGAGGGGCATAGATAAAGTGGTCGGTCATAGTTTTTATATCAGGGTAGGGAAGCCTTAAACTAGAGAGCATAGGCTTAAGGTGAGAGGGAAATGTTTAAAGGAGATCTGAAGATCATATTTTTCTTACAGAGGATGGTGGTTAGATGGAATTTGTTGGCAGTGAAAATGGAAGAGGCAGAAAAAAATGCTTTTAAAATTACATTTAAACAATGTTTTGACATTTTAATGGATAGGAAACGTTACAGACAAAAGGGATATACTCAGTTAGATATTTTAATCAGCATGGATGAATGGGTGAAGGGTCTCTTTCATTACTGTACAACTCTGAGTTTATGATGAGTGGAATTAAATGGTTGATGACTGGATGAACTAAAGGGCTTATTTCCATATAGAAAAGCTCTGACTCTTTTCCCATCTCCACTTACATCTCTTCTATCCTCCATCCTCTTCTACATTCTTCATTCACTTTCTATTTTCACTGCAAGATCTTTGTATTAAAATAGAACTTTATGAATCAGAAGCACTGATTAAAGAAGGGAAAACTGTGGGGCCAACACCTCAATTGCAATGAAGAAAAAACTTGCTGATCACCAGTGAGAAAACATGACATCAATGCTGTTCATAATAAAGACCCACAGAAAGAAGTGAGATAAATGACCCATAAATCTGCTTTGGACATTGTTGCTTCATGGAAGAATACTATGGTTGGATACCGGAAGAGCCTGTTTTCCTTTAAAAAGTGGTCGTAGGCTCCTTAGAACTATCTCTTAATTTATTGCATAATCCAAATGATGACAATTCTGAAATCCCATCAGTACCTATAATAAATTCCCAAATTCTGCATAACTTGAGAACCTTTAACTTTTTCCTCTAATTAATATTCATCACACACAAATAAATACTACCTACAAGCATTGTTGTCATAAGAATCTTGCCGCTTCTATTGCAAATGACCAAGGAGGTTAGCTACAGCTACATGAACTAGCGACTGTTACACCTAGGGTTGTTAGAATGGAAACACGTGCATATACAATGTTTGTGTCCTTTGAAACATGAAATAAACTATCAGAATGGTCTAAAAATTCTGATGATTAAGAAATGTGTTGTGAAGCTGCTATAGCCAGATTTGACTACAAATTCAATGCTAGGTACCTGGTTTACTCTGGAAAACTGGTGTAGCCAGAGAAGAGATTCACCCAATCCTTATTATTTCCCGAAGGGTTTGCTTACAAATTGAATTCTCAAGTGCTGTGACATCAATCACAATGCACAAAGCTTCTGATTTTAATTCGAATTATGGAATGTCACAGGAAACTAAAGTGGCATTCCAAACATGCATTCCAATATGTTCACATCCATATTGATGGCCCACAGCACTGACACAAAGAAAAGCATGTGAGTCCTGTCTTATGGCATTCAGTGCCTGGGACTTAATATGCCACCAGATTTCTCAATTGCCGAAGACAAAATGCTGGAGTTCCACAGCCACCCAGTCTCCCTTCACATCAGTGGAGTGAGAAGCAGAATTCATATTTTATCAGAACAGATCTTTAACTCATAATCTAAAAGAGGACTGCGTGTTCTCATAATCTAACCTGAAGCACTTATTAATTCGAAACACTCTCTGTTTTTCACTCTCACTGATGCTCCCTAATCAAATGAGTATCTCCAGCTTTTCATGTTTTTATTTCATACAGTATATACAGCATCTTCAATTGTTTGCTTGTCTAATCTGTGGTAGAACCTCTTTCAGAATGTTTACTAGCACACAGTTCAATTTGCCTTCACAAGCACAGACCAATTTCTAGACATCCATTCCCACCTTTAAACTGATGGGAATCATATAAAACAAGGTAGTCAGGAAGAAGACAATATAGTTATGGAAGAAAGGGATATTATGATATGTATGAAGAAAGATTTTATTCTGCATGCAGAAATGCTTGGAGTTCAAATGTGTAATGGACTGGAGTTGGTATTCCAAAAATAACTGTTGCTGATACATATGAATTAGATTTGTATTTTAACACCCATTTTCTCATTAGTGTAAGTTTACTGTCAATGAAAATAATTGAAATTTCTTTTCTTGATAAGTTGTGAGTAAAAAAAAATCATAGAGCAAAATAGGGAATTTGGTTTTGTAGTTGTATTAACTTTCCAGTAAAGCTGCATTACGGCCTCGTATGGGAAAGTTTAACAAAAGGCAGTGGATTTGGCCCAGTACATGACAGGTAAAGCCCTTCCAACCATTAAGCATATCTACATGAAATGTTGTCACAGAAAGGCAGCATCAATCATCAAATGTCCTCACCACCCAGGCCCATGCTCTTTTCTCGCTGTTGCCATCGGGTAAAAGTTCAAAGTTCAAGGTGAAATTTATTTTCAGAGTACATACATGTCACCACATACAACCCCGAGATTCTTTTTCTGTGGGCATACTTAGCAAATCTATAGAACAGTAACTGTAAACTGCAAACAAACTGTGCAAATGCAGATATAAATAAATAGCAATATATAAAGAGAATGAAATAGCAATATAACTTCTATCAAAATACCAATATAACAGAGTCCTTAAATGAGTGCCACTATCCCCTTTCGTTCAAGAGCCTGATGGTTGAGGGGTAGTAACTGTTCTTGAACATGATGGTGTGAGTCCTGAGGCACTTGTACCTTCTACCTGATGGCAGCAGTGAGAAAAGAGCATGGTCTGAGTGGTGAGGATCTTTAATGATGGATACTGTTTTTTTTTACGTCAATGTTTCATGTAGATGTGTTCAATGTTTGGGAGGGTTTTACTATGCTGAATCCATTATCTTTTGTAAGATTTTCCGCTCAAAGGCATTGAAGTTCCTATACCAGGCTGTAATGCATCCACACTTTCCACCACACATCTATAGAAGTTTCCAGGGTTTTTGATGATACGTCTGCTGACTCCCGAGGAAGTAGAAGTGCTGCCATGCTTTCTTCGCAAGACGAGTCAGGTCACTCGTCTGAGTGCTGCTGGTACCATGTAACCCAGTACTACCTGTCGCATGGCCAGGTGGTCGGTGACTAAACCGGTTCCCTCACCAGGCTTGCCTGTTGAGGAGGGTGGCGAGACACCCTGCAAGACGAAAAACAAGTCCTGTCAAAGGGCGGATGAACCCTCTTGTAGGGCAACGGCCATCTAGCAAACATGTGCCGTGAAGCGCGGAAAGAGCATCCCTTGCAATGAACTATTCCTCTTCTCACCCTGTCTCTTGCAAAAACGCCATCCCCTCCTCACAATTCCTCCGTCTCCGCCGCATCTGCTCTCAGGATGAGGCTTTTCATTCTAGGACAAGGGAGATGTCTTCCTTTTTTAAAGAAAGGGGCTTCCCTTCCTCCACTATCAACTCTGCTCTTAAACGCATCTCCCCCATTTCACGTACATCTGTTCTCACTCCATCCTCCCGCCACCCCACTAGGAATAGGGTTCCTCTGGTCCTCACCTACCACCCCACCAGCCTTCGGGTCCAACATATTATTCTCTGTAACTTCCGCCGCCTCCAACGGGATCCCACCACTAAGCACATCTTTCCCTCCCCCTCCCCCTGCATTCCGCAGGGATCGCTCCCTACACAACTCCCTTGTCCATTCGTCCCCCCCATCCCTCCCCACTGATCTCCCTCCTGGCACTTATCCGTGTAAGCGGAACAAGTGCTACATATGCCCTTACACTTCCTCCCTTACCACCATTCAGGGCCCCAAACAGTCCTTCCAGGTGAGGCAACACTTCACCTGTGAGTTGACTGGGGTGATATACTGCGTCCGGTGCTCCCGATGTGGCCTTTTATATATTGGCGAGACCCGACGCAGACTGGGAGACTGCTTTGCTGAACATCTACGCTCTGTCCGCCAGAGAAAGCAGGATCTCCCACACATTTTAATTCCACATCCCATTCCCATTCTGACATGTCTATCCACGGCCTCCTCTACTGTAAAGATGAAGCCACACTCAGGTTGGAGGAACAACACCTTATATTCCGTCTGGGTAGCCTCCAACCTGATGGCATGAACATCGACTTCTCTAACTTCCGCTAAGGCCCCACCTCCCCCTCGTACCCCATCTGTTACTTATTTTTATGCACACATTCCTTCTCTCACTCTCCTTTTTCTCCCTCTGTCCCTCTGAGTATACCTTTTGCCCATCCTCTGGGTCCCCCCCCCCCTTGTCTTTCTTCCCGGACCTCCTGTCCCATGATCCTCTCGCATCCCCTTTTGCCTATCACCTGTCCAGCTCTTGGCTCTATCCCTCCCCCTCCTGTCTTCTCCTATCATTTTGGATCTCCCCCTCCCCCTCCAACTTTCAAATCCCTTACTCACTCTTCCTTCAGTTAGTCCTGACGAAGGGTCTCGGCCTGAAACGTCGACTGCAACTCTTCCTACAGATGCTGCTTGGCCTGCTGCGTTCACCAGCAACTTTGATGTGTGTTCCCTTGCAATGAAGCTTGGTCTGGCCATTCACAGCAATAGAACTTCTCCAGCCGTCTTGGACCCCACCATGCCACTGGATCAGGGATGAGATGTCGAGAGGGCGGATCTGGACCTGTGCAACCCCCTACTCACCTAAATCCATTCACGCACACGCTGTTCCTTTCTGAGGAGTGGGTTACGCACCTATCAAACCCCAATAACTGACTGAAAGGAACCATCATCATCCTATGGGATGGATAGCCAGAGAGAGGGAGAGAATATTTACATGACGGGTCCAGGACAGGATCCCTGAGATTGTGACATCCAGGAATTTAAAATTACTGAGTGTCTTCACCTCTGATCTTCTGATGATTACTGGCTCATAGACCTCTGGATTCCCTCTCCAGAAGGCTACACTCAGTTCCTTGGTCTTATTGACATTAAGTGAGAGTTTATTGTTATTACACTACTCAGCCAAGTCTTCAATCTTCCTCCTGTATACTGATTCATCAACCCCTTTGATACGGCCTACAACAGTGATATCATCAGCAAACTTGTATATAGTGTTGGAACTGTACTTAGCCACACAGTCATAGGCGTAAGAAGAGTAGAGTTGGGTGCTAAACACACATCCCTGTGGTGCTCCTGTACTGATGAAGATTGTAGAGGAGGTATTTTTGCTAATCCGAATTGACTGGGGTACACGAGTGTGGAAATATAGGATACAATCGCACAAGGGGATATTGAGACCCAGGTCTTGAAGTTCACTGATAAATTTTGAGGAGATGATGGTGTTAACTGCTGAGCTGTAATTGATAAAGAGCATCCTGGTGTATGCATCTTTGCTGTCCAGATATTCCAGGGTTGAATAAAGAGCCAACGAGATAGCATCTGCTGTAGACCTGTTGCTTTGTAAGGCGAATTGGAGCGGATCCACGTCACTATTAAGACAGGAGTTGACATGCTTCAAGACCAGAGTCTCAAAACACTTAATTACTGTGGATGGAACTGCCTTTGGGTGATAGTCATTTAGACAGGTTACCATGTTCTTCTTGGGTACCAATACAATTGAAGCCTGCATAAAGCTGCTGGAGTGAGAGATTGAAGATATCAGTGAAATCACCAGCCAGTTTGAAAGCACAGGTCTTTAGTACTCTGAGATAGTACAAGATCCTCAGGACTCACACCACGAGGTTCAAGAACAGTTACTACCCCTCAAAGATGGCGAAGGAGAAGATGGCGGCGCGACGGCAGCGTGCGCAGCCACTTCGGTGGTGATGTCTGTTATCTGTCAAGTAGGGGACCGTGCACAATCCTGATTTGATGGAGACAGACGTGAGAGTATGGAGGAACATCTGGAAAACTTCTGAAATGCCCACTTCGCTGCCGCTGCCACTGTGTGGTAACCAGAATCACTGGAGCAGAAGGCCCTGGAATCCTCGGCTTTGTGTGTTTCAGCGGCGGGGGCGAGGTTGAAGGCGCTCGGCAGAAGATGGCACTTGGGAGGCTGGTATCGGAGAGGCTGGTCGGAAGCTCGAAGTTTTCGGACGGATGGACTCAGTGTCGGCTGTGGTTGGCTGCTTCCAAGGCATCGGCAAGTTGACAGTGCCTGGAGGTTTATAGCAGGGAGTTTCTCCCTTTTGCCTCCACTATCGGGATTCGGGGACTTTTGAGACTTTATTTACCGTGCCCATGGTTTGTTCTTCATCAAATTATGGAATTGCTTTGTACTGCTGTAACAATATGGTTCTGTCAGTGTTAGTCTTTGGTTTGTCCTGTTTTCTGTGATATCACTCCGGAGAAACATTCTATCATTTTTTAATGCATGTATGCATTTCTAAATGACAATAAAAGAGGACTGAGTGTTCTCATAATCTAAACCATCAAGCTCTTGAACAAAAAAGGAGAACCACATTCATTCTATTTTTGCTGTTCCCAGTACCAATGAGATCACTTCAAGGATTCTTTATGTTGTTATTTTAGGCTCTCATTATCGATTGCTATTTAGTTATATTTGCATTTGCACAGTCTGTTGTACTACTATTCTCTTGCTCTTTCATTGATCCTGTTAACAGCTGCTGTTCTATAGATTTGCCAAGCATGCCCACAGGAAAAAGAATCTCAGGGTTGTATGTGGTGACATGTATGTACTCTGACAAAAGATGTTACTTTGACTTTGAAGCTAATAAGACAAAAAGAATCTTTCTTCTTTCACTCAGTAACCTTGAAAGTGTGAAGTTTCATATAATCTGCCATTAGTCACTTTCCTGACATTGGTTGCTTTCCAATCAGTGTGCATACACATGCTTTCCTCTTCAAAACCTGCTTTTTTTGAACTCCTGCCATTTCAATTTATTTTATTGATCTATCTAACTGGCAAGGCAAACGTTTAATTTTCCATTTAGAAATTGTACAGTATTAGAGTGGATATAGCTGCTGATTTTTGAAACTGTAGTTGCAAAACTGCTGTTGTCAACTGCAAGAAAAAGTCAAGGCCTGACCACCTTTCCTAAGTGAAATTCCCCACTGTGCATGCAATAAGGGATGATGAGCTGTGGTTTCAGTCTTTCAATCTGGGACTGACTCCTCCTCACTTTCTGCATTTCATGAAACAGTCATGGAGTAGAGGTCTCCAAATGCCACAGAAGGTAAATGCAAGTGAATGCAACCACGGGATCAAAGCAGGGCTTGGTTTCAAGTGGTTTGTTGGATTGAACATGACCCCACCCATCACTGAGCACATGCTTATTTAGGTGTTGCACAACAGGAACTAGATCTTCTTGTGCAAGGAGTCAGTTATCTTCTCCAGGTGAAGGGTGCCACATAAATCTGAATTCTTTTCAGTTTAACTTCATTCATATATTTCAGAAAAAAACTCACAGATAATAGTACAGTTGGTTCTTAATTATATATTGAAATCAATATCTTTCCAAGTGCACAACATCAAATTTCCTCCCCCGTTCCTCTTTCCCCACTCTGAACTTTCACATCTTCTCACCTGCCTATCACTTGCCCCGGGTCCCCTCCTCCTTCCTTTTCTTCTTTGGTCCGCTCTCCTCTCCTATCAGATTCCTTCTTCTCCAGCCCTTGGCCTTTTCTATCCACCTGGCTTCACTTAACACCTTCCAGTGAGCCTTCTTCCCCTCGTCCTACCTTTCTATTCTGTTGCCTTCCCCCTTCCTTTCCAGCCGAAAGAAGGGGCTCAGCCTGAAATATCAAGTATTTATTTATTTCCATAGACGCTGCCTGACCTGCTAAGTTCCTCCAGCATTTGTGTGTGTGGTTTTGGATTTCCAGCACCTGCAGACTTCCTTGTGCTTATCAATTTCTTAATTAGTTTTTGTATTTTCATCAAATAGATACTGAATGATATATAATTATTTTTGGATGAACAGAAATACTGAACATTAATGTAACTGTGATCCAACTGTGACCATGCTGATAGTTATTGTTCCATAATTGCATAATAATTTAAGATTCCTACGGAGAGGCATTTCAGACACTAGTGCCAAAATCACATTAATTTTTTTTTGGTATTAAATCTCTCAGTACAAAGAAATAAAGTTCAATAGATTAGTTAGTATCCCAATAATGGTTAGTTAGGCTAAATGGCAGACCTTATTTACAGACCTTGCCAGGCTAATAAAAGAATAAAATAAATCAAAACAACATGTCTTAAAGGTAAGTTCAAAGGAAGCAAAATGTCCTGAACAATAATCATCTGCTGAATAGGATTTATAAAACTTTCCACATAAATGCACCATTATGAGCTTCAGAAACCTGGACTACCAGTAAAGTAATCTGTTGTGTACTTTATTGAATTGAATTGAATTGAATTGACTTTATTTCTTACATTCTTCACATACGTGGGGAGTAAAAATCTTTGCGTTATGTCTCCATCTCAGTGTGCAATGTACAATCATAGTAATTTATAAATAGAACAGTCAATGTAACAAAGAAACACACTGAAATCACTGTGAGTTAATTAGTCTGATGGCCTGGTGGAAGAAGCTGTCCTGGAGCCTGTTGGTCCCGGCTTTTATGTTGCGGTACCATTTCCTGAATAGTAGCCATTGGAACAGTTTGTGGTTGGGGTGACTCAGGTCCCTAAAGATCCTTTGGCCCTTTTTTCACACCTGTCTTTGCAAATGTCCTGAATTGTGGGAAGTTCACAACTACAGATGCACTAGGCTGTCTGCACCACTCTCTGCAGAATCCTGCGATTAAGGGAGGTACAGTTCCCATACCAGGCAGTGATGCAGCCAGTCAGGATGCTCTCAGTTGTGCCCCTGTAGAAAATTCTTAGGATTTGGGGGCCCATACCAACTTCTTCAACCGTCTGAGGTGAAAGAGGCGCTGATGTGCCTTTTTCACCACACAGCTGGTACAGCCCACATGAGGTCCTCGGTGATGTGGGTGCTGAGGAACTTAAAGCAGTTTATCCTCTCAACCCTAGATCCATTGATGTCAATAGGAGTTAGCCCATCTCCATTCCTCCTGTAATCCACAACCAGCTCCTTTGTTTTTGCGACATTGAAGGAGAGATTATTTTCTTGACACCACTGTGTCAGAGCAATGACTTCTTCCCTGTCAGCCACCTCGTTATTGTTTGAGATTAGGCCAATCAATGTAGTGTCGTTGGAAGACTTAATTAGTGGATTAGAGCTGTGGATGGCGGCACAGTCATGGGTATACAGGGAGTAAAGGAGAGGACTTAGTTCACAGCCTGAAGGGTTCCTGTGTTGAGAGTTGGGGGGGTGGACGTGAGGGAGCCCACTATGTTGGAGAGGAGGTATGGTTCAGCTTTAGTCAGTGGCGGGGGGCAGTGTCGGAGAAAGTGCACAGTGAACGGCAGATCATGAAGCTGCAATTACAAATATAGTGTTTTTTTTATTATTATTAAAAGCCTGTTTGTAAGTTTTATATCTTGTTTTACATTAGGCTGCTCTTTAGCTATTCCCAGCTCATTCTATGGAGTTATATGGAATATACTACACAGAAGCTAGACTGCTGCACACCAGTGTTTATATCACACCCGAGCCTCCTCCCACCTCTCTCCATCCAGCTCCACCAACATAACTTATTTATTACTCCCTAGTGTTTATCTTCTGAAGCATAAGCACAACACATAATAGAGAACAATGTGAGGAAATATGAGTCTTGTGCCTGCAATGTGATGCAGAAGTGAGTGAATATTAGCACGTATCTAGCTGCCTTTATAAAATTCAAACCTAAATCCCATTTGTAATGTTTAAATCTGATGGAACCAATATGAATTTTGTGGAAGGCAGAAGATAGTAACAATGCTCCAAAAGAAAACTTGGAGTGCAAAGATCAAGATTAAATAAAACTATTTCCTATAGTAACAATAATAATAAACAATATTGGTAGATACACGAATGATATATTTATGTAAGTGGCTCCAGCTGATGTATATTCTGACATTCCTCCGTCCCTCAGCAAGGTCTTGCAGGACCAAAAGAGAATGTTAAAACTGAAGTAATGTATCCAAAACAAACATTAAAAGTATCATTGAAAAGTGAGAAAAATCAACAAAAGGCATTGATGCAGTGCTTAGCACTGAAGATTGTTTCCCAGGAACAAGAGTTCTGATGGAATTAGAGTTAAAGGGAGACATTATGTATTATATGTATAGAGAATTGGGCACACTAGATGCTGTGGTGGAACAAGGACCCGACGAAAAATCCTGGCAATTCTGGACAATGTTTCTCATCCTCTGTAGGCCACCTTGGCTGAACAGAGAAGCATATTTAGTAATAGGCTAAGACAACTGCGCTACTCCAAAGAGTGCTCTACGAAGCCATTCTTACCCTCGGCCATTAGGCTCTATAATGAGTCAACCTACAGCCGGGAAAGTGATGACCCCCTCCTGCTGGATTGTTTGAGGTAGCTTATTTTTTTATTCTTTCTAACTTCTCTTCTAATCTTTGTATACTTGTATATTTGTGCTCTTGTAATGCACCTGTTACACTGTAATTCCCTTTGGGATAAAATAAAGTATCCATCTGTAACACCTTAGGAAAGGTTTCACTGCTAACATAATGATCTTTCCGTAGAAGCAGTGTTCGGGTTATGGTTAGAGATAACAGGTGCTTTGGAATGTGAGCCGTCCAATCAGGGGAGCAGGTTTTTGTGTTGTGTGATCTGGAGTCCTTTGTTTGGCAGGCGAGGAAGAGAGAAGACACTGGAGAGAACCGGTCATAGCATTCGACCCGATGGGGCACCTTGATTCCAAGGAGCAAGGTGCCGAGGTCTACTGAGGATCGGTAAATACGAATTTTGAGAAGAGTTAAGCTCCAACTTGTGCACATCTGACAGTTTAATTATAATGGGCCCTTTTTGTTTTTTTTTTCTTTTTTTTCTTTACTAATCCTTTAGTTAAGATTCATAAATATAATTCCTTTAATCATATAATCATTTGATAGCTATATGGACAGGAAAGGAATGGAGAGTTATGGGCTGAGTGCAGGTCGATGGGACTAGGTGAGAGTAAGAGTTCGGCACGGACTAGAAGAGCCGAAATGGCCTGTTTCCGTGCTGTAATTGTTATATGGTTATATACGCAATGTGCTATCTGTTATTTCTTCGCACTGAGTAGGAGGGCTGGCTCACTCTTACGGGTTTTGCAAGACCGGAGTGCGTATTCCCTAGACACGCAGCCAAGGAAACCGGGGGGAGGGGGGTGTTCATATCTATCTATGAATTTGTGAGAGTGCTGCTGTGCCAGGAAGCTGGTGTGAATCCATTCCCTTCCATCATCTGCACGTTGCTTTTCTGGGACTTTAGGTGTTTGATTCTTGCTCTCCACTGACTCTCTTGCAGCAAAGACTCATCTGTGGCTGAGTGTGGAAATCATGTCTGTGAGGGAGGGATTGAAATGAGTGGCGTGGTGAGAAGTGGAACTCAGGACTGCATTCTGACCAGCTTGCTGAGCCCAGATCACCCTTGGGGACTGATATACATTGGCGCATGTGATTGACAGCCCAGATCCTTCGGTCTTCCTCTTGATGAGAACTCACTTGCTTTTATCCAATATATGTTACAAAGTTTACATGATGATGAATGTTGTGTAAAAAGAGGGGAAATATCCATATTGGCAGACAGGGACACTGAACCAGATGAGAACCAAAGATGCAGACTGAAAGTTTGTGGCAAAAGGTACAAGGGGAATGTGAGTGAACGTTCTATTACTGAAGAGAGTAGCTGGGTTTTGGAATCCATTCTCTGTGTAGGTGGTAGGAATAGAATTAATCAGTGCCTTCAAAGGGAGATTGGATAGAGGCTTGAAGGAGAATAATTTCCATGACAATGGGCAAAGAATGGGAGAATGGGGTGGATGGGATTGCTCTCCCAAGAGCTTGAATAGATGTAATTGGTCAAATGACCACTTTCAATGCTGTGCTGGTTTTATAATTCAGTGGGAACTTCTCCTTCAACATGTGAGGGCTGCTTCATCTCCTCTTGCGTAATGTTTTGTGTTGTTCTTTGCTCTGAAATGGAAGTTGATCTCCTTTGCTGACAAATGCAGATGAATGTCTGCTGCACTGCCAGTAAGGTAAAACCATCCAAATCAATGATCTGCAAGCTTTTTTTCAACAGCCTTTTTTCTAAAGTTGCCCATAAATTACAGCGTTTAGTTATCCAGTAGAAAGTAATTATTACATACCTTGACTATACCTCTTCCCACCCTGCCACATGCAAAAATGCCATTCCCTATTTCTAGTTCCTCCGTCTCTGCCACATCTGCTCCCAGAATGAGGCTTTCTATTCCAGGAAATCTCAAATGTCCTCTTTCTTTAAGGATCGTGGTTTCCCTTCTGCCATCATCAATGATGCCCTCACCCGCATCTCCTCCATTTACCGCACTTCGGCTCTCACCCCATCCTCCTGTCACCACAACAGGGACAGAGTTCCCCTTGTCCTCACCTACCACCCCACCAGCCTCCGGATCCAGCACATTATCCTCCGCAAGTTCCGCCACCTTCAACAGGACCCCACCACTAAGCACATCTTTCCCTCTCCACCCCTCTCCGCTTTCCACAGGGATCGTTCCCTCCATGACTCCCTGGTCCACACGTCCCTCCCCATGGATCTCCCATCCGGCACTTAACCCTGTAAGCACAAGGGCTAAACCTGCCCCTACACCTCCTCTCTTGCCACCATTCAGGGCCCCAAACAGACCTTCCGGGTGAGGCAAAACTTCACTTGTGAGTCTGTTGGGGTCATCTGTTGCATCCGGTGCTCCTGGTGCGGTCTCCTCTACATCGGTGAAACCCGACGCAGATTGGGGGACCGCTTCATCGAGCACCTCCACTCCGTCCGCCACAACAGACAGGATCTCTCGGTTGCCACCCACTTCCACTCTGCTTTACATTCCCATTTGGATCTGTCCATACATGGCCTCCTCTACTGCCATGATGAGGCTAAACTCAGGTTGGAGGAGCAACACCTCAGATACCGTCTAGGTAGTCTCCAGCCCCGTGGTATGAACATTCAATTCTCCAACTTCCGGTAATTCCCTCCCCCTCCCTTCCCCTAGCCCAGTTTCACTCTGCCCCCTCCCCCAGCTGCCTACTACCTCCCTCATGGTTCCGCCTCCTTCTACTACCCATTGTGCTTTCCCCTATTCCTTCTTCACCTTTCCTGCCTATCCCCCTGCCCGCTTCCACTCCCCCATCCCTTTATCTTTCCCCTTACTGGTTTTTCACCTGGAACCTACCAGCCTTCTCCTTCCCACCCTCACCCCACGAAGGGTTCCGGCCTGAAACGTTGACTGATCGTTTCCACGGATGCTGCCCGACCTGCTGAGTTCCTCCAGCGTGTTGTGAGTGTTGCTTTGACCCCAGCATCTGCAGAGTATTTTGTGTTTAATTATTACATACATATTGTCATGGTCATTCTTTACTGATCTATGCAAACCCGACTACAAACCATGAGTTCAAGATTTCTATCCATGGTACACGTTGAAATTTTAAATTCAATCATGATTGAGGAGGAGAAAAGAGTTTCATTAAAATGCATATTTGATTTCTTGCCAGTCAACCAAGTATTTATCTATTTTTATTTTGCATGTAGGTCATTTATATCAGCTTGTACATATGTACTAGCACAGCTTTTAATGGATACTCTGATCTCACCACACTGTACTGCTCAGGGGCAAAGTATTTTTCACATTCAAGTTTAATAAATTAGACCCAGCAGTGAATGTTTCATACCATAACAGGACAGCATTGTGTAAAAAGATGAAAGGTAATGCTTACTCATCTTATTATGGAGATATTGTTATCACAGAGAGTCAGCTGGAATTCCTGAGCAGTTTTAATTTGTTTAGAGAGAAAGAAGGCTTTCCTGAACTCAGAGGAAATAAACGAGATATAGAAGGTAAAAATCACCTACGTGGGCTCATGGCTCATGTTAAATGAACCCATGGGATGTCTGATGCTTCAGATCTGAAGGTGCTTTCTTCTCTATGAGTACTCTAGCTAAGATCTTTAGTGATGTTCAGAACTGAGAGTGCGATGCATCACTCATGCAGAGTACTGCAAGCCTGTACTGTGGCCATTTCTGGCTCCTGCGTCAATCCACTTCTTTTTACTCTGTGATTAGGTCTCACAGATATCCAGTGTTTACACAATTTCTGTTATTAATACTGTTGTATTTAGGTATTTTGTAACATGTTTTCTATATGAGTGGAATGGTCTGACCTATTATTATCTAATAATCTAATCTATAACATTCTAATTTTCTTTTATTTATTGATTCATAGGCTGTGGATGTCACTGACAATACTAGCATTCATTATCAATTCCTAACTGCCCCTAATAAAACTATTAAGAGTCAACTCTATTAAATCTTGTCTAGGCCAAACCAGATAAAGATGACAGATTACCTTCAATAAGGTACTTCAATGAATCACTTAGCCTTTTTAAACTTTGACCAGTGTTTTAATTTCATTTTTTAAAAATCACTTGAATTTAAATTTCACAGCTGTTGTAGACCTTGAGTCTCTGGTTGCTTGTCTAGGAACTTAACCAATATACTACCATCTCCCAATTATATTTCAGTATCCTGCACCTGTGCTGCGTTGCTCAGTGATATTCTCTCAACAGCAGGCGGGATGGAGTGCGACTGGCTTATAGCTGTGGTGACAGGTTAGCGAGACCGTTTGAGAGTTTTCAGACCCATTCCCTCCAACTACTGCTGACACCACTGCCCCTCCAGCCACTACGAGCCATGTCTGTCCCCACCTGGGCTACACTGCTGCCCTCATTCCCAGGCCCAGATCTAACCCTGCATCTAGCCCTCCTCCTGTACTTGCTACCAAGCCCAGCCTTCAAGTCAAGTCAAGTCACCTTTTATTGTCATTTCGACCACAACTACTGGCACAGTACACAGTAAAAACGAAACAACGTTTATCAGGACCATGGTGCTACATGAAACAATACAAAAACTACACTGAACTACATAAAAACAACACAAAAACTACAGTAGACTACAGATCTACCCAGGACTGCATAAAGTGCACAAAACAGTGCAGGCTTTACAATAAATAATAAACAAGACAACAGTAGAGGGCAGTAGGTTGGTGTCAGTCCAGGCTCTGGGTATTGAGGAGTCTGATGGCTTGGGGGAAGAAACTGTTACATAGTCTGGTCATGAGAGCCCGAATGCTTCAGTGCCTTTTGCCAGATGGCAGGAGGGAGAAGAGTTTGTATGAGGGGTGCGTGGGGTACTTCATAATGCTGTTTGCTTTGTGGATGCAGCGTGTGGTGTAAATGTCTGTAATGGCGGGAAAAGTCTTGCTCCTCCCTTTAGTGTCAATCTTTCCCTTGCTCCTTGGACACTCCAGCAGTTTAATAGTTCCATTTCATATCCGAAAAATGTAGGCAATATACATCCTGAAATTCTTGTTTTTCACAGACGTCCACAAAATCGGAAGAGTGCCCCAAAAACACGTGACAGTAAATATGTTAGAACCCCAAATACCCCCTACTCCCCTCTCCCACGCATAAGCAACATCAAAGAAATGACACTCCCCACCACCCCACCCCTCCACTTACTTCCATTAAAAAAGCATCAGCACCTTCCACCACCAAGTAAGCAAAAGCAAAGCCCCCAAGACTGACCATGATCTGCAGTACAATAAAGTACAATATAATTGTTCGCCCGACAATTTGACATACCACTGGCTCTCTCTCTTCCTAATAAAGGGAAAGAGAGGTGTCCCCCTCTAACTGATTTGCAATGGTAATGTTTGTCATGTTGCTTTCTTTCCCAAGTTCTCCGACTCGAGAATCGGTAATGAACTCACCCTCACCGAGGGAGAGAGAAAGAGAGAGGGGGTGATTCGCCAAGTACAGAGCCTCAGGGAGCTGATCCGCTGATTCCGATGTTCCATTTTCTCCCATAGCACTTCAGTCGGCAGCACCGGCATAGAATCAGCTTGTCCACAGGGCTGTGGAGTCTCAGAACCCCGAAGGTATGCTTGCTTTCTAGGCTGCATCCTTGGGATTTCAAAATGAGGCTGTAATAAGACCATAAGACATAGGGGCAGAATTGGGCAATTCGGCCCATCAAGTCTGCTCTGTCATTTCATCATGGCTGATCTATTTTCCCTCCCAAAGCCATTCTCGTCTTCTCCCCATAACATTTCATGCCTTGACATATCAACCTTCACTTTAAATACACCCAATGACCTAGCCTCCACAGCCACCTATGACAATGAGTTCCATAGGTTCATCACCCTCTGTCTAAAGAAATTCTTCCTCATTTCCATTTTAAATGTTTGTGCCTCTATTCTAAATATTTGCCTTCAGATCTGGAGTCCCCCACTTTAGAAAAAATCCTCTCCACATGCACTCTATCTAGGCTTTTCAACATTTGACAGCTTTCAATGAGATCCCCCCCCCCCAATTCTTCTAAATTCCAGTCAGTACACACTCAGAGCCATCAATCACTCCTCATACAATAAACCTTTAATTCCTGGAATCATTGTCATGAACCTCCTCTGAGCCCTCTCCAATGTCAGCACATACTTTCTTAAATAATGGGCCCAAAACTGCTCACAATTCTCCAAGTGAGGCCTTATGAAGCCTCAACATCACATCCTTGCTTTTATATTCTAGCCCTCTCAAAATGAATGCTAATACTGCATTTGTTTTCGTCACTACGGAAATAACCTACAAGTTAATCTCAGGGAATCCTTCATGAGGACCCCTAAGTCCCTTTGTAACTTGGATTTTGAATATTCTCCCCTTTTAGAAAATAGTCTAAGCTTTTTTTTTCCCTTCTACTGAAGTGCATACACTTCCCAACACTTTATTCCATCTGCGACTTCTTTGCTCATAAGCTATCTAAGTCCTTCAGGAGCCTTCCTGTTTCCTCAACACTACCTGACCCTCCACCTATCTTTGTATCATCTGCAAACTTGTCCACAAAGCCATCAATTTCATCATCCAAATCATTGACATATAATGTCATGGTAGTGTACTGGTTAGCACGACAGTACAGGTGACCTGGGTTCATTTCCTGTCACTACCTGAAAGGAGATTGCATTCTCCCTGTGACCGTATGAGTTTCCTCTGGGTGCTGTGGTGTCCTTCCCACAGTCCAATGACATACCGGTTGATAGGTTAGTTGGTCATTGTAAATTTTCTCGTGATTAGGTGAGGGTTAAATCAGGGAATTACTAAGCTTGAAGGGCTGGAAGGACCTATTCCATACTCTATTTCAATAAATAAATAAAGAAATAGTCCCAACACTGAACCCTACAGAGCACCACTAGTCACCAGCAGCCAATTAGAAAAGACTTCCATTATCCCCACTCTTAGCCTCCTGCCAATCAGCCAATGCTCTACCTATGCTAGTATCTTTCCTGTAATACCATGGCTTCTTATCTTAAGTAGCCTCATGTGTGGCAACTTGTCAAAGGCCTTCTTAAAAATCCAAGTACACATCCACCAACTTTCTTTTGTCTATTTTGTTTGTTATTTCCTCAAGTAATATCAACAGATTTGTCAGGCAAGACTTTCCCTTAAAGAAACCATGCTGACTTTGGCCAATTTTATCATGTGGCTCCAAGTACCCTGACACCATCGTTAACAATCGACTCCAACATCTTCCCAACCACAGAGGTCAGGCATACTGGCCTATAATTCCCTTCTTGAAGCATGGAGTGACATTTACAATTTTCCAGTCCTACGGAACCATACTATTCCAGAACCTAGTTATTCTTGAAAGACCAGTACTAATGCCTCCACAATCTCTTCAGCTATCTCTTTCAGAATCCTGGGGTGTAGATTATCTAGTCCAGGTGACTTACTTACCTCCAGGCCTTTAAGCTTCCCAAACACCTTCTGCTCCTGGCACTCTTGAACATTTGGCATACTGCTATAGACAATGAAGACTAATGCAAAATACTTATTCGCTTTGTCCACCATTTACTTTTGGTATCCTCTGATATTATTTGCCAGCTTATGTTCATATTTCATCTTTTCTGTACTAATGGCTTTTTATTGCATTCAGTTGGTTTTTAAAAGCTTCCCAGTTCTCTAACTTCCCAATAATACTTGCTCTATTTTATACCCACTCTTTTTCTTTTATGTTGTCTTTGACTTCCCTTTTCAGCCATGGTTACATAATCCTGCCTTTAGAATCCTGTACCTTCTGAAATGCTCCAAGAAACTCCAGCCATTATTGTTCTGCCATCAACCCTGCTAGTGTACCCTGCCAATCAACTTTGGCCGGTTCCTCTCTCATGCCTCTGTAATTCCCTTTATTCCACTATAATACAGATACATCTGACTTTAGCTTCACCCTCTCAAATGGCAGGGTGAATTCTATCATGTTATGATCACTCCGCCTAATAGTTCCTTTAACTTAACTTCCAAATCAAATCTGGTTCATTGCAGAACACCCAATCCAGAATAACCTTTCCCCTCAAGGGCTCAACCACAAGCTGCTCTGAAAAGCCATCCTGCAGGCATTCTACAAATTCTCTCTCTTGGGATCTGGTACCAACATTGATATTCCCAATCAACCTGTATACTGAAATCCCCCATGGCTATCATAGCAGTGTCCTTTTGACATGCCTTTTCTGTCTCCCATTGTAATTTGAACTCAACATCCTGGCAATTGTTCAGAGACCTGTATATAGCTCCCATCTGGGTCTTCTTACCTTTGTAGTTTCTTAATTCTACCCTCAAGGTTTCTACATTTTCTTATCCTTTGTCTCCTCTTTCTAAGGGTTTAATTTCATTTTTTACCAACAGAGGCCACAACACCCACTCTGCCTGCCTGTTTTCTCAATACCATGTGTATCCTTGGATGTTATGTTCTCAACTCTAATCTTCTTTCAGCCAGGACTCAGTAATGCCCACAATGTCATACCTGTCAATCTTTAATTGCACTACAAGATCATCTATCTTATTCCATATACTGCGTGAATTCAAATATCACACCTTCAGTTGTGTATTCATCACCCAGTATGCAGGGAATAGAGGGATAAGGATCATGTGCAATCAGAAAAGATTAGTTTAATTTGGTATTGTGCTTGGCATAGCCATTGTATGCCAAAGGGCCTGTTCCTCTGATGTACTGCTCTATATGTTCTTTATAACGCACATGCCTTCACTCTTGTCCTTCCATCACATGTAATGATAGATAGATAGATATACTTTATTAATCCCCAGGGAAATTTGGTTTCGTTACAACCGCACCAACCAAGAATAGAGCGTAAATATAGCAATACAAAAACCCCCAACAATCAAACAAAAAAATGCAAACTATGCCAGATGGAAAATAAGTCCAGGACCAGTCTATTGGCTCAGGGTGTCTGACCCTCCACGGGAGGAGCTGCACGTTCGATGGCCACAGGCAGGAATGACCTCCCGTGCCACCAAGTGTTGTATCACGGTGGAATGTGGCCGAAGTCCAACAGTAAAAAGTTCAATATCCAGTCTGCAATCACGTTCCTCAATCGTAATATGCCCCGGATTGCACCATCTGTTGTTAACCAGATCAGTAAACACCCAACTCCTTTACGCTTACCGCTCTCAGTGCACTTCCAGTCAGCCGGAATGGTATTACCCACCGAACTCCTCTTCTCCATAACTCTCTGTTGTCTCGACCCGACCCTCTTCCCTTGGTTGGCAATATTAGATTATTATAATGAAAAGGTTGAATTTCAAGGATCTCCATCGCTCAGAAATATTGTCTCAGTGTGGCTGAATTGGGCTGGCAGTAATCTAACTTAGACATGCTTCCACTGTAAGCCAGCCTCTGGATTGGCTTTTACAGCCACAAAGCTACACAACCGACGCATAAACTTAGCAAAGTCAAGCAAATCTGCACAATCCCATAATGCTTTACTCAATTTTTCCTGTTGTCGTGCTGCATCTCGCCAGCAACATCCATCTTTACTTATTTATTTGTTGAGATACTGTGCAGAACAGGCCCCTCCAGCCCTTCAAGCCGTGCCACCCAGCAACTCCTGGTTTGACTCTAGCCTAATCACGGGACAATTCACAATGACCAATTAACCTACCAACCAGCACATCCTCCGACTGTGGGAGGAAACTGGAACACCCGGAAAAAACCCATGTGGTCACAGGAAGAACGTACTAACATTTGCAGACAGAGGTGGGAAATGAACCTCGGTCGCTGGTATCGTAAGGCATTGTGCTAACCACTAGAGTGGAGAAATCACCATGATTAGTGGGAAATGTACATTACTTCTAATCCAGAACCAAGGTCAGCTAAACTTCAAGCTTGACCCACAGTACAGAGATGATGATTGCATTATGCACACATACTCAGAGTTTGACTCCATGCCATTGTTAATTTGTTCATTGCAACATAAAAGACAATCGAGCTTAAACCTAACACCCAGAAAGCAATTGTCCTCGACCAGCTTACCATAAACACCCAACTGCCCTCTGACAATAAAGGTCTAAAATAGCAATCTGAAAAGCATGGATATCTTCCTATATCTTAGGAGTTACTTCTCAGTAAAGGCCAACATTGATGATGAAATTCATTGCTACTTTATGTTCTCTGCAACTTGGGAAAACAATGTCTGAAGATCTAAATCTCAAATCCAGCACAAGACTCGAGGAATAGCAAACACCAATGATTCTGCCCTTCAATATGCTTTTGAGACTTGGTCTAATGCCAGAAGAACCACATAGTATTAGCGGGATGCCCTCGACAGTAATTTTGTAAATTCCTCCAGATCCACTGGCAGAATAAGCAAATCAATGTCAGCGTCCTTTCATAGGCCATCAGGTCCAGCGCTGAGCTCAAATTATACTTAGTTGGCTTTAATGGACAGACTAAGACCCTTGTATGTCCAAAATCTTACCCTGAGACAGGCTCTGTGTTTAAAACTTCAGAAGGGGAAGAAACTACCAAATAGAAAGAAGAAAAGATTCAAGGGTATTTTAAAGAAATTTGATTCCTTTGGCAGAAACATTCTAGTTAATAACTAAAAAACAATCATCAACCTAGAAATTTTTGTTCATAATATTATCATGATTTTTTTTCATTTGACATTCCTGTATTTATTTTAATCATGTAATTATTTTGCAAACTTACAGTGTTCCAAATTCAACATTAAGTCTGTCCCTTTACCAAAATCCTACATCCATTAATTTGAAGGTATCCTAAAATCTAAACAGCTTGGAACAAATCACACAATACTACCCTAATGATTTGTTCTTAATGCTTATTGATCATACTTACCTTATTTAAAAAATGAGAATATATTATCCAGTTACTGAACTAATTATTACTGTGTAATAGTTACTATTAGGAGACTTTGTCAATGGACAATGCCATTTGATTTCACATGGAATTTGCAGGAAAAAAGAATTCAACAAATAAAAACCTATTCATATTAGGTACAGTTAAAATGTCACTTTGAGATGGGATTTAATGTTCTTTAATAAATTATTTTATTGGAAGTATGCTGAATGCCTTCTTCACCACCTATCCACTCGAGTCGCCATTTTCAGGAAGCTATAAACTTGTAGTGCAAAATCCTCCTATATCATCAACACTCCTGAGATCCCTGCCATTTACCATATGCAGTATATTTAATTAGTATTTGATAGCCCAAAGTGTACTACTATCTGGATTAAATTCCATCGTCTACCACTTTGCCCAACTGTCTCCAACTGATCCATATCCCTCTGTATCCTTTCAAAACATTCATTGATATCTTGTAAAAATCCACCAATTTTTATGTTGTCAGCAAACTTGTTAATCTACATTCTTGTCTAGGTGATTTATACATACGACAAGTAGTTGTAGTCAAGTATCGATCCCTGCAGTATATGATTAGATTTACAGACTTCCAGTCAGAATAACATCCCTCCACCACTACATTCTGTCTCCAGTCACCAAGCTAATTTCCAGCATCTGCAGATTTCCTCATGTTTGGATACATTTTACCTATATACCTTGGATCGATCCTGTTATCGTTTGTAACTTCAAAATGATAAAACTTATGAATGGTGACATGATGATATTTACTATTCACATACTTTTAATGAATTATGTAAACAGCAAAGAAGGCTTAATAAAAATATATTTACAATATTACTCAAATACTGAAAAATTAAATACAATATAATGCAACTACTATACAGACATCCACAGCATAGTAAATTTTAAATTGTTCCATTCAGGCCTAAAGATTTAATTGCTGTGGTGGACTTCTTTCCCTTGTGGGATGACATCTTTTCTGACAAGAGAGGTCACTCTGCTTTTGAGGAGAAACTTGTGACTGTGAAGGAGTCTCAAATCTGGGGCTTCCTCTGTGGTGGTTGCAGGAGTTGACTCTGAAACTGCAGGAAATGGTTCTGACAGCTCCGGAGATGTTTCTTCTCTAACAATTGACTCTACTGTCCTCAACTGATCGATGTGTCAACTCTAGATGACATCAGACTCAATTTCTACTGTGTAGGAGAGTGGTCCAGATCTGTCCTTAATCTTTCCAACTGCCCACCTTTGATCACCTCTGCAGTCCCTCACCAGGACTGCTGGCACAGGAGTGAACCATCAAACCCCCATGTTTGAGGAGCCTTCAATTTGTCCTGCATACTCCTTCTGAGATAGGGTTTGAGGATATCAAAGGGTGAGCACAAGGACTGACGCAGGAACCACAAAGCTGATGAGTTGTTAGTTGTGGAGCGTGCTGCATTGTCAGTATACTGCGTTCTTCGGACATTGCTCACAATGTGTGCCTTTGGACTCTGAAAAAAACTTTCCACCAAAACATTTGTAGCTGGTTAGTACTGTGCAAATGTAATATGTATTATTCCATTAATTTTCAGAAATGCAGAAACTGTTCCACAGCAAACTGTCGTCCATTGTCACTGACTAAGAGTTTCGAACCACCAGCTATTGAGAACAGGTTTCTCAACACATCAGTGGTGTGCAAGGCTGTAGTGGAGGCTATTGGGTACACAACTGGCCAATTTGTAGCTGTATCCACTACTACCAAGAAATTTGTGCCTATGAATGGTCCGGCAAAATCGACATGAATCCTCTGCCAGGGCAATGCAGACCATTCCCATGAATGGAGAGGCACTGCTTTCGGCATCTTCTGGACGGGTTGGATTCCTGAACGGTGCATGGCAATCTGCTCAATCTACTGATCTATCCCAGGCCAGCAGACAATTCTTCAATCCAACACTCTCATTTTGACCATGCCTAGATGACAGGCATGTAGCTCCTCCAACACTTTAGCTCTCAGCTTGGGTGGTACAACAGCATTCAATCCCCACATAAGACAACCCCCATCAAGACCAAGTTCATCCTGGTGCTGGTAAAAATGGGGGAACTGGGACTTTTGCTGCACATTCCAGCCATTCTGGGTGGCCATGTAGACCTGACACAGTGTGGGGTCTTTTTTGATTTCCCTTTGGATTATCTCTGCCATAATAGGGAAAGTTTTGATTTGTGTTTAGGAGTGTCCTCTTTTGTAAATTTTCAGAGTATTTCCTTTTCCAAAGGTAAGTGGGACAAACCATCTGCATTTCCATGATTAGTTGCTCTCTTGAGTTTGATCTTTTAATTGTGTCCTCCAAGAAACATTTGTGCTGCTGCTCTTAGTGTAACACCCTTCTTTGGATTGAAAATGGACACAAGAAGTTGATTTAAAAACGCAGACAAGAGGAAATCTGCAGATGCTGGAAATTCAAGCAACACACACAAAAAATGCTGGTGAACGCAACAGGCCAGGCAGCATCTATAGGAAGAGGTACAGGCGACGTTTCGGGCCAGGACCCCTTCGTCAGGACTAACTGAAAGAAGAGCTAGTAAGAGATTTGAAAGTGGGAGGGGGAGGGGGAGATCCGAAATGATAGGAGAAGACAGGAGGGGAAGGTGGATCTAAGAGCTGGAAAGTTGATTGGCCAAAGGGATACCAGGCTAGAGAAGGGAGAGGATTATGGGATGGGAAGCCTGGGGAGAAAGAGAAGGGGGGAGGGGATCCCAGAGGGTGGAGGGCAGGCAAGGAGTTATAGTGAGAGGGACAGAGGGAGAAGAAAGACAGAGAGAAAAAAAGGGGGAAAAATATATTAAAAAAAACAAAATAAAATATTAAATTCACTCCCCATCCCTTATTTGTTCATTTAATTATATATATATATATATATTGAATTTTCCATTTGTGCCCTGTGGTTCTGATGACCTTCCTGCATTGTTTAGCATTCTTTCTTAGTCTATGTATGACTAGCAGGAATATTTACATTGATTGCTGCTGCTCTAACATCGTCTGCTGTTATTTCCTCGTAATCGACTGCAGATTATTTTCCTTAAGCATACACTAATTGCACATCAAGCAGCCTTCATTTTCGTTGTGGGAAATATGTTAAGCCTCTCTCAGCTGCCAACTTACACAGGAAAGGACACACAGCTCACATCAAAAAGGATTTTGTTTCTTTTTCTCAAACCTTCAATTGTTAAGATCTTTTAATTGCTGTGATTGATGAGCAGAAGAAATATGAATTTCCAATGCCAAACCAAAAGGAGAGTTGTTGCCAAGTTCTCTGATGAAACGCATGATCATGCTTCTTTGTTTTATACAAATTCCAGACATGGACCTACACTGGAAAGCAGATATATCCTAGACATTAAAATTGCATTTAAAAAGAAAGATCATCATAAAGGTTAATGGGCCTGAATTATATTTTAATAAAATTAATGGCAGTTACAGATCAAGGGATTGCATGTCTGTGAAGAATTTGGTTTTTGACAAAGAAATGAGGTAAACTTGATCCCTGCAGCTCCATTTTCTAGAAAAGTTGGTGTTGGGGAAGGGAGGAGTGGAGGGCATTTTGGAAGTCTAACTCTAGGCTTCTAATTCGAATCTCTCTACTATCTAGACTCCTGCCCATTTTCCACCAACACACAATGTGTGTGTTTTTTTTCAACTGCGAACTGGCTAAAGTATGCTAAGAAGAGTCCTAATGTCTGCATTCAGATGCAGTTGCCAAATTCTATGTAAGTGATCTCAGCAACAATCACTTTTAATTTAAAACAGAAAAGTTTCAGATTCAAAAAAATAATTTTAATGGGGAGCTGAGCTGACCATGACCCCTCCTCTTTAGCTCAGAGCAAAATACTAGACCTCCTTACATTGGCCAACTTCTTCAGAAAGTACCTGTAATTAATGCTGCATAAGAATTGATCGGCTATTATTACAATATAGATTAGAGAGCCTTTCTCTCTGACTTTACGGTTTAAGTTTAGTCTCCACTTTGCACCAGTTTCCCAATCAGTGTCATGAAGATACTTTCATTATATTTTTTATAGCAGGAATGATTGATTGCAAAGAGAATAGGTGCTTTCTTAAGAGAAGTTCTCTCTCCTCTTTAACTTCTCAGATCCTTCATTTATTTGTGTTTATGGAAGTGTCCTACAATGTAATCTAGTCGCTCATGTTCGAAGGGAGGGTTGAGTTTGAAAATCAGCAGGGTTAGGGTGAATTATTTGCTCGCAATTTAAAAAGAAACAACTAATCTTGGATGTGAATGAATACTTGCAGCCCATGAGATTCTGAGAAGCAGCCTGCCAAATTGACTGACATAGTTTCCTGGAACACACTAGAGGAGGTCAGTACCTGAGGAGCCTTTTGGGTCCATGCAGCTGCTCAATACAAAGAGGCCCACGTTCATGATGTGATTGAGCTTCAATTCTGGACAAGTTGTTTGATTTCTGGTGGTTCAATTCAATAGTTCAAAAGTTCCATTTAATATCAGAGAATGTATACAATATGCAACCTGTAATTCTTGCTCTTCATAGACATCCATGAAAAGAGAAGAGTACCCCAAAGAATGAATGACAGTAGAACTTCCCCCTCATGCACAAGCAGCAGCAAAGCATAACCCCCCCCCCCCCACAAGCATCGGCACCCACCATCCACCAAGCATGCAATAGCAAAACCCCCAGTAGTGAACATGATCTGCAGCAGCCAACCACCCAACCAATTGGACATACCACAGGCTCTCTCTCTCTCTCCCTAATAAAGGGACAGAAAGGTGTTGCACAGCAAGAGGGGAGAGCAACAAAAACAAAACAACTCACTGATGCAGGGATGAGAAAAGAATATTAAATACAGAAGAAGTGGGATCTTTTGATGAACCAAGGACTCCTACTTCAATTGACCCATTTCCCCAGAAACTTATTTCCTCTCTTTTAAACTGTTGTGTTTCCAGAATCTGGATAAATCGTGTTGCCCAGGATTAATCCTCTAAATCAGCCCTGACCACAGATAGAGTGAAAAGGCCAACTCAACCCAAGGGCATATATAGGCTTCATGCTACTCTCCTGCTTTTAGTAAATGCAGGTTTGGGTAGGTTGGAAGTGAATTGGATGTAAATTGTTTAAGATTTTTGATTTTACTTTTGCATTTTATCTAACCTTAGCTCACTTGTTTTTGCAGATTATACAAATTAATTATATTATTAGTTTAAATGTTGAAATTTACAAACTTTTTTTATTTCTTAATCCATTTTTGTTGCGTTGCTTTTCTATTATCCAAATAAGAGATATTAAATTAATGAAAGGATATAGAGATAGTGTACGGAAGTGGTCAAAAGTCAGCCAAGATTTTATTGAATAGCAGAGTAGACTCAAGGAGCTAATTCTGCTCCATTTCTATTCATTAGTTATGTTCTTAGTCACTATCCGTTTGGTGGGTCTCTCTTCTTCCGTGAGGACTTCATGATTCCTTCAAATCGAGAATATTTTGTGGAACTGCATTTTTGACAACTCTCACGCAAAGAAGGCAGTTTGATTTCAGGAAGTTGTTCCACTTTGAATTCAGTGGTAGAGCAGTGGTTAGTGTGACTGTATTGCAGCTCAGCGTGTCAGTTTAGGAGTTCAGTTCTGGTGCTATCTGTCAGGAACTTGTAGATTCTTCTCGTGACTGCGTGAGTTTCCTCTGTGTGCTCCAGTTTCCTCTCACAGACCAGAGACGTACCAGTTAGTAGGTTAATTGATCATTGTAAATTGTTATGTGATTAGGCTAGTGTTAAATAGGTGGGTTGCTGGGCAGCACAGCTTGTTGGGCTGGAAGGACCCATTTCATGCTGTGACTCTAAATAAATAATTAAATGTTTAGCTCAAAAAGAAGTATGGACTGTCCCCAGGTTTCGAACACCTGATTTGTGGATACTCATAATATGAAGGAGCACCAATAATATTATTAAATTTAAAATTCAACCTACGAACAACAGAACTAGTTTCCTCCCTTTCTCTTTCTCCACTTTTAGTAATTGTTCTTTCTTAGTAGGCTTATGTGCTTTTGATATCATTGATCACAATAGTGATCAGTAAATTACCAATCAAGTGAATTTTGTATATTTTCTGACATAAGGACAAAACTGACTTGTGAAAAGGGAACTTACTTGTTACCTAGAAATGGTTTGAATAATGAAAATAAAGGGTTCATTTCTCTAAAAATAATTACTCCATTGTCTTTTTTTTGGTCTGGAGTCCAAGCAATATAACACCGAGCACAGTTTTTCTGCAATGGTGTAGTGGAAAATGAATCAATTTTTACAGATTTGTGCATAGAGGCTTGTGCAATGCTTTGCACTACAGGTGTCCCCTGCTTTTCGAATGTTCGCTTTATGAAACCTTGCTGTTATGAAAGACCTACATTAGTTACCTGTTTTCACTAAAACACATGCCTGTGAGCATCTGTTAGCAAGATGAGTTCTAAGGTATCGGAAAAACCTAAAAGAGCTCGTAAGGGTGTTACACTTAGTGTGAAACTAAACATAATTAAGCGTTTCGATCGTGGTGAATGAAGTAAGGACAAAGTGAGTTCAGCTTGTAGAAGTTGATGAACATGATGTTGAAGAGGTTTTGGCATGACCAAGAACTGATAGATGAACAGCCAATGCGATTGTTAGAGGAAAGGATAACAATCAAAACCAAATGCAGTAGCGAACGGACTGAAAGTGAAGTCGTCCAGGAACTGAACATGAAGCAACTGCGTGAGATTTTCGCTGCAATAATTGCAGAAAAGTACAACTTTAATTTTGAAAGGGTATGTAGCTTTAGGGCAAATTTGTAGGATGATTTGAGTGCTTACAAAGAACTGTATGATAGAAAAATGCGCGAAGCTAAGCAGTCTAGCATACTGTCATTTTTCAAGCCTTCCGCATTAGCCACAGCAGATGACGAACCTCGACCTTCGACATCGAGGCAGGCAGACATAGAAGAAGATGACCTGCCTGCCCTGATGGAGACAGACGACGATGAGATGACACCTTAGTGTCCCACCATCCCAACCCCTGGGCCGCAGACCGATACATTGCCGCGGAGAATGTAGCGGTAGCCGGGATGCACTCAACACATCTTTAAGAAAAAAATCAAAATAAACAAGCTAATTAATTAGGTGCTGCCCGGCACGTAATCAATTAGCTTGTTTATTTCGTCTTTTTTCTTAAAGATGTGCTGGTTGCGTCCCAGCTACCGCTGCACCACTGCATACTTCGCGGAGAGGTATCAATCCGCGGCCTGGAGGTTGGGGACCACTGCACCACCTCGGCCTCCGACATCTTAGCTTAACACACCATCATCAATGTGCTCGGCGCTGTCTTCCCGATTCCAGTAAGTGATACTACACTGTACGTACATTATTTCTACTTTATATAAACTGTGTATTTTTATGTGTTATTTGGTATGATTGGCAGCTTCATAGCTTAAAGGTTACTGGAGGGAGTGGTTCTGCCGAGAGCACTTGCGCCGTGTTTCTGCCAAGAGCGCTTGCGTGAGATTTTCGCTACAGAGAACAGTGCGGCAATGATTTCTACTTAGGCTGTGTATTTATCATATCATTCCTGCTTTTATTATATGTTACTGTTATTTTAGGTTTTATGTGTTATTTGGCATGATTTGGTAGGTTATATTTTGGGTCTGCGAACGCTCACAGATTTTTCCCATATAAATAAATGGTAATTGCTTCTTCACTTTCGACATTCTGGCTTACGAACCATTTCATAGGAACGCTCTACCTTCGGATGGCGGGGGAAACCTGTAATCCACTTCGTCTTAGTATTTGGAATTTGAAATGAATCAGTTGTCTTACGATTTAATGTTGAAGAATATGAATATCTATCTGTATAGAGGATATTGCATATTTTATAGAAATTTGTATGTATGTTGTTTGTAAGAAACAATGTTAAAAATTTATGATTCTAGTTATCTTGCTCAAATGAGAAAATGTTGAAGCAGCAAACAAAATATTGAAAGTAGTAATATCAGACAGAATAAAGTTTTGGAATCTGAATATTATTCATTGCAGGAGTCTGAAATTGTGTTCATTTATAGTAATCTTTTGTTTATCTTATTAACACAGAACAAGGCACTGAATTACAAATTCCTAATTAATTTCACTCTCTTTTATCATTTGACTATAATAAGCCAAAGAGCCAAGTATGAGAGTCAGGATGCCATGCAGTAGCTATACAAAATACTGTTCAGGTCACTCGTAGAGCACTGTGTTCAGTTATGTTTACTATATTTCAGGAACGATGTAGTAGCATGAGAAAGAGTGCAGAACAGATCTGTTATCTGGAATGGAGGCCTTCAGTTATAAGACTGGATAGGCTATGTTTATTCTACAGGAATGTAGGAATCTGCGGTGTGATCTTATACAGCTTTATAAAATTGTGAGGGGCACAGAAAAGGTAGATAGTCAGAGTCAGAGTTTTGAGGGCATAGGTTTAACATGATAAGGGAGACATTTAGAAGGAAATCTAAGGGGCAAGTTTTTCTCCTATGGGGTGGTGGGTACATGGATCAACCTACCAGAGAAAGAGGTAGAAGTAGACACAATTCTAATGTTTAAAAGGCATTAGTACATGTACATGGATGGAAGAGAGTAGAGAGATACATATCTAATCTAGGAAAAATAGGATTGGTGCAGGTCGGCATCACAGCCTTCGTGAATGAGTTGAGCTGAAGGGCTAATTTAGACTGTATAACTCTGTGACTCTAATACCTGACCTCCACCAATATTAACAGTGGCTAGTAACCAATCCACTCTCAAGTATGGCCCCTGAAACATTATGAAGTTATGTGGTTCCAATTTAGATTGTAGATGTTTAAAATTATTTATTCATAGTTCATAGAAGTTGCTGACATCTTCAGCTTTTATTCTTCCTGACTAATTCAGCCCAGATATAAGTGATTTGTAAGGCCAGCTGGAACTCATTCACATTAACAGTTAAGGAGTTACCTGTAAACCAGAATAAGGATGGTGGATTTCCTATTCCGAACAATCAAATAGTTATATACTTGTCATTACAGATATTAGCCTTTCTATTCCTGACACATTTATTCACATCAACGTAAGTTCCAATTCCACTTCCCATTCCCAATCTGACATGTCCATTTATTTTAGTTCCATTTCCCATTTCCCATTCTGACATGTCAATCCATGGCCTCCTCCACTGCAATGATGAGGCCACACTCAGGCTGGAGGAACAACACCTTATGTTCCGTCTGCGTAGACTCCAATCTGAAGTCATGAACATTGACTTCTTGAACTTCCAGTAATGGCCACCCTTAACCCGATTTACCATTCCCCAATCCCCTTTTCCCTCTGTCACGTTATCTTGCACTCTCTAGTTCTCCTCCCCCTTTTCTTACTTCCATGGATTTCTGTCCTCTCCTATTAGATTCCCCCTTCTCCAGCTATGTATCTCATTCACCAATCAACTTCCCAGCTCTTCACTTCACTCCTCCCCCCTCTCAATTTCACCTATCACCTTGTGTTTCTTCTTCCCCTCCCCCCACCTTCTACCTCTGGCTCCTCACATTTTTTCTTCCTCTCAGCCCGAAACATTGACTGTACCCTTGTCCATAGATGCTTCCTGGCCTGCTGAGTTCCTTCAGCATTTTGTGTGCGTTGCTTGAATTTCCAGTATCTGAAGATTTTCTCTTGTACCTTTGTGAATCCTGAAACAACTGAAACAGGCATTACCATCTGCTCCATCCCTCAACATTCTGAGGAGAACATTCTAGATCATCCTCCACTACCAAGCTCAAGAGGAAAGGTGCACAATCAAAGATCAAGCACACCTGCTGTAGTAGTAGTAGGAGGTAGCCATCGATCCCAGTGGATCATGGGTTTGCTCCTCTGGTGGACTTTGTTCTCTCCAGCGCGCAAGCCTGGGTGGGAAGATTTGAAGAACCAGCTATTGCCCATGCAGCGGGTTCCCCCTCTCCATGTCACTGATGTAGTCCAAGGAAAGGGCAAGTTCCGATACAGCTTGGCACCACTGTTCTCGCAGAGGTTGCCAGAATGAAGTTGTAAGCAACATCAAACTGCCTTAGGGACCCAGGCTCCAGATTTCTTCCTCAGGGTTCACTCCCAACCTCTTTCCCATGGGTGGATATGGTGGCAAGGCAGCAGAGGTTTAAAATCAGTGTTTTCCTTCTCCTAAGCAGGCTGCCTTCCAAGGCGTGTGACTCTAACAGCCTCTGATGACTAAATCCAATTCTTGACCTTTATGTGTGTCTTAGCTACCAGCCCTAGCGGAACTGTTTCTACTGACAAGAAAAGGGGCAAAGGCGGACCACTAGCACCTCAAAATCAGTTGCTGCTGAAGTAAATGAGATTAATGGCACAGAACTGACCGAGCCACTCACAAACTCTTTCTTCAGGACAGGTACGAGATAATTTTGGAAGGCTTGAGAAATGTCATCTTTGCTACAATCTTTAAGGAAGGAGATAGATAAGGGAATTTATCAAGGCGTTAACTCAAATCCAACTGTAAGAAAATTTTTCATCTGTGCCATTCAAATCATTTTGTCAACACACTCTCGGACCACTCCATGGGACAAACAATGAGATTTCCTTTGCCTTCAATCCAGAAAAACTGGTGACACATATCAGCATATAGACATGACTTTGATTGAATTGACTATTGAAACGCCTTTGATTTGTCAGTCACATAGCCTTGTGAAAAAGACTGGCCTGATCCTACTATTCTCAAAAATTTATTGTTCGACATCTCCGCAATCAGATCGATGATTACCACAGTTCCCTTCAGTGGTCTGGGAATAGGCCCATTCATTATGTAGCCTGTGGCTAAGCAAGACTGTGTTATTTATCAAATACCTTTATGACTGTGGTGATTTGTCTATGTGAAACAGCAATTTGATTTAAAGGCATCAGAGTGAAATCTATGATAGCACTTGTTTATACAAGAAGGCTGTAAATTTTACATTAAATGAAATATTGGTCGGATTTTTGTGAGTCTGATGTGTTATTTATTGGCAAGTAATGAGCATTAAAGTTATATTGTTGTGATCATTCTGATTTGCATGCTAATTATTCTTTAAACCCTAATGCCCCTGTCAAATAAAATGTTATTGCTCTCACTTTGCCTTTCACTCCATGATTAAAACTGGGTTCATGTGTTGGCACATGGCCAAGTGGTTAAGGCGTCAGTCTAGTGATCTGAAAGTCGTTAGTTCAAGCCTTTGCTGAGGCAGCGTGTGTGTCCTTGAGCAAGGCACTTAACGACTCATTGCTCTGCAACGACCCTGGTGCCAAGCTGTATGGGTCCTAATGCCCTTCCCTTGGACAACATTGGTGGCGTGGAGAAGGGAGACTTGCAGCATGGGCAACTGCTGGTCTTCCATACAACCTTGCCCAGGCCTGCGCCCTGGAAACCTTCCAAGGCGCAAATCCACGGTCTCAGAGACTACTGGATGCCTATATATCAGTGTAAAGTTTATGATAGAATGGCAATTTTCAGACCACATCTGCTAAAACCCATAACTTAGGAGCTATTTGAAGGCAAGTGTTTATAAACCAAGCTGTTCTACTTTATTTTCCAAGAGGACCATACCCTTGTAATGGTTTGGAGGCTTGCGTGCCTCAGTGATCTGGAAAGCTGTGTTGGGTGGAGTCAGGGTCTTATGCCAAGCAGCTCAAAGAATAGAGGCTAGAATAAGAGTGGTCCACTGGTTCTCCAGGTTTGGGAGTTCAGCTCAGGGCTAACATTCCTGATTGGTAAAGGAAAATTGTTACAGAAATGAAGAATCCTTCTACATCTGGGTGCGATGGTATTCCTGAGTCTCCACCCTGCACTTGCATGACTGACAGTAGTGAATACCGAGAGGAATCTACTGACATGATGAAGGAAGCCCTGAACACTGCCGGAGATGGAGGACCTTCATTGCTGCCATAAATACCAGTGGCATGATGGGCAGTAAGTTCCACTTTATGCAAGACACTGTCTATAAATATTCACAGGATCCAAAAAAATTACAAACTTGATACATCATAAATATGTATCATATGATTGTTCAGTTTTATTGACTGTGACTATTAATGTAGGCATAAATTTACTGTATTACATTCAGCTATTTGAATGACTTTCATAGAGTTTTTTACTCTGATGGAATATCTCAGAGTTAAATGGAATCTGTTTTAAACAATGCAGTTGAATCAGGTGTACTTGAACCTATAATATCTCAAAGGTGCCAGATAGAAATCAACCATATGCTCTGTAACTACTTGTGCATATCACTATACAATTTAAATGATTAAAGTAAAAAGATTGAGAGAAGACTTAATTGAGGTGTATAAAATTTTAGATTTTCTGGGCAGAGTAAATAGGAGGAGCTTATTTTCCTGAGCACAGAGATCAAAAACTAGGAGGCACCATTTTAAAGTAAGTGGATGGGAGGGCAATTTGTCATGCAGATGCTGGTAAGGGTGCAGTAAATATCTGAAAGCGTGGCAGAGGAAAAACAGCATCATATTCAAAATGTGCATCAGTGTTCTGTGAAGAGATGTGACTTGCCGATGTGTTGTGAATCTACTATGAGAAAATGGGATTACGCATATAGGTTAGTTCCTTCTTGAACAGCACACTCACAATAGGCCAGATGGTCTCCTGTAAACATTTTATTGCCTTAACTATATTTTCCATTTCTGCAGCAGTTAGATCAGATGTATCAATAATGTGCCTATAGAAGAGGGTCTGAAGCAAGTGACTCAACCCCTGATACACCTAGGGTATCTTTTCACAATCTACGAGGCTAAGTCAGAAGCATAATAGATTACACTTGGCTTGCTTGAATGAGTGCAGCTCTAACAGCTCTCAAGAAGCTTGACGCAATCTAAGTCAAAACAGACCACTTGACTTGGACTCAATCAAGTTTCCCAAACATGCATTTCCTCGCCACAGTGTATATTGTCTACAAAATCCACAGCTCTCATTTTCCAAGGCCACTCCTTGAGTACCTTTCAGCCCATGATATTTACCACCAAGAATGTCATGGATAGCAGGGGCATGAGAACCTTACCCTTCCAAATGGCATACCATATATTGCCAGGTCTTCATTGTTGCTGGGTTTTTATTCTGGAACTATCTATGGGATCCTTCATCAGAAGGAATCCAATGGTTCAAGTAGGCAACTCACCACCACCTTTTCAAAACTAAACAGGTTTTAAAAAGCATTGATCAGCCTGAATGGGGTTATGCCCGTCATCAGGCAGTTGCTAGCTCCAAGGGAAAATATTTGGCTGTTCAATCAGAAAGAGCAAGAGAAAGAGTAAAGGGAAAGGAAAAGATCTTCCTGGCAGTAGGGGCTTAACTGGGAGGTAGTGTCTGCACTCCAACAAGTTGTTTTGTGGTACCAGATCAGATCCCTATATTAACACAGAGCCCATGGGTAGTCTGCGAAAAAGATCACTTGGATTCAACGCTGATCTGTCTCTGAGTCACTGATAAATTATTAATTAGCATTTGACACAAAAGCTCATGGGGAAACATTGGCACAGATCAAGAAGCAGGTAGTCGTTAGGAAACAGCTCTGGAGGGGAAAGCAGTTGGAAAGGTTTGAATTGTGGTTTACAGCACTCGGGACTGTGTCATCTGAAGGCTGGGCCGTTAGGGATGTGTAGGTGACATCAGTAATGTTCAAATGGGCAGAACTGGAGGAGCAGATACATCTTAGCAACTTGTCCAGGAGTCTTCCAGAGTTGAATGATACTTGGAAACTTTGGAGAGCAACTTCAGAGGTAACGCCATAAGACATAGGAGCAGAATGAGGACAGAATCCACCATTCTATCATGGCTGATTATTATCCCCTCTCTCCCCTAATCTCCCGTCTTCACCATGTAATCTTTGATGCCCTTACTCATTAAGAACCTAACAAACTCTACTTTAAATATAACCAAGGAATTGGCCTCCACAGCCACCTAAGGTAAGGAATTCCAAAGATTCACAACCCTGTGGCTAAAGAAAGTCATCCTCATCTCTGTTCTAAAGGAACGTCCTTCTATCCCGAAGCTGTACCCTCTGGTCCTAGACTCTTCGAGTATTGCAAACAATCTCTCCACATCTACTCAATTTAGGCCTTTTTTTTTAGCAGTATTCAGAATAAAACATAAAACAGACATTAATGATACACAATTTTTACAAGAAAGGACAACATAAAAGTCATAAAAGGACAACATAAAAATTTGAGTTGAGAGTTAAAGGGCAAAAGTTTAGGGGTAACATGAGGGGGAACTTCTTTACTCAGAGAGTGGTGGCTGTGTGGAACGAGCTTCCAGCAGAAGTGGTTGAGGCAGGTTCGATGTTGTCATTTAAAGTTAAATTGGATAGATATATGGACAGGAAAGGAATGGAGGGTTATGGGCCGAGTGCAGGTCAGTGGGACTAGGTGAGAGTAAGAGTTCGGCATGGAATAGAAGGGCCGAGATGGCCTGTTTTGGTGCTGTAATTGTTATATGGTTATATGGTTAAAAGTCCTTTTTAGTGCAAAGTCATCAAAGTAGCTATAATGTTGCTAAACACAAAACACTCTGCGGATGCTGGGGTCAAAGCAACACGCACAACACACTGGAGGAACTCAGCAGGTCGGGCAGCATCAGTGGCAACAAACAGTCAATGTCTCAACCTGAAATGCTGACTGTTCGTTTCCATAATGCTGCTAAACTGTCGTGATTTTGTGCTGGTTTGTTCAAAAAAAATTGGTTGAAGGTTAGTTGCTGCTTTTGAACCCATGCTGAGGGGCTTCATGGTTCTGTACCTCCTGCTTAATAGTAGCTGTGAGGAAACGGCAAGGCCCAGATGGTGGGGGACCTTTGATGATGGATCTTGCTTTCTTGAGGCCTTCTGCAGATACTAACAGCGAGGGGAAGGATGTGCCTGTGATGTATTGGGCTGAGGTCACTACTCTTTTTAGCTACTTATATTTCTGTCCATTTCAATTCAATGATGCAACCAATCAAGGACTCTTTCAAAAGCACATCTGAAGAAATTTGTTCAGTGACAACTTCCTTAGCCTCCAATGAATGTAAAGATACTAACACCAATTTAGTTCCTTGCTTTTCAGTTGTAAGTAAAAGATGGTCAATTGCTATCAAGATATTGCTTTTAAATAAACTGTTTTTTTTATGTGTTGTGTGAGTTAGAACAAAAAGAGCAGTGGGGTAATTTTGATCTAACCTGTAGGTGACTAACAGGATGAGTGTGACTCCCTGTTTAATGCTTGTTCCATTTTCTATTGAGCACAATGGGCTGTAAGCTCCATAAGTGTAACAAAGGTGAAGGTTCTGATCCCTCATCTTATTACCAGGCTTGCTTGGTTAAATTTATGCCCAATAATTCATTTTACGGATAGTATGTCTCAATTGCTTCATAACATTCATCTCATTAAATTAAAAGCTTCAAATAAGCTTTTGATCTCCATAATTTCTCACGTAAGGATTAAAGAGAACCATCACTGGGCTATTTTAATGGGTCTTCTTAACAGCTCTCACCATCAACATCCTGCACTTATATTTGAAAGGGATAGGAGGATATGAGTCAGTCAAGTTTACAAAACATCTTTTCAATTCGTGCTATTTTAAGAAGCTTCTAACATGTTTCTTGAAATGCTGCACATTTCATTTCCTAATCTTACAATTGTATCTTTTGATTGATCTGATTTCTCTTTACCAAAATATATCATACTATCTCAATTCTATTTGATCTACCTCAGAAGGAATTAGCCCCACATGCATGCACATGCATCTGTAGTATCATCCTATCAGTATTAGTCATCCATAAACCTGACTGCAACAATCTTTCTAAAAGTACAAAATGTATGATGGTTTTTTTAATTGATCCGGTCAAAACCCAGCAGTCATTTAGGATAGAGGAAGAAGTAGAATGTTACATGTAAGAATGAAAATGAATAGATAACCATGGCATTTATAAATGAAACAGTTGTGATAAGATGGCATGATATAAGATATCAGCCCTCCCATTATTTACTCAGTTAATAAGCCAATGGTAAAAATAAAATTTTATAAATGACTTGGTGAAAGTTACTCACTACATACTTAAGCAAAATATTGCATTATTTTTAAATAGAAATGAACAATTTTGGAAATATTGAAGAGATTAAGCAGTATAATGGAGAGAGAACCTTTCAGATTAATGAACTTCCATTAAGATATTCATTTTTTCAATTCAGCATCATGAAGTTACTCTTAAGTGGTTTGGTTGCTCATTGTAAACCATAATATCACCTTATTATGGGTTAATGACAAGAGGGATACTGAGATATAGTCGGGGTACCATAACTAGAGTTATTTTTGTGCTTGGTAATTTTGCTGGAGCTCTACCAAGTGAAATTGAACTCGTAGATTAAATTAATATTTAATTAAAACAAACAATATTTAAAATAATTGAATATGGAGTCATCACCCTGGAAGCATTTGTGAAATAATTTATTGAGAAACATTCTGAAGCTTATTAAAATGAAGGTGACACAGCAGGGCACCAGTTAGTGTGGACTTTTCTGGGGCCTCTGACTCCCTCCTGCATCCATAAGGTGCACAGGTTGTTATGTTTAATTGGCTATTTTAAATTTCCCCAGTGTAGGTGGGGTGATTGGAGAATTAGTGTGAAGTTCACAGGTATGTGAAAGAGAATAGGTTATGGTGAAACAATTGTCGAAAATGTAATGATGGGATTGCTTTAATAGACCATAGAATCAGTGGGCTGAATGGACTCCTATGTCATCGAGAAGTAAGGAAATATGGAAAATTCATTTGGGCTTATTCAGACTGAATGCAAATTATAATATTCAAGAGTTGAAGGAAACCTTTCTTCATTTAATAAATAAACATGTGCTGAGTTTTCATTGCCAATAGAATGGGGTGGTCCCTTTTTAAAAGTTTGTTGGCTAATATTCATTCCATAAGAGTCTGTAAAGCAGACTCTGTGCTTGAGTGCAGAAACATCAAAGGCACTTCTAAGTTTGACAAGTTTTAAATAGCGTCTGTCTGTCCCTCAGAACTTTTTTTCACTGCTTGACAGGATATGCTTGCTGAATTGAAAGTTTTCATCTATGTTCTAAACAGCTCACTTAAGTTCACATCTGGTCTGTTGCTTTGGAAAAGTACTGTATAAAGCTAGGGATTAGCTAAACGTCCAAGACAAAGCCCATATGTGAAGGCAGTTAATGTCAGATTTCAAAGTAGCTATGCATTTTGAATAAGAATTTTCTTTCAACATTTATGTGTTTCCATAGCATATCTATATATTCTGTTTTGATTGTCAAAAACAAATGCTCTACTCACTGTACACACATGACTATGCCCTAAGCATCGCCATACACAATAGCAAACAGGTGCACTGGGGGATCAGCAGTGGCGGAGTCAAAAGCTTTAAATTCCTGGGTGCTAACATATTGAAGTCCCACACCACCTGGTTCAAGAACAGCTACTTCCTTTAAATCACATGGTTCTTGAAAAGTAAATTTGAAACAGTAAAAGAAAGTGCTAGATACACATAGCACCTTAGGACAGAGAAAGAGAGTTAAAGTTTCAGGACAACGAGCCTTTTTCAGGACTGAGAAAGTGAGAAAACAAGCGTGCTTTAAGTAACACACTAACAATAGAGGAACTCAGCAGGTCAGGCAGTATCTATGGAAGGAAATGGACAACTGATGTTGCAGGTCAAGACTCTTCATCTGGACTGCTTTCACCAGTTCTACTTGTATTGTGACGAGTTCAGGTGAAAGATCTCGATCTGAAACCTTACCATTTCAGCTGCATGACTGTGGTGTTGTTTTCTGTATACAGTGCTCCTGGTGCAGCCTTCTCTACATCGGTAGACCCAATATAGTTTGGGAGGCACTTCGTCAAGCACCCTCACTCCATCTGCCATAAAAGGTGGGTTTTCCCAATGGCCAATCATTTTCACTCAACTCCTCACCCCCATTCCAACATGTCAGTCTGTGGCTCCTTCACTGCCAGGATGAGGCCCCTCTCAGGTTGAAGGACATCTGTCAGCAAACTGACAGCATGAATGTCGATTTCTCTAACTTTTTCTCATTTATCCCCCACCCCCTTCTCTCTTTTCCATTCCCCATTTTGGTTACCCGCTATCTTTCTCTTTTCCTACGTACCCATCACTTCTCACAGATTCCCTTTCTCCTTCCATTTCTTTCATGGTCCACTCTCCTGTCTGATTTGATTCCTTCTTATTCAGCCTTTTACCTCTTCCATATATCATTTCCCAGCTTCTTAGTTCATCCCCCAATCCTCCTCACCTGGTTTCAACTATCACTTGCCAGCTTGTACACTTTTCCTTCCCCCCATATTGTTACTCTAGCTCCTTCCACCTTCCTTTTCACTCTCGATGAAGAGTCCCAGCCCGAAACATTGATTGTTTATTCCTTCCCATAGATGTGGCTTGACCTGCTCAGTTCCTCCAGAATTTTGTATGTGTTGCTCTGGATTTACAGCATCTGTAGAATCACTTCTATATATGATTGTTGAAAAAAATATTATTTACTGCTAAAAAATTGTTTTTAAAAACCGGTATTTTTTTATTTTTAGTAAACATTACCACATAGTGGTCAGATACATTGACAAAAAGGAACCCATGTAGAATTTCAGTTGTATCATGCACTGAATTGCACAGCTACGAGGAAGTATCTATTATAAGAGCATAAGATCATAAGATATAGGAGCAGAATAAGGCCATTTGATCCATTGAGTCTGCTCCACCATTTCATCGTGGCTGATCTGTTTTCCTCTTCAGCACCAATCTCCTGCCTTCGCCCCGTATCCCTTCCTGCCCTGACTAATCAAGAACCTATCAAGCTCTAACTTAAATGTGGTTGGCCACCATAGCTGCCTGTGGCAATGAATTCCACAGAATCTTCATTCTCTGGCTCAAGAAATTCCTCCTCATCTCCATTCTAAAAGGACACCTATTCTATTCCGAGGCTGCGTCCACTAGTGTTTGGCTCCCCCACCATAGAAAACATCTTCTCCACATCCACTGTATTGAGGCCTTTCAACATTCGATATGTTTCAGTTAGGTCATCCCTCATTCTTTTGAATTCCAGTGAGTGGAGGTCCAGAGACATCTAATGTTCCTCATATGACATGTATTTCAATCTTGGAGGCAATTGATTTCTCAGAAGGCCAGATTATATTAGATCTTTCAGAATAGATAGGCTTCTCAGAAATTAATTCAAAATAAATATATGCTAACTTCCTTCAGGTCCTTTTAAAGTGTTTGATTATTAACAGTTCCACTCACAGGCTGATATAATAATTTGCCACCTGAAAATTCAACTGACATTGATGGGCAATGGGCATGAAAGTTGGCAATTTCTAGACTGGCCGCCAATACACCATATTATTTATGTGCCCAGCAATGATGCTTTCCAGCTGAATTCAAAAATGGTATCAAATACTTTTGCTTTGAATGTATCCATCTGACAACTGAGATAAAATGGAGATGAGGTTTTAACTCTAATATATGCGAGTATGAGAACAATCATGGAGCAATAAAGAAGGTACAAGGATCCTAACATTGTTGAATTCTCCAGGCTATATTTACAAATAATCAAACAAATGCATTAAGAGAAGGAGTAAGCCATTTGATCCCTCTTGTCCACTTCTCTAGTTAGTCATAGTCATGATTTATTGATCCCGGGGGAAATTGTTTTTCATTACAGTTGCACCATAAATAACAAATAGTAATAGAACCATAAATAGTTAAATAGTAGTATGTAAATTATGAAATAATTCCAGGACCAGCCTATTGGCTCAGGGTGTCTGACCCTCCAAGGGAGGAGTTGAATATGATCATAACTGATTTGATGACAACATTAGCTCTGCTGTTCCATTTGCCTACAGAAACCATTCACCTGCTTAAATATGAAGAATCTAACTATGTCTTAAAAATATTCAAAAACTCTCTAATTGTCCTTTGAAGAATAACAGTTCAAAGATTGACTTGTATGTTTCAATTACATCCCCTCACGCTCTAAACTACGAGCCTAAACTGGTCACCCTTTACTCGTTAGACAACCTATCCAATCCAGGAATTAGTTCAACACATCTTCTCTGAGTTGCTCCCAACACATTAGCATTCATGCTTAAATATGGAAAACAATGCTATTGATGTACTACTGGTGCTAGTTGGCCTCCTTCTGTCTCCAAGGGCAGTAAGACCAGGAAGACATAGGAGCAGAATTAGGCCATTCAGCCCATCGAGTCTGCTCTGCCATTCCATCATGGCTGATCCCAGATCTCACTCAACCCCATTCACCTGTTTCTCACCATATCCTTTGATGCCCTGACCGATCAGGAAATGATCAAATTCCGCCTTAAATATACACACGGACTTGGCCTTCTCTACAGTTTGTGGCAGAGTATTCCAGAGGTTTACTACTCTCTGGCTAAAAAGGATCTCCTTGTCACCGTTCTAAAGGGTCACCCCTCAATTTTAAAGCTGTGCCCTCTGGATCTGGATACACCTTCAATAGGAAACATTCTCTCCACACCCAACCTATCTAGTCTTTTCAACTTTCGGTAGGTTTCAATGATATAACCCTGCATTCTTCTAAATTCAGTGAGTACAGGCCCAAAGCTGCCAAACACACCTCATATGTTAACCCCTTCATCCCCGGAATCATCCTCGTGAAGCTCCTCTGGACTCTCTCCATTGACAACACATCCTTTCTAAGATATGGGGCCCAAAACTGTTGACAATACTCCCAAGTGTGGCCTGACTCGTGTCTTATAAAGGCTCAGCATTATCTCCTTGTTTTTATATTCTACTCCCCTTTAAATAACTGCCAACATTGCATTTGCCTTTTTTTTACACAGGCTCAACCTGTAAATTAACCTTCTGGGAGTCTCGTACAAGGACTCCTAAGTCCTTCTGCACTTCTGATGTTTGAACCTTCTCCCCATTTACATTGTAGTCCACACTTTTGTTCCTTTTACCAAAATGCATTATCATACATTTCCCAACACTGTATTCCATCTGCCACTTTTTTGCCCATCCTTAACTTGACTAAGCCCTGCTGCAATCACATTGCTTCCTCGGCACTAGCTACCCCTCCACCTATCTTCGTATCATCCGTAAACTTTGCCACAAAGACATCAATTCCATTATCTAAATCATTGAAAATAATATGAAAAGCAGCGGTTCCAATACAGACCCCTGAGGAACACCACTACTCACCAGCAGCCAAAGAGAAAAGGCCCCTTTTATTCCCACTCTCTGTCTCCTGCCTGTCAACCATTCTGCCACCCATGCCAGTATCATTCCTGTAATGCCATAGGATTTTATCTTGTTAAGCAGCCTCATGTGTGGCACCTTATTAAACACCTTCTGAAAGTCCAAGTAAATGATATCCACTGCCTCTCCTTTGTCCACCCTGCTTGCTACTTCCTTGAAGAACTCCAATAGATTTGTCAGGCAGGATTTCCATTCACAGAAACCATGCTGACTTTGACTTGTTTTATCATTAGTCTCCAAGTACCTCGAAACCTCATCCTTAATAATAGAGTCTAACATTTTTCCCAACTGCTAAGATTAGGCTAGCAGGCCTATAATTTCCCTTCTTTTGTCTTCCTCTCTTCTTAAAGCATGGAGTGACATTTGCAATCTTCCGATCCTCACCAGTGTAGTCCAAAGGAAAGCTTATGAAGCAATACACGTGGCACCATTTTGGCTGTAGGAGCTGCCGGAAGGACGTACAGTGACATTCAGCTGCTTTAGGGGATGCACTCCGGATCTGCTGTCTGCATTTACTCCCGTAGACTTTGTCTCTCCTGAGGCTGCCCACAAGGCAGTGGGGCTATTTAGCCACAGCTGGGGATCTGGTTCACGAGCATCAGGGCATGTCAACACACCGGTGGGCCTGCATGCTACATGTGTAGGGGCTGGACTTCCTCCCCAGCCTCGTACTACTCAGTTAGTCAGTGGGTGCCGTCCCGAATCCGGGGTTGGCGGCTATGCACCTCCATCTTCTTCGATCTTGCGACAGCACCGAGTACAGCCTCTCCTCCAGTTCGTTCTTGCTGGCCGCCTTGGCACCACCCGCCGCTGCCCCCACCAAACTTGAACCCGAGGCCGTATCGGCCTCCAGCAGCGGCTGCTTCTTCAAGCTCGGTCCTTCCTTAGGCGGAGGCCTTGGGCAGGTCCAGGCACACGGTGCAGCGCCCAAGTTCATCATGTCTCTTCTAACTAGGTGCATAGCATACGATTCGTAGATACGTGGAGAGGCTTTAATCTCTTCCACAGAAAATGGCCATTGGCTCACAAGGATCTCATCCGCCCTTTGTCAGGTCTTGTTTTTTTTAGTCCTGCTGGGTGTCCTAACATCCTCCTCATCAGACTATGTCCGGTGGGGGAGCTAGCCCAAGTCGCCAACCACTCGACCACGGCCCCTGCCGGCTCGTACTACTACCACTATTCAATATAAAGGAAGCACAACATCTCTACATTTGAATCAGTCCCCCTCAACATAAATGATAATATTCAGTTAGATTTCCAAAATACTTCTTCAATGTGTGTACAACCTTCTTTAAATCATGCACTAGGAATTCCAAAGCACTGCAATGCCCACTCATTTAGATCGTACTTTCATTTTTTTTGAGAGAGAGAAAAAGATACAGCATGATATCAAACCCTTGTCTCAGTAAGTCTGTTCCAAGTACTTGTTTTTAATAGAGATCCTATCATATCCCATTTTATTCTCCCCACACAAGGAGCAATTTATAGCATCCTGCACATTGTTGTAATGTGGGTGAAAGCCAGCGCACCTGAGGGAAACCCGCACAGTCACAGGGATAACATGCAAACTCCACATAGAGAGAATTGGAGGTCAGGACGGAATCCAGGTTATTGAAGCCGTGAGATAGTTCTACAAACTGCATTGCTGTATCGCCTACCTTTCTCACTGCAGTATAATGGACACAAACAGATTTTCCCACGTACTCCATGGAATCATAGAACACTACAGCACAGAAAAAGACTATTTAGCCCATCCAGTCCATGCCAAATTATTACGCTGCCTTGTCCTGTTGACCTGCACCTGCTCATAGCCTTTCATGCCCCTCCCTTCCATATTCCGACTGAAATTTCCCTGAAATATTGAAATCAAACCCATATCCACTACTTCCACTGGCAGCTCAATCCACACTTTCACCACCCTGAGCGAAGAAGTTTCCCCTCATGTCCCCCTTAAACATTTCACCTTTCACCCTTAACCCATGACCTCTATTTATTTTTACCAATTTTTCTATATTATCTCTTTCAATTCCATTTTGAAGTGAAACTGATAATATAGATAAACAATAAAGCATAAGTAAAATCGCCACCAATTTACTGTCAGTCAAAGACAAGATATATCCTACACTTCCCATTTGAGGTTAGGCCATCAAATACAAATATCTTTGTTGAGTTAAAAGAGGAAGTGGAAGACCCACCCACTTAGTCATGTACATACTTAACGGCACCACTATTTCCTCTCATAATAGAGGAAATGGGAGGGATCTATAAAGAAAATATTTCCATTTTTCCATGTACTGGTTTTCTCCGTGAGAAAGTTTACATGTTGAAATGGGCAAGCACAGATGAAGATAATAGCCTGGCTCCCAAATCACTTCTGTGCTATGTGATGAATGACAGCCTATTCTGAAAATGGGAAAGCACTCAGACAAAGGAGATAATACAAATGTTGGAGGTCAATCTTTCAGTTTCCAGGAGTTTCCCAGGGCAGTGTCCTAATTCAATACATCTTCATTTCATTATAAATTCAGAAATAGAAATGTTCAAAATTGATTGCACATTATCCAAATCTATTTTCAACTTCTCTTCATAAGAAGCTGATCACATCTGCATGCAGCTAGGACCGGAAAACATTCATGTATGGGTTATTAAGTGACATTTAACATTTAAGCCATGAAAGTGACTGTGTAGTAATCATCTTGAACAAACTACTTGCCAGTCACTATTCCTGTGGTCATTATTAAGTAGAACCTCAAATGAACCAACTACATAAATAACAATTTAGAAATTGGTTACTATGCACTGAATAACTCTCCTCCTGGCATCCTAAGGTCTTCCACCATTAATCAAACACAAATCTGGAATGTATTCAAATATTCTCCACGTCCCTGTGTGGATGAAGCTCTGCCAACAAAGAAAAAGTGACACAATCGAGGACAAAGCAGCCCATTTGACTGGTATCCTCTCCACCACTATATAGGTTCATTATCATCACCAGCAACACTGTGTGCCACTTATAAGCTCCACTGTAGTTACCCAGGTAGGCTACTTCAACAGTACTTCTCAAAAATGTGACCTATAAGGCCAAAAAGGACAGAAAATGAACTCTTGAAAGCACAAGTTACCCAAAATAAACAATCATTGCAAGAGTATCAGGCAAATGGAAACACCCAGCACCTGCAGGATCACTTCTATATCTCATCCTGATCTGGGTGTATAGTGGAATTCCAACTTTATCACTGTTGTCTCAATACTGACTACTCTCCCATCAGTATTGTAGGAATACTTCACCACCAGGACTATACTTTATACCTTATACTTTATTGTCACCAAACAATTGGTACTAGAACGTACAATCAACACAGCGATGTTTGATTCTGCGCTTCACACTCCCTGGATTACAAATGTTAAATATTAAAGATATTACAAATAGTTAAAATTAGTAAATATTAAAAATATGACAATTTATAAAGGAAGATCATTAGCAACTTGTGAAAGGCATTTAGAAATTGGCAATAAATAGAGGCCAATGCAAAAATATGAAAATAATACTGATAAAAAATGGGGTTCAGTAGTACGGAAATGCTGAAAAACTGCTGCCACGTCCAGGGATCAGGAATGAGCAGAGTAGCCATGGGCTAGGGGCAGAAACAAATTGATGATGGGACACTGGCAATTGGGAAATGGATCAAGAACCTCCTATTATGGAGAGAGATAGGGAACTGAAAATATAGAATGGGATCAGACATTGGCTTTATGACACAGGACTGGGTACCGGCATTACGGAGAGGGCTTAGTGAGTACTGTTATAGAAGAGAATAGAGGGCCTGTATTATTGTAGTGAATAATGACTGCATTATGGAGAGGGATTGAAGTCTAGCAATCTAAATATAAACAAACAGATTAGGAAGCAGCATGAGAATGGAGAGTCAGGCAGCAGCTTTACAGAGAGGGGAAGGTAACTAGAATTGCAGAAGAGAATTGGAAAGTGGATTGTGAAGTGCCAGCAGCAATGTGCAGAAATATCAGTCACCCATAATACGGAGAGGGATCGGGCACCAACATCATGAAAAGTGACCAAAGAAGAACAATATGGAGGAGGACCGGAAAATAGTATATCAGAGGGAGGGAAATGGCAGACTACAGATGGGGAGGGTATAAGGATAGTGATCAGAGACAAATACGCTCATTGGCCACTTCATTAGGTGCCTCCTGTACCTAGTAAAGTGGCCACTGAGTGCATGGTTGTGGTCTTCTGCTGCCACACCCCATCCACTTCAATGTCTGATGTGTTGTGCACTCAGAGATGCTCTCCTGCTCATTGTTTTTAAGTATTTATTTAGAGATAGGGTGTGGAACAGCCTCTTCCTGCCCAATGAGCCGCACTGCCTGGCAACTCACCAGCCTAATCACAGGATAATTTACAACGACCAATAGCCGATGACTAATTTATAGAGACCTAACTGGTAGGTCTTTAGATTGTGGGAGGAAACCAGAGCACCCGGAGGAAACCCATGCCCTCACAGGGAGACTGTGAGCAAACTCTTTATCGATGTTGCTGGAATTAAACTCCTTTTGTAACTCCTTAAATTAACAAATTTCATGTCACATGCCGGTGGTAGTAAACCTGATTCTAAGGCAGAATTATTTGAGTTACTGTCACCTTCCTGGCAGCTTGAACTAGTCTGGCCATTCTCCTCTGACATCCCTCATTAACAAGGCATTTTTGCCCACAGAGCTGCCACTCACTGGATGTTTTTATTTCCTGTAAACTCTAAAGATTAATGTGTGTGAAAATCCCAGGAGATCAAACCACCCTGGAATGCTCAAGCCACCCTGTTTGGCACCGACAATCATCCTATGATCAAAGTCACTTAGATCACATTCCTTCCCATTCTAATATTCGGTTTGAACAACAATTGAAGTTCTTGACCATGTCAGCATACTTTTATGCATTGATTTGTTTTTACATGATTGGCTGATGAGATATTTGCATTAATGAACAGATGTACAGGTGTACCTAATAAAGTGGCCACTGAGTGTATTTTCTATGAATGATTTTAACTAGCAATATGGAGAGGTATGTGGGATGGGTGTTATGGAGGTGGTGATGGGGTTTCGAGTCCAGCCATGTGCAAAAGGGGAAGGTTTGGTGTACACAGATCCTGGGTGGAGAGAGTGAGCAGCATATTAGATTGTAGTTGGGGTGTTGTTGAAGGACAGGTAGAGGAAGGACCTAAAGTTTGAAAGGCTCTGAAAAGAATGTTGAATGTCGACTCACTCAATGTTTCTCAACATGAAAAGTGTATTAAGATTTGCAAGGGTGAATCGCACCATAAGAGTCTCGCTGAATATCCATCATGACAAAAAGCAATCCAAAAGTGCTTTTCAATGCAGAAAGAAATCAATTTTCAGTCACCTGAGGCTGAAGTAAACAGCCTTATGTGACAGAATTGCCAGTCTTACTCATCGAGGATAATTTGTGCCTAACACCTGCGCTGATTTTCTGACATCAGCAAAAAGCAGTCAGTATAAACATTCATGTGGAGACCCATAAGTGGAGAAAAATAACCTTTGGAAACTTTAAGAAAAAGGATGCTGAGATCGGAGTCATTACACACAATCCAGGTGAACTGGTAATGTATTTCAGATCACAAGAATCAAAGCAATAACTTGCCTTATCATAGTGTTTTACAGGTAATAAAGCTTACATCACATCAGGCTGAAAATTTGCTGTGATAAGGATACTGTTCTATCTTTATCCAATAGAGTTCAGATAAATTGTGTAAGTGGCTGAAATAGAGTTTGAGTTGGGGAAGTGTGAGGTCATGCACTTCAGTAAAAGAAATCAAAAGACAGGTTATTACTTAAATTGAGAGAGCAGCAAGTGAGTGAAGTACACATGGGTCGAGGTGTTTTGTGCATGAAACACAAAAAGCTAGTGGACATTTCTACATATAGTTCAGAAGGCAAAAAAAAAAAGCCATTTGGCCTTACTTCCAAGTGGTTGGAGTTTTAAAACAAAGAAGATTTGCTTTAGTTGCATGAAGAATTAGTGAAGCCTCACTTGGAATATTGTGTGCAGTTTTGGTCCCTTTACTTTAAAAAAGGTAACATTGGGGGCAGTAAAAAGATGATTTGCCAGGCTGATTTCTGAATGAGATTCATTTTGGCCTATAATCCTTGGAGAATAGAAGAATAATAGGTAACTTTCAAACATACAAGATCCTAATGAGGCATGACAGGAATGACGTGGAGATGTTTAGAACTGAGGTATATAGACATTTGTTGAATCTCCTGAGTTCTCTGGTCCAAGTGGTGGAAGATGAATATTAAAAGTATTTGAACTTGAGGTGGAGAAATATTTGATAGACTGAGGAAGAGAGGAGTGTGGACAAAAGGTACAGAAACATTTCAGGATTTATATTGTATACATTTCTCTGACTTAAGATGTACCTTTGAAACCTTTGAAGAGAAGTTGAGGCTAGCATAGATCAGCCATGATCATATTCAATGGCGCAGCAGGCTTGAATGGTTTATTGGCTTCCTCCTGCTCCTACTCTCTTATCTTGGTGCATTGTGCATTGGGATTGCTTTTGACTATACTGAGTATAGGATGATTCATTTATGGAATGCTTAATTTTAGGAGTGTGATGGAAAATTAGAGAATTAGCTACGAGGGAGATTCCATTTATGGCTTTGGTCATACTGCTTCAGGGAGATTCTCGTTGGAGGTGTGGGTCCAAAGGCTAATGGGAAAGGATTTAAAAGATGGTTTGCCCAGGAGAAATCAAAGGTTATCTTTGCATTCCTGGAAGAACAAGTAATGTTATATTATGAGGTCATAAGCCAATTTTTTTTTTATGAGGTTCTGCATGGCATAATGTTGAAACACTAAATCTGCTATCTATCATGAATGTTTCTCTATATTCTTTCAATTAAAGGAACAGAGACCATAATGATATCAGGGAAAAAGACCAGAATGAAAGATTTTACTGGGGTAACAGGTATCAAAATTGCTGAGGGTCTGAACAACTTAAACCTTCCAAACCAACTATGGACAATTTTTGTTTTTAATTTTGTTTATTTTATTATGACCCAGGCGAAAGCAATTTCAGCTCATTAAGTTTATGCCATCTCACAGAGCAATCCCTTTCTTCCACTATTTTTCCCTGTCATCTATTCTCCCAACGTTCCTGCCAAATTATACTACTTATAGATACACTGATATGCTATAGAGGTCAATGTATCAATATATGGTATCAAAACATTGATATGCTATTGAGGTCAATATATAGATATGCTATGGGACATCATTCTTACCCTCAGCCATTTGCCTCTATAATGATTCAACCTATAGCAGGGGAATAGGAAAACCCTCTCCTGTTAGACTGTTTGAGGTAACTTATTTTTTATTCTTTCTTATTTCTTTTCTAATATCGGTATATCTATGCACTTGTCATGCTACTGTGACGCTGTAATTTTCTTTGGGATCAATAAAGCATTTATTTATCTATCTATCTTAAGAACAACTTACAGTGACAAATCAATCAACCAATCTACATGTCTTTGGGACATGAGAGGAGATCAGAACACACCAGGAACACCCAAACAATCACAGTGGGAATATACAACTTCACACAGAGAGCATGTGACATGAGAATTGAACTAGTGTTTCTGCAGCTTTGTGGCATAGCTCAGCTAACTGGGTCACTATGCCAAACTTTTCTCCTATCAAGTCTCAATAACTATCCACTGAATACAAAGACTACATTTCTGCAGTCACTGAGGCAATGACATATTGCCATGTTGGATCTTTGGAGAGAGAAACAGAGTTAATTTCAGGTCAAGGAAGGGACTTCAAGGAAAGGTTTTTATATGAAATATTTATTCTGTTTCTCTTTACAAAAACACTGCTGATGCATCCAGGACCTCTTGTTTTCATTTCCAGCATTGACAGTTTTTGATATTCTGTAGTTCTATATATAGTGCAGAGGCTCTGCCACAGTTGTTATGGCAGTCTGGAAAGGCCATGCTTAGAGAATCAATTTTCTTTTACAGGCAATTTCTAAAAGGTACAAATCCAGGAGTTATCCCCTACTCCCTCCACATTGATTAAACCCTTTAGGTGAATATATCTGAGCAGATGGTCGTGACAAGTGGAGTGAACGATGGAAGGTGATGAATTCTTTAATTTTGATAGGACATTGGGTGATTCATAGAGGTCACTAAACCGATGGAATGCTGGCTCTGTGGCAATCCTTTAATGTGCATTTATCGCTAAAAGTACGAGTGAGCTTACAAACTAATTTAGAATAAAAAGAAAAGGATAGTAATGATACTGAGCAACACACACAAAAAGCTGGAGGAACGCAGCAGGCCAAGCAGCATTTTGTGTGTGTTGCTCAGATTTCCAGCATCTGCAGATTTTCTCTTGTTAGTAGTGGTACTGAGTTTGGGGAAGACCAACCCATCCTCCTTTTCTATTTTCTCTTCTTAAGATTTTGAGAGTGCTCTTTTCAAATAAACACAGGAAGCTGAAATTATTGGCTTCCTTCTCTTATGAGGTTGAAAGACCATGAAATAATATTCGAATGTCCATTTTGCATGCTCATCATAAAGAAACACATACCTTACACAATATTTTCCTTTGGGAACATTTTTGGATACATCATTATGTGTCAATAGTTTTACGTAGCAGATTGTAGCATGGTCACATGTATGAATGGGGCATAAGGGTGTCTGAGCTCTTTGCAGAGGTCATGGACTAGTGAAATAGATGCTGTGCGACACAGCTCACTGAGTACACATTTTGTCTTTCCATTTCAAGGAGAAAGCAGGTGGGCTACTTTATGAGAGCAGATTATCTCAGAGTTACAAATATTTTTTACTTCTGCACTCCGGCCTTCTTGATGTATATCCTGGCATTCACTAGCATCTCTGTCACCTCCTCCTTCACAGTGTGATTAACTCCACTGTGCTAGGAGCATAGTAAAGAGAAACACACACAGCAGTTTCCTTTTATACACAACTGCATTGAATGCATGCGGCTCCTACCTGCCACGGTTTGGGTTTGAAGATTTTGTTTGCACCCTGTCCAATTTTTGCTTGACATTTACTTTTTCCGTAGCTTTTGTGGATATTTGTGAGACACTAAATCCCATTCCCCTTAAATAATAATGTCCCTCCCCTCCATTAGTTTTGTTTTGGAAGAAGCGAAATCCAAATAAAATACTCTGTAATTAACATTCCATTTCCAAGATCCAGACAGCTCCAGGCACAAAGAAGACTGCATATAAGATTTTGCTGCAGGCCTGTAGTAAACAATAAATCTCATCAAGTTTAAAATTCCTTCTAGAATTAGTGCTACTTTGAAATTCCTCCACTTCAACTTTGTCCCAAGCCATCACTTTGAATGCAAATTTTCCACTATCAGAGAAATGTTATTAAAGTGCAACAATATGATTCCAAAAGTCTCACTAAATGCTTGGTGACAAGGATTCTCCTCTACCACAACTATGCATTGAAGATTGCCTGACTATTCCCAATATGCTCTGACAGCAGCTGAATCATATTGTTATTGGCAAATCCTTGGCAAATTTATGCACTTAATTGGAAGGTAGTCATAGCAGCTAAAATTATTTCATTCAATTTATTTATCTAAAAGTGCTAGCTCTTCAGCCCCATTAAAAATAATGTACTTTAAACTAGCAAAGCTTTCATCCTAGTCTCTCCTGAGCATTGTTCCCAAGCGGCACCATGTTATTCATCCTATTTTCATGCTGCCCTTGACAATTATTAAATTACCATTGTAATTACATAAATTACCTTTCCAAATCAATGAATGAATCTTTCCTCTCCAGCCGTTGCCCTAAATCCTGACAGATTTCAAATACCCCTTTTTTTCTCACTTATTAAGACAGATTAGCATTGTTAAAAGGAATGACTGGTTATTCCTGGAAAATTAGGGGCCTAGCCAATTTCTCATTTTGGATTGTAAAACGAATAAGAGAAATGTGTGATTTTGAAATGAAACTTCACTGTGCATATGAAAAGCATCAATTAAAAAATGTCTTTGAAGTTGGTGAACTATATTCACTTCTTTAAAGAAGCATGTCTGACAAATTCAGCGAAAGTGGTGAATCATAAAATAAAGGAAACTGATGTTCTTTATTAAGTGCATGAGGTCTGTGATTGATCCTGAGCCCATAATTTCCACTCTTGCTTAATGTGCTTCATGAGGACTGCATATCTGTGGTTGTAAAGCTCAATACTGTAGAATAAATAACTATCTAAGATGATACATTGAGAAAGACTTTGGGTACTTATCAGAAACCACCAACAGACTGTACCTCAGCAGGGAGTCAATGCTGCATCTCCATTTGTTAAATGTTTTGATTTGCTCGTAGGATGCAGACCCTATCACCAAGGCGGCTATCTATTATCTCTCCATAATCACTCATGAACTGAGAGGGTTGCTTGGCCATTTTAAAGTTTACCATAGGTAAGCTGGGCTGAGACAAGAGCTCTAGGTTTCTTTTCCACCCAAAATAAAAGCTAGATTGGTTTTGTGATTAGTAGTTTGATATTCACCTCACCATTAGTCCAGAATTATGAAATTAATTAGATTTAAATTGTCCATTGCCAATTTGTGATTTGAACTGCAGACCTCCAGATTACTTACACAGAAGCACAGCCACTCTTCTAATATGCCCTTAAACCATGGAAGATGAACAATAAAAATTTCCAATTGCAGGGTTCCCCCCTCCCCCTTTCTTTCTCCCTGGGCCTCCAGTCCCATGATTCTCTCATATCCCTTTTGCCAATCACCTGTCCAGCTCTTGGCTCCATCCCTCCCCCTCCTGTCTTCTCCGATCATTTTGGATCTCCCCCTCCCCCTCCCACTTTCAAATCTCTTACTAGCTCTTCTTTCAGTTAGTCCTGACGAAGGGTCCCAGCCCAATATGTCGACTGTACCTCTTCCTATAGATGCTGCCTGGCCTGCTGCGTTCACCAGCAATTTTTATGTGTGTCGGTGGCAGGGGTGTTGATTTCAACAAACTTCCATATTCAATCCCAATTAGATCTATAGCATTGAATTTGGGACATGCCTGGGGTTCAGAATGTTTCACTCAAGGAGTTGAAACAAGGTAGAGTGTGCTCTGGACTCCACAGGAGTAAAAACATAAAACCCTATGTTGATGATTTCCTACCTCTGATAAAATGGGACATTCATTTTGCACTGAATCTGAAAATTTCAAGTATCATGTCTATAAAGCAGCAAATCAAGGAGAATCTCATAAGAACCTTAATATGCTCAGTATTTTTGCATTTACATAAATTTTCCTTGGGAACAACAGCTAGTCTCTTGTTGAAGCAGTTGAATCAATGCAAGTTCACTATATTTTCTGCCATAGAAACTATGGTCTTAAGCAGATAGGAGCAAACACAAACTGCACCAAAGTAAGAGTAAGATTCTCTCAAGACCTTCCAAGACGTAAACAATATTATAAAATATATTGGTAGATCTTGTGTAGCTTTGCTTCTGTTTGAATTGAAGTTATCTTATCAGGGCACTAAAGACACTAGGCAGTGTCAGAGGATACAAATGAAAATTTTATAGGTTGCAATATTTCTAATCAATTACTAGAATGGTTTGCAAAAGAAGGTCCAAATCATAATTTAAAGGATGGATAATAGAAATATATAAAACATGTAAATTTCTTAAGATCATTCACGTCTATTCCATTGAAAGTAGTGTTGCAGATTTTGCATTAGCAATAATAATGGAGTTATCAGCACCCTTCGCTTTCAAAATGCAGATTTAAGAGCTTCTGAAACTGTACAACCACAGTTCAAAATAGAAAGTAGCTATTTGTTTTTCAAGTTATCCTGCTCCTCCTGAATTTATGCTGTGGCACTCTTCAAAATTAATGAACTCACAAGAAAAGTTGAAGTTTGTCCATTCTAGTTTGATGCAATTTTTAAAAGATGCAATACCTTAATAACTGCCAAACAAGTTCTCTGGCCTTGAAAATTAACCCATATATGCTTAAGATATTATTCCCTCAGATTTTATAATAGATGTCGGACGTATAAAAAATTAAAAGGTCACCCTTTTGTCTGACTCTTTGAAAGAGGTTGGTTTAATCACTCCCAACAATTCAAGTGTCCAGGAGATGTGATAATAAGCGTACAAGCAGAAGAACGTAACTTAAGCTTATTTTATTATCATAAAATGGAAAGCACATATAAACTACACAAACCACAAAGAATACTGCAAGTCACAAAGAAGTCAGAGCTCTTGATTCCTTCACCTCCTAGTTATTGCTGTCGGAGGAACTCTGAATGCCGACTCACTCTTGAATGCATTCCTAGGTCCTAGGCACCGATCGTGATTTCTGGCCCTAACTGAAGTCCAAAGAAAATCTCAAAAAGCAGGTCAATATACACATCAGTTTCACAAGCGTAGTCATTGAGAGACAAACTCTTTGATCTTTTGTTCTCATTCCTTCATGTATGGACACACAATATATTTAGGCTTTCATATTATATTAAAGTTCACACATATAAGCGATGAGCCTGAGTCCAGACAGAATTTTGCATTTTAATATGACTAATCATTATTTCATTCATTCATATCCAGACATGTCTGGACACATTACATTCCTTGTCCATTCAAAGTACATTAATATTTACAATTAAGTAATAAGCCCAAGTTAAGAAAGAATCCAGCTATCAACAAGCATCCTACAGACATTAACAGTATTCACATAATGCGAGTTTCAGAAAGAGTTAAGTTGTCATTGACCTGACAGACATTCATTCAATATTTTACAAAATCTAATATGCATGCTATGCTCTTAATATACTATTTAATATCATTTCTTTTGATTCTACTCAGTACATGCTTTGATGTTGAATAAATATTACAGCTGATACTTACTAGTGAAGACTGCATGCTTCAGACTTTAATCTGAAAGCTGAAGTAAACGCAAAGTGGAATTCATTGTTCACATAGGTCACTGATCCATGAAGAGAACATTGCATTGAAATAACTTTCTACTTAAAACAAATACAAATGGAAACATTTATATGAATTCAGTAGGTGTTGCTACTGGTTCACTGGTACTACAAGATTTAGGCCATTATCCATGAAAATGACTTTTGAATTTGGTCTCAGATATTTCTATATGTGCATATTGTCAAAATATGTAACAGAAATTCTGACTTTGGGAAGAAGGTAGCTTTACACAGCTGAGTATAAATATCTATGCATTGCATTACTGTCATGAAATTTGTTGTTGTGGCAGCAGTACATTGCAATACAAAATAATAAGCATTATAAATTACAAGAAGTAAGTATATATGCATATAAAAATTAAATTATATAAGTAGTGCAAAAAGAGCGGGAAAGATATTGAGGTAGTGTTTATGGGTTCATTGTTCATTCAGAAATCTGATGGCAGAGGAGAAGAAGCTGCTCCTGAAAAGCACTGAATGTGTGACTTCAGGCTCCTATACCTGCTCCTTGATGGTAGCATTGAGAAGAGTGCATGTCCTGGGTGATGGGAGATCCTTAATGATTGATGTTGCCTTTTTGATCCATTGCCTTTTGAAGGTGTCCTGGGTGCTAGGGAGGCCAGTGGCCATGATGGAGCTGGCTGAGTTTACATCTCTCTGCAGCTTTTTCTGATCCTGTGCAGTGGTCCCTCCATACCAGATGGTGATCCAACAAGTTATAATGCTTTCCACAGTACATCTGTAGAAATTTGCAAATGTCTTTGGTGGCATAACAATTCTCCTCAAATTCCTAATGAAAATAGTCGCTGTCGTGCCTTCTTTTTAATTGCGTCAATATGTTGGGCCCAGGATTGATCCTCAGAGATGTTGACACCCAGGAAGTTGAAATTACTTACTCTTTTCACTTCTGATTTCTTGATGAGGGATGGTGTGTGCTTCCTTGATCTCCCCTTCCTGAAGTCCACAATCAATTCTTTGCTCTTGCTGAGGTTGAATGCAAGATTGTTGCTGCAACATCATTGGACCAGTTGATCTACTTTGCTCCTGTATGCCTCCCTACAATTCTGCCATAGTTTTGTCGTCAGCAAACTTATAGATGGCATTTGAGCTGTGTCTAGACACACAGTCGTGAGTGTAGAGAGAGTAAGGCACTGCACTAAGCATACTTCCTTGAGGTGCAATAATGTTTATTGTCTGCAAAGAGGAGATATTATTTCCAATCCACATAGACTGTTGTCTCCCAATGAGGCAACCCAATGAAGGATCAGATGCAGAGGGAGGCACAGAGGACCAGGTTTTTGGAGTTTGCTGATTAGAGCTGTGGGTATATTTCAGCATATAGTTCAGTTAATTATGTGGTTGATGTGCAAAATGTTACAGAAGTTTCTATCATTCAGTTGGATGTTTTCCAGCATCAAACAGCAAGAGCCAAATTTATGTTTTACCCAGTTAAATGATTATCTGTACAATTATCAATGAATAATATTAACTGTCTATATTTTTCTTTTCAATGAAAAACTCATTAGTACACATTATTTCCCATTCTTTTTTCATTATTTTGTACAAACAAGTAATGAGGTCAAGAAACCTATACAGATTAAGGAGGAGGAGGTGCTTGCTATCTTGAGGCAAATCAGAGTAGATAAATCCCCAGGACCTGACAGCGTATTCCCTCAGACCTTGAAGGACTAATGTTGAAATTGCAAGGGCCCTGGCAGATATATTTAAAATGTTGGTATCTACAGGTGAGGTGCCGGAGGAATGGAGGATAGCTCATGTTGTTCCGTTATTTAAAAAAGGCTCTAAAAGTGATCCCGGAAATTATAGGCTGGTACGTTTGACGTCAGTGGTAGGTAAATTATTGGAAGGAGTACAGAGAGATAGGATCTACAAGTATTCCGATAGACAGGGACTTATTAGGGAGAGTCAACATGGCTTTGTGCATGGTAGGTCATGTTTAACCAATCTATTAGAGTTTTTCAAGGAGGCAGTGGATGTTGTCTACATGGACTTCAGTAAGGCCTTTGACAACGTCCCGCATGGGAGGTTAGTTAGGAAGATTCAGTCGCTATGTATACATAAAGAGGTGGTAAATTGGATTAAACATTGGCTTAATGGGAGAAGCCACAGAGTGGTAGTGGAGGATTGCTTCTCTGAGTGGAGGCTTGTGACTAGTGGTGTGCCACAGGGATCAGTGGTGGGTCCATTGTTATTTGTCATCTATATTAATGATCTGGATGATAATGTGGTTAATTGGATCAGCAAATTTGCTGATGATACAAAGATTGGAGGTGTAGTGGACAGTGAGGAAGGTTTTCAAAGGTTGCAGAGGGATTTGGACCAGCTGGAAAAATGGGTTGAAAATGGCAGATGGAGTTTAATACAGAAAAGTGTGAGGTATTGCACTTTGGAAGGACAAACCAAGGTAGAACATACAAGGTAAATGGTAGGGCACTGAGGAGTGCAGTAGAACAGAGGGATCTGGGAATACAGATACAAAATTCCCTAAAAGTGGCGTCACAGGTAGATAGGGTCAGATAGGGTCATAATTGAAGGGATTGAAGGCAGATAAATCCCCAGGGCCAGATGGTCTGCATCCCAGGGTGCTTAAGGAAGTAGCCCAAGAAATAGTGGATGCATTAGTGATAATTTTTCAAAACTCGTTAGATTCTGGACTAGTTCCTGAGGATTGGAGGGTGGCTAATGTAACTCCACTTTTTAAAAAAGGAGGGAGAGAGAAACCGGGGAATTATAGACCGGTTAGCCTAACGTCGGTGGTGGGGAAACTGCCGGAGTCTGTTATCAAGGATGTGATAACAGCACATTTGGAAAGCGGTGAAATGATCGGACAAAGTCAGCATGGATTTGTGAAAGGAAAATCATGTCTGACGAATCTCATAGAATTTTTTGAGGATGTAACTAGTAGAGTGGATAGGGGAGAGCCAGTGGATGTGGTATATTTGGATTTTCAGAAGGCTTTTGACAAGGTCCCACACAGGAGATTAGTGTGCAAACTTAAAGCACACGGTATTGGGGGTAAGGTATTGGTGTGGGTGGAGAGTTGGTTAGCAGACAGGAAGCAAAGAGTGGGAATAAACGGGACCTTTTCAGAATGGCAGGCGGTGACTAGTGGGGTACCGCAAGTCTCAGTGCTGGGACCCCAGTTGTTTACAATATATATTAACGACTTGGATGAGGGAATTAAATGCAGCATCTCCAAGTTTGCGGATGACACGAAGCTGGGTGGCAGTGTTAGCTGTGAGGAGGATGCTAAGAGGGTGCAGGGTGACTTGGATAGGTTGGGTGAGTGGGCAAATTCATGGCAGATGCAATTTAATGTGGATAAATGTGAAGTTATCCACTTTGGTGGCAAAAATAGGAAAACAGATTATTATCTGAATGGTGGCCGACTAGGAAAAGGGGAGGTGCAATGAGACCTGGGTGTCATTATACACCAGTCATTGAAAGTGGGCATGCAGGTACAGCAGGCGGTGAAAAAGGCGAATGGTATGCTGGCATTTATAGTGAGAGGATTCGAGTACAGGAGCAGGGAGGTACTACTGCAGTTGTACAAGGCCTTGGTGAGACCACACCTGGAGTATTGTGTGCAGTTTTGGTCCCCTAATCTGAGGAAAGACATCCTTGCCATAGAGGGAGTACAAAGAAGGTTCACCAGATTGATTCCTGGGATGGCAGGACTTTCATATGAAGAAAGACTGGATGAACTGGGCTTGTACTCGTTGGAATTTAGAAGATTGAGGGGGGATCTGATTGAAACGTATAAGATCCTAAAGGGATTGGACAGGCTAGATGCAGGAAGATTGTTCCCGATGTTGGGGAAGTCCAGAACGAGGGGTCACAGTTTGAGGATAGAGGGGAAGCCTTTTAGGACCGAGATTAGGAAAAACTTCTTCACACAGAGAGTGGTGAATCTGTGGAATTCTCTGCCACAGGAAACAGTTGAGGCCAGTTCATTGGCTATATTTAAGAGGGAGTTAGATATGGCCCTTGTGGTTACGGGGGTCAGGGGGTATGGAGGGAAGGCTGGTACAGGGTTCTGAGTTGGATGATCAGCCATGATCATAATAAATGGCGGTGCAGGCTCGAAGGGCCGAATGGCCTACTCCTGCACCTATTTTTTCTATGTAAAGAGAACTTTTGGTACATTGGCCTTCATAAATCTTTCTTTCTTTTTCAATCTTTTTATTAATTTCATAAAATGAAAACATAACAGAGCAAAAATACTAGTAGTAGGAGATACATCGTTACAGTTAAAATGAGTAATTGTAAAACCATATAGTATAAATTGACAAAGCTCTCAATCATGTAGAATAACGATAAATAATACAAAGCAAAGAAAAACTGAAGAAAAATCATGAAAAAGAAAAAAAATGGAAAAAAAACAAACCCCATCCCAAAAAAAACTAAACTAAACTAAACTTTATAAATCAAAGTACTGAATATAAGAGTTGGAGTGTTATGGTGAGGTTGTATAAGGCATTGGTGAGGCTGAATTTGGAGTGTTGTGTACAGTTTTGGTCACCAAATTACGGGAAGGATATTAATAAGGTTGAAAGAGTGCGAAAAGGTTTACAAGGATGTTGCCGGGACTTGAGAAACTGAGTTACAGAGAAAGGTTGAATAGGTTAGGATTTTATTCCCTGGAGCGTAGAAGAATGAGGGGAGATTTGATAGAGGTATATAAAATTATGATGGGTATTGATAGAGTGAATGCAAGCAGGCTTTTTCCACTGAGGCAAGGGGAGAAAAAAAACAGAGGACCTGGGTTAAGGGTGAAAGGGGAACAGTTTAAAGGGGACATGGGGGGGGGTGCTTCTTCACACAGAGAGTGGTGGGAGTGTGGAATAAGCTGCCAGATGAAGTGGTAAATGCGTGCTCACTTATAACATTTAAGAAAAATTTGGACAGGTACATGGATGAGAGGTGTATGGAGGGATATGGTCCAGGTGCAGGTCAGTGGGACTAAGCAGTAAAATGGTTCGGCACAGCCAAGAAAGGCCAAAAGGCCTGTTTCTGTGCTGTGATGTTCTATGGTTCTATGGTTCTATGAAACACAATAGTGCTAGGAAGTGGATCCGGAAGGATTAAACCTAAATTTAATTTCCAAAGTGAAGGTAAAGGTAGTTTTAGTGCTGCCAAAGCACTAAACAATATTGCTGGCAATGTATTTATACAGTTCCTTTGAAGTATACCACTCTACTAGAGAATTAGGTTTTGATATCGAGAAGCATGGTAGGACATGGTGTCAATATATATGGACTTCCAATAAAATGAACAGGACCTCAATTTGATATAAGATTTTGCTGTTGAATGATGTCTCCTGTAGAGGGAACTGCTGCTAATTTTTCGCTGGCTATCAGACAGCTGTTCTTCCAACCATTGTCAAAGTATAAGAGCTTTACACTGTAATTTATGCCCTCATCTGCTTCGTGCATCACAGATTTTATGGAAAGTGTATGAGTAACAGGAGATGACACCAAATGTAATTTAAAGTAGACGGGTTATCTGTAAAGGCTGAAATGTTATTCATTATGGTCAATTTTTTAAGGAACTTTGGTTGCTAACAGAAAGCTTTTGCGAAAGCTGATTAAATTATTTCCCACAGACAGGAGACAGGAGCTTCTTTCACACTGAAGTACTTCTTTTATTAACAGAAATGTCATGTGTTGGTTTGGTAATGTGAATGGCAGATGGCAAATTTAAATGTGTTACAATTTCCTTCTTAAATTTTTCCCCACTGACTTGACCTCCTTCCTCTCACTCATCACTTACCGAATCCTGAAGACCTGTCATTAGTATTAAAATTAGATCCCCTTCTTCTTGATTCCAAGATTAGCATTTTTCTCCCATTTTAAATGCTGTCATTTTCCCCTTACCTTCTGAACTCTTGAAAATGTAGCTCTGGTGTGTAGAGTTCAAAAGTCAAGAGGTTATGTTGCAACTTTATAAAACTCTGGTTAGGCCACATCTGGAGTATTGCAGACAATTCTGGTTGCCACACCATAGGAAAGACGTCGAGGCTTTGGAGAGGGTGCAGAAGAGTTTTACCAGGATAGCGCCTGGTTTAGAGAGCATGTGCTATCAAGAGATGCTGGGCAAACTTGGGTTGTTCTCTCTGGAATGGCAGAAACTGAGGGAAGAGCTCATAGAGGTTTATAAGATTGTGAGAGGTATAGATAGAGTAGACAGGGAGCATCTTTCACTCAGGATAGAAATATCTAATAGTAGAGGGCATGCACTGAAGGTGAGAGGGAGTAACTTCAAAAACGATGTGAGGGATAAATTTTTTACTCAGAGAGTGATGGATGCCTGGAATGTGCTGCCTGGTATGATGGTAGAGGCAACTCCATTAGAGACTTTTAAGAGACATTAAATAGGCACATGAATATGAGGAAATAGAGGGGTGTGGACACTGTGTCGGTTTTTGGTTTTTCTTCATTTAATTTTTAGCTTGTTGAGCACAGCATTGTGAGCTGAAGAGCCTGTTCCTGTGCTGTACTGTTTCATGTTCTGTGTCCTAATCTTGTCTTATCATTTTACATTTGGAATCCAGGTTTCATTCAGGTGAAATCGGTTGAAAACCATCACACTATCATATAATTTACTGACCCTGTTGCATTCTTTTTTTTTCTTTTACTAACCAGCCGGCATTGCTTTGGCAACACCACAATGCAATAGAATGAATGAAAAAGTTTATATTAAGAAGGATACTAACACAGGAATTATGAAATCTAACTTCAGAATGATCCAAACTAAATGATGAGTCACTTCCTGCTTTCATAATAATTTAGCACTCACTCTGCTATTTTATGGCCATTCCAAAACTTTTAATCACATGCGCCACAATGGTAAATTAGTTACATTCAATAGAACTGGGCTACTGAAATATTAATAACATATGTAATGCATTTTCTTCCTCAGCCATGTTACACAAAAGAGTTTCCAGCATCTTTCAATTATTATTAGGTGTATATAGACTGGCGAGTCTTACATCGGTGGTCTGCAAACTATTGGAAAGGATTCTTAAAGATAGGATCTACGAGTCTTTGGAGAAGTGCAGTCTACTCAAGGATATTCAACATGGCTTTGTGAAGGGAAGGTCGTGCCTCATGAGCCTAATTGAGTTTTTTGAAGAGGTAACAAAAGAAGTTGATGAGGTTAGGGCAGTAGATGTGGTCTACATGGATTTTAGCAAGGCATTTGACAAGGTCCGCAACGAGAGACTCATGAAGCATGGGATCAGTGGAACCTTGGCTATTTGGATAAAAAATTGGCTTACAGGAAGAAAGCAGAGGGTAGTAGTGGAAGGAATTCTGCCTGGCGGTCGGTGACCAGTGGAGTGCCACAAGGATCTGTCCTGGGACCTTTGCTGTTCGTGATTTTTATAAATGGCCTGGATGAAGGGGTGGAAGGATGGTTGAATAAGTTTGTGGATGACACAAAGATTGGAGGACTTGTGGATGGAGTTGTAGGTTACAAAAAGATATAGACAGGATGCAAAGTTGGGCAGAAAAGTGGCAGATGGAGTTCAATCCAGATAAGTGCAAAGTGGTGCATTTTGGAAGGACAAACCAGAAGGCTGAGTACAGGGTTAATGGTCAGTTACTTAAGAGTGTGGATGAACAGAGGGACTTTGGGGTTCAAATCCATACATCCCCCAAGGTCGCAAATCCATACATCGCTCAAGATCGCAAATCCATACATCCCTCAAGGTTGCAACTCTACAAATCTCTGATGAGACCACACTTAGAGTATTGTGTTCAGTTCTGGTCACCTTATTATAGGAAGGATGTGGAAGCTATGGAGAGGGTGCAGAGGAGATTTACCAGGATGTTGCCTGGATCGGAAAATAAGTCTTATGAGGCAAGCAACACACATAAAAGATGCTAGTGAACGCAGCAGGCCAGGCAGCATCTCAAGGAAGAGGTACAGTCGACGTTTCAGGCCGAGACCCTTCGTCAGGACTAACTGAAGGAAGAGTGAGTAAGGGATTTGAAAGTTGGAGGGGGAGGGGGAGATCCAAAATGATAGGAGAAGACAGGAGGGGGAGGGATGGAGCCAAGAGCTGGACAGGTGATAGGCAAAAGGGATACGAGAGAATCATGGGACAGGAGGTCCGGGAAAAAAGACAAGGGGGGGGGAACCCAGAGGATGGGCAAGAGGTATATTCAGAGGGACAGAGGGAGAAAAAGGAGAGTGAGAGAAAGAACGTGTGTATAAACATAAGTAACAGATGGGGTACGAGGGGGAGGTGGGGCATTAGCGGAAGTTAGAGAAGTCGATGTTCTTGCCATCAGGTTGGAGGCTACCCAGATGGAATATAAGGTGTTGTTCTTCCAACCTGAGTGTGGCTTCATCTTTACAGTGGAGGAGGCCGTGGATAGACATGTCAGAATGGGAATGGGATGTGGAATTAAAATGTGTGGCCACTGGGAGATCCTGCTTTCTCTGGCGGACAGAGCGTAGGTGTTCAGCAAAGCAGTCTCCCAGTCTGCGTCGGGTCTCGCCAATATATAAAAGGCCACATCGGGAGCACCGGACGCAGTATATCACCCCAGCCGACTCACAGGTGAAGTGTTGCCTCACCTAGAAGGACTGTTTGGGGCCCTGAATGGTGGTAAGGGAGGAAGTGTAAGGGCATGTGTAGTATTTGTTCCGCTTACACGGGTAAGTGCCAGGAGGGAGATCAGTGGGGAGGGAAGGGGAGGACGAATGGACAAGGGAGTCGCGTAGGGAACGATCCCTGCGGAATGCGGGGGGGGGAGGGAGAGATGTGCTTAGTGGTGGGATCCCGTTGGAGGTGGCGGAAGTTACGGAGAATAATATGTTGGACCCGGAGGCTGGTGGGGTGGTAGGTGAGGACCAGGGGAACCCTATTCCTAGTGGGGTGGCGGGAGGATGGAGTGAGAGCAGATGTACGTGAAATGGGGGAGATGCGTTTAAGAGCAGAGTTGATAGTGGAGGAAGGGAAGCCCCTTTCTTTAAAAGAGGAAGACATCTCCCTCGTCCTAGAATGAAAAGCCTCATCCTGAGAGCAGATGCGGCGGAGACGGAGGAATTGCGAGACGGGGGATGGCGTTTTTGCAAGAGACAGGGTGAGAAGAGGAATAGTCCAGATACCTGTGAGAGTCAGTAGGCTTATAGTAGACATCAGTGGATAATCTGTCTCCAGAGACAGACACAGAAAGATCTAGAAAGGGGAGGGAGGTGTCGGAAATGAACCAGGTTATGAGGCAAGGTTAGCAGAGCTGGGACTTTCCTCTTTGGAGCGTAGAAGGATGAGAGGGGACTTGATAGAGGTCTACAAGATTATGAGAGGCATAAATAGGGTGGATAGCCAGTACCTGTTTCCCAGGGCACGAATAGCAAACACCAGAGGGCATATGTACAAAGTTAAGGGAGGAAAGTTTAGGGGAGATATCAGGAGTAAGTTTTTTACACAGAGGGTTGTGGGTGCCTGAAATGACTTGCCAGGGATGGTGGTGGAGACTAACACATTAGGGGTATTTAAGAGCCTCTTGGACAGGCACATGGATGAAAGAAAAATAGAGGGTTACGGGGTAGTGTGGGTTTAATACTTTTTTTTAGGAATATATAGGTCGGCACAACATCGAGGGCTGAAGGGCCTGTACTGTGCTGTAGTATTCTAATGTCTTCTAGTGTCTTCTGGTGTCTACTGTAGTTCATTTCAGCAATTGAAATTTATAATTTAACAACTGTGGGAAATGTGAGCAAACTTTTAAGTATCCATTTTAGGGAAAACAATATACTAAATCTACGGATGAGTAAATGAGATATTTGCTCAGTTTTTCTGTTTTTTTAAGTCAGTTTAAATACATTCACAATTTTAGTGATTATTTAGCTAATTAGTGACTTAAATTTACCATTTACCATCATGGCTATGATTCTTTTCATCAGTAAAGCTTACTAACTTTTGCATAGTCAGGTGGAATACTTGTTCATTTTCGGAATATACAGAGAAGGTGGGATTTTCTAGGATCACAAATTAATAGGTAGGACTCGTGTAAAGCCAAGGATGCATTGCACACAGTTTTATTGGATACTAATGCTCTTGTGATTTTCCAATGAAAATATTCCAAGGAAAATATAGAGCATAAAACTAATTAAAGGATAAAGTAAAGCACAAAGCATAAGGATAAAGTTGAATGGATCAGCAGTGACAGATAAGCACATAAGGGAAGAGAATACTGGGTGAAGTAGCTAGGTGTGAGGAATGCTGGGCTAGAGCTAAGAGGAACAGAATGTTGGCATGGGTATAATACATATTGACTCTCCTTCAAGAATGACGGAGTTAAACAACTAGTTGTACTGAATTGTAGAGTGGAGCCACACTCCTGTTGCTGATTTCTCCAACAGTACTTGGTTTCCATAGCAAACTTCTTTGGTAGCAGAGAATGCAGTGTTCCTTTGGACTCTTCTGGCCTAAAGCAATACACCCATTGAAGAATCATTGAACTGGGGAAGATTTTAGTGTGGTCTTCTGCTACTTTTTTAAAATTTCTTTTTACAATGTAGGAAACATTAGGTTTCTGGGTGATTTGCCCTGGCCTCTGCATTATTCAGTCTTGTAGTTCATCCGTTATTCTACCACTGTTCCAATCCAAGGCCACCTTCCCAACTGGCTCTTATATAAAATGAACAGGAAGGGGGAAGCTGGCAGCAGATCTGTTAAAGCAGGGGAAGAAAAGAAGTGGAATTCAAAAGGAATACTAATTGCAAGAATATAGGCTCCTATCGAAGCCTGCAAGTAATGGCTTATATGTAAAATTTGGGAAACTTAATAAAAGAATTTACGGAACTTTAAATGATGAAATCATTCATATTTGAAGTACATTAGGGAGCAGAATGGAGAGACCACATCACCCACATAGGACCGGAGAGTCCATTTCACTACATTTATCCCCTCAGCTTAATTGGCATGATAATTAATTCACAAATCTTCAACTGTTATAATTGTTCCTGTAATATAACAAGTTGTTAAATAAGTGTCTCCTATCTATTGTTGTCTGTTCCTTGAAAATGTGCAAGTCAGGAAAATGAAAGAAAATTTGGGAGGAACACACATCAAAGTTGCTGGTGAACGCAGCAGGCCAAGCAGCATCTGTAGGAAGAGGTGCAGTCGACGTTTCAGGCCGAGACCCTTCATAAGGACTAACTGAAGGAAGAGTGAGTAAGGGATTTGAAAGTTGGAGGGGGAGGGGGAGATCCAAAATGATAGGAGAAGACAGGAGAGGGAGGGATAGAACCAAGAGCTGGACAGGTGATAGGCAAAAGGGGAGGGATGGGCTGCAAGAAATTCTGGCTGAAAACTCAGGGGTGACTCTTCAGGTGTCCATTTTAATTCAGTTCTACTTTGATCTCTGTGCTTTTGGCCTCGCACATTGTTCCAGCAATGCCCAATGTAAGCCCAAAGGAAAACACCACATTGTTTGTCTAGGAATGATACAGCTGTGAAATTTATTATTAATAATTTCAGGTCAACATTCTCTTTCTGTTTTTTCATAAATGCAGCTGAACCGTTCCATTTCAATTTGTTTTTTGTTTTCTTCTGACCTTGTGTTTGAAACTTGTTATCATGATAGCTTTAGTCTCACCCTATCTTAGATCATGAAACTATAAGATCATTATGGGTAAGAACAGGAGTTGTTCACTTGGTCCCTCAAGCCAGATGTGTAATCCCATGGGATCATGGCTGATTTGACATTCTGTCTATCTACCTTCCTACCACAATCCTATTTCATTTCTTCTATATCACCAATCCCCTTATTGATTAGAAATCAATACATTTCAGCAGTACTATGCCCAAGAGCCCTCTACCCCCCACAGTTCTCTTTGACGAAGAATACTAAGACTCAAAACAATCTGCAAGAAGAAGTTCTTCTGTACTCCAGTCTTAAATGGGAACCCTCTTATTCTGAGAGCATATTTCCTGTCTAGTCTCCTAAGTAGTTCATATACTTCAATAAGAACACCTCTCCTTTTAATTCCGCTTTTTGTCGAATATCAGCAAGACCGTCAATTATTAATTTTGGATTGGAACATCTTAGCTATTGGGCATTTCATTGCCCCTGCAGGAAGTGAATCATCTTGAAGCAGTGCGCATATATACAGTTAAGATTTTCTCTTTTATTATGTAAATTAGGAATCAAAGAATGTGAATTGCAGAGTTCCCTCAGTGAAAGATGAAAGCAATATAAATGCTGTGAAAGTTTGCTTCAGGGTTCAATGACTATTAATACATGTAATAACTCATATGAAGAATGATTTACTTTTTGCTTCCTGTAAGATTTATTTGGGAAGGTATAGTTTTTTTCCATCCCCTTTCTGGCTTTCTTTCTTTTGAAAATGAAAAACGTACATGTTTAAAGCATATTTTAAATTTATCTGTTTTATACTATGAAATAGCATTCCCTATCCTTGTTATATGCGGGGGATACGTTCCCCGCAGTCAACGCATAATGTGAATAGTTATTTAAATAGAGAAAATAGGGATGCATTCTGGAGAACTTCCTAAATATGTTTTATCTGTAATTTATTCACATTTTCATACCAATACGACACGAAAGCAATACCACAAGGCAACATTTGTATTATATTTCATCAATTTAAGGTAATTTTCAACGTAATAAATCATAGAAAGTTAAACAGTACTCACCAACAGTCAACACACATAAAAATTGCTGGTGAATGCAGCAGGCCAGGCAGCATCTATAGGAAGAGGTACAGTTGACGGTTCAGACTGAGACCCTCCGTCAGGACTAACTGAAAGAAGACATAGTAAGAGATTTGAAAGTGGGAGGGGGAGGGGGAGATCGGAAATGATAGGAGGAGGGGGAGGGGTGGAGCCAAGAGTTGGACAGTTGATTGGCAAAAGGGATATGAGAGGATCATGGGAAGGATGGGAGGCCTAGGGAGAAAGAAAGTGGGAGGGGGAAATCCCAGAGGATGGGCAAGGAGTATAGTGAGAGAGACAGAGGGAGAAAAAGAGAGAGAAAAAAATAAATATATAATAATAATAAATAAATAATGGATAGGGTACGAAGGGGAGGTGGGCCATTAAGGGAAGTTAGAGAAGTCAGTGCTCATGTCATCAGGTTGGAGGCTACCCAGACGGAATATAAGGTGTTGTTCCTCCAACCTGACTCACCAACAGTGGCAGGTGTGTTGGCTCCGGGAGATGAGTGGTTGTTGTGGTGTTGGGCAGCTTTACATGGATGAGGTGGATGGTTGTGTGTCGTCAGGAACATCAAGGACAGCAAAGGGTGAAGGAAGACTCACAGAACTCTCAGTACTGCACGCAGCAGGAGATGACACCGGTTTGAAGAAAATTGTGAGGGTTGTTTGCTTGGCAGCATTTTGTTTTTCAGCATAAATTTGCATGTAGGGAAGAAGGCTTGACTGCAAGGAATGACTGAAATGCTGACTCCGTTCTAAACTTGGGTACGTGTCCATCGCCATTTGTGCCAAGTGTTCCACAGCCTTAAACTTCACCTGCAACTCGACACTTTCTTCCTCATCGTTATCACTTTCAGTCTGAGTTAAACGCAGAAGGTCATCCACACTTAATTCTTCATCATGAGGATCCAGGAGTTCTATCACGTCAGCAGTCTCGACATCTGAGAATCCTTCCCCACCAACTTTACGGCTCAGGGCCACACAATTCTGGACAGCTGCAGTGAAGGCAGGAAACCCCTTGAGGGTGTGCACACACTCCGCCCAGATTGATTTCCATGCTCCATTGAGAGTGGAAGACCTGACCTCTTTCCAGGATTCATCAGTGTTGTTGATGGCATGTCTGATGTTGAAGGACTTCCGCCATTCCCTCACCGTTGGTAAACTCCCGGGATTTTCAAAATCGTTTGTTGCTTGCAGCATCTGAGAGATGGTTCACTGTAAAAAATACGCCTTGAGTGTGGATATCACACCTTGGTCGAGTGGTTGAATCAGTGATGTTGTGTTAGGCGGCAGGAAACACACTGTTTTATTAGGATGAATGCTGTCCAAATGTTTAGGATGGGTTGGCGCATTGTCAAGCAACAAAAGAACTTTAAGGGCAAGGTTCTGTTCCCGGCAGTAGTGTTCAGCCTCAACAGCAAAATGATTAGACCAGTGACCCATGCTTTCTTGTTAGCCGCCCAGTGGACAGGAAGCATATTCTTATTCAAACCCTTAAGAGCACGGGGGTTTAGTGAATGGTAATCTAAGAGAGGCTTCTTCTTACAGTCTCCTTCGGCATTGGAACACATAAGCAAAGTCTATCTATCCTTTGGTGCCTTGAAACCTGATGCAGTTTTTTCATCCTTACTTTCAGTATGTAAGTACGTTTTGGCATACGCTTCCAAAAAAGTCCGGTCTCATCTGCATTAAACACCTGCTTTGGTGTGATCCCTAACTCAGCTATCATAGCCCACAACTGCACAGAATAGCGTTCAGCAGCTTCGTGGTCAGCGTTAGATTGCTCACCACGCACTAAGTCATGAAGCCTGTGATGATTAATAAACTTGGAAAACCATCCCCTATTTGCATTAAAGCTAACAATATCACTTGACACTTCCTCACTAGCCTCTGAACAAAGGCGACCATAAATTTCCAAAGCTTTCACACGAGGATGATTGGAACTAAGTGTTGTTTTTTGCTTTGTTTCATGCTCAATGTTCTAGCTCAACATCTTCTCCATTTTTGTCATAATCGGGTTACACACTTTGGTAACAATCTTTGAAGACGCTGTGATGAATCAATCACTGCACTTTTTATTTTCTCAGCATTTTTCTTTATGTTTCTGATCGTGGACTCACCCAGGCCGAAGTAGTGTCCCAGAGCTGTGTTACCTTCACCTGACACTGCCCTGTTTATAATTTCCAACTTTTTTTCCAAGTGTTAAAACGGTTCTCTGCTGCTTGGCTGATGGCCCAAGGCTTGACATCTGACACTTAGGAGGCATAGTTAAATATTTCAAGCACAAAATCACTGCACCGTAGGTAAAAACAACAAAAGTTTAAGAGCGCAAGATCACACATCCACACGTTGCCAAAACCAATGCGAGACTGGCGGGAGTGAGACGGTGAGGCCCTGCACACGTGACTTGTATCGGCGGGAAAGCAGTGCTCCTTGCATAACTGTGAGTTTTGGACACCTATAAGGAGAAGTTGGTAGAAATGGGTTCCTGGCATAACTGTGAATCCACATTGTCAAAATGGGCAGTAATTCAAGAGAATGAAAGTGCAATATGTTGCTCGTTGATGTCAATGGTGTCTATTTATGTTCATAGAAGTGGTGGGCTGCTTGAGCCAAGAAGGCATCCCAGCAGAACAGGGTTGATGACTCTGTGATTAAACCTGTCAGGATTCTGGTTTAGATGGTTTCATGGTCCATTACCCATCTGGCTATTGGACCACCTGCCATCTATTTCACTGCACATAATCCCCTATCTATTCCATTTGACTTCCCCAAGTAACTATTGAGTCTCATCTGCATTTGCTGTGTCCAAGTCACCTGCATATCCATCACCATCAGTCATTTCATATTTGATCAACATTAATCAAATATTTACATATACTTGTTAAAATATATCTTACCAAGTTCTCTTTGATTCATATTGACAATCTCTGCACTTGCCTGGCATATACCAGCAGAAGCACAAAGTATCTTCCAATTTTTCTCTTATCATTCACTCTTTGCTGTGCTAGCCCAGATAGTGGGCAATCACAGTCGGCTCCACCATGGAAGGCAATGCAATTGAATTTGAAAAACAAAAGCACTCCAGATGTTAGAAATGGCAATAATGTGAAAATACTTGCCCATGTTGAATAGCTCAACATTTACTGTTTTATTACAGTTGAATCTGACCCTGTTCTCACGCAATTACCACATTCCACTACAGGTGTCTCCCGCTTTTCAAACGTTCGCTTTACGAAACCTCACTGTTATGAAAGACCTATATTAGTACCCTGGTTTCGCTTTCAGAAGGTGTTTTCACTGTTACGAAGAAAGGTAGCGCGCGATAAAAGGCAGCGCGCACCCCGAGCAGCCGCTCTCCCCCGGATTCGGAACGGCATTGCTTAAACATGAGCCTGTGAGCAGCCGTTTGCAAGATGAGTTCTAAGGTGTCGGAAAAGCCTGAAAGAGCTCGTAAAGGTGTTACACTTAGCATGAAACTAGACATAATTAAGCATTTTGATCGTGGTGAACGAAGCAAGGACAAAGTGAGTTTGGCTTGTGGAAGCTGACGAAGATGATGTTGAAGAGGTTTTGGCATCCCATGACCAAGAACTGATAGATGAAGAGCTGATGCAATTGGAAAAAGAAAGGATAACAATCGAAACCGAATTCATTAGCAAAATGAATGTGAAGCAACTGCGTGAGATTTTCGCTGTAATGATAAAGCGCGACTTTAATTTTGAAAGGGTACGTAGGTTTAGGGGATATTTGCAGGATGTTTTGAGTCCTTACAAAGAACTGTGTGGTAGAAAAATGCTCGAGGCTCAGCAGTCAAGCAAGCCTTCCACATCAGCCACGGCAGATGACGAACCTTGACCTTCGACATCGAGGCGGACAGTCATAGGAGAAGATGAGCTGCCTACCCTGATCGATGGTGAAATGACACACCCATGTCCCACCACCCCAACCCCCGGGCCCCGGACAGATACTGTACCAATTCGCAGAGAATGCAGCGGTAGCCAGGAGGCACACAGCACATCTTTAAGAAAAAAGCCGAAATAAACATGCTAATTAATTAGGTGCCGCCTAGCACGTAATTGTCGGCCCAGATTGGTGCCGATGTAATTGGCAATCGCCTCTGATCTGCGCCGACATTTACGTGCCGGGCAGCACCTAATTAATTAGCATGTTTATTTCGGCTTTTTTCTTAAAGATGTGCTGGGTGCCTCCCGGCTACCCCTGCATGCTTCGCGGCAATGTATCAGTCAGCGGCCTGGAGGGTGGGGGCCACTGCACCACCCCAACCTGCGACGACTCAGTCTAACACACCATCATCAGTGTGCTCGATGTCTTCCCAATTCCTGTAAGTGATACTACACTGTACATACGTTATTTCTACTTTATATAGGCTGTGTATTTTTACGTGTTATTTGGTAGATTTGGCATCTTCATAGTTTAAAGGTTACTGGACAGCGCGTTTATGCCAACAGCGCTTGCGTGAGATTTTCGCTACGGAGATCTGTGCAGGCAATCGTTGTAGAGAAGTATTTCTATTTTATATAGGCTGTGTATTTATCATATCATTCCTGCTTTTACTATATGTTACTGTTATTTTAGGTTTTATGTGTTATTTGGCATGATTTGGTAGGTTATTTTTGGGTCTGCAAATGCTCACAAAATTTTCCCATATAAATGAATGGTAATTGCTTCTTCTCTTTACGACATTTCGGCATACAAACTGTTTCATAGGCACGCTCTACCTTCGGATGGCGGGGGAATCCTGTATTGGAATTCCTGGGTGTCACTATCCCAGAGGACCTGTCCCGGACCCATCATATAAATATACTACGAAGAAAGCACAACAGTGCCTCTACTTTCTTCAGAGACTGTGGAGGTTTGGCATGTCATTGAAAACTTTGGCAAACTTCTCCAGATGTGTGACGGAAAGTGTGCCGACTGGCTGCATTATAGCCTGGCATGGGAACACCAATGCCTTTGAGTGGAAAATCTACAAAAGGTAGTGGATTAGGCCGAGTACCTCATGGGTGAAACCCTCCCAACCATTGGAATGTTTTCTGTAGAAAAGCAGCATCCATCATCAAAGATCCTCACCACCCAGGCCGAGCACTTTTCTTGCTGCTGCCATCAGGTAGAAGGTACAGGTGCCTCAGGACTCACACCACCAGGATAAGAGCAGTTACTACCCCTCAACCATCAGGCTCATGAACAAAAGGGGACAGCTGCACTTATTTAAGGCTGCTGTCATATTGTGATTTCATACTCGTTATTTATTGCTATTTAGCTACATCTGCATTTGCACAGTTTGTTTACAGTTTACAGTTACTCTTCGATAGATTTTCTAAGTATGCCCACAGAAAAAGAATCTCAGGGTTGCATGTGGTGACATGCACTCTGAAAATAAATTTTACTTTGAACTTTGGGGAATTCCTACTTATTTTACTATTGACACAAATTACAGTGCCTCTGCAGATATGTGAGATTTCTCTTTAAGGCTAGTTGCTACAAAGTTGTTTCTTTAGGCTGGCTGATGACTGTACATCTTGGCTGTGAACATCAGCAGTCTAATTAGTTATCGAGGTTTGGCAGTTGAATTTATTGCTTTCTGCACGTACTGGTCATACAGAGACGTCTAGTCTGCTGCAGGGTCCCAAAGCAGTTTGCACACATACAATAATTTCTAAACCCTGCTGGTATTCAATTCAACCAAATAAGATAAGGAAACACAAACAACAGGAATTCTGCAGATGCTGGAAATTCAAGCAACATACATCAAAGTTGCTGGTGAACGCAGCAGGCCAGGCAGCATCTCTAGGAAGAGGTACAGTCGACGTTTCAGGCCGAGACCCTTCGTCAGGACTAACTGAAAGAAGAGTTACTAAGAGATTTGAAAGCGATGATTTTAAGTTCCCTGGCCCCCACCACTTTATTTTCACCATCTTAATAGAAATTTCAAATCTCTTACTAACTCTTCCTTCAGTTAGTCCTGACGAAGGGTCTCGGCCTGAAGCGTCGACTGTACCTCTTCCTAGAAATGCTGCCTGGCCTGCTGCGTTCACCAGCAACTTTGATGTGTGTTGCAAGATAAGGAAACAATTGGGAAGTGTATTAGGAAGAACACTTTGTGTGAAATCTCAGTTTTTCAACAGGTGATTGTTTGCATTTCTTTGAGGTGGGGTAGATGACATTTCTGTAAGATCATGATATGGTTGATCACAGTAGATGGAGCTTGTTAAGATAAACATTCCAATCTGCGAGAAGAGACATTTGAGACTCTTCATTTCATCCAACATCCTGCCAGCATATAAAGGAACCTTTATCCAAGGTGGAGAGCTACATGGAACTCTCCTGTTAAAAATGCGACAAAGTAGGACATATCCAAAGAGCATGTTGGGCAGCCAAAAATAAATGGACTGCACAGGGAAGAGAAAAAGTCAAGCTGTGGTTTCAAAAAGAGCTCTAATCTGCATGCTGTTGATGAAAACTCTGATAATGATGTGAGTGACGTAGGACTGCGTAGCCTTACAATGTGAAAAATAACAAGCAATATGGCTTACACCAGAAGTGAATAGCAAATTAGTTAAAATGGAATTGGTCTTTGGCTTGCTTTTTTCAGTCATTCCACAAAATGAGCTTCAAAAATGCCAAACTGAAGGCTGCAGATGTCCAACAAAGAACTTATACCGGAGAAAAGAAAATTCTTGTGGGATTGGCATATGTAGCAGTGAAATACACCAACCAGCAAACCACATTGGGCATGCATGTGCTAAAAACAGGAGACCCAGCATTCTGTGGGCATGATTGACTGAAAAATCTACAACTTGTTTGGGGAATCGTTCAGCATTTGCATGCCACATCCCCTGTATTAGCATCACTGAAAGTGAATTAAGAAAAGTTCTGGATGATACCACAGCAGTGTCCAAGGATGGCATTGAAAAATTAAAACATATCAACGGTAAAATAGTGTTAAATGAAAATGCCACGCCAATGTTTTGCAAAGCCCATTTGATTCCTTATACCATCCATGATAAAATAGCTAGTGAACTAGATCACATGGAGACTGAAGGAGTTTTTCCAATGCTGAGTGGAGCCCATGGGCAAAACCAGTGGTCCCAGTAGCCAGGAAAAATGTTGTATCCCATCTCCAGCCGTCTCGACTCTTGTCTTGCCACTGGATCCAGACGGGAATTGGGAAGAGAGAGTGAGGCTGATGCTGTGCAACTCTCCCTCACTAAGATCCAAATCAAACGCTAGTCTTGGCACCATCGATGGTGTCGAGGTCTTCATCAATGACGATGGACGAACCTGAAGTAGATCAATACCCCTTGCCCAGGATAGAGGATATCTTTGCAAACCTTTCTGGAGGAAACCCCTTCAGCAAAGTGATCTTAGCTGAAGCCTACTTGCAGATGGAGTTTGAAGAAGAGTCCAAAGTGTTCCTCACCATAAACACTCACAAAAGTCTTTATCGATACAATAGGCTTATCTTTGGAATAGCATCTGCACCTGCAGTCTGGTAGAAAGCTATGGACCAGGTACTGCAAGACTGCCCAGGCACTCAGTGTTGCCTGGATAATATCATTGTTATCTGTAAGGACGACAAGGAACATTTCAAAAATCTCAACAAAGTGTTGAAAAGATTAGAAGATTTTGGACTCAGACCACAACAAGTGTGAATACTTTACACCAAGCAACACTTACTGTGGAGGGGTGCATGGTGTATCCAGGGAGGCACAGTACCTCTGGTGGTGGGCTTGTCATGCTACCCTGGGGCAGCTCATCTACATTTGGTCCCCACCCGCCACACAGCTCTCAAGTAATTGTTTGCATGAGACAGTGGCCACTCCCTTATATCAACGGAGGGGCTAAACCAGGTGAGAGTAGCCAGGAACCTCCAAAACCCCAGTGAGACAGGGGTAAGCCTGCACCAGCATGTGAAGCCAGTTCCAGTGGACTGGGCGGATGAGATCAAATACAAGATCCATTGGACAAGAAAACGTGGAGAGCGAGGGGAATGACAAGGCACAGAAGATGGAATGGCTATCCACTGCAGACAAGGAAATCTCCAGACGTGACGATTTTTCATACTATTGGACCAAAATTTTTGATGCCGAGAGAGTGGAACTGTTCGGTGCAGGCTTTTTCACTACATAACTCTTCCCACACAGGTTACATCATCGTCAGAAACGACAGACAACCAACACTTACTGTGTCACATTATTGATGCACAAGGATTACACAGGTGTGCTGAGAAAATTCAAGCTGTGGTGAATGTCCCAAGGCCAATGGATGTGTCACAATTGCAGTCCTTTTTAGGATTTGCCAATTATTGCAACAGATTCCTGCCAAACCTGGCTACTGTGCTTCACCCCTTGAATTCATTTTAACAGATCGGGAAGAAATGGGAATGGACTAAACAGTGTGAGGTGGCTTGCAAAAAGGCAAAAGAAATAGTGATGTCAGATACAGTACTCATGAGAAGCTAGCCATCAGTAGCTTGCACCACAGACGACAGGTTGCTGCAGCTAATGTGCTATACAAAATGCACACCAGCCACAACCCTGCAGACCTTCGCACCATACCGCCTTCATCTTAGGAGAGACGGCGCACCATACCATCAAGTTTGTCTATGCCTGCTCATGCTGTTTCTATGCCTGATGCGAGAACCTACACACTGGATAGGAGCTTCCTTCACTGTGCTATCAGAATTTGGAACAGCCTTCCAGATGCTGTGGTTGGAAACATCTGCGACGATGGGGTCCAAGCCTTCAAGAGTCGAGTGCACAAACACCTATCATCTTTGGGAGGGAAGTCAAGTACTTCTTCATAAGCTATCATGAAGGAGAGCAGGATGGCAATGCTTGGTTGTTGGTAGGTAGGGTTAATACCTGACTTTCAAGAGCACCTGTGAGTTATGTTCCGGCTGGACTTAGTTCTTAAACTGCTGGAGAACAGTGCGGAAAGAACAGGTGCTGTTTTCTCCCGGTAGGGATTAGTTCTTAGTTCCAAGTGCTCCTGCCACGTTTTGTCTCCCCGCAACCTTATCCTTCAATTGCTTTGAATTATGGAGGACAACATGTGTATAAATATCTCTCTCCAGCAGATTTCATCATGGTCATCATGACTCCAGTATTTCTACTATTTTTTAATGTTACTTATTTGTACATATGATTTTTTTGTGTTCTATCGTTGAGCAGCAGTGAACCTTCTGATTGGCCTATCAGAGTTCTCTTTGGGAACTAGTTGACTTGATCAGCATTTCTGATCTGGCTATTGTACACAATTGCATTTAATTTTAAAAAACTCACAAGTTATGATCCACATCGTCCAGTGAAGCTTGCCTGTGATGCCTTGCCTTTTGGTATAGGTGGAGTCATGTCATATTTTATGAGTGATAGAAGTGAACATCCCAATGCACAGATTGACAGAGAAGCCTTGAGTCTCATTTGTGGTGTAAAATGTTTCAATCAGTACTTGTATGGGAGAGAGTTTACCCTCGCTACTGACAATCAACCACTCCTTGTCATTTTCCACTAACAGCAGCAGCACGAGTGCAAAGAAGAGCTCTGTTTCTTGTAGGATGTAATTACAAGACCAAATTCAAGAGGATTGACCAATCATGGAATCACTGATGGATTGTCCTGTTCATCCTCAGAAAAGGAAGTACCTGAAAATTTTACAAAAGAAGACACTCCTCTTGACGAATTCTCCTTAATGCAAATCAAAAGTTTCAGTATAATGCAGAAACATTCCAAAGGGAAACCAAATAACTGTCTCAGGTCTACATGGGTACTCAGAATGGCTGGAATGTGCAGCAGAAATCCCAGTTCCCCCATTGTTACTAGTGCCAGGGTGAACTTGCCCTTGACAGAGGTTGGCTCCTGTGGGGATTGAAGTTATTGTATCATCCAAGTCGAGAGCTTCAATGTTGGAGGAGCTACATGCCAGTCATAGTCAAAATGAAAGGCTCGAAGTCTTGTCTAGTGGGCTGAGATAGATTAGCAGATCAAGTAGCTTGCCATTCACTGTTCACGATGCGAACACATCCAGAAGATGCCAAGAGCAGTGTTTCTCCATCCCTGGGAATGGCCTGCATTGCCCTTACAGAAGATTAATGCCAATTTTTCCAGACCATCCATAGGCACTGCAGCCTCACACCCTGTGGATGTACTAAGTAGCTTCTTCTCAAGACTGGTGTTCTAGAACAGAGAGAGGGAGTGCAGGACAGATAGGCTGGACAGATGTTCAAAAGTATTTTCCCATGGGTGTCTACGTCTAGAGGTTTCAGGTTTAAGGTGAAGTGTAAAAAGTTAAAGGGGAACTGAGGGAGAATTTTGTTTGTTCTAATATGTTATTTATAAAATCAGAAAATATAGGAATAGGATTTAATAATTTCAGGTAACCATCTCTTCTTTTTCGATCACCGCATATGTGGCTTTAAATTTCTCTTTCTATCTGTTTCCCCATCACTCCAATGCCCCTTGTACTTTTTTAGGCAATTATTACCCTGACAACTTTAGTGTTCACATATCATAGACATTCTTCCTGTTATTTCTACTCCCCCCCCACCTGTAAATTTCTAACAAGCTTCTTTTTAAATCACTTTTTCAGTAATGATAAAGGAGCCTTCACCTGAAAAGTCGACTCTGCCCCCCCTCCCCCCACTTCTCAACTGATGCTGTTTGTTCACTAAACTTTTCAAACATTTTCTGGGTTTCGTTCATATTTCCATTATCTGCAGTTCTTTGTTCCACTTTCAATCTCATATATTGTCTACCTCAGCCTGTCTTTAGTCCATGTAGTGCTGAACTTCTCACTGAGTTGTGGTTGTTGCCACTGCAGTGACTTGATTAGTATCTTGATTATTGCTTTAAAGATAAATATTGATCAGAAGACAGAAGGGAATTGACCTGTCTTTCCCTAAAATTAGTTAGTACCTGCCATTGCCAAATGTGTTAGTCAATAACTTTAAGATTAGAGAAACTCAGAAAATAATCCCTGGGCCAATAACTTGACATATTTGCTGCATGAAGTATTTCTGTATAAGGAAAGTATAAACTTAAAAAGGCTACGGAATTTATAGAAAATAACCTCAAGAAAAATACACCAACAATGATGATTTTATGTCATCAGAATGAAAATGTAAAGTAGGAGCTTGTAGTGTTGTCTACTAGATACAAGGTCTAAATAGATGTGAAGAAATAGAATAATAGATGACCGATTCAACCTGGATTAACAAAAAATAAAATGTTTTATCTTTTGTTTAGACTTCTGCACAGCATGTAGAAGCTATGCATCTGAGGAATTGGAAGAGCCAGGATAATCAGTACCGCACTAAAAGGAGCAGAGGAACCCAGGATTATTTGATTCAGACAATGGATTATGACAGAAAGCGGATTCCAACTGGGGACTGAGATGCTTTAGTGTTCGCGTTAATTGCTAAATCTCCTGCAGGCTATAAAATGCACATTTTGTCCCACCGGAATTCAATAAACACACAGATGTGACCCTCCGCAATTAGTTGTGTTTGGAAACTGAAGGAAGAGTGTAGACCACCCATGACAAAATGAAAGCTTTGAAATAAGTAATCTTACATCCACCATCTAACACATCAAGGGTAAAGTCAACAAAACCACAGTCAAATACTAAACATGCCGTGACTGCTTGACAGCAAGAACAGGCTTTCAGTCCTTGTTGAATGTTATTTAAATTTATAAGTTATATTGTTATTCTTTATTCTGGCCATGCCTAAGAGAAAGTAAAATAAATAACTCCCGTCTGTTGGGGCAACCAATGAAAAGCAATTCATTTCTGGAACTACTACAATATGTTATTTTCATTCAGCAAGATTTCAGGAAAAACATTAGCTATTTAGATAGACAAAAACGAGAAAATCTGCAGATGCTGGAAATCCAAGCAACACACATAAAATGCTAGATGAACTCAGCAAGCCAGGCAGCATCTATGAAAAAAAGAGTAAACAGTCAATGTTTCGGTCTGAGACCCTTAGTTATTTGTGAAGTGAATCAGCTATTGATTGGGGGATGTTTTACCAGAAGTGTAAACAATGCTGTATAAAGTTTGGGTTTATATCAGTGTTGAACAGGCATGAAAGTTTGTGTAGTTAGTTAAAACAGTGTGGGTGTGCACAATTTGATGCAAAATTCTGTTTCTAAGAGAGAATACACTGGATAACAAAGATTTTGCTTCCTGAATACTTTTGGTTGTATCTTACGGTTTTTGGGCTGCTGATCGTGAAAATCACCATAGAATTTCCCTATCATGCACCATTTTTTAAAAAATCACCTGTATTTGTTATTTCATTTCTTAATTCAAGTCAAAATAACTGATGCTGAGATTAAAGAAGGCATTTTTGTTGGTCCACAAATCAGACAGGTCATCAACGACAGGCAATTTGAAGAACTACTAATGGGTCCAGAGAAAATCGCATGGAAGGTATTCAAGGATGTTGTTGTAAGTTTTCTTGGCAACTACAGAGAACCAAACTATGTGCAACTGGTTGACAACATGCTTCAAGCACACAAAACCATGCAGTGCAACATGTCACTAAAGATTCATTTTCTGCATTCCTATTTAGACTTCTTCCCTGCAAATCTTAGCAGTGTTAGTGCCTAGCCTGGTGAGAGGTCTCACAAGGACATAGCGGTATTGGAGAAATGGTATCAGAGCAACTGGGATCCATCAATGCTGGCTGATTATTGATGGACACCTAAGTGAGATGCTTCAGACAGTGAGTATAAATGAAAATCATCAACAATACGTTTTTAGCTTAGTTGAACTATGCAAACCGTCAGCACCGTTATGCAATTAAACACATTATATTCAATAAAAGTTAATTTCTTCTTGTTTCTCCAAATTCCTACGTGATACAAGTCAGCTAAAATTATATTTGAGATCAGCTTCAAGTAGTCTGTCATAAACAAAAAATAATTATGAGGAAGCAACACTCTCGAAAACAAATTGTTGTCGAGTGATAGTGGTGGAAATTTAAATATCTAAGAGAAGGATGACAAACACGATCTTCATTTATAATTTCGAGAAATAGGGTAGAAACCTTTGATTAGATTTGTAAATTATAGATACAAGTTGAGCACCCCTTACCTGAAAATCCAAAATCTCAAACCAGTTAGTTTTCAGCAGTTAGCACAGCCAGACCTTTGTGCATTGCTCACAGTGATTATCACATGGTTTGTTCTTATCCTCTGCCCTGGGCTGTGAAGATATTGTTGAAAATGTCAAAAAGGCCTGCAGTTACTCCAGTGGGTAATAGTGAAAAGAAATAAAGGAAGCTTTTATGTTTGTCTATAACACAGAAATTCAAGTTAGAAGCTCCTGAATTGTTCAATGTACATGTTATTGTTTCATGCACAAAATTATTAAAAATATTATATAAAGCTATCTTCAGGGTTTATATATAAGCTTTTATATATGTATAACCAGTTTTGAGCTAATTTAACAGATCACCGTTTATTAACATATGAAGAAAACCATTTGATCAACTTAAATCATTTATGCAGAGCAATTTTTATTTATATTTTGATCATCACTCCATGGGCGTTAATGGTTTACATTAATCCAATATTCATTTCACTCAGATCTGACAAATTACCACCACATTGAGATACTGATACTGTTTAAATTGTTTTGGCATTTTCACCCTTGAGATGAAGTAACTCTCCCTGACATAAAATTCATTGGAACATTCACTAGTTGAAACCAACTACAAATGTCGGAAATCTAAAATAAAGAAAATTTGCTGCAAACACTCAATAAATCATCAGATATCAAAGCAGAAACATGAGTTAATAATACAGATTGAGGACAATTGATTAGGAATATAAATTCCGCCTTTCTTTTCAAAGGTGTTGCCTGACCTACTGAATTTTTCCTCTTCTTCTTTAATATAATAAATCACTCAGTGACTTCCCCAATCAGAAGCCTTGGATGAACCATGAAATCCCGAATTTTCTGAGGGCCAAATCAGAGGCATTCAAGGTTAGAGATCAAGAATGGTACTAGAGGTGCAGGTATGATCTCCAGAAAGCCATCTCATGGATGAAGTGGAGCTTCCAGACCAGACTAGAATTTACTAGGGATGCTTGATAGCTGTGGCAGGGTTTGAGTGCCATAACGTCCTACAAAGTTAAATCAGGTGACATGGGGGATACTAGAGCTTTGTTTCCAGATGAGATCTAAGCCTTCTGTGCTCACAGAACATGAAGAAACTATTGTGCACCCCCACATTTCCTGATGATCCTTTGGTCTCAGCAACTGAAGGTGATGTGCGGGCTGCCTTCAGGAGAGTGCCTTCAAGGAAAGCACCCAGTCCGGACAGAGTAACTGGCCGAGTACAGAAGAGCTCTGCTGACCAACTGGATGGTGTGTTCACTCTCACTTCAGCAGTGTGTGGTACCCATCTGCTTCAAGCGGGCTTCAATCGTACCCGAGCCCAAGAAGAACATGGTAACCTGCCTCAATGAGTATCACTCAGTTGCACTTACGTCCACAGTGGTGGAGTGTTTTGTCAGGCTGGTGATGAAATATGTCAGTTCCTGTCTGAGTGGAGACTTGGATCGGCTCCAATTTGCCTACTGGAGCAACAAGCGCACAACAGTTGCCATCTCATTGGCTCTTTACACAACCCTGGAACATCTGGACAGCAAAGATGCATACATCAGGATGCTATTTATCGATTTCAGCTCAGCATTTAACACCATCACCCTCTCAAAACTAATCTGTAAACTACAAGACCTGGGCCTCAGTAACCCCTCGTGCAATTGGATCCTAGGTTTCCTCACTTGCTGACCCCAGCCAACTCAGATTGGCAAAAAGCATCTCCTCCGCAATATCCATCAGCACAGGAGCACTGCAGGGATGTGTGCTTAGCTCCCTGCTCTACTCGCTTTACACCTACGACTCTACACCTAAGTACAGCTCCAACAGCAAATTCAAGCTTGCAGATGACACCATTGGTGTGAGCCATATCAAAGGTGGTGATGCATCGGCATACAGGAGGGAAATTGAAAATTTGGCTGAATAGTGCCATAACAACAACATCTCACTCAATGTCAGCAAGACCAAAGAACTGATTGTAGACTTCAGAAGACAGAAATCAGAGGACCATGAGCTGGTCCTCGTTGGCGGATCAGAGGTGGAGAGGGTCAGTAAATTTAAATTCCTGGCTGTCACTATCTCAGAGGACCTATCCTCCAGCTATCATATAAATATAATTGCAAAGAAAGCACAAGAGCACCTCTACCTCCTCAGGGCTCTGTGGAGATTCGGCATGATGTCACAAACTTTGACAAACTTCCATAGATGTGTGGTAAAACATGTATTGACTGGCTGCATTACAGTCTAGTATGGGAACAACGATGCCTTTGAATGGAAAATCCGACTAAAGGTAGTGGATTTGGCCCAGTACATCATGGGTAAAGCCCTCTTTTATGCTTACTTGATCTTTCATTGATCCTGTTTATAGTTACTAATCTATAGATTTGATGAGTATGCCTGCAGGAACAAGAAGCTCAGGGTTGTTTGTGGTAACATATATGTAATAAAATTTGCTTTGAACTTTGAGAATTGAATGAGACCTTCCCTTATTTTTATTTATAAGTACATTCTGTGAAAACCTTGGGCTATTTTAATCCAGCGTAGACAAGAGTTCTTTTCTGCCCCAAGAATTACATAGATACATGGCAAATATAAGCAGGGATGAGAAGGGCATTTGATGGATAGGCTGGCAAAATGACAATGACATTGGCAAAATGTTACAATTTCCAGATAGTGTTAGATAAATGTTGTGGGATCACATGATGTGATGAGAAAATACTAGCAAAATGATTGAAGACAAATGGAGGAGATAACATTTATATTATTACCCAGTGTTGCACTGAATCATAACAGTTAATGTTTAGAGTATATGGGTAACATGTATTTATAGTTAAATATAAGAAAATAAAGAATTCTGCTAAGATAATAATTGTAGTACAAGATGCAAGTTTAGAAGAAAATGAAAGAGACTGCAAATAGTGGAATATGAAACAAGAAACAAAATGGAATTCTGGAAGAAATCAATGGGTCAAGCAGTACCTATAGAGATAAAAAACATCCAAGTCAATGTTTCAGATCAAGATGCTGATAGGGAAGGGGAAAGGGAAAAAATGCCAGTATAGAGCAGGATATGGGGAGGGGTTCATGGGCAGGTTGGAGGGGGACAGAGACTGGTTGATTATGGGTGGAAACGGATAGAAAGGGGTTATGTGTAAAGGGAATAAGGAAGTGGTTGATGGAAAAGAGAGAAATACAAAGGGAGAAAGCTAGGTGATGGGTGTCTGTGTGTAGGTGGAAAATACCAGGGTGTGGGCTATGATCTCTTTCCATAAGACTATAAGACATAGGAGCATAATTAGGTCATTTGGCCTATCAAGTCTGCTCTGCCATGCCATTATGGCTGATTTATTATCCCTCCCAACCCCATTCTCCTGTCTTCTACTTGTGAACTTTGATGCCCTAACTAACCAAGAACTTATTGACCTTTGTTTTAAATAAACCCAATGACTTGACCTTCTTAGCTGTCAGTGGAAAAGAGTTCTATAGATTCACCATCCTCTGGGTAAAGCAATTCCTCAATACTGTTCTAAACGGGCATCCTTCTACTCTGAGGCTGTGCTTCCTGGTCCTAGACTCCCCCCCATATAGGATACATCCTCTCCACATCCACTCCATATAGGCCTTTCAATATTTGATAGGTTTTAATAAGATCCTTCACCACCCACCACCCACCACCCGCCTTTTCTTCTAAACTGCAGCAAGTACAGACCAGACCCAGGGCCATCAAATGCTTCTCATATGTCAAACCTTTCAGTCTTGGGGTCATTCAAGTAAACCTCCTCTAGATCTTCTTTCAATGCCAACATATTCCCTCCTGGATAACAGGCCCAAAACTACTTAGTTGTAGAATACACCTTCTGGTGCTACCTGGACACATCTTCAGTGATGAATTCGGGGTCATTGGGTGTTTCAGGTCTTTAATCATCAGACAGCATCGACCGGGCGACCCAGCCAGGGGTGATCAGCCCCCGACTTGTGTCCAAGTGGCGCACTAATCCATGGACCCCCCCCCTCTGGATCCACAGCCACCGCAAGGCCTTTTCAGCAGCCTCCAGAATGTTCTTGGTCGCTCTTCTGCACTGCAGTCCCTTAACTCCAAGGAGTTTTAGAGACCACTGTAATGAATGAGCCCCGGTACCCAACTTCGACTTGCTCACAGTGAGCTCTACTGCCATTGCTCCAGCATTCTGCAACAAGATCTGTGTATCTAGCCCTCTTGCGCTCATTGGCCTCTTCAATCTGGGTACAGTAAGTTCCAGCAGGACCACTTGCTTTACAATACACTGTGCGAACATATCAATGCCTTATAAACCTTAGCATTACATCCCTGCTTTTGTATTCTAGTCCTCTCAAAATGAATGGTAACATTGCATTTGTCTTGCTTACCACCGATTCAACCTGCAAGTTAACCCTTAGGGAATCCTGCATGAGTACTTGCAAAATCCCTTTGTACCTCTGATTTCTGAATTTGCTCCCCATTTAGAAAATCGTCTATGCCTTTATTACTTTCTCCAAAATGCATACACTTCCCTATACTATATTCCAAATGCCACTTCTTTGCCCAATCTTGTAATCTAAGTACTTCTGTAGGTTCCCTGCTTCCGCAATACTACCTGCTGCGCCACCTGTCTTTGTATTATCCCCATACTTGGTCACAAAGTCATCAATTCCATCATCCAAATCATGCATGAGATGGAGTGTTCCCCACATCGACCTCTGTGGAACACCAGCATCCACAGGCAGCCAACAAGAAAAGGCACCCTTTATTCCCACTCTTTGCTTCCTGCCAGTCTCCCTATTGTCTACCTAAATTACTATCTTTTCTGTAATACCATGGGCTCTTATCATGTTTAACAGCCTCATGTGCAACACCTTGTGAAAGACCTCATGAAAGTTCAAGTTAACAGCTTCCACTTACTCTCCTTTGTCTATCCTGCATGGTATTTCCTCAAGGAATTTCAACAGATTTGTCAGCATCTTTGATCATGTGCCTCCAAGTCTCCAACATCTTCCCAACCATTGAAGTTAGGCTAAGTGGCCAATAATCTCCTGTCGTTTTGTCTCCCACGCTTCTTAGAGTGGAGGGACATTTGCAATTTTCCATTCCTCTGGAACCATTCCAGAATCTAGTGATTCTTGGAAGATCATTATTAATGTCTCCACAATCTCTTCAGCTAACTCCTTCAAAGCCCTGAGGTGCAATCCATCTGGTCTGGGTGGTTTATCTACCTTCAGATCTTTCAGCTTCCCAAGCACCTTCTCCTTCGTAATAGCAACTACATTCACTTCTGCCCCCTGACACTCTCAAATTTCTGGCATACTGCTGTTGTCTTCCACAGTGAAATCTAATGCAAAATACTTATTAATACATCCACCATTTCTTTGGCCCCCCATTACTCTCTCTCCAGCATCATTTTCCAGTGGTTTGATAACCATTCTTGCCTCTCTTTTACTCTTTATAATCTGCATGGAGGTTGGTGACCAGTGGTGAGCATCAAGGATCTGTTCTGGGACCCTTACTCTTTGTGATTTTTATAAATGACCTGGATGAGGAAGTGGAGGGATGGGTTAGTAAATTTGCTGATGACACAAAGGTTGAGGATGTTGTGGATAGTGTGGAGGGCTGTCAGAGGTTACAGCAGGACGTTGATAGGATGCAAAACTTGTGTGAGAAGTGGTGGTTGGAGTTCAACCCAGATAAGTGTGAGGTGGTTCATTTTAGCAGGTCAAATATGATGGCAGAATACAGTATTGATGGTAAGACTCTTGGCAGTGTACAGGATCAGAGGGAACTTGGGGTCTGAGTCTATAGGATGCTCAAAGCAGCTGCGCAGGTTGACTCTGTGGTTAAGAAGGCATATGGTGCATTGGCCTTCATTAATCGTGGAATTGAGTTTAGGAGCTAAGAGGTAATGTTGCAGCTATATAGGACCCTGGACAGACCCCACAGTACCACTTGGAGTACTGTGCTCAGTTCTGGTCACTTCACTACAGGAAGGACGTGGAAACTATAGAAAGGGTGCAGAGGAGATTTACAGGGATGTTGCCTGGATTGGGGGGCATGCCTTATGAGAATAGGTTGAGTGAACTCGGCCTTTTCTCCTTAGAGTGACAGAGGATGAGAGGTGACTTGATAGAGGTGTGTAAGATGATGAGAGGCATTGATCGTGTGGATAGTCAGAGGCTTTTTCCCAGGGCTGAAATGGTTGCCACAAGAGGACACAGGTTTAAGGTGCTTGGGAATAGGTACAGAGAAGATGCCAGGGGTAACTTTTTTACGCAGAGAATGGTGAGTGCGTGGAATAGGCTGCCAGCGACGGTGGTGGAGGTGGATATGATAGGGGCTTTTTAGAGACTCCTGGACGGGTACATGGAGCTCAGAAAAATAGAGGGCTATTGGTAACCTTAGGTAATTTCTAAGGTCGGGACATGTTCAGCAAAGCTTTGTGGGTCAAAGGGCCTGCATTGTGCTGTAGGTTTTTTATGTTTTTATATATCTGAAAATATTTTGCTGTCGTCTTTTATATTATTGGCTACCTTATATTTCATCCTTTCTCTCCTTCTTGGTTTTTCAGTCGACCTGTTGATTTTTAAAAGCTTCCCAATGCTGTAGCTTCCCATTAATTTTTGCTATATTATATAGCTTCTCTGTTTCATTATTTCAACCACCAATGCAGAATTGCCAAGTGTGCTCCACCACAAGCTGCTCTGAAAAGCCTTCTGCTAAGCATTTTGCTAATTCCTTCTCTTGGGTTCCAGTAGCAATCTGACTTTCCCAATATACCTGCATATTGAAATCCCAATGACTACCATAATATTGCCATTTTTACATGTCTTTTCTATTTCCCCTTGTAATTTAAACCTTAATTTCACCAGCAACCAATCTTCAGATTGAGAAAGGTTTGCAGATTGAATTTGAAACACAGCTCAGAACAATTAGACCTCCAAATGCAGCCTGGAGTCTGAGACAATTAACATTCATTTTGGGCATCTAAATTGTGGGTGTGAAGGAAGAGGTGTTTGAAGACTGTATATAATTCGAAGGAAGCATTGTAAATATGTTGTAACTATAGAACTGTCCTGCTTTTACCTTTCATCTTTGGCCTATAAGAATGTCGTGTAATACTAGGTCAAGTGGGCCACATCTTCCAAGAGTGCCTCGAATTATGCTGCCTGCTGCTCATTTTTGTTGAATAAAATCTATTAGCTTCAATGGCTATCCGGTGACTCGGCATACGTCACAAAATCTGGGGGCTCATCCAGGATACTTTCAGAACCCCTTGAGTGTCCACTGATCTCAGCAGTCTATGTAGGTGAGTATTTTTTAAAATAGCACTGGGAACGGTTCGGGTTGGTGACTATGATCACAAAGTATCACAAACATGGCAGAGAGCTAAGCTGGTGGATATAAAATTAGCGTGGTGTGTGTGCATGCACATGTGTTTATGTAATAAACTGGACATTTTAATGTTAATTTGGTGAGACAGGGCTTCCAGTTATGAAAGGTGATTACTGATTGTTCCGGATGCCAGTAAGGTGTATGCACACTTGTTCAGGGAACTGTACAGTGACAGACACATCTGCATGTGTGTTTGCGTGGTTAACAACAAGTCTGTACTCTTGGTGTAACACTTTTAAATACAAAGGAATATAACAGACATTATGTTCAGACACTCATATGTGGCAGATCGCAGAGTGTATACCCTGTGGTTTTAAGAATGTATTATTTAATTTTTATCCTTCATTTATATTTTGCATACTGTGGGAATAAGTGTGGGGATATTTGAGGGAGAAGTTATACCCAAATATATCTGTTGGAATGGCACCATCTGAGGTCAGGCAATGTTAAGTCAAGAACCCAGACGACCCGAGCCAGCCCTTGACTTTGATTGTGACCACCCATAAGCCCTTCAACCCTGGAGAGAAGAAGAGAATTTTGTCAGAGTTGCCCTCACCTAAGGTTATCTGTGGAATTGTAGAATTCTGGCGCAAGCTCAAGGAAATAATTGGAATTCTCCAGATGCACCCTAAAGATGTGTTGGTAAAAACAAAGTGCCAGAGGAATATGTGTGACAGTGTGGCCCAGGGGTGCAGGACAGGACATGGACAACTACTGGGAACGCCAGCAATGAAGATATACTTCGCTTCTTTACGGGGGAAATGAGGCTGCAACTGAGGAGAGATGAGAGTAACTGGGGAACGATAATGTTAGTGTTTCAGAGAGCTGATGAGCCTGCCATGGATTATAAAGAATGTAAATATCGAGTGTATGAGGAGTGTACAGAGTTGAATAACCAGGGAGGGATGATCCAGCATTCCTGAAAATACTGACAAAAAGCTTGAGTTCAGCCCACTAGAAATGTTAGATTTAGAGATAGCAATAGGCTCGAACTACTCAGCAATTGTTTCATGGGCCAGTGAGATAGACTAGAGGAGGAGGAAGAGAAGTTGTGAAGTGGCTGTAGTGAAGGTAGCTACTGTGACGTCACAGAGAACTTGCTCTGTGTGTCAGCAACTGGGGCATGTAGCAAGGAACAGCTGGAATAGACATGGAAGGGAAAAGGAGATGATTTGTTACAGCTATGGCTTCTCGAGCCATGGTTGGAGGCAGTGTCATGAAAAGAGCGCGAAGTGTGAGAATCACTCAGCATAGCAGGCAGAATCCTCAGCAGTGCCCTCTCATTCCGATTTCAATACTGACCAGATTGTAGAGCTGTTGAGGTCCGTCAAACGACTGATGGCAGCCTCTATTGCCAGTGTGTACACATGAGATTTATTAGGATACAGGCAATGTGAAAAACATTACCAGTGCAGGAGATGAAACAATGAGGGCAGAGAGAAGTCAGCCCTAGATACATGAAATTGAGGGAGTGCAGCCTCTTGTAGATTTTTGGGTGTGCTCAAGCAATGAAGGTACTATTCTAGGGATAAACATATTGAGTAAGGGAAGAACTCCACTAGTTACAGACCTCCACTTTGAATAAGTCCATTCAACCACTACTGCTGTCTCCTATGCGCAAGTTAGTTCTGAATCCAGACAGCCAATTTGCTGCAGATCCCATGCATCTTAATCTTCTGGATTAACCTCTCACTTTGTCAAATCTCTTGCTAAAATCCATATAGACAACACCCACTGCTGTACCTTTATCAATCTCTCTCATCACCTTGTCAAAAAACTCAATCATGTTTGTAAGACATGAGCTGCCCCATACAAAGTCATGCTGGTTCTCCCTAATTAGTCCATAGGTTTCCAAGTGCTCATATATCCTATCCCTAAGAATTTTCTAAGAACTGATTGAGACTCACCAGTCTATTGTTTCCAGGATTTTCCCTTGTTCCCTTCTTAAATAGAGGTACAAAATTAGCTACTCACCAGTTCTCTGGGACCTTGCCTGTGCCTAGTGAGGACATGAAGATACTGGTCAAGACCCCAGCAAGCTCATCTCTTGTCCCCCTCAATAACTTGGGCTAAATCCTATCAGGCTCTGTGGACTTATCTATCTTAACACTCATTGGGAGGCCCAACACTTCCTTCTCCTTGATTTTGAAATACTCTAACATTTTTATGCACTCTGCACTGATCTCCTGCTCCTTCATGTCCTTGTCCTTGGTAAATAATGAAGTAAAATATTCCTTAAGGACCTCACTCATATTCTCCACATCTAAGCAAATGTTACCCCCTTTATACTTGAGTGGTCCTATCCTCTCCCTAGTTATCCTCTTTTTCTTGATGTATGAATGGAGTGCCTTGGGATTCACCTTAATCCTACTTGCCAAGATCTTTTCAAAGCCCCTCCTGACTTTCCTAATTCCCTTCTCAAGTTCTCTTCTGGCTTTTTTATACTCCTCATGTGCTTCATTTGATCCTAACTTCCAAAGCTTTACATACTTTTCCTTTTCATTCTTGACTAAATTCATCACCTCTCTGGACATCCAAGGTTCCCTGATCTTTCCATCCCAGTCTTTCCTTCTAACAGGAACATACCTTTCTTACATTCTGTGCAATTGATCTTTTAACATCCTCCACATATCTGATGTGGACATCAGAAAAAAGGTGTTCCGAATTAATTCTCCTTATTTCCTGCTAATAACCTCATAATTTCCTTACTCCAATTTTAGACTCTCTCACAAGGACCATACCTATCCTTATCTATAGCTATCCTGAAAGTTAAGGAGTTATGGTCACTGTTCCCTAATTGCTCACCCACTGAAAGTCAGCACCTGACCAGCCTCATTACCTAACACCAGGTCCAATACAGCTCTCTTCTCATTGGATCATCTACATACTGATTTAAGAAACTCTCCTGGATACTCTTAACAAATTCTGCCCCATCTAAACCCCTTGCACTAAGAAGGTCTCAGTTTAAATTAGGGTAAATTAAATCTCTCATGACAACAATCCTATTATTTTTACGCATTTCCCTAATCTGTTTACATATTTATTCCTCAATATCCCAGTGGCGACTGGGAGGTTTGTAGAACAATCCCATCAGTAGGATTGCACCCTACCTTGAGCTCTACTCAAATGGACTCAGTGTCTGAACCCTCCATCATGTCTCCCCTGAGTGCAGCTGTGATACTGTCCCTGATTAGTAGAGCAACACCCACCTCCTCACTTTTTACATCCTTCTCCATCTTTTCTAAAACTCCAAAAATCTGTTACATTGATCACCCATTTCTGCCCCTCTCAACTAAGTCTTTGTAATGAACATCAACATTGCAGTTCCATATACTGATTCATGCTTTAATTTCATCACCCTTACCCATAATACTCATAGAACATTGAAAACCTACAGCAAATACAGGCCCTTCGGCCAACAAAGCAGTGGCAAATATGTCCTTACCTTAGAACTACCTAGGCTTACCCATAGCCCTCTATTTTTCTAAGCTTCATGTACCTATCATTTCCTCCTCCACTACTGCTGCCGGCAGCCCATTCCACGCACTCATCACTCTCTGCATAAAAAACTTACCCCTGACCTCCACTACCACCGCTGGCAGCCCATTCCAAGCACTCACCACTCCCTGCATAAAAAATGTACCCCAATACCAGGTCAAGTACAGCCTCTCCTCTTGTAGGCTTATCTACATATTGTGTCAAGAAACCTTCCTGAACACCCACAACAAACTCCACCCCATCTAAACCCCTCACTCTAGGGCGATGCCAGTCAATATTTGGGAAATTAAAATCTCCCACCACAACAACCCTGTTATTGCTACGCCTTTGCAGAATCCATCTCCATATCTGCTCCTCGATGTCCCTGTTACTATTTGGTGGTCTATAAAAAACACGAGTAGAATTTATGACCCCTTCCTATTCCTAACTTCCACCCACGGAGACTCCGTAGACAACTGCTCCATGACTTCCTCCTTTTCTGCAGCCGTGATAACATCCCTAATTAACAGTGCCGCACCCCCACCTCCTTTGCCTCTCATCTAAAGCCTGGCACTTGAAGTAGCCATTCCTGCCCCTGCACCATCTAAGACTGTAATGGCTACAACATCATAGCTCCAAGTGCTGATCCACGCTCTAAGCTCATTCACTTTGTTCATAATACTCCTTGCGTTAAAATAGATACATCTAAAACCATTGGTCTGAGCGCGTCACTTCTCTATCACCTGCCTATCCTCCCACTTGCACTGTCTCTAAGCTTTCTCTATTTGTGAGCCAACCTCCTTTTTCTCCATCTCTTCAGTTCGGATCACACCCCCCAGCAATTCTAGTTTAAACTCTTCCCAATAGCCTTGGCAAACCTCCCTGCCAGGATATTGGTCCCTCTGGGATTCAAGTGCAACTCAACCTTTTTGTACAGGTCACAACTGCCCCAAAGGAGGTCCTAATGATCCAGAAATCTGAATCCCTGCCCCCTGCTCCAATCCCTCAACCACGCATTATTCCTTCACCTCATTCTATTCCTATACTCACTGTCACGTGGCACAGGCAATAATCCCAAGGTTACTACCTTTGCGGTCCTGCTTCTCAACTTCCTTCCTAACTCCCTGTAGTCTGTTTTCAGGGCCTCCTCCCTTTTCCTACTTATTTCGTGGGTACCAATATGTAGCACGACCTCTGGCTGTTCTCCTTCTCACTTCAAGATATCGTGGATGCGATCAGAAACATCCCAGACTCTGGCACCTGGGAGGCAAACTGCTATCCCCGTTTCTTTCCTGCATCCACAGAATCGCCTACCTGAACCCCTAACTATAGAGTCCTCTATCACTGCTGCCATCCTCTTCCTTTCCCTATCCTTCTGAGCCACAGGGCCAGACTCTGTGCCAGAGGCATGACCACTGTTGCTTCCCCCAGATAGGCCGTTTCCCCCAACAGTACTCAAACACAAGTACTTATTGATAAGGGGGACAGCCACTGGGGTACTCTCTAGCACCTGTCTTTTGTCCCTCCCTCTCCTGACTGTAACCACTTATCTGTCTCCCCAGGCCCCGGAGTGTCTACCTGCCTATGGCTCCTCTCTATCGCCTCCTTGCTCTTCCTGACCAGATGAAGATCATCGAACTGCATCTCCAGCTCCGTAACGCGGTCCCTAAGGAGCTGCAGCTCGACGCATCTAATGCAGATGTGGCCATCCAGGAGGCTGGGAGTCTGCAAGACCTCCCACATCTGACACCAGGCACAGAAAACTGGCCTCATACACATACTTCCTGTCTGTTTTCTATACAGATAACCTACCTCACCGAATACTCCTTGCATTAAAATACACACACTTCAAACTATTCATTCCATCATACCTGTTACTTTGATTTTGCAGTTTAGGTAAGAGTTAGCATCCTTTTTATGGAGTATGCAATGTAGTATGATTTTTGTTTTGTTCTTAGATCAGCAAAGGTTGCTAATGATGACGTGATTGCCTTACATAAATGTTGCTGTTACCTCTATTATTTTCCATAGTAAGCTGCAGCACTAAAAATCTACAGACCATACAGAGCCTTTCTCCAAAACTAGACTGCATAGATGTGCTGCAGACTGTCCATGCTGGCATTACTTTCTCAGACAGCCAGTAGTTAAACCAGTGACCACAATAGAGATAAATTATAAAGGAAAGCATAGAAATTGTGTTGGTTAACACTACATTTTCATGTCAAATCAGACAAGAATTAATTAGGCTGGAGTAGATCGTGACAGCCTGCCAAGAAATTGGACCAGATACTTCCAGGAACTGGCTGCATCAACAAGTCTGATCTGATGTTTATCTGACAGCAGATGTCATTATTTGTGCAATATCTATTTCTGTACTTTCCAACATAAACTGGAGTACATAATTGCCACCTATGACCTCAGTGGAACAGGCACAGTGCAGCTGCATTGCATTGTGCCTTGTGCGATTGCAGTTGGCTGTTGGGAGGCTTCCTCCTTTTGTGTTAAGTCTGCACAGACCTTCTTGATGACACGCAAACAGGGAGAGGGCTCAATCATCACTGTGATGGGCATACCAGGCAAGATGTCCTCTGTACTTGCAGGGAGAGGCTAGAGCTGGGCATAGGTCATTGGAAGGTCTTGAAAAAGGACCACAACTATGGAATGTCCTTTGGCCTTGGGGCATCCACCAATGCTTGAATTTTCTCTGAATACTTGTGTAATCCTTGTACATCAATAACGTGACCATAGTAAGTGGTGCTTGGTTTAAACAATTCACACTTGTTGCATTGTGCACTGAGGCCATAATCTTTTAATCTTTTTAACAGTGTCCTGAGATTTTTGAGATGATCCTTGTCATGCTACTGGTAACAATAAGGTTATCCAGGAGGACTGAGTGCTTGGACAGCCTTGCAGTACCTGGGCCGTTGCTTTCTGCCAGTGTTGATGCAGATTTTATTCCAAATATAAGCCTATCACAGCAATAAAGCCCTTTGTGAGTGTTTATAGTGAGAAACACTTTGGACCTTTCTTCCATCTCTAACTGTAGATAGGCATCAGCTAATCCCAATTTGCTGAAATGTATTTCTCCAGAAGGTTTACAAAAACATCCTCGATCCTGGGCAAAGGTTATTGATCTATTTTCAGTCAGTGCTGGATTGATGGTGACCTTGAAATCACTACAGAACCTGACAGACCAATTTGTCCTGGCTACTTAGACCACTGGTATTGCCCTTGGGTTCCACTCAACCTTGGAAAGACTTCCATCAGCCCTCGTGTGATCTAGCTTACCGGCTACTGTATCACAGATGGTATAAGGACTGTATAGACTTTGTAAAACCTGGGTGTGGCATTTTCATTTAACACTCTTTTACCTTTGATATGCTTGAGTTTTCCAGTGCCATCCTTGAGGAATGCAGTGGCATTATGCAGTATCTTTCTTAATTAATTTTCTGTAAACTGTATTACAAGGGATGTGGCGTGCAAATGGTGGATGGATCTCCAATCAAGTGGTAGCTGTCTCCACGATGCTGGTTATAAAACTCGAGTGTCTCACTGTGCTTCCACAGGTAGACAGTCGTCTCAGGTCTGTTTAAAACTTCGTCATTGCTGCTGTTATGTTTTGTAACTTCAACACATTGAAGTAATAGAAAGCAAAAACACGGAGCTGGGAGTATCTGAGTGTTTTTTTTTTACTTTAAGCAAGGCACAGCATTTCTGATGTGGTAGCGTCATGACGTATGCAATTCACTTATGTTTACATATAACCCATAATAAATTATTTAAACAAATAAGAATGCCTAATCAAACAATATATTTACAATATTACTCAGATACTATTGAAATACTAAATACACATGTTCCACAATTCTTTGACACTGCATTATTACAAGCACATATAATATTAATACTAAAGATACATCACATTTGATTTTCTGTTGCAATTTAAAAGCAGTTGCAAAAGAGTGGAAGTTTCATTGGATGGCAGCAACATGCTCTCAAATACACATGGTTGTTGTTCAGAAAACAAGTATACTTAACCCTGAAATCACACATGGAGCAAATTTAACCATCTGTACACTGTTTACCATTACTTTTTCTCTGTTCCAAACAGTTTTGAAAGGCAGTGTATTGTATATAAATAAACAATGATCATGATCTCAAATTGAAATGAAAGTCTTAGTATTCTTCAGAAGGAAGCTACATAGGTTAATAATAAAATAAAACATAGAAAACCTACAGCACAATACAGACTCTTCGGCAAAAATGTATTACTTTAGAAATTACCTAGAGTTACCCATAGCCCATCCACCACTGTCGCCAGCAGCCCGTTCCACACACTCACCACTCTCTGTGTAAAAAACATACCCCTGACATCTCCTCTGTACCTACTTCCAAACACCTTAAAACTATGCCCTCTCGTATTACCCATTTCAGCCCTGGGAAAAAGCCTCTGACTATCCACACAATCAATGTTTTGCATCATCTTATACAGCTCTATCAGGTCGCATCTCATCCTCCATCACTACAAGAAGAAAAGGTCGTGTTCACTCAACCTATTCTCATAAGGTATGCTCCCCAATCCAGGCAATATCCTTGTAAATCTCCTCTGCACCCTTTCTATAGTTTCCAAATCCTTCCTGCAGTGAGGTGACCAGAACTGAGCACAGTGCTCCAAGTAGGGTCTGACCAGGGTCCTATATAGCTGTAACATTATAGCTCTTAAACTCAATCCCACGATTGACGAAGGCCAATGCACCGTTTGCCTCCTTAACCACAGAGTCAATCTGCGCATCAGCTTTCAGTGTCCTATGGACTCGACCCCAAGATCCCTCTGATCCTCCACACTGCCAAGAGTCTTACCATTAATGCTATATTCTGCCATCATATTTGACCTATTAAAATGAACCATCTCACACTTCCCTGGGTTGAACTCCATCTCCACTTCTCAGCCCAGTTTTGCATCCTATCAATGTCCCGCTGTAACCTCTGACTGCCCTCCACACTATCCACAACACCTCCAACCTTTGTGTCATCAGCAAATTTATCAACCCATCCCTCCACTTCCTCATCCAGGTCATTTATAAAAATCACGAAGCGAAGGGGTCCTAGAACAAATCCCTGAGGCCCACCACTGGTCACCAACCTCCATGCAAAATATGACCAATCAATAACCACTCTTTACCTTCTGTGGGCAAGCCAGTTCTGGATTCACAAAGCAAGGTCCTCTTGGATCCCATGCTTCCTTACTTTCTCAATAGGCCTTGCATGGGGTATCTTATCAAATGCTTTGCTGAATTCAATATACACTACATCTACTGCCCTACTCTCATCAGTGTGTTTAGTCACATCCTCAAAACATTCAATCAGGCTCATAAAGCATGAGCTGCCTTTGACAAAGCCAAGCTGACTATTCCAAATCATACTATGCCTCTCCAGATATTCAGAAATCCTGCCTCTCAGGATCTTTCACATCAATTTACCAACCACTGAAGTAAAACTCACTGGTCTATAATTTCCTGTGCTATCTCAGCTCCCTTCCTTGAAGAAGGGAACAACATCTGCAACCCTCCAGTCCTCTGGAACCTCTCCCGTCCCCATTGATGATGCAAAGATCATCGCCAGAGGCTCAGCAATCTCCTCTCTCGCCTCACATAGTAGCCTGGGGTACATCTTGTCGGGTCCCATGGAAACTTTAAAAACCTACAACACAATACAGGCCCTTCAGCCCACAAAGCTGTGCCGAACATGTCCGTACCTCAGAAATTACCTAGGGTTACCCATAGCCCTCTATTTTTCTAAGCTCCATGTAACTATCCAGGAGTCTCTTCAAAGTCCTAATCATATCCGCCTCCACTGCCGTTGCCGGCAGCCTATTCTGCGCACTCACCACTATGTGTAAAAAACTTACCCCTAACATCTCCTCTGTACCTACTTCCAAGCACCTTAAAACTGTGCCCTCTCATATTAGCAATTTCAGCCCTGGGAAAAAGCCTCTGTCTATCCACACAATCAATGCCTCTCATCGTCTGATACACCTCTATTAGGTCACCTCTCATCCCCTGTTGCTCCAAGGAGAAAAACCTGAGTTCACTCGACCTATTCTCATAAGGCATTCTCTGCAATCCAGGCAACATTCTTGTAAATCTCCTCTGCACCCTTTCTACGGTCTGCATATCCTTTCTGTAGTGAGGTGACCAGAACTGAGCACAGTACTCCAAGTGGGGTCTGACCAGGGTCCTATATAGCTGTAACATTACCTCTCAGCTCCTAAACTCAATCCCACGATTGATGAAGGCCAATACACCGTATGCCTTCTTAACCACAGTGTCAACCTGCGCAGCAGCTTTGAATGTTCCATGGACTCACACACTAAGATTCCCCTGATCCTGCACACTGCCAAAAGTCTTACCATTAATACGATATTCTGTCATCATGTTTGAATATTTTGCCATCGTATTGGTGACTTATCCAACTTGATGCTTTCCAAAAGCTCCAGCACATCCTCTTTCTTAATGTCTATATGCTTAAGCATTTCAGTCTACTTCAAGTCATCCCTACCATCAACAAGATCCGTAATGAATACTGAAGGAAAATATTCATTAAGTACCTCTGCTATCTCCTCCGGTTCCATACACACTTTTCCACTGTCGCAGTTGATTGGTCCTATTCTCTTACATCTTATCCTCTTGCTCTTCACATACTTGTACAATGCCTTGGTGTTTTCCTTAATTTTGTTTGCCAAAGCCTTCTCATGGCCCTTTCTGGCTCTCCTAATTTCATTCTTAAGCTCCTTCCTGTCAGACTTATAATCTTCTAGATCTCTATCATTACCTAGTTTTTTGAATTTTTCGTAAGCTTTTGTTTTCTTCTTGGCTAGATTTTCAACAGCCTTTGTATACCACGGTTCCTGTACTCTACCATCCTTTCCCTGTCTCATTGGAATGTACCTATGCAGAATGCCACGCAAATATCCCCTGAGCATTTGCCACATTTCTGCCGTTCATTTCCCTGAGAACACTTGGCCAGGTTCATTTCCCAATACCAGATCAAGTACAGCCTCTCCTCTTGTAGGCTTATCTACATATTGTGTCGGGAAACCTTCCTGAACACACCTAACAAACTCCACCCCATCTAAACCTCCTGCTGTAGGGAGTTGCCAATCAATATTGGGGAAATTAAAATCTCCCACTATGACAACCCTGTTATTATTACACCTTTCTGGAATCTGTCTCCCTATCTGCTGCTCGATGTCTGTTACTATTGGGTGGTCTATAAAAAAAGCCCAGTAAAGTTTCTGACCCCTTCCTGTTCCTAACTTCCACCCTCAGCAGGCAATTCCTCTATGATTTACTCCTTTTCTGCAGCCGTAACACTGTCTCTGATCAACAGTGCTACACCCCCACCTCTTTTGTTTCCCTCCCTGTCCTTTCTGAAACATCTAAAGTCTGGCACTCTAAGTAACCATTCCTGCCCCTGAGCCATCCAAGTCTCGTTAATGACAACAGCATCATAGCTCCAAGTACTGATCCACGCTCTAAGCTCATCTGCTTTGTTCATGATACTCCTTGCATTAAAATAGACACATCTCAAACCATCAGTCTGAGTGCATCTTTTCTCTATCACCTGGCTATCCTCCTTCTCACACTGTCTACAAGCTTTCTCTATTTGTGAGCCAACCACCCCTTCCTCCGTCTCCAGTTTGGTTCCTACCCCCCTCTCCTGCAATTCTACAGTTTGTAGTTTAAACTCTCCCCAATAGCCTTAGCAAACCTCCCTGCCAAGATATTGGTCCCTAACTAACATTTCACAGAACTATTTCGAAACAGACTGCTGACGTGGATGCCTTTTGCTGAAATGCCAGAAGAAATCCATCACTGGTATGACCAGTCCTTTCCCAATCCTAAAGACCGCAGTGGAAATATGCTTCACATAGAACTTGAAAAAGACTTCTCTGTCAACTGTGTTCTTACAATTAATGAAGTGACCATTCTTTGGGAGCTATGCCATAGAAGGTAAAAGGATTTGATGCATTCACTTGTCTGACAGTTCATGCTTGAAAGCTGAGGTACACAATTAGGCTGATGTACCTATGTTAATTCAATATCATAAGTCCCATCCTGTCTAGAATAAATAAGGATGATGTTTACAACCACCTCAGTGCAAAAGAAGGAGTTTGAGAGGCAGCTGAGGGATAGTTTCAGCAATAACTTACACATTTATAAATAATATACAGAATAGTTCTTTGTCATATTTGAATTATATAAAAATGCCAGTTTCAATACATTGAAATAGGTTAACAATTTAACATAAGCAATGCACAGAAGAATGTCTCAGTTTCAAATGAAAATGGACCAATATAAAAAAATTGCGAATATATAACCTATCAAAAAAAATCAGAGTTGCATTCAAAGTTGTCATCCTGATGCCATTTGGTAAAGATTTGTACTTGATAATATTTTTAAAGCAAAATTACCTCTTGATATTTTGAGCATATTGAATTAAATTCAGGTGTGATTTACAGTGGATGGCATGTTAAAATTAAATTGTGCTTATGAAATTTTTATCTAGTTTACAGGAGCAATTAGAGAGAGCAGGAGATGAAAAGATTAAAGAGTTGTCCATTGAATGCCACAGATAGTCATTGAGTGGATTGGCCAAATCCATCCAGAAGGACAACAGCATAAGAAGGGCGATATTGCCAGGCAGTGGAGGCACTCAAACAAAACCTCCCTGTACATGGACAATGCTGCAGTTTTCTGCTGGGATCCACCGTCAGTTCACAGGTTGCTCAACATCTGCAACCAGTTCAAGTTGGCATCGAGCAGCAGAGTCAACCACGGGACAAGCGAGCCATGGTCCAATTGATCCAGTCCCCTTGATCATCAGGCCCAATGACCTGAAGTTGATGTTATGTTATGGTTATGAGGACACACAGTCCTCTTTTATTGTCATTTAGTAATGCATGCATTAAGAAATGATAAAAATGTTTTTCCAGAATGATATCACAAAAACGCATGAAAAACCAACTTAAAAACTAACAAAAACCACATAATTATAACATATAGTTACAACAGTGCAAAGCAATACCATAATTTGATAAGAACAGACCATGGTACAGTAAAAGTCTCAGAGTCTCTCAAAGTCCCATCATCTCACGCAGACGGTAAACCCCGGCGCCGCCAACTTGCCGATGCAGCATCCCGGAAGCATCCGATCGCAGTCCGAATCCGAGTCCGTCCAAAAAACTCCGAGCCTCTGACCACCTATTCACCACCGAGCACCGAGCACCATCTCTGCTGAGCGTTTCAACCCTGGCCCTGGCAACAGGCGAAATGCAAAGCCAAGGATTTGGGGCCTACGTCTCCGGAGATTCTCAATCGCACAGTAGCGGTGGCAGCGAAGCAGGCATTTCAGAAGCTGCTCCAGATGTTCTTCTGCACTTTCACGGCAGTCCCCATCAAATCTGGAGCAGATTTGGAACCTAAACTGGGTTTGTGGAAATAGTGCTCTCTGTCAGAAACTGGGAAGAACTTGATGATCATGTGCGATATGGCAGTGGTCAGCATGGAAATACTGCAGACATTGCAATACAGGAACAGTATTCAGTTGGTGGGTTTGTTCCCTGAAGAGGCGGTCTAAACCATATGGCAGGATGCCTATTACCAGCTGGTGGGAGGAGTTAAAGATGGCACAAGAGATTTTTGCAGACCTGGATGACTTCAAATTCATCCGCGGAACAACTGAGATCTCCTGTTCTCAAGGTCTGTTCTTTTTCCTTTTCAAGGTGGGTGGCGTCTTGTCAGAGTCTATGATCTACAGCTGCACTCAAACTGTGTTCTTAATGGAAGGCAGGTTCTCACTCTCGGAATTCGCTGAGCGGCCTGTGTTTTCGGGATCTCTGGGATCAGCTTTGGAGACCTGCACCGTCGGGTGAGGCCCTGTGGACAACCCCGTTTCCTCGCCAATGTCACCAACTGAAGCTTTTTCTCTCATTCTTCCTTTGGGGTCTTTTCTCTCTGTTTTATGGGTGTCTGCAAAGAATAAGGATCTCAGCTTGTATACTGTATAAATACTCTGACATTAAATTGAATCATTGATCAAGAAGCACCAAGACATCGGCTTGGCTGTCGGTTTGAGATGTGCTCCCAGTCAGAGCTTTCTTCTACAGATGAAGTTTTGCCCAGTGCACACTGACCTCAGGATGGCTGCAATGGGGATGAAACAATCACCCACCTCTCTGCAGACAGCGGATTTGCTAAGAGAGTGTGGAAATAAATACAAGGGTCTAAGGCTGCGTCCACACTAGACCAGATAATTTTGAAAACGCCGATTTCACGTAAAAACGATAGGTGTCCACACCAGGCGTTTCTGTAAATACCTCCGTCCACATTAAAACGGATATTTGGGTGAATCTTCTCCTACTGGGCATGCGCAGGACACACAGAAAACAAGCGAAGAAGAAACGGTATACTTGGTGCTTGCTTGTCCAGTTACAGACCATAAAAACTTAAAAGGAAATTGCCAGATGAAAGACTTGGTGCGCGTTTGTCCAGTTACAGACTAGAAAAGCTTAAAAGAAAATTGCCAAATGAAAGACTTTGTGCGTGTTTGTCCAGGAACATTTCCTACCGCCATAGTCTTTTCACTGATGAAAGGGACGACAGCTACAACTAAATGCAATAAGGCTTGTTACTGGGCAAAAATGAAATTTGCTGTTATCTCATTTGTTTGCCTTTACCTTTGTATGTTTTTGTGTATTATTTTGCTGTATTTAATATGTGCAATAAAATGAGTTACTGGGCAAAAATGACAATTGCATCTATTGAATGTTTGCACAAGCAGTACATTAATAAAGCATGTTGTTAAATGTATAAAACATGTCTACATTAGTGTTATCTTGTATTTCCATACGATGTTACATTAGGCTGTTACACATCTATTGTCAGATATTGTTGTGGTGTTGGAGGTTGCGTTCAAGAAAACAATGAAATGCCGCACTGCCGCCACCATTTATTCCGGCACATCATGACAGCGGTTTTAAAAATAGCTGGTTAACCCGTACACACTACAACGGCCAACTGGCATTTTGAGAGTGTTTTAGAAAAGCTCTGTTTTCGGGGGAGAAAAACGCCGTTTCAGTGTAGATGGAGGGTCAAAACGAAGAGAAAAAAGCTTCAGTTACAGATTTATCCAGTCTACTGTGGACGTAGCCTACAACGGCCAACTAGCATTTTCAGATTTAAACACTCTGGAGAGTGTTTTTGAAAAGCTCCGTTTCTGGGGGAGGAAAATGCCGTTGCAGTGTGGATGGAGGGTCAAAACGAAGAGAAAAATCTTTGGTTACGGATTTATCCGGTCTAGTGTGGATGTAGCCTAAGTCCTGGTTCATCACTAGCAGCTCATTAAAAAGGACTCACTGATCAATGGTCTATTCCAATCGACACATATTTAGGCAGACATTAAGTGTTGCTGGAACGTTATCAGTTTTAAAAAGGTGGTTTTTAGGTTTGCTCAAAGCTAGTTTGGCTTCCAGTACAGTGAGAAGTCTGGAAGGCAACGCTACACACTGGCACAGTCCAGTCTGCAGGAATAAGTGCTGAGGGATACTTTATACTTTATACCTTATTGTCGCCAAACAATTGATACTAGAATGTACAATCATCACAGCGATATTTGATTCTGCGCTTCCCGCTCCATGGATTACAAATATTAAATATTAAAAATATTTAAAATAGTAAAAAAATAAGTAAATATTAAAAATTTAAACTATAAATCATAAATAGAAAACAGAAAAATGGAAAGTAAGGTAGTGCAAAAAAACCGAGAGGCAGGTCTGGATATTTGAAGGGTACGGCCCAGATCCATGTCAGGATCCGTTCAGCAGTCTTATCACAGTTAGAAAGAAGCTGTTCCCAAATCTGGCCGTACGAGTCTTCAAGCTCCTGAACCTTATCCCAGAGGGAAGAGGGACGAAAAGCGTGTTGGTCGTCCCCTTGTTTATCCTGGCAGTACTGCTCCAACAGCGTGCGGTGTAAAGTGAGTCCAAGGACGGAAGATTGGTTTGTGTGATGTGCTGCGCCATGTTAATGATCTTCCGTAGCTTCTTTCGGTCTTGGACAGGACAACTTCCATACCAGGTTGTGATGCACCCTAGAAGAATGCTTTCTACGGTGCATCTATAAAAATTAGTGAGGGTTTTATGGGACAGGCCAAATTTCTTTAGTTTTCTCAGGAAGTAAAGGTGCAGGTGAGCCTTCTTGGCAGCGAACTCTGCTTGGTTGGACCAAGTCAGGTCATTTGTGATATTGACCCCGAGGAACTTAAAGCTTTTGACCTGTTCCACTTGCGTACCACCGATGTAATTTGGGTCGTGCGGTCTGCTACCCCTTCTGAAGTCAACAACCAATTCCTTCGTCTTGCTGACGTTGAGGGATAGGTTATTGTCTTCGCACCATGCCACCAGGTTCTTAATTTCCTCTCTGTACTCAAACTCATCATTGTTGTGTCATCAGCAAACTTATATATTGCGTTTGATGGAAATTTGGCTACACAATCATGGGTGTACAGTGAGTACAGCAGGGGACTGAGTACACAGCCTTGTGGGGCACCGATGCTCAGAGTGATTGTAGAGGAGAGCTTGTCCTCTATTTTTACAGCCTGGGTCCTGTCTGTGAGGAAGTTGAAGATCCAGCTGCAGATCTGAGTGCTAAGGCCCAGCTTCCGGAGTTTAGGAATCAGTTTACTTGGAATAATGGTATTAAAGTCAGAGCTGTAGTCAATGAAAAGGAGCCTTACGTATGCATCTTTATTCTCCAGGTGTTTTAAGGAGGAATGTAGGGCCAGAGAGATGGCATCTGCCATTGACCTGTTGCTCCGGTAGGCAAATTGCAAAGCGACGAGGTTGACCGGTAGGCTGTGGTTGATGTGTGTCATAACCAATCTCTCGAAGCACTTCATAGCAATTGATGTCAGAGCCACATGTCAATAGTCCTTCAGGCATGCTACCTTGCTCTTCTTCGGCACTGGGGTAATTGTTGCCTTCTTAAAACACGAGGGGATCTTAGACTAAAGCAAGGAGCAGTTGAAGATGTCAGCAAACACTCCAGCTAGCTCACTTGCACAGACCCGGAGAACAAGTCCTGGGACGCCATCTGGGCCTGTCACCTTCCTTGGATTTATCTTCAAGAAGGCCCTTCTAACGTCCTCCTCAGTGACGATGAATCTCGATGCCACCAGGTCCGGTTCATCCGGAGGGAGCAGGAAGCTCCTCTTCTGTTCGAATCTTGCATAGAATACGTTAAGTTCGTCAGGAAGAGAAGCGCCACAGTTATTGATATTCCCAGCCTTTTCCTTGCACCCAGTGATCTCATTTAGACCCTGCCATAGTCTACTGGCGTCCCTCTGGTTAGCCTGGGCTTCCAACTTGGCTCGATATTGCCTCTTGGTGCCCTTAATGGCTTCCCGGAGTTCACGCCTGGATTCCATGTAGCGACTGGTATCCCCGGACCTAAAAACCGCAACTCTAGCCTTTAAAAGGGACGTGGCCTCATAATTCATCCAAGGTTTCCGGTTAGGGAATACCCGGATCGTCTTGCGAGACACACAGTCCTCCGTGCATTTCCAAATAAAGTCTGTGACAGCTGAGGCACACTCATCGAGGTTAGCTGCCAAGTCCTTGAATGCTAACCAGTCCACCGATTCAAAGCAGTCACGGAGGATCTCATCAGTTTCCCCCGGCCAACACGACACTACTTTTGACACCGTGACCTCCGGCTTCAGTTTCTGTTTGTAAGCCGGGAGGAGGAGTACGGCCTGATGGTCCGATTTTCTGAAGTGATTTCATGGGACGGAACGGTAGGCATCCTTGACTGCTGTGTAGCAGTGGTCAAGTATATTCGGGTCTCTATTGGGCAGGAGACATGTTGGTATAACTTTGGCAGCACCTTTCTGAGGCTGGCCTGGTTAAAGTGCCCAGCTGTAATGAGCAAAGCCTCCGGATACCTGGTCTCAAGTTCACTGATGCTGGCATACAGTATGTTCAGAGCACACTCCACGTCCGCTTAGGGGGGAATGTAGACCGCTGTCAGTATGACCGAGGTGAATTCCCGTGGCAGATAGTAGGGACGACACTTCACCGACAGCTGTTCCAGGTCCGGGCCCCTATGTCCGAGCACCACGCTGTCGATTGGGTCGGGCCCCAAAGCCGACACTTCATACCGGATGGCCGGGCTCCTGGCTGAAACAAGTCCTTAAGCTGAGTCATGGTTGCAGAGGCCTCTGCTCCTGCTGAGTCTTGGGTTCAATTTCCGAGGTCGGCGGCAGAGGCCTCACTTCCGGCAGCTGTGGATGGCCACTAGAGGGGCTTTACAGTGGTCGATCCGGGGAAGCGTCTGGGGCACCTTGAGGTCTCCGCCGTCACTTCTGTTTGGTCGTCTGCTCTGGAGAGGTGCTGGTCGGAATGGGCCACATCTCCAAGCGCTCCGGCACGGTAGCAGACCGCGGGTCTCCAGGAACGTGGTGGGCCTCGCTGGTCGGGTCCAGCTGCGGTCCGGAGTTTAAGAAGCATTTCTGGCGCGGTGGTCTCCAGCTGGGTCAGTAGCTTCGCCAGGGTGTTGTTGATCTTGATCTTGCTGGATTGGAGGTTAAGAAGGGTTTCTCGGGTATAGGATAGTGGAGAGGGCAGTTTGCTCGGGACAGCATGTGCAAAGTTGCCAGTTACTAGCACCATCTTTCTTTCTAAGTATATACTGAAACCTGGTGCAACCATTGTGAAGTGTCTGTGGGGAAGGACCATACTTTAAGCTCCTTCCACTATCCCACATGGAGGGGCAGAATTGGGTGGGGAAGCCCCTCAAACAATGAAATGGTTATCCTCAAGGAGCCGCATGAGGGGCAATGGTGCTGTGTTTGCTGCTGTTTTCTCTAATTTTTTTTTGCTCAGCATAACAAAACTTCCAATTTCCAGATACACTCACATTTACATTTCTCCCCTCACAGATATCAGCTATCAGAGCACTTCCATCAAAATATAGACATCACCACTACATCCTATACAAAAGCTCTTATTAGTATAGCAGACAGGTTTACATCTATATACTGCTGAAAAGGTTGCCATGTTTTATGAAAACTATTTGTTTTTGAGTGTGCCATACATATCAAAAAGTCCAAAGGAATGTATTCCATGATTAATTTATGCCAACCAAAAAGTCCAGGGGCCTTATCAGATATCCAACAAAGTGAAATGTTCTTCCTTGCACAAAAAGTCAGGATGTTAAAAAGTTCTGTCTGATGTGCATTAATAATACGACTGCTGGGTAAGCCTAAGAGAAAAGGCACTGGGTCCAGTTCAAGCTCCATCTTCAGATCTTTTCCATTTCACCCAAAATATCACTCCAGTATGCCTGAAGTTTGGGACAAGTCCAAAACAGTGGGGGAAAGTTCCAGTATTTACTTTACATTTAGAACACATTGGGGAAACCCTCGTCTTAAATTTTGAGAGACAATCTGGAGTGAGGTGGGCTCTGTAGAGGTTTTTGTGTTTGGCAGGAGCCATGATAGCATAGAAGTTGGCAAAATCACCGTACAGCGCTAGCAATTACCGATCAGGGTTTGACTCCCGCCGCTGACTGCAAGGAGTTGGCACGTTCTCCCCATGACCATAGGAGAAAGGGAAGGGGGTGGGGACTCTGGAGAAAGCAACAGGCAGGCAAGAAGAGGTAAAAGGTCAGAGAGGGGAATAGAGGAAGGAGGGGTGGAATTTGTTTACCAGAAGGAGAAATCAATGGGTTGGAGGCTGCCCAGATAGAACATACTGCTCCTCCACCCTGAGGGTGACCTCATCTTGGCAAAAGTGGAGGCCATAGACTGACATATTGGAACAGGAATGGGAATTGGAACCAAAATGTTTGGCCACCGAGAAGTCCAGCCTATGGTGGATGGAGCAGAGGTGCTTGATGAAGAGATCCCCCTTCCATGGCAGATAATGGAATGAATCTTTTGCCTTCCCTCAGAAGACTACTCTCTGCGTCCTGCGCCACATTGTTAATTCAGCATGGAATTGGTCAAGTTAGAATTATGCCCAGCTGTAAATAGTAACTTAGCCCTCACTACCAGTTATATAAGTAATTTTGCAAAGTTGGGTCAAATGCATTTATTCACCTGAGAGTAATGAGGAAGCTGGAAATGAAGCTTGCAATTTGCAGTACAGTAGCATAACAGTTACCGACCAAACTACTGCCCATGATGCTGCTGGCATTTAGAGCAGCAGTGAAGTCCTTCATCTCTGGCGGTGTTCAGGGCTTCCTTCATCATGTCAGTAGCTTGGTTTTCATTACTGTCAGTCATGCAGGTCTTGGGTGGAGACAGGAATACTTTCATGCACAGATGTGGAAGGATTCTTCATTGCTATTTCCGTAACAGTTTAGTTTGACCGGTCAGGGTTGTTAGCCCTGAGCTGAACCCCCGAACCTGGAACAGCATAGCAGTTAGTGTAACGCTATTATAGTGACAGTAAAGGGAGCTCAATTCCACCGCTGTCTGTAAGGAATTTCTACGCTTTTCCCGTAACAATATGAGTTTTCTCCTGGTGCTCTGGTTTCCTCACACATTCCAAAGATGCACAGGTTTCTAGATTATTTAGTAACATGCATGCAGTTGGGCAGTGTGGGCTCATTGGGCCAGGGCGGCCTATTACTGTGCTCTATCGCAAAATAAAAAATAAAAGAATCTCTTTCCCATACCGTTACAACTTAATAGAGTGCTTCATTGTGACTTGTAGAAAAAAGAGATTTCATTGAGCTAAACCACAAGAAAGGTTAAGGAAGTTTCAAGGTTTATCAGATGAAAACACCCCAGAAGATGATTTATACATTGGTAAGAACATTGATTTAAGAACAGTAGGAATGATCAACAGTCACAATTAACATTACATTTGCATCTGTGCTAAAGGCAAAAGAAAGAACTTCCATGACAGATGTCGCTTTTCACGTTTATTTAATTAATTCAAGCAGAAACCAAGGCCTTTGCATGGCGCCAAGACATGACAGCAGACTAAACAATTGGACAGGTGGAAGTTCAGTGACTGGCACAGTTCCGGTCAACAAAGAGCAGGCCTGAACTTCTTGATTTCTTGATGCTCTGCAATGGCAGAACACTGGATTGGATGGAAAGGGAGCCTCGTACAAGCCCGATGGTCCCTACAATAGGACACTTGGGAGCTGTAGACATAAAATTGTACTATGGTGAGAATGATCTCTAAAAAAATTAAAAGTTATTTTACAGCCAGACTTTTAAGTTTGATTTACACTGGGAAAACATTATAATATAAGATAATCAATTTAGTTTACTCCACACCTGGCCAGAGATCTTAACCTGAATCCTTGGGGGGGGGGTGCAGGGGGAGTTCAATGTAAGGAACAGCTAGAAAACTAATAAATTCACCCTAAATAATGTGGGTGTAAAGTTGCTATAAAGTTAAAGCATAACAAATTCATGACTGCTCTAGTTGACTGGCCCAATTAATGTGGAATTCCACTGTAACAGTTTAAGTTCTTGCCATTATACAAGGGCTGACTTTTCCACTTGCCTATCAGTCTCATAATTTGGATTCTTTAATAATTGAAACTACTGATAGCTCTTGGTGAATTTTTCAACCAGCAAGGTATGTTATTTAAGCCATGATTCCTTTTTCTGTCCCAGAGTAGTTTTGGATTTAGCAATGATACGAAATAGATTCAGCACACATGACTGCATGGCCAAATACCCAAGTAATCACATTGTCAAGATTGCCAAGACACGCACAATGGTGGAGCTCATCACCAGCAACGCTGAGACAACCTACAGAGAGCAGGTGGAAGAGCTTGAGGCAAATAACCTTTTCATCAATGTCAACAAGGTAAAGGAGATAGTTATCGACTTCAGTAGAACTCGCATGACTCACACACCTCTTTACATTAGCAGCACAGCAGTTTCAAACTCCTGGAAGTGCATATCTTGCACATCCTCTCATTGTTCCAGAACATATCCTACACAATCAGCAAAGCTCTCCAACACCACTGCTTTTTGAGGATACTGAAGACCGCTGGTCCATGCACATCTATACTCATGTCCTCCTACAGATACACAGTAGACAGCATCCTAACACGCTGTATCATTGCATGGATCAGAAAATGCACTCTGCCAGACAGGACGGCTCTACAATAGATAGTCAACACTACCCACCGCATCCCTGGCACCAGCCTACCTGCCATCAAGGACATATAAACAGAAAGTTTCCAGAAAAGGGCCCGTAACATCTGAAGGATCCTATCCACCCTGCTATTAGACTGTTCGTCCCACTCCCACTCATCACGGAGGAGGCTATGTAGCATCCACACCAGGACTACCAATTCAAAGACAGTTACTTTTCCCAAGCAACAAGGCTGATCAACATCTCTACCCACGAGCCCACCCCTCCACACCCTCCACCACTACTTCCTTACCATTCCTGTTAGTCAGCTTATGTACAGATTTTCCTTTGCCTAGGGTCACTTTATAGACGTACAATCAATCTATGTATGTAAGCTAACTTATGTGTTTATATATATTGTGTTTTTTTATATTGTGTTCTTTATCTTATTCTTTTTTTTGTGTGCTGCATTGGATCCAGAATAACAATTATTTTGTTTTCCTTTCGACTTGTGTGCTGGAAATGACATCAAGCAATCTTGAACTTGAATCTTGAGCAAAGTGTGGTAATACCTATCTGTCAGAGTGTTGGTCATTCTATCACTCCCAATCACTCTCCAATCTGAAAAACACCATCTCATCTCTACCAGTCCTCCACTGTATTCAGTATTTTCAAAATATATAATTTTTAACAGCAAATTCAACTGGTGTTTATTTTTAATGAGGTTGTCAGATGAAGTGACAAAAAACAGATGTCTGAAAAGACATATTACATGCCTCAGGCCTTTTTTTTACAGGACATGGGGGTAATTAGAAGGTAGCCACTTATCACATTGTGTCACAAATCTTGGAATCACTCATTAATAAAGCTACTTTCATTTGTACTTTTTGACATAAAGTAACTGCAGGGGAAGTTGGACTGTTGAACTACAGTCTCAACTCACCTTATGAATTATATTGAATAACTTCCTTCTTTTAAAAATCTAATTCAATATTTTCATATTGAAGGTCTGAGAAAACAATTTATCTTCTCAGTAGAAAGTTCAGCTTGTGACTGCAATATGCCCATCTAGTCTGTGATTAGGCTGGCGATTTAAAGAAGTAGGTGACCTCCATTATAGGAGCTATAGCTCATTCACCAGCCATTCTCACTGTTCTTTCACCATTACATTTGGTCTTGAATTGGGCCAATTATTTAGTGAAAGTTGGGACAGCAGACTAGTGTAGATAGTCTTATAGCTTCAGTAATCCAGGTTCACTCTTCATAACCAGTATTGTTTGTGCAGTTTGCATCTCTCCCCATGACTATACTTGCATCATTTTCTCTGGTTTCCTTCCACATTCCAGAGACAAGCATGTTGTTAGCTTGATTGACCAACCATTCTAAATTTCATCTAAAAACGTAGGTGAATTGTAGAATCTGGCAGGCGTTGGTGAGAATGCTGGAAAATAAAATGAGATCATTTGTAGAATTAGGGTAAAGGGATATTTGATGGTTGGTGCAAATTTAATGGGTTGAAGCTCCTGTTTGCATGTTATATGATTCTGTGACCCTAAATGGAGAGGTAATCAGCACAAACAAGGAAGATACTTATCTTTATGCCCTGATTAGCCAATCTTTACAAGGGCCACCATGATTTATAATCTGCTCTAGCCAGGGGAAATAAGAAGAGAATCATTAAAGATATGCATATAAATATCTACCATTCAATAGGCTAAGCAGGACAGAGTTTATGTATTAGCTAAGGACAGAATTAGACTTCACTGAGATGTCTGATAGATCATGGGAAATACACTAGGTATAGAACAGTACAGTACTGGACAGACCATTCATTCCGTCATTCTATGCCAATCTTGGTGCCAATTTTTACTAAATGTCCTCCTCCGGTATGTCATCCATATCCCTCCAAAGCCTCTTAAACTTCACCAAACTGTTTGCTTCTACTGCTACCTCTGATCAGCTATTCCAAGCACCTACGCTCTCAGCGTTTAAAAAAAACTTACACCTTTGTTATCTTTAAACTTCCCCCTTCTAACCTTAAAAGCATGTTCTCCTGTGTTTGACATTCCCTCACTGGAGAAAAGATTCTGTATGACTACCCTATCTATTCCTCTCATAATATAAAAAAACTCTATCAGGTCTCCCCTCTGCCTCTAATGTTCGAGGGAGGAAAAACCAAGTTTGTTCAATCTTTCCTTATAGCTCAAATCCTCTAATTCCAGGAGCATCCTGGTAAACCTCTTCTACGCCCTTTTCACAGTCTCCATAGCCTTCCCATAATGTAGTAATCAAAACTGCATGCAATACTCCAAGTGTGGTCTGACTAAATTTTGTCTAGCTGCAGCATGACTTCCTCAGTCTTATACTTGACACCCCTACTAATAAAAGCAAGCAGTCCATGTGCCTTCTTTACCACCTTAATCATTTGCACAGCCAGTTTCAGTGAACTATAGGCTTTGACCCCAAAATCCTTCTGTAACTCAATGCTATTAAGGGGTCTAACCAGTAATTAAATGGTCCCTGTCAAAATGTAGGTGAAGCTTAAAATTGCTCATCTGGATGTTATGTCAGAGAGTTGTTGTTATTTATGAACTGACAACTCTGTTTGAGACCATGCTGCAGAGAAGATAGATAGATACTTTATTGATCCCAAGGGAAACTAGAGTGACACAGTAGTATTACAAGAGCACACCTAATCAAATATTAGAAGAAAAGAATAAAAAATAAATTACATCAAACAGTCTAACAGGGAAGGAATGGAATAAAGCAAATGCATTATTTGGTCTTTTCACACGGAGCCCTAATGCCTTGATTATCCACGATTTTCCCACCACACCAAACATAATTCAAAAGTATATCATTGGCAGTGATTCACTTTAGATGTTTTCAGGTCATAGAAGGCATTGCAAAAATTACTTCTTTATTTTTTTATTTCCTCTTTTACTTCTTTTCTTCTTTCTTATTCTGAGCTCAACAATATTCCCATAAGCTAAGTTGCAACCGACTAAATTTTGGATTAAATGAAGATAAGACCATGAAAATGTCTCAAAGTGACTCTCATTGGAAAGATTTCCAAATGCCCATTCAACTAAAACTATGATTGAACCACTTGAATAGTGACTATAATCTTTTGGTTCCAGAATTCTTATGGTTATAATTAACACAAAATAAATCTAAATTTTAGAAAGGTCATTGGAGTGATTGATAATGTGAAAGGGTGGAAGTCAAGGGGACCAGAAAGGATGGTGGTCAAGCAGATCTCAAGCAGACTTGGAAGTGAGAAGGTAGGTGCAGCTTAAGCTGACCTGAAGGTTGAGGGCTTATAGTGGATTGTGTAGACTAAGCTAGAATCAGAGATAGACTGAGTGAAGAGGCAATTATAAATGGGCCAGCCAATGTGAGGAATTGTAGGTTGGCATGGACAAGGCTGGTCGACGAATTTGCTTCAGCACTGTATTATGCTCTGGTTCTGACTTTATATCAGATTTGGAGATCTCATAAAATGTGCAGGTAATATCAATCAACTGTACTCGGGCATATGTAGATGGCCAGCAGACAGGAGATTTTCACAGAAAGAATGAGGAAGAGCAATGCAGAATAAGTGCTTAGTTTCAAAGGTGAATGTTCACAAATAGAGAAACTTGGTGGTAGGTGGGGAGGTTTGTGAACTCATCAACTAACAGGGCATATTAAGAGTGGCTAGCAAAATGTGTGGAATCATCGACTTCTTAAGTAGAGACATTGAATATAGAACAGAAACTAGAGGATCAGCACATTAGAACTGGCAGCAACTCATAAAAAATACAAACATTTACCGTCATTGACACTTGATGCTGAACCGTTATTAATGTCCAGTTGGACTACTTGTAAGGGATTTGTTCAGTTTGTGCTTGTCTTATACAATAGCATATATGGATTCATGACTGAGACATCTGTAAAAATAATACGAAAACAAAATTGGATAGGGAAGATTTAGAGTGATATGGGTTAAACACAAGCAAATAGGGCTGGCTTAGATAAGAATCCTTGTTAGCTTGGATGAGTTGGGCTGAAGGGCTTGTTCCATGCAGTATGACTCCATGATGGTCTCTGGTCAATAGAGTGTATCTGAGTATTGTGTCAGTTTGGAATCTCCACAGACGCAAGACACAGCAGGTATGAAATCATGCCTTTCTCATCTGAAAGGGACAGGGACAGGCAAATCTGTGGTGGCTTTTTAAAAGCGACTGCAAAGTGGATTTCACTTACAGGATATGAAACCTCAGGGAGAGGAGTGTTCCTGGAATCCATTCCATGACACAAGCTGAGGGTGTAGCCTTGCAACGATGAATAAGGAGTGAAAGAACAAGTGTTGGCACATTCCACACGCACCTCATTTATGTCAGGAATTATATAATGCAGGCTATTGCACGCCACATAGGGAGGCTGAAGGTTTCAGCTGCTGGTGCATTTTCTAGATAATTAACATGCCTCCTTCTGTGGTACACAATTATTCATCAGCTTTGGCCTCTTCCGCTGCAATGTGTGTGGAACATAGAACATATACCTGCACATTTTATGAGATCTCCAAACCTGATATAAAGTCAGGTGTTCAATTAGAACATCATTGAACAGGCCTTCCTCTCATAATATTGTGCTGAACTAAGTAAACTAGGAATTATAGCCCTAGCTAATCTAATATCTTCTGCCTATAGAATGTCCATATCGCTCCATTCTCTGCACATTCATGTGCCCATTCAAGAACTACTTAGACAAATCTATTGTAATGGTTTCCTTGACTGTCCCTGGAAGCACATTCCTGAGCACACCCCTAGCAGTACAAAAAACTTGCCCCACTTACTCTCTTTCTCATCTTCAATACATGCCCTCTTGTGTTAGACATTTTGACTCTGTGAAGAAGGCACCGCCTGTCTGGTTTATCTATTATGCATCTCACAATTTTATCAACTTCTATTATGTCTCCTCTCAGCCTCTGCCACTTAGGAGTAAACAACCCAAGTTTGTCCAATTTCTCTTCATAGCACATGCTGTCTAATCTAGGCAGCATTCTAGTACACCTCACCCTTTCCAAAGCCTCCACATCCTTCCTATAATAGAATTAAATGCCACACTCCAGATGTGACCTAGCTAAAGTTTTATAAAGATGCAACATGACTTCCTGACTCTTGAACATAGTTCCTCAACAGATATGTGCAAGCATGCAACACATCTTCTCTACCATTTGACCTATACATACAGTCACTTTCATGGAGCTTTGAAATTGGACCCTAAGTTTCATTTGTGCATCAGTGCTGCTAAAGGTCTTGCCATTAATTCTGTCTTGAATTAAGTTCTTTTGAGTAAAATCTAATTAGCTCTGGATCACAATGATGTATAAATTAAGATGTTTTAAAATTTATTTTGGATTATCAATATATTTTTTATGGATGTGACCTTAATATATTGACTGTTATGCAGCATTCGAAGAAATAACATCTACTGTAAATATCCCGAACTTATTGTTCCACAAGTAAAACCAGTTTTTACATTTTTAACATCAGAACTGTCCTATTGTCTGCTTTCATCATGAGAAAGAAAAGGGTACATACAGTCCCATTAACAAGACAAGGTTCTTCACCAGAAAACATTTCAAACCGTTGATTTTGCTTGAACAGGAGAGAATTGCTCAAGAGCCCAACAAAGAAATGTCACAATGTTCAGTGTCAGCACCATGTCTGTATTCAAGTGATCTAATTAGTTAAAAGAATGAAAAGAAATCTCATTGAAACCTATGAAATATTGAAAGGCTGAGATAGAATGGACATAGAGAGGATGTTTCCTATAGTGGGTGGGCCTAGGAACAGAGGGCACAGATTAGAAGGACGTTGTTAAGTATTTAATATTTCAGTAATATTGGAAATATATAGTTTGATTAAACATTCCTGTTCATTTAAATAATTCATAACGGGGTATATGTAGAAGTGTGTAAATGGCATACGTCATTCAGTCACTACATCATATGTGCACACCTCACTAAAAGTAAAAATGAAACAAAGACTGTTGCAAGATCTTCAGGTAATCGAATCCAGACATGCAGAAACCTAAGACTCAATGATAGAAAGTAGCAACAAGACTTATTCGAAGAATATAACAAAGGAATGACAAATGACCCAGAGCATACTCACTCAAGAAGGCTAGAGTACCCAGAGCATTAATTCACTCAGAACCCAAATTCAAGACTGAGCAATGACAAATTATATAGTGAATATAGCATGGAAACCCTATGCATATATGAAAAAAGTCAAATCTCAATAAACTCAAAACAGGATGCATGATGAACTCAGATTTTAAAAAAGTTGCATGAAGAACCCAAGGGAAAATTAATGACTAAATGAGTCAATTAACAAGTTCCAGTTAAAACTAAAGTGGTGCATGGGGTGTCCAGGGATGGGTTGCACCTCTGATGAAGAGGCTTGTACTGTCCATTCTGCAGCTGCACACTCTCCTTTGGTCCCCACTGGACACTCAGCTCTCTCCTGTGTCTCCTCCAAGTAGCCGTTTGCATGCAACAGCCGCCACACCCCAGTACACCACTTTGACAGGTGAGCTAAGTCAGGTGAGAGTAGCTGGTGGTGAGTTAGGGGCATGCCTGTCCCAGCATGTGAAGTCAGCTCCAGTGGACACAGCGGATGAAATCTACAATGAGATCCAACTGCCAGGAAGACTTTCAGCAATGCTCTGTCGAGAGCAAAGGGCATGGCAAGGCACGAAAGGCATCATGGTCATCCACAGCAACCAAGGAAGACCCAGCTTGTGACACTTGTTCATATCACTGGACTCAGACTTCTGAAGTCAACGGAGTGAAACTGCCCTAGTGCAATGGCTTTTCCACTTTAAAAGTTCTCTCACACAGGTTTCCTGTCATTGCTGACACAACGGGCCACCACCATCAATTAAAAGAAATCAATGATGTTCAGGTGCATCAGACTGCCGTGGCCTGATGCTCTTTGGTGCCCCGTGCTGGTCTGCATTCCTGGCTCCATAGCTCCTTTCAATTAGTTTTATGTTTTGGAGTTACGAAACATAACAGTGGTGATGAGGAACTTTTAAACAAGCTCGAGACAACTATCTACCTGTTGAAGCACAGTGAGATGTTTGATTTTTAAAAAAATCACAGCAAGATGTTTGAATTTAAATTGGTGCAGCAAGATGTTCAAGATTTAAAAAAAAGACAAATATTGATTATCCCTGCTGGTCCATAATTTATTCTTTGAGAGGAACTGATGCAATTTTTGCATCTCTGGAGGAATACTGACCAAACATTTGAAGCCCCGGAGCCTAAGGACATGGAATAATCAAATGACCATACATATATTTACATGGATAATGTAGTTTAATACTCTCTCTCTTTTAGATCATGGTTTCGTATTTAATTTAGAATGAACTGAGATTAAATTTAACTAAAATTTTAATGAAGCTTGAAATTAAATTTGCAGATGATACCAAATTGGTTGATATCAAGAAGACTTCTACAAACTAAAAGACATTAAAACTTTCAGAGTAAGAATGTAACTGGCAAATATATTTCAACATAGAACTCTGAGGGATTATATTTTGCCAAGCAAAACAATGAGGTAACAGTAGTAGTAAAGTTAATATCCACGTAGGTAAGAAAAAAATGCAAAAGGTTTTAAAAATGTAAATATACAAAGCACTAACAGTAACAAGGGTAGTTTAGCAAGGTCACAAAAATGCAAACTAACCACTGGAGTTTATTTCTAGAAAGGGACTTTGGAAAAATAGAGATGTTATGCAATGAGCAAAAATTTGATCCAACCACACCTCATAAAGATGACAGAGAGGCAACAGAGGGTGTGAGACGCATACAAAATGCTGGAAGAACTCAGCAGGCCAGGCAGCATCTATAGAAAAAAAGTACAGTTGACATTTCGGCCCGAAACGTCGACTGTACATTTTTTTCCATATTTGCTGTCTGGCCTGCTGAGTTCCTCTGGCATTTTGGGTGTGTTGTTCAGATTTCCAGTATCTGCAGAGTTTCTCTTCTTCTTGTAGAGGATGTGAAGAAAGATTTTCAAGACTGATAGCAGACATGTGAGGTAATATGCATCAAGAAAATATGTACAAGCCTGATCCTTTTGTCTTTAAAGTCTAGGCCAAAATGTGACCTAATGGAAGCCTGAAATCATGAGATGTTTGTATGGCGCAGGCACAGAGTGAGTGCAGTTGCTGTTTTGAGAGGAAGAGCAAAACTTCAACATGCAATCAGAAATCGGAGGAAGCAAAATTCTGAACCTGAAAGATGTGAACATACAAAGCTGCTACCACAGGAAGTGGTTGTGGTGAACAAGTAGATGCCTTTAAGGAAGGCTAGATAAGCATATGAATGAGAAGGGAATGTAGTGTTGTGTTGATATATTTAGATAACGACAGGTAGAAGGAAGCCAAGTAGAATATAAACATTAACATCAACCAGTGGAAATGATTGGCTCATATTATATTTTTACCAGTATAATTCATATACTGTAGTGAATATGTTATTGTTGCTTCACATAAGACCTCTTCTTAACTGGATGATAGACGATAATATACATGAATTGTGTGACATGTTAGAAATCAAATTAGTAAAGACTTTTTATGGTTTTAGGTTTCATGTAAGTTTTACTGACAATCAGTTTTGTTCAAATTGGACACTTCCCAAGTAATAATTGGTTAAAATTATACACAATTTTTTTTTACTGAACAGCAAAATCAGCCTATAAGTCAATTAATTCTTCACGTTCTGATCACAATTGTTTCAATGGGCAAAACTGGAGGCATGTCACCATTATAAGTTTTAAGCTCTGGAAGACTTTTGTTTCTGATGCTTATTTCTCCATTTAGCTTTCTGTCTTTTTTTCATGTTCACCTCTTGACCATAATGGCTCAAAAGCAGTTGCGTTTTTCAAGGTATCATCAACAGTAAGTTAAGAAGTGCTATATGCCTATGTCTATGTAAGCAATGGATTATAGGATAATTAAGGAACCATCACATCTCTCCTCAAAATTCAACTGTTGATGCAGCCTCAAGTGACCCACATTGGTTCCAAGTGTGACTAATGCTCATTTTTTTTGTAGCATAGCACTGGATGGCATATTGAAAAAGATTTTAGGGAATGGCTTGCTTATGCTCTGCAGTAGAATGTAAAACAAGCAGATTGCAACATCAATCTGTACACAAAATTCTTTGCCAGGTTGGAGCCCAATGCTCAGTGGAAGACTTTGGGTAAGCTCACATAGTTGAACAGTGCCATTTCAAAGGCCTAGTGCATTTCAAAATATCATCAATAATATTCAGGTTCAACCAGTATTTAGTGTTTTCTCAGCTGCATTTTCCTGGCCTTCTGCTGCTGTGGCCCATTCACTTCAAGGGTTGACATTATTGTGCTGTCAGAGATGCTCTTCTGCACACCTCAATTGTAATGCTTAGTTATTTGAATTACTGTCACCTTCCTGTTAGCCTGAGCCAGTCTGGCCATTCTCTTCTGTCTATTTAAAAAGTTGCTTTCACCCAGAGAGCTGCCACTCACTGGATGTTTTTTTGTTTCTCGCACCATTCTCTGTAAAGTCTAGAGACTGTTGTGCGTGAAAATCTCAGGAGATCAGTAGATGCTGAGATACTCAAACCAAACTGTCAAACCAAAATGATTGCACCAACAATCATTTCAGAGTCAATGTCACTTAGATGACATTTTTAATGTTTGGTCTGAACAACAACTGAACTTATTCACCCCGTCTGCTTGCTTTTATATATTGAGCTGCTGCCACATGATTGGCTGATCAGATATTTGCAGTAACAAGCAAGTGTACAGGTGTATCATATAAAGTAGCCTCTGTGTGTAGATGTGGTTGTGTGTCAACAGCCAAAGAAGTTTGTCTTCTTTTCAAAATCCTGTAAGAAGTAGTTGCTCCCATTCTAAGATGAGTAGCAGGTGTTCCCCTGTAGTATAGGCTGAGATAGAGATGAGTAGAGTTCATGCAGAACCCTACAGACATTTATATAACTATAAAAGAGGAAGAAGAGCTCACAGCTGGAGGCCACGTCTAAGAGCCTTCATGGAGCAAATTTTATAAATGAACCTGAGTAAAGAACAATTTTTAAACATTGATATTCAGTAAGGATAATTACAGTGAAGTAATTACTATACCTAGCTTCAACTCCCAAGCCCAGGCATTTTCACTCCAAAGAAAGCTGATTATATTTTCTTTTATCTTGTCAGTAAGATCACAGCTTTGTATACTTTTCATACTGAAAGATGTTCAGTTTACTTCAAGTGTGCCAGATCTCAACTCAGCTGTGAAACAGTGGAGAACTAGCACACTGAGATGCAAATTAGGCTTATTTGCAGCAACAAACAATCTTCTGGAGGAACTCAGTAGATCAACCAAAATCTGTGGAGGTAAAGGAATTATTGACATTTCAGACCAAAAACCTGCATCAAGACTAGGTTGCAGTTCTTGAGATACGCTATATGTAAGTACACTTATTTGCCTTGTGAGTTTTGCATCTATCCATTTCTTTGGCCCATTATATTTGATCACCAATTTCAATCACCAACACAGTATATTACAAATATAAGTTAACATTAAGTTAGACTAACAATGATTATATATAACGTGCACAAAAAGAAGCAAAAAAATAACATAATGGCTTTAGTGTAGAGAAAGAGAACAAGAAATATAATCTGAGGTAGTACTCGGGTTTTCCGAGAACCTGATGGAAATGGGAATGAAACTGATATTGAACTTTGAGGTGTGGGTCTTCAGGCTTCTGTACCACCTGCCTGATGTTGCCTTCCCGAGCCATCACCTCCTGTAAATGTCCTCAATAATGGGGAGAGCAGTATCCATCAAGGAACTAGCTGAGTCCAGCACTATCTATAGTCTCTTGCGTTCCTGCACATTGGAGTTTCTAACCAGTTTAGGTTTGTTAACTCATCCAGCTCCATCATGGACACTAGCCTACCCAGTATCTAGGACACCTTCAAAAGGCAATGCCTCAAAAAGGCGTCAACCATCATTAAAGACCTACGACACGCCCTCTTTCCATTGCTACAATTAGGGTGGAGGTACAGGAGCCTGAAGACATACGCTCAATATTTCAGGAACAGCTTCTTCCCCTTCACCATCAGATTTCTGAATGGGACCATGAAACCTTGAACACTACTTCAGTATTTTCCCTCTCTTTTTACACCACATTTAATTTAAGTTTTAATATATACTTCTTATTGCAATTTCTAGTTTTTATTATGTATTGCATGGTATTGCTGCTTCAAGACAACAAATTTCACAGCATATGTCAATGATATTAAACCTGATTCTGATGCAACCGGTTAGAATGCTTTCCACTGTTAGGGACACCTGAACAAAGCACCTTCCCTTTAAAAAATGCAGGCTATTTTTAAGCAAAGCAGGCAGACTTGAAGTGGGGGTTGGTTTCTCACAAAACTGGTATGCCTGCAGAGATAACGAGGGAAATAAAACTGTGGTTGGCGTGCCAGTAGGTGAAATTGTTAAACTGAGTAGATACCTTGAATATGGTGCATTGACAGCTCTGGTTGAAACAATCACTGAAGCCCGGGCTTGACAATCCCAGCACTCATTTTTGGGCCACATTCATTGTTACAAGGAACATTTTATTATAACCTTTGCAATATCATGATTACTCTTTGAAATGAATCAGAATCAGGTTTATTACAACTGACATTCTTCATATAGGGAGATTTGTTTGGTGGCAGCAGGATGGTGCAAGACATAAGAAGCTATAACAAAAATAGATTGGATATCTACATAGATAGATCGATAGATAGGTCAAGCAAAAGAAGAATATTGAAGATGTGTTGATGGACCATTCAGAAATTTGACGACAGTGGAGAAGAAGCTGTTGGTAAAACACTGAGTGTGCAGGTATCAATCAAATATCAATGATAAAACAAACAATTTATTTATTTAACAAATCCAGCAATTCATCGTTATGATAATCTGCATCAGAGCTGGAGAGCTTTTGCAGGTTCTCATACGGTCTTTTTAAAAGCAAGACAAATCAATTGTATGAAAAATGCAATCAGAGAAAGTGAAGATAGAATTGAAATGATGCACTCTGCCATAAGCCAGTAATCAATACGAGACACCAACTTCCCTGACTTCCATCCTTTGTCTGCCTGACTAGTGCATATATCGACCGCAGGTTTCAAAAATCCTACTCTGAAGCATTTTAATTCTGTCCTCACTTTACCTGATTGCATTTTTCATACAATTAATTTGTCTTGCTTTTAAAAAGACCCTTTGAGAACCTGCAAAAGCTCTCCAGCTCTGATGCAGATTATCATAACGATGAATTGCTGGATTTGTTAAATAAATAAATTGTTTGTTTTATCATTGATATTTGATTGATACCTGCACACTCAGTGTTTTAGGAACAGATTCTTCTCCTCTGTCATCAAATTTCTGAATGGTCCATCTTGTTACATACACCTGTTAGGGTGCATTCACCAGTTACCTTATAAGGTAACCATAGCCTTCAGCCAGGAGCAGATGTCATCAGGTGGTTCCCAGTCTTCACAGAGTGTTTCAACTCTTAACCACAGCACTCTCCAGTTGGTGGGCCAGCAGTGGTGGCCAAATCACTGCCCATCTGCTCCTAGCTTCCAGTTCCCCTCCTCTCGCCTACTCCAAATTCAACAAGAGGCTCGTTCTGCCTCTTCCTCCATCCTACGAGCTGCTTGTTTTTTGCTCCTTTCATCCAGACCCAGATCCGACAATAACCATTATGCTGATTTGGCTGGGAAACCTCTGCAGCCGATCTCCACAGGGAACAACCATGCCTGCCATCCCTTGTCTTTACACTCCTGCACTAAGGGCTGGTACTTCAAGGCCTTTCTCTCATGGGCCTTTTCCCATTCCTCCTCCCACGGGACAGTCAGCTCAACCAGAATTATTTTCTTGTCTTCAGTTGACCACAGTACAATGTCCGGGCGTAGGGTTCTGTGCACCACATCCGGAAACTGCATCCTCCTTCCCACATTGACCCTCATCTCCCAGGACCTGGCCATTAGCAGCAGATTGGGCTTTGGTTGTTTGGTTATGAAAGGCCTGGCTCCCTCTATGATGAAGGTGATAGCCTTCCTCAAATTTGTGCCAGCCGTCCTCTTCTTGCATCTCTCCCACTCTAGTGTGTCAGCAACAGTCAGAAGCACCTTATCATGGCACCACCTATACTATCCTTGAGTCAGAGCTGTTTTACATCCGGACAGTATATGAGCCAGTGTCCCCTTTTGACCACAGAGCTTACAGTTCGGGTCCTCTCTCATTCCCCATGTGTACAGATGTAATGGTGAAGGAGGGGTGTGTTACGTACCCTGTAACTGGGTTGCCAAACCAGCAGAAATGGATCACTCAGTTAGAGTCTGGATTACTGGAACTAAGAAAGTTTTATGAAAGAAATAAGCAACACAGTACTCTAATCAAAAGGATAATAAATGCAACAGTTCAGTGATGATAAACACACATGTACACAGAATTAGGATAACAGGATCAATCAAGCTCTATCGTCATCTAGGGGTAAATGACCAGTTTCAAAGTGACGCAAAGTTCAGTTCACTGTAATCACTACCGTGGCGATGGACCGGGGGGGGGGGGGGGAGGGGGAGGAGGAGAGAGAGAGCAAAAGCGACTGAATATTCAAACGGCTTCCACACAGACCTTCGATATTCTTCGCAGTCAGCTTTCGGGCGAGCCCTTTGTAATGTCTTCTGAGGTCACCGACTGTGACCCCTCTGTTTTCAGATACGATCGCTCCTCTGCAGTGAACCTGGCACCCAGGCAAGGGCAGACACACACCAGGTTCCCGCCGATCGTACCTTTCCACCCTGTGCGTCTATGGCTTGGTCCCGCGACCAGCCCTCCAAAACTCCCACCGACTTGTGGGTGGCGCACCGCTTCCAGGGTCTCGTTACCTCGGGGTGTCGTGTGTGTCTTGCCTTAGCGAACCTGTCCCTTTTTATCCCCCTGCTGGGGTATCGCCTGTCCATCACTTCAAACAGTTCAGGGTTCAAAGAGGAGCCGATCTTGACAGCTCTCAGACTGTGCCTCCTTCCGTTAAACTCTCCCGTCCCTTCATTAACATCTCCAAATGCTGCTCCATTGTTTTCCTTATCTCTCTTTCTCCTGAAGACAGGTCGCAGACCAACTGCTGATCCCACTGGTGCCAGCACAGGACAGCTAACATCTTAGTGTATGTGTACTTTCGTCACAGGTGTCATACACGGATCGCAAGAGGAAGGAAATACGGAAGGGCTCCAGTCTCCATAACTCTGCCCTGAGATTTTGTGCTTAGGCAGATCCCATTTTGTCCAGGCACCCTGGGATCCTTGTTCCACTGCCTTTGACATCTGCTTCTCTTCCTCACGGATCCGTACTTATGCCTGTATCATGTTTTGCCTGTTCGTTATGCTTGCATTTCTCCACTGCTGGAAGTGAACTGAGCCAAGGCCTTGCTGCCCGACGCAGGGGTTGCCGCTGATATCTCGCAGCTTCAGAGAACACACTGCCTGCTCCACAGCTGCGTTGGCTGCCCACTTGCGCCCAGATCTGGTTGTAACGCCTGCTTGCTTTACCAAGATGTCATTGGAATCTCTCAAGCTTAATAAGGCTCTGCATTTTGCCACCTTGAATTCCTCCACAACAGATGACAGGGGAAGCTGCAGTTGTCCAGAACGAATGTAGAGGCCCACTGAAGAGAAGCTTGGGGGAACTCCCAACCATCTCCACAGGTGCTTGTTGGTTTTCCTCTCGATGCCCTCTACGGCAGCCATGGGGAACTCATAAAGTGTGAAGAGCCAGAGAAGCCTGGGCAGAAAGCCATATTGGTATAGCCAGGTCTTGAATTTACCCAGAAGTCCAGATTTGTCGATCTTCTTCAGCCATTCATCTGTCTGCTTCACAGCATTGGTGACATTGGCCCTATCTGTCAGTGATGCATTAAACCATTTCCCCAAGCATTTTATTAGGTTATCTTCGATGGAAGGGATGACCTCACCCTGAACTTGGAGGCTAAACTTGCTAGTAACTTTGCTCTTCCTGATTACCATGCACCTGGACTTCTTGGCCTTGAAGGACATCCTCGCCCAAGTGGCTACATTACCCAGGGTTTCCAATACCCATCTTGCTTGGACATGTGACGCAGTTGTTATAGTGATGCCTTCGATGAACCCTCGTAGAGCCAGCTGAACAATGCCCGACTCCAGCATCGGGCTGCGGCTTACATCTTCTGCTGCGGATAATAGGAAGTTCATTCTCATAATAAATAGGATGGGGGAGATGGTGCACCCTGTTGGAATCCCCTTCTGGAGGTCCTGCCAACTAGTTGTGAAATGGGCTGATGTAAATCTGAGTTTGAATCCTCCTAGGCAGCTGGTGATCATGTCTCGAATAGCCACTGGGATGTAGTAGAGGTCGAGTCCTTCTAGGATGAGGTCATGTGGAATAGACCCATAGGCGTTCGCGAGGTCTAACCAGACAACTATTAGGTCACCTTTTTTCTGCTTGGCCTCACAGATCAAATGGCTAATCATTGAGGTATGTTCCAGACACCCCGAAAAGCCTGGAATACCGCCTTTCTGGATGGATGTGTTGATATAGAGGTTCTGCATCATGTAAGAAGTCAGCCTTCTTGAGAGCACGGAAAAGAAAATCTTACATTCCACGTCCAGGCGAGAAATTGTCCTAAACTGGGCAATTATGGAGGAAACCTCTTCCTTTCGAATAAAGCATCCCTCTGCCAATTTCCAACTTGATGGAATAGTACCTTTGACCCAGATCTTTCTCATGACCTTCCACAGCCTCCGAAGAAGCTTTGGGCATTTCTTATACACCTTATAAGGTATGCCGTTTGGGCCTGGGGCAGCTGATGCTTTAGCTTTCTGGATGACGTCCTGGATTTCCTGCCATGTAGGCTCCTTCACAATCAGCTCAATTGATGGATTTTCCGGTCTACGCACAGCCCGATTGGTTCCTAGTCCCTGACCCCTCCGTGGGTGGCTGTGTGCCTCCCGCAGGAACTCCTCTACCTCTGGCTTCGAGCTGGATAATATACCAGATCTTTGTTGGCCAAGAAGAGTCCTGGTGAAGCTGAATGGATCTCTCACAAACTGCGCTCACCTTTTCTCTTTCTTCCTTCTTTGCTGTCACAGATGTTCTGCCACCTGGAGTTTCACAGCTTTTCCCGCAGCATACTTGTTAAGTCCTTGATACCTTCTTTATCGGCCGGTGAGCTGGTTTTAAACCTCTTGCTGAGCGGCTTTAATTCGCCTCTCAAGCAACGAATCTCCGTTTCCCTCCTATTCGGTTGCCGCGGTAACTCCGACTGGCTTCTCCGCTCCATTGGGCCAAATCCTTCCTTAGCTAGATTGTACACTATGGCTGTGGGTGAGTTGATCTTTCTGTGTACTGGATCTGCTAAGGCAACTTCCAGGATGCCGTCTAGATCATCATCAAACTGCATCCAGGTGATGTTGTCTGATGATCTAGGCCATTTGATCCTGTCTTTCCTTGATCAGTGGATTGGGGTAGCCGAAGAGGAACTCACTAGGTCTGTTGATTGGTGCTGAGGTGACTCAAGTGCGGAGAGATTATCAGCTCTGTGGGGTGCTTCCTGACTGGAATTCTCCTTCGCCTCACCGGTCACTAAGTCCGTGTGCAGCACTTGGGTCACCATTGATCCACATATAGACCTGCTCTGGTGTATCTTGAGCCCTCTGATGCTTTTGCAGAGTTTACTGCAATGACACCTTACCATGAATTCCTTTCCGGTCAGTGTTGTTTGCTTTAGCTTCCTCATAGTCATGTTTCCTGTCCTGGCCATTGCCAGTATGACTGTCCTGTTGAGTCTCTCATCCTCCCCACCCCCCACCCCCGGGAGACTCTGGGGTATTGCTCTTTGTGTTCAGTCGTAGCTAGAGTGGTGCCCTCTTGTGAGTGCTGCCCTCAAGGTTGCTAGCTTGTGAGTCCATGCCAGTCTTTCCTGGAGGCCAGCTGTCTCTCCAGCGTCACCGACCTTCCTCGGTTGCCATCCACTCTTTCCTGGAAGCCACTGGTACAAACTAGAGATTACTTGTTACATACACCTGTTAGGGTGCATCTCCAGTTACCTTATAAGGTAACCATAGCCTTCAGGCAGGAGCAGATGTCATCAGGTGGTTCCCAGTCTTCACAGAGTGTTTCAGCCCTTAACCACGACACCCCCCAGTTGGTGGGCCAGCAGTTGTGATCAAATCACTGCCCAGCTGCTCCTGGCTTCCAGCTCCCCTCCTCTCATCTACTTCAAATCCAACAAGAGGCTCGTTCTGCCTCTTCCCCCATCCTACAAGCTGCTTGTTTTTAGCTCCTTTCATCCAGGCCCAGATCTGACAACAACCGCCATGCTGATTTGGCTGGGAAACCTTTGCAGCCGATCTCCACAAGGAACAACCATGCCTGCCATCCCTTGTCTTTACACTCCTGCACTAAGGGCTGGTGCTTCAAGGTCTTTACAGGTTCTCATGGGGCCTTTTTAAAAGCAAGACAAATCAATTGTATGAAAAATGCAATCAGGTAAAGTGAAGATAGAATTAAAATGCTGCACTCTGCCATAAGCCAGTAATCAATATGGGACACCAACTTCCCTGACTTACATCCTTTCTTTATCTGTCTGACTTGTGCATATATCGACTGCAGGTTTCAAAAATCTGACTCTGAAACATTTTAATTCTGTCCTCACTTTACCTGATTGCATTTTTCATACAATTAATTTGTCTTGCTTTTAAAAAGACCCTATGAGAACCTGCAAAATCTCTCCAGCTCTGATGCAGATTATCATAAAAATGAATCGCTGGATTTGTTAAATAAATAAATTGTTTGTTTTAACATTGATATTTGATTGTTACCTGCACACTCAGTGTTTTAGGAACGGATTCTTCTCCTCTGTCATCAAATTTCTGAATGGTCCATCAATATAACCTCAATATTCTTCTTTTGCTTGACCTATCTATCTATATACCTAATTTATTTTTGTTGTAGCTTTTTATGCCTTCAAAATACTTTGCTTGTACATCTAGAGTCATAAAAGAACACAAATTCAAATGTGTCTCTTCCTCTATCTCTCTATCTCTATCTCACTCCGTGTCTTTCTGCTTCCTTTCTGTGCATTTCTACCTTTTGCACTATCTGTTTGTATCTCTGTCTCTCTCTCTCTCTCTCTCTGTCCCAGTCTCCTTCTGCATGTTGCTTTCCCCCATTGCCTTTCTCCCTCTTTCTCTCACACCAAGGGCTAGATGACATCTCACTGAATATAGTGAGCAATGTGTTTTCTTTTGCATGAGACTTACAACTAAGGCCCCACATACTTTTTAGAGTCGGTATAAATGAGTTATTTCAAATATCGAAAGAGTAATCTGTGGCACTTATCCTATATTTTCACCTCAATTAATATCACTGAAATTAGAAATTATTGATTTTTCTTCACATCATTGTTTGTAGGAGCATTGAATATGAAGTATTGAGGACAATTTTTCTGAAGAACCTAAGAAATAGAAGCAACAGTAGACCAATCAGACCCTTGCAAATATTTTGTCATTTAATTGGATTGTAACTAATGTTTCAAGTGGGCACCATTTTCTGTACTAACACAAAATCTCTTGATTTTATTAATATCCAAACAAATCTATCAATTTCTACGTTGAATATACCCAACAACTGAACTTCCACTATCTTCCATTCACCTTACTCTGGCTGAGGAAATTTCTTGTTGTATCCTGAATTGACAACTCCCTGTCTTGAGACTGTATCACTTGGTTCTGTAGCACACTGATAGATGAAGTATCATTACTGCATCTGTTCCTTGAACCCTATAAGAATTTTCTATACAATAATTCATCTAAAGAATATCGACCCAGACTGTTTAATGCTCCTTGTACATCCATAGAAACAACTGAAAATCAAAAAATTGCAAATGTGTAAACCTGAAATAAAATCTGACTGTTGGCGCAAATTTGATATGCTAAATGGCCTCCTGCACTTCAAGTAAGCATAATATGATATGACTTCCTTCTACCTTTCTTACAATTCATACAAAATTTTAGAAAAAAACTTATCAGGAAGCTCTCATGTTACGACTTCTGAAAGTCCATACCACCTGTTCAGCTTACAATCACAGACTACGGAATTCCAGCTCTGATTTTGCAAGCTGGAAATGCTTAAAACCACCATCTTAAGTGTCAACATTTTATTTCCTTTATGGGATCTTGATCAGAAAGAAACAGGTATCTTATCATTGAAATATAGAGGCATGTGAATGAAAATAGTATGTGGAATTTTGTGATTGAGAAGTTCTCAGTAAGGCAACTTAATTGATACTGGCACAGTAGCTTTGAAGACGCAGGCAACACAGCCTGCATTTTGTTAATGCAGCAAGAGAGAGTGCACTTCCCAATGTTAAGGGCTCTTAGTTCCAAATGTGAGAGTTTTTCACTACATCAGACAATAAAAGCCAGGATGTGCCTGACAGGGGAATCAAGATAAACTGCAAAACAGTAACAAAGGAGTGGTATGAGCCTTCCCTAAACGGAACACCCAAGCAGTCACAGTCTCAAAAATACAATAAGATGCAATAGCAATAAGGGTAGCATTAGCAAGGGAGCTCTACATCTGTTGGATGATAAAAGGTCCAATCATCCTGCTAATGGGGAGTCTAACCTCTGAGTTAGGAAAGAGCCTTCCCTCAACAGGCTCCGTAAACACTTCTCACTGACTCAGTAAGGGCGCCAACATAAACAAATACTCCACTCACCCCAGGCATTCTCTCTTTTCTGCAGCGCCCCCCCCCACACAATTGGGTAAAAGATAGAAAAGAATGAATGCATATACATCAGGCTTAAGGACAGCTTCGATCTCAGCTTACTGTCTGCCTGCACTGCACTTCTCCGTAGCTGTAACACTTTAGTCTTCATTTCCCCTCAGTACATGTGGCAATAAAAAAAACAACAAAAATGGTATCAAAAATGATTTAAACGTTTTTAATTATAGTCAACATGGGAATCACAGTAGTCATTTTATGCATGGAATGGTCCCATAAGCATTCATCTGACAATGACCAGATGTTCTCTTTTAAGAGATTCAAAGAATATGCTTTGTCCTTGATGATTAATCATGATACATCCATCTTACTTGACAATCATTATTTATCCTACACTGCATGTAAGTTTTGGTCTAGATTTTTAGCTCAAGTATTCAGACAGATGAAAGGGATGCATCTTTCTATTAAATAGGACAAATTTGTTAACACATTTAATACTTAGCAAAACCATAAATATTCATACATATGGAAATATGTTCCAATTTGCTGCAAAAAAGTGCATCAATCTGATAAAAAGCACGTATATACAATCACGATAAACTAGTTACTCACAGGAAAAGTCTAATCTAGCAGCTGTTATATTCTTCACAAAGCCTACAATATCTTTGGAGCCATGTGACTGCCATGCAGTGAAAAACAATCTAACGTGGCATAGCCTGATATTCTGGCCTGTCTATTTTAAAAAGGATAGGATATCAGAAGAAAAGAGCCAACATGAAACAGCAACAATAATTTTAATAGAAGCTTGTAAAGTTGGGGAAGTACTCCTTGAGCTGAGGTACTTCAGAGCAAATTTAACAAGTGTAAAATTTCAAAAGAGTTTCAGAAAGCAAACAGAGAAACATTATTTCCCTGGCAAGTAATAGGAGATCATACATTTAGGATCAATGGAATAAACATACAAGAAATATATATTTTTTTATTTTTCATTTATTATTCTAGGTGCTTTTAAACATTAAATTCATTGCATTGTTTAACCTGTAGTGAAGTAAATAAGATGTGCTTACTCCATGAGGGAAGAATGAATAAACTTAGAAGTTTGGAAGTCTGGTTGATCGTCGAAGTTTGCAAAATGTTTGCAGGATTTTGGCTCCAACCAAGAAGCCATCATCAGCGTGCAGTTGATGGTGTTGTCTCCTCAGAATGCTGGCTTATATACTTCTCCAGGCTTATTCCATGGAGTACTGTGCTTACTCCATGAAGGAAGAATGGAATGAATGTATGTTCACTGGAGTCCAGGAGAATGAGATGTCACCTTATTGAAACTTACCAACTTCTTCAAGAGCTGGACAAGCTTGATGCAGGGAGGATACACCCCTGACAACATCACTTAAAAAAATGTTTTTTTTTGAGGAGAAAAGAAACATTTTTTTTCATTACAGTAATATGATCTTCACCTGATTGAGTATTGAATTAAAACATGATTTGTATGAGGACATATTTTAATGTAGAGTTTGCTCCTTTGAGACTTTTAATGCTGTGAATTTTTACTAGTTCTTTGGCAGTGCAAACGCTGAAGACGAGGTTCGTAGATTTGAATATTTGACTCTTCAGCACTTCATAAACAAATAAAAGGTCACAAGAAGCACAAAAGGATAATGAATACAAAAAATCAGTTCTGCTGCATTATTCTGAATATTCAACAAAGGGTAGGAACAACCCATTCACTGCGTCAGACTATTATAAAAAACTAGGTATGATTATTAAATGTTTGTTGTAATATTGTGATGATGGACATAAAGTTAACAGCTCCACAATTCTGGTCTTGCAATGAATACCAAGTTGAATGTAACACAAAGATGTATTTTTCACTTCAGGGCTTGCTAGTGGTTGCTGATTGCAGGGTTTGCAATTACTCATGCCAAAATCAATAGAAATCAGTAATCAGATCGCAGTAGAGCATACAGGTGGTCAATTCTATGGAAGTATGAAAATGAAGGATCAATTGCCTCCTTGAATGAGGAATTGGAGTCCCAAGATGTGAGCATGGCCAAGTGTGTTTGTATTCTGATTGTTTAATTTGACAAATAGCTACTGAACTAACAGCGACTCCTTTGCTTTTGTCTTCGGAAACAGCTCTATTTCCATCTTTAATATCTCTATTTTTCCCTTTCAGGGTTCTTTTGACGACCCTGACCTGGAGTTACACGCTGACTTTGGTTCTTTGCAGGAATGGGACCCGCTCTTGGGGTCTCATGACTGGCCACTATTCAATATACCAAGGATGCAGCCTAGAAGACTAGCACACCTTCAGGGTTCCAGGATTTTGTGGCTCTGGAGGCGGGCAGACTTGAGATCAGAGCCTCCATAGAAACCTGTTGTGTCATGGGAATACACAGAAAATCGAAAGCAGCGAGCTGGCAGCTGGCGGTTTGTCCAAATACCCAAGTTCTTTGGGCTCAGAGCTCAGAAGAAGCGATGCAACAGACTTTTAACACCATAAATCAGCGAGTTGCTTTGTTTTGTCTCCCCTCTCGCTGTGAAACAAGGACACCTTTTTTTCCCTTATTAGGGAGAGAGAGAGCCTGTAGTATGTCGAATTATCGGGTGAGCGAGTAGTCTTTGGGGTGCTGCAAGTCTGTGTCTTTATTGATCCTTTGCTGCATGCTGAGTGTTCATTGGAGCTTTTTTGCTGGTGGCCGTTGCCTTTCTGTTGCTTGTGAATGGAAGGGGGGAGCTTGGGGGGGTCTTTGGGGTTCTAACTTTTAACTGCCATTCATTCTTTGGGGCGCTCCTCTGTTTTCATAGATGGTTGTGAAGAAAAAGAATTTCAGGATGTATATTGTATACATTTCTCTAATGTTAAATGTACAACCGTTTGTACCTTAGAAACCTTTGAAACAGAAAATACTGGGTACTCAACAGGTCAAGGTGCATCGACAGGAAGAGAAACAATGTTAATGTGTGAGTTCATCTTCTGAAAAAGATCTGAAACATTAACTTGGTTTCTCTTTCCAAAGATGCAGCCTGACCACTGAGCACTTTAGGCAAATTCTGGTTTTGTTCTAGATTGTCAGAATTGTTAAACAGCAGTTTATATAATTTTGAGCAAAAAAATGACCAGATCTCTTACATTTCAAAGAAGGGAGCAGAGACCAGCCCAATATCTTTTTCTTTACCAAAATGAGTAATGACCAAGTTGTCTGTTAGCTATCGCACTCCTGCTAAAAAGACTACGTTGTGGATAATTGTCTTCTCTCATTAGATAGATAGATAGATAAATAGATATACTTTATTGATCCCGAGGGAAATTGGCTTTTATTACAGCTGCACCAACCAAGAATAGAGCGTAAATATAGCAATACAAAAACCACAAACAATCAAACAACAAAATGTAAACTATGCCAGATGGAAAAAAGTCCAGGACCAGCCTATTGGCTCAGGGTGTCTGACCCTCCACGGGAGGAGCTGCAAGTTCGACGGCCACAGGCAGGAATGACCTCCCGTGCTGCCCAGTGTTGTAACTCGGTGGAATGTGGCTGAAGTCCAACAGTAAAAAGTTCAATATCCGGTCTACAAACACGTTCCTCGATCGTAATATGACCCAGATTGCACCATCTGTTGTTAACCAGAACAGTAAGCACCCAACTCCTTTACGCTTACCGCTGTCAGTGCACTTCCGGTCAGCTGGAACGGTCTGGAAGCCATCCATGGAGAAGTTTTCATTGGGTATGTCCTCGTGCAGCCCCGTTCCAGTGAAATACATAATGTTGCACTCCCGAAATGTTCTCTGACGCCTGGCTAGCGCTGTGAACTCGTCCATTTTATTACCCACCGAACTCCTCTTCTTCATATGTCTCTGTTGTCTCGACCTGGTCCTCTTTCCTTGACTTTGTGATCCCCCTCTGCACCCTCTGTGTGTTTTCCTCCAGATTTCAGCAGGGGTGTCTGCCGCTATGCTCGCTAAACCGGCCGGCATTAGCGCAAGCAGCTGGTCCCTGGAATGAACAATGCGACCATGCTTCTGTCCCGTGACTATTTCCAGCACTAAAAACCCAAATAAAACTCGCCCTACCAGCATGTTAGAGAGGGTGCAGCTTCAACGTGTTACCGTGAAAAAAAAACACAAAAAATAACAAGTTAAAAAGTAAGAAGAAAAAAGTAAGAATCCGATTGGAACGGCTGTAACAGGCTGCATGCACGACCGGCGCATGTGCACTAAATTGCAACAATAACTTCATTCAAAAATATCCATTTTGTTGCAGAGCTTTTTCAGTCAACGAGGTCATGAAAGGCATGAGATACATGTTAATCATTCTTTCTTTTCAGGCCATTCATGAAACCACCATCTCTTTTTACTTACACCTCCCTCAGATACCTGAAAGCCTTCACCAGCATTCTCAACTAACACCACCAGCAATTTTATCAGTCAGTCTGTCATGGTTTCCACCACAAATCCTTTGTTCTTTCCACCCCTCACCCTTCTCTGAAATTTAAAATAGGTTTTACTTTTATCTTTTCCACAGTTCTGATGAAACATTCATTAACTTGAAACATTACCTCTGTTTCTTAGTCTACAATGACATCTGAGCTGCTTGGTGTTTACAGCTTTTTCAGCTTTTAGGTCAGATTTACAGCATCTGTAGCTTGTTTTGTCTTCTAAGTAAATTAATCTTTATTTCTGGTTAGGCCTGGACAATCTCACCAGAAGTCACTTCCTTCCTTTGACTGTAAGTCTTGTCTGAACAAATGGCAGTCCAGTGCCCTTTCACTGGCTGACATTTTCTTCTTGTAATATACTGTATGCTCACAATCTGCTTTACAAAATTTCTTCTACAAACGTATTTTAAAAGTTACAAAAGTTTAATCTCAGAGCAACTTTATTATCGAAGTGCATATATGTTACCATTTCCTTGCAGGGATTTACATGAAAAAAATAATGATTGACAAACAACCAATGTTCAAAAGAATGTAGCCTGGGGAAAAGTACACACTCAGGACAACAAAGATCTTTTCGGGTTTTAATTCCTTTATCGGTTTTCGATGTTTAAGTGCCAGAAGAGGTTCGCGAAACAAAACGAACGAATTTACAACCAGTTCTTGCCGTTACAATCTCAGTTTAACTTCCAATTCACACCCTTGTGTATGGACAGAACTGCGTATGCTGTATAAAAATACCAGAACTAATACAGTACTAATATGGTACAAATACGGTAGTGGCAATCCTGAAGGAACACAATACAAACAACATTAGAATCCCACCCACCCTGCATCTTATACATAACAGCAAAAAAGGTAAGCAAATACGTCTCATCTAAATCGTACACACGTGCTGAACTTCCGAACAGAGACTAAACATTCACATTACGCGGTTATGTGCACAATCAGTGCCGATACAATAAAGTGAGACGAAAGGTACACTTTGGCACAACTTTTACCAGGTATTGCCTAGTAGTTAAATTACAGGAAGACTGACCTACTTGGATGGTGAAGAACTTGGTATAAGCCATGCTACCCAGCGTTGATTTCTTCACTGGTGGAAATCTAAGGCATCCACATGTAAAACATGTCAAATTACCGATGTTCTCGATCCGCCAACAAGCATAAACGAATTCACATGGGTATTGTCAATTAATGCTCACCTTTCCTCACCATGCCCAGCCTCGGGAGGAGCTCAATTCCGACGCCTCAACGTGTCTTCAGCAGAAAGCAAAATGGTCACCCCACTATCCCACACGTGAGTAATGACATCACCATCTCCCTTAAAGGCACAGACAACTATTCTAACGTTACCTGGATGGATGCCTAAGTACACTTTTAACGATACTGAATAATATCCGACGGTCACCCGGTTACAAGAAGAAATTTTTTTCAAATTAAAATAATACTGAGAACATGAGTTGTAAAGGATCCTTGAAAATGAGTCTGCAGGTTGTAGAATCAGTTCAGGTCTCTGGTGAATGGCATTATTCATGCCTGTTCAGAAACCTGATAGTTGTAAGGTAATACATGTTCCTGAACCTGGTGGTGTGGGACCTAAGGTTTCTGTTCTTCCTGCCTGGTGATAGTAGTGAGAAGAGAGATTTTTGATGATGGATGCTGTTTTCTTGTGGCAACGCTCCATGTAAATGTTCTTGATGGTGGACTTTGCCTGTGATGAACTGGGCTGTCTCCAACAGTTTCTGCAGCCTTGTTCATTCTTGTCACCTTTGTCTCAGAGCTGACATCAGAACACCTTTCAAGAGGGTGAACCCTCGCAAGGCATCAGGATCAGGCCCCGAAATGTGTTCTTGGTAGGGCACTGAAAACCTATGTCAATCAACTGACACGAGTGTTCAAGGACATCTTCAATCTCTCATTGCTGTAGTCAGGGGTTTCCACCTGCTTCAAACAATGACAATTATACCAGTGCCCAAGAAGAGCAGGGTGAGCTGCCTCAATGACTATCGCCCAGTTGCACTCACATCTTCTATGATAACGTGCTTAGAGAGGCTGGAATGAACTTGGACCCAATGCAATTTACCTATCACCACAATAGGTCTATGGTGGATGCAATCTTAATGGCTCTCCACTGGGCCTTTGTCCAACTGGACAATAAAAATATCTACATCATTCTGCTGTTTATTTATTACAGCTCAGCTTTCAATACCACCTTACCTCAGTACCAATCAACAAGCTGCAAAACCTGGGCCTCTGTACCTCCACCTGCAACTGGATCCTTGACTTCCTCACCAGGAGACCAGGGTCAGAGCAGATCAGAAATAACATCTCCTCCTTGCTGACAATCAACATTGACGAACATCAAGGATGCATGCTTAGCCCACTGTTCTACTCTCACTACATCCATAACTGTGTGGCTATGCACAGCTCAAACACCATCTATAACTTTGCTGTTGACACAACTATTGTTCGCAGAATTTCAAATGGAGATGAAGAGATGTACAGGAGTGAGATAGATCACAACTATCACAACTGATAGATCACAAGAGTGGTGTCACAATGACAATTTGCACTCAATGTCAGCAAGACCAAGGAATTGATTGTGGACTTCAGGAAAGGAAAGTCGAGGGAACACACACCAGTCCTCATCAAGTGATCAGCAGTGGAAAGGGTGATCTCTTTCAAATTCCGGAGTATCAACATCTCTGAAGCTTTATACCTGGGCCCAACATATTAATCCATTTAGGAAGAAATTTTCCATTGGGAGTTTGAGAATATTTGGTATGTCATCAAAAACTCCAGCAAATTTCTACAGATATAGCATAGGGAGCATTTTAACTGTTTGCACACCATCTGGTATGGAAGGGCCACAGCACAGGATCGGGAAAGAAACTGCTGATAGTGCTGATCTTGGGCACTACCTTCCACAGCATCAAGGACATCTTCAAAAGCTGATACCTCAAAAATGCGGCATCCATCATTAAGGAGCCTCATCACTCAGGACAGGCCCTGTTCGGATTGCTAACAATCAAGCAAGAGGTACAGCAGCCTGAGGATACACACACTATGCTTTAGGAACAGCTTCTTTCTCTCTTTCATCAGATACCTGAACTGATAATGAACCCATGTACACTACCTCACTATTTTAAAATCCCATTTCAAAGGTTTCAATGGTTTCAAAGGCACATTTAATGTCAGAGAAATGTATACAATATACATCCTGAAATTCTCTTTCTTCGCAACCATCCACAAAAACAGCAGTGTGCTCCAAAGAATAAATGAGAGTTAAAAGTTAGAACCACAAAGCCCTCCCCCAGCTCCCCCCTACCACACATGAGCAGTGTTAGAGTGAGTTTTGGGGTAGATGATTCATTTACACTTAAATGACTCTGGCCACCAATCTTCTGTTTGACAAAGTACTGTGGATTGAGTTCATAACAATGCATTTCCTAAAAGCTGTGAATACCAGACGCTGCTGACGCTGTAGTTTGACCGGATGCTGTAGTTTCTAAGACAGTTTTATCTATAATTTATAAATATGAATTGTCCTCTATGTTAGCAGGTAAAGTACCAAATAAATGTATTGTGGATTTAACTTGCATTCCTAAAGTCTGTGAATACCAACCCAGACATTTTGGTTTCAGGAGGAAAGGATGAAATCAGAAGGTGTGATATTTTGTGTGTAGCTTCAAAAGGAAGCATTGTCTATGCATTGTCTATAACTTTTTAAGTAGCGATTGCCTTTGTATTTAGCATATAAATATTGAGCCCACATTGGGCTAGCAGACCTTTCTACTGAAAGCATTTCCATCCATATGATGCCTGCTGTACCTTGTTGTGTCAAATAAAGAAGCTGCTTTGTATCTACCAGTGACTCTGTCTCTCCTGTGATTTCATCTACATTACAACAAGCAGCTGCAAAGCAACGATCCCCACTCCCCCACCAGCAAAAAAAGCATCAGCACCCCCCACCAAGCACTCAAGCACGCAGCAAAGCATCAATAAAGACAGAGACTTGCAGTATGTCAAAGACTACTCATTCAACCAGTAATTCTACATACCACAGGCTCTCTCTCTCTCTCTCTCTCTCCCTAATAAGGGAAAAAGAGATATCTCCGTTTCACAGCGAGAGGGGAAAACAAACAACTTGCTGACTTATGTTAAGAAGCCGTTGCGTCGCTTTTTCTGAGCTCTGTGCCCAAAGAACTCAGGTCTCTGAGCAAACAGCCAGCAGCCAGCTTGCTGCTTTCCATCTTCTGCCTCTCACGACACATTGATTTCCTGCAGAGGCAGTGACCTCGAGTCCACCCACCTCCAGAGCCACAAGATCCCACAACTCTGAAGGCGCACTAGTCTTCTAGGCCGCATCCTTGGTAGTATATCGAACAGCGGCTGGTCATGAGACCCCCGGGATTGGGTCCCATTCCCACAAAGAACGAAAGTCAGTGTGTAACTCCAGGTCAGGGTCTTCAAAAGAACCCTGAAAGGGAAAAATGGAGATATGAAAGATAGAAATAGAGCCTTTTCTGAAGATGCAAGCAAAGGAGTTGCCATTAGGCGCTATCATCTCCTGAGGTCCACCCATCTATGTACTTTGCTCTATGTATTTAATTTAATTTAATTTAATATATTTATATTTCTTATTGTAATATATAGTTCTTTATTATTCATCACACAGTCCTGTTGCTGCAAAACAAGAAATTTCATGATATGTGCCAATGATATTAAACCTAATTCTGGTTCTGATTCAGATCCTGTACCTTTGTGTGTCCATACCAGGCTGTAATACAACCACTTAGGATACTCGCCATTGTGTATCTCTAGGAATTTGTCAAATGTTTTGGTGACATGCTGAATCTACACCAACATCTAAGAAAGTAAAGCCACTATTTTGCCTTCTTTGTGATGACACTAATGTGCTGGTCCCAGGAAGGTTCCTCTAATATGTTAATGCCAAGAAATTTAAAGCTACTGACCTTATCCATCTCTGTTCCCCAGTGAGGAATGGCTCATGGATTTCTAGTTTCTTCCTCCTGTAGTCAATAATCAGCTCTTTGGTTTTGCTGATGTTGAGTAAGAGGCTGTTGTTGTGGTATGATTTTACTGATTTTCATTCTTGCCCCTTCATGCCAACGGTTACCACCTTCGATTCAGCTAGTAACAGTGGTGTCATCAGCAAACTTAATTACGACTTCGTAGGTGTACTTAGTCACACAATTATGGGTACAAAGTGAGTAGAGAGGAGACTAAGCATACAGCCTTGTGGTTCACTAGTGCTGATGGTGAGCGTGGAGGAGATGTTACCAATCCATACTAACTGGGCTCTGCAAGTGAAGAAATCAAGGATTCCGTTCCACAAGGAAGTACCAAGGCCAAGTCTTGGAACTCAATTATTAATTTTTCAGGGTGTTAGTGTTGAATGCTGAGCTGTAGTCAATGAAGAGCATCCTGATGTATGCATCTTCAATTCCAGGTGTTTCACAGCTGAGTGAAGAGCCAATGAAATTGCATCTGCTGTTGACCTGAGTGACACTTGGCAAATTGGAGTGTATCCAGGTCACACTTCAGGCAAGAGCTGATATGCTTCATGACCAACCTCTTGAAGCAATTCATCACAGTGAGTGCATAGTAATTGCTGCTGGGAGATAGTCGCTGAGGCAGATTAACACAGTCTTCTTGAGCACCAGTATGACTGAAGGTTGCTTGAAGCACTCTGTCATAATTCTCACTACTTTGCTTTAATACAACCTAACATTAAAGTTGTTATCATGACCGAGGAATAATTGATCATATTAAAATATTTCAGTGACATGGATGTATAGAAATCCAAACTGGAAATATCATTTTGATGTCTGATTGATAAAGTCAATCTATGTTTTAAAAACACATTTCAGCTATGCACAGATTTGCAAAAGGAGATGAATATTATTTGCTAATTGACCACTGAGAAATTTGCAGAATGTTGGAAAATTGCACCCTTTTGTACTCTGTCCAGAACCAGATGAAATATTGATCTTCGCGTACCCATCTTGAGCAGAAGCATGAATGACATGATTGGTACAGTGCAGGAGGAAGCCTGTTGATACCGGACTGGCTCAATTTATGAGTAATCTAGCTGGTCCTTCTCCCTATACCCCGGCATTTGAATGCCACAACTGAATTTGACTCCACTCCTCCCTGTCGTGGCAGTGAATTCTAATCTTTAAAAACATACTGCAAAAAAATACTTTAGTTCATGGCACTTTTGAGAAATAGTTCATTGGAGTAGATAGCATTCTTTCATCTTTTGCTTCAAGCATTTCAAATTCATCTGCAGTACCAGCTTAGTGGCCTCTTAAAGACTGAACATGGATGCCTTTCATCTGAGGCACTGCTCTGGAAGTGCATCATCAGCAATATTAATATCTCGAGAGGTGAGAAAGGCATCAAGATTCATGACACTGCCAGGTTGTGAAGAACTGTTGAAGGTTTGAGGACTTCTTTGAAAATTCAGTTGTTTTGAACACAGTCTTCACCAAAATGGGAATGTAGAAGTATTTGCCAACAACATTTAAAGGAGGAAATAATTCATTTAAAATAGAATGTATTACCATAAATTCTGGTGTATAAGCCGAGAATTTGTCCCTTAATTTTGGTCCTAAAATTAGGGGGTCGGCTTATACAGAGGGTGCGAACTTTGGGAAAATGAATACACGGAATACAGGTCATAATTATTGGCTGTTTTTGAGTCAAATACAAAACAAAATACAAACGCTTATGAAATCTACACAAAAGATCTACAAAACACATTCTGTTTCTCAATTTACTTGTGCACACTGTTGTCATCAAACGTTCAGAGCTTGAAACTCTCACACTCTTCATTATCTGACTCTCCAAAAATTGCACTCCATTCTTCGGCAGTCACCATATCATCGTAAGGATTGTCAATTTCTGCTTCGACATCATCATTTGCAGCTTTATTGGCTGCCAAATCTCCATCAACTTCTTCCCAAAGCAAGTGATCTTCAGTGCCATCCAAAGCATTACTGATGCTGCACTTCTTGAAGGCCTTCACTCGACCTTCATTTCCTCCCATGATTGCATTACCCACTCTGCAAACTGTAGCTAGAGATGTGCTGGAGTGAATGACTGATTTCCAGGCATCATCCATTCTTTCCACTGTCGACGCATGAATTCTTTGAATGGTTTGTTTAAACTCACATCTAGTGGCTGGAGCACGGACGTCAAACCACCGGGGATTAGATTAGATAAGATTATGAGGACACGCAGTCCTATTTTATTGTCATTTAGTAATGCATGCATTAAGAAATGATACAATGTTTTTCCAGAATGATATCACAGAAACACATGACAAACCAAGACTGAAAAACTAACAAAAACCATATAATTATAACGTATAGTTAGAACAGTACAAAGTAATACCGTAATTTGATAAGAACAGACCATGGGCACGGTAAAGTCTCAAAATCTCTCGAAAGTCCCATCACCTCACGCAGACGGTAAACCTCCAGCACCTCAAATTGCCGATGCAGCATCCCAGAAGCATCCGACCACAGTCCAACTCTGAGTTCGTCCGAAAACTCCGAGCCTCCAACTAGCTTTCTGACACCGATGCTCCGAGCACCATCTCTGCCGAGCGCTTCGACCCCGGCCCCGGCAACAGGCAATAGGCAAGGGTGAGGATTTGGGGCCTTCCCTCCGGAGATTCTCAATTGCACCGTAGCAGCGGCAGCGAAGCAGGCATTTCAGAAGTTTCTCCAGATGTTCCTCTGTGTTTCTTCACGTCTATCTCTATCAAATCAGGATTGTGCATGGCATCCTACTTCACAGATACGATATCATTCGGAATGGCCGCGCGCGCTGTGTCGCACCGCCATCTTCTCCTCCCTCATTGGGTGACTGCAATGTCCGTACTTTCAGCTTTCAATGCTGCTTTTGTCTCACCTGACAAGTGCGCTTTGAACATGTCCCAGACAAGTAGCGACTTCTCCTTCCTGAAATCTTCGGGACATCGATGCCACACCTCTTTAACCCACTTCAAGCAACCCGCTTCGTCCATCCAGCCACATTCTTGAACGTAAACAACAACACCCCGCAGGAATTTTTCTTCTTTGGGAATGTTTTCCTCTTAAAAATCACCATTGGTGGTAGTTTGGTCCCATCAGCCATACACGTTAACACGACAGTAAAATGTTGCTTCTCATGTCCAGGTGTTTTGACAAGGACTGTTTTCTCCCCCTTCTGATTGACAGTGCGGTTGCCAGCAAAATCAAAGAACATTGGTGTCTCGTCCATATTGCCAATCGGTGAGAGCGGGTAAGAATGTGCCTTTCGATGCTTGATTACAAATGATTGGGAGGCCGTAATCTTATTCTCAAGGTCCCTCAGCAACCTCTGAGCAATCTTTGTTTTTTGTCTCAACACAAGATTACGTCTATTCATAAATTGGATGCACCAACTTCGCGTAGCTTTGAAATTTTGGCTGACCTCACGGTGTTTTTCAGCCCATTTCAACACTTGAACTCGAATCATTTCTCTGGTAACAATGTATCCAGACGATCGCTGGGGATTCACCGACTCTAAAACTTTTTCTTCCAGTTCTGCCCACTGGCATGCTTTCCCGTGGTTTGCACATTTCGTCTTTGGCATTTCCCTCAGCGTGTCCTCTGCCTTTCTCCACTCTCTCACTTGTTTCTCATTTACACTAAACTTCTTAGCAGTTGCAGAATTATTCGTTCCTTTAGCAAAATCAACAACCTTCAGCTTGAAGCCAGCATCATATTGCATTCGTTTTAAACTTTTGTACATGGTGGTCGCAAACTCAATACTGAGTACACGTACTGATCCCACCACCCAGTGTTATGTTTTAACGAGATTACGATGGGTACTAAATGGTTTTACGGGGGTTACATTTCATAGGATTCTTTACCATTGGGAAACTAATCCAAAACTTCCCTCCCCGATTTATCTATTAGGAATTAGCTTATAACGCTCTATAATGTGTAGGCCTATTTTCTTAGCAGGTACTGGTTCACAAAATTTCCAGGTTCCGGATCCAGCAAAGCTGAGTACCGGCATGTGAGATCTTGTGATCTTTTCTGGCTAAATCAAAAACCTCTACAAAAGGGGTCGGCTTATACAAAGTCACTTTTTTTCACCTTGAAAATGGGGGTGGGGGGTGTGGGTCGGTTTATACACCGGAATTTACAGTAATTTTTTAGGACTATTTGTTGATGATGTCAACATTGAACCCAGAGTTAACTTTACATTGCACACTGTAGTGCTAAGCAGTAGGATAACATGCATAATTACCTAACTGTGGTGGTGAGAGCAAGAAGGGTTAAAATTATTCTATGCTGTTCACCACATTTATGGTAAATAGAATTAATTTTGTACCACAAGTGAGAGTGAGCAGGAGAACTTGGACCAGCACTGACCTGGAGGTGCCTGACAAGCCCTGTCCATTACCCTTGAGATGACTGGAATTCCCAGAAGCAACCATACTTGAAGCATTGTGTGCAGTTCTGATTGCCTCGCTCGATGAAGCATGTTTTTAAGGCAGAGAGCATACAGAGAAAATTCAGAAGGGTATTGCTTGATCTGGAGGCCTTAAGTTATAATGAGAAATTGGATAAGCTGTGACTGTTTTCTCTTAGAAAAGGAGGTTGAGGAGTGATCTTATAAAGGATAATAAAACTGTAAGGGGAGTGGAGACTGTAGATAACAGAAGTCTATTCCCAGGGTAGGGGAGTTCAAAACTAGAGGGCGTAAGGTGAGAAGTGAAAGATTGAAAGGACCTGCGAATGGTTAAGTATATGGAATGAGCTATCAGAAGAACTGGTAGAGATGGGTAAAATTTGGACAGCTTCATGAATCAGAAAGGTTTAAAGGGAAATGGCCAATTACAGGCAGATGGAACTAACTTGGATAGGCATCATTGATGACATAGATGAGTTGAGGTGAAGGGGCTGGTTCCATATCTTTCAGCAGTATGATTCCATTTGGCTTCCATTTGGCACTGTAGAACTAGACAGGCCCAGAAATATACAGTTCCACGATTCTATTGAATCCATGAGGAAAGGCATCATCTGACAGGAATGTATGTTAATGGCCCAAGTGCTGTGAGTGAGTGAGAGAGAGAGAGAGACACTGAAGCTGATCAGCAGTTCACTGACTTATAATAGGAACTGTGCAGTGGTAACATAATACTAAATAAATGCCGCTTTTTAACAGCATTCATCTAAATGATGGTCTGCTTTTCTAGAACCAGGACAACAGTAAGCAGGGAGCATTGACATGGCTCTGCTTTTGGTCACATCTTGAACATAGAACATAGAAATCTACAGCACATTACAGGCCCTTCGGCTCACAATGTTGTACTGACCATGTAACCTATTCTAGAAACTGTCTAGAATTACACTACCGCATAGCCCTCTGTTTTTCTATGCTCCATGTACCTAACTAAGAGTCCCTTAAAAGACCCTATTGTATCCGCCTCTACCACTGTCACTGACAGTGCATTCCGCGCACACACCACTTTGTGTGAAAAACTTACTTCTGACATCCCCTTTGTACCTGCTTCCAAGTACCTTAAAACTATGCCCCTTCGTGTTAGCCAATTCAGCCCTGGGAAAAAGCCTCTGGCTATCCATATGATCAATGCCTCTCATCGTCTTATACACCACTATTAGGTCACCTCTTATCCTCCATCATTCCAAGGAGAAAAGGCCAAGTTCACTCAACCTATTGTCATAAGGCATGCTCCCCAATTCAGGCAACATCTTTGTAAGTCTCTTCTGCACTTTCTCTATAGTTTCCACATCCTTCCTGTAGTGAGGTGACCAGAACTGAACACAGTACTCCAAGTGGGGTCTAAGGTTTTATATAGCTGTAACATTACTACACAGCTCTTGAACTCAATCTCATGGTTGATGAATACCAACCCGCCATACGCTTTCTTGATGACACTGTCAGCCTGCGCAGCGGCTTTGAGTGTCCTATGGACATGGACCCCAAGGTCTCTCTGATCCTCTACACTGCCAAGAGTTTTACCATTAATATTATATTCTGTCTTCATATTTGGCCTACCAAAATGAACCACTTCACACTTATCTGGATTGAACTACATCTGCCACTTCTCAGCCCAGTTCAGCATCTTATCAATGTCCAACTGTAACCTCTGACAATCCTCCAGACTATCCACAACACCTCCAACTTCTGTGTCATTGGCAAACTTTCTAACCCACCCTTCTACTTCCTTATCCAGGGCAATTATAAAACTCACAAAGAGGAGGGGTCCTGGAACCGATTCATGCAGAACACCACTGGTCACTGTCCTCCATGTAGAATATGAACTATCTACAACCACCCTTTGCCTTCTGTGGGCATGTCAATTCTGGATCCACAAAGCAAAGTTTCCTTGGATCCCGTGCCTCATTACTTTCTGAATTAGCCTCGCATGAGAAACCTTATCAAATGCCTTACTGAAATCCATTATACACTTCATCCTCTACTCCATCAATGTGTTTTGTTACATCCTCCAAGAATTCAATCAGGTTTGTAAGGCATGACCTGCCCTTGATAAAGCTATGCTGACTATAGTCATAGTCATAGTCATAGTCGTACTTTATTGATCCCGGGGGAAAATGGTTTTCGTTACAGTTGCACCATAAATAATAAATAGTAATAGAACCATAAATAGTTAATTAGCAATATGTAAATTATACCAGTAAATTATGAAATAAGACCAGGACCAGCCTATCGACTATCCGTAATCAGATAATATCTCTCCAAATGCTCATAAATATTGCCTTTCAGGATCATCTCCAACAACTTGCCCACTGAAGTAAGAAGAACTGGTCTATTATTTCCTGGGTTATCTCTACTCCCTTTCTTAAACAAAGGAACAATAGCAGAAATGAGAGGAAGGAAGTTAAATACTACCATAATGAAACACTAATCAGCAGGAACATGCATACTCGCAAGCGTGATTTCCAAGCCCATTCTGTAGCCCGCCTTCAAGGTTACACGGACCGCCTGGTTATGACAGTCGCCAACCTCTCTAAGTGCAGCTTCCAAGGCACCAGAGACCTGTGTTTGCTGAGAGACTTGTTCAGGATGTCATGGGCTAGAACACAAGAACATTCTTCAGAACCATACCTCTCCCAATCTGCAAGATACTGGATCCTGCCCGACACCCAGCGAGATGCAACAAATAGAACAGAATGGATCAGGAAACTTTCTATCAAGTGGGGTGGACAGAGAGGGGTGAGGTGAGTGGAGCTAGGGTGGAGGTAGTCACCCACTTGAGCTGGGAAACATGGAACACTGTTTGAACCTTTATTGATGATGGTAGACACATTCTATATGAGACTTTGTTGATAACCTTCACCACTATGAAGGGCCCCATGTAGTGTGGGGCCAACTTGCAGCTCTCAACTTTCAAGGGAAGATTGCTAAACGCCAGCCAGACATTTTCTCCTGGCTTGAGGGGCCTCACCTGTCAGTGGAGCCATCAGCCTGCCTAGCATTTCTGAGCACGCAGCAGAGAAGCCCTGGTACGTCTCCATATGCACTGGTAGCATTGAACCACCTGTTCAGCAACAGGAGCTCCTACATCAGTCTCCTGGTTAGTGAAAAGCAATGGCTGAAATCCCTTTTGGCATTCAGTTGTGGGCATGCCATTGGAGAATGATAGTTGATTATTGTGGGCCCAAATTTTGGCAGCTCCAGGACATAGGGTTGGAGGAGACAAGGCAGTACAGGATTGTCCCAGGCTTCTGATTTATTCTCTCAGTTTAGCTATTAGATTAGAGTTGGAAACCAGATGAGAAGCTGGTCGTGATTCCCACAAGAGAACAGAATGCCTTTTGAAAACACTGTGGTCCTCGATCAGCAATCAGACACTTTGTCCTGAGGGAAGACATGGAGCCTGAACACATGCTGAAGCATAAGTTTGACAGGAGCTTAGGAAGAGCAATGAAGTGGGCAGCATTGGAGAACTGGTCCCCAAACACCAGAGTTGCAGTGTTTCCATCGGACACGGGCATGAAATCTTCTGAGAGGTGGGACCAGGGGCAGTAAGGCACAGGCTGCGGTCAGAGCAGATGCAGGGTGCTGACGTGACGTCTTATTCTGGGCATATGGGACAGGCAGAGATAAAGTCACAGACGGCCTGAGACATAGATGACAAGCAAAATTGTCTCTTGATAAATTCCAGGGTCTATTGAATTCCTAAATGTCCTGCCGGATGGGAGCAGTGTCCCCATTCCAACACTCTGGCATGCACTGTGACAGGCACCGGTTGGGAGGCCTTCCACTCAGGTTGGATCCGACTGTTGGGCGGCCTTCATCTCCACCGCTATTCCCCAAATCACCAGACTAGTAATGCAAGAGTGAGGAAGGATGGACTCTTGATTGACATTGTCCTCAGTCACGTCCAACTACTGGAAGAGATCATTGGCCTTGGTATTCTTGTTGCTGACGTCAGAACATTTAGATATGGCCCAAATGTGTGTGTGTGTGTGTGTGTGTGTGTGTGTGTGAGAGAGAGAGAGAGAGAGACAGACAGACAGACACTGCAGTGGGTCAAGTGTTCACAGAATTTAATGCAATTCTGCAGAATTTTAAGGGAAAGGAAAACAATAAAGGCTAGGCCAACAGGACCGTTAATTAAAACTCTCAAACTGAAAGTAAAATGCCAACAGTGTGGCTGAAAGCAATATCTAAATACTAAATAAATGCTGCTCCTTTCCAGAGTCAGTCAAAATGGTAGTCCTCTTTCTCAGACAAGGACAAGGGTAAGCAAAGAGCATAATATTGCAGTGCTTTGCTTAAGTCTTGACAAGACTACGACAAAAAGAAGTGAAAAGAAGTGATTTAAGTACTACCATAATGGCCCAGTAATTAACTGGACTGTGCATATTCACTAGCGCAATTGCCAGACCTACTGCGCAGCCCACCTGCGGGGGTGTATAAACTCCACAGCAGAGTCTGTGGTTGTGACAGGGCCCCACTCTCTCTAGGCACAGCTCCTAAGGCTCAATAGGCCTGTGCCCATGGGAAGCCTTGGATGAGAGATTTACCCATGATTTCACCTACCAGGGTCGAAGAATGTTCTTTAGAACCATACCATTCCTAATCCATAAGGTACCGGACCTTGCCCTGTACCTTGCAAGGTGCCAGGAGGCACCACACTGTAGAACCATCCACCAAGTGGGAAGGAAGTGGGAGAAGAGGGAGGTGGGGTGACTGGAGCCAGGGAGGAGGTAGTAACTGATTTGAACTGGGAAACATGGAACACTGGGTGGATCTTCATTGATGATGGTAGGCACAATCTATACAAGACCTTGTTGATAGCCTTTTCCATCACAAACGGTCCCACATATCGTGGGACCAACTTGCAGCTCTCAATATTGAGAGCAAGATACCTTCTTTCCTGGCTTGAGAGGCCTCGTCTGTCAGTAGAGCCGATCAGCCTGCGGGGCAGAACCTTCATATTGTTGAAAATGGGTGTTTCATTCTGCCAGTTAGTGGCAGTCCATGTCAGAGCTCACCCAGTCGAGAGAGATATGATAATGGCAATCTTTGCTTGGTCAGTAACATGCAGGCATGGCTGGAGCTTTAACTGTAAGATGCACTGGAACAGGATATTTTGGCATTAGCTTGGGGATCCCTCAAAGCATTCGGGCACTGGAATCCATTGTTCCAAGGGAGGAGGTTGAATGGTGCGGGATTGCAGTAACAAGACGGAGAGTTGTTTGAGAGCGTGAGGGTGCCGAGCAGATAGTCAATTGTTTCCTGCTGCTCTGCATTGTCTGCTCATGTTGCTCCTTTGGGCAAGCAGACTCTTCTAGTTCAGTCATTGGTTCACTCATCCTGTCAGGCAATGTGAAGGAGGTTTGACCCAAATGCAAAGCAGCAGAGCCAATTTAGCGGTGAGCATTAACTTTAACAATAAACTTCAAAATAACAAGGACCAAGAGGGAACAGATACTAAACATGACAAGTCAACAAGGTAACTGAAGACTAGATGCCTCAGGGTTAGATTATATTTATAAGGACAGTGGGAAAATCATCCCTCTTGTGCTACTTGGGCTCAGTTAGGGTTAGGGTCAGGTTTAGGGTTAGGTAAGTGAATGGTGCCAGCTGGCACTTTCTAGACTGCAGTACAATGTGCCAATGGACATGCTTGGTGAGGCCAGTGCAAATGCTTTGTGAGAATGGGCTGTGATCTGAGATCCTGCCACCAATGGGCACTGAGGGCCTGAGTCATTTATAAGTGTCCTGCAGACACTTGAATGATGTACTGTTCAAAGAGGCAATATGAATGCCATTGGTGCTTTGAACATAGAATGTATTAAATTGATAACATAATGCACCTATAGACAGGATGACTCTGAATGCAAATAAAATTATGTACCATTTTGTACTTCTTACATACAATTTTAATTCTTTGAATAAAGTCTATTTTTTGAAATAAAATAGCTAAACATCTGAAAGAATACCAATTATTTCTGACTAAAGAGGAAAGAAAACCTTAAAATGTTGAAAAACTACAATTAAAAGTAAGTGATGCCAAAACAATGCAGGTTTATAATTTATAGACTTGCTTTGGTTAGCTGATTGATTTTATATAAGTCAATATCTCCTAAGATGTCAACTAACGTCAACTGGCTCTAAGCTCAGTCTCAAAGAACTTGCTAGCTGTTATCAGGAAAACAGGACTGAGAAATGGTAAATGTTCACTTCATGAAAGATCAGATTGGATGTACATAGATTTCCTTGGTTAGTGATACAATTGAAGTATCAATGGTGTTGATCTGTTGGTACCTGTGTGAAATTCTTCAGGTATAGGAGAGTGGAATTTGAAATATTTTTTAGAAGTGACAGATTGTAAAAATGGTGTAATTTGTTTTATAAAGTTTGGAAAAGGCAGTGGTGAACCAACTACATGGTGAAGCAAGGTAAATGCTAGAAAGCTACCATCCCAGAAATTATTTTTATGTCTGAATTACATCAGGTTTAGTTTTACCTGCAGAAGAGAACATGCATTCCTGAGAGGCTACAAAAAAAGTTGAATTTCCCACTGTTTTCTAATTTTCCCTAAAATGCTGAAAAATCAAGAATACCTATGCAGCTACTGCAGCCCACTCTGAGACCCTGCTTTTGCTTTGTCCTCTCTGCCACCTTGAAGGTAATGGTTGAAGGAATACCATGCATACAAAGTACATTCAAAAATATAAGTTCAGTTTGAATACTATGGCCATTCTGTTGAGGTCATTAAATTTAATTTTGCCCTTCTCTGGAGATCAAAAAGTTGGCATCAATTTTGACAGCTACTTCCCTTTTTATTGTGCATTTCATAGTCCTAGTCTCAAATCTCTGAAGCCAGACTTCAGCGTTATAGGAAATCCACATAGACCTTCAGTAAGATGGCAGTGCGCTCAGATACAGCGACCTCTCAGGGGCCATCCAAAGGTGATTTTTTTCTTTTTTAAATGTATTTTTCATGATCGCAAGATAATGCTGGACTCCCAGAACTTTGGGTAATGCAGGTCTACCTCAACTAGCTGCTCACTGGCAGAGGAGTTAGACTTGGTGCAGACTGTCTTACTGCCTGCTACAGGAAGGCATTGAAGGCGTCGGAGCTGGAGCGTGTAGGCGGCATGCAATGTAGCCATTGGTGATTGTCTTGGACTTTTCTCTTGCGATTGCAAGACCCTGTTGGGTATCAATAATGTAAGATGCTGCAGGCCTGTTCCCCTTGATTAGTGGTGAGACAGACGGCAGGGGAGCTGCGTGGCCACAGTTCACCTGAACTGCATTTTTGAACAATATTTGCACATGTTCCTATGACCTGACACAGACAACTTATATATTAAAGGCCAGTTTTCTGATTCATGTTATATAATTGAGTGCTGACTATTTCCTCTGGAAAGATCAGAACGATGGGAAAGGGTGTGGATGTCAGTCTTCAATAATGTGTTAATTAGTGATGCAGCTGAAACTAAAATTTTCATCGGTGCTTATTCAGGTCTCCCATGTATTGTACTGAGGGTCTAGTCCAAATGCAGTTTCATTGTTCTTCATGACGGAACAAGAAGAGGTGTTATTCTCACCCATGGTGCTTTCCTTGATTCAGATCTTTTTTTGTAACATACCTTCCATTCTGTGATGTATGTGGTATGAAGAATACACAAAACTATGTAATCAATAACATCAGTAATAAAAGATTCCACTTTCATCATGTTCAGTTAATAACCACACACTTTAGTGCTCCAGTCATGTTCAGTTGCACATATTGTGCCTTGATAGGGCTGATTACCTATCCAAGCAAAGCTATCTTTATTACAGAAGTAAAACCATTAGAACTTTTGGGAGCACATTCAGCATGCAGAACACACATGTACAAATGCAAGACCCTCAGATATCATCCCAAAGCAGGCTAAGGATATAATAAAATGTCAGAAATCTCCAAATCATGACAATGAATAGAATTGTTTAATTCAATAGTTACTAAAGAACAGCCTTAAAATGTTTGACAGTGTGTGTCTCTGCTAGGCAAGGCCTATTCAAGCCTCATTATTGTCAAGATGAATGGAAATTTGGAGAGTTTGCTGGAAACAAAATTTCTGGAAATACCAAGGACATATTGAAAACGTAAACACAAGGAAATCTGCAGATGCTGGAATTTCAAGCAACAACACTTCACCTGTGAGTCAGCTGGGGCGATATACTGCGTCCGGTGCTCCTGATGTGGCCTTCTATATATTAGCAAGACCGGACGCAGACTGGGAGATCGTTTCGCTGAACACCTACGCTCTGTCCGCCAGAGAAAGCAGGATCTTCCAGTGACCACAGATCTTAATTCCCCATCCCATTCCCATTCTGATATGTCTATCCACGGCCTCCTCTACTGTCAAGATGAAGCCATACTCAGGTTGGAGGAACAACACCTTATATTCCGCCTGGGTAGCCTCCAACCTGATGGCATGAACATTGACTTCTCAAACTTCCGCTAATGCCCCACCTCCCCCTCGTACCCCATCCATTATTTATTTATATACACACATTCTTTTTCTCTCTCTCCTTTTTCTCCCTCTGTCCCCCTCACTATACGCCTTGCCCAACCTCTGGTTTCTCCCCCCTCCTCCTTTTATTTCTCCCTAGGCGTCCCGTCCCATGATCCTCTCATATCCCTTTTGCCAATCACCTGTCCAGCTCTTGGCTCCATCCCTTCCCCTCCTGTCTTCTCCTATCATTTTGGATCTCCCCCTTCCCCTCCCACTTTCAAATCTCTTACTAGCTCTTCTTTCAGTTAGTCCTGACTAAGGGTCTCAGCCTGAAACATCGACTGTACCTCTTCCTAGAGACACTGCCTGGCCTGCTACATATTGAAAACACTCTGTTATGTTATTGTCTCAATGAATTTATGAGTTAACTTATTTTGCCGCTATGCATATGCCATGTGAACCTTTGCAATCCTCATTACCATGAGGACCTCCATTCATTGGGGTTGACCATGGATGATGTGCCCTAGCTGTCTATGTGATATGGAAGCCAGTATGCAAGCCAGGGAAGTACGATAAGGAGATCAAGCTATTGCCCATGCAGCAGGCTCTCCCTCTCCACACAACTAATGAATCCAAAGGAACAGCAGACACCAACACACTTTGGCAACAGCAGCATCACAGGAGTTACTAATCTGCAGAAACTCAGCTTAAGACTGCCTGAGGGGCTTCAACTCCAGATCATTCCTCAGGTTTACTCCCAAAGCCTTCCCCAAGAGTAGGTATAGCCGCAAGGCAGTGGAGGTTTGAGATCAGAGCTTTCCTTCTCCTAGTTGAGCTGCCAACCACGACTGACAAGACCCATCTGCGTGAATCATTACCATGCTTTTGCCCAGTGTAGATCTTGCAATTAGGAAATACCAATGTGAACCTGAGAATTAGAGCAATAGACAGTTAACGAGAAACATAGAAACATAGAAACATAGAAAATAGGTGCAGGAGTAGGCCATTTGGCCCTTCGAGCCTGCACCGCCATTTATTATGATCATGGCTGATCATCCAACTCAGAACACCGCCCCAGCCTTCCCTCCATACCCCCTGACCCCCGTAGCCACAAGGGCCATATCTAACTCCCTCTTAAATATAGCCAATGAACTGGCCTCAACTGTTTCCTGTGGCAGAGAATTCCACAGATTCACCACTCTCTGTGTGAAGAAGTTTTTCCTAATCTCGGTCCTAAAAGGCTTCCCCTCTATCCTCAAACTGTGACCCCTCGTTCTGGACTTCCCCAACATCGGGAACAATCTTCCTGCATCTAGCCTGTCCAATCCCCTTAGGATCTTATACGTTTCAATCAGATCCCCCCTCAATCTTCTAAATTCCAACGAGTACAAGCCCAGTTTATCCAGTCTTTCTTCATATGAAAGTCCTGCCATCCCAGGAATCAATCTGGTGAACCTTCTCTGTACTCCCTCTATGGCAAGGATGTCTTTCTTCAGATTAGGGGACCAAGACTGCACACAATACTCCAGGTGTGGTCTCACCAAGGCCTTGTACAACTGCAGTAGTACCTCCCTGCTCCTGTACTCAAATCCTCTCGCTATAAATGCCAGCATACCATTCGCCTTTTTCACCGCCTGCTGTACCTGCATGCCCACTTTCAATGACTGGTGTATAATGACACCCAGGTCACGTTGCACCTCCCCTTTTCCTAATCGGCCACCATTCAGATAATAATCTGTTTTCCTATTTTTGCCACCAAAGTGGATAACTTCACATTTATCCACATTAAATAGCATCTGCCATGAATTTGCCCACTCACCCAACCTACCCAAGTCACCCTGCATCCTCTTAGCATCCTCCTCACAGCTAACACTGCCACCCAGCTTCGTGTCATCCGTAAACTTGGAGATGCTGCATTTAATTCCCTCATCCAAGTCATTAATATATATTGTAAACAACTGGGGTCCCAGCACTGAGCCTTGCGGTACCCCGCTAGTCACTGCCTGCCATTCTGAAAAGGTCCCGTTTATTCCCACTCTTTGCTTCCTGTCTGCTAACCAACTCTCCACCCACACCAATACCTTACCCCCAATACCGTGTGCTTTAAGTTTGCACACTAATCTCCTGTGTGGGACCTTGTCAAAAGCCTTCTGAAAATCCAAATATACCACATCCACTGGTTCTCCCCTATCCACTCTACTAGTTACATCCTCAAAAAATTCTATGAGATTCGTCAGACATGATTTTCCTTTCACAAATCCATGCTGACTTTGTCCGATCATTTCACCGCTTTCCAAATGTGCTGTTATCACATCCTTGATAACAGACTCCAGCAGTTTCCCCACCACCGACGTTAGGCTAACCGGTCTATAATTCCCTGGTTTCTCTCTCCCTCCTTTTTTAAAAAGTGGAGTTACATTAGCCACCCTCCAATCCTCAGGAACTAGTCCAGAATCTAACGAGTTTTGAAAAATTATCACTAATGCATCCACTATTTCTTGGGCTACTTCCTTAAGCACCCTGGGATGCAGACCATCCGGCCCTGGGGATTTATCTGCCTTCAATCCCTTCAATTTACCTAACACCACTTCCCTACTAACATGTATTTCGCTCAGTTCCTCCATCTCACTGGACCCTCTGTCCCCTACTATTTCTGGAAGATTATTTATGTCCTCCTTAGTGAAGACAGAACCAAAGTAATTATTCAATTGGTCTGCCATGTCCTTGCTCCCCATAATCAATTCACCTGTTTCTGCCTGCAGGGGACCGACATTTGTCTTTACCAGTCTTTTCCTTTTTACATATCTATAAAAGCTTTTACAGTCCGTTTTTATGTTGCCTGCCAGTTTTCTCTCATAATCTTTTTTCCCCTTCCTAATTAAGCCCTTTGTCCTCCTCTGCTGAACTCTGAATTTCTCCCAGTCCTCAGGTGAGCCACTTTCTCTGGCTAATTTGTATGCTGCTTCTTTGGAATTGATACTATCCCTAATTTCTCTTGTCAGCCACGGGTGCATTACCTTCCTTGATTTATTCTTTTGCCAAACTGGATGAACATTTGTTGCAGTTCATCCATGCAACCTTTAAATGCTTGCCATTGCATATCCACCGTCAATCCTTTAAGTGTCATTTGCCAGTCTATCTTAGCTAATTCACGTCTCATACCTTCAAAGTTACCCCTCTTTAAGTTCAGAACCTTTGTTTCTGAATTAACTATGTCACTCTCCATCTTAATGAAGAATTCCACCATATTATGGTCACTCTTACCCAAGGGTCCTCTCACGACAAGATTGCTAATTAACCCTTCCTCATTGCTCAAAACCCAGTCCAGAATAGCCTGCTCTCTAGTCGGTTCCTCGACATGTTGGTTCAAAAAACCATCCCGCATGCATTCCAAGAAATCCTCTTCCTCAGCACCTTTACCAATTTGGTTCACCCAATCTACATGTAGATTGAAGTCACCCATTATAACTGCTGTTCCTTTATTGCACACATTTCTAATTTCCTGTTTAATACCATCTCCGACCTCACTACTACTGTTAGGTGGCCTGTACACAACTCCCACCAGCGTCTTCTGCCCCTTAGTGTTACGCAGCTCTACCCATATCGATTCCACATCTTCCCGGCTTATGTCCTTCCTTTTTATTGCGTTAATCTCTTCTTTAACCAGCAACGCCACCCCACCTCCCCTTCCTTCATGTCTATCCCTCCTGAATAGTGAATATCCCTGAACGTTGAGCTCCCATCCCTGGTCACCCTGGAGCCATGTCTCTGTGATCCCAACTATATCATAATCATTAATAACAATCTGCACTTTCAATTCATCCACCTTATTACGAATGCTCCTTGCATTGACACACAAAGCCTTCAGGCGCTCTTTTACAACTCTCTTAGCCCTTATACAATTATGCTGAAAAGTGGCCCTTTTTAATGCTTGCCCTGGATTTGTCGGCCTGCCACTTTTACTTTTCTCCATAGTACTTTTTGTTTCTACCCTTACTTTACACCCCTCTGTCTCTCTGCACTGGTTCCCATCCCCCTGTAGTGAACTAACCTCCTCACGCCTAGCCTCTTTAATTTGATTCCCACCCCCCAACCACAGAAGTCACAGAAGAAAATGGCCTGGAACACTACTGCATAGTGACATTGCCTTTTTCTGTCAATCTTTTTGCTTTGTTAAAGCGTGACATTTTATTCATAAAATTCACTCAATTACAACTTTGTCTAATTACTTGGAATTTTCTTAACATATTTTTCAAATCATTATATATTGTTAAATAAGTTTTCTAGCTTCAATTAACAGCTGGATTCACAGTTCATTTAAATTAATTTCTGAGTCTGCTCGACATCTTGCCTTTAGCTGGCTTACTCTCAAGTCACAACAATTGCTCATTTCTTTTCATCACTAGTTATTATCTTTACATCTTTTCCAACGGCACCGACTTACACAGAGAAGTGTCATCTCAGGTATTACTTGGCTTATACTACTGCATCCATCTGCCTCCTTAAAATGCAAATTTGACAGTGAATGCTGATAACGCTGTGCTGTGGATGTAAATTTGCCTCTAATTCAGCATGTCTATAGCAATGCTAGGGCATCACAGCAGTTTGTTCTCCCTTAACCTGAGGCATTGCACTATATCAAGGTATGCTCTCTCTTATTAGCAATTTTGTACTCAACTCACTTCCATCTATGAGAGTAGTCAATAAATGTGGAGAAAGAACAGAAATCATGTTTAAGTTTCCCAGCTGTTACCATATACTTAAGGATAACAGAAGTTCCCACCAATGGTTTCCGGAGACTGCAAATCACAATCTTCCTATATTATATGGTGTGCTAGTCTGTTAACTACTTGAGCAATCAAATTAATCACAAAAGTCTTGTCAAGTTGTTAGTCAGAAGAAATCTAAATGTAAGGATGGAGTGCCACGGCATGGTCGCACAGTGATTAGCACAATGCTTTACAGTACCAGCAACGCGGGTTCAATTCCTGCCGTTGCATGTAAGGGGCTTGTATGTTCTCCCCATAACCACGTGTGCTTCTTCCGGGTACTCTGGTTTCCTCCCACATTCCAAAGACGTACCGGCTGGTGGGTTAATTGATCATTGTAGGCTGTCCAGTGATCAGGCTAGGATTAAACTGGAGGATTGCTGGGCCGCGCGGATCGAAGGGTCGGAAGGGCCTATTCCGTGCTGCATATCAATAAAATAAAAATATATGTATTTGTTTTCTATAAAACATCTTCCATGGTTTTCAAAGGAAGTTCCAAAAATGCAACACTATGCAGTGCTTTCAAAATGTGTTCATGGTTGCAATGAAAGAAACTGCAACAAAATATAAGCACAACAGCTCCCACTAAGAGTGGTGTAAAAAAGACCAGACAGTCGATTTTTTTTAGTTTATTTTTAAAATGTGAGATAGTTATTGGCTACATTTCCACAGATCTCTGCTTGTGTTTCTTGGATTTAATATGTATGTCTGCAAGAAAATCAATCACAGGACTGCATATTGTGACATATATATACTTTGATAATAAATTTAATTTGAATTTTGAAGTAGTATCAAGGGAGCTTTAGGTCAAAGTCAAGTTTATTGTCATGTCCATAAATACACATGCACAGCTGCAATGAGAAACTTTATTTGCAGTGGCATCAAAGGTTCTTAGTATCAGAAAAGCAGTATTCATAAAAAATATATAAATTGCACTCAAAATATGCAAAATTATTATATGAAAGTATTAAATTACAACAACGAAAAGTCCATTGCTGTGAAAAGTGATCAAGGTGGTCTTAGAGTTGCTATATTGAGGTACTGATTAGGGTTGTACCAATTAGTTCAAAAAGAGAATGGCTGAAGGGAAGTAGCTGTTCTTGATGGTATGGGACTTCAGACTCCTGTGTCCTTCCTTGATGGCACCTGTGTGAAGGTGGCATGGCCTAGACAGTGAACATACACTAAATGTAGAAGGAACTCAGCAGGTCATAGAGCATTTATGTAGGGAAATGAGCAGTCAACATTTTGCGCCAAGGCTCTTCATCAGGACTGGAAAGCAATGGGGGAAGATGCCAGAATAAGAAAATTAAGTGGGAGAGGTGGTAGGTGAGAGGGGAGACTAGGTGAGAGGAAGATGGGTGAGTAGGTAGGGGAGATGCTGGAAAGCGAACGATAAAAGAGATAATGGATTGAAGAAGAAGGAATCTAATATGAGAGGACAGTGGACCATGGAATAAGGGGAAGGAGGTGGGAAACCAGAGAGAGGTGATGGGCAGGTCATGAGGGTGAAGGAAGAGAAGAGAAGGAGTGAGACGGTAACCAGAATGGGGAATGAAAAAAGGGAGAGGGGTATGAAGAGAAAAGAAAAATGGGTGGGGGGAGAAACTACTGGAAGTAAGAGAAATTGGAGTCCATGTCATCAGGTTGGTGGCTACCCAGACCAGAATAATACAGTAACGTATTGCTCCTCCAACCTGAGTTTGGCTTCATCATGGCAGTAGAGGAGGCCATGGACAGACATGTTAGAATGGGGATGGAAAGTTAAGTTGAAATGGGTGGTCATTAGGAGATTCTGCCTTTTGTGACAGACAGAGCAGAGATGCTTGACAAAGCTGTCCCCAATCTGTTGAGTCTCACTGAATGCCACACCAGGAGCATCGGATGGAATAGATAATCCATATATACTCACAGGCAACGTGCTGCCTCACCTGAAAGAACAGTTTGGGGCCCTGAATGGTGGTGAGGAAGGAGATGTAAGGGCAGGTGTAGCACTTGCCATGGTGGCAGGGATAAGTGATAGGAGGGAGGTCAGTGGGGAGGACCGAGTAGATAAGAGAGTCATGTAGAAAGTAATCCCAATGAAAAGCAGAGTGGAGGGAGAGGGAAAGATGTACCAGACAGTGAGGATCTTTGATTTTTGATGCTGCCTTCCTGAGGTAGTGCCTCCTGTAGCTATTACTGATGGTAAAAGTGACGTGCCTATGATGTACTGGACTGAGTCTACTATTCCCTGCAGCTTCATTCCTGTGCATTCATGTTAGCATACCAGACCATGCTGCAACCAGTCAGGATACCTTCAGCAATACATCTGCAGGAATTTGGTAAGAGTACCCAGTGGAATGCCGAACCTATTTAACTTTCTCAGAAAGTAAAGGCACTGATGCAGCTGCTACATGCAGGACCCAGTTCAGCCCAAATGAGAGTGCAGAAAGAGCATCATCTAAAAGGTGAAGATTCAAAATTAAAGCATTCCTTTAAAAATCTGTTAATGTTAAATTACTTTGAACAATTAAGTTTTAAACTAGATACAATGGCCTATTGACTTAGTCTTTTGTACTGAAAGCTCATCAGGACATGTCAAGAAGAAGACACCACAAGAGTAATATTTTGTTTTTCTAATACCCATGTGATGCATCGCTACAGTGAGCTGACTGAAATCACACAACATCCCAGCATCATTCAGCATATCCACACAAAATGTTGGGGCAACTCAGTAGGTCAGTCAGCATCTATGGAAGGGAATGAACAGTGAAGGGTTAGGTTAAGATCCCTCAACAGGACTGGAAAGGAAAAGGGAAAAAGCCAGAATAATAGGATGGGGGAGGGATGGGGATACAAGTTGGCAGATGATAAATGAGAGGAGGAATGAAGGTGGTGGGGGAGAAGAGAATGAAAGGGAATGTTGTGGGAATGTTGTGAGAAGTTGTGAGGTGTTAGGTTTAAGAAGAAGGAATCAGATAGGAGAGGACAGTAGAGCATGGAAGAAAGGGAAGGAGATAGGAAACTGAGGGAGATGATGGGCAGTTTGCAAGAGGTAGCGTGTGGGGGCGAAGAGAAGGGTTGATGAATGTAATGGGCTGCATTAATCAAACCCAAGCTATTCAAGTATACAGGAGATGTGGCAATAAGCATACAAGCTCAACAAAGTAACTTACATCTAATTTATTATCATAAAATAGAAAGCACAAAATCTTACAAAGCTAGTTACAAAGATTTCAGGGTTCATGATTCCTAGTCACAACTTGATTGTTGCTGTTGTCATGGGAACCCTGAATTCCAACTTGCTCATGTAACTACCCCTGGGATCCTTGGCACTGATCACAATCTCTGGCCCTTGGTTGAACTCCAACGAAGCTGAGAAAGGCAGCCCAATATATTCATACACTTCACAAGGTAGAGACATACGGAGACAAACTCTCTGACCCTACATTAGCTAAGTCTGTTCACACCAAACAACATCATAAATCAATTAAATGCTTTAATGGTCATTCATGTCTCAACACAACATTCCTTTGGACTTACAAAAGTACATTAATGACTGCACACATAAGCAATAAGCTTGAATGCAGACACTAAGAAAGAATCCATCAACCTAGCTCTCAGTCACCAACAGACATTTAGTCATTAACAGACATCCTCATGTTAATGGTGCCTGAGACTAAGAAAGAATCCAGCTACCAGCAACAGACATTCCACAGATATTAACAATGTTTAATCTACAGATCCAACATGCTAAAAGTTTAGAAAGAGCAGAATTGTAAGTCTGGCCTTCCAGATGTTCATGCAATGTTTTGCAAAATTTAATATAACACAATGGAGCCACAGAAATGAGGGAAAACAAATGCTGGGGGATAAATGAAAATGGGGTAGATGTTACTGGAAATGAGAAAAATCAATATTGATGCCATGCATGGAGACTACCAAGTTGGCATATGAGGTGATGCTTCTCCAACCTGCATCTAGCATCATGGTGTCAGAAAAGGAGGCCGGGGCCATGGACAGACATATTCCTTGTCCCCATAACCAACAGTACCCATCAGCTCTGGTTCTCCAACTTATTTCCCTTATTCCATGGTCCACAGTCCTACCCTATTAGATTTCTTTTTCTTCAGCATGTCTCGGGGGCAACATATTAGAAGTCCCTGGAAACAGGATATTCTGTTTCTGAGTTCTGAACAGAACCTGCCACCCACCTATCCAAAGCCACCCTGGAGTTCAAACCAGGGACAAACATGAATCCAGAGATTAAAAAATATACATGTTAGAGACTTGAAAGGATTATCATTATGATTATCTTCAGCTATATCGGCTTTTAGTATAAGAGATTACATGAGACAGTGAAAATGCTGATTTAAACAATTCTAAGTGTAGGAACTGAATTACAGATTACACTAGCTCCAGCAAAGGAAGTGGGTTTTATAGTAACAATCAATGTAATGAGACATGTTCTGAGCTGAAGCTTTCCTTGTATAGAAATGTGCCTGAAGTATGGCACTAAATTGTGTTTGTATTAATTCTCCAGTGCATCTGTGGTTACAATTCAATTACTATTTTATCATCATTTTACATTGGATACAATCAAAACATTTAAATGCAAATTACATGATTAATCCACTCAATGTCTTGAACAACTATTGTCAACTGAACTTGACACATTGTAACCAAAAGCACATTTAAAAATAGCAACACATCTTCTTTAGAAGCAAGAACGTCAGCTGTAAATTACTCCTTGGAGATGGGTTCTATCTGATTACAAAGAGAACTTGTTCACCAGAATATAAAGTGAATCAAGACACATTGTTGTGCTTTGATTGTTCTACAGAGGACAGGAAGGCTCTACAATGGGCAGTCAAAACTGTGCAACACATCACAGGCAGCAGTCTCCCTGCCATCAAGGACATACAGAAAGGTGCTGTAAAAGAGCTAGTAATATCTTAAAGGATCCTACCCATTGTGCTCATGGACTGCTTGTCTCGCTCCCATCAGAGAGGAGGCTGCAGAGCGTCCATGCCAGGACCACCAGACTTAAAAAGAGTTACTTTCCCCTAGCAGTAAGGCTGATCAATGTCTCCACCCACTAACCCACCCCTCCACACCCCCATCACTACTACTTTATCATTTCCTGCAAGAGTACGGATGCTCCTGTGCTTAGTGTCACTTTATGAACATACAATAAATCTATGCGTATAAACTATCTTTAAGTATTCATATTTATTTAATCTTATTATTGTGTTCTTTATCTTATTGTTTTTTTCTTGTGCTGCATCGGATCTTTTGCTCTCCTTGCATATTGGAAATAACAATAAACAATCTTGAGTATTGACAATTCTCATGTATAAGATTGTCATGAAGAAAATACAGGAATTTCCTGGAGCTGCTTGATCAGAATTTTTTTAGCCCACTTCCAGCAGAGTTATAGTGGTGGATCAAAAGTGGTTTAATTTTGAGGCTTTTCTTTTGCCACATGAACATGAGCTTACCAATTGCTACATGCAATGTTGGGATGATTTACAGTATGTTTCCAATATAAATCAGATGTTTGTAAGGATGGGTATATGCAAGCAGCCAATAAGCTTCCGATCTTTCTGACTTGTATCATTTTCATAACCCTGTCAGAATATATTAGCCCAATAAGCTTTTCGTTAAACTTCAAACAATAAGCTTTATTCAAAAATATATATAAGAGTTACAAAAAAGAGTGTAGCTTTCTTTACATTTAAATAGGGGCTGTGGACAATTCTGATTTGATGGAGAATGGACGTAAAAGCACAGAGGAACATCTGGAGAAATTTCTGAAATGCTCGTTTGCTGCTGTCGTTACTGTGTGGTTGGGAATCTTTCGGAGGGTAGGCCTCAAAATCCCCGGCCTTGCCTGCTTTTGGCAACCGAGAAGGAGGTCGAATCGTTCGGACAGAGATGGCGCTCAGCACTCGGTGTCGGAGAGCTGATCAGAGCTTGAAGTATTCAGATGACTCAGAGTCGGATTGTGGTCGGCGTGGCAGGGAGAGTTTTTCTTCCTTCTCCCGTCTGCGTGAGATGTGGGACACTTGAGAGACTTTGAACTTTACTGTGCTTATGGACTTCTTCATCAAGTTATGGTATTGTTGCACTGTTGTAACTATATGTTATAATTATGTAGTTTTGTCAGTTTTTTCAGTCTTGGTCTGTCCTGTGTCTTGTGATATCACACCGGAGGAAATATTGTATCATTTCTTAATGCATGCATTACTAAATGACAATAAAAGAGGACTACGTGTCTTCATAATCTACTTATGGACTTGTCTAGTCTATACGTTCATAATGTTATTGGGTCTATATATTTGCACTGTTAGTACCTTTTATGTACAAGCCACTATTTGTTCTTGTATTGCCTCTTTGGATGATATGATCTTCAAGCAGCTCTGGCAATAATGGATTCTGCAACATGGTTAGAAGCATTTGTTCAGGAACAAACCCACAGAATCCAACATACCTCTGTCCCGCTGTGTCTGCAGGATGTTCTGCACTTATCACTGCTGATGGACTCATGGTCAAGAATGGATGCTGACATTTCCAAAAAGGACAGGTAGTGTGGCAATGTCTATCTGACTGGGATGCTGCGAGGTAATGGCCCCAATCCTCTCTTCTGCACGCTAGAGACATGTAGAAACTAAGCACTTTGTGCCCACTTATTGGTGTCCAGACACTGACTGATACAATCATTTCTCAGAATCAGAATCTGGTTTAAAATCACCGGCATATGTCCTGAAGTTTGTTCATTTTGCGGCAGCAGTAGAAGGCAGCACATGATAATACAGAAAAAAAACTGTGAATAACAATTAAGTATCAAATAGTTAAATTAAGTAAGTAGTGCTAAAACAGAAATAAGAAAAAGTAGCGAGGTGATGTTCATGGTTTCAACGTCCATTCAGAAATCAGATGGCAGAGGGGAAGAAGCTGTTCCTGAATCACTGCATGTGTGCCTTCAGGCCTCTGTACCTCCTTCCTGATGGTAGCACTGAGATTTACAAGTTTCTGCAGCTTACTTCGATCCTGTACAGTAGCCAGCCCCCACCCCCAACACCAGACTGTGTCACATGGCAGATCTGTAGAAATTTTTGAGTGTTTTACATACCAAATCTCCTTGAACTCCTAATGAAATACAGCCACTAACTTGATTTCTTGATAGCTGAATCGATATGTTGGAAACATGTAAGTTCCTCAGAGATATTAACACCCAGGACCTTGAAATTGTTCACTCTCTCCACTTCGGACCCCTCTATGAGGATTGGTATGTGTCATCAGGAAGAGGGAAAACTTGTACAGCTTCGCCCCCATTCTCAGGGGACTTGTGCATCATGACCAATTTCCATCAAGACGGGTACACCACAAGGCTGTTTGCTTAGCCCCATGCTCTACTCTCTTCATACATGTGACTTATGACTGAGGCTAAGCACAACTCCAATACCGTATTCAAGTTTGCTGATGACACCACGGTCGTTGCCCCAATCAAAGGTGATCACCAATCAGCACATAGGAGGAAGATTGAAAATCTGGCTGAGTGGTGCCACAACAACAACCCCTCACCCAGAGTTAGGAGGAGGAAACCAGAAGTCTATGAGCCATTTCTCATTGGGGGATCAAAGGTGGAGAGGATTAGCAATTTTAAGTTCCTTGGTGTTATCATTTCAGAGAATTTGTCCTGGGCCCAGCATGCAAGTGCAATTATGGAGAAAACAGCTGTTCTACTTCCTTAGAAGTTTGTGAAGATTCAGCATGACATGTAAAACATTGATAAACTTCTACAGATGTATAGTGTGGAGTATACTCACTGGCTGCATCACAGCCTGGTATATCCTTAAACAAAAAATCCCGCAAAAAGTAGTAGATACAACCCAGTTCATCATGGGCATCACGCTGCCTGGGCAGGGTGAAAAGCATGATCAGGGATGCATCTCACCCTAACCATGGACTTGTTACTCTCCTCCCATCCGCTAGGCACTACAGGCGCCTCCGCTCCCGCACCAGCAGGCACAGGAAGAGCTTCTTCCCTGAGGCTGTGACACTGCTGAACCTCTCATCACAGCGCTAAGCAGTATTGCATCCGTATTGTACTGTCTCAGTACTTTTATATTTGTGTGCTGTAGCACTTCTTTTATTTATAGTTATTTTGTAAATAACACTACTCTTTGCATTTCTGGTCAGATGCTAACTGCATTTCATTGGCTTTGTATCTGTACTCGGCACAATGACAATAAAGTTAAATCTAATCTAACCTAATCTAAAGCCCTCCTCACCATTTTGCACATCCACACAAAGATTTGTTGCAGGAAAGCAGTATCCATCATCAGGGACCATCACCATTCAGGACATGCTCTATTCATGCTGCTACCAACGGCAAGGAGATATTGGAGCCTCTGGATCCACACCACCAGGTTCAGGAAGAACTATTACCCTTCAACCATCAGACTCTTGAACCAATGGAAATAACCACTCACCTTCACTGGCCCATCATTGAAATGTTCCCGCAATCTATGAACTCACTTTCAAGGACTCTTCATCTCATGTTCTCACTATTTATTGTTTTATTGTTTTATTTATTTATTTATTCATTTTGCATTTGTACAGTTTGTTGCCTTTTGCACAATTATTGTTTAACTGTCCTGCTGGGTGTGGTCTGTTACTGATTCTCTCATGTTTCTTAGATTTCTCGTGTATGCCCGTAGAAAATCAAATCTCAGGTTTGTATATGGTGACACATACAGTTTGTACTTTGATAATAAATTTATCTTGAATTTTGATCTCTTGGAGCCTGAACTGGATAAACTGGAAGATATCCTGAGGATGGGGAACAGGCCACATCTGTGCCAAGTACAGCAGCCCTGAGAGCATATCATACCTGATTAGCAAGTTCTTTTCAGTTATTGACAGAAATCATCATTTCCACAAACCCAGTTTCTGTAATGGTCTGATCCGTGAAGTCCGCATTCCGGTTCACGGTCCGGTCCATCGACCCATGCCCCAGATTTTCCTGTCTACCTTGTTTCTGTTCCTGTTTGAGCACTAATTGAGGCAGCTGTTTCTCGTTGGGACTGGCTGCATAAATACCTCCAGAGACCAGAGGTGGGCTGGATTGTTCTTGTCCTTATTTCTTGTATCCCTTCCCCTGCTTTCTGCTTCCTTGCCTGAAGCCTCGCCTCACCTGAAGCCTTGCCGTTGTCTTGCCGGTAACTCTCGCCTCGTCTCGCCTGAAGTCTTGTCTTGGAGCCACCCTGTACCTAGCTCCCTTCCTGTCCCTTGCCTCCGTCGGGTAAATCAGGCCAGATTGCCTTTATCCTGCAGTGGGTTCTGTCCCTTCCTGTCCCTTGCCTCTTTCGGGTGGTGATCCGCGCTCTGCCTAGGTGACCCACGCCCTGCCCCCAAGTCTCTAGCCAAGCCTCCCCTCAAGTCTCTAGCCGAGCTTCAAGCCTGAAGACTCCAGCCTTGTCCTGCCTGCCAGCCAAGTCACGTCCTTGCCTAGTTTTGGGGTCCGAGCCAGAGGTAAGACCCAGATTCTGGGTCCTTGTCCAGTCTCTGGCTCAGAGTCCAAGCCTTGGCTTCTAGCTCTCTTATTCAGTCCTGTTCCCGGTTTTCGTGACCATGTCCTAGCCCTCACCTTGTATCCTAGTCCTGTCCCTAGTACTTCAGTGTCTGTGTCTTGCATGTGGACCCGTCCCAGCCACCCCCCTTATAACAGTTTCTCAATTTACCTTCATAATCAGCTCCATCTAATTCTTCTTGAATGCCTCAGATTCTCTGAACCAGATCCCTAGCACCTTCAAATTCATGACGTTGAAGAGGACATTGGACAAGAGATGCCCTCCCAGTCAGAGACTTTATCTAGAGAAGACATATCACCCCTAGTGTATGTTGCCCTCAGGACCGCAGCCGTGGGGAAGAAATAGTTACCCAACTCTTTGCTGACTGTGAATTTACTCAGAGGATGTTGATATGGACTAAAGGTCCATCTCCTAGTTCATGCCCAGCAGCTGATCTGATATTTGGGCTATTTCTGGAGACACACTCTCTGATCTACAAGTTGTTCCCAGGGGCACATACCAAGACAGATATTGTGCTGCTGGAAAGTGATCAATACTCAGTGAAGGACATCCTTTGATTTACCCAAACCTTGTTGGTCTTCCAGCACAGTAAGATATCTGCAAAAGAATGCTGCACACTGGCTCAGTCCAAACTACAGGAGTACATGCTGAGGGTTGTACGGAAGCTCAATGTAGCCAATGCTAAAGCTCTGTGAGGTGGGACAACAGTATAGGCTCCTTCTGCTGCTGTGGGATAGAGTTGGGTGGGGCACCCCCTCAACAATGCAAGGGAATCACCTCAGGGAGCCACAGCATGGCTCTGGTACTATGGTTATTTGTGGATTTATCTCTCTCTTTAAAGTTTACAATACAAAATGTATTGACCAAAACATTTCTTTTTTCACATATTCTTCTTTTTGTACATTTTCATCTTTAATAAAATCTGGTTTTGAAATATTGAAACACTATATTCTTCAAGTATTTGAGGGGCTTACCCACAGAAACCCAGCCCAGCAGCAGGAGGACATTAAACTCAGTACTTCCTCCCAAGACCTTTAGATTAGTTGCACAATGCTTCATTGCATCCCTTCGTGCATCTTGCTCTTGTATGGAACATGCAAAGTAGCAACATTCCTTTAGGGACATCCTGTTGTACTGGGGGACCAAACAGTTTCGACAAACAGAAGTACATATTTTACTGAATAAGTGATCTTCCCATAACTTTTAATATTTGTGTTGGTATGCATCCCTGGGATAGCCCATAGATCAGAGGGTCCTCTGTTACACAGCTGACAGGACAAACCTCATCAATGACACTCGCAACCTTTTCCATTCATTATTTGCAAATGTATTGTCTACAAAGTGGTGAACGAAAGTGTTTCCATCATTGTAGGCATCTCCTGATCAGTGTGCATTTAGGGTGAGATGTCAACTATGCAGGAAAAATCTGAACAGGTGGGCCAGCCAAGTAAAATCTTTGTACTTGTTGGTCACTTCTGGAAATGAGGCATTCTTCCAAATGGGTTTGACAGTCTGCTCAGGAAACAAACCGACTGGATCAATTGTATCCTTCTCTATCAAGACTGCAGGACATTTCATGCTGACCACTGCCTGATGATTTCTTTTCAAGAGTGTTTTCTTTAAAGAAAGTTTTAACAAAGGCAGGTAGTTTGGCAATGTTCAACTAAATGGATAAATGGAGTTTTAATGATAAGACTCCTGGCAGCGTGAAGGATCAGAGGGATCTTCGGGTCCGAGTCCATAGGACGCTCAAAGCAGCTGCGCATGTTGACTCTGTGGTTAAGAAGGCATACAGTGTATTGGCCTTCATAGAAACATAGAAAATAGGTGCAGGAGTAGGCCATTCGGCCCTTCGAGCCTGCACCGCCATTTATTATGATCATGGCTGATCATCCAACTCAGAACCCTGCCCCAGCCTTCCCTCCATACCCCCTGATCCCCGTAGCCACAAGGGCCATATCTAACTCCCTCTTAAATATAGCCAATGAACTGGCCTCAACTGATTCCTGTGGCAGAGAATTCCACAGATTCACCACTCTCTGTGTGAAGAAGTTTTTCCTAATCTCGGTCCTAAAAGGCTTCCCCTTTATCCTCAAACTGTGACCCCTCGTTCTGGACTTCCCCAACATCGGGAACAATCTTCCTGAATCTAGCCTGTCCAATCCCTTTAGGATTTTATACGTTTCAATCAGATCCCCCCTCAATCTTCTAAATTCCAATGAGTACAAGCCCAGTTCATCCAGTCTTTCTTCATATGAAAGTCCTGCCATCCCAGGAATCAATCTGGTGAACCTTCTTTGTACTCCCTCTATGGCAAGGATGTCTTTCCTCAGATTAGGGGACCAAAACTGCACACAATACTCCAGGTGTGGTCTCACCAAGGCCTTGTACAACTGCAGTAGTACCTCCCTGCTCCTGTACTCGAATCCTCTCGCTATAAATGCCAGCATACCATTCGCCTTTTTCACCGCCTGTTGTACCTGCATGCCCATTTTCAATGACTGGTGTATAATGACACCCAGGTCTCATTGCACCTCCCCTTTTCCTAATCGGCCACCATTCAGATAATAATCTGTTTTCCTATTTTTGCCACCAAAGTGGATAACTTCACATTTATCCACATTAAATTGCATCTGCCATGAATTTGCCCACTCACCCAACCTACCCAAGTCACCCTGCATCCTCTTAGCATCCTCCTCACAGCTAACACTGCCACCCAGCTTTGTGTCATCCGCAAACTTGGAGATGCTGCATTTAATTCCCTCATCCAAGTCATTAATATATATTGTAAACAACTGGGGTCCCAGCACTGAGCCTTGCGGTACCCCACTAGTCACCGCCTGCCATTCTGAAAAGGTCCCGTTTATTCCCACACTTTGCCTCCTGTCTGCTAACCAATTCTCTATCCACATCAATACCTTACTCCCAATACCGTGTGCTTTAAGTTTGCACACTAATCTCCTGTGTGGGACCTTGTCAAAAGCCTTTTGAAAATCCAAATATACCACATCCACTGGCTCTCCCCTATCCACTCTACTAGTTACATCCTCAAAAAATTCTATGAGATTCATCAGACATGATTTTCCTTTCACAAATCCATGCTGACTTTGCCGATGATTTCACGGCTTTCCAAATGTGCTGTTATCAGTCATGGAATTTAATTTAGGAGCTGAGAGGTAATGTTGCAGCTATATAGGACCCTGGTCAGACCCCACTTGGAGTACTGTGCTCAGTTCTGGTCGCCTCACTACAGGAAGGATGTGGAAACCATAGAAAGGGTGCTGAGGAGATTTACAATGATGTTGCCTGGATTGGGAAGCATGCCTTATGAAAACAGATTGAGTGAACTCGGCCTTTTCTCGTTGGAGCGACGGAGGATGAGAGGTGACCTGATAGAGGTGTATAAGATGATGAGAGGTACTGATTGTGTGGATAGTCAGAGGCTTTTTCCCAGGTCTGAAATGGCTGCCACAAGAGGGCACAGGTTTAAGGTGTTTGGCAGTGGGTACAGAGGAGATGTCAGTGGCAAGTTTTTTACTCAGAGAGTGGTGAATGCATGGAATGGGTTGCCGGCAACGGTGGTGGAGGCAGATATGATAGGGTCTTTTAAGAGACTTTTGGATATGTACATGTAGTTTAGAAAAATAGAGAGCTATGGATAACCCTAGTAATTTCTAAGGTAGGGACATGTTCGGCACAACTTTGTGGGCCGAAGGGCCTATATGTGCTGTAGGTTTTCTATGTTTCTATTGTGTGGCAATGAGACAGGTCCTTCCTCCACAATACCAAGGACAGGTTGCATACTGTAGTTTTAAGCCAGGAGCTCCCAACTGGGTCCAAGGACCCCTTGGCTAATGGTAGGGGTCCATGACATAAAAAGGATTGGGAACCTCTATTCTAAGCAGAACGATGAAGCCACACAAAAAGAGATCATAAGTGATACATATCTCCCCCCCCCCCTCCACACCACTTTCTGGGAACGTGTATATCATGATGCACTCATCTTGGATCCCCAGGTGAAACAGAGGATGACTCTGGAAACTGCTGTGGTGGCAGAGGGTTTATGGGACACAGGTGCATTGCACACAGCTTTATTCCAGTCCTAGCCACCTGTTTGTATTAAGCCATAATTCACTCCAGTTTGTTTAGTTGCAAATGCTATACTACCACTCACCTTCCACATACCAACACAGAAATTAGGACATCAGATAACATAAGCGATGGGTTAACAGGATGCACTCTGGGTGATCAAGCCAATGTGAGCAAAAGGACAATTCAAGAACCAACTCAGCCAGGTTTATTTTATGTCCTGTTGCTGTTGATCAATATAGATACAGACTTCAGAGAATCAACAATCATAAGGGAGCATTGCATAGAACTGCTAGATTAAGTAAAATAGTAATTAATTATGCCAGCAAACGCTCACACCTGGGTCACAAATAGTAGAAATTGTGAAAGTATCACGGTAATCTGAATATTTATAGAATCTTAGCATCTGTTGAAATTTACCGCAGAGGACTAATGCTAAGTCAGTAAAAATGGGAATATTTAGGTTGCTCCAACTTTCCACTCTTAGTCTTTTCTTGTGAATGATACCTTTTCAAAGGGAATGAGTGATGAAGTGCTTTTGAAGATTAAAAAATCATGGTAGCTGACAGGGAAGAAGGCCCAAAGGTGAGTTACAGGTTGCTGATGATCATACACTTATAAGTAAAGGTGGTGGGACACGTTTTGATTCTTGAGAACACTCATTTTGAATGAATGAGCCTAAGTATAACTTGACTGCAGATGAATGAATTAAAACTCCTATGTCCTCGACTGAGCAGGTGATACCTGTGCAAGATGTGATGTGTGTAATAATCTATGCTTTCTCTTAGACTTACAAGGTAAATAAAGCCTTCTCAGCCTTTGCACCTTGGAGAATTGTGAGATGTTTTTCTGGGTTATAAATTCCTCTGGGAGAGAATGTATTCCTTTAATCTCATCTCATTTGTGTGTTTTCCCTTTGCTGTACCTTTCTCCTGCAGTTGGTCTCCTGCTTTCTAGAACATACCTTCCAGAAAAACTCCAGTGAAGGAATAAGTGCAATTTCAGATCTTGCAATGTTTCCTGACAACAACAAGTACATTCATTCAGATTACAAAGAAACACAACTGAAGGCAAACAACATATTTACCAGTCATCATCATCTTTATGTGATGTGTCATATTGATGTGGACGATCATAGTCTTATCCGTGACCATGATTGCTCTTGGCAAAATTTCCATTGCCTTCTTCTGGGTAGTGTCTTTACAAGATGGGTGTCACCAGTCATTATCAATACTCTTCAGAGATTGCCTGCCCAGCAACAGTGGTCACATAACCAGGACATGATATGCACCAGCTGCTCATATGACCGTGCACCATCTGCTCCCATGGCTTCGCGTGACCCTGATCAGGGGACTAAGCAGGTGCTACACCTTGTCCAACAATAATCTACAGACTAGCGGAGAGAAGGAGCTCCTTACACCTCCCTTGGTAGAGATGTATCTCCACCCCACCACTCAATATTTACCAGTACCCAATGAAAAATCAATAAAACAGAAAATAGTGGAAAGACTCAGCCTGGTCTGCAGAATCTATGAAAAGAGGAAAGGTTTCAGGTTCTATACCCTTCTGGCCCCAGAGCATGTTGAAGTATCTGAACCCAATGTTTGGACGACAATTTAGGCACGGGGCCAGATTGAAAGGTCAGGGTGCCGGAGCCCAAGGTGAAGGATGGGCTGGTTCAGCTTGCTGCTCTGATGTGCGCCGAGCTAAGGGTCTATAAATGGGCTCACTTTGTGAACTTCAGTCCAGAATGTTATTCACTTGCATTTATTGTTTGCATGATTTGTTTTTTTTTCTTTGCACATTGGGTGTTTGACGGTCTCCATTTTTTTAATGGGCTCTTTTTGTGTCTCTTTGCTCTGTGGCTGCCTGTTGGGAGATGAATCTCAAGGCTGAATAATGTGTACATCCTTTGATAATCAATGGACTTTGAACTTTTATATATACTGTATAACAATATAACAATTACAGCAGGGAAATACTGACAGCTGACAATCATTTTGTGACCATTACATCATCACTGTCTCTGATCTTATCAAGTGTAAATGAGGTTTCCAGTTATTTCTGGAAAGATATCCAGCTGAAATCAAGTAGCAAACTGGAAACCATATGCACAGTTCTGATCATTTTCTCAACTTGTTTTTGAGATCCACAAGAAACAATAAATCTGGAACATATCTGTTTGATGGCTGCATCAAAGTATGTCAAACTCATCTTTGAATCACAGTAGATCTTGAGAAAGTATCAAATATGGATGAGATGTAACCTTGAGTGCCAAGCTCTTCCTTTGATATCAAGAATTTTGCATTGCATCAATTTGTGGAGTTTTACTTCCAATACCAAATTTTACAAAGAAATCATGTACTTGCAGAGAATTGGACTTGAATTACCTTATGACATAGAAGGAAGGCACTTATTTCGTTGACTAAAATGGGAGTAGATTTAGGAATAGATTTAGGCCATTTGGCCTATCAAGTCTGCTCTGCTATTTTATCTTGGCTGATTTATTATCCCTTTCAACCCCATTCTCCTGCCTTCTCCTCATAACACTGAATGTCCTTACTGATCTAGAATCTCTCAACCACAACTTTAAGTGTACCCAATGACTTGGCCTCTAGAGCCGCCTAGGGCAATGATTTCCACAGATTCACCACCATCTGGCTAAAGAAATTCCTAGTCATCTTTGTTCTAAACGGATGTCTTTGTATTCTGAAGCTGTGCCTTCTGGACCAAGACTCCCCTACTTTTGGAAACATCCTCTCCATGTCCACTCTGTGAGGACTTTCAATATCACTCAGAGCATTCTCATTAAGTGCACTGTTCTATTTATTTCCAATTAGCCTGACTTATCTTAAAGGCTTCTTATTTACCTGTTAATTGTCTTAACTACTGGCAATTTACAGTGGTAAATTAACGCACCAACATGCCTTTAGATTGGTGGAGGTTACCAGAGCACTCAAAGGAAACTGATGTGATCACAAAGAGAGTAGACAACTCCAAATGGACAGCACTGGAAGTCAGGATTGAACCATGTCTGCTGAAGCTATGAAACTTGTTACAAAGACCCGTTAGGGTGTATTCTCCAGATACCTTATAAGGCCACCGTAGCCTTCAGCCAGGAACAGATTTTATCAAGTGGTTCCCAGCCTTCACAGAATGTTTCAACCATTAACCACGACACTCTCTAGTTGGTGGGCCGGCAGTGGTGGCCAAATTACTGCTCATCTGCTCCTGGCTTCCAGCTCTCCTCCTCTTGCCTACTCCAAATCCAACAAGAGGCTCATTCTGCCTCTTCCCCCATCCTACGAGCTGCTTGTTTTTTGCTCCTTTCATCCAGGCCCAGATCTGACAACAACCGTCATGCTGATTTAGCTAGGAAACCTCTGCAGCCAATCTCCACAAGGAGAAACCATGCCTGCCATCCCTTGTCTTTACACTCCTGCACTAAGGGCTGGTACTTCAGAACCTTTCTCTTGTGAGCCTCTTCCCATCCCTCCTCCCATGGCACAGTCAGCTCAACCAGAATTATTTTCTTGTCTTCAGTTGACCACGGTACAATGTTCGGGCATAGGGTTGTGTGCTCCACATCCGGGAACTACAACCTCCTTCCCACGTCAACCCTCAGCTCCCAGGACCTGGCTGTTAGCTGCAAATTGGGCTTTCGTTGTTTGCTTACGAAAGGCCTGGCTCCCTCTTTGGTGAAGGTGATAGCCTTCCTCAAATCTGTGCCAGCCGTCCTCTTCTTGCATCTCTCCCACTCTAGTGTGTCAGCAACAGTCAGAAGCACCTTATCATGGTGCCACCTATACCATCCTTGAGTTAGAACTGTTTTACACCCGGAGAGTATATCAGCTAGTGCCCCTTTTGACCACAGAGCTTACAGTTCAAGTCCTTTCTCATCCCTCATGTGTACAGATGTAATGGTGAAGGAGGGGTGTCATACACAGATCACAAGAGGAAGGAAGTACGGAAGGGTTCCAGTCTCCATTACTCTGCCCACGAGATCTTGCGCTTAGTCAGATCCCATTTTGTCCAGGCACCCTGGGACCCTTGTTCCACTGTCTTTGACATCCGCTTCGCTTCCTCACGGATCCGTACTTCTGCCTGTACCATGTTTCGTCTGTTCCTTATGCTTGCATTTCCCCACTGCTGGAAGTGAACTGAGCCGAGGCCTTGCTGCCCGACGCAGGGGTTGCCGCTGATATCTCGCAGCTTCAGAGAACACACTGCCTGCTCCACAGCTGCATTGGCTGCCCACTTGCACCCAGATCTGGTTGTAACACCTGCTTGCTTTACCAAGATGTCATTGGAATCTCTCAAGCTTAATAAGGCCCTGAATTTTGCCACCTTGAATTCCTCCACAACAGATGACAGGGGAAGTTGCAGTTGCCCAGAACGAATGTAGAGGCCCACTGAAGAGAAGCTTAGGGGAACTCCCAACCATCTCCGCAGGTGCTTGTTGGTTTTCCTCTCGATGCCCTCTACGGCAGTCATGGGGAACATACACCTCATAAGGTACGCTGCTTGGGCCTGGGGTAACTGATGCTTTAGCTTTCTGGATGATGTTCTGGATTTCCTGCCATGTAGGCTCCTTCACATTCTGCTCAATTGATGAGCCACTGTGCCCTCATATGTGGTCAACTTGCAGCTTCACAATGATGGGAGAAGAACTGATGGCACAGAATACAAACGCTTCATAGAATCATTTTCTCTATCAGAGTTTTGAGGTGCGAACCAGGGGATGCCCTATATTATTATGCATCAATTAAGCAATTTAGAGGCATTCAGAGAATAGCAATTATCAAATGATTTTACATTAAGATTAAATATGATTTGATCTGAAAATAAAGCCTTAAATCTAAATACAAAAAGATACAAAGTTTGATGACTTGCATGGTGGTTGGGCAACAATACTGAAAATTACGACTGTAAATGTAAAAAGCACAACAGGAAAATGACATAGCCATAGATAACAGGAAAAAATTAAACATAGCATTCAAAGGAACAGGCTTATAATTTTGCTAGAAAGTGTAATAACACTGGGATTTTTTAAAATTTAACGAAGGAGAACTTAAATATCGAAAAGGAAATGAAAAATAGGGTACAATAGAAACCTGGCAAGAAACACAAAAACAAATTATAAAATCTTGTATATAAATCTACGTAAAGGAAAATACAATCAAAGACGAATTTGGGTTCCTTCTGCATTGAGACTGGGCAAATTATATTGAGGAAGAAGGAAATGCAGGGAAAATGAACAAAAGCAAACAAAGGCAAACAAAAGGCAAGAAGGGGCAATGAGAAGGCCTTGGCCAGTAGAGTAAAGGAAAACCCCAAGGCATTCTTCAATTATGTGAAGAACAAAAGGATAGGAGGAGTGAATGTAGGACCCATTAGAGATAAAGGTGGGAAGATGTGCCTGGAGGCTGTGGAATTGAGTGAGGTCCTCAATGAATACTTCTATTCGGTATTCACCATTGAGAGGGAACTTGATGACGGTGAGGACAATATGAGTGAGGTTGATGTTCTAGTGCATGTTGATATTAAGGGAGAGGAGGTGTTGGAGTTGTTAAAATACATTAAGACGGATAAGCCCCCGGGGCCCGACGGAATAATCCCCAGACTGCTCCACAAGGTGAGGGAAGAGATTGCTGAGCCTCTGGCTAGGATCTTTCTGTCCTTGGTGTCCACAGGAATGCTACCGGATGATTGGAGGGAGGCGAATGTTGTCCCCTTGTTTCAAAAAAGGTAGTAGGGATAGTCCGAGTAATTATAGACCAGTGAGCCTTACGTCTGTGGTGGGAAATCTGTTGGAAAAGATTCTTAGAGATAGGATCTATGGGCATTTAAAAAATCATGGTCTGATCAGGGACAGTCAATGTGGCTTTGTGAAGGGCAGATCGTGTCTAATAAGCCTGATAGAGTTCTTTGAGGAGGTGACCAGGCATATAGATGAGGGTAGTGCAGTGGATGTGATCTACATGGATTTTAGTAAGGTATTTGACAAGGTTCCCCACGGTAGGCTTATTCAGAAAGTCAGAAGGCATGGGATCCAGGGAAGGTTGGCCAAGTGGATTCAGAATTGACTTGCCTGCAGGAGGCAGAGGGTGGTGGTGGAGAGAGTACATTCAGATTGGAGGGTTGTGACTAGTGGTGTCCCACAAGGATCGGTTCTGGGACTTCTATTTTTCGTGATTTTTATTAACAACCTGGATGTGGGGGTAGAAGGGTGGGTTGGCAAGTTTGCAGATGACACAAAGGTTGGTGGTGTTGTAGATAGTGTAGAGGATTGTCGAAGATTGCAGAGAGACATTGATAGGATGCAGAAGTGGGCTGAGAAGTGGCAGATGGAGTTCAACCCGGAGAAGTGAGTGGTAGTACACTTTGGAAGACAAATTCCAAGGCAGAGTACAAAGTAAATGGCAGGATACTTGGTAGTGTGGAGGAGCAGAGGGATCTGGGGGCACATGTACACAGATCCCTGAAAGTTGCCTCACAGGTAGATAGGGTAGCTTATGGGGTGTTAGCTTTCATAAGTCGAGGGATAGAGTTTAAGAGTCGTGCAGTAATGATGCAGCTCTATAAAACTCTAGTTAGGTCACACTTGGAGTACTGTGTCCAGTTCTGGTCACCTCACAATAGGAAGGATGTGGAAGCATTGGAAAGGGTACAGAGGAGATTTACCAGGATGCTGCCTGGTTTAGAGAGTATGGATTATGATCAGAGATTAAGGGGGCTAGGGCTTTACTCTTTGGAGAGAAGGAGGATGAGAGGAGACATGATAGAGGTGTACAAGCTATTAAGAGGAATAGATAGAGTGGACAGCCAGTGCCTCTTCCCCAGGGCACCACTGCTCAATACAAGAGGACATGGCTTTAAGTTAAGGGGTGGGAAGTTCAAGGGGATATTAGAGGAAGGTTTTGTTTCTCAGAGAGCGGTTGGTGCGTGGAATGCACTGCCTGAGTCAGTGGTGGAGGCAGATACACTAGTGAAATTTAAGAGACTACCAGACAGGTATATGGAGGAACTTAAGGTGGGGGGGGTTATATGGGAGGCAGGGTTTGAGGGTCAGCACAACATTGTGGGCCGAAGGGCCTGTACTGTGCTGTACTATTCTATGTTCTATGTAAAATCTCTTAGAATAATGGAAAACAAGAGATTTAAGTAGATGATCAATTGAAATAAATTAGCATTAGTTAATAATAAGTTTTGGAGAAATCAATGGAATGGTAAGACAGTACGTTTGCAAAATCTGATGCCCTGCTCACAAGATTTTGAAAGAGATGACTTCTCACAATTTTGAAGATGGCAAAGTTTACCCACCATATAAGGGGACTGCTAGTTACAAGTATTTGCAAGTTGTTTACAAGAAAAATGAATTGTAAAGAAAGATTTGCAAAGTGACTGAATATTGAATCTATAGATAAAATGGAGCTAAAACATTTGAAGAGTGCCATGATTGTGATGAAGTGAGTGGTCTTTTTCTGAGCTGTAAAGTGCTTTGTTGGTGAGATTACCACATTTGTTTCATTCACATGGAGCTAACAGAAGATTATTGATTGCTTGTAAGGATTAATGTTGTTATGTGTGGTTTCAGAAAAAGGAAGCTTAGCTGGGTGGGAAATGGATTTTCCTCAATTCAAGCTTCTTATGGTTTTCACATGAGTTTTATGTAATCAGTGTGCCTGGAGAGCCTCATATTAAAATGTTTCCTCTGTGCTATATTTAACGACAAGAAGGTTGTAATTAACTCTTCAATGCCATAGGCTAAATGTATTCCTCAGGAAATTTGCAGTGTGTTTTCAACTTCTCAGCCAGTAATAAATTGCATACAGCCTTTATCATCTACCATCATCTACCATCAATTAAAAATGATCATTATTGGATAACGTAAAATTAATTACCTCAGTCATTGTTTTTTTTTAAATTTTCAGCTCCAGATCATCTTGTGTAATAATGTGAAATTCAATCCTTCTGATAAAGATACAATTTGAGCCAAGCTTTCCATTAAGCTAATCTGTGAACCTAGATACAAATCAACTTAGCAAAAGCAGTATTAGGGAGTTGATTGCAAACTAAAACACACTTTAAGTCAGTATGAGAATATATTTTTCACTACAAGCTTGAACTAAATTAACATTACATGAATTACATAAATACTTCCCAAATTTATGGAAATAGTTATGGAAGTGTGTGGTAAAATTCAATTTCAATGGTAAACAGTTTATGCTCATCACAAATATTTGGACCTAATATCAGATTTGAACGAGAAATAAATTTGGATAGTTGTTTTAGTAATTTTTAATGGGTTCTGGATGCAATGGGAATGAAAGAATAACAATGGGGTTAGTGCCTTTTGCAATGTCCTGTTATTTGTGGTGATTCCTCAGGAGATGATTACAGCTACTAATACAACAGGGCATGTATTGTAAAATTGTGAGAATGAGAGGAGCAGAGCCTAATGCTGCATCCACCATTTGGTTTGCTTTCCACACTTACCTTCCCCATCCACCAGCTTCTACTCTACCACTGGGACAGAGCTTTCATCCATTTTGTCTCACATTCTGAAAGGGTCATCCTTGAATTCCATTATCATACTTCACCTCTCTATATCTTCAAAACTTATCTTAAAATTTTCTTTTCAACAAGATTCAGATGGATCCAGAGTCTCAACCCAAAACATCAACTATCTATTTTCAATAGGAGTTTGAGAAGATTTGGTATGTCACAAAAGACACTTGAAGATTTATTAGATGTACCGTGGAGAGCGTTCTAACTGTTTGCATCACCATCTTATATGGGGAGAGGGTCTTCAGCAGAAGATTGAAATAAGCTGCATAGTGTTGTAAACTTAGTCAGCTCCATCATAGGCACTAGCCTCTGTAGTATCCCAGGCATCTTCAAGGAGTAATGGTGAAGCACCTTCAATAACTCCAAAAGACTGAAGTTGGGTAAAATACTGAAAGGCTTTTATCGCTGTACAATACGACCTCCATGCTGAGTGTCTGCCCCTGGACTGAGGGGGAGGGATAAGACAAAATCACCTTTATTCAGGAATCTGTGGGAGGAGCCACAGGGGCAGTCAGCAGAGGGGCATGTCCAGACAGTTAACCCAGTTACAACATATATATGGTTTACCACAGATGGTTCAAAAAGGACCCCCATCACCCTGTTCTCATTGCTACAACCAGAAAAGAGGTACAGGAGCCTGAAGACACACACTTAATGACTCAGGAACAGCTTCTTCCCCTCTGATTTCTGAATGGACATTGAAACCATGAACACTACTTCATTACTAATTTTTATATTTATTTTTGCAATATTTATTTAATTTAACAATTTTATATATATTAGTGTAACTCAGTTGGTTTCTCTATTATTATGCATGGCATTGTACTGCTGCCACAAAGACATCAAATTTCACAACGTATGCCAGTGATATTAAACCTGATTCTGATTCCTCTATAGGCACTACCTGATCTGTTGAGTTCCTCCAGCTTTTTTTTGCATGCTCCAAATTCCGGCACCCGTAGTCTCTTCTATCTCCATCATACTCCATTCAAAGTGTCACTAAGTTACAGTTGTGTTCAGTTGCTCTGCAAAATTCATTTTCACAGTTGCTAGGCCTAACTACTCCAGGAATCGAATCAATTTGACTGACTGTCTTTTCCTACTGATCTATATTCCACTGAAAGAATATTTATTCAAGACCTTAGTTACAAACTATGCAGAAATCCCAAATGAATATTAGGATTCAAAATCCAGATACACATCTCAGCCTGATATTTTTACCTAATCAACAATTATTCATTAATGTCTTATTTTTCTTAATCCTGGTTTATGCCTGGGGATATCTTTAGTCCAAGGTAGTGATCAGATGAACTTACCGACAATTAAAGACTAGTTTACTTCCCAACTTTATTCTCCACAGTGAGTTTAGCTGCCAATACTCACTATTTGAGCAGTGGGTTCCCTCTCCCTTCCAAGGAGAAAATACTTCTGGCTAACAAAGTAATTTAAAACACAGTTCATTTATTTATAGAGATACACATTCAAATTCACACATTCTTAAGCACATTTAAAACTCAAAGGATTTCTATCTTAAACATTTCCCAATTCTCAGAGGATTTCTATTTTATCTGGAATCATAATCATTATCTAGAACTATGAAACATAAAAATACATTTCCAAGTTACAAACTACTTCTAAAATCCAAAATACAGAGCATTTGTTGAACATAAAGGATCAAACTCAAAGGATTTCTTAAACTCAAATAATAAAGGATTTCCAAAATACAGGTACATACCAATAAATGACAGATGAACAAATGATCTGTCACAGAAACCAAAGCTGGAGAAATTATTTCTCTAATGATTATTCTTGATTTTTCTTACCCCATTCCTCATAAGTCTGAACAGTTCTCTACAGTTATACTCTTTTTCTCCCACTTGGGTGACCTCACAAGCATTTCCTCAGATATGCTTTTAACATAAATGATCCAAAAGCATTTTTTTGAAATAGAGACCTTAACTGAGGCTGTAAGCGCTGTGAAGCTAACTTCCTTGTGTATATCAACTTTCAACTATAAACCCATCAGTTATTGGTATGCTAAATTATATGATCCATCTGTTCTGCAAACGTCCTTGAACTAAGCAACTGAAGAGTCAGCATGTCTGTTTGAAACAAGTCAATTTCAACATCATATTTTCTTACATTCTACTCTTGACCAGTAAGACAGGATGCTGTGAGCTAGCATTTGTTTATACACAGTGAGGTGTCTGCAAAATTCAGAGCTTGTTTTCAAGGCTGATCTATAGAGAATGCTTTTTTAACTTCAAGCTGGTTACTGCTTTCCATTTACATTTTAAGAACTGAAGATGATTTCTATTTATGATCAGGGGTCAAACAAACTGATAGTTGGAAGTTTACTTACATCTGTTTTTGATCTTACATGTGGCAGCTGCTGTTTTTAGAAAGCAAGATTAGCAAAAAAATAAGAAATGAATAATCATCACCATGGGTGTTTTAAACTGACACAGCAGAATGTTGAAAGAGGTACAGTAGACAGACAGAAAAATTGTTCAGTTTTTGGATGGAGTAGGAGGAAAAATAACGCTGGCTGGGAGCAGGAAGCAGAAACTGAAGGGAGGAAGAGAAATGAATAACGTAGTCAGTAGTTTATGCTTTTCTAACTTTCCACACTTTTCACTATTTTCTATATGAAAGCAGCCAAGTGCAGTTCCTCCTCTAAAAATACAAATGCTTGCCAACTGACTGCAATAACAAACAACATAGAAAAAGAACCAGACAAGTGACACACTAAGTGATCTATATATTTATGGCAACAAGAAAGACCTTTGTAAGGTTGTGTGGCAGTGCTACACAGTTTCCTTTGTAATTGACTTAATGTGGTGATTATTTTCCTGACTGAACACTGCTTTTTCCTTTTAATTACTGGCAGTGGCCAAAACCATTGTGCTAACACTGATGGCAGGTTCTTGCAAGCACGATTATTTCCATAAAGGTCTTATGTAAATAAACTCAGATTTCTTTTTCTCTGCCTGTCCGGAAAATGCTGCTATTCTTCCAGTCATCAGTTTCCTTAGTTTTTATATTAAATCTTAACACTGAACGTTTTTATTCCCATGCTCCCCCTCACCTTTCTCTGCTCTCCCATGGTTTCCTTTCATCTACCGGCAGTCATAATAAACTCCAGAGGCTGTTTGCAATTCATTTCTCTTTGATCTATGACCTTCAGCAGGTGCTTGCATGCTTAGCCTTGGGTTTGGGAAAGCAACATCAAAGTGTGTGCTTAGAGTGCCAGTCCCTTGTAGTTTCAGCCTGGTTCAATGTTTGATCAGGAGGTTGTAAGAGGACAAGCAATGCGACTACCATGCAACCTGGTTCATTTTTGAATGGGAAGTTTCATTAAGATAGAGTTGGCAAGCCCCCTGTTCTAAATTGACAGAAGGGGGAGTACAATAGGTTCGATTTGTTGAATACTGGTGACCTGGTTAAATACCAGAGGGCTTCCTTACAGATGGCTGCTCAAACAAGGCAATGTGTCAACTTAAGACCATCACACCATTGTTCACCATACAACCTAAATGCAAAATACCCCTCAGTTTTCTCCCAGAACCACTTTCTTCTCATTTACAACCACATCTGAACCTCCAAGACAATTATCAACCAAGAGATTATCCCTGATTACAGTAACTATGTGACCAATACAAATCAATTGACAAAGTTAATAACATTGAACATCCATCCAAAGGTCACATTGATTTTCTTTGTTGACTGTTACCATTAACGAGTTGATATATGCCAGAAAGGATGAAATTGAATCTGGAAGCATCTGTTTACTGATATTAAGGTCCTTTAAAATCCAAGATGGTAACAGTGCCTTGTTTGCACGCATTTTGAGTCAAAACAACCTTGACAATGCTGATGTGTTAGCATGTGGGGACTGACTATTCATCTGATACTTTCATCCCACTCAAATATCTGCGGCTGAGCCACCATACAGCGTGATGTGAAAGGCAGAAGTTCTCCAGTGCTGGCTTTTAAATCTAGTTTAATAACCAAATGCACATATAACATTTAACGGAGCAACCATGTATGGGAAAATTTCTTCAAGTATGTGATCCCCACCAACTCTGCATGAAAATATTGCTGCATTAATAAGACCATAACACATAGGAGCAGAAATAGGCTATTCAGCCCATCAAGTCTGCTACCCCATTCTATGGTGGCTGATTTAACATTCCTCTCAAACTCAATCTCCTGCCTTCTCCCCATAGCCATTGACACCTTTACTAGTCAAGAACTTATCAGCCTCCACTCTTTAAGTATACCTGATAACTTAGCCTCCACAGCCATATGTAGCAATGAGTTCACAGATTCATCACACTCTGGCTAAAGAAATTCTTCATTTGTGTTCTAACGGGGAGTCCTTGTAGTCTGAGGCTGTGCCTTCTAGTCCTAGACTTCCCTACTACTGGAAACATCCTCTCCACATCTACTCTATCTCGGCCTTTCAACATTGAATATTCAACATTCACCAGGTTTCAATTAGATCCCTCCTCATTCTTCTAAACTCCAGCTAGTACTGGCCCAGAGCTATCAAATGCACTTCATATGTTAATCCTTTCGTTCTTGTGAACCTCACTTGAACCCTCTCCAAAGCCACCACATCCTTTCTTAGATGTTGCCCAAAACTGCTCACAATACTCCAAGTGTTATCTGATCAGTGCCTTATAAAGCCTCAGCATTACATTCTTGTTTTTATATTCCAGTCCTCTAAAAATGAATGCTAACATTGCATTTGCTTTCCTTACCACTGATTCAACCTGCAAGTTAAATTTTAGGGGATCTTGTTTGAAGACTTCCAAGTCCCTTTGCACCTCTGATTTCTGAATTTGTTCCCCATTTAGATAGTCTATTTCTTCATTATTTCTACCAAATTTCATAACCATACACTTCCCTATGCTGTATTTCATCTGCCACTTCTTTACCCATTCTCCTAATCTGTCACAGTCCTTCGGCAGACTGCCTGCTTCTTCAACACTGCCTGGCCCTCCACCTATCTTTGTATCATCTATAAACTTGAGCAAAAATCTATCAGTTCCATCATCCAGGTCATTGACATATAACGTGAAAAGAAGCGGTCCCAAAGCAAACCCCTGTGGTATGCCACTAGTCACTGGTGGCCAACCAGAAAAGCCCCCTTATTCCCACATAAGTAAAACTTAACATAACTGCCTTGTCAACCTTGGGTAAAGTATTTCACTCAGGTGGGGTTTTCTTCTCTGGTTCATCTAGTGTTTCGTCCAGCTGATGTTTTACTGTATAATCTGTGTTTTCCTCTATTCCTTGCTTTGAACTTTTACTTTTCTCATTTGCCTATTACTTCCCCCTGAGTCTCCTCCTCCTTCCCTTTTTCCTATGATCCATTCTCCTATCAGGTTCTTTCTTCTCAAGTCCTTGACTTTTACCACCCACCTAGCTTCATCTATCACCTTCCAACGAGCCTCCTTCCTCTCTCCCCACCTTCTTATACTGGCATCTTCCCCTTTCCTTCTCAGTCCTGAAGAAGGGTCTAGGCCCAAAATGTCAACTGTTTGTTCATTTCCACAGCTGCTGCTTGACCTGCTGAGTTTCTCCAGCGTTGTGTGTGTTGCTTTTGATTTCCAGCATCTATAGACTTTCTCGTATGTGTTATCCATAGAGTCATGGATATTGAGGAAATTTGTCTGAGGATTCAGCAGGTTATAGACAAGTTGGAAATGTGGGCTGAGAAATAGCTGGTGGAGTTAAATCTAGACATCTGTGAGGTGTTGAATTTTTGGGAATGTAAGAGGAACATTCTGTAAATGGCAGGGTTCTAGGACTCTCACAAGCATTAATGTACAGAGCTATCTTGTAGTATACAAACCTCCATAGCTCCCCGAAAGAGGCAATACAACAAGGTAGGAAAGTAAGGACATTATATAGCATATTTTCGTTCATTGGTTGGGATGCTGAGTATAGCGTATTGGGAAGTCATGTTGTAGCTGGATAAAATTTTCATTAGGCCACATTTGGAGCATTATGTGTAGTTCTGGTCACCGCATTAAAAAAAAGGATGTGAAGGTTTTGGAGAAGGTTGGGAAGAGATTCACCAGAAGGCTACCTGAATTATAGAGTATTCACTGTAAGGAGAGGATCAATAAAACTACAAAGATGGTTTTCTCTGGAGCAACGGAGGCTGAGGGGTAACCTGAGAGGAGAGAAGTGCATAAAGTTCATTAGATTCAATAGGTTCAATTTAATGTTAGAGAAATATATACAATATACATCCTGAAATTCTTTTCAGAGATATAAATAATAATCAGAAACTTTTTCCCAGGGTAAGAATGTAAAATGCTAGTAGACATAGTTTAAGGTGAAAGGAGTAAATTTTAAGGAGATTTACGAGGCTTTTTTTTAAAACACAGAGAGTGATAGGTGCACAGGTTTATTAGCATAACACTCACTTAGAAAAACATTGAGGCCCAACCTATTTTTCATTCCAAGCTAATGAGTCTAGGGAAACTGTGGAAAGTGATTCAAAAAGTTTCTTCAAAACATTATTTTTCTTTTGAAGACAAAATATATTGATTATTGTTTCTGTCTTCAGTTGTTGGGACATGGTCAGTAAGCTAGCTCATACCACTACCCATGGCTGTGCATTTTAATCCTTCCTTTGTGTATCTGATGATGTCATATCACTTACACACATAATTTATTTAAATAGGACAAAGATTAAACAATGGTCTGACCGTTGTCAACATTATGATCTATTTTGAGTTTTAACACAGAAAAGAGCAAAGCAAGATGCTGCAAGTACAGCTAAATCAATGAAAAAAAATCAAATATGGAATTTCATCATTCAGAAAGCAGTGATAACGTACAGCTCACAGCTACACAAAATGATTGAGGTGAGTTGTTTTGTTGAATTAAAGGGAAGGCCAGATAAACATACAATCGTGGAGAAAATGGAAGGTTATGGCAACAGAGTTGCATGAGAATTATAAGTAGAGGGTAGAATGCAAATTAATAGCCAACCTTGTAACACCTGGGTCTAATTGCCTGTTTTTTAATAGTGTATATTATATGACTGCATCCAATTGCACTAATGTATCTCATTCACATTCCTATATACGTTTGTATTATCTATAAATACTATTTGGTTTCTCCAGTCCTTGACTTCTGCAGTAGTATAGATTGTGATTTTAGTCCCTTTTTTGTATGAAAAACAAGAAGCCAAACTGTTTTGAGTATTCATCCCTGTCAAAAATGTTTATGGATTGGCACAATGAATCAATTTTGATCACACCTTGATGTACCTCCAGTGACATTTCAGTATATTCATTAGTGAAAATACTTGCAAAGCAAAATAAACAGTGATTGCAGTCATATGCCATCCAAATGGATTGACCACAATATCCAATTGTATTACTCTGCTGTTTCTCAAAGTAGAAAAAGACCTTCCTATCAATAATGCGTTTACTTGCAATACTTCCGTTGCACCCTACCCAAATGAAGATTTCATCACCTTTAACAGAAGCTCACACCAATTAAAATGCTTCTTCTGTGTGGGGAATTGCAGCCATAAATCTTCTCCCTGAGATTGCTCTGCACCATGTTACAGCTTTCCTGTGAGTTGCTCTCAAGCAAAGCATTACCTGGCATTATCACCCTGGAGAAGGATGGTAAATTGCACTATTCATTTCATTACCTTTGTTCTGACTTTCACAAATTTACCTCCAAGACTTACACAGGGGATTACTCTAACTTACTTTAAATAGCTCTTTGACTGACAAACAGGATTCTTTCAGTATCCAGCCAGATACTGAAAGAATGTCAGCTTTATTTTTTCCCTTCCCCAACCTGACAGTGCTGCTAGGTAGAGATAAGGTTTGAGATTTTATTCTTCCCCACCTGCAAATGACTGAAATTTGAATCTCTGAATATTAAATCTGAACAATGTGACAATGTCAAATGCAGAATAATTTATTTTCAAATTAAGCACTCTCTACTTCCTTCTGGCAACTGTCAAAACAAGTCCAATTTTTGATATGCTGAAAGCTTAAAGGGTGACATTATTATGCCAAATTATTTACTGCATTATGGACTTCTATTTGTAAACTAAATAAAATAAACATGAGAAGGATGGGAAATAGAACCAGAAATAATGTTCCATTTGACATATTGCATTCAGTGCTATTTAACATAAACAGTATTTATTTCATGTATCATTTTTACTGGAAAGTCAGCTGATTATAATGTCTCACGGGTACATGGTTGATAAAATTCACTGTCTTGATTCCACCAGGAAAGTGAATCAGTATTTAACAAAACACAATCAATATCTTCAGGAAAAGAGGGAAAAATACACAGGAATAAAAGTGAACGCAAGAAGTTTTAAAATGTGTTTTTTTTCTACAAAAGAGTACATTTTAATGAACTATGTTGTTGTTTTACCCCTTTAACTCATCTTGATTCAACTACTAAGCCTCATACATTGGAAGCTTTGATTAACATTTAGATGGTGTGTTTTCTGGCTGATTCAGCGATCTGGCACTTGGCTGTCTCTGAGGGAATTCGGTGAGGTCTGGAGCAGAGAGTGCAGTCTGGAGGCCAAGAAGCCTGGGACGGGGCATAGACCCATGATCAACTAAGACATCCCACCCTGCAAAAACTCATTTCAGGGAGGTAGCACCATCAATTTGAGGGAGACTCCCGGAACTTCCAGGAGAGGTGGGATGTCCGCAATAAAGTAGCTCCTTAACAAGTAGCCAGCTAGTATAAATAACGTTAGCTATGCTAATGAACAAATGACACGTGTTAAACTCACCTCAACATGTCTTTTACACAGTCTTAACCCACCATGGGCAATAGAAGTCACCGTTGCAAACAGTGCAGCGAGAAACACTGTCATTATTTTTGACCCCTATTAGGCAAGGGTACACTTTAGGGTAGTCTGGGGTGACATACATTTTATATTTTCTTTTTTTGGAACATTCTTCCGTGGCGTGTGTGCTCTCTCTCTCTCTCTCGCGCGCTCTATCTCTCACGCTCTCTCTCTCTCGTAGTTGCTCTTGCGCTCGCTCTCTCTAGCGTGCTCTCTCTCTCTCGTGGTCACTCTCGCGCTCAATCTCACTCTCTCTAGTGCGCTCTCTCACTCTCTCGTGGTCGCTCTCGTGCTCACTCTCACGCTCTCACTTGCTCTCTCTCTCTCGTGGTCGCTCTCGCGCTCTCTCACTCTCGCTCTCTCTCTCCCTCTCTCGTTCTCGTGCTCTCTCGCTCGCTCTCAAAAAATTGATTTCCGGGATATTGTATATAATTTGAGGGCATCAGGGAGCCACTATTAATATGTGGGAGACTCCCGGAACTTCCGGGAGAGGTGGGATGTCGGTCAACTCCATTACTCACTGATCTTGCCAATTAAAGTGTCCAGCATGATTGAAAGCAAGGAGGACGATAGCGGAAGGCGAGTGGGTGTTCAGCACCAACTGCCTGTGTTTGACCGTTCTCCCTCTCCCTCCAGCTAACTGCCGTTAGAAGAAGGTGCCTGCGTTTGACCTGTCTCTCTCTCTCAAGCCCTCTCACTCACTGCCGTCAGAGGAAGGTGCCTGTGTTTGTCCGGTCATTCTCTCTCTCACTGCTGCCAGAGTCTTGGGCCAGGAGCAAAGCTTAATTAACACGGTTTGTGGTTGGACTTTGTAGTTCATGTTATATGTGGTTCTGGTTTCTGGCTACTCCATTTTTTTTTATTGCAATTTTGTGTGATTTTGATCGGGGGTCTACCTCTGCGGCCTGTAGTCAATGAATGACACAGCGGTCAATTGAGAAGATCTGCACTAAACTGAACATTACTAAACTGTTTCAAGGACTGTGGTTTGATGCTTCATACTCTGTGTGAAGAATGTGGTGACCTGCCTCAATGATTATCATCCGATTGCACTTACATCCACAGTGACAAAGTGTTTTCAGAGGCTGGTGATGAAACATATCAACTCCTGCCTGTGGAACAACTTGGATCCATTCCAATTTGCCTACTGGCATAACAGATCCATAACAGATGATACCTCATTGTCTTTTCATTCAACCCTGGAACGTCTGTACAGCAAAGGTCCCTACCTCAGGATGTTCTTTATTGACTACAGCTCAGAATTTAATACCATTATCCCCTCAAAACTAAACAATAAGCTTCAAGACCTTGGCCTCAATACCTCCTTGTGCAATTGAATCCTCGATTTCCTCTCTTGCAGACCCTAGTCAATTTGGATTGGCAACAACATCCCTGCCACTATCTCCAGAAAAAGCTGTGTGTTTAGTCCCTGCTGTACTCACTTTACATTTACTATTGCATGGCTAAGCAGAACAATATCATATTCGAGTTTGCTGATGACATCACTGTCTTGGCCGAATCAAAGGTGGCGATGAATCAGCATATAGGAAGGAGATTGAAAATCTGGCTGAGTGGTGCCACAACAACAACTTCTTACTCAATGTTAGCGAGACCAAGGAACTGATTATTGACTTCAGGAGAAGAAATCCAGAGGGCCATGAGCCAGCTCTCATTAGGTGGTCAGAGGTGGAGAGAGTCAGAAAATTTAAGTTCCTCTTTGTTTAAAATTTCAGAGGAACTGTCCTGGGCCCAGCACATAAATGCAATTACGAAGAAAGTACGGCAGCACCTCTCCCTCCTTAGGAGTTTATGAAGATTCAGCATGACATTAAAACTTTGACAAACTTCTATAGAAGTGTAGTGGAGAGTATATAGACTGGCTGCATCATAGCCTGGTACGGAAACACCAATGTCCTTGAATGGAAAATCCTGCACAAATTAGTGGATACAGTCCAGTCTAACATGCATAAAGCCCTCCGCATCACTGATCACATCTACACGAAGCCTTGTCGTAGGAAAGCAGCATCCATCATCAGGGACCTCCACCACCCACGTCACTACTGCCATCAGGAAGGAGATACAGTATCCTCAGGATTCACATCACCAGATTCAGAAACAGTTATTACCCCTCAGCCAGGTTCTTGAACAAAAGGGATAACTTCTCTCAATTTCACTTACCCCATCACTGAGCTGCTCCCACAACCAACACACTCACTTTCAAGCACTCTTCATCTCATGTTCTCAATATTTATTGCTTATTTATTATTATTATTTCCATTTGTATTTGCACAGTTTGTTGTCTTTTGCACAACAGGTTGTACCCCAGCTGGTTTCATTGATTCGACTAAGGTTATTGAGATTTATTGAGTATGCCCGCAAGAAAATGAGTTTCAGGATTATATCTGGTGTATGGATAATAAATTTACTTTGAGTTTTGAACTTTTGTCACCATATAGTTTTGTGTAAATACAGTTTTTGTAAATTTGAAATAAGTTTTTCCATAGTCTGTGATTAAAGATAGTTGGTGAAACTATGGATAAATATCCATACCACAAGTCTGTGAAGCATAGATTTGCAATGGTGACTGATTCAGCTCAGTTTTGCCAAAGAATAAAATTATTCATGCACACTTTTGACCGTCTGCAATGGAGAACAAATGCTGAAGAAAAGTTCTGCACAAAAGATGATCCCTTCCAGAACAGCTTAAAGCAATATATTGGCCAGTTTCCCACAGAAAACTCCATTGTCAATTTGACGCTATTGACAGCAGATTGAATGAGAAGAAGATAATCTTGAATTCTGTCTGTTAAATGTTTGCTGGTGAGGTGGTGAATGCCTGATGTTTCATAATAAGTTGGAGATCTTTGTTCTTAATACAGCTGACTATATTCTAATCTTCCTTTCTAAATCTTACTTATTATATTATATACATGAAATAGCCACCACTCGCTATGAAAGCAGCAAAAAGAGCAGCTGTAGATTGTGTGAGGAACTTTCACATCTCCATATAACATTGAGACCATCCCACCCATTGAGTTTATGTTGATTCATGGAGCAATTCCATTCCCCACCAACTTTCTCTGTAACTTATTCTCCCAACATTCCCATAAACTTGCCTTGGATTCTACCACTCATAATACATTAGGGGCAAATTACAATGGCCATAAAACCTGCCAGTCCAAACACTGAAAGGAGGTAGAAGGAGAACTAGATCCAGTTCACTGGAGCTGTGAGTCTTGTGGATATAATGACTGTTAGAGTGAGTTTTTTTGGCTAGATGATTTGTTTACACTTAAATAACTTTGGCCACCAGACTTCTATTTGACAAAGTACTGTGGATTGAGTTCACAACAATGCGCTTCCTAAAAAGGTATAAATACCAGATGCTTCTGACGGCGTAGTTTGACCAGATGCTGTAGTTTGACCTGATGGTGTAGTTTCGAAGACAGTACTAACTATACTTTATAAATATTAGTTGTCTTCTATGTTAGCACATAAAATGCCAAATAAATGTATTGTGGATTTAACTTGCATTCCTAAAGGCTGTGGATACCTACCCAGACATGTTGGCGTCGGAAGGAAAGGATGAAGTTAGGAAGTGTGATGTTTTGTATGTCACTTCAAAAGGAAGCATTGTCTATAACTTTTTAAGTAGCGATTGCCTTTGTGTTTAGCATATAAATATTGAGCCCACATTGGGCTAGCAGACCTTTCTACTGAAAGCATCCCCATCCGTATGATGCCTGCTGTACCTTGTTGTGTCGAATAAAGAAGCTGCTTTGTATCTACCAGTGACTCCGTCTCTCCTGTGATTTCATCCACGCTACGACAATAATGAATTTCTTTTCATTCAGTTTTTCCCCTCTTTTTATCCTGAATGTCCAGAGTCTTGCAGTGCCAACAACCTCCACACTCCACCCCTTCCATGCAAAAGTTAGTTCTATCAAAACTAATCAATAAGCTCTGAGACCTTGGCTTCAATACCTCCTTGTGCAATTGGATCCTGGGTTTCCTCACCTGTAGACCCCAGTCAGATTGGATTGGCAACAACATCTCCACCACAATCTCCATCAGCGTAGGTGCACCACAAGGCTCTACGCTTAGCCCCCTGTTCTACTCGCTTGACGCTTATGACTGTGTGGCTAAGCACAGCTCCAATACCATACTCATGTTTGCAGATGACACCACTGGTGTGGGCCATATCAAGGATTGTAATGAATCAGCATACAGGAGGGAGATTGAAAATTTGGCTGAATGTTATCATAAAAATAATCTCTCACTCAATGTCAGCAAGACCAAGGAATTGATTGTAGACTTCAGGAGAGGGAAACCAGAATCAGAGCCAGTAATCATTGGAAGGTCAGGGGTGTAGAGAGTCAACAACTTTAAATTCCTGGGAGTTACTATTTCAATGGATCTGTTCTGAACCCAGCACATAAATGCAATCGCAAGGAAAACACGGCAGCATCTCTGCTTCCTTAGGAGTCTGCAGAGATTTGGCATGACATCTAAAACTCTGACAAACTTCTACAGTAGTGTAGTGGAGAGCATGTTGACTGGCTGCATCACTATCTGGTATGGAAGCATCAATGCCCTTGAACGGAAAATCTTACTAAAGATAGTGGATTCGGCCTAGTACATTATGGGTAAAGCCCTTCCTAGCATTGACCATATCTACATGAAACACTGTCATAGGAAAGGACCATCCATCATGAGAGATCCCTACCACCCAGGCCGTGCTCTTTTCTCACTGCTGTCATCAGGTAGAAGAAACAAAAGCCTTAAGACTCGCTCCTCCAGGTCCAAGAACAGTTACTACACCATCAGGCTCTTGAATAAAGGGGATTACTATACTCAATTTCCCGTCCATTGAGATGTTCCCACCACTAAAGATCTCACTTTAAGGATCCTTTATCATGTTACCTCATGTTCTCATTACTTATTATTATTTATTTACATTTGCACTGTTTTTGTCTTCTGCACTCTAGTTGATCTTTCATTGATCCTTTTAGTTACTATTCTATAGATTTGCTGAGTATGCCCACAAGGAAATGAATTTCAGGGTTGTATATGGTGAACAACAAAATTTATTTTGAACTTTGAAAAACAAGTCAGGATTTTTCATGATTTGCTGATCACAGTTAGATTCTATTCATCACCTAACACCCATATACAGGGATTTCCAGCAAGAGTTACTGAAGAGCAAGGAGAAGAACATTTGTTTTTGACCAGACACTGAGGCACTGAAACTGTCATTGCTGACATATAAACAAACAAATTCGAAGCTGAATTAGTCACAACAGTAAAATTTGGAAACTTAAGCAGGATTGTTGATGTTATTGTTCAAGTCTTTCTACAATAAGAATAACAGAAGTTAGGAAAGGTCCTTATTTCATTACTTTTCACCAAGCTCTTTCTCTCTCTCTCTTTTGTTCTTTAGACAGTGTGTGCTTATAGATCAAACGATGAATACTAAAATATTTCTATGGAAGAGAAAAAGATTTGCTTCAAGTTTTGTAAAACATATGCTTCAAGAAAGTTTTGCCAGTTAAATCCAGGTTGGAACTTCTCATGTAACAGCACTTACAATTGAAGCACTGTACCTGCGTGCAGCAATTTAATTTCTGAGAATTAGGTCAGCATGATAAACTCAGTCTCTGAAATGAGATTATGTCACAAAGACAAGGAACGTGCTCAGCTGCATTAATTCCCCATCATCCAGAATCCAAGGCACTCAGCAAATTACACGCCTTGAAAATCACAGTAGGAGAATGAAAATAAACCATTCTTATTTCCCCACATACAGATGTCCTCTGCAATCCTTCAGAAAAAAATATTAGCATGAAGCTGTAAGTGGAGATCTTGCAATGGAAGCCACAAAATTGGAACATCTCTGAAGCCATTTGAACACTGTTTCCTTCCCTGCCTTTCAAATTGTTGGCTCTCACTTGCCTTGGGGTCAATTGATAACAGTTAGCTAACAGTTCTGTAACACTGCAGCAGATTGCTCTGGACTTCCCCAGCAGTGATTCAGGTTCAGAGGTACTGAACATGCTGGAGATGAGATGTTGGCATACATTTGTGTTTTCATTCTATCCTTGGACTCACTGCCGATGTCAGGAGCCTTTCATAAGTCGCTGAGTTAAAAGGGTTGATACATTTTGTATGTGGCCTATAAACTTCACTTCAGCAATGGCTATATATCTAGCTGGTGCATTTATCATGTGAATGATTAAAGATTTTTAAAAAATTCTTCTTTATTTTCCTGCAAATTTATGCTTCAATTATCACCAGCTTACTGAAATTAAATAAATCTCTCTTCATATTTCTGAAAAAATAATTTTTAAACTCTAGAATTTTATAATCCCTTTCCAAATAAAGAAACAAATGAAGGCTGTTTTGACAGCAATTTGGAGAACAGAGGCAGAGTTATAGAGCAATTCAGCATAGATACAGGTCCTGCTAGCCAACAAGTCCATGCCAACCAGTGTCCACCCAGCTACTCCCAGTTTCCTGCATCAGCCCATTTCCTCTAAGCACAGCCCCTCTATTTACTTATCCACGTGCTTCTTAAATGATACTGCTGTACCTGCCTCAACCTCATCCCCCAGCAGCTTGCTCTACATCAGTGTTTCTCAACAGGGGTTCCGCAAGAAATTGAGATTTCAAAAATTAAACACCTTTTTTTGAACTTCACGCAACTCACAATGTCAGCACTCATAGTGGTGGGCAGTGACTGAGTGGGCCCACGAGAAATCTCATTAGGAGTCTCTCGGCCCAGTATGGCAGTGCGCAGTAGGACCATGCTTATTTGGTTCAGTCCATTCTCAGCTTTTGATACAAGATATGGGAGGCCATTCATAATTGGCGAGCGCTGTACTGCACGGAGGGGAGTACAATAGGCTGTTGAGGAGCGTGAAGAGCATTTTTCTAAGCTTTGTAGGTACTCATCCAACCTGAGCTGTGATGTCAGTCTCTCCTTCCCAAATTACCTTCCCCAACTTCCCTTTTCCCACCACCAACTGACTTATGGGAGCAAACAAACACTACTGCTGCAGTAGAAAATTGGAGGTGACAAATTCTTGGATTTAAAAGGAAACTGAATCGTTGGAAAAATCATGTTGCAAAAGGAAACCTTGAAATATTTCCACTGATGCTTAGACTTGAGAGTGAGGAAGGATATCAGAAAGTCTCAAGTCTTATTGAACACCACTTGGAAGAACTGCAAAACAAAATTGAACAGCATTTTACCTCCCTTTCAACATGGATAGGACTAGATGAGGGACTTTTTCTTTGTATCTTCTGCTCAGCTTTAGAATTTGGCTTTGAGAAAAAAGGAAAGACATTGAGAGAGCAGTCTGATCATGCACTCAAGATGAGATTTACTGACCTGTTCCTGGACAAGTTCTGGGCTTCTGTGAAAGAAGGGTATCCTACCATTTGTAGAAAAGCAAACAACATTTTGCTGCAGTTTTCAACTTCTTACACGTGTGAGCAAGCTTTTTCTTGTTCAACAAGCATCAAGAGCAAGGATATAAAGTGTCTCATTTCAGAAGGTGAAACATGTGTCTGCTTATCTCAACTTTGACACAGAACTGAGTATTAGTGCAGCAAAGAACAAGCACAGCTTTTACATCCTAGGCCTATATTTGAGCCTGATCATGTCACTTAGTAAGAATTTTTTTTCCAAAGTAGTGTATAAAATTGTGTCTTGGGCTATATTTTTATTCATATTGCTTTGGCTTATGGTTTTTAGCAGCTACTATTCAACATTGTCAATAAATTAAGTTGTAAATAGCATGTATTAAAATCAATTTACAACCTTTATTTAAATTAAATCTACCTAGCCTATCTTTAGATAAGTTTAATCCCATTTTGGCTTAAACCAGATATTTAACAGAAAATTATTAAGTTTTTCTTAAGAATTTTTAATATTTATGAAAGGCAAAGAAAGATCAATTTCAGGAAAGATAAACTAAGCTCAACTACCTGTTTCTTTTTCCCAGGAAAGTTTGCCTAAGAATTCATTCTCTACTCAAAATAGCATTGAAAATTATTTTTGATTTATTATATCTACAACTTACTGATCACACTAATATACCGTGAGCTGTAGATATAATTTTTATGCGGGGTCTCCCCAAGACCGGAAAATTATTTCAAGGGTTCCTCCATGGAAGAAAAAGCATTGAGAAAGGCAACTTTACATGAAAATGGTACCCCTCAGGATCATCCTGGCTCAGTCTCCATTCACCTGTTCCACCCAGCTTTGGTCGCTTCCATCATTGGCAAAAGACTTACCATCACTTTATCTATGATTCTTATCATTTTTAAAGAAGCATTCTCTTATAATTTGAATACATAAAGAACTAGCCTGGCCAACCTATCCCTATCACTCAAGCCCTCTAGTCCTGGTAACATCCTTACAAATCTTTCCTGCACTTCCCAGTTTAATCATGTCTGTATGTAACAATGTGATCAAATTTGTACATAATTCTCCAACTGCAAACTCATCAACTTATGCACACGACCAAACACGATGCCCTGACTGAAGGCTAGTGTAGTAAATGCTTTCAACCAAATATAGACTTGTTGACTAAGCTGCTTCCATTACAATCCCAAGCGCCCCACCTTTCACAGTACTTGTCCTAGGCTATGTTGCTTTGATTTTTCAAAATATATTGTCACGTGACTGGCAACAATGAATATATCAACACAGTCACGTCTTATAAAAACAAACAAACATTTATTAAACTCTGCTCAACAACAGCGAAAAATATTCAAATGATTAAATTAACTGGAAGTTAATTGCTCTACGGCAACTCTGGACCAGCTCTTAAAAGGGTAAATGTGAAAACAGTTCTTAAAGTGGTAAATTCGAACACAGTTCCTGGAATGGTAAATTCGAAAGTCCAAGAGATTTATACAGTTAATTAGGAGAGACTTTCCTGAAGCGAAGAATTCCTCAAAGGTGCCACATTACTGCTGATCCCAGCCGGAACCTGCCTTGTCCGCAGAATTCACGACGACGGAAATAAAATGGTTTAAAGGAACTGACCTTTTCCTCTGGAGAATAGACACTGCACAATCCTTCCTGCCTTAGTAGAGAACATCTCAGATGCAAGTCACTACTTCTTGAACAAAGATTCAATCAAGGTTGATCCTCTCCAATACCGCCGAACGACATCAGCTTTACTCGACTCTGCGAGTTCCTGTACTTTAGTAAGGTCTTCACTCTCCAACGCTACTTACAATAGAAAGTAGAACTCCACTTTAAAATGAAACTGTGTCATAAGACAAATACGCAGCATAATGGAGTATCTGGCAAATTAAAAAACAAACTAAGCTTAAAACTCAACTGGAAAAACTAACTGCGTCACACCAGGGGTCTCCCTGCATATACCTGGTGAGAACATGTCATCACGTGACCTTACATCGGTGGGAAAATTACATCATGTGACCTCCACAAGACCAGTACATCATGCTCATTAGATACTCAATTACATCATGGTCATAAGACAGTCACAAGATACCCATGAGGTATGTAACAATATCACCACACACATATCAATTGAAATTTATTTGCCACTCCTCAGTCCACTTCCCAAACCAATTATAATTTCCTGTTCTCCAGTTTCAACAATGGCTCCAAGTTCATGTCATTTGCAAACTTACTGATAAAGCCTTGCATATTTGCATCCAAATCATTTATATAAATAACCCCAGCCCCTGTGATATACTACTAGTCATCAGTCTCCATTCTGAGAAACAACCTTCAACCACTACCCTCTACTTTCTATTTCTGAGCCAACTATAAATCCACTGAACTAGCACTCCCTGGTTTCCATGGGACCTACCCTTCCAGACCAGCCTACCATACAGGGCTTCATCAAAGGCCTTACCAAAGTCCAAATAGGCAACTAAAAGATGGATGTTATCTTTTCATAGGTTTAAAAAAATGTTTATCAAGCAAGACTTGTCATGCACAAAGCCATGCTAACTCCTACTAATCAGTCTACCTGCATGTTGATTGATTCTTTCCCTCAAAATTCCCTCTAACAACTTCTCCACTACTGATGTTAGGCTGAACAGCCTGTAGTTCCCTGGTTTGTCCGTGCTCCCTTTTTTTAAAGAATGGAACAATATTGACCCCCTTCCTGACTTTCAGAATTTCACCAGTGGCTGATGAAACAAATATCTCCATAAAGTCCTCAGCAATTTCCTCTCTAGACTTGCACAAAGTCTAAGGACGTACTCCATCTCACCCTGGAGTGTCCTGCAGGCACCACAAGAGCATACTGTATTAGTGTCACACTAATACAGTTTGGGGTATTGCAGAGTTTGGAGTTCAATTATAGTGCTATTCTGTAATGAATCTCTTTACATCTTCCCCGGGGAATGCATGGGATTTCCCTGTGCTCCAGTTTCCTCCCACACTCCAAAGATGTACCAGGTAGGTTAAGTGGTCATTATAAACTGTCCCATGATTAGGTTTGGGTAAATCAGGTTTGCTTGTTTTCTGAGGCAGCATGGCTCAAAGGGCTGGAGGGGCCAACTCCACACTGCCATTAAATCAAAATAAATTTATCCACCTAATGTGCTGCAAGTCCGAAAATACCTCCTCTTGGTAATATGATTGTCCTCCAAAACAGCTCTATTGGTTTCCCTTGCCTCTTGAGCAACCACAGATTGCTCCTTGAAAAGAAGTTTCTCACAGAGGAGAAATGTTTGTTAAAATTCCCACCCATCTCCTGTGGCTTAAGACAAAGGAGGCATTCTCTCTTCCTCGTCACCTTCCATTGTTAGTATAGCTATAGAACCTTCTGGAATCTGCGAGATTCCATCTCGTCCACCTACTGTGCTCCTGAAATCCACCTCAAGAGTAGTCTTAACTTTTTATAGTCTTCAAGGGACTTACATGATGCTGACCTCCTGAACCCGATTTATGTTTCCTTATTTTTCTTGGTCGCAGCCTCTATCTCTTATCAGCCAGGATTACCTTAACTCACCAGGCTTACCCTTCACTCTAACAGGAACATACTGCTTCAGAACACTTGCAATCACAATTTTAAAAGCTTCCACAGAATTTTTTCCTTTCATTTAGGCTCACCCAATCATCCTCTGCTACACCGTGCCCAATTCCCCTCAAAGTTAGTCCTATTCTACTTTAACACTCTTAATTATTGAACTGTCCTACTTTTTTCCATCAACCTTAAAACTGAATTATGATCACAAGAATCAAAATGCTCTCCAACTGTCACCTCAGTTATGTGTCCTGCCCCGTTCCATAAGATTAGGTGCAGTGTTGCACACTTCCAAATTGGGACTTCAAAATATTGACTCAGGAAACTTTCCTGCACACATTATATGGATTCCAGCTGATCCAGGGCCTTACAGCTCTGGACTACCCAGTTAATACCGGGGAACTTAAAATCTCTAACCAAACAACCCTAATATTTATACAAATATGAGCAATTTCTCTATACACTTTCTCCTTAAATTTCCACTGACTATCAGGAGATCTATTATATAGCCCATCAACAGTGACCCTCCTCTTCTTGTTTACAAGTTGTACCCATTTGGCCTCACTGCACCATCCCCCAACAATGTCATTTCCAAGTACTGCTGTTGCCTTCTCCCTTATCAAAAAGGTTACACTCATTCTTTGCTTACTTGCAGTTTTTTCACACATGTATCATCTGTATCCTGGAATACTGAGCTGCCAATCTTACCCTTCTCAGCTGAATTTGTTGACTACATCACAGTCCTCAGAGCCAATTCATGCTGAGTTTATCTGCCTTACCTGTTAAAGCTCAAGCATTGAAATCAATGTGGTTTAACAGAGATTTCCTTTCCCTGTCATTACTATGTCTCTGGCCATCCTGATCACTAGAAGTGCTCTCACAAGTTATTGCTTTACCCCACAACTTGCTGCTACACAGAGTCCCACACCACCCCCCTACCCCCACCAATCTAGTCTAAGCCCTGCTGTGCAACGCTAGCAAATTTTCCTGAAAGGACGTTGGTCCCTCTCTGGTTCTGGTGCAATCCTTCCCTCTTGTCCAGGTTTCCTATACCTCAGAGGAGATAACAATGGTCCAAGAACCTGAATTCCCAAGCCCTGCAACAGTTCCTGAGCCATGAATTTATCTGACCTACGCTTTTATTTTTGACCTTGCTAGCCAGTAGCACAAGAAGTGATCCAGAGAGCTCTAGCTTAAGGTCCTGCTTATCAACTTAGCTAGCAACCCATGCTTATTCTGCAGGACCTCATCTCTTGTTCTAACTCAACACAAGAGATTTTCAGATGCTGAAAATCCAGAGTAACACCTATGATAAGCAATAAGCAGTCAATATTTCAGGCCGAGAACCTTCAACGTGCATAATGATTTAAGGCTGTTCATTACCAACCCCACCCTCTCCCCAAGAATTTTCTGTAGTTGTTCAGAAACATACATGCTTGACAATGATTCCCCCCCCCCCCCCCCCGCAGTAGCAACAAACCATCCTAGTGTCTCTTCTGTGCTCATGGAAGCTCCCATCTGTCCCTCTATCAATCTATCTGACTGGCCTTTCTCGCTGAACCAGTCACATTGTCCAAGACCTGTCTACTGTTCATGCCCCTTAAAGAACAACCTCCTCAACCATACCCAAGTGAGTTTACTTGTTGGTGTTGGGAATGACCACATGGCTGACCTTCTGCTCCCCTTCCATTTCCTGAGAGTCACCCATCCTGTATCCTGGATTTAACTACCTCAGCATAGGTCACATCTATGAGGCCCTCAGCCTCACAGATGGTCAAGAGTACATCCAAATCCAACTGCATTTCCTGAGTGCACTTACCACAGATGGATTAGGGAGATCCAAACATTCCATGACTTCCCACATCTTAAAGGGCAAGTACACCATTGCTATCCTTCCTACAATGAATCAAACACTAAAGATCAAGGACAAAACTAAAATCTGACTGGTAACAGTGTCCCTTCATTAAAGCCTCTTGAACTGACCAAGGTAATGGCCATCTCCATCTCACCCCATCTAACTTTCTTTTCATTGGACAAAAGGCCCTCCAATTAGCTGATCAATGAGTTTTGTCTTTTTGAAGTTCCTGCTCTCATTCCAAGCACCTGTGTTGCCTATCCAGCCTCGCTTTATCTCAGCTCTCTACAATTCTAAAGGTCCACTGTCAATAGCTGCTCCAAAATGGTTACTCCACTTGATCCAGCCTTCTTTTTATTGACCCATGAGAAGGGCCATGCTTTTCTTCACCTGCAGCCCAGCTGCCAATAAAGACAATTACACCTTGCAGAAATTTCAATGGCTGCAATATTGGCTTGACATTACGACTTGCATGGCTGCAAAAGAGTAGGGCAGTAACAATGCTAGTAAGAGAGTTGGAGGCACAGAGACATGCCAAGTGGAACTGATCTCCAATTTGCATCATCTTCATTCAAGCACAATTTGCGGACACTTTATTCAACGACCTCCACCGGCCTCCCAGAAGAAGGTGATGACAAACTATTTCTATTAGAAAAAAATTGCCAAGAACTATCACGATCATGGAAAGACCATGACCACCTACGTCATACAACACAGCACCTAAAGAATGAATGAACACCAGGCTAAATAAATACTGTACCTCAAAAATGACAGGCATTATTGACTAACATACTTTGAACTCTATGCAGCTCTTTGAGAACCTTCTGCCAATATTCTGAGAGTGCTTGTTTGACTTCAGGCAAGTCTTTTTGCTTTGAAAAAAAAATTAACTGGAAGAATCCAAAGTGCCAAGTAGTGCTAAAAACAAAATTAATATTTCATGAGGGAGACTCTCCACTGGGTATTTTTGGGCTCCTGTGAAGCAGCTTGAAACATAATTAAATACTAAAGGCACCATGTAAATGTAGGTTATTACTGATAATGTTGCCTGTATGATAGCAGAAATTTGAAAATCGAACCACTTCTCAGACCCATTTAAATCTGACTGGCTGGTAGCCTTGGGTTTTCAGCTGTGTCATGCAGCTGTCCAAATTGGATTTGCGAAGGGATTAGTATCTACTTGAAATAACTCTCATTATAAAATGTTCTTTCACTCTTCTACAAATGAGGTTTAAATTTTCTGAGTTTAAGCGAATCACAGGTACAGTATCATGCTTTGACCACCATGGTGGCATTAATGTATATAATCCAGCCAAGGGGCTGTAGCTTGACCACTCTCTCCCTGAATGGCAGGACAGATTGGATGTGAGGACCATTGTTCCCAAGCCTGGCATTCAGCTGTAAAGTCACATCAATGAATTGACCTAGATAATCATGGCGGGGTGGGGTTTTGTCTCTACTAAAGGAGATATAAGGCACACTTCCCCTCCGCTATCCTGTAGGTCACCCATGGGTAAGGAGCAACACCTACTTAGCAACTCCCCCACCCTGATCAGGGTCAGATGAAGCCATGGGAGTAGGAAGAGCTGGATGTTTTCATGAGCAGCTGGTGAATCCTGGTTATGCCACCACTGACACTGTAGAGTATTGGTAATGGCTGGGGTCACCCACCTTGTAAAGACAATGTCCAGAAAAAGGCAATAGGAACCACTTCTGTAGGAATATGTACCAAGGCCAATCATGGTCACGAGACCTTGATCGCCTATGTCATATGACACGGCACAGAATGATGAAAGATAAGATCTTGCATGTTCTGCTATCTCTAATGGCACAATATTTTCCTCTTGCATTCAAAACACTTCCTTTTTCTCAATGCACCAACTCCCCCTGTTCAAATCACACTGGCGTGGAGGATTGCTATCAGCTGGGTAGCTGTTTATTTAAGGTAACTTATGAACTTCTCTCTCTGCACTAAGTGGGAGTTGTCTTCAGAGCTCGTAGTAAAGTGGAAGAAGGGGAAAGGAAAGCCATACATTCAAGAAGCGGATGAAGGCAACATTTAATACTTGAGTCCTTGAGTATGACAACATAATGCTGAATGGTCTTTCTGATTATCTTCTCCTGCTACAGCCAAATAATTTCATATCACATTAATACTTCTCCCTTTTTTCTTTTCCTGGGTCTAGCTCAAAACTCAGAAAAGGATGAGGTTGCCCTGCAAAGAAGACGGACTTGTTTCACTCATCTAGGGTAATAAGTAGCAAGTTGGATGGGAGACTCCGTGAGGCACAAGTGACCAGAAGCAGGGCCACATGAGAAACATTACTGAGGAAAATTTAATCTTAGAGGAAATAAATTCATGCTGAATTTCCGTCAAGGACAGAGATCCTAATATCAGGGACACAATTTACAAAAGAAAAACTTTCTCTGCACCAGCAAATATATTAAAGGGTCACTAAGAAAAGAAAATAATTGAGAAAAATCAAAAAGGATCAATGAAAGGGAAATTTTGTTGAACTTCTCCGTATTCTCGGACAATACATCTGATAGAGTAAGTGATGGAGAACCACAAAATATGGTGCATTTGGATTTTCGGAAGGCTTTCGATGAGATTCATGTTGTCAACAATATTAAACCACAGAGAGCAGATGATAATATACTTGCATGGATTTAAGACAAAGACAGGGAATATTTTAAACATGAGAAATTCTGCAGATTCTGGAAATCCAAAGCAACACACACAGAATGCAGAAGTAACTCAGCAAGTCAGGCAACATCTATAGAAATGAATAAACAATCGACTTTTTGGGCTGAGACCCTTCATCAGAACTGGTCGGGATGGGGGAAGACGCCAGAATAAAAATGTGGTGGATAGCGAGAAGGTGATAGGTGAAGCCAGGTGGGTAGGAAGGATAAAGAGCTGGAGAAGAAAGAATATGATAGGAGAGGAGAATGGACCACAGGAGAAAGGACAGGTGGAGGGGACCCGAGGGAGGTAATAGGCAGGTAAGAAGAGTTAGGAGGTCAAAGTGGGGAATAGAAGAAGAGGGGAAGGGGAAGGATTTTTTTTACTAGAAGGAGAAATTGATATTCATGCCATCATTTTGGAGTCTACCCAGATGGAATATAAGGTATTGCTCCTCCACCCTGACAGTAACCTAATCATGGGCACAAGAGGAGGCCATAGACTGACATTTTGAATCAAAATTAAAATGTTATGCCACCGGGAAGCTCGGCTTTTGGTGAATGGAGTGGAGGTGCCTGATGAACTGGTCCCCCAATTTACGACAGATTTCACTAATATAGAGGAGGCAGCAGCAGACACAATAGATGACTCCAACAGATTCACAGGTGAAGTGTTGCCTCACTTCAAAGGACTGTTTTGGGCTCTGAATGGAGGTGTGGCACTCTGGCCGCTTGCAGGGATAAGTATCTGGAAGGAGATTAGTGGAAAGGGATGGATGGACAAGAGAATCACAGAGGGAGCAATGTGGAAAGTGGAGAAAGGGGGTAGGTAAAATATGCTTAGTGGGAGGATCCCTTTGAAGATGGCGGAAGCTGCAGTGAATGATGTGCTTGATGTAGAGGCTCATGGGGTGGACCTTCCCCACTAATCTCCCTCCCAGCTCCTATCCCTGCTAGCAGCCTAAGAGCCACACCTGCCCATTCACCTCCTCCCTCACCTCCATTCAGGGCCCCAAACAGTCCTTCCAGGTGAGGCAATACTTCACCCGCGAATCTGCTGGGGTCGTCTACTGTGTCCTGTGCTCCCATTGTGGCCTCCTCTACACTGGCCATAAAGTGGGGGACTGCTTCGTTGAGCACATCCACTCCACCCAACAACAGAACTTCTTGGTGGCCAAACGTTTTAATTTCAATCCCCATTCCTGTTCCAACATGTCGGTCCGTGGCCTCCTCTTGTGCCCCGATGAGGCTACCCTCAGGGTGGTGGAGCAACACCTTGTATTCTGTCTGGGTAGCCTCCAACCTGATCAATTCCCCTTTCTGGTAGAAAAAACTCCCTCTCTCTCCCTTCTTCTTCCATTCCCCACTCCAACTTGTTACCTCTTCTCATTTGCCTATCACCTCCTCCTCGGTCCCCTCCTCCTTCCCTTTCATCCATGATCCTCTCCCCTCTCCTGTCAGTCCTTTATCTTTCCCACCCACCTGGATTCAGCAATCACCTTCTAGATATCCTCCTTCCCCTACCCTCACCTTTTTATTCAGGTATCCTCCCCCTCTGTTACCACTCCTAAAGATGGGTCTCAGCCCTAACAGTCGACCGTTTGTTCATTTCCATAGATACTGCCTGACCTGCTGAGTCCCTCCAGCATTTTGTGTGTGTGTTACTAGGAATAATTGTTGTTTTTTCTCAGATTGGCAAGCTGTGACTGGTTGGGTACCGCAGGGATCCAAGCTCGGGCCACAGCTGTTCACAATCTAAACAAACCATTTGCCTGAGGGCATCAAATGTAACATTTCCAAGTTTACTGATGACGCAAAACCAAGTGAGACGTTTAGTAATGAGAATTGGAAGAGGTTTCAAGGGGATATAGATAAATTGAATAAGTGGGCAGCAATATAACAGAAGGAGTGTAATGGTAATGTGGGAAAATGTGAGGTCATTCACTTCAATAGAAAATACAGAAGTACTTAGTATGTTTTAAATGGCAAGAGAAAATGTAAATGCTAAATTAGACATGGGTGTGCTCCTACATAAATTAACCAAGTAATAATTGCTGGGTGCGGCTGGCAATTAGAAAGTCAAATGGGTTTTGTTGCAAGACGTTCAGAGTACAAGAGTAGGGGTGTCCTACTACAAATATATAGCGCCTTGCGGGCTCCACTTCTAAAATAGTGTATATGATCTACTTTGCTAAAGAAGGACAAACTTGTCAAAGACACTGTGCATTTAACATTTACCAGGGCAACACAATAGTGCAGCTGTCTCACAGCCCCAGAAGCTCTGGTTCGATCCTGACCTTGGGTGCTGTTTCTGTGGTGTGTACACATTCTCTCTGTGACCATATGGGCTTCCATAGGTGACCCTGTCTCCTCCCAAACAAAGGCTGGTAGGATAAATAGCTACTGCAAATTACTTTCCAGTGTAGGTCAATAGCAAAATAAATCAAAGGGGAGTTGATGTGTCTGCGTGAGTGAGAATAACTTGAAACACTACCAGGCATTAAAGAATGGGAATGGAATTAATGGAATTGCTCCACTAGAAGCTGACACGGTCCTCAAGGGCAAAATGCTTTCTTCAGTTCTGAGATAAATACAATGTATTTCGGAGGAAGATATGTTACAAAACAACGAATTTCACATCATGTAAGTCAGTGATAATAAATCTGATTCTCAATCTACATATATGAGAAGTGATGGAGTAATCTAAGTCTCTACTTTCCCGTAAGAATGAGGGGTGGCCACACTGAGACATTCAAAATATTTGGAGTGCTTGTCAGGGTAGACAAGGGGAGGATGTTTCCTGGGGCTCGGGATCTTAAAGCAGAAAGTCACAGTCAAAAATGTGTGCATATCATTTAGTGATGAAATAAGAAGAAATAGCTTCATGCAGAGGGTTTGAAATCTCTAACATAGGGGTGTATAGAGGCTGAGTCTCTGATGGCATTCAAACCTGTGATCAATAGACTTTTTGAGCATTAAAAGAATCGAGGGGTTTGGAGAAGGAGCTGGAAAATGGCATCGAGATCCTCTGTGATAATGGAGTGAACAGCCTCCTGAGGTGAATATTCTGATCTTGCTCCTATTTCATATGTTGTTATCCCATTCCTTAAAAAAGCACAGAACTGTGTTTTACTAGCTTGATGGCCACCTGAAGCATGGCAGCTACAGCCTTCCAAGGATTGTGTCGTGGATGCTGCAATTCAGTCTAATTCACTGTCAGTCAAGTGTAAATCCTTCACAGCAAGCATGTCAAGATAGGAAATGCTTTAATATTAAACATAGCCTCAAAGTATAGGATCACACTGGAAATGTTTTCAATGCCGAACACTGCTTAAAGAAGACATAAGAAGAATATGCTGTTGACAGAGATTGGCTCTATGTTCTATCATGTGGTTACTAATCTGGAAAATGGGAACTCGTTTGATACAGAGAATCACACGAGTTCCCGTTTAGATAAGAAAATGGAGGATTATTTCAATCCACAGCTATTTAAAATTGTACAGAGTTGCAAGCTCAGCTTGAGGAATCAAAAAACAGGAAAAACAATCAGCAAATACATTATGCATTAAATGATTTACCCATTCTTTGGTGTTTTGGCAGATTTTTAAACTGTGGGCTATCTAATAGGTTCGTGTGAGGCTTAGCAAATAGATTCCTTGCACACTGATAAGCACACTGAGTCTTCTGCATTATATGACTTGCAAGACCACAACTTTGAAGGGAATAGCAAAAAAAGACCACTGAGGAATTTAACCCATCTGCAGTCTTAAATATGATACCAGTTTATATAGCTGGAAGGTAGCAACAAAAGTTGTACATTGGAAGAGATGTCAACACAAAAGCAAGCAGTCCAAACTATTGTGGAAAGCAATTCCCCAAGTGGATTCCTATAAGGTGGAAATGTGTTATTGTCATGCCTAAGTTCTGACCACCTGGGGGCAACAGGGTCCTCCAAGCACCAACATGCCTCCTTCCCTGATTACTAATAGATTATTTTCACCTGTGCTTTTTTTAAGTTATCTGTGTTTTGTTTTGTTTACCCTGTGTGGGGTGATTCTTGTGTCCTAGCTAGTGTTCTCTCCAAAAAAAATTCACAAGTACAGATTCTTTATTCAACTCCATCCTGCTCTGTACTTGGGTCCAATTGGTTTCAGCCTCTCCTGGTAGTCCACTTCACTTTAACAATCCCAGATCAAATCCAGCCTTGCAATCTCAACAAGAGTGAGCTAAAGCAACACGCACAAAATGCTAGTGGAACGCAGCAGGCCAGGCAGCATCTATAGGAAGAAGTACAGTTGATGTTTCGGACCGAGACCCTTCGTCAGGACTAACTGAAAGAAGAGATAGTTGTGGTGGAACGCAGCAGGCCAGGCAGCATCTATAGGAAGAAGTACAGTCGATGTTTTGGGCCATGACCCTTTGTCAGGGCTAACTGAAAGAAGAGATAGTAAGACTCTCTCTATCTCTACTACCGCCACCATTTTGTGTGTGTTGCTTGAATTTCCAGCATCTGCAGATTTTCTCGTGTAAGAATGAGCTAAATGTGGAACCAGCAGAGTATGAGTATCTCCAATCAATGCTGGCCAGCCAGGAGGTTATGCTGAGTAGACATGAGCAGCTGCTCTAGCAGAACTTGACCATCCTGCAGGTACTCACTGAGATAATCTGGCTTGGTCTGCATCCCCTGCTGTCACCCCAGCTCCTGAATCTCTAGCTAACATAGGCATCACCCGTTTGTCCAGTTCCCCATGGTTCCCATGGTGGGACTCTGAACATGCTGGTGCCTGAGTGATATGATGGCAACCCCAGGACCTGTAGAGGGTTTCTTACTCAGTGTTCTCTGGTTTTCGAGCGGCAACCCAACAAGTTCCCCGCTAACCACTGCATAAGTGGCCATGTTATCTCTATCTGCTCTAGCAAAGCTCTTGCCTGGGCTATGGTACTCTGGGAAAGGAATTCTCCAAGTTGTACAGACATATCCCTCTTCAGGGAGATGAAGAGGACGTTTGCCCACCCAGTCAGAGGATGAGGTGTGGCAAACTGACTCCCCCAATATTGTCAGGGTACCTGTAGTGTGGCCGACTATGCAATCGAGTTCGGCACCCTGGAGATAGAGAGTTGTTGGAACACTGAAGCCCTTATAGCTGTGTTCCACTGTGGGCTAAAAGATGACATTGATGATGAATTAGCAGCCAAAAACCAGGTGAAGATATTGACACTCTCATTGATACCTCCATTTGGGTTGACAATCGTCTCTAAGAAAGGAAAAGGGAGCGTCACAGTAAGTCCTGTAGGATTGCCAGGTTCTGAGCACCTCTGGCCTCATTGTCCTTGTTGCAGTCATCCACACCCCTCCAGCTCCCCTCAACTTCCTCCAGAGAAGCCAATAGAACTGGACAGATTCCTGAGGTGGGCTGGTCAATTTCCATTCTGTTTGTCCTGAGTTGTTGGGAAATCATCCAGACCCTTCCAGGGAAGGGATGTCTGTGACAGACTCCATCATTTCTCCCAGGTCTGCTGAATCTGGGGTCATGTGTTTACCTCCATCTCCTGCGGCAAACAGCAGCATGCCCTTGGAGTCTTTATCTTGTGCAGCAGGCAATATCATGGACTTTGGGTTGGAAAGACATTCCTGAGGTCCCCTAGCTCATCTCAATCAACTGGTCACAGCCAAGTCTCTGCACGGAAGACCTCTGGAGGATCTGCCATTTCAGTGCTGTCATCTGTCTGCACATAGAACAGCATACTGAGACTATCCAGTTTCATCTCATTTATTCTCCTGAGTTCCTGTTAATCTTAAAACACACCTGCATGGTCCTCCATAGCCCACAAAGTGACAGGTCCACTGGTGCATTCCACAGATGACCTTTTCACTCTGAGGCTACCTCCTGCCTCTCCCGAGCTGTCCTGAATTCATCCTGAGGATACAGACCTCTTAGAACATTTTTTGTAAGGAAAGGGCTATAGCATTCCCACCTCATCAAACCTATGACTGCAGAATTGAATTGCTGTCTGGAAAATGTCCGCCCCAAGGAATACTCTATTCGCTGTTAGTTTCAGAAAAGGTGGCCATGGAAGAGTATATTTGTGGTCCTAGTGTCTGGTTCCCTCCTCCCCTCCATATTCTCTGCTGGTGCGGGCTTCTTCTTTGGGGAGAAAAATGATGGTGGACTTCAACCATGTAAAGATTATTGAGGGCTCAACAAGATCGCAGCAGAGAACCAGTACCTCTTGCCACTGATGACCATAGCTTTTGAGTTGCTGCAAGGGGCTACCACCTTTACTAAACTGGACCTCCAAAATGCATACAACCTGGTCTGCATTTGGGAGGGTGATAAATGGAAAGCTGCTTTTGGCCACTACGAATATCTCATGATAGCATTCAGTTTTGTTAACACTCTGCGGTTTTCCAGTCCCTTATCAGCAATGTTCTCTGAGAGATGCTATCTCACTTGGTCCTCATGTGCTGGGATCTACCATGAACACGTCCAATATATTCAATGGGTCTTTCAATGTTTACTCCAGAACCAACCATTTGCCAAGCCGGAGAGGAATGAGTTTTACATCTCTGCAGTCTTCTTCCTCAAGTTTATTCCCTTTCAGGGAAACCTGCAGATGGACCATAGCAAGGACCAGACCATCAGGGAATGGCTGCATCCCACCACGATCAAGCAGCTCCAGCAGTATCTGGGGATCATAAGTTTTTACTGGAGGTTCTGCGTGGCACAGTTCCTAGGGAGACGTTAGATGGCATAGTGGAAGAGAGAGTTCAAAGGAAATTAGAGGCACCAGTTGGGACATTCTCTGTGCTGCATCTCCTGAGGAGACGTTGCATTGTGCATAATTAGGCAGTTGACAAGAACCAATAAGCAGAAGTTAGGTTTAAGTGGAGCATCCATTGTGGAAGTGAGCCAGTGTTAGTGTGGGGAATTCAGGCTTTGGCTCTAAAAGGCTTTGATGAGGAGAGTCAGAGGCTGTAGATAGATTTTTTTTTCATTTAATTTTCTTTTGTTCTTTCTCATTGCACAGTTAGAGCAGTGGGGATGCCAGGCAAGATAGTAGAACGGTCCACTTGGGTGATGTGGGAAGGTGGGGAGACTTGCAAGAAGTGCATTCTACTTTCAGACCATAATGAGGAATTGAAACTGGAGTTGGATGAACCGCAGATGATTTCAGAGGCTGAGGGGTTGATAGATAGGACATTCTGGGAGGTAGTTACACCCAAGGTGCAGGACACAGGAAACTCGGTTACCAACAGGAGGGGTAAAGGCCAGTGCAGAGTATCCCTGTGGCCATTCCCATCAACAACAGATTAGGATACATCCGGAGCATGACCTAGCAGAGGCAATCCACAGCGGTCAGATCTCTGGCACTGTGTCTGTCTCTGTGGATCAGAATAGAAAGTGGGATAGGGGGTTCATTGGTTAGGGGAACAGGCAGGAGGTTCTGTGGATGAGAACAATATTTCCGGATGGCATGCTGCCTCTCAGGTGCCAGGCAGATTTTTGGATCTTTGTGCTCTCTTCCAGGGAAGGTGGGACCTGTACAGAAGGGATGGTTTGCACCTAAACTGGAGGGGGACCAATATACTTGCAGAAAGGTTTACCAGTGCTGCATGGGGGGAGGGGGGGTGGTTAAACTAGAACTGCAGAGCGATGGGAACCAGAATGCCAGAGCAGATAGTAGAATGGTTGTGGGGAAAATGTTGTTAAGCCAAAATATAAAGTCAAGGATCGAATGGTTGAGTATGGCAAGACTAATGTTCTGACTTGTGTATATTTCAATGCAAGGAGTATTGTAGGAAAGGCAGATGAGTTTAGGGCTTGGATCAGTATGTGGAATTATTGACATTGTGGTCATTAGTGAGGCTTGGCGGCTGGAATGGCAGTTCAACGTTCCCAGGTTCCATTGTTCCAGTCATGTTAAAGCAGTCGGAATTAAAGGGCCAGGGATAGCAGTACTAGTCAGGGAAAATGTCACGGCAGTGCTCGTACAAGACGGACAAAAAATGTGAGTACAGAGTTTGTATGTTCCAGTCAGAATAAAAGGCAAGGATAACAGGTTTAGGGAAACCTGATTTTTGAGAAATATTGAGGACTTGCTTAAGAAACAGCAGGAAGTGCATAGCAGGTATAGGTAGGACGAAGCAAATGAGGAATACTTGAGGAGTATAAGAAATGTGAGAGAACACTTAAGAAGGAAACCAGGAGGGCTAAAAGAAGGCACGAGTTTGCTCCAGCAGACAAGGTGAAGCAGAATCCTAAGGGTGTCTAGTACAGCACAGTACAGGCCCTTCGGCCCACAATGTGTCTACAGATATATTAAGAGCAAAAGAATAGCAAGGGACTGTTCTGCTGGAAGGTTAGAGTGGATGACTATCAATGGAGCTGAAGGAGATGGGGGAGATCTTAAATGGAGTTTTTTGCATCTGTATTTACTCAGGAGATGGACATAGAGACTCTAGAATTAATGCAAAGCAGCAGTGAGGTCATGGACTGTATACAAATTACCAAGGAGGAAGTGTTTGCTGTCTTGAAGAATATTAGAGTAGATAATTCCCCAGGGCCTGACATCCAAGATGAGGTAGTAAGTTCAATTAAACATTGTCTTTGCAGGAAAAGTCAGAGAATGGTAATAAAGGGTTGCCCCTCTGACTGAAGGCCTGTGACAAGCAGTATGCCACAAGGATCGGTGCTGGCTCTGTAGGTGTTTGTAACCTCTATTAACGATCTGGAGGATTATGTGGTAAACTGGATCCGCAACTTTGTGGATGACACCAAGTTTGTACCTGCAGTGGACAGTGAGGAAGACTGCGAGGAAGACTATCAAAGCTTGCAGCGGGATCTGGGCCAGCTGGAAAAATGACGGTTGGAATTTAATGCAGACAAGAGTGAGGTGTTGCACTTTGGAAGGACAAACCAGGGTGGGACTGGTATGGTGACTGGTAGGGCACTGAGGAGTGTAGTAGAGCAGAGCAATTTGGGAATACAAGTCCATAATTCCTTGAAAGTGGAATCACAGGTAGATAGGGTCTTAAATCAAAATGTTGAGTACAAGAGTTGGAATATTACGTTGAAGTTGTATAAGACATTGGGTGAGGCCTAATCTTGGAGAATTGTGTCCAGTTTTGATCATCTTCCTACAGAAAAGATGTCAATATGTTTGAAAAAGTGCAGAGAAAATTTACAAGGTTGTTGCCAGGACTTGAGAAGCTGAGTTATAGGGAAAGGTTGAATAGATTAGGACTCTCTAGAGTGTAGAAATGTGAGGGAGAGGATTTGATAGACGTATACAAAATTGTGAGGGGCATAGATAGGGTAAATGCAAACAGGCTTTTATTGCTGAGTTTCGGTGAGACTAGAACTAGAGGTCATGGGTTAAGTGAGAAAGGTGAAGTGTTCAGGGGAACATGAGGGGAAATTTCTTCACTCAGAGGGCGGTGAAAGTATGGAAAGAGTTGCCAGCAGAAGTGGTGGATATGAGATTGATTTCAGCATTTAAGAGAAATTTGGATAGGTACATGGATAGGAGGTGTATGGAGAACTATGGTCCAAGTGCTGGTTGTTGGGATGAGGTAGTCTAATCATTTGGTACAGTCTAGATGAGCCAAAGTGTCTGTTTCTATGCAGAACGTTCTATGTCTCTATGTTCATCCGCAACTTCTGTTCTGTTGCAGCCTCCCTTACTGCCCTCCAACCCATTTCACTGAACCACAGAGGCTGAGGTGGCTTTGCAGGAATTGAAGCACTGGGCCACAACAGATCCTGGCTTTGTTCTCCCTGACTCAGAGCTGTCATTCGCTATTGAAATAGACGCCTCAGACGGTGGGGTTGGAGGCTTGGGATGTTCGTTTGTAATGACGTCTGTCTGATCAGAGACTTCATCCCTGTGCTATATCCACGTTCTTCTCCCAGTAGCTCTCTCCTGCAGACAAGAGCTATGACATTTGGAATAGAGAGCTATTGGTGGTCAAATTAGCCCTGGAGGTTTGCCTGGGGGAAGCTAAAACTCCATTTGTGGTCTGGACAGCTCGCAGGAAACTGACCTATATTCAAGAAGCAAACATTTAAATTCGTGCCAGGCTCACTGATCTCTCTTTTTCACCATTTTGATAGTAACATTTTGATAGCAACATTACCTACCATCGAGGATTGAAGACTCAGAAGCCAGATGCCCTCTTCAGGCAGCTTGAACCACCAGACCGAGTCACTCTCTCAGAACCCATAGCCCGAAGGACCCCGCTGGTGGCGCCATCATCACCAGGAGACCATCGTCAAGAGAGCACAGCAGCAGGAGGCAGACCCAGGTAATAGCCTATCTGGTTGCCTTTTTGCTCCTAACGGATGTGTTAAAGTGGGGACACGTGGCACGTATCGAGGCACTGCTCGAATGCAGTGTTCATCAGGAGTCGGTTCCAGTGGCTGGCCGTGGATGGGAATGTCAAATCATATGTGGCAGCCCAGAGCATGTCCATGGGGGCTGCTACACCCACTGCCCATTCCTTCCCGATCTGGGTCCCATATCTCATGGAGTCGTTACCAGTCTGTCTCCATCATGAGGTAACACCGTGATTAGGGTGATGGTGGACCAGTTCTCCAAGGCCTGCTACTCAAGCTTTCCTCAGCTCAGGAGACAGCCATCTCAATGCTGCAATGTGTGTTTAGAGTACATGGCTTTTCCCAGGACATTGTTTCTGACCAAGGCCCTCAGTTTACCTCCTGGTTCAACTCACTGGAGCTATGGTCAGTCACTCATTAGGACTTCACCCTTACTCCAGAGGGTAGACGGAGAGGATCAACCAGGACCTGGAGAAGACCCTGAAGTGCCTTGTGTTGGATGACCCAACCACCTGGAATGATCACCTGCTCTGGGCAAAATTTGCTCAGAATGCCCTGTGCCACTCTTCGTCAGGTATGTCTCCCTATACCTAGTAGGAGTCCATGGTGGGAGTCCTGTCTGCTGAACGGATGGTCTGTAATTGCTGGTACAAATGGAGGAAAGCTTGGGCAGTCCTGCTGAAGGTCTCTCTGCAACAACAGTAGGAGGCCTTTGTTCCATCGTGGTCAAAGGGTATGACTCTCCACCAAAGACCTTCCTATGTGGGTTGAGTCTCAGAAAGTGGTGTCATGCTACATTGGATTGTTCAAGATTCTCCATTGGATCAACCCATATACCACCACCTCCAAATACCACAGGCCATGTATATAGTCATAGTCATACTTTATTGATCCCGGGGAAATTGGTTTTCGTTACAGATGCACCATAAATAATTAAATAGTAATAAAACCATAAATAGTTAAATAATAATATGCAAATTACGCCTGTAAATTATGAAATAAGTCCAGGACCAGCCTATTGACTCAGGGTGTCTGACCCTCCAAGAGAGGAGTTGTAAAGTTTGATGGCCACAGGCAGGAATGACCTCCTATGACACTCTGTGGTGTATCTCGGTGGAATGAGTCTCTAGCTGAATATACTCCTGTTCCCAACCGGTACATTATGTAGTGAATGGGAGACATTGTCCAAGATGGCGTGCAACTTGGACAGCATTCTCTTTTCAGACACCATCGTGAGAGAGTCCAGTTCCATCCCCACAACATCACTGGCCTTACGAATGAGTTTGTTGATTCTTTTGGTGTCTACTACACTCAGCCTGCTGCCCCAGCACACAACAGCAAACATGATCGCACTGGCCACCACAGACTTGTAGAACATCCTCAGCATCGTTCAGCAGATGTTAAAGGACCTCAGTCTCCTCAGGAAATAGAGACGGCTCTGCCCCTTCTTGTGGACAGCCTCAGTGTTCTTTGGCCAGTCCAGTTTATTGTCAATTCATATCCTCAGATATTTGTAATCCTCCACCATGTCCACACTGACCCCTTGGATGGAAACAGGGGTCACCGGTACCTTAGCTCTCCTCAGGTCTACCACCAGCTCCTTAGTCTTTTTCACATTAAGCTGCAGATAATTCTGCTCACACCATGTGACAAAGTTTCCTACCGTAGCCCTGTACTCAGCCTCATCTCCCTTGCTGATGCATCCAACTATGGCAGAGTCATCAGAAAACTTCTGAAGATGACAAGACTCTGTGCAGTAGTTGAAATCCGAGGTGTAAGTGGTGAAGAGAAAGGGAGACAAGACAGTCCCCTGTGGAGCCCAATATCAACCCCACCTTCCATGTTTCCCATCTAAAGCCCCTTCTGAGCAGTCCACTGGTGTCAGTCCCACGATCACCCTGGCTCATTGCATCATTAATGGTCAGCCGGCATATATCGTCTGTCAGCTTTTGGACTCCTCCCTAATTCATGGCTGGCTCCAGTACTTGGTTGATTGCAAGGGTTATGACCCAGAGGAAAGACTGTGAGTTCCCTTCAATGAAATCCTAAACCCGGATCAAATCAGAAACTTCCAATTTCACCATCTGGATCACCCTGGCCATCAGCTGCTGGCCACAGGAGTGGGGGCGGGGGGTGGGGAAGATGTACATGTCATGCCTTGATCTGACCTCCTGGGGGTACCAGAACCCTCCAGGCCCTGCACTCCTCCTCCCCTGATTACGAGTGAATTATTTTCACCTGTCTTGTTTTAGTTATCAGTGCACCTCCGTCTTGATTTGTTTGCCGATTTAAGATCCTCCCTGTATTGCCTGTCTTTGCTCAGAAAATGCCGAAAGCATTCTATAAGTCACAAGCATCTCTAGAGAGATAAATCGTTTCAGGTCAAAGACCCTCCATCAGATTAAGGTAAAAGAGACTGCAAATGCTAGAACCTAGAATAAAAAGAGAACTCTGAAAGAAATCAGTACATCAAGCATAGCATTTGTGGAGGCAGAACATATAAATTGATGTTTTGGGTTGAAACCTTTCATCAAGAATGAGATGAAGCAGGAAAGATTGCCAATAGATGCAGTAAAGGGATTGGAGGGTGCGGCCCTGCCTCTTGGTTATTTTACGCTACCTTACTTTCCATTTTTCTATTTTCTATTTATGATTTATAATTTAAATTTTTAATATTTACTATCAATTTGTAAGCCAGGGAGCGGGAAGCGCAGAATCAAATATCGCTGTGATGATTGTACTTTCTAGTATCAATTGTTTGGCGACAATGAAGTATAAAGTATAAAAGGATTGGGGTGGTGGGTTAGAGTCCATTAGGTGATAGCTGGAACCAAATGGGAGATGCTGATTGGCAGATTGAGCCAGGTGAGGGAGTGGGATGGGGATAAAAGTTGATAGTGACAGGATGAACTCAATGAGGAGGGAGTGATGATCAAATGAAACCAGATGGAGGGAGGGGATAGGAAGGATTAAAAAAAAACAGAGGAAAAAGAACAAGATAGACTGGTATATGTGTGTGAGAGGAGAGCACCATAGATTTGGGTTATCTGAAACTGGAAAATTCAATATTCATACCATTGGGTTGTAAGTAACCTAAGAAGAGCTTGAGATGTTGTTCTCCCACTTTGCATTTGGCCTCTCTAGCAATGAAGAAAGCTGAAGACAGGCAGGCTAGTGTGCGAGAGGAATGGAGAGGAGAGTCAACATGGCATATAACTGGAAGGTTGAGATGACCATTGTGGACAGATAGCGGGTGCTCTTCAAAATCTTCAACCACTTGGTTCGGTTTCACCAATGTAGCGAAGGCAATATTGTGGGCACAGACTAGGCTAGAAAGGATGCAAGTGCATCTCCTCCTCACTTGGAAATGCAATTTAGGTTCCTGGATAATGACGAGGGTGGAGGTGAAGGACCAAGTGTTAATCCTCCTACAGTTGCAGAGGAAAATGCTAAGAAATGGGGAGAAAGTGCAGAGGGATAAGTGGACTTGGGAGTCTCAAACAGAGTGATCCCTGTGGAACACAGAAGGAGAAAGACGTAATTGGTTCTGTGATTACATTAAGCTGACAAAAGTGGTGAAGAATGTTGGGTTGGATACAAAGAGTGGTGGGGGAAAGGTTGAGGACCAAGAGAACTGTATTGTTATTTTGCTGTTCTGAGAGGATGTTGTTCATCGTCGACATGTGAGAAATGGCAGAAACATGTGTGAGTGCTCCAACAACTATGGTAAAGGAGAAGCAACACTTTCAGAAGAAGTAGAACATTTCAGAAGCTCTAGAGCAGAAGGCCTCATCATGAGAACAGATACAGCAGAGAAGGAGAAATTGAGAAAAGGGAATGGCATCCTAATTAGTGGCAGTGTAGGAGCAGGTCTACATTCGAGGAAATAGTTGTAGAGGGGGCTGGATTTATAAAAGGTTTCAGTGACAGTGTGTCACCTGAGATGGTGACAGAGAGATCAAACAAAGAGTCAGATGGGACAGGAGAATCTGAGGGCTGGAGTAGTAGATTCGGCAAAGTTTGTGAAATTAATTTCTGTACAAGTGCTGGAAGCAGCTCTTATGCAGATATGAATGTAGCAGAGAAAAGGTTGAGAGGGTGTATACCAGAACAGGCTGGAACAAAGACTATTATGCATAGCCAACAAAATGACTGTCATGATTAGGGCATTTGCAAATCAAAAGAGAAGTTGTTGAGGGCAAGGACAAATTGAGCCAAGTGAATGAGCGTGTTAATGAAGGGGAACTGTTTAGCTCCTTAAGAAAGAAACAGAGGACATTAAGGTTTCCCGTTGGGAATGGAGGTTTATAGGGATTGGAAATTGAATCAACATTATCTTGCCATGAAAAAGTGCAAAGGATTGCATCCATATGCAAGACTAGCATAACTGGAATTAAGTCCAATGGATTTTTTTTTCAGTTGACAGAGGACAAGATCCTGTAATCGTCAGCTAAAATACTTGAGATAATATGTTTTGAGTTATGAAATAATTTGTTTTAAATGGCAGTTACAAGGAGATAGAGTTTAAGATTGGCTGGAAAATAACAGTTCATCACCGACCAATGTGGGAACAATTGTCTGTGATTGGTTGCTTGAAATGTAGAAAAACAAAACAGCTATTGAGTGTCAATGGCCTAGAAATTCTAGTGAATTGTAAGGTGTAAATTAGACTGGCCCAGCTGCAGTGTATCAATGACTATCCTGATCATCAGTTTCCCTGCCGAAAACTGAAATAGAAAATCTAAGATAGCAAGCGCTCCTGCAATCAAAATATGATTGAAAGCTCAAAGCTGCAAATAGAAATTAAAGCTGGATCAATTCTTAGTGATAGAATTGAGATTTATAAGAATTGTTTTAACGAGAGGTAAGTAGCAAAGGCACTTATGTGAAGTTAATTCACAGACCAAAGCAGCAAAGCAAACTCAAGTGATTAAATAATCTACTTCTGTTTCTACATTTCTGGATATACACTGATCCAACAATGTGCTCAAGCTGATTTCTGTTATTACAGAATTAGGAGTATTTATTGAGAGGGGAAAAAATTGCTTTGCTCTTTACCAACTGCATCTTCCAAAAAAAATTGTAGAGTGAGAGGTATCTTTTGGTTTCCATTACTCATCTCATCTCAGATTCCTGGCCTCTTTCAGTGTCATATTTCTAGCTAAGTGGCTTATCTCTACAAAACAGAATATTTAATGATGAAAACTAAGCTGCCAGTATGTGTAAGAACAATAAAATTCATCTGTATCCATTCTGCCAGGTTGCACAAATGTTCAATGGGGAACAACATTTTAAGAGCCAATTCTTATCAACATTAATTTCAGTCTTAACAAACTACTTAAAAAAAGGTAAGAGAGGCACAGCAGTTGAGATTCCTATGAAAGGAATTCCAGAGCTTAGGCGTTTGACAGTTCAAAGTAAATATATTATCAAAGTACATATAGATCACCCTATACAACCGTGAGATTCATTTTCTTGCAGGCATATTCAATAAATCCATAATAGAATAGTAACCATAATAGAATCAATGAAAGACCACACCAACTTGGACATTCAACCAAAGTGCAAATGACAACAAATGGTGCAAATAAGGAAAAAAAATAATAAATAAATAAGCAATAAATATTGAGAACATGAGATGAAGATTCCTTAAAAGTGAGACCATAGGTTTTGGGAACATTTCAATGATGGGACAAGTGAAGTTGAGTGAAGTTACCCTCTTTGGTCAAGAGCCTGATGAATGAGGGGTAATAATTGTTCCTGAACCTGGCAGTATGAATCTTTAGGCTCCTGTACCACGTTCCTGATGGGAGCAGCGAGTAGAGAGCATGTCCTGGGTGGTGGGGGTCCCTGATGATGGATGCTGCTTTCCTGCGACAATGCTTCATGTAAATGGGCTCAGTGGTCGGGAGGACCTTATTTGCGATGGACTGGACCATATCCACTCCATTACCTTTTGTAGGACTTTCCTTTCAAGGGCACCGGTGTTTCCATACTGTGCTGTGATGCAGCAGGCAATATTCTCTCCACTACCAAATTTTAAATGTTATGCCAAATCTTCACAAAATCTTAAAAAAGGAGAGGCACTGTCATGCGTTCTTCGTAATTGCACATATGTGCTGGGCCCACGTCATGCCCTCCGAAATAATAACTTTGAGGAATTTAAAGTTGCTAACCATCAGTACCTCTGAATAGGACTGACTCATGAACTTCTGGTTTCCTTCTCCTGAAGTCAATAATCAACTGTTGGCCTTGCTGAGGTTGTTGTAAGAGGTTGTTGTTCTGGCACCACTCAGCCAGAGTTTCAATCTTCCTCCTATATGGTGATTCGTCAAAACTTTTGGTTCAGCCTATGACTTGAATATGACATTGGAGTTGTGCTTAGCCATGCAGTTGTGTGTAAAGCAAATAGAGCAGGGGTCTAAGCACGCAGCTTTGAGGTGCACCTGTGCGAAGAAAATGTTTTTGCCAATCTGAACAGATTAGGGTCTGCATTTGAGGAAATAGAAGATCCAATTGCACAAGGATATAATGAGGCTTTTCAGATACTGAGATCAAAGCATCATCAGAAGATGTAGGGGTTTGTGATGATTCCTCTATGTTCTGATGCTAAAAGTGAGCATAGAAGCCATTGAGCTCATCTGGAAGCAAAGCCCTGCCATCTCCCATGTTGTTTGGTTTAACTTCACAGGAGATGATAGCATTCAAGCCTTGCCACAGCTGCTGAGCATCCCTCATTGTTTCAGATTTGGTCCAGAATCTGCACTTCACCCATGAGATGGCTTTTTGGAGATCATGCATACATGTCTTGTAGCTTTCTTGTCTCCGGACTTGAATGCCCCTGATCTGACCCTCAGATGATTTTAGATCTCATGGTCTATCCAGGGCTGTCTTGTTGGGAAAGACCCTGTATGATTTTGTGGGGACACACTCATCTACAACTGTTGATAGCATGGCTACCAGTGATAGATTGGGGTACTTGAGAGGCCAGAGTTGATGAAGGGGGAAATAATCCTAAAGGCCTGCAGTGTTGGAAGCAACCATAGGAGGGGTGATTGATAAGTTCGTGGCATAAGGTAGAAGGAGATGAGTTATACAGCTCTCATTACATTACATCTCCTTCTACCTTAGGCCATGAACTTATCAATCACCCCTGCTGTGGACACTTTCTGGAGGTCCAAGATCCATATGCTTCATGACCGCTGGACTAAGTGTGTAAATGTAGGAGGGGACTATGTTGAAAATTAAATGTCTTAGGTTTTCTAAAATTGACTCCTACCTTAGGCCATGAACTTATTAATCACCCTCGTATTTGCAAGGAAAGGGAAGAACTGGAGGAAACTGCAGGGACATGGAACATGAAACCAGGAAATATTTGAAATTGGGGAAAATAATTTTGCATTAACAACGCTGCTGAAACAAAACTGAGTTTGGATAACAATCACAAACATGATTGGAAATGGAACCAGGTATCCATTAGTCTTGCGAGGCCATGGATCTGTGCCTGGAAAGTCTTCATTCACCAGGGCGCAGTCCTGGGCAAGGTTGTATGGAAGACCAGCAGTTGCCCATGCTGCAAGTCTCCCCTCTCTACGACACCGATGTTGTCCAAGGGAAGGGCATTAGGACCCATACAGCTTGGCACCAGTGTCGTCGCAGAGCAATGTGTGATTAAGTGCCTTGCTCAAGGACACAACATGTTTCCTCAGCTGGGACTCGAACTCACGACCTTCAGGTCACAAGTCCAATGCCTTAACCACTTGTCCACATGCCCACGGTATGAATTGAAAATACAGCACATTTCTGTTTGGCTTCAAGATTCCCAAAAGTTGGGCAGTAGGATACTCAGCAGGATTTTGGTGGAACGTTCGTTATTGACTTTTTTTTTGTTGTTCTGAATCTAATGTGAACTGATTGTTTTCTTCACAGTTTAAATTTGGAGCAATAGCAGAGAGCCCTCCAAGAGGATCACAACCTTGTCATAGCGTTTGGAAGTTCGCATGCTGGATGGCTTTGTGGGCAGGAGTCATAGCCTTACACTTTGCTTCTTGGTAGGGTCATTCATGCCAAATGAATCAAAGGGTAGAGGCCAGATAAGAGTGGTGCACCAGTCCTCCAGGTTCAGGGGTTCAGCTCAGGGCTAACAACCCTAAATGGTTGAAAAGCAAATGTTACTGAAACAACAATGAAGATGGCTTCTGTTGCAATGGAACAGGGTGAACCCAAACACAGGGCACAGACACGGAGGTAGAGTAATCTAAAATGTTTATTAATGGTTACAGGGAAGGCCCGGGTGCAAGGATTAGGCAGAGGAAAGCCAAGAAGCGAGGAAGGCTTGGCCAGAAATTGAACCTGGGTTGCTACGGTGGGAATGCGGTATTTAACCCCCGAGCCGGGCAGAGGAACGAGGTAGAGCAGGGATGCAGACCAGGGTGAGAGCATGGCTTGAGAGAACAGCAGGCGGAAGGATGAACGGGAAGACAGGTGGCATGCAATGCTCCTATTAACATGGAGAGACAGAGTTAACACAGGCAAACAGCGTGGAAACAGAACTTGAAATACACAATGCTTAGTGGTCGAGAGACAGACTAACACTGGAAAACAGTGCGGGATAAGAACTTAGAATACACAATTCTAAGCAGCCGAGAGAGGGTTAACACAGGCATACGGCACAGAAACAGAACTTAGAATACACAATGCTAAGCAGTCAAGAGCCAGAATTAACACAGGCAAACGGCGTGGGTGAACGGAGGAGCAGGAGGCAGGCAAAGCTTTTCTTGACACAGGGTGTTGCTGGAGCTGAATGGCAAACAGGGTACAAGCGGCAGGCAACACTTATCTTGACATGGAGCGTAATATGGAAAGGCAAATGGGAGACAATACTTTTCTTGACACATGGCGTTGCTGGAGCTGAACGGCAAACAGGAGACATGCGGCAGGCAAAACTTATCTTGACAGGGAGCATAGAAAGGCAAGTGGCAGACAATACTTTTCTTAACACGGAGAGACGGAGTTACACAAGTAAACCTCGGTACTGAAGTAAAACTTAGAATACTTATCTTGACACGGAGAGACAGAGCTTCACAGGTAAATCTCAGTACTGAAGTAAACTTAGAATACTTATCTTGATATGGAGAGACAGAGTTTCACTGGTAAACCTCGGTATGGAAGTAAACGTAGAATACACCATTCTAAGCGGCTGGGAACATGAATTACCGCAGTGGCTGAAGCAGCGGTCTGGCCATGAGTGGATGCAAAGCCAGGGTTTTTATGCAGCAGGTTTAGAAGAGAATCAGGTGCTGCAATCAAGGAGCCCAGGAGAACATGGGGAAAAGAGAATTAGGATAATAAGAGAAAATAACGATCGGAACTGTGACAGCTTCTATATGGTCAGAAATGGAGGACATTCATTGCTGCCTTAAATGCCAACGGTGTAATGGGCAGTAAGTAAGTAATGACAGAGAGAAGGAGCCCAGTGGCACATTTTCAGACATCCCACCTTTCCTGGAAGTTCCCGGAGTCTCCCGCATATTGATAGTTGCTCCTTGATGCCCAGAAATTATATACAATATTCCACAATCAATTTTTTTGAGAGGGAGAGGGAGAGCGAGAGCGAGAGCAAGAGCAGCACCCTGATTGGTCTCTCTTCATGCTAAGTAGTCCTATCAGTTTTCTTTGTGGGTGGGCTTTACAGTTGACCTCAAAAATAATGACAGTGTTGTTCATTGCACTGTTTGCAACAGTGACTTTTCTATTGCCCATGGGGGTTAAAATGTAAAGGACATGTTGAGGTGAGTTTAACAGGTGTCATTCATTCATTAGCATAGCTAACATTATTTAAACTAGCTGGCTAGCTGCTAAGGAGCTACTCTATTGATGTCCTACGTGATGACACCAAACTCCCTGTAGACTTGCTTAAAGTTGTAATAGAATAAACATGATAGTATAATATAATATAATATATGTACATATTTTAATGTCACATTTTCTGCATATTCTCAACTTGGTTTACAGATTAGACAAAATCACTGAACAAAGTATTACATACGCGCTTGGAGGTCGACCGGTGCAGGGGGGGGGGGTGGTGGAGAATACAGGGTTGTGGGGGGTAGGGCTGCTACCTCCCTGAAATGAGTTTTTGCAGGGTGGGATGTCTGCATTTTGTTAAGCTTCTGCCTCAGAGCACCCAAGGCTTAATACTAACCTCCAACACAGCTGACATGGAAGTTTCACATTCTCCTTGTCACTGCATGGTTTTCAACAGGTTCCCTTCAACATCCTAAAGAAGTGTATGTTGTTAGATTAACTTGCCACCATAAATGGCCCCAGGCTGTAGACGACTGGCGGGGTGGGGGGAGTCGATGAGAATGTGGAGAGAACAAGATGGGTTTAGTGTTAGATGGTTAGTTGGACCAAAGTGTCTGCTTTCATGTTATGTAACTGTGAGTGATACAAAGTATCTACCCTTGAAGTTCTTGAATTATTATTGTTACATTCCACAGCAATAGACTTACATAAATCACTCAGTGAGTGTGAATCATTAGCAATTACTAAGCAAACTCTAGTAGGAAGGCTGCAACCACTGGTGTTTCATAACCAGCGGTGCTGGGACTTCTATTGTTTGTGATATACGTCAGTGATTTGGATGAAAATGTGTGGATTAGCACATTTGCTGATGACTCCAAGATTGGATGTTGGACAGTCTAAAAAAAACTAACAAGGGATAAATTGGGAAATAGATCAGCTATACTGTAGATATGGACACAGAAATTGCAGTTAGCATTTATCCTGGGAAAGTGTGAGGTATTGAACTTTGGGAGGTTAGATGAAAGGAGAAATTAATAAAGGTTAATAGAATGCTCCTTAATAGTATTAAGGAGCATTCTTAGTAGTAGTAGTAGTTGTTCCTGCCTGTGGCCATCGAACTTACAGCTCCTCCCGTGGAGGGTCAGACACCCTGAGCCAATAGACTGGTCCTGGACTTATTTTCCATCTGGCATAGTTTGCATTTTGTTGTTTGATTGTTTGTGGTTTTTGTATTGCTATATTTATGCTCTATTCTTGGTTGGTGCAGCTGTAACGAAACCCAACTTCCCTCGGGATCAATAAAGTATATCTATCTATCTAATAGAGAATGGAGGGATGTTAGGGTCCAGGTCCATAGCCCACTGAAAGTGGATAAGGTGGTAAAGATGATGCACAGAATGGTCAGGGTATTGAGTGTAAGAGTGAGGAAGACTGCTGCAGCTGTATAGAACTTTAGTCAAGCTGCTCTTTGAGTGTTGTGTGCAGTTCTGGTTTCCCATTATAGGAAAGATGTGGAGAGGGTGAAGAAGAGGCTTACTAGATCAGAGAATATGAACTATTAAGAAAGATTGGACAATCTTGGGTTGTTCTCCCTAGAGTGGCAGAGGTTGAGGAGTCCAGTTTGTTTTTTTTTAATTAGGAGGAGCATAGATAGAGTAGACGCTCAAAATCTTTTTCCCGAGGTAGAAATGTCAAACATCAGATTGCATGCTTATGAGGGTTAAATGAAGGAAATTTAAAGGTGAAAGAGGGGCAAACTTTTTGTGTAGAGAGTGGTAGGTGCCTAGAATGGGTTACCAAGGGAGTAGTGGAAGCAGGCAGTTTAGTGGCGTTTAACAGGTTTCCAGATAGACATCTGAATAGGAAGAGAATGGAGGAATATAGGTGATAGACAGGAAAAGGACATTTAGTATAAACTGGCATCAAGATTGGCACAACATTTTGTGCCAAATAGCCTGTCTGGTGTTGCACTATGTTCTAACAATTAGAAACATGCTTACAAAATGAAATATTTGAATCATATAATCATGGGCATGATCAAAGATGTAGATTTTAAAAGAAGCATCTTAGAAGAGGCAATAGATGTAAGGAGAATTGGAGATGATTTTGGAAGGGATTCCTGTGTTTGTGAAGTGGTATTTAAATGCAGAAAGTGAAGACTAAGTAGTTAATTAAGGGTTATGGGGAAAAGGCAGGTAGATGGAGCTGAGTTTATGAACAGATCATCCATGAACTTATTGAATGGCGGGGCAGTCTCCACAGGCCGGATGGCCTCCTCCTGCTCCTATTTCTTATGTTATCTTCTTATGTTAATTGGTTCTCAGATATATGGTAGGATCTTTCTATTCTGCTATAAGGTGCCTGCCTAGTTAAAGATTTCTATCAACCATCAATTTCCTTGCCAGAACTGGAAGGAAACTTACTAATTAAAAATAACTTCAATCATGAAAATATTTTTAATTAAAATTAATTTACATTTTTAAAGCTCTGTTAGCATGACTATAGAATTGATAGTATTTTTGAATCAGAATCAAAATTGGATTCATTATCATTGACTGATATAATGTGAAATTTGTTGTTTTGCTGCGGCTTTCCTGTATAAAGACATAAAATTACTATAAATTACAGAATAAATAAATACTGTAAAAGAAGGAATAATAAACTTGAATTCATAGACCATTCAGAAATCTGATGGCAGAGGGGAAGAAGCTTTCTCGGAATCCTTTGGCGTGGACCTTCAGGCTTCTGTACATCTTCTGTGGTGGTTGTAAAGAGCAAAGGGCATGTCCTGGATAGAGAGGTGATGCAGTCATAATGCTCTCCACTGTACATCTATAGGAATTTGCACGTGCCAAAGGTATGCCTTCTTCCTGACTGCATCAATTTGTTGAACCTAGGGTAAGTCCTCTGAGTTGTAGCCACTCGGAAACTTAAAGATGCTTACACTTTCGATGAAAATAGGCGTGTGTTCTCCCATCTTTTCCTACCTCCATACATTCCAGTGCCACCATAGCATGTCCACAATATCTGGCAGAATACAACAAAAACAGAACATGTCAAGCATAAAAACTACAACAGCAAATCAAGCCCCTTTCTTTCCTCCCACCCACATACACAGTCCTTCAGCCTCCAGTGAACTTGTGGATTCACAGACACAAGGCACAATTTCCTCAGTGCACTTGCAGAGATTCGCAGACCTGGGCTCTGGCCATTAGGCCTCGATTGGACCTCTGATCAACCTTCAGGCTTCAATCAGATCTCTGACCAACCTTCAGCCGTCAATCCAGAACTCCAGTCGACCTCCAGACTTTAATCCAGACCTCCGATCAACCTTTATGCTTCATCTTTGGTATCGAATCAGGAATCACAGATGATGAGGAACAAGGACCCTGGATGATAGCCCAAACACCAGGCCTTGAACGCGGGATTCGACAATGAGGAGACCCTGATAACTAGGCCTCGAACACCAGTCAGCTCACGCTGCTGGGTTTCGAACGTGAAGTGGAGACTTAGACTTAGACTCTGCCCTGTCCTCCAATTCCCCCACATCCCTGTCCCTAAACCCATCTCCCCTCTCTGAACCCAAAACCATCCTTCAAGCCTAAGTAAAAACTAAAAGTTAACTAAGTCAGAGCTATGACTTCAAAAGAGACTGCAGCTCGGCACCATTTTGAAGGTATGTACAGATATTTGATAATATCTGCAAATGGTCTGGAAGTCACAGATTCAGATACAGATCCAGCAGCACAAAAAAATGAGAACATAAACATCAGGACTTGCATATCTCATTGCTGTAATAATCTGAAAATTATTGCTGCCTACTGTAAATAATAAATAATTAGCTTTAACACAGAAAAGGAAGTTGGAATATGCTGGGCACTTGTTAAGAGGTGGTGGACTGCAGAAGTTGTTATTGGAAGGGATGATAGAAGGAAAAAGGGAAAGAGGAAGGCAGCAAACCACTTGGTATGATAATGTGAGGCAATCCACTGGGTTGAGTTATGCTGGGGCCAGAAAAAGAGCGCAAGATCGAAGAAGATGGAGGTGCATAGCCGTCAACCCCGGATTCGGGACGGGACCCACTGACTGACTGACTGACATATATCAATCATCAGTCTTTCATCATGACAATATTTTGATGCTTGGTTAATGTACCACTATTCTCATAACAAAGTGCATGGAGTAGGTCTCCCTGTACAACTTAATCCCCTTCTATTGTTATTATATTGATTCAGGTATGGAAATTCTGCTGCATATCTCAACATTCATGTGTACATTTTCAATTTTAAAAAGTTGATTATGGAAGCATCGTGATTATTAGTATATATTTAAGAATTGAGTGTGACAGGTGCAATGAGATTTTCAAGTTTCTGGGTGTCTCATCTTCGAGGAACTTTCCTATTGATGCAGTTACAAAGATGGAACAACAGCAGCTATATTTCATTAGGAGTTTGATGAAATTTGGTATGTCACCAAAGATACTCACAAATTCCTACTGATGTACCGTGGAGAACATTGTAATAGGCTGTATCACCATCTGGTATTGGTGGGGAGGGAGTGGGGTTGGGCTAATTCACAAGATCGAAGTAAGCTGCAGAGACTTGTAAACTTAGTCGGCTCCATCATGGGTATTAGCTTCTGTACCATCCAGGACATCTTCAAGGAGCAATGCCTCAAAAACATGATATCTATCATCAAGGATCCCCATCACCCAGGACATGCTCTGGTCTCATTGCTACCATCAGGAAAGTGATACAGGAGCCTATAAGCACACACTCAACAATTCAGGTACAGCTTCTTCCCCTCTGCCATCTGATATTTGAATGGACATTGAACCCATGAACAATACCTCACTACATTTTTATTTTTATTTTTGCACTACTTAGATAATAACTATTTAATCTATGCTTACTGAAATTCAGTTTTTTTCTCCTTAATTATGTATTGCATTATATTGCTGCTGCAAAGACAACAAATTTCACATGATATGCCAGTGATACTAAACCTGATTCTGATTTTCGTAACCACTCCTGCTGATTGTGGATCTTGCAGCTGTAATTTCCATTTTCAACCTGCTCGCCATTACCTATAAGCATACATAACAGAGCTATACCACCAAGATGTCCTGTATTAAAAACAATCAAACCACAATCAACAGCAGTCCACAGTTTATTTTTCCGGCATTCCATGTGTCTAGAATTGGAAAAGATAAATAACAATAGGGTGAGAAATAGTATTGTTTTAGACAGGAATGGATTAAGAAATAATACAATGAAATTTAAGACAAATTAATAGTTTATGATCATAAATATATGGAGTATTAAGCAAAATGAGGAGTTATAAGTTAAATTGGGCAGGTTAGGTTATAATGTTACAGAAGAAAAGGACACCTGGCTAAAACTGGGGACAGGATTGGGTAATAAATATTTCTGGATATCAGGTGCTCAGAAAAGACAGACAATGAGAGAAAGGAGATGGGGTGTCAGTAATGGTTGAGAAAAATATTCTAAAGCAGAAGAAAGCAGGGCACCTTGGAGCAGAAAGGAACAGAATCTGTTTAGTTTGAGTTAAAATATATTATAAACATCTTTACAATACTTATGTATTTTTTGGCTGCCAACTTCTGAGAAAGCAGAAAATTGCAAAATTTGCACAAAAAGCTAAAGAAAAGAAAAATCAGGGGAAATTTCAAATGTCCAAACACAGAATGGAAGAGTCATAATACTACTGCCTAAAAGAAGAATTTTTTGAAGTGTACTCTGGAAATTTCCTTCACAATATATTTGTAGTTCCATGGGAATGAAGGTACTGCTGTCTTAGTTGTCAATGATGAGACAAGCCATGTATCAGTGGAAGAACGTATAGGGCACTACAATCATAATATCATATGGTTAGAAATGCTATAGAAATATTATTTTTTTGTTTTTCACACCATTTTCAGTAAACTCCGGAGACTGTTGTGTATGAAAATCCTAGAGATGATCAGTTTCTGAGATATTCAAACCACCCCACCTACAACCAACAATCATTTCATGGTCAAAGTCACATAGATCAAACATCTGATGTTTGGTATGAACATCAGCAGAGTCTCCTGATTGTGTATTCACGCTTTTATGCATTGAATTTCTGCTTCATGATTGACTGATTAAACATTTGACACAGCTCAAATGCCATATATAAATTTGTCAATGACACAATTATTATTGGCAGAGTTTCAGATGGAGATGAGGAGGCATACTGGAGTGAGATAGATCAGCTGGTTGAGTGGTGTCACAACAACAACCTTGCACTCAACATCAGTAAGACCAAGGAATTGACTGTGGACTTCAGGAAGGAAGAGTCGAAGCAGCAAACACCAGTCTGTATCAAGGGATTGGCAGTGCAAAGGGTGAGCAGTTTCAAGTTCCTGGGTATCAAAATCTCTGAAGATCTGTCCTGGGCCCAACATACTGATGCAATTACAAAGAAGGCACAACAGCAACTATATTTCATTAGGGGTTTGAGGAGATATAGTATGTCACCAAAGACACTTGCAACTTTCTGCAGATGTACTGTGGAGAGCTTTCTAATTGGTTGCATCATCATCTGAAACAGAACGTCAGAGTTGTATATGGTGACATATACAACATGTACTTTTATAATAAATTTACTTGAAACTTCAAAACATTCAAGCAAATGTATTATTTTTTCAGAGAAGTAAATTTCAGCCACATATTTGTGTTGAATATAATGATGTCAGTTTGCCTCGAGCCCTCTGTGCAGAAACATGACAGAAAGGTTCTTGAGCAGTGGAGGAGAGACATTCACTCATTCTTCCCTACTTCATAGATATTGTGGCAAGGGCTGATAAGAAGATTTGTGGGAAGGCCATGTGCCCCAAGATAGTTTCTCTGAGATGAGTTACCTTAAACTCAGTGCAGCCCACTCTGGATCTTAACAATAGCAAATAAATAACAGCATGCAGGTAAAGAAATCATCTAGCAGCCTTTCCAACAATCATGGCTTATGAATAGTTGGTGAAGGTTATCCATGGACTGGTTATGCATGAATATCCCATGAACTGGGGTTTAATTGCCATGAGGATATTGACACATTGTTACTAGAACCCCTCCTGAAACTGATTTCTCTGGCCCATGGTAAAGCTCCAAATAGTCAGTCAAAAAGGTCAAGTATTAATAAGATGGATCTTGGTAATGCTTGCACTGATAGCTTCCGTGAGATTGTAATAATGAGGTTTGACTGGACTAAGTTTTTCTAAGCATATCGAGATTCTTCAATTTTGTTGGTCCAGCAAAGCACTCTGTCCAGCTGTTTATAACTGAGCTAGCCTGATTTGCATCACTTGAATGCAGCATTCCCAAATTCTTTGAAATCAGACTGCACGGAATACCTTGAAATAATGTTGCCTTTTTCAGAACAAAATGGCTATGAAGGTTCACTTGTTAAAAAAAAACAACTTGGAGTTGCTTTTTAATCACATTTCACATCTGATAGTGAACGAGTGTACATCTTTGAAAAGTCAGAAAAGACAAATACAACAAAACAGAATATAGAACTGTCACAACTTTTCATTCTTCCTACATCAAATGCGGTGCTATTTCTTTGAAACTTAATTCTAACTAAACTTAACACAACCACCAGGAGTATCTCATTTATTTACAGTATTTATTTAGAGATAGGGTGTGGAACAGGCCCTCCTTCCGAGCCCAGTGAGCTGCACCGCCCAGCAAACCACCTATTTAACCCTAGTCTAATCACAGGACAATTTACAATGACCAATTAACCTACTAACTGTGGACTGTGGGAAGAAACCGGAACATCCAGAGGAAACCCACATGCTCACGAGAAGAATGTACAAACTTCTTACAGAGGACACCGGAATTGAATTCAGAACTCCAACGGCCCGAGCTGTAACAGTGCCGCAGTAAACTCTACGCTCCCATGGTACCCCTCATATTTTATCCGTTCACATTCTAACCCACTGAGTAATGTCTTTAGTAACTGAAGACCTACAGTAAATCTTCCCATTTGTTTACAAAATGATGGGGTAAAGCAAGTCTAACAATGAAGGCAGGTGCAGTGTGGGAGACACTTCTTCAGGAAACTATACGTATTGGAGGTCCAGAGGATGTGAGCTGATGAGGGATCTGGGGAAGGAAGCTGTTGTGTTCACTGTGTGGGCATATTTCTTTCTTACAGCTACATTTTAGCAGCATTTTTAATTCCAATTTCGGAGCTGTTATGCATGCTGTTCAGATTTCAGTTCTCTATTTCAGCTGGTGAGTCTTCAACTGTCTTATATTTTCGTATCTACATTGTCTACTGTGTCATTACTTCAGCACAGCACAGCACATGACTCAGAGTATTTATTACAACTGCATGCAGTAATTCATCAAATTTTCATTTGCTTGATTGTTTTCTCCCTCATATTCCTTCCTTAAATAGATTAACTTGTCTTTATGATTCCATTCAATCAATAAACACAGCTAGAACACAAACTCGTCTATGGTGTAAAGTGGCAATGATTAACCTTCAATATGTTCCAAGTATATTCTATATTTTCCTAATTATGTTGAGCTACTTGAAAAGGAACAAACATTTACCTGCATTTTGAAATTAAATTTTATCTTCAAGTTTCTTGGGAAAACATAAAATTGTTTAACCAAAGACATGTAAATCATTTGTCTCCTCTCAGGACACCTACCCTGGAATACTGAGTTAAACAAATATCACATGAAGAATTAATGTGGTGATGGTAATCAGATACAGCAGTGTGCTGATGAGACTTGTACATTTCTTTAAAGGATATCTTCCTCGGCTATTAGACATGTCATAAAACAAGCCAACTAGGCTGGAAGCATAAACTTTCCATTTGTCACTCGAGGGCTCAATAACAAGACAAGAGCATGGTTTCTTGCCTAAATTATGTTCACAGCTGTCTAGTTTCCACTTAAATTACTCAATTCGGAGCAGTCATCAATTTTTCTTCCTTTTACCGCTAGCATAATATTTCAAGAGTTCCCCAGGCTTTGTTTCTGTCACTTTAATTCTCATAAAGAAAACTCTTTTCACTCATCAAAAACCACAGTTGTTCAACTGATGCTTTATTCTGAACACTTCAAAATCCTAATGCACATCATGTTTATGTGCTGCATGAATGGAATATTAATGAATGCTGATTACTGAGCTCATTCATGCTCTTAACAAGTCAATTACAAAATCCATGATTTCCCTCCTGGTTACACACACATAACCAGATGTGCAGTGGTGTCAGAATTGTTTCCATATGCTTCATACTTCTTTATAAAACTCATATACAGACATCTCTTATGTTAAAGATGAACTCTGGACCTGACAATCCACCTCATTGTCGGCTTTCCACCTTATTATCTGCCTGCACTGCACTTTTTCTGTAACTATAACACTATATTCTGCATTCTGTTATTGCTTTTGTCTTTGTACTACCTCAACATACTTATGTTTTGAAATTATTTATATCTTAATATATGAATTAATCTAATCCATATGAATATAGAGTAAGGAGTTTGTTAATGTGATTTAATATACTGTATCTGGTATTATTATATTTTTTTCTTTTGTTTTATAATATGTATTCTCTTGAACTCTGTATTCTTCTATATAGAAATCAATAAAAATATTGGAAAAAGAATGCAGTTGTCTGTATGGATGGCATGCAGAGATTTTCACTGTACCTCAGTACGTGTGACAGTAAAAAAACTAAATGGCAATTACCAGTCTGGGTTCTGAAAATAATACGGGCAGCTCGAGTCAGAGCACCATTTCACCACTCACTAGGTTTGCTTTATTATAACTTGGGGAGAGGGCATATTCTACCTCAGGAGGTTGCAGCTTATGGAATCTGGTACGGGGAACAAGCTCGAGAGAAGTGCTCTTAAATTAAAATGACAATGAAGCAATTGTACTCAGGAGTGAGGAATTGGTACAAGAGAACAGGATTTACAAAACATGATTACTATTGGCAGAATCTCAGATGGTGACAAGAGGGTGTACAGAAACACGATATACCAGCTAGTTGAGAGAGTCACAGCAACAACTTTACACTCAAGGTCAATAAGATCAGGTAAGTGATTGTGGACTTCAGAAAGGGTAAGACAAAGGAACACATACCAATCCTCATTGAGGGAGCAGAAATGGAGTGTGTGAGCAATTTCAAGTTCCTGGGTGTCAACATCACTGAGGACCTAACCTGGACTCAACATATTAACACAACTATAAAGAAGGCAAGACAGTGGCTATATTTCATTAGGAGCCTGAAGAGATTTGGTTTGTCACCAAAAATACTCACAAATTTCTATAAATGTACCATGCAGAGCATTCTAACTGGCTGCAACACCATCTGGTGGGGTGGGAGCTGGGGAAGCTACCACCCAGGATCGAAGTAAGCTGCAGAGAGTTGTAAAATTAGCCAGCTTGATCATGGGCACCGGCCTCCATAGAATCCAGGTCATCTTCAAGGAATGGTGCTTTAGAAAGACAATGTCCATCATTGAGGACCTCCACCTCCCAGAACATGCCCTTTTCTCATTGCCTGATACAGAAGCCTGAAGGAACACATTCAGTGATTCAGGAACAGCTGCTTCCCCTCTGCCATCCGATTTCTGAATGAACATTGAACCTATGAACACTACCTCACTACTTCTTTATTTCCTATTTTTTGAACTACTTATTTAATTTAATTTTTTTTTAAACTCTAATTCATAGTTTTCTTTTTCCATTATCAGCTTTTGCTTTGTACTGTTGCCGCAAAGTTAAAAAATTTTATTGCACATACCGGTGATACTAAACAGGATTCTGACTCTGATAACTGGTACTTTCATTTGCACACATAAACCACATGCAGGCAACCATATATTTAATGAGCCCTTCCTGGATTTTCTTTTGGTCTGTATTCCTTCACATAGCATTGTTTGCTTTTTTTTAAATGTTATCTTCCCTGTGGTTACAGAACAACTGCCTTGTTTCCAATTATGCTTATCAACCCAACACTTTCGAGATGAGGGAATTATGTCAGTAAATATCCCACCAAATATACAAAGGGGACAGAATACTGTTATGTGATGTGCAGCATGATGGTTAGCCGCAGTCACATCCAACTAAACTGCTGGGTGCAGTAGGGTTGTTACCGTAGTTGGAATTCCAGATATTCGAGGTAGAAACAGGCATCCAATTCCCACCTTGGCAGCTAGGGAACTGAAATCCAATTCATAGAACTGACGTTAAAAACTAGTCTCAGTATCACTAACCCTGAAGTTACTAGATTATTGTTAAAAACACATCTGGTTCAACAACTCCTTTTGGGGAAGGAAATCTGCCATCCTTAGAGTCTGGTCAATGTTTACCTATTGACACTTAGTTTCCCAGTTCAGGGATGAGTTTGGATGGACAATAAATAGAATTAAGTCTGATCAATTCTACATCCTATGAATGGAAAATGTTTTTAAAATGCATCTTTGTACAATATTCTTGAACCAAATAGTTGCAAGAAATAGCTGTGTCATCCTTGTCACACGATTAAAAGCTTTCCATTTCCTTCACTGCAAGTCTTAGCTGAACAGATTAACTGTTATGTTAAAAATCACATGCTTTTTCCAGACAGTGATTTCACTCCATTTGTTTTTTCACATCACTGCATAATTATGTCTGGTAAGGATTTTAGCTCATGACCAGAAAGTTTGTAGTAAAAGAGGTTTATGCTTAGCACCTTGAATTAGAGTTCTGTGCATAGCACCTTGGTATGAAGAATGACATAAGGGGTGAATTTTTGGGACTGGAGGATCATAAACCAAAGACAAATGTACTCAAAGTCAAATTTATTGTCCTGTGCATAAGTGCATGGACGCATGTGTGCAATGAAAGACTACTATTGCAGTATCACAGAAAAAAAATAGCATCGAAAAAACAGTACTTACAAGAAAAACAAGTCAAGCATGCACTCTGTGACCACTTGGTTAGGTACACCTATTATGCCTGCTTGTTAATGCTAATATCTAATCAGCTAATCATGTGGCAGCAATTCAAAGTATAAAAGTATGCAGACATGGTCAAGAGGTTCATTTGCTGTTCAGATCAAACATCAGAATGGGGAAAAACTGTGATCTAAGTGACTTTGACCATAGAGTGATTGTTGGTGCCGGATGAGTTGGTTTGAGTATCTCAGAACCTGTTGATCTCTTTGGACTTTCATGCACAACAGTCTCTAGAGTTTACAGAGAATGGTGTGGAAAACAAAATCAATCCAGTGAGCAGCAGTTCTGTGGGCAAAAACACTTTGTTAATGAGAGAGGTCAGTGGAGAATAGTCAGACTGGATCAAGCTGACAGGAAGGCGACAATAACTCATATAAGCAAATGTTACAACAGTGGGGTACAGAAGAGCATCTTTGAATGCACAACACTTCAAGCCTCGAAGTGAATGGGCTGCAGCAGAGGAAAACCAGGAAAATACACTGAGTGGCCACTTTATTGGGTACTTCCTGTAACTAATGAAGTGGCAACTCAATGTAAGTTATATACAGTTTTTACAAGAAATTAGAGCAAAAAAAAAACCCAGTACATTTTAGAACAGAGTGATCAAAATTTTCATAGTGTTGCTGAACTGTAAGGTTTAGGGCTTTGTCAGTTTGTTCAAGAGCAAAATGGTTGAAGGGAAATAGCTGTTCTTGAACCCGGTAATGTGGGATTTCAAGCTTCAGTACCTCCTGTCTGATGGTAAATATGAAAAGATGGTTTGGTTCAGATGGTGGGAATCCTTGATGATAGATATTGCCTCCTTTGTATATTACCAATGCTGGGAGAAATGTGCCCTTTGTGTTTTGGGTAAAGTCCATTACTCTGCAGCTTCTTACATATTTGTGCTTTCAAACTGCCATTCCAGACCTTGATGCAACCAGACAGGATGCATACTTCATCAACCAGTAATGAAGCAGGATCAAATTATTCTTCTGCTAAAAAGTTGTGTTGTCCTTTTTGACTAATTTCTCCTTCATGATAAGGTACGCCCGACGCAATGCTGAGGTTTAAAGATAAAAATCCATTACTCTTTCCAGTCATTATATCATTTCAGTGGAAACTTTTTTCCTTCATGTAATTTTTAAAAGATCATTGCAGAAAAACTAATCTGTAAGTTTATAAAAATGAACATACTAAGCTAAAGGAATTACAGTGCAGATGGACTGAAGTCCCCAAAAGCAAAAAGCTGCCACTGTAAAACATATTCCCTTATTAGATAGAAGAAGGGCATTTCTACCCAACAGGTCTATGCCAACTTACAGAGCAATCCGCTTTCCCTTTAACCTTTTCTCCTTACATTCACATCTTCTCTTCCAGTTTTTTAAAATCTCATCTACACACTCGTGGCAAGTTAAATTGGATAATCAACAAGCAAATTCTTGAGGTATGGGAGGAAACAAGGACACCCATGGGGAAACCTATGTGGTCAGAGAGAGAATATGTAAATTTCATGCAGATGGAACTGAAGCCAGGTTGCTGTAGTTATAGACAGCATCTCTACTTGCTTTATCACTATCCCACCATAGAATATGGCTAAATTTTACTCAACAGGACATAGCTACTGATGACATCGACTCTTCAATAGCATATAAGGGTCTAGAATGTGACAGTGACAACCTTGATCAAAGAACGTACCTCTCTGTCCTACCTGGTAAGTTTGATGATAACATTGCTGAGATAAACTCACTCTCCTCAAGCACATTTTATAAAGCTAACTTCAAAGGTGACTTGTGAGATTTCAGTTTCTAGTAACTGAGGGACGAAAAAGTTTCAACTCTATTGAGGAAAGGATTGAAAAGAAGAAATCAGCCAGGGTACTTATTTCTATTCTTGTACATTAAAATATATGATTCTGTGGATAACGGGTGAGAGCAAGGTCAGTCTACATCTTACCACTAAAATAACCAATCAATAGTTAATGAAAGATCATCTGAGTTTGGTTGTAGTTCAGTATTAGTAGCATTCCTTAGTACTTCATTCTTTCCGTACATGTAACCAAGTCCTATGAAGATTAGACTAAAACCCCTTCTCACAGGGATATAGGATAATCATTCTGGTCATTTCAGATCTTCAGATGGATCATTATCCCAGAATGTACATTTACACATGTTTTCAAAGTATTTAGGGAATCATATGTCAGCCAAATCTCAAAAATGAAGGATTTTTTGTCGCTTCATAATGGAAGCACTTATGTACTATTTTGAAGAATTTTAACTTCTGACAACAGGTGGGTTTGGCAGGAGTGTGATGTCAAAATTCTCAAGCATGACCGAGCTTGAACTCACCCATTTCCTATTTTAGCCAAGATGGGAATGGTGGAATGGAGATGAAGATGATTAACTATAAAGCAAGCTGCAGTCCTCACATTTAATTTCTATTTTTGCTCATCAGTCCTAACAGCAGTTAATGGGATGCAGAGGCTCCTGACTACAAGAGGTACACTGTCTTCCTAACAGGAGCACTCCTAACCAAGTCAGTCTGTGAAAAACATTAATCACAATAAACTAATCCACACTACATCCAAAAATGTAATTGCTAATTTCATATTTGAGAATGATAAACTTCTGATAAACAAATAACTAAAGGACATAGAAAAGGAGTGAGTAGATATTATGGGCCATACCCAGTAATCACAATTCTCTGCAATCAGAACCACACTCAACCTACAGTTCACCTTCAACACTACCCACAACCCTCTTTCCAATCTTCCCCTTCCATACTATACTCATGTATTTCATTCCTATCCTCTCTTTCTTGCTGTAGTTCCTGATCTTACTTCCTCCCTGACTCTAGTCATCCCTAATGCCCAAACAACTCAATTCCCTTCCACAATTCCAGCCTCAATTTTCCCTGACATACGCTGTAGTCTTCTCTGCATACAGTGCAAGAACTTCCCCTTCTCTGCAATTTCCTCCTAATTACACCCTACTCCCTTAAGCTTTCCTCTTCATTGCCATTCTTCTGAACCCCTACTGCCACTCCTGTCTCTGAACTCCAATTCCCAACTAATCTGACACTTCCTTCCTCATTGTTTTACATGCCCTACAACTGAAGGTCTTAGAATCTGGCTGGGTGCAATGGGGAAAATAGACAACTGCAGATAACTCTTACCGCTATTAAATTCAACTGCATCTGAGAACAAACTTTTGTTTTGATTTCCGAAAAGAGCATTCATAACTCTACTAATACCCCTTAATCCCATATAGTTGATATCCTTATTGTGACCCCATAAATATCCAAAACAATGAATCTATGTAATGTATATACTTCAGCTTCAATGTGTTCCTATCTAATGACATATTGTGCACAATACTCTCACTGTCAAATATTTGCCTGCAAATTTACCCACAATTATTAATATATAACAACAGGTTGAATTTCACAAACCAGAATGTCTTTTGACAACAGCAGCCACGCAGAACTTGAATGCAGAAGACACAGTGAGTTTTACAATTTTCTAGAAGCAACAATGCACAAAAATATCTAGTTATATAACTAGTGGGTTGTGTCTTTTAACTCTACATCTTATAGTACACATCTCAGAAATGCAGATGCATTGTGCATAAACTTCCTCTCACTTACAGAAAACTATGCATATGCACAGGTTTCTAATACACATCCTGAACAGGTGAGGCTCTCTATTTGAAGCAATGGGGCAAGGTAATTAATTTTGTTGTCCTTTCATGATTGAATGTAATCAAGTAGGATATATGCAGATATAGGAACACAAAATGTTAGAAACAGTCAATGACCCATTTAAGGAGAGAAGATCATTCTTAAAGCTGCAGAGTAAAATGATGCGATTTCATGAGCTAAATTTGTGCGGCCTAAAGCAAGCTCCTAGATGCCCTACAACTCTGGCAGAACTTCACACATTTAGCTCTTGGCTGAGTTTGCATTCTTGAATCATGTTCCTAAATCATCCTCCAAGTCATCTGTAATAAATGAAACCACAGAAGATAATATACTGTACATTGTTATTGTCCACATTAGGACTTAAATTAAATAATTAAAACTTATTCTCTGCAGTTTTCTCCAATGCTCATGTTTCAGGTAAAATTACATTTGTAATTACAATTGAAAATTTCAGATACAAGCAAGTTATGTTTGGACAGGAATATAATTCCAAAAGATGTCATCGCATCTGGATATTCTAAGGCTTGGCAATAAACCATTAAACACACATACGTAATGTTATTTTGCTTGGGCCCTGGGCTACCTCTTAACCCAGTCATCCTGTCAGTATCAGATTTCCTTTGCAATAATACACGAGTCATCTGAGTACAGAACACATGCAGGAGGGAGTTTCAATTTCTTTCAGATGTTTGCATGTGTATTTTCTGGCATTTCCTTCTTTCCTTTCCTTACAACTCCAAAATGATTCCAAACTCATAGTCATTTAGTTGAATAACCATAACTTAAGCATCAAATCTACCAGATCTCTTCACACTGGGCAAATATCCAGACAATAAACAATAGACTACTTAACTAAAGAAAGATTCCATCATTCACCATGATTCACTCACAACTCAACAGTTAAACCATAAAATCTTAAGACATGGGAGCAGAATTAGGCCATTTAGCTCATCAAAGTTCTTCCACCATTCCATCATGGTATTCTTATTTTATTACTGTTTTATAGAATAAGATGCTGCCATTACCTTAGAAGGACTGAACGTGGAAACTTTTTCTATTCTAAAATGCTAGTTTACAGATGCAATTATGAGCATTCCTTTTTGCTCCTCTGAAGTCAGATAACTAGTTATGCTAACTTATTATAATATTTATTACCATTTCTAAGAATTTCCATTTGGCTAATAGAAATCTGACTGGTAATAACACAGCTGGTTATTTTGAATGGATAATGACAATGCCCTTTCATAACATCTTAAAATACTATTATTAAGCACGGCTACAGATGAAGATTATATTCTAATTTGTTTCACAGTCTATAGTACTAAATTGGGATTTATCTCAGTTAAGCATAGGAGATAAAATTCAATTGCAGATTAAATATATATAGTCCACATATACAAATTATTGTTTAGTACATTAATCTCATTTTAGTGTTGATGAGAAAAAGTGTTTCAACAATACATATCTTCAGAAAGATTAAGGAACTATGGATACAGTACTAACAAAAATAGTTTTGAAACTTAACATAATTTTTTTTTAAAAATCAATTCTAATAACAGGTTTCAGAAAAAAAATAGAAGTAATGCTGAATTTATATAGATTCTTGGCCAGACCACACTTCAGCATGATTCTAGAATCCATATCAAAAAAATCTTATGTGAAGATACTGAACAAGTTGCAAAAAGACATTAAGGATCTATCATTAGAAATTGAATACATCCAATCCGTTCCGCATTAAAAAAAAAGCTGAATTGATAGGGGTCTGCATTATGAAAAGCTTTTATAGAGGTAGAGGAAATAATTATAAGTGAATGGGGGACCAAGCCACGGGGCACAAGTACAAACTGGTCACTAATATGACAGTAAAGCAATTTGCAGGAACTTTACTTTGAGTGTGGAATGCAGCAGCAATCAGAGATGAGCAGAAATGTATATAAGTGAGAGAGAAAGGTGATAATGATCTGCCTATATCAGGATAAACAAGAGGAGAAACATAAAACACACAACATAGAACAGTACAGCACAGGAAAAGACCCTCCAGCCCACAATGTTGTGCCAAACCAATTAAGTTAGTAATTAAATGGCTAACTAAATTATTTTCTTCTACCTACATAACATCCATATCCTTCCATTTTCCCCACATTCATGTGTCTATCTTGACGTCTCTTAAAAGTTCCTAATATTTCTGTCTCTCCCACCACCCCAGACAGCGCATTCCGGTACCCACCATTCGTAGTGTAAAAAAAGCTTGCTCCTTACATCTCCTTTGAAATTACCCCTTCTCAATTTATATGCATGCCTTCTGGTATTAGACATTTCAGCCCCTGGAAAAGATATTGTTTGTATACTCTATCTATGCCTCTCATCATCTTATAATGTGATAAATATTCACTTTTATCTCATGTTTGTTAAGCTTGCTTTCTAAACACAAGCAGCTGCCACTTGTAAGATCAAAAACAGATGTAAGTAAACTTCCAGATACCAGTTTGCTTAACTTCAGGTCATAAATGGAAGTCAGTCTTTTGTTCTTAAAGCGAAAATGGAACATATCTTGGTTAATATACATGGTTAGTCTCTGCAACTTCTTGTAGTAAGATCACAACCGTCACAGCACTCCAAGACTTTTTCTCAGAGTCACATTTACTACGGAAATTGTTTCATCTGTCTCAGGTACCCCAAAAAATTAATCACTCAGAGAATAGAGGGATCTGAGAGCAATGATATGACTAAATTGCCCTTACCTCTTTATCATTTGTGAACTAAAACACTGGAACCCTTAATCTTTGCCTCTGGCAAAGTGATTGTCCTTTTCCATGTAAGCATTCACTCTGACTGCATTGCAGATGAAATGAACATCGATACATGGAAAGGCAAAGAATGACTTGCAGAAATGATGAATAACACCAAAACAAAACTGAAAGATTACAGCCCAGATATTGAAGATAAACTAATGGAAAAATCCCTTAATCCTTCTACACTTGAAGAAAAGTACAGACACTGTTATGTCATTGAATAGTCCCACTCATGGAAACATGACAATGAAACCGTTATTAGATTAAAATATTGTGAAAAATCCATTTTTAATGAAGACTTCTCCATTAGACAAATATCCTTTTGCACTTTCCCTTCGTGTCCTACAGGTATTGAGCATACTTACTATGAAGATATTAGACATTTTCATTTCCCCAATTATGTCCACTATTCCACTCCATTACTTTATGTTAAGGTAACAGGATAATTTTGAGTATTTCTGAGTTATGTTCTAAAAGGCTGCAGTGAAGCCTTTGCCTGGAAAGATGCACCGAAGTAGAAGCTACGATGAAGTGAAAAAGTTCTCCTACCTAGTCAACTGAAATTAGTAAGTCCCATAAGATTTTTAGAGACTTTAGTTCCATAGAGTATTGTATCTGTCCAGATTTTGTATTTGCCCTTAATCAAACAGTTGTGAGTATTTCATACTGTGGTGTGAATAATATCTTAAAATGAAAACTTGTTCTGATTTATTGGTGTCCTCAGGAAATCAATTATGTTACAGATCGACTTCGACTACAAGTTGAAAATGGGGAAATAAGCTTATAACAAATGTTATTATTGGATACCAATTAATAATGCAAAATATTGTGGTAACACTGATAACATTACTCCTAAATAGAGAATGTTACATACACAGACAAGCTTTCAATTATTGTTGCGTATTCAGTCACACGGTGTTATCATTAACAGGCAGTGAGAGGAAACAATGATTCGGCCCTAAGCAAGTTTCATGATATTTAACAAAAAATATTACAGTAAATCTGCCTGTACATGATTGCCGTGACAGTGCTCATTCTCATAATAGCACTGATGTGATCCCTTGGTTCACTTGGAAGGTGAAATTTTCTGATGCTAAAAGTTGTTCAGACATATTGTTGTTCAGAGGTTCATTTTCTCGTTAAAGTTTATAAAGGAAGTGACTTTTGATGTAATTTGTTGATTTATTCTATGTTGTGTATCACAAGATAGAAATGCAAGTCCCTTTTAAGGAATGTTTTATGATGGATGCAAAGGAAAGGATGTTCTAAAATGACTTGATATTCGATGATAATGGCTAGAAGAAACTATCAAATTAAAATATTATTTCTTTATGCATTCATCATTATCATCATTATGTGCCATGTTGTATGATGTGGACGATCACGGTCTTCCATCTGCCTTTAATCTGAGAAGTTATAATAAGCTCTTCAAAACTTTTACCAGTCCACCTCTTGATGTAACTTATGAATATCATGCGCTGTTGACTGCTACTTTTTTTTCCGTCAATTTTTCCCATCACTGTAAGATGTTTGAGCTTCTGTTTCCACAGTACATATCCCAGAAATTCCAGTTGCCATTTCCTGATTGATCATATCGGCTCTCTTCTTATTCTGGCTTTTCGCAACACTTCCTCATTTGTTACTCTGTCCTTCTATGATATTTTCATCATTCCTCTCAAAAAAACATATCTCTGCAGCTTCGAATTCTCCCTCATTTTGCTTTGATATTGTTCATTGAGATACATTTCCAGCTGATCTGATGAACTAATGGTGAGAGAGACAGTGATTTGAACTTGCATCAAGGAAGTGGCAAGAACTACTTGTGGGGAAGGAGATTTTAAAGATGGACTAATATGGACATAATATAGACATTAATACATCATTGTTATTTTATGGAAAATAATAATTGTGATATTTCTTTGAAGTTTGGGAAATGTATGCAGCTGAGATTAAGGAAATAAATACTCTAAAGAGAAAAATCTCACTGGAAATCCCTACATTGTGAAGTAATCGATGAGTGCTTTTGAGCACCAGATTGAAGAGTGTGAAGAAAGCCTTTTCTAGCACTGATGACCTACTGAAATAGATAGAGGAGTGATAGTCTGTTCCCAAGAGGAATCTTGGCATGGAGTTTTGATCTTGAAGCAGATTTTGGTAGGAAGAAGTTGGGTTAGAAATCATCACATAGCAAGAAGGGGGTGTGATAAATATTTGCTTCTATCTCATGTTTGTTAAGCTTGTTTTCTAAACTCAAGCAGCTGCCACTGATCAAAACCAGATGTAAGTAAATTTCTAACTATCAGTTTGTTTAATTTTTTGTCGTAAATGGAAGTCAGCCTCAGTTCTTAAGATGTAAATGAAAAGCAGCTTGAAGTTAAAAAACACTCTTTATGAACAACTTTGCAAATAGGCTCTGTATTTTGAAGACACACTCTCTGTAAAGAATCACCGCACCTGCTTTTTTTTGCTATAGAGCAGAGTATAAGACAATAGGTTGTTTGATTTGGGCTGTTACAAAGCAACTAGATAGCTCTTAACTTACTTAGTTCAAGGAAACTCAGAACAGATAGATAATATTATTTAGCATATCAATAACTGGTGTGTTTATAGTTGGAAGAGCTTAATATACTCAGGAGTTAGTTTTACAGCATTTGTGGTAGCTAGCTAAGATGTATGTCTCCAAAAATGCTTTTAAAGCATTTATGTTAAAATTATATCTGAGGAAATATCACCTGTTTGTGAAGTCACCCAAATGGTTTAAAAGGATATAAATGTAGAGAGCAGTTCAGGCTTATTAGGAATGGAGTAAGGAACATTGAGAAACATTGAAGAATTAAAATCCATTTCTCCAGCTTCCCTTTCTGCGACAGGCAATTTGTTTTTCTGCATCGTTGGTATGCATTTTTAGTTTATAGGAATTGTACCTCCTCCTTTACCTTAAAATGCCCTAGCATATCAATATGCTCATCACTGATCTCCCTATCCTCCATGTCCTTCTCCTTGGTAAGTAATGAGGTAAAGTACTTGTTAGGGACCTCACTCACATCCTCAGCATACAAACAAATGTTCCCCCCCTTTACCTTGTGTGGTCCTACCCGCTCCCTAGTTTTCCTTGTGCTGTTGCTTTGGCATTCTCTTTTATCCTACTTGTCAAGGACATTTCATGGCCCTCTTGATTTTCCTAATTCACATTCTGAATTCCTTTCTGGCTCTTGTATAATACTCAGGCTTTTCTTTTCTCTCTTGACTAAATTCACCCTTGTCCTTCCTTCTGACTGGAACATACCTGTCCTGTACTCTGTGTAGTTGGTCTTTAAACACCCTCCACACCCTCCAGATGTGGACTTGCCCAAAAATAGCTCTTCCCAATTACTTCTCTCTAGTTCCTGCCAAATAATCTGATAATTTGTTCTGCTGTAATTTAATACTCTCCCACAAGGTCCATATTTATCCTTAAATGTAGCTATCTTAAAACTTCAGGAGTTGCGGCCACTGTCCTATAACTGTTCACCCAATGAAATGTCGGTGACCTGGCCAAATTTATTACCCAGTATCAGCTTCCGTATAGACCCTCCTTTTCTTGAACTGTCTACATATTGACTTAAGAAACCCTTCTGGATGCACCTAACAAATTCTGCCCCATTTATACCTCTTGCACTCAGAATGTCCCAGTTTATATTAGGGAAGTTGAAGTCCCACATTACAATAATCCTATTATTTTTACACTTTCCTTTATCTGCCCGTATATCTGTTCCTCAATGTCCTGCTGGCTATTGGGAGGTCTGGAGTACAATCCCATCAGAGTGATTGTACCCTTCCTATTTTTGACTTCTACCTATATAGCGTAGACTCAGTGGATGAGCACTTCATTATGTCCCCTCTGTGCGCAGTTATGATATCTTCCCTGATTTCCCTGACTCAATGGGCCAAATGGCCTGCTTCTGCTCCTATACCTTATGGTCTTATGGTAGTGCAACTCCCCCTCTCTATACTTTATAAAACATTGAAACTCTGAGATATTAAGCATCCATCCTGTCCCTCTCTCAATTAAGTCTCTGTAATATCATAGTGGCCGGCTGGTAGCGCAGTGAGATCAGCGCCTCCCTCTGGAGGGAAGGTTCCTGAGTTTGAATCCATGTCGGGCCACCCCCGGGCACTCTTTCCATCCGTGCCAGGCTGAGTGTCGAGCTAGCCACTCAGCCTCATAAAAAATACAAGGGTCGAGTCAGGAACATTCATAACATTACCCGGTTAATCCTGACACCACGTGCCAGACAAGAATGGCTGAATGTCTGGTACAACAAGCTTAAAAAATATATATCATAGTTCCATGTACAGATCCATGCTTGAAGTTCTAAGATCACCTTTATCCATAATAGTCCTAGTTTTACAATGCATTCACTTCAAACTATCTGTCTCATTATATCTATTACTTTACTCCTGCCTGCTTTAACTGGCTCTGGCATTTACTTTGATCTCCATCCCTCCACTTTTGACCTGGTGCTCTGGTTCCCATTCCCCTGCCAAACTAGATTAAACCCTCCCGAACCTCCCAGCTAGGATATTGGTTCCACTCTAGTTTAAATGCAACCTGTCCCTCTTGTACAAGTCACCTTTGCACCCTAAGAAGTTCCAATTATTCAAGAATCTGAATCCTTACATCCTGTATCTGTTCCTTAGCCTCTCATTCACTTGTACTATCATCCTATTCCAACCCTCACTAGCACGTGGCACTAGCAGCAATCCAGAGATTGCTGCCTTAGAGGTCCTGCTCTTCAGCCTCTTCCCTAACTCCCTATACTCACTGCACAGGACCTCTTCCCTCCTTCTACCTGTGTCATTGGTGCTAAAACGCAGCTCACGCTCCCTCTTGAGAATATTCTGTAGCTGCTGTGAGACATTCTGGACCCTAACACCTGGAAGGCCTGATGTCTCTTTCACAGTCACAGGATCTCCTGCCCATCCCCCTAACTATTGAATCTCTTATCACTATCGCTCTGCCTGAATATACCCTTCCCTGCTGAGCCTCAGAGCCCGTCACAGTGTTACTGGCCTGGCTGCTGCTGATGTGCCCGCTAGGTCATCTCACACGGCAGAATCCAGAAGGGTATATTTTTTGCTGAGGGGAATAACCACAGGAGATCCCTGCACTGATTATTTGCTCCCCTTACTTCTCCTGGTGGTCTCCCATCTACTGTCTGAAGCCTGCACTCTGTGTGTCAGCACCTCAATATATATTTCATCTGTGAGGTTCTCAGCCTCTTGGATGGTCCTGAGTACTTCCAGCTCAAGCTCCAGTTCCTTGACCTTGTCAAACAAGACCTGGTGTTGGATGCACTTCCTGCAGGTGTAGTCATCAATCCCACATCTCATAGGAGGAGCATTCCACTGTATTAACTACTATCCTGTCTCCATTTGTTATACCTTTGGCTCTAACTTCTCAGGGTTAAGTTTGAGCTAGCCATTGCCTGTTCTCGCTGAAGCTTGCAGAGCCTAAGCCTGGCCACTCTAACACTGACCCACTCTAACAATCTCCACTCCCACGATGGCCAATCTACTTATACCTCCCTTCTTTTTATTGGCCCTTACTAAGTTACACATTACCCAAACAATCACCCATTCTGCAGGCATGTCCTGACAGGACCCGCTCACTTTTTGAAACTTTCACATACAGTTCACAAGGAACTAACTTCAATTCACTCCTTGATCTCCCACTCCCCAGAAGAGGGGGAATATTTGTATTATAAACATTGACATGCACCATTTATAATTAATGGACAGTTTTGTGCTGTATATTCTGTGCAAGGTTCCCAGCTGCTATAATTAGCCTAAGCACCTTTGAGGATTTTCAATTATTATCCCATGTACTTTACCAATGTAGAATCCAGATGCTAATCACTACACAGATTATGACAATATTGAAAAGTAGGTGCATTGTTAAGAAATTCAAATAAATACACTAATGCTGAAATGTGTTCTTATACTCAAAGAAGAAGTAAATGGTCTGAGAATCAGATCGGGAGTATTATATTGCCACTTGTGATTAATGCCCTCTAGGTCCCTGGGATCTCAATGATATACCTGGTTCTTCATCATACATCTCTTTTTGTGAAAGGTACATTAAAATTTTTTTTCAAATGCCTCACTTTTACAAGGGCTGTTAGGAATAAGTGGCCGAAGGCTATTTACTGTAACTGTTGAGGGCATTACAATCAAAGAACTAAATAAAAATTTAGGTTGAATACTCAGTCCACATAAACCTTTTTCAATGTATTCGTGTAAGGCAATAACAATTGTCGTATTTCTGTCACTATGTCAACTGACAGCAATTCAAGAAATAAATCTTTGTTCTGCCTGATCACTATGATTCTGTTTTTCTCTGCCATAATCATTGCTTTCTTTCTAAATGCTTTTGTTAAAGTGCCAAGCAGACATGACATCCTAAGGACAATACTTAAAGAAGTTAGTAAATCACACAACACACAGGCAGCTGAATTAACATCTGGAAAGACAAGATAGATCACTGAGGCACCTGCACTTCAGGACATAAAGTCCTGTGGATATTAGTTCAGCTGTCTCCCATTGTTTATTTGAATGACTCTTCTAACCCTATACATGTAAAGAAACCAGGAGCTCACTATAGTAACGATGGATGGAACAAAACCTGTGAACCAAAAGGTTAAGAGACCACTTTGTGTAATATCCTGCCATATGACAAACTCCAGTTTGAGTTCTGCTTTCAATTAATCAGATCATTGGATGATTTACATGATCACAATACTTCTACACAAGGAAAAAGCGAAAAGGCTAATTTTGATTAGCTTCCCTAATGGGAACTGCAATTATATCAATTTCAACAAAGCACAGAATTAAACTCAGCTCCAAAAACCTCTACTATCATGGCATCAGCAAAGGATAATTTGCATTTATGAATTGTCATTTACGAACACAGGATATTCTGAACTATTTTATAGCTTCTGAAGCATAATCACAGATGCTTTGAAGGAAGAATTGAAGCTAATTTGTACACAATAAGAACTTATTTATCTTGCTAAGATAAATTATTGCTCTTTGCTTGGTAGCCGTGGCACTGGCTTTCGGGAACAATTTCACAAATTAGTGACCGTGATACATCAGAAGGCCTTTCACTTTTTTTCTTCATTGTTCAAATACTGTCTCACGTCTCTTTGAACAGGCTAGAAATTCTCGGATTTCTCAAAACTATAATATTGAAATAAACAGTTTTTCCTTTAATGCCACTGGTCGTACATTTCTATTCATTTGTCCATGCTATAAGAGTGAAGACTTTCCAGGCGCAGATCCATGGTCTCGCAAGACTAACAGATGCCTTTATATCTAGCAATCTCTCTGTTAGTTGCTGGAGCATCTTTATCAACACAGCAGCTATCAGGGTAAAGAAGCTTTCTTCCCTCCTGGTTCTTCACTCTCCTTCTAGACAACTTTCTGTCGGAAGGGAAATAATGACATTTAAACTAGACCATATTATAGCCTAGATAACTCATAAGCAACATAATCATTCAATTTACAATAAAACTAACATCTACGAAAATACTTCATGATTTTTATGAAACAGTTTACGATGCAAGGCTATAAAAACAATAAAACATAGGAGCAGGATTCAGCCATTCAGCCCATTCAAGTCTGCTACACCACTCAATCATGGATGATTTATTTTTCCTCTCAACCCCATTCTCCTACCTCCTACTTTGACGCCCTTACTGAATAAGAACTTACTAACCTCTGTTTTAAAAGGCACGGTAGTGTGGTGGTTAGTGGAACACTATTACAGCACTAGCGACCAGGTTTCAATTTCTACCGCTGTCTGTAAGGAGATTGATAATTCTCCCCACGTGGGTTTCCTCCAGGTGCTCCGACTTCCTGTCGCATTCCAAAGACATGTAGGTTAGTAGGTTAATTGGTCAGATAGTGAAATTGGCCAGTGCTGGCTCATTGGGTCAGGAGGGCCTGTTACCATTCTGTGTCTTTAAATAAATAAACAAACATACCCAATGACTTGGCCTACACAGCCTTCCGTGGCAATAAACTCCACTGATACACCACTCTATGGCTAAAAAAATTGACACATATCTCATTTCTAAAGGAATACCCTTCTATTATGAGGCCGTGCTCTTAGTTATATTAAATTAATTAATGAATATAACTTCTTTTTGTTACCTACAATTGGGTGATTTTTGAATTGGACAGCCTGCAGATAATGAACACTGAACTGAATAGTACTGAGATATGCCTTTTGTGTTTTATATTCGATGTTTCAGAGCTTTTGTTTTGTTACTGTTTGCACAAGTTTTATGTGTGTATGTGTGTGTGGGGCGGTGGAGTTGATGTTTGATGCTTTTCTTTGAATAGGTTGTTTCCATGGTTTCTCTTTGTTTCATGACCGACTGTGGGGAAGACAGATTTCACGGTTGTATACTGCATAAATACTTTGATAATAAATTAACTTTGAACTTTGATCGGGACATTTACAAACTACAGAATAATTATTCAAAATGTATTTAACAGACCTATATACTTGTTGAATATTTTACTCAGTTATCTGTAAACAAATTTAAAGACATTGCAAATGGAATAACATCAGATAAATAATCTATGCATAGCACATTTAATAATAAGTAAGCTTTAAATATATTAACAGAAGTAACAAACTGAACAAAATCTAAATAAATATTTCAATGAATAAGAACTTTTTCATCAATGTCTCCTCCCCTTAATCTGCCTCCACTTGCTTTAAAAAAGTGTCTGGGTCCTGAGGCACAACTTCTTCACACAGTGGGTGATGAGTTTACTGATTGAGCTCTAGTGTCCTGATGAAGGGTCTTGGACTGAAACATCGACTGTTTATTTCCCTCCACAGATGCTGCCAGGGTTGCTGAATTCCTTCAGCATTTTGTGTGTGTTGCTCAGGATAGGCTGGGACTTTGTTGCTCTGAAGTGAGGAGTGGTCTCATATAGATGTACTGTATATGAAATCTTGAGGGGTGTAAATGAAGTGGGTAGTCACTTCCTCTTCCCCAGGGTATGGGAGTCTAAAAGTAGAGGGCATGGGTTTACGCTGAAAGGAGAAAGGTTTAAAGGCAACCTGAGCTGCAACCTTTTTCACACTGAGGGTGATGCATATATAGAACAAGCTGTTAGCTTGCTCTATAGTTGTTGTCTGACCTGCCGAATATCTCCAGTGTTTTGTATGAAAAAGAGGTAGTGATCAGATTGCATCAGGGATTGAAGATTCAGAGAGCCAAAGCTGTACTCAGACAGTAGTACAAATCATTTTCAGATTCAGGTGATTTTAAATAAGCTTCACAGCAAGTACTGAGCACTTTCTTTTTTAATCTCTTTATTAGTTTTCAGGTTCATAAACATAATAACAATAGTGATATAAAGAGATTGGAATTACATTATTGATAATAAACATATACAAGAGAAACTACAAAGAGTACAAGTGTAATAAACTTTCAAGCTCTTAATGTAATTAATCGTGAAGAGAAAAAAAATAAACAGAAGAGGATATCACAAAGAAAAACCCTAAAAAACAAAAAAAACAAACAGAACAACAGGGCTGAACAAATATATTAGTTCGAATACATTCATTAATGTCATCAACTCCGCTCCTCTATTCATATATTCTAAGTTAATAAAAAGGATTCAGAAAAGGTCAAACTACATCGTATGAAAATGTTGAATAAATGGCTTTCAAGCCTCTTTAAATTTAACCGAAGGATCAAAAATGACACTTCTGTTTTTTTCTACATTTAAACATGATATAGTTTGAGAAAACTATTGTCATTTGAAATGGTTTGGCAACTTTCACTCAAAGTGAAAATGTTTCTTCATAACTCTTAATTAATTGATATTTACAGTTTAATTTACCTAATGTACAAAATTATTTTTTCATTCTTGATCTTTAAAAATATTTTTAAGTTATTTAAGCAACTTTCAACTGTTTACAAATGCCTCTGATTATGGAGACCTTCGAAAAAAGTGGGATTGGCCTTTGGCAAGCTGTCAGATGACTGTCAGGGACACTGAACAATCAGTCTTAGTTTATACGATGCATGACCGGTTTGCCGCGGTGTCCTGTTCCACCTCATGGAATAGCTGCATCAGTGAGGCTGGCAGGAGTTCAGCCATGGGCATCCCACGAGAAGTAAGCATGAAGCTTCGTCCAGCACCAGTGCAATTTGATCCATCATCACAACCCACCGTCAATTTATGCTGATTTTTATAATAAAATTGCCAGATAATGCTGTTATAAAGCAGCTTGAGCAGTGTACTGTTGTCCAGAAAGAACAACAGTCTACAAATCAGTGAATTTGAATGAATGGAGGACAGGGGAAGCAGCCAGATTAATTGCCTTTGTTCTTGCTGTGTGTTTGGAGATGGAGGCTGCCATTTTGTGAAGACACTCTATTCTCCATTTTGTGAGCTGGACGTGCTTAGCTTGATCAATGTTTTAAAGAAGACACAATGATGCCTCAGGTAATCTGCTGAACTGGAGATCATTTCCAAATAAGGAGTTATTTGCGAGATGTTCTTTGGTTGGACGTAACATGCAAGTTCGTGAATATTGGGGTTGGTGCCTGCCTGGGGTGATTCGAGCTGGTTGCTGATTGAGAAAAAAGTGCCATAAAGTATCGACTGTCACTTGCTGGGAAAAGGGCAATAAATGGATGCTATCTTGGAGCAGACCCAGTGACAAAGCGTTAAAGGTCAGACACATGACATGTGGCCAATGACACTGGAATGCAATATTTCAATTGATCAGGAATGGATATAAAAGTGGATGCGTAGTGTGTGCTGGCAGCGGTAACTTCAAAGGATAATCATCACAGATACATGCGTGAGCAACCCTAGCATGCAACACGTGGAGAGTGAATCAGGACTATGAGGAACGCATGGCCAGCGTGGACTTCTTTGTCCAGTTAATACCTTTGCTATTCTTTGACTCTTCAGAAGAGTCAGGGAAACTTAGCAGGTGTGTACACAAGGTATTTAATGTATGAATCCACATACTTGCTAGTTTAAACAATAAAGGTACTTGTTGGTAAATACAGCTTTATCTCTTCCTCTCTGATTATTGTAACAAGGGGTGATCCTTATAACAGTACGATGTTAAAGGTGCTGTACAAATGGACACTTTACTGTGAACCCAATAAATTATGAAGAGTAAGAAAGTTGGTCTGGCATTCTTCAGATGGATCAAGATTCCTGGAATGTGAGCTTCAATGTGCTTGAACTAGTAGAGTCACCTTCACGCCATTAGCATGTAAGACTTTCTGGTTACGAATAGCTTCAGTTGTTGGGTAGATTCAGAGCAAGTTCCAATCAACAGCAGCTAAATGATGCGATAAAAAGCTTGGTGGTGTGTTGGAATATTGGAACACTTGTATGCCCACATTCTGCAGAGATCTTTGAATCCATCATTTAGGATGTGAGTTTGTAAGCTCTTTTCTCACCAGAGGAAATCACCACTCTCATTGAAAGCTGCCACTCTGAACTGGCCCTTGATTTCTTTACCCTTGTTCAGTTCCACTCACCTTTATTGGGGGTCTGGACCTAGGAAAAGACTCAAGATGGATTTTGTTTCCTCTTATTTCTTAGAAAGCCAGTACTGGTCTCAGATGTGTAGTCCAGAAGTTTTATGCCTGTGTATGGCTTGGCAGGAGGCAGTGCCCAACTCTAGATTAGGGTTTACCCTTTGGCTAAGGATGAGGGTATTAGGGGCTTGGGTTCAGGAAGGAGAAGTGCCTGCTCTGAGTTGGTAGGGTTAGGATTGGGGAGGGGAGGGATTGGGGCTTCTATGTAAACCAAGCTGACACTATAATAAGACAAAAACAAAAAAGTACTGGAAATACTCAGGTCAGGCCACATTGTGGGAAGAGAAATGGGATTAATGCTACAAGTCTAAGACATTCATCAGAACTGGAAAGGAGACAAAAGAACCTTGTTGAACTGCAAGGAGGTTGCGGGAGGGTTTGTCTTTGACAGGGTTAATATTGGATAAGGTGTCAGTAAGGGTTATCTGGACAATGAGTGAATGAGTACAGATAGGGGGGAAATCATGGCAAAAGGGCATAGACAAAAGAATTTGGGAGATGCAAAATGCAGAATAGGAGGACATGCCCACTAGGTCAGGCTGAACATGCTGTCCACTCCCTTCCCAATAAGAAGAAGAAGTGGCATCAGTGATGGATGAAGTTCAGAAGTCTTCACGCTCATAGTAATTTGCGAAACTTTAGAGGAAAAAATGTTTTTCACAGTGTCAATTGGGACACTATAAGAAATGATTACAAGTGAGTTTTGTAACAAAGCGATACTCCACTTACCACAGTTGTTCCTAACAATCTTAACAAATCACATTAATATTTTTTAATCAAAGCTATAGATGAATTCAGCATGCATCTTCTGCCACTGACAGAAAAGTGAAACAATAAGGTCAAGCTATGTGATGTATTAGATCCTCAACAATTTTTAAATTAGCTTACTGCCTTTCCAAACTCCTGTATTGCTCCTTAATAGTGAAGGCAGCATTTGGTAAGCAGATATAAGTGTAAGTACCTGGCTTAGAGACCACATTGGACACATTGATATCGCCAGGGCTGAATCATGGTGGTTTGTAAGTTGGAACCCCAGACATCCACAGAGCCCAACCTGCAAGAATAGCAGTGCTCGTTAGATCAGCCTAGTGGTGTACTAATTAAGGAGCATTTGCGATGAGATTTTTCAGAGCACTAAATAACAGACTGCACTGCCTTCACAAGTCAGATTCACTTCCTTTGCTCAAACTCTGAGTTGTCCTTGCAGTCTCAGGTGAGTACTACATTAGAATTCAATGACATGTAATTAATAGCTGCCCCACCTATTCAAACCCTCTGGAGACAAAATACTTTTCCATTACAGTTCAGTAAAGTGCAATGATTCTAACATTTGGAGAAGGAAATTTAGTCCATTTTTTATTTTAATGTTTTGTACATTGATGTTTTATTGCATAGTATATACTATGGAAATATATTTGTCCTTGACTTCTGTTTTATAATAAGGCAGCATTCATTTGTGGTTATGTTCATAGACCTCTGAATAAAAGTTCTGTCTTGAAGAGAGAATAAATCATTGTGTGTAACAGATCCACTAATCTGTATAAAAATCAAGAATTCTAAATGTTGTTACTCTGTACTGAGATTGCTTTTTAATCCTGATTGACACGGGATAGCCAAGGGTAATTGCTTCACATCCAAATGACGCACAAATTTGACCTCAATAGCCGCTTTAGACACAATTTGCAACTTGGTGCCAATGGGAGAGCCAAAAATTTTCCAAAAGGAGGTATCTCTTATAGTTTAATTCAGTTCCTTCTTACATTTAAGAAAATATTGTATATTTAAGTGAAAGGGCAAATAGGAGACCTTTCCTCACCTGTTATCTTACACTTGTTGAGATGAGACTACTGCCAGCAGTGAGAAATTTTGATAAATTTGTGGTAGGTTTTGACTGAAATTTATTAAGTTTTGTTTTCCCAGTGTGACAGAGGCAAATTGAAAGCAATTAAACTTGGCTGCTCTGTTGACTTAGCATGCTTAACAGGACCCATGTGTTTCCTAAAAGTTTCCTGTCAAATGCTTGTAAACAATACCGGGGACTTTGACGAACTGAATGTACTGATGTCTTTTGATTACTTTAAGGAAAGGCTGTTGTATTGTCTCTGAAAATTATTACAGCAAAAGCTCTTTGACAGTGATCTGGTCCATCCATGTTGAAAATTGAAGAAAAAAATTCACTCTTGGGTCTGGCGATGAAAGTGACTTTGGAGGTTGACCTTTCATTTAAAAAGTCAAATTATTCTTATAATGGGGAATGTGGGATAAGCAATCAGCTGTCTGTTCCTGACTTCCCTCTCCTGACTGTTACCCACTTATCTGTTTCCCGAGGCCCCGGTGTGTCTCTTGCCTATCGCTCCTGTCTATCACTTCCTCACTTTCCCTGACCAGAAGAAGGTCATCAAGCTGCACCTCCATTTCCCTAACCCCTGTCCCTAAGAAGCTGCAGCTCGATGCTCCTGGCACAAATGTGGTCGTCCAGGAGGTTGGGAATACAGAACACCGGCCTCACAGATATACTTCCTGTTCCTATTCTTCACAAGTAACTTACCTCGTCTCGACCCATTATCACCGAAGCCTCATTGAGCCAAGGCCCTCCTTCTCTGACTCCTCAACTTTAACACCTGCTCTATAAAGCTGTCTTCTTTAAATTCTTCCCGCCAGTCTAACTCGATGATGTCCACATGCCTGCACAGTTGTGCCTCAACCAAGTCTCTTCAAAGAATTCCAAAAGGTTTGTCAGGGAAGATTTTCCCTCAAGGGAACCATGCCAACTTTTCCCTGCCTTGTCCTGTGTCACCAAGTACTCCATAACCTCATTCTTAACAATTGACTCCAACATCTTCCCAACCACTGAGGTCAAGCTAACTGGTCTATAATTTCCTTTCTGCTGCCTTCCTCCTTTCTTAAATTGTGGAGTGACATTTGCAACTTTCCAGTCCTCTAGCACAATGCCAGAGTCCAATAATTTTTGAAGCATTATTACTCATGCCTCCGCAATTAAAATCTAGTACCTCTTTTGGAACCCTCAGATGCAATTGATCTGGTCCCAGTGACATATGTCTTCTTAGGTCTTTCAGCTTTTTGAGCACCTTCTCCCTTGTAATAGTAACTGCACTCACTTCTCTTCCCTCACACCCTTAAACACCTGGCACACTGCTAGTGTCCTCCACAGTAGACTGATGCAAAATGTAGCTCATCTGCCATCTTCTTGTCCCATATTATTATTTCTTTGGCCTCATTTTCTTATGGTCCTATATCCACTCTCATTTCTTTTTTTATTTTTTACATATTTGAAAACACTTTTACTTTCCACTTTGATATTGTTTGCTAGCTTGCTTTCATATTTCATCTTTTGCTTTTAGTAGCTCTCTGTAGGTTTTAAAAGCTTCCCAATCCTCTATGTTCCCACTAATTTCTGCTTTGTTGTGTGCCCTCTCTTTTGCTTTTACATTAGCTCTGACTTCCCTTGTCAGCCATGGTTGTACTATTTTAACATTTGAGTGTTTCTTCATTTTTGGAATAATCTATCCTGTACCTTCCTTATTTTTCCCAGAAACTCACACCATTGCTGCTGTGCTGTCATCCATGCCAACATCTCCTTCCTGTTTCCTTGGCCAACTCCTCTCTCATACCAGTGTAATTTCCTTTACTCCACTGAAATACTGCTACATTAGACTTTACTTTCTACCTATCAAGTTTCAAGTTGAACCCAATCATACTATCATCACAGCCTCCTAAGGGCTCTTTTCCCTTAAGCTCCCTAATCACCTCCAGTTCATTACATAGCACCCAATCAGTATTGCAGATCCCCTAGTAGGCTCAATGACAAACTGCTCTAAAAAGCCATTTCATAGGCATTCAACAAACTCACTCTCTTGAGATCCATTACCAACCTAATTTTCCCAATCGACTTGCAAGTTGAAATTTCTGTGACTATCATAACACTGTCCTTTTGGTATGTCTTTCCTATTTCTCACTATAATTTGTGGTCCACATCCCAGCTACTGCTGGAAGACCTGTATATAACTGACATCAGGGTGCTTTTACCCTTGCAGTTTCTTAACTCAACCCACAATGATTCAACATCTTTGGATCCTATTTCAAATCTTTCTATTGATTTGATGTCATTCTTTACCCTAATAAAGTCGCCACTGAATGTGCAATCTCTTTATACATTAAACTGTGTATTTAGGTTCCTAAAGGGAAGTGATCAGACAAAGTCCAATGTTTGGATTCTGTGCCTAACTCTGCCTAGCATGCTGTCATTTTATATGTCGAATACTGTATAGAAAAAAGTAAAACTTAATCGGAGTGTATTTGGAAAATGATGAAAATTGGAATATGTTAAGCTAAACAGTTTACAGAGATATGGAGATAAAATAACTTTATCTGATACATTTGTGAATGTAATTAATGTTTCTCTCATTATTGGGAATCTTTTTTTCTGTGAGTGAGAATCACATGTAAATAAAGGAGAATAAAAGTATTTCAATTGGCATATTGGTAGAGTCCACTTTCTGCATACTCTGTATCCTGTGAAGCATGACAAATTTGCAATATTGGATAAATTAGTCTTAGATGGTCTTTTTACATTTGAGTTTTCATTTCTTTCATGCTTTACTTCAGGTGGTTAATCCACTGACTGTAGAAATTGGATAGATTAACTCAACATAATTTAGACTGATGATGACTGAAAACTTCCTCAATTTTCTGGAAGAAAAGTTGCAGAATCTGATTTTTGCTGCTTTATCCAGTAGAGAATGTCTAAATGTGAGAGGACACTAAAACCATTTGCTTACTGTGTTACAGCAAGTCAGCAGAACCATGAGAACTTCTACATGTCTTGTAATTGTATGTGATGTAGAAAGTTAATGGCAATGTGAAAGTATCCTTGACTTGAAAGGTTAACTTTATTTCCTCTATACTGGTGGTGTTGGACCTGCTGAGTGACTCTAACATTTTCTGTTTTTGTTTCAAATGTCCAGCTTCTGCAGCTTTTGCTTCAATTACTGAAATGAAGTCTGGGCTCACACTTGAATCTGCGATGTTCGCAATGTGACGGAGAAACAATGATCTACCGTCTCACCACTAGTTTTACTATTTATCTTCCTGTAAATGTTAACTGAGGGCAATTCTTACAGAAAGCTGTCAAGATATCAACAGCCAGCTTCATGTCTGGACAATGATCTGCTGACCTACTTGGGTATTATATCTTCATTGCATAAAATACAGGATGTATTTCACTTCAGTTGCATCCTGACAGTCTCTCCTCAGATTCTGCTTATCCACTGAGTAATTGAAGGCAATCTTTCTCTTCCAGCACAATGTTCTGGGGTGAACCTATGTTACATGCATCAAATATGTCCTATACTCATGCACCTCCATACCTAATAAAGTGGCCACTCATTGTATGTTAGTGGCCTTCTGCTGTTGTAGCCTATTCACTTCAAGGTTCAACCCGTTGTGCATTCAGAGACACTCCTGTGCACACCACTGTTGTAGCACATTACTTATTTGAGTTATTATCAACTTCCTGTAGCTTCAAACAGTCTGGCCATTCTCCTCTGTCCTCTTTCATTTACAAGGTGTTTAAGATATTTAGATATTTGCATTAATGAGCTGGTGTACATGCGTACATTAAAAAGTAGCCACTGCGTGTATACCACTGACACACACAAAAAGTTAATTTTATCTTATGCTTATTTATTTTAGTTAAATAGAACAATTATGGACAAAAGCAAAATCCCAGCATTTGATCTTTCTTCTTCACCCTAAGTCCTGATGCAGGGTCTTAAATCAAAATGTTGACTTATACAATACCATTTGCCTCCGCAGATGCTGCTGAATTTCTGGATATTAAGGGGATCAGGGGAAATACGAACAGTGCTAAAAAAGAAGCAAATGTGAAGAAAATCAACCATGTCCTTAATGAATGGTGAGAAGTCTCAAAGGGCCAGATGGCTGTCTAATCCTTATGATATTTGCAATAATTTGCTCATTAATTAGTTTAGTCCAAAAAGAAATGTAATCTTGTGTATGTTTTAAAACCTTGCTGGAATTTGACATTGATTCCTTTAGTCCAGTCAGATATTTAACAAATAATCTGATGGGTTTCTAAAGCTGTCATAACTGGGGGGGGGGGGCGGGGGTGCAGTAGGGGCACTAGTTGGCAGTACTGATTACTGATTAAATGCTCCCTAGGGTGTGCATCTCAAATAGCCTCTGGCAACCAAATATTTCTCCTGGCCTTCACATGTGGCTTAGTTACTAAGTCCAGTGGAACCTTTTCTACTGACAGGAGAAGGGGCAAAGGCAGGTTACTTGCATCTTAAAATCAGTCGCTTTGCTCAGAAGGGGCTTGTCAGCCATGCTTGACAGCTCATCCAGGAGAAGGAAGACTCTCATCTTAAACCTCTGTTGCCTTGCGGCTACACCTACTCACTGGGAAGGCTTTGGGAGTAAACCCCTGGAGTACCTACGTTGAGTTCAATGCTGACTGGCAACTCCTGTGATGCTGCTGGTGCCCAACTATATCAGTCTCTGCTGTTCCTTTGGATTCATCAGTTGTGTGGGGAGGGGGAGCCTGCTGCATGGGCAATAGCTTTCTCTTCATATTGTACTGCCCTGGCTTGCGTACTGGTTTACATATCGTCTTCAACGCAGATAACTTGGACACAACGTCTATGGTCGATCCTAAGCAACGGGGGCCTTATTAGCTTAAAGTAGGGGATAATAAAGTATTTTTATAAACTGTAATTTGCCCTTTGCAGATCTTCTGCTTATTTCTCAAAATTCAGTATTATTGATAAGCTGTTGGACTGTTGATATTGAAGATAATGCTAGATTTCTTGATTATGTGCAGCATAGTCTCAAAGCATGTCAGTCTGCAAAAAAAGCTCAAACAACAGGAAACTTAACTGATGGCAAACTCATTGAGATGCCTACTCCAGCATGATACAGCTTAGCACATCAAGTTTCCATTATTTCAATTCAACACTGGTCCTATTTTATTCTCCCAATGTTCCAAGTCACTCCAAATTCTACCATTCACTTCCTCACAAGGGGTAATTTATGGTGGTCAATATTTTTGGAAAGTGAAAGGAAATCGGAGTACTTGGAGTAAATTAATGTGGTCACAGGGAGATTCCACATATACAGCTAAATGCATGGCCATACCCATGATATAGAGGGGCGAGGAAAGACTGATAACTTTCAGCTGAGGATATTTCAGATAACCTTGAAAAGCAATGTGGAACAATTTCCAGGGTGGCAGGCCTGGCTTCAGACTGCATTCTCTCAGCCTGGCTTTTACAATATGGACTGGTTAGCAAATGGGGGCCAGTGAAAGGGCTGGGTGGTGGAAAAGTGAAAGTACAAATCCTACCATAGGACCATAGAGTTATAAAGCACAGAAACAGGCTATGTGTTCCAACTCGTCCATGATGACCAAGATGCTAAAAGAGGGAATTGCATGGCAATATCCAGCTTAATCCCATCTCAGCTTTATTCGCCAAATATATTTACATGTATTAGGAATCTGCTGTGGTGTGGTGTGTTGGTCAGTGTGCAACTTGCAGCAAAAAAAAACAGCGTTCTTTTCCGGCGATCTTTTCTGCTGACCTGACATTTCACTGTAGTTTTTGTATATTGTGAGAGGATGCTGCACCAAATGAGCAGAACTGGCTGAGGGGAGGATGCTCCCTATGATGGCAGTGTAGAATTGCACTGGTATGTTCAGGGGAAGATGGAATTTTACCAGCTGCAAGAAGAAATGCATCCTCTGCCAAGCCTTTTTGTTAATGAAGGAGATATAGTTCACCCATTTGACGTCCTGAAAAATAATAATGCCCAGGAACCTAAATGTTGAAATGGTTCTAACTGTACAGGTGCTGATGATGAGTTGATGAAAAGGAGATACATTTCTTCTGGTTAATGTGCATCTCACAGTTTTGAAGGAATTCCATTCCAAATTGTTAAGATTGCACCAGTTCAGGACTCCCATCCCCCTTCCTCAACCCACAAGGCCTAACTGGCACAATAATCTAGTTATTTATGGGACCAATGAACTGATGTGATGTCCATGAAGAACCTTTAATCTTTGGTATGCAGGCCATGGTGCCAGCTGTGCGATCTGCAGAGCAGGAAGTTGAACATGTGTCACACCAACATAGCAATAGTCTCATCCTTCTCTGCAATATAGGATCAACATGAAGCATATCCATGTGAGAGCAGGTTAGAAGTCATGGCTTACAGCAGATGTCCGTGTATGGCTGAGGAATCATGATGCTGCCGTTAGGTCGGGGAGATGTGACGGTTCTCAGTGAAACAAGAAGTTTGTTTTCCCGCTCCATTAGGAGGACAAAATGGGAACATTCACAGAGAATACCACCACTCCTGTGATACCAGAGACATGAGGCACATGTGGTATGGAATTCAGAGGATTACAGCTTACAAATGTACCCTACGTGTCAGTGACCAGGACCCCTCACTCCTAACAGGCTGAATGTCTTCTATGCCTGGATTGATGCACGGAATAAAGTGCTGGCCAGGAAGGCAACTCTCCCCCCAGGGGGGCAGACACTTTGTCTGGTTGAAGCTGAGATGAGGAAAACCCTGGCCAGATTCAACCCACGCAAAGCTGCAGGGTCTGATAATATACCAGGTCGGGTTCTGACACACTGTGCAGCCCAGCTGATAGATACATTCAACATCACTCTGGAACAGTCTGTTGTTCCATCAGTTTCTAAGGTGGCAGCCATCATTCTAGTGCCAAAGGTGGTGACAGTAACCTGCCTAAATGACTGTTCTCCTGTGGCAATAACATCAACCATTATGAAATGCTTTGAGTGGCTAGTTATGGAGTACATTAAAGCCTTACTCTCAGCTACACTGGACTCTTTCCAGTTCAGTTATCGCTCGAACCTTTGAATCAATACACAGATGGTGCCATAGCTTCTGCTTTCCGCTCTGTCCTGTCCCACCTGGAAAATGGGGTTTCATACGCCAGACTGCTGTTTATAAACTTCAGTTCAATGTTTAACACCATCGTACCCCAGAAACTAGGAAACAATCCTCGTTGGGCCTTAACACCTCCCTCTGTAACTGGATCCTGGACATCTTAACAGAAAGACCACAGTCAGTCCATGTGGACAACAATGTCTCTAGTCCCATTACGATGAGCACTGGCTCTTCCCAGGGCTCTGTGCTCAGCTCACTGCTATTCACACTCTTGATGCATTACTGTGTTGCAGGATTCACCTCAAACCGTGTCAACATCTTTGCCGATGACACAACAGTGGTTGGCCTCATCAACAACAATGATGAGTCAGAGTACAGAGAGGAAGTGGAATGGCTGGCGAACTGGCGTGAGAACAACAATCTACGTCTGAACTTGATGAGGACCAAGGAAATAATTGTGGACTTTAGGAAGGTGCGGATAAACCATCCCCCTCTGTGCATACATAGCTCCTCTATAGAGAGAGTTAAGTGCACCAAGTTCCTAAGAGTTCATATCATGGATGACCTCATCTGGTCCTTCAATATCACCTCCCTGAATGAGAAGACACAGCAGCACCTCCGCTTCCTGAGGTGATTGAGTCAAGCGAGGCTCTTGACCGCCCCCCCCCCCCCCAACATCATAATTGAATTTTCAGGAACACCACTGAGAGTATCCTCACAAACTGCATTTCCATTTGGGATGGGAGCAGCCAAGCTTCGGACCAGAAACCCCTGCAAAGGTGTGTGACAATGGCCGAGAGGATCACAGGGGTCTCCCTACCATCCATCAGGAACATTTATAAGGAACACTGCGTACATAGGATCCTTGGTATTCTGAAGGATCCCACCCATCCTCTTTGACGTTCTACCATCAGGCAGGAGACTCCAATGCATAAAGACAAGAACAGTCAGGATGAGAAACAACTTCTTCCCTCAGGCAGTTAGGCTTCTGAACTCCCTGCTGCATTGCATTCTAAGTGTCACTGGATAATTTATACTGTACCCTATCATATTTAATTTATGTACTTTACTTTGTTTATCTACACATAATTCATTTGTAGATGTACTTCTTACTTTCCTATGTTATTGTGTGATCTATGTGTTTTATGTGCTTTACATCTTGGTCTGGAGAAATGTTGTCTTGTTTGACAGTATACATGTATATAGTTAGGTGACAATAAACTTGACTTGACTTGATTTGAGATTTAGGCTGTAGGATGGCTGGTGGGCTGTATTTAAAAATGAAGGCTCTCACCTTATAACTCCTTAACAATCTTCCTGCACCGTGTCAAAGTTCACTTGGCTGTTTCTTCTCTCTCTCCTGAGCATGAGGCCAGAAGACTTCCTAAAACTTCCCCATTGTACCTCATTTGCATTGGATTTGTCAATGCCTCCAATCCATTATTTGAGAATCTGGTTATGCATGCATGCAAGTTCTCACGCACGTGCACATAAGATGGTATATAACAAGGCAACAAAATAGCTTCCATAACTCTTCATGGCTATCAGTGTCGATTCTGAAAGGTAAATGTGAAAATTTTAGGGAACAACAGTATAATAAGAGTATAAGAATAAAGAAACAGCAGCAGAGATTGGCCCACCTTCAGCCTGCTCCACCTTTAAATAAGATCCAATCTCTGCCTCCACACTACATGTATTTTCTCTCTCCATTACTGCTTGATCCTCTTGCAGCTCTACTGCTTGTCAATCTTCACCTTAAATATTTTCAACACTGAACATCAATACTTCTGAGGATTAATGGATTTTAAGGAGTTAAGTGTACCAAGGAGCAAAGGCAGAAAACTGGATTTGAGGTGCAGATTAGCTAAGGTCTCTTTAAATAGTTCAAAAGTTCAGTAGTTCCTTTTAATATCAGAGAAATGTATACAATATACGTAGATCCTGAAATTCTTTTTCTTCACAGACATCCAGGAAAACAGAAGAATGCCCCAAAGAATGAGTGAGTTAAAAAGTAGGAACCCCTAAGCACCCCCTACTCCCTCTCCCATGCACAAGCAGCCACAAAGGAACAGCCCTCCCTGACTCCCACCCACCTCTGTAAAAAAGCACCAGCACTCCAAGCAAGCAATAGAAGGCTCCCAATAAGGATCTTAATCTGTAGTACAACAAAAACTAATTGTTCACCTGACAATTTGACATGCCATAGGCTCTCTCTCTCTCTCTCTCTCTCTCTCTCTCTCTCTCTCTCTCTCTCTCCCTCTCTCTCCCCCCCCCAATAAAAGGAAAAAGGGGTGTCCCCCTTTCACTGAGAGGGGGGAGACATAACAAAACAACTTGCTGATTTATGGTGTTAAATGACTGTTATGCTGCTTTTTTTTCCTGAGTTCTGTGACCCAAGAATCAGCAACAATCTTTCAACCACCAATGAGAGAGAAAGAGGGCACAACTCGCCAAGTACAGAGCCTCTGACAGCTGATCCACTTAAAATCTGATCCACATAAATCATTTCATAATATTTTCAGATTTCATTAGTTCCCTATGTTCCGTTTTCTCCCGTGACTCTTCAGTCGGGGGCACCAGCTAAGAATCAGACTGTACACAGGGCCATGAAACCTCGGAACCCCAAAGGCACGCTCGTCTTCTAGGCCGCGTCCTTGGGATATCAAAAAGCAGTCGGCCACGTGCACCTGGGAGCGGGTCCCACCATCACAAAGACTGAAGTCTGAGTGTAAATCCTGGTCAGCGTCTTCAACAGAACCCCATCCATCCTGAAAAGGAAAAGAAGAGACATCAAAGGTAGAAATGAAGCTTTTTTTGTATATGAACAAAAAGGAGTCGCAATTTAGTGTATTCATGACTCTGTCTCTGTCTACATCATAGAGGATAGTATAAACCATTAAATAACCACCTCCTACTCCCAAGATACCAGTATGGTTAAATATTCTGCCAAAACTCATGATGCACATTACTCACAAGCTCCCAAAGTCACAAACAAAATCTCGTATGTAAATAAACATAATTTGCATGTAACTGAACACAGTATCACCAGCAAGAAATTGGCTACAGAATTAGCTGAGGCAGAAATTCGCTTATCATTGGCACTTTTATTCCCTGGCTCTTGAAAGAACAAGGGATTTGAGGAAGAAGAATAAATGTGAAATCTGTCAAGGCAGGACACTATTTTAAGATCTAGCACACAGGGGGCCTAGATCATGGAAAGATGTTGCCATTTGGGGTTGAATGGGCAGAAAAATGCTGGCCTTCATTTGTTGAGCAGAATAAACCGCAAAGGCAAGCTAAAATGAAGACAGGCACAGCTCAGTTCAAATAGGAAGCAAATTATAAAGTATATCAAACCTTCAAGGAAGTAAAAATGGTAAGCTGAAATGCAGAGAAGAAAAACAACTAACAAAAGCTGAAAATGTTATGAAATGATTTGTGTGGATCTCATTTATGTGTTTGTTTACTTGTGAGCAAGCTTGGGAAGACAGAAATAATCAACTACTCTTGATTATGCTGATGGTTTATTTCCTATTTCCTTTTATCCTATAAGGAGATAGTTGAACTTATTCTGTCTGATTGATATCCTGTATGCTTCAAATAGTACACAGCTGTTCTTTCCTTTCAGTTCCCATTGGCTTCCATGATGATGACTCATTTCATTTCCGTAATGTACATGCTTACTAGTGAAGCCATCCTCCCTACACTCATAGCCATTCTCCAATGACACCATTCTTGTTGGCAGAATCTCAAATGGCAACAAGGAGGCACCTAGGAGGAAGATAGATCAACTGGTTGAGTGCTGGAAATCACGATCTCCATCAGCACAGGTGCACAACAAGGCTGTCTGCTTAGTCCCCTGCTCTACTCACTTTACACATGACCGTGTGGCTAAGCACAGCTCCAATGTCATATTCAAGTCTGCTGATGACACCACTGTCATAGGCTGAACAAAAGGCGGTGATGAATCAGCATATAGGAGGGAGATTGAAAATCTGGCTGAGTGGTGCCATAACAACAACCTCTTACTCGATGTTAGCAAGATCAAGGAGATGATTATAGACTTCAGGAGAAGGAAACCGGAGGTCCATGAGCCAGTCCTCTTCAGAGGATCAGAGGTGGAGAGGGTCAGCAACTTTAAATTCCCAGGTGCTATTACTTCAGAAGGCCTGTCCTGGGCCTGGCACGTAAGTGACATTACAAAGAAAGCATGACAGCGCCTCTGCTTCCTTCAGAGTTAGCAAAGATTTAGCATGACATCTAAAACTTTGACAAACCTCTATAGATGTGTAGTGGAGAGTATATTGTCTGGCTGCATCACAGGCTGGTATGGAAACATCAATGCCCTTGAAGAGAAAATCATAGAAAAAGTAGTGGATACGGCCCAATCCATCACGGGTAAAGCCCTCCCAACCACTGAGCACATCTAAATGAAATGCTGTTGCAGGGAAGTTGTATCCATCATCAGAGACCCCTGCCACCCAGTACATGCTCTCTTCTCACTGCTGCCATCAGAAAAAGGTACAGGAGCCTCAGGATTCACACTACCAGGTTCAGGAACAGCTCATGCCCCTCAACCATCAGGCACTTGAACCAAAGGGAATAACTTCACTGAACTTTAGTTGCCTCATCCTTAAAATATTCCCACAATTTATGGATTCACTTTCAAGGACTCTTCATCTCATGTTGTCCATATTTATTGCTTATTTATTTATTATTATTATTTCTTCTTTTTATATCTGCACTATTTGTTATCTTCTGCACTCTGTTGAACACCCTTGTTGGGCAGTCTTTTATTAATTCTGTTACGGTTATTATTCTGTAGATTTGTTGAGTATGCCCACAAGAAAATGAATCTCAAGGTTGTATATGGTGATATATATGTACTTTGATAATAAAATTTACTTTGAACTTTGAACTTTGGTGTCACAACAACATTGCACTCAATGACAACAGGACCAAGGAATTGAATGTAGAATTCAGGAAGAGCAAGTCAAGAGAACACACACTGGACCTCATTGAAGGGGCAGCGGTGAAAAAGATGAGTACCTTCAAGTTCCTGAGTGTCAATATCTCAGAGGATCTATACTGGGACCAGCATGTTGATGAAATCACAAAGAAAGCACACCAATGGCTATAGTTCATTAGGAGTTTGAGTAGATATTGTATGCCACCAAAAACTCTTGCAAATTTCTGCAGATATACCATGGAGAGCATTCTGGCTAGTTACATCACCACCTGGTGTGGAGAGTGCACAGAATTACAAGAGGCTTCAGAGTAGATTCTATCATGGGGGCAACATTCCCTACCATCAATGACATCTTCAAAAGGCAGTGCCTCAGGAGGGTGGCATCAATCTTTAAGGACCCTCACCATCTGGGACATGCCCTCCTCTCATGACTACCATTGTGGAGGAGGTATGGAGCTTGAAGATCCACACTCAATGTTTTAGGAGCATCTTCTTCCCATGTGATTTCTGAATGGTCCATGAACATTACCTTACTAGTCCACTTTTGAATTGCTTGTTTGTTTGTTGTAACTTATAGCTTTTTTAATATCTTGGACCGTATTACTGCCTCAGAACAACAAATTTCAGGACCTATGTCAATGACACTAAACCTGAATCACATTTTGAAGTAGGGGTCCCATGAGTGGTTCATCACTAAAGTTTGATAAGGATTGAGTTTTTAGAAGAGGCCAAACAAATTAAATGCAATACGTTTCCTTTTTTGAGCCTCTTCTGGCATTTAATGAAAAGCCATGGCCTTCTCTGCACCAAAGTGAGACCCTTATGAAAACATTTTTTTACAAGGTGGTACTGAGCTGTGACCTCTGTTGCATTATGGCTCAGATTTAGTTGATTTTTAGTTCTTTATTTCTCGGTACGTAGAGATGGTTTGGGGGACAGATAAGGGAGTTAGAGTCAGGTTAGAATTTAGAGACATGGATGTGGGGGAATTGTGCATCAGCCCAGAGTCTTAGTTTTCACTCTGCATTTGAAGTTCAGTGATGTGGATGTGGGAAATCCATGGACAGGGCCAGGATGTCTGGCAAAATATTGGGTCAGCAGACCAATGTGGGTAAGGGCTAGTGGCCTCCGTAGGGTCACCAATTTGTCAGCAGTTTCTGGAGTCTGACTTCCAAGTAGAGAAAGGCAGGGAATCAAGGTCTGATGACCTCCTGGGTTCATAAATCGATGAGACCAGAGATTGAGGCCAAATGGTTGGAGTTTCATCATTGGGGAATCCATAGTTCAAGGTCCAGTGTTCAGTGATCATTGGATCTCTGGAGTTGATGCCAAAGATTGAGGACTGATGGTCGAATCAAAAGTCCAAAGGACGAGGCCTATTGGCCAGAGCCCCAAGTCTGCGAATGTCTGTGAGTCTGCTGAGGAAGTCAAAGCCCAATGTCTGCCAGAATGAGTCTGAGTCTGAGTCTGCTGAAGGCAGGGGTTAGAGAACTATAAATGTTTTTGGGCAAGAGGGAGGAATAGAGCTTGTTTTGCTGGTGTTGTGTAGTTGCTTGTTGTGTACAGTGTTGTTCTGCTGAGCATTGTTGACATGCTATGTTAGCATCAGAATATATGGCAACACTTGTGAGCTGCCACTCGCACACCCACGGGTGTGCTGATTGTTAATGCGAACAACTCATTTTAGTCATAGTCATACTTTATTGATCCCGGGGAAAATTGGTTTTCGTTACAGTTGCACCATAAATAATTAAATAGTAATAAAACCATAAATAGTTAAATAGTAATATGTAAATTATGCCAGGAAATAAGTCCAGGACTATTGGATCACACTGTCTGACCCTCCAAGGGAGGAGTTGTAAAGTTTGATAGCCACAGGCAGGAATGACTTCCTATGACGCACTGTGTTGCATCTGGGTGGGATGAGTCTCTGGCTGAATGTACTCCTGTGCCCAACCAGTACATTATGTAGTGGATGGGACACATTGTCCAAGATGGCATGCAACTTGGACAGCATCCTCTTTTCAGACACCACCGTCAGAGAGTCCAGTTCCATCCCCACAACATCACTGGCCTTACGAATGAGTTTGTTGATTCTGTTGGTGTCTGCTACCCTCAGCCTGCTGCCCCAGCACACAACAGCAAACATGATAGCACTGGCCACCACAGACGCATAGAACATCCTCAGCATCGTCCGACAGATGTTAAAGGACCTCAGTCTCCTCAGGAAATAGAGACGGCTCTGACCCTTCTTGTAGACAGCCTCAGTGTTCTTTGACCAGTCCAGTTTATTGTCAATTCGTATCCCCAGGTATTTGTAATCCTCCACCATTTCCACACTGACCCCCTGGATGGAACCAGGGATCACCGGTGCCTTAGCTCTCCTCAGGTCTACCACCAGCTCCTTAGTCTTTTTCACATTAAGCTGCAGATAATTCTGCTCACACCATGTGACAAAGTTTCCTACCATAGCCCTGTACTTAGCCTCATCTCCCTTGCTGATGCATCCAACTATGGCAGAGTCATCAGAAAACTTCTGAAGATGACAAGACTCTGTGCAGTAGTTGAAGTCCGAGGTGTAAATGGTGAAGAGAAAGGGAGACAAGACAATCCCCTGTGGAGCCCCAGTGCTGCTGATCACTCTGTCGGACACACAGCGTTGCAAGCACATGTACTCTGGTCTGCCAGTCAGGTAATCAAGAATCCATGACACCAGGAAAGCATCCACCTGCATCTCTGTCAGCTTCTCCCCCAGCAGAGCAGGGCGGATGGTATATGTTTTACTGTATGTTTCAATGTACATGTGATAAGTAAACTTTAATCTTTAATCTTGCTTTTGTTTTGATACTGACTAGCAACTTTGTTGGTCTGATCTTCCCTATCTACAGTGCCTATTGAAAGTATTCACCCTGCCCTAGAAGTTGTCATGTTTTATTGTTTTACAACATTGAATCATAGTGGATTTAATTTGGCTTTTTTGACATTGATCAGCAAAAAAAAGGACTCTTTCATGTGAAAGTGAAAACAGATCTCTACAAATTGATCTAGATTAATTAGAAATATAAAACACAAAATAATTAATGCATAAGTAAGTATTCACACCCTTCAAGTCAGTATTTAGTAGACGTGCCTTTGGCAGCAATTACAGTCTTGGGTCTGTGTGGATAGGTCTCTAACAGCTTTGCAAATCTGAACACAGCAATTTTTCCCCATTCTTGTTTACAAAACTGCTCAAGCTCTGTCAGATTGCACAGGGATCTGGAATGAACAGCCCTTTTCAAGTCCAGCCACAAATACTCAATTGGATTGAGGTCTGGACTCTGACTTGGCCACCCCAGGACATTAACTTTGTTGTTTTTAAGCCACTCCTGTGTAGATTTGGCTTTATGTTTGCGTCATTGTCTTGCTGGAAAACACACCTTCTCCTAAGTCTCAGTTCTCTTGCAGACTGAATCAGGTTTTCTTCTAGGATTTCCCTGTAGTTTGCTATATTCATTTTTCTATTTTCACAAGCCTTTCAGGGGCTGCTGCAGTGAAGCATCCCCACAGCAGCCACCATGATGCTTCACGGTAGGGATGGTGTGTTTTTGATGATATAGCCAACATAGCATTTAGTCTGATGGCCGAAAAGCTCAATTTTGGTTTCATCAGACCATAAAACTTTCTTCCAGCTGACTTTAGCACCTGCCACATGACTCCTGGCAAACTCTAGCCAAGATTTCATGTGAGTTTTTTTCAACAGTGCCTTTCTCTTTGCCACTCTCCCATAAAGCTTCAACTGGTGAAACACCGGGACAACAGTTGTTGTATGCATAGTCTCTCCCATCTCAGCCACTGAAGCTTGTAACTCCTCCAGAGTTGTCATAGGTCTCTTGATGGCCTCCTTCACTAGTCCATTTCTTGCACAATCACTCAGTTTTTGAGGACGGCCTGCTCTAGGCAAGTTTACAGCTGTGCCATATTCTTTCCATTTCTTGATGATTGACTTAACTGCACTTCAAGGGATTTTCAGTGACTTGGAAATTTGCTTGTATCCAACATCTGACTTGTGCTTTTCAACAACCTTTTTGCAGAGTTGCTTGGAGTGTTCTTTGTCTTTATGGTGCAGTTTTTGCCAGGATACTGACTCACCAGCAGTTGGACCTTGCAGATACAGGTGTATTTTTACTACAATCCATTGGAACACCTTGACAGCAGACAGATCTCCAAAAACAGATCTCCTTTTAAATTATTGTGTGACTTCTGAAACCAATTAGCTGCACAGGTGATGATTTGGTGTGCCGTATTAAAGGGGGTGAATACTTATGCAATCAATTATTTTGTGTTTTATATTTTTAAGTAATCTAGATCACTTTGTAGAGATCTATTTACATTGACACGAAAGGGTCTTTTTCTGTTCATCAGTGTCAAAAAAAGCTAAGTTAAATCCATTGTGATCCAATGTTGTAAAATAATAAAACACCAACACTTCTGGGGGGGGGGGTGAATACTTTTTATAGACACTGTACTTTTCATCCATTTCTATTGGCTACTTTACTAGCGACATATAAGTGAGGATCTGAGACATACTGTAATACTCAAGACTGGATATCTAAGACAGCAAGTATGGGGTGCACTCACCCAACTGCTGTAAAATCACTAGCAATTAACATTAATCCATTTAAGTTTGACCAAATTCAGTTTTACCAGGTTAGATGAATTAAAAACCTATTGATCTAACTTTTGAATGAAATCTGTAGCTGTGCTTTATACCTCACCAGGTTAGAAAGTTCTAAATATGTACTGCCTCAGCTTGAGGAAATTTCTCCCTCAACTCAGAACTAAATGGACTCTTTATATTCTGAGACTGTAGTGCTGAACTTTTCTGCCCAGGAGAAGGAACATCCTCTCTTCTTACTCCTTGTAAAACCCCATAAAATTTCTACTCTTTTTTTTCCCTAAACTCCGGAGAGTGCAGATATAGTCCATTCGATCTCTTCTCATGAAGCCAGTCTAGTGAACCTTCACTGCAGCCACTCTTTGTCAAGTTATGTCCTTTTTTATAGGAAAGGAGTTCCAAACTGAGCACAGTACACCTTGTCTCAACAAAGCCTTATATCAGAATCACACTTATTATCACTGATTTATTTGACATGAAATTTGGCGTTTTCTGGCAAATGCACAATGACGTAAATTATCTACATAAGTCCTCTCACGAGAAAGGCCATCATTTATCATTTACTTTCCTAATTGCTTCCCACACCTTCCTCTTGGCAGTCACTGATATCGGTACAATAATACTTCTGTTCCTTTGAATAGCAGCATGACGTAATCTCTTACCATTTAAAAACTATTCTGCTTTTCTGTTTGGTGCCTCAAAGTGCATAACTTTCTTCACACCGTATTACATCTCTCATATCCTTTCTCAGCCACTCACCATGTCTATATTCCCTTGAAGCTGATTCACGCTATCCCTCCTACTCCTATTCACAACCCCACCAGCTCGTAGCATCGCCAAACACAGAAAAACACGGTGGCAGTGAAATTCTGACAAAGTTATGACAAAGGGTCTTTGACCTGAATGCTTGATTCCCTTTCTCTACCCACACGTGTCCTGATCCATTGAATGTATCCAGCATTTATTGTATATCTTGTGAAGAAAATTACATTTGGTCTGCTCAGCTGAGGTATTCATATAGATAGCGAATAGTTCATCTAAGCATTGATCGTTGTGGTACCCTACTCGCCAAAGATATGTCTATTTTCACTCTTGGATTTCCATGTAATATTAAATCTTAACTTCAAGTCAGTATATTAAATTCAACTCCATGTGCTCCAAATCTGTTAACCAACTTCCTATGTGAGACCGGATCTCAAACTCCAAGATCTCCACATCCACATGTTCTCTTTTCCTAGATACTTCCTCAAAGAGTTCCAGTACGTTGGTCAAACAGATGGCTATAGATGACAATTGACAAAGCAGTATTTAAGACATGGTTACCTGAAGATGGATGGGGAGCCTACCTTAAAGCTCCCAATCCATATGTTGATTTAAATTTATGTTAATTTAGATTTACATAAGTTAAACTTTATAACATATTATGAAGCTATTGAACAAAAGCTAATTTTGCAGGCATTTATACTGTGGGTGAACTTGCCCATGGCAATAAACTTGATCTGTGCTTCAACTTGACTCTGCTTTCAAAATATTCTCATAGGTGTCATGCACCCATTCCTACTTTCCCATCCTTTACTTCCTAATTACGGCCTCTCATCCCACTCCACACCCTACCCTGATCATAACTGCAGCTATAGTCACAATCTTAGTTGTATGCCTTTCTGTTTGCCCTGGGGGTAATGATGGAGTTTATACACCAGGTGCCAAGGAAGGATTTGCAACTTAATTCATGGGATGAGTCATTGAAATTTAGCAATGAATAATGAGTCCAGTGTGACTAACACTGCATTAGAATACACCCTTTCAGTTTACTTACCATCTATTTTAAATAAATACTTCTAGTATGACAGATTTAATGCTTTTATACATTAATTTAATGCTTTTATCCGGGAGAAGGCTCTGGAGCTTGAAGACTTGTACGGCCAGATTTGGGAACAGCTTCTTCCCAACTGTGATAAGACTGCTGAATGGATCCTGACCCGGATCTGGGCCGTACCCACCAAATATCCGGACCTGCATCTCGTTTTTTTTTGCACTACCTTACTTTCCATTTTTCCATTTTCTATTTATGATTTATAATTTAAATTTTTAATATTTACTATCGATTTGTAATCCACTGAACGGGAAGCGCAGAATCAAATATCGCTATGATGATTGTATGTTCTAGTGTCAACTGTTTGGCGACAATAAAGTATAAAATTAAAGTATAATTATAGAAGTTTAAATGATATTCCCATGAAGTATTGTTCAGGCAGTGCGATATAGAGAAATAGACTAATCACAGAACAAGCTCTAGTAAGTTAGACTTAATTTCCTAATATGACAGCTTCCAGTGACATTCTGATTGATTCTTTACCCTTTTTCATAGCAATGTGATGAACTAGCATCATTGAAAGGTAATGAATAGCTGGCATACCAGAGTCCTGACTGATCACACATCTATGCATCTATCTGACCATTGAGTCACAGATGCCTCTCCTTTTGCAGATGGCACAAAGTTTTATTACTGAAAGGAATATTAGGTTGTAATTAGGCTCAGGACAGATTCCAGAATAAGCAGAGTTATTCACTGGCAATAAATGGTGCTACATGCATTGATCTGTTGCCAATTCAGATTAATTTAAGGCAATCCCTGTAACATGTGTCATGTCAGTGTTGACATTGCCTCTGACCTCAGAGATAAAGCTCAGTTCAAAAGCAAATTTCATGTTGAACTTAGAACCGGAAGCTGGGTTACAATAAATAAATTTCTATTGATTCAGAAGATGACGGTATTTACCAGACATTAAAGCCAATGATTAACCAAACTGTTCAGGAACTCTGGCACATGTTTGTATGATTGTTGGGATACAAAGTAAATTGTCACTGATAAACCGAAGTATTTTGTTCTGCGTCTTCCCCAATTAATTAACAAAATTAAAATTTAACTCATTCCAGTGCCGTAAAATGTTTTGTCAATTTAACATGTGATAAATAATATTTTGTTTAAATACTGTCTGTTGAAATGTGAAATAAAACCCTATGATCAAGCAGTTCAAAAATCAATTGTTAGGCAGCATCACTTAAATGGCTGTCATAAACTGGTCCCCTCCAATTACCACAGTGCCTCTGGGTTAAGGAGGGAAAAGGTTGTGAAGGTTCATGCGGTTGCTTGCTATCTCTGAACCTTTGCTGAGGTTGTGATTCTATATGCAGATATCAGGTGGTGATAGAATCAAAAATCTCTCGATGTCTGATGGATAAGTCTCTGAATACACACTTATAAATCTTGATAGATTGCATAAGGTATCAAACAACTCCTGGGGAATATTGTATCAGTACACCACCATCAAGGGGGTTCAAAGCCCTCCTTAATTTGTGAATCATATTGTAATGACCGATAGTAAATCCACAGGTAGGGATGTATATCGATCCATTCTTTCAGATCTCCATTTTGTTTACTAATCACTGAAACAATGACATAGATCATAAAATATAATGCAGTTATCTGATTTCCTAAGCTCTGTGCTTTTTCTTTTGAATCCTTTGCATATTTGTCATTTAGTTAATAATGCAGCCAACCACTACGAAATTAATTTGAACAAATCAATGCCATCATAATTAATAACAGTTAACTGAGTAAATGTTCTGTTCTCCTCATATTTTCTGGGCTTTTTTTTAGAGACCTAGCAAGGTGACAGCCCCTTCAAACCTAACCAGCCCAGGCTGCCCAATTACACCCATGTGCCAATTCATCTACTAAACTGTGCTTCTTTGAAATGTGGCAGGAAACTGAAGAACCTGGAAGGAAACCACGCGATGATGGGGAGGATATACAAAGAGTCTTTAATCTAACTGCTGTTCCCCCACCCCCAAAAACTTCAAATCAGGGGGTGAAACTAAAATGTTCTTTTATTTTCCTGAACATTAATAATGTTGAAATAGGATCTTAATGAATTATCATTTAAAGATTACATTGAATGTCTTCAATGGAACTGTCAAAATCATTAACTCTCTGAAAATGCTTTGAACCATATAACAACGAAGGGAGATGTGAGAGATTTATACATTGAATACACAGTACTACAGCATCAAAGCCATGGTACCTCTTTATGCATTTCTTATAAACAATTTAACAGAGATTGAACTACAACTTGCATTGATGTGGCGAGTTACCGAAATCCTTTGTAGTAAAGGGCCAACCCAGTAGGGGCTTGACCTGATTTTGTGAGTTCTGCTCTGTGGCTCAGAATTTTAAAGCACTTGTCATCAGGGGGATGATAGTGAAATAATTAATGTTGTTCTGTTAGAAACATATACAGGAGGCCATAAAAATGCAATTTTTCAGAGAAATATATTTGATACTGTATTTTAATACACTCGATAATGCTCAGTCAGATTAAAACATTTCACAGAATCATAGAGCAAAGAAAGAGACTATTTAAGCTCAGTGTACCTGCAGTTTATTTAAAGTCCAGTCTGATATCTTCTCCTTCCCCTTTCTTTCACTACAGCTCTGCATTTTTTTTCTTTTCCACTTATACCCAATTTCCTTTGGCTATGAAATGGTTTTTACCATGCGTTGTAGATAGTACCATGTCTATATAATCATATACAGGAATTTAAAAATAAACTCAAAATGTTGCTCTGAAGAATTGCACTTTAATGCACAGTGAACCTCATAAAGTATAAAACATATTGCAGCATCATAGAGCAAAGAAAGAAGCCAATAAGATACAAATAAGATTCACCAGAATGAGAAACTACATTTAGAAAGCAACATTGGAATAATACCCTTCAAAGCAATGAAGTATATTTATCAAAAGGTTCTTTGAAGTTCTGAGCTATTTGAAAAAGGGAATGAGGAAAGATGAAATTTTCTCTGGAGACATAAGAGACCGTTGATGCTGGATTCCGGAGCAACACACTAAGTGCTGGAGGAACTTAGCAGGACATGCAGCATCTTTGGAGGGAAATTATTATACTCTGTCAGTCCATTAACTTTATTCCAAAATGCTTCCATATTGCAAGCAGTGTTACCAATCAGAATGAAATTTGGAGGCAATGATTTCTATAGATTTAAGAGTTAGATAAAGCAGAGTCATGCAGTAAAACCTAAAAGATTGAGGAGCGAGCTTGCCAGAGTTGTTTCTTTTAGACTTACAGGGTTCATGATGCATGGAATGCCCTATTATACAGAATAGCAGAGCTCTCTGTTGCTAATTGAAACAGTGGAGGAGACAAAGTGGCAAGCAGATAACAGCACAATGGGATTTGCATTGCTGTGATCAAGAAGGGATGGCCCAAATAACATTTAAAAGGGATTTCTGGGATTGGATCTGTAAATTTACGATGAGCCAAAATGATGTGCCAATATATTTCACTCATCACAATTTCCATTCAAACTGCAAGCACATTGCAATTTTGAAGCAGTTCAACTAGTGACAAGTCAATAGGAAAATGCTCAAAACACATACGGGTCACCGACATAGGAGCCACAGGGTCAGACCATGGATTTTTAAGAACGCTGTCAGTAGCAAAAACATTTGGCCTTGTCAGAAGCCTTCATCCAATACTTAAGTACATAATAGCAATAACAAGCGTGTGAAAATTTTTCCAAAGTAGAGCAACTTCCTAAAAAACTTTTGATGTAATCATAAAGGTAAATGCCAATCCAAAAATAACATTAGGAAACATGCAAAAGGAGCTCAGTTTTAAGCAAAATCTTAAAGAAGTAAGGACAGTGGACAAGTGTAAGTTTTGAGCTGGGAATTCTAGACCATGGGACCAATGTACCTAAATGTAAACTATTAATGGTGTTGTACAGAAAGGGTGGGTGCTCAAGAAACAACGTTTGGGTATAAGGTTTTACTGAAATAAAGATTTTTAAAGTGATCCAAAGGGCTGAAACCATGAATCACTTAAACACAACTAAGGATTTAAAATTTGAGCCAGTGGGAGGCAGGGAACTAAGCAGGCCAGCAAGCACAGGAGGGATGGGTAAGAACTGAATGAGTCCAACAAATATTTTGATGCTTGGTTTAGATATTATTTGGATGAAGGCCTATAAAGGAAATTCTTACAATGACAGCCTTGTAGTGACAAATGAATGGAGAAGAGTTACAATGGATGAGCTAAGGAAAGAGAGTTTATATAGATAAAATCAGACAGTGTTTGGAATGAAAATAATATGAGGTAAAGTATTGTATCTCCTGGTCAAAAGAGGACAGTGAGGTTCAGTCTGATTCAGACAGAAACAGTAGTTGGGGAAGGAAACAGTACTGTGACAGAGACCAGGCAGTGTGAAACAAAGGCAGATGAGAGCTGAGAAGTTTGGGCTGTTAGAGTAGACTATGGTAAAGACAATATGCTTCAGGTCAGTGGAAAAATCCTTGAAGGATTTAAAAAATCTAAGGCAGGATTTTTGCTGGAAATCGTTTGATTTAGGAGATGACAAAATATCCATGGATCCTAACAGTAAAAGGAGTTTGTTGATAGGGCGGATATTTCCCAAAACACAATAGTTGAGGTAGTTCTTTAAGAATCATAGTTCTTCGTGGGAGGGACACTTGTCTATTGAGAGAGAACAATTACAATATCAGCCTGCATTAGGGCCAAGAAAGGAAGTTCTGTTGACAGTGTTTTCTGGGAAAAGAGTCAAAGGAGATTGATTTGGATCGAATTCAAAGAGAGATGCAACAGAAATTAGAAAGATATCTCAAAGTTCAAAAGAAATTTATTAACAGAGTATTAGAAAGACATTTCAAAGTTCAAAGAAACTTTATTATCAAAGTACATGTAAGATACAATTTATTATTTTGAAATTAATTTTCTTTCGGGCATTCACAGCAAAAAATACAATAAAATTTACAGAAAAATCTATCCATAAACAGACAAGTCTAACAAACATCCAATGTGCAAAAGAATACAATCTGTGCAAATCAGTTTAGGGTGTGGTGATTGAACATATGTACACCATATCAGGCTGTAGGATAATAAATTTTCCTGAATCTAGTGGAGTTGGACCTTAGGCTCCTGCACCGCCTGCCTGATGTTAGTAGCGAGCAGAGGGCATAGCCTGGATGATGAGCATCTTTCATGATAGATGTTGCTTTCTTGTGGCATCACTCCATGTAAATCTAATCAATGGTGGGTAGGAACTTGCCTGTGATGGACTGGATAAGATTCACGCTTCTCATTTCCTGGGTATTGGTGTTTCCATACTAGGCCATGATGCAACCAGTTAAGATTCTGTCCACTGTACATTCTCTAGAAATTTGTCAAAGTTTTTGGTGACATGTCAAATCTACGCAAAGTAAAGGTGCGGTTGTGACTTCATTGCGATGACACGCACATGTGAGTTTCAGGACAGGCAAGAGTCGTCATTGGACCACAGGAAAATGACACTGGAGAGATAGTTATGGGGGGGGAGGGACAAAGAAATTGCAGATGAACTGAATATGTATTTTTCATCATTCTTCACTGTGGATGACACCAGAAGCATGCTGAAAATTTGAAAGTGCCTGGTGGCAGAAGTGAATGTAGTCATTTCTCCAATAAGAAGGTGCTTGGAAAACTGAAAAGGTCTGATGGTAGATAAGTCACCTTTATCAGATGGACTACACCCCAGTGTTCTGAAAGAGGTAGCTGAAGAGATTAAGGATGTATTAGCAGTGACGTTTCAAGAATCACTAGACCCTAGAATGATTCCAGAGGACAGGAAAATCACAAAAAGCACGGCACCCTTTAAGAAGAGGAGGAAGCAAAAGACAGGAATTTGAATTTTGAAAGGCCTAGACAGAGTAGATGTGGAAAGGATGTTTCCCATGGTGGGGGAGTCTAGGATAAGAGCACACAGCCTCAGGATAGAGAGGCATCCATTTCAAACAGAGGTGTGGAGAAATTTCTTTAGCCAGAGGGTGGTGAATTTGTGGAATTTGTTACTACAAGCAACTGTGGAGGCCAGGCATTGAGTGTATTTAAAGCAGAGCTTAATAGATTCTTCATTGGACATGGCATCAAAAGTAACGGGGAGAAGGCAGGGATGTGGGGCTGAGAAGGGGAAGAAAGGATCAGCCATGATTGAATGGTGGAGCAGACTCGATGGGCCAAATGGCCTATTTCTGATTCTATGTCTTAAGGTCTTATGGTCTAAGTCATCATGGTTCTTTTAAGGGGAAATCTTGCCTGACAAACTGTTGGCATTCTTTGAGGAAGTAACAGACAAATGAGAGTCAGTGGATGTTATTTACTTGGATTTTCAGAAAGCCTTTGACTAGATGCTGCAAATGAGACTGCATAACAATATAAGAGTTGATGAAATTACAGGAAAGATACTAGTATGGATAGAAGATTGGCTGACTGGGCAGAAGCAAAGACTGGGAATATATGGGGTCTTTTTCACTGGTTAACAGTGGCTGGTGGTGCTCTGTTTGGGGTTGGCATTGGGACCACTTATTTTCATGTTATATGTCTGTGATTTGGATAATGAAATTGATGGCTTTGTAGCCACATTTGAGGATGATATGAAGATAGAAGGAGGGGCAGGTGGTATTGAGGAAGCAAGGGATCTGCAGAAGGACTTAGACAGATTAGGAAAATGGGCAAAGAAGCATCTGCAGAATTCCTCATGAAAGAAGTGGCAGATTGAATATATAGTATGAAAGTGTATGGTCTTGCACTTTGGTAAAAGGAATAAAGGGAAAAACTATTTTTAAATGATAAGAAAATTCAAGAATCAGAAGTGCAAAGACCCTTGGGAGACCTCTTGCAGGTTTCCCTAAAGGTTAACTTATAGGTTGTGTCAGTGGTAAGGAAGACAAATGCAATGTTAGCATTCATTTATAGAGGATTAAAATATAAGAGCAAGTATATAATGGTGATGCTTTTTAAGGCATTGGTAAGTCCATTTATTTAGAACAGTGTGAGGAGAGATTTCTTTAGCCAGAGGGTAGTGAATTTGTGGAATACTTTGCCACAGATGGCTATGCAGGCCAAATCATTGGGTATATTTAAAGTGGAGGTTGATGGATTCTTGATTAATCAGGGTGTAAAAGGTTATGAGGAGAAGGCAAGAAAATGAGTTTGAGAGGGATAGTAAATCAGCTATAATGGAATGATGGAACAAGCTCGATAAGTTAAACGGCCTAACTCTGTTTCTATGTCTTATGGTCTCATTGCCAGATTCTCTGACATGTTAGGTTCAGGGTAGGAGCAACGTAGGTGGCTTTATTGGCAAGAGGGAAAATGTCAGGTAACACTAAAGCAAAGCTTTATCTTTATAACAAAATCAGGGAACAAACAGAATATCAGAGATAAAAATGAAATGGGAAGGGAGAAGGGCTCCAGAGTCCATTTACACATTTTGAATTAAACAGTGCCAATATATTGTTTCTTTTACATCATAATATTAATGTAATATATTCTGTAGCCTATCTTTCTACCGGGTGAGTGGAGCAATTCCCTATTAAATTTTCAGAATCTATTAAATTGTCACTATGATTTAGAAATCAAGGCTCTTAAATGAATAACTAGTTCTGTCTGACAAATAAAAACAAAGAAACCAGCAACAATGAAGCTTAAGAATGTAAGCACCCCTAAGTATGGGCTGTGATGTTAATGTCCACAGGCCCTTTCATATTGTTTATATTGTGGCCTAAGCCTGCCAGGTACTTTGCAAAGAGTTAAAACTTTCTTTGGAGCAAAGAAAAAGGAAGATGATGAAAACTTCAAACACATAATCTGGAAAATGATGGCAGCATTCAAAACATCAAGCAGCAACTGCGGGGAGAGAAATGTTCAACTTTTCACATCAAAGAACCTTTGTAATATCTGCTAAAGTGGGAAAGCAAGTATGCAGAATGCAGTTAGTGTAGGAAACAGATGGAATGTTTGCGATAGGGTGAAACCAAAGTTGTCATTGTAACAATTACTTAAGTGAAGATAGTAAATACTGTAATAAAGAAATAAAGGAGCATCAGAAGAAAGAGTTCACCTGTACAATGGGGTGAATTCCTACTTTCTTCACAAAGATCACTGGGAAATACTGATAAATAATGGCCTTGCCAGCAGTTCCCAGATCCCATTAATCAATAAAGAAAACTGGATCTATTCCACATAAGTATCAAACAAACTGAATCCTGTACAAGGGAGAGGTAAATTTTATGTACTTAGTCTGACATCAGGCCCAGTGAATCAACCTTTGCTACTATTAATCTTATTCATATTGTGAAATTCAAAAGGAGAGTAAAAGCACACATATTGGAAATACACAATGAGAAAATATGTCTCAAAGTATCAGGGAAATGTCTCATTTTCTATGAATAGTAGTGTGGAGTCTATATATAACTGAGTAATAGAGTGGAGCATTGAATTAAAGTCTTACTCAAAGCTAAATACAATGAGAAGCTAACCATAGAAGAAAGAAAAATTGCTGGATCTTCAGCAATAATTAGGTCAATTATGTGAACTCACCTTGAAGGTTTTGCTTGCAGTTTTCAATTATTGGTGCAAGAACATTATAAAACATTATATTCAATTGTATGATTTTGATACATTGAAAAATAACATGAACCATACCCGGAAGGGGCACACACTACGAAAACAATTGAGATTAATACAGTTTGTGCACCACAGTTTGTTAAAACAAACCTACATGTGAAAATAAACTACTTTGACAGCAAGGAAAACAAAATCATAAAATAGATTAGCAGGGGAAAAGGATAAAACTGCAAAATATTAACTATTAAAGAAGGATAAGGCATTGTTAGCTCTGCCATCATCCACACTGCTCTTCAACAATAACATTCATGCAAGGTTGCAGGAAATATAGACCATATCCATATATCAGGGGCTACCTACATGAAAGCAGACGTCAATCATGAAATTTACCATTATTTTCTATTTCCCAGTTCAGTCTTTTGCTGATGGAAACAAAAGTGTTTTGAAGATCAAGGCCCTAGCCCTGGCATAAAAGGTATGGTTCAACCGGAAGCAATGATCCTCCTTCATGGTACTTGGACCAGGATTACCAACAGCAGGCAACTTAAAGCACAGAAAGACATTTCCAAGAGCACTTCACAAAAACTTCCAAATTCATTGAAAGAGTAGATGAACCAACTTAGTGTCCTCACCACAGCCAACATTCCCAATGAAGCCCAGTTGGCATTTTTGTGCAGGATGATCATTAGCATGCAGGAAATCAGATTCCCAAACCAAACCTCCAGCTTCATTTGCACAGGGATTTATCTATTTTCAGCTTTTATTGACAGCTGAGATATTGCAGAAATATGTCAAAGTTCCCAACTGAGTCAGTTTGATAGGCATCAATTATTTCTTTTGTTAATGCCATACAAACACAAGTTAACATTGTTCGAAAGAAAACTCTCTACTAAGCATTATCAGCTTTTTTTTTCAGATAAGCTGGAAGCTACTATATGTTTAGCTATTGGGCGGGCAATAAATCCTGTTCCTCTCTATCACAGCATTAAGACTAGCTGCTATGCTTAAACCTCACCAAACTTTAAAAAATATTACATTCCAAAATGCAGCATTATGTACACTCCCAATGAGTTAACTTAGTCACTGATGCTGTGGAATCTGCATTGATGCCTTTCAAAGTGTAAAATGTTATGGAAACTCTATTGTATAACTTATAAATTTGAACAGGGAACTGATAGGCAGTAAACAAAATATAATCAGTATTCCAATACCTAGCATTTACAGCAAATTAATTGCTTGAGTAGAAAGACAATATTCTGGTCCCAAATAGATTTAGTTTGGGTTGCATTAGTGCACAAATCATAGGATTAAGCAAATCAGACTTTATAAGAACATGGCATGGTATTACTTATTCAATGAGGTAAATCAGAGAAAGAGTCTAAGATTACAGTTCCTTTCATACCAAAGTGCTATTCTATAGTTGTCGATCTCTTTCTTCGTCTGTAACTTAATCACCTGCATTGATCTGTTTTTCTTTAAGAATATTGAATGGATACTTCTTAACTTGCCTGGATTGATCATTAGAACTTCATACAAGAGGAAAAGCAAAAAAAAGCTATTATCTGTTAAAGAAGTTAAGCAATACAAAACTCCAGACAGCAGAAGCTCTCCAGTTTCTGTTACAAAAACCAGTGAAACTGAAACTCAAACACAAATCCCATCTGCGGGTCTAAGGTCCCTATAAATAAACAATTAGCTCATCTGTTCCAACTTCTGGACCTTGCACAATAAGCATACAACAAAGCATATTCCGAGTAACAGAGGTATCAATGGTCAATTGCTTTATTGCAGGCTGCTTCCTGTAAGTAAATTCAACTACAGGAAAACAGCATGAATATTTCTTAATTAGTGACAGAAGCAAAAAATGTAAATAAGCTTCTCCCTCCTTCTGATCCTTTGACAGTCTCTCTGCCTTGTGGAAATCACAGAAAACTGAGGCAAAATGGTGCTGAAGAAGGTGGTGTTTCTGTTGGCTCTTTGAAATAATTAATTTGTCCTTTTCAATTATATATCAAATTCTCTTTTAAAGTTACTGGTGAATCTGCTTTAGTCTTCCTTTCAGGCAGAGAATATCAGACCATAACAATTTATTGTACAATTTTAAATAGAAGCGTCTTCTCTGAATTTTTTTATCAGTTATCTTAAATTTGATTTTTTTGCATCCTCGTTTTCTTGCATATCTAAGTTTCAAATAATTCAAATGGTACACAGGGCCAGGTCCACCCAAATTTGAAGATTTCTATATAGATGAGGAAAGTAGAGCATAAGGACACAAGGAACAGAAGCAGAAGTAGGCCATCTGGCTTGTCGAGCCTGATCCACCATTCAATAAGATCATGGCTGATCTGGCCATGGACTCACCTCCACCTACCTGCCTTTTCCTCATAACCCTTAATTCCCCTTCTAAACAAAAATGTATCCAACCTTGTCTGAAATATATTTACTGAGGTAGCCTCCACTGCTTCATTGAGCAGAGAATTTCACAGATTCACTACTCTCTGGGAAAAGCAGTTCTTCCTCATCTCTATCCTAAATCTACTCCCCCGAATCTTGAAGCCATGTTCCTTACTTCCAGTCTCCCTTACTAGCGGAAATAACTTTCCTGCCTCTACCTTATCTGTCCCTTTCATGATTTTATATGTTTCTATGAGATCTCCTCTCATCCTTCTGAATTCGGGCGAGTACAGTCCCAGTCGACTCAATCTCTCCTCATAGTCCAACTCCCTCATTTCTGGAATCAACCTGGTGAACCTCCTCTGCACCGCCTCCAAATCCAGTATACCTTTCCTCAAGTAAGGAGACCAGAACTGTACACCGTACTCCAGGTGCGGCCTCACCAGTACCCTGTATAGTTGCAGCATAAACTCCCTATGTAATGTTATGTGAAATGTTAACTGACCAAGGATGTGATCAGCGATGGCTTCATCTTTAATTGAGGCAAAGGGAATAGAAGACCACATGAAAAGACAAGATCAAAAAGGTTACTGAAAATAAGGATGGGTTGTTAACTATGAGGAATTAAGGAATGGTAGGAACAGAGTGGACTCAAGGAATAAGGTGCATAAGATAGAGTAATGGTGCTTGGTTCAGAAGGGGAAGAAGGAAAGCAGTGAAGAAAATTTCTAAGACCCTTGGGTGAAGAACAGCTATTGGGAGGTTAAGCGAAATGGAAGAGGGTGAAGCAAAGCTAACTGCTCAAAGTGGGGATCAAGTGTTGGAAGGAAAGGGAGACAGATCACCATCACTGCAATCTGGATTGGTGAATTAATGGAAGAAATTGTATTGGGAAGACTTCATTTAGGGAGATGTCATCACCATTTCCATTAAGGCCACAAATAGTCATTACAAGCTGAAGTAAATGGATACCTATAAGGGAGAGAGGTGAGGGCTTGTGATGACTAAACTATGGGGTTGGCATTTGGAGGCTGGATGGAAACAATGAAATGGATCAGAATGAATTTACCAAAATTAGCCCCTCAGCTACCAAACTGGCCAGGATGTTGTACTTGCTTTTAAGGAAGCAGAAATAAGGACTGTTCAAAGGGAAGCTGAGGAAGAGTACATAACTCTTAAAAGTTGTAAAGTTAAGACTGACAGGAACAGAAAAGGCAATAAATAATCTGCTGGAGGAACTCAGCCAATTGAACATTATCTGTGTGGGAAGCTAATTAAGAGTTTCACCTCCACAGATGCTGCCTTACCCGTTGTGTTCCTCCAGTAGATTGTTTGTTGCTCTAGATTCCAGCATCTGCACTCTCTTGCATCTCCATGACAATAAAAAGACACATTTATACCCATTGCCATTTCTTGTCAGTCAGCCAATAGTCTATCCATGCCAATATGTTACTCCCTAATGTATGAGTTAAAAATTTTCAGAATAATCTTTGATGCAGCACTTTATCAGAGACCTTCTGGAAATCATAGTCCTCATCATCATTATGCGCCTTGTTGTATGACATAGGTGATCATCGTCTCATGACCACGATTGTCCTTGGCAAGTTTTTCTACAGAAGTGGTTTGCCATTGCATTCTTCTGGGCAGTATCTTCACAAAACAGGTGACCCTAGCCATCATCTTCAGAGATTATCTGCCTGGCGTCAGTGGTCACATAACCAGAACTTGTGATATGCACCAGTTGCTCATTTGACCGTCCACCACCTGCTCAATGGCTTCACGTGACCCTGATTGGGGAGTGGGGGGGAGGGGCTAAGCAGGTGCAACATCTTGCCCAAGGGTGACCTGCAGGCTAACGAAGGGAAGGAGAGCCTTACACCTCCTTTGGTAGAGACATATATCCTCTCCACCACCCAACTAACTAAAGTATATCCACATAATACCCTTTAATCACAGGACAGGTTATGTATTCAAAGAGTTTTACAAATAACAAGAGTTTTACTAATAACAGATACTAAGTATTTTCTCTATGACAGCTGTTCAGCTAACTGGCCTGTAGTTTCCTGGTTTCTGTCTTCCTCTTTAACAAACAATTTGCTGTCTTTTGATTTGAATAAAATCGGCCTCAAATTTAGGGAAATATGGAAATTGGAAGACATCAAAACAAATATCTCCTTAGCTCCTTTTAAGATCACAGAATAAAGTTCAACAGAACTTAAAGGTTTATCAGACTGCAGCTCTCATTAGTTGCTTAATACATGAAGAACCCCTCAGGTTATGACAGGATTCCATTCCTGAGAATTGTCCTTAACCCAAACTGTTCAAAAGGAATAGAAGTTGGAAAGGCTGTGATGGGGCAAGTGGCTATCAGGCAGCCTCACTGACTCACTGAGCAGGGGAATAGGTGAGTCTCCTCAGCTCCGCTAGGCTCAACCCAGCTCTTAACGTTGTGGCCCAGGCGTGGGGATGGAGTGGGATGCAGTAGGGAGAGAAGGCATAAGGGAATGCCCCATTTACACCCAGCAGAAGATGCCTCTAACCCTGCAGCAGGTACAGATCCATCCCCAATCATTCTCCCAAATGCTTGTTCATATGTTGGGGCTGTGCATAGATCAGGTATTCATTACTTTGGGAGGACTTATACCTTTTTCCTGGTGATTACAATAATCATGAATTCTTGTTTCCTTCAATTTCCAATGTACAGCTATTTCTTACTTGTACTACCACCAGAAAAGGCTGAAGCCATGTACTAATTTAATTCATCTGACATCTCCTCATTTTCCATTTTCCAGAGCACGGGTGCCACTACCTCCAGGCCATGACCTTCCTTGCTTGCCCCTGTGTTCCCCTTTCCATGCCACCACTCTCCAACCCCACATCTCTCAGGGTCCCCTGTCATCTTTTGGGTCCTCGGAGCCTCCATCTTCTTCCCACCCACCTTCCCTGAACAGCTGAACCCAATACTTTCCTCTGATGCCAGCAATTTTCCTCCTCACCCAGATCCCTGCTTCTAATCCCTGCCATGTCCTCACCATTCCCTCTGACCTTCCCCTCTCTGAGGCAGAAGGTTCTGTCCTCAGAAAGGGTCTTAACTTTGTTTCCCCTCACCCACACCTCATTGAGTTCCATGCTTGCCATGATGCTGAGCTCTTCTTCCATCAGCTCCATCTCTGAGCCCACTTCTTTGACAAGATTTCCACACCCCACTCCGATGACCCTTTCTCCCATCTCCAATCCTCCTCCTCTTCTTGGACATCCTGCTCTGGTTCTCTGCTTGTTCTGCAACTGTTAATCTCTAATTGCCAACAAGACATCAACTGTCTCGGCTTCAGCACTCCTTCCTCCTCCTCCAACATTACCCTCTATGAATACACTGCCCTCTGCATTCTCTATACCTACCCTAACCTTACCATCTAAAATTGCAGACAAAGGGGATGCTGCTGTAGTCCTAGGAGGGAGGAGAAGATGGCAGCGCGATGCAGCGTGCGCGGCCGTTCCGAATGATATCGATATGTGTTAACTAGGGGACCGTGCACAATCCTGATTTGATGGAGATAGCCGTGAGAAGCACAGAGGAACACCTGGAGAAACTTCTGAAATGCCTGCTTCGCTGCTGCTGCTGCTGTGTGATCGAGAATCTCCGGAGGGGAAGGCCCCAATCCTCGGCTTTGCCTATTGCCTGTTGCCAGGGCTGGGGTCGAAGCGCTCAGCAGAGATGGTGCTCGATGCTCAGTGTCGGAGAGCTGGTCGGAGGCTCGGAGTTTTCAGACGGACTCAGAGTCAGACTGTGATCGTATGTTTCCAGGATGCTGCATCAGCAAGTTTGCGGCGCTGGAGGTTCACTGTCTGCGTGAGATGATGGGACTTTTGAGAGACTTTGAGACTTTTACCGTACCCATGGTCTGTTCTTATCAAATTACGGTATTGCTTTGCACTGTTGTAACTATATGTTATAATTATGTGGGTTTTGTTAGTTTTTAAGTCGGTTTGTCATGTGTTTCTGTGATATCATTCTGGAAAAACGTTGTGTCATTTCTTAATGCATGCATTATTAATGACAATAAAAGAGGACTGCATGTCCTCATAATCGAATCTAATCTAACTTTGCTCAGTAACAAAACTCTTCGATCACCCATCTAGAAAGCCTTAAAGCTCTCTGCTTCTTTCTCAACAAAGGGCCCAACCAGTTCCCCGCCACTGCTGCCCTCCTCTATGTTTGACTCACCACTTTCTCCAAACTCAAGGGGAAGCCATGGGCACCCACATGGGCCATACCTAATGCCTGACTTTTCATTGGTTCCGAAGAACAGTCCATGTTCCAAGCCTTCCCTGGTAATGCTCCCCAAGTCTTCCTCCACTTCATTGATGATTGCATTGGTGCTGCTTCATTCCCCAATGTTCAGCTTGTCAATTTCATCAAATTTGCCTCCAACTTCCACCCTGCCCTTAAATTTACTTAGTCCAGTTCTGACACCTCCTTCCCCTTGCTCGATCTCTCTGTCTCCATCTCTGGAGACAAGCTGTCTACTAATATTTTTTATAAACTGCTGATTCCCATAACTAACTTGGCTCTTCTAACCCTGTCTCCTGTAAAAATATTATTCCCTTTTCTCATTTCCTTTGCCTCCACTGCATCTGTTCCCAGGGTGAGCCCTTCCTTTCCAGGAAATCAGAGATGTCCTCCTTCTTCAAAGAACGGGGTTTTCCCTTTTCACCATTGATGTTACACTTATCTGTCATGGTCCGGTCCATGAAGTCCATATTCCGGTTCACGGTCCAGTCCATATTTCCTTATTCCAGGGTTCCTGGTTTTCCCCAGTTTCTGTTGTAGGCATATGATTCTCGTTTTGGAGCTGAGACATAAATTCCTCCACAAATCAGGGATTCCCTGCTGGACTGTTCTGTTCCCCTCCTTGTCTTCCCCCCCTCGCCTGACTCTCCGCCTGCTCACCTAGCCTGGATACCCCACCTGTATACCCCGCCTGTATCTCTGAAATTTTACCGCCAGAGCAAGACCAGAGCCTTGTTAGGTCAAGATAGGGAACTGTCTTTCGTTGTGTAGAATTGTCTCTCTGTATCCATGCCTTTGCTAGGTGGGTCCAGCCGTTTGCCGCCACCTTGTGTCGGGATCCATCTCTTCATGTTCAGCGTTCTGGCCCTACGTCCTGTTCCCAAGGAGGGGTCCCAGCTCTGTGTTCTGTGCTCCTGTCTCTTCTAGTCCAAGGCTCTGTGCTGCTGAAGGCCCTCGTCCAGTCCGTGCCTGGTCCAGTCCTATCCAAGTCCCATCCATGTGCCTTTACCTGTCCTTGTGTCTCGCGCTACCCAGGAGTTCCTCACCCAAGCCATGTCCAGTCCTGTAGCCTCGTCTTGTCCTCGCCTAGTTCTGGAGTCTGAGCTCGAGTCAAGTCCCAGATTCTGGGTCCTTGCCCAGTCTCTGGCTCGGAGTCCATACCCAAGCCTCGAAGTACCCAAGACCCAAGACCCCTAGCCTGTCTCTAAGCTCAAGCCTCAAGACCCCTAGCCTGTCTCCAAGCTCAAGCCTCAAGACCCCTAGCCTGTCTCCAAGCTCAAGCCTCAAGACCCCAGCCTCCTGTCCTGTAGTCATGTCATGTCCTTGCCTGGTTCTGGGGCCCCAGCCCGAGGCATGACCCAGGTTCTGGGTCCTTGTCCAATCTCCGGCTCAGAGCCCAAGCCCTGGCTCCTAGTTCATGGTTCCTCATCCTGGTCCTACTTTCCCAAGCCCAGGCTCCTAGTTCATGGTTTCTAGTCCGGGTTCCCTGTCTATTCCATGTCCTAGCCCAAGTCTGCGTTCTTGTCCCTGCTCCTTGTCTGAATCCTGTCACATCCCTACTCTAGCTCAAGTCCTGCTCCTTGTACTTCAGTGTCTGTGTCTTGCATTTGAGTCCATTCCCAACGTCCCCTTTGTGATACTTATCCACATTTCCTCAATTTCCCAGACATCCATGCTCACCCCATCTTCCAGTCCCCTTAACGGGAATAGAGTTCTTCTCCTCACCTAACACCCTATGAGCCTCTGCAAGCAACACATCTTTACTTCATCTCCACTCTCTGCTTTCCACAGGGATCACTCTGTGATTCCCTTGTTCAGTTATCACTCGCCACTGATCTCCCACCTGGCACATATCCCTGCAGATGACAGAAATGCATAACCTGCCCATTCACCTCCTCCCTTACTTCCACTCAGAGTCCCAAAGAGTCCTTCCATGTGAGGCAACACTTCACCAGCAAATTTTTTGGGGTCACCTATTGTATTTGGTGCTCGCAATGCGGCCTCCTTGGTATTGATGAGACTCATTGTAAACTGGGGCACTGTATTGTTAAGCACCTACGCTCCATCCACCAGAAGTGGAATTTCCTAGTGGCAAACCATTTTAATTCCTAGCTCCATTCCTGTTCCAACATGTCAGTCCATGGCCTCCTCTTTTGCCATGAGGAAACCACTCTCAGGGTGAAGGAGCAACACCTCATGTTCCATCTAGGTAGCCTCCAACCTGATGGAATAAATATCAAAATTTCTCCTTCCAGTAATGTTTGCCCTTGCCTTTCCCCTTTTTTTTTCTATTCCCCACTCTGACCTCCAACCTTTTCTCCTCACCTGCATTCCCCTGTGTCCCCTCCTTATTCCCTTTCTCCGATGGTCCTCTCGCCATTCCTATCAGATTCCTTCTTCTCCAGCCCTTTACCGTTCCCACCCACTTGTCTTCACCTATCACCTTCTAGCAAATCCTCCTATCCCTCCTTCCACCTTTTTATTCTGGTGTCTTCCCATTTCTTTTCCAGTCATGATGAAGGGTCTTGGGCAGAAACATCGACTGTTTATTCAGTTCCATGGATGCCTCCGACCTGCTGAGTTCCAGCAGCATTTTGTGTGTGTTGCTTTGGATATTCAGGATCTGCAGCATCTCTTGTGTTTATGATACTTTGTTAACTCCTTTTTAAATACCTTTTGAAACTCTGGTTAATATTTCAACATACTTATTTTTCCTTACTCTTTGATGTCCCAAGCATTCTTTGTTTTATCCATATATTTGTTAGACTATCAAAATTGTTAGCATCAAATTTAAAAGAAAAACCATACTGTTGTGCACAAACAGGTGAAAGACACGACAGAATATATATTTCTTTTAAGCTTGATGCTAGCGATTTTCATTATCTAACAAATTGTGGAACCTCTGGTTGGAATGTTTCTTTCTTGTCAAAATTTGTCTGGGTTTGTTTTGAAAGATCTCCGCCAACACCATTGTTTCTCAATTGGCAGATTCCTTAATAAAATTTGTCAGTCCACTTCACTTTAAACTCTGTCTTAAAGTCTCATTTTAACATACAGTGAATCTAAAATCTTAATGAAATAAATTCAGCTATATAGTTCATAATTTGTTTGTTTAATATTGCTTTCTTTTACAATCATGAAGAACATTTCTCTCAAATATTCACTGATGTTTTGAAAGTGTCCTTCTTTTGTACAGTTGAGTGCTCCATAACATTGTGTTCTCACGCACTGTGCAATGAAATGAGAAGACAAATAAAGCTTCATGTGAGCCCAGAGGCCAATATTTCAAAATCAGTCCTTTAACAAGTAGCCTCACTAGTGGGATAAAAGTGTTAGGAATTAATGGAAAACACATGACCAGCTTGCCTGATAGGGGGGTGAGACTCCCCACAGTTAGGAGAAACTTGGTAATGTATTTCACAAAACTCAGGGCTTATCATTTCTTTGTAGATGCTTAGATACCTGTTTTAGGTTCTCAGCCAAAGCTCCAATTTCAAACCATCCACACAAATGTGCTGCAGTTTGTTATTAGTGCTCTGACCACAGTGAAGTTGCTAAGGGAAGTCTTACTATTAGGCTTAGTATCAGACACCAGTCTTCAAACCCAAGCCTAAAGCAGGAACTCAGGGTTCATGTTTATCCAGTATAAACAAGCTGGCTAGGTTTCATAGATTGCAGTTCAATACCGTTTTAATACAAAGTTCAAAGTACAATTATTATCAAAGTATGTATACAATATACAATCTTCAGATTCATCTCTTAACAGGCAGCCATGGAACAAAGAACCCCAGAAAAGTCCATATATAAAGAAAAGAAGACAATCAAACACCCAATGTACAAAGAGAAAAAAACATCATGCCCATAAAAAAGAACCCATAAAACATAAAAGAACTAATATGTATAAAAATGAAGACCGTTGAATGCCCAATGTACAGAGAAAGAAAAAGCAAGCAAAGATTGTTCTGAACTGAAGCCTGCAAGAGAGTCCCATAGTTCAGCATAGTTCAGCACAGAGCCAAGGAAGCCTTGTGGAAGCAGCAATCTGAACTGGCCTGAACCTTGCCTGACTATTTCAATCTGGCCCTGTGCCTAAATTGACAACCAAGCATCAGGTTAATCGCTTCGATACACGCTGGGACCTGGGACCTCATCACCTCAATTCGGCCTTCACACGGCACTTAAATCGATTAAACCCCGGGTCCTCCTTGCTCTTAGCAACAAGCTCGCTGACTTGTCTCAGTTCTCCCACCTCATCTTGCCTTCAAATCCAAAGGGAAGTTACAGGCTATTACTTGCGATGATTAACTTCTATGATTATTTGATGAAATAGTATACAGTTCAAGTAAATTACCAAGACATCTGCACTAGAATTTGATAAAAACCCAGAGAATCACGTCACTGAAGATTTACAAAACAGATCATTCAGCCCATTATGTTTCTGCCATTCTGAATAGAGTTCTCTAACTTAATCATCTGTATCACACATAGTCTGTAGACCTGTGGGTCTTGGCTGTCCTATTAGATACCCAAGCAACGTTCCCTCTAACTTGAAGTGAGCAGTGTGTGCAAAAATCTTGTATTGTGCAATTTTTTCCCAGTGACAACAACATCTACATACTAAATTTTAAGTGGAATTAAATCTGAAGCTATTCTAAGGACAGATATAAGTGTAGATTAATCCACTGTTAAAGTGTGAAAACCTGCAGATGCTATTTCGCAAACATGTTTTTTTGAACAATACTGTTGATAATATCAAGAAATTCAAACATGTAATTTTTGCTTCTCCAGCTGTCTGGGGTGTGAACATACTTTTCTATATGTTCATTAATTTGTTGAACTGAATGTATAGAAGTATTCATTTTAACAGCTAGCAAAACACTGTCAGTAGGAACTTTGATCTCTTCTGTTTTTTTTCATTTTCGTTCTCGGTCACCTGCACACTTACAAAACATGTGTAGCAGGCCTGTACCGGGCAATGAGGGATTTTCTCGCTGGAGCTTTTGCACACTGTCCATAGGTGATTTGCTTGCTAAATAATGCTTTAAAAGGTTGAGTTTCCAAATATCACTACACTTCTTCCCACTTGCAAATTCTCCAGCATGTTTTGCATCACAACAATACACACAGGTAACCCCAGTTTCTGTACTGTATTTAAATATTTCTTGTAGCTGCACATTCCTGATCTCAAGAGCTTTTGGTGTTTCATTAAGCCATTCCATTTTAAATGAACTAACAGTTCTTTGGCGCTTCACGCTCTTTGCTTCTTTGGAATTCAACATTGTGAATCATTTTTTTCAATAAAAACAGTATAAATAAGCTAGTTCTAAAATCTGCAGAAAAATCATTGCAAACTCCACATTGTCAACCCCGTCTGCACCAGAAACCAGAAAAGGAAATGTGATTGTGTGTAATTGTGAAATATTCTTAACATGCCAGTGCGGTAGAAGGTGACAACCTTTTGTGAACAGATTAAATTCCTTTGTGCACGAGTAGCAAAAGATGTGTGTATGCACACCTTAGGGGGCACAGTGTACGCAAGTAGTAGTTCAGTATTGTTTAAATGTGATGAGAATGTCTTCTTCCATCATCCTTTCAAGCTGTGTTTTCCTAACACCCTCTGGGTGAAAAATATTGCTTTAACTCTGTCCTAACCCTACTATCATTCTACCAGGAGTCTTTACCCCTTGTTTTGTTTACCTGTTTCCTTGCTATTTAGTCTATTGAGACTCCTCACTGCTTCCTTTGTGCCAAAATAAACAACCCGAGCTTATCCAAACCTCCTTCAGTGCTACAATTTTATACTCCTGGCAGCAACCTTGTAAATCTCCTCTGCATCTTCTCCAGTGAAAACACATCTTTCCTCTAATGTGATGACCAGAACTATATGCAGTGCTCAATCTGTGACTAATAAGTGCAGAATATATCACTGGCATAACCTTCTTGCTCTTATATTCTAATAAAGCAAGGTGCTTATTTGCAATTTAAACAATTTTATTGACTGTCCTTCTACATTTATGAATTGAAATGGATGTGTACGTACACTCCAAGGGCTATATCAAAGTACAGAATTGGCACAGCTCATGAATTATGAGAGGAAGGGAAACTGTTCTTCATACAAATCAGAGGTGGATATGATCATGATCTAGTCACAATCCTAGTATGGGTAATCACTTTTCACTAAGTCTCCCTCAGGTATTGATTTTTATTTCAATCCCCATGTAAAAAGGGAAGGAAATCCCGAAGAACCATCAGAATCAGAATCAAAATCAGGTTTATTATCACTGATATGTAGTGGAATTTGATGGTTTTCAACAGCAATACAGTGCAATCTATTAAAAAAAATCACTCTAAGTTACAATGCAAAAAGACAGCTGCATAGTCAGGATGTGTTCATGGGTTCATGGATCATTCAGAAATCTAACAGCAGAGGGGAGAAGGCTGTTCCTAAAGCACTGAGTGTATGTCTTCAGGCTCTTGTGCCTCCTCCCAAATTGGACCATGCAGCTCCCACGTAGTTCTCTGCCTCATACAGGATACCCTTCCTCAGAGGTGGCCATGATAAACATTGTAAAGCCATAACAGGGGATAAGAGCCATGAAATAGTAATGAACTTTGTAATTCAGGTTATATAGTACCCAAGTCATATGACATCTACGGCGTCTGTCAAATTATTTCACAATCATGCTCCCCCACCGGACTTACTCTGGTGAGGAGGGTGCGAGGACACCCAGCAGGACTAAAAAAAAACAAGACATGACAAAGGGCGGATGAGCTCCTTGTGAGCCAACGGCCATCTTCCGTGGAAGATATTAAAGCCTCATCTACGAATCGTATGCTATGCACCTAGTTAGAAGAGACATGATGAACTTGGGCGCTGCACCGTGTGCCTGGACCTGCCCAAGGCCTCGGCCTAAGGAAGGACCGAGTTCGAAGAAGCGACCGCGGCTGGAGGCCGATGTGGCCTCGGGATCGAGTTTGGCAGGGGTAGCGGCAGGCGGTGCCAAGGCGGCCAGCGAGAACAAACTGAAGGAGAGGCTGTTCTCAGTGCTGTCGCAAGATCGAAGAAGATGGAGGTGCATAGCCACCAACCCCAGATTCAGGATGGCACCCACTGACTGACTGATTCTAGGTAACAGCCCATTTATATCTAAATTATTGATCTATCTCTCTCTCTCTCTTCCTTGCAGCATTCCACTCCTTACCATGGTTGTGTTTTGCTACTGCCAGGGTTGATACTTCGGCATCTTCTGCTCCAAGCAAATATCAGCAGCTGTGCTGAATGCAGACAGCTCCCCTTGAGAACCACAGAGACATGAGAGAATGCAGATAGTGGAACCTGGAACAACAAACAATCTGCTATGGGAACTCAGCAGGTCAAGTAGCATCTTTGGGAGGAAACGACCCGGTTTGAAACCCTGAATCAGGACTACATGCTGTATGCTGCTTGACCTGCAATGTCCGTCCAGCAGATTGTTTACTGCCCCTTGGTGCCACACAATTAGCATATTATTCTGAATTTAAACCACCCAAATGCTGTTTCAATGTCTTTTTGACTTAATTTGATGGCTTCTGAGGGGAAGCTGTTTTGTCAATAAATGCAATAATATTTTAAAGCACCAATAATGGGTGAAATTTATGGCATTACTACCAACATGTAATAATACAAACAGCTAAAGGCATATCGGTTATCTCTTACTGAGCTATCGGTTAAGCTTGCTACAGATGTTTTTAACAGGAACAGTGATTAATTAAAACCGTTAACAGTTTGTTTGCATTGCGTTGGTGAATTTGCTGAGACAGTCCACAATCATCAGTCAGCAGTGACACATGTACCCCTGTACTCCAGTGCAAGTGTCCTTGCTAACTGCTGAGAGAAAGATCAACAAATTCCTCCCCTTCTCCCAACAGTGGGAGCTCACCCAGCAACTGTATCACATAAAGCTGGTTGCACCTGGAGTTTGTTTGGTTACAGCTCCTCCCTTCCTGAGAGAGGGGAAGTAGAAAGGGAATTGTTGTTGTGTCCAGTTGGAACATTGTTTTAAAGCTGTCCAACACAGCAGGAAACACATTTCTCCCGTTTTAAAAACCCTGAGCTGCAATAATATTGCATACTATTAAACACGACATTCTCGATATAGTGAAATATTCAAGATTAAAATGGGAAGAGGAAGGAGCTCCTGAGAGGAAAGAGCTTCATGAATTAAATAGTGTGTTCATGTTCAATATTCCTATGTTATTTTCCACTCCCTATGTCAATTATTTAAGTTTGACTCTCAGGCCCAAATTAATCTACTTCCCCACGTCTGCTTCATTACCAACAAAGCCTTCTTACATTTGTATAAGATAGGCTGACTTCACCTCTACAATTTCCTTGTTCCTGGACCTGTGCAGGAGTCAGGTGAATTGAGGATATAGCTCCCTAACAGACAAACAAGATCAGCCCAGTAGGGGTTACAAGGAGAACAAAATGGAATAGTGAGCAGGGATGAGCTGCAATAAGAATGCCAATAAAGATCTATCAGTCTTCATTTAAGTAAGAAGTAAATCAATTAAGATTTCTTAAAGTAATTAATTTCCTTAATTAGACCTCAATTGGTTATAAAATTAAATTTGAGAATAATGAATAACAATGTCATTGTGTAACACTTTCATACCTAACTGTATTGGAAAGGAAATCCAAGGTATAGCAAGGTTTCAAGGGCTGCTATATTTTGTTCATACACAGCCTTAATTTGACTAATCATCTAATAATAATCCAGATATGACCTGCTTTTCTTTTTCAAAAGAGCTATTACCTAAATAGCCATTGTATTCCCTGCACTGGCTGTGACCGTTCCTACACATTCAAGTAACACGTCATATAATTATTGGTGACATTAAGGAGATATCTGCAGTATAGAACATAAAACAGTACAGCACAGGACACATGGTTCAGCCCACAATATTGTTCTGATCTTGAATGACAATTTATACTAAATGTCTTCTTCCTGTGTATCATCCATATCCCTCCATTCTCCTCATATTCACATGTCTATCTAAAAATCTCAAACTCCATCAAACTGCCTGCTTCCACTACCATCCCTGGTAACACATTCCAAGCTCCTAACACTCTTTGTGTAAAAAAAAATTGCCCCGCACGATGCCTTTAAACTGCGCCCTTCCGACTTTATAAGCATGTTCTGGTATTTGATGTTTCTGCCCTGGAGAGCAGATTCTGACTGTCTACCCTATCTGTGCCTTTGATTATGTGATAAACCTCTATTAGGTTTATCCTTATCCTCTGATGCTCAAAGTAGAGCAACCCAAGTTTGTCCAAACTTTCCTTATGGTTTACACCCTCAAATTCAGGTAGATTCCTGCTAAATCTCATCTGTACCTTTTCCATAGTCTCCATATCCCATCGATAATGGGACAACCAGATCTGCACACAATACTCCGTGTGGTCTGACTGAAGCTCTATATAGCTGCAGCATGAATTCCTTAGTCTTATACTCAACACCCCAACCATTGAAGGCACGTATTCCATCCACCTTCTTTACTAACTTATCCACTTGTGTAGCCACTTTCAATGAACTATGTACCTGGACCCAAGATGCCTCTGTACCTCAATGCTCTTAAGGGAACTACCACTGACTGTTTCCTTTCTCCTTCTATTTGACCTCCTAAGTGCAACACTTCACATTGTATTTATTGTGTAAAATACAATTAATTTCCAGAAGAAAGTAATTTTATCTAAGCAAAAGTGACAAATGTAATTTTTAAAAGTACTTTGCACTCAGGAGTCAGTACTGACTCACACAAATTCCACTGGTGTGCAATATCAAGTCAAATTAGACTTACTTTGCAGCTTCCGTTTACCAAGAAACAGATAAATTCCTCGCAGATGTCATTAAAACATATTAAATTGCGTCCATTAAATATATGGCATGAAAAATTGAGTGTAGACATTGTTACTGTCGAATACATTAACAACATGCTTGTTGCATTGTTTCTGTGCAACGCAGAGGTTGCATTCTGAGATAATATTTGAGTCATATGTGACATGGTGATATCCTGAAGTCAGAATGTGAAACTTACTATCCTGTTAAAAGCAGAAGTATATATACAACATTTTCAACCTTGACTTTCAGGATCTGGTTATAAAAAAAGTGCTACAGTTATAATTTCTGAATCCACAGACTGTGCCAGCACATTGCGTAATACAGCTCCCTGGAGATAAGACTGCATCCTACCCAAAGAACCTTCATTGGTAAAGTCAGGGAATTTCCTAGAAATGTATCTCTTATCAGTAGTGCTGAATAGACATATTGAAGTATGAATTTGATAGCAGAGAGGAAGAAACTGTTCCAAATACAGGCTCTTGAATTCACATTAATGGTGGTAATGAGAAAAAGGGTTGGTGTCCTGCAAGGTGAGAGTCCTTCATGATAGATGCCGCCTGTAGCTGCAAAACCAAACCAAAACAATTGTGGCTGCCTGCGATCCTATGGATTTGTCATAAATGATGCACCTCAGCTCCAACGATTGCTCCAAAAGTCAAACCCTTTATTCGCAATTAGAAAACATATAATCTTGAAGTGATGCAATTTAAAGATACTCAAATGTAAGCTGAGCATTACTGAGCGATATTGAGCAATATTCTGTAGTCAGTAAAAGATGGGATATCTGCTGGTTTCCAGCTACAAACTGCCACAAAATAAGCAAGAAGACACAACTTATTCCCTTCACTTTTACCATGTCCCCACTGATGTGACAAGTTACCATAATGCCATAAGGCCATACTTGGCCTTTTGCACTATCATGGAAAAGGATCAAATCAGAGAGGACAGGAAAATTTTTAATTGGGGAAGGGCAAATTATGAGGCTATAAGGCTGGATTTGTGGGTGTGAATTGGGATGATGTTTTTGCAGAGAAATGTACTATGCACATGTGGTTGATGTTTAGGGATCTCTTGCAGGATGTTAGGGATAAATTTGTCCCGGTGAGGAAGATAAAGAATGGTAGGGTGAAGGAACCATGGGTGACAAGTGAGGTGGAAAATCTAGTCAGGTGGAAGAAGGCAGCATACATGAGGTTAAGGAAACAAGGATCAGGTAGGACTATTGAGGAATACAGGGTAGCAAGAAAGGAGATTAAGAAGGGGCTGAGGAGAGCAAGAAGGGGGCATGAGAAGGCCTTGGCGAGTAGGGTAAAGGAAAACCCCAAGGCATTCTTCAATTATGTGAAGAACAAAAGGTTGACAGGAGTGAAGGTAGGACTAATTAGAGATAAAGGTGGGAAGATGTGCCTGGAGGCTGTGGAAGTGAGCAAGGTCCTCAATGAATATTTCTCTTCGGTATTCACCAATGAGAGGGAACGATGACGGTGAGGACAATATGAGTGAGGTTGATGTTCTGGAGCATGTTGATTTTAAGGGAGAGCAGATGTTGAAGTTGTTAAAATACAATAGGACGGATAAGTCCCCGGGGCCTGATGGAATATTCCCCAGGCTGCTCCACGAGGCGAGGGAAGAGATTGCTGAGCCTCTGACTAGGATCTTTATGTCCTCGTTGTCCACGGGAATAGTACCGGAGGATTGGAGGGAGGCGAACGTTGTCCCCTTGTTCAAGTAGGGATAGTCTGGGTAATTACAGACCAGTGAGCTTTACGTCTGTGGTGGGAAAGCTGTGGAAAAAGATTCTTAGAGATAGGATCTATGGGCATTTGAAGAATCATAGTCTGATCAGGGACAATCAGCATGCCTTTGTGAAGGGCAGATCGTGTCTAACAAGCCTGGCAGAGTTCTTTGAGGAGGTGACCAGGCATATAGATGAGGGTAGTGCAGTAGATGTGTTCTACATGGATTTTAGTAAGGCATTTCACAAGGTTCCACACAGTAGGCTTATTCAGAAAGTCAGAAGGCATGGGATCCAGGGTTTGGCCAGGTGGATTCAGAATTGGCTTGCCTGCAGAAAGCAGAGGGTTGTGGTGGAGGGAGTACATTCGGATTGAAGGGTTGTGACTAGTGGTGTTCCACAAGGATTGGTTCTGGGACCTCTACTTTTCGTGATTTTTATTAACGGCCTGAATGTGGGGATAGAAGGGTGGGTTGGCAAGTTTGCAAACGACACAAAGGTTGGTGGTGTTGTGGATGGTATAGAGGATTGTCGAAGATTGCAGAGAGACATTGATAGGATGCAGAAGTGGGCTGAGAAGTGGCAGATGGAGTTCAACCCAGAGAAGTGCGAGGTGGTACACTTTGGAAGGACAAACTCCAAGTCAGAGTACAAAGTAAATGGCAGGATACTTGCTAGTGTGGAGGAGCAGAGGGATCTGGGCATACATGTCCACAGATCCCTGAAAGTTGCCTCACAGGTAGATAGGATAGCTAAGAAAGCTTATGGGGTTTTAGCTTTCATAAATCGAGGGATAGAGTTTAAGAGTCACGAGGTAATGATGCAGCTCTATGAAACTCTGGTTAGGCCACACTTGGAGTACTGTGTCCAATTCTGGCCGCCTCACTATAGGAAGGATGTGGAAGCATTGGAAAGGGTACAGAGGAGATTTACCAGGACGCTGCCTGGTTTAGAGAGCATGAATTATGATCAGAGATTAAGGGAGCTAAGGCTTTACTCTTTGGAGAGAAGGAGGATGAGAGGAGACATGATAGATAAGATATTAAGAGGAATAGATAGAGTGGACAACCAGCGCCTCTTCCCCAAGGCACCACTGCTCAATATAAGAGGACATGGCTTTAAGGTAAGGGGTGGGAAGTTCAAGGGGGATATTAGAGGAAGGTTTTTTACCCAGAGAGTGGTTGGTGCATGGAATGCGCTGCCTGAGTCAGTGGTGGAGGCAGATACACTAGTGAAACTTAAGAGACTACTAGACAGGTATATGGAGAAATTTAAGGTGGGGGGGTTATATGGGAGGCAGGGTTTGAGGGTCGGCACAACATTGTGGGCTGAAGGGCCTGTACTGTGCTGTACTATTCTATGTTCTATGTTAAACATAAAAGCGCAAGACAGAATTCAACGCAGATTGAGAACAGATGCATGTCTCCTACATTGTCTTCTTGAGGCATCAGCATTTGAAGATGTCATCAGTGGTGGGAAGGCCAGTCACCACGATGGAGCAGGCTAAGTTTACAATCATCTGCAGCTTCCTCAAATCCTGTGCTTAGGCACCTTCATAGCCGACAGTGATGCCACCAATCAGAATGCTCTCCATTAACTTCAACTACTGCATAGAGTCTTGTCACCTTCAGTAGTTTTCTGATGACTCTGCCATAGTTGGATGCATCAGCAAGGGAGATGAGGCTGAGTACAGGGCTATGGTAGGAAACTTTGTCACATGGTGTGAGCAGAATTATCTGCAGCTTAATGTGAAAAAGACTAAGGAGCTGGTGGTAGACCTGAGGAGAGCTAAGACACTGGTGACTCCTGTTTCCATCTAGGGGGTCAGTGTGGAAATGGTGGAGGATTACAAATACCTGGGGATATGAATTGACAATAAACTGGACTGGTCAAAGAACACTGAGGCTGTCTACAAGAAGGGTCGGAGCCGTCTCTATTTCCTGAGGAGACTGAGGTCCTTTAACATCTGCCGGACGATGCTGAGGATGTTCTACGAGTCTGTGGTGGCCAGTGCTATCATGTTTGCTGTTGTGTGCTGTGGCAGCAGGCTGAGGGTGGCAGATACCAACAGAATCAACAAACTCATTTGTAAGGCCAGTGATGTTGTAGGGATGGAACTGGACTCTCTCACGGTGGTGTCTGAAAAAAGGATGCTGTCTAAGTTGCATGCCATCTTGGTCAATGTCTGCCATCCACTATATAATGTACTGGGTGGGCACAGGGGCACATTCAGCCAGAGACTCATTTCACCAAGATGCAGCACTGAGCGTCATAGGAAGACATTCCTGCCTGTGGCCATCAAACTTTACAACTCCTCCCTTGGAGGGTCAGCCATCCTGAGCCAATAGGCTGATCCTGGACTTATTTCATAATTTACTGGCATAATTTATATATTACTATTTAACTATTTATGGTTCTATTACTATTTATTATTTATGGAGCAACTGTAACGAAAACCAATTTCCCCTGGGATTAATAAACTATGACTATGACTATAACAAACATAACAAACTTCATCAAACTCATAAAATATCGATGCTGCTGGTCCTTCTTCATAATTGCATCAATATGCTGGACCCAGGATAATTCTTCAGAGATGTAGACACCCAGGATCCTGAATGGGAAAGCATCAGGGTGTGCTGTTTCATGATTGTTGATCATGGTTCTCAGCTCCTCCTGTGCTTGCCCGACATTGGCCAGGGGTGGAATGTACACTGCTACCAGGAAAATGGTAGAAATCTCCCTCAGCAGATAGGATAAAGTACAGTTCCAGGTCGGATCAACAGGACTGAGACAGAACCACCATGTGCGTGCACCACAATGAATTAATCAGGAAGCAAATGCTGCTGTTCCTGCCATTACCTGATGCTGCCATCTGGCCCATGTGGTGGAAGGAAAAGACTGACTTTCTGCAGCTGGAGTGAATAACTACTCTGTGATCTATCTCCATAGAATGAAATTTGTCTCACATCTCGTAGAGTCATAGAAAAGTACAGCACAGTAACAGGTTCTTCAGCCCATCTAGTCCATGCTGAGACATTTAAACTGCCTACTCCCGTTGACCTGAACTGGGACCATAGCCCTCCCTACCCCTACCATCCATATACCTAGCCAAGCCTTTTAAACATTGAACTTGAGCTTGCATTGGCATCTCATTCCACTCTTTCACCAACCCCTGCGTGAAGAAGTTTTCCCTCATGTTCCACTTAAGCTTTTCACCTTTCATCATTAACCCATGACCTCTAGTTGTAGTCCCATTCAACCTAAGTGGAAAAAGCCTACTTGAACTTACCCTACCTATACCCATGATAATTTTGTATACCTCTATCAAATGTCTTCTCAGTCTTCTACGTTCCAAGGAATAAAGTAATAAAGTCCTAATCTTTTCAATCTTTACTTATAACTCAAGTCCTCCAGTCCCGGCAACTTCCCTGTAAATTTCCTCTCTACTCTATCAACCTTATTTACACCTTTCCTGTAGGTAAATGATCAAAACTGTACACAATACTCCAAATTAGGCAATTAATTTCTGATCAAAAATATAACTTTATGTCAAAAATTAAAAACTGCTCTAGTAACAGAGGTAAGGAGTTCTAATTTTTATGTTTCATTAATATATATTACGAGCAACAGGGGACCCGGCTCTGAGTAATTCCGGCGGCACACTATTTGTCACAATCTGACACCTGATAAATGGATGAATGGACAAGGACCTGGCAAAAGGGTATAATGTGGACTTGTCCAATTTGACAAGAAAAGTTTAAAAAAGCATATTAACTATTTTGTGCTTCTCTTTTCCTTTTCAATGTGGCTGGGGTCCTTTCGGAGTCCACGATCTACACCTGCACTCAAATTGCAGTTCTGAACCGAGTTCGCCAATCAGCTGCACTTTTGAATTCTCCAGAAGCAGTCCGAAGGTGGGCACCTTTGGGCTGCGGCCTAATGTGGCCGTGTGGACCTGATTTCTAACTGGTGTCACAAACTGAAGCGTCACAGGGAGCCAGAACATCAAGGCAGTTACTGTGGCTGTCGGAGGCCTCTGCACTCAGGCGATTGCTCTTACTCTCTCCTTCTCTTGACAGTGAGTGAGAGCTTGCTGCCGACTCTCAAGTCAGGGCGGGTCTCAAAGTAAAAGTGGCACTACAGGCTGTAAGAGACTGTAACATCAAACAGCAAGATGTGTTTGCTCCTCTGTCACTGTGAAAGGAATGATATCTCTCTCTCTCTCCCTTGTTAGTGAGAGAGAGAGAGAGCCTGAGGGATTAGATCAGGTTATGAGGACGCGCAGTCCTCTTTTACTGTCATTTAGTAATGCATGCATTAGGAAATGATACAATGTTCCTCCAGAATGATATCACAGAAACACAAGACAAACAAGACTGAAAAACTGACAAAGGCCACATAATTATAACATATAGTTACAACAGTGCAAGCAATACCGTAATTTGAGAAGAACAGACCATGGGCATGGTAAAAAGTCTCAAAGTCTCTTGAAAGTCCCATCATCTCACGCAGACGGTAGAAGGAAGAAAAATTCTCCCCGTCATGAGCTTCCAGTGCCGCAAACTTTCCATTGCAGCACCCGACCACAGACGACTCTTGAGTCCATCCGAAAACTTCAAGCCTCCGACGAGCCCTCCGACACCAAGCACCGAGCACCATCTCTGCCGAGCGCTTCGACCCCAGCCCCGGCAACAGGCAACAGACAAAGCAGAGGATTTGGGGCCTTCCCCTCCGGAGATTCTCGATCGCACAGTAGCAGCGGCAGCGAACCGGGCATTTCAGAGGTTTCTCCAGATGTTCCTCCATGCTTCTCACATCTGTCTCCATCAAATCAGGATTGTGCTTGGCCTCCATTTAACAAATATGATATCATTTCGGAGCGGCCGCATGTGCTGCATCACGCCACCATTTTCTCCTCCCCTCCTGTTGAAATGTTGGAATGAACGGTAGCTTTTGATGGACTCTACACCATGGTGTCTCCTTGGGGCTTTGCTGTTGCTTGCAAGGTGGGTGGTGGGAGTGCTAGAATAAGTGGGGGTTTGGGATTGATGCTGTTTGCTGCTGCTTGTGCGTGGGAGGGGATAGAGGGCTTTGGGACTCTTATGGTTTTTCTGTTATTCTTTGAGTTTTTTCTGTTTCGAACATGTCTATGGAGAGTATAAATTTCAATTTGTATATTGTAAACGTTCTCTGATAGTAAATGGAACTATTGAACTATTGAACTATTGAAGTCTTCAGAACTCTGAGCTGCAGAGGGATTGGCGTGTCCTTATATATGATTCATAAATGGCTAGATTGCAGGAACTTAATGTTAATAAAGCTAACAAGGCGTGCTTATTGTAAGGGGAACTGAATACAAATGCAAAGAGATTACAATTCATTTTATTGTACCGGTGAGACTACAGTGAGAATATTGTGTACCATATCATTCTTCGTATTTATTGAAGGATATAAATCCTTTGGCAGCAGTTCAGATTAATTTTATGAGACTAATTCCTGAAATGGGTGTGTTATCTTATAAGGAAAGATAGCACAGGTTCAGCTTATTCAAGTAGGAAATTAATGAATCCAGAACTTAAGACAGAGATGATGTAATTCTTCTTCTCTTGGAGGGTTGTCAGTCTTCAGAAGAATCTTCAGCAGAATGGTGGAAACAAAGCACTTTAAAGCGGAGGTGGAGAGATCCATCTTCACTTAACCTTTGCAAACATAAAAGGTCTCCAGAGAATCTGAGAATGGAAAGTTAAAGTTACAATCAGAAAATAATAAACTATTTGAATGGTAGAACAGAATCTAGGGGCTGAGTGGCCTCCCTCTATCCTTAATTCACATGACCGTATGTAAAAATAAAAGCGGGGGATACGGCTTTTACGGGGTTACTGTTTCATGTTGCTGACCTTCTGACCCAAATTCTTAATTCTGTTTCTCTTGCTAGACATGCTGCCTGACCTGCTGGGTTTCTTCAAGGTTTACTGGCTTTAATTTATAGAAGCAAATAGCTGTACATTTAATACTTAGGTAATATTTGAGTAATACTGTAAACATATTATTTGATTGAGCATTCTTGTTCATTTAAATTATTCATTGCGGGTTATATGTAAAATTATGTGAGTTTCATTTGTCATCTCACAACCACATCAGATGTGCACGCCTCACTTAAAGTAAAAACAAAGTTAGACACGTTATTCCCAGCTCCGTGTTTTCCTTTTAGTTAGTTTTTATGTTCTGGAGTTAGCAAGCATAACAAAAAAATTTTGTTTTCAGCTGTTGCATTTAACATGCACTGAGTGTAAACATGTACAATTATTATAAAGTCACTGAAAGATGACGTCAGGATGACTATCTTGCAATGTCCCTGAACTACAGAGTAACATGAAATCTGTTTCTCTTAGGGATGTGGCAGTGGTATTTTAGCTTAGTTAGTGGAGAATAAAGCAGAGGTCTAGACAACCAATCCTGAAACATGAAACTACCAAATTGTCATAAAAAGCCATCCAGTTTGATAATGTCCTTCAAGAATGTCAGTTTGTCTTAAAATTTGTAACTTAAAGTTCATTGTGTTCAGAAAAAAACAAAGTGCTACGTATAATGTATGAACATTATGAAATTGCTCACAAACATGTCAGAACTTACTTTGTAAACATATTGATTTATGAATGAGTCATAGTCTAAATACATATAAGGGCTGAGGAATGCTGAGCGCTTTGTGGATCTTATCTACTTATTCTGTTTTTGTTTTCTTACAATTTTTTGGTGTGATATGATGGTCTATCTATTTACTGAGCATTGCTGGAGGTGTTCTCTAACTAATTATCTTAATTTAGCATCTCTGATAATTATTAGCCTCTGTTGATCATAATAAGTTAGTATCTAGGCAACTGCTCTCTGAATTGACCTGTTAATTGTATTATCCACACGAACCACAAGAAAACTAATGGCCTTATGAATCTTTAAACTCTGAAATAAACACAACCACATTGAAAGTACATGAATACAATTTTTCTTCACTGGGAAACATTGTTAGGGGAGCTTCCAATTTTCAACTTGAACCTCTTCTCATAGAGAAAGAAATTCAAAGAGTTGCAGTGGGTCATCAGTGGGTGTCAGTGCAGAGCAAAAATGACTTGAATAGAAAGGCCTAGATAGCATAGACATGGAGAGGATGCTTCTTCTTGTGGGGGGGGGGGGGTCAAGGACCAGAGGGCACAGCCTCAGAATAAAAGAAAGTCCATGTAGAACAGACGAGGAAAAATTTATTTATCCAGAGGGTGGTGAATCTGTGGAATTCTCTGCCACAGATGGCTGTGCTCACAAAGTCATTGGGTATATTTTGTTGATGGGTTGATAGGTAAGGTTGATAGGTTCTTGATTAATCAGGGTGTCAAAGGTTACAAGGAGAAGGCAGGGGAATGTGGTTTAGAGGGTTAAAAACAACCACCATGATGGAATGGCATACCAATTTCCACATCCCTTTATTTTGTCCCAAATCACTTCAAATCAGTAAAGTGCTTTTGAACTATAGAAACAATTATAGTATGGGAAACGCACAGTAAAATTGTATACATTCTAAAAATTCCATTAACCTTCTGGAAACAGCAGTTATATTCATAGTACAATATGGTCTAGTCTAATTATAGAAAATAACTAGATCACTCCAAGGTAAAAATAGTTAATTGAAACCAAAGCTTAGTAGGAAAAACTGTAATTCAACAACAGGAAGGCTTTAAAGTGGAGATGCTTCAGTTATAGTCTCGGTGCCATGAGGAAGAAGGGTAGGAAAACTAAATCTGTAGGTGACCAAAAAATGAGGAGGAAAATAAAACTGAAAGAAAAGAACATGTGACCAGGCAGATGATTCAACATTAACAAGAAATAATAAAAAAGGAAATAATGGAAGTAAGTGAGATCACAGGAAAAGGCCGGCACCAAATATAAAAAGGAACCCAAAACTATTCCATGGATATGTAAAAAACAAAACATCTGTGAGAAGAAAGTACAGGCCAGATGGAAGGCTATGGAATAATTTTTTTCATAGATATAGAAGACATTGCTGAGGTAATAAGCAGAAAAAGAAGATGAAGAGTCAGAGTAAGGAAGTGGGGAAAGGGGAGGTAGAATCACAGGGTGATGGGGGAAGGGATGATGTAAAGGGCTGGTAAGTTGATTGGTGAAAGAGATACAGTGCTGGAGAAGGGGGAATCTGATAGGAGAGGACAGACAGTCATGATAGACAGAAAAGGGGTGGGGCAGCACTAGAGGCTGGTAAGGATATAAGGTGAGAGAGGGAAAAGGGAATAGGGAATGGTGAACGGGGGGGGGGGGGGGGGGGAGTATTACCGGAAGTTCGAGAAATCTATGTTCACACATCAAGTTGAGGCTACCCAGATGGAACATAAGATGTTGCTCCTCCAACATTAGTGTGTCCTCATCGCAACAGTAGAGGAGGCCATGGACTGACATGTCAAGATGGGAATGGGAAGTGGAATTAAAACTTCAGATGCTCTTAATCTTTTCAATGATTTCAAGTTCACTAGCCTCGATCATCTTATCCTCCCATAGCTGTACATCTTCATCAGCACCCCACCCCCCCAAACTAGGAAGGCCTCAACGCTGTCTGTTTCTTTCTAGACGCCTGACCCAACAGTTCCCCTCCACCATTCCTCCACCTAGTGGAACTAGTCCTCACTCTTCATAATCTCTCCTTCAGCTCCTCCCACCTCCTTCAAACAAAAGGTGTAGCCATGGGCACTTGCATGGGTCCCAGCTATGCCTGCCTGTTTGTCAGCTACATGCAATAGTCTCCAAGCCTACACTGGTATCACTCCGCAACTTTCCCTATGCTACATTGATGACTCCTGCACCAATGCTGAGCTCGTCCACTTTATCAACTTTGCCTTCAAATTCCACCCTACCCTCAAATTTATCTGGTCCATTTCTGACACCTCCCAGCCCCTTCTCAATCTCTCTGTCTCTGTCTCTGGAGACAGCTTATCGTCTGATGTCTATTATAAACCCACTGACTCTCACAGATACCTGGGCTGTTCCCCTTCTCACCCTGTTACTTGTAAAAGCTCCATTCCCTTCTCTCAATTTCTCCATCTCCGCCACATCTGTTCTCAGGATGAGGTGTTTGGTTCTAGAACTAAGGAAATGTCCTCTTTCTTCAAAGAAAGGGGCTTCCCTTCTTCCACCATCAACACTGCCCTCAACCGCATCCCTTCCATTTTGCACATGTCAATGCGAAAAGAGAACTGTCAAAAGGAGTTTTTTAAAGTGCTACAAGACTGAAGATGATAAAATAAAATAGTTGATAGCAGCATGAACACATAATTTACTAAGTAATAAAAAAATGTAGCAATTGTGAAAAGTTGTTTATAGATTGGACGCAAAGGTACAGTGGAATTCCAAGGGACCAGTACCAGGACTACCATCTTTTAATATTTATCAATTGAATTTGTGTGTTCCAGATAGAGTTTTTACATCTGCAGATTTCATAAGACAGAAAAGTACAGTGAATTTTAAAGAGGAACAAAATAGGCTTCTGGGAGATGAAGCAAGCTAGTGGAATGAACAGGCAGATGGCAGGAGAAATTTAACTGAGGAATTTAAACTGTTACAATTTAATGGGCAGAATGAGAAGCAGTAACATAAACCAGAGCATGTAATTCTTAAAAGAGCACATAACCTGAAATCTCTCAAGGTATAACGTGTATAATTTATGCAGTGTGGGGCAGGTTGATAAAATAGTTAGAAAAAAACATAAAAATATACAGCCCTGAGTTTTACAAGGTAGCCAGAACAAGTAAGTCATGATGAAATTTTCATCCACTATTGTGTCCAGTCCTTGCATTTGGCTGTAGAGAAGATGCAAGGTCTGAGGGACATAGGAGATTTAATAAAATGATTCCAAAGACAAGGGACTTTGGTTATGTGGAAATGCTTTGGAATAGAAGAGTTTGTAGGTAGGTATCATGGAGATATTAGTAATTATAAAGTTTGTAAATGGAGTAGATTGTGAAAAGCTGCTCCTGAGAATTAGAAGACTACGAATGAAAGTGACCAGCAAAAGAACCGAAGATGAATTAGGATAAGTACTTCACGGTTACAATCTGGAATGTTGTGCCATGGAAAATTGTGAAGGCAGATTCAGCTGCAAGGTTCAAAAGAGAACCTGGATAAATATCTAAAATAAATCAACTTGCAGTTATAAGGAAGGGTGAGTAAGTGGAACTAGTCGAGTTGCTCTCATGTAGAGCTGATATAGACTTGACGTTCAAATGGCCTTCTTCCTTGCTGCAACTATTTTGTGATTGTGTGATACATTGCCTGTCTCGAGGAAAGAACAATAATACACATTTTGTCACACGCTTGAAAATCTTGACATGTGTTACTTGCAGAACCACAGTGTAGGACAGCTTGTCCATCAATGATGCTCCTTCAACTTTAACTTCCTTTAATGCTTTCAAATAAACTCCCAATTCAACGACAAATCCTAAGTGGTTTCATGAATACTGTACACACTGGCAACTAGGTTAAAGCAACAACAATATTCATGGATCCCAGACCCTCTAAAATAAACTGGTTGTTATTACAAGGTGTTCTGAAAAATGTATAGGCTGACAGGTCAGCTTTACATCATAAAATAATTAAAGTGTTATTTGCCTACTGAACATTAACAGTGTAATAATTTGCAGTGAAAGATGACTGAATTGTAATTGGACCTCTAAATACTGAGGAAATGAACATCCAAAACAGATGTCTGAGTCAAAATATCCTTGGGGGAAAAAAAGGAAGGATGGTAGAGCATTGCAGAATAAATACAAGAAGCTGGCCTGAATTCCAAAAAATTGTACCACACCACCTCAGGAAAGATTAAGAAGCCAAATCATATGAGGAAATTTTTTCAGCCACAGTGGTCCAAAGCTAACCTCTGCTTTTACTGATGATCAAGGCATCTCTTGACAGTAAGCCATGAAACATCTCCAGCGTAATAATGTATAGCTGAAGTTGACTCGTGAGCAGAGAGCACACTAAACACTGAGGAAAAAAATATACAAAACAGATGGCTGATTGAATGGATATATTTGAAAATAAACTAAAGGAAGAATGCATTTACATTAACATTTAAGTTTCCAGGAATTCATTGACGGCCTACCAATTAGACCTAACCTCAAGGGCCACTTCACTCAGTGAATTTGAAAATTCCAGATAAGTATACTTTAGAAATAAATCATGCACAGTTATAATACTTGTCATTCTCAGGTGAGTGATTTAATAGCACTTCCATCAAGGTGGAAGTAGTCTCACACCATGATTTAAACATATGACATTAAACTGATAGCCACAATGACCTAACAGTTATATGTTCTACTTTTCTCCTTGCAATTCCTCAGGATGGAAGATGACTTTCTTCCACTGTCAATTGTGGACCTGCTGAGGTGAATATGATATTTTTCCACAGATGGGACAGGATGCATGCATGTTTAAATTATGAGGTTGTATGCTTCTTGTAATACGTACAATGAGCTTTTGAGTTGTCCAACACAGAGAGGTTCTCACTGACATTACAAATATTACTTCTCCCTACATCAGGCATTCCCAAGAATCTAAGAAAAATAGCAATTTTACAAAAATAGAAAAAAGCATGCAGATGCTGAAAGTCTGAACTAAAAACAGATAATACTTGAAACACTTAGCAAGTTATTAGCAACGGAGGAAACAGAAATAATGTTTCAGGTTGAAGTTCCTTCATCAGCTCTGATGAAAGATCTTTCATGTGGCACGTTAATTCAATTTCTATTTTTACGAATACTGCTAAACCTGATGAACTTTATCTACCATTTTCTGTTTTTATTGAAAGGGGATTTTTGTGAAATCATTCATTCTTTACTCCTGTCTGCCAGATAATCTCTTCCTATGACAGAATTCGAAATAAAAGACTGGTTCCAGAGTCTGCTGTGAGGCACCCGAACAACATGGCCTGAACAAAAGAGTTGAAGGTTAGTGAATGCAATATTTTTATAAGAAAATTTTATTTTTAAATTTAGAGATACAGCACAGTAACAGACCCTTCTAGATCAGCAAGCCCACACAGCTCAATACACCCATGTGACTAATTAACCTACTGTTACATACCTCATGGAGATCTTGTGACTTTCCTGTGAGAATAATGTAATGGTCTTTTGGAGGTCACCTGATGTAATTTTCCCACTGATGTGAGGTCACGTGATGACATGTTCACCACCAGTATAAAAGGGAAGATCCCTGGTGACGCAGTTAGTTTTCCAGTTAGAACGTCAACGAGATACTCCACTCCGCTGCGTATTTGCATTATGACGCAGCTTTGATTTTAACCGGAGTTTTATGTTCTATTGTAAGGTACAGAAGTACTGGGCCGGCAGTTTGACCAATCGCTGCCAGGTTTGTTAATGTATCTTTTCAGTAACATTGGAGAGTGAAGACGGGACTCTGAAGGAGACGTTCGACGGGTTTGGAAAGGATCGACCATTATTGAATTTGTTCAAGAAAGAGTGATCTGCATGAGATAGCCTCTGCTAAAAGTGGCAGAAAAGGCTGTGCAGGATCTATTCTACGGAAGAGGAAGGTCAGTGCCTTTAAAACCATTTTATTTCCGTCATTGTGAATCTTGTGGACAAGGCTGGATCCAGCTGGGAGTGGCAGTGACGCCGTGTCTTCAAGGAATTTGTTACTTCATGAAGATCACTCCTAATTGACTATATAAATCGCTTGGACTTTAAAATTTACCATTCGAAGAACTGTGTTTGAATTTATCGCTTTAAGAACTAGTACTGAGTAGCGGTTTAATGAATGGCCGCATAGCCATTTACTTCCAGTTAGGGTTTTCATTTATTTTTCATTATTTATCAGGGTTTAATAAATGCTTGTTTGTTTATAAATCCTGACTCGATTTACTCATTGTTGCCAATCATGTGACACTACTAACTCATACGTCTTTGGAATATGGAGGAAACCGGAGCAGCCCAAGGAAAACCACACAGTCACGGGGAGAATGTATAATCTCCTCATAGACCCCGGCGGAACCGAACCTGGGTCGCTGACACTGTTAGAGTGTTGCACTAACCGCTACGTTACAGTGCCACTCCAAAGAAGGGATGTTAAATTGATAACTCTCTTCTTGTTTCATTATATTGAAGTATGGGAATGATTTCATTGCATTCTCCCAGAATCTTGAACAAAGTTTCTTTCCTTCATTCTTCAAAAAAATAATAGTTTATTTCTGATATGCTCTATATAGTTTTGATTTTTCTCTGTAAAACAATTACCTGTGAAAGTCTTTGGGTTGTTTTGACATTATCAGTAATCTTAACAACTTTCACCTCTGTACTAAAGCACTTTATTTTAAACATGAGAAAGGCTGCAGATGCTGGAAATCCAAAGCAACACACCCAAAATGCTGGAGGAACTCAGCAGGTCAGGCAGCATCCATGGAAGTGAATAAACATTCAATGTTCAGGGCTAAGACCCTTCTTCAGGACTGAAAAGGAAAGGGGAAGATGCCAGAATAAAAAGGTGGGGGAAGGGGAAGAAGGCCAGCTAGAAGGTGATAGGTGAAGCAAAGTAGTTGGGAAAGGTATAGGGCTGGAGAGGGAGGAATCTGATAGGAGTGGACCATAGGAGAAAGGGAGGGACGAGGAAACCCAGGGGGAGGTGATAGGCAGGTGAAATGAGGTAAAAGACCAGAGTGGGGAATAGAAGAAGGGGGAAGGGCAAGGGAAAAAAATAGTAGAAGGAGAAATTGATATTCATGGCCTCAGGTTGAAGGCTACCCAGATGGTATATAGTGGTGTTGCTCCTCCACCCTGAAGGTGACCTCATCATGGCACAAGTGGAGGCCATGGACCAACATGCCAGAATGGGAAAGGGAATTAGAATTAAAATGTTTGGCCAATGGGAAGTTTCACTTTTGGTGGATGGAGCAGAGGTTTATTTTTATTTAGAGATACTGCACGGTTGTAGGCTCTTATGAGCCCGTGCTGCCCAATTATACTCACGTGACCAATTAACCTACTAACCTGCAGGTCTCTGGAAGGTGCGAGGAAACCAAAGCACTCTCTTACAGACAACAGTGGACTTGAACCCAGGTTGCCTGTGCTGTGACCGCATTATTCAAATCACTATGCTACTGTTCTCCCATGTAAATGTGGGTAGCATAATGGTACAGCTGGAGAAACAGCTACCCAGCTGCATCAGAGACTGGGTTTGATTCTCACCTCAGGTGCTGCTTGTGAAGAATTTCCTCTCCTTGTGACGAGATGGATTTCCTATGGATGCTCTGTTTATATCCTGCATCCCAAAGGTGTGCAGGCTGGTGGGTTAATTTATCACATTAATCACCCCTCTTGCGCATGTGTGAGAGGTGGAATTTGGGAAACTTGACAAAACCAGTGGGGACAGTAAAAGACAAGTCAAGTCAACTTCATTGTCATTTAACTATATGCATGTATACCGCCAAACGAGACAATGTTTCTCTGGACAAGGGTGTAAAGCATAATAATACACATAGCACACATACGTATAACACAGCAATTTAGGAGAGTAAGAATTAAATCTAGGCATAGATAAACAAAGTAAAGTGCAAATATTAATTACTGTAGGGTATGGTGCAAATTATCTAGTGACACTTTGAATGTGATGCAGCAGGAAGTTCAGGAGCCTAATGATCTGAGGGAAGAAGCTGTTTCCATACTGAACATTCTTGTTTTTATGCATCGGAGTCTCCTGCCTGATGGTAGAATGTCAAAGAGGATGCTGGATGGATAAAGGTAGAACAAATGTGGGATTGGTATAAAGTGGTGGTTGAGTGCAGACTTGTTGGTCAAAAAGGCCTTTTGCCATGTTGTATCTCTTTTTAACTCTCTAATTATTTATCTCCTTTAACACTATCAACTTTTATTCAACAGCTTTCAGCTACAGTGTGTAAAAAACAGATAAAACTTTCCAGCTCACAAGGGAGATAGAAAGAAAGATAAGTGTTATGTTTTGTTTTTGTAACTCCAAAACACAAAAACTAATGAAAAGGAAAACAAGGGGCTGGGAGAGAACTTGTGGACATTTAGTTTTGTTATTTTTACTTTAAGCGAGGCACGCACATTTGACATGGTGGCATGATGATGTACAGTATGCCATGCATGTACAGGAGTTTTACATATAACCCATAATTATTTATTTAAATAACAAAGAATATCACTCAAAATTACTGAAATATTAAATACACAGCACTCCTCCCTGCTTAGCTACAAACTCTGACTCAATATAGAATGCATCTCAACTCACATACACACATACGCACACTCACACACACACATACATATGTATGTGTGTATATAAATGTACATATATGTATGTGTGTATATATATATATGTGTGTGTGTGTGTGTGTGTGTGTGTGTGTCTCTGTGTATATATATAGAGAGAGTTATATACTACATCTGCTATATAAATATCCACAGCATAGTACATTTTAATTTGTCCAATCCAGGCTTAAAGATTTCATCGCTGTGGAGGCTTTCTTACTCTTGTGGGATAATGTCTTTCCTGACAAGGGGGATCACTCTGCTTGTGGCTGTGAAACAATCACAGATTCTGCAGCCTTCTACATAATGGAACACACCATCTTCAATTATAATGCACACATTCTCTCCCTTCACTGGCAGGCAGAATGCAGGTTAATCATAGATCTGGTTCACAAAGTACACAGTTTGGGGAGATCCAGGCTGATAGACCTGGGGAGGACAGGTGCAGAGCACTGGTCAGTTGAGTGTGCATTGGGTGGCAGGAAACTGGTTCAAGTTGGAGGTGGAAAGGAGATTTACAAATGGCTGCTGGAAGGATCACATTCATGTTGAGCTGGATGCCACCCTGGGGAGAGCCACAAGAAGAGGTTGGTTTTGAACTTAAAGTGAACCAGTTGGCGTCCAGAACCAGACTCCTCTTTTCACCCCCAATGTATGCTGGCCTCAAGACTACTCAGGTGAAGAAAAGATGGTCATCCACCTCTTTGCAGACAGTGGATTTGGTAAGAGGGTGTAGAGATGGGTGTATGGGTTTGTGTCCTGATTCATCTTCAGCAGATGTGTAACAGAAGACTCTCTTATCAATGGCTGTTCTCAGGGACACACACAGAGACAGACATCAGCACAGCTGGAAAGTTATCAGTTCGGTGAAGGGCACACTTGGTCTGCTGAACATTTATTTCTTGGTCTTCTAGCACAGTCAGATGTCTATAATGGAGAGTTGCAGACCGGCTCAATCCAAGCTACAAGACCACGTGCTGAGGGGTTCACTGAAGCTCGGTGCAGCCAAACATTAAGGCTGTGTGAGGAAGAACCACAGTCTACTCTCCTTATGGAGCGGGACAGTCTGGTGGGGAAACACCTGGAACAATGAAGACCATGTCACTCCAGGGAGCCATACAAGTGGCATGGTGCTGTATTTGCTTGTTTCCCTTTTTACTAAAAAAGTTTACACTACTGAATATAACAACTATTGATGTAAATGATTTTTTTTTATTAAAGAAAAGCATTGCAGATGTTGGATATCTGAGTGGCTAGTAGTACTTAACAGAGTTGAAGTATCTGTGCAGGATGAACTTTCATCAGAAATGAACTAAAAGCCAGCATTGTAATGAGTTCTCAGTACATAAAGTACTAGGGAAAGGGAGAGAGAAGAGCAGAGTGTGTCTGATTAATATCATAGAGTCAAAGCTGTACACCAAAGGAATCGATCCTTTGGTCCGACATGCTGACCAGTTATGTCCCTCTAAACCTTTGCCATCCAAATGCATTTTAAACATTGTAATTTTATCTGCCTCTGCCACTTCTTCTAAGAGCCTGTTCTGTGCTATTGCAGAGGATCCCTCTGCAATTGGATCCTCGATTTCCTAACCAGAAGACCACAGTCTATGGGTTGGTAATAACATCTCCAATTTGCTGAAAATCAACCATTACTTTACCCTCTATATACCCATGACTGTGTGACTAGGCATAGCTCAAACTCCATCTGTAAATTTGCTGATGATACAACCATTGTTGGCACAATCCCACATGGAGATGAGAGGGTGTACAGGAGTGAGATATACCAACTAGTTGAGTGGTGTCGCAGCAAAAACCTTGCACTCAACATCAGTAAGACCCAAGGGCTGACTGTGAACTTTAGGAAGGCTAAGACAAGGGATCACGATCCAATCCTCAAAGAGGGATCAGAAGTGAAGAGAGTGAGCAATTTCAAGTTTCTGGCTATCAAGATCTCTGAGGATCTAACCCAGTCCCAACATGTCGATGCAGCTATAAAGAAGGCAAGTCAGCGGCTATATTTCATTAGGAGTTTCAGGATATTTGGTTTTTCACCTAAGACACTCAAAAACTTCTACAGATGTACTGAGGCTGCATCACTCTCTGGTATAGGGGGAGGGGGAGCTACTGCACAGGATTGAAAGAAGCTACAGAAGAGCTGTAAAATTAGTCATTTCCACCTTGGGTACTAGCCTTCATAGTATCCAAGATATCTTCAAGGAGCAGTGCCTCAGATAGGTGGCGTCCATCAGTAAGGGTCCCTCTACCCAGGACATGCCCTCTTCTCATTGTTACCATCAGGAAGAGGGTACAGAAGCCTGAAGGCACACACTGAACAATTCAGGAACAGCTTCTTCCTCTCTGCCATCTGATTCCTAAATAGACATTGAACCCATGAACACGACCTCACTTTTATTATTTCTGTTTTTGCACTATTTTTAATTTAACTATTTAATACACACACACACATACATATGTGTATACTTACTGTCATTGATTTACTTTTTTTTCTTTCTATATTATCATGTTTTGCATTGTACTGCTGCTACTAAGTAACAAATTTCATGAAATATGCCAGTGATGTTAAACCTAATTCTGATTTTGTGTACCCACCATCCTCATACAAAATTGCCCCTCAGATCCACTTTACATCATTTCCACCTCACCTTAAACCTAAACCTTGTAATTTTACACTCCTGCATGCTGGGGAAAAGACTATAATTATCTTCCTTATTTATGACCCCCCCCCCCCATGACTTTACTAACCTCTACCTAAGATCGCTCTTCAACTCCTGTCTCCAGGAAATAAAACAAACCCAGTCTATCCAACCTGTCCTTATTACTCAAGCCCTCAATCCCAGCAACATTGTTGTAAACACAAGGAAATCTGCAGATGCTGGAATTTCAAGCAACACACATAAAAATTGCTGGTGAATGCAGCAGGCCAGGCAGCATCTGTAGGAAGAGGTACAGTCGACGTTTCGGGCCGAGATCCTTCGTCAGGACTAACTGAAGGAAGAGTTAGTAAGAGATTTGAAAGTGGAAGGGGGAGGAGGAGATCCGAAATGATAGGAGAAGACAGGAGGGGGAGGGATGGAGCTAAGAGCTGGAAAGTTGATTGGCAAAAGGGATATGAGAGGATCATGGAACGGGAGACCAAAGGAGAAAGAAAGGCCGAGGGAGATGGGTTTTTTGCACTTTCTCTCACTTAATCCTTCTTCTGGTATGGCAATAATGATCCTACCATTATTCCAGAGGTAGGATCACCAACATCTTGTACAGCTGTACCATGAGGTCCCAGCTCTTGTACTCAGCACCTCTTCTGATGAAGGCAAGAATGACATAAGCCTTTTTCTCCACCTTGTCTACTAGGATTGCCTCTTTCCGGGAACAGCATGTTTTCACCCTAGGTCACACTGTTCTGCAACACTCCTCAGGTTCTGCCCTCGTTTAACTTTACAAAACACATCACGCCACACTTGTCTGAGTTAAATTCCATCTGCTATCCTATTGTCCACTTTATCATTTAATGTAGAACTTACTGTAACCTTAGGCAATCTTCTTCACTATCTAAAATGCCACTAATTTTGGTGTCATCCATAAACTCTCTAATTATTCCACCTATATTTTCATCCAAATCATTCAAATCTGTCTTGGTGTGTAACATCAAAGGCATCCAATTTCAGTTATGTCAGAGGTTTTTGAGGTTATACATCAAGAGAGTTTTCAGAAGCTAACAATCTGGAAAACTATAACATAACATTTGGCAGTGGGACTGCGATTTGGGGAGAAAAACTATCTTTTGAGAACCAAGCACATTACAATGTGACAGGTTCAATAATTTCAGGGAATCACTATACCTGGCACTTTTAGATCCAGTTTCCAATATCCTATCCACATTCCTGTGGTAATTTCAGATCATAGCTTATATATTATTTCCAGATGTTCTTTTGCTTCCTATTTCTAATTTATTTCATCATGTACTCATCGCTCCTTTTGATATTTAATCAAGATTCAAGATTCATTTATCATCAAAGAATGTATAAATTGTACAAACCCTGAGATTTGCTTGCTGACAGGTAGCCACAAAGTAAGAAACCTGAAAGAACCCAATTAAAGAAAAAAAAAGAATAAAAATAAAAGACCAACCTTCATGCACAAGAGAGAGAAAAAAAATCTTGCCTGCTTTCCACAGATCTTTTTTATTCTTTCACCTGCTCCTTCCACAATCACCATCATTCCCCTCCAACACTCCTTCATCCCACTCCCACGCCACTTTCACTTCTTTTACCATAATATATTCCAAGATCTGAGAACGCGTTGTCAGCCTGAAACATTTTTATTTGTCTCTGCACAAATGCTGTTGGTTCTGCCGCTTAGTTCCATATTTTCTGTTTGTATTTCGACTTTCTAACAACTGTAGCATTTTGATCTTTTTAAATGTTAAGGATATGGATCTGTTTGACTATTCCCATGAAATGTACTACAAAGGCCAAATCAAGATGAAAGAGATTATGAAGACCAACTATATTGAGAAAGGGAGTTGATTTACAAGATTTTGTCAAGAACAGCCATTGACATGCTTTGTAACAATCCTCTATGTTCTTTATAAAAGGAAATAATATTTCATTTGCTGTTATATTGTCAACCCTGAAAATGAGTTTCTCCGGAAATTTGGTTTAGTAATTGGCACTTGTTCATATTCTTCTGCATGCTCCAGGGCATTCTTGTGACAGGCTACCATCGACATAGGGAACTTGTAGGCTAATTTCACTTCTGGGTCAAGGCAGAAAGAACTTACATGTCAGAAAAGGTGCTTTCATCTCTGGGTTAGAGATAACTCTTTATTTGTCTCAGCACAAATACTTTTCCTGGGCTCTGCATACAAAAGTTAATTTGCTAGCGGACTTAAGGGAAAACAGAAGCATCTGTGGAGTGCACAGAGTTAGAACCTTTGTTTCATGAGTAGATTGTTTCACGGTCGGATTCGAATTCAGGACCATTCACCTCGAAGTCCAGTGCAGATGCCGGCTGGCTTATTTTATCGACATAAGAAACTTATAGGCTAATTTCATTTCTGGGTCAAGGCAGAAAGAACTTACATGTCAGAAAAGGTGCTTTCATCTCTGGGTTAGAGATAACTCTTTATTTGTCTCAGCACAAACACTTTTCCTGGGCTCTGGTCTTGGCCCGAAACGTCAACTGTACCTCTTCCTGGAGATGCTGCCTGGCCTGCTGCGTTCACCAGCAACTTTGATGTGTGTGGCTTATTTTATAATTTATTTCACACTTTATTTTTGACATAGAAGGAGGTGTCCTTGCTCATTGAATAATGCAGCATCTCACAGCAAATACATCAATCCTCTTCCCATTGATTTCCCTGTATAATTCGAAGTACACTCGGAGTAGTTTACATCAGCCAATTAACTTACATATCAGCATCACTTTGAGATGAAGGAAGAAACTCGAGCACTCAGGGGAAACCCATGCAGTCACAGGGAAGACATGCAGGCTTTACAAAAGCAGTATCTTAAGCCAGGATTGAACCCATGTGGAAGAGCTGTAGACAGCTGAGCCACAGTGAACCAACCACTCGTCCCATAAAGATTCAGAATCAGAAGCAGACTTTTTATCACTGGCTTATATGATGTGATATTTATTTTAATTTTGCAGTAGCAGTAATGTAAAAGGCATTTAAAAAACTTTAATTACAATAAATAAATAAATAATTGAAACAAAAGAAATAACAAGGCAGGGTTCATGAGTCTTTAGTGATGAATGCCACCGTGCCACCTTCTTGAGGCTCAGCCTCTTGAAGATGTTCTCAATGGTGGAGGGTGCGGTGCCCATGATGGAGTAGGCTGACTCTATAACCCTCCACAGCTTCTTGCAATCCAGTGCATTGAAGCGTCCATACCAAGCAGCGATGCAACCAGTCAGAATAATCTCCACCATACATTATTACAACTTTGTCAGAGCTTTTGTGACATACCAAACCTGCTCAAATTCCTCATGAAATCGCGCCTTCTTCATTGGTACATCAATGTATGGGCCTGTCCTCAAAGATGCTAATGCACAGGAACTTGATGCTCTTCACCCTTTCCACTGGTGACCCCACATTGACTACTGGTGCATGTTCTCCCATCTTCTCCTTCCTTAAGTCCACATTCAACTCCATGGTCTTGCTGATATTGACACCACTCAACCAGAGAGACTTGCCTCATGTCATATTTCACTTTTAAATTTTTCTCCAGCTTGACTCCATCAACCAGAATTATTGATTCTATTTCCCTTCCAATAGATGCTGCCTGGGCTGTTAAGTATTTTCAGCATTTTCTGTTTTATTTTTTGTTCTCAACAGAGAATAAGAGGTGACTTGATGAAGGAAAATAAGATTAGGAGAGGCATAGATGGAGCAGACAGGCAACACCCTTTTTACAGGGCGGCGCCAGTAAATGCCAGACGACACCCATTTAAGGTCAGTGGAGGAAAGTTTAGGGGAGTTATTAGTGGTTTGGAAATAATGGCAGTAAAACCTACCATCTCTGTAAATTCAGCACAAATGCACACACATGTTGAATCTTCCCTGACTACCACCCACACCACAAGAACCAGGATCAGGTTTATCATCAGTAATAGTTGTTGTGAAATTTGTTGTTTTGCAACAGCACAACAGTGCAATATATTTAAAAATACTATAAATTAGAATAAGAAGTATACATAAATATTAAATTAAATTAAATACTGTAAGTAGTGCAAAAAGAGAGCAAAAATATTGAGGTAGTGTTCATGAGTTCATTGTCCGTTCAGAAATCTGATGGCAGAGGGGAAGAAGCTGTCTCTAAGATGTTGATTGTGCAATGTCTTAGGAACCACTTCTTGATAGATCATTCTCCAACTCCCCTGTGATGATCAGCTGGCACATCAGAAGCCTTTCTGCCTCTGCAAGGGATGACGGTACAGTCCTCAAATACAGTTAAATGACTCAGAGCTTTATCAGGTACACAAATTAAGCAGCTCTGATCACGTGATCGGGTGTGGTGACGGTCTTCTCGGTCCCAAAAACCTACTGTGGTGCTATGAACACCCCCTCATGTTTGTGTATTTTGTATATGTAATGTTACTGAGGTACTCATTAATGTCTGCAACCATAAGATTGAGAGTAATCAGCATAAATCAAATAACTTGGAATGAATTTGTTAATCAAACTGGGAATAATCAATATCCATCATCCTCTATGATCTATGTGTAGGCTGATATTCCCAACTGCAAGGACATTAGAACAGTGTTTTTGGGTTTAGTTTTCCTTACAGGTTTGTGTTTGGGAGGATTGTTAATGGTGACACAAATTGCCGGACTGTCTGAAAGCCAGCTCTGATGTACTGTGGTTGAGGCACATTTTGATGTATTGATATATGTCTCTTCAGCGACAGGTTGCAGCTTATGATATTTAAATGAGAAAATGTGTACAGGATTTTAACTATGATTTAAATAGAACATGACATGGCCAATTTCCCAAGCTTCCTGAAACACAACACTGAAGTGAAAATGAGAAAATTGAACGGTCGCTCAAGGTTCTGACTAAAAATCAGGTCAATAGATATTAATAAGTATGCAGATGGTCAGGTAGCAACTTGGGGAGTGAAATAGACCCAATGCTTCAAGTCATGACCTTTCATCAAAACATGCTCCCTGCTCACAAATAGTGATTCTGGGAAAAGAAAGTACTTGTGGTAAAGTACCAGTATGGGCATACTGAGGACTGTGCAAAGGTGGGTGGCTCCATGACAGCTGTAAATTGGACTTTGAATGGTGAATCATCAGAGCAACCATGGGCTTCAATGAAAGGTCTCACAATAGTTAGCTGAAGAAGGGTGCACAAGCAGAAGTTTAAGAGCAGGTTGAAGTAAAGGGAGAAGCAGCAATAGGGAGGGAATAAAAGGAGTTGAAAAAGGGAGTGGAGAGGACACAGAGGGGAGAAGAAGTGGAGAAGGAGCAGAGGGAAGATAGAGTGGAAAAAGATGGAGGAAATGAAGCGAGAAGAGGGAGTGGTGATAAAATAGTGATGGAACTGAAGCTGGAACAGAGAGGGAGCAGATGTCTGGTAAAAAAAAAGGAGTGGAAAGGTAATGGTAGGTGCAAGGAGCACAGAGGGAACTGGTAAGGGAGTGAAGAAGGAGCAGGTGTAGGGGGAAGAGGAAGCAGAAAGGAGCAGGTGGAGGCTGAGAAAGAAAAGATGTGGAACAAGACCAGTAGAGGCACATTTGAGAAGGTTATGGAGCGCACAAAGGCTCAGGTTAACCGTTTTTCAGAGGCAAGGCTGTGGTGTGGTGTAAACATCTGCAGCTTCCTAGCAGAACATCTGCTGAGCCTGCAGTGACCCATTTCCAGTGACTGTGAGAAGACTGAAAACAGAAAATGCTCAAACATCTCAGCATCTGATGTCTGACTTGCAGAGTTACTCCAGTATATTCTGTTTTTATTTCATATTTATAGAATTTGTAAGTTTTTAATTTTCACTACTGTAAGAGGATTAACCTTTTAGGATCTGAGCCATCTTATCATGCAAGAAGTCTACTCAAGAGTCTGCTAACAGTGCATTAGAAACCACACTTGGGCCTTGTGGTGTGTGTTTTCAGGGTTTTGTATCCTCTACCTGATGGGAGAGAGGAGGATAGGTGCGAACTTTGATGATGCTGATTGCTTTACTGAGGCAGTGTGAAGTCTAGATAGACTTGATAGATTGGAGGGTGGCTCCTGTGATGTGTTGAGCTGTGTCCACAACTCTCTGCAGTTGCTTGTAGTCACATGCAGAGCAGTTGCCACACCATGCTGTAATGCATCCAGACAGAATGCCTTCTGATGCATCGATAAATATTGGTAAGAGTCAACAGGGTCATGCCAAATTTCTTTAGCCTCCTGAGGAGGTACAGGTGATGAGCAGTTTTCTTGGCTGCGACATCAATGTAATTTGATTAGGAAAGCCTCCTGAGGAAGTAGAGGCGATGTGGAGTTTTCTTGGCAGTGACATCAATGTGATTGGATCAGGAAAGGTTCTTAGTGATGTTCACTCCAGGACCTCGAAGATCTCAACCCTCTCAATTCCAATACTGTTGATGTAGGCAATGACCAGCTGTTTTGTTTTATTGACATTGAGTGAAAGGTTGTTCTCTTGACACCATGTCACTAAGCTCTCTATCTCATTCATATACACTGACTCAGTACCATGGTATCATCCGTCAACCTGTAGATGGAGTCAGAGCAGAATCTGGCCATGTAGTCACTAGTGAAACAAAAGGGAGGGTAGGCGGTGAAAACTCAACCTTAAGGAGCACCACTGTTTACAATAATCAGGGTGGAGTTTATGCTGCCTATCTTTACAGATTGTGATCTGTTGATTAGCACGCCAAGGATCCAGTTGCAGAGGGAGGCATTAACTCACAGGGTCTGGAGTTTAGTGATGAGTTTGCTTAGAATAATAGTATTGAAGGTAGAACTGTAGGCAATAAACAGTAGTCTGATGTAGGTGTCTTTATTGTCCAGCTTCTCCAGACATAAGTGTAGGGCCAATGAGTTAGCATTCGCTGAAGATCTGGTTTAGCAGGAGGCACATTGCAGATGGTAGAGATTATCTGGAAAGCTGTAGTTGATGTGTGCTATGATCAGTCTCTCGCCAAGCCTAGCAATGATATCATTCTTGATGCTAGTTAGATTGACGCATCTCTGGTTACTTTCCCCAAAGTGTAGAGTATCATCTGCTTCACACACTTGCCAAGTCCTCACCTTCAAATGAGCCCAGAGAACTTTAAATGCACTGAATTCCATTCCATCAAGGTTCAGCTTGTGTCCAACCACAAGGAAACATTTATGAGGTTGGTCTAAAGTAAGAACAAAAACTGAGGGAAATGCTCAGCAAGTTAGGCAGCACATGAGAAGATAGAAATGGAGTTAACGTTTCAAGCTAGTAACCTTAATTCAAAATTAGGATAAACTTATGGAGATGCATATCTGGTTCTCAGAATTCTGCAGAATGACTTATTTGTTGAGACACTTCAAGATCCCCAGGCTCTTTGGAAGTGATTACCAAACTCTTGTGATGGCAGCTCAGAGACAAAATATATTAGATATGACTGATTACACCCATGAAGTATGCTACTGAGGAAGCCCAAAACTGACACAGTGACATGGGCACTATGACTACATGTATAAATAATATGGCCAAGTTGCACTCCAGGTTTATGAAGAGATATGAAGATACTATGTACTCCTTAATACATTTGATGACAGCCAAGATTGGAGCTGTAGCTGGAGAAAGCTGGTTCTAACTGCATGATCCTATGTAGTTTTCATTATAGACCGTTCCACTAAGACACGTGCAAGGAAGAGTTTGTCCATTATAAGAGGCAGCAACGTAAGGGGTAAGGGCTGATGAGGGGACAACAAAAGATGAAAATGGAAACAGTCTGGGTGGGGTCTAGACTTCCATCATCCTTCTTGAGGATTAGCTGCATATCACAACTAAGCTAAAGTGACTGTCATTCCATTTATTACATTAAGTTGTCAGCAGCCAGAGTCTGTAGTCATGGTCATCTACTGATGTTTCACAGAACTGGCCAAAGTCAAAGTCAAATTTATTGTCATATATACACGTATGCACAGGTGCAATGAAAAACTGAATTGCAGCACCATCATAGGCACTTAGCTTCATAAAAGCAGTATTTACAAGATAAAAACAAATTTAGCATAAATTATGCACACTTTTTAAAAGAAAGTGCACAATAAGGGCTAAAAAAATCTCAAATTCATTTCAGTGCAAAGCGATCAGGAGGTGATAGTATTGCCAAACTATAGTGATTACGGTGATACAGTTGGTTTATGAATCGAACAGTTGAAGGGAAGTATCTATTTATTAAAGAAGTTATAATTTCAATGCCCATCAGTAGCACCTCATTCATACTACAGACATATTCTTTGCTGTCTCTCAAAGGCCCTTTTATCAAAGGCCTCTTTGAACAACACCAGTGTCCAGGTGAGTATGACTTAGAGGAAATTGTTCTCGCTGATACTGGCTCGTATGCTCAAAGTACTCTGCAGTTCAGATAGCATCTGTGGATAAGAGAATCAAGTCTAACATTTCAAGTCCAAGACTCATCAACAGTGCAATATTTCCAGCATTTACACCAAAGCATCCGAGCTGTTATGTGATACGCGCGGGTCCTGTGATGCTGAAGTCTCAAATAGAATCAACTTCTTTGAATGTTCATTGTTGAATAGTTTCATCCACAGCTGTTGCACAAGAAGAGTGGAGGAAAGAAAAGTCACAAGTTCACCCAACAAGGGATAAATGGCTCAAAGTGTCATCACAAAGGTAATCACAATGTGGCCACAATTGAAAGCAAGTCACAGTGACTGAGTGTTTTATGAATGTAAGCACTATTAATTACTCTGTCTCTAGACTGTTGGGAGTTCCTATTTCTGACATCCACTCTGATGCCAGTGATTTCCAGGGATTGTTCCTCTGTGGCCATCTAATTTACAATCTGTGGAGGATCTCTTCTCATTCTCTCTCACTCTGTGTGTCCTGTACATTGGACTCTCTTCATTTCCAATGGGAGAAAAGAATGAACCTATAAGAAAGTGAAATGGCATACATTTACCAGCTGACTGGAGTGGGTTTAGTGAGGGTGAAGCCCAGGGAGAGGCGTACAAATGCATGAGGGTGAATGGTGGTCATTGATGGATAAGTGGGGATGTGAAGAACTAGATTCAAGTTTCAAGTACATTTATTATCAAAGAATGTATAAATTATATACCTTGAGTTTTGCTCGCTTTACAGGCAGCCACAAAGCAAGAAAACTGAAGAACCCAATTTTTTAAAAAGACCATAAAAGAGGGAGAAAACACACACACATCCTGGAATAGAAACAAACAACAGCAGTCTGAACAAGATTGAGTCCTTAAATCCACTCTCCAGAGCAGAAGGAGTAGGCCCAAGCCTAATCATATTAGCTATCTCAGTTCATCATTTTAGTGGGGCAAAAACACTGCAAAACTCACAGAGGCAGGAATGAAGGTCACAGGAGAGTGAGCAAAATCAGCCCGACCCTCGCCTCCAGTCCCGACACTCGGGATTTCTAGTCTATCTGAGTCAGTGTTTAAATTGTCCAAGCACCGAGTAGTGCCTCACTTTAGTACCCAGATCCCATCGCAGCGATACACCCAAACCGCAGAGCCTGAAGCTGTTCTCCATCTCACAAAATCAGCTTGGTGCTTGGAGCGATCCAACCTCACACCCGGGTTAGGTGGACAGGCATTGAAACCCTGCAGCATTGACTCCTCTTCAAATTGTTCACTCCAACAGCAGCAGCGATATGGACTCCGTCTGTGGCCCCATCTTGAACATGTGGCCCCTTGGCTTTGCAACGGTCCCGCATGGCCCGTACTTCGAATCATCTTCACCTCCGCTTGCTTCTTCATTGTTTGCGATGACAGTTAACCACAGCTTACTTCAGGAAAAGAGTTATTAGAAATGTTTTCCTCTGAACTACCAGTAAGCAGTCACACAACGTCAGTAGTGCCACCGGAACGTAATGATTCTTCATCCACTCCTGTATAGGTTCCTGATTGTAAGGATGTTAAGTGTTAAAGGGGTAATAGTGCATAATGATTAAGGGTTATGGGTAGAAGGTGGGAGAATGAGGTTAAGGAAAGAAATAAAATCATCCGTAATTAAATGGCAGAACAAATTCGGTGGAGCAAAATGACCTGACTCCGCTCTATATCTTATGGTAGGTATTATGGTATAAAGAAAAATTGCACTCACTTTCTTGAAATTAAAGTGCTTCCTGGAAGAGCACAAGTAATGGTTTCCCTGCTATTGATGTCCTGGGGCATCTCCAGTCATGCCAATTATGAAGAAAATCACCCTCCAATTCTTCACAGCTTCCAGCAGTGCATTAGGGATGCATCATTAAATCCCAGTACAGCCTGCAACAGTCTGCTATCCATGAAAGGTGTCGACTGTAACTTGATAATACTCACAGCTCTGAGTTGGAAGATTGTTTTTTTAAGGAACACTTCAGATGCAAGTGCATGAATATCAAGCTAATGCTACAGTGTATTGCTAGGTGACAGATTCAGTTGCCATGCTAGCCCCTCTCTCAAGTGGATATAAAAGATTCTGTGAAAAACAATTGCAAAGATTTTTCTGGTCACCACGTTACTGGAAGGATTACATGGAGTTTTTGGAGATAGTGCATAAGACATTCACAGGGATGTTGTCTGTATTAGAGAGTGTTAGCTGGAAGGAGATGTTGAACTAAATTGGATTGTTTTCTCTGGAGAGTCAGAAACTGAGGTTCTTAACACAGATTGAGTAGAGAGACAAGGTTTTTTCTTAGGATAGAACTGCAACTACTAGAGGGCACAGCTTTTAAGGTGAGAGGGGAAGAGACTAAAAGAGATTTACTTTGTAAGATTTTATTTTTCATAGAGTTTGAAAGGTGCCTGGAAAGTGCTGTCAGAGCAGGTGGTGGAAGCAGATATGACAGCAACATTTTAAAAGCCATTTAGACTGGCAGACAAACAGGCAGAGAATAGTTGGATACAGATCATGAGCCAGCAGATGGGAGTAGTTTAAATTGTCTTCATGTCGACAGAGGTATCGTATGCTGAAGTGCCTGTTCCTGTGCTGTACCATTCTATGGTCTGTGTCCTAATAATAGATGAACTTTCTGCTGATTGCCCATCATCTAATATTTCTTAAAATAAACAGATTTTCTGATTATTATCCTGTCATTGTTTATCGGAAATTTCTGTTGCCACACTACAGTACTTTGATCACAAGGCTTTAAGAGAGAGATTGGAAAAATTTATTGAAATAAAGACTCTGCCATGATCTTACGCAATGGCAAAGTTAACTGAGCTGGCTAAGTGACAAATTCCTGCTTCTATTGTCTTTATTTCTATAGCTTTTGGTTTAGTGGTGGGATTTTGGCTTACATCAGCAGGTTGTGGAGTTAAATCAAACACTATAGACTTAAAGGCTGAAATCCAGCTTGGTACTGATATCATTAATACTGTAATAGAGATAGTGATCCAAAGCGTCCTCTTCCTTTTTAGGTCATTGTAAAGGGGCTCAAACCACTATTTCAATAAAAAAAAGCAAGGTAATTCTTATCTATGCCCAAGTCCATAATCATTAGCACAAAAAACACAATTAAGCTTTTATCATCACATTGTTGTGATGGATCTCAGACCTGAAACTTGGCCTGTTTTTCTTTCCTTGGTGTTAGCTGATGTGCTGAGTTTTTCCAGAATTTGCAGGTTTTATTTCAGATTTCCAGCATCTGCAGTTTTTTTTAGTTTTCATTATCACCTTGTTCATGTGCAAAAAATGGCTGGTTTGCTTATTACAACAACTCCACATTGAATTCTCCAGTTCCAGGTAACCTGCTCCCCATCTGTTCCTTTCTCTCTCCTTCTGTTCCACACAATAGTCCTACACACTCAGTTCGGAAAAGTTCAAAAGTTCAAAGTTTAAAGTAAATTTATTATCAAAGTGCATGGATGTCACCATATGCAACCCTAAGATTTATTTTCTGGCAGACATATTCATCCACATGCTCTTCCATCTGGGTCTGCCATCATCCACACGGTCCTCCCACTGGGTCGGCTCCCCCAACTTCCCCATGTACCCACCCCATCTCTCTTATTTAATTCCATGCTGCACCGTACTTTCCAATCGGATCCTATCATCATCTTCAGCCCTTTGTTGCCTCCACCTCCCACCTTCCAGTCTCTGTCACTCTTTCCATTCTTCTCTCCTCCATCTGCCAATCACCCCTTCTCACCTGGATCCATATTCCCCCACTTCCCCTGTGAACACTACCTCATTTTTTAATATATATTATTTCTGTTTTTGCATGATTTTTAGTCTGTTCTATATACATATACTGTAATTGATTTACTTATGTATTATTATAATTACTTTATTTTTTTCTTCAATATTATGTATTGTATTGAACTGCTGCTGCTAAGTTAACAAATTTCACGACTCATGCTGGTGATAATAAACTTGATTCTGATTCTGATTCTTACTCCCACCTCTTTAATTTGGCTCTCTGTCCTCTTTCAGTCCAGATGAAGGGTCGTGGCCTGAAATATCTACTGTCCATATCCCTCTGCAGATGCTATTTGAATTGCTGAGTACTTCTAGCAGTTCGTTTTTTTTGGTCCAGATTCCAGCACCTGTAATCTCTTATGTCAACATTCAAATTACCTCACTGGTTTTGAAAGGTATTATAGCATTCTAAGATTGTGAACGGTATACAAATTCAAATCATCCTTCTTCCGTTTGATTCTTTTCACTTTATTTAGTTGCAATACATTATGTCAAACACTATGGTGATCAGCGACATGTTCTCTAGGGCCCATCACTTATTCTTCCTGTGCTTCGATAAATCGGTTTTGTCAGAATGCAATGTCCTTTAGCTTTCCATTCAACAAATCACCTGTGACAGGCCAACAACTGCAGCATGCTGAAGTGAATGTTAAACAGAGGAGGACTGAATTTTAGGAATAAAAATCCAAACGATTGGAAATCAGGCATAAGAAATGAATGTCTAAACATTGTTGGTTTGAATACAGCTAAGCCATCACTGACTGCTTTGGGAACCAGCCAATATTAGACACAGCTTCTGAAGTATTAGATACTCTATTTGCATATTCAAAGAAGCAGGCTTCATGAAACAAGTGGTTTCATGAGGCCTGCTTATTGGGAGGGAAGAACGCTTGAGTAAAACATTTCTGAAAAACATTCTGATGAAAAGGTCATCAACGTTAAATGTTAATTAGCTGCAGATACTATTTGATCAATTCAATATTTATAACACATATCCTTTTTAAACTTCAATTGCCTTTAATCATGTTGGCATTTGTGCAAACGTTAACAGATTATTGTCTAAAAGACCATATTTAGTACCTTAATCTACAGACAGGTTAAACTTTCCACAGGACGTACAAGAAATTAAGTTGTTGTTTCTAAAGTAGTTCAATAATGGCACTGCCGCTATGCAAATTAAAAATTTCTGAAACAATATTCGCAATTAAGGGAACCACAAATTCTATTCTTTCTGAGAGCTTAGACTCCTGTCTTGAAGGTAGAAGATTAAATTGTACAGGACAGAAAAAGATTATTCTTCTCCCAGCGGCTGTAACAGCTCCTTGACAGAGCCTGCATTGTTGACTAGCCTCGCCTACTCTCTGAGGCTGAACCAGCAAAGCTAGTTTATGCACATGCAATATACTGAGAGGTATTTCTAAACCAGATGCAAAACTTTGGTCCATGAGAAAATAACCTCTGCATGCAACCTCGTAGATAATAATGGATGAATCTCAGACCTGTAAATTAAACTTAACCTTCATGACAAAGAGGTTGATTTGTTTACTTTACAGAATGCAGGTGACTGAGACTATGTGTTTTGCATGCTGATTAATTGAGAACTCTGAAGCATGAGGCAGTCAAACACATCTTGGATGCAAGTAAAGCTTGCTATTTGAGGTACTTGTACATACCGGTTTGGTTTCTATGGTTATTAACAATAGCGTTGACGCTGACATAGATTCAAGGAATCTTAGTATACAGATTGTGAGCACTTGGTCTAACATAAAAGACTTTGAAAGAGCAGTCATCTAGCACACTGACCTGAACACTAGAAGTGCCCCATCTTCACATATCTATCTATCTTCCTTTTAAAAGTATCAATGTTAGCCACTGTTTCAGGAAGATTTTTCCAGAATCCAATTTTTTTTTAGAAATTAAATATACTCTAACTTTTCTTCTTGGTCTTTGGGAAATGCTCCCAAATCAATTGCATTTAATTGCTAATACAATGAATCTATCAAAACGTCATTGTTTAGAAAAGGGAAACATCTTATAAACTTCTATTCTTTAAAAAAAAGTTACTACTTCCAACTGTTCCTCATCAGTGAAGTCCATCTAGTAACATCTTGCTAAACTTCCACATCACATCTAATGCCATTACAGTTTTTAATGCACTGCTCAAAATTGTTTACATATTTCTAGTTAAAATATAGCTTAACATCTATAATGCCTGAGCATGATCATTTTTTTACATTCTATTTAAAAACCTAAATAAACAATAGTGTTTTTTTAACCACAATGAACTCTGTTAGTCATGTTTTTGCTGTTTCACCATCCTATCATCAAGAAGCTTTAACAACTATCCTCATAATCTACAACTTGGCCACGTTTGCTATCATTTGCGAACTTTGTCATGTTGCTTTCTAATTCAAGTCACAGTTGTCTGCAAAATCAGAAGAGAATAACATATCCAAAAATCCTTGAAGAACGCCATTAAGAACTACATCTTATTTGGTAACGAAACTCACCCAAAACCATAATTTTATCCCATCTACTCATCAATGTTATACCGATTGTACTATTTCCCTTCAATATCCTGGCTTTTATTATGTAATGAACAACTTTGTGGCAATTTGTTGATAAGTCCAAATCCATTGTATCGGGGAAACAGTTGATGGGTGCGTTTGATGTTGTCCAGTGGAGAGCTGGCATGGAAATAATGAGTCATTTGACTGTTTTCAGTGTTGCTGCTGTTCTATGATTCTGTTATCAACATCACTTTCTCAATCCATCTTTTCTGCTAACCCCATAAGGATTTCGATCAACTCAGTCATCAGTGACTTTTCATGGAATCAATATTACTTGTGTCACCTGCTGCAGCACAAGAAGAGTCTGAGGTGATTGACAATCGTTGCAAATTTCATTGCTACTGTCAATCTACCAGCCTTTGATAGATCATATTTTAAGGGACTCTACTGATTAACGATTGTTCTTCTAACAAAATGCAGCCTTTTGTTCAAATGGCTAACTTTGTACAATATCATTCTACATAAATCATACTTGGGAAATTGGATCCAACTGCAGATTCCAAGTTGTTCCTAAGGCTGCAATTGCTGCATTTGCTGTTTTTCTTCCTTTTTCTAGATAGGGCTAAAATTAGTCACATTGTTCTATTCCAAGCTTCCAAAAAGTCCTGAAACAGATTTAGATGTATTTATTCAGATTTAGGTTCAGATTTATTTTTCATATGTACATTAAAAAACACATGGGCATCTTTAAATGTGAAATACCCTTGGAGAGTAAGACCATATATTTTGGGTATATACCTTAAGAATGGTTGAAAAGAGATAAATATTTAATGAATGTACTGCTGGAGGCTGGTAAAAAGACCCTTACCAGGAAATGGTTATCACAGGAGAGCCCAACTTTAAATGTATGGATGGAAATTACAATGGACATTTACAAAATGGTGAAGATAACAGCATCTGTTAATCATAAGTTGGAACAATTTTATTCATACTGGAAAAATGGTTTAACTACATAACACCTCATAGGCCTGATTTTACTCTCACAAGTCAATGAATATGTTGTAAAAAAAAATCACTCCCTACTCTGTACATAGTTTTCTTCTTTCGATTGTTCTTTCTTTCCCCTCCTTCCTATAAGTGTATACCTCAGATAAATATTATGTGGAGATTTGTGACAAATATGATTATATGATATATATGTACAGTATCTGAAATACATCTTATGAAAATGTTTGTTTGATGATGAAATTAAATAAAAAAATAAATTACGAAAAAGAACAGCATACAGGAAAAGTGTCATTTGTGTTTACAACCAACACACCCAAGCATGAGCTGGGTGCAGCCTGCTGGTGTTGCCATGCATTCCAGTGCCAACATAGCATGACTACAATGCTCGGCAGAATGACACAGAACACAGCAAAACAGAGCATACCAAACAACAAAGCAACATCAGAACAAACCTCATTCCTCACTCACAACCCATACACATACAGTCTAATTCCAAGGCAGGCAATCTTCCTCCTCCAGCTTCCAGTGGGCTCGTCGATTCACAGACATTGGGCCTTTGACTTTTCTGAAGACTGCCTTGGTTGCTGAGGCTTTGGGCCCACTTCGGTCTGCTCCGGGGCTCAGGACTCATTTTGGTTTGGAATGTTCTTGCTCGCTTCTATTGTTTGCATGATTTGTGTTTTCCTTTCCCCATCTCTGAACATTGGATGTTCGTCTTTTTTTTTAATCGGGTTATTTTGGATTTCTTGCTTTGTGGTTGCCTGTAAGCAAAACAGATCTCAAGGCTGTAAACAGGAAAGCAGATAGAATAGCCTATCTTTGTACTGAATCAGTCATCTCACACTTTAATTTTTCATCACACTCCAACATGATCTCTTTACTTGATCTACTGAGTGTTTCCAACATTTTACTTCTTTTAGAATTTTGAATATAAATCATCACCAGACTCAATATTAGTTACTTTCCCCAAACAGTAAGGCAGATCAACATCTCTGGCCACTAACCAACCCCTCCACGCACACAACCACTTTTAGGGCATTTTTGGGGTTAGCACATATAGCAAATAATCCCAGAGCAAATAACTTCAGCCACTAATATTCAAATCTGAATATAGACTGTAGATTAAATTTGAAATGCAGCTCTGAACAATTGGTTCCTAAAAGCCGTGAATCACAGTTAATGGGAAGACCAGATAATTAAAATACACTTAGGTGACTGTGGTGTGGGTGCAAAGCAAGAGGTGTGAAGTTTGTGTGTAGTTCAAAGGAAACATTCTGAATGCATTGTATGTATGGAATTGACCTTTGATCCGTAGTATACAAAATGTCATGAGGTGTTGGATCAAGCAGACTTCTTCTTCGGAAAGGATCTCCATATGATGTTTGATGTGTCCTACTTTGCTGAATAAAGCCACTACTTCATATCCACTAGCCAAGTCTCAGTGGTGACTATGTTCATGTGACAATATTTGGTATCATGCCCTGTCATTGACATTACATACAGACACCACTGTGCCCAGTATCACTTTATGGATACAAGCTACTTTATGTATTTATTTTGTTGTGATTTTGTATTATTATCGTGTCCTTTATCTTATTGTTTTTTTGCGCTGCATCAGAGCCAGAGTACAATGATTTCATTCTCCTTTACACTTGTGTACTGGAAAAGACATTAAACAATCTTGAATCTTAAAACTTTCTTTACAGATGGTCCCTGGCCCATTTCCAGTATTTTCTATTTAATTTAGATTTCCAGCAACTGCAGTATTTTTTCTTATGAATTAATATTTTGTTTCTTCAATTCAACACTCAAGTTGAGTTGTGCAGTAATGGAGAAGTAGGCTTGATACATTCAAGCATATTAGATGGGAAAGGAGAAAAGACCATCCTCTCCATCAAACCTGCAACACAGGCTTTCACACCTGCAATCCAAAAGATACATGAATCCTTGGAAGACTTCTATTTCTGTTTGAAAATTTCAGGAAAATTATTTTCAATCCCCTTTCCCTTTTAGAGTTTCAGAACAGCCGCAGCTCCTTTGTTCTGTCAAATATCCTCTAACTAAAATATAAGCCGTTTTTCTGATAAATGACAAGTTCAAAGAATCAATTAATCTATGAAAGTAATAATATTTGCTGTTCTTTCTTTCCTTCTTTTTATCTCTGTATTCCTCCATATCTCCTTGTTTGTCAATACTACTCAAGCTGCTCGAGGAAATCAGTAGTTCAAGTAGCATCTATCAAGATGAAGGGCCTTGTCTCAAAATGTCGGCCAAGTCCATTTCTCTCTTCCAATACTTCATCCTTGCTGTGTCTCTGTCCTTGCTGTGCTTCTCTATGTAACCACCTGAAATAAAGCAAAAACTGGTAATGTTCCATTTAAAAAAGAAAATTAGCAGCAAATTGCTGGGAGGTAAACCTGATATTTATAGCATATCAACAAAATACAGCTCTCACCATTATTGCACATGCTATAAACACAAAAGGGAAAAATTGCACAGGCAGTGAGTCAGGTTTTAAAATAGATCACCAACAATCATTCAGATATTAGAAGTTCAGCAAATGTAGGACATACCTTTACCATTCCTGCTCACTGACGTATTGTACCTTATTTTTTTAGTGATAAATTTACCTTTACATTCATTAGCACACGTGATGATGTGTAAATGATCAAACTGCATGTTCTTTTCCAAGGAATTTAAGAGAATTTCCTTTCTGTTTTGCAAAGCTGCTTTAAGATATTTTGGTTTGGCTGTCACTCACCAGCTACAGGATTAGGGAACTATTCTGACGTTAGAAAGATTTTTGATTGTACAACACCATAGGGCTCATAGGACTCTTTTATAAACATGCCAACTCCCACGGCTGTCTTGACTAGACCTTTTCCCACTTTGATGTCTGTAAAATGCCATTTATATTTCTCAGTTCCTTTATCTCTGCCAGATCTGTTCCCAACATGAAGCTTTCTTTTCCAAGACATCAGATATGTCTTCCTTCTTCAAAGAACGGGATTTCCCTTCCTCCACCATTCATGCTGCCCTCACCCGCATCTCCTCCCAATTTCGCAAACATCTGTCCTCCCTCCATCTTCCCACTGCCTTAACAGGGATGGAGTTCCTCTTGTCCTCACCTACCACTTCATGAGCCTTTGTGTCCAGCACATCATTCTTCGCAACTTTCGCCATCTTCAATGGACCTTAACATCAAGCGATCTGTACCTCCCAGTCTCTCTGCTTTTCACTCCCCACTTCTAACCTCTTTTCTTTGCTCACCTGCCTATCACTTCACCCTGGTGCCCCTCCTCCTTCCCTTTCTCCCATGGTCCACTCTCCTCTCCTATTAAATTCTTTCTTCTCCAGCTCTTTATCTTGTCAACCTATCACCTCCAAGCTTCTTACTTCATCTCCCCTCCCCCACCCACCTGGATTCACGTATCACCTTCTAGCTTGTACTATACTCCATTCCCTCCCCCCACTTACTTATTCTGGCTTCCTCCGCCTTTCTTACCAGTCCTGATGAACGGTCTTGGCATGAAATGTCAACTATTTATTCATCTCCATAGATGCTGCCTGACCTGCTGAGTTCCTCCAGCATTTTGTATGCTCTGCATAGGGCTCATATTCACCGCCAAACACTAAGTGGGATTAGACTTTGTTAGAGTAAGGCCCAATCAATCTAAATTAAAGGAATGGTCAATTTAAAGAAAGAGGCCTGGAAATTTAGCTCATTTGAACCTATGTTTCAAGAATAAATCACTCAAAAAAGCAGTTTTATCTGTTTTAGTCATAGTCATACTTTATTGATAAAAAAGAAATACTTTTTTGCTGTATTTCTCCTATTTCCAGCAGATGTGCTATCTACTGGAAAGATGGGGCTGGCAATCCGGATAACAGTTAACCAAACTTACGTTTTATTTATGCATTGTATTCCCCACACTTGACATCATCAGCATGTCCGCAAGTTAAAAAAAACTGCAGATGTTTGAAAGTTATATTTCAAAACAGAAAATCAATAAGTTCAGCAGTATACTTCTTACAGTAATTCACAGTTTTTATTATTATGTATTGCAATGTACTGCTGCCGCATAACGACAAATTTCATGACACATACCGGTGATATTAAACTTGATTTTGATCAGCTAATCCTGCATAAATGGAAATATACTCATGACATTTTGGATGAGAACAATTCAGGTGTATAAAGAATAAATTGGCAGATCATTTGTGGTAGTTAGCAGTGAGAGAGGGAAATGCAATATGAGAAACTGATCAAAGTATTGCTAAAATTCAACTCATTGGCTTTGTCAGTACTGGAGAATTGAGTGCCAATCAGCTTTTATATAATGTTACTCTGATTAGATCAGGCAGCTTACATAGTCACTTGATTTCATAATTAAGTGGAGTTTTATTGAAGTGATCAGGATGAATAATTATTCACAGTAATTTCAGCTTTCATTATTTTTCTTATTCATGTGCTACCCTTAAGAATATAAAACTGCAGGTATGTCTGCAGGGTACAGATAGATTTAGCTATTGGCTAATCAGTTACAAACTGTGCAAGAAGTGGACCAGCAGTTAATAAATCCAAGCAATTTTCAATGAATTTACAATGGATGACAATACACTTGGAGTCCAGCTAACTATTTGATTTACTTTTTAGCTGGTTCAGCACAACATTGTGGGCCAAAGGCCCTGATCCTGTGCTGTATTGCTTTATGTTCTATGTTCTATATTCATTCAGCCTTCTGACCCAAGTGCTCAAACACAAATAAAAATTCAAGCCAGTTATATTACTTTCCCTGGGGATTGATTCAAACTGAATGATCAAACTGAAGGATACTAAACTCATTTTACAAATACTACTTGAGTCTGACAAGCTGATGCTCACAGACAGCAGAAGTTCTTGTTATTCTATGACACATTGTGAGTCAAATCATATTTTATCAGAACCAACTGTATATCTCCAAATAATCATCAACATAATGAACACTTATCCAGTGCTTTTATTTCATTGTGGAGTAAAATGACAAGGTTAAGAGCTTTTGTGTTCAATATTTTGGTCTCTCAAAGAGTATTTGCAAATGACAAAATAGAATTTGGGATAGATACTTGACCTAGTCTTCCAGATCTGAATTTGCTACTGACTCAAAAACACTATTGTCAATTAAATTTGTTAACATAATTAACATGTTTAATTAGTTAACATTATTAACTAACTTTCTATAAACAATTGATCAAGCAATATTTGTCATTGAATTTGTCAAGAAATTGAGATAATTGATCTGAGTTTTGATCTGTGTGGCAGGCATTGAGAAGTGGACTAAATAAGTAAGGATGGGGAAAGAGGCAAGAAGATTTTGCAGCATATTTTCAAGGCTTCAGCCTTTGAATCAATAACGGTATAACTAACATCAAGGATAATGTAGAGGCAGAATTGAAAGAGTCAGAGATCATGGAAGCTTGTAGATCTGGAAGATTTCTAATAATGCCAAGGTTATGCATTATTTCTTTTGAGCTGTATGTATAAAAATGCAAGGTATAATCTATTTTATTGATTGATTTACTGCTTAAATCCCAAATCAAAACTTAAGAAGCAATGTTCTAGCGATGAAAGGTATGGCATGGATTTTCCTGAGTCTGCAGAAGCATGACATCAAAAGGCATCCATGCATCCATTTCAAACCACTGGCAGCATTTTATCTGTGGGTTAAGGGCCAATAAAAAGCTTAATTTAATACTAAAAAGAATACCAATTAAACTGCATTTTTTTCAATGCACAAGGTGGACAAACACAGAGCATGGATTAGTTTTGAGGACTAAAATGCTAGAGCCATAAGAGAAACATGACTGAAAGAAGGGCAAAAATGGCTACCCAATCTTCCAGGATAGAGATTCAATTGCTATAACAGAAGTACAGATAAGCAAGGGAGGAGGAATAACAACAGTACTTAGAGATGACATTCATGGGGTATCATCCAATGAGGCCATTTGAGGCAACTTGGAATCAAGAAGTCAATAGTCACTGGGAATTTTAGGAGCAGTGTGTAGAGAAATTGCTCAAAGTTGTAAGCATAACAGGGCAGTATTAGTGGGAGATTTTAATCTCCCCAGTATTGACTGGATTATCCAAAGTACTAAGGCTGGACAAGATGGAATTCGTGAAGTATGTCCAGGAAAGTTTCATGAGTGAATATATAAAGGGCCCTACTCACGTGGATGCCATACTGGACCACCACTTAAGGTATGAGATAAGGGAAGTAATAGAAGTAGCAGTCAGGGAACACTTCAGCTTGACGATCACAATTCTATTAGTTTTAAGACTGTGATGGAAAGGATAGGGCAGGTCTGTAGACTATTGTCCTAAATTGGAGCGGGGCTAATTTTGGGTGATTTAGGAACGATATAGCAAAGGTCGAGTGGGTGAGCCAGTCTGAAGAGAAAGGAGTGAGTGACAAATATGAAGGATTTAAAAGAGTGATAACAGGTGTTCAGAAACAGCATGTTCCTGTTAGGGTGAAGAGTAAACCTGGTAAGTTTAGAGAATCTTGGCAGATGAGGGATATTGAAGCGCTGGTCAAGTAAAAGAAGGAAGTATACATTGGGTTTAAGAAATTAGGAATTAGTGAATAATTTGAAGACAATGAAAGGATTAAGAATATTCATAAGAGGGAAGTCACTTGAACAAAAAGAAGGTGTAAGATGGATCTGGTGAGTAGGTCTAAATAAAATCCCAAATTGTTCTGTAGCTATTGTATTAAAGGAATAAAAGGTGGCTAGGGAGACAGTAGGTCCCCTTAGAGATCACAAAGTCTTCTATGTCTCAAGCCACAGAGCTGGCTCTGATTTTTAATGAGTATTTTTCCTCAGTGCTTACTGAGGAGAAAATCATGGCAGCTTATGCGTTAAGGGAAACTAGTGGAGATGATTTAGAGGATATTCATGTTACAAGGGAGGTGGTATTTGTAGGCTTACTGTAAAGGATGATGGATAAATTCCCAAGATCTGATCGAATGTATTCTTGGAAATTGTGAGAGGCTAGAGAAGAAACTTCGGAGGCCCTTGTAATGATATTTACTTCATTTTTAGCCACTGGTGAAGCTCCCGAAGACCGGAATGTGGCAAATGTTGTTCCACTGTTTCAGAAGGGTAGCAAGGACAAGCCATTGAATTACAAGCTGGTCATCTGGATGTCAGTAGTTGGAAGGTTACTGAAGGGAATTCTGAGAGGCAGTCAGAGTTTGCTTAGGAGGAGTCTGTTATGTTTTGTAACTCTGATAACTAATCCAAAAAAAACATGGGAGCCTGGGGATAAGATTGCTTCATTTTTATATTTACTGAAGTATGCACATATGACGTAGTGGTGTATTGACATATGCCATTCACATACTTCTTACATATAACCATAAGAGATTATTTAAACAATCAATGAATGCTTAATCAAACAATATATTTACAATATTACTCAATCATTACTGAAACCTTAAATACACAACACTCTTCCCTGTTTAGCTATAAACTCCAACTCAATACAGAATGCAGCTCAACTCAACTCAAATATGTAATGTGTTGTCTCTAGTCATTACATATACTACTGTATCTAATACAACTACTGTATCCACAGCATAGTAAATATTAAATTGTCCCATTCAGGCCTAAAGATCTAGTCACTGTGAAGGATTTCTTACTCTTGCAGGATAATGTCTTCCCTGACAAGGGAGATCTCTCTGCTTGGCCAGTGAGGCTTGTGGGTGTAAAACAATCTCAGGTTCTGGGGCCTCCTCTGTGGTGGTTACAGTAATTGAATCTGGGACAGGAAGTGGTTCTGTCAGCTCTGGACATCTTTCTTCTCAAACATTTGACACTGCTCTCCTCAAATGATCAATGTGCTGTCTCCAGGTGATAGCAGACGCAATCTTCATTGTGTAGGAGAGTGGTCCAGTTCTGACATTAATCTTTCCAAGTACCCATTTTTGATTACCTCATGAGTCCCTCACCAGGACTGCTTGTCCAGGAGTGAAACATCGAACCACGTTGTTTGAGGAGCCCTTCTTTTGTCTCAGGTGTTTGTCCTGCTTACTCCTGAGTCTGGGTTTGAGGATGTCCAAGCATAAGCACAGGGATGACCTAGGGACAGCATAGCTGGTGAGATGCTAGTTGTAGAATGTACTGCGTTGCGATATGCAAGGAGGAAATTGGTGAGCTTCTGATTCAGTGTCAGTGTAGTGTGTTCTGCTGACATTGCTCACAGTGCGTTCTTAAGACTGGACAAGCCTTTCCACCAAGCTATTTATAGCTGGGTGGTACGGTGCAGATGTAATCTGTCTTATTCCATTCATTTTCAGGAATGACTTAAAAATGACTTGCAACAAACTATGGTCCTTTGTCACTGACTAACTGTTCTGGAACACCAGTCCTTGAGAAAAGGCTTCTCAACATATCAACAATTCCAAGGTTGTAGTAGAAGACATTGCAAAATCTTAAGACCAATTGTAGCTGCATCCACTACTATTAATAAATCTGTGCACATGAATCCTCTGCCGGGGCAATGCAGGCCATTCCCAGGGATGGAGAGGAGCTGCTCTTGGCATTTTCTGGATGAGCTGGCATCCCGAACAGGACATGGCAAGCTACTCGATCTGGTGATCTACTGTATCCCAGGCCACCAGATAAAACTTCAAGTCAATGCTTTCATCTTGACCACACCTAGCTCTCAGCTTGGATGGTACAGCAACTCTCAATCCCACATAAGGCAAACACCCGTCAAAGGCAAGTTCATCCCAGCTCCAGTAAAAATTGGGATAACAGGTACCTCTGCTGCATATTCCATCCATTATGGGTTGCCATGTAGACTTAAAATACTGTTGGGTCTTTTCTGGTTTCCCTTTGGTTAATTTCTGCCATAATAGGAAGACTTTTGATTTGCATTAGGAAGAATATATTAAGAGGAGTGTCCTCTTTTGTAACATTTTCAAGTACTTCTTTTTCCAAGAGTAAACGGGACATCCATCAGCATTTCTATGATAAGTTGTCTTCTTCAATTCGATCCTATAATTGCGTCCATCAAGAAACAGAGCCCATCCCTGCACTTGTGCTGCTGCTGTTAGTGGAACACTCTTCTGTGGCTTGAAAATGGACACTAATAGTGTCAGTAATGAGGGCAAATTCTCTCCCATGCATGTACTAGTTAAAATGTTTTACACACCAAACAAGACACCTCCCTCTGCAACTGGATTCTAGACTTCCTGACTGGGAGACCTCAGTCAGTTTGGATCAGGAGCAGCATCTCCAACACTACGACACTGAGCACGGGGGCCCCCCAGGGCTGTGTGCTCTGTCTGCTGCTGTTCACTCTGCTGACCCACGACTGTGCTGCAACACATAGCTCGAATCACATCATCAAGCTCGCCAATGCCACGACCGTGGTGGGTCTCATCAGCAAGAACGACGAGTCAGCATACAGAGAAGAAGCGCAGTGGCTAACGGACTGGTGCAGAGCCAGCAACCTGAATCTGAATGTGAACAAAACAAAAGAGATGGTTGTTGATTTCAGGAGAGCACGGAGCGACCACTCTCTGCTAAACATTGACGGCTCCTCTGTAGAGATCGTTAAGAGTACCAAATTTCTTGGTGTTCACCTGGCGGAGAATCTCACCTGGTCCTTCAACACCAGCTCCATAGCCAAGAAAGCCCAGCAGTGTCTGTATTTTCTGCGAAGGCTGAAAAAGTCCACCTTCCACCCCCCATCCTCAACGCATTCTACAGAGGTTGTATTGAGAGCATCCTGAGCAGCTGCACTTCTGCCTGTTTCGGAAATTTCACCGTCTTGGATCCCAAGATCCTGCAGCTGATAGTGAGGTCAGCTGAAGGGATCATCGGGGTCTCTCTTCCGGCCATTACAGACATTTACACCACACGTTGCATCCGCAAAGCTAACAGCATTGTGAAGGACCCCATGCACCCCTCCTATAAACTCTTCTCCCTCCTGCCATTTGGCAAAAGGTACCGAAGCATTCGGGCTTTCACAACTAGACTGTGTAACAGTTTCTTCCCCCTAGCCATTAGACTCCTCAATACCCAGAGTCTAGTCTGACACCAACCTACACACACACACACACACACACACAACTGAAAACCACTCCACTCCCTTTGCAATTTTTGCTCATTTCTTTCTCAATTCCTGCTAAAACATTGTTTACATTGCTTACATTTACATTTACATTTACATTTACATCATTTATTATTATATTGTAATTTGTCCTTTACTGTGCCTATTGTCTTGTTTATTAATTATTGTACTGTCTTGTACAGTTTTGTGCACTTTACGTAGGTCTGAAGTCTAGTGTAGTTTTGTGTTGTTTCATGTAGCACCATGGTTCTGGAGGAATGTTGTTTCGTTTTTACTGTGTACTGTACCAGCAGTTATGATTGAAATGACAATAAAAGCAGCTTGATTTGAAAAGACTCAAGGCCTCTCTGTCAATCTGTGTATAATTTTTCTCTGCAGTGCTAAGAGAACATGATGGTCATTCACTTCTATCACTCATAACATGAGACATGATAACACCTTACCATAAACTGAAGCACCACAGGCAAGCTTCACTAGATGGTGTGGATCATAATGTGTGAGTACAGTGCTGGTTAATACCAACCCAATACCAAAAGTAGATCATTGACGTTCTGTGGAGAGTGGTCGTGCCGTGTCCTCCTGAAGTCAACAACCACCTCTTTTGTTTTGTTTACATTCAGAGACAGGTTGTTGGCTCTGCACCAGTCCGTTAACCACTGCACCTCCTCTCTGTATGCTGACTCAGCATTCTTGCAGATGAGACCCACCACGGTCGTGACCTCTGTAAAACTTGGGTGTGGCATTTTTATTTAACATTATTTTACCCTTGATATGGTTGGGTTTTCTAATTCTATCCTTGAACACAGCGATGGCATCAGCCAGTACCTTTCTTAATTCAAATTCAGTTGACTCTATTGCAAGGGATGTGCATGCAAATTGTAGATGGATCTTCAATCAAGTTCTAGTTGTTTCAGTCAGTCATGGAACTACAATCCTGGCCTTCCTTTTTTTAACCACTCACAAACCCAATGTGGCTTGTTGGCTGTTGCATTTTACAGTCCTGAATGCCATTCCAACAGGAGTTATCTTTTCTCCAGAATAAGTTCTTAGTTGGATATCTGCAGGCTTCAGTTCAGTATCTTCGAAATAACATTCAAAACTCATTTTGTGGAATGACTGAAACAGCCAAGGCAGTGTTCAATTCCATTTTGTTTAATTTGCTGTTCACTTCTAGCATAAGCCATATTGCTTGCCTCTTGTTAGTTTTCAATTGTAAATCTGAAATCTACTCATTTCTGTTTCCAACATGCTCTTTGTATGTGTCCCTTATTGCATGTTTCACCTTTAAAACCTCCATTAGTCTGGTTTATGTGGGCCACTTCCACAATGGTAACACAATTTATTTGCGAGGGAGGCCTCAATCTAGACACTGCAATTTCATTCACACTCACTTTCATTCCTGACTGCAACTCAATTTTGTCACTGGCCGGTGTTTCGATTGATACAGCGATTTGAACTGCTCTTTTTAATGTGAGTTGTGATTTAGTTAGGAGCGGGTTTTAAATCCTTTCTTGTAAGATTCCACAAACTCTATGGGTGCAGGAAGTAGCACCAATGCAGTCCTCGATGTAGTGTAGGAAGTTTTGTGGTGCAATGCCAACATAGGCTTGGAACATGGACTGTTCCATGCAGTCAACGAAAAGACAGGCACAGATGGAACCTATGTGATGACCATGGTTGAGTCAGGTACAAACGTGTCATTTAAGTATATGGAGGGGGAAAGCTTCGAAGAATATGGGCTGAATGCTGAAAACTAGCTTTAGCTGCATGGCACCATGGTCAGCATTGACTCATTGGCCTGAAGGTCCTGTGTCCACACTGTATTGCTCTAAGACTCTATATATAATGTGTTTAAAGGCAAGAATTATAGCTTAAGCACTGGTGTTCTATTAGAAGAAATGGGAATCTTGTTTAGCTTCAGCTTTCACAGATACTGCTGCCCAGAAGCTTTATTGCAGATTGTCTCTGTGGCAGTTGAGCCAGGAACAGCCAGGTCCTTTTGGCATCTGTAAAAGGAAGCTTGTACAAGAGCTGCAAAGAGATCATGAAGGGTGAATACAGGACAGACTGTGTTAGCAATTGCAAGTGCGCAAATATTTTTTAACACCTTCACAAGATTCATCAAATCAGTGAAGGGATGGGTATCTTCAGAGACCTTGTAAATCACAATGCCTCGTGCATGATCCACCTCTATCTGCTCATAATGAGATAATGAAAATAGAACTAAATTGAATGGCTAATCAGGAGCAAAATCTAGAAAAAAAAGTCCCGAACCAGCACTATGCTAGCTTCCCATCTTTCTCCCTCTCTCTTTCTCACCCTCTCCTTCTCCTTTTTGCCCTCGTTCTCTATGTATCTCTCGCTTTCTCCTTCTCCCTCTTTCTCTTCCTTCTATACACATCCTCCTCGATCACCTGTGACTCTGGTTTGAATTTGGGTTCCATGGACCATCCTGATGCAAAATTGCACATTGGCATATTGATAGGACTCATCTTACACATCATCATTCCGACTTTAACCTTATTTAAATAGAGGCTAATTAACCCTTGCCCACTCTTCTCCAATCCATTATCTTCTCTCCCCACAAAATCCCATATTTCAAATACAGATTTTCCCATATTCGGAGAATATTCTGTTCCCTGAACTCCCAATAAATGATTCATATTTCAGATTTCCTGCCTAATCTTAGTCACTATTTCATGGGTATCAAGCTCTCGATATTAGCATTCCCCCTTTTTGTAATTATATGTGACATTTCTGCACAGCCATCATATACAGAAAAAAACAAGTCATTTAACCTTTAAGTTTTCCAATATTTCCCATGTAAATTTAATGTCTCCACTCTCTGTGCACTTGAGACTCATATTCAGAATCAGTATTAATATCTCTGGCATATGTCCTGAAATCTGTTAATTTTACGGCAGCAGTAAATTTAAATACAAGTTATTAAAAAAATAGAGAAAATAACTGAGCTACAGTAAGTACCTGTATGTTTATTAACTAGGTAAGTTAAAATAAGTAGTGGAAAAATAACGGAAATTAAAAAAAAGTAATAAGGTTGTGTTCATGGTTTCAACGCCCATTTAGAAATCAGATGTCAGAGGGGAAGAAGCTGTTTCTGAATCACTGACTGTGTGCATTCAGGCATCTGTACCTCCTTCCTGATGGTAACAGTGTGAAGAGGACATGTCCTGAGTGGTGGGGGTCCTTAATGATGGATGCCACCTTCCTAAGGCTCCACTCCTTAAAGATATTTCGGATACTATAGAGGCTGCTATCTATGATGGAGCGGACTAATTTTACAAGTTTTTGCAAATTATTTTGATTTTGTGCAGTAGCTCCCCTTCCTGTGCGCCCCCCCACCCCCACACCATACCAGATGGTGGTGCAGCCAGTCAGAATGCTCTCCACGGGACATTTGTAGAAGTTTCCAAGTGTTCTAGTTAACAAACCAAATTTCTTCAAACTCCTAATGAAATATAGCTGTTGTCTTCCATTCATTGCTTGCTGAAATGAACTGTAATTACATTTCTCTGCTTTGCCACATCTCTTCTTGTCTTTCTAACTTCCACTGCAAAGTGATTTTTGGCATTTATTGAAACTGAATTTGCTTCAGCATTGGCTATCAGTTCGCTCTACCCTACACCACCAACTCACTCATCTGTGAGCTCATAACTGAGCAGTGAGTTGCATTGAAAACAGGCAAAACAAAAAGAGTATCTTCAAAATATTGCATGGCAATATGCTTCCTGTAGAATTAAGATTCAACATTTGTAAAGGTGAGTATTGAGATAGGTGGGACGGCAACCATTAACAGAAGTTACAGGACATGTAACTACCAGACCTAAATTATTTTGACCCATTTTAAAGAAAAAGCAAAACATGCTTGTGCATGAATCACAAAAGGTTGGTTTGCAGGTGCAGCCGGCTATCAAAAAGGCAAATGGAATGTTGGCCTTCATTGCTCGAGGGATTGAATTTAAGAGCAGGAGGTTATGCTGCAACTGTACAGGGTACTGGTGAGGCCACACCTGGTGTACTGTGTGCAGTTCTGGTCTCCATACTTGAGGAAGGATGTACTGACTTTGGAGGCGGTGCAGAGGAGGTTCACCAGTTTGATTCCAGAGATGGGGGGGTTAGACTATGAGGAGAGATTGAGTGGCCTGGAACTGTACTTGCTGGAATTCAGAAGAATGAGAGGAGATCTTATACAACATATAAAATTATGAAAGGGATAGATAAGACAGAGGCAGGAAAAGTTGTTTCACTGGAGACTGGAACTAGGGAGCATAGCCTCAAGATTCGGGGGAGTAGATTTAGGACAGAGATGAGGAGGAACTGCTTTTTCCAGAGGGTGGTGGTTCTGTGGAATTCTCTGCCCAACGAAGCAGTGGAGGCTCCCTCAGTAAATATATTTAAGACAAGGTTAGATAGATGTTTTGCACAGTAGGGGAATTAAGGGCTATGGGGAAAAGGCAGGTAGGTGGAGATGAGTCCATGGCCAGATCAGCCATGACCTTATTGAATGATGGATCCGGCTCAATGGGACAAATGGCCTACTCCTGCTCCTATTTTGAATGTTCTTATATTCTTGTGCATTAAAATGGCACCTGTTCTAATCACACAACAGCCTGAATTGCTAAATGACCAATGAAATACTTTAGAAGTGGCACTGTAAGAATGCAAATTTGATCATAAGAAGTATCCACAACAACAATGTGATCACCACCAGACAACGTGTTTTACTATTGCCGATTGAGGGATATGTATGGCACAACACACCCTAATAATTTCTCTGTTTTCAAAATAGTGCCAAGAGACCTCTGACATTCATGGGGGAGAGCACGAGTCTTCATTTAATGTTTCATCGAACAATGATTTCACTGGGGTGAAGTGTATAGTCAACTACATTCACATCACTGCACTCTATGTGTTAGCTCTGCCCTAAAGCAGAGCTCAAAGGAATTCAAGCAGTCAATTGCCTCAGCAACCTGTTCAGGTGCTCTTGCTATCTTCGGTTCCTACCCTACCTATAAACCAACAGCAGAGTATTTTGCCACTGATGGATTTTGTCATGTACTAACTTTTTAAATTATGCAGAGTGCCTGAGTTGGGAGCAGAGGATCTGCAATTAAATGATGAGAAAATGCCTTCATTATCACCCTTGCTGTTTCCCCACCATGCAAGGATGTTACATTTTCTATTTATCTCAAAGGAGAAAGACACACATGTAATGTGATGATGGGATTAAGGAGAATGTAAGTGTATGCTTTAATACCATCTGCAACTAATAAGGACAACAAATAGGAGTAGAACAACACACATCAAAGTTGCTGGTGAATGCAGCAGGCCAGGCAGCATCCCTAGGAAGAGGTACAGTCGACGTTTCGGGCCGAGACCCTTCGTCGGGACTAACTGAAAGAACAGCTAGTAAGAGATTTGAAAGTGGGAGGGGGAGGGGGAGATCCAAAATGATAGGAGAAGACAGGAGGGGGAGGGATGGAGCCAAGAGCTGGACAGGTGGTTGCCAAAAGGGATATGAGAGGATCATGGGACAGGAGGCCCAGGGAGAAGGAAAAGGGGGAGGGGGGGAAAAACCCAGAGGATGGGCAAGAGGTATAGTCGGAGGGACAGAGGGAGAACAAGGAGCAAGAGAGAAAGAATGTGTGTATATAAATAAATAACAGATGGGGTACGAGGGGGAGGTGGGTCATTAGCGGAAGTTAGAGAAGTCAATCTTCATGCCATCAGGTTGGAGGCCACCCAGACGGAATATAAGGTGTTGTTCCTCCAACCTGAGTGTGGCTTTATCTTTACAGTAGAGGAGGCCATGGATAGACATATCAGAATGGGAATGGGATATGGAATTAAAATGTGTGTCCACTGGGAGATCCTGCTTTCTCTGGCGGACACAGCATAGGCGTTCAGCAAAACGATCTCCCAGTCTGCGTCGGGTCTCGCCAATATATAGAAGGCCACATCAGGAGCACCGGATGCAGTATATCACCCCAGCCGACTCACAGGTGAAGTGTTGCCTCACCTGGAAGGACTGTCAATTTGCCGTAGATCCCATGTATCTTAATCTTCTGGATTAGCCTCCCATGAGGGACTTTGTCAAACGCCTTACCAAAATCCAAGTAGACATTATCCACTGCCCTACCTTCATCGGTCTCTCTCGTCACCTTGTCAAATATTACAATCAAGTTGGTAAGATACAACCTACCCTGCACAAAGCCATGCTGTTTCTCCCTAAGTAGGCCATGGGTTTTCAAATGCTCCAGATGCAGCAGAGATAGAGGAATTGCGAGAAGGGGATGGCATTTTTGCAAGAGACAGGGTGAAAAGAGGAATAGTCCAGATAGTTGTGAGAGTCAGTAGGCTTATAGTAGACATCTGGAGAGAGGGGGATGCCGAGAATGAGCTGCCTGGCATGGTGGTAGAGGCAAATACATTAGGGGTTTTTAAGAGACGTTTAGATAGGCACATGAATGTGAGGAAGATGGAGGGATATGGATATTGTGTGGGTAGGAGGGATCAGTGTTTGGGTATTTTTGATCTGCTTTTTAGCTGGTTCGGCAAAATATTGTAATCCAAAGGGCCCGTTCCTGTTCTGTACTGTTCTATGTTTTATGTTCTATGTTCTTTGTTCTATGTTCTACAGAATATCCGCTCTTGGACTTACTGTACTTTTGTTGCTACAGTTCCATATGGATGATCGAGCAGAGTCAACAGTATAAACGGTGAGTAGCTGGCAATAGCAATATCTTTGAAAATCAAGAGTACTTACTTAATTCTCCCTTGTTGGAGGTGACCTTGTGTGGCACTTCTGTGACGTGTTTTATGGCTTTCTCATGTTCCTTTATTTGTGTTCTTTCTCTTTCTCTGGTAATATTGTTTTGTTCTGTGTGTGAGATGTGGGAATTCCGGGAGATCTGCAGCCTCCCAGGTAACCACATCTGCACCAGGTGCACCAAGCTGCAGCTCCTCAGTGAACGTGTTGAGGAACTGGAGCTGCAGCTTGATGACCTTTGACACATGAGGGAAACTGAGCAAGTGATAGATAGGAGCTGCAGGGAGGTAGTCACCCATAGGTTGCAGGAGGCAGATAACTGGGTGACTGTCAGGAGAAGGAAGGGAAATGGGCAGCCAAAGCAGAGATCCCCGTGGCTATTTTCCTCAATAATAAGTACACCACTTTGGATACTGTTGAGGGGGATGAGCTACTAGGGGGAGCTGCAGCAGCTAGGTCTCTGGCACTGAGTCTGCTGCTGTGGTTATAAAGAGAACAGACGTGGAGAAGACTGCAGTAGTGGTAGGAAATTCCATAGTCAGAGGAACAGAGAGGAGGTTCTGCAGTTGCAATAGAGTCATGCAGATTGTATGTTGCCTCCTAGGTGCCAGGGTCAGCAACGTCTCAGATCAGATCTAAAATAGGAGGGTGAGCAGCCAGAAGTCTTGCTACATATTGGCACCAATGCAATGGACAGGAAAGATGATGAGGTCCTCAAGAGAGATTCTAGGGAGCAAGGTAGAAAGCTGAAAAACAGGATCTCCAGGGTAGCAATCTCTGGATTGCTGCCCATGCCAGGCACCAGTGAGGGCAAGAATAGGATGATCTGGCAGATTAATGCATGGCTCAGGAACTGGTGCAGGGGGCAGGGTTTAAAATTTATGGATCAATGAGATCTCTTCAGAGGATGTTACGAGCTGTACAAAAGGAAGAGGTTACACCTGAACCTGAGGGGAACCAATATCCTTGCAGCCAAGTTTGATAGAGCTGTTTGGAAGGGTTCAAGTTCATTTGGCAGGGAGATGGGAACTGGAGTGATAGTGCTGAGGATGGAGTAGTTGGTTTACAACTCAGAGGCAGTGTGTAGTGAGACTGCTAGCAAGGAGAGGGTGGCAACAGGGCAATGTAACAGGCAGACAAATTGAAATGGGTAAATTCTGGACTGAAGATGTTATTCTAGAATGCATGCAGTTTACAGAATAAGGAAGATGAGCTTGTACCACAGTTACAGATTGGTATGCGTAATATTGTGGGCATCACAGCATTGTAGCTGAAAGAAAATTATATCTGGGAGCTTAACGTTGAAGGATACACATTGGATCAAAAAGACAGGCAGGCAGGCAGAGGGGGTGGGATGACTCTGTTGGTAAAAAAAAAATAACCATTAGATCAGAAGCTGTAGAATTATTGTCAGTACAGCTAAGAAATTGCATATGTAAAAGGAATGTGATGGGAGTTATGGACAGACCTCTGAATATAAGCAAAAATATGGTCTACAAATTACAATGGGAAATAGAAAATGTGTATCAAAAGGGCAATATTACAATAGTCATGTGGGATTTTAATATGCAGGTTGATTGGGAAAATTAGGTTGGTGCTGGATCCAAAGAAGGGTAAATTCTAGAATGCCTATGAGATGGTCAGTAATAATAGTATGACAGAAATAACCCTGCAATTTGAGAAGAAGCAGCTAAACTCAGATAAATCAGTATTATAGTGGACTAAAGGGAATTACAAAGGCATGAGAGAGGAGCTGATCAAAATTGATTGGTAGGGATTGCCAGTAGGGATGATGACAGAGCAGCAACGGCTGGAATTTCTGGGAGAATTCGGAAGGTGCATGATAGATGCTTTCCAAAGAAGTAGTATTCTAAAGGAAGGATGACACAACTGTGGTTGACAAGAGAAGTCAAAGCCAACATAGAAGCCAAAGAGAAAGTATAAAATAGAGCAAAAATTAGTGCGGAGCTTTTAAAAACCAACAAAAGGCAACTAAAGAAGTCATAACGATGGAAGAGATGGATTCCGAAGGTAAGCTAGCCAATAATATTAAAGAGGATATCAAAAGTTTCTTCAGATATACAGTGTCTATCAAACGTATTCGCCCCTTCCCACCCCACCCCACCCCCGGAAGTTTTCATGTTTTATTGTTTACAACGTTAAATTGCAATGGATTTAATTTAGCTTTTTTGACACTGATTAACAGAAAAAAACTTTTGTGTCAAAGTGAAAACAGATCTCTACAAAGTGATCAAAATTAATTACAAATATAAAGCAAAATAATTGAATGCATAAGTATTCACACCCTTTAATACGACACACCGAATCATCACTGGTGCAGCCATTTGGTTTTAGAAGTCACATAATTACTTAAATGGAGATCTGTGTGAAGTCAAGGTGTTTCAATTGATTGTAGGAAAAATACACATCTATCTGGAAGGTCCAACTGCTGGTGAGTCAGTATCATGGCAAAAACTACACCAGAAGGACAAAAGAGTACTTTAAGCAACTCTGTGAAAAATCTATTGAAAAGCACAAGTCAGAAGATGGATTCAAGAAAACTTCCAAGTCACTGAATAGCCTTTGAGTACAGTAAGTCAATCATCAAGAAATGGAAAGATTATAGAACAGCTGTAAATCTGCCTTGAACAGGCCATCCTCAAAAACTTAATGACTGTGCAAAAAGGGGACTAGTGGGGGAGGCTACCAAGAGACCTATGACAACTCTGGAGGAGTTACAAGCTTCAGTGGATGATATGGGAGAGACTGCACATACAACTGTTGCTGGGTGCTTCATCAGTTGCAGCTTTATGGGAAAGTGGCCAAGAGAAAGCCACTGTTGAAAAATAAACTCACATGAAATCTTGACTAGAGTTGCCATGTGGGAGAATCAGAAGTCAACTGGAAGAAGGTTCTATGGTCTGATGAAACCAAAATTGACTTTATTGGCCATTAGACTAAGTGCTATGTTTGGCATAAGCACATCATGAAAAACACACCATCCCTACCGTGAAGCATGTTGGTAGCTGCATCATGCTTTGGGGATGCTTCAATGCAGCAGGCCCTGGAAGACTTGTGAAGGTAGAGGGTAAAATGAATGCACAAATACAGGGAAACCCTGGAGAAAAGCCTATATAGTCTGCAAGAGAACTGTGACTTGGAGAAGATTTGTTTTCCAGCAAGACAATGACCCCAAGCATAAAGCTAAAGCTACACAGGATTAGCTTAAAAACAACAAAATTAATATCCTGGAGTGGCCAAGTCAGAGTGAAGACCTCAATCCTATTGAGAATTTGTGGCTGGACTTGAAAAGAGCTACTCACTCGTGTAATCTGACAGAGCTTGAGCAGTTTTGTAAAGAATAGGGAAAAATGCAGTGTCCAGATGTGCAAAACTGATGGAGACTTATCCACACAGACTCAAGGCTGTAATTGCTACCAAAGGTGCATCTACTAAATACTGACTCGAAGGGGACGAATACTTATGCAATCAATTACCTTGTGTTTTATATATCTAATTAATTCAGATCACTTTGTAGAGATCTGTTTTCATTTTGAAATGATGGAGTCTTTTTCTGTTGAGCAGTGTGAAAAAATCAAATTAAATCCATTATGATTCATTGTGGTAAAACAAAAAAACATGAAATCTAAGGGGAGGGGTGAATACTTCTTATAGGCACTGTATAAAGTGTGAAAAAATAGGTAAGAATAGATTTTGGACCACTAGAAAACAGTGCTGGAGAAGTAGTAATGGGGGACAAGGAAATGGCAGGTGAAGTAATTAAGTGTTTTGTATCAGTTTTCACTGTGGAAGGCACTAGCAGTATGCCAGAAGTTTGAGAGTATTATGGGGGAGAAGTATGTGAAGTTACCATTATTAGGGAAAATATTCTTGGGAAATTGAAAGGTCTGAAGGTAAATAAGTCACCTGGTGCAGATGGTCTATACCCCAGCATTCTGAAAGAGGTGGTAGAAGAGATTGTGGAGGCATTGGTAATGATCTTTCAAGAATCACTTCATTCTGGAATGGTTCTGGCAGACTGGAAAATTTCAAATGTAATTCCACTCTTCAAGAAGGGAGAGAGGCAGGAAAAAGGAAACTATAGGCCAGTTAGTCTGACCTCAGTGGTTGGGAAGATGTTGCAGTAGATTGTTAAGGATGTGGTTTTGGCGTATTTGGAGACATGTAATAAGATGGGCTATAGTCAGCATGGTTTCCTTAATTCTTTGATGAAATAACATGCAGGATAGACAACAGAGAATTTTTGGATGTTGTGTACTTGGATTTTCAGAAGGACTTTAACAAAGTGCCACATATGAGGCTGATAAAAACAGCTAACAGCCATTTGAATTACAGGAAAGATATTACCATGGATAAAGCATTGGCTTATTAGCAGGAGGCAAAGAGTGGGAATAAATGGAACCTCTTCTGGTTGGCCCAGTGACTAGTGGTGTTCCAGAGAGGTCCGTGTTGGGATCGCTACTTGTTACGTTATATGTCAATGATTTAGATGACAGAATTGATGGCTTTGTGGCCAAATTTTCAGATGATACAAAGATGGGTGAAGGGGCAGGTAGATCTGAGAAAAACCGAGAGACTACAGAAGGACTTAGATAGATCAGGAGAATGAGCAAAGAAGTGGCAAATGGAAAATTCAAGAAGGTGCAATGGGACTTAGGAGTCTTCATGCAGGATTCCCTAAAAGTTAATTTGCAGTTTGAGTCTGTGGTGAGGATGGCAAGTGTGATATTAGCATTCATTTTGAGGGGGACTAGAATATAAAAGCAAAGATGTAATGTTGAGGCTAATAAAGCACTAGTGAGGCCTCACTTGAAGTATGGTGAGCAGTTTTAGGCCCTTATCAAAGAAAGGATGTGCTGACATTGGAGAGGGTTCAAGGAGGTTCATGAAAATAATTTTGAGATTGAAAGGCATTTCTTATGAGGAGCATTTCATGGCCCTGAGCCTCTGTTCACTGGAATTCAGAAGAATGAGGGGTGACCTCATTGACACTTATTGAATGGCGAAAGGCCTTGATTCAGTAGATGTGGAGATGAAGTTTCCTTTACAGTGCGAGAGTCTAAGACCAGAGGACACAACCTCAGAGTAGAGGGACATCCTTTTAGAATGGAATTTCTTTAGCCAGAGAATGGTGAATCTGTGGAATTCTTTGCCACAGGTGACTGTGGAGGCCAAGTCATTGGGTATATTTAAGGCAGACGTTGATAGATTCTTGGTTAGGCAAGGCATAAAGGGATACGGGTAGAAGACAGAAGATTGGGGCTAAGAGGGAAAATGGACCAGCCATGATGAAATGACGGAGCAGACTCAATGGGCCAAATAGCCTAATTCTGCTACTATGTCTTGTGGTCTGATATATCAATCAGGTGGCTTCAAGAACAGATTATTCACATGCTTTGGCATCACCCTATTGAAGTTATTCACTTTGTCCTTTCTACTCCTACCTTCACCATCTCTGCAGTATAATATCTTTTTTCTCTCTTTTCTTCCCCCACTTCTAGTAAAAATGTTCCATCCTGAAATATTAACTGCTTCTCTTTCTACATTTGCTGCTTGGCATGCTGAGTGCTTCAAGTCATTTCCATACTTATTTCACTGAATCTTTCTACCTGCTTCTTTGTTCTTGAGTTCGAATAACTTACTTTCTTTCTTTCAAATGAAATAACATCCATGACAGAAGGATGAATATCAGTTCATTACACCTACTTTGCTGATTCTGATAATCTTTCAGGTCTGGTTTGGTTTTTGATGGAGAGCAATAAAAATGGAACTCAAAACTCAAGAAAGGAACTCAAATTGAACTTAAAAATGCTGATGCCTTAAAGATGTGATCACTGCAGTATCATTCTGATATTATCCGACAACAAGAAGCCAATAACAAAAGTCAAAGTTCACATGATTGCTAAATTGTAAGCTCTCTTTATCAGTCCCCATGGTCTTGTGTTGATTTTTTGCAAAGCTGAGTTGATGAACATCCTCTGTGGATTCCACAAGATTCTCCACACATTCCATCTATCAGCTTCCCAAGTGGAAGAGCTGCTGAAGTTCTCTATTTAAGGGCACAATGTCTGTATGCCTCTCTCAACACAACTGTCCTATCTGGAACCCTCTGTCTGATTTGTCTGGGAGCTCCTGCAAAGCCTGCTTAGGCCTGGATCTTAACGAGTATTTCACGTTGCAGACACATGTAGTTGGGTTAACCCACTTAATACTAATCATTATTTGCAGCTTCCGTTCCCAAGGAATAATATGTTGAATTGCAATATAATTGCAAATTCTTCTTTTCAATCTGTTTCAAAGAGAATCATCATTCCACCAACTGGATCTCCATTTGTTTATAAACACATAATTTATTAACCTGAATCAACATGTTACAACATTCCTAGCTAGAACAGAAGCTGTGTCTCTTCCCTATTTTGTCAAAAGCTTGCCAAAATAGCTTATAGATCAATGTATAAACTTTGGCACACAGAGTATAGCGTGTGTATGGATTGGGCAACCAGAGAAAGTGTTTGAGGCAAATACAATGACAACATTCAAATGACATTTTGATAAGTTCATGGACAGGAAGTGTTTAGGGGGATATAGACCAAACACAGGCAAATGGTTCTTGATTGGTGGCCATCATGGTGAGAATGGATGAGTTCAGCTCAAAGGCATGTTTCCATGTTTGCTGTAAAGTCAGTAGCTCTTTAAATATGTAATTCATATTGTCTAGATCTATGAGCCAAAGTAAGGCTGAATTGGCTCATTTGTTCTAAATAACAATTGTGTAATACAAAAATTTAATTACATTATATTATATGTATTACACTTTAAATCCATTGGGTCAATTCTGTTGGCTTTCCTAAGTATAAAAGTGCGGTAGTGTATGAATAATGAGGTACTAAAGTGCAAAGGATAATAACTAAATTATCTCTTGTAAGGTAAAACTAGGCCAATTAGCCCATTGGAAAACATTTATTAAGACTGCAGAACTAATGAAATCAAATATTTAAGCAACATATCAATTAGAATCGGTCACAGCAATTAACAGAGGAGGATTTTGGGCAATCAAAAATTGCAGGTATATACTAAGTGGGGTAATTTTTTTTACAGAGTGTGCGAGGTGCCTGGGATGTGCAGCCAGGGTGATAGTGGAGGTAAATATGAGAGGTGTTTAAGAGGCTCTTAGCAGGCACATGCATGTGCAAAGAATGGAGGAATTTGTGTAGGCAGAAGGGACTTGTTTGGCTTGGTTAGGCTAGTTAGCCTTTTATTTACTAGTTTAATTAGTTCCGCACAACTTTGCAGGCTGAAGAGTGTGTTCCTGTGCTGCACTTTTCTAAGTACTTTGTTCTAAACAGGTAATGCAATTCAGTGGGAAATTAAGGAGTTGATTAGTGTCAAGTGCAGACAGGGAACAATAACAAAATGGGTGTTGTATCCATCCATCCATCCAAACAATCTGGAGTCCACAGACCTGTTCAACTAATGGCAGGGGTCTTTGACATTTTTTTTAAAAAGTTTGGGAACCCCTGATCTAAAGTGAAAAAATCCTGATTAAATGCCATGTTCAATTTAGATTAGATTAGATTAGATTCAACTTTATTGACATTGTGCCAAGTACAGATACAAAGCCAATGAAATGCATTTAGCATCTGACCAGAAATGCAAAGAATAGTGTTATTTACAAAATAACTGCAAATAAAAAAAGTGCTACAGCACACAAATATAAAAGTACTGAGACAGTACAATATGGATGCAATACTGCTTAGCGCTGTGATGAGAGGTTCAGCAGTGTCACAGCCTCAGGGAAGAAGCTCTTCATGTGCCTGCTGGTGCAGGAGCGGAGGTTTCTGTAGCGCCTACCGGATGGGAGGAGAGTAAAAAGTCCGTGGTTAGGGTGAGATGCATCCTTGATCATGCTTCTCACCCTGCCCAGGCAGCATTTATGGTAGATGTTCTCAATGGTGGGCAATTGGGTGCCGATAATCCACTGGCCAGTTTTCACTACACGCTGGAGTGCTTTGCAGTCCAATATGGGACAATTGCCATACCACACTGAAATACAGTTGGTGAGCATGCTCTCAATGGTACAGCGGTAATAGTCCATCAGTATCCTGGTACAGAGGTGAGCTTTCTTCATGTTCTGCAGGAAATAAAGGTGCTGTTGCGCCTTTTTGATCAGGATGGAGTTGTTCAGGGACCAGGTGAGATCCTCGGAAATATGGAAACCAAGGAATTTGAAGCTTGATACATGCTCCGCTACAGTTCCGTTGATGTAGATGGGGATGTGAGTGTGACTTCTGGCCTGCCTGAAGTCCACAATGATCTCCTTGGTCTTCTGGGTGTTAAGGGCCAGGTTGTTGTCAGCACACCATGCAACCAGGTGCTGGACCTCATCCCTGTAGGCCGTCTCTTCATCCCCTCTGATCAGACCAACCACCGTGGTGTTGTCTGCGAACTTGATTATGGAGTTAGAACCATGTACAGGAATGCAGTCATAGGTGAAAAGGGAGTACAGAAGAGAGCTCAGCACACAGCCTTGAGGCACGCCATTTGTGTGGTCTCGGGTGTTTTCTGACAAGTGTGGCTCTGGAAAGCAGTCTGCTTTAATCTTTGACCTATTATCAAAGATGTTATCAATAGCAATACAATCATGCAGAAAGAAATTATGTGCAAATATCTGCTGTTGCCACTCACAGTATGATAGTGGCCATGTTCTCCCACATAAGTAAAATGCAAGAGCTGGCTAGATGCACAATAGCTCATTTCAGCAAAGCTATATGGATTTTCCTTTGATGCAGGGTGTTAGATTCACAGTGAAAAGAGTACTCTTTTTCACATCAGCTCACTTACAAGATTTACATCCAAATCAATTCCAAATACATACATCTGTGCATTTTAATACTACAGACTATCCATTAATTGCAACTGTGCTCAGCAACATTGAGGTGCAATCGAATTTGAAAAATAGTATCTGTACGCCACTATGGAAATGATTAACGCACGTGGATTTGGCTAAGTGCGGAACTTTAGGTTTCCTTGTTCGAGCCTAAGCATACATACAATAAAGCTCATTTCTTCTATTGACAAATGAATATTAATTTAGACAAGCTACTAAGGCAGATTTCTACTGCACTCTGGTCTTGACCAACAAGATCATTTTCACTAGCAGCATAACATTCTTATTGATGCATTAATACATATTACATGGAACAATGAAAGAATTTTCCAGTGGACAGAGGGAGGAGGAAATCAGTGATGCATAGCACAATCAACCTATCTGAACAGTGCCAACACTGAGCAACTATGCCCCATGTGCCAGAAAAAGCAGGATCTCCTGATAGCCATCTATTTCAATACTTCCTATTCCCATTCCGACATGTCAGTCCATGACCCTTCTACTGTCACGATGTAGTCCATCTGGGTAGCCTCCAACCTGATGGCGTGAACATTAATTTCTTGAACTTCCAGTAACGTCTCCTCCCCCTTCACCATTCCCATACCTGTTTTCCTCTCTCACCTTACCGTATCTCCTTACCTGCCCGTCACCTCTCTCTGGTTCTCCTCCCTCATCTCTTTTTTTCATGGTCTTCTACCCTTTCCTATCAGTTCCCCCCTTCTCCAGCCCTTTATCTCTTTCACCTATCAGCTCCCCAGCTCTTTACTTCAACCCTCCCCTTCTCCTAGTTTCACCTATTGCCTACCACCGTGTACTTCTTCCTCCCCTCCCCCCACCTTTTTCTCTAACTTCTCATCTCTTTTTCCAGTCCTGATGAAGGGTCTCGGCCCGAAGTGTTGACTGTTTACACTTTTCCATAGGAGCTGCCTGGTCTGCTAAGTTCTTCTAGCGTTTTGTGTGTGTTGCTTGGATTTTCAGCGTCTGCTGATTTTTCTCATCTTTGTGATAGGTGAAAAGCCAAGTAGGTGGGAAAGGTGAAGGGCTGGAGAGGAAGGAATGTGATAGGAGAGGAGAGTGGACCATAGGAGAAAGAGAAGGAGGAGCGTACACAGGGGGAGATGATAAGCAGGTGAGAAGAAGTAAAAGGCCACAGTGAGAATAGAAGAAGAGAGGAGGGAGAGGGAACAGAAGTATGACAACATGTTAGCCCTTGCCATTATCCCATATAGACTCAAGCTGTGGAAGCTGGTAGTCTATTCTTCTGCACCAATATTATAACAACCCTTTCAATTTAGTCAGATCTTACAATCATGGATGTGACAGCTGAGGTCACTTAATGGTGACCAGAAGGGATAAAAGATTAGCTGATTTTGACTTTCATTATCACATAAAAAGACAAAAGAAGGAAACAGTACTTAAAGTTGCTTTTGATGTCCTGCAAACAATTTTTGCAAATTGCGATGTCCTATCAAAATGAGTAAGTGTCAGCTCACTCACCACTTCCCTGAACAGTATGGCACGTGCAGATTGCACTGAGAATTATCCAAAGATATTCTAGTTTGTAAAGGTCTGCTGCAGGCCTTCACTATCCACTGTATACAAAAAACTGCAACTGACTACTCTTTTGGACATCATTTTGTAAAGATTTATAAAGAATGTACACTCACAGAAGGTTTAAAAGAAGAATTTTTTTTAGGCAGAGTAATTGAAAATTAATGTTGATATAACAGCACCAGAACTTTGCTTTGTACATACTGATACAAGTATCAGATCATGTAACCACCCACTTGTACCTCAAGCCACACTGCACTCGACCACTTCAACAGCTGGTTACAAATAACATTGACAGAAGTCCAGAAGTGCATTAATACCTTATCCTCATGCATGGGTGACCTTAAATGGAGCAGAACACATGTGAGAAACTGGAAAGAAATTGTCTTTGTTTCAATCAGGTAACCAATAGCAGCATCATAGAAATCCTATTATATGAGGAAAAGAGTGGAGTGAAGCAACTGATAGTGAATTGCAGTAACTTTTTACAGAAAGTGTCAGATAATAACCCAAACTGGAGACTGATTTTGTTAGGAGAAAATGTGATTGAACATAAAAGTGACTGCTAATTTTCTTTTGTATCTTTCACACTTCCTATTTATTAGGAGACCATTTGTCCCACTCTTTACTAGCTCCCAGCAGTGCAATCCCATTACTTTTGTTTCTCCTTTCCTTATTTCCCTTTAGCCTTGCAACCTCTGACACCACTAAACCTCAATCCAGATAGTCTACAATACCACACAAAATGCTGGAGAAGCTCTGCCGGTCAGGCAACATCTATGGAGGGAAATAAACAGTTGATGTTTTGGGCTGAGACCCTTCCTAGGACTGGGAAGAAAGGGGGCAGGAGCCAGAATAAAAGGGTGGGAGAAGGGGAGTAGCGCAAACTGGTAGATTGTAGATGAGCCAAATGTGTAGACGTTGGGGGGGCAGGGAGTGGGAATGATAGGAGAAATTGGGAAGTGATGTGCGGAAGAAGCTAAAGGCCTGAAGAAGGTGGAATCCGTTAGAAGAGGACAGTAGACAAGGGAATAAAACGAAAGCAAGTAGGAAACCAAAGGGAGGAAGGTCTGCCCATTATTCTATGCAGCTTTCGACTACAGACAATGCAATTAATTATTAACATAGTTTTCCAAATGTCTTTTTTTTGTATTATATTTATTTTATAATTTGTCATGTGCTCTCAGTTTCTTTACTATTTTCTAACTCCTTATCAGTAACTTGTATGATAAAAATAGAATATGCTGGGATTATATTTGTGAAGAGAGAATCTCACCGAGTATCTCAAGTGGATGGCCTTTCATTAGAATTAGAAGAAACTAGAGATGTCAACAATGTTAAAGCACTGAAAGGGGTTGGAGGAATAAAGGAGATAGAGTAAAAAGCGTGCAAAGTTAAATGACAATAGAGATAATGGGATAATTTAAGTGAAGATAATAATTCATTTACATTGTTGCTTTAGTTAAGAAGGGCAGTTGGTGATTTTACATCAGTGGTGGGGATATTATTGGAGCAGATTCTTAAGCACAAGGTTTACTTGCATTTGGGAAGGCACGGACTTGCTAGCATGGCTTTGCATTGGGGAAGTCGTATCTTACAAAACTTTAGAGTTCTTTGAGGAGGTGATGAAGATGATTGACAAAGGTAGAGCAGTGCATATCGTCTAATCACAAAAGAGAAAATCTGCAGATGCTGGAAATCCAAGCAACACACACAAAATGCTGGAGGAATTCAGCAGGCCGGGCAGCATCTATGAAAAAGTGTACAGTCTAGGTTTTGGGCCTAGAACCAGTCCTGATGTAAGGTCTCAGCCCAAAACGTCAATTGTACTTTTCCATAGATTCTACCTGGCCTGCTGAGTTCCTCCAGTATTTTGTGGATATTGTCTATGTACCTGTTTAGTTAACCATTTAATGAGATCCTGATCCAGAAGATGAAGTCACATAGCATCCCTGGTGAGTTGGCAGGTTGGATTCAAAACTAGCTTACTTATAGAAGACAGAGTAATGGAAGGGGGGTGTTATTCTGACTGAAGTTAATACTTTCAGGCCAATTCAGCAATCCAGTACTTTGCTGTCTCTAAGAAGGTTTTGGGAGGTGAGTGGCCTCAAGGCCAAGAAGCTTAGCTCATGATAGACTCCATATCTCGCCGATTAAGTGTCGAGTAAAATTGAAACATCGAGACAAGTGCAGAAGACAAGCGAGTGTTCAGCGCTGTTACGTACCCTGTAACTGGGTTGCCAAACCAGCAGAAATGGATCACTCAGTTGGAGTCTGGATTACTAGAACTAAGAAAGTTTTATTGAAGAAACGAGCAACACAGTACTCTAATCAAAAGGATAATAAATGCAACAGTTCAGCAATGATAAACATACATGTACACAGAATTAAGATAACAGGATTAATCAAGCTCTATCGTTGTCTAGGGGTAAATGACCAGTTTCAAAGTGACACAAAGTTCAGTTCAATTTAGTTCAGTTCAGTTCGCAGTAATTGCTGCCGTGGTGATGGACAGTGGGGAGAAGGAGAGAGAGAGCAAAACGAATGAATATTCAAGGCTTCCACACAGACCTTCGCGGTCAGCTTTCGGGCGAGTCCTTTGTGATGTCATCTGAGGTCACCAACCGTGACCCCTCCGTTTCCAGATACGATCGTTTCTCTGCGGTGAACCCAGCACCCAGGCAAGGGTGGACACACACCAGGTTCCCGCCGATCGTGCCTTTCCACCCTGTGCGTCTATGGCCCCGTACTTCCCACCAACTTGTGAGAGACGTATCACTTCCAGGGTCTTGTTACCTCGGGTGTCGTGTGTGTGTCCTGCCTTAGTGAACCTGTCCCTTTTTATCCCCCTGCTGGGGTATCGCCTGTCCATCACTTCAAACAGTTCAGGGTTCAAAGGGGTACCCGCTCTTGACAGCTCTCCTTCCTTCATTAACATCTCCAAGTGCTGCTCCATTGTTTTCCTTATCTCTCTCTCTCCTGAAGACAGGTGGCAGACCAACTGCTGATTCCACTGGTGCCAGCACAGGCCAGCTAACATCTTAATCTATGTGTATTCTCATCACAGCGCCAACTATCTGCCTCTTGCTCGCTGCTGCCAGAGGCAGGTGTCTGCGTGTGATGGTCTCTCTCTCCTGCTCACTCACTGCTCCCAAGGGAAGGTTCCTGCATTCAGGTGGTCTCTCACTCTCTCCCTAAATACTGCTAGAGGATGATACTGAAGTTCCGGGTCTGTGGTTTGTGGATTGAACTCTAGGTCCTGGTCGCTCCTCTTTCTGTTGCTATTTTGGCCAACTTTGAATTGGGGCTGCCTGCAGACAGTGGACACTGAGTTGAACTGAATATGGACTCTTTCAATTTTATGTGTATTTTCTGTGTTTTTGCTCATTCTTTCTTGTTGCTGTTTACATAACTTTTTGCACGTGTGGGAGGTTGATATTTTTGCTGCTGTTTCTGCAATTTGTCTCTTTTTGGGCAGAGGGGATTGATGTTTTTCTTTGAATTGGTTCCACAGTTAACTTTGTTACATGGTTGTCTGTGGAGAAGGTAAATCTCAGGGTTGTATACTGCATACATACCATACTTTAATAGATGTACTTTGAATCCTTTGATGACCAGTAGTGTTTCACAGGGTCAGTGTTGCAATTCTATTGTTTGTGACATACTATATGTATAAAACTGTCCAGGGTTAAACTGCTTACAAAAAAAAAACAGTCCAAGTCCAACCCAGCTTATTATTGCCCGGTCTAATCATCAGAAAAGTGTTGAAAGATGTCATTGACCGTGCTTTCAAGTGGCATCAAGGAGCCTTGGCAAAACTGAAGTCAATTAACATAAAAAGAAAAAGCTCTCCTATCTCTAACCTGAGTATAACTTCCTTCTTGGAAGTTATACGTTCATGACATAAAAAAGGTTGGGAACCCCTGCTCTGGAGCCTCACCTCAGAACAAAGGAAGGTGGTTGTGACTGCTGGAGATGGATCATGGTAGCCCCAGGATATTATCTCAGGAGTTCCTTGGAGCAATGTCCTGGGTCAGTATTTTTCAGCTGCTTCTTCAATGAACTTCCTCCCATTGTAAGCTCAAATGTGTATGTTCACTTCAGAAATGCTCAATTCCATTCCCAGCTCCTTAGCATTTGCAAGACCTAGGCAATATTCAGTGAAGGACTAGTAAATGGTAGGTTACATTCCTACCTCAGAAATGCCAGGTAATTAATGACCATCACCAACAAGATAGAATGTAACCACCTACCTGGACATTTAACTCCTTTACCACTATTAATTCCCCACTAAAAATATGTGGGGGATAATTGACTAGAAACTCAAATGGACCAGGACCATCAAAGACACACGTGCAAGTGCAGGTTGAATATCCTGTGATGAGTGAGTTGCACCTTGGCACCATAATGTCACTGGCAGAAGTGATGGAATGGAAATGAGTAGGTCTAGAATAGAAAATATTCCATATATTTTACTGGAGAAAAAACTGACATTGTATAGACCCATGCAAACAACTTTTAATTTGCAGGAAGTAAGTAAAGACAAAGGGAATGATATTCATTTTAAGAGCATTCAGCCAGATGGAGAAAAGATATTTCTGTTTGCCTTTATTTTTGGATGGAAGTGGAGCACTCTCATACACAAGATTGGCTAGACACAGAGCTAGACCTGTACCACAGATCTTCCATATTACAATGCAATGTTGCCTGGTTCTGTAGTCTTAACTGAGTCCAGCTCTCTCAGTAACTTCATGTATCACATGGAGTGAGTCAAACTATCTGAAGACTGGAGGGCACAGATCTCAGAAGAAAGCTGAGATAGGATCATATATTTGGTACTTCTGGCTGAATATGATTGTAAAGACATTAACATTCATAGACCCGGACCTCTGGCCAATAAGCCTCAACTTCCAGACTTCCCATTCAACCCTCAGGCCTCAATCCTCGGACCCAACCACAGGAGCCACCAAATACCAGGCATCAATCACTGGCCTCAGCAGTTTGTGAACCCAGGGGACCTTGTTCCTCCTGCCCACCTGAAACTCTGACTCCAGAACTTGCCAAAAACTTACTGATTGTGGGGAGCCCCCAGTCTTTATTCACACTCCAGCATTCACTGCTAAGCACGGCAATTGCTGATAATCAGTATGTTTTTGCATCTACCTCCTCCTGTTAGTAGTTTAGTTGTTCTCCACTATTTGCAACAGGTCATGTCACTTCAGATCAGGCATTAATGCATACTTCCCACTCTGCAGAATATTAATAAACTAAGTCGGGATTCACAACAACCCAAAGGTCAGTATTGATGAGACTCATTTATTTAAATTCTGTATTTTTATTTACTTGTATTAATTTCAATTTCTTCACAATTTATTATGTTAAGGGACTATGAATATTCAGTTCTTCAATACATTCAATTCATAAATTAATATTTTTTGATATTAGTAAAATCAAGAGATTATTGTATCTACATGACTACTGTTTATTGACTATAGCTCTGCCTTCAATATTGTAATTTCAAGCAAACTCAACTCTAAACTCCTAGACCTCTCAACAGCTCCCTTTGACATGGCTAGTGACATAGTGTCAATGACAACAATCTTTTCCTCAATACAGACTAAATGCAGGAGGAACTCAGCAGGTTAGGCAGCACCTATGAAGGGAAATGAATAGTCAATGTTTCAGGCTAAGGCCTTTCTTCAGGACTTGAAATAAAGAGGGTAGAAGTCAGCATAAAAGAGAGTGGGGGGGGGGATGGCAGCCCAAGCTGGCACAAGAAGTCAGCATAAAAGAGAATGGGGAAGGATAGGAGCACAAGCTGTTAGGTGACAGGTGAATCTTGGTGATGGGGAAGGTAGGAAGTTGGTGGGAGAGGAAGAAAGGGAATGATGCAAGAAGCTGGGAGGCAATAGGTTGAAGAGGCAAAGGGCTGAAGAATGGATAGATTGGAGAAGACAGAAAACCATGGAATAAAAGGAAGGAGATGGGAATCCAGGAGGGAGGAAGGTGTAGGTAATGGACAGGTCATGAGGACAGAGAAGGGGTAAAGGGACCAGATGGTTAAGGGAAAACAAAAGGGAGAGGGAGTGAACAGAGGGCAGTGATTTCTGGAACTGGGTAAATCCATGTTGACGTCACCAGGTTGGAGAATACCATAATGTAATCAAAGGTGTTTCTCCTCCAATTTATGTCTGATTTCAACATAGCAGTAGAGGAGGCTGTGGACAGACTTGTAAGAATGGGAATGGAAAGTTGTTGCTACAGCAGGTGGAGTGAAGGTATTTGTCAAAACTGTTCCCTAATTGCCTTGGGTCTCAATGATGTAGAAAACTCAGCACCAGGAGCACCAGATACAGTAAAAGACCCTGATGGATTCACATGTGAGGTGCTGCCTCGCCTGGAAGGACAGTTTGTGGTCCTTAATGGTGTAGGAGGGGGGAGGAGTAGGAGCAGCTATAGCACTGGGCATGGCTGCACGAATAAGTGCCTGGTGGGGTGGGTCAAGTAGGCAAAGTGGAGAGGGGAGGGGATCCTGTTGGAGATGGTGTAAGTTGCAGGAATTATGAGTTGAACGCAGAGGCTCGTGTGGTGTTAGGTGAAGGTAAGGTGAACCCTATCCATGTTAGGTTGGGTGAAAGGAGATGGGCTGAGGGCAAATAGGATGGAAATGGAGACGTTTCTCAATCCTTCCCACAATGTCAGCAAAACAAAACAGCTCATCATTGACTTCAAGAAGGGCAGCAGTTCACATACTTATGTTTATTTCAATGCTGCTGAGGTCAAGAAGGTTAGAATTTTTCCCAAGAGTGAACATCACCAAAACTACATTGACAGCACAGACAAGGGAGCTCATCCGTGCCTCTGCTTTGCTAGGAGCCTGAAGACGCTTAGCATGTCCCCTTTCACACTTCAATTTTTATTGATACACCATAGAAAGCATCCCATCAGATGCATCACAGGTTGGTATAGCAACCACTCTGTCCTTACAAGAAACTGCAGAGAGTTATGGGCACAGATCAGCAAATCATGGAAACCAGCCTCCTGTCATTCAGCTTTGTTTACACCTCAGTAAAGCAGCCAACATAATCAAAGACCCTACCTACCCTGGACATTCTCTCTTCTCTCAACACCCATCAAGCAGAAAATTCAAAGACCTGAGAGGATGTATCACCAGGCTCAAGGACAGCTTCTATCCACCATTGTAATAATATTGAATAGTTCCCCAGTATGTTCAGATGGACTCTTGACCTCACAGTCTACGTCATTATGGCCCTGCACTTTATTGCCTACGTGCATTGTATTAACTCTGTAACTGCAACACTTTATTCTGCACTTTTTTATTGTTTTCCCCTTGTTCCTCTTCAATGCATTATATTGTTGTATAAACTGATCTGTACAAACGATATGCAAGACACGTTTTTCATTGTACCTCGGTACATGTGACAATGATAAACCAATTTACCAATTTATCATTGGAAAGTTGTGTTCCCATTACAGATCAGTCATGATCTTACTAAATACTAGAACATGTGCAAGAGGCTAAATGGCACATGCTATTTCTATTTCTTAATTCACATTCTTTTGTTTGAAACTGTTAAAGTGGAATCTGAGCTCAAATCTCTGGATTACTGTAATAATCCAGGCATCTAAAACACCTGACACCTTGGCCATTCTCTTCTACCTTCTGGGCATAAAATCTCAGATGACAAGGTAACAGTTTCTTTCCTCTGCGATCAGACTTCTGAACCAATCACCTCTTTGACATCTGGTGGTGGTGTCACATTTTCAACTCTTAATTCTACCTCTATTATTAATTCAGCAGCCCAACCTTTGCACCATTCTGTGCTCATCGTTATATATGTTATTACCATGTATCACGTTTGCTCTGTGAGCTTCACGTGAGCAGTAAATCTTATTGCCTCATGGTCATTACAATACATTGTGCCTGTAACATTAATTTTGCCTGTGGTGACTAAATGAAGAAGTAGGAAATTAACTAAATAATTCAATAAATTATTTATTAAAATAAGCAAACATCATAGATTGCGGAGTTTCCCATAAGATGTTTGATTGAAATCTTGCTATTTTATTGAATTATTCTCCTTAATTTCCCCTAACTATTCTCCCTATTTTTCCTTTTCCTTCCCTCCTGCAGGTAGTTTCAATGTGTGTGTTTAGAGAATGTTATTGCATAAACAGACCAATCTGCCCATTTTAGCTATATTAATTCAATTTGTTTTACAATCATTCTTTCTCCACCGTGCTCAGCTTAGTTTTATCCCATCATGTTTTTTGATTACCTTTTGTAAGTTATTATTGAATCCGATTACATTATGTTGAAGTAAACTCCAGATCCTAATTGGCTACATGAATATTTTTCTTTATGTTGCCAATCACCTTAAATGTGTTTCCTTTCATCAGAAGCCCCTCTTCCATTTGAAAAACTTTACGCTATTTTGTCAATCAAAACACTTCAAAGACTTTAACCATTCCCACATCCTGACAGGCAGTTGGTGGAATAGCCACCACCAGGTTATCAGAGCTGGAAATGACAAACTTTCCCATTATTTCCTGCAGTTTTGCACTTAACCATTAGTTCAAACCAAGGGTTCCCAACCTTTTTTATGCCCACCATTAACTGGAGGGGTTTGCGGGCCCCAGGTTGGAAGACCTTGGTTTATACGCTGCGATTGAGCAGGGAGGATAAATCCTAATGCAATCATGAGATTTCTTAGAGGCCAACAGAAACTCAAAACCATCTGAGTTTGAGTCTGGTGATTGAATTCTATCTATTATGATAACCAGCAACTAAAAAACAGTAATGTCATTAGAATAAGTGCAACAACTGTGAAAATGTTGCTGAATAAATCCAGTCCCACCCCTCCACTCTGAAATGGAGTCAAATAAAGATACTAGACAAGGGAATATTAAAACCCCGGATAGGAAATTCCTATAACTGTAGCAACTTGTGAATACTTTGGTGTTAAGTTCTTATTTCATTAAAATGCAAAGGTTTGTTAAAGCTCGTTACTTCGCACGACTTGAATTATAAAGAGATAGTGTAGTTACTGTTATAAGCATTTCCAAAGATATAAAATCAAAAGACTATGTTTGAAAATAATTGAGAAATTCCAAAATAGAAGTGTTTCCACTCTGTATTATCCATTAACTTGTGTAACACCCTGGGAAAGGTTGTACTGCTAATGTAATGATTGTTCTGTAGCAGCAGTGTTTGGGTTATGACTAGAGATAACGGGCACTTTGGAATGTGCACCGTCCAATGAAGGGAGTGTTTTTTCTTGTTGTGTGCCTGAGAGCAAGGTGTTCTAGGTCTTCTGTTCAGCGGAAGATGGAGAGAGAAGATGAGTGGACTTGGAGTGGAGCTGGCAGTTGGCGAAACCCGGAGGAAATCGATGGAGGACCACTGGAAGGGAAACCGTGAGCTCCAGCATGCACATTAGACTGTTTCATTAAAATGGGCCCTTATCTTTTTGTTTTTCTTTACTAACCCTCTAGTCACATTAAGAATTATAAAGCCAAATTGTTTAATTGCATATGGTGTAATGTCTGTTTTTTTGTGGTACTGATTTGTAACAGGGTAATACATCATGCAGCATCCACGCAAACAAGAAGTTTTGCACCTCAGATTTCATATGCTTGGTGGGGCTAGAGACTGCCTTCCCTAGACTAAAACCATCAGCCAAACCTGAGAGTTACACTTGCATTACCAATTTTCTCATGTTGTTGTTCTTCCTTTCCACACCTTGTGGCACATTGGGTGGCACCTTTGCCATTCCTGTAGCATTTGACTGTTTTTATGAGGCTGAGTTGCCAGCTCGATGCTCAACCCAGCATGGATAGAAAGCATGCAAAGAGCCGGCTGAATTCAAACTTGGGACCATTCACCTCGAAGTCTGGTGCTGATGCCACTATACCACCGACCGATGAAGCATGGAATGAATCAAAATAAACGCTTGCCACATTTTCCTTCACCCTCTGAACAGGGTTTTCCCTTAAGTAGAAGGAGTCAGCTCAGAACTGATGGGCATTATTTCATTAGATCCACGCAGGAAGGATGAAAATGACCTATCTGGAGAACCTTTGTAAAATGGAAGTGGAAAACCTGGACTTTTTAATTGCCAATTCTTTTATGTAATGACTTTCCATCTCTTAAAGGTATCACATTGTGATTAGAAATCTTTTCCTCCTTGTAATTTTGGGAAGTAATTTAGCATTGTCCCCATGTAGGATGCAACTGCATGTTGTTGCTTCTATGCACTCTTCTCAGGTGATGCCATCTCAGCCCACTTCATGATATTACAAGAATGCAATGCTATTTCTTGCTCAGTTGGGGTTTTCATTTATTTGGAAAAGACAGTGGATTTTACAATAGATTAAAAAAAATAAAGTTATTGTCTCTGTTTTTATGACTTGTATAGGTTTGAACGTCCCATTAAAGATTTTCTTCAGCATAGCAGTCTTCGGCAGTTTTCTTATTTGTGTAACAGTAAGAATTCTTCAAATTTCTCATTATTTGATTTAGTTTAACGAGACAATTTAAATAGTTTATTGTGTTATTGCTATATTGACTGTATTTCATAGATTTTGAAATTCACCATGCTTTATTGCTCTTTTGCACAACCAGCCAAATCTTTCATTTACTTTATAATTGTTCTGCTTCATGCACATTCCTAATGAGAACTCCTCACTGATTTCTCCTCCTTGAAGAAGAGACTAGGTATTTGGCCATTTCAAGGTTGTTTGTTGAATCATTATTCCATTGTCTTTTAAACTCCTTACCTTTACTCTCAATCAATTTTTTCAATGTTCTTCCCATCTGTAATTGTCCTTACGGTCACTGAATGTGTCAGTGCCTTAATTTAGCTTTTCTTTCAACTCAATGCTTGAACTGCTTCAATAGTTTCCACTTCTGTCCACACCACTGAAACTATCCAAGCCAATCCTTTGTGATTGCAAAATTGGTACATTTTTGAAGTCTTTGTGACTTTTGAGAATAAATCATCACTATGTTCAGCCATTATTCCTAACTGTCCAAAAACATTTGTGGTAGTGGGTTCTTCATTGCATGCTGGTCAACTCTGGTTTCTCCTCAGGAGTCGTCATTGGTTATCTTGGTCCCTTTTCTTTGAAAAAAGCAACATGTTGTCCATTTAAGTGCTGAGTACACCAATAGTGGTGTTAACCTGAGGTCCACAATTTTAGCAACTGTTTTCTGGTATTCCACTTATACGTAAGCTCAATCTGTTTCTACAGACTGGAGCTTTAAGGTGCACATGGTAACCACCAGTTCATTCTTCTACCGCCACAACATGTCCTAACCTCCTTTTGTATTCTGCACTGGAGACGGAAAGGAGAGGTTTCACCAGGAAGAGCATGTTACATATTGGGAGAAATCATATAGACTAGGATTGTTCATCGTGGTGTGAGGGAAGCAGAGCAATAATCTTTGAAATTATAATAGGCACAGATATGATAGATAGTCAGAATCTTTTTATTTCCTTTGGTAGGGTATTAAAGGGGATCTGAGGGGTAAGTTTTTTTTTACGCAATGTGCTTGATGATGAATGGAACCTGTTGCCAGGATGGACATAGTCCCTCATTTATGAGATATTTAGATGGGGATTGAACTAGGTAAGGCCCTGAAAGATACAGTACTAATGTGGGCAAATGGAATTTGTTTAGACAAGAGAAAAGGCTGCATGAACAGTGTGGGCTGTAGGACCCATTTCTGTGTTGTACAAATTTAATGTGTCCCCTTTGAATCTCACCAATTTATTATCATTGCACCATAGCAAACATCCTACCTATTCGCATTGTGGCTTGGTACGGCACTTGCTCTGTCCAAGACTGCAAATACCATGAAGTATAGTGAACACAGCTCAGCACATCATGGAAACCAGCCTCCCCACTGTGGACTCTGTCTACACTTCTCACTGGTTTGGCAAAGCAGCCAACATAATCAAAGAACCCGAGCATCCTCTCTTCTCCCACCTGCCACAGGGCAGAAAATACAAAATCCTGAAAGGATTTGCCAGCAGACTCAAGGACAGCTTCTATCCCACTGTTAAAAGACTATATTTTATGGTCCTCTAGTATGATACAATGGATTCACGACCTCACAATCTACCTCATTAGGGCCTTTGCACCTTATAAGTCTGTATGGCACTTTCTCCGAAATTAATACTACATCCTGCATTCTGTTGTTTTCCTTTCTATTATTTTAATGCAATGAAGTGATGAAATTATCTGTATGAATAGCTTGCAAAATAACATTTCCCTCTGTATCTCGATACATGTGACAAAAGTAATAATCAACCAATTTACTTGGGGCCTCATTGCTCCAAATTACGTTAACATTCTGCTTGTATCCCTGCCTGTAAATTCATCCTCAAACAATTTCTGTATCCAAGATTATGATAACCTATATATCCATCCAACAATGGTTTAACACCCATTTCCTTCCTATTTAAAAGCTTTCAGATTTCTTTTTTAAACTAAATTACTAGATAAATGTAATTTTTGTTGTCTGGGTTAGCCCTGTTCATAAGGAGGAAACAGACAAATCTATAATCTCCGATTTGATTCATTAGCAGCTATTTTGAGAAGAAGGCAGTTCTTTAAAGTCACTTCAGACTTCTGAAGATTTGTCTGAAGTCTAAACAGGAAAGGTAGCAGATCGAGAAGCAGAGGTGCTAGTATCAAGAGAAAGCAGCAGGGCCAGAGGAATCTGTGTTATGAGAAACCCATGCAAGATCCAGTGTAGAGAGAAATGGGGCAGAACAAGAGATGGAGAACACCCACTGCCATTACCCAGCATCAAAGCAGAATTGGGCCATTCAGCCCATCGAGTTTGCTCCACTAATTCAGCATGGCTGATTTATAATCCCTCTTGGCCCCATTTTCCCTCCTTCTTCCCGTAACATATGACACCCTTACTAATCAAGAACCTATTAACCTCCATTTTAAATATGCCAAGTTTTTGGCAATAAGTTCCACAGACTCACCATCCTCTGGCTAAAGAAATTCCTTCCAATTGCTGTTCTAAAGGGACTCCTTATATTCTGAGGCTGTGCCCTCTGGTCCTAAACTCCTCCACTATAGGGAACATCCTCTCCATGTCCACTCTAAGTCTTTCAATATTTGATAGGTTTCAATGTGATCCACCCTCATTCTTCTAAACTCCAGTGATTACAGGCCCAGAGCCATCGACCACACCTCATCTGTTAACCCTTTCATTTCTGGGATCATACTTATGAGAATACTTGAGGTCCTGAGAATTTTAAATTGCTTAATCACCAATCATATTCTTTGCACTTGCGCTTTGGAAATAAGACAGTCACAACCCGGGCATGCCCTCTTCTTGTTACTACCATCAGGATGGAGGTCCAGGGGACTGAAAACCCACACTCAGCGTTTTAGGAATAGATTCTTCTGCCTCACCATCATATTTATGTAAAGAACATTAACCCATGAGCACTACTTTGTTATTCCACTTTTGCCGTCTTTATTTAGGTTTGTAGTTTATAGTAACTTTTACGTCTTGCAATGCACTGCTACCACAAAACAAAAATTTCACAACATGTGTCAGGGACAATAAACCTGGTTCTGAAATGGCTGACTGCCTTTGAAGCTAAATTAACTCAAATAATGCACCTAAAGATATAACATTAGAACCAACTAAATCTGAAGTGACAGTTTTGATGATCTAATTATTGAGCCCGGTAGATACATAATGTGCCAAGTTAATGACAGCTATTAATCTGTCAGACTAGCTCAGGATAATGCAGAGACAGGCATATCTTTGGAACTCCAGTTAATTGTGTGAGAGAAGGCCCCAGTAAGTAGGATGGGCCTATTCTGAGAAACTGTAATAAGATTACTATTGGTGTATTGCTTATAGAAAGCATATTTTGGATGATTTACTCAGAAGATAATTAATGACTGTGCACCATCAACAAACTGTATCAAAATACAGAATTATACATTTTATTACAAGTATCAAGAAAGGAGGTAAAATAGCAACATTCAAAGCGTTATTGTGAGGGGGGCATGGAAGGGCGGAATTGAAGAATTCATCAGTGAGGCAAAGCCCACCAACAGAACTTCAGGGGGACAGGGCATTCCGCATTGACAAGAGAAAAAAAAACATCACTGCACACAAGATTATAGTGGTACCAGTTTTAAAACTGACAGATTTTATTACTGATAGATTTTGAGGTAACAAGGGATAGTGAAGAATACAGTAAGTTGCCTTCAGTCAAAGAGCATACTGAAGGGCAGAGCAGTCATGTGAGAACTTAAAATAACCACTTGTCCATTGTTTCTGTCCTCATTTACAAATGCAAGAAGCAGCATTAGGTTAACAATGCAAATCACAAAGCCAAGTGGGTGATGGGCATTTAATTTTATAGTCAAAGGGTTATCTGGGCTGGATCTACACTGGAGATAAATCTCTGTCATGCAAACTCATTACCTGGCCTTACTGTAATACTAATTGGTGCACTGCAATAAAAGGTATAAAGAATTTATTGCACAGAAACAGACTATTCAGTGCAAGTGCTTTCTATCAGTGTTTAGAACCACTCCCCACTCTTACTTCCCATTCCAAATTGCTACTGTATCTTGTCCTTTGCAGGATGTATACGTCCAGCTTCCCACTAAATAGCTAGTAATTTCCATATCTTCATTTTGCTCAGTCAAAGAATTTTTTTCCGAAATGGTTATTGAGTCTGGTAATGATTATGCCCTATTTATATCGTCACAATCTGGGTTCTTAAATGAATCACCTCTCCACGTAAATTCAATCAAACCCCCTTTTACAGGCCTCTGCCAGGTTTCTTTTTTACTTTGCCTGCTCCAGAAATCAAAATGTCTAAGCTTACTTCATATTTGCATGACCTGACAAGTAACTGCAGAGTTGTTACTGCAAAATGGCTGCTGGAGTTAACAGAAGCCTCTGGCTGGATTTGCAAATGGATAAAAATAGAAAGATGTACCAGTAACGCTGCTTTATCTGCTAATCTGCTGCAACTCTCTTTCTGTGAGAAGAGCTCGCTCTACTGTAATCCCATTAAGCACACAATATAGGAACTTCTGACTTCTGCAGAACATCATGGTCAGTTGAAATCACCGGAAGAAGGGAAAGAAAATGCTCTGTAAGCTTTATGTATAAATTAGCTGATGATTGTTACAGACAGCATCTGTAAAGGATTCTCAAAAAATAAATGTTTATGACAATAGCACTACAAGCCACTTCTACACATTTAACATGACAAGTTTTGAAATTCTTTCAGGGCCTACAATTAAAATACAGAAGTGTTTCAATTGCTAATTATATATAATTACTAACTTGATCATATTTATTTTAGAATTGCAATGGTTTGATATGCAGCAATGATATGCAAAGCTTTAAGTTCCTCGGGGTCAATATTACAAATGACCTGACTTGGTCCAACCAAGCAGAGTCCACTGTCAAGAAGGCCCACCAGCGCCTTTACTTCCTGAGAAAGCTAAAGAAATTTGGCCTGTCCCCTTAAACCCTCACTAATTTTTATAGATACACCGTAGAAAGCATTCTTCTAGGGTGCATCACAACCTGGTATGGAAGTTGTCCTGTCCAAGACTGGAAGAAGCTGCAGAAGATCGTGAACACAGCGCAGCACGTCACACAAACCAATCTTCCGTCCTTGGACTCACTTTACACTGCACGCTGTCAGAGCAGTGCTGCCAGGATAATCAAGGACACGAACCACTCAGCCAACACACTTTTCATCCCTCTTCCCTCCGGGAGAAGGCTCAGGAGCATGAAGAGTCGTATGGCCAGATTTGGGAACAGCTTCTTTCCAACTGTCATAAGACTGCTGAATGGATCCTGACCCGGATCTGGGCCGTACCCTCCAAATATCCGGACCTGCCTCTCGGTTTTTTTGCACTACCTTACTTTCCATTTTCTATTTTCTATTTATGATTTATAATTTAAATTTTTAATATTTACTATCGATTTGTACTCCAGGTAACGGGAAGCGCAGAATCAAATATCACTGTGATGATTGTACGTTCTAGTATCAATTGTTTGGTGACAATAAAGTATAAAGTAACGTACATTGCACCAGACAGAAAACGCTGGAGGAAGTTAACGGATCAGGCAGAATCGATGGAAATGGATAGATAGTCGATGTTTCAGGACTGAGATGGAAGGAGGAAGATGCCAGAATAAAAAGGTGGGGGTGGGGAGGGGCAGGAGGTTAGCTGGAAGGTGATAGGTGAAGCCGTGTGGGTCGGGAAGGTCAAGGGCTGGAGAAGAAGGAATTTGATAGGAGAGCAGAGTGGACCCGAGGAGAAAGGGAAGAAGGAGGGGACCCAAGGGGAAAAAATAGGCAGGTGACAAATGGTAAAAGGTCAGAGCGACGAATAAAGGAGCTGGGGTGGGGGGGGATTGGTTCGCCTTGAGAGAAATAAATGACAGTTTAGATTGGTGGACCAAAACAACACAAAGAAAGGGGGTTTGAGGAAGTATATTATAATGTCGGAGGGATGTAGCAACTCTTTTTGAGAAAGAATAGTAGATCATATAAGCCTCTGACAGTGGAGCAGATGAAGCAAGGCAGTAGACAATACACCAGCTCTTTGCTGTAGGTTGGGTTTATTCATTACATTCCCATCATTTCAGTCTGCTGCTTCACAAAATATATCCTCTCCCTCCCAACAAGTCGCTTCTTCCATTCTCTGTAAAGTGTTCCAAAAGGCAAACCATAGTATTAGTTCTGCCCGATTTCCTCCCTCCCCACACAGCAAGATACACATAAGAAGAGTGTTTGTCAATGGCAAGTATTTAAATGACACCCCGTGGTAAAATCAATCAAGCATCCCCTAAACAGCATCATGCTGCCACTGGAGCTATCAGCTGTTCACCAGTTTAGCAGAAAATTAACATACTATTTTCCAGCATCTTTGTTGCACTTTTGCTGCAATCTGTGTAGTTGTCAGACAGACAGCAGTTACAAAGCCAGATAATCGGGAAGCTTGGAAAGGATCATGGGTCAATGACTAGAGAAACGTTGTCGTGGGTGGAACATGCTGAGCTTAGAACATAGAACAGTGCAGCACAGTACTGGCCCTTTGGTCCACAATGTTGTGCAAACATCTTAACCTACTCCAATCCAATATCAATCTCTTTCCTTCCCATATAGTCCTTAATTTTAAATTATTAAATGACACTATTAAAATCAGGGAGCAACACAGAGAAAGAAAAAAACAATGCTTATCACTCAAGATAAAGCTCAAGGCACCTTAGCACTAATATCACTTGGACCTAATACTCTTCTTCCAGGATAGTAAAAGAAGTGGCTTGGCTGCAGAGATATCGATTGTGAATATCCATGGTTCCAGGATTCTAGAGAAGTCCCGATAAAAGGAAAGAGTGTTATCATAATGTCCTATTCAAGGAAGGAGGGAGAAAGCATGAGAATATAATGAGTTTTGACTTTGTTATTGAGGAAATGCTGGATGTCATCATTGAGGAGGAGTATCAGGGTATTTTGAAGATACAATACAATTAAACAGTGTATTAATTTCTTGAAAACAAATTTCTGTTTGACCTTTTTATTAACATTTCAATAACTGAGGGCGTGGTGTTAGGGAATCAGTAGGTGATGTGTTAAAGACCTCCTGCTGTTGGATTAATAGAATAGAAACTCATAAACAGTCATACATAATTCATGCACAAAATGCAAAAATCTCCAGCACCAGCATAATACTCCCATTTCAATGAAAGATCCCTAGTTCAGAAAAGTTGGTCACATCCAGGTATCATTTCCCCTAATGCAGACTTCATTTGTCTGTTGTATTTTCCCTGAATTATGTTATTAATATAAGTGTTCAGTTAATTATTTTGGAACAGAAATTGGGTCAGAAGATAATCAGCTATAGCTTTTCTAATTAGTTCACAGTGCTGAAAGCAATTGAACCAAATATGGTTTAAAGTAACTCCTGGGATTAAGTTGTAGTGTCTTGCAGCACAGTAACAGGCTCTTTGACCTAGCATGTTTATAATCTCTGTGAGATATCTATACTTACGAATCCCATTTACCAGTATTTGATCCATAGCCTTCAATACGTCGGTGATTCAAGTTATGTTTATATAGTGAGAGTCTCTGTCTCCACCACACACAGTCAGTGACTAGAGTCAAGGGATATAAGTAACAGAAAATTAAAGTTGAGCAACACACAAAAAATGCCGCATGAACTCAGCAAGTCAGTCAGCATCAGTGGAGCAGAATAAGCAGTCGATGTCTCAAACCAAGATCCTTCATCAGTACTCGCGAATTGAGGCCTAGAACAATTCAGCTGTGGTCTTGACTGAATTTGTCAAAATGGGCTATTTCCGTGTCTATTTTTTATTTTCTTATGTTTCTGATAGGCATAACCAACAATGGAGAATGTTGGAGAGCTGAATTGCCATGGTAAAGGAGTAAGTTAGAATTTAATTAATGTAGAAAGCCAAAAGGTTCTCAAGCAGAGAACAATATATACCAAATAAAGGCATAGTTCAGGTCATCCAGGATGTTTAGCTCTGCAAAGTCTGGATCTTGTTTGAGAGGGCGATGTTGAAAGTTTGAAAGAGTCTGACTCAAAGACATATAAATGCTGCAAAGCAGAATCCTTTTGATTTTGAAGGCTAGGAAAATTATGGTTTACTTTAACACTTGCTGCAATAAATGAATGTAATACAGAGTTTACATATGCAACATAGTAAACTTCTCAAGTGTACTTCAACAATGCCTTAATGCCTTCAACCATATTTTAAATGAAGTCCAGTGGTATTGGAGATGCACATTTTCCTGACTCAATTTAGATACTGCTAGGGCTTCATTTAAAATAGAGCCGAAAGTTCTTTCTATCAATTGGTTATGCATGTCCACATTCCAAAGGATTTGCATGTTATGCAGAAGTATGAAAGGCAACTGCATTGAGGTTCATTTGAGTATTGCATTTCAGGGATTTAATTTTTAAACTTAAAATAAAAAGCAATACTGCACCATCCCTTGTGGAATTGGCAACTTTCAGAAGTAATTAATGTTAAAATTGAAAGAAGATTTGCACCACACACTCATGCAGTCAGATAGAGAGTAAAACTGGCAGGTGCACAAGGAGTTAAGATTTTGTTTATTGCAACCAGACGCTGCCAATAGTTAGGTAGGTGTAGGAGTAGGAACATAACAATCATAACTGAATTAAGGTAAACAATGTAGAGTAAAATATAATAGATAGTGTAATGGGAAACTTGCCATCTGAGTAGTTTTCTAGTTCAGGCATGTCAAGTAAAGATAAAATAGTAAAGAGTTGAATGTGTCAAGGATTTCAAATATATATGTGTGGGTGAGTCTTATGAGATTACAAAAACACAATGTAATGTAGGCCAAGTATAGTTTATTCTTTTAAGTATTTTTTGTTTGTTGTTTGTGTTTTACTTCTATGTAACAGGAAACTTGCTAACTGACCAATTTTCTAGTTCAGGCATGTCAAGTAATAATTAGAAAATAAAGAGCTGAATGGCTGAAGGATTTCAAATATATGTGGGGGTGCGGGTATTTTGAAGATTACAAGATCACAATATAATCTAGGCCAAGCGTAGTTTCTCCTTTTAAATACTTTTTTGTTGTTTTTTATTTCACTTCCATTTCATTTTTCATTGTAGTCCTTTACAATTCTGATTTATTGTCCATTTTGATTCCCAATCTGATAATAATCCAGTTATGAACATGCTACTAACTACAAGCAAGGCTATGAAAGTGCATAAATAAATATGTAGATGATCACCTGTATCCACATTGCAGTTCCTTCAGAAGCATTTGCAGCTGAAGGCAGCAGGGTTTAAAATGTATGCAATGACAAAAGCCCAGCTGGTCACTGGATATCTCCAGGGGTTAAGCACCAAAATAAATTAAGAGCCCGATAAAATCCAGTTTAAGTTTATTTATAGACTGCAATGCTGTTAAGATTGAGGTCATTTCATATTCTGAGCTATTCCTTCCTTCATAATAGACAGAAATCATTTCAAATTATTGAAATATCTGCACATAACTAAATTTATAGCTTGCACACCAACTGCAAATAAAGATAAATTTAATTTCTACTATGTTAACAGATGTAAGATTTTTGAACTCTTTTGTAATCATTTGTACTCTTCCACTCCCTATATCAATCTTCATCGCAATCAATAATTGCTCTTCTCCTTTCATCATATTGAATGAGTTTGGGGTTCAGTTCCACGGCTATTAACAAATTGCCCATTTTGTTGCCAAAGGGTTAAACCAGGAGTGCTGATGAAGACACTGGGATATTACTGACTCTCACACAGTGTTCAGGCTTGTACACCTTTCAGTCAGTATGATTTTTATGCAAACTGGCTGGTAGGGCTATTTATCATCTCTTTTTGTTCTCTTTAATGAAAAGCCCATGAGCCAATGGCAGTTCCCATGAAGCTGAAATGCAGCCGAAGGGCCTGGGGCCAAGGGCTAGACCCTACACCCAGGAAGGTGCACAGCTTTGTGGATAGAATGCAATCAAGATCAGGAGCGAGGAGTTGGATCATGGCTGGAAAGTGATGCAAATAACCCAAAGGGGAAGGGAAAGTAAGGCCGTAAGAGACAGGCTCTGAAAGGAGAGTGACAGAAAGCTATGTGTGAGGAAAGGAAACTAAATGACATGGTGAGGGACTAGGAGGACTGTTTGTCTGAGAGTGCATGAAGTTAGGTTAGGGATGTGAAAAGCAAGGAGGGAGAGAATGGGAAAGGGGATTTTTGTCGTCGTTCTGCAAAATTACACCATTTTGGAGTAGTAAGCAAGGAGTAATTGTATCAGTGAAGGCTTTCGTCTAAATGATGCCAACACCTAGGGATGCGTATGTGAATGGTGAAAAATGGGTAGGTTTACAGGAACTTCTGAGCCCATGCCTACACCAGCAGTAAGATCCCATGATATCATTTGTCACCACCACTGACTCAGTTCTCCTGCATTTGCAACCCAGGCCTCAGCTTTGTTAGCACTGAAAATGACTACTCCATCACACTCAAGAAACACACACAAAATGTTGGAGGAACTCAGCAGGCCAGGCAGCATCTATGGAAAAGAGTAAGCAGTCACTACTTCGGGCTGAGTCCCTTCATCAGGACTAGAGAAGAAAAGATGAGGAGACAGAGTTGGAAGGTGGGTTGGGGGGGGGGGTCAGGAAGAAACACACGGTGATAGGTGAAACCATCACACATTTACACCACATCTGAACCACGACAAACTCGACGGATTCCAAACTTCATGAGTTTGTACCAATACCTATCATCACTTGGGCCCGTAGTATCAATATCACAACTTCAGCATTATCATCCTGATTTGACCTTGCTCCTCCCTGGATCTAACTTTCAATTCTAGTCTTCGTCATTCTATGTGGTAAAACGTAGCATCATTAGAGGTCGTGCCTTCTGCCGGGGCTCAGCACTCAACCTTTTGGCCTCTCCACATCTCTCCTCTGCTTGAAGGCTGTCCTGAAAATCAATCACACTAAGGCATCATCCTCATCACTTTCTCCTTCCCATGGAGGCCAAATAAATGTAGTACCTGTCTCCTCCTGCCATTCTAAGCTCCAGGTACTCCTTTTGGGGGTAGGAGAGGAGCAATTTATTTATCTAATATGTTGATTTTCTTATCTACATTATAGTCTCGATCTCCTGGGCTCCTACATTCATTCCACCAGCTGGTCTCCTAATTTTATATCACTTACCACTTTGGTTCTCTGTCTCATCTTCACTGCTGAACTCTCTGTCCTCAACCTCCTACGGTACTCTCGTGATGAATAACCATGTTTACAGTAGAAGACTGATGAGGACAGTGCTTTAAATTGCATCTATTTCAATGCATGTAGTCTAACAGGTAAGGAAGATAAACAAAGGGCGTAGATTGCATCTACGGATTGGGATATTGTGGCCATAATGGAAACATGGCTGAGAGAAGGGCAGGACTGGGAGCTCATTGTACCAGGATGCTAGTGCTTTAGACGGACAAGTAGGTGGAAATAGAGGGGATGTTGCCTTTTTGATGGAGAGGAGTTAACAGTAGCACTTAGAGGAGTTGATCTTGAGGCATCATCGAACAAGATCATTAGGGCAGAAGATCTACAATCATCACTTAGATGGTCAAAGCAGAATCAGGAAGAGTCAACATGGTGTTGTGCATGGGAGGTCATGTCTGATGAATCATTTGGAATATTTTCGAAGAGGTATCTAAGGGGATAGATGAAGGTAGGGCAGTGGAAGTTCTCTACATAGCTTTAGTAAGACCATTGACAAGGTCCTGCGGGCTGGTCTGGAAATTTAGTTTAGTGGGATTCAGGGTGAGCGAGCAAAGGGATTGAGAAATGGTTCAATGATGGAAGGAGTTATTGTTTAAGGTAAATTCTCCAACTAAAGGACTGTGATGAGAGGGGTGTCCCAGTATTCAGTGTTGAGACCTCAGTTACTCATTGTGAATATAAATAATTTGGATATGAATACACATGGAACCGTTAACATGTTTACTGATGATATTAAATTAGGGGCTTTTGTTGAGAGTGAAGCAGATTAGAATAAATTACAAAGAGATCTAGGTATGTTCCTGTGGGTAAATGGGATAAGAATGACATATGCATTTAAATTTTGATGAGTGTGATGTGATGCATTTTAGGCATTTAAATCTAGGTAGAAGTAGTATAGTGAATGGCAGGGCACTGACAAATGTTGTTGAACAAAGGCGCCTGGGAGTACAAATGCACAGATGCTGAAAGCAACCAGGTAAGTAGACAAGATGGTGAAGAAAGAGTTTAGCATACCTTTCTCGGTCAGGGTATCGAGTTGAAGAATAGGGACAATATATGGCAGTTATAAGTAAACATGAGAAATTATGCAAATGCTGGAAATCCAAAGCAACACACACAAAATGCTGGAGGAACTCAGCAGATCAGGCAGCATCTACGGAAATGAAGTGTCAACATTTTGGGCTGAGACACTGCTGGAAAGGAAGGAGTATGGTGCCAGAATGAAAAGGTGGAGGAGGGGAAGGGGGATAGATAGAAGGTAGGCAGGAAATGTAAAGGGCTGGAGAGGAAGGAATCTGATAGGTGACAAGAGTGGACCAAAGGAGAAAGGGAAGGAGGAGGGGAAATAGGAGAGGTGATAGGCAGGTGTGAAGATGTAAGAGGCCAGAGTGGGGAATAGAAGATGAGGGGAAGAGGAGGGAAACATAATTTTTTACTGGAAGGAGAAATCCATATCATGCCATCGTGCTGGAGGCTACCCAGATGGAATATCCTCTTTGATATTATTGGCTAGGTTACCTTAGTATTCCATCTTTCTCTTTCTTATGACTTTTTTAGTTGCTTTCTGATGTTGTTTAAAAGCTTCCCAATCCTCTAACTTCCCACTATTTCTTGCTCTACTATATGCCATCTCTTTGGCTTTTTAGAAACAATTGATTATCTGCAGATGCTGGAAATCAAAGTAACACACACAAAATGCAGGAGGAACTCAGCAGGCCAGGCAGCATCTATGGAAAAAGTACAGTTGACGTTTCGGGCTGAGACCCTTCAGCAGGACTGAAGAAAAATCAATAAGTAGATTTTAAAGGTGGGGGGTGGAGAGAGAAACATAGGCTGGTAGGTGAAACTGGGAGGGGGAGGATGATGTAACGAGCTGGGAAGTTGATTGGTGAAAGAGATACAGGGCTGGAGAAGAGACAATCTGATAGGAGAGGACAGAAGATCATGGAAGAAAGAAAAGGGGGGAAGAGCAGAGGGAGGTGCTGAGCAGGCAAGGAGATAAGGTAAGAGAAAGGGGGATGGGGAATTGTGCAGGTGGAGGCTACCCAGACAGAATATTAGGTGTTGTTCCTCCAACCTGAGTGTGTCCTCATCGCGACAGTAGAGGGGGCCATGGATTGACATATTGGAATGGGAGTGGGAAGTGGAATTAAAATGGGTGGGTACTGGGAGATCCCAGTTCTTCTGGCGGACGGAGCGTAGGTGCTCGGTGAAGCGGTCTCCCAATCTACTTCGCGTCTCACCGATACACTGGAGGCCACACCGGGAGCACCGAACCCGGTATATGACCTCAACAGACTCACAGGCAAATGGACAGGAAGTTGTCAGGCAGTGAGGAGATCGAGAGCATGAGAAGTCTCATGGATGTAAGTGGAAAGGACTCAACCAAGGGGGATAAAATGGAGTCGAGGCATGAGTACATGAGTTCAGTGGGGCGGAAGCAGGCAGTGACAATTGGCCTACCTGAACAGTCAGGTTTGTGGATCTTGGTAGCAGCTAGAATCAAGCAGCACAGTGACAATATACAAGTCTCTTCTCCTAACACAGAGCTTCCCTTATGTTCTGTCTTCCCTTCCAACCATAAGAAATGGTTTATGGATAATGGCCATTTGACTAATTGACATTATTCTTATCTCGTCTGTCTCCAGCACCTCTATTGTGTAAAGGAACGCTATGATTTAGGAAGACCTTTCTGGAAAATTCTGACTAGAGAGGCCTCACTTGTCTGGCTTGAGTACACACTGCTGCAGTCACCCCAGCCTATCTCGTCTATAGTAAGCAGCATTGTCTCTGGAGGTCTCACTTCAAAGTGTCACTTGGATATGGATGTCCATCTGTTTAATTGAAAAGGGAGGTGTGACTGGCAAGTGTATGGGATGTCCAAAAACTATCTCATGTGGAGATAGGACTGTTACAGAATGTATTATCATAAGGCTAGTGGAAGTGCCTCTGTCTAGTTTAGCTCGGCCTTGTCACACAATTTAGCTAACCTGCGCTTCAGGACCCTGTTCTGTCTTTCAGTTTCCTGTAAGATTGAGGGTGGTAATGGCAGGTGAAATGATGGTACAAGGTTTTTCTCAACTCATATAACTTTACCCATAAAGTGAGAACTGTTATCACAGGATTTTTCTCACGGATCCCAGTCCTTGGAATAAATTCTTGGCATCATTTCTCTGAGTTGGATAATCTTTTACCCATGGAGATAACAAACAAAATAACAAGTGCATAATCACAACCCATATATTTAAGTTACAGCATAAAGACCATCTGGAGATGCACAAATAACCTCCAAGGGGAGGGCAATGCAGTGGCAAAAAGTGGCAGTGTCTTTTAGGATTATGTCTCTGGCAAGTCATACAGTTGCTGCTACTTTTCTGGCTGTGGTCGAGAATCTCATTATTTTTGATTATGCCTACCATTCTTTATGGTCTTGCACATAGTATGCTTTAGTCCATAAAGTCTTTTCAGCCTCTGACACATCACGCTGTAATTGTACTAGTTCATCAAAAGAAATTAGAAAGTATTGGCAGTCTGATCACACTGGAGTGCTACATGGCTATAAAGATCTGTTCTTTCTGCCTTAGCAAAAGAGTCAGTTTATTTGTTTCCTCTAATTATTTCATCCTTCCTGTTAGTATGACCCATATCATGTATAACAATAATTGTCATAAGTAATTGAAAAGCAGGAAAAGGTTTTTAGTTAGTTCACCGTGTTTTATGGAATTCCAGAGGTGAAAAAGCTCATGTAGTTTCCTTAATTAGCCATTGTCATGAGCTTCTCCTAAGGCATAATAAGATTCAGTGTCATTACAGCAGCTCCACCTACAAGGACTAAGGCTTTTGTTTTGGCAAAATGGTTCAACCGCTGGAGTAGAACAAGAGGGAAGGTAGCTGTGCCACCAGAGCTGTTATATAATGTGCACACACCGCATATCCACTAGGACTTTCCACAATATTTTTCCACTATCAGATCAGGAGGAAAAGGCATCAAAGAAAAGAATTACATGCAAATTTACATCAGATGGCATTTTACAATGGGCAGAATTAAAATCATAGAAGTTCTTATGTACAGTTCAGTAACAGATTATTTAAATGGAGTCATCTATGGTGCTGGCAGTGATGGAGACAGAAACTGTTATTAAATTTGCCTTACCCTGAAGGGCACCTTTGAGCCCAGTGATTAGACTCTCCGCAAACGGAAACATACTTCTCACAGAGATCCCCATTTTTTTAACCCTACTGCGTCCATAGTCCCGTTTCCATGTTTGTTGGATCTAAGACTGTAAAACCCATTTAGAGTTTATTTCATATTTAGAACAGTATTATTTAAACAACTACACTGTTAAAAACAAAATTTACCAGTAACAAATGGGTCACATGAGCCATATGTGTATAAAGCAGGTAATATTAAAACCAAAGTTTACAGTGAAATTTTAAGCAGAAATAAATCTAGTAATGATTAGCCAAAATTTGGTAACTGCAAATTGGTTAAATATGAAATAAAGCTATAAGTTAAAATAACATTCAAATTGTGTAAGAGAGCTACTACAATGCATTCAAGACAATGTACAATATTGCCCAGAGGCTGTAGTGGAGCAGCCGGGAAGTCCTCATTCCCCTTAACAGTTTTAATCCTTTGATGTTACTGCTTGTGGCAATACTGTAAAACACTTGCAATTTTACTTAACTCTCTCATCTCACACAAGCAACAGTACATGGTTTCCTTTAACCTAGGTTGCAACTTATTTACACTAACATTTATGAAGATGGGCATCTCCGCTTCTAGGGTTAATCCAGATTATTTTTGAAAACATTTACATACATGTTCCACATATTCATTAAAATCATTATCTCTTGTCTGACACCGTTTTTATATGCTAATCGACAGTGCGAGGAAAACACTTTTACTTATGGTTCCTCAAAGATCAGTTCAAGGTACATTTAAATCAACGTTTCACTCATCTCCTCTCCACCCTTCCACCTCCCATCTCCTATAGTGCTATGGGGAACTGCCGCCTACGGCAGGGCAGCAAATGACGCTGGCCTCATCGAGTACTCAAGAAGCATCACTTAGTGTAATCGCTCATCCATCGTCGTCATCAATGAAGACCTCGACACCATTAGTCACCTTGAGACTGGATGCGGTGTGACTGAAGATGACCGGTCAGGCCAATTCGGGCACAAAATGTCCTGGCACATGTTGGGCATACATGTGTAGGCACTGCAGTTGTTGTGCTGGTGGCTCTGGACTTGCGCAGCTCGTGCTTATGTTGTGCTTCAGCAAGTGCCTTGCTTCATAAGCTTGACAGCCCTTGTGGATAAGGCCGCGCCAGGTAGGGCGGTTTTCATACCAGCATTTCCCAGGTGGTCATGTCTATGTCAAGCGACCTCAGGGAGGCCTTTAGTGTGTCTTTGTAACATTTCTTCTGCCCTCCATGCGAGTGTCTTCCAGCAGAGAGTTCCCCAAAAAGGAGCTGCTTGGGTATCCGCTCGTCCGGCATGCGGATGACATGGCCTGCCCACCGGGTCTGTGCTCTCATCAGCAGCGTGTGGACTGATGGTAGACATGCTCGAGAGAAGTTCAGTGTCTGGTACTTCATCTTGCCATCTGATGCCTAATATTCTGCGAAGACAAGTCATGTGGAAATGGTTGAGCTGTCTTGCATGTCTTTGATACACAGTCTATGTTGCACAGGCATACAGGAGGGTAGTGAGTACCACGGCTCTGTAGATCATAAGTTTTGTTGCTGGACTGATTCCTCCGCATTCCCATACATTGGAGTGCAGTCTACCGAAAGCAGAACTTGCCTTTGCTAATCTGCAGTTAACCTTTGTATCAATAGTCACTGCTCGGAATAGGGTGCTGCCAAGGTAAGTAAACTGGTCAACTGCCTGTAGTTTCTGTCCTTTGATTGTGATTTTCGGTTCTGTGTACAGTGCAGGAGGGGTAGGCTGGTGCACGACTTCGGTCTTTTTGATGCTGATGCTGAGTCCAAAGTTGTCACAAGCCGTGGAGAATTTGTCCATATTGACTTGCATCTCTGGGTCCGAGCCAGCATACAGGGCACAGTCATCGGCAAAGAGGAAGTCTCTCAGAACAGTCTCCTTCACTTTGGTAATAGCTTGAAGTTTCCTCAGGTTGAAGAGCTTCCCATCCACACTGTACTTGAGGCTGATTCCAGCATCACTGTCCTGGAAGACATCATTCAGCATGGCAGAAAACATCATGCTGAACAGTGCGGGTGCGAGCACACAGCCCTGTTTGACATCATTGGTGACTGGGAATCCCTTAGAGGATTCTCCGCCATCCAGCACTCTGGCCATCATGCCATCATGGAACTGGCATACCATCTGAATGAATTTGGTGGGGCAGCCGAACTTTGACATGATCCTCCACAGATCTTGTCAGCAGACAGTGTCGAAGGCTTTCGTGAGGTCAACAAAAGCTGTGAAGAGTTCACTATTCTGCTCCTGACACTTCTCCAGAAGTTGGTGCACGACAAAGATCATGGCAATAGTCCCACGACTATATTACCATATAACCATATAACAATTACAGCACGGAAATAGCCATCTCGGCCCTTCTAGTCCGTGCTGAACTCTTACTCTCACCTCGTCCCACCAACCTGCACTCAGCCCATAACCCTCCATTCCTTTCCTGTCCATATATCTATCCAATTTAACTTTAAACAACAGCATCCAACCTGCCTCAACCATTTCTGTTGGAAGCTCGTTCCACACAGCTACCACTCTCTGAGTAAAGAAGTTCCCCCCCATGTTACCTTAAACTTTTGCCCTTTAACTCTCAACTCATGTCCTCTTGTTTGCATCTCCCCCATCTCAATGGAAAACGCCTATCCACGTCAACTCTATCTATCCCCCTCATAATTTTAAATACCTCTATCAAGTCCCCCCTCAACCTTCTACGCTCCAAACAAAGACCCAACTTGTTCAACCTTTCTCTGTAACTTAGGTGATGAAACCTAGGTAACATTCTAGTAAATCTTCTCTGTACTCTCTCTATTTTGTTGACATCGTTCCTATAATTCGATGACCAAAACTGTACACAATACTCCAAATTTGGCCTCACCAATGCCTTGTACAATTTCAATATTACATCCCAACTCCTATACTCAATGCTCTAGTTTATAAAGGCCAGCATACCAAAAGCTTTCTTCACCACCCTATCCACATGAGATTCCACCTTCAGGGACTATGCACCATTATTCCTAGATCCCTCTGTTCTTCTGCATTTTTCAATGCCCTACCATTTACCATGCATGTCCTATTTTGATTAGTCCTACCAAATTTAGCACCTCACATTTATCAGCATTAAACTCCATCTGCCATCTTTCAGCCCACTCTTCTAACTGGCCTAAATCTCTGCAAGCTTTGAAAACCTACTTCATTATCCACAACTCCACCTATCTCAGTATCATCTGCATACTTATTCATCCAATTTACCACCCCATCATCCAGATCATTAATGTATATGACAAACAACATTGGACCCAGTACAGATCCCTGAGGCACACCACTAGACACCGTCCTCCAATCTGACACACAGTTATCCACCATTACTCTCTGGCGTCTCCCAATGACCTTTGCGAAAGCCACACTGTGACTCTGGTAGCAGGCCCAGCTCCAGATGAGTGACCAGGCGATTTAGCAGGACTCTTGCAAGTGTTTTTCCTGCGATGGAGAGCAGCGAGATTCCTCGGTGGTTGTCACATACTTGTCGATTGCCCTTCCTCTTATAGAGGTGTACGAAGTTCCTGAGGAATGGATCCTTGCTTCCAAAAACACTGGAACAATTCAGTGAGCTTCTCCATAAGTACAGGACCACCAGCTTTGTAGATCTCTGCAGGTATGGCATCTGCCCCTGGGGCTTTGCCTCTGGATAGCTGGCTGACAGCTTTCATGACTTCAGCTACTACCGGTGGGTCATCCATGGCACTGTTGATGTTGACCTGGGGAATCCTGTCTATCGCTTCATTGTTAATAGATGACGATCGGTTGAGGACAGCTTCAAAGTGTTCAGCCCACCTCTGCAGGATCTGAGCCTTCTCTGTAATGAGAGTTGTACCATTGATAATCAGGAGGGGGGGATCTCCTGAGAGACTGAGGTCGTAGAGAGTGTTAAGGGATTCATAGAATCATTTCAAGTCATTTCTGTCAGCGTATCCCTGTATTTCATCTGCCTTGGCACTCACCAGGCATCTTGCATTTTAGTTTATTCTGGACTATCCTGCGAGCACTGGTAAAGGCATTTTTCTTGGCAGCTGATCATGGGTCGTTCTGATGGGCACGATGTAGGCAATGCTTTTCAACAAGTAGAGACCCTGTATTTCCTCATCATTCTCATCGAACCAGTCATGCTGCTTGTGGGTAGAGAGCCCTAGCATCTTCAGTGCAGATGAAGCGATCCCAGTTGTCCACAGCGCTGCCTGCAAGGTGTAGGTCAGCAAGCTTGGTTTCTAAATCTTCAGCCAGTGCTGAAGCAATGCTGGTGTTCTTCAGCCTGGCCACATTGATTCTTTTCATAGACTTGCTTCCTTGTGGTTGCCTCTTGGGTCTGATGTGGAGCTTCATTTTGGAGGCAATGAGCCTGTGATCTGTCCAGCAGTCAGCGCCACACATGGCCTTGGTCACTCTGACATCCTGTCTGTCTTTTCTCCCGACAATGACATAGTCGATAAGATGCCAATGCTTAGAACGGGGGTGCATCCAGGGGTCTTGTTACGGGTAGGCAGGCGGAAAGCTGTGTTGGTGATGAGCAGGTCATGTGCTGCACCGGTCTTCAGTAAGAGTAGGCCGCTACTGTTACATTGGCCCACTCCACGAATTCCAATGACTCCCTGCCAGGCTACAGAGTCGCACCCATTACTTGCATTGAAGTCACCGAGCAAGATCAGCTTGTCGGTGCTGCTCACTGCTGATAGTAGGGTGTCTAGTTCTTCATAGAACCCGTTTTTTGTCTCGTCTGGGTTGGTCATTGGGGGGGCATAGGCACTGATCAGGTTGGCTTGACTTCTGTAGCAGAAGCTGTAGTGTCATGAGCCGGTCGTTCACACCCTTGGGGAGATTGGCAAGTTTCCGAACAAGGTGACTCCTGACGGTGAATCCAACTCCAGCATCACCACTCTCATTGCTGCCATCACCACTCCAGGAAAAATGTATCCACCTCCAGTTTCAGTCAGCTGACCTTCGTTGGCAAGACGAGTCTCACTCAGGGCTGCAATGTCAATGTTGTATCTTGCAAGCTCTCTGGCAACTAAGGCTGTTCTTCTCTCTGGTCTGTTTGCTGTAGGGTTGTCCAATAGCGTGCACATGTTCCAAGTGCCAATGGTGAGCGGTGTCACCTTACGTTTCACTGTGTTTGTTCGACCGCCAAGATAGGATTCCCGCCAGCCGCGGTAAACTGGCCAGGGTGTAATGAAGCAGGCAATGTTTGGGGCACCTTTTCTAGCCCTTTCCTCATACTATGGAGGTGAGCAGTATGTTCCTAAAGAGGGCTGGTCAGTCACCCAGGTAGACACCGAGTTTCACTGCTGTTTCGGTCAGTGAAAAATGACCATTAGACCTGAACACGAGGAAATCTGCAGATGCTGGAATTTCAAGCAACACACATAAAAATTGCTGGTGGAACGCAGCAGGCCAGGCAGCATCTATAGGAAGAGGTACAGTCGACGTTTCGGGCCGAGACCCTTCGTCAGGACTAACTGAAAGAAGAGATCAATAAAGTATGATTATGACTATGACTTTGCTGCTGGTGATGATGATGTCGAGACCAGCGCTTGAGTGAAGGAAAGCTGTGCAGCGTCAGCCTCACTCGCTCGACCCAATTCCCATCTGGATCCAGTGGAAAGACAAGAGTCAAGACGGCTGTAGATGGGACTAGGCGCAATGGATGACCAGAATGTTTTCTGTGTCTTGTCGTGCTCTACAACGTTTCACGATGCTTGCAGAGACTGCCTTCTTGACTGTTGGACCTTCCATTGGTCTTGTCCACTCAATCCGTCGGCGTCTGTCTTCACATGCTGGGATAGACATCTCCCTATCTCACCGAGGGTTTGAGACCTGTCGGCTACCCTTACCTGGTTTAGCTGGCTTGTCGAAGCCGTTGCCTGGGGTGTGGCTGCTGTTGCATGCAAACAGCTACGAGGAGCCACAGGTGAGAGCTGAGTGCCAGGTGGGGACCACAGGTGGACTAACCACCTTGAAAAGGATGCCACATGTTCCCCCACCAGAGGTGCTACCCCTCCCTGACACTCCATACATAGGCCTTGTTGAAACCATGCCTGGAGAAAGCATTTAGTTTATCCTCAGAGTCAGGTGTTAATTGTTTCTTTTCAAACACTGCGGTAGACACTATTATCCTTTGTCTGTTCTTTCTGTGTATTTTCCTTTTTCAGCTTTTGCTCACTTTCTCTGCTTTTTTACAGGATTCATCTAACCATTTTTGCATTTTGCATCTGCATTGAAAAATCACAGACCTCCCTAACCTTCTCACGTTTTGCACTTCTCTAAGAACGCATCTGCAGACACTCTCTTAGTCCATTCCACACACTTCGACATACTTGTCCAACATAATACTTTCTCATACAAACATACACACTACTGGAGTCGTTTATACGTCCTGGACAGGGGACTTGCGTGCCACCATTCATGCACACACACACACACACACACACACACACACGTTTCAGAATTCCATTTTTTAAACAACACACTTACCGAATTTTCCTGTATTTTGTGTGGGACCCAACCCAGACCACAGCAACACATATATATCTCTTCGATATCTCTTTTTTTTCTCTTTCAAGGTTCTTTTGAAGACCCTGACCTGGAGTTTCACTCTGACTTAGGTTCTTTGCGGGAATGGGACCCACTCTCAGGGCCTCACAGCCAGCCACTTTTTAATATCCCAAGGACACGGCCTGGAAGGCGAGTGCGCCTTCAGGGTTCCCGATTTCCGTGGCTCTGGAGATGTGCTGATTCTAGGCCTGTGCCCCTGACTGAAGCATTGCAGGAGAACACGGAACATCAGGAGCAGCGGGTTAGCTGCTGGGGGTTGTGTGTCCTGAGAGCTGAGCCTTTTTGGGGCTGACTCTCTGGGTGCAGAGCTCGGATAAAGCAACACAATGGACTTCTAACATCATAAATCAGCGAGTTGTTTGTTATGTCTCCTTTCTTGCTGTGAAATGGGGACATCTCCTTTTCCCTTATTAGGGAGAGACAGAGCCTGTGGTCTGTCGAATTACTGAGTGTACGAGTAGATTTTGGGGTACTGCAAGTCTGTGTCTTTATTGATGTTTGCTGCATGCTTGAGTGTTCAGTGGGGGGGTGGGCGCCGATGCTTTTTTGCTGGTGAGGGGGTCGTTGCCTTGCTGCTGCTTGTGCGTGGAAGGGGAGAACAGGGGGCTTTGGGGTTTGAACTGTTGTGTTCTTTATACGTACCATGGGTTACTCCTAAAGATACATATTCTGGACACCATGAGCAGGGAAGGTCTGTGGCAAATCATGGAACAACTGGGATGCCCCCAAAGTTCCTCATCATGGTCATCCAGCAACATGAAGATCAGAGTGGCCAAGTCAGACACAACAACGACCTCTCAGAACCCTTCCCAATAGGCAACGGAGTAAAGCAAGGCTGCATCCTCGCGCTGACTCTCTTCATCATCTTCTTCAGCATGATGCTCGAAAGGGCCACAGAAGACCTTGATGACGAGGATGGTGTCTACATCCGATACCTCATTGATGGCAGCCTGTTCAAGCTGAGGCAACTACAGTCCCACACCAAGTCACTGGAGCAACTGATCCGAGAGCTACTCTTCGCAGGTGATGCTGCCCTTGTTGCCCACACAGAGACAGCCCAGCAGCATATAACACCCTGCTTCGCAGAGGCTACCGAACTCTTTGGACTTGAAGTCAGCTTGAAGAAGACAGAAGTTCTCCATCAGCCCGCACCTCAGGAAGATTACCGTCCTCCCCGCATCACCATTGGTGAAGTAGAGCTGAAGACAATCCACCAGTTCAGCTACCTGGGGTGAACCATCTCGTCAGATGGCAAGATCGACAAAGAGATTGACAACAGACTGGCAAAGGCAAACAGCGCATTCGGCAGGTTGTACAAAAGAATCTGGAACAACAAGCATTTGAAGAAAGGCACAAAGATCAGCGTGTGCAGAGCCGTTGTACTGACCACCCTCCTGTACGGCTCCGAGTCGTGGGTCACCTACCGTCACCACCTACAACTCCTTGAGCGTTTCCACCAGCGCTGCCTCCGCACCATCCTCAACATCCACTGGAGTGACTTCATCACCAACATCGAAATCCTCAAACAGGCGGAAGTCACCAGCATCGAGGCCATGCTGTTGAAGACGTAGCTGCGTTGGGCAGGGCATGTCTCCAGGATGGAGGATCATCACCTGCCCAAGATTGTGCTGTATGGTGAACTCTCCACTGGCCACCGTGACAGAGGGGCACCGAAGAAGAGGTACAAGGACTCTCTGAAGAAATCCCTCAGTGCCTGTCACATTGGCCATTGCCAGTGGTCTAATCTAGCCTACGATCGCGAGGCCCGGAGGCACAACATTCACCAGTCTGTCTCCTCCTTCGAGAACGCACGCAGGGCTGGCATTGAGGACAAAAGGAGAAGGAGGAAGAACCGTGACACAGCAGCACCAAACCCAGAACAGAATTTCCCTTGCAGCCACTGTGGCCGGACCTGCCTGTCCCGTATTGGGCTCGTCAGCCACCAGCAAGCCTGCAGCAGACATGGGCAGCCCCCTTCCTAAATCTTCATTCACGAAGCCAAGCCATGAATGAATGAATGAAACATATTCTAGAAGAACATAACTAGAACTTTTATTTAACAGCAAACAGCAACCAAGTCTAACGTACAAGCTTCTTGGTCATTCTGTCAGTTCTGCGCATGCTCCGAACTCTGTCATGTGACACCTGACATCACCACATCTTCCTTTCCTTAAAAAGAAAAACAATTAGCAACATTAATCAAAACAAATGCAGAATTTAACCTGTCTCTATCAGTTTCTCTGGGGGTTTACGAACACCAGTAGACCTTCTAAGTGGTTCACACAGTTCTTGTGTTTCATTGTTATTTTCGTGTGTTGTCTGGTCTGCATCAGTTAACTGAAGCTCTGAAGTTGGCTCTTTCTAGAGGTCCTTGAGAAGAAATTGCAATTCATTCATTAACTGTAATCTCTTTTTTTTATGCTGAGACTTCATCATTTCAATAAAACTTCTTAATTCCTTCACTTGTGCTTTTACTTCTTCAATTGGATCCTGATTCTTGTCACTCTTTGGCTTCAGTTCTGTATTGTACTGTACCGGCAAGTTTGGTTTTGGTGACAATGCTTTTTCAGATGCTGGTAACAAAGGGATGGGTCTGGGATTTTTCTTTAAGTACTTCTTTTACTTTTGCCACGTTGAAATCAAATTCTATTCTCTCTTGTTCTTTCATCAAGTCACTGTATTCTGACTGTGTCACAATCCAGGACTAAGCCTCTTTTCACCAAATTCAGTCTCTCACAGGCAGATAAATCAAGTATTGACTGTACATTCTTAGGCACGACCACAAATGAAAGTGTGTTCACCATATTTTTGTGTGATACTTTTGCCACACATGTTCTTTTAACTGGAATGTCTGCACCTGAATACCTGGTCACTTTTATATTTGTCTGATGTAACTTTGGTCTTGGCTTTAATGCATTAAACTCAGATTCTGCAAGAACATTTACTTGTGCTCCAATATCCAATTTAAACAGAATAATGTTTTGGTTCACTTGCAATGGCATAGTCCAGTCATTCTTACTTTGTTTATTTTCACAAAGCACATCAATATAAAACTCCTCACGTACATTTTCAAGCACTGCATTTACGTGTTTTATTTCCTTTCTACTTCTTCAACAGCGTGAAAAATGATTACTCTTACCGCAGAGATTGCACATTTTTTAGGTTGGTGCTGCCATCCACAGCGTTCACAAAGTTTTTTTCTTTCAAACGACATCTTGCTCTCTTTCGGTTCTGTAGTCACTTCATTATTTTTTCTAGCATGTTCACGGTTATTCGTAGCGTGTACACTGTAGTTCTCAATAAAAAGCTCCTTAGCCTGCGACTTTATGGTTTCTGAAGCTTTGCAGAGAATCAAAGCTTTTTCCAAGTTTACGTCTGGTTCTCTTAAGAGTCTTTCTCTCAGAGCATTATCCAGAATGCCACAAACAATTCTGTCTTTAACGAGAATGTCTGTCAGCTCTGCAAACTCGCATGTTTTACTGTGCTTTCTCAATTCTGTAACAAATTGATCAATCGTTTGACCAGCTTTCTGCTTGCATGTAAAGAATTTATACCGTTCATACATCACATTGCGCTTCGGTATACAAAATGCTTCAAATTTCTCCATTATTGCTTTTAAATTTAAATTATTTCCATCTTCAAAAACAAACTGATTATATACCTCAATTGCGCCACCCCCAATCACGTGGAGTAGAATGGCAGCTCTCGTTTTTTCCGATTTATTTTCTGCTCCGATCACCGATAAATAAATTTCAAATCTTTGTTTAAATCCTTTCCCGTTATCAGCTGAAGTGTTTTTGGCGGTTGCAAAACTTCCATTTTTAAAGCTGTTAGCAAACAACAAAAAAGTTTGTGCTTTTTTTTCAATTTCTTCGCTTCTCTCGTGTTAGCGAAACAAATTATTCATTCAGACCGATTTCTGACACCATGTTGTGTTCCTTATTCCTACTGAGGGTTACTCATAAAGACAAATATTCTGGAAGAACGTAACTAGAACTTTTATTTAACAGCAAACAGCAACCACATCTAACATACAAGCTTCTCGATCATTCTAACAGTTCCACACATGCTCCGAACTCTGTCACCTGCCACATGATATCACCACACTAACGTTTAACTGGCATTCCTTCGTTGGGATACTCCTCTGTTTTTGTGGATGTTTGCGAAGAAAAAGAATTTCAGGATGTTTATTGTATACATTTCTCTGACATTAAATGTACCTTTGAGACCTATTGAACCTAATGTAGGATATCACTCAGACCGAAGCAACCTCGCGCCGAACCCAAAACAGGCCATGGCAAGCTCATGCGAGACCCAACTAAGATCACAGCAGTTCTTTTTAACTCTGTAGCTTTCCTGTGTTGGCAATTAAGGTGCTGGTGTAGCTTGACTATTCCACACAGGAGGAAATTTGCATTCCAACAGCAGACTCAGTCCCTTGCTCAAATACGAGCAGCCTAGGATTCAGGACTGAACAGCTACAGGGGCTGAGTTCCTTTCTCCTGTGTAATGAAGTCAAGGGTTAGCCTTCTCAGTGGAACCTCCAAGTAAATGTCATCACTGATAGTAAAATAAAATAAAATACCTCAAATAACTGGGCCCCGAACACCCTGATTCTTACAACTCAAACATGATTTATTTTACTTTTGCACAAGGAGAACAGCACAGTCCTTGTCACTCACCCTGTTCTGAAGCCAGGACAGGAAACTTGTTATTTTTATAGACATTTGCTTTATCAGTCACATATATTGATCATTTGGCAAATTGTATATGTTGAATTCCTTGCTTGTAGGATCAATTGCCATACACAAGGGAGGAGTTAAAATCAATGAAAACTTCATGCGGACATCTGATGATAGTTTTGAAGTTAGTAAAGACAATTATCCCATAGTTGTTGGGAATGTTTCACATCCTCTGTTATTCTTATCTCATCTGTCTCTGGCACCCTTATTATGTAAAGGGATGCTATGTTTTAGGAAGTCCTTTCTGGTAAAGACTCGCTACAGAGCCCTCACACACTTGCCTTGTGTATCCTAGCTTATTTCATCTCTAGTAAGCAGAGATCTCTCCAGTGGTCTCACTTCAATGGTCTTGTCTGCCTACAAATGCCCCAGGCTGTGCTTGCCTGAACATTGTCTTTAACTGTTGCCTTACTGCAAATCCACAGTATGAATAAAATTTAAATTAAAATATTGAATTAATACAAGCATGGCAGGCAAATAATATATTCTGTGTTTTATTTTATTTATTTATTTATTAATTTATTATTTATGTGGAATATATTATCATCTATCTCTGCCATAACACCTGTCAATGATCTATGTATGTGAATCCTCAAGTCAGTTAAGATCTCTACTGCTTTGAGCTTTTCACCAGTCAGAAAGAACCCAGTTATATCTCTTCTTAGGTAAAACTGAGTCTACAATTACCTATGATTAGTTAACTATATGAAAGGCTTTCACTACAGAGCCCACATTTATTTTTTATTGATTATTCTGCCATCAATATTCAGACCTTAATTTTATTTTCCATCATATAATCCTCTATCAAGAAAAAGGGCAATTTTATAAAGGGGACACTCTGTAGCTGAAATTGTATTCTATTAATATTTCTTTGTTAATCACATTGTTGTATATATTTTTCCCTTCAATTAGACAAGGGCAAAAAGAATGCAAGATTCTTTTGGTACCTCTCTCTCCAAACATAATCACTGAACAGAATCAATTTTCACTGTTGATAATTCACTGTAATAGTCAGTGCAACCCAAACAGAAAACATGCGTTGTGCTGAATTTTCAATCAACATTATCAATAGGAAGAATTTCAACCCAAGTTTTGAATAATATGGTGTTGCTTTAAAGACAATTAATTGGAGTGCTACAAGTTACAGATATGCATACAGGACTTACAAAAGAATTATTCTTGTCATGCTCTATACTTACAGCTCCTAAAATAAAGAGAATAAGTCTACAAGTCTGCTGCTCTGCTTGTCCTGTCTGTACTTGTGCGGCACTCTATTGAAGCAGGAACAAAATTCCAATCAACAAGCAGAAAACGTGGTGAGTCCTACTATTAAAATGAACTGTTAACAAAGACAGACAGAGAGTTTGATGTACACTCAACACAGTTTGAAAGTTCCCATCTAGTCACCATCTGGCATTACTGTAATGTTGCACATTCACCCCATCCTCATTTTCGAAATACTCTTGACAAACAATTATCTGATGCCTTCACGTCACTTACTGAACAGATACAAAAGAAACCCAGCATCTTAGCATATGTTATTAAAATTCCGAACTAGTCATTAACCAAAACTATATTAATATTGTTTATACCAGCATAGTTTAAAGCCACATATCCTGTACTAATTACATCTACAACACAAGAAGAGACGAATATGAGCTTGATTTGCATGGAATTTTGAAAAAGCTGACTTTTCTTTCCCTTCTGTTCTCTCCATTGCTTTTGAAGCAATCAACTTCATCGGATGTGGCACACCCTATTTCCCTTTATCAAAAGAAACCAGCTGCCATTTCTTCCTAGTTTTTGTTCATCGCAGGCCTTAACCATTGGATGGATTTTAAAGTTCTTAGAAAATACTGTTGGAGGATTGTTCTTCGAACCAAAGAGTATCAGATTGATGCATAATAGATAATGAATTTTAATGTGGGATGCCATGCCTCTTTATATTCTACAGCTGGTGCAGGCACTAATACTGGACTCACATCTGTGTCTCTTTTTGAAAATGGAGATCATTTGTATTCTGACAGGAAGGAATTATTTAGCTGTTATCCGGTTGAAAATGATTGAAGGGCTCAAAGACCTCTGCTTAACAGGTCAGGCTTTGCCTGTCATCAGACATGTGAGGTTTTCACATGCAAATAGTGTCCTGGAATAACTATAAAGCTGAAAAAGGCTATTGACTTTAAAGACCCACATGCCTGCATACCAATGATAAAAAGCAATGGGAGAATTACACAGAGCATAGACGTGCCCATTATTCATATCTATCCCCTGTCACTCCTCTAATAATCTATGAGAATGAAGCAGAAGTTCATAAATCATCGGCCACTCCAAAAGTTCTGGAATATCACTACAAATTCCACAGTTATGCCTTAGAATGTTTCATTCTTCAGCTACTTGGTTGCAATGTTTTTATAGATTCTACAGCAACTTCCTAAAGAAGGGTCTCGGCCCAAAACGTCGACTTACTATCTCTTCTTTCAGTTAGTCCTGACGAAGGGTCTCAGCCTGAAACATCGACTGCAACTCTTCCTATAGATGGTGCCTGGCCTGCTGCGTTCACCAGCATTTTTCGTGTGTGTCGCTTGACTATCTATTCATTCCCATTGATTCTGCCTGACCTGCTGAGTTCCTCCAGAATTTTCTGTGTTAATTTGTTTTCAATGTCCATTTAGATTCTAGCTCTGTCATGGTATAATTAAGACATTTTAAATGCAAGCAACTATTTGTTTATTTATTTAGTGAAACGCCATGAAGAAGGTCCTTCTAACCTTTCAAGCAATGCCACCCCAGCAACCTTACAACACAATTAACCCTAACCTTCTCACAGGACAATTTACAATGACCCATTAACTTACCCAGTACATCTTTAGACTGTGGGAGGAAACCAAAGCACCCGGGGAAAACCCACACATTCCACAGGGAGGACGTACACAGATTCCTTACAGAATGGTGCCAGAATTGAATTTCAAACTCCTAACCGGCCTGAAATGTAATTGTGTCACTCTAACCGCTACATGATGTGCTTAAATTTAGAAAAGTACAAGCCCTGTTACGTCTTAGCTAAACAAATAATTAACATTTTATTATTCATTCTGCAGTGCAGCTCCTTTTAAGGAAATAGCTTTACATTAGTTTCAAAATGTATAATTCCTGTAAATTTGGTAATCTCTTCTGATAGTTGGCCCAGTTAGAAAAATCAAGATTCATTCCCTGATCTGCTCGACTGGTTGATATGTTGATAGGCTGGATAAACCAAAGTGGAAGGAGGTCTGTGGGGATTGTTGGGCTGAAGGCCTGCTTTCATTTGGAGAAAATCCTATGTAATGCGGAGATGAGATGAGGAATTATGCAATTGGTTCCTATGTCTCAGGGTGATATAGAAACTCCTTTATTAAATTTTTAAAAATGCAATTTTGTTTATTTTTCTGGTATTAAACCACCTGTTGAGAAATTTGACTCCAGACATTTTCATTTGCCCTAGCTCCTTCTTATTGTGCAATTCTCCGCCAGATGCAAAATTCAGTTTCAAGGTAATTTTCAATGTCACCAGTTTGTATACTAATTAATTCTTAATTCTTCAGGGATCATCAGGTTTTACATACTCTATTTCCTGAAACCAACGTTAAGTTAAAGACCAACACTAAATTTGCATTGTTTGCCCTCACTGAGCTCTCTGGTTTGGCAAACACAGCTTCATTAATATTCTGGCTTGTTTTGAATACATTGGTCTAGGCTGCAGTCACTATCAGCTTTCTAGCCTCAGAATAATTCCACGTTGTTGTTGCTGTTCTCTACAACATTCCACAACTTTCTTCTCACTTCCACTGCTGCACTAGGAAAGTCACTCAGTCTTAGTGTTCAATGGCGGAAGACTTCATCAACTCTTTCTTCAGTTTACTGCTGTTTTCAGAGGAACACCACAGCCATTTGGCTGTATTCTAGATTCCCCAAAATATAGACATTGAAAAACTGAAATCATGTGCTTACAATGACCACCCTAACAACCTTGTGACTGGTACATATTGTAAACCTAGAGAGTGTCTTTGGCCCTCTTACATAAAGGATATAACTTCTCTGGCACAGTTTACTACTAGTCCCTCTGACGGTCAGAATGCACCCTTCCATCCTTTTCTTTTCATTGCAGCTTCCATTCATTCTGTTGTGAATATTGCTTGCATTGTTTGGCATGTTATTTTTTTATGATCTGAATGCAGAGATTAGATCTGCCAGTTTAAAACCTGGTGATTGCAATTGCTTGTGACAGCACAGTAGAGAATTTTGCACTAGTTTCAGTGGCGCATTTGTTGTGTGATGGTGGAAGATGTAATTGGTTTAGATTAGTGATTTCATGCATTCTACTTAGTTTTTTTCAAACTTTGTGATGTGTGCAGCTAATGTTGCAAAAACCAGCAAAGTGGTAAAGGGTAATGATTCAAGAATATGATAAACAACTTGACTGAAGCTGATTTCTACAGTGATCTGTCATTTGTCATAGAAAAGAAGATTTTCCACTAACCAGGACAACCGTCAGAAAACGGATTGTGATTGGTGTCGGGCGGTCATAAACAGTGACAATATGCTTGTATTTGCTTTTGCCAAGAGTTTCTGATAACAGGAGAAATGTGAGAACACTGCTTTGCATGAGAATTGTTTATTTCTTAGGTTAGTTAAGCAGACTTCCTTTACACATCATGGGACAAGAGGTCCAGGAAGAAAGACAAGGAGGTGGGGGGGGGGGGAACCCAGAGGATGGGCAAGGGGTATATTCAGAGGGACAGAGGGAGAAAAAGGAGAGTGAGAGAAAGATTGTGTGTATAAAAATAAGTAACAGATGGGGTACGAAGGGGAGGCGGGGCAAGTTAGCGGAAGTTGGAGAAGTCGATGTTCATGCCATCAGGTTGGAGGCTACCCAGACGGAATATAAGGTGTTGTTCCTCCAACCTGAGTGTGGCTTCATCTTTACAGTAGAGGAGGCACAATGATCTTACACACAATGATCTCACTTTAAGGATTCTTTATCTCATGTTCTCATTATTTATTGCTATTTGTTTATATTTGCATTTGTACAGTCTGTTTTCTTCCGCACTCTGATTGATCTTTCATTGATCTTGCTGTAGTTAGTATTCTATAGATTTGCTGGTAAGAAAATTAATCTCAGGGTTATATGTGATGAAACTTTGATAATAAAATTTACTTTGAACTTTGAATTTGAAACACAAACACGAGGAATTCTGCAGATGCTGGAATTTCAAGCAACACACATCAAAGTTGCTGGTGAATGCAGCAGGCCAGGCAGCATCTCTAGGAAAAGGTGCAGTCGACGTTTCAGGCCAAGACCCTTCGTCAGGACTAACTGAAGGAAGAGCTAGTAAGAGATTTGAAAGTGGGAGGGGCAGGGGGAGATCCAAAATGATAGAAGATAGGAGGGGGAGGGATGGAGCCAAGAGCTGGACAGGTGATTGGCAAAAGAGATATGAGAGGATCATGGGACAGGAGGCCCAGGGAGAAGGAAAAGGGGGAAGGGGGAAAAACCCAGAGGATGGGCAAAGGGTATAGTCAGAGGGACAGAGGGAGAAAAAGGAGAATGTGTATGTAAATAAATAACGGATGGGGTATGAGGGGGAGGTGGGGCATTAGCAGAAGTTAGAGAAGTCAATGTTCATGCCATCAGGTTGGAGGCTACCCAGATGGAATATAAGGTGTTGTTCCTCCAACCTGAGTGTGGCTTCATCTTTAGAGTAGAGGAGGCCGTGGATAGACATATCAGAATGGGAATGGGATGTGGAATTAAAATGTGTGGCCACTGGGAGATCCTGCTTTCTCTGGTGGACAGAGCATTAAACTTTTCGATGTTTTTAAGTTCCCTGGCCCCCACCGCTTTATTTTCACCATGGATGTCCATCCAGTCCCTATATACTTCCATCCCCCATCAGGAAGGTCTCAAAGCTCTCCGCTTCTTTTTGGATTCCAGACCTAATCAGTTCCCCTCTACCACCACTCAGCTCCGTCTAGCGGAATTAGTCCTTACTCTTAATAATTTCTCCTTTGGCTCCTCCCACTTCCTCCAAACTAAAGCTGTAGCTATGGGCACCCGTATGGGTCCTAGCTATGCCTGCCTTTTTTTGGCTTTGTGGAACAATCTATGTTCCAAACCTATTCTGCGAGACCCGACGCAGACTGGGAGATCATTTTACTGAACACTTATGCTCTGTCTGCCAGAGAAAGCAGGATCGCCCAGTGGCCACACATTTTAATTCCACATCCCATTCCCATTATGATATGTCTATCCACGGCCTCCTCTACTCTAAAGATGAAGCCACACTCAGGTTGGAGGAACAACACCTTATATTCCGTCTGGGTAGCCTCCAACCTGATGGCATGAACATTGACTTCTTTAACTTCCACTAATGCCCCACCTCCCCTCGTACCCCATCCGTTATTTATTTATATACACACATTCTTTCTCTCTCTCCTTTTTCTCCCTCTGTCCCTCTGACCATACCCCTTGCCCATCCTCTGGGGTTCCCCCCCGCCTTTTCCTTCTCCCTAGGTCTCCTGTCCCATGATCCTCTCATATCCCTTTTGCCAATCACCTGTCCAGCTCTTGGCTCCATCCCTCTCCCTCCTGTCTTCTCCTATCATTTTGGATCTCCCCCTCCACCTCCCACTTTCAAATCCCTTACTCACTCTTCCTTCAGTTAGTCCTGACGAAGGGTCTCGCCCAAAACGTCGACTGTACCTCTTCCTAGAGATGCTGCCTGGCCTGCTGCGTTCACCAGCAACTTTGATGTCTGTTGCTTGAATTTGAAATCCTGGTCCTGAGTGGCATCAAGGGTTATTGAAGACATTTCCATTTGCTTTTGCCAGACGTCCCCAGAAACAGAACGGTTGTTAAATCTGATTTTAGTATAATGCGGGATTTTTTTCCTTGTTATTAATTGCATAACAGAACAATTAAGAAGTTCAAGGTGTTATTGGAAAAAGTCCTTACAATCAAGTTTAAGCTCCTCTTGGGAAGGTAGATATTAATCAAAAATATAAGTATGTCTTTGCTAGAGGGAGATCATCCATGATCAATTTGATTGAGTATTTCAAAAGGGTAACAAGATGGACTTCAGTATGGTCTTTTATTAGGTCCCAAATAGGAGACTAGTTCCAAAGGACAGAGACCGTGAGCTCTTGCACAAATTGACAAATTGGATTCCAAATTAACTTGGTGATAGGAATCAGTGTGTGAAGGTGGAGGGTTGTTTTATGTGATAGGAAGCCTCTGATCAATGGTGAATCACAAGAATACAGTATGGAGGCACTTATTGTTTGTGATATGCAATGACAATTAAGCTATAAATGTGGCAAGTGTAATTAATAAATTTGCATAAAATTGGTGTTGTTGTTGCTAGTGAGGATAGCCTTAGGTTACTGAAAGAAAATAATTCCCTAAATTGGTCAGAACATTGCAGATGGAATTTAGTCCAAATGGTTGCAAGGACATACACTTGAAAGGGTTAATGCGGGTAGGACATGCACAATGAAAGATGAGCCCTGAGGGAATACTGAGTACAGAGAGACATCATTGTGTACATCCAAATATCCCTTGATGTGCAGCATTGATAGATAAAATGGTCCTTGGTCCTGATGAAGGTTCTCAGCCTGAAACCGCATCTGTTTACTCTTTTCCATAGATGCTGCCTGGCCTGCTGAGTTCCTCCAGTAATTTGTGTGTGTTGCTTTGAATTTCCAGCATCTGCAGACTTTCCCACGTTTGTACATAAAATGGTAAAGAAGACACATGGGATGCTAGCTTTCATAAGATTGGGACATAGAATATAAAAATGGGCAGTTATGATACAACTTTATAACAATTGTTTTGGTTACAGCTAGAGAATTATGTGCATTTCCTGACTGCATAGATGTTGTTACTGGGGATCACTGATTTACAAGCAGAGATGGGATGGGTGGGTAGGCTGTTTTTCCCCCTTGGAGTGAATCAGGCTGAGGGAAGACCTGATTGGGCTACATAATGCTTGTCATAGATAGATGAGATACTATGAAATGTTTTTTTTCCCTGTAAGACAAATGTCAACATTTAGAGAACATACAGCATGTTTGGAGTAGACACGAAGAGGCTTAGAGGAAGTCTGAGGGAGAGTTTTTTCACTTTATGGCTTGTTGGAATCAGGAATGCACAGCCTGAGTGGGTGGTGAAAACAGATATTTTAACATTTAAGAAGTATCTCGATAACCATTTGAATTGCAAGGTAAGAAAGCTAGTAAACTGGATCAGTGTGGCTGGATAACTGATCGTTGGCATCATAGTGGGCTAAAGGTCCTTCTTCCGTGATCTATCACTCTTACTCTGTGACCAACGAAAATTACACACAAAACATTGCTGCTTGAAAAATCTTTCAGATCACATACACGTGTTTCCTTTCTGTAGATGAAAGTTCTCGTTTTCATTTTGTGCACCAAAATGTTTGCTGATGACAGCAAATGAGATTAACAACATTCTGTAAGGAGACTCAAATCACCCCATTAACATCTCATATTCACCATGGGATGGTAACAAGCGCTCTGCAGCAATTTCAAAAGCTGTACACAAAATTGAGCTAGTGGATCCGTGGAGTGGTATCACTGAAGTTAAAATCTGTGTGCTTTCTATTTCAATTTTATTCATTCTGTGGGACCTGGGCATTGATGGTAATGCCAGTATATGTTACACATTCCTACCTGCTGTTGAGAGGTGGTAATGAGCCATAGTTTTGAATTGATGCAGGTTGTCTTGAAGTTCATTCACAGCCCTATCTGTGAAGGAATTCTAGGCCTGGAATAAGTGATAATGAACAATCGACAATATAATTCCAGGTCAGGATGCTGTGTTCCTTTGTGCCTGAAGTACTTGTCCATTCTGGTGGCAAAGAGCACGGATTTAGGAGGTGCTGCAGGAATAGCCAGGGCCATTGGCTGTGATTTGCTAACTAATGGAGTACCCATATCCACGTTGTCAGTTCTATGCCTACGTGGCAAGTTGAAGATCCAGTTGTGTTCTAAATCTTGAGTGCTTAAAATGAGGCAAAGTGTCAAGCTTTGCCCTTGGCAGTTTCTAACATTATCTGAACCCTTTCATGAGATTACTGACTGTCAAGGACTTCCAGTGATTCATTCTCCTCTCTATATTAGGCATTGCACTTTGGGAAGAACATCGCTGATAAAGTGCCTTAGAGCTGATCAGCAGTGGTAAACACATACCACGTATGTACTCCTGTCAGAACGGACCAATGGCCTTCGAGACAAATCTTCAGGCTTCCCTGTGAAAATATTCATATACAACAGTACTGCCATATTAAAAAAAACTGTTAAGAACTGTTTTTAAAGGAATTGAGTTAGGTTCACTAATACTTACATACTGTACAATGGGATTTTTTTACAGCACCATTACAAATTATTAACTTTAATGGCAAGAACACAGTAGCTCATTAGATGGATATTAAAATTCTGTATTAACACAGCAACAATGGTACTATTTCTGCTGACAGTGAAAATAGCTGTTGGTGAAAATCAACTCCCAGGACAAAAGGACATTAGGCAAAAGAGCAGGAACATGTCATGTGAACCATTAACTTGTCATTCTGTGTCAAATTCACATTCCAATCTTATATCCACGATGGATAAAGTCCTTGTTCACGTAAGCAAAAATTCAAATAGAGTTGAAATTACTTGCTGAGGTACAGCTGCTGGAGCCAGATATGGAAGTTCACCGTTATTACAACTCAGCAGAACTTGCTGTCAGCAGCTACATTAGGCATCACACTGTACTGATGGACAGCGTGAAATACTGCTCTGAAAGTACAGAAAGCACAGCACTGGAAACTGTGATTGATGCCAAGTTTCCACAGGTTATACTGGGTGAGTAAATGTGATCTGAACTATTTGCCTCCCATGAAAGGTAAATGCTGCTGTGAGCGCTCTGGGCTGAATGCCCATTTTCCAAGTTGTAACTTTTATGCAATCTTTTGTTTACAATGAATGCAGTGACAGAGAAGCTACAAGTGTGAGAATTTTATAAAGATACTGCTGCTGCTAACTTGTGAACTGGACTTCTATGTTTTGTGTCCTTGCTAAGTAGGTACAGTACATGGAATCTACAGGACAGGAGCAGGACATTCAGCTCATCTAGTTGGTGCTGTGGATATTCCGTGTCACCATGGTACACCAGAAACATCTTGGCAAGAGAGGAGGCTAAAACAGTAAATAATTTTAAAGAAGATACCAGAAGTTCTTTTTCCGAGATATATAAAGTGTAAAAGAAAGGCAGGAGTTGATATTGGACTGTTGGAAAATGACACTGGAGGGATAGTAATGGAGGGCATAGAAATGGCAGACAAACTTAAGAAGTATTTAGCATCAGTCTCCACTGTGGAAGACACTAGCAGAATTCTAGAAATTCAAGAACGTTAGGGTGCAGAAGTTGCTATTACTAAAGAGAAGGTGCTTGGGAGGTTGAAAGGTCTGAAGTTAGATAAGTTACCAGGACCAGCTGGACTACACCCAAGATTCTAAAAGAGGTAGCTGAACCATGGTGACGTTCTGCAGGCTACATAAAATACTTACTTACTGGGGGGGGGGGGGGGGGGCTGATTTCAAGCCAGGCTGAAATGTAGAGGGATGAGGATACTCAGCATCTTGTCAGCAAATGAGCAGTAGCTGGAAAACAAAATTGAGGACCTGAGGCAAGATTGGTGTATTAAAGGGAAATGAGAAATTGTTGTTTTCTGTGTATTATCGAGACCTGGCTTACTCACATTCTGCCAGATAAGGTGATCAAACCCAGTGGTTCCTTGATACCCAGCATGGGCTAAACTGCTGATTTGGAAAAGTAAAAAGCTGGAGGTGTGTGTTTCATGATTAACTCTTCTGTGGTGCTCCAATATGGCAGTTTTGTCATATTCGTGTTCCTCCAACCTTGAACACCTAACAATCAAGTGCCAAGCATTCTACTTACCGAGAGAATTCTCCTTCCACGATCCTGACTGCAGTTTACATACCACCATTGGCCGACTATAGATCATCCAATATGTTATCACACAGGAACTTAAAGCTGCAGATTATATCCATCACTAATTCTCTCCCTCCCCTTCCTAAAGTCAACACTGATCAAGATAATTGAGTTCACACACTGAAGCTGGCATGGTTTCTTAACTCTCCTGCTGCTGACATCCTCAATAGTTCTAACCATCTCTTTTCTTTTCTTGAGGTAATTGCTACTTTCTTCCTCCCAATACAATGATGTGCGTTCCTCAGACTCCTCACTACAACCAGCAGTTCATACACCAGCCAATGTTTGAATGAATTATAGCCTTTCATTATAACCTTTAATTATTCTGAGTCCATCTGTAACACCTGCCAACCCCTCCAAATTCCTTCTGTGGATTAATCCTACAAATAACAGCTAATAAAGTATCATGTTGATCCATTGTATCCCCCATTGCCTTAAAGTTCAACTGTGCGATGTGAACAGGCATGGAGCAGCACATCCTGATGCCTTCACGGTCATTCTGGGGAATTGTAACCAGGCGAGCTTGAAAAAGTCTTTAAATGGTTATTACCAACTAATCACTTGTAGTACCAGAGAAAACAACACACTGGACCACTGTTACATCACCATCAAGAATGCTTACCGGGCCATTCCAGGCCCACACTTTGGAAAGTCTGATCATCTGGCTGTACTTCTACTCCCTAACTATAGGCAGAGACTGAACACTGCAGCACCAATAGTGAGGATCAAAAAGGTATGGACAAGGGAGGAACAGGAGCACTTACTTGAATCGGTGGACTGGACTGTATTGAAGGACTCCATCTTCGAGTCTGAACGAGTGTGCCACAGCTGTCACCAACTTCATTAAAGCCTATGTGGATGAGTGTGTGCCTATGAGAACATACCATACATACCCAAATCAAAAGCCCTGGATGAACCAGGAGGTTAATAGCCTGCTGAGGACTAAATCTGTGGCATTTAAGTCTGGTAACCTAGGTCTGGACAATAAAACCAGGTATGATTTACGAAGGCCTATTTCAAGAGCGAAGAGACAATTCCGAGTGAGGTAGGAGTTGATATTGGATGCATGACAACTCTGGCAGGGTTTGTAGGACATTACTTCCTACAAAGTGAAACCCAATAGCAAGAATGGCAGTGATCTTCACCACCAGATTAGCACAATGTTTTTTATGCTCACTTTGAAAGGGAGAATAAAACTATAGCTATGAGAATCCCTGCAGCACCTGGTGACCCTGTGATCTCTATCTCAGAGGTTGATATCAGGCTGTCTTTAAGGAGGGTGAACACTTGCAAGGTGGCAGGTCCTGATGGAGTACCTGGAAAGGCTCTGAAAACTTGTGCCTACCGACTGGTGGGCATGTTCAAAGATATTTTCAATCTCTCACTGCTACGGTCGGAAGTTCCCACCTGTTTCAAAAGGGCATCAGTTATACCAGTGCCCACGAAGAGCAGTGTGAGTTGCCTTAAAGATTGTCGCCCAGTAGCACTCATATCTACAGTGATAAAGTACTTTGAGAGATTGGTCATGGCTAGAATTGGCAAGGATCTGGACTCACTGCAATTTGCCTATAGCCACAATAGGACTACGGCAGATGCGATCTCATTGGCTCTCCACACGGTTATGGATCACCTGAACAATACAAATACCTAACAAGAGAAAATCTGCAAATGCTGCAAATCCAAACAACACAGGCACAAAATGCTGGAGGAACTCAGCAGGCCAGGCAGCATCTATAGAAAAGAGTAAACAGTCAACGTTTTGGGCCAAGACACTTCATCGGGACTCATGAAAATACAAACACCTGTGTCACGATGCCACTTATTGACAATAGTTCAGTGTTTAACACCATCATTTCTACAGTTGTGATCTAAAGGCTACAGAGCCTGGCCTCCTGCAACTGGATCCTCAACTTCCGAGCCAGAAGACGAGTGGTGGGTGCGTGCAATGCGCTGCTGGCAGCGGTGGTGGAAGTGGATATGATCGGGTCTTTTAAGAGCCTCTTAGATAGATACATGGAGCTTAGAAAAATAGAGGGCTATGTGCTAGGGAAATTCTAGGCAGCTTCTAGAGTAAGTTACATGGTCGGCACAACGTTGTGGGCCAAAGGGTCTGTAAAGTGCTGTAGCTTTCTATGCTCTATACTCTATGTTCTAAGACCACAGTCTTTGCAGATTGGTAATGACACCTCCACTTCACTGACACTGAACACTAGTGCATCTCAGAAATGTGTGCTTAGCCCACTGCTCTACTCCCTCTATACCCATGACCGTGTAGCTAGGCCCAGCTCAAATGCCATCTGTAATTTGCAAATGATACAACCATTGTTGGCAGAACGTTAAATGGTGATGAGAGGGCGTACAGGAGTGAGATAAATAGCTAGTTGAATGGTGTCACAGCAACAACCTTGCTCACAACGTCAGTAACACCAAAGAACTGAGAAAGGTAAGATGAGGGAACACACACCAATCCTCATAGAGAGATTAGAAGTAGAGAGAGGGAGCAATTTCAAGTTCCTGGATGTTAATATCTCTGAGGACCTGAACTGGTCCCAACATATCAATGGAGCTATAAAAAAGGCAAGGCAGTAGCTATATTAGCAGTTTGAAGAGATTTGGTATGTCATCTAAAACACTCGAAAATTTCTACAGATGTACTGTGGAGAGCTTTCTGACAGGCTGTATGACTGTCTGGTTTTTGGGGGGGTGGTGGCTATTGCACAGGATCAAAGTAAGCTCCATCAGGGGTACTGGCCTCCGTAGTATCCAAGACATCTTCAAGCAGCGATGCCTCAAAAAGGTGGAGCACATCAATAAGGATCCCCACCGCCAGGACATGCCTTTTCCTCATCGTTACCATCAGGAAGGAGATGCAGAAGCCTGAAGGCACAGACTTAGCGATTCAGGAACAGCTCCTGAATCTGGCATCCGATTTCTGAATGGGCTTTGAACCCATGAACACTTCCGCACTACTGTTTTTTATTTCTGATTTTGCACTACCTATTTAATTAAACTATTTAATATACATATATATATATACTTACTGTAATTCAGTTTTTTTTTCTATTTTAACATGTATTGCATTATACTGCTGCCCTAAGTTTCACACATTTCACAACATATGCCAGTGATGTTAAGCCCGATGCTGATTCTCAGTACTAAACAGTAAGACAATTCAGAACTGTTTTGCTCACTGCAGTTTCAAGCATTCAGACTTGGAGTTGCCAGAAATGGCCGAGAGTGAAAATAACACAATTTCACTACTTCAACTATTTAGGACCTATGAAGAATTTGAAGGTAACAATAATCATCTTGAATGTTATAATTAAAATGAAAATTCAGAGGATACAATCATCAAGAGCACTGTATGAAGGCAGTCCACTATCTGCACTAGGTGTCTGCAATGATGCTGTTCATTTGCAGTCAGTCAAAAGAACACGTCAGTGAACACTGGATGAATTCCTCCATCTATAAGGAACTAATACACAGTTTTATAGTACTTTAATAGTTTTGGCAGTGTTCTAATTCATTCTGCATTTCATTTATGTGCATAATTTGTTACTCAGTTAAATAGTAGCTTGTCTTTTTATACCTTTTTAACTGTATCCATGAAACTTAAGCTAATTGGGGCAGCTGCTTAATTGGGCCAAAATATACTGGTCCCAATATATCCAAATTAATCGGAATCCACACCACTGAGCCAGGATAGAATGGACCTTGGCTGTCTGCCACAAGGTTGATTAACTCAGCAACATTCTTTATCTGTGAGCAATGGTGGTGAATGTTCCCTTGAACAAGTGTTTGGCATCTGTGAAATTCTGTTTAGCCTGGGGAATGTGATAACAATTGCAGGGGGAAGAGAAAAACATGAAGTGACCTGCATATTTTGCACAATGGAGAATTTATCTGGAGGAACTTAAGATGAAGACGTGATCTGTGTCATGGCAAAATGACGTGACAAACCAGCATTTCTTCATCAGAACCAAATAGAACAAAATATTCTATTTACATGTTATCATATACATTCCATTGCAAAAGTACCCAATTAGAATTTGGAGAAAGAAATGAAAATAAGCACTTACACAATAACTTTCCTGACCTTGAAAAATCCTCATTAGAACCAAAGAGGTGATTTTTGAAGTGTAATTGCTGTGGTCATGTGGGAACAAAGATATCTCAAATTTGTACACAGCAAGATCAAACACACAGCAACATGACAAAGACCAGATAATCTGTTTTACTCATGCTGGCTGAAGGGCAAATATTGGCCTGAGCTCTTGGGCTAATATCCCCTGTTCTTTTTCAAAGCAGGTAGAAATAAAATAGATCAAGGCTCCATATCAGTAGATGGGTTCTTGGATTTTGTTTTGATCATGTCAGAAAAATGCCACACCTGACAGTATTGCACTGTCTCCATATTCAATGTTCCTTCCCTCAATTTCAGAAGAAAGAAACAAATCACCTACTTTGGTTGAGGGAAATTGCTAATCTTTGTAATCTTAATCAACTGAAATAAGAAAGTGATTTTGCTGATAAAAAATAAGTCAATTCCTTCAGGCACCATCTCCAAGGATACACAGGAGAAAATGATGGTAGCTTCTCAATGGAGAGTGAGAGCCTGTGGATCCTTGAGACAGGGGGCTAAGATTGTAACATCGGAACAGCGAGTTGCTGGCCTATATTTTCGTTGGTTGCAAGAGCGACTTCTCTTTCCCTAGCTGGGTGACAGAGCGTGTATGAGATACCAAAGTGCTGTTTTGTGGACAGTAGATTTGATGAACTCTGGAGCAAGGAATCTTTGGGGCTTCTGCTGTTGCTTACATGGTGGGAGGATGGTGGAGTGGGGGAGGTTGTTGGTGTTTCTTCTGGCACGGGTAGGGAGAGGGAGGTTTGATGCTTTTACTGCTGCTTCTACGAAGGGAAGGAGAGGAGGGGCTCCGGGGCTTTGATGTTTCTATCATTCATTCTATGGGGTTTCTTGCTTGGTGGATGTCTGTGAAGAGTATGAATTTCAGGTTGTGTACTGTATACATACCCTGATATTAAATGAACCTTTGATCCTTTGTTCTTTCAAATGGCCATCACTTGGTACTCACTTGGCTCAACTTTAGCCTGTTACTCGTCAACCCAACATGCAATTCAGCAGAAACCTCATAGATGAGCAACTTTATCATGTATTTTGGCTTTGTGCATGAACTTGATGAACAGATGTTGCAGGGTAAGTGTTGTCAACATCACAAACTAATTGATCATTAAGTAAATGAGAAAACACATTTAGCTTAGCTCACTAGAAGATAGTCGACTCCAAGTATGAATCAGTCTTTGTGCCAGAAATAACATCCTTGTCAAAATATTTGTCAATATGAGGACTGAATTTGTTCAAAAGGTGTGCTTTTTTCAGATGTTGTTTTTGTCACACACAAACACACACACACACACACACACACACACACACACAGTGCTGGAGGAACTCAGCAGGTCAGGTAGCATCTATGGAAATGAGTAGACACTCAGTGTTTCGGACTGAGACCCTTCTTCAGAATTGGTATGCTACTCAGACTCCATGAGATCCTTAATTGTTCATTAATTTCATAAAGACATTATTGCCTTGCAAATCTCATCCTTTGAATTTGTCTGAGTGCACAGTGATAAAAATACCACTCCACAGTCAAAATTATTTGTTCTGAGCATTTTAATCTAGTTACAACTTGTTGTTTAATCAACAATATAGATAATTTTACTTGGATTGTTTTTATTGATTGCTTAATGGAAGGATGAGAAGTTCCTCATTCAACCACCACAGGGGATTATTTGAGAAAGAATCATTAGATTAACCAAAATATATTTTTCTTTAAAATTAATGATTGTAACTTTCTTCCTATTTTCTGTAAAAAATATTTGGGAATATCCATGATAGTGAATATTTGTTAATCAGGATCTTGGTGCACTTGATTAATAATTAACCAGCTGTAGAAAATCTAAGCCAGTTAATCAATTTGTTATAAAGATGCTTTGCTATGACTAAGGGGCATCATTTTCCAGTATAAACCAACTAAATAGATGTTCTTTGCAGTTTGCTCCTACCTCAGTTTGGAGACATCTTACCTGTTTACATAACCAAAGACAGGCACAAGGCTAGAAAACAGATGCCACAGGCACACCCTCACACGAATAGCACAGAAACAGATGTCACAGACATCCAAAGCAGCAGCAAAATAGATACACTAGGCAATCTCTGCAGTCTCCAGACGACCAAGTAGATACCAGATCAGGAGCTGTGGGAACAGCTTTGAAATAAATTTAAAAATATATGAAATCATAAATCAAAAAAAGTAGAGATTGGGCACCTTTTCTCATTCCATAAACCTGAAAATAAACATGAATCTCTAAAACACATTTGTCATAATACCATTGGACTCCCAGAGAAAAGCACTTTGATTCACCTCTCACGGAAATCACAATGTAAGCGATAAAATCAGTTGTAAATGCAACACCTGCTTTGGATGCAGCAAGATCCCACAGTGAGCAACAAGATGGGTGATCAACTAATTTGTTTGACTAATAAAAACAATTAAATTTCTGTATTTTACACCATAGAATTTTAACAGTTTACTATTACAACAGTTTAAAATCTTATATGAAAGAAGGCACCTCCAAACCTGGAGCATTCCTTCAATGTATTAGTCTGGATTATGTACCGAACTGACAAGTCAGCAAACATCAGACTTTAAGCAGATATAAATATAAGACATTTTGCTCAGGACATGACAACTTATATCTCCATAAGTACTAGTTTTAAGCACCATATAATATAAATGTTAATCAGCTAGATGAGGCCAAAGATTTAGAAACATAGAAACATAGAAAATAGGTGCAGGAGTAGGCCATTAGGCCCTTCGAGCCTGCACCGCCATTTATTATGATCATGGCTGATCATCCAACTCAGAACCCCGCCCCAGCCTTCCCTCCATACCCCCTGACCCCCGTAGCCACAAGGGCCATATCTAACTCCCTCTTAAATATAGCCAATGAACTGGCCTCAACTGTTTCCTGTGGCAGAGAATTCCACAGATTCACCACTCTCTGTGTGAAGAAGTTTTTCCTAATCTCGGTCCTAAAAGGCTTCCCCTCTATCCTCAAACTGTGGCCCCTCGTTCTGGACTTCCCCAACATCGGGAACAATCTTCCTGCATCTAGCCTGTCCAATCCCCTTAGGATCTTATACGTTTCAATCAGATCCCCCCTCAATCTTCTAAATTCCAACGAGTACAAGCCCAGTTCATCCAGTCTTTCTTCATATGAAAGTCCTGCCATCCCAGGAATCAATCTGGTGAACCTTCTTTGTACTCCCTCTATGGCAAGGATGTCTTTCCTCAGATTAGGGGACCAAAACTGCACACAGTACTCCAGGTGTGGTCTCACCAAGGCCTTGTACAACTGCAGTAGTACCTCCCTGCTCCTGTACTCGAATCCTCTCGCTATAAATGCCAGCATACCATTCACCTTTTTCACCACCTGCTGTACCTGCATGCCCACTTTCAATGACTGGTGTATAATGACACCCAGGTCTCGTTGCACCTCCCCTTTTCCTAATCGGCCACCATTCAGATAATAATCTGTTTTCCTATTTTTGCCACCAAAGTGGATAACTTCACATTTATCCACATTAAATTGCATCTGCCATGAATTTGCCCACTCACCCAAACTATCCAAGTCACCCTGCATCCTCTTAGCATCCTCCTCACAGCTAACACTGCCACCCAGCTTCATGTCATCCGCAAACTTGGAGATGCTGCATTTAATTCCCTCATCCAAGTCATTAATATATATTGTAAACAACTGGGGTCCCAGCACTGAGCCTTGCGGTACCCCACTAGTCACTGCCTGCCATTCTGAAAAGGTCCCGTTTATTCCCACTCTTTGCTTCCTGTCTGCTAACCAATTCTCCACCCACACCAATACCTTACCCCCAATACCGTGTGCTTTAAGTTTGCACACTAATCTCCTGTGTGGGACCTTGTCAAAAGCCTTTTGAAAATCCAAATATACCACATCCACTGGTTCTCCCCTATCCACTCTACTAGTTACATCCTCAAAAAATTCTATGAGATTCGTCAGACATGATTTTCCTTTCACAAATCCATGCTGACTTTGTCCGATCATTTCACCGCTTTCCAAATGTGCTGTTATCACATCCTTGATAACTGACTCCAGCAGTTTCCCCACCACCGACGTTAGGCTAACCGGTCTATAATTCCCCGGTTTCTCTCTCCCTCCTTTTTTAAAAAGTGGAGTTACATTAGCCACCCTCCAATCCTCAGGAACTAGTCCAGAATCTAACGAGTTTTGAAAAATTATCACTAATGCATCAACTATTTCTTGGGCTACTTCCTTAAGCACTCTAGGATGCAGACCATCTGGCCCTGGGAATTTATCTGCCTTCAATCCCTTCAATTTACCTAACACCACTTCCCTACTAACATGTATTTCGCTCAGTTCCTCCATCTCACTGGACCCTCTGTCCCCTACTATTTCTGGAAGATTATTTATGTCCTCCTTAGTGAAGACAGAACCAAAGTAATTATTCAATTAGTCTGCCATGTCCTTGCTCCCCATAATCAATTCACCTGTTTCTGTCTGCAGGGGACCTACATTTGTCTCTACCAGTCTTTTCCTTTTTACATATCTATAAAAGCTTTTACAGTCTGTTTTTATGTTCCCTGCCAGTTTTCTCTCATAATCTTTTTTCCCCTTCCTAATTAAGCCCTTTGTCCTCCTCTGCTGAACTCTGAATTTCTCCCAGTCCTCAGGTGAGCCACTTTCTCTGGCTAATTTGTATGCTTCTTCTTTGGAATTGATACTATCCCTAATTTCTCTCGTCAGCCACGGGTGCACTACCTTCCTTGATTTATTCTTTTGCCAAACTGGGATGAACAATTGTTGTAGTTCATCCATGCAACCTTTAAATGCTTGCCATTGCATATCCACCGTCAATCCTTTAAGTGTCATTTGCCAGTCTATCTTAGCTAATTCACGTCTCATACCTTCAAAGTTACCCCTCTTTAAGTTCAGAACCTTTGTTTCTGAATTAACTATGTCACTCTCCATCTTAATGAAGAATTCCACCATATTATGGTCACTCTTACCCAAGGGGCCTCTCACGACAAGATGCTAATTAACCCTTCCTCATTGCTCAAAACCCAGTCCAGAATAGCCTGCTCTCTAGTTGGTTTCTCGACATGTTGGTTCAAAAAACCATCCCGCATACATTCCAAGAAATCCTCTTCCTCAGCACCCTTATCAATTTGGTTCACCCAATCTACATGTAGATTGAAGTCACCCATTATAACTGCTGTTCCTTTATTGCACACATTTCTAATTTCCTGTTTAATACCATCTCCGACCTCACTACTACTGTTAGGTGGCCTGTACACAACTCCCACCAGTGTCTTCTGCCCCTTAGTGTTACGCAGCTCTACCCATATCGATTCCACATCTTCCCGGCTTATGTCCTTCCTTTCTATTGCGTTAATCTCTTCTTTAACCAGCAATGCCACCCCACCTCCCCTTCCTTCATGTCTATCCCTCCTGAATATTGAATATCCCTGAACGTTGAGCTCCCATCCCTGGTCACCCTGGAGCCATGTCTCTGTGATCCCAACTATATCATAATCATTAATAACAATCTGCACTTTCAATTCATCCACCTTATTATGAATGCTCCTTGCATTGACACACAAAGCCTTCAGGCGCTCTTTTACAACTCTCTTAACCCTTATACAATTATGCTGAAAAGTGGCCCTTTTTAATGCTTGCCCTGGATTTGTCAGCCTGCCACTTTCACTTTTCTCCTTACTTTACTTTTGTTAATGAATTTTGATCACACCTTCCTGTTCTCAGAAAATATTTCAGTGTTTAATTGAATATAAATAATGAAGATATGTTTCAACCGTTGAGAAACAAGTTGCTTAAGCATTCAGACTGTCCCTGCTTTTCAAATACAGTGGATTCTAGTTAATTGGGACACGTTGGGACCAGTACATTTTGGCCCAGTTAAGTGATTGCCCCAATTAGATGAAGTTTCATGGAAATAGTTAAAAGGGAATAAAAAAGACAAGCTACCATTTACCTGAGTAACAAATTATGTATTTAAATGGAATACAGAACAAATTAGAACACTACCAATAGTAGAACAGTATATATCATAACTATATATAGTTCCTCATAATTATCCACAGGGGGATTCATCCAGTGTACACTGCCGCATATGGAGCAGCTTATTCACTTTTGGTCCCTACACCTACCAAACATTCAGCTCTCGCCTGTGGCCCCAAGTAGCCACTTGCATGTGACAGCAGCCACACCCTGGTAAATCTCTTTGATAGGTGGGCTAAACCGGGCGCAGGTCTGGCGGCAGAAGATTCCACTCTCTTCTTGATCTTGGGTAGAGGAGAAGTCGTCCAATCTGCTTTTTCCAGCAGCAGTTTTCTTTGTATTCCTCGAAGACATTGTTGAAAACTTTCTTTCGCTGTTGTTGTTGGTACTCTAGTTTTTGACCAATGGAAATAGCAAACGCCGCCGTGGAAACATAAATATTATACCGTTTCCTCTTCACTTGTTTTCTGTAGATGTGTTTGCACATGCCCACTAGGAGTAGATTCGCCCAAATATGTATTTTGATGTGGACAGAGATATTTTGAAAAACGCCTGGTGACGCCTATTTTGAAAAACAACTGTCGTTTTTACTCAAAACCGGCGTTTTCAAAATTATCCGGTCTAGTGTGGATGTAGCCTCAGTCAAATACAGACAGGAGAGGAGATTATTGCACACCACAGTTACAGTCAGGGTGACCCACAAACACACATGCAACCAACAGTATAACCCAAGCTAAAACGTCGCCATAAATGAACTTGAACTTCCCACCATAATCCCACAAAAGCATTTTAACACAAGAACAATAAGTAGCGCTTGTCACCAGTAATGCTTGGGTGGTCTGTTAACCATGCCCCCCCCCCTCGCCCACCCTGGAGTGCCACAATACTTTCAACAATTGCATCCTCCAAATCTTCATTTTCATTTTAACATTCAAGATGATTGTAGATAATTCCAAATTCTTCATAATTCCTAACTTGTTGAAATTGTGAAATTGTTTCATTTACACTCCCACCTTTTACTGTCATCTCCAAGTCTGAATTCTAAATTGTCTTACTTCTTATTGCTCACCAACTATCTGTGACAAAAATCACTGTTTTTTGAACACAAATGATGTTACTTAAAAACTGTTTACTCTAAGCATGGCGTAGTGTCTAATGGCCACACGGTAGGCTTATTCGGAAAGTCAGAAGACATGCGACCCAGGGAAGTTTGGCCAGGTGGATTCAGAATTGGCCTGCCTGCAGAAGGCAGTGGGTCATGGTGGAGAGAGTACATTCGGATTGGAGGGTTGTGACTAGTGGTGTCCCACAAGGATCGATTCTGGGACCTCTACTTTTTGTGATTTTTATTAATGACCTGGATGTGGGGGTAGAAGGGTGGGTTGGCAAGTTTGCAGATGACACAAAGGTTGGTGGTGTTGTAGATAGTGTAGAGGATTGTTGAAGATTGCAGAGAGACATTGATAGGATGCAGAAGTGGGCTGAGAAGTGGCAGATGGAGTTCAACCCGGAGAAGTGTGAGGTGGTACACTTTGGAAGGACAACGCCAAAGCAGAGTACAAAGTAAATGGCAGAATACTTGGTAGTGTGGAGGAGCAGAGAGATCTGGGGGTACATGTCCACAGATCCCTGAAAGTTGCCTCACAGGTAGATAGGGTATTTAAGAAAGCTTATAGGGTGTTAGCTTTCATAAGTCGAGGGATAGAGTTTAAGAGTTTTGAGGTAATGATGCAGCTCTATAAAACTCTGGTTAGGCCACACTTGGAGTACTGTGTCCAGTTCTGGTCACCTCACTATAGGAAGGATGTGGACGCATTGGAAAGGGTACAGAGGAGATTTACCAGGATGCAGTCTGGTTTAGATAGTATGGATTATGATCAGAGATTAAGGGAGCTAGGGCTTTACTCTTTGGAGAGAAGGAGGATGAGAGGGGACATGATAGAAGTATACAAGATATTAAGAGGGATAGAGTAGACAGCCAGCGCCTCTTCCCCAGGGCACCACTGCTCAATACAAGAGGACATGGCTTTAAGGTAAGGGGTGGGAAGTTCAGGGGGGATATTGGAGGAAGATTTTTTACTCAGAGAGTGGTTGGTGCATGGAATGCACTGCCTGGGTCAGTGGTGGAGGCAGATACACTAGTGAAATTTAAGAGACTACTCGACAGGTATATGGAGGAATTTAAGGTGGGGGGTTATATGAGAGGCAGGGTTTGAGGGTCGGCACAACATTGTGGGCCGAAGGGCCTGTACTGTGCTGTACTGTTCTATGTTCTATGTTCTATGTTCAAATGACACTAATTGGAAACTGTTCAGCAACTGTCTCCAGTCCTAATTAAGTGGCATAGTATCTCAAATAAATAAAGCAATTCCCAGCTATTTTCTCAATTAATTTTTGTTCTTTAAGAGTTGTCCAAAATAAGCGGCTACCCTGATTAACTAATGGACTAACTGACCGGAATCCACTGTATTAAAATGTGGATCAGTCATCTTTCCATAATTTAATGATGAAATTGTTCTTCTTGATTCCACTTAAAGCTAAGATAAGGAAGGCAACAAGAAGCTGGGAGGTAGGAATTAGATTTTACTCCTGGTCAGTACTGAGGCATATGATCTCAGAGAAGGTAGCAGTATGAATTATCCTACTACAACAGCACCACCGGGCCTTGTTTCTTGTTCCTGTTTGCTGTCCCTGTAATCAAATCCTATTGATGAAGCCCTGGTCTTTGAAAGTAGAAGAAAAGTAGTCATTTGGCAGATTCAAAAAGGCATCTGAGATCTGCAAAGACATGTAGGGTAAAAGTTCATCTTTGATCAGTTCCAATAAACATTCCTTAAGGCAAGAGCTGCTTTGAAATTACTGGAACCAACATTCAAAAGTACAGAAAAATGTAAACTGCTGCTTCAAATGTGTATTTTGCTCCTAAATTTAAATGAATATATGCCCAATGGGTCCAAAATTCCCATCTAGTGTTAAAGTAATTCACCAAGTCAGTGTAGAGAAGAAGTGGTATAAACATACAGTTAATTGATATGTGACTTATATGTTCCTATTCCATCCCTGTTTCCAGCCACAAAGGTTCAAAAAAATGGAGATGGGCTACATTAGTGAACCAGCCCACCCAATTTGGCTACAATGTCATCTCGAAAGCAAAGTACATTATAAACATACATAACATCCTTCAACATTGTGAGAGTACAAGAGAGATTGGGAGAGAGAGGAAGGGGAGAAAAAGAGAGAAACAGAGAAAGAGATAGCATGACCAACATCTTCAGAAGAGGAAGAAATTAGGACATATTCAACAAAAATAAATATGCTGATTGTTCTTTAATACCAGTAAAACCTGTGTAATATTAGACTTCTGAAGAACTTGATAGTTCCAATTTCAGCTTCCTTCAGACACTTCCATTGAACAACATGATTAAAGAAGAGCTGATAATGATATGTTTCATGTTTCGTTCCTCTTTAATCAGCTGGCTCCTAATGATCTAACAACTATGATCATGTAAAAGATGACTAATGAAATAAAGGATATGTACACCCTGCATTTTCCCCTTTCTACCATGTAATGAACAGAGGTGTTTAATCAGAAGATTCATTGCTGTTGTTGCCTTTTCATATCAAAGAAGTGTCTATTCTATGCATCTGTATCAACAAAGAGCAATTGCTCTTTCCCATTGATCTACTTTAAAAAGTTTTAAGCAAGCAATTTTATTAAATCTATAACTCCCAGGATGACACAAACTTCATTAAGTATCTTGCACATCCTTCCTTACCTTACTATATTTTTAATTAAATAAAACAATCCGGTGTGCCATTTAATGAGAATAATGCATCCTTTATGATTATTGTTAACAATATTGGTCACTGCTATTTCAAATGCTCTGGCTTAGGTTTATGTAGGTCCATTTGAAAGATTGTGGAATACGTATTTACCCATCCATGTAGACTCACCAGCACTTGGGTACGTTTTTTTCTGGGTAGAGGAAAGCTGAGGGAATAATTTTGTTTGTGCTCCAGAGAAAAAGGTGCTGATGAAGTGAAATTTAGTTTAGCTGCACTGGTCACTGCTTAAAGAAATAACAGATGATGCAGTTTAGAAATTCCTTTGTTATTTCTGCATGCAAGATGTAGTATGCTCATGTGCAGCGTTAATCCACATCTACGTAATGCCTATCAACATAAAATGCTTAATTAGTAACTTCTGTTGGAAAATCAAATCTAAGTATATAGTTAATAATTAGCTTTCTTTATAGGCATCCTTTAGTCTCGTGAGACCATGGATTTGCATCTTAGAGGGTTTCCAGGGCACAGACCTGGCAAGGTCGTATGAAAGACTGGCAGTTGCCCATGCTGCAAGTCTCCCCTCTCCACGCCACCGATGTTGTCCAAGGGAAGGGCACTAAGGCCGATATGGCTTGGCACCGATGTCGTTGCAGAGCAATGTGTGGTTAATTGCCTTGCTTTAGGACACAACACGCTGCCTCAGCTGAGGCTCGAACTAGCAACCTTCAGATCACTAGACCGACGCCTTAACCACTTGGCCATGCGCCAACAATACTAGCTATTAACCTTGCAATAGAAAAGAAATCTTAACAACAGTGGTGTGCGATTGGCTGCAATGATTCAACACTCGGAGACGAGTTGGGGATTGAGTTTCAGGAAAACTCAGTTAATTCCATGGAGTGAGACAGCAGACTGAAGCAGCATTATGTGTTTGGTTAAGTGTGAAGTCCGGGTAACCTTCAGTTGCTGTTTATTATTGATGCTTTAGCAGTGGTACTCAGGAATAGGGAAGGCCAAAAACATGACCAGGATGTTAGGGAAAGCTGAACGAGTACGGCCTGAAGGGGTTTGGTCAGGAGAATTCATGGGCCTATGCTCTAATGTACTCCTGCACCAAATCTTACGAAGCAGTGTTGGCACAATCTGCCCCTGCACTATATCAGTGCCTGGAGTACTCTACCTATCAAGGGGAAGTCATTAATATGCTAAAATTCTTGATGTCTAGGTTACATTGACTCATGTAGCCTGCTGCCCAGGTTTCAGCTAACTGTGAATCGTTATGAATCGTCACAAATGTGGACTTTACAACAGGAAACTAATTCACCTCCTTCTCCTGGAATGGAGAGAACAGGCACATTTGCCTGCATTGTGGCTCCCCAGAGATTCAGTCAGTGATAGATCACATTCATGATGTATCACATGTCACATCATTTGTAATGAACCTAAAGGGCTCCCAAACATCAAGATGCTAGGAGATCACCGAAACAAATCCTCAAGGCTAATACAATGCACCAGAGACACGTACAGGATCGGCTCATCCTGAGGGAATCCAGTCTGCATGCCATACCTCAGTTACAATGCTAGATAGGTACCTCACTCATCTGTGTCTTTGCTCTGCAGCACAGCTTCCAGTAGTTTTAAAAAGCACAAATGTAACTACCTGCATGGAACCATCAAATGCTTGGAGAAGAGTCCCATTGTGCTTTTTAAGGTGGCAATTAAAGTGCTCATCCAGATGCTTTTTAAATGTTTTTCGAGTCCCCCCTCCAACACTTTCCAGGCAGTGTGTATCACATTTGTGACCTTAGACGACACTGAAATGGGGAAAACATTTCTTCCTATCTCCCCTATGGAGTGGAGACAAATTTATGCAATGACAGTTTAAGTTTTCTCCACAATCCTTTTTAGATTACCTAAATTGAATGCTCTTATGAGCTTGAGAAGGACCCGGTATAATGATTAATGCTGCTCTCTGCATTTCTCTTGAAATGTTCACACAGCTAAGATCCTAGTCTTCGTATCAGATCACTGACAGGTAGTCAGGATGGGCTCCCTCACCTCTGCCCCTCTGACTCTCAACACCGGTGCCCCCAGGGTTGTGTCCTAAGTCCCCTCCTCTACTCACTTTACACCCACGACTGTGCTGCCACACACAACTTCAATCTTCTGATCAAATTCGCAGATGACACGATTTAGATTGGCCTTATTTCCAACGGGTTGATACAACCCACAGAGGAAAGGTTGACACCCTGAAACAAAGGTACCAAGATAGCAACCTCTCTTTCATTGTCCAAAAAACAAAAGAGCTGATTGTGGATTACAGCAGAAATTGAGACAGGCTCACCCCAAATAACATCGATGGGTCTTTCTTCAGTAAACACATCACTGAAGATCTCTCCTGGACTGTGCAGACCGGCTCCATGGCAAAAAAAGAACATGAACATCTTTTCCACCTCAGGTGACTGTAGAAGTTCGGCATGAGCCCCCAAATCCTCAAGGCCTTCTGCAGGGACACCATTGAGAGCTTCCTTACTGGCTCTATCACTGCCTGGTACAGGAACTGTACCAACCTTGATCGCTGGGCACTACAGAGGGTGGTACGGAAGCCCAGCGCATCTGTGGACTTGATCTTCCCTCCAGTGAGAACATTTGCAGCAACAGGTGCAGAAAGAAGGCCTGAAAGATCATCAGGGACACCAGTCACCCCAACCATAAACTGTTTCAGCTGCTTCCATCTGGCAAACGGTACCACAGCATTAAAGCCAGGAGCAACAGGCTACGGGACAGCTTCTTTCTACAAGCCATTAGATTTTTAAACTCACCTGTCTGTACATTGCGACAGAGTCATAACACAAAGATTTCTACTCCTTCATGTTGTGAGATGGATGTAAGATTCAAATCAAATCAAATCAAATTGACGCATGGAATTGACACAATAATTTGGAGAGCACCCCTTCACCTCCTAGGAGGAAGCAGGTGAGGAGGATCCTTATGACAATCAACTCTGAAGCAGATACCAGGAAGATCCACTGCAATTAGGTTCATATCCATTCTTGAAGGTGACCATGACCATGAAGATGATCATTAAATTGGGGAGATGTGGCCTTCTGAAGTTCCACTCTGCCAACTTTTAGAACTTCAGCAGGAATACCATCTGTTCCAGAGGCATTGCTGTTTCTAAATTCACATGTGATCTTTACAACCTCTTATCCACCTGGAATAGAATCAAAGAAATTTACATGAAGGTCAGAGTTTCATTTGATTTTTTTTTGAAGTGTTCCTTCAGAGGGTACTGATTGCTCTCCGCTTCTTAGAAAACTTTCCTCCTTTCTTTGCTCTGGGGAAGCTGGGTCCTCAGATGGCTGTGCTTTGGCAGAACTGAGGAATCCAAACATATTGTATTTATCAGTTAGTTGCTGTGCAGTTTCTACACACCATCTGGCTATTAAGCCAAGATGTTCCTTGTTGAACCTTGAATTTCACATGGCTGTGGAGATGGGATTTTCACTTGAGCAGGATGGAGGTTTTCCAGGCAATAGTGAAAGAAACATACAGTATGTTGACCACTGCTCAATTCGCATAATGGAACAAGTATACTTTGTGCAACAATTCATATGCACAAGGCATCAAATTTTTACAGCATTTACCCCGGGAGGTCACTGCATCCCCCCCCGCCCCCCCACATACTGATTGGAATATCATTTAATTTATTAATAATTGCAGAGCCCATCTTGTGCTTTGTTAATACTTTCAGGCATCAGCACTTCTGGGAGGGCATCAGGTGAACTCCAAAGCAAGTAACAGGAAACTACACAATTCAAATTAATGGGTAGAAAATAATAGGCTTGCCTTCCAGCCGGCAGGAGGGTGAAGTCATTGTCAGGTGACTTTCCCGACAATTAATACCAAAAGTGTAGAACAATAACTGTAGAAATTTAATACCACTTGAAGGAATGATTTTACTTATCTCATCTCCCTAAACCCCTCCACGTTTCAGCCAATGGCAAAATAAATAAGGAAAAACTGTCACCGATTATCCATCCATATTATACAGATCTTCCTCTATCCAGCTAAACCCAGACTGTCACACTGTTATAAAACCAAACAAACTGAAAATGATGTAAACCTAAAGCAAAAACAAGAAAGGCTGGAGATACTCAGCAAGTCAGGCCACATCTGTGAGAAGAGAAACAGAATTAATGTTTCAGTGTGGAGACCCTTTTGCTGAGCATCTACAGTGTTTTTCTCTTTCCATCACACTGCTTATCCAACAAGCTGCAAGTGGTGAGATTTAACAAAAACTGAAGCTATCACTTCAGACCCACCATCCCACGCTCCATTCCTTTCTGGCAGCCGTCTAAGCCTGAACTACTCCATTCATAATCTTAGCCCCAATATTAGATTCCAGCCTGATACCTGTGAGATAAATATTTCTTCCTCTGAAAGATACCTTGAACATTCTGCTGCCTCAGCATTTCTGCTGGTGAATATTTATCCCAAACTTTCTTATCCTTGAGCCTGGAGTAATTCTGTCTCACTGTGTATACAGATCTAAAATCTATAGATGTGCGGTGGAAAGTATATTGACTGGTTGCATCACAGCCTGGGATGAAAACACTAATGCCCTTGAATGGGAAAGCCTTGAAAAGTAGTGGATATTGTCCAGTCCATCATGGGCTAAGCCCTTCCTACCATTCAGCACATCTACACAAAGTGTTGTCGCAGGAAAGCAGCATCCATCATCAGGGACCCCCACCATCCAGGACATGCTCTCTTCGCACTGCTGTCATCAGGTAGAAAGTACAGGAGCCTCAGAACTCACAGTGCAGGTTCAGGAACAATTATTTCCCCTCAGCCATCAGGCTCTTGAACCAAAGTGTATAACTTCACTCACCACATCACCAAAATGTTCCCTCGACTTATGGATTTACTTTCAAGGACTCTTTATCTCATGTTCAAGATATTTATTGCTCATTTATTATTAATATTATTTATTTCTTTTTGTATTTGTACAGTTTGTTGTCTTTTGCACACTGGTTAAACACCCAGTTTGGGTCCGGTCTTTCTTTGATCCTACTATGGTTATTATTCTATTATGGATTTATTGAGCATGCCTTCAAGAAGATCAATCTCAGGATTGTATGTTGTGACATATATTGTAGTTTGATAATAAATTTACTTTGAACCTTGACCTTCCTCATCTCCAATATCCTCCAACAGGATATCTGATTTCCTCCAGTTTCAGCTTCTTAAGAATCCCTAACCTCAGCTGCCTAGATTTTACATCCTGGAATTTTACTTAAATTTCTACACCTCAGCCTCTCTTTCCTCCATTAAGCCTCTCCAGAAAGTTCCTCGTTGACAGTTTGACCCATTACTTTCTCATGTGGCCTAGTGTCATCTTTTATTAGATTGTATTCCTATGCAAAATAGATTGTACTCCTACATCTTACCAAGTCAAGGGTGCTGTATAAGTACAAGTTGTTTCTTTTAGATAGATTTTCAAATATGCTGTATGTAGCTGAAATGGGACTAATAAACTGAAATATCAAAAATCTAATTTTCACAATAATTATTGCTAAGATATCTTTTTTAATTACATTTATGATGGCAGCATTTTAAAAACTGTATTAAAATTTATCAGTGTGGCACTACTAATGCACTGCTTGTAAAGTGCAAGTATTATAGAATTCAGAGCAATGACCCAGGATTGCTTGAAACCAACTTAACTGAGATCGGATGTTTTGTGGACCTATTAGTTAGGTTAATGCTTGCAAGTCATCATGAAGCAAAAAATATTTTGTTTCCTCATATTCACTTATGACATAGAAAGAAACCACTTAACTCATCAATTTGACATTGGTTCTCAAGGCAATTCTACCAATTGAATTTACCAAACACGAGGAATTCTGCAGATGCTGGAAATTCAAGCAACACACATCAAAGTTGCTGGTGAACGCAGCAGGCCAGGCAGCATCTCTAGGAAGAGGTACGGTTGACGTTTCGGGCCGAGACCCTTCGTCAGGACACTAGCTCTTCCTTCAGTTAGTCCTGATGAAGGGTCTCGGCCCGAAACGTTGACTGTACCTCTTCCTAGAGATGCTGCCTGGCCTGCTGCATTCACCAGCAACTTTGATGTGTGTTAATTGAATTTACCACCTATGTTTCATATTAATATTCCTCAACTCTCCAAACTATACTATGAGTAACTAACTGTGGCCAATTAATCTACCAACCCACCCACCTTTGAGATGTAGGAGGAATCCAGAACTCCTGGCAGAAGCTCACATGTAAACTCCTCATAGACAACACCAGGTATCAGCATTTAACCCAAGTGGCTGACCAACACATAAGTTTGAAACTGGTCCTATATTACTCCAGCACCATTTTCAAAATTATACATTGGTCAGATTAACCCCACTGCACTCTAAACACCCTGTAAATTAATTCCAAATTTTCTGAATTTGTAGTCAAAGTTGGAGCTAGGAATAAAACTCACAGCACATTATATGCCAGAGTCTATCAACATACTTCAAAATTTTAAGCTTGTCTACTGTGGTTCAGAAATTTTATGGTCAATCATGTCATCAATCAGATTTACTGCCATTGAGGTATCATTTCCAAGTTAATATTTATGAAGCACCCTTTTCTTCAGAACTTGGAAAAGAAGCAAAATACAATTAATTTTAAAAAGGCAATGAACAAGGTCGAAGTAAGGGATAACAATAAAAAAGAATCATATGGGAGATATATTATGTATGCAAGGTACAGAATGGGAAATAACAGATGGTTGAGTAGTTTGTGATATAAACAAAAGACAGCAGGAAGAAACTTCAGGTTATAAAAAGACAAAGAACTACAGGGGATATGAACAGCTGAGGGTATATTATTTGAAATACTTCCACAGAAAACAAGCAAGGTAGGTAGAGATAATTCAAATCAGGACATGATGCATGGGTCTAGAAATTTATTGATGATTGTAGGGACAACTTAATCATTTGCAGTTCGGCATGTCAATAACTGTTTGGTCATGAACATTAAAATTCAGGAGTCCCACAGGATTTGATGCAGGCAGTATTGGTTTAGCACATGCAAAGGAAAGTGGTCATGTCTATAGCCTGTTGTTAGTGGGTTTGGGTGGAAGGAAATTTTGAATGAGACTCAGATGTCAGCAATCAGTGAAGGTTAGGAATCTAATTGTAATCAGAGGTAGTATAGTGACTGATGAGGAGAAAGTCAATGAGCTGGAGGTTGAATGTCAAGTCAGATGGAATTCAGAAAGTTATATGGAGATGCGTTAGCAGAGGTGGTGAAAGTGGGTTGGGACAGGGCAGTGTCTCAATGCAGGGGGTCTAAAGGAGGGAAAATAGTAACAATTAAAATTAGTATTCTATTTTTTGGGGAAGAATGGGATAGAAAATGGAACAGCTGTTATGATTTAAAAGAGACCTCCTAGACTTGTGTTACCCACCTTGGGTGAGACCAACTCGAGAACACTCCTTTAAAATGCACTGTTGAAGAACAATCAGAACTATTGAAACACAACTGGACTATGAAATCCAAGCAGCTGGCATGCTTCAGAACCACAAGGACTTAACTCTCAGGCATCATCTTAAATAACACTGCATATGCATTTTTGTGCATAATGTACTATTGACACAAACACAATTCACAACAAGGTGTGACCCTGGTCAAACCTTCATAGTGATGCAAAATCATCAAAATCATGTTCCACTCCAGGACAAATAAATACAGTAATCTATTTTTTGTATGCGCAGTGATAATCCATAATCAAATTCCTATTCTAAAATGGGAAATGTTCAGGGATTACCAGACATCCAGTCTGCATTCTGAGCCAAAGGAGTTTGATATTATGGGCTTAGCTTCATCAAAGATCATTTAATGAGCATCACACTTAAAAGGAAGGCAAGACTTGTATAATTGCCTCAGGGCCTCTTTTGTATCAACTGCAGGATTTAATGAGACACCTTCCAATCACGAGCAAAGGAAATCATCAGGAATGGTTTTATCTGCTTCAGCTGACTATGATAGTAGATGACATGATGATTTGTTCACTGAACTTTAGGTCTCAGTAGTATTTGGTGAGAACAAAATGATATCCAAATGAAACAAGGTACTAGGTCTGAACTAAACAAGTCAGCCCTGCCACTGATGAATGAGCATTCCAATTCATGACAACTACCAGAGTCCACCTTCACAATACCATCTCTTCCTTGTTCATGAATCTTTTCTAGCCAGTTCTGTGGAGAGACAATGCAGATTGTTGAAGGAATCTTGCAGGGCTCAGAGTGAAGGTGAGCTTTGGGCTGATACAGAAAATTCTGCTGCATAGGCCCTTTTGTAATCACTTCAATACAGCTCAAGAAAAGCTTTAGAAACACACAGTGAGGCACTGCAATACACTATTACAAAGAAGTAATTATTGTAAATAAGACTACTGTGTAAATCATGTGATATAAAATATCATGCTTTGGTACGTAACTGTTCTTTGATAGTTAAGTTTGAATGAGTGCCAGAAGTCATTTGTAAAAGAACATACCATTTCTTCTATGTTGAATAAAGATTTACCCCTTAGGAAGACATTATTGAGGGAATGGCACAGTTTACAGATCCTGTTGAAAATTTTGCTTTTAGGCATCAACCTTGATGCAGTTATCCTTTCTTACTTGAGTCAGAAGGTCACAGCTTATGAAGGAGGAACCAACTACCAAAGTTTTGTAAAAATAGATCTCAGGGACTGGGGTATCTAATAAAGATCATTTGGTCTCCCTTGGAGCAAAGGCTAGAACCAATTGTCTAACTAATAAATTAGTCAGATTAGGAGGCAGCACCAATATCATGACTCAAATCATCTTTGTGATGCCTTCCCATCCCTTTGCGCAACTCACGTAACTTTTATCTCATTTGCCAGCACATGTAGTTGACAGCATATAGGAAAAAGGTTCTTTTTCCTGTAGTGGAATCCTTTTAGGATTTAGAGGCTTTGATATCAGTGCCAAATATGTATCAAGGTCATGCTTCTACAATACTTTATGTCAGTGACGTCTTGTCATTGGAAGCCAATAGGGCAGGTCCCAACTGAGTTCAACCTAGAATGAAAATGCCAAAAATGTCAGCAGAATAATAAATATCAACAATTCTTAATTTTAAACGTATAATTGACAGTTAATCAGAATCATAATTGAATTTGTTATCACACTGATGTCATGAAATTTGTTCTGTGACAGCAGAACAATGCAAAGATATAAAAATACTATAAATTACAAAGTAAATAAATAGTGAAAAACAAAAGGAATAAGAAAGTAATCATGCTGTATTTAATCTCTTCCATGTCAAATGTTTTCACTAGGGCTAGTTCAAGGAATTTAAGGTTGGAAGTCCTTGAATTAAATTATTGTGAAGCAGGCAAATATTCTGGGCTGCTCTGGGGTTCGGATCTGAGGACTCAATTTCGGAATGTTGCTGCTTACATGATTTGTGTGTGTTTTTTTCTTTCTCTTGCATATTAGGCGTTGGTCTTTTATTTTTATTTTTTCCCTTTAATTGGGTTCTTGTGGGTCTCTTGCTTTGTGGCTACCTGTGAGCAAACAAATCTCAAGGTTGTATAATGTATACATTCTTTGATCATAAATGCACTTTGAATCTTTGAATCCCCTAGGGCTCTACCGGAAAAGCTGGAATGTATTTACCTGCATTACATTTATTTCTACCAAAAACTTTTCATCAGCAGCCTCCACTACTTTTCAGTTGCAGGGGCTTGCTTGCATCTTTTCAACTCATACTGATTCAGAAACATCACAAGCTAAGCAATAGGCAGCAGAGCAATGGAAAATTATAGCATATTATATACAATAATTGTGGTATCACTTATGGCACATGAGAATGTTAGATGGCAATGAAACTCATTGTTTCATTAAATACTGCTTCCTTAAAAGCCATTAAGTCCCACACCATCAAGTTCAGGAACAGCAGCTGTTCGACATCTATCAGCTTCTTGAAACTAAATGCACACCCCTAACTCTACCTCAACTATGAGCTACCTTTGAATGCTATGATGGTTGTGTCTTGGCTTTTTTTTTTGCACTGTCTTTTTTTCCCATTGCTTTGCATTGCTTTATGTATAATTTATGTTCTGTGTGTTGTCGCTACCTATATGCCTTTGATACTGCAGCAAGCAAGTTTTCATTGTACCTGTACCGCACCATACTTGCGCGGATGACAAGAAACTTGACTTGAAAAAGTACCTCCTGCTTGCAAGCCTTTTGTCTCAGTCTGAACGTCCCTGCAATTTCCTCTTCCTCCTGCATTATTTCTGTTTCCATTCCATGATTATGTCCATAATGAATCCCTGGGGTGAAAGGGGGGGCGGGGGAGGAATTCTCCATGTAGACTTGCTGAAAAGCAACTTGTTGAAATTTAGCTGCACAGCTGAGAAGAGATTCCTATAGATTCCATGAAGTAATTATTAACACAGAATCAGCCTATTCAACAGAGCCGAACTATATATGTGTTTATACTTTAAATGAGCCTCCTCTTACCCAAAATACCTTTTCCAAATCCTACTTCTAAAGCACACCTCCCTTCCTTCATCTTTCATATATGATACTTACATTCATCCATTTGATTATTTATGAGTTAGAAAGCTACTCTGGTAACTACCTTGCCAAAATAATTATTAACCGAGGCAGTCCACTTGAATAGAGGATGCCTATTATTCTCTACCCAACCACTTCCCCAGACTATCCCCAGGATTACCACATTTTTGCTGGAGATTGGGAGCTAATAAATTGTGTTGTGTTTCTTTACGGCAGATGAGGACAGGGACACATGGTCACTGCAATCAAGTTAAATAATGCTAAGAAGCATTCAGCATGGACATATACAGTCCAGATCCATGAATCAGAACTGATATCTTAACCAGTTTATTCATGTTCAAAGTCTATGAATGCAATAGCTTCCTGATTTGCCCTGTCATCTGCAAAAGCTGTCTAGCTTTTTGATAAGCATGACATAGCCAGAATTGTTGGACTAGTTTTGACTTCATTGTTCTGTCAGATGAATACAAACACAGCTTTGGGTTGGTCAGTGCAGTAGGGGGTGAAATACTTCTGGATAGGATCCAATTACACCAGAATAAAACCTGTAATTTGCAATGTACTAACTACACCGCTTATACCACAATCTTAACTGTAAAATCTTCATGATTTACCAGACCCCTCAAAAATGTAGGATTTTGATACCTCTACTATGTAGTTTTTTACTACATAGTTCAATGTTGAATTGACCATGTTAATACCTGTTCTGTTGCAATTAGAGAGTAAAACCATTATTGCTAATATTCCAGTATTTCATGAGGATTTTATACCTTGAATAGATACCCTGCATCCATTCCATCATTCATTCTTCTTCACACTTTATCATTTACTAAATTTCATATATTCCTCAGTTTTATTCAAATAGCCACAGGTACATTTAGTTACTTATGTTGTGTTTGAATTATACAAGAGTACTTGTTCATCATCTCCCTCTGGTGCTCCACCCCACTTTTCTTTCTTCCATGGCCTTCTGTCCTCTCTTAGTAGATTCCCCCTTCTCCAGCTGTGTATCTCCTTCACCAATCAACTTCCCAGCTCTTTACTTCACCCTTCCCTCTCCCAGTTTCACCTATTACCTTGTGTTTCTCCCTCTCCTCCCCCTCCTCCCCCACCATTAACTCTACTCCTCATCTTTCTTTCTCCAGTCCTGCTAAAGGGTCTTGGCCCAAATAGTCAACTGTACTTTTTTCCACAGATGCCACCTGGCCAGCTGAATTCCTCCAGCATTTTGTGTGTATTACAACTGCAGCTGTGGAGGACGAAAAATAGCCAAAATCCTATATCGGGAAAAAAATCAGGTAACATCCACGTGATGTTGTAAGTGTTCTTTTCTTGCTTCTTCCATCGGGTAGAAGGTACAAGTGCCTCAGGACTCACACCACCAGGTTCAAGAACAGCTACTACCCATTAACCAGCAAGTTCTTGAACAAAAGGGGATAACTACAATCATTCTAATTTTGGTCTTCCCACAACTGATGGTCTCACTTTAAGGACTCTTTATCTTGTTATTTTTCATGCTTGGAATTTATTGCTATTTATTTATATTTGCATTTGCACAGTTTGTTGTTCACTGATCTTGTTTACAGTTATTGTTCTATAAATTTGCTAAGCTTGCCCGCAGAAAAATGAATCTCGGGGTTGTGTGTGGTGATGTTATGTATCTAATAATAAATTTTACTTTGAACTTTGATCAGCAAGTTGAGTGGAGTCACAGAAATTACCTTGCACTCAACATTAGTAAGACCAAGGAATTGATCGTGGACTTAATTAAGGTTAAGTCAAGGGAACACATATCAGTCTTCAGTGAGGCATCAGCAGTGGAAGATGTGAGCAGTTACAATTCCTGGTGTCAACATCTCTGAAAATCTAGGTTTCCTGGGCCCAACATACGGATGCAATGCAACACACACAAAATGTTGGAGGAACTCAGCAGATCAGGCAGCATCTATAGAAATGAATAAACAGCCAACGTTTTGGGCTGAGAGGAGACCCTGAAGTCCTGAAGAAGGGTCTCAGCCTGAAACGTCAATTGTTTATTCATTCCATAGACACTACCTGACCCGCTGAGTTCCTTGTGCATTTTGTATGTATTGTTTTGGATTTCCATCACCTGCATAATTTCTCGTGTTATATGGATCAATTACAAAGAAGACACAACTGGTGCTATATTTCATTATGAGTTTGAGGAGGCTTGCTATCCCACCAAAGACTTGCAAGTTTCTACAGATGTGCCATGGAGAGCATTCCAACTGGTTACATCATAGCCTGGTATGGAAGGGCCACAGGATAAAAAAACATAGAAAGTTGCAAGGTCTACCAGTGCTATCATGGTACTAGCCTTTCCAGCTAGGACATCTTCAAAAAACAATGCCTCAGAAAGGCAACGTCCATCTTTAGGAATCCCCATCATCCAGTGTGTGTCCTCTTTTCATTGCTACCATTAAACAGCAGATGCAGGAGTCTGAAAACACACACTCAATGATTTAGGACAGTTTATTCTCCTCTGCCAGCAGATCCTGAATAAACAATGAACCTATTATGTATACTACCTCACCATTTTTGTTCTTCTTTTTGCTCTCTTTTTGCAGTACTCATTTAATTATATATATGAAATTTCTTATTGTAATTTATAGTTTTTTATTATGTATTGCAGTAATCTGCTGCCACAAAACAAATTTCATGACATTTGTCAGTGGTATGAAACCTGATTCTCTAGTACTGTAAGTGGTGGATGTAGAAATAATTGATGTATTGGTTGTCATCTTCCCAATGTTTCCTGCAGATTGGAGGATGCCAACTGTTAAAAAAAAAGGACATGGAGATAGATAACAGGAAACTGGTTGGCCTCATTTTGTGCTAAATCTATTACAGTGGATAATAAGTCACACAAAAATATTAATGATATTAGACAAAGACAACAAGTATTTATGAGCGAATCTGCATGTACATATCAATTCTAATGTTCAACCAACATTTTATAAACATCAGCTAAATCAGGTAGAAGAAAAAACAGATAATCAGAGTAGATTTATATGCTGGTGAAAGCTACATCAGGTGAATATATAATTACAATTCTGATAGTGCCAAAAACTGATAAGTGATTAGAAAACAACTCTGAACCCAGTAGTGTCCATGGCAAGCTCTTCATGCCTGGTTGGCTGCAGTTTTGCCCTGCTTCTCCCTGGCTCACACTGTCTATTCTTGCATCAGCTTGGCAGTTGTCCTCTGGGAATTCAGCACCAGCACATCAGCAAAGTGAAGTGCAGCTTCGGAGACAACTCTGATGAGGCCCTATCGCCGGGCTCACTGACTGGCAAAGCTGTAGTATTGATTTATTTATTGAGATACAGTATAGAACAGTCCCTTCCAGCCCTTTGAGCGATGTCACCCAGCAACTTCCGATTTAACCCTCGCCTAATCATGTGACAGTTTACAATGACCAATTAACCTACCAACTGGTGCGTCTTTGGACTGGAGGAGGAAACCAGAGGACCTGGAGGAAACCCACACAGTCATGGGGAGAACTTACAAGCTTATAACGGACAGTAGCGGGTATTATTAGATGTTTTAAAGAGGGAGTGCCACTATTGAACCAATCATTCATAATTATATAGATCTATTTTTTAACCAAATCTGTTTTTAAAAATCATTACTATGTTTGAATCATATATAACAATGTAAAGATTTAAAAAGCTAAAAGCTAAATTAACACTGAATTACACTGCCAAGTTCTCTCTGTTCACCATACAACTACTAAGTGCCCTCAAATTAACTGTAATAAGCAATTTATTGTATTCCATGGGAATGCTGCAGTATTTAGTACAATAATTGCTTTGATTAGTTGGGTTTTCATCTTGGATAAATCTACAATATGTACTGTACTTAGGTTTATGAAATTAGCTGGAGACTAACACAAAGCTCAACAACTTCTACTCAAAGTTAATCAGCAGCTTTTCTTCTCCCAGCCACTATTTACTGACACAGCAAAAACAATGGGAAAGGAAGCCCATTACTGACATACTCTGCCAAAACAATCCCTTGTTAATTACATCACGGGTTCCAAAGCAATGAGCAGTGATACATAAAAGTCTATTGCCTGTACTATAAGAACAAGGGAGAACACCCAGTATTCCTTATGTGAGCATTTTCACCTTTCCTGCTACCGTACATCAACGTCAGACATGTTCCAGACCTGACTCCATGCAGTGTGACCTCGGCTGCTATTGTTTGCTAATTAAGGTCGATGACGAGCACACAGAAATAGATTCTTTAAAAGCTATCAAACAATATGCCAGATCTATACAGATAGGTAAGGAAGAACTTTACACGTAGTAACCACAGAACACATGACTAGGTCCACTTTCACGCTAAATTTGAATTCATTTCAGATCATCCTCTATTATTAATTAATAAAGTATGACTATGACTATGACTATGACTATGACTATTTGCTTAGCTGCTTCTTTTCAGAAACCAAAGTCCACCACTTTGAGATATTATATTGGATTCAGGTCTATAATCCAGTCAAAAATCAGTTTTTTTACAAATATCTGGCTATAAATTCAAGATAAAAGCTCATCTTTTTACGTCAGGTAATTTATAGATATAATCCATTGCAAACATTCTTCTGTCAACAAACATCAGTTTGTTCAATTTACAAGTTCATCAGGATTTTGATCCTTTTTGTACTTTACTGATACTCACTTCACAGAGGTGCATTAAGAAAATGTGTCCATTTGTCACTCTGAACTGAAAAGTATAGAACATACACTCGTACTTCACTTAGCATGTAGGATACATTCCTGTGAATAAGAACATTGATGGAATCTGCACTGAAAGCAGTCATTGCTTTCACCATCAACTCCACTATCAACTCTGCTCTCAAACGCATTTCCCCCATTTCACGCACATCTGCTCTCACTCCATCCTCCCGCCACCCCACTAGGAAAAGGATTACCCTTGTCCTCACCTACCACCCCACCAGCCTCCAGGTCCAACATATAATCCTCCGTAACTTCCGCCGCCTCCAATGGGATCCCACCACTAAGCACATCTTTCCCTCCCCGCCTCTCTGCTTTCCGCAGGGATCGCTCCCTACGCGACTTCCTTGTCCATTCGTCCCCCTAATCCCTCCCCATCGATCTCACTCCTGGCACTTATCTTTGTAAGTGGAACAAGTGCTACACATGCCCTTACACTTCCTCCCTCACTACCATTCAGGGCCCCAGACAGCCCTTCCAGGTGAGGCGACTCTTCACCTGTGAGTCAGCTGGGGTGATATAGTGCGCCCGGTGCTCCCGATGTGGCCTTCTATATATTGGCAAGACCCAACGCAGACTGGGAGATCGTTTCACTGAACACCTACGCTCTGTCCGCCAGGGAAAGCAGGATCTCCCAGAGGCCACACATTTTAATTCCACGTCCCATTCCCATTCTGGTATGTCTATCCACGGCCTCCTCTACTGTAAAGATGAAGCCACACTCAGGTTGGAGGAACAACACCTTATATTCCGTCTGGGTAGCCTCCAACCTGATGGCATGAACATCGACTTCTCTAACTTCCGCTAATTCCCCACCTCCCCCTCGTACCCCATCTGTTATTTATTTATTTATATACACACTTTCTTTTTCTCTCTCTCCTTTTTCTCCTTCTGTCCCTCTCATTATACCTATTGCCCATCCGCTGGGCTTCCCCCCTCCCCCTTTTCTTTCTCCCGGGGCCTCCTGTCCCATGATCCTCTCATATTCCTTTTGTCAATCAACTGTCCAGCTCTTGGCTCCATCCCTCCCCCTCCTGTCTTCTCCTATCATTTCAGATCTCCCCCTCCCCCTCCCACTTTCAAATCTCTTACTAGCTCTTCTTTCAGTTAGTCCTGACGAAGAGTCTCGGCCCGAAACGTCAACTGTACCTTTTCCTAGAGATGCTGCCTGGCACAATCTACAACCTGAGTGTGAGGAGGTTGCCTGCAATGGACGAGGCAATTGCTGTGGCTGAAATGTGGAGTCCAAGGCTGCATCTTGGCCATGTCCAAGGGTGTGGGAAAGAGACTGCAGATGCTGGAATCTGGAGCAAAACTCAATCTGTTGGGGAATCTCAGTGGGTGAGGCAGCATCTGTGGAGGCAAAGGAAGAGTTTGACAAGGTCTCAGCCCAGAATTGTCAATCATTCCTTTGCCTCCACAGGTGGAGCTTGACCAGTTGAGATTATTCAGTGGTTTGTTTATTGCAGAGGTTGTGGGGATTTGCTAGGAACTGGCTAATCCTCAATTTTGAAAATAGACCTTCATGCAAAGTCAAGTGATGCACCCCTGCATGCAAGCTTTTTGTTTCAGAAGGTGGTACACAGCATTTTCTTTAAATCACAGCACCTTATCCATTTATTTGTATTCCCAACACCATCAGGGAACCACAACTTTCTGTTTTTATCTTGCTGTTATCACATTAAACTGCAAGCTTTTTGAATATCCAGGCCATCCTTTCTTCATCTCTCATCAAGGTGTTCTCTCGCTTGAGTTCAGCGGCGACTTGCATGTTGACTGTTTGTCCTGTACATGAATATCTTACCTACACACTTTTGATATGTAATTATATGAACCAGATTAGTAGCTTTGAAGTATATCAGTTTGCTTAAACTGTCTATTTTCTCCATTTCACTGTGGAACTGGGGGTGTATCTTGTGATTCAGTAGGGAAAGAAGACCTACCAGTTTTCCCTTGCCTTTGGCCATGCAGCACGTTGTGCTCAAACACAATATGTTTGGGCCCAAATGCTTTGACCCAGTTCCTGTTTAAAATTAACAATCTCTGGGCGTAGTCTTCCACCACTGTCAACACCTCTTTCTTTATCTCACCTTGAGCAAATTTCCAGTTCACCTCTTCTGTTGTTCTTGTCTCACCTCCTGAGTACATTGAAGCATTGTTTCTGGTTGGTGTGATTTAGTTACAATTGAATCTATTGGCGTCTTTTCCCATCGCAGAGTGCATTATCTAAAAACATTACAGCACACCAACCTTTTATCCTAACAACAATTTTAAATTCACTGCAATCTTTACCTCTGTCATATCAGAATCAGGTTTATGACTAAATTTGTTCACTTAGCAGCAGCATAATTATGCAATACATAATATTGAAGAGAAAAAAATAAATACAATAATAATAATAAATAAGTAAATCAATTACTGTATATGTATATTGAATAGATTAAAAATGTGCAAAAACAGAAATACTGTATATTTAAAAAAGTGAGATGGTGTCCAAGGGATCAATGTCCATTTAGGAATCGGATGGGAGAGGGAAAGAAGTTGTTCTTGTGTGCCTTCAGGCTTCTGTACCTCCTAAGTAATGGTAACAGTGAGAAAATGGCATGCCCTGGGTGCTGGAGGTCCTTAATAATGGACGCTGCCTTTCTGAGATACTGCTCCCTGAAGAAGTCCTGGGTACTTTGTAGGCTAGTACCCAAGATGGAACTGACTAGATTTATAACCTTCTGCAGCTTTTTTCGGTCCTGTGCAGTAGCCCCTCCATACCAGACAGTGATGCAGCCTATCAGAACTCTCTCCATGGTACATCTATAGAAGTTCTTGAGTGTATTTGTTGACATACCCAATCTCTTCAAACTTCTAATGAAGTATAGCAGCTGTCTTGTCTTCTTTATAACTACATCGATATGTTGGGACCAAGTTAGATCCTCAGAGATTTTGACACCCAGGAACTTGAAGCTGCTCACTCTCTCCACTTCTGATTCCTCTATGAGGATTGGTATGTGTTCCTTCGTCTTACCCTTCCTGAAGTCCACAATTAGCTCTTTTGTCTTACTGACGTTGAGTGCACGGTTGTTGCTGCAGCACCACTCCATTAGTTGGCATATCTCACGCCTGTATGCCCTCTCATCACCACCTGAGATTTTACCAATAATGGTTGTATCATCAGCAAATTTATAGATGGTATTTGAGTTATGCCTAGCCACACAGTCATGTGTATATAGAGAGTAGAGCAGTGGGCTAAGCACACACCCCTGAGGTGAGCCAGTGTTGATTGTCAGCGAGAAGGATATGTTATCACCAATCCGCACAGATTGTGGTCTTCCAGTTAAGAAACATAGAAACATAGAAAATAGGTGCAGGAGTAGGCCATTCGGCCCTTCGAGCCTGCACCGCCATTTATTATGATCATGGCTGATCATCCAACTCAGAACCCCGCCCCAGCCTTCCCTCCATATCCCCTGACCCCCGTAGCCACAACGGCCATATCTAACTCCCTCTTAAATATAGCCAATGTACTGGCCTTAACTGCTTCCTGTGGCAGAGAATTCCACAAATACACCACTCTCTGAGTGAAGAAGTTTTTCCTAATCTCGGTCCTAAAAGGCTTCCCCTTTATCCTCAAACTGTGACCCCTTGTTCTGGACTTCCCCAACATCGGGAACAATCTTCCTGCATCTAGCCTGTCCAATCCCTTTAGGATTTTATACGTTTCAATCAGATCCCCCCTCAATCTTCTAAATTCCAACAAGTACAAGCCCAGTCCATCCAGTCTTCCTTCATATGAAAGTCCTGCCATCCCAGGAATCAATCTGGTGAACCTTCTTTGTACTCCCTCTATGGCAAGGATGTCTTTCCTCAGATTAGGGGACCAAAACTGCACACAATACTCCAGGTGTGGTCTCACCAAGGCCTTGTACAACTGCAGTAGTACCTCCCTATTCCTGTACTCAAATCCTCTCGCTATAAATGCCAGCATACCATTCGCCTTTTTCACCGCCTGCTGTACCTGCATGCCCACTTTCAATGACTGGTGTATAATGACACCCAGGTCTCGTTGCACCTCCCCTTTTCCTAATCGGCCACCATTCAGATAATAATCTGTTTTCCTATTTTTGCCACCAAAGTGGATAACTTCACATTTATCCACATTAAATTGCATCTGCCATGAACTTGCCCACTCACCCAACCTATCGAAGTCACTCTGCATCCTCTTAGCATCCTCCTCACAGCTAACACTGCCACCCAGCTTCGTATCATCCGCAAACTTGGAGATGCTGCATTTAATTCCCTCATCCAAGTCATTAATATATATTGTAAACAACTGGGGTCCCAGCACTGAGCCTTGCGGTACCCCACTAGTCACCGCCTGCCATTCTGAAAAGGTCCCGTTTATTCCCACTCTTTGCTTCCTGTCTGCTAACCAATTCTCTAACCACATCAATACCTTACCCCCAATACAATGTGCTTTAAGTTTGCACGCACTAATCTCCTGTGTGGGACCTTGTCAAAAGCCTTCTGAAAATCCAAATATACCACATCCACTGGTTCTCCCCTATCCACTCTACTAGTTACATGCTCAAAAAATTCAATGAGATTCGTCAGACATGATTTTCCTTTCACAAGTCCATGCTGACTTTGTCCGATCATTTCACCGCTTTCCAAATGTGCTGTTATCACATCCTTGATAACTGACTCCAGCAGTTTCCCCACCACCGACGTTAGGCTAACCGGTCTATAATTCCCCAGTTTCTCTCTCCCTCCTTTTTTAAAAAGTGGAGTTACATTAGCCACCCTCCAATCCTCAGGAACTAGTCCAGAATCTAACGAAGTCGAGGATCCAATTGCAGAGGGAGGTGCAGAGGCCCAGGTTCTGCAACTTCTCAATCAGGCTTGTGGGAATGATGGTGTTAAATGCTGAGGCTGAGCTATAGTTGATGAACAGCACCCTGACACAGGTGTTTGTGTTGTCCAGGTGGTCTAAAGTCATGTGGAGAGCCACTGAGATTGCATCTGCCATTGACCTATTGTGGCAATAGGCAAATTGCAATGGGTCCAGGTTCTTGCTGAGGCAAGATTTCAGTCTAGTCATGACCAACCTCTCAAAGCATTTCATCGCTGTCGATCTGAGTGCTACCGGGCGATAGTTATTAAGGCAGCTCACACTATTCTTCTTAGGCACTGGTATATTTGTTGCCTTTTTGAAGCAAGTGGGAACTTCCGCCCATAGCAGTGAGAGGTTGAAAATGCCCTTGAATACTCCCGCTAGTTGGTTGGCACAGGTTTACAATGCCTTACCAGGTACTCCACCTGGACCTTCCACCTTGCAAGATTTCACTTTCTTTAAAGATAGCCTAACATTAGCCTCTGAGACAGAGATCACAGGGTCATCAGGTGCAGCAGGGATCTTCACAGCTGTAGTTGTGTTCTCTCTTTCAAAATGAGTATAGAATGCATTGAGTTCATCTGGTGGTGAAGCATTGCTGCCATTCGTACTATTGGGTTTTGTTTTGTAGGAAGTAATGACTTGCAAACCCTGCCAGAGTTGTCATGCATCCGATGTCACCTCTAACCTCGTTCAAAATTGTCCCTTCACCCTTGAAAAGGCTCTCTACAAATCTATGTTACAGGTAACATATAGTATGCATTCTTGCATTTATTGTTATTAAAGTACCCCTTTGTTTTTTGTTTCTTGATATTATTCCCCTGCTTGTAAGGCATACAGTAATGGACAATTGCTTCTAGTATTTACAACTTTCTGCCTGATTTTACAAACTTATGCAAGATATCCTATTTTACTTTGCTTACAGCGACAGGGTGCTTTGAATGGACAAACAGGGCATCAATATTACTCCCCCATCACTTTGCTGGCAAAAGGCGTCAACATAAATCCGTGTTTTGTGCAACAACAAAATGGTGCCGAGTTGTTGTCTCCATCAAGGTCGTGGCTCAGACTTAATGGGTTTTTTTTGAAGTTTTATTTTGGGGGCATAGAAGGGAATTAGGGGCCAGGTTTGCGTTTAGGGACAGGGATGTGGAGGAGTTAGAGATCAGGCTGGAGCCTAGGCCACCACTCCACACTCAAAGGCCAGCGATGTGGAGATGTGACAAAGGACACCTGCAGTCTAGGCCTCCATTCAGCACTTGAATGCCAGTGATGTGGATGTGTGATGAAGGACATCCATATTTGTTGGGGCTGGCAAGCGCTGTGGACAAGGACCAGTGAGGACTACGGCTGGTGGCCCACCAGGTCAGCGAGTCCCCAACAGTTTGACAAGACCCATGATCAAAATTCCAAGCAAGCTAGAGGCATGAGGGCCAATGACCCCCTAAGTACACGATGTAGCAAATCTGAAGTTCAAGGCTTGGAGTTCAGAATCCCATCATCATTTACTCCTGTGGTCGATACTGAAAGACAAAGCCCGAAGATTGATCGGAAGTCTGGAAGTTGAAGCCCTGGGTCTAGAAGTCTGAGAGTCCACTGGAGAAGCCCATTGTCTGTGAATCCACAAGTCCACTGGGGGCCCAGGGGCCTATATTGGGGCTGGAAGACTGTCTGTGTACATGAGTGTGTGTTGGGGATGAAGAAAAGACTCTTGTTTTGCTTGCTTGTTGTGTTCTGTGTTGTTCTGTCAAGCATTGTGGGAAAGCTATATTGGTGCTGGTGTGTGTGTCGACACCTGCAGGCCCCTGGATTGTGTTGGTTGTTAACAAAAATGACATATATTTCATTGTATGCTTCAATGTACATGTGATAAATAATGAAATTAATCTGAGTCTTTTTCTAATCCTTGGTTGAAAAATTATAGTTTTAATCTCTTGCTGTGTTTCAGATTCATCAGTTAATGACTGATTGCCTCCTTTGATGTCTGATTAGATCAGTAGCTTTGAAATATATCAGAAAATACTTGATTAAAGTGTGAAATTAATTTTCAAACACTTCCTCAAGTGGGCCATCAACTGTGTTAAGTAATGTCAACAAGCTGGCTGATGTTGCCTTCGTTCCTGAGCCCCATTGATGTTGTAGTTATAACGAGAGATTGGTTTATTATCACTGGAATCCTGGACACTGAGGAATGATGTATATTTATGAGAGGCATCAATCAACAGGTAGAGTGTCACTGGTCCCCACCCCCATGCAGTGGGGAATAGAGTTACAGGGTACACTTTTAAGGTGAAAAGCGAGAAATTTCAAGGAAATCGGAGAGTCAAGTTTTCCCACGCAGAGGCTGATGGATATCTGGAAATGCTGGTAGGGGCAGATATAATTACAAAATTGAAAATGAATCTTGACAGGTTCTTAGACAGGAAAGCCACAGAGCAATATCAGCCGAATGCATGCAAGTACTGAGTTTGAGGTGTGCTGAAAGGGCACATTTATGTGCTGTAAAATGCTGTGAGTCTATTTAGCTAATGGTAAAGATGGATATGACTCTAATATTCTATGTGGGTTTGATCCTTGTTTTGCTATGCTTGCTTTAAATCACAGACTCTGATTTCTCATTCCAAACAAAACAAAAACCCCACGGTTTCCAAATGACTTGCCAGACCAGTGCTTAAGATTCTCTCATAAGGTACTATGAAACATCAAAGAAAGATCCCTGACTCTCAACTGAATTGAAATATGTTGCAGTAGTTTACCACATGACAGTGTTTCATAAGGTTGTGGCAATCCCAGCCATCAGAAATCATCAGCGAAGTTTTGCAGGGCGGTGTCCTAATTACAATCATTTTGAGGTTTGTCAATAATGACTAACTTTCCACAACAAGGTCAGAAATGGGTCTGTTTGCTCATAATTGCACAACGTTCAAATGCTCAGCAAATGAGCCTGTGATTAGCTTCTTGCAACAAAACCTAGATTAGATTCAGATGTGGACTGACAATTACCTGTGTCATTTCTGCTCAGAAGTGACAGGCTATGACCATCTCCAACAAGAGACTCTCTAACCACTGACCCTTGACAATGCTATGGCACTGTAATGACTGAATAACCCCACCATCAGCATCTTGGAAGTCACTTACTTACTTACTGCCCATTATGCCGCTGGTAGTTAGAGCAACCATAAGGTCCTCCACCTCTGGTAGTGTTCAAGGCTTCCTTCGTCATGTCAGTAGTTTCCCTACTGTCAGTCATGCAAGTCCCCAATGAAAACTCAGGATTACCATCCACTCACATGTAGAGGGAATCTTCATTGGTGTTTCCATAACAACTTTGTTTTACCAGTCAAGGTTGTTAGCCCTGAGCTGAACCCTTGAACCTGGAGAACCAGTGGACCACTGTTAGTCTGGTCTCTACCCTTTGACCTGTTCGGCATGAGTGACCCTACCAAGAGCCGAAGCATCTAGCCAACATACAGTAGAACTCTGAGTCATTGAGGCACACAAGCCTCCAAACCCTACAACTAGGTTGTGATCCTCTTGGAGGCTTGGATGTCACTAATGACTAGAAACTCAACTGAAGCAGCCACATTAATGCCAGTAAGCATTCATTTCCACCACAGTGAATGTACCATGCCTACAAATATACCATCTATAAAATGTTGTAATTACTCATTTTGAAAAATCAAGCACCGCCTGCAGTTTCTACTATCAATGAGGACAAGGGTTTCAAACTGCTGCCTGCATTTTCTTTTCCAAGTTACATTACATCTTGACTTTAAATAATTTTGATATCCCTACATCATTGCTGGGCCTAAATCTTGGAATTCCACCCGTCCACCCCCTCCAACAGCACTTCTAAAGTACATTCATCAAAAAGACTGTGGCTATTCAGAAAAATGGTTCGCCACCACCTTCTCAATGACGGTTCGAAAAGACATGTCCAAAGACATGCAGATTTTGAAAAATGAATAATAGATAAAAGAAAACAGCATTAAGGTTATTATTACACTTCACAAATTATGCACAAAGCCAAGAAATAATGTAGATCTACTTTAGGATTAGTCATAGCAATCAGCATTCAATAAATATGCACATTTCATTGTATTTTACTAACAACCCCTCCCACCCCCCAGTGTTGTGGTGACTGTGAAAACCCAAAAGTTCCTCACTTTGAACATTCGAAACAATAGATCAAACAGATCATATCAAATACACACGTTTTGCCTCCTTTATCTTATAAAGCACCTATGTTGATGGACAGAAAACTCGCCTTCCAGTTTAAATCTACTATCTGACAAAATCCTTCTATAGTTATTTCCTTTATGTCATAAACCATCAAACAATGACAAAATTAAATCTATGGAGATCAAAGAGGTTTCATATCTGATCTTTTGTGCTAAACATTCTGAGCTTAATTAAGGTGATGTTATAGACTCAACAGCTGACATCATAACCCCAGGGTAGGAAGTATATATTACAAATCTATCAGCAATCCTGCCACTTATCAATGCCGATTGATTACTGCTGAAAAGTATTATGTACACATATTGGAGATGCTTAAGCTGTGATACAGTCTACCAGAACTCTTCAGGTTAACCTCATGGAAGTATGAATGGATTAATGGAACAATGCAGCACCGAGGAGACTTTACCAAATTGAAATTTTCCGATCAAGAGAATAATGAGGGGAAGGGAAGGATTTGTCAAACCTTTGAACATTTCTATAATCTAACTGTATGCACTATAGTGCAATATCTGAGTGGCTATAAATAATTTGCTGCCAACTTCTTGACATCAAGGTTATATGATGCTCGGTCAACCTATCTGACTCCTTTGTGCTTCAGGTGATTCTTAATTTAATTAGTTTGTAATGTATGCAAGACTGCTGACAAAAATGAAATACGAACTCAAATAATGTACATAATCTGGAATCTGATCTTAAAATATATTATTGTTGTTTTCACACTTTCAATATAGTGGCTCAGAATTCAAGAATACATTTGAGCATCTGGATAAGGCATTTTCATTATTCCAACAATCATGACATGTATCTTAATAATACTAATGCATTTTATACTTCTACAATATGTCTGCAGTCTCTGATGTTCTCTGAACAACCTTCAAAGATAAAACTGAATAAATTATCATATAATCCCTATATCTCCACTTCCTGATATTTGACATGACAATCTTTTTTTTTGACAATTCAGTCAAATATAGTCCAAGTACATCCTCTTAGCACATTGTAGCAATTCTCCATAATCAGTGCTGGCTATTTTGAAAAAAAAAACACTGACAATTTACCTCTGCTTTTCAAATGGTAAGTATATTCTTTATTCTGAATGCAATGACTTATCAAGTTCAGCATGAATTTGATAATAAGGTTCACTGATTGCTCTCTTTCAAGAAATCTAAATGGAAGGTAATCCTGACAAGTGTGAGGTGTTGCATTATAGGAAGTCAGATATGGGTAGAATAGTTAAAGCAAATGCTAGGGCATAAAGCAACGTTGAAGAACAGAATCACTTTAGGGTTAAGACCATAGTTTCCTTTAAGTGGCAGCACAATTAGGTAGGGTGGAGAAGAAGGCTTACAGTATGCTTTTCTTCCTAGATCAGGCAATAGAAGTTATAATGTTTTACAAATTTACAAAACACTAGCTAGGGCACACAGAATAAATTGGTAAATTGGCTTATTGTCGTCACATATAGTACAGTACATTGGAAAACTTGTCTGACATACCATCCATACAGGTTATTATAACAGCACAATGAAGTAAAGTTCAAAGTTCAAAGTAAATTTATTATCAAATTATGTATTTGTCACCAAATACCACCCTGAGATCAGTTTTCATGCAGAACTGTACAGTAGAAAAAAGAAATACAATAGAATCAATGCATCACCAGCACCACCCTACCCACCATCAAGGACATACATATAGAAAGATGCCAGAAGAAGGCCAGCAATATCATTAAGAATCACACCCACCCTGCTCATGGAGGAGGCTATGTAGCATCTACACCAGGACCACAAGACTCAAAAACAGTTACTTTCCCCAAGCAGTAAGGCTGATCAACACCTCCACTCAATAGCCCACCACTCCACACAACCCACTACCACTAATTTATCATTTCATGTCAGGGTCACCTTATGTACAGACATTCCTGTGTTGAATGTCACTTAAGGACATACAATCAATCTATGTATTTTAGCTATCTTGTTTATTTATATATATAGTATTTTTTTCTTCTTTATCTTGATGCGTATTTTTTCTTCTGCATTGGAATATTTGTTCTCTTTCACATTTGTGTACTGGAAATGAAGTTAAACAATCTTGAATCTTGAATTTTGAAAACCTACACACAAAGCAAGACTGACAAGCAACCGATGTGCAAAAGAAGAAAAACTGTGCAAACTCAAAAAAGGACAGACAGACAGATAGATAAATACTGTGAACAAGAGTTGTAGAGTCCTTTGAAAGTGAGTCCACAGGTTGTGCTCAGCGATCAGTTCAGTGTTGAGCTGAGTTGAGCTGCTTGAGAAACTAAAAAGTCTGAAGGTAAATAAGTCTCCTGGACCAGATAGACTGAACTCAAAGGTTCTGAACAAAGTAACTGAAGAGGTTGTCGAAGTTTTAAGAATGATCTTTCAAGAATCACTAGATTCTGTGAAGTTTCCAGAGGACTAGAAAATTGCAAATATCACATCATTCTTCAAGAAGGGAGGGAGGCAGGCAAAAGGAAATTATAGACCAGTTAACCTGACATCAGTGGTTGGGAAGATGTTAGAATCAACTGTTAAGAATGAGGTTTCAGGGTACTTGGAGCACATGGTAAAATAGATCAAAGTCAGCATAGTTTGATTAAGGGAAAATCTTGTCTGACAAATCTGTTGGAATTCTTTGAGCAAATAACAAGCAGGACAGACAAAAGAAAATTGGTGGGTGTTGTGTACTTGGATTTTCAGAAGGCCCTTAACAAGGTGCTGCACATGAGGCTGCATAACAAGAAAAGAGGTAATGGTATTTCAAGAAATATACTAGCATGGATAAAGCATTGACTGGGAGGAGGCAAAGAGCAGGAATAAAGGGAGCCTTTTCTGAATGGATGCTGGTGACTAGTGGCTTCTTTTTACGTAATATGTCAATGATTTGGATGACAGAATTGATGGCTTTGTGGCCAGATTTGTGGATGATATGAAGATAGATGGAGGGGCAGGTAGTGTTGAGGAAGCAGGGAGGCTGTAGAAGGTCTTAGACCGATTAGTCATAATCATACTTTATTGATCCCGGAGGAAATTGGCTTTCATTGCAGTTGCACCATAAATAATAAATAATAATAGAACCATAAATAATTAAATAGTAATATGTAAATTATGCCAGTAAATTATGAAATAAGTCCAGGACCAGCCTATTGGCGCAGGGTGTCTGACCCTCCAAGAGAGGAGTTATAAAGTTTGATGGCCACAGGCAAGAATGACTTCCTATGACGCCCTGTGGTGCATCTCAGTGGAATGAGTCTCTGTGCCCAACCAGTACATTATGTAGTGGATGGGAGACATTAAACAAGATAGCATGCAACTTAGACAGCATCCTCTTTTCATAAACCACCGTGAGAGAGTCCAGTTCCATCTCCACAACATCACTGGCCTTATGAATGAGTTTGTTGATTCTGTTGGTGTCTGCTACCTTCAGCCTGCTGCCCCAGTACACAACAGCAAACATGATAGCACTGGCCACCACAGACTTGTAGAACATCCTCAGCATCGTCCGGCAGATGTTAAAGGACCTCAGTCTCCTCAGGAAATAGAGATGGCTCTGACCCTTCTTGTAGACAGCCTCAGTATTCTTTGACCAGTCCAGTTTATTGTCAATTCGTATCCCAGGTATTTGTAATCCTCCACCATGTCCACACTGACCCCTTGGATGGAAACAGGGGTCACCGGTACCTTAGCTCTCCTCAGGTCTACCACCAGCTCCTTAGTCTTTTTCACATTAAGCTGCAGATAATTCTGCTCACACCATGTGACAAAGTTTCCTACTGTAACCCTGTACTTAGCCTCATCTCCCTTGCTGATGCATCCAACCATGGCAGAGTCATCCGAAAACTTCTGAAGATGACAAGACTCTGTGCAGTAGTTGAAGTCCGAGGTGTAAATGTGAAGAGAAAGGGAGACAAGACAGTCCCCTGTGGAGCCCCAGTGCTGCTGATCACTCTGTCAGACACACAGTGTTGCAAGCACACGTACTGTGGTCTACCAGTCAGGTAATCAAGAATCCATGATACCAGGGAAGCATCCACCTGCATCGCTGTCAGCTTCTCCCCCAGCAGAGCAGGGCGGATGGTGTTGAACGCACTGGAGAAGTCAAAAAGCATGACCCTCACCGTGCTCGCTGGCTTGTCCAGGTGGGCGTAGACACGGTTCAGCAGGTAGACGATGGCATCCTCAACTCCTAGTCGGGGCTGGTAAGCGAACTAGAGGGGACCTAAGTGTGGTCTGACCATAGGCGGGAGCAGCTCCAGTACATAGGAGAATGGGCAATGAAATGGTAGATGGAATACAGTACCTAAAAGGATCCAATTGCATAACAAGTTTTTGAAGCCAATATCTTGGAGCTTATTGATTAGTTTTGAGGGGATGATGGTATTGAATGTTGAGTTGTAGTCAATGAAGAACATCTTGATGTATGCATCTTCACTGTCCAGATGTTCCAGAGCTGAGTGAAGAGCCAACATCTGCTGTTGACCTGTTATGATGGTCTTTACTTGGAAGGATCCAAGTAAATCCTCAGGCAGGAGTTGACATGCTTCATGACTAATCTCTCAAAGCTCTTCATCACAGAGGATATAAGTGGTACTCGACAACAGTCCTTGAAACAGATTACCAAGTTCTTCTTGGCAGCCCATTTGATTGAAGCCAGCTTGGAGCAGGTGGGTACCTCATACTGCCAAGGTGAGAGGTTGAAGATGTTAATAAACACTTCAGTTCTTTGAATAGTACAAGTCTTCAATACTGAGCCAGGTACACCATCTGAGCCAAATGCTGTCTGTGGGTTCATCCTCCACGTTGGCCTCAGAGACTGAAATCACAGGGTTGTTGGTGTTGTTGGGCGTTTGTGAAGGTGCCACCATGTTATGCTGGTCAAAGTGAGCAAAAATGGAATTGAGTTCACCTGGGAGTGAAACCTTATTGTCACCTATTGTAGGTTGATTGGTTTTGCTTTGGAGAAAGGATAGCATTGAAGCCCTACCACACCTGCCAAGCATCCTTCTGTGTTTCAAGTTTGAGTCCTGAAGAAGGGTCTCAGCCTGAAACGTTGAATGTTAATTCATTTCCATGGATGCTGCCTGACCTGCTGTGTTCCTCCAGCATTCTGTGTGTGTTGCTTTGGATTTCCAGCATCTGCAGACTTTCTCATGTTTTTGGTCTGGAATTGACACTGGAAACTCTGGTAATTTTCTTGGTCGCCAGACCAAAATGCCACTGTCTAGCCCTCAGCAGATTGTGGATCTCTTGGTTCATCCAGGGCCTCTGGTTGGAAAGACTGAATGATGTTGTGGGTAAACACTCATCCACAAGCGTCTTTATAGAGTTCATGACAACTATGGCGTATTTGTTCAGGTCCTCCCATAAGCCTTTGAAGTAAAAGTATTACAAAGTAAAACGAGAACAGAGTGCAGAATAACATGTTAGGGTACAGAGAAAGCACAGTACAGGTAGACAGTAAGGTCACAATGAGGTGAATTGTGAGGTTAAGGGTACATCTTATCGAACAGGGGAACTATTTCTCAGTGTTATAGCAGCAGTATAGAAAATGTCCTTGAACCTGGTGGTATGTACTTTCAGGCTTTTGTATCTTCTGCCTGATGGGAGTAGGGAAAAGAGAGAGTATCTGGAGGGGGTGGGTGGTATTTACAATAATTGTGATTAAGAGAAATCAAGACAAATACTTAAATAAGCAAAGCATGGAAGGATATGACCTTCTGCTGTAAAATGGGATTAATGTAGATGGGGTACTCTATCACTGAATGTTCCTGCTCTTACAGTTTGAGCAACATCTGTGGGAGGAAAGGAACTGTTAATGCTTCCTGATGAACCCCTGCTTCAGAACTATTATAGTTGTCATGTGGACGTGAGATGGCATTATGGGCAACAGAACTTGAAGTCACCTTACTGGGAAGGGAAAAGAAGCTAGCTAGAAGTGTATTGCAGCTATTTTTCATTTTCATCACTTTAGCACTAAACTGATAAAGCAAAATGTAAAATGCACCTCCTGCAGAGAACACCCAAATTAGATTTCCACTGCATTTATGTTCCTCAGAATTAGCTGGATAATTAGTGCTTTAGAGGATGATTCATTTGAAGGCATCAAAATAGCCTCGCTTCAAATGAATTTTCTAAAATTAGCCATTGAATAATATACCAATGTGAAGAAAATAACTGATTATTTTTGTTTTTCTAAGCCTGTTTGCTACAAACAGCACTTATTCGCATTTTGTCTAAGGTAATTTAACCCAAATAAAGCATACTATTCTGAGCTTTCACCAGGTTATATTTGCTGCAGTTTATAATCTTTTTTGTTTGGGAAGACTGTCTACTGTTATTGAACATTTGGACATGTGAGAGAGCACGAAGAAAAATATTTTTCATACTTTGTTATAAGAAAAAAAAGAATGATAGAATCCTAATTTACTAATCCTAGAAATGTACCCAGCTGTTCATGTTAAATACTTTTTATTCTCCACTTCCATAATCTGATACATGAAAACATCGAACAGAATTCAGAAGAGAAGCACTAGTACAATTGTTTCAAACACGAGAAAGTCTGAAGATGGTGGAAATCCAAGGCAAAACACACAAAATGCTGGAGGAACTCAGCAGGTCAGGCAGCGTCTATGGAAAAGAGTAAACAGTCAATGCTTCAGGCCAAGACCCTTCTTCAAGGCTGAGAAGGAAGGGGGAAGATGCCAGAATATAAAGGTGGGGGGAGGAGGCTAGCTGGAAGGTGATAGGTGAAGCCAGGTGGGGAGGAAATGTAAAGGTCTGGGGGAAGAAAGAATCTGATAGGAGAGGAGATTGGACCATAGGAGAAAGGGAAGGAGGAAGGGACACGGGGGGAAGTAATAGGCAGATGAGAAGAAGTAAAAGGTCAGAGCGGGGAATAGAGGAAGTGGGGAGTTGGAAAATGGTTTACTGGAAGGAGAAATCAATATTCATGCCATCAGTTTGGAGGGTATCTAGTTAGACTATAAGGTGATGTTCCTCCACCCTGAGGTGGCCATATTTTGTCACAAGAGGAGGCAATGGATCAACCCATTGGAATGGGAACTATCTGTATGTTTATAGTTTTTGTCTAGGGGTTGTTTTCTAAGGCAATTTTCCTTTCCTCTCTCCTTTTCATCATCACTTGTTTCTTAAGAGTATACTTTAATGCTGTTATCTCTACATCCATTTTAGTATTACTGTGTTTTACATCTATGCCTCTTTCTATAGAGAATCAGGGCCTCGAAATTCTCATGGGCCACACTTACATGTTATGTCAGGAGCAGCAATGGGTATTTGCATAATTGGCCCCTGTGGGTTTTGGTTATTGACAGAAAAATATATACAATTGCTCTGGAGTACCATATTTTGAAATTTGTATCTCACATAATCATTCACTTCATTTCAAACCCTTCTTAAACTTTTATCTACATTTTAAACACCATTTTCGTTTGTTTTTTTTTTACTTTGTATGCATTTTATCCCTTCTCTAGAGGTGGTTTTCCATGTTAAAAAATGTGAGATGAATGAGAGTTGTGGAAAAACACATCAAAATCCCAGTGAGAATTGATAGGTTTCAGGATGGAAAATAACCTGGAGAGAAAACACAAACTAAATTTTGTACAAAAATACCCAATATGTGCTAAATACATAGGAGAGAGAATCAAAGGCTTATTGGAGCACCACCACAAAATAGCAGGAATTTGAGGGCCAGTTTTGCATAAAAGCATGGAATTCCCAAATATGCTGACACTACGTGGGTGGATACCAGCAGTTTAACATGGAACTGCCAGAATTTCCTTGCAGGATTCAGCTCAGTGAATCCCAATGTCACACAATGATTCTATCATACCCCTTTACACTCTTTTTGCACCATCAACCCCTTTGTCTTTTAGTTTCACCTGCATTCCTTCTCATTTCCTTCCTCCTTGCTCTTTCTTCACCCTTTCTCCTAGATTTCTCACAGCTTTTTAACTAGCTCCAAATCAGCTGGTCACTGACATGTTAACTTCATTTCATTCTCTACAAAGTTGCCTGGTCTGCCAACATTTTGTGTATTCATTTCTCTCCTAAAACATTATGGTTTCACTTCCAATTAGCAGATTTTTTTTCTGTCTCAATTTTAATTTCTTTTACTCCACTCTTCCATTCACTGGTATCTCAAACTGATTCTTCTTCCAAAACAATAGACCAGCGGTCAAATTTATGCCTTTTGTAAGGATTGTACAATTCTATATTCAGCTGCCAATTAGGTCTGTAAGAGTACTCAGGGCAACTTGCTTACAGCCTTTCACTGTATCTTATCCTGCGGAGACACACCTTCTGCAAGCAGCATGAATGAATAAGGATCTCTGCAAGTGGGATTAATAAACAAGCATCCATCCCAACATTCCTCTCCACAAAGTCTTGAAATACCCACATGCAGCACAACTACACCAGCTGTTATTCAATATGCATAGCCAATTTCCCCAAAACATGTGTTATACATGCTTCAATTCCAGTTAATAATTAAGCACAATATAGGTACGTTTTATAATTAATACATGTTGCCCCAGGATACTAGCGCTCAGTGTGAATACGCGACTTCTGTTCACAATCCACTATTTATGATTAATGATGCCACTTCAAAGAAACATTAAGAATGTAGAGGTTGCAGGGTCGGAGGGTGGGGAGGGTGGGTTTAAAAATGTAAGTGACTGCTGCCATGGGGAATCTGAATTCACAGTTCTACTAGACAATGTCATCGACAGTAGGAGTACTGCACATCTGCTGTTGACCATCACTATTATTATGAAGTATTTTCAACATTGTTTAATATCATTTCCAGTACACAAGTGTAAAGAGGATTGAAATAATCATTAACATGCGGAATTCTGCAGATGCTGGAAATTCAAGCAACACACATCAAAATTGCTGGTGAATGCAGCAGGCCAGGCAGCATCTCTAGGAAGAGGTACAGTCGACGTTTCGGGCCGAGACCCTTCGTCAGGACGAACTGAAAGAAGAGCTAGTAAGAGATTTGAAAGTGGGAGGGTGAGGGGGAGATCCAAAATGAGAAGACAGGAGGGGGAGGGATGGAGCCAAGAGCCGGACAGTTGACTGGCAAAAGGAATATGAGAGGATCATGGGACAAGAGGCCCAGGGAGAAAGAAAAGGGGGAGGGGGGGAAACCCAGAGGATGGGCAAGGGGTATAGTGAGAGAGACAGAGGGAGAAAAAGGAGACAGAGAAAAAGAATGTGTGGCTTTTCATTCCAGGACGAGGGAGATGTCCTCCTTTTTTAAAGAAAGAGGCTTCCCTTCCTCTACCATCGACTCTGCTCTCAAACGCATCTCCCCCATTTCACACACATCTGCTCTCACTCCATCCTCCCGCCACCTCACTAGGAATAAGGTTCCCCTTGTCCTCACCTACCACCCCACCAGCCTCCGGGTCCAACATATTATTCTCCGTAACTTCCGCCATCTCCAACGGGATCCCACTACTAAGCACATCTTTCCCTCCCCAACTCTCTCTGCTTTCCGCAGGGATCGCTCCCTATGCAACTCCCTTGTCCATTCGTCCCCCCCATCCCTCCCCACTGATCTCCCTCCTGGCACTTATCCTTGTAAGCGGAACAAATGCTACACATGCCCTTACACTTCCTCCCTTACCACCATTCAGGGCCCCAGACAGTCCTTCCAGGTGAGGCGACACTTCACCTGTGAGTTGGCTGGGGTGATATACTGCGTCCGGTGCTCCCGATGTGGCCTTCTATATATTGGCGAGATGCGACGCAGACTGGGAGGTCGCTTCACTGAACACCTACGCTCTGTCCGCCAGAGAAAGCAGGATCTCCCAGTGGCCACACATTTTAATTCCACGTCCCATTCCCATTTTGATAGTCTATCCACGCCCTCCTCTACTGTAAAGATGAAGCCACACTCAGGTTGGAGGAACAACACCTTATATTCCGTCTGGGTGGCCTCCAACCTGATGGCGTGAACATTGACTTCTCTAACTTCCGCTAATGTCCCACTTCCCCCCCGTACCCCATCCGTTATTTATTTATATACACACATTAATTTTTTCTCTCTCCTTTTTCTCCCTCTGTCCCTCTTACTATACCTATTGCCCATCCTCTGGGTTCCCCTCTCCCCCTTTTCTTTCTCCCTAGGCCTCCTGTCCCATGATCCTCTCATATCCCTTTTGCCAATCAACTGTCCAGCTCTTGGCTCCATTCCTCCCCTCCTGTCTTCTCCTATCATTTTGGATCTCCCCCTCCCCCTCCCACTTTCAAATCTCTTACTAGCTCTTCTTTCAGTTAGTCCTGAGGAAGGGGCTCAGCCCGAAACGTCGACTGTACTTCTTCCTACAGATGCTGCCTGGCCTGCTGCGTTCACCAACAACTTTGATGAAATAATCATTACTCCAGATCCAATGCATCAAAGAAAAAACACAATAAGGTAAAGTACGCAATAATAAAAACAAAAAATATAAATACGTAAGATAGCTTATGTACATAGATTGATTGTATTTCCATAAAGTGATGCTGGGCACCGGAGTATCTACATATAAGGTGGAAATGATAGAATAGCGATGGGGGATGTGAAAAGGTGGTCTAGTGGGTGAAGGTGTTGATCAGCCTTACTGTTTGGAGAAAGAAACTGTTTTTGAGTCTGGTGGTCCTCATGTGGATACTACGTAGCCTCCTCCCTGATGGGAGTAGAACAAGTAGTCCATGAGCAGAGTGGGTGGGATCCTTCATCATGTTACTGACCCTTTTCCAGCACTTTTCTGTATATACATACGTCCTTGATTGCAGGTAGGCTGATAATAGCACACAGGTTGTAAGCAAAAATACAACCTCATAGCTGACATCACATGTTAAACTCCAATGTGCTCAAAGGATTCCTCAGTCTATGAATTGTTCTGAGAGGAACATACTGAGACAAACAACAAGCGCTGCAGGACAGTCATCATCTTGTTGAAAGATGCACTTTAGTGTGTCTAAACCCTGATGGTCTTTCAGTGCAATGCGATGCTCGTAAATGAATGCTGCTACCTGGCACATTCCAGGCTGAGAAGTATGGACTTAGGGACAGACTGAAACATGGTGCAGTCAATGCAAAAGCTTTGAAGGAAAGGAATGCAATCTAAGATCGCTTAAGAGCTTATAGTTCAAAGATGCCATATGTGACATTGGTGCTTTGCATGCAGAATGTACTAACTTCATATTACTATGAATGCATTGACTTGACAACACAAATTTATAGTGGATAGCATTATGTACAAAAGCAATGCATTGTTTTGCATTTCTGTGTACTTTTTTAAATGAATACTGTTTATTTTTGAAATTAAAAATATGTACTGTGTTGTCCAGAATTTCTAAAGATCTGCCAAACTCCTGCCATGGTCTTATTAGAAACAAGAAGTACTCTTGCAAGGAAAAGGATGAGAATATTAAAATTCTTGTCCTTCTTTTTCAGCAGTAAAGACAAAAAGACTTCAACATACTGTATATTATGCTAAATATAACATATTGAAAGAACTGGTGCAGACGGCTGGGTTTCAGATGTTTGGATCATTGGGGTCACTTCTAGGTAAGGTATGACCTGTAAAAAAAGGAACAGGTTACACCTGAACCTGAGGGAAAACAATATCCTTGAGGGTTTAAACTAATTTGGCAAAGGGATGGGAAACCGAGCGATAGGGCTGTGGAAGAGAATGTTGGTATACAAGTAGAGGCAGTGATTAGTGAGGCAATCAGGAAGAATCGGCAGATGATAAGAGCAAAATTGCAGTCTGTGGGATGAGTTGCTGTGTAACGGGGAGACAAAATCAAAAAGGGTGAGGATTACAGGACTGAAGGTGATATATTTGAATGCAAGTAGCGTACAGAATAAGGTAGATGAGGGTGAATTTAAGGCAGAGGTTGATAGATTCTCGATGTCAGGCCACAGAAAGGTTATGGGGACAAGGCAGGAAAATGGGTTTGAAAGGGAAATGGATCAGCCATGATGAAATGGCAGAGCAGGCTCGATGGGCTGAATAGCCTAATTCTGTTCCCATGTCTTATGGCCTTATGGTGTTATTGTGTTATACTTTGAAGAATGTGCACTGATTTCTGGTGGAAGGCCAAACCCATCGAGAAAATAGACCAGGCACCTCCTGTCTAAGTTCACCTGAAAGCTGGCGTCATCTCCCTTTTATATTATCCACACATGATGACATGCTTGATGCAAACATGTAATGGAGATTCCTAATAAATTCATATTTAGGTTTATTGATCACATGAACATGGAGATATACAGTGAAATGCTTTGTTTTTGCATTAACAATCGATGCTGGGGAGAGCCCACAAGTGTCGCCACACATTCTGGTACCAATATTCAATTATCACAACATATTCCCCAGCTTTTGGTTAAGGTGGTGCTATCGAATGTGTGCGACTGCTTCCTGGTAGTCAAAAAGCTAAGAATTCCGAGTAAAAACATCAATAAAAATACCTTTCCTGAGGTAAATTTTGTTAAATTATTGCTGCAAACAGTGAAGGGGTGAGCAATGGTGAGGCGTGTTCAGGAGATGAATTGATGCAGATGGAGTTTCGACGCCCATACAGCTGCCCCGGGAGTGAGGCTGGATCACTCTGGATACCATAAGGAGAAGTCAAGACCCAAGCAGAGGAGATTGGATTTTGACGCTCATACAACTGGCCCAGGTGTGAGTTTGGATTGCTCTGGGCTTTGGAGAGCTTGAGAGTAGCTTTGGGCTGGGCAATGAAATCAGGGCCCAGAGTGAGTTACTGGGCAGCATGGTCTAGGCCCTGGGCCTTTTGCTGCAGTGGGGCTGCGTCCCAGTGGGAGGAACAATGCGCTGTTTAGACAATTTAAATGCCAGCCCAGATCAGAGGCAAGAACCTATTTGGCTCACTCTCCACTATGTTCATTCCTCTCTCCAAGAGTCAGAGCCTTTCACTGTTCCATCATTGGGTTAACTTAAATGCTGGCCCAGATAGACTTAAAAGACAGGGTGTCAGTTGGGACGAGAGCCGACTTCACTCATTCTCCGCAATTGTCACCTCCATGGCACTGAAGCTATGAAGATTGCCCCAGCTGCTGTGCTCCAGGCCCTCTAATATGATGAATTGACAAGTCAGCCTTTGGACCTAATCTGTGCTGCAGATCTAAGGACTTATTTTTGGTTTGGAATGCTGTTGTTCGCTTCAATTGTTTTCATGACTTGTATTTTCTTTCTCTTGTGCATCAAGTGTTGGTCTTTCATTTTTATTTTTATTATTATATTTCTTTAACTTGGGTTATTTTGGGTATCTTGCTTTGTGGCTACCTGTGAGCAAGAAAATCTCAAGGTTGCATAACTTATACATTCTTTGATAATAGATGTTCTTGAACCCTGAATCTTGAAGAGCAAGAGCATAAGTAGGAAGGGAAAAGATCCCCTTAAGGATTAGTGTGGCTGTCAATGTGTGGAGCTACAAGAGATGAGGAAGGTCTTAAATGTATCGTATATTTCTCATTTCTAGCTTTCTTGGAGAAGGTTATGGAAGCTAATGAGTTCAGGGGTGAGAACCGTGATGTCATGAAGAATACCAACATAAGAAAAGAGGTGTTGGTAGTCATGAAGCACACAAAAGTGTATATATCCCTGGAGCCGGATCATGTGTATCCTTGGACATTACGTGAAGAAAGAGAATAAATTGCTGGGTTGCTGGCTCTGGGACTAGCTGCCTTCTGAGAATGCCCGAGTCAGATACAAAAGCTCATCAATGGGAGAAAACTACAACAACAATTTCTAACTGCCCCAATTTACTATATCTTTTGGAGACTCCTGATTTGACTGTAGGATAAAATATTGTGTCCAATAGCACACCAAAACTGTGCTATCCCTGACCTGCAGCTCAATAAAATGGAAAGCCTGCCTGCTAATCTATTGTTACTTCAGCAGTAATCCTGGAGAAACGATACAAGTAGGTTTTTCATTGCACCTATATATACATGTACTTTTGCATATGACAATAAATTCAGCTTGAATTTTGACTTTGACAGGGGTGTCTAAGCTTCCAGTGAAGTTACTGATGAGAAGTGAACACCAGAAGTCTTGCCTTGCTTAATTTTATTAAGTATATTTGTCAGCTCTGCATCTTCTTATCCTTTGAAGCAATGTACTTCTCTAGTGTAAAGGAATAATAGCAATAATTTTCATTCAATTTGTCAGAATGTTGACAGATTTATGCATATTGTACTTTGAATTTCATACACTGTTCTATATCTATTGAGTTCAAAGGAGTATATTAATCTATATATGGTAAAATCCGATCTGATTTAACTCATTCCATCCTCCGGCACTGAGCCTGCCTCAGTGACTCAGATGTGGTGGCAGTGGGGGGGGGGGGAGGGGGGGAGAAGAGGCACGCTGTGGTGATAGGGGATTCATTAGGTAAGGGAATGGACAGGAGGTTCCATGGGTGAGAATGAGATTCCCAGACGGTATGTTGCATCCTGGATAACTCGGATCGAGTCCTTAGCATTCTTAGGTGGGAGAGCGAACAACCAGAAGTCACACTCCATGTAGGTGACAATGACAAGGGTAGAATGAGTGATGAGGTACTCAATAGGGAGTTCAGGGAGTTAGATGCTAAGTTAAGGAGCAGGACTTCCAGGGTTGTGATCTCAGGATTGCTACCCATGCCACGTGTGAGAACTAGTAAGGATATACAATTTAATACGTGGCTAAGGAGTTGGTGTAGGAAGGAGGGCATAAGATTTTTGGACCATTTGTCTCTCTTCCAGGGAAGGAGGAACCAGTACAGAAAGGACGGTTCACACCTGAACTGCAGGGGGGACTAACATCCTAGCAGGAAGGTTTGTTAATACTGCAAGGTGGGTTTTTAACTAGAGTTGCAAGGGGATGGGAAACAGAGTGTCAGAACAGTTAGTAGAAAGGTTGTAGAGGCAGTTGTTGATAAGACCTCAGGTTAGGAATCAAAAGGTTGAGCATGGTGTGACAAGATCAAAAAGGCTGAATACAGGACTTAAGGTGTTGTATCTGGATGTATATGGAATAAGGTAGATGAACTTGCAGCACAGTTGCAGAATGGCAGGTACAAGGCATCACGGAATCATGGCTGAAAGACTATAGCTGGGAGCTTAATGTCCAAGGATACATATTGTATCAAAAGGATAGGCAGGAAGCCAGAAGGGGTGGCTTTTCTCTGTTGGCAAAAAATGAAATCAAATCATTAGAAAGTGGTGACATGGAGTCGGGAGGTGTTGAATCATTATGGATAGAACTGAGGAACTGCAAGGGGAAAATACCAGATGGAAGTTGTGTACAGACCCCCAAACAGCAGTAAGGATGTTGCCTACAAATTACAACAGGAAATAGAATATACATGCCAAAAGGGTAATGTTACAATAGTCACTGGGGAATGCACATTGGTTGGTGCTGGAATACAGGAGGGGGAGTTTCTAGAGTACCTATGAGATGGCTTTTTAGAGCAGCTCATGGTTGAGCCCACTGGAGGATTAACTATTCTGCATTCAGTGTTGTGTGATGAACCAGAATTGATTTAGAGAGCTTAAGGCAAAAGAAACCTTATAATATGATCAAGTTCTCCCTGAAATTTGAGAAGGAGAAGCTAAAGTCATATGTATCAGTGTTACAGTGGAGTGAAGGGAATTACAGAGGCATGAGAAAGGAATTGGCCAGAATTGATTGGAAAAGAACACTGGCAGGGATGACAGCAGAGCAGCAATGGCTGGAATTTCTGGAAGCAATTCAGAAGACACAGGATATTTACATCCCAAAGAGTAGGAAGTGTTCTAAAAGAAAGCTGACACAACCATAACAAACAAGAGAAATCAAGGCCAACATAAAAGCCGAAGGGAGGGCATATAATAGAGCAAAGATTAGAGGGAAGTTAGAGGATTGGGAAGCATTTAAAAACCAACAGAAGGCAACTAATAAAGTCATTAAGAAGGTAAAGATGGAATATGAAAGTAGGCTAGCCTATAATATTAAAGAGGATACCAAAATATTCTTCAGATACATAAAGTGTAAAAGAGAAGTAAGAGTGGGTATTGGACCACTGGAAAATGATGCTGGAGAGGTAGTGCTGGAGGGCAATGAAATAGCAGATGAACTGAATAAGTATTTCACATCAGTCTTCACTGTGGACAACACTAGCAGTATGGTGGAAGTTCCAAGCATCAGGGGACATGAAGTGTGTGAAGTTATAATAACTAGAGAAAGGTTCTTGGGAAACTGAAAGGTCCGAAGGTAGATAAGTCACGTGGACCATATGGTGTACATTCCAGGGTTCTGAAAGAGGTGGGTTGAAGAGATCATAGAGGCATTAGTAATGATCTTTCAAGAATCACAAGATTCTGGAATGGTTCTGGACGACTTGGAAAATTACAAATGTCATGCCACTCTTCAAGAAAGGAGAGAGGCAGATGAAAAGAAACTATAGGCCAGTTAGTCTGACCTCAGTGGTTGGGAAGATATTGAAGGCAATTGCTAAGGATGAAGTCTCAGGGTACTTGGAGGCACATGATAAAATAGGCTGTAGTCAGCATGGCTTCCTCAAGTTTAAATCTTGCCTGACAAATCTGTTGGAATTCTTTGAAGAAGTAACAAGAAGAATGGACAAAGGAGAATCAGTTGATGTTGTGTACTTGTGACTAGTGGAGTGCCGCAGGGATAGCTGCTGGGTCTTTTGTTGTTTTTCATCTATTATATATGATCTGGATAATAATGTGGTTAACTGGATCAGCAACTTTGCGGATGACACCAAGATTGGGGCTGTAGCTGACAGTGAGGAAGATTATCAGAGCTTACAACAGGATCTGAACCAGCTGGAAAAATGGGCTGAAAATAACAGATGGAATTGAGTTGAACTGAATTGACTTGGTTTTATTTCTTACATCCTTCAGGTACATGAGGAGTAAAAATCTTTACATTACGTCTCCATCGAAATGTTTAATGTGCGATTTATAGTAATTTATAATAAATAGTATGTACAACAGGACAGTCAATATAATATAAAAATACAAATGTATCAGCATGAATTAATCAGTCTGATGGCCTGGTGGAAGAAGCTGTCCCGGAGCCTGTTGGTCCTGGCTTCTATGCTGCGGTACCATTTCCCGGATGGTAGCAGGGGGAATAGTTTGTGGTTGGGGTGACTCAGGTCCCCAATGATCCTTCGACTCCTTGTAAATGTCCTGAATAGAGGGAAGTTCGCACCTTCAGATGCGCTGGGCTGTCCACACCACTCTCTGCAGAGTCCTGCAATTGAGGGAAGTACAGCTCCCATACCAGGCAGTGATGCAGCCAGTCAGGATGTTCTCAATTGTGCCCCTGTAGAAAGTTCTTGGGATTTAGAGGCCCATACCAAACTTCTTCAACTGTCTGAGGTGAAAGAGGCACTGCTGTGCCTTTTTCACCACACAGCCAGTATGTACATATCATGTGAGATCCTGATGAGAATTTAATGCAAACAAGTGTGAGATGCTGCACTTGGTTAGGACCAACCAGGGTAGGTCGTACACAGCGAATGGAAGAGCACTGAGAAGTGCGGTAGAACAACAGGATCTAAGAATACAGGTCCATAATTCATTGAAGGTGGTGACACAGGGTCGTCAAAAAAGCTTTTGGCACATTGGCCTTTATAAACCAGAGTGCAGGAGGCGAGATGTTATATTGAAGTTCTATAAGACATTAGCGAGGCCTAATTTGGAGTATTGTGTGCAGTTTTGATCATCTACTTACAAGGAAGATGTAAATAAGGTTGAAAGAGTACAGAGAAAATTTACAGGGATGATGCCGGGACTGGCGTACCTAAGTTATAAATGAAACTCCTTTTTACCGGGCGTCTCTAGAGATGCGGCTCATTAGCCCCTTGCTACTCAGCGGTGAGAAAACCACCTTTCTCATACTCTATATGTCTAGGATCGCTATGACCTGGGTCCTACCAAAACTGGGAAGTTGGGATGTCTGAATCACCTGAACCCTGATCTGTGCGAATATTGTGTAAATACTGCTCCCATGCAATTAGCCGTCTGCAAGAAATAACAGATTGTACACTGCATACAATTATAAAGAGATTATATTTACCAATTTCAGCTTTATCAAACAGTTAGTAGGAAAAAGAAAACAAAGAAAGGGGCTGATTACAGTTAACCCAGACCAAATGTGCACAAAAGTTGGAGCTCACGATGAAGTTGTCTTTAACTCACGCACTGGACCCACAGTCTGTGTGAAACCACACATTACCTTCTGAATGTCCCTCGAAACCCATCTCAAAAAAACAGACTCCCCCATGGGAGTATTGCTCCTAGCTCTTTGAAGCTATTCATCTGCATAAAACACCTTGTGCAGCAGGGATGTCATCCTCAGCCATCTTCGCTCCTCTCTTCTCCCAGCTTCCGTCAAAAAGCCCTCGACCCACACCAGTGTTCATCACAAAAACCTCTCCACCTCTAGAACCTTCTCCCAATTCCACCATTGTGATTGGCTGACACAACATTCCTAAGATGAACAACATAGCCCCTTATCTTAGCTCAAACCCAAACATGCTGGAAGCCAAACAGACTGCTCTTACAAGACTGCTAAAATGAAGTATGTACAGCATAACATGAAAAATCTTATCCAGTGCATTACATAAGGAAAGATTGAAGAGGTTAGACTTCATTCCTAACTTAACATTGAGGGGAGATTTGATAGAAGTGTATGAAATTATGAGGGGTATAGACAGGGTAAGTGTAGGCAGGCATTTTCCTCTTAGGTTGGGTGGGACTACAACTAGAGGTCATGGGGTTAAGGGTGAAAGATTTAAGGGGAACACGAGGGGAAATTTCTTCACTTAGAGGATTGAGAGTGTGTGGAAAGAGCTGCCAGCACAAACAGTGCTTGCAAGCTCAATTTCAATGTTAAAGAGAATTTAGCGTAGGTACATGGATGGCAGGGGTATGGAGGGCTATGGTCTGAGTGCAGGTCGATGGGAGCAGGCAGTTTAAGTATTTGGTACATATTAGATGGGCTTAAAGGCCTGTTTCTGTGCTGTACTTTTATACGACTCTATGACAATATTGTCTCTAATCAGTATTGCCACCCCAGCTCCATTCTATCATCCTGTCTCCCTTTTATCAGCCCACTTTATACAGTAAGAACTGTTTCCATGAATATTATGCACCAGTCCTCATTGTTTTTGAGCCATGTTTCAGAAATGATACTGTTCCTCACATTCACATCTCTCCATGAGTCTGTTAATTTCTCTAATCATATCATTCCACATTGTATTATTACAATGTCTATGTTATCTAACCTTCATTACTTTTCACCTTATGACAGGTCATTCCTTTCGGTCCAACTATGTCTCTTTGCCTTAAAAGACCACAGTGAGTTCACAATGTTGAGATCTACCACACTTCTTCTAGTTAGAGCAGGACAGCTTTAGCAAATATCCTTATATTCACGCAAAGGCATAACTGTTTTTTTACAGCCTGGCTGTAATCAGTGCACAGCTGGTGTGCATTGTAAACATTAGGACTTTGCATGTTAGCCAATGTATTTCACATTGGCATGTGAGCCTTGCACATTTTCCAGTAGAGCAAGGAACACCAGTGAACAGCACAAAGGGGACTGCACTTTCCAATATTGTTCAATCTGATTAGAGATCTGAAGATTATATTTTCAGTAAATATTTCAAAACCTTTTCACCCTTTTTACAGATTGGCTGCTGGCAGCTGGATTTTTAAAAATCCATTTGTAAAAGAGAATTGCAACAATTAAAGGGAAAGCTAAATTATTTGAAATGGATCTAATCCTTTTATATTTCCTCGTAAGTAATGTCTTACATTTATATTCTACTGCAGCTGGTAAATTTCCAAAAGAAGTCATGTTAAAAATGTGATGTATGCCTATTAGTAATCCCAAAGCTTCAAAGCAGTATGACGTCTAAAGATCTGGATAATAGCCAATTGGAAAAGTTACATGATCACAATGGATTCTCTTGAGACCCTAGTGCATGAGCTGTACAGATCCAATTAACCCTGCATTATTCTTTGTAGCTGTTCTAGAAAATGTTGAAGCAAAAAAAAAATCTCAAAAGCTGAGTTAGGTTTACTCCTGTCACATGAGGTACTTGAGCCTTCTAAGTAGGAATATCAAGTGCACTGGCATGGTCAGTTATTAGAAAGAATTCCCAGGTAAAGTCCAAAGTCCAAGATCACATAAATAATAGTCATTTCATCAAGTTAGACAGTGTCAATTGGCATCACCTTTGGTGAAGAATGATACAAGCCTTTCAGAAGAGGGGAGGGGAAAGAAAAGAGTAGAAAATTAATAAGAAGAAATAAGTAAACCACTGGAATCTTAATCATGCTGCTTCTGCAATATATGAGGAAAAGTGCTGGCTGGAATAAAAACAAAGGTCAAAGGTTCAAAGGTTCAATTTAATGCAAGAGAAATGTATACAATATACATCCTGAAATGCTTTTTCTTCACAAGCATCCATGAAAATGGAGGAGTGCCCCAAAGAATGAGCGACGGTTAAATGTAAGAACCCCAAAGTCACCCCACCCTAGCTCCCCTCCCTCCCACGCATAAGCGGCAGCAAGCAATGATCCCCCCTCCCTGTACCAGCAAAAAAAAGCATCATCACCCACTACCAAGCAATCAAGCATGAGCAAAGCAATAACAAAGACACAGACTTTCAGCTACCCCAAAGAATTCACGTTTCACCTGACATTCGACATACCACAGGCCCCCTCTCTCCCTAATAAGGGAGAAGGAGGTGTCTCCATTTTTCCCAGTGAGCAGGGAAATATAACAAACAACTCACTGTTTATGATGTTAAAAGTCCGTTACGCTGCTTTTTCCAAGCTCTGTTCCCAAAGATCTCAAAGATCTTGGGTCTTTGGGCTCCCCCAACGACACACGGATCTCCTGCCATGACACCAACCTTCAATCCACCCGTCTCCAGAGCCCCAAAATCTTAGGCTTCCAAATCCGAAACGGACTCTCAGGACAAACCCTTGGCGTGTCGAACAACAGCCAGTACTGAAACCCCGAGAGCGGGTCCCATTCCCGCAAAGAACCAAAGTCAGCCTGTAACTCCAGGTCAGAGTCTCCAAAAGAACGCTGAACAGGAAAAATAAAGATATTAAAGATGGAAGTAGAGCTGTTTCTGAAGATGCAAGCAAGGAGTCACTGTTTAGCGCCATCTTAACTTCGCTCCGCCTCAGAAAATGCTGAAAGAAAAGGTAGTATTCATGATGATGAAAAGTGAGCTACCACTTCAGGCCATTGAATTTGATTTTAAAAGAGCACAGAAGCTGAAGAAAAAACAATTTTAACATGTAGAAAATCTGACAAGAAGAGAAAGAAAAGGAAGGCCTATCAAGTGGTGCGCACGAGCTCAATTTCAACATTTAAGAGAAGTTTGGATACGTACATGGATAGTAGGGGTATGGAGGGCTATGGTCCTGATGCAGGTTGAAGGGAGTAGGCAGTTTAAATGGTTTGGCATGGACGAGATGGGTTGAAAGTTATATGTTTCTGTGCTGTACTTTTCTATGACTGTATCAAAGGGTAGAAATCGGGAGAGATCAACTAAACAGGCAGGTGAGAATGAAAATGAGACAAAGGAGTAAATGATCAATTTAAATTGTGGCAGTTAGAACTATTATTTAAAATTGTTGAAATCACTGTGAAATCCCTAACGGTGTAATGCTCCTGGATGAAAAATTAGACCTTTCTCAAATTCACATTGGGGTTGGTGTTGATTGCCACTTTTCAGATTTTATGTTAATGATCTGGATGATGGAATCGATCGTTTTTCTGCCAAATCTGCAAATGATATAAAAATAGGTGGAGGAGCAAGAAGTGTTGAGGAAGCAGGGATTCTGATAACTACTTGGACAGATTAGGAGAATGGGCAAAGAAGTGGCAGATGAAATACAGCATAGGGAAAAGAGGGTATGCAATTTGATAGAAGTAGTAAAGGCATACACTATTTTCTAAATGGGGAGATAATTCAGAAATCAGAGGTGCAGGGACTTAGGAGGCCTACTGCAGGGTTCCTGAAGGTTAACTTGCAGGTTGAGTCAGTGGTAAGGAAGGCAAATTGAATGCTAGCATTCATTGTGAGGACTAGAATATGAATCAAAGAGGTAATGCTGAGGTTTTATAAGGCATTGGGCAGACCATATCTAGAGTATTGTGGGCCCCTATCAAAGCAAGAATGTGCTGGTGTTAGAAAGGGTCCAGAAAATGTCTACAAGAATAATCCTGGGGCTGAAAGGTTTAACATATGAGGAGTGTTTGATGGCTTTGGGTTTGTATTTGCTGGAGTTTAGAAGGTTGAAGGAGGATCTCATTGAAACCTATTGAATATTGAAAGGCCTGATTGGAGTGGATGTGCAGAGGGTATTTCCAGTAGTGGAAGAGTCTAGGACCAGAGGGCATAGCCTTAGAATAAAAGGATGCCTCTTTGGAACAGAGATGTGGAGGAGTTTCTTTAGCTAGAGAATGGTGGGTATATTGAATTAATAATAACAACTGTGGAGGCTAATTCACTGGGTGTATTTTCAACAGAGGCCGATATATTCTTGTTTAGCAAGGATACAGGGGTTATGGGGAGAAAACAGGAGAATGGGGTTGATAGAGAAAACAAATTGAGTATGATTGAATGGTGAAGCAGACTCAATGTCTAATGGCCACCCCCTCCCCCCATTATACTGGCTATTTCCATTCTGAGTCCAAATGCAGGGGTTTGAGTCAAAATAACAGTTCCTTTCATCTCACAGATATTGTTAAACCCACTGAGTTCCACCAGCAGATTTTTTTTTTGCCCCAGTCTGTTCAATCTCTTGCTCAAGCAGCTCTCCACTCCAGGCAACATCCTGGTAAATTTCTGCTGGACTCTTTCTAATGCTATCCTGTTGATGGTTTATCAGAAAAGAATGTTTGAGGTCCTGGATATCGAGAAGGAGGAAGGTAAGATTAACTGTTTCAGATTAACTGTATTCATGATTGTAATGTGGGAAGAGGAGGTGGTATTGATGGTAATGGTGGAAAGATCAGGTGCCTAAATGAGGGCTAACCCTTTAAAATGCTAAGAAGAAGAGGAAGATGGTAGCAGCATTATGCCAGATTTTCCAGAAATAGTGACAAGTGAACTGTTGTGCAATGGATTGCATCATTCTCTTTTTGGACTTCGCTCATAAGTGAAACTATATTTGTTATACTTGTTTCAAATCCTGGAGCTATCTAGTTGGTATATCAGCATAGGTTCATTATCTTAATAAATCCACAGTTTTGATTTGCAGTGCATGGTGAGTCCCAACTGGTGCTGGAAAAAGTCATAGAGAAGTACACCACAGAAACAGGCCTTTCGGCACATCTAGTCTATGCCAAAACATTTAAACTTCTCCCATTGGATAAATCACAAAACTATTTATTTCATTTCTTTTATGTCTTTATTATCTGTTTTTCCATCTTGAATGTGTTTCTAGAATGGTTGGAGCCTGTGACTCATAGCTTGGAGATCGTTTGGTTTTCCATTTTTGTTTGTTTTTTTTGTGCGGGAGAGGGGGTATTTTTGGGGTTGATGATCTTGTTGCCGTTCTTTCTTGGTTTTGTGGCTATCTCGAGAAGATGAATTTCAGAGTTGCATACTTTGATAATAAATGAACCTTTGACCTGCACCAGGACCATAGCCCTTCATGTCCCTCCTATTCATGTACCTGTCCAAATTTTGTTTAAATGTTGAAATTGAGCTTGCATGCACCACTTGTGCTGGCAGCTCATTCCACACTCTCTTGACCCTATGAGTGAAGACGTTTCCTCTTATGTTCCCCTTAAACTTTCACCCTTAACCCATGACCTCTGGTTGTTGTCCCACCCAACCCCAGTGGGGGAAAAAAACTGCTAGAATTTACCCTATCTATATCACTCATTATTTTCTATACCTCCATCAAATCTCCTCTCAGTTTTCTATGTTCCAAAGAATACAGTCCTAACCTATTCAATCTTTCCTTGCAATTCAGATCCTCCAGAACAAGCAACATTCTTGTAAATTTTTGGCAAACTTACTTTGAGGATCTGAAGCAACAAAGGTGATGTAAATCTTTTCATTTTCTTTTTGTTGTCTCTCAAGATTTGGTGAGCTGAATAGAGTTTATCTGAGATAACAGAACATTGTCTGCACCACAACATTGACTTGGTGTGACATTAATAATATGTGACATGAAACATGCTCTCATTGCTACTTTCTGCATGTCAAACTTGGTACAATGCATCAGAGAACATGATCTTCATTTCATCAGGCAAGCGAGAGCTTAATACAGCACCATCTGCAAAGAGCAGATTCCAAGTCATGAGTTGGTTAGCATCTCTATATGTTGAAGTCACCTGGATTTAAACAAGCTGCTTTCCATCTTGATTAATCTGTTTGCCAGACTGATCATTTTGTAAAGCACAATAGAGAAGAAAAGAATGTTGCCAGAGCCAATAGGTGGTTGATGCATTCCAGTGTCAATGCTGAATGTAGATAATATTTCATTCTTACACTGGATAAGAGCCTTCAAACAGGAAAGAACTTTTTGTAGGACAGCTAATATTCAACAGATAGAGAGGTGCCTCTTGTTCATAGTTTTTCTCTTACATCAGGTACAGTGAAAAAAACATTAAGTGTGGCACATCCTACTCCCAATCTATACCAACTCTGTAGTGTAAAAGGCAGATATATTAAATTTCAAAATTAAAATTGGTTCTTAAAAAATTAAAATTGGTTCTTAAAAAGTGTATGTAGGAAATGCAATAACATCTGTACAAATGTTTCTTTACATTCCTAATGTCTGCAAATCTAACATCTTATTTATAAGGCAGTGAGGCCACTTATGGCATTGAGAGGCTGTTACACAGGATGCAACACCTCACTGTCCAGTGGCAGGAGGACTCTAGATTGTAGTTTTTCTCTCAAAACCTTTGCTTTGGCTGCACACTTTTCAGTGCATCCCTTAAGATATGTTCCTGCAGCCCGGGACATGCCAGTCAGCAGCATTCATATAAGGCCAAGAAAATAAATGGATGTTTTTTTAAAGCAGGGTTCTTCCAGAGATGATAGTGAAGAAAAACTTGTGGACATATCAATGCATTACATATAAATTTTAATTCCAAAATACGAAACTTCTGCACATTGCAGAGACAGGCTTACATGACATTCAAATGAGGCAACATAAGCAAAAGAGTTTAAATATAATTACTGTCCTTTTGAATCATCACTAATTAATTTAACTTGATTTAACTAGCTATTTAATTAATTTAACTAGCTATTTGTTAATCATTGAAGTCAATGAAATGATGGAACCCGAATACTTGGAGATGTATACTGGGAAAGTATGCAAAATGTTGTGAACTTTGAGCAACTGAATCTTTGCAGCAGCTGTGCACTAATGACATTTGTAAATAGTGCCAAGGACTATTTGTCTGGGTGGTTGGACACCTGCGTTTTCCTTCCCCTTTCCAAGGTACATTGCCATTAATGGTAATAACCTGGTAATTATACAGTGTTTACTTAAGTGCATTACCATTGTGCTGCTGGGGTGTTCTTCCATATTACAATGGAAGCAGCCTGCGCTGTCATTCCTGATTTAGACTGCTTCAGCATTTAGAAATAAGAGAAAATCTGCAAATGCTGGAAATCCAAGCAACACGTCCAAAAACGCTGGAGGAACTCAGCAAGCCAGGCAGCATCTATGGAAAAGAGTACAGTCAATGTTTTGGGCCGTGACCTTTCATCGGGACATGTCTTTGTGAAGTTGAGTACAAATCATAGTTCAAAGCAGGAAACATTAACACTGTGCAGTGAATATTGCAATGCATCTTAACACACACAACAATCAATTCAGTTTTGTCAATGTGAAGAATGCTTCTAAATCTTGACATTTCTTTTGTCATCTATCTCCCTTCCTTTTCTGATGGCAGCAATTTTGCTGTGGGAGTTGCAGTCACTGGGAGCCCACTAATATTTTACCTAAATGGCCATTAATGCACAAGGCTTAACAGCGAGTGTTAAGCAAGCTTTTCAAACCTAATACCCTGATCAGAAGATACATCAAAAGATTCCAAGCAATTTTTACCTTTTAGTACATAAAAGGTTTCTAACAATTTGTCTTGTGTAATAGTGAATAGGCATTGAATGTACAACTTCAGAAAACAAGCTTACTGAAATAACAGTTCCCTGTTAACATGATGAGAGCTTTCCATGAATGTCATTCTGCAAGATGGTTGAAATAAATGGATCTGAATTGAGCATATAAATCCTAATAGAAAAGAGAAGCATTTGAAACAAACACTACATAAATTAAAAAAAAGCAAGACCTAGAATAAGACCTAGGCCTCCTTGTGCAATTGGATGCCCGATTTCCTTACTTGCCAGCCCCAGTCAGTTTGGATTGTCAACTACATTTCCACCACAATCTCGATCAGCACAGGTGCACCATAAGGCTGTGTGCTTAGCCCCTTGCTCTACTTGCTTTATACTTATGATTGTGAGACCACACACAGCTCCAATGCCATATTTAAATTTTCTGATGTTACCACTGTCGTTGGCCAAATCAGAGGTGGTGACAAATCCGCATATAGGAGGGACATTGACAACCTAGCTGAATAATGCTACAACCATGACTTCCTATTCAATGTCAGCAAGACCAAGGAAATGATTATTGATTTCAGGAGGAGGAAACCAGAGGTCCATGAGACAATCCTCATCAGGGGATTGGAGATAGAGAGGGTCAGTAACTTTAAATTCCTTGAGAAAGGTTCTGTCCTGGGTAAGAGCCATTATGAAAAAAGCATAGCTGCGCCTCTTTCTTCAAAGTTTGTGAAGATTCAGCACATCTAAGACTTTGACAAACTTCTGTAGCTGTGTGGTGGAGAGTATATTGACTGGGGTTGCATCACAGCCAGAAATTGAAACACCAATGCCCTTTTTTTTTTCCCATTCATTATTTGCATGGTTTGTTGCTTTTCCACACATTGGTTGTTTGTCTGTCCTGTTAGGTACAGTCTTCCATTGATTCTACTATGTTTCTTGTACTTACTGTAGTTGCCCGCAAGAAAATAAATCACAGGTGTGTATATGATGACATATATACACAAACTTTGAATATAAATTTCCTTTGAACTTTTGAACCTTAGTGCTGCAGCACAGTGAATCAGAATCAGGTTATCACTGGCATGCAGTATGTAGTGCTATTGTTTTGTAAAAGCAGCACAGTGCAAGGCATAAAAATGACTAAAGTTGCAATGACTAAATATGTCATGCAGAAGAGGAACTAGCAAGGTGGTGTTCATGGAGGGGAAGAAGCTGTTGTTAAAAGGTTGAGTGTAGGACTTCAGGCTCCTAAACCTCCTCCCTGATGGTACTAATGAGAATTGATTTATTTTTTCACATTTTATTTACTGATACAGCACAACCTAGGCTATTCCAGCCCTTCAAGCCACACTACCCCTGCAATCCCCAACAAACCCGATTTAACCCTAACCAGGACAACTTACAAAGACCAATTAACCTACCCGGGTATGTCTTTGGACTGTGGGAGGAAAGCAGAGAACCTGGGGAAGACCCGTGCATTCCATGGAGAGGATGCGCAGACACCCCTTTCAGAATGGTGCTGGAATTTAACTCCAAACTCCGGAACGCCCCAGGTTGTAATCATTGCTGCAATACAGTGGTGTGGAGAAGAGTGCATGTCCCAGAGGGTAAGGGTCTTTACTGATTGATGCCAGTAAGGCACTGAGGCACTGCCTTTTGAAAATGCCCGTGGTAATGAGGGGGATTGTGCCTGTGATGGAGCTGACTGAGTTACAATCCTCTGCAGCCACGTTTGATCCTGCACTTTGAAGCCTCTATAGCAGGCGGTGAGAAAACTGGTGAGTTTACAAATCTCATGTCACATGCCAGTGATAATAAACCTAATTTTGATTCTGAAATTGCTCCTCACCGTACATCTCTACATATTTGTTGGAGTCTTTTTTGACATACCACACCTCCACAAACTTCTAAATGAAGTAGAGTTAGTGGTGTGCCTTATTTGTGACAACATCAACATGAGGGGCCCAGCATAGACCCTTTTGTCCTATCTGTACAGTTTGCTTTATTTAATTCTTTGGGCTAATTATCTTTAGACAATGCTCAGGGAGTGGTGCTGTGTTTTGAATTGCTGAAAATCACATGGGAACTTGAAGGTAAAGATGTTTCTACAAAGCTAAGATAGAAAGTTCAGGATTTTGACCCAGTCAGGCAGATAGGCTCGACCATACTTTGTATCTTTCATAATCTATGGGTAAAAACAATGAAATAAGAGTTGGAGTAGGTTATCAGAATCCTGCTCCACCTTAGTACCACATTTCTGCTTTCTTCCTATCCCTTTTGAACCTTTAACATCAAGAAATATATTTGCTTCCTCCTTTAGTGATGGCTGCCTTTGCCCACTACTTTACTCTCTCTACCCTCATGACTGTGTGGCTAGGCATATCTCAAACACCATCCAGTAAATCACAGAATTTCAGATGGCGATGGGAGATTTACACGAATGAGATAGATAGGCTAGTTGAGTGATGTTACAATAACAATCTTGCATTTGACATCAACAAGACCAAGGAACTGACTGTGGACTTCAAGACAGGGGTCAAAGGAACACATACCAGTTCTCATTGAGGGATCAGCAGTGAAAAGGGTGAGCAGCTTCAGCTTCGTGAGTTCCAACATCTCAGAGGATCTATTCAAGGCCCAACACACTAATTCAATCATGAAGAATGCACGCCAGGATCTCTACTTCATTAGGAATTTGAGAAGGTTTGTTATGTCACCAAAATCTCCTGCAAGCTTCTGCAGATCTGTCGTGAATTGCATTCTGACTGGTTGCATCTCAACCTGGTATAGAGGCTCAATGCACAGGATTGCAAGAAGCTGCAGAGTGCTGTAGACCCAGCTATCTCATAACAGGCTCAATCCTCCCCACTATATTGAGAGCATCCTGAGCAGCTGCATCTCGGCCTGGTTCGGAAATTGTACCATCTCGGATCGCAAGACCCTGCAGTGGATAGTGAGGTCAGCTGAGAAGATCATTGGGGTCTCTCTTCCCGCCATCACAGACATTTACACCACACGCTGCATCCGCAAAGCAAGCAGCTTTATGAAGGACCCCACACACCCCTCATATAAACTCTTCTCCCTCCTGCCATCTGGAAAAAGGCACCAAAGCATTCGGGCTCTCACGACCAGACTATGTAACAGTTCCTTCCCCAAAGCCATCAGACTCCTCAATACCCAGAGCCTGGCTTGACACCAACCTACTATACCCTCTACTGTACCTACTGTCTTGTTTATTATTATTATTTATTGTAGTGCCTGCATTATTTTGTGCACTTTATGCAGTCCTGGATAGGTCTGTAGTCTAGTGTGGTTTTTGTGTTTTTTTTTCTTACGTAGTTTAGTGTAGTTTTTGTATTGTTTCATGTGGCACCATGGTCCTGGAAAACGTCTCATTTTTGCTATGTTCTGTACCAGCAGTTATGGTTGAAATGACAATTAAAAAGTGACTTAACTTGACTTGACATCTTTATGAAGTGGCGCCTTAAGAACTTGGCATCCATCATTATCCAGGACTTCACCATCTGGGACATGTCCTCTTTGCACTACTACCATAAGAAAGAAGGCACATGAGCCTCAAGACCCACACTCAAATAAGAGAAAATCAGCAGATGCTGGAAATCAAAGTAATACACACAAAATACTGGAGGAACTCAGCAGGCCAGGCAGCATCTATGGAAAAGAGTAAACAGTCGACGTCATGGGCCGAGACCCTTCAGTGGGATTGGAGAAAAATAAATTAGAGGTCAGAATAAGGTGGGAGGGGGGGAAGGAGAGGACGAAGTACAGGGTAGTAGTTGATTGGTGAAACCAGGGGAGAGGGACGGATGAAGTAAAGAGCTTGGAATTCGATTGGTGAAAGACATACAGGGTTAGAGAAGGGGGAATATGATAGGAGAGGACAGAATGAAGAAGGGGAAGGCAATGGGCAGGTAAGGAGCTAAGGTGAGAGAGGAAATGGGAATGGGGAATGGTGGGGGTTGGGGGGGAAAGGCAATTACCAGAAGTTTGAGAAATTGATGATCATGCCATTAGGTTGGAAGCTACCCAGATGGAAAATAACGTGTTGCTCCTCCAACCTGAGCGTGGCCTCATCACAGCAGTTGAAGAGGCCATGGACTGACATGTCGGAACGGCAGTGGGAGGTGGAATTGAAATGGGTGGCCACCAGGAGATCCCACTTTTTTCTGGCAGGCGGGATATAGGTGCCCACACTCAAATGTTTGAACAGCTCCTTCCCCTCCACCATCAGGTTTCTGAACAGTCTATTGACCCACGAATACTACAATATTTGTCTTTTGCCATACTTGTCATACTTGTCAATATTTGTCATACTTTAGTTTTGTAACTTAAAGTATTTTTTACGTATTACATTGTACGGCTGCGGCAAAACAACTAATTCCACAACTGTCAGTGGTAATAAAGCTGATTCTGATTCTCCTGTGGGGGAGTCGTCACCTTTTGGGTGAAGAAATCTCCGCTGATGTCATTTCCAAATGGCACACACCATGCCCTGAGGGAATCACAGCTGGATCAGGATTCCTCAACCACTGGGTGTTCCACCCTGAATTCAGTTTTATTAAAATCACACAGCTTTTCATAAGATCCCTTCTCATTTCATTAAAGTCCCTGTGAACGTATGTCTTCTCATTCACATTGGCAAAATAAATCCTTTCATAAAGAGACAAAATTTGCACACAACTTTACACTTGGGGTCTCACCAAAGCCTTGAACTTTTGCAGCAACAAATAGCTTCTTCCTCTCCGCCATCAGATTTCTGAATAGGTCGCAAACTCAGAACAAAGCAGCAAAACCCTAATCTCTGCATTTTAATAACACTATGACTACTTTTGTTCCAATTACTTTCTTTCTTGTAAAAATTGTATATCATTTACACTTTGCCTGAGTATGCTGCTTATATGATGCTGTGTGCCCATGATGCTGCTGCAAGTCTCTCATTAAAATGTATGCATACGTATTTATTGAGATTCAGCATGGATTATGCCCTTCCAGACTTTCAAGTCATGTCACCCAGCAACCCCTGATTTAACCCTAGCCTAATCATGGGACAATTTACAATGACCAACTAATATACAACTGGTACATCTTTTGAGCAGTGACCACATTATTCCAAGACTTCATTCTTCCTTTCTTTTTGAAATATGTATTTTTCTCTTGCATTGAAGGCCAACATGCCAGATTCCTACAAATGTTTTATACAGTCAACATATTTTTGCTTCTGTTATGTAGGAAATGCAGCAGCTGCTTTGCACAACACAAAGTTCCACAAAACAAAAAACAATGTAATCATGATGAGATAATCTCTTTTAATAATAATGGCTCTGGGAAAAAATTTTGTCAAGGCACAAAAATATATGAATTTTCATGCCCACCCAAGAAAGCAAACAAAACCTTGATTCAACACCTCACCCATACAATGGAACTCAGGATTGTTTTCCTGGAGGCTGAGAGATGACATGATAGAGGCACAAATAAATTAGGTAGCCAGTGTCTGTTTCCCATAGTAGGGATATCTTTAACTGGAGAGCATGGGTTTAAGATGAGAGGGAGGATGAGGGGTAAATTTTCTGCACAAAGAGTAATTGGTATCCTGGAATGACCTGTCAGAGGAGGAGGTTAAGGCAGAGACAGAAACAGTTGAGGCATCTGGGCAGGTATTTGAATGAGCAAGCCACAGAAGGACACAAAATTAATGCAGGCAAGTGGGATTGGTATTGCTAGACTTGATGATGAGCATGGACACAAAAGTCAAAAGGGCTTATTTCTAAACTGTACAACTCACAAATCAGCAACAAATAATTTGAGTACACACCTATGTTTGGGAAATATATGGAGATGTAATAAAAACATAAAGGCCTGCTGACTTTCTGAAAGTGTATTATAGATAATATACTTTCAATGGCTACTTTATTAGGTACACTGGTATATCTACTCATTAATGCAAATATCTAATCAGCCAATCATGTGACTGCAAATCAATGCATAAAAACATGCAGGCATGGTCAAGGTTCTGACCAAACATCAATATGGAGAAGAAATGTGACCTAAGTGACTTTGATTGTTGGTGCCATACAAAGTGGTTTACACATTTCAGAAACTGCTGGTCTCCTGGAATTTTCATGCACAACAGTCCCTGGACCTTGCAGAGAAAGGTGCGAAAACCAACAAAAAAAACTTTCAATGAACGGCAGTTCTGTGAGCAGAAATACCTTGTTAATGACAGAGGTCAAAGGAGAATGGCCAGACTGGTTCAAGCTAACAGAAAGGTGACAGCAATTCTAATAACTATGCATTACAACAGTGGTGAGCAGGAGAGTGCCTCTGAATGCACAGCACATCGATCCTTGAAATGCATGGGCTACAGCAGCAGAAGACCGCAAACATACACTCATTGGCCACTTTATTAGGTTGAGGGTATGGATGAATAGCTAGTAAGATTTGGTGTTGATTGCAGATTGTAGATATCATACTTAGGTCATTGTTTAGATAATATAAGCAGATAATTCTATTACAGTCTTGACCAATAGTTTGTCAGTCATGGAGCTATGCCTTCAAGAGAATCACAACCTTGTCCTGGTTTGAAGGCTTGTGTGCCTTGCTGACCCAGAGGGCTATGTTGGCTGGAGTCAGGATCTCATGCTTTGGTTCTTGGTAGGGTCACCCATGCCAAATAGGTCAAAGGGCAGTCACCAGACTAAGAGTGGTCTACCAGTCCTTTAAGGTTGGGGGTTCAGCTCAAGGCTAACAATTCGGACTGGTAAAACAAAATTGTTATCAAAACAGCAAAGAAGAATTCTTCTACATTTGAGCGTGACGGTATTCCTGAGTCTCCACCAGGGACATGCATGACTGACATTAGTGAAAACCGAGAGGAAGCTATTGACATGATGAAGGAAGCCCTGAATGCTGCCAGAGATGGAAGACCTTCATTTGTGCCCTAAAGGCTAGTGGCGTAATGGGCAGTAAGTAAATAAGTAAGAGGAGTTATGGGAACTCAAACCAAAATGCTGACCACTGACCCGTTTTGAAATCTGTGGTGTTATTAAGCTTGTCTGCACTGGTTAATGGTTAATGATGATCTGTTGATGGTGGATGAATCAATGATAGCACTGTCATTCATTACCAAACAGGTAGCAGTCATGCTCGCTCTCATTAGATCATGACTCAGCAGCACTTGCATGGCTTGGGTGTTATTTGACACTCAGCAGTCCAAACCAGGATGTTGTTTGAACACTATCTTAATGAGTCCGTCATTATCTGAAGAATTGCTAATGAATGTTCAGGGTTCTGTACATAATACTCCAGTGTCCATTATCTGTTGCTGCAGGACCAGGATAAGTATCTGATCAGCCCACGCTCATGGGATGGCTGCAGAATGAAGGCAGGTGACAAATGGTGCAAGAGAGAGAACTCCTGTGAATATGCACGTAAAATTGAAGGATCCCATTCCACTAGGCACATACAGAAATACACTCAGTGCCCAAAAGCTGCACAAAGCTTCCAGCATTGAACCAAGTGCCAATTTACCATTGCTTCACTGACCATTGACATCAAGTGGGATTTCCACTGCAACGTACCAGTGCGTTAGTAATGCTCACACCCCAGGCATATTCTGAGAAACACCAATGATATGAAAATGACCAGAATCAGATACTACTTCACTCTGGCTTCAAGAACACATTCCACATGCCACAGTAAGGGCTCAACCCCCGAGTTCACAGACACCATTCAACATCTGCAAGGCTCAAGTGAGGTTTGTGGAAGAAGTTTCTTTTAGCTTTAAAAATGATGGACTGTTCTCTTTACTTACATCTGTCAATATAATGCCAGTGACGATGAAGAATTCTCTTTCTTAGCCAATATTAATCAAGCTGCTAAACCGACAAACCACTGATGAACCCGACCTTGCACTGGAGTCCAACACTGACCCAATACTTGAATTGTATACCATTTTCCAACTGATAGCAACAAAATTAGGAGGGTTCAGAGTTACAGGATCAAAGTCATGCAGCAGGTAATCTGGCCTTCAGCCCTCCAAATATTGGTCAACTAAAAACACAGTGTTTACTCTTTCCAGAATCTCATCAACTCCACCCTGACTCTACTGTTCAACTACACACTAGTGTAATACAGCTGACTAGTGTAATACACTTACCAATATACATGTACTTGGAATGTAAGGAAAAAAAAACAGAGCATTTGGGAGCAATCCCCATGGTCCTAGGAGAAAACGCAATCACAGACAGTACTCAAGGTCAAAGTTCAAGGTAAATCTACTATCAAAGTACATATATGTCACCATATACGACCCCGAGATTCTCTTTCTTTTGGCCGTACCCATTAAGTTTATAGAATAATAACCATAACTGAATAATAATAATAATCAATGAAAGGTCTCACCAATTTTGCCATTCAACCAGTGTGCAACAGACAACAAACTATGCAAATACAAATAGAAAAAAATAATAATGATAAATAAAATCAAGAACATGAGATGAAGAGTCCTTGAAAGTGAGTCCAAAGGTTGTGGGAACATTTCAGTGATGGGGCAGGTGAAGTTATCTCCTTTGGGTCAAGAGCCTGATGGTTGAGGGGTAATAACCATTCCTAAACCTGGCGGTATGAGTCCTGAAGCTCCTGTACCTTCTTCCTGATGGCAGCAGCAAGAAAACAACGTAGCCTGGATGGTGGGGATCCCAGACAATGGATGCTGATTGCCTGCGACAACGCTCTGTGTAAAGGTGCTCAATAGTCGGGAGGGCTTTACCAATGATGCACTGTATCCACTACTTTTTGGACAGTTTTCTATTCAAGGGCATTAGTGTTTCCACACCAAGTTGTGATGCAGCCAGTCAATGCACTACACATCTGTAGAATTTTGTCAAAGTTTTAAATTCCATGTTGAATCTTCGCAAACTCCTAAGGAGGTAGAGGCACTGTAATGATTTCTCTGTAATTGCACTTCATGTGCTGAGCCCAGGACTGGTCCTCTGAAACAAGGAATTTAAAGTTGCAAACCCTCTCCCCTTCTGATCCTACTCCAGTAGCTGCTGGTCTACGGGTCCAATCATTCTGGGAACAAAACTCCAACAAGTCAACCATTTAAATTAAAATGCTTATATTAATCCACAGTCTTCAGTTCTAATTTTGTTGCCTTTTTTAAAAAAAAGTGTCAGTATTGATATCTTTTTCCAAAGCAAAGATTATCTTTAATTAAAGATTAGCTGCCTTTTTCATATGTACTTCAAAGCTTCTAAACACACAATGGAATGCGTTGTTCACATCAACGACAAGCACAGTCCGAGGTTAGGCTGGGTTAACTCACAAGTGCCACTACGCTTCCAGCACCTATGTAGCATGCCCACAATTTACTAACACTTGTGTCTTTGAAATGTGGGAGGAAACCAGAGTACCTGGAAGAAACCTACATAGTCATATGGAGAACATGCATACTTCTTAAAGGTTGCAGTGGGAATTGAATCTGATCACTAGTGCTATAAAGTTTTATGCTAGCTGCTACGCTACCGTGCAGCCTTGATTCATGAACATGAGTATTTACTGATCCAGTTCTTTCTGAAATGAATACCTCGACCTTATCAACTATTTACCTTCCTTGTGCAGACTTCCCTTCACAAATAAAACAGTGAATAGCATGTGCTGAAGAAAGAGTTCAAAGTGCATGTGCAGGAATTTCTAAAGTTGAGAGTTAAAGCTGCCTCAGCTGGATGGCTCTGATACATAGGGATATTCTGTCAGATCTCCACTTTTTTCTTCAGTAACTGCCTGAATTCACAGGTTTTTCCTATTATAAGATTTGCGAGTTGCAGCTGTATAAAACATTTGCAGTATTGTAAGCAGTTCTCATTGCGATACTCTAAGAAGGTTGAAGAGGCCTTGGAGAGGGTGTAGCGAGGTTCACCAAGATGTGCCTTAATTGGAGTGCATTAACTGTAGTATAAAAAAAGTTTGATAGCATTAGATTGAGCGATGACCTAAGTGAAGTTTATAAAATTATGAGAAGTGTAGATAGGGTAGATTGTCAAAGTTTTTTCTCCCCAGGGTGAATTTGGTAATAATTAGAAGGCAACATACGAAAGTCCCGAAGGAACCCAACAGGTCAGGCAGCATCTAGGGAGAAGAACAAACAGTTGATGTTTCAGGCTGAAACCCTTCATGCCTTTATGCCCCACATAGCTTTAAGTTGAGTGGGGCAATGTTTAAAGAGATTTGAAAAACATTTTTATTTAAGCAGAGCACTGTTGGTGCCTGAAACATGCTGCTAGAGGAAGTGGTGAAAGAAAATAAGATAGCAGCATCGAAGAAGCATTTTGACAAAAACAAGGAATACAAGTACCATGTGTAAGCAAGTGGGTTCAGTTTAATTTGGCATCATGGGCTGCATACACATGTTGACCTGAAGGTCCTGTTCCTGTGCCGAACTTTCCTTCGGTAGTTATTGATCCAAGTTTGTGATTATTTTAGTCTTAGATTTTGCTTGTTTTTCCCAGTTTCTGACAAAATGCATCAACCTTTAACCTACTTTCCATTGTTTTTGAAATGGTTGCTTAAAATATGACTGGACCCCTGACTTTGCTACTGTACAACCTACAACGCCTAGCCCTAGTCTTGTGTCTCTATTGATAACTCTGCTTTGTTGCTGATATGGGTGCAAAATCCCCCAAATATCTTTACACATGTAGATGAAATCACTGTTCTATTAGGGTGGCTGCATGCAGCAATCTGCTTCTATATCTGAACCAACAGTATCATAAATACCACAGAGAGGAATATATATTAACAACCTTTAATGGTTTCAACAGCAGTGGAGTCTTAGCTATTTTGGGACATTTGTCTGTAAAATATTTAGAAATGAGCAGCGGTCAGATTTTTATTGCTTTTTAAAAATTACTGCCTTATTGTTGCAAGTTCATTTGCTGCTCATCAAATGCACATGACAACTAGTCAATTACCTTGCCTTCATTGTGTATGTATCAAATATGCAGTTTTCTAAACTGCAACAGAGTACAGGGCTTTCAGTTGATGGCATGGAGAATTGATAGCAGAATGGGAAAATTTACCAATCCTGGCAGTAGGAGATCTTGGAGATCCATAAAAAAAAAAATTGCTCTGACATACTGGCTTTGCATCAAGCACTTTGCATTTCACAGTGAAATATGAGGGAAGGGGGCACAGTTGGTGTAATAGTACTATAGCGCTGGTGACCCAGGTTCAATTCTACCGTTGTCTGTAAGGAGTTTGTACATTCTCCCCATGAACACATAGGTTTCCTTCCACATTCCAAAGACGTATGGGTTAGTAGGTTAACTAGTCATATAGGCATAAGGATATAAGACATAGGAGCAGAATTAGGCTGATCCCATTCAACCCATACACCTGCTTTCTTGTCATATCCTTTGATGCCCTGACCGATCAGGAAATGATCAACTTCTGCCTTAAATATACGCAAGAACTTAGCCTCCACCACAGTCTGTGGCAGAGCGTTCCACAGATTTACTACTCTCTGGCTAAAAGAGTCTGTTCTAAAGAGTTGCCCCTCAATTGTGAGGCTGTGCCTTCTCATCCTGGATACCCCCACCATAGAAAACATCCTCTCCAGATCCACCCAATCTAGCCCTTTCAACATTCGGTTGGTTTCAATGAGATCCCCCTGCATTCTTCTAAATTGCAGTGAGTACGGGTCTAAAGTTGCCAAATGTTCCTCATATGTTAACTCCTTCATTGCAGGAATCATCCTTGTGAACCTCCTCTGAATTCCCTCCAATGACAATCCATTCTTTGCGATATGGGGCCCAAAACTGTGGACAATGCTCCAAGTGCAGCCTCATTCATGCTCAGCATTATCTCCTTGCTTCTATATTCTATTCCCCTTGAAATAAATGCCAATATTGTATTTGCCTTCCTTACCACAGACTCAACCTGTAAATTAACCTCCTGGGACTCAGTTCCTCTGCACCTCTGATGTTTGAACCTTCTCCCCACTTAGATAACAGTCCGCACTATTGTTCCTTTTACCAAAGTGCATTACCATACATTTCCCAACACCATATTCCATCTGCCACTTTTTTGGCCATTAGGCAGCATGGGCTCATTGGGCCAGAAGGGCCCATTATACTGCTGTTTCTCTAAATAAAATAAAGGTATGTGGCTCACTGAACTAAATATGTATATATTCACTCTAAATCCCTTTTATATTAGAATCTTTCAATTACAAATAGTTCTGTAATGGTGTGGAACTACTGTTGCTGTGGTGTTGAAGTAATAATTCAATGCATTGTACTGTATTATCTTTCACAAAATAGACCGCAGATGCCGGAAAATGGAGCAAAAACAAGCAGCTGGTGAAATTCTACATGTTGAACAGCATCTGTGGGGGTGGGATGGATCACAGGGGAAGGAATTGTTGAACAAGTTGGGTTGAATCCGGCATCAGACTATTAGGATACCCAAATTAGCAGAAGACAATATGTCAATTAATACAATCTGTACCATGTTGCAAAGTACCAATGAGAAAATAAAAGTGATAATATGATAGAGTCCCACAGCCTTAATTTTATCAGTTGCAAAATTGCAAAGGCACAATGAATGGCACAAAAATACTTTCAAAACAACTAAAATATTTGGCTTTGATGTAGGAGTTCTTCAAATTGTTGTTGCATGAGAAAGATTTATTAATTACAAATAAAAAGTGAATTGACACTTTCAAATATTCAAATTTTTATTTCAAATAGTATTGTGGTAAAAGTATTCAAAACCCTTATTATTTCTTGCAACTTAAATTCTAGCAGTCATACAAGTTTCATTAAGTCTGGAAAAGGTTGTGCTGCAACCTCTTGAATATACTGCAATCTCCGCTTTCAAACTGTAAAGTATAAAATGTGAACGTTTTCCTTGGGTGTTCTGGTTTTTTACAAAGATGTACTGGTTAGGAGGTTAGTTGGTCATTATGAATTGTCTTGTGATTAAGCTAGGTTTCAATCTGGTGTTGCTGGGCAGAACAGCTCGAAGGGCCGGAAGAGCTCATTCTATGCTGTATCTCAATCAATCAATCAATCAATAAGTAGATAGATAGATAGATAGATAGATAGATAGATAGATAGATAGATAGATAGATAGATAGATAGATAGATAGATAGATAGATAGATAGATAGATAGATAGATAGATAGATAGATAGATACATACATACATACATACATACATACATACAAGCTCTTTGGTTTGACATCATGAAGATACATGCAAGACTGTGCACTCCTTAAAAACAGATTTATGGCTTGCCAGAGGGCAAGTGAGCAATATGTTACAAGAAAATACTTGAACAATTAACATAGACATCCTCAATATTTTAACCACAATGGCTTTCATTAATACAAATAATATTACTAGTTCTTTTTTAAGTCCTGAAATGTATTCCAGTCTTTTATTTGGTGCAAGGAAAGAAATACTTGTATGTGTCATTATTACAGAAATTCCCCAAAGGACTTCCCATGTATTCTTTTCAAATGGAATGATTTGAAAGGCAAAGATGAAACTAATTATGTGCAAATTTCTATTAAAAAATCTGCTGGTTAAGTTAACAGATATCCATTTAACTTTGAAGGGAATGATAGGGAAGAATTCCCTTTATTCTTTCAACGAGTACCAATTACTGCCCAACTGAAAAATGGAAGCATGCAGACTGCACTGTGGTTAGCACCTCATGCAAAGATCTGCATCTATCAATGCAGTAATCCCTCAGAACTGCAGTGCTAGGCTAGATGATTTATTGATAAGCCACAGTGGAACTTCAACCTATTGCCTCCAGACTCTACATGATCACTTCGAAATGATAATGAATTAAAATAACACCAGCATTTATTGACAGCATATAGGCAAGTATATGAAAAGCACTGGATACAAGTGATATCCAGTCATCTTGCCATCTCTCCAATATGATGTACAGTTTTTACAAGACCAGAAGGAATCTCAGTCAGAGTTGTATGGATGAGAAACAAGCCCTTCAGCCCAACGTGTCTATGCTGAACATCATGCCTATGTATGCTAATCCCAAAACTGCATTAATTCCATGCTCTGGACATTCAAGGGCCCATCCACATGCCTCATAAATGCTGTTACTGTTTCTGCCTTGTCCACCTCACCAGTTCATTACAGATATATGGCCTCTCAGCAGTGTCTACAGAGCTTTACCAAGAGGGATTTCTCGCAGGTCGGCGGCGGTTATTTCAAAAGGGAGCTTCGAGAGCATTAGTCCATTGTACGTGGCATATCAGCGGCTATAACCAGAGCACTAGTGGTGATTTAAACGGCAGGGATGGTTCAGGCATAAAAGGGAGACACTGCCTAGCAGAGCGGTCATTGACGGAGTGATCTGAGGCAAAGTGGTAGTCCTTTGGCTCATTCAGGCTTCAGTGATAACGGGTCAAGGCGAGGTAAATTACCTGTGAAGAAAAGAAACAGGAAGTATGTCTGTGAGACCAGTGTTCTGTACTGGGTGTCAGATGTGGAAAGTCCGGGAGAATCCCAGCCTCCCAGAAGGCCACATCTGCGCCAGGTGCATCGAGCTGCAGCTCCTTAGGGACCGGGTTAGGGAACTGGAGCTGCAGCTTGATGACTTTTGTCTGGTCAGGGAAAGTGAGAAGGTGCTAGAGAGGATTTATAGGTAAGTAGTCACACCGGGGCCTCAAGAGACAGATAAGTGGGTAACAGTCAGGACTGGGAAGGGCAGGAGTCAGATACTAGAGAGTACCCCTGTGGCTGTTCCCCTTATCAATAAGTACTCCTGTTTGAGTACTGTTGGGGGGAGTACAGCCTACCTTGGGAAGTAACAGTGATTGCGCCTCTAGCATAGAGTCTGGCCCTGTGGCTCAGAAGGATAGGAAAAGGAAGAAGGCAGCAGTGATAGGGGACTCTGTAGTTAGGAGTCAGACAGGCAATTCTGTGGATGCAGGAAAGAAATGCTGATGGTGGTTTGCCTCCCAGGTGCCAGGGTCCGGGATGTTTCTGATGGCATCCACGATATCCTGAAATGGGAAGTTGAACAGCCTGAGGTCATGATACATATTAGTATCAACGACCTAGGTAGGGAAAGGGAGGAGTTCCTGAAACAGACCACAGGGAGTTAGGAAAGAAACTGAGAAGCAGGACTTCAAAGGTAGTAATCTCGGGATTACTACCTGTGCCGCACTACAGTGAGTACAGAAATAGAGTGAGGTGGAGGATAAATGCGTGGCTGAGGGATTGGAGCAGGGGGCAGGGATTCAGATTTCTGCATCATTAGGACCTCTTTTGGGGCAGGCATGACCTGTACAAAAAGGACAGGTTGCAGTTGAAACCAAGGGGGACCAATATCCTGGCAGGGAAGTTTGCTAAGGCTATTGAGGAGGGTTTAAACTAGAATTGCTGGGTGGTGGGAACTGAACTAAAGAGACGGAGGAAGGAAAAGTTGGCTCACAAATTGAGAAAGCTGGAGACACTGCGAGAGGGAGGATAGGCAGGCGATAGAGAAGGGATGCGCTCAGACCAATGGTTTGAGATGTCTCTACTTTAATGCAAGAAGCATCATGAACAATGCAGATGAGCTTAGAGCGTGGATCAGTACTTGGAGCTATGATGTTCTGGCCATTACTGAGACTTGGATGGCTCAGGGGCAGGAATGGCTACTTGGAGTGCCAGGTTTTAGATGTTTCAGAAAGGACAGGCAGAGAGGCAGGAGAGGTGGGGCATGGCACTGCTGATTGGAGATAGTATCACAGATGCAGAAATGGAGGAAGTCATGGAGGGATTGTCTACTGAGTCTCTGTGGATGGTAGATAGAAACAGGAAGGGGTGAATAACCCTACTGGGTGTTTTTTTTTATAGACCATCCAATAGTAACAGGGACATTGAGGAGCAGATAGGGAGATAGATTCTGGAACGGTGCAGTAATAATAAGGTTGTCGTGATGGGGGATTTCAATTTCCTCAATATTGATTGACATACCCGGAGAGCAAGGGGTTTAGATAGGGTGGACTTTGTAAGATGAGTTTAGGACCACACTGACCATAGTGTAATGACCACACTGAAAGCACTGAATACAGTGGACAATGTTGGAGGAGATGCATGTGAATCTTTGCCTGACTTGGAAGGTCTGCTTATTTCCCGGATGATGGTGAGGGAGGAGGTATATGTGCCAATGGTGCAGTGGAAAATTCCATGGAATGAGGTGGGATGGGTGATACCAGTAGGTGAACCACAGAGTCATGAAGAGAGTTGTCCCTTCAGAAAGCAGAAAGGGGCAGGGGTGTGGGAAGATATGAATGGTGGTGGGTGTCCAATTGCAGCTGGTAGGGATGACAAAGCATAATGTACTGGATGTAGGAGCAGGTCTGGTGAAAGGTATGGACCAAGGGAACTCTGTTCTGTTTGGGAGAAGGGTAGGAGTGAGAAATTGGACAAATGGAGGAAATTCATGGAGAAAACAACATACAGGTGCTAGGAGAGCAATTTGATTTGTATCTGCTACAATTTAGAGCATACATTCTGTTGCCGGTCTACAAAAGGTTAAAATGGTAAACACAAATATAGAAAAAGAGGTTAAAATACCCAATCATTTCACAGGCATGACAAAAAAACACCAATCATTCAGAGTTAATTTTAACATTGTATATGATTTCCACATAAAAAAGGTTTTCAATATAATTGAAAGGGGTCTCTGCCCGAAACGTCGACTGTACTTCTTCCTATGGATGTTGTCTGGCCTGCTGCGTTCCACCAGCATTTTGTGTGTGTTGCTTAAATATAATGTGGTTGCCAGAAAATTTATTTGCCAGTATCATAATCAAACATAACAGCTACGCATGTAACACCATTAAGTGAACTACCTGCTTTGTTTGGGAACTTATTACCACACCATAACATCTGAGGGGTCTAGATAGCCCAGCCCTTCACTTGACATTATCATCAGTATACAGCAATATGCTTTATAGATAGGTTCATTACCAGTTAGCAGGAGGAGATCTCCCTCTATTTAAGCTATATTTTACTTGCATGGTCTACAGCAAAGATCAGGAGGACAGTCTTGAGAAATATACCAATATTGAATAGGTCTGTTAGTGGAATGAGAAAACAATTCACAAACGATAATTTCTGAATGCCTCTTAGATGCCTTAAATGTCAGTCCAGCATTACTATAGAAAACCATGCAGAACATTATTTTAAAATATTTGAGGAACAGGTTTGAAGATTAATTTGTCTCTTTATTCCTAGTGCAGGATGTCCTGTGGAATAACAGCCACAGCCTCCTGGCTTGCAGAGGCATGAATTTAATATAACAAGCACAACAATCCATCAGAGAAAACAAACGGCATTTTCAAGGTACAAAGAATTCTAGAATTTAGTAGAGGAGTATAAAGGTTAAGCTAAAGCAGCAGCACAGAATTTATATACATATCAAAGAACAATATGGCCATTAAAGATTTATACAAAAGCAGCAAAATCACACAGATATATTGACAAACATTAGGAAACATTGTTTTGCAAGTGATATTAAAATATAAACCTTTTGAGGACAAGATGAAATTCAAAGTGAAAAAGAATTGTGTAGGCTAAAATCACATTGTCTCAATCCAGTTTGCTCTTCCTTTATGCTTCAATGAGACCCACCTCACATGAGACACAAAGTACATCTGTAGGCTATTCTGTTGAGATGAGTCTAAAGAGGCAAGGTGAGGGTGGCTATATACAAGCTGTGTCTTATACCTTCATTTTCATTAACTTACTTTTTTGAATCTGGACGTCTTTGGCAAGGCTAGTAATTAAAGCCTATGTTGGTTATGTACTGAGATAAAGGAAAAAGCTTTTGTTTGCATGTCATCCAGACAGATCATCCCATACATAATTACATCAAGAGAGTACAAAAGAAAAGCAATAATAGAATGCAGAATATAGTATTACAGTTACAGAAAAAGCACAATGTAGTCAGACATCAGGAGCAAGGGCCTTGACAAGGAGAGACTGAGATCAAGAGTTCACTTTTATTGTACAAGAGGTCCATGCAAGAGCCTTATATCAGTAGGATAGAAATGGTCCTTGAATCAAGTTGAACATGTTCTCAAGTTTTGCTATCTCCTGCCCAATAGAAAAGGGGATAGTAGAGAATGGCTGGGTGGAGCTGGGTTCTTTGATCTCACCTTGAACCATTGCAGTCCTACGAGTAAAGGTAATCCCACAAAGTTGAAAGGGAGAAGTTCCAGGATTTAGACTTAAAGGAGGATTTTTCAATTTCAGTAAGTTTTCAAATCAAAATAAAGCATTACTTGGAGGTCGATCTATAGGTGACCATGTTCCCATCCACCTGAAGTCCAGGTCCCCCTTGCTTGCAGAGATCGTGGTTTTTGAAAGTTCTGTCTAAAAGCCTATATGAGTATCTGCAATGTATTTTGTATATGATAAGTACATATACTGCAGCTATTAAACACCAGCTGTAGGGAATGAATGTTTATAGTTGTGAATGAGGTATTATCAACAAGTTGCTTTGTTCGAATGGTGTTGGATTCAAGTCTTGGTGGAGCTGCAGGCAAATGCCTAGTGGAACTATGGTCCTGACTTCTACTTTATAGATGGAGGGATGTCAGGACACATCTCTCTTCTCACAGAATACCTAACCTCTAAAATGCTTTTAAATTTAATAAGGTCTTAACTCTCAACCTTATGCTGAAAGAAAGATCAATGATCATGCAGCTGAAGATGACTGAGTCTAGGATACTGCCTTGTGGAACTAATAATTATTAGTTATTAGTGACAGCATTGCAAAACTTTGGCATGATCTGTTGGCTGTCAGACAACTTTGATCTGTCTATCACACTCTTCTTTTATTGATTTTACATAGCCTTGTGTTTCTGTTTCATTGCCTCAGCACATTATAAGGTGACAGATTGTGGTACTGTAGATTTTGGCTACTGCTGTTGTACCATGGCACTTTTATTAGCTCAACTTAGCATTCCAGTCCTACCTATTTTCCATGGTGGAAGGTATACTCCACACCAACTATCAAACATCTATCTTCCCTACTCAAATACTAATACTATTTTAGTCTACCCTACCATTCCATCAAGTTGTTCCAAATTCTACCACTCATCTACACATAAATAATAATTTACAGCAGCTAATTAACCCACAGGTCTTTGGGACAAGGAAGAAAACTAAAGGACCAAGAGGAAGGCAATCTTGTCAACCGGGAGAACATTCAAACTTCACACAGAACTGAGAGGTCAGATTAAGCCTGGGTCACTGGTACTGTAAGTAGTAGCTCTTCTAATGCACCACTGTGCTTGCTCTGGATACCAGTTCCCAGGACTTTGCAAGGTTAACTAGATGGAAATGACATTGCCACATCTGAACTCAGAACCAAATCCAGTGTCTAGGCCTTAAGTGGTTTGCCAGGTCATTTCAGGAAGGATTAGATTCACATACCAAATCAAATTGGGTAAAATTGACAGACTGAAAATAAAACTACAGCTGCCAGAATCCTGAAACATAAACAGAAAATGCTTGAAAAGTTTGACAGATCAGGCAACATTTGTGGGAGAAAAATGCTATATATAGTCTGTTTGTTTCATATGTTATGTACCCCGTAACTGGGTTGCCAAACCAGCAGAAATGGATCACTCAGTTGGAGTCAGGATTACTAGAACTAAGAAAGTTTTATTAAAGAAACAAGCAACACAGTACTCTAATCAAAAGGATAATAAATGCAACAGTTCAGCAATAATAAACACACATGTACACAGAATTAAGATAACAGGATCAATCAAGCGCTATCGTTGTCTAGGGGTAAATGACCAGTTTCAAAGTGACGCAAAGTTCAGTTCAATTTAGTTCAGTTCAGTTCGCAGTAAGCGCTGCCATGGGAGATGGACAATGGGGGGAAGGAGAGAGAGAGCAAAACGAATGAATATTCAAAACGGCTTCCACACAGACCTTCGATATTCTTCGCAGTCAGCTTTCATGCGAGCCCTTTTGTGATGTCATCTGAGGTCACCGACCGTGACCCCTCCGTTTCCAGATACGATCGTTTCTCTGCAGTGAACCTGCCACCCAGGCAAGGGCGGACACACACCAGGTTCCCGCTGATCGTGCCTTTCCACCCTGTGCGTCTATGGCCTGGTCCCACAACCGGCCTTCCAAAACTTCCCACCGACTTGTGGGAGACGCACCACTTCCAGGGTCTCGTTACCTCGGGTGTCATGTGTGTGCCTTAGCGAACCTGTCTCTTTTTATCCCCATGCTGGGGTATCGCCTGTCCATCACTTCAAACAGTTCAGGGTTCAAAGGGGGAGCCGATCTTGACAGATCTCCTTCCTTCATTAACATCTCCAAATGCTGCTCCATTGTTTTCCTTATCTCTCTCTCTCCTGAAGCCAGGTGGCAGACCAACTGCTGATTCCACTGGTGCCAGCCCAGGCCAGCTACATCTTAATCTATGTGTATTCTTGTCACACATGTCTGTGACAATTCATCAGGCATATGGCAACGTCCCTCTCTGAAATCCAATAGTTGTGCCAGAAGGCATTTCCCAACAATTCTATACTTTTTTGCTTCAATGAACAAAAATCTATTATTTTAATTCCAATTAAATTCTACAACTGCTATAGAAGGACTTGAACTCAGCACTCTAGACTGATCTTTCAAGTTCAATTGTCATAATATATATATATTATAGCCGAAGTGCCTGAGTGCCATGGCCTGGAGATCGATGGTACATGGATGTTGTTATGGAGCCACATTTCTGCAAGAACAAGCTGCAGCAGTTCCTCATTTCCCAAAAGTGTAGCTGTGGATGAAGGCAATGCAGCTTGTCTTCTTGGGAGCAAACACTGGAAAGCAGAATCGACAAGACAGCCAGGCTTCCAACCCAGCGTGGTGCACAACAGTTCCAGCTCTGTAGCTATCCAGCAACTTGCTAGTGGGATAGACCTGCCACACTTGACATTCTTAATATCCAGCAGTGCTTTCTGATCATAAAGGACGAACAACTGTACCTCTGTGTGGACATAAGGAGGCAACTACACGTGAGCACACCGGCATCTTGCCAGAAGACCACATTAGTGGTTAAATCTGGTAATTTAACTGCTGGTCCACCTCCATACTGCTGTGTTTACATTGTCAATGTTCCACAAACTTACCAGGTCAAACCTGAGAGTTCTACATTTTCCACTCCAAAAATCAATGATATAATAATAAAATCTATTAAAAGGCGATGTCTGACCAGCTAAACAAGGTGGTATCTCAGCTGCACAATTAGGTTTATGTCGTTAACACATTCTCAATCCTTAACAGAAGTCATCAGGCACACTGAAGATTCACTAACAAGTTTCTGTATACTGCTTATAATCAAGGAAACAATCTCAAAATAAGCAGTTTCCCATTTCAGTTGTAGATGGGAGGAATTCCTTCTCCCAAAGAATTTTAAGAATTCACTACCTCAAAAATGAGGAAGCAGATTCACTAAATATATTTAAGGTGGAGACTGACAGACATTTAAACTACAGGGGAGCCAAGGGACAGTGGAAAAGTTGGATGGTGGTGTTGAGACCATACCTGGATGATCAACGGTTTTATTAAATGGTGGAATAGTTTTGAGGGACCAAAATGAACTCATGCTCCTGCATTCTCACGCAACACAATGGTTAAGGAACAGGATTATTTATTCTACATATATCTTTTCCAACCTACTTTATCATGGTATCAGCATTTTCTAAGGCATAGATCCTTAAGATTTGCCTTACTTTTAAAAATTGCTTTATTTTGCAAAATATTAAAATAATAATGCAAAACATGAAAAAAATGTTTATCGATTTCAAAACTTCATTAACCCTCAGTCACAAGATGACACGTAGCATTTCAAGAAAAATCGGCTACACATTTGGTTGAAAATAAAGTGAATTGTAGCACTTGTATTATTTATAGAAAAACAACTTCATCCAACTTTACTGTAAATTAACCTGATGAGTTCATGAAAAGTGACAGCTAGTTATTACTCGTCTTCAACACAGGTTAGTACGTATTCCGAGGCACCTACACTAGTTTCCATTAGCAATTATTTAATGTAGTGCTTGCCAACTCTAATGGCTCAGAAACCACTTGTACCTTATGCAACATGTTCTGTTGGGTCCATACTTTGGAGAAAAATTCCAAAGAAACCTGAGGATTAGTGATTGGTGACACTGAACACAGGACCTCTAAACTGCAGATGAAGAAAGAGAAAACTGATCCAATTTTTTATTAGGGCAGTGTGCCAGTAAACCAGACTAGCATTGAAGCTCTAGCAACTAAAGGGCAGTAGGAAACACCTAAGGGAAATACAGTAATGACAACAACAAGAGAAAGAGCACAAAAAAAATTTAATATCTTGTAGGAAAGCCTCAAGTGCAGCAGTGTATGTCAACAATCAGAATTCTAGTAGCCATAATAGCACATAACAACATATTTTTCCAAGGAGTAAAAACAAATTCTGGAAACCCTCAACAGGTTAGAATTCATTTGTGAACAGAGAACCAGAGTGAAAGTTTCAGCAAATTGAACTCATCCATGAGATGCTAGAAATCAAATGTTTAAGTTGGAGAGAAGGGGGAGATGACATAATAAAAGGAGGTATCTGTGACCAACTCTGTCTCAGGATATACTGTCTGACCCACTGGGCAGTTTCAGTGCTCCTGGAACATTGAACGGTACAGGACAGGAGGAGGCAATTCAGTCCACTATGTGTATGCTGACAATAATGCTAGTTCAACGAATCCCACATCTCTATGCCCTCCCTGTTCAAGAATCTGTTGAAATGCTTCTTAAAAACTGTAATCATATCTGGTTCGACACCTCCCTGGGTAGTAGGTTTCAGGTACTACCTTTCACTGTTTAAAAACAGAAGCATGCCTTGCAAACTTCCTTTATACTTTCTCCCTCTCACTTTAAAGCCATTTGACATTGCAAATTGGGAAAAAGACCACCACTTTATGCCTTGTAAATAAAGTATTTCCGAGTGTGTGAATGTTTGTGGTAGGCTCATATTTTGTGGGCTGACAAACTCATTTCCCTGCTGAATGGCTATAACCTTCTGTGAGATATGGTCTAGCCTGTTCAGAATTTAAATATTTAGTTCTTGTTTCAGATTTACAGTATCTGCAGTTTTTCATCTACAGGACAGGATGACTTGGAATGAATTTCAATTCTGGAAAACCTGGATCAAGAAGGAGGGATGAAGTGTGCACACATAAAGATGGATAAATCCCCTGGGCATGTATTAAATGATGCCAGATGAAACAAGGGAGGAGACTGCTAGGGCTCTGATGAGGTGCTTTACACCTTTGTTAGCTACTGATGAACAACCAAAAAACTGAAGAGACAGTAGATCAGCCAGTAAGCTACAAGCTGTTAAGACTTATATCAATAGAAGGCATTTTTTGCAAAAAAAAATTCTATGGGTCAGGATTTATGTTCACTTGGAAAGGCAGGGACTAATTAGGAGAAACCAACATGGTTTTGTGCAAAAGAAATACTGTCTCATAAGTCTGATTTGAAATTTTGAGGAGATAACAAAGAAACATTATGAAGGCAATGCCAAGATATGGCTCACAAAGTCTTTTGAAACAAGGCTTTCGACAAGGTTCTGCATCGCAAGCTAGTTCAGAAACTTAGAGCACACAGGGTCAAATTTTGGCAAGGTGGATCCAAAATTGGAGATAGCAGACAGAGAATAACAGTCAAGGGGTGTTTTTCTGACTAAGTCTGTAACCAGTAATCCATCACACAGACGGATGCTGGAACCATTGTTTACAGTTAAGAATGTAGATGGACTGGTCAGCAAGCTTGCTGACAACACAAAAAATGGTTGAGTATTAGATAGTGAAGGAGATTGTGAAAGGACAAGATGGATAGAGATCAGATGGACAGAACACTGGCAGATTGGAATTTAATTCAGATAAGTGTCAGGTAATCCAGTTTAGCGTGTAAAACAGAAAACAACACAAAGACAATAAACGGTTGAGACCTCAGCCGTATTAATGTATTCATTTGTTTATTTATTGTTGTCACATGTTTCAAGATAAAGTGAAAAGCTTGTTAGCATACCATCCTGACATATCATCTGACACATCACTGAGGCAGCATAAAAGGAGAAAAAAACACAAATGCAGAATAAGTGTTACAGTTACAGAGAAAGTACAGCACACATAGAAAAATAATGAGCCAGGACTACGACAAAGTAGGTTGCTCATGTTGTTCTGCAAACATGGAGGGCATGTTATGCTGGTGCCGAATGTGTGGTGACACTTACAGGCTGTCTCCCACACATCTGTTAACATAAACTGCATGTTTCAATGTACATGTGATAAATAAATGAATCTGAAATGAAAATCAAAAGCTAATCTTTATCGTACAAGTCCATTCAAGAGTCTTCTAGAATAAAAACTGACATTGAGCCTGGTGATACATATTCTCAAGCTTTTTATTTTCTGCCTGATAGGAGGGGAGAGAAAAAAAAAAGAGAGAATGATCAGTATGGAATTAGTCCTTTATTACTTTGGTTGTTTGAGGTAGCAGGAAGTGTATACAAGGTCAATGGAAGGACCACTGGTTTTCATGATTAATTGGGCTGTGTTCACAATACTCTGAAATTTCTTGGGGTGTTGAGACGAGCAGCTGCCATACAAAGCTTTGATGCATGTGAGTAAGATGTTTTCTGTGGTGCATCCATAAGAATTGGAGATGGTGATTGGGGACATGCGTAAATTCCTTCACCTTCTAAGGAAGCAGAGGTCCTTGTGTGCTTTATTGGCCTCAGCTTTCATATGGCTGGGCTAGGACAAATTGCTGGTAATATTTATACCAAGGAACTTAAAAAAACTTTCAACTATATCCACCGATATACTATTGATACAGATAACGATATGTACTCTGGCCTGCTTCCTGAAGTCAATAAAAAGTCCTTGATTTGCTAGACATTTTGAAAGACAAGTCAAGTCACTTTTTACAGTATTGTCATTTTGACCATAACTGCTGGTACAGTACACAGTAAAAACGAGACAACCTTTTTCAGGACCATGGTGCTATTCTTGACGGCATGCCACTAAGTGATCTCTTTCCTCTACTCTGCTGCTTTGTTGTATGAGATCCAGCTTCTATATGGTGTCATCTGCAAACTAGTAAATGGAGTTAGAGCGAAATTTGGCTGCAGGTTGTGTATACACAAGGAGTAAAGTATGGACTTGTGAGGTAGAGAAAAGGTAGAACAACAGAAATAAATAGGAATCCAGCATCAATCTCTGTTATCCAGATGTATTTGTCCTTGCAGCATTTATACAAATCACACTTGGAAATGCTACTAAAAAAAATGCCCATCCTAGCATTGCCAACATGGCATAAACATGTATCAAACTTGATACTGTATTGTAAACCTTAACCAGCACCATATTTATTAAGTGCAATCTAAGACGAAAAGGATAGCTTAAGAAAATGAAGCTCTAGTGAAAATGAATCAGAGTGAACAGGCACTTTCCATTGTAGTGCTACTGAAACCTGAAAGGATGCTTCCATATAAACTACTACTCAGACCACTACTACAAAGTTGATGACAAACCCACCACCCTAATGTTGCATGATCTGTAGGCAGAAATGTCAAGAGCTTAATTCTTCAAAAGTGAAGCATAAATGAGGCATACATATGCTTACTTAAACTGAGACAATCAACATTCCCTCAACATAAATACAAAATTGTTACAATGGTTAAACCATTGAACATTTTCCAGTTGTTATTCTAGTCATGTACCAGTTCCCATCTTCCAATATCCAACACAGACCATTGCCTAAGCAAGCAGAATGACCCCCATGTTATCTTAAATGTAATAAATGCAATATATCTAACCAGAAACATTATATGATTAAAAAAGCACATCAATTGTCTATAATCCATCAAGAACAAAATCAAAACCAGTGCCAGGGCAGAAACCAGGCAACATGGCAGAGTCAGAGTCAGAACCATTTGGGCTGACCAGAATTGCACTGCGAGCGGTAAGCGTAAAGGAGGGGGGCTTGCTGTTCTGGTAAACAACAGATGGTGCAATCCTGGTCATATTACAATCAAGGAACGTGCTTGTAGCCCAGATATTGAACTTTTTGCTGTTGGACTCCGGCCATTTTATTTGCCAAGGGAAATCTCGCATGCAATTGTGGTTGTTGTGTACATCCCTCCCTCTGCCAACCCGACGTCGGCATGTAACAGCATTTACACTGTCATAGCCAGATTACAAACCCAGCACCCGAGTGCCCTCATTATCATCTCGGGTGACTTCAACCATGTTATCAGGGCTAGAGCATTGCCCAACTTCACGCAGTATGTGAGCTGTACAACCAGAGGGGAGAGGACTCTGGATTTGATGTATGCTAATGTTAAGGATGCATACAGCTCCTCTCCCCTCCCCCCATTGGGAAGGTCAGATCACAACCTGGTGCATCTGAAACTGCTACATGCCTCTGGTGAAGAGTAAACCTGCAACCTTGAGGACAGTGAGGAAATGAACAGAGGAGGCTTATGAGGTGCTCCAGGGTTGTTTTGAGGTGACAGACTGGCAGGCACTCTGTGAGCCACATGGAGAGGATATTGATGGGCTCACAGAGTGCATCACTGGTTACATCAGCTTCTGTGTGGACTGCAATGTTCCAACAAGAACTGTCCTTTGTTATTCAAGTAACAAGCCATGGGTAACAGAGGACATTAAGGACATCCTGAACGCTAAAAAGAGGGCGTTTAGAGATGGAAATAGGGAGGAGCTGAGAGCAATACAGAAGAACCTGAAAGCCAGGATCAGGGAGGCTAAAGACAGGTATAGGAGGAAGCTTGAGTGGAAACTCCAGCAGAACAACATGAGAGATGCCTGAAGTGGGATGAGGACAACACTGGGTTCCGGGAAACTAGCAACAGAGGAGCTGAAGGCAGTGTGGACAGGGCCAACGAACTTAACCTGCTCTTTAACAGATTTGACATTGTGGCTCCTGCCCATCCCACATGAGTCATCTGTTGTCGGCCCCCAACCAATACATATTCCACTCTCTCTTCCTACCCCTCCTCACAGTCCCCCACCCTGCTCTCATGGCTATACCCCTTCCCCACACAAAACTACCATGGTGGGCTTCACAGCTGAACAGGTGAGAAGACAGCTGAAACGTCTCAACCTAAGCAAGGCTGCAGGCCCAGATGGTGTCAGTACCAGGGTGCTCAAAGCCTGTGTCCCTCAGCTATGTGGAGTACTTCGCCATGTATTCAACCTGAGCCTGAGGCTCCAGAGGGTTCCTGTACTGTGGAAGACGTCCTGCCTCATCCCTGTGCTGAAGATGCCATGCCCCAGCAGCCTCAATAACTACAGACCGGTGGCATTGACCTCCTACATCATGAAGTCCCTGGAGAGACTTGTTCTGGAGCTGCTCCAGCCGATGATCAGGCTACACTTAGATCCCCTCCAGTTCGCCTACCAGCCCCGACTAGGAGTTGAGGATGCCATCGTCTACCTGCTGAACCGTGTCTACGCCTACCTGGACAAGCCAGCGAGCACTGTGAAGGTCATGTTTTTCGACTACTCCAGTGCGTTCAACACCATCCGCCCTGTTCTGCTGGGGGAGAAGCTGACAGCGATGCAGGTGGATGCTTTCCTGGTGTCATGGATTATTGATTACCTGACTGGCAGACCTCAGTATGTGTGCTTGCAACACTGTGTCCCCGACAGAGTAATCAGCAGCACTGGGGCTCCACAGGGGACTGTCTTGTCTCCCTTTCTCTTCATCATTTACACCTTGGACTTCAACTACTGCACAGAATCTTGTCATCTTCAGAAGTTTTTTGATGACTCTGCTCTAGTTGGATGCATCAGCAAGGGAGATGAGGCTGAGTACAGGGCTACAGTAGGAAACTTTGTCACATGGTGTGAGCAGAATTATCTGCAGCTTAATGTGAAAAAGACTAAGGAGCTGGTGGTAGACCTGAGGAGGTCTAAGGCACCAGTGACCCTGCTTCCATCTGGGGGTCGGTGTGGACATGGTGGAGGATTACAAATACCTGGGGATATGAATTGACAATAAACTGGACTGGTCAAAGAATACTGAGGCTGTCTACAAGAAGGGTCAGAGCCGTTTCTATGTCCTGAGGAGACTGAGGTCCTTTAACATCTGCCGGACGATGCTGAGGATGTTCTATGAGTCTGTGGTGGCCAGTGCAATCATGTTTGCTGTTGTGTGCTGGGGCAGCAGGCTGAGGGTAGCAGACACCAACAGAATCAACAAACTCATTCGTAAGGCCAGTGACGTTGTGGGGATGGAACTGGACTCTCTGACAGTGGTGTCTGAAAAGAGGATGCTGTCCAAGTTGCATGCCACCTTGGACAATGTCTCCCATCCACTACAGAATGTACTGGTTGCGCACAGGAGTACATTCAGCCAGAGACTCATTCCACCGAGATGCAACACAAAGTGTCATAGGGAGTCATTCCTGCCTGTGGCCATCAAACTTTACAACTGCTCCCTTGGAGGGTCAGACACCTTGAGCCAATTTACATAATTTACATATTACTATTTAATTACTTATGATTTTATTATTATTTAATTATTTATGGTGCAACTGTAACAGAAACCAGTTTCCCTCGGGATCAATAAAGTATGACTATGACTATGACTATTTTTGGGTGTGGTTTAATACTCAAGATTATTTTGCAATTTAGCAGTAGTCCTTAACACGACTGCACCCACTGCTATATTTAGAAAAAAGATGGAATGAGGTCCAACAGCATACAATTTATATTAAATTTAACCAGAAAATCCTTACTACATCATCACTCAACAGAAACACTGAAGCTCACATGCTGTGCGGCTATCTTTTGCCACACTGTAGATGACCAGGAAAAGCTGATGTTTGTGGTTTGCACTTCAAATGGAAGTAAATAGGATTATCCACAAAATGAGAAAGCAGAGCAGTTTTCATTATTTTCCATGAATCACATTAATGAATTTAGGTCTAAAGTCGGAAATTACAACCATAGCAGCTACTAGATGGACAATCTTGTAACCTAACATGACAAGAAGATTTGAGTATTGTAGCAATTTAGAGAATCCAATATACAGCACAGGATTCTGAGGATTATACAGGGATGATGACTTTTCAGTCATAGCTGTGAAATTGTGGAGGCAGCAAAGCGAGATATGTTCATTTACTTCTGAAATGATTCTATGCGCAAAAGCTGGACCAATTTGGACAAGCAAATATATCTATACTATTATTTTCTAACAGAAGCTTTAAACTGTAAATTGATCAAAGATGTTTGAAGTAGAGACATAGAAAGCATAATTTTAATTTCCACCATCTGCAGACTTCCTTATGATTACAACTAAATAATTGTCTAGTTAATTTCCCATTCGAGAATGGTCCAACATGACACAGCATTCACTTCAGACTCTGAACTCACTCAAATTCACCATGCCCAGTTTGCCGAAGAGGGCAAGTGGAGTAAGAACAAAATCATGATTGGCGTCTTTACTCTTCATTGGGAAGAGCCAAAGATGAGCAGTTCAAGCTGCCTGAGAGTTCCAAGACTAACTTGTGAAGTGGCTATTGGAGTTATTGTATTTCAACCCTGCTATATTCATTTAATTTGCAGCAAACATCACAAATACCTGCAAAGATCAACTGATTCAGTGAGATATATTGAATACATTCTGATAGAGGATAAATTTATTCCAAGATGTGGCTGTAACACCACAGATTGAAGTTAAATGCAATGAAGATGTGAATTGAGGTCTTCAACAGCAAGTTGAGTTAGAAGATCCCTCATTCATCCAACAACAGAAACTCAAAATAAAAAAGGTTCAAGTCTCTGAGAAAGCCAGTAAACAGGTTGCACCTTTAAACTATTAATTGTTGCACATGTGAAACAACTTTTCATAGGTTGAAAGTTTTAAAAATATTTTTTCTAAATTAATTTCAGTCATATACAGAGGACATAGTGGTGTTTTAATACATATGCCTATGAGTAAGCAACTGTTCAATATCCCATGTCATTCCCAAAGATTACCTGACAAAATAAAATTTATTTACATCAAACTCCCGATGAACAAATATTACGCAACAGATGCAAAATGTTGGAGAAACTCAGCAAGCCAGGCAGCATCCTTGGGGGAGAATAAACAGTCAACGTTTCGTGCCAAGACCCTTTATCTGGATTGGAAAGGAAGGGAACAGAAGCCAGAAAAATAAAGGAGGGGAAGGAGTTCAAGCTAGCCAGCAAAGTGAGTAGGCAGATTGGTGGATGGGGGAGGAGGAATGAAGTAAGAAGCTGACGGGTGACAGACAGGAGCAGTAAAATCCTGGAGGAGGAGGAATCTGATAGGACATGGCAACGCACCGTGGAAGAAATAGAATGAGGGGTATCAGAGGAAGGTAATGGGCAGGTGAGAAGGGAACCAGAGTGAGGAATAGAGAGAGAGAAGGGAAAGAGTGAGAAATCACCAGAAATGAGGGAATTGATGTTCATGGCAGCAGGTTGGTGGTTATCCAGCCCAAATACGAGACGTTGCTCCTAAAACTTGAGTATGGCCTCATAGTGGCAATAGAGAAGGCCATGGACCAACAAGTTGGAATGGGAATTATAAGTCAAATTGACATGGGTGGTCACTGGAAAATTCTATCTTTTGTGGCAAGCAGAGTGAAGGTGCTCAGCAAAGCGGTCCATCAGTCTATGTCAAATTGCACCAATGTAGAGGAAGCTGTACTGACAGCACGGATGTGAAAGATGACCCTGATAGACACTTAGCACAGGTGTCGCCTCACCTGGGAGGACTGTTTGGGGCTCTAAATAGTTGACAGGGAATAGATTTATGGGCAGGTGTAGAACTTGTCATGTTTACAGGGATAAGTACCAAGAGGGAGATCAATGGAGAGGGACAAGTGGACAAGGGAATCACATTAACAACTTAATTAACATTTAGTCTCTTTGCCCCAAAAAACTAGTAAGGATAGGTAAAAAACAGAGCATGTTAAAAAGGGTTTTGAAGTGAGAAGATAAAAAAAAGTTTTACAAGAGTTTATATTAAAAAAACACGCAGCTGTGTAACTGAGGAAACAAGCTGCAAATAGTGGTGTCGGGGGAAAACACACTAGTTTCAATGGAGAAGAAGTCAAAGCTGAGATGATGATTTAAAAACCATGATCTTGAGGTCAATGTATTGTAAAGTGTATGCTTGGTCCAGCTCCAGTGAGGCAACCATTCAAAAGTCATAATTGAATCAGAAGTATTTAATCATCTTAACCTGTAGAACTTGCCAGGCCAGGGCAGTGCCAATTCTCTTTCCTCCCAAATGATGCATGAACAGTGTAGCTATTTAACACAAGTTAAAACCAGTTTTACACCCAAAAACACATAATGTTACCAAGATCAATATAACGTGTTAACAGCATAGGACATGTGGCTTACATTGGTGGGGTGAAGTTGAATAAAGAAAACAAATTTTCAAAGCATTTCAATTTACTACTGAGTGAAGATTGAGAGCGACAAACAAAATCTGAATGTTCAGATTTGGCACAGATCAGAAGGGTGGGATGAAATTAATTTGGCACAATGGCACTGAGCATACCACCTTGTCTTGTAACAGATCAGGTAGTTTGTTACTAGTTATCTAAAATTTAGGCTTGGATATAAATGGGTTGAAGGACCTTAATATTCATTGGCACTTTTACAGAGCAAATTGACTGTAGCTGATTGCAAAATATGTTAATACCTTGCCAAATTGATGAGTTGCGGTGGGCAAGAACTAGCACGTTCAATAATTTGACTAGAAGTCTATGAGATCAGCAAAAAGCAGAGTCTTTTTTGGTACAAAGTCCAATCCCTGAAAGATGTTCCTTTCTTTCTAAGCCAAAAGCATTAGATTCTCAGTAGGCAAAAATAGTTCTTCATTTACATCCACATCAAGACTTCTATGAAATTCTTCGGAATAAAAAGTGAGAAAATTAAAAACAAGAAAGAAAACAATTAGTTTGGATTCTATTGACCTTTAAGGTCAGTAAAATACTATCAGAAACCATGGATATACCTGGATCTAACATTGGAATATCGACTTTAATACTGTTCAAATTAACCAATTTATGTCTCTAATGTGCAAGAGTCTTTGGCACATACATAAAGCTAGGGTGCTTAAGACTTTTGCACAGTACTGTAGTGATTTGATGTATTGGACTGTACTGGCTGCTGCAAAATTAAAATCATGACATATTTCCATGATATACAAGTACCCCTTCCAAGCCAACATCCTGACTTGGATCCTTCATGTTGCTGGATCAAAATCATGGAATTCCCTCCCTAACAGCACTTTGGGTGTACCTACACCTCAGGGACTGCATCAGTTCAAGAAGGCAGCTCATCACCACCTTCTCAAGGGCAACTAGGGATGGGCAATAAATGCTGGCTTAGCTGGTGATGCCCACATCCCTTAAATGAAGAAATTTTTTAAAAATGATAAAGCTGATCCTGATATGGGTCTCTATCAGACAGAAAGTGGGAAGGTGGCAGTGAGGGGGTAATCATGGTTGGGAAAAAGGGAAGGGAGAGGGCAGGGAGCTGGAAGCATCAGAAATAATCCATAAATGAATTGTTGAGAATCAAATGATTTTGCCTTGTCTCAGGACTGGGTGTATCTGCATCCGCACCACCCTCGCCCGACACTCCTTCTCTGCCACTTGTCCCATGGTGCTCCACCCTCACCATTCCCAACTTCGTTTGCTCCTGCCGGATTTACAAATGCTGTCTGCTCCACGTTGACAAATACAATACTGAGCAAAACTCTTTGGGCACCCAGCTATATATACATGTTTGTGCCCAAGGCTTTTGCACAGTACTGTACTCCTACAGGGGAAAATGATCTTTTAGCTCATAGAAACTGTGTTAGTATATAATGTAGATGCAGAATCTCTCTGCTGTTTGATGACTGTAGCTTCTTGCTTGTTGCAACACACAGTTGGGCTTGGCAATTAAGTACTGCAAAGCATTCCTGATGTCTTTGCTTCAGGCAACGTTTCCACCAATAAAATGCTGCACCAAATTTTCAAAGCACATACTGTGATAGTGAGAGTGAAAGATCTGGTGACAAATAGGACAGAATATAAGAGTTTGAAATTAGAGAAAAAGAAAATGAAGTTTATGGCATTTTGTTCAGTCCAAGAGATTTCACTCCACAGACCATGTCACCTGGTGGAAAATTTGTCAACTATCTCCAATATTCAACCAAGTAGATAACATTAAAAAAAAATTCATTGACATGGCTACTTATAGATGTCACTTCCTGTATGTTGGCAGATTGCAAAGTAGGTTCACTTCAATGTCAATGCATGTTTGAATAAAGCCACAGAATTAATAACTAAATCCACATCCTGAAGGCTACTACTTATCATCTTGCCCAAGTATTGGCAGGGGTTCCTCATGTATTCCTCTAAAATCAGGATAACTACATTTCAAAACATACCAAGTAGTTCGCAGCATCAGTGCACAGTTCAAAGGTCAAAGTAAATTTATTATCAAACTACAAGTCACCATATACAACCCTGAGATTTGTTTTCTTGTGAACATGCACAGTAAATCCAAAAGCCATAATTAACGAAACACTGTTATTTGTTTTGATGTAATTGAGACCGAATTGATGGATCACATTTGCAGTTTTTTTTTAAATACCAAAAATTCATCAATTGCTGAACATCAATTAAAGTAGAAGAACCCAATCTGAACAAAAAGTAACCCAAAACTTAACCCTAAATATAAACAAAGCTATTAGGATGAAACGTTTGGCAAAGCTTGTTATTTGGGACCAAGACAGTGGTACAATTTGTTCAGTTTATTTATTAAGATTAAATATTTATATAAATATAAAGGATTTTTCTAACCAGGACAGGAAATGTCACAAGTGAAGATGGTAAACACATAAACCAGATAGATCAATTAACAGTCCTTCAGTTATTAAAACACAAAGCTGTTGATCTTTAATGAAACACCTAAAGTGCATTTCTTTAAGCCACTGCACATGTCAAACAGAAGATATTTACAAAATTGTTACAGTAAAATACCAATAGCCTCATTTAATCAGAGTTTTTACTGTCTCGATGCAAGGTCTTTCGAGATAGGAGACAAGACAGTTTTAAATAGCAATTAATTTTTATTTTAATAATTCACTGCCAGGTCAATTGGTTAGCCTTTTTCATTTTGCTTACAATTGATCAGGTTTAGCAATGAACACAATAAATTGGCCTGCCTTTTTAAGTTTGGAAAATACTGGAAGTAAACAAGATACTACATAAAGAGTTTTGTGCAAACAATTCATAGCCTTTTTCATACCAGAGATAGTCTCGGCATTCAACAGGACACCCAAATCTCCATTTACATGTGTGAACATTTCAGTGTTTATAACATATCTTGTGCTTGTGTACACATAAATGGCCAGCATCTCCATATCTAAACAACCCTGCCTCACCAACCATCTCAAAACCTTTTAAATTTAAAGAGTGGGGGAAAGAAGTACAAATAGAAAATACACCATATATTCACTAGCCTTTCATTAATTTTCAACCTTTGGGGCTGTAACAAATAGTCTAAAATGTATTTTAGAAATGGTCAATCTAGGTTTCAGATTTTTAAAAAGAAGTCTGCATTAACTGTATTTATTAAATGTAACCCCTTCCCAGCCCATGGTTTTCTTTAGATGAAAATCTCCAGTTACATGATGAAGCTTTGAATTATCTCTGGTCTTCTTTATACAAAAAGAAACAATAAACCATTTTAAGGGTTCGTGCCAATCAAAATTTGGATCAGTCTTTTGTCAACAAGTGTCAATAATAATTACATGGCTCAAATTTTATAAATATGAAAAATGTAATACAATAAATAATGAAAAACAAATTCTTCAGTAATTTCCATGTTGGAAAACATTCTGCATCAGGGAAACAGCAAACTACAAAGGATACTTGCAGACAAATTGGGGGAGAAAACTTTCCCTACTTGCTGCACCCCCTCTCCCAGTTTAAATTTGTATAATTGGTGCAAACTCATCTATATTAATGAGAATGCAGTCTAGGTTCGGTTGCCGGCGCCAGTGTCAATAGCACGTTACCATCTCTTTCAGGCCAGAATAACTGTACATTCAGACCTTTCTTCATTAAAGAAACAGCTGGTCACAATTAAATGTGGCTTTTTTTTTTAATAACAACACTACTATCTTTAATGCAATTAAATCTCCACACAAAAACCATAGGAAGATGGCACCAAAGTAATTCATGGCAAAGCTGCCTTAGACAGCTCTATTATGCAAATTTTACATTTGACAGCAAATGCAAACCTGCAGTTCCTTTTTTCTTTCACATCTTATGTCACAGCTTATATAATGGTATAAAATCCATCTCCTGAATGTAATACTGCTTAGAAATTTGGGCTTCCTGGAACTTGTATATCAGTAACAAGAACAAACGAATGCTATGTTCCAGTGTCATTATGAAAAATGCTTCAATACTCAAAGTTCAAGGTCAGTTAAACATCACTGCAGCTTCTCCCTCCACATCGGAGACTTCAGTATGAGACCGATTGATATCCATTCTACAATTAAGTGATATGCATTTGCCAGCAACCCCAGAACTATAAATTATGTGGGCAAGCACAGAAATGCTTCACATTTCTTCATTACCAGTAGTAGCTCATTTAAATATTCTTCCAAAGACTTAATTAACAACCTGCTCTTTAAATTTCTTTACTTTAAAAACAGAAGAGCACTTAAACATTTTAAACTACAATCTGTAGCAGCCATTTTCCCCAATATTTTTTGTAAGTATTCCTTATTTTACAACAGTCAACAATCAAATATTTTCAGTGTTCAGCAGGCCTAAAAGCTTTGTGCTGTGGCAGGTACCTGAACTTTTAGGCCAAAAATTGAAACACAGCCCACGTACATACAAACATATCTGACCATTAGGAAGGTCAATGAACACAGAACAAGTACTACAATCTAAATATAATTTGGTCAGGCAAACTATAAAAGATGCTGACAGTCTTATTCTGGCATAACTGTTCTCAATGCTTATTTCATCACGTCCACCTTCAATTGTGATCCCACAAAAAAAATCCAGTCTTGGGTTTCAAAAAGGACTTGCATTTGCAATGTTAACTTTGTCAAAGGGCTACAGATATAATGACCAGTGTAGAAACATCTCAGCTTTCAAAAATACAAAATATCATTGTATCTTCAACTGTTGTAGAGTCATCTCTTCTTTTTCTGTTGTTTCAACATCTTCCGCCTCTTGACGATCATTTCATAAAGTTTTTCCAGTCCCTCTCTCAGCCCATCCCCTATTATGGCACAGGCTGGCTGTAGATGCCATGGGGTTGAGGAACTTAACTCACTCAATGCTAATAGTTTCTCCACTTCAGAAAGAGAGAGGCAGTTCCTGAGATCTTGCTTGTTGGCAATCAAAAGCACAGGCACTCCTTGGTTCTCAGAGATCCTGGTTATTTTATGCAGTTCAGTTTTGGCTTCTTCCATTCTTTCCACGTCTACGGAGTCCACCACAAAGATGATGCCATCTGTACAGCGAGTGTAGGATTTCCAGAGTGGTCTGAGTTTCTCCTGACCACCTACATCCCAGAAATGGAAAGTCACTGACCTGCAGTTGCCCAAAGTCACTTTGATTTTTTCAGAATTAAATCCTTTCGTTGGAACAGTATTGACAAATTCATTAAACTGCAATCGGTATAAAACCGTGGTTTTTCCAGCGCAGTCCAAACCTAAAATAACGATGTGGAGAGATTGAAAAGATGGAAAGTTTGACAAAATAGGAGTTTGATCTGAAAGTCCGTTCCCCATCTCGAACCAGAGGGAAAAGGAAACTGCAGACGTTTGCACTGATCGATTTTATTTCCAAAGATTACCGATCTTCATCTAGGATAATCCAATGTGGCTTTAAGATCAATTATCTCTAAATAAAAATAAAATAAATGCATCATTTAGTTACATAACCTCGATAACACACGAAAACATATACAACTTTCAGAAATAAAATACCTCAGCTTTTATTTACTTAACGCGTCAGATGATGCAAAAATGTCCAAAGGTTCCAACAAAAGTCATTGCTCCGATACTTTGACTACATAACGCAACCATGAGCTTGTTTTAATTCCAGAATATAAATGGAAGGGCAAACTTAGGTTAACTCCATTGCCACATCCAACATCACAACACGAGTTGTGATATTCGGACCACAGAGGGAGAAAATTGATTTCCATTTCAAACGGGCAATAATGCAATTACAACTGACTGGCGTACCTATCTAAAGATAAAATATATTAATAATCAGCAACTTCAAATTTCCTAGGCAACAAGGAAAAACAAATCCACGAAATGTTTCGGATAGGGCGTTTATTCACCGTTTGCAGTCACGTAACACACAATACGAATAAACCCCATTAAAGTAAACCATTAACACTAAGTACACTGACATTTTTAATGTGGCTCAAACTAAAGCTAAGTCTAATTTAAAGTACCACATTCCCCCGTATCTGCTAAATTACAACAATCCGATCTGCCCATTTGACCTCAATACCAGAAAACTTTAGAATCCTTCTTTAAATCCACTGCGACAAAATTAAGAGCAGCAGCAACAAATTTCAGCAGGTTCTCATGACGCTCTCACCACATCTTGCCGAACCATGAAGGTAAAACGAACAAGCAAACTCCCCATTTTAAATTCGATTTCTATATATGCCCGCATTATTTGTCCCGAGAAGTTTGCAATTCGGCACAAACTTGCTTGTTTTCGGTACAATATCACAGCTCGCTCTCTCGGGACTTCACAACTGCCCCGCACAATGTGAGAAAACCTGGAAAAGGCAGCACTGGGAACATCCAGCCGCAGCAGCTGGAACTTTCTGTGCTGCCGTGAACACTCCGGTGAGTGAAGGTGATTAACCCCGGCTCCCAATTTGACATTTGGGAGTCAAACCTGAGCACCACCACCAGCAAATACGTTTTCAACACGCAAAATAAACGCTATTCCGTTAAAATGTAACACCCACCCTTGGAAGATCATACAAGCGGAGCTCGCTCGGTAAGAGATTCGCAGCTCGTCTGACGATGCCGGAGCCGGGCTGCACTCTGTTGTACTGCGCCCCGGCCAGCAGCGTCACCGCAATAACCCAGCACACGCGCACACCGTCGCACCAAGCGGCACCACGCCAACATCGTACCCAGACTCCGGCCCACGCACACCGGGTCCTCCCCTCAGTCCCGGCCGACCCCTTCCGCGCCGCCATTGGTTTCCAACTGATAGTCCTCAGCCCCTCCCTCGAAGCCATTGGCTCCGGATGACGTCAATCACGCCGCGCCAGCCCGCCCACCCCGCCCCTGACGAATTTAAACCAAGTCGAAAACGTTGCTAAAATTAGATCTGCTCGCTATGGCGAACGCGAGGCTGGTTAGGCGAGCCGGGCTGAAGCTTGCGTTTGATGCTCCCAGACGATAACCAGAACCTACATCGAGGGGACTTTAAGAACATTGGCCTGGCAAGCCGCTGCAGAAGGCGAGCGCGAACACGCAGAAAATTCCACCTGTCCGTTAACAGCCCCGCAACGACCCCTGCTGCCGGGCCGACGACCGCGACAACCCGATTGGCTGCTGCATTGCCAGTAACCTGGAGACCACGGAAAGCGTCCTTTCAAAATGTTGCCGAATGGCGGGAGGGTCCCGAACCTTATGAGGGCTAATAATCCAGCTAATCATTACCATCTCTTCCCCCCTTTGGCTCTGCAATTCTTTTTCAAGAATTTCCTTTCCTCTTTGGAATACTATATTCGAATATGTTTTTGCTGCTGCTTCTGGCAGCACATTGTTTCAGGAAGACCTCCATTTCCCCCCGTTAATCCATGTAACTGAACTCCGCCGTCGTTAAAGTTATTGTGGTGAATCTCTTGTGAAACTTTCCAAAACCTTAATGTATTTCTTCCGCGATAACAACATTCAGATCGGAATACTAGCTCATTTATGTTTGAACCAATGTTTCATCCTGACTTTTCACCTCTCGTGCTCTGTTTTGATTAATAAAACTCATGATCACATGTTTTTCAAGCAACTTCTTAATCTACCCTGACAGTTTCAATGTACGCAAATATGCTTAGATACTTCTCCCCTTTTAGATGTGTATTCTTTAATTAAATTTTCTCACGAAGTTGTAACACATTTCTCAGAAATAAAATTTGCCACTGATCATCTCATTCTACTTATGTCCTTTAAGTTTAGTACTTTGCTCCTCACGCTTGGTTATGCCTCCAAGCTGTCTGTTACCTGCAGATTTGAACATTGGGTCCAGGACATCCAAGGCCATGTCTAGTGGAAACATAGTATGAGACTGCTGATGCAAGAACTTGGGGTAGCAAACTATCTGCTGGAAGAATTCATGGAGTTGAACTACATTAGTGGGCAAAAGAGAATTAGCCCTGATACAGGGGTTTGAATGAAATATTGACATCCTTTTCCACTCACATTTGCTGCTTGATATTCCGAGTTCTTCCAGTGAATAGTTTGTTGACCAGGATTCCAAGTACTAACCCTGGAGTACTCTGATGTACATTTCTCTCCAGTTTGTGAAGAAAAAACTTTTACTACTACTCTGTATTTCATGTTATTCAATTCATACTACCACTGCCCTTTATTTATTCCACGGTCTTCATCTTCTTTAGTGCTGGATTCATTCACTATCGAAGCTTATTCTCTGAGTGTGCCAAGGTGTCATCAATGATTCCAGTACCAAACAAGAAGAATGGATGGGTCTCAGCATAAATTCCAGAACTTAAAGACCTTTTCCAAACCTACACTCAATGCATAACATCATTCCCCAAAGTTCAACATCCATGATGTGACCCTGGAAAATATATATCGTCTCCTTCATCTCAGGAGCTGCATTCCTGCCACTGCCTGTAGGGAATTGTATGTTCTTCCGTGAAGGTCTGGACTTCCTCCAGGTGCTGCGGTTTCCTCCCACGTTCCCAAGATGTACCAGTTGGTAGGTTAATTGGTCATTGTAACTTGTCCCGTGATTAAATTGGGGGTTGCTAGGTGATGCACCTAGAAAGGCCAGAAGGGTCTTTTCCACACTGTATCTCAATAAATAAATAAACATCTTAGACATCACAAATATTAATAATGAATATTACCACTGCTTCCAGTCTTTCACCTGAAATATTAGCCCACTGAGAAGAAGGCTCAAAAGCTAAGAGCTTAAATCCAGCACCAAGGCTGTGGTTTACCAAGCAATGGTGATCACCAACTTCCTATACACTCCAAGAGCTATTAATGTCTGGCGTGCAAAATCCTCCAAATCCAATGTCCAACATCTGCTCCCAGACCAATGTTTTCAGCACTGAGGCTCTGATCATGCCTAGTCAGCTCGAGTGAGTGGGCCAAACAGTCCGCATGCATGAAACCAGATTCCCAAAGCAGTCACTCTGCCCTGGAACCTGGAGTAACAAACCAGGTGCTGGAGGAATTCAGCAGGTCAAGTGGCATCTATGATGGGAAAGAATCTAGTCCGGAAACATCAACAGTTCCTTTTCCCCCCAACAGATGCCATTCAGCCTGTTGGTATTCGCCAGCAGGTTAATTGTTCTCTACCCTGAACTCTATCATGAAGACAGAAAATGTTTCTGAGCAATTCTCAAAGTCTCCTTGATGTAACAAACTTATTGACACATGATAACCAAAAAAGCATCTCAAGTCATGTGTGCTCCTTCCACTGTTTACATCTGGCAGTGTATGGCCAGGTGTCAACAGTAGAAGGAGCACACATCATTCACCTATCCACCTGTCAGCCATCTGCTCTCCTACCTGTGGAAGAACCTTTGGATCCTGGATAAGATTCTTTATTTACTTGAAAACCCACAGAACCAGTGTGGAGTCAAGCCATTCTTAAGTATGAGGAACTGCCCAAGAAGACTTAATATTGTTCCTCCTGCTGCTCCTGGAGCAGATCACAGCTGAAAACACTCCAAGTAAGCTCCTTTGCTTTTTATAATTCAGGTGGTCTCCTTGACCTGTTGATAAGTGACCTGTCCTGCCTCATTGCCAACCTCCAAATTGTATGGAGTTGATTTATTAGAAATGAATAGAAGAAAAAAGCCTGGAGTAATGAGGTAGTGAAGAAGAGGTAAGTGATGAGATTGAGAGTTGAGTTGAATTGTGGGGAGAAGAATGGGATGGAGAAGATCCAAAGGGTATAAAGTAGGGAGGAAAATGCAGAGGAATGTAGAAGAATGATGATGGAGTGAGAAAAAAGAATGAGTGAAGTAGGACACAGATAAGGAAGGAAAATAAGAGCCATACAAGAATGAAGCAAAGGATAATTTATATCACAGTAAACAAACAATAATTCATTCATGACTTGACTATGAGTATCAATCATCATTTCTGGAGGAAGGGAGCTGTTCGAAGCTGAGCACTGGACTGTTCCAAGACCTCAGGGGCAATCGTCGTCAACACTTATTATAGTTTTGCTACTTAACAAATGCATTGGTTTCAGGTACTCTCTGCTCCCCAATGGAAGCTCTGTCCTCAGCAACAGCTGTTTATGATCCTATGTTTTTGTTCATTTATTTTTAGAATTGGCTTGGCCGTAAAGGACAGTGGTGAACTTGAAGTTTGTGACCACGTATGTTCTGCAGGGGTCAGTGCTGGGAGCTCTGCTGACTGTGATATATTGGAAACAATACAAATGGCTGATCAGTTGGTTTGCAGGTAACAGAAAAATTGGTGGAGTTGTGGATGATGATGAAGGTTGTCAGGGGAGACAGCAATTTATAGAATAGATGGAAATATGGGCGGAGAATGGCAGATACATTTCAATCTGGGTAAGTGTGAGGTGTTGCAAATGTAAGATGAAAGTATACATTCAATGGCAGGACTCCTATATCTATAGCTCCCAAATGAAAGTGGTAACACAAGTGAATAGAGTGGTAAAGAAGGCATACTACTTACTTGCCTTAATTAGTAATGGCATTGAGTATAAAAGTTTGAAGGTCATGTTGCAGCTACACAGTATAAAACTTTGGTTGATAGTATCTGGAGTATTGTGTGCAGTTACAGTTGCTACATTATCCAGACAACATCTTGGTGGTTTTCTTCTCCATTCTTTCCAAAGCCTTTGGAAAGTTTGGAGAAGATCACCAGGATGCTATCAGGATAGTAGTTTAATTAATATAAGGAAAGGTTGGATATATTTGATTGTTTTCTCTCAAGTGTTGGATACTGAGGGGCAACCAAATATAAATATACAAAATAATAAGGGGCAAAGATAGAGTAGGTAGTCAGAGTCCTCTTCCTAGGGTAGAAATATCAAATACTACTGTACTTTACTTTATTGTCGCCAAACAATTGATATTAGAGCGTACAATCATCACAGCAATATTTCATTCTGCGCTTCACGCTCCCTGGATTACAAATCGATAGTAAATATTAAAAATTTAAATTATAAATCATAAATAGAAAATAGAAAAGTGAAAGTAAGGTAGTGCAAAAAAAAAACCGAGAGGCAGGTCTGGATATTTGGAGGGTACGGCCCAGATCCGAGTCAAGATCTTTTCAGTAGTCTTATCACAGTAGGAAAGCAGCTGTTCTCAAATCTGGCCGTAGGAGTCTTCAAGCTCCTGAACCTCCTCCCTGAGGGAAGAGGGACGAAAAGTGTGTCGGCTGGTTGGGTCGTGTCCTTGATTATCCTGGCAGCACTGCTCTGACAGCGTGCGGTGTAAAGTGAGTCCAAGGACGGAAGATTGGTTTGTATGATGTGCTGCGCCATGTTCACGATCTTCTGCAGCTTCTTCCGGTCTTGGACAGGACAACTTCCATACCAGGTTGTTCCATACTAGAATACATTGTTCTAAGGTGGGGTTGAAATGCTTAAAGGAGATTTACGAAACAAGTTTTTCTATAACGAGCATGGTGAATGCCTGCAATGTGCTGCCAGGGCTGGACTGGTGGTGGAAGCAAATACAATAACATTTAAGAGGCATTTAGACAGCTACATGAACAGGCAAGTTATAGACAGCATGCAGCACAGATATGTGGGCTAAAGGGCCTGTTCTTGGGCTGTACTGGTCCATATTCTGTTCTCGGAGCAAAGTGAACTGTGATCTACTTCCCAAAGCAGCTGAAATGGGATGCCACAAACAATCAAACTCCAAAATTGTCTGCTTTTTTGATTTTGATTGTTTCCGCCCCCTTTATACAGTCCTCCCTGGTCATAATGTTCTACTTTAAAACAGGTAACTAGAATTCTAAACAAAAGCCTATTTACACCAGTTATATCTCCATATGGTGCTACTGTGAAAGCATTAAATCATTAAGGAAATGAGGTGTCAGGTACAACACACAAGCAAAAGCCCAGTGGCAGTTCATGCAACGTTCAGAAGGTTTGGTTATGGCTGTCTATTAAAGTACAAAATTGAAGGATTGTTGCGGTGGGTGAGAGTCAGATAATAATAGTATGAAAGTAATCAGTGTCTCTGTCTGCATGAATTTTCTGCTGTGCTTTGCCAGCTCTGTCTCTTTGTGGGCAGAAATGTAAATGTTTGATGGCTGCTGAATATTAGACCACAGAAATGCTCCAGCATTGTCCTTTACAGTCACACACAAACCCTTCAGATCTTTATATGGTCTCAGCAGTTTCCAAGGTCAGATTTATGAGACAAGTGTCCATGTTGTTATTGCCTCTAGCCAAGCCATATTGTGGCACTTAAAGAAAGCACACAACAAATAGTAGGCCTTCTTAATGATTGTTTTGGAAGTGAGTCTGGCAGACGGAAAATTATAAGTTCATGCAGCCTATCCTGAAAGCTTGAATAGCATCCTTTCTAATTTAGCAGACTTTTAAGTTATAGCCTTTGAATGGGTCACGAGTTTATTCTGGCAGTAGATTAACAATAAGTTTTCAAAAACAAAGCCACATCCAGAGGGCCAGATTGCCACCCTTGGTCACCCTGTTACCGCATTTACATGGTTCACATCCAGCAATGTAACCTGAGCAATGGCAGGGCTCTGTCTCTCAAATTCCCCTGATTTGAGCCAAAAGCTGAAAAGCAGCTCCCACTTGATAATTGATTATTTACTATCTCTTCTTGTGTGGGTTTTCATTGAATCTATTGCATTATTTTCTAGTTGCTACAAATGCTTGCAAGAAAATGAATCTCAGGGAAGTATATGGTCGCACTTATGCACGTACACGCGCGCGCACGCGCGCGCACACACACACACACACACACATATATATCTTGGTAATAAATTTACTTAAAACTTTAATTATGAAAAATATTAAATGTATCTATACTAATCTGATATTCGGAAAGATTTAAAAACTATTAAAAGTGCAGAAAGTAATCTAAAAGATTAAGAATTAGACGTTTAAAAATAGCTGAACTAGATGACCTCAAAATGAGATATACTTAGTCTCAGTTCACATACACATAGAAATTATTAGAAGCCAAGGTTCAAAATGATTGCTATGCTGAGAACCATAGTGGGTACCCATGCATGATTGAAAATCAATGATTTCATTGAGAGTAGTGGAATTTTCTTATGGTATTGGCAAGATAATAGAGACTTCGTTTGGAAGTGTAGGAGCTCACTGGGTGATGAATGACCTGACTTATGGAATCCAAATTTACACAAATCCTCCAATACATTTTTAAAGCATTTTCAAGGCAGTAATAATAATAATAATAAATTATTTTCCAGATACACTATACTGTATATTATTTTAATTTTGGGTAGTGTCAGGGAGAATATTCTGTGAAATAAACGCGTTATGGCAGGTGTATGAGAGTGATACGATACGAGATGCTCTAGTAAAAGGACATTTTCGATAGGGAGAAATCGACTTACGGACACGTCTCAGAAACCTGGTGTAGAGAATAAACTGGGTGGTAAACTAAGCTTTGGTGATTGGGTAGTTACAGTATTATCTCCATTAAGTGAGAGTATCATGGCTATTTGTATCCGATAGGGCTTAAAGTCTTTGTTTGAGTTTAGAATTTTGTGGTCAGCAAACCCAGTACCATTACATTTGGTGCCTGAAGTGGTCACAGTACACTAAAAATATTATTTTAGAAAGAATTATTATTTAGCAGTAGTCCAACTGAAAGAGTTTTCAACAAGTGCTATGGCACACAACCTAGTGCTATAAAATGGTTGACATCCTGGTTTCCAGCAGTTCTGCAGGCAAATGCTGATCAATATTATGAATAAAATAGCAGAAATATGGGATAACACCCCCACTGCTCCTCAGATTGAACACGGTGACTATTTTATTCTTCAAGTCAGAGTTGGGAATGATGAAGTTAGGACACAGAGTAGGATGCAGGTTGAACAGACCAAACTCCAGGTATGACCTGCTGGACTCAGACCATCACAATTTGCACCAGATCCTAACCATGTAGCGATAATTCATGCCTGGAGACAATAATTTGGCCCCTCTCTAATAGAAACCAAGCATACAGGTGGGGACCATATGCTTATGTGATAGAACCCGATAACCTATACGTATCTTAATCCCGATGCATGGGGATATTGCGTATTCCTTCATAATACGCTCTATCCCCATGGCACACATGAAGTACTGCCCACATCAATAAACCCTACAGGTACTAATGAGCCCTGGAATGCAGATGCCTGAGAGCATGCAATAGAATTATTAAAACATTTGACTATAGCCAGTAAAAGAAGAATATGGGGAGTTGCTGTAACTTCCCCAGTACAAACTTTCCATCACTTTTTTTTACCTTTGACTGTTCAGAATTTGCAGGCAGTATGCACCACGTCTCCAGCTGAAGCTGGGGAAATTCTGAACTGGCTGGTTCAGAATGCCAGGAGGGCACAAGCCTTCTGGGCCAGTCATATTCCCCAACATATTCAGCAATTCTTATTAATAGCCTTGGTACCACCTCAACGCGAATGTGGAAATCCATATCCGGTATATGTGTGGATTTATAAACAAATAAATGGAGGCGACGTCCATAGTGGACTTAGTACTGCACTGAGTAAAATGCTCAAAAGCCAGTACTTCATAACAGCTTATAAGATTGAAAAACAAATGGCAAAGGCAGACTGCGGCCTACTATATTCATTCTATAATATTATCCTTTTATCTGCTTAACCATGTGCAGAATGACCCTTAACACCTATTACACAAATTATTTCAGCTTGTTGAAGATATCCTATGCACCCACATGATGGTAGCACACATAACTGTAACAAGGTGCTGGCACAGGATCCTCCCCTTTTCCCTCTAAAGGTCATGTGGGGTCAGCAACAAAGTTATCAAACCAGCCTTATTCCTTGGCCCAATCACATTCACAGCATTCCCCCACACCAGATCCTCAGCAGAAAAGACGTAATCAACAAATCAACAAGTTCCCTGGAGACTGCCTGCCTTAGGAAGGGATATTCACCCACAACATAGGTATAGGCCCCAACCTTTAGGTTCAGCCCATTTCTTTGTGAAAGAAAGTCTTAGACCAAGATACTCCTTTGAGGACAGAGGGAACATTTAGAGGCCCAATCAACATTATGGAGAAAAATATGCAACTGAGCACACATCACAAGGCTCACCTCATCCTTGAACTTCTAAATATATAAAGGGATAGACTCCACTCCAAATATCCACTCCTTCCTGCAGCTCAAGGAAGACAAAATGTAATGAAGGGGAAAGCTTACATCAATGTAATAAAAAATGCATAGGAGAATTTTAGGAATAACTTTATCCAAAATGCTTCATTTGACTAATTGGAAACGGGTTTTTCCATATGCGAAAGCTTGCATTGTTGGCAAAATTTGACCCTGCCATTTTGATACAGCAATGATCATTACAACAAATGCTGCAAGGATGACTATCAATGATGATGAAATTATCTTGCATAGATCTGGCAAATGACTTTCTGGTTACATCCATTTTTTGGAAGTGTCAAACAGAGGCAATGTAATTAACATTACAAAAATATCTCAGCTCTGTCATACAATTTTCTAGGTCTGACAATTACCAATCTGGGATGTGGTTCAACCCCTGAATTTAAGCAAAAAGTCACTTGAGTAGGATATTGAAAGACCATAAAAGCCTTATCATCAACCCTGGGCCTATTGAATTATGCTGAAGCTTTCATACCTGACTATGCTCAATTGTGAAAAACATTAAATGACAGATGTAAACCAGAGAAATGCAAAACATTTCTTTAGACCGTGGAAGATTTTGAGGCTCTAGAGAAACTGATGAATGCAGTTCAGCAAGCAATATACCTTCAGATAAGAGACCTAACAAAATCTCCTGTTCTGCGAATTTGTTTCTCCAAAAAACCCTGTAGCCATCTGCTATAACCTGGGGGAAGAAACACAAGCCACCCTGCACTATGCTTCATATAATTTCATCCTAACAGTACAGAAGTTTACTGCCTTAGAACAATGTCTTACTGTGGTATTGCATACACTACAAGGAGACAAACTGAATATTATATAAACAGAATTTGCAGCTTTGAAAAATGATAGTAAGTTACCAACAAGTGAACAGAGAGCTACAATAACTAGATATGGGAAATGGCAAATACATTTACAAGATGACTCCTTAAAATGGGAATATGTTCCTGAGAGCTATGACTTATAGTCTTTACTTTTCATGGAAGATGCAGAACCATCTTCTCCATGACCCAAGATAGTAGGACATCCTTCACAGCAGTACTCTCAATTATGGTACTCTGATGGATCAGCAATGAAAATCCAGTATGATCAATCCATTCAGTTATAATCCTTGCTTTAGACGATAAAAGGAATTTTTTTATTGGAGACTGCATTTGAACCACAGTTTGCAAGCACATCCTTTAGGGAATCGTACAACTCAATTTGCAGAGTCTAAGGCCCTAGATTTATGTCTAAAAATAAGTAAATACAACAGGCAACACACATCAAAGTTGCTGGTGAACACAGCAGGCCAGGCAGCATCTCTAGGAAGAGGTACAGTCAACGTTTTGGGCCGAGACCCTTCGTCAGGACAACAGACTCAGTCTTCATATGTCCTGACTCTAATTATTTTAGGAATGCAGTAGAAAGAGATTTACCCATCTGGTCAACTACTGGATGGAGAACCCACAGAGGTCAACTACTTTCACATTGTCCTCATGGAAAGATATTTAAGAATTATGATTGACTTGACAATTAGTACAAGTGGTACACATCCCACTACATACTAAAGACCTGTTACCCAGCTATGCTAATAGTTCAGCTGATGAACAAGTAATAAACGAGCAAAACAAGCCACTGGGATGGACCTAAAGAAGGGCAGTAACAAATAAAATGAAATCATAATCCTTAAGTTTTAGGAATTCTCATAGATACTAATAAATCTGATTCAAAAGGATTTACAATGCGGTACCAGTATGAAGCTGATAGTGAAAATAAGGTTTGGGTATGTTGCCCTAAAACCGGAAAGAAGCAAAAAATTCAAGAAGCCTACCAAGAATTTGGGCACAATCATGGTGGCGGACAAACCACTCAAGCAAAATTAGCCATGTCGCAGTGATTGTAAGCAATTCATTGCAAATAGTAAAGAATTTCTGGACCATAATAAAGGAGTAGTCAACAAAACCAACTGTGCCAATGCAGGTGTGGAAATTGATTATGTAGGCCTATTTCTGGCATCCCAAGGCAACCAAACTTACCTTAAATCAAATAAGTATATTCTTGTGATAATTGATCTTTGTATGGGATGTAAGTGTTTAGTTGTAGTGAGACGCAACCATCACAGGACTCCAAAACTCCATATTTGCACATGCTGACAGCCCCACCTGCACACATGCCAACAGAGGTCTTCCTTCATTGGTAAAGTCTTTTAAACCATGTGTGAACAAAAAGGCATAAAGTGGATACAGCACTCCATTCCAACTGCAATCGGATGGCATGGTGGAAAGAAGAAATCAAGAGATTAAGGAGGCCTGGTAAAATTGATCTGCTCTAGAGGCAAAGTAGGGCACATGTGCCCCTGAAGTGCAACTGTTAGCTAGTAGAATGCCAATTTCAAAACCAGGCATACACAAGAATGATACACCTTTATTCTTATTGTACAATGTCTACATAAATACACTCTTAATCGGTAACTCAGGCCAACCATTGCATATACCCAATACAACTCTCCTCAAAGAATTGGAAGTGTTTGTGGAAATTCAAGAGAAAGCTAAAGAACCTGACAAGACAGTTGGGAGACCACGAAACGGGGAATGGATCCAAGGAAAGAAATTCCATAAAAATAATTCTGACCCTAGTTTCCATCCTAGCTTCCTTGTCTTGTTACCAACATTATCAATGATAAATCTGTGTTAGCTGGGTTTAGGAGGGGAAACAAGACTGTGAGTAAAACTGTCTTCAGAGAGGAGATCAAACCTGCCCCAACAGAACTTATTCCTCCGGTTGGAGTAGAATTCTTATATTAGACCAGTATATAGGTCCATCACAGAACCCCTATATCCCGACAGGTGGAGGGGGGTGAGATGTATTGAAAAGATAAAACATAAGTTTAGATCTGCGAAGCAATGAAAAATTTCCAGTTGACTTGAGGAAGACATCATTGATTCATTACAGGTATAATACATCCAGAATGCACAGTTGTTTTGAAAGTGAGACAGACTCAAACTCCAGGAAGAGTCCTGACGAAGGGTCTCGGCCTGAAACATCAACTGCACCTCTTCCTAGAGATGCTGCCTGGCCTGCTGCGTTCACCAGCAACTTTTATGTGTGTTCCAGGAAGAGATGTTGCTTTCACTGTTTTATTTTTAATATTTGTGCTATAATAACATTGTTCTGTGTTGCCTTACTTACCATTTGCTTTTCTGCAGATAAAGTCACATTTACTATGGAAATTGTTTCTTTTGGCTCGGACACCCCTAAAGCCTAATGACTCAGAGAATATTTTTTAAGAGCATCTATGAACAAGGATGATTCTAATTGAACTATCACAAAATGCCCCTTACCTTCTTGTCATATATGAGCGAATACACTGGAAACCTTAATTCTTGCCTCCAGCAAAGTGATTGTTCCTGCCCACTTAAACATTCACTCTGAGAGCATGGCAGATGAAATTGAACATAGATGGGAAGGCAAAGAATCACTTGCAGAAATGAGTAACACCCTAACAGAACTGAAAGATTCCCGTCCTGATATTGAAGGTAAATTAATATAAGAATCCCTTGACCTGGATCCCTCTACACTTACAAAAAAGTACAGCCACAGTTATGTCATTGAGTGGTCCTACTCATGGGAACATGACATTGAAATCATTAGACTAAAACATGGTAAAAAAATGATTTTTAATTGAAAATTTCTTATTGTACTTTCCCTTTATAGCCAACAAGCACATAAACATGCCCACATCTCCAATTATGGCTACAATTCCACTCCATTGTTAAATGTCAAGGTAACATGACAATTTTCTGCATCTCTGGGTTATGTTCTAAATGGTTCAAAGTGAAGCTCCTGATCCAGGTTTTTTATATGGAAGGATGCACTGAAGCAGAAGCTAAGACGAAGTGAGAATGTTTTCCTCCTTGGTCATCTGAAATTGATAAATCCAATAAGCTCTTTAAATTCAGTTCTATAGACTATTGTATCTACCCAGAATTCCTATATGCCCTTCATCAAACAGTCATGAATATTTCATGTTGTGGTGCGAGTAATACCTTACAACAACAATTAGATCAGAATTATTGGTGCCCTTACAAATTCAATTATATTTCAGAGAGACTTCGACTATAGTTGAAAAATGGGGACATAAGCCTACGGCAAATTTTATTGTGGGAGACTAATTGATAATAATAGATGTTGGGGTTACACAGATAACATTACTTCCTAAATAGAGAATGTTACATACACAGACAAGCTTTCAATTATTGTTGTGTATTCAGTCACATTTGTTATTATCAACAGGCAGAGAGAGAGAAAAAAACAATTCGGCCTTAAAAATTTTTCATGATTTTAACAAAAAATATTAGAGTAAATCTGCCTGTACAACCATGTCTTGACAGTGATCACTCTCACAATAGCACTGATGTGATGCCTCAGTTCACTCAGAAGGTGGAACATTCTAATGACAAAAGTTATTCAGACATACTGTGATCAGGGGATCACTTATTTTTTTAAAGTTTATAAAAGAAATGACTCTTGGAGGAATCTGATGATTTAATCTGTAATGGTTACTTGAAAAACAAACCAGACCACTGAGAGACTGAGTGAGGGATTCGACACCTTATGACATGCTTAAAAATAACTGAGTTCCAAGTTGAAAGAAGTACATTCTTCTCTGATTGTTCATCAGCAAAGATGAACAATCAAAATTAGCAAAATTAGTGTAGCAATAGTGAAATTGATGATATTAATGATATAAGCAAAATAACGTTAATTGAAGTGAGCGGTCAACAAAAAATATCCAAACCATGCTCAGTTTCTATCTCTAACTAAATTAACAAGGACAAAGGGTGAATACATAACTATACTCATTTCCTTCTACCATTCCCCAAATCACATGACCAATTAACGTAACCCATAATAAAAATGCACAACACAAAATACAATACAGACAGAAAAAAATAAATGGCTCTTACATAATCTGTGGTGCATACCTCAAGATAGAAATACATGTCCAGTTTTAAGGAATGACTTATGATGGATGTAACAATGAATGTTCGAGAAGATCTTGATATTCATTAACAATGCCAAGAAGAAACTCAGTCAAATTAAAAGAATATTTCCCTATTCATTACAAGAGTAACTGAAATGACACAATCAGAAGAGTGAGGTACATCCTTTCACAAGTTTTCTTTGCATACTAAGCCTCTTACTAGCTTAACATTCTAGCTAAGACAATAGTTGTTTCACATTTTGCTTCCACAGTAGCAAATACAGTTTCGGGGTGGATTGGCATTATTTTAAATTGGATTACAGATTTTTTTTTGCTGTTTTCCGATGGATAACTCCCTTAGCTATTGGACTTATTGTTTTTGCAGTGCTCTTTTTGTTGAAGCATGAAGTTTGATGACTTCTGCTTTTTGTATAATGGCTCCACTCCCAAGATTTGGTTAACACTCATACTAACCAACACTACCATTGGTTATCTCCCGTATAACTGGCCTCATACTCTACCTCTTCCTCTGGTTTGTCCTCAACCATGGAAGAGTGAAGAACGGGGATGGCCCTGATCATGTTACCCTTGCTCCTCTCCTTTTCCTAGTCCTGATCACTAACATTGCATACGGATATGCACGTTCCTTGACTCCTCTTGAAGGGGGTTGGGATCATGAATAATTGGTCTAAAAACACAATCCCACTGAAAGATGAATTAATAAACATTATTTTTACTTGCTGTTACGTACCCCGTAACTGGGTTGCCAAACCAGCAGAAATGGATCACTCAGTTGGAGTCTGGATTACTAGAACTAAGAAAGTTTTATTAAAGAAACAAGCAACACAGTACTCTAATCAAACGGATAATAAATGCAACAGTTCAGCAATGATAAACACACACGTACACAGAATTAAGATAACAGGATCAATCAAGCTCTACCGTCGTCTGGGGTAAGTGATCAGTTTCAAAGTGACTCAAAGTTCAGTTCAATTGAATTCAGTTCAGTTCGCAGTAATCACTGCCATGGGAGATGGACGGTGGGGGTGAAGCACCTTCAATTACTCCAAAAGACTGAGGTTTGGTAAAATACTGAAAGGCTTTTATTCGCTGTACAATATGACCTCCACAGTGAGTGTCTGCCCCCGGACCGAGGGAGAGGGGCAAGGCGAACACCTTTATACAGGACTCTGTGGGAGGAGCCACAGGGGCAGTCAGAGGAGCCACAGGGGCAGTCAGCAGAGGGGTGTGTCCAGACAGGTAACCGAGTTACAACATATATACATGGTTTACCACATTCACCCCTCCTTTTTTTAAGAAGAGTCCCGCGGGGTGAAGTGACTGACAATATTTACAAGAAGTATATTTACAGGTTAAGTCTATCAGGCGGTCGAGTCCGTTGCTGTGATCTACGTAGCACCGGCGATGGCGGTTGTGCTGGCTCCGGCCTGACTTCAGGTGCCAGCATGTTAGGCGTCGGTAATCCCTCGTGCGTGTGCGTCGCGCCCGGTATGGGAGTGTCGCGTGGTGTCTGTATAGGGTTTGAGGTGCACGGTGTCTTGTAGGTACATACATTGGTGGGTACGGGGTCAATAGTCACCACGGAGTGTTCAGGGTAGGGGCCTGGAGCTCCTGCGGGCGCCAGGTCGCGGATGGAGACCGTGTCCTCCCGCCCATCAGGTAAAACCACGTAGGCATACTGGGGGTTTGCATGAAGTAAGTGAACCCTCTCGACCATCGGGGAGTATTTATTGCTCCTCGCATGTTTCCGAAGCAGCACTGGCCCCGGGGACGTCAGCCAAGTTGGTAGGGTGGTTCCAGTGGTCGATTTTCTGGGAAAAGAAAAGAGCCGCTCATGAGGGCTGGCATTGGTGGCTGTGCATAACAGGGAGCGGATGGAGTGGAGTGCCTCGGGAAGGATCTCCTGCCAGCGGGAGACCAGCAGTCCCTTTGACCTGAGGGCTAAGAGTGTGGCTTTCCACACTGTGCCATTCTCCTTCTCTACCTGTCCATTCCCCTGGGGATTATAGCTCGTGGTCCTACTGGTTGCAATCCCCCTAGCCAGTAGATACTGGCGCAGCTCGTCACTCATAAACGAGGGCCCTCTGTCACTGTGGATATAGCATGGGTATCCGAACAGAGTGAAGAGCTTGCGCAGGGCTTTTATAACTGACGTGGTAGTGGTGTTGGGGCAGGGGATGGCGAAGGGGAACCGCGAGTACTCGTCAATTACGTTAAGAAAGTACACATTGCGGTTGGTGGAGGGAAGGGGGCCCTTAAAGTCAACACTCAGTCGCTCAAAGGGGCGGGTGGCCTTGATGAGTGGTGCCTTTTCGGGTCGGTAGAAGTGCAGTTTGCACTCTGCGCAGACTTGGTAGTCCCTGGTCATCATCCTGATCTCCTCAAGGGAGTAAGGCAGGTTCCGGGCTTTCACGAAGTGGAAAACCCGGGTGGCTCCCGGGTGGCAAAGGTCTACATGTAGGGCATATAGCCGGTCGATCTGCGCGCTGGCGCATGTTCTCCGGGATAGGGCATCGGAGGGCTCGTTGAGCTTCCCAGGCCTGTACATGATGTCATAGTTGTAGGTGGAGAGTTCGATTCTCCACCTCAGAATTTTATCATTTTTGATTTTGCTCCGCTGCTGATTATTAAACATGAACGCGACTGAGCACTGGTCAGTTAGCAGGGTGAACCTTTTGCCGGCAAGATAGTGCCTCCAGTGCCTTATAGCTTCCACTATGGCCTGGGCCTCTTTCTCTACCGCAGAGTGCCGAATTTCAGGGCCTTAAAGGGTACGGGAGAAGAACGCCACTGGTCTTCCTGCCTGGTTGAGGGTAGCAGCCAGTGCAAAATCGGAGGTGTCACTCTCTACTTGGAAGGGAATGGCCTCATCCACCGCATGCATTGCTGCTTTGGCAATGTCCCCTTTTATGCGGTTGAAGGCCGTGTGGACCTCGGCAGAGAGGGGGAATGTGGTGGACTTGACCAGGGGGCGGGCCTTGTCTGCATAGTTAGAGACCCATTGTGCATAATATGAAAAGAAGCCCAGGCACCTTTTGAGGGCTCTGAGGGTATTGGGAAGAGGGAGTTCCAACAAGGGGTGCATACGGTCGGGGTCAGGGCCAATGACTCTATTCTCCACGACACACCCAAGGATAGCAAATCGGGTGGTCCCAAATACACACTTGTCCTTGTTATAGGTGAGGTTGAAAGATTTGGCTGCTTGGAGAAATTTTTGGAAGTTGTTGTCGTGATCCTGCTGGTCGTGACCTCAGATGGTGATGTTATCTAGATATGGGAACGTGGCCTTCAGTTGGCACTGGTCCACCATCTGGTCCATTGCCCTCTGGAAGACAGATACACCATTCGTGACACCAAAGGGGACTCACAGGAATTGATAAAGCCTGCCGTCCGCCTCGAAGGCAGTGTAAGGGCGGTCCTCCCGGCGGATGGGGAGCTGATAGTAAGCGGATTTTGGGTCTATGGCCGAGTACACCTTGTACTGTGCTATCTGATTGACCATATCCGCGATGCGGGGTAGAGGGTTCGCGTCGAGCTGCGTGAACCTATTGATGGCCTGGCTATAGTCCACGACCATCTTATTCTTCTCCCCGTTCCGAACAACCACCACTTGCGCCCTCCAAGGACTTGTGCTTGCCTCAGTGACCCCCTCCCTGAGCAGCCGCTGCACCTCCGACTTAATGAAAGCTTTGTCCCCCGCGCTGTACCTCCTGCTTTTAGTTGCCACGGGTTTACAGTTGGGGCCAGGTTGGCGAACAGCGGTGGGGGAGGGATCCTGAGGGTGGAGAGGCCGCAAGTGGTGTCGGTAGTGCAGCAGTTAGCATGGTGTTGGGTGGGATGTGCGGGTCGGTGTGTGTGTGTGTTCAGTAGCGGGGTACGTGACACATCTCTACAAAACAGGGGATTTATGACAGTAATTGGCGGGAGGGGCCCATCATACTTCATTGTCATGCTTTTCAGGTGGCTCTGGAAGTCCAACCCCAACAGCACAGGGGCACACAGTTGAGACAAGACCAGTAACTTAAAGTCCCGATATTCTGTGCCCTGCGCCACTAGCATGGTTACACAACCCCCCCGGATGTCTGTTGTATGCGACCCGGAGGCCATGGTGACCCTCTGACTTACCGGCCGTATCTTGAGTCCACAATGCTGCACCGTGGCCGGGTGGATAAAACTCTCCGTGCTGCCTGTGTCAAACAGGCAGCTTGTCCTGTGCCCTTCCACCAGGATGTCCATCATTGACCTTGAGAGCTGTTGGGGAGCGCTTTGGTCAAGGGTCACGGAAGCCAGGGTGGGGTCGCTGTCTTGGTCCAGCGCGGTGGGGTGGCCCGTGAGCACCCATTGGTCGTAGGCGGTGGGAGGTGGCGCTGACCAAGATGGCCACCCCCATGTCTCGCACGTGGTGGCGGCGTGCAGGGAAGATGGCGGCCCCCATGTCTCGCATGCGGCGCTGCTCGATCCCGCTCATGGTTTTGACTTACAGACCTTGGCGAAGTGGCCCTTCTTTCCGCAGCTGGGACAGGTAGCTTGTCGGTCCGCGCAGCGTTTCCGGGGGTGCTTCTCCAGTCTGCAGAAGTAGCACTTCGCGGACTCACAACTGGCGGCAGCCGAGGTCGATTTGCCGGCGGGTTGCCGGGTCTGCAGCGCCCACAAGGCCATCGGGGGATCGCGTGCCTGGAGAGCCTCGGAGTTATGCAGAGCGGCCTCCAATGTATCAGCCAACTCGATCGCCGAATTTAGGGTAAGATCGGCTTTTTCCAGCAGCCGCTGGCGCATGTACACTGACCTGGTCCCCGTAACGAAGGCGTCTCTCACTAGGAGTTCTGCATGCTGCGCCGCCGTCAGCTCCTGGCAATTGCAGGCTCACACAAGTGTCTGTAGGGCCCGGACAAACTCAGCACTCGATTCCCCAGGCCGCTGTTGCCGTGTCGCTAAGCGATGCTGAGCATAGATGCTGTTTATCGGCCGCAGGTATTGTCTTTTGAGTGCATTCATCGCGCCGTCGTAGTTTGGCTGGTCTCTGATCAGCGAATAAAATTGAAGCACCTTCAATTACTCCAAAAGACTGAGGTTTGGTAAAATACTGAAAGGCATTTATTCGCTGTACAATACGACCTCCACAGTGAGTGTCTGCCCCGGACTGAGGGGGAGGGGCAAGGCGAACACCTTTATACAGGACTCTGTGGGAGGAGCCACAGGGGCAGTCAGAGGAGCCACAGGGGCAGTCAGCAGAGGTGTGTGTCCAGACAGGTAACAGAGTTACAACATATGTACATGGTTTACCACAGGGGGGAAGGAGATAGAGAGCAAAACGAATGAATATTCAAACGGCTTCCACACAGACCTTCAATATTCTTCGCAGTCAGCTTTCGGGCAAGCCCTTTGTAATGTCACCGACCGTGACCCCTCCGTTTCCAGATACGATCGTTTCTCTGCGGTGATCCTGGCACCCAGGCAAGGGCGGACACACACCAGGTTCCCGCCGATCGTGCCTTTCCACCTTGTGCGTCTATGGCTTGGTCCCGCGACCAGCCTTCCAAAACTTCCCACCGACTTATGGGAGGCGCACCGCTTCCAGGGTCTCGTTACCTCGTGGTGTCGTGTGTGTCTTGCCTTAGCGAACCTGTCCCTTTTTATCCCCCTGCTGGGGTATTGCCTGTCCATCGCTTCAAACAGTTCAGGGTTCAAAGGGGGAGCCGATCTTGACAGCTCTCCTTCCGTTAAACTCTCCCGTCCCTTCATTAACATCTCCAAATGCCGCTCCATTGTTTTCCTTATCTCTCTTTCTCCTGAAGACAGGTGGCAGACCAACTGCTGATCCCACTGGTGCCAGCACAGGCCTGCTAACATCTTAATCTATGTGTATTCTCGTCACATTGCCTACTTGGATGTTGCATACTTACTTTTTAACATGGGTAACTTGTTATATATATGGTTCTGAAGATTTCATATAATATACTTGGTCAATGTGTTATTCATTGCTATTAATGGTATTATACTATCATGGTTTACATCTTTGACTTTAAAACCATCTAATTTACTAGATTTTATGTGTTCTGTTATACAATGGTGGAAGACTTACCAGGAGGAGAAAGATAGCTACCCCCGAGGAATGCGCTAAAGAATACCCCTGATAACTTTTTACCTATTCTGCTGTGGTTCCTTTGGAAATAGAGATAAAATCCTGGAACCTCCGAGGTCTACAATGTGTTAGATTGTTACAAGGTAGAACTAATTGAATATGTTTTATTTACTATCTGAGTATAAGTATATATTGCATATGTGGCATTTCTACAATGTAACAAGTAGGACTGCTAAGTCTACTAATACTTCCATTCATGTTATACTTCATGTTACAAGAATAATTTGTATATTTGGTTGATAACATCTCATGGTTTGATAGAACAGACTGGATAGCCGTTGATCAGTTAATGTTTTCTGGGAAAACACAAAAGATTTCAGTTAGGTCCAATCCTTAACAAAGGAATAAGTAAAGACCTGAACAATTATACACAGAGTTCAGTATCATGGATGTAGGAAGAAATCTATGCAGATGGTGTGGGTGGTATTAGAGTGTTAAGCTGCAGCATACCAGTGGGTGGTATCGGAGGGATATACCAACTCTGATGCTGTGACATTTTCTTTTGGGAGCTTAGAATTAGAGGTATAGACAGAATTCTCACCAGGAGAAATGTACTCTTCCTTACTCTTGTAAATGTTTGATTTTTAAAAAATCTATATTGTTATATTGTGAAATCATGAAACGGATGGTTATAATTTTTGATAATTAAAATGTGAGATTACTAACCTTTAGGCAAAAGAAGACAGAAATACACGATCAGTAACTTGTTTACAAGATCTGTTTTCAGGAAACCTGAGTAAAGTTGGTCAGAACATCGAAAGCAATGTGAACAGCCCTGGGAAAGAAACCAACTATCTTCAGTTTACTGAGAGACGTTGCCAGCAGGCCTGATGAACTAATGGTGACAGACACAGTGATTCAAATTTGCACCAAAGTAATGGCAGGAACTGATTGTGGGGAAGAAGATTTTAAAGATGGACTAGTATGGACATTGATGTGCAGTAGCGAGTTTATGGGAAATTATAATGGTGATATTCCTTTGAGAGTTAAGAATGTGTGAAGCTGAGAATAAGGAAATGAATACTCTAAAAAGAAAGTCAAATGGAAACCCTTACATTGGTAAGTACTCAATCAGTGCTTTTGAGCATCAGATCACAGAGAGTGAAGAGAGCCTTTTCTAACACTAGAATGATTAGAGGAGTAATAAACTGTTCCCAAGAGGACCCTTGATTTCAGAGCCGATACTGGTAGGAAGAAGCTGGGTTAGAAATCTTTACTTAGCAAGAGGCGGGTGTGATAGGTATTCACCTATATCTCATGTTTGCTAAGCTTGCTTTCTAAATAGCAGCTGCCATTTGAAAGGTCACAAACAATTGTAAATAAACTTTCAACTACACTGCTTTGTTTAACTTCTGGTCATACATGGAAGTCATTCTTCAGATCTTAAAATGTGTATGGAAAGCAGCTTGAAGTTAAAAAGACACTCTTTATGGAAAACCTTTGTAAATAGCATCTGTATTTTGAAGATGATTTATCAGTAAGAAGACGCTACATCTGCTTTATTATTGCTCGAGAGTAGTATATAAGACAATGGGTCTTTTGAGTTGGTTCAAACAGACAAACTGACTCTTAAGTTGCATAGTTCAAAGCAGCTTGTGGAACAGATGGATAATATCATTTAGCAAATCAATAACTGATATATTTACAGTTGGAAGAGTTTTATGAGCTCAGAAATTGGCTTTACAGCATTAATGGTAGCTAGCTAAGATCGATGTCTCCAAAAAATGTGTTTAGAACATTTTGCATTAAAAAGATATCTGAGGAAATATCACACACTTGTGATCAGCTGGCTGTACATCTACTCCCTGAGTATAGGCAGAGACTGAAGACTGCAGCACTAGAAGTGAGGACCAAGAAAGTATGGACAAGAGAAGCACAGGAGTGCTTACAAGACTGCTTTGAATTGGTGGACTGGTCTGTATTCAGGAACTCATCTTCGAATCTGGATGAGTAAGCTGCAGTTGTTACCACTTCATTAAAACCTGTGTGGATGAGTGTGTGCCTACAAAGACTTGCTGTACATTCTCACTCCAAAAGCTGTGGATGAACCAGGAGGTACGTCTTCGGCTGAAGGCTAGATCTGTGGCATTCAAGTCTGTCAACCCAGGTCTGTACCAGAAAACCAGGTATGATTTGCAGAGGGCTATTTTAAGGGCGAAGAGACAATTTCGAACAAGGTTGGAGGCAACCTCGGACGTACGGCAATTCTGGCAGGGTTTGCAAGACATTACTTCTTACAAAGCGAAACCCATAGCATAAATGGCATGATGCATCACTACCAGATGAATTCAATACCTTCTATGCCCGCTTTGCAAGGAAGAATATAACTACAGCTGTGAAGATCCCCGGAGTACCTGGTGCTCCTGTTATCTCTGTCTCAGAGGCTAATGTTAGGCTGTCTTTAAAGAGGATGAACCATCGCAAGGTGGAAGGTCCCAGTGGAGTACCTGATAAGACTCTGAAAACTTGTACCAACAAACTGGCGGGAGTATTCAAGGACATTTTTAATCTCTCACTGCTACAGGCATAAGTTCTCACTTGCTTCAAAAAGGCAACAATTATACCAGTGCCTAAGAGGAATAATGTGAGCTGCCTTAATAACTATTGCCTGGTAGCACTCACATTGACAGTGATGAAATGCTTTGAGAGGTTGGTCATGACCAGACTGAACTCCTGCCTCAGCAAGGACCTGGACCCATTGCAATTTGCCTATTGCCACAATAGGTCAATGGCAGACACAATCTCCATGGCTGTTCACATGGTCTTAAGCCATCTGGATAATACAAACACTTATGTCAGGATGCTGTTCGTCGACTATAGCCCAGCATTTAACACCATCATTCCCATAATCCTGATTGAGAAGTTACAGAACCTGGGCCTCTGTACCTCCCTCTGTAATTGGATCCTCGACTTCCTAACTGGAAGACCACCATCTGTGCGGATTGCTGATAATATCTCCTCCTCGCTGACAATCAGCACTGGTGCAGCTCAAGGGTGTGTGATTAGCCCACTGCTCTACTCTCAATAAATTTGCTGATGATACCACCATTGTTGATCGAATCTCAGGTGGTGACGAGAGGGCATACAGGAGCGAGATATGCCAACTAATGGAGTGATGTCGAAGCAACGACCTTGCACCCAATGTCAGTAAGACAAAAGAGCTGATTGTGAACTTCAGGAAGGGAAAGATGAAGGAACACATACCAATCCTCATAGAGGGATCAGAAGTGGAGAGAGTGAGCAGTTTCAAGTTCCTGGGTGTCAAGATCTCTAAGTATCTAACCTGGTCCCAACATATCAATGCAGTTATAAAGAAGGCAAGACAATGTCTATACTTCATTAGGAGTTTGAAAAGATTTGGTATGACAACAAATCACTCAAAACCTTCTATAGATGTGCAGTGGAGAGCATTCTGATAGGCTGCATCACTGTCTGTATGGGGTTGAGGTGGGGCTACTGCACAGGACCGAAAGAAGCTGCAGAAGGTTGTAAATTTAGTCGGCTCCACCTTGCGTAATAGCATACAAAGTACTCAAGACAGCTTCATGGAGCAGTGTCTCAGAAAGGCAGTATCTATTATTAAGGACCTCCAGCAGCCAGGGCATGCCCTTTTCTCACTGTTACCATCAGGTAGGAGAGACAGAATCTGAAAACAGAACACTCAGCAATTCAGGAGCAGCTTCTTCCCCTCTGCCATCCGATTCCTAAATGGACATTGAACCCGTGAACCCTACCTCATTTTTAAAATATATATTATTACTGCTTTTTGCACGATTTTTAATCTATTCAATACTTATACTGTAATTTTAACGCAAACAACAGGAATTCTGCAGATGCTGGAAATTCAAGCAACACACATAAAAGTTGCTGGTGAACGCAGCAGATGAAGGGTCTCGGCCTGAAACGTCGACTGCACCTCTTCCTAGAGATGCTGCCTGGCCTGCTGCGTTCACCAGCAACTTTTATGTGTGTTGCTTATACTGTAATTGATTGATTTATTTATTTATTTATTATTATTCTTTTTTTCCTCTTTTACGAGGGGTGATTGATAAGTTCATGGCCTAAGGTAGAAGGAGCCAATTTTAGAAAACCTAGCACATTTATTTTTCCTACATTTACACACTTAGTCCAGCAGTCGTGGAGCATACGGATTCCTTCTTTGCAGAGTCGGCGTCTTGGACCTCCAGAAAGTGGTCCACAGCAGGGGTAATTGATAAGTTCGTGGCCTAAGGTAGAAGGAGGTGAGGAGAAACTTCAAACTTTCTGCATTATCACTCAAAGTGTTGAACTGCACATGCATGTAAGGAGAGCCATATAACTCATCTCTTTCTACTTTAGGCCACAAACTTATCAATCACCCCTGCTGTGGACCACCTGGAGGTCCAAGACGCTCTCGTTACATGCACGTGCAGTTCAACTCTTTGAGTGATAATGCAGAAAGTTTGAAGTTAATAACCCATGTCCTTCTACCTTAGGCCACGAACTTATCATTCACCCCTCGTATATTATGTATTGCATTGAACCGCTGCTGCTAAGTTAACAAATTTCACAACACTTGCCCATGATAATAAACCTGATTCTGATGTCATCCAAATGGGTAGAAAAGGTATAAATGTAGAGAAAAGCTGAGTATTATTAGAAATGGGGTAAAGAACATCCCAAAACATGGAAGAATCCATTCCTCCAGCTTCAGGTTCTGTAACGGACAACTTGTTTGCATGCATCTTTGGTATGTATTTTTAGCTTATAGAATTGTACATGTGTTTCAGAAATCCTTTATCCTTTCCACATTATGCTTTATCCTTTGAGTTTGAGAAATCCTTTCTGCTTTGGAAATGGTGTTTTTTTTAAGAAATAATTTGTAATTGGGGAATGTTTAAGATAGAAATCGTCTGTGAGTTTTAAGTGTGTTTTAAGAGGGTTGTTTGGATTTAATCCTGTACCTCTGTAAATAAATGAGCTGTATTTTAAACTACTTTGTTAGCTGGTAGTATCTTCTCCTTGGTAGGGAGAGGGGACCCATCATTCAAATAGTGGGTATCGGCAGCTAAACTCTCCATGGAGAATAAGCAGGGATGTAAACTAGTCTTTGAAGATTGCGTAGTTACATTATAATCCCCATTCTTGAGAGTACTATTGGCTATATATATCCGATAGGGCTTAATATATAAGGAACCATAAATGTGAGTTTAGAACTTGGCAGTCAGTAAATCCAACACTATCACAACCTACACAGAGATTCATCCATTTTTAGTATTCTTCATTTGCCATACACTTATATTTTTTCTTTATCAATTTCTTACTTTCTTCTTGGTTCCAGTAGAAGAAAATTAAATTTCGCTGTCAAGCTTGTCTTGCTGTGTATTACCCAAGGTTTGGTTCATGAGGGTGACAGGTTAAGACGCAGACACTGTCTTTCTTGTGCTAGCTAACAATAGCTAGCAATAGACCATGCCAATAATGAGGTATTGCTCACCTTTGTCCGAGGGTGGTTGGCTAATAGAGGAACTGAATGTGGACCTGTAGTTCTAATTTTGTGTACCGCATGGAAACGTTTGTGAACTGGCTCATACCTAACGAGTGCTTCTTGAAATCGCTGACTAGGTATGTTTAGCTGTTGGCTAATAGGTGATCATAGAGAGCCAAAATTTACTGTATAAATTTAAGATGTAACCTGATACTGGCGGAGTCATAAGGCAACTGCTCCCTATGGGCACGTATTAAAGGGTTAATCATACACCGAGGACTGTATCTTTATTTCTGTTTGATAACAGGGTAAATCCTCTTATAGTAAAATACTGTTAAACAGGGTAGATTCTTTGACAGTTCCTAATCTATTATTCTATGAACTTGTTTTCTAGGCTATCCATTCCAACTTAATTTGTTTGATGTGTATGACAATTAATATCACCAAGGATTATTGCAATAAATTTCTTACAAGCCCCACTATTTCCTGATTTATACTTGGTCAATGTGAGTAAATAATGAAAGCCAGAACCCAACCAAGTAAACAAGCCAAATATTTTTATATATCTAGTGAAGACCAAAATCATATAGTTGTTGACTGTTCAGCTGTTAAGTATTCCCCTAGTGCCTTAATCTGTTCTTATAGTTCTGCATTGTGCATCTGCCATGGCTGCAGCTAAGTTGATGGATATTTTGTACCTTATTTAGTAGTAAGAGGATGCAGATGGTTGTGAAACGTAACATCAAGCAGATCCAGGCCTTGATGGTTGCTCTTATTTGGTTTGGCTGATAGAAAGTGAAATGTCAAAAGACAGTGATGAGAGTAAGAAAGCTGCCATCCTGACACTAGACAGCAGATTAATTCTCTGGAAAGCCACCGAATTTCTTTAGGTAAGGACATCGGCAGTCTTGGTAATGTGAGTGTTGCGATACCTTCACAACTATTATTTCTGTAACAAGGTTACAGACTTTGATCTGCATGATTCACTGCCATGACTACACTACCCGGTTGTTGAGAGAATGAAAGGCTTTTTGTACATTGAATTGACATAAGGAGCTTGCAGTTAATGGAATTCTTTAATATGGGGAAAACTTCAATCCTTACTAAGTCCCATATTCACTTTAGTTTCTGTCGTCTTAAATGAGGAAAGGAATACAACCAGCTCTCTTGTAATAGACAGATTCAGGGCCATCCTATATTCAACTTTGATGCCAACATCCTAAAACATTTGTGTTTTCAGCTTGACAGGATAACCATTCATTACCACAGCGACCTTGATAGCCACTGGCAGTGTGAACCTCTGCCTGCTCCAAATTTGCGCCAAATTCCAGTCAGGATGACTTTGCAGATGTCACGGGTTGCTTGCTGCAGAAATTCAAACTGGAGAATTATTTTTTGCATACCCTAGATTACATGCTTCTTCTGTGCTTTCATGTCTTGCATTTTGTAGGTACTCCCTGAAGCAACAGGGAGCTTGGACAAGATGGGAGAATGCGGTTGAGAGGAAAGTGACCTGGGCTGATCTTTGGAAAGCCGAACCACACCGCATCCAATTTCTCATCCAGGCAGTGTACGATGTGCTTCCAAGTCCATCAAACCTGCACACGTGGGGCAAGGCAGAGTCATCTGCGTGCCCACTGTGCTCCAAGCGAGGAATCCTGGAGCACATCCTCAGCGGCTGCGCAAGGGCACTTGGTGAGGGACGGTACAGGTGGAGGCATAATCAAGTCCTGAAGACCATCGCTGAAGCTGTCAGCGCAGGAGTTGAGTGGGCGAAGCGATCCCGACCCTCCAATCAGACCATTGCCTTTGTCAGAGCTGGGAGCAGTCAATACCTGCCAAAAGAACATCTGCAGGCATTCTGACCTCTGCAAGGGACTGGCAGCTGTTGGTGGACATCGAAGGGCAGCTGAAGTTCCCCAGCCATATCGCAGCCACCACCCTGCGACCAGGCATTGTCCTAGTCTCTGAGTCGACTAAGCAAGTGGTACTGCTGGAGCTGACAGTCCCATGGGAAGATAGCTTGGAGGAGGCCTTTGAAAGGAAGCTCTCCAAGTAGGCTGGACTGGTCAGCAACTGTCAGCAGGCTGGATGGAGAGCGAGGTGTCTCCCAGTGGAGGTTGGTTGTAGTGGATTCCTAGCCCGTTCTTTAGTAAGAGCCTTCAGCATTTTGGGCATCAAGGGAGAGAGGAAGAGGAGAGCCATCCGCAGTACCACCGATGCGGCAGAGAGGGCCTCAAGATAGCTGTGGCTCAAAAGAGGGGAGCCATGGAGTCATAAGTAGTTAGCCATCTGGACACAAGCTGGGGTCTGATCAGCCCCGGCTGGGTCACCTGGAGGAGGTTGTATGATGTTGAAAGACCCAAAACACCCGATGATTCCAGGAACATCACTGAAGATGTGTCCAGAAGGATCAATAGATGTATGTACACAGCAGATAGCCACTGGCAATGTCAACCTCTGCCTGCTCCAAATTTGGATATACTTGCGCCAAACTCCAGTCAGGATCTCTTTGCAGATGTCATGGGTTGCTTGCTGCAGAAATTCAAACTGGAGAATTATTTTTTGCATACCCTAGATTACATGCTTCTTCTGTGCTTTCATGTCTTGCATTTTGTAGGTACTCTCATATGCCATTCTGAAACACACTGCTGAAGTTCAGGTACCAATGCTGTAGAAAAAGTTTTTCAATGATCGTAAATAAATTAGTATATAAGTGGTTAAATGGCTGACTCTATTTTCAAGTATTGCAATCTGTTAAAATAAACAATTTAAGATTTTCTTATTCTTCTACCTAAATCTAACAGATTAAGTGATATAAATTCAAGAAAAAAATTAGCTCTGGGAATATCAAAAATTGCAGGTGCTGGAAATCAGAAATATCAACAGAAATGACTAAATACCCTGGGTCAGAATTGCCCTTGTAGATGTAGCTTTATAACCTGTTTTGTTTCTTACTAAACTCATCTTTTCCTACTTTGACACTATGTTTTCTCCCCTGTTCTAATCTATTTTCACCGACGTTTGCAACACATCTGATAGTCCCTGTAAATCTAATAGTTTCCAGTTCCCTGGTCCCAACCAACTCATTTTGGCTATAGGTAACTAATCCTAAACATTTAAAAAAAGTTTAACAGCGATCTGTTGCTCCTTTTCCAGTGTCAACCTCCTTCCCCTTGCTGATTTATTTTCTCACACGCCAGAACTTAACTCATTTAACTTAATTCACTTCCTCTCAACCAGAGCTGTTGCAACAGGAACCAGAATGTATGCAAGCTCTGTCTGTTTCTTTGTGTCATGGTTTCCACAACACTTCGGGTCACGTCACATGACTCTTCTGACACATTAATAACTTTATCAGTTCCACTTTCTGTTCTTTTTTTTAGAATCCATTTGCATCAATTTGTGAACATTTTCTAATATCAGCTTTCACATTTAATATTGTTGTTGTTCCTCTCCTCGCCTTGCCACTTCTTTAGCATTTGTCTGTTTTTTACGAGGCGGAGATGCTAGTTCAACACTCAACCCAGCACAGATGGAAAGCGTGCAAGGAGCCGGTCAGATCTGAACCTGGGTCCACCTGCCTCGAAGTCTGGTGTGGAAGCCACCACACCACCAGCCGGCATTTACGTTCAGTGGATCATCCATAATTCCTGCCGATGTAATTCATGATTCAGAATTGGCATCATATTCAGATTGCACTTCTTCAAGTCTAGTTTACTGCATTCATTGCTGATAATGTGACCTCCTTTACTTTGAGGAATCCAAGCATCGATTATGCAACCAAAGATTAGGCATTTAGTCTACAAGAGTGATTCTGAGTTTCCAGTTGTCTGTCACAGTAACTCCTGATTTCTCTTTTGTTATGACATCTCTGCTGTTCTTCCTATACCATTCCAACAATGCTCAGCTAAGGGTGGGGAAGAGCACAACATCTTCTGACTTGGCGCAGTACTGCCTTTGGTACTCAGTGCCAAGTTGAACAACTTCAGATAATCAGTCATTCTATCACGTTTCCAGTATTTACTTCTGTTTCTCCTCCTCTGGTATTTCAGGACAATCAGAAAAGGGCCTGTTACGTACCCCGTAACTGGGTTGCCAAACCAGCAGAAATGGACAACTTAGTTGGAGTCTGGATTACTGGAACTAAGAAAGTTTTATTAAAGAAATAAGCAACACAGTACTCTAATCAAAAGGATATAAATGCAACAGTTTAGCAATGATAAAACACACATGTACACGGAACTATGATAATAGGATCAATCAAGCTCTATCGCAGTCTAGGGGTAAATGATCAGTTTCAGGTGACGCAAAGTTCAGTTCAATTTAGTTCAGTTCAGTTCGCAGTAATCACTGTTGTGCCGTTGGGGTGGGGAGAAGAGAGAGAGCGAAAGCGAATGAATATTCAAAACAGATTCCAAACAGACCTTCGATATTCCTTGCAGTTAGCTTTCGGGCGAGCCCTTTGTAATGTCTTCTGAGGTCACCGACTGTGACCCCTCCATTCCAGATACGATCGTTCTTCTGCGTTGAACCCGGCACCCAGGCAAGGGTGGACACAAACACCAGGTTCCCGCCCGACCGTATCTTCCCACCCTGTGCGTCTATGACTGGTCCCGCGACCAGACCTCCAAAACTCCCACCAACTTGTGGGGGCACACCGCTTCCAGGGTCTCGTTACCTCGTGGTGACGTGTGTCTGTTGCCTTAGCGAACCTATCCCTTTTTATCCCCCTGCTGGGTTATCGCCTGTCCATCAAACTTCAAACAGTTCAGGGTTCAAAGCCACTGGTCTCTGACAATACTCGGAACTGTGTCTCCTTTTCGTTAATCCCTCTCGTCTCTCATTAACATTTCTGAATGTTCCCCCATTGTCCTCTTACCGGCATCAATCTTCTGATAATTTGGTCTGTCGTCACAGGCCATATGCAAGTGTTTGATGCTGCTTCGTATATTTCTCCTGCATTTTGTTGCATAGTGAAGATCACATCCACTGCACCTAGTGGGTGGACTTTGCATTGTAACTCTTAAAGGAACACTTCATCCACTGGGAGAAATGATTAGGAAGCATCCATTAGAAAATAGCTGGAGAACTATATGCAATGATTACAATTGAACTCATTTCCTTTCTTGAAGATAGACTTTATTACAGCAACTCTGAAGACTCCTCATTCTCTACTGCTCCCAGATGTAGATGAGATCACAACCATGCCAGGGGTACATTGTCACCTACGTTGGTACATCATTGTGATCTTCATTTCCTATGGAAGTCTCCTCACAATGAAATGTAAACATTGGCATCATTTTTATTTAATATACAGTTGTGCACATCTGTTTATAAGTAAGAAATTTGTCAACAGGCAAAAACAAAATACATCAAATTTTAGAGGGCTAGACCACACAATTGTGAAGAGGATAAGTATGCTATTTTGATATAAAGTTTTCTGCATTATTTTCAAGCTAATTCACTCAATAGTACAAGAACACAAGATTAGGACTAGATCACAAAGCCCCTCAAGTGTGCATGCCATTAATAATGATCCAATGCTGTTTAAGTTGGCCTCAAATCTCTCAACATTTCTGTACAACCCTCAATTCTTGGATCTTCCAAACATTCACCTATCTCCAACTTAAATATATCTGATGATTTGGCCTCCCCAAATCCCAGGACAGAAAATTCTGAAGATTCGCTACCTGCTGAAGGAGGTAATTCCTTGACAGTCCTGGTTTGAATGAGAATCTCCTTGTTTTGTAGGCACACAGTGCAGCAGCATTACAGAATATTGACTGTGCCCAACCTATCATCACATTATCCATGCAGGTAAATGCCCTTTATCACTTTCTTTATAGGTTTGTCAGGATGATATCTTATCTTGTGCTGAGTGTCAGTAAATTGTATATTAACAAGGCACATAACATTTTAGCCCCTGAAAATACCAGCTCATCTTGGCAGGATTCTGAAAAGAAATTTCAGGGGGGAAATGTGAAACGAGAAAATGAGGAACAATCAGAAATATCAGTAAATAAAGAAAAAAAAAAACAAAGAGAAGGCTGGGGTGTGTGGAATTTAGATGCCTGCGGTCACTATTTTTCAAGGAGAATTGATCTGAGTAGCTTCCTTTTCTCCTGCAATGACATTTACAGTGGCATGTAAAAGTTTGGGCACCCCTGGTCAAAATTTCTGTTACTGTGAATAGCTAAGCGGGTAAAAGATGAACTGATTTCCAAAAGGCATAAAGTTAAAGATGATACATTTCTTTAATATTTTAAGCAAGAAAACTTTTTTTATTTCCATCTTTTATAGTCTCAAAAAAGGAAAAGGGCCCGAAGCAAATGTTTGGGCGCCTTGCATGGCAGTACTTAGTAACACCCCCTTTGGCAAGTATCACAGCTTGTAAATGCTCTTTGTAGCCAGCTAAGAGTCTTTCAATTCTTGTTTGGGGGATTTTCACCCATTCTTCCTTGCAAAAGTCTTCTAGTTCTATAAGATTCTTGGGCTGTCTTGCATGCAGTGCTCTTTTGAGGTCTATCCACAGATTCTCAATGATGTTTAGGTCAGGGGACTGTGAGGGCCATGGCAAAACCTTCAGCTTGCACCTCTTGAGGTAGTCCATTGTGGATTTTGAGGTGAGTTTAGGATCATTATCCTGTTGCAGAAGCCATCCTCTTTTCATCTTTGGCTTTTTTACAGACGGTGTGATGTTTGCTTCCAGAATTTGCTGGTATTTAATTGAATTCATTCTTCCCTCCACCAGTAAATGTTCCCTGTGCCACTGGCTGCAACACAAGCCTAAAACATGATTGATCCACCCCTGTGCTTAACAGTTGGAGAGGGGTTCTTTCATGAAATTCTGCACCCTTTTTTCTCCAAACATACCTTTGCTCATTGCAGCCAAAAAGTTCTATTCAAAAGGTTCAAAGGAACATCTAAACAAGCCTGATGCATTTTGGAAACACGTCCTGTGGACTGATGAAGATAAGATAGAACTTTTTGGCTGCAATGAGCAAAGGTATGTTTGGAGAAAAAAGGGTGCAGAGTTTCATGAAAAGAACCCCTCTCCAACTGTTAAGCACGGGGGTGGATCGATCTTGCTTTGGGCTTGTGTTGCAGCCAGTGGCACAGGGAACATTTACTGGTAGAGGGAAGAATGAATTCAATTAAATATCAGCAAATTCTGGAAGCAAACATCACACGGTCTGTAAAAAAGCTGAAGATGAAAAGAGGATGGCTTCTACAACAGGATAATGAACCTAAACACACCTCAAAATCCACAATGGACTACCTCAAGAGGTGCAAGCTGAAGGTTTTGCCATGGCCTTCTCAGTCCCCTGACCTAAACATCATCAAAAATCTGTGGATAGACCTCAAAAGAGCAGTGCATGCAAGATGGCCCAAGAATCTCACAGAACTAGAAGCCTTTTGCAAGGAAGAATGGGCAAAAATCCCCCAAACAAGAATTGAAAGACACTTAGCTGGCTACAAAAAGCGTTTACAAGCTGTGATACTTGCCAAAGGGGGTGATATTAAGTATTGCCATACAGGGTGCCCAAACTTTTGCTTCAGGCCCTTTTGCTTTTATGTTATTTTGAAACTGTAAAAGATGGAAATAAAAAAGTTTTCTTGCTTAAAATATTAAAGAAATGTGTCATCTTTAACTTTATGCCTTTTGAAAATCAGTTCATCTTTTACTTGCTTAGCTATTCACAGTAACAGAAATTTTGACCGGGGTGCCCAAACTTTTGCATACCACTGTATATTACCTCAACATTTAACATTTCCAGGATCTGCTAATGGCTCTCTTTCATTTCGGAAAAGAATTCTGTACTTTGAAAAAAGTTAGTCATTATGCTTTTATCTAGGGAGGTATTTGTAAAAGTCTTTGATAATAATTTATGTTGTAATAGCACCTGTACACGCCTTGTAATTTTACAAGTCTTTTAAAATTATTTATCATTCAGGAAAACAAAATACATGTTGACTTCTTTATGTAGTCCCACTATTTTCTGTTGTGGTTTGTAAAAATTGAAATTCATCATGAAATTCTGTATCTCAGCATTTTCATAAAGTGACCTGTGATAATACACATTCCTAAAATATTTGTTTAACCTGTCAATCACATTATTATTAATAGCATTTATATTCCACTATCATAAGTGTGAATGTCAACATCCTCAAGTACCACCTGTTAATTCTTTATATCATTATTTACCTATTCCTTAGGATTACCACAAATGTCAGTAGGCTTAACAATATACCTTGAAGGCATAGTTTAGTGTTTGATATCATAAACTAGCAAGAATCAATTCCACTGCAGTGACGTACTGCTAGCAATCAGCTCTCATTATCACTGGGGACCGTACCCATAACTTTTAACTGATTTAGTCTAAATGACATGCACCAAATATCACTGATATCTGCTTTGTACCAGTTTACTTCCATTTATTTCAATATGTCAAACTCATGAAAATATTAGTTATTCAAAGCAATCTATCTGTGCATAGTTAAACTATCAATTTGTTGAATTTTAACTTTTTTAAAAAAAAATCGATATATACCTTAACCTGGAACATGATGAGAAATGGTCTCATAGTCCAAGGGATATGAGAGTTTTAAGGTACAAACAATATGACCTGAATTCTACTTTTTAAAATATTATTACATAAAATCTTAATTGTATATATAATTAAAATATTACAAAAGGCACACAATGTAATCAGAGAGAGTCGAAATAAACTGGGGGACCGCATTATTGAGCACCTTCGCTCCACCTGCAACAAGCAGAATTTCCCAGTGGCCAACCATTTTAATTCGAATGCCCATTCCCATTCCAACATGTCGGTCCATGGCCTTTTCTATCCACTGCCTCAGTGATGCTATTCTCAGGTTGGAGGAGCACCACTCATATTCTGTTTGGGTAGCTTCCCACCTGCTGGCCTGGTCTAACCTATGGTAATCTCTCCCCCCTTTCCCCTATTCTCTTCATCCATTCCCTATTCTGACATCCCTCTTACCCTCTTCTCTTCTCTTCATCTGCCTATCTCCTACCATGGTCCGCTCTCCTCTCCTGTCAGATTGCTTCTTCTTCAGCTCTTTACCTTTTTGAACCTATCACCTCCCAGCTTCACCCCTGTTATGTATTCATGTACAAAGTGTATATTTTGACCATTAGCAGTTGGTGTCAAGCCTCCCTGTGTGTTACATGCTGAACATAATGTGAGAGAACATTCTGGATAGATGAATACAAGCAAAATAACTGCTGGATGTTTATTCCTCAGCTCCCCATCTCTTTTGTGCGTTATTCACAGCCACCCAGCTTCCCAGTACCACAAACATAACATCTGACGATGAGGTGACAAATCTTTATGTGATGGTTATTGTTTTGTTCCCATTGGCAAGAAAAATCCCCATGGAATGCTGGTGGTGTACCACTGTGTAACGAGGGGGAAAAAATTGAAGATGCCACAGGAAATATGGTGAGTGAAGAATCCGAGGAGAGAAAATGAGAATGGACAGTTAAATAAAACAATTAAGCGAGGGAGAGAGTCGGATAAGTCTAGTTAACTTTTCCGGAACATGATCGTGTTTGAAAATGGTGACAATGTTTGGAAGTATAGGGCCATATGACGAGGTGGCAGAGCAATGGAGTTCATATACTGAAAAATTTGAATGTTAATGCACTATCAATTACTCCAAAAGACTGGAAGTAGAGTATATACTGAAAGGCTTTTATTAGCAGTAAAATGTGACCTCGACCATGCTGAGTATCTGCCCTGGACTGAGGGAGGAGCAATGGCGCAATCGCCTTTATTCAGGGTTCTGTGGGAGGAGCCACAGGAGCAGTCAGCAGAGGGGCGTGTCCAGACAGGGAACCCAGTTACAACATATATATATGGTTTACCACAAATGTTTTGCACTGGCAAATCAAATTTCAAATGATATTCATTTTCCAACTTTTCTGACCGTGGTGGGTGCAAATATGTTTAATTTATTAGGTAGTCTAGTACAACTTGTTAATCCTGGTGATAAGCCTCATGAGGACATAGCTAAAGTCTTAAAGGACTAAACCTTTGAATATTGTTGAGAGGTTTAGATTTCATAAAAGGAAGCAAGAGGAAGGTGAGTCTATTTTATTGTTTGTGGTGGTGCTGAAGCTATTGTCCGAATATTGTGATTCTGGACAATCACTGAATGACACATTATGTGATAGACTCCTGTGGTCTTCTTAGTGAGGCAATTCAAAAATGTTTGCTTAAAGAAGCCAGACTAATATTACCAAAGGAAACTGAGATTAGTACATCCATGGAAATGGCAGCTAAAGAAACACAGCTATTAAGCGCATCTTCCCAATTTCTTAAAGTTTCTACTGGCTTTAAGAATAAGACACCTATTGGCAATCAATGTTACCATTGTGGCAAAACTGAGCATTCAGCAAAGGAATGCTGGTATAAGGATTTACATTGCTCAAGCTGTGGCAAAAAGGGGTAGATTGAATGCACCTTTAAAAGTAAAAAGACACTGTCAACCAAAAACACTAATAAAAAATGAGTTTTGGAAGAACAAAAGAAAGTTGTGAACAAGATGGAGCAGACAGAGGATGGACTAAGTGTCTCTCCCTCTGTGTTTGGAGAGGCTTTGCATGTTTTACCTATTTCAGGACACAAAGATGGCTAATGGGTGATCCCGTGGTTGGATGTGGCTACGTTGAGAATGCAGGTGGACGCTTGTGCTGCAGTATTGCTGGTGTCAGAGACAGTTTACAAGGAGAAATTGCAGCATCTCACCCCAGAAGGAGGTGGGTGACCTTAAAGACTTGCACTGGTGAGGTTGTTCCAGTGAGAAGAGGAGGACATGTTACAATGGAGATTAATGAACAAAGGAGGAAACTTCCACTGTATATTGTTATATATAGTTACCCAGTGCTTCTGGGCCACTCGTGGTTGGAGCAGCTCAAACTCAGCTGGCATGAGGTGCACTTGATTGGTGGGAGCACTAGTCAACAAGAGGTATCGAAAATTATGGAGGAGCATTCAACGGAGAACTGGGCAGTATGACAAGAATCACTGTTAAGCCCAGCAAAAAACCAAATATCTGAAGGCAAGACCTGTTCCATACCCCTTCAAATGAAAGATAGAGACTGATTTGGAAATACTGGTCCAGAGTAAGCTACTGGAACCAATGTATATAGGTAAATAGGAAACTCTGGTGGTTCTTGTCTGAAAAAGGGATGTGTTTTAAGACTTTGCGGCGGATTCAAGGTAACTATTAAACCAGTCCTTACAGCTGAACAATATCCTTTCCACTCATTGATGACCTTCTCGCAGTATAGGCCAGAGGACTGACATTTAGCAAAATTGACTTATGTCAAGAGAACTGGCATGTGGAGCCAGAGTCACAGGAACTGTTGATTATAGTGACTCACAAAAGAATGTTTGGGTAATAAAGGCTTCTGATTGGCATCACCTCAGCTCACGCACGTTTTCAACAAGCAATGGATGAGACCCAGATTGGATTGACAGGGATACTATGTTATTTGGGTGACTTACCCATTACTGGGAATAATGAGCTTGGATGCCTCACTAGAAAGACTCAAATGGGCTGAGGGTCCGGAATGACGGGCTGAGGGTCCGGAATGACAAGTGTGAGTTCTTTTGATCTTCAAATGAATATTTGGGCTCTGTGATCAGCAAATCGGGGCTTCACAAGGCACAATTAAAGGTAAAGGCAATTGTGGAGCCTCCATCACCACAGAATGTAAGTAAATTAAGACCTTTCTTAGGACTACTAAAATATTACACAAAGTTTGTTCCTAACCTCGCTAGCACGCTAACACCACTTCATGAGCTTTTAAGTAAGTCAACACACTGGCAGTGGACAGGTCACCGCGAAGAGGCTGGTAAAAAGGCTAAAACAGCTTTGTCACAATCTGAAGAACACGCACACTTCAAACTGTCATTGCCCTTACGGAGGAACGCGGGGCATCACTCTATGGTGTAGGGGCTGTCATCTCACACGTCATGCTGTCAGGTGAAGAGCGTCCATTCACTTTCACATCAAGGACATTAAGCAAGGCAGACAGCCACTATGCCTAGGCTGAATGGAAAATAGTTGCTATTGTCTTTGGAGTGAAGAAATTCCTTCAATTCCTCTTTGATCAACCGTTTACACTACTGATCAGCACCCCTGGACATCAAGTTTTAGTCCACATTCAGGCATTCCTTCCCTGGCTGCTAGTCGAATGCAACATTGGGTTCTTGTTACTAGTACAGGAGGTCCGAGCACCATTCGAATCCTAATGGAGTATTGACACTCCCCTTAGTTGTTACAACTCCAGAGCCATCACCAGAAAAGATCCTTTACTTCAGGGAAGTACCTACAGCTCCAACAACTGCAGCACAAGCTGTTCTATCTGAGGTGGTGGAGATGTTATCTTAAGAATGGAAAGGAGAGCCATCCATGGAATTGAAATTTTACCAGGCTCAATGGAAGGAGCTCAGAGTCCAAGCAGGACGATTAGTATGCAGCTACCATGTATTCATTCCTCCACTATTAAGAAAGCAAGTGCACAATGACTTCCATTCCATGTAGCACACTGTGGCATAGTGTGCATGAAATAAATTGCATGCAGTTATTGCTGGTGATCAGCACTGGATGTAAACATTGAAGAGAAGGCATGCCTACATTGTCAGCAACTGAGAAATGTTCCTCAACTTGCTCCTTTGCATCCATGGGAATGGCCTATAGCGCCATGGCAGAGGATCGACATAGATCTTTCAGTACCTTTAGAAGGCCACATGTTTTTGGTCACAATGGCCTGAGGTTGCTATCGTAAAGAGCACCACATCTGAAAAAAGGCATTGAGGAGCTGCGTCCCATCTTTAGCCAGTTTGGGCTTCCTCTACAGCCTGTAGGTGACAATAGCCCACAATTCTTGTCTGAAGATTTCGAGGCATTTATGGAAACAGATGGTATTCAGCACATCAAGCCAGCCACTAATGGCCTTGCTGAAGGATTCATACAAACAATGAAACAAGCCCTCTAGACTTCAATTGGAAACAAATCCCTCAACCAGCATCTTAGCACTTTCTTGCTAACATACTGCAACACACCTCACACCACCACCAAAATGGCTCCAGCTACTGTACTGAGGAAAAGGCAGCTTCATACCCAGCTTCACCTGCTTAGATCACCAAACACAAAACGGATTGTGCCGAATGAGCAGAAAAACAAATCAGAGAGATGTACCAAAGTGGAATACAGAAGTTTCACAGCAGGAGAAAGAGTATTTGCCTCGAACTACATCTCTAGAACAAAGTGGACACCTGTGATGGTGGTAGCATAAACTGGTCCTGTGTTATACACAGTGCATATAAATTATTTTGGAGACACAGAGGATGTGGATTTTGTTGCTTCAATCACAACTAAAATGGACGGTGCGATGAGCACTTTAGTTTTCTGCTTAGAAGCATAAATCATGAGAAGCACACAGAAAAAGTAGGCCAGCCTACATATTATTATCTATTTTAGACCAATTTTTGCAAATGTATGCCTAACATAATGCCCCAGACCTAGTAGGAAAATATTCTTTGCTGCTACTCATATTTTCAGGCTTATCACCATGCCAAGCATTGTAATTCTGAATAATTCAATGACATTAGTCAGATAAAAATCAAATCCAGCCTAGCTATGTAAATGAAAAAAAGAACAATAGGTGGGAAGAACTTCTGTCCCTTTACTATTCTGAAACTCTGATTACTAAGGGAAACAATAACTTGGCATACATGAGAGTATAGTTTACACTACTTTATACTCTGCATTTAAGTATAGAACTAGTGAAGTGTAAACCTGTAACAGAGGGCTTTCCAGACTGGGTTTGAACCTGAGTTTTATGGTGAAGTTCAATATCTTTACCCACTGAACTAACAGGAGGGAATTTGAGCAGTGCAGAGAAGACCAGAGATGAGGATGGATTTGAACAAAGAATCCTTACATGAGGATACGCAAGTGGAGAACACGGGGTAGGACTTGGTAATCACTGGACAGAAGGTTGATAAACTTAAGACTGAGCAAAGATAAACAAAACCTAGGGAACTTAAATAGGCAAACAAACAAGGCACAGGTGAAAATAATCAGCGAATAATAAGGGGAGAAGGAGTGTTGGAGCCTGGAGGACGACACCACCCCGAGGTGGTCAGACTGAAACATGACAGGAACCTCCTCCCCCCTCCTATGGCCAGCACCTGATGGCCCAGGATGATTTGGGTGTTGACAGTGGAAGTCTCTGATCAGGTCTGTGTCTAGGATGTCACAATGGGAATCCATGACCTTTCCTCTGGGCCATAAGCCTCTCAATCTACCAAGTTCCGGAGCTGTCCACAAACCAGAAGGAGTCCAGAAGCTGATGGATGGTGTACGCTGGCTGACCGTCAATGATGTGAGGAGCTGGGGGCAATTTCGGGACTGGCGCCAATGGACTGCACAGCAGGGACTTTAGTTGAGAGACGTGGAAGCTGGGGTTGATACAAATGGTGTGTGCCAGGTGGAGACGGTAAGCAACTGCATTGTTTTGGCAGAAAACTCTGAATGATCCAATGTAGCATGGCGCTAGTTTCTGAAACTCAGCCAGCAGAGGAAGGGCTTTGGTGGAGGGGCAGACCCTTTCTCTAGTTGACATGTCACTGTTGTTGCACAGAGACATCAGCAAGCTGCTCGAGCTTTCCTTCATTTCTACCAGCAACAACGGACCGGATGGTCAGCACATGGGACTCCTACCTTGGACTCCTGCTTGGGAAACAGAGGGAGTGAATAACCAAACTGACACTCAAAAGGAGATGTATCTGTAGAAGAATGGTGCACAGCGTTATGAGCAAATTCTGCCCACAGCAGGCAATCACTCCAGGTAGTTGGGTTGCCTAATACAATGCACCTCAGGGTCTTCTCCAGGTCCTGGTTGGTCCTCTCCATTTTCCCAATGGAGCTGGGGTGAAATCCTGATGCGAGATTGACCATACCTCTAATAGGTTGACAGAAGGCCTTCTAGAACCGAGAGGTAAACTGAGGGACTTCGTCAGAAGCAATGTCCTGGGGAAAGCGGTGCACTCTAAACATGTGTTGCAGCATATGGTTGGCCGTCTACCAAGCTGAGGGAAGATTGTGTGAGGGCACAAAGGTAGGCCTCGGAGAACCAGTCCACTACCGCCACTATCATCGTGTTACTTCATGATGGTGGCAGAGTGGCAAAGAAGTCCGTAGAGATATGGGATCAGGGATGGGAAGGACTGTACAGTGTACAGACTGGCAATGAAGTCCACAGAGATATGGGACCAGGGATGGGAAGGACTGTACAGTGTACAGACTGGCAATGAAGTCCATAGAGATATGGGACCAGGGATGGGAAGGAATGTACAGTGGGTGTCGCAGCTCCTATGGATGTGATCTAGGTTCCTTGTTCTAGTGCAGATGTGAGAGGTTGCCACGTATGATTTGATGGTCGCATCCATGCCCAGCCACCAGAACCAGAACCCCGTCTTGATGAACTGCTCTGTTCGAATAGTTCCCAGATGTCCTGTGATACGTGATGCATGGCCCCGCTGTAACGCATCTTAACAGACAGAGTTAGGGATGAAAAAGTTATCTGGTCTGCCTCTTGCTGTTGAGGTCTCCTGACGATGGTCACAACCACCAACAGGACCGGTGCCCACCAGCCTGGATTTCAGCAGGATGGATTCTGGGATGGCGGTGGTTCAAGCTGCCTGGAGAGGCTGTCCAACATCTGATTCATTGAACCTGGACGGTCGGTAATGATAAAATCAAAATGGTTACAAAAGAGAGACCATGGAGCCTGCTGCAAACTGCTTTACCTCTTGAATGTATGCCAGGTTCTTGTGGTCTGTTTAAACCACAAATTGATATCTATTCCCCTTCAGCCAAAGTCTCCACTCCTTCAGGGTTAATTTGAGTACCAGCAGCTTGCTATTCCTTGTGTTATAATTCTTCTCAGTAGGAGAGAACCACCAGGAGAAGAAAGCAAGTTGGAGGGAGGGTGGTGTTGGGTGTTGTGAAACAGCAGCCCCAACCCCAATGTCTGAGGCATCTTCGAGGGGTGATTGATAAGCTCTGGGCCTAAGGTAGAAGGAGTCAATTTTAGAAACCCTAGCACATTTATTTTTCCTACATTTACACACTTAGTCCAGCAGTCATGGAGCATACGGATCCCTTCTTCGTAGAGGTCGGTGTCTTGGACCTCCAGAAGTGGTCCACAGCAGGGGTGATTGATAAGTTTGTGGCCTAAGGTAGAAGGAGGTCAGTTATTAACTTCAAACTTTCTGTACCTCAGTACTCCCCCCATCTGTCAACATATAGAACAGTATACTGAGACTGACCAGTTTCACCTTATTTATTTTCCTGAATTCCTGTTGATCTTAGGACAGCCCTGGTTAGCCTTCCACAACCCACAAATTGATTCGTCCACTGGTGCACTTCACAGCTATTTTTCCTTCTGACAGGCCACCAGCCTATCCATCTCTCCTGGGCTGCCTCCTACTTCTCCCGAGCTGCCTTGAGTTCCTCCTGAGTAGGCAGACTGTACTATTTTTAGTCATAAAGAGCCACAACAGTCCTACCTCATTGGACTTATGACTGCACAATTGATTTGCTGCCTGGAACATGTCCAGCCGAGGAAAACTCTCCTCCCTGTCAGCTCCAGCAAGAGTGGCCATGGAGGAATACATCAGTGATGCCCTAGAGTCTGGATTCATCCACCACTCCACATCCCTTGCTGGTGTGGGGCTCTTCTTTCAGGCAAAAAAGCAAGGTGGACTTTGACTATGTATAGATTATTGAGGGCTCAACAAGTTGACAGTGAAGAATTGGCACCCCAAGCCACTGATGACCATGGCTTTTGAGTTGCTGCAAAAGGCAACCATCTTTACTAATCTGGACCTCTGAAGTGCAATCAACCTGGTCTGCATTTGGGAAGGTGATGATTGGAAGACTGCTCTTAAAACCACCACAGACCACCATGAATATCTCATGGTGCTGTTCGGTTTGGTCAATGCTTGTGCAGTTTTCCAGGTCCTTGTCAACAATGGTCTCTAAGAGATGCTAAATCACTATGTCTTCATGTATGTGGGTGATATACTCACCTTCTCCAGTACTTAACAGGAGCATGTCCAACATGTTCGACAGGCCCTTCAATGTTTATTTCAGAACCAACTATTTGTCAAGCTGGAGAAGAGTGAGTTCTTTGTCTCCAGTCTCCTTCCTCTAGTTTATTGTCTCAAAGGGGAACCTGCAGATGAATCCTAGCAAGACACACCAGCCCCATTCCTAGCAACCACAGGAAGCTCTTGACTATCCAGCGTATCAATGGTGATACTTCAGCAAAACATTGAACACGATCTTCCAGTGAATTTTGCATGTTGCAAATAAAGTAAGTGCTTTAATGAGTTAGAGAGTGCTGAATGGAATCATAAAGGAATCACTTGCAAATTCCCTTTTAGCTCCCTTGAAGTTTTCATTACAATATGGCAACATTTTGAATGTCTTCAGAAGGTGCACGTTAGCTTACGTCCTCATCTCTGAAACCACTCAAAGACAAGGCAACATGCAGCTATTGTGCAACACACATAAAAACTGCTGGTGAACGCAGCAGGCCAGGCAGCATCTATAGGAAGAGGTACAGTCGACGTTTCCGGCCAAGACCCTTCATCAGGAGTCCTGACGTAATTTTTAAGATGCTGCCTGACCTGCTCCCTGTATTTCCATGTATTGCTGCATTTTTTTTTAAATTTTAGAGCCCCCAGCACTTACTCTTTGCTTTTCATAAAATGGTATCTATTTGTTAACTAGCAATAGGTACATAATGACAGCAACATAAAAGGTAAGGTGCAATGAAAGCAGCCACAGTATTTTATCAGTAATGATTATAGAATAACCCTTACTTTTTAATCCATGGCTTCATGAAACTATCCAGCAGGATTAATTAAAAAAATTACAGGTAGGATACAGCAGTTGATTAGGGACACTATAAAATCAAATTGTTTAGGTATGTATCAACTTTGAAACAATTTGTTGACATCAGGTTTTCAAGTTATGCAAAGCTGACCAATTTCACATAAATGAACACTTTGCTGATTAGGAACCAAATTATTGCAAATTTAAAGGGTCCTGCAGAATAGCACCTGAAAAATTGTTGCAATAATTAGGAAGTCAAAGGCGTATTAGCCTATGTGCCAAGAGAATTTGAAAAGAATGAAGATGTCCTACTGCAATTTGTATAGGACCTTGAAAAGACCTCATTTGGAATTCAACGTGAGGGCACACTCAGGTTGGAGGAGCAACACCTTATATTCTGTCTGAGTAGCCTTCAACCTGATGGCATGAACATCAATTTCTCAAACTTCTGGTAATTGTCCTCCTTCACCATTCCCCATTCCTGTTTCCTTCTCTCATCTCCTTACCTGCCCATCATCTCCCTCTGGTGCTCCTCCTTCCCTTTCATCCATGGTCTTCTATCCTCTCCTATCAGATTCCCCTTCTCCAGCCCTTTATCTCTTTCACCAATCAACTTCCCAGCTTTTTTGCTTCACCCCCCCCCCAAGTTTCAACTATCGCCTACAAGCTTGTACTTCTTCCTCCCCTCCCTCTGCCTTCTTGCTCTGACTTCTCTTTCTTTCCAGTCCTGATGAGGGGTCTCAGTCCGAAACATCAACTGCTTACTCTTTTCCATACATACTGCCCTAGGCTGCTGAGTTCTTCCAGAATTTTGTGTGTTGCCTGGGAAAAGAAGAAACCTCTTTATTCAATGTCTGCTCACTCTTTGGAATTCTCTATCCAAGGAAGCTGGGGAGTCTCAGTTGCTCTGGATGTACAAGGGGAAGATGATAGATTTTACATATTAAAGTAATCAACAAATAAGGGGTTGTACAGCAAAGTGTTACTGTGGTAAAAAGTTAGCTGCAGTTTCATTAAAAGGCAGAGCAACTATGAGGAGTCACATGAATTACCCTTGGTTCTGTAAGTCCTGTGCTACTGATGGAAGAGCTGCAGACATTCATGCAACTTACATGGGAGTTTGCATGAATTTTCCAGAATTATATAGTTAAATTAGTTTCAAATTTAAAATCACACATTTAATGTATATGTAGTAATTCAAATGAGACTTGTTTGGTCTAATAATGACTCCATAAATATGCATTAAAAACTTCTTAAACAACTACATTTTGTAAGTGTTCCATTAGCTTTATTCTTTAAAGATAATCACAGAGTGCAAATATTATATACCAGCAAAAATGTTTGCAAATTATGAGCAGTATAACAAAAGTGTCTGAAAAGCAACATTAGACCTGCATAGGAACTTTATGGAATGTTAAAAGCAATTAACTAGGCTTGGTTGAATTATATGCCACTTTCAGGGAAGCCATAGCCCTCTTCACTTGCTTCTTGACCATTTGTTTGCATCCCAGGCAAGGAACCATCCTGTGAATGTTGGGGGCTCGAATCCCTGTTTCACTACAATGATTGAAGTCCTGTCATCTCTTCCAGAAGGATCTGAATCAATGTACTGTTTTGCTGAAGAAAGGAAGAAACAGATCAAATGTTATAATTTTGTGGAAATCTGGCATTTCTTCATTGAATTTGGAATGTTTCTGCTTAACACGAAGTAAATAAATACAGGAAATGGAAGAGCAGGAGGGTCAAATTTCCACTGGGCTTTTCTTATTCATCCACCTTAATCTCAAAGAAAGAACTACAGACCCATGTAAAATCATATAACCCAGCAGAAATCCCCAGAGCTTTTCTACACGTGTAAGTTAAAGGTTGGAATACCGCATCTGGTCTTGGAAATAATGCCAGGAAGCTTCCAAGATGGAAAAGAGGTGTTTGGGAGGACAGCTCAAAAGAATTATTTGAACTATCTTATGGAGTTTAAAATTAGAATTTTAAAACACTGCATTAAGATGGTCCTTATAGTGATGGTTCACATTGACAGAAAAAAGAATTGGGATCTTGTGATTTTTTAAATGATATGATGAAGTCATGTGGTTCACAATAAGCATCAACCATTTTACTGTATTTTATGGTAGAATTTTGAAGTAGTTAACTTCTATAAACAACAAAATACCAGAACCCACGTACATGTAAATTGAGCTTCATCACAGTTACATTATTTTCAGTAGATAATTGGTGAAAGCACATAAAGACATTTATTGGAAAAATAGTGCCTATGTGATGTGCATAATTCTAACTGTGGGGTTGCCATGGTAGCATAGCGGTTTGCACAATGCTATTACAGCCTGGGGCACTGGAGTTCAGAGTTCAATCCCAGTGTCCTCTGCTCAGAGTTCCATTCCGACGTTCTTCCCATGAGGATGTGGATTTCCACTCGGTGCTCCGGGTTCCTCCCACAGTCCAAAGATGTACAGGCTAGTAGGTTAATTGATCATTGTGAATTGTTGTATGATTAGTCTACGGTTAAAAATAGGTGGGTTACGGGTGGCACGGCTCGTTGGGCCTGAAGGGCCTGTTCCACACCCGATCTCTAAAAAAATAAAATTAAATAAATTCTGTGCTGACTGCCACAGCATTTCAGTTTGTTTCAGTATTTTTATTTGAAATTTTAATATTCATTTCTTTTGGAACTTGGTTTGGAAAAAAAACTATAGAAATAAAATATATTGAAATGGTAATGGCTTTAAATAATTGAAAAGTCTCCCTTAACGCTTCAGCTAAATTAATGCATTTAGATTTGGAAGGTCCAATCCTCTGTCTGTACTGTGTTATCTAATCCCAGGCACAGTGGCATGACAATTAATATCATTGTTGTTAGTCATAGAAGTGAAAATCATCCAGGTTTCCTGGCAAGATTACGCCAGTGAACCACGGTGATGTTCTGTGGGCTTTGTACAGTACTTCTAAATATAGCCCTTTTGAATTACTCTCACTGCGATCTGCAGCATGTAATTTCATTTCAAGCAATGCACTTTTAAATCGACTTAATGAACTACAAATTTCATAATCCTCTGAATGAATTGACAGACTTAACTCTCAAGCAAACAGGTGGAGTTTAGGAGGAATGATGGCACCTAACAGCAACTCCTTTGCTTGCATCTTTGGAAACAGCTCTATTTCTATCTTTAATATTTTTATTTTTTCCTTTCAGGGCTCTTTTGAAAACCCTGACCTGGAGTTACACACAAGCTTAGGTACTTTGTGAGAATGGGACCCGTTCTCGGGGTTCCATGACTGGCCACTATTCGACATGCCAAGGGTTTGGCCTGAGAATCTCTATTGTGTTTGGAAGCCTAAGATCTCAGGGCTCTGGAGATAGGTAGATCAAGGGTCGGTGTCATGGCCAGAGACTCGTGTCATTGGGGAGGTTGAAAAATCTTTCGCTGTGGGCCCGAAGACCTGAAGTCTTTGCGATTTTCGGACACAGAGCTTGAAAAAAGTGATGAAATGGACCTTTAAGATCCTAAACCAGCTGGCTGTTGTTATGCCTCCCGCTCACTGTGAAAATGGGGAACACCTCCCTCTCCCTTGCCAGAGAGAGAGAGAACCTGTGGGTTGTTGAATTTCAGATGAAATGTGAAGCTTTTGGGGTAACTTTGGTCCGTGTCCTTGCTATTGCTTAGCACACACTTGGGCTCGGTGATAGTACTGATGAGCGTTTATTTTTGCTGGTGGGGGGGGGAATCGTTGCTTGCCGCCGCTTATGCGCGGGAAGTGGGAGCTGGGGGGGGGGATCTTCGGGGTTCTCATGTTTAACTGTCGTTCATTCTTTGGGGCACTTCTCTGTTTTTGTGGATCTTTTGCGAAGAAAAAGCATTTCAGGATGTATATTGTATACATTTCTCTGACATTAAACTTGACCTTCGAATCTTTGAACCTTTTAAGTGGAAAACTGTTCATTGCCGTTGCTGGAAGCAAGGCAGGGCGGGGTGGGTGGGGGGGGGAGTGGGAAGAAGGGACTCCAAGCCAGGCTATGAGATATGAGACCCTCCCCGCTCTACCCAGCATCTTGTTAGCATTTGCTGGAAACAAATTTGAGGACTTGAGGGCAGAATTGCTGTATTGAAGGGAAATGAGAAATTGTTGTGCTCTGTGCTTACCGGGACATGGCTTACGTAGAGTATGCCAGAAATGGTGATCAGACCCAAAGGCTTCTCCATATACAGGATGGACTGAACTGCTGATTCGGAAAAGGCAAAAGGTGGAGGTGTGTGTTTTTATGATAAGCTCTCTCTGCTGCTCCGATGTGGCAGTTTTGTCGTACCTGAACACCTGATGATCAAATGCCGACCATTCAATTTACCGAGAGAGTTCTCAGCATCATGCTCTTGTGAGCAGCCTTAGGAGAGACAAAGGCTATGGGAATAAACCTAGAGAGAAGATCCAGAGTGGAGCCCCAAAGGCAGCTGGATGACACTGAACATCCTACTGCAGCCAAGCTGGTGCCAAACGTATTGCTTTTCTTTTCTTTGGACTACACTGGTGAGGCTGAGAGGGGGATCTTGGTGACTGGGCATCCCAGGATTTCCATACCTTCCGCACAGTGTGCCCTGGAGATGTCACTCCAGTGCCGAAATTTCCATTGTTCTTCAAGACAGATGGATGCCATCATCATCATGTTTACATATCACCAGCGGCTGATTTAAATCCAAAGCTTGAGACACTGCATGATGCTGTCAGCAAACAAGAAACAGACCACCCTGACACATTTCATATCGTAGTCAGGGATTTCCCTCAGGCTTGTTTGAAAGAATCAGTGCTCAATTTCCACCAGTATATAACCTGTAACACCAGAGCGTACCAACACAGTATCTTATACTAGGATAACGAATGCCTACTGTTCCATGCCCACATCGCGTTTCAGTAAATCTGATCACTTTGCTGTTCTTCTCCTACCTGCATATAGACCGAGGCTAAAGAGCAGGGCCCTAGAGATTAGGACAACAAGGAGGTGGTCAAGGGAGGCAGAGCAGCAGCTATGGGATGACTTCGAGTTGGTGGACTGGGCCATGATCATGTCTCGTGAATCTGAATGAATACACCATGGTTGTCACGGACTTTATAAAAACAGTTGTTTTGTGGGGACAGGTGTGTCCCCACAAAATCAGTCAGAGCCCTGGATGAGCCATGAGATCCACAATCTGCTGAGGGCCAGACCAGAGACATTCAAGTTTGGTAACTAAGAAAGTTTCAAGAGGTCCAGGTACAATCTCCGGAAAGCATCTCACAGGCGAAGTGGCAATTCCAGATGAAACTTGAATCAATGAAGGATGCTCGAGAACTGTGGCAGGACTTGAATGCTATTACCTCCTGCAAAGTGAAATCAATCCACAAAGGTAACAACAGGGCTTTGCTTCCAGATGAGTTTAATGCCTTCTATGCTCACTGATGATCAAAACGTAGAGGAACCATCATAAACTCCCACAGACCCTGATGATCTCGTGATTTCAGTCCCTGAGGCCAATGTGGCAGCATCCTTCAGGAGAATGAACCCATGGAAAGCAACTGGCCCAGATAGGGTATCTGGCCAAGTGCCAAAGACCTGTGCTGGTCAACTGGTTGGAGGGTTCACCGAGATCTTTAACCTCTCGCTTCAGCACTCTGAGGTACCCAACTGCTTCAAGCAGACTTCAATTATACTGGTGCAAGAAGAACTCGGTAACCTGTCTCGAAGACTTTGTTCAGTAGCACTTAGATCCACAGTGATGAAGTGTTTTGAGAGGTCTGTCATGAAACATTCAACTCCCACCTGAGAAGTGACTTGAATCCATTTCAATATGCCTACTGGCACACTAGGTCCAGAACACATGCCATTTCATTTGCTATTCATTCAAGCCTGGAACATCTGGACACCAAAGGTGCATACATCAGGATGCCCTTTATTGACAACAGATCAGCATTCAATACCATTATCCCATCAAAACTAATCAGTAGGCTTCAAGACTTTGGCCTCAATACCTCCCTGCGCAATTGGATGTTCAGTTTCCTCACTTGCAGAACCCAGTCAGTTCGGATTGGCAACAACATCTCCTCCACAATCTCTATCAGCACGGGTGCTCCACAAGGCTGTGTGCATAGCCCCCTGCTCTCCTCGCTTTACACTTATGACGGTGTGGCTAAGCACATCTCCAATGCCATACTTAGGATAGTGGACAACACTACTTTTGTTAGCCAAATCAAACGTGGTGATGAATCAGTGTATATGAGGGAGATTGAAAATCTGGCTGAGTGGTGCCATGACAACAACCTCTTACTCAATGTCAGCAAGATCAAGTAGCTGATTATTGACTTCAGGAGAAGGAAACCAAAGGTCGATGAGATGGTCCTCAGTGGGAGATCAGGGGTGGGGAGGGTCATCAACTTTAAATTCCTTGGTGTTGTTATTTTGCAAAAACTGTCCTGGGCCCAACATGTAACTTCAATTAGGAAGAAAACACGGTACTGCCTCTACTTCTTTAGTTTGCAAAGATTCAGCGTGACATCTACAACTTTGACAAACTTCTATAGATGTGTAGAGGAGAGTACATTGACTGGATTCATCACAGCCAGGTATGGAAACACCAGTGCCCTTAGATGGAAAATAGTAGATCAGAAGAAAATGTAGTGGATACAGCCCAGTCCATCACGGGTAAAGCCCTCCCCACCATTGAGCACATCTACATGGAGCATTGTCGCAGGAAAGCAGCATCCATTGTCAGGGACCCCACCACCCAGGCCATGCTCTCTTCTTGCTGCTGCCATCACGAAGAAGGTACAGGAGCCTCAGGACTCAGACCACCAGATTAAGAAACAATTATTAGCCCTCAAGCATCAGCTCTTGAACCAAAGAGGATAACTTCACTCAACTTCACTTGCCCCATGACTGTACTGTTCCCACATCCTATGGAGTCACTATCAAGGACTCCTCACTTCATGTTCTTGATATTTATTGCTTGCTTGCTTGCTTATTTATTTATTTTCTTTCTTTTTGTATTTGCACAATTTGTTGTCTTTTGTACAATAGCTGTCTGCACTGTTGGTGCGACCTTTCATTATGGTTATTGGATTTAGTAAATATGCCCACAAGAAAATTAATCTCAGTGTTGTATATGGTGACACATATGTATTATGATAATAAATTTATATTGAACTTTGTTCTTGCTTGCTCCAAGATGCCTTGTCTTAGAAAATCATGTGTAGGTGATAGATTAGAATCATATGTGACCGTGATGCCAGTTGGTGTTCTATATTTTGTCAGCAAACTTTGTAATTGATGAATGCCCAGCCAGTTGGACTATAATCTGCGACACACATCAAAGTTGCTGGTGAACGCAGCAGGCCAGGCAGCATCTGTAGGAAGAGGTGCAGTCGACGTTTCAGGCCGAGACCCTTCGTCAGGACTAACTGAAGGAAGAGTGAGTAAGGGATTTGAAGGTTGGAGGGGGAGGAGGAGATCCAAAATGATAGGAGAAGACAGGAGGGGGAGGGATGGAGCCAAGAGCTGGACAGGTGATTGGCAAAAGGGGATACGAGAGGATCATGGGACAGGAGGTCCGGGAAGAAAGACAAGGGGGGGGGGACCCAGAGGATGGGCAAGAAGTATATTCAGAGGGACAGAGGGAGAAAAAGGAGAGTGAGAGAAAGAATGTGTGCATAAAAATAAGTAACAGTTGTGGTACGAGGGGGAGGTGGGGCCTAGCGGAAGTTAGAGAAGTCCATGTTCATGCCATCAGGTTGGAGGCTACCCAGACGGAATATAAGGTGTTGTTCCTCCAACCTGAGTGTGGCTTCATCTTTACAGTAGAGGAGGCCGTGGATAGACATGTCAGAATGGGAATGGGATGTGGAACTAAAATGTGTGGCCATTTGAGATCCTGCTTTCTCTGGCGGACAGAGCGTAGATGTTCAGCAAAGCGGTCTCCCAGTCTGCGTCGGGTCTCACCAATATATAAAAGGCCACATCGGGAGCACCGGACGCAGTATATCACCCCAGTCGACTCACAGGTGAAGTGTTGCCTCACCTGGAAGGACTGTTTGGGGCCCTGAATGGTGGTAAGGGAGGAAGTGTAAGGGCATGGGTAGCACTTGTTCTGCTTACAAGGATAAGTGCCAGGAGGGAGATCAGTGGGGAGGGATGGGGGGGACGAATGGACAAGGGAGTTGTGTAGGGAGCGATACCTGCGGAGTGCAGAGAGAGGGGGGGAGGGAAAGATGTGCTTAGTGGTGGGATCCCGTTGGAGGTGGCAGAAGTTATGGAGAATAATATGTTGGACCCGGAGGCTGGTGGGGTGGTAGGTGAGGACCAGGGGAACCCTATTCCTAGTGGGCTGGCGGGAGGATGGAGTGAGAGCAGATGTACGTGAAATGGGGGAGATGCGTTTAAGAGCAGAGTTGATAGTGGAGGAAGGGAAGCCCTTTTCTTTAAAAAAGGAAGACATCTGCCTCGTCCTAGAATGAAAAGCCTCATCCTGAGAGCAGATGCGGCGGAGACGGAGGAATTGTGAGAAGGGGATGGCGTTTTTGCAAGAGACAGGGTGAGAAGAGGAATAGTCCAGATAGCTGTGAGAGTCAGTACGCTTATAGTAGACATCAGTGGATAAGCTGTCTCCAGAGACAGAGACAGAAAGATCTAGAAAGCGGAGGGAGGTGTCGGAAATGGACCAGGTAAACTTGAGGGCAGGGTGAAAGTTGGAGGCAAAGTTAATAAAGTCAACGAGTTCTGCATGCGTGCAGGAAGCAGCGCCAATGCAGTCGTTGATGTAGCGAAGGAAAAGTGGGGGACAGATACCAGAATAGGCACGGAACATAGATTGTTCCACAAAGCCAACAAAAAGGCAGGCATAGCTAGGACCCATACGGGTGCCCATAGCTACACCTTTAGTTTGGAGGAAGTGGGAGGAGCCAAAGGAGAAATTATTAAGAGTAAGGACTAATTCCGCTAGATGGAGCAGAGTGGTGGTAGAGGGAAACTGATTAGGTCTGGAATCGAAAAAGAAGCGTAGAGCTTTGAGACCTTCCTGATGGGGGATGGAAGTATATAAGGACTGGACATCCATGGTGAAAATAAAGCGGTGAGGGCCAGGGAACTTAAAATCATCGAAAAGTTTAAGAGCGTGAGAAGTGTCACGAACATAGGTCGGAAGGGATTGAACAAGGGGTGATAAAACAGTGTCGAGGTATGCAGAAATGAGTTCGGTGGGGCAGGAGCAGGCTGAGACAATAGGTCGGCCAGGACAGGCAGGTTTGTGGATCTTGGGTAGGAGGTAGAAATGGGAAGTGCGGGGTGTGGGAACTATAAGGTTGGTAGCAGTGAATGGGAGATCCCCTGAGCGGATAAAGTCGGTGATGGTGTGGGAGACAATGGCCTGGTGTTCCTTAGTGGGGTCACGATCGAGGGGTAAATAAGAGGAGGTATCCGCGAGTTGTCGCTGTGCCTCGGCAAGGTAGAGGTCAGTACACCAGACTACAACAGCACCCCCCTTATCGGCGGGTTTAATAATGAGGTTAGGATTAGTGCGGAGGGAGTGGAGAGCACAGCGTTCGGAAGGAGTGAGGTTGGAATGGGGACAAGGTGCGGTGAAGTCGAGACGGTTGATGTCCCGTCGGTAATTAGCGATAAAGAGATCCAGAGCAGGCAGAAGACCAGAGCGGGGTGTCCATGAAGAAGAGGAGGGTTGAAGACGGGAGAAGGGGTCATCGGTGGGGGTCGAAGAGTCCTTGCCGAAGAAGTAGGCTCGGAGACGGAGACGGCGGAAGAAAAGTTTTGCATCGTGGCGAACACGGAACTCGCTGAGGTGTGGGCGAAGGGGGACAAAGGTGAGGCCCTTACTGAGGACCAAGCGTTCTGCCTCCGACAGTTGAAGGTCGGAGGGGATGGTAAAGATGCGCTCAAGTTTACCTGGTCCATTTCCGACACCTCCCTCCCCTTTCTAGATCTTTCTGTCTCTGTCTCTGGAGACAGCTTATGCACTGATGTCTACTATAAGCCTACTGACTCTCACAGCTATCTGGACTATTCCTCTTCTCACCCTGTCTCTTGCAAAAATGCCATCCCCTTCTCGCAATTCCTCCGTCTCTGCCGCATCTGCTCTCAGGATGAGGCTTTTCATTCTAGGACGAGGCAGATGTCTTCCTTTTTTAAAGAAAGGGGCTTCCCTTCCTCCACTATCAACTCTGCTCTTAAACGCATCTCCTCCATTTCACGTACATCTGCTCTCACTCCATCCTCCCGCCACCCCACTAGGAATAGGGTTCCCCTGGTCCTCACCTACCACCCCACCAGCCTCCGGGTCCAACATACTATTCTCCGTAACTTCCGCCACCTCCAACGGGATCCCACCACTAAGCACATCTTTCCCTCCCCCCCTCTCTGCATTCCGCAGGGATCGCTCCCTACGCAACTCCCTTGTCCATTCGTCCCCCCCATCCCTCCCCACTGATCTCCCTCCTGGCACTTATCCGTGTAAGCGGAACAAGTGCTACACATGCCCTTACACTTCTTCCCTTACCACCATTCAGGGCCCCAAACAGTCCTTCCAGGTGAGGCAACACTTCACCTGTGAGTCGACTGGGGTGATATACTGCGTCCGGTGCTCCCAATGTGGCCTTTTATATATTGGCGAGACCCGACACAGACTGGGAGACCGCTTTGCTGAACATCTACGCTCTGTCCGCCAGAGAAAGCAGGATCTCCCAGTGGCCACACATTTTAATTCCACATCCCATTCCCATTCTGACATGTCTATCCACGGCCTCCTCTACTGTAAAGATGAAGCCACACTCAGGTTGGAGGAACAACACCTTATATTCCGTCTGGGTAGCCTCCAACCTGATGGCATGAACATCGACTTCTCTAACTTCCGCTAGGCCCCACCTCCCCCTCGTACCCCAACTGTTACTTATTTTTATGCACACATTCTTTCTCTCACTCTCCTTTTTCTCCCTCTGTCCCTCTGAATATACCTCTTGCCCATCCTCTGGGTCCCCCCCCCCCGCCCCCCCGTCTTTCTTCTCGGACCTCCTGTCCCATGATCCTCTCGTATCCCCTTTTGCCTATCACCTGTCCAGCTCTTGGCTCCATCCCTCCCCCTCCTGTCTTCTCCTATCATTTTGGATCTCCCCCTCCCCCTCCAACTTTCAAATCCCTTACTCACTCTTCCTTCAGTTAGTCCTGACGAAGGGTCTCGGCCTGAAATGTCGACTGCACCTCTTCCTAGAGATGCTGCCTGGCCTGCTGCGTTCACCAGCAACTTTGATGTGTGTTGCTTGAATTTCCAGCATCTGCAGAATTCCTGTTGTTTGGACTATAATCTGCATCTGGAACCAAGATAAATCAATCTCCCTGACCTGAACTGAAAACGAGACATAAGCCACATTGTCAGTCCCCAGTCTTCACACTGATGCCTCATATGAAAATGGCCAATACGGCCTAGTGTGAGTAGTTGCACTTCAAGAGGTCAAAAGTAAAGGGGAAGCACACATTTAATGACAAGACTCTTAACATCACTGATGTACAGAGAGATCTTGGGCCCCAAGTTCATTGCTCACTGAGCGTGGTTGCACAAGGTGGTAAAGAAGGCACATGGCATGCTTGCCTTTATTAGTCAAGGCACTAACTTCAAGAGTCAGGAAGATCCACTGTCACTTTCTAACACTTCTGGAATATTGCATTCAATTCTGGTCACATCATTATCAGAAATGTGGACACTCTGAGAAGAGTACAGTGATCTTTAAAAGAATGATTCCTGCATTACAGCATTTGTGTTATAAGGAGAGTCTGGACTAACTTGTGTTTTTTACACTGGAGTTGCAAATGCTAAGAGGTGACATGATAGAAGTTTATCAGGTTATTATATGTATTGATAGTGTACACAGCCAGTGTGAAAATGTCTAATACTAGAAGACATGCATTTAAGTGAGAGGGGCAAGTTCAAAGAGGATGTGCTGGCAGGTTTTATTTAACATGGAGAGTAGTGGCTACTGGAATATGCCGCCAGAGGTGTTAGTGGAGACAATGATGACAAAAACATTAAAGAGGCTCAAATTTAGGTACGTGAATATGCAGAGAATGGAGGAAAATGGACTTTGTGATGGCAGAGGAGGCATTCAGAAAATAGCTTACTGAGTTTGGCACAATATCGTGGGCCAGCACAATCTACAACAGCTTCTTAAAAAATCAATTGATATTGAAGTAGGAGAAAAAGCTGCAGTAATCACAGCTATTTAATTGGCAGGAAATGATAGCATTCCTGTGGGAATAGATTGGAACAGGCAACTTTCATCAGGATAATATTTTACATATTGTTACATGCAGGACTTTTAAGTTAGAATATATATGTGTTATGGAAGTAAAAGACCATAGTAATGCTTCTGGCACACAGATTCTTCATATTTCAAATGACAAATTAAAACTACTAGGCTGATTTTCAAAAGAATGTGATAGCTGTTCAGTTGTCAAACCACGATGCAACAAGCTAACTCTGTTTAATCTATAAGGTGTGCTGATAGGTTGATCTTAACATGACAGGAAAGTTATCATATTGAGGAAAAGGAGGGATTACACGACATTAAGTGGTGTAAATCTCAAATTAAAGGGGTAGAAGAGAAATTTCCAATAGATTTTTCCTCTAATTACATCAATAGTTATCTTATTCTTGCCAAAATTTACATATCTTTCTCCGCTATCATCTCCTTACTTAACTTCTTATGACTGGCTCCTTGAAAAGAATTTATATTTGTCTATGATAAAATCATTGGGTGATGGCCATTAGTCTGAAGGGCTGGAAACTGTCTCTCTTAACTTTAAACGGCACGTTAAGACTGCAAAATAGGACATAAAAAGCTCAGCAAGCATTTCCAGTCAGAAATACACAGACTGTGACATCAAGAGACAAGCGATGTGCTTGATTTACTTTCTCTGCAGAATCAAGGAGACTTGAGGTCCACTGTCAACAATTCTGCCAACTAATGTTCCTCCTGCTATCCCAAGCACTCTGCAATAGGTTTGGAGCTTCTTAAGTTACTAGGCCAATGCCTTTCCACTTGTGACTCTGGTAGAAGAATAATGATGTTTCGTCTTCATAAAATTGTCCTCCAGCAAGTTAAGAAGAGCAGGGAGAGAAAACTGAATAAGATGTGATGTGGTAGTGTAGGGGTTTAATGTAGGGGTTAAGTAACAGATACAATTAACAAAGTAGCATTTGCATTCCTTGGGCCAAATGAACTCTTTTGCCTTGATCCCTTCATTATTTATCAGGTTTAGTACGTCAACTCTTTAATCTTTAATCCTTAGGAGACGTTTTCTCTGTGTGACACATTAAGTTAAGGCAGACTTACCCGATTTTACTGACTCTCTTTTCTCCACTTCATTGGCATCTTTCCCAATCCAGACAAATATCTAAATAATAATGCACAATTACTTTAAAGATCCTAAATATCACTCTTGTCTTCAATACTTTCCACCACATTTGTTGATTACTGTATATGCAGACCATGTTATTTCTACAGTTCAACCATATATTCACAATGTGAAGCCTGGGCAATGGGTAGGTGTATCATGGGGTAGTGTAACAAGGTGAAGCATGGCAGGATCTATGGTCTGTTAGGAACCCTGACAATGCCTAGCTAATAAAGCTTGGCATAAGTCTTTCAACAACAATGCTTGCAACTTCAATGACTTGTAAAGCAGACTGGGGCTACAGCCGAGCTTCATCTCAAGTCATTTTGGATTCCCTCATCATAGATTTAGATCCCATTATGTAAAGTTTGTGTACAGAGCCACTCCAAGTTAAAAAAAATGTGCACAGGTATTTTCCAAAGTTTGTTGTTACATCCTAGCATATAGAAAACCCTTTGGTGACCATATTGCAGAGTTTACATATCTTATGCCTACACAGCCACCTCAGGTCAGATAGAATTTTGGCCCTTAGGGCAGTGGTCCCCAACCACCGGGCCGCAGACTGGTACCGGGCTGCAAAGCATGTGCTACCGGGCTGCAAGGAAACGATATGAGTCAGCTGCACCTTTCCTCATTCCCCGTCACGCACTGTTGAACTTGAACATAGGGTTGCCAACTGTCCCGTATTTGCCAGGACATCCCGTATATTGGGCTAAATTCGTTTGTCCTGTATTTCCCCCGCTAAGGTAGAGTGTTCCTATGAAACCTTTCGTGCCGAAATGGCGTAAAGCAAAAGCAATTACCATTAATTTATATGGGAAATGTTTTTGAGTGTTCCCAGACCCAAAAAATAACCTATCAAATCATACCAAATAACACATGAAACCTAAAATAACGCTAACATATAGTAAAAGCAGGAATGATATGATAAATACACAGCCCATATAAAGAAGAAATAATGTATGTACAGTATAGTCGGGAAGATTAAGCCAAAACCGATTTGTGGGAGAAACAAATTGGTACGTAAGCGCATGCGCACGTCACACACGCGCACGCTGGTGCCTGCGCAAGGCTTCATAGTCATGGTAGTCTTTCCTGGGGTAAATACAAGTGTCCTGGGATTTGACTGTTAATTTTGTCCCTTATTTGGGAGAGAGAAAGTTGGCAACCCTAACTGTAAAAGACATGCTGAGGTGAGTTTAACCCTACTTGAACACCCACCCCTTCCGCTCCCCCCCCGCCCCCACGGTCAGCCGGTCCGCAAGAATATTGTCAATATCAAACCGGTCCACGGTGCTAAGATGGGTTGGGGACCCCTGCTTTAGGGGTTCACTATAGAAAAGGATGGAATCTGTACTGCAGCATCTACTTATTTGCCACTTGCTTTCAAAGCGAGTTATAATTATGAATAGCTGTGCTTTTGAACAATTCAAAGAAAATTTATTCCCCAAATTGTATTGAACAGAAAATGTTTTTGAAATATTTTGAATCCTAAATTGAATGCTCACTACTGAATAGAATGAATGTCAACTGAAAGTCAAACATTAGGAATTAGTGTCAACATTTAAACTGAAGTCAGAATTTGGTTTTATTCTGTAACATTTCTGAGCAACATTAAGATTGAGTTAACTTGACTTAGTATGGGACTTTTCATTCTGTGTAGAATTAGCACAAGGCTGAGAAAATGAAAAAGGTTACCTGATGCTACAAGCCTGAGCAACCAACAATCCAAAAACGGAACACTGCCTGGAAGCTAGACTGCTCTGATTTAAAGAATTTGAGAAAGACATTGGACATAATAAACAAACATTCTAGGTTTATAAGTTGTGATGATAGTGAGAGAAGCTGAATTTCGTCCATATTCTGTCAATGAGCCAGCTGGTTGTGTACTGGCATCTGCACTGGACTTCAAGGCGACTGGTCCCACGTTTAAGTCCAGCAGGCTTCCTGCACGCTTTCCATCCGTGCTGGTTTGAGCATCGAACTAGCAACTTGGAATTGCAAATAACAGCCAAATGCTAAAGAGACAGCAAGGTTGCTGCCCGATGTGCCACAAAGTGCGGAGGGGAAAAACAAAAAAATATCAATTGTATCAACGAAGTTAAAGAATTTCTGATCAGACCTGATCCCAGACGTCCAGTAACATGACATCATCTTCAGCTAAATCATCCTGAGTGTATTCTCCTGGAACTTCCTCAATCTAGAGCAAAGAATATATAACTGTTATCATGTTGCTTATTGATCAAAAGCATAAACTCAGTCTGTTGTGCTAACATTAGATGATGAATATATTCACAAACCAGATGTCAAAGCCACAGTGTCAGTAGCTGAGTTTAAACTACGTTGTGCTTGTGTGACTTCTTGCAGAAGCTAGTGACTTACAGATAACAGATAGTTGTTTATAGTTATAGTATTTATGGTTGATGTAATTTTGGCTTGCAGGTGGTAAGTAGATGATACCTATAACTTATCAACAGAAGGGAACATTTTTAGAGAACCATAGGTGTACTCTATTCAGTGCAATCCAAGTAAAACATTCACAACTTGCTCCCTTCTGTCCCATGCATATTAAATTTTACTGCCATGCAACTCCAAAGGCAACTTAATTCCTTTGTTACCTTACTCAAGAATCTATTTGTCAGCTGGAGTCACGGCAATGAATGATATATTCCATCCTCATTAACATGAATATACTTGTAGTTGGTTGATTTATTTTGGTTTTGTCTGCAAAAATTTTTTTGGTCTTGGATACGAAAGCCAATTGTAGCATACAAGTTATGTCTGAGAATTTCAAATCTAACCCAGGAATTGCAGTTACTCCACAACCAATGAAGAGAGGCCTAAAGCATATAAAGATTTTTCCACTGACATTACCGAGCATAATACTGGTTAGTAACAAAAGGCACAAAGGCTCATTGCAGCATCTTTAAGAAAGGACCCGTTCTTTTGCAGGAAGTGAGGAAAGCATTTGGCTAGCAGATTTCTCTTTACTTATGCATTATTCATTGCTATATTGGTTTGGAGTGCTTGATTTTGCTGCTGGATGTAAAAAAAGGAAAAATAACCTGTTTCTGTCACTATCATATTTTACAAAATGTACAAATCTCAGGGTTGTACATTGCATACATACTTTGACAATAAATGTACTTTGAAAACAATATTTTGCATATGCTTTTGAACAAACTGGCAGGAATAACTACATTGGATGGCACTGTTTGGATGTTGGATTGTTACTTTTATGATTTACCCCATGCATGGTCCAAGGTTAAATACAGAGCCAGAATACCACTAAAATGAATCTTAAACTATAATTAATTAACCCTTCTGAACATACAACATATGCTACAGTAATATTCAATCAACTATGTGAACTTAAGCAGAAAAAAATCTAAATTGGCATTACTAGATGCTGTCCAGTTGCCCATGTTTGAACAGCACAGGTGTCTAATTTGACCATGAGAAATAAACAGTGATTTAGTAATATTGTTGAAGAGTATCTTGTTGCAAAGGTTATGGCCAGTTTCAAACAGTGAATCAGAAGAAATCAGCTCATCAAAAAAGAATGAAATCATTAAGGGGGAAAATATAAGTAGAAAAATTTTTAATTCAAAAAGGTACTGATATCCTCAGACAATTCAGTATATTTCTTAATAATTTGTGAAGTATTTAATCTCTGATATATCCTGCTGTTCAAAATTAAAAATATAGAAAGCAGAATTCTTTTATTGCCACAAATCATATTCGCCATGCTGTAATGCATAAATTTTGGTTCCTTACATTTACAATTAAATGGAAATGAAGAAGATATAGTTTCCCATATAAAATAGCCCTTTAACTGCTCTGCAATCAAACAGATTTATTTGCAGCATTTATTGCAATCACAGTGACATTATACCAGGAATAACAATAGACTGAGTCTTTTTCTGAGTGACCTACATAAACACAGTGTATGTGACATAGATAAGGGCCTCAAAGAATTACTTTAATAAAAGGACACCTCTTTATCTAAAGAGGTACAGTTGTCCTTGACAATCATTTTTTTACATGTTTGTATGTGTTCTATTGATGGCAACATGAGGCAGGGAACTGCAGTTTATATTACAGGTATTTTCCTATTTTCCTTAAGTAGTTTTGCACCACTTGAAGTCCCACTGGAGGCTTTCATATTCCATAATGTTTGTGAATAATGGGCTCATCAATGAAATACATATTATAAATTCTCCAAGTGTGAAAATGATATAGGCCCAGGTCTTCCACCCATATTGATTGGGTGTTTTCTCCATTTCCCTAAAGTTATCATCTCTTTTACGGCTGACCATGCTGCCCTAGATCTGCTGAAACTGTGTGGTTAGGTCCTGATCAATGGGAAAACAATTCTCTTCTATAATTTTCCATGGCAGACAGAATCTCTCCCTCTCCCAGTGTAGAGTGCTCTCCTGTTTCAAAATATCCACAATTGTCTCTGTACCCAAAAAGACCAAGGTAACATGTCTGAATGACTGGCGTCCTGTCACACTCACCTCATTAATAAGCAAATGCTTTGAGAGGCTGGTGAAGGACTACATCTGCAGCATGCTGCCACCCACACTGAACCTCCTACAATTCACCTACCAATACAACTGATCGACAGACAACGCAATAGCCACAGCTCTACACACCGTTCCTACACACCTGAAGAAGAGGGATGCTTATGTGAGAATGCTGTTAATCGACTACAGCTCAGCCCTCAGGCTTGACAAGAAGCTCAGAGACCTCGGCCTTCACCACGCCTTGTGCAGCTGAATCCTGAACTTCCTGTCAGATCATCGGCAGGTGGTAAGAGTGGGATCTCTCACCTAAGTCCCTTTGACCCTCAACACAGGTGCCCCTCAGGGCTGTGTCCTAAGCCCCCTCCTTTACTCTCTGTATACTCTTGACTGTGTCACCACCCATAGCTCCAATCTGCTAACTAAATTTGCTGACGATACTACCTTGATTGGCCGAACCTCAATTAGTAACGAGGCAGCCTATAGAGAAGAAGTTGGTGGTGTCAAGAAAACAACCTCTTCATCAATGCTGCAAAAACAAAGGAGCTGGTTGTGGACTACAGGAGGAATAGAGATGGGCTAACCCCTATTGACATCAATGGATCTGGGGTTGAGAGGGTGAACAGCTTTAAGTTCCACGGCATACACATCACCGAGGATCTCACATGGTCTACATATACTGGCTGTGTGGTGAAAAAAGCTGTGTTATTAACAGCGCCTTTTCACCTCAGACGGTTGAAGAAGTTTGGTATGGGCCCCCAAATCCTAAGAACTTTCTACAGGGACACAATTGAGAGCATCCTGACTGGCTGCATCACTGCCTGGTATGGGAACTGTACTTCCCTCAATCGCAGGACTCTGCAGAGAGTGGTGCGGACAGCCCAGCACATCTGTAATTGTGAACTTCCCACTATTCAGGACATTTACAAAGACAAGTATGTAAAAAGGGCCTGAAGGATTATTGGGGACCCGAGTCACCCCAATCACAAATTGTTCCAGCTGCTACCATCTGGGAAACAGTACTGCAGCATAAAAGCCAGGACCAACAGGCTCCGGGACAGCTTCTTCCACCAGGCCATCAGACTGATTAATTCACACTGGTACAATTATAGTTCTGTGTTATATTGACTGTCCTGTTGTACATTTTATTTATTACAAATTACTATAAGTTGCACATTGCACATTTAGATGGAGACGTAATGTAAAGATTTTTACTCCTCATGTATGTGAAGGATGTATGTAATAAAGTCAATTCAATTCAAAAAAGCCTTGTCATATGTCAAAGTTTTTTCGATCTTTTTAAATTTAGAAATATATAAAAGCTTTTAAAATAAATTAAATATTAAAATATTTCAAAAGTATCTAAAAAGAACAAAAACACAGAAGATTTAAATAATAAGATCCAATAGACGTGCTGCTCTCAGTTTCAGTGATCAGTTTCAATTGTATACTCTGGTGCCACCTATATGGAGTTTGAGTGTTCTCACAGTGGGTTTCCTCTAGGTGCTCTGACTTCCTATCATATTTCAGAGACGTGCCGATGGTAGATTGTTTGACCATTATAAATTGTCCTGAATGCGTTCTTGAATGGTAGAACCTAAGAGGAGTTGAAAGGAATACCAGTAGAGTCAAAGAGGATTAGTGTTGGTGGCAGAGTGGAGACACATCTCCACCAAAGGAGGTGTAAGTTGTTCCTTCCCTCTGCTAGCCTGCAGCTCACCCTTGGGCAAGGTGTAGCACCCGCTTAGACCCCCGATTAGGGTCACGTGAAGCTGTATGAGCAGCTGGTGCATATCACAAGTCCTGGTTATGTGATCCCTGATGTCTGGCAGACAATGTTTGAAGAGTATTGGTAATAGCTGGGGTCGCCTGTCTTCTAAAAACAGTGCCCAGAAAAAGCAATGGCAAACCACTTCTGCAGAAGAATTTGCCAAGAACAATCGTGGTCATGCATAGAGAAGGAAGACCATGCTCTCCTATGTCATACGACACGGCACATAATGGAAGAAATGTAGGTGGGTACTTAATAAACCAGGATTAGTGCACAGACTCAGTGGGTTGAAAGGAAATTTTCATGCTGTATGAGTCCATTACAAAATACGCAAATAATAAAAGAACCAACTTCTTTGAACATAAAATTTTTGTCTTTCTTCACTGTTGTCCTCATTCAGATGATTAGATATGTAGATGCAGCACCCAAAGGCAGACTGCCCATCTTAAACATTGGGGAATTTCAGCAGTCACTGGGGAAGTTCAGTCAGGAAAATGACAGCAATGTTTGGTAAATGAGTTTTAGACTCCTATGTGGTCAAAAGCATTCTGAACTAATTTATGCTGAGATATGTAGGATTTCTACGCATACAGTGGAAGGATTTCCTTCAATGCATATAAGGGATGGATGGTTGTGGAGTTCAGAAAGGGTATGATGAAGGATCACATATCAGTCCTCATAGAGGGATAAAGAGCAGAATGAATAATTTCAAAATCCTGGGTGTCACTATCTCTGAGGGTCTACCCTGGACCCAACACATCGATGTAGCTATGAAGAAGGCATGACAGCTGCTACATTTCTTTAGGAAATTGAGGAGATTTGGTATGTCATCAAAGGTGCTCGCAAATTTCTACAGATGTACCATGGAGAGCATTCTAACTGGTTCCATTACCATCTGGTATGGGGGGGTCGGGTACTGCACAGGATCAAAATAAGCTGCATAGAGTTGTAAGCTTAGTCAGTTCCATCTTGGGCACTACCCTCTGTAGTATCTTCAAGGAGTGATGCCTCAAAATGTCAGCATCCAGCACAAGAACCCCCATCAGCCAGGTCACACCTTGTTCTCATTGCAACCGTCAAGAAGGAAGTACAGAAGCCTGAAGGCACACACTCAATAATTCACAAGCAGCTTCCTCACTCTGTCGTTGATTCCTGAATGGACATTGAACCCATGAACACTACCTCACTACTTTTTATGTCTAAATTTGCACTACTTGTTTTATGTATAATTTCATTCACATTTTTCCATTATTATGTATTGTATTGTACTACTGCAATAAAGACAACAAATTTCATGACATATGCTGTTGATATTAAAGCTGATTCAGATTCTGGATTCACCCGAAAAACAGAATGCTTTAAATCTAACGTCTTGGCATGATAATTTTTATTGTTCTCAGATCACTCTCTTAGGCAACCAAATTCCATTTTAACTGTCCAATATCTAGATAAACAATTGGGAACTTGGTTGAGAGGAAAACATATGATGCTGTACTCTAAACTCAGGAAGAGTTGAAGTAACTTTACTCACATAAAGGACATTGTGCAGAAGGGCACCCAAACACCGAATCATCACTGGCTTCCATCCATATACACTAGTTTACTGAGTGTGATTGGTTTTAAATTAAATGTTCAGAGCTGTGGATTTTGGTAAATAAAACTCTTTCCTATTTCAGGCACCAGAATAACATAACATCAGAGTGCAAATGTGACAGTGTAAAAAATGGGGAAAAAAATGTAATTACAGTCAATGAATTACAAAGGCAACCAATTTGATTTATACGTGTTCTTTGTATAATTTATCACAACAAAAACTTACATTGAAGCAACCAGTCTTATTTGAGCAAGCAAATAAGCGAGGCTGGAAATCATCTGCACAACTTTGTAACAGAGCTGAAGTTTGATACTCTTTCTTTCCACCAAGTGAATTCCAAAATACATCTATAGAAAAGAAAAAAGTTCCAAAACACAATCAAATAATTTTATTTTCTTTATGAATTTTCCTTAGAATATCTTCAAACCTATCCCATTTTCAGCTAGAAGAATACTGATGTACTGGTGGAAGCCTTACCAGGTTCTTTGCCTTCTGTAACCCTGGTTGCCTTGCACTGCAGCACTGTGGTAAAATATTCAGCCCCTTTCTCTTCATCCCTACCGGCTCCTTTTCCAACCCAGAGATAAGCAGCCTGTGGTAACTTTAGTACAAAAACATCGTTGGAATTTAAGGATCGAGCATCGAAGTCAACCTAACAATCGAGAAAAAAACAAAGTTAGATTTTAGACAGTTGCCTTTCACAAGCTAACTATTAAATAAATACAGCCCACTACAAGCAAGGTAATTTAAATAGAGATTGGCATTAGTTTACTGTGCTCATCCCTGGTAATATGTCAGAGTACAGGAAAGGTATCGAATGTCTAGTAACATGATATCATGACAACTACCTTTCCTTCAATATCAGCAAGACAAAAGAGCTTTTCATTGACTTCAGGAAGGGGTTTGCAGCATATGCTCCTGTTTTCATCAACGGTACTGGTTGAAGTTGAGAGTACTGAGAGCTTCAAATTCCTAGGAGTGAAAATCACCAATAGTTTGTCCTCTTCCAACCACAGTGACACCACACCCAGAATGCTCATCAATGCCTCCGCTTCCTCAAGAGCCGAAAGAAATTTGTTACGTACCTGTCAACCCTTACCAAATCTTATTGATGCACCATAGAGAGCATCCAGTCTGGATGTATATGGCTTGGTATGGTATCTGATATGCTTGTGACTCCAAGAAACTGTTTTGGACATAACTCAGCATATCACGGAAGCCAATCTCCCCTCCATCAACTCTGGTTGTACTTCTTATGTAGACTTTAAGTATGGTCTGCCATTCAATCCTGACTGATCCCTTTTCCTTCTCCTCCTCAACCCCAGATCCCAGCCTTCTCCCCATAACCATTGATGCCACGTCCAATCAAGAACCTATCAGTCTCTGCCTTAAATACATGCAATGACCTGGCCTCCACAGCTGCATGTGGTAATAAATTCCACAAATTCACCGCCCTTTGGATAAAGAAATTTCTGCACATCTGCTTTGAAGTGGCACCCCTCTTGTCCTAGAATCTCCCACTATAGGAAACATCCTTTCTATATCTACTCTGTCTAGGTCTTTCAACATTCGAAAGGTTTAACTGAGATCGCTCCTCATCCTCATGACCCAGAGCCATCAAACATACCTCATATGATAACCCTTTCATTCCTGAAATCATCCTTATGAACCTCCTCTGGACCTCTCCAATGCCAGCACATCTTTTCTAAGATGAGGGGCCCAAAACTGTTCACAATGCTCAAGGTGAGTCCTCACCAGTGCCTTATAAAGCCACAACATCACATCCTTTCTTTTGTATTCTAGACCTCTTGAAATGAATGCTAACATGGCATTTGCCTTCCTCACCACCGACTCAACCTGTAAGTTAACCTTTTGGGTGTTCTGCACAAGGACTCCCAAGTCCCTTTACATCTTAGATTTTTGGATTTTCTCCACATTTAGAAAATAGTCTGCACATTTTTTTCTACTACCAAAGTGCACAACCATGCATTTTACAACATTGTACTTCATTTGCCACTTTCTTGCCCATTCTCCTAATCTGTCAAAGTCCTTCTGCATCTTACCTGTTTCCTCAACACTACCTGCCTCTCCACCAATCTTCGTATCTTTCACAAACTTGGCAACAAAGCCATCTATTCCATCATCCAAATCATTTATATACAGCATAGAAATAAGTGGTCCCAACACCGAGCCCTGCGAGACACCACTAGTTACTGGCAGTCAACCAGAAAAGGATCCTTTTATTCCCACTCACTACCTCTTACCAATCAGCCAATGCTCTAACTATGTTAATAACTTTCCTGTAATACCATGGGCTCTTAACTTGGTAAGCAGCCTCATGTGTGGCACCTTGTCAAAGGCCTTCTGAAAGTACAAATATACAACATCCACTGCATCCCCTTTATCTATCCTATTTGTAATCTCCTCAAAGGATTCCAGCAGGTTCATCAGGCAGGATTTTCCCTGAAGGAAACCATGCAGATTTTGTACTATCTTATCCTTTGTCACCAAATAATCCATCACCTCATAATTAACAATTTACTTTAACATCTTCCCAACCACTGAGGTCAGGCTAACTGGGCTATAATTCCTTTCTGCAGCCTTCCTCCTTTCTTAAAGAGTGAAGTGACATTTGCAATTTTCCCGTCCTCTGGCACCATGATTTTTGAAAGATCATTTCTAATGCCACCACAATCTCTAATGCTACCTGTTGAACCCTAGGGTGCAGCTCATCTGGTCCGGGTGACTTATGTACCTTTACGTCTTTCAGCTTTTTGAGCACCTTCTCTCTTGTAACAGTAACTGCACCCACTTCTCTTCCTTCACACACTACAACATCAGGCATACTGCTAGTGTCTTCCACAGTGAAGACTGATGCAAAATACTCATTTAGTTCACCTGCCATCTCCTTGTCCCCAGTTATTATTTCTCCTGCCTCATTTTCTAATGGTCCTATATCCACTCTCATTTTTCTTTTATTTTTAACATATTTGAAAAAAACATTTACTATCCACTTTGATATTATTTGCTAGCTTGCTTTCACATTTCATCTTTTCCCTTCTAATGATTTTTTTAGTTGCTCTCTGTAGGTTTTTAAAAACTTCGCAGTCCTTTATTTTCCCACTAATTTTTGTTTTGTTGTATGCCCTTGCTTTGACTTCTCTTGTTAGCCATGGTTGTACTATTTTACCATTTGAGTATTCCTTCATTTTTGGAATACCTATGTCCTGCACCTTCCTCAATTTCCCAGAAACACACACCATTGCTGTTCTGCTGACATCCCTGCCAGCAGCTCCTTCCAATTTACTTTGGCCAACTCCTCTCTCATACCACTGTAATTTCCCTTACTCCACTGAAGTACTGCTATGGCAGACTTTACTTACTCCCTATCAAATTTCAAGTTGAACTCAATCATTTTGTGATCACTGGTTCCTAAGGGTTCTTTTACCTTAACCTCCCTAATCACCTCAGGTTCATTACGTAACACCCAGTCCAGTATAACTGATCCCCTAGTCGGCTCAATGACAAACTGCTCTAAAAAGCCATCTCTTAGGCATTCAACAAACTTACTCCATTGAGAACCATTACCAACCTGATTTTCCCATTCGACCTGCATGTTAAAATCTCCCATGACTACCATAACTTTGCCCTTTTGACACGGCTTTTCTATTTCCTGTTGTAATCTGTGGTCCACCTCCCAGCCACTGATGGGAAGCCTGCCTATAACTGCCATCAACATCCTTTTACCCTTGCAGTTTCTTAACTTAACCTGCAAGGATTCAACATCTTCAGATCCTACGTCACATCTTTCTACTGATTTGATGTCATTCTTTACCAATAGAGCCACACCACCCTCTCTGCCTACCTCCCTATCCCTCTGATATAGTGTGTAACCTTGAAAAGTCGGTGGAAATACCTGACAGGAAATTACAGGATTTCACATTTGAAATGTCAAGTTGCCACGAAACATGGGAAATTTTCTAAGTTCAGAAAACTTTGCCAATATTTTCCTGCAAAATTCATGACATTCTCTTTTTACCTTATAGAGATCTGTTTCTCCATTTTTCAAATTACTGAGATTGGCAGACTGAAGTCACAAATTCTAGATTCTCCATTAGTTCTCATGTCATTAAATTAACCTTACCTCCACAATTCTTGTTATAGTAGCCAGATTCTTTCTGACTTGGAAAAGACGCTGCGGTGGAGCAGGAGTCTGACCTCCCTTCCGTGATGTTCCGTTTTTATAAATTATCAGTGGCTTGTCTTTAAACAAACTCAGCAAATGAGAAGGCTCCTTTCCTTGGGCCACGCGAATCTTTAGATGAATGAAAACAAAGGGTACTGTAAGCCAGATTGATGAATGTTATATTTTGAAGTACTGTCATCATCATCATCACCATTATGTGCTCTGTCATATGATATAAGTGATTATGGTCTTTCCATGAGCATGATTGCTCTTGGCACAGTTTTCTACTGAAGTGGTTTGCCATTGCCTTCTTCTGGGCCGTGTCTTTAAAAGACGAGTGACCCCAGCCGTTATCAATACTCTTCGGAGATTGTCTGCCTGGTGTCAGTGGTCACCTAACCAGGACCAGCTGCTCATATTACCATCCATCACCTGCTCCCATGGTTTTACATGAACCTGATCGCAGAGCTAAGCAGGTACTACACCTTGGCCGAGGATATCACCTGCAGGCTAGCAGAGGGAAGGAGCACCTTACATCTCCTTTGGTAGAGATGTGTCTCCACCCCACCAGCTGGAAATTCTGTAGCAACTACACTGAAGTTATTTCTGTACAAAAACAGCTGTAGTTTTTCCTCATCAAAACTGTGATTAAGCTACAATGCACACATAACCTAAAATATCAGCTGACACTTTATTGTACATATTTACATTCATTACTCTGGACAAATTTTACTCATTATTTCAGGACAAGCATAAATTCTTCACCTATCCATCGACTTTGCAAAAGTTAGAGCCAGATCCAAACTTATTTTCAAAGCAAAACCAATAGATTAGAATTTGGATAAGGCCAAATAAGATCTGTTATTTTGAAATAGGTTATTTGGTTTGAATTATATTTTATCAACTAATAGATCCTGAGTGATGGAAGTGTCAAAAGAAACAGCAGCAGTCTTGAATTATGATACTTTTTGATATGTTTACACGAGGGTAGTTAGTCAACAGTGCTCTACGGTCAATGAGGAATTTAATGTCTTTAAACAAAACTGGAAGCATCTCAAGGGCCATTGTTCCCAAAGTTTTATGGAGGCTAAATCAATGAAATTATAGATAAAGAAATGGCAACACAAGCAGCTGGTTAATTGTTCCTATGTGAAAATTAACTACCTTGAGGGAAATGAGAAAGATGTCATTATACCTCCAGCCAATGAGTTTATTTGAATATGTTAGATAGAAAAGCAAACTGCAAAATCTATATTCCTGTAATTAAAATTATAAGGCTGAAGGATATACCCTGAATAAATTTTACCTTTGTAATCAATAGTAATACTGGATATTGATTCAACTGGAGGAAAAGATTAGTGTCAAAACATCAGTGTTCCAAATTATTAGGAGTATATTTATAATTATCTTTTCATTATGATCTATCATGAACATTGCCACTAAGCAGCTGTAACAAAGAATAAAGAGTAATTTACACCAGATTCACTGGAGAAAGTCACTAGCGGCATAATTAAAATGGAATGATGAATAGGTTCAGTATTAGGAATGAATAAGCAATCCAAACTGAACTGAGCCATGCCCAGCCAGAGTGTCACTTAATTTGAATCAAAGACAAGGATTTGCTTTGTTTCATAATTTTATTACATTCAGTCACCACAAAATGGAACCACTCTGCAATTTGTTAGGCTACAAAAACGAAAGCCTACTGCACCGTTACTGCATTCAACATAATGTGCATAAGTGGAGTGGAACAGGAAAGGAGTGAAATGAAAGATCATCTATTTTTGGGGCACAAGGGAAGGATGTTGTTGGAAGGGTGGGACATAGTCAATGAAAGACTGGTAGCCTCCTGATGGAGCCTAATGAATGGTGTACTTGTCAAAGCAAATACCTGATTGAAAAACATTCTAACCTATAGCGCTATTAGGACACTGTTGCAAAGAATATTCAGTCTGAAATTTATTTTTGGTTTTAATATTCTAAATAACAATAGCGATGATTTAGTTTTCCAAGATGAGGATTCCTAAATGAATTCTCTTTTGCTGCTTTGCTGCATCTTAGATGTTAATTGTTTAGCTTTTCAAGTTGTTTGCAGGTTATGGCTGGCAAGGCACCAAACAGGAAAATAATCTATATAGTTGCTACATAACTGGTTTTAACAAAAACTAACAGATTATTTGGCAGATTTCAAGCACGTGCAGCGAATGTGTGGGATAGTATGTGGATTGGATCCATGTCCTTGGTGACAGAAGGCCTGAGCGATTAAAGCTTTCCCCCTTATTTCTATCCAGCTGGCGAACCAGGGGTATAATACCACAGTCCACTATTTCTGGCTGGGTAAGGACCTGTCTAACTTGGCAGTAAGTTGGAGAAAAGGAAGATGATCATGAAATGGACGTTTCCAAGAACTTCTTTGCGAGCCAGGAGGAGATGTGCTCCTGGTCCATACTCATCAAGTAAGGATGAGTTGCACTGGTGTTGGTTTGTTGAACAGCTTTTGATGGTCCTTGAAAGGATGCTAGAAAGCTGTCCAGGACATTCACCAGCTAGTTATGATCTGGATCTCACTGTCTGCAGAAGTATTGGAAATGGAGATGATCACTGTTTATAAAGGGAACTGTAATGATCCTTAAAACAAAAGATCTTGCAGTGTCATGAGGAAAGAGTGGAGAATGTGATTGCTACAGGGAGCAAACATGCACTCCATGGCCTCCTTATGTGCTATAATTATTCACTAATTCTAAATAAGTAAAATTCTAACATTAGTACAAGCACTGATCATTTGTGGCTCTATATTTCAGTTGCATAACCAGAATGATGACTACCTGATTAGCCCAGTAACTATGGACAAACAGCAGGATTCACTGCATCGAATTGCTAAATTTCATTACTTGAAATTCCAATTGTTCCTTTAAAATTAACGGCCTTTTTTTCCTTACATATTGAACAGCCCCAGGCTCTTCACCCATTATGGTGTGCAATCACAAAATAAAAAACTTGACATTTTGAAGAGGCTATGAAATTTAAAATAAAACCCTTTTTTCATGTTAAATGTTGTAAAACTATCAATTATAGCATCTGCACATCATGTCCTTAGTGAAGCATGTTGCTGGAATTTCACAGAGAGTGTAATTACAAAGCAGTGAGCTGAACTTGTTGCAGTAGTCTTCCTAAGCAACATTGATTTTTATGCAGTATACTTATAATGACCTCTCCCAAGTATAGGAAACCTAATAATGACATGATTCTAATCTGCTTTTAAAGTAATAAGTTCATGTAAGCATCAGGTAATCATAGTTTATTTCCTAGTAATTGCTGCAATTTATTTCATATTTATGATATAAAAATAGTTTGAGGCTAGTAATCTTTATATTGATTCACATTTTAAAATAGAATAGCTGTTGGTTCCACTCTCCTTCTATTTTGAAGTTCCATCGCCTCATTAAACGTAAAGATTGGAAGCTGGAAATTGTTTCCTTTTGTGATTCTATTATTTGATATATACACTGTGGAAAGCTCGTGTCTGTTTGGTTTGTGGCTGCAAACACCCAACACAGTATGTGACCAAAGCAATAAATCCTGCTTTTCATCAAATTTTCTCACAGAAATTAAGCACAAGCTTTTGCTTCCTTGATCTCCTTATCATGGCAGAGGATGGTCAGAGAGTAGCTATGCTGAAAGTGATGGGAACACAGTACCTGGGGAGGACAGAGTACTGTGGAATGCCTTGGTTGTGAGAAAGTTCAGGTGGGCCAGAGAGTAGACTGTTGGGGAGGGGGTGGTGGTCAAAGAAGGTTAGGAGCTGTAGCAGATGATTTTGTAATTGGCCGAAGGTTTGAAGAAGACCAAGAAGAATTCTGAGAGGTTTACAGAATGTTTAGGGATAGGGACAGTGAAGTGATGGATGTAGTGGAATCTGGTAGGTTAGTAGTGGTTTGAAGAGAGCTCCCCCCTTGAAGAGTGGTTGTGGAGGACACTGGGAGAGAGCGTGGCTTGACAGAGTTGCAGGGGCATCTGTACAAGTCACAATAGTCCTTTTAAGTAAGGTAGAAACAGGTAATCAATAAAGAACTGCATTTGAAGTCAGTGCTGATTGTGAATTATGGTAAAAACAACAGATAAATAATGTTAACCCTCTATTGCCTCATGATATACCATTTATGTCCAGTAGCCTCTTTGTGCATAACCACCATAGGGAAATGTGACAACTTTGCAACTGATGGCAGAAAGTTTCAGATGCAGAGTTAAGACGAAGTTTCCAGTGAAACTTTAATGCAAACTGCCATCATGTGCTAGATTTCTTAGGCATAGGATTCCTTTTTAAAGACATGAAATTTAAAATCATGCAAAACAGCCTGTGCATTATTGATATGTATTAACACAATGTGTTATAAAGACAGGAGCAGCTAGTGATACAGTTGTGATAGCCAGAGAGTGGCAAATCTGTGGAATTCATTTTCATCGCCGACTGTGGAGACCAAGCCATTTAAATAAAGTGGAGGTTGATAGGTTCTTGATTAGTAAGGGTGTCAAGGGTTACAGGGAGAAGGCAGGAGAATGAGGTTGAGAGGGAAATTAAGTCAGTCATGAACAAATGGTGGAGCTAATTGATGCTCCTATGTCTTATAGTCTTAATTCTATCATTTGCTTAAAAACTTACTTGAACAGCTCTCCCACCAAGTGACCGGTCGAGATCGACTGTGAGGAATGCCGACATGGTGAGTTCATCAAATGTCGCACTGGATCCTTGCCTAAAATAAATCAAGTTGATATTATTATGAGTGAAAAAAGATCTAAAATTAAATTGTTAGCAGTCTGGAGGGAACAGTTGCTCAGCCTACAGGTTACTGCTTATCCACTGGCCTGATGCTGCTAATATTTTGTAGGTTATAACTATAGTGTGATTCAAGCAATCTGTTCACTATAGATCTTTCCCAATTTTAATTTCCATTGAAGTCAACAAAAATTATGAGAGATGCCTTCACCATCCATAGTCAAAATTATCCTGGCTGTGTTGATGCATGAATGAACCGATTCCTTAGGATTTTTGGCAACAGTAGCTTCTGATATCAGCACACCAAGAAAAAATTTGAGGATAGAGAGGAAAGATAAGACATACTGTAAATTCTTTAGTGTCAAGAAGAGCAAAAATCTAGACAGTGGCTTTATAAATTGTATTCCTTCTTGAAGACCAGTTTTAAAGTAAAGCAGAATGCTGCTTATTGTGGGATGTAAAGTTGATTTTATAAGTAAAAGTAAAATAAAGTCATTATTATACTTTGAAGCTTTGATGTGATAAGTTAGCAATTGCACACTCTTATTATCATATCTAGTTTGTCAGTTGGGTAAAGGTGGGATCACAGGATACAATTATGGGATCTCAGTTCTCAACACCTGTAGGAGCCAAGTATCTTTGCATTCTGTGTTGCACATCTATTCTGTTTATTATAGTAAGTAGTCACATGAGTGGGATAGTGGTAAAAGCAAAGGGAAGGAGTTGCATATTCTTGCTTATTTCATGGCACTTTGTAGCTTGGGACCAGTGAAGGTCATCTCTTTTGCTGACCACTGAATATCGCTGAATATTGCTTAGCTCACACTCGGGTAAGCTTAAGTTCATCACTTCAAGATTATATGTTTGCTAATTGATAATAAGGGATGGAATAAAGCATTCGACTTTTGGAGCAATCATTGGAGCTAGGGGCACGTCATGCAATGTGGAAGAACTCTGCAGAGTCTCAGGCAGTGGCAATTATTTTGTTTTGGTTTTGCTGCTACAGCACCTTTCTCACTGAGACAAGTCAGCATCAGTTTTGATTAAAATATTCCTGGATAAAATTACTTACGTTTTGTTCATTTCTATCTTAGAAATTTGGATATTATTGACCTTTCAAAGAAATTTTTGAATACTGCTGTAAAGCACATACAACAGACCACAGCATATGTGCACACTAATGACATGTAAAGATGAGAATAGACTTAAGTGTAAAACTAGGATCGTCTCTAATCAAGAATCAATAGGATGTAATGCAAAAAAAAAAGAGAGCCAAAATTGAGTTGGGAAAATTAAAATATTCTAATATGTAGAATCCATACTGAGTGGCCAGTGCACTGAGACATTTCACAATACATTGGATTTAATTTAAGTAATAAAGTCTGGATATCATGCTGTGCCTCATTTATAGGTTACGTTTGAACACTCAAGTCGCTTATTGGAAACATGCAAATATATTCACAATTGGTGACAGGAAGAATAATCAGTAAAATTTAAACTTGATCAGCTCAGTACCTGTAACATGAAATAAGCTATTGCATAGGGTATTTTTAATTAAATAATTAATTATATATTTTTTACATGCATTATGTGAAATGATGATAACAGCTTAGGTCACAGATCAGCCACTAATACAGAAATAGACGAGGAACTAAATGGCCAAGTTCAAGAACGTAGAACAAGGAACGGGCCCCTTGTCCCACAAAGTTGTGATGAACTAAATGACCTTGTAATTAAGTGCCTAATCAAAATAATTCCTTCTGCCTACACAATGGCTGCAGCATTCTATTCTCCGCATATTCACAGTCACAGAGCACTGCAGAACAAAAACAACCCTATCAACCCATTTAGTCTATGCCGAACTGTTACTCTGCCTAGTCTCATCGACCCACATCTGACACATAGCCCCACACCCCCATAAACCCCCATCCAGGTACTTATCCAAATTTCTCTTAAATGTTGAAATTGAACCTGCACTTCCACTGGCAGCTCGTACCACACTCTTACCATCCTCTGAGTGAAGAAGTTCTCTCTCAGGTTCCACTTAAAAATTTCACCTTTCACCTTAAACCCATGGCCTCTAGTGCTCGTCTCACCCAACTTCAGCAGAAAAAGTCTGCTTGCATATACCCAATCAATATCCCACATAATTTTGTATTTCTCTACCAAATCTCCCCTCATTCTCATATGCTCCAGGGAATAAAGTCCTTATCTGTTCAAGTCCTTAGGTCCAACAACATCCTTGTAGATGTTTTCTGTACTCTTTTAATCTTATTAATATCTTTCCTGTAGGTAGGTGATCAGACTCCACACAATACACCAAATTAGGCCTCACCAATATCTTATTCAACTTCAATATAACATCCCAACTCCTGTACTGAATGTTCTGATTTATGAAGGTCAATTGGCCAAAAGCTTTCTTTACGACCTATCTACCTGTGTCATCCCAGATCCCTCTGTTCTACTTCACTCCTTAGTGCTCTACCATTCATTATGAAAGTCTACCCTGGTCTGTCCTCCCAAAGTGCATCACCTCATACTTGTCTGCATTGAATTCCATCTGCCATTTCATCAGCCCACTTTTCCAGCCAGTCCAGATTCCACTATAAGCTTTGACAGCCTTCCTCGCTGTGCACTATGCCCGGAATCTTGGAGTTATCCATAAATTTGCTGATCCAGTTACCATATTATCATCCACATCACTGACATAGATGACAAACAACAATGGACCCAGTCCTAATCCTTTGGCATAGGCCTCCGGTCAGAGAGGCAACCATCTGCTACCACCCTCTGGCTTCTCCTCTGAAGCCAATGTCAAATCCAATTTACCAGTACATCCTGAATGCCAATTTGTTTGTCTATCTAAGAGAATTTTGAATGGCTCTATTGCATTTGCCTCCATCACTTGCCTGGCAGCGCATTACAGTAACTTGCCACTCGCTGTAAAAAACTTGCCTCACACATCTCCTTTGACCTTACCCCCTCTCGTCTAAAGTGCATGCCTTCCGTTAGACACTTCAACCCTGGGATAAAGATATCAGCTGTCTACACTATCTATCCCTCTCATAATCTGATAAACTTCTCTCAGGTTTCTCTTCAGCCTTTGCCAGTCCAGAGAAAATAACCGAAGTTTGTCCAACATAAGACCATAAGGGCATAGGTGCAGAATTAGGCCATCGGGCCCATCGAGTCTGCTCGGCTATTCAATCCTGGCTGAACCTTTTCTTTTTAATATCCTCTTCAACCCCAGTTCCCGGCTTTCTCCCTAAAACCTTTGATGCCATGTCCAATCAAGAACCTAATCAAGAACATCTGCTCATAGCACATGCCCTCTAATCCAGGTAAACCTCTTCCGCACCCTCTCCAACACTTTCGCATCCTTCCAATAATATGGTGTTCAGAATTGAATGGGAGACCCCAGGTGTGGCCTAACTCGAGCTTAGGCCTTTAACTTCCTGACTCTTGAATTCAGTGCCGTGACTAATAAAGACAAGCATAAAATACACCACTTTTACCATCCTATCAATCCCACAGCCACTTTCAGGGAACTATGGTCTTGGATCACAAGATCCCTCTGTGAATCAAGGAGGGCTGCATATCTCCCACATTGTTCATCCTGGGATTTGTACTGCTCTCGGACTGGTCCCCTGTGGAGATTTATCTGTAAAACTAACGCTGTCTGTGATGGTGTGGTTTTTGACATGACAGGAGGATATTTACAACATTCCCTTAGCATGGAAAAGGGCTTTATGAAACTCTTTTCTGAGCTATTTATAAGCACATGGCAATAAAGATTTATCTTGATCAGTAACAAAGCTGTACATGCGACATTAAGCTGATAAACATTTAGTCACTGCGCAAGCTCTGTCATATACAAAGTTGTTTGACAAAACTATTTAGTAATACTTCATGTAGGTTTCACAATGAATGGCTACACACTGCCATTTCTCTCAGGGAATGCTATCTCAGTGAGAAAAGAGTAGCTGATGTCACTTACGACCCAGTACTAAACAAAACCATTGATTATGGACAGAAACCAGACTAGTTTTGTAGTGCTATTATTGCAATGCAATATGTTCCTTTAGTTCTCTGAGGAATTCTGAGCTTTCTACTTGAAGAGATAGGAATTAGACTAACTAAACCTGGGCATGTGTACTCACACAACACACATTTTAAAGGGTTGTATCAGCTGACAGATTTGTGACTGACAGTAGTCTGTGCCACTGAGGATTTTACCTTGCAGGGTTGCTATAGCAATGAAATGGTCATAACTTAATGAGACACACTGCCACATAAACAATATGGCAATGTTCTGAGGCCAACTCTGATCCATTCGCTCCCTTTGATTCTTTGAGGAGGACTTTCTAAAGCAGGGGTTCCCAACCATTTTTGTGCCATGGACCCCCACCATTAAGCAAGGGTCTATGGACCCTTGGGTGGGAACCCCTGCTCTAAAGGAAGCAGGGGACTATCAAACAAATGTAAATTAGGCTGACCTTCAAAAATATGCCAGGGCCTAATGCACAATACATGAACAGCTGCAAAGCCCAGCCCCCTAAACTTACTTTGGAACAATAAACTCCAACTAAAGCGGTGCAAGGTGAACTCAATCCGCATGTGGGTGGTGGTACACACCTCCTCACCACTAAATTGTTTGCATATTCTGTGATACCCATTTCAAGGATCAGCAGGAAGTGTAACACAACACCAGAACAGCTAACACCTTGAAAACAACTCCAAGGGGAGTTTATGTGTTAGATTTCAACAGTTTATATTTTGTTAATTTAATATTTCATTATATTAATATTTTACACAGAAGTTAAGGAAGCTTGAATGGCTTTATTCATGAACATTAGGGTCAGATTTACTTCACTGAATTCTGCATTACTGTCAAAAGCTCTCCTTAAAACAGTCTGTCCAAATGATTTTGGATACCTACTCAAGTATATACAATTATTTTTGCCAATTTTAGAAATAATTCAAACTTGCTTTTAATTATTTTTAAATATTTGAACTTCAGTTTTAAATGTTCTGCACTGTTTTAATATCTTATTGAACATGAGCCTGAAAGCCTGATGGGACCGTCTCAAGACTCACCATTCATACTCAGGATTGTAGTTTATGCCAAATAATCTAGGCCTGAGACTCCAAGGAACAGGTTACTGAGTTAACCATTATGAAGCCTTCTCTGATGAATTAGATAGTTTCCACTTTTCCATAGAAAACAATTCAGAACAATTAAATCTGAGTGCTTTAACCATATAAGACCTGATCAACATGGAGCAACTATACACAAGTTCAGTAATCCTATTAACAAACTGACACCTTCGTGGACATGCAACACTCAAGCTCAGTAGTTATAAATATATGACTTGAGAAAAGCAGAATTTAAAGTGAATTTGTCACATCGAAGTCACTACATTTAATAAATCTTTAAATTTGCAAAGTATTTAATAAATGAAGCTGTAATAAAGAACAAGAATCCTCAAACCAGAGGTGAGGGAGATGTAGAAATACTTATAAATATCTGTTTAATATGTTTGCACAGGTGCTTAAATGCATATCTAGTCTAAAATTAATGTAATAGAAACCCAATATTTAAGAGGCAAAATTTCAGATGATTGAGGCAAGATACTTAAGCTGAGATCTCATGCAATGAGCCATATAATTGAAGAAAATAAATTGGATTTGCCCAATGGTTTAAATATCCTGTTGAATTAATTTAATCCTGCCACACCAACAATACTTGAAGGCAGAGAGAAAAGCTAAAACTTAATTAGAAACTCTTCACTTAGGACCTTTTCTTTGTATAAACTCAATATGTATTAATATTTTTTTAATTGCAAAGCTGCAATCTATTTCTTTGGAAGTTTGAAAAAAATGTTTCTATTTTTATTTATTCTATCATCTATTAAACTGCTGAATTTCTTTATTCGACTCTGCATCTATTTTTTGTGAATGTGTTTTTATTTCCTTTGCTATCAGTTAAGTGCTTAGAGGTTTGGCAGATGTCAGATGTTGAAAGTGGTCCATGCTGTTCATTTCTCCACTCTCTGTCATAAGAACACTTGTTGTAAGCATGACAGACAAAGTCAGAGTCTTCTTGCCCCAAGGAAGACGTATTCCATCTGGTAGCCTCACTGAAAACTGACAAAATGCATTATCATCAGCCTCTGCAGTTTGGACTGCCAAAAATGGAAGCTGCAACATTTTGCATCAGACCTCTGGAAACCCAAACCAAAACATTTATCGTTTATTTTCAGTTAAATTTGCAGCAATTATAAGAACGAGATGAATTCAGTGTGAAATGAATTCATTCACTATATTCTCATCGTGTGATATAAATGTTGCATTACACCTACATCGTGTTTTCATACAATATCTGGCATGGACATTAAGGGAATACTTGCTTACTCTGCTACAAATTCAAAGTGCTTTTACATGGTGCAGAATGTTTTCACCTACCCATAGAACTGTTGAATTCAGGGTCCTACACTATACTGAGCATGCATTTGTATTTAAAGTATCAACTTAGTGGAATGCTCCAAAGGTTACCTAGTTTAAATTAGCTTGAACAAGCCTCCTATTCCCCTTCCCACCACAACAGGTGTCAATGTATTCACCTATCCATAATTTACCATGAAACAGCTTGAGGGGGTAGGAGGCATTAAGCCACCTGTTCTTCAACTCACAAGACCTAACTGTTAAGATACCAATTAGGCCTTGTCATTTAAACTCCACCCAAGGCCCCTTCCCTGTTTCATTTACCCCCTACGTTATCTCTTTTCCTAGCCCACTTTTGCCCTGATGTCCCACGAGGCTGTCCACGCAAAAACAAAGTAATTCTTCTTCTCTGAGCATGAGGAGACTTTTCAACCATGAGGCTGTGAAACTTGAGTCCTTTCCTGCCTTCACTTCATACACATACTTTCCACAGAAATATCAAGAAAGGGACCCTAAGTTGAAATTTCCTCTCTCTTATTGGGGAACACTTGGCCAAGTTAGATCATTCCTGCTGATCCAACATGACCAAGAGTCCAGATTCAAATATTGACTATTTTCCTCCATAGATGCTGCCTGACCCACTGTGATCATCCAGCTTTTTGTGTGTTGCTCCAGATTCCAGCATCTGCTGCGTCTCCATTCCACTCTGAACCTGGCCACACTCAGCTAACCTGGTGTAGTCGCCCAGAAAACAAGTGTTGTGATCTGTTCTCACTTCTGCACTGCCTCACATCTCTCTCAATCAAGTCAGCTGCAGATGATACATTTAGCAATCTGTCATGATGGAGCAGGTTCACAGGTTTGGTAAGTGAGAGAGAAGACACTGATTATGAATAAGCACATTAATCATTTATTTACAAACAGTGAAATATTCCAGCAAACATCTAAGCCATCCTAAGTTACACAAACTACATTACTAATCATTCAGTAACACTTCAAACTCAACAGTTACCTGATTAAGTATCCCCAAGATACGCAACTTCAAAACTAAACAATAAACAGATACTTGGCCAAGACTGTGCGTGGGCCCTCGTACAACTGCAGTATACTTTCTCAGTGGTTCTTCAGCACTGGTCAGGATCTCAGTATGATGATAGGTGCCCAGCAACAAAGGAAAGCCCTGAGGTGCCTTAAACTGGACACGAGTGCCGTGACACACAAGATAACCAACGGGAATGAGCTGCTGCATCCTTCAAATGGGCCAATTGATGACTGGCACTGGAGAAGGGGCTTTCGACCGACAAGTAAACTAACCCTTCACACTATACAATCCAAAAGTATCATTAAATTAAAAATATAGAACAATTTGAATAAATCATGTGATATGAAGGCAAAGGTGAAGTATTTCCTAGAAAACCAGTGTCCAGTAACTGAACACACTTGCTTGTGTGTCAGGCTATTTTCCCTGAAATTTTATGCATTACATAAGATCTAACAGAAATCTGTTCATTTTTCAATGCCAGCTTCGCTTTTCTGGGATTTTTTCTACCTTCAAATTTGAAGGAAGTTTGTTCCTCATTATCCCACTCAAGATTATTGGTCTTGTATTATAGAGAATTTGGTGCTTGCTAATTTAACCCTCATTATGGAGACTTGTATTACAACTCTTGTCCATATCTGCCCTAGTTATTCTTGATCTGTGTTAGGGGTTGATCTTTTTCTAATCTCATGTTAATATTCTTCATTTCACTATGAACTATTATCAAAGCATTCCCAGAACAACCTAGCCTCCAGTCAGCACTTCAAAGAAAACAGTCCTACTTAAATTAAATATCAATAGCACAGCTGTACAACATTAGGCGCTGACACCGCAATGCTTTCATGCCTTCAATATGACAACTTATCAGCAATTATAATTTAATGACACTGTTGCAACATAACTTGTGATGACTCTACCACAAGAAAGGGTGAACAGTTTCAAGTTCCTGTGTTTCAACATCTCTGAGGATCTATCCTGGGCCGAACATATTGATGCAATTATACAGAAGGCACGACAGCAGCTATATTTCATTAGGAACTCGAGGAGAACCGATATGTCACCAAAGGCATTCGCAAATTTTTACAGATGTACTGTGGAAAGCATTCTAAATGGCTGCATCACCGTCTGGTATGGAGGGGCCACTTCACAGGACTGGAAAAAGCTGCAGAGGGTTGTAGACTCAGCAGCTCCATCATGGGCACAAGCCTCCTCAGCATCCAGGAAACATTCAAAAGGCAGTGCCTCAAAAAGGCGGTATCCATCAATAAGGACCCCCATCACCCAGGACATGCCCTCTTCTCATTGCTGTCGTCAAGGAGGAAGTACAAGCACCTGAAGACACACACTCAATGATTCAGGAACAGCTTCTTTCCCTCTGCCATTGGATTTCTGGACAGACCTTGAACTCTTGAACACTATCTCAGTAGTTTTTCTCATTTTTGTATTGCACTACATATTTATTTTTACATATCCTTCTTATTGTAATTTATAGTTGCTATTATTATATATTGCAAAGCACTGGTGTTGCAAAATAACAAATTTCATGACATATGCCAGTGATAGTAAACCTGATTCTGATTCCGTTTTTCAACAATAGGAATTTCTGGTTGTCTCATTTACAACAACAAATACACTGCCACTCTAATCAATCTAATAGTAATCTATAAGCAAAGGATCTCTTTTCACAGCAGGTCAAGCAGCGTCTTTGCAAAGAGTAACAGAACTAATATATCAGGTCAAAGACACTGCCTGATCAGCTGAACGTTTCTTGCATTTTCTGTTTTTATTTCAGATATTTAGCACTTGCAGTTGCCCTTTTCTCACTGTGATATTTTCTGATTGAGGAGGCATTTTGGGCACAAAAAAGCAAAATACCAGGATCGGGTAGAGCAGTGCCAGATACAGGGGTGGAGGGCACAATGAGAGTCCTCGGGGTGGGCTGTAGAGGTTTTGCTGGCTGCTCACTGTGCGCAGAACCTACCTTCTCCTTAGCATTACAGAGGCTGCAAAGAGAAGAGTCATCAGCAACATCACAGAGGCAAGCCTTCAGATGGCTATGGATCATCTGGTCTGACCTTTGGACCAATGCTATGGAGACACAAGCCAGGGCCTGATCAACCTTGGCTGGGTCGCCTAGGTGAAAGTGATGTTGAAAGATCAGAAACTCACAATGACTCCTGGTTACATCACTGATAACGTGTTCCAGTGCATCTAGGATGTAGCTCAGCAGCATTATACAATCAAAGATTTAAGGATGATTTCTTTTGGCACGTGGCAATACCATCCATGAAATAATTGTTCTCAATCTGCTATATACCATATTCAGAAAGGCCAGTCATTATTTTGCTAAAGTGATTGCCTAATTTCTCAGGTTATTCCTCATTTTGTAACACCAGTTAAAAGATGGCCACTTCATCCATTAAGTTTAATCAAGCTTTCAGAGCAATCCCATTTATTTCTGTGCAACAATACTCTCACTTACGTGCTCATTAATATCCTTGTGATTTTTCTACCATCCAACACACAAGTAACCTGCAGTAGATAATCAATCTACCAACAAAGCACATCACTAAATTTTAAATTTCACAATGCAGTTCAACAATTTACGTTGGTCCTGAATGTCATTTTAGGATACAGCTGAGGTAACTGTCTAAAGTGACCTTATGTATTCATTAATAATTCATTCATTTAATCATTTAATTATTTAATAATTATTAAACATTGACTCATTATTTCTTTCCATAGATGCTGCCTGACCTGCATTTTGCATGATACTCTGATTTCCAGCATCTGATAAATTTCTTGTGTTTTTGCCTTTAATTATTCTTCTGGAACCAGGAGAAGTAGACATGCTCTACTGTGTTCCATAGAGACAAACAAGTCCAGTGTGATGGCTGCAGAGGTCTCTGGATTGCTTGTTAATCAGGGAACTTGTCTGGAACAAACCTGTAAGGCTGCATAGTCAGGAAGCTTAGACTTGCTTCAGACCAAATTTAAGGTCTAATCAGTGCACTTTATCAATTAGCTCTGAAGTATTTACATTTACCAGAGACGCAACCCTAACTGGTCATACTAAGGGTGTTGCATTGTAGTGATAGTATGTCATATTCTGCCTCCATTTTTATTTGATTCTTATCATGAATTGATTTCAAAGGTATTTTCAGAGTAGGCCATTCTATCCCTCATACCACTCCACCATTCATTAATACACTGGTTGACCATTTATCTCAGCACCACTTTCCTCCCACTTCCATTGATTTCCTGAATATACAAAGAATCTCTTGATCATTTTCTCTGATGTACTCTGCAGTGCAGCCTGTATGGCACTTTTGCGTAAAACATTCTGAAGATTCATGACCTGCTGAGTGAAATTATTTCTTTGCATCTCACATCTGACTATCCTTATTTTGACACTTTAGACCATTGGATGGGAAAAAAAATCTACCCTGCAGCTCGTTATAAAGTTCCATAGAATTATGAATGTTTAATCGAGATCATCTCTCATTATTCTAAACTCTAGGCAAAACTGGCCTAGTCTGCTTAATAAAATAAACCAGAACTACCAATTTGGGATTAATCTGTTAAATCTTCACTGCACTTCCTCTAGCACAGGTATTTAGATAGGAAACCAGACTTAGATAAAATATTCCAAGTGCAATCTCACAGGGACTTTATCATCTCTTTAAGCCATCCTTAGTCATATGAAAATTCTCCTGCCATGAAGGCTAGCATGCTGTCTGCCATCTTGATCATTTTCTGCTCCTGAACGCTATGCCTCAATCATTAATGGATGAGAAAGTCAATCCTACAATAATTAAAAATACTTTATTCAGAAACAATTAAAAACTATTTCTGTCTGTTCTTTATGTATAAGTTGCACATAAGATATATTTATGCATAATTTTGCAGCCATTTTTGGCAGAAGTCCCATCCACTGGGAAACCACTGTCACTTAAAACTGAGTGCAAGTCATTCTTGGAAGGGAAATTGCCATGAATTTAACAATTAAGTTAAAATAAATCATATGCTGGAAATCTAAAATAAAAATTCAAAATGCTGGAAATATCCAGCAAGTTTCGATGCATCTGTGAGAAGTGAAACAGAGCCAATGTTTTCTGTTTTCTCTTCCCACAGATGCAGCCTGACCTGCTGAGTATTTCCTGCATTTTTTTTAATTTTAGATTTTCAGCATCTGCATTTTTTATTATGTTACCACTCTAATGCAGATGCCTTTTTGCCACTGTACTTTGCGTATATGATAATCCCATCAACATGCATGGTGCCTATTAATTACCTAGCCACACAAATTGAAAAAAAAAGCATTTCAGTTTTAACACCTAAAAAAATCAAACAGTGTAACATATTGGAAGTACTGAATCATATGGGTCTCTCTGCTAGGGCATCATTCTGTTTTATTAATTCCCCCAATCATTTTCATGCATTGAAGTCTCACATGTAGAAGCTCTGATCACAGAGAGAACCATTCGTACTTCATTATCATTGCACAGACACCATCAGAATTGATCCTGATGCTATTGCTGTTTGGGACTAGCATTGAATAGAATAGGACCAGCCTACTTTCTGTACTGGGAATGGGGCTCTATCTAGAAAACTGTGTTTCATTAGCTCTCCTCCTTCCTCATAATTCTCCTTGGCTCATTTTCTACGATCCACCCCTCCCGTAGCTGTCATAGGGTGAACTCCAACGAGTAAGCTTGTGAATGAGGTGGCAGCTGCCTGATTAATGCAGTTTCTGTTTTGATTCTCCTTAAAGGGCAAAAAAACCACCACAACGATCTCCTAAAGCAAGAATGGCCCATTTTCAAGATGCAAAAAAAAAATCCCTGTTTCTGTGTTAGCGTTAGGTGCCAAACGTTTTTAGGGTACCATAAAGGAGAGAAATTTAACTTTTTAAGTATAATCAATAGAAACTTTTATTTTGACCTTTTATATCAGTTTCTGTAAAATTTTGTTGGTAAATAATCAATAGTTTAACCATGTTAAGCATTCAGGTTTATTAACATAAAGGAAGGCTGGAACAGATAAAAATCTTGCCCTAGCTTGCCCATAAACTGATAACAGTGAGACTGATCTACTCTCTGTAGTCATGAGGCAACTATTAGTTGAATTTGGTTTTTAACATCCCCTCTCTAACCAATGGGGAAAGGCAACTACTCTCACCAAACTGGGCTGTTTTTGGAAATTGCATAATAGTGTGCGAATATGGTAGACTAAAACTAATTGAGATTTGGTATACACACCAGGTGTAGATAATCTGTCCCAATTTGTATGTATAAAGAATGATGTAACAATCTCCACCGTAAAATTGTCCAAATGTTTCAGGTTCAACAGGAATCCGCCCATTGCTCTCAACTCGCCAGATCTAGAATAGGGAAAAAAGGAGAAGCATAATCATAACTTTATTTAGATTCAATAAATGGCATCACACAGCTTCACACAGACTCAACTTATCAAACAGTGGAACAAAGTTGCTGGTGAGCTATGCTATACTATACATAGCAATTTCAATATTGAGAATAAATTTCCACTTACGTTTGATATGCATTTTATCATATCAAATTACTATGTGCCACAACCATGAATCGTTTTTGAATTGTAGTCCTTGCTGCCTTAATTGAGATAATCAGCTGAGAGAAATAGTACAAAAAATCTAAGGTTTGATTTAAACTTTTCAAGCCAGCAGGAAATGGGTACAGCAGCACAAGCACTGGTTTTCCATAACATGAGGAGGTTCAGTACTGTCCAAGTCATTGCCTCTTGGATGAGATCTTAAACTGAGATTCTATTTTTCTTTAAGTTGTAGATTAGGGGATGTCAGGGGTAAGTTTTTTTTTAAAAATGCAGAGAGTGGTGAGTGCGTGGAATGGGCTGCCAGTGCCGTGGTGGAGGCAGAAACGATAGGGTCTTTTAAGAGGCTCCTGGATAGATACTTTATAATCGCCAAACAATTGATACTAGAGCGTACCATCATCACAGCGATATTTGATTCTGCTCTTCGTGCTCCCTGGAGTACAAATCAATAGCAACTATTAAAAATTTAAATTATAAATCATAAATAGAAAATAGAAAAGGAAAAGTAAGGTAGTGCAAAAAAACCGAGGGGCAGGTCCGGATATTTGGAAGGTACGGCCCAGATCCGGATCAGGATCCGTTCAGCAGTCTTATCACAGTTGGAAAGAAGCTGTTCCCAAATCTAGTCGTACGAGTCTTCAAGCTCCTGAGCCTTCTCCCAGAGGGAAGAGGGACAAAAAGTGTGTTGGCTGGGTGGGTTGTGTCCTTGATTATCCTGGCAGCACTGCTCCGACAGTGTGCAGTGTAAAGTGAGTCCAAGGATGGAAGATTAGTTTGTGTGATGTGCTGGGCTGTGTTTACAATCTTCTGCAGCTTCTTCATAGTCATAGTCATACTTTATTGATCCCGGGGGAAATCGGCTTTCGTTACAGTTGCACCATAAATAATTAAATAGTAATAAAACCATAAATAATTAAATAGTAATATGTAAATTATGAAATAAGTCTAGGACCAGCCAATTGGCTCAGGGTGTCTGACCCTCCAAGGGAAGAGTTGTAAAGTTTGATGGCCACAGGCAGGAATGACCTCCTATGACACTCTGTGTTGCATCTCGGTGGAATGAGTCTCTGGCTGAATGTACTCCTGTGCCCAACCAGTACATTATGTAGTGGATGGGAGATCTTGTCCAAGATGGCATGCAACTTGGACAGCACCCTCTTTTCATACACCACCGTCAGAGAGACCAGTTCCATCCCCACAACATCACTGGCCTTACGAATGAGTTTGTTGATTCTGTTGGTGTCTGCTACCCTCAGCCTGTTGCCGCAGCACACAACAGCAAACATGATAGCACTGGCCAGCACAGACATATAGAACATCCTCAGCATCGTCCGACAGATGTTAAAGGACCTCAGTCTCCTCAGGAAATAGAGACAGCTCTGACCCTTCTTGTAGACAGCCTCAGTGTTCTTTGACCAGTCCAGTTTATTGTCAATTCATATCCCCAGGTATCTGTAATCCTCCACCATGTCCACACTGACCCCCTGGATGGAAACAGGGTTCACCAGTGCCTTAGCTCTCCTCAGGTCTACCATCAGCTCCTTAGTCTTTTTCACATTAAGCTGCAGATAATTCTGCTCAAACCATGTGACAAAGTTTCCTACCGTAGCCCTGTACTTAGCCTCATCTCCCTTGCTGATGCATCCAACTATGGCAGAGTCATCAGAAAATTTCTAAAGATGACAAGACTCTGTGCAGTAGTTGAAGTCCGAGGTGTAAATGGTGAAGAGAAAGGGAGACAGTCTTGGACAGGACAACTTCCATACCAGATGCATGGAGCTTAGAAAAATAGAGGGCTATGGGTAACCTTAGTTAATTTCTAAAGTAAGGACATGTTCGACACAGCATTGTGGGGTGAAGGGCCTGTATTGTGCTGTAGGTTTTCTATGTTTCTACTAAAAAAAAAATCCACAAACAACACTGGCCAAGCAAGAGGAGCTTTCCTGGTCATAGATCTGACCGTTCACTATGTTTTTCTCTCCACTGATGCTTCTTGACCAGCTGAGTATTTCCATCAGATTTTTTTGTTTTTAATTTTAGCTATACTTGCGTCTTGGCAAAGCCTTTTTGTTGTTGTTCAGTTGTTTTAGTCGAGTCTGACTCTTCGTGACCTCATGGGCCACAGGGTTTTCAAGGCAAGATACGGAAGCAGATTGCTAGGCCTTTCTTCCGTGCAGATACTGCTGCTGCCCAGGTTGGGACCCGGCTGGGTTTGAACTCAGGACCATCTGCTTTGAAGTCCAGTGCTGATGCCACTACACCACCAGCCGGTCCGGCAAACCTTTACTCCCAGTTAATACCAGGGTAATAAATATTCTATTGAGTTCATTGCTACCTGTGGAATTTTATTTGGTGTTATTTTGTCAGGCACATTTACCACTTTCAATATTTTTTATTGATTTAAAAGAATAAGGGTAAATACAAACCAGAGGAGAGGTTATCTCAAATACATAATTCAATAATAATACAAACAGAGAAAGGAGTATACACTGTCAAAATCATATATAGTATTAAGCTAATATAAATAGACAGGTACATTTATCTATATTACTCTAGGGCAGAGTTCCCAACTTTTTTATGCCCTGGGCCACTATTACTAACTGAGGGGTCCGTGGACCCCAGAATGGGAACTCCGGTCGAGGGACTCCTTTTCAAAAAGAGTACCTCATTGAAAAAAAAAGGCTTATGAAAATGTTTTAAGGCCATAAGAGGTTCACTGTGTTCAAGATCCTTTTCCTTGAAAAGTGTTTGACATGGTAAAAACCAGATGGATTACTCAGTGTCAGCAGTGGTTGGGTGCTTCCAATGCATCGACAGTTGTCAGCACCTGGAGGTTTATGGCAGGGAGAGTTTCTCCCTTTTGCCGCCTGCTATCTGGACTATCAGGAGTCAATCGGAACTTTGAGACTTTTTTTTACTGTGCCCATGGTCTGTTCTTTATCAAATTATGGTATTGCTTTGCACTGTTGTAACTGTATGTTATAATTATGTGGTTTTGCCAGTGTTAGTCTTTGGTTTGTCCTGTTTTTTTGTGATATCACACTGGAGGAACATTGTATCATTTCTTAATGCATGCATTTCTAAATGACAATAAACGAGGACTGAGTGTCCTCATAATCTAATATCCTGTAGTCCTATATGCTCCTATACTCCTGAAATGGGAAACCCATTGAATGCTTCTCTAAAAAGCACCAGTGTCATAGTCAGTTCAAATTACTAGCTACAGACCTCAGCTTATATCAACATATTTCACACTTATACCTATGAGGCAGATAGATTCCTTGAACTATGGCCACATCACTTCCAAAAATGCTTTGACAAAACTACATAAATTCAAAATTAAAATAATTTTGAAAAGTTGTTCTATGAAATTAAGCTTTTATTGTTATTTTTTTACTGAGATTCATTACCATTATAAAAACATGAAATCAATATCATTGTGTTTTGGCAGGCTACAATCAGCACGAGACGTCATTCGTTGGTGATGCAGAATGAGCTGCTTTTCGGCTCTTTTTGGCAGGTTGCAATCAGTGCGAGATGTTGCTTGTTGTGACACAGTGCGAGGTGTAGAAAGAGCTCAGGTACTTTCTGGCTCTTTATTGGCAGGCGGCAGTCAGTGTGGGGCCAATAAAAAGAAAGAGAGTGCAAGTGGAGTATTGTTAGAGTGCTCTGGCTTTGGCTCAACAGGCTTAGGAGAGAACAGGCTTGGACAAGCAAAGGTGGAGGTTCTAATTAAGTTGATTTTTCTGTTAGTACATAGCTAGTGCACTGAGAATGGGTCCAGAGGTAGTGGTATGTTCCTTGTGTGAGATGCGGGAACTCTGGGAGTCCTCCAGTCTCCCTGATAACTACATTTTCATGAAGTACATCGAGCTGCAGCTCTTTAGAGACAGGGTTAAGGAACTGGAGCTGCACCTTGATGACCTCGGGCTCAAATGGAAAAATGAGGAAATGATATATAGGAACTACAGGGAGGTAGTCACCCCTAAGTTGCAGGAGTCAGGTACCAGGGTGACTGTCAGGAGAGGGAAAGGGTCAAGGCAGCCAGTGCAGAGTACCCCTGTGGCTATTTCACTCAATAATAAGTATACCGCTTTGGATACTATTGTGTGGAGGTCAACCTACCAGGAGGAAACCATGACAACCGGGTCTTTGGCAATGAGACTGGCCCTGTGGCTCAGAAGGGAAGTTGGGAGAAGAGGAGTGCAGCAGCGATCAGGAAGACAGAGGGGGGCGGCATTGCTGTGTTGCTTAAAAAAAAACAAAAATCTTCAGAAGAGGTGACTTAGGCTTGGAAGGTGTTGAATCATTGTGGATAGAGCTAAAGAATTGCAAGATTAAAATGACCTGATGGGAGTTGTACACAAAACCACAAAGAATAGTAAGGATGTGGCCTACAAATTACAATGTGAGATAGAAAATGCATGTCAAAAGGGCAATGTTACAATAGTCAGATTTCAATATGCAGGTAGATTGGGAAAATCAGGTTGGTGCTGGATTACAGGAGGGGGAATTTCTAGAGTGCCTAAGAGATGCTTGAGCCATCTCTTAGGCACTATAGAAAGGATGTGGAAACCATAGAAAGGGTGCAGAGGAGATCTACAAGGATGTTGCCTGGACTAGGGAGCATGCCTTATGAGAATAGGTGAGTGAACTCAGCCTTTTTTCCTTGGAGCAATGGAGGATGAGAGGTGACCTGATAGAGTTGTCTAAGATGATGAGAGGCATTGATCGCGTGGATAGTCAGAGGCTTTTCCCCAGAGCTGAAATGGCTAGCATGAGAGGTGCTTGGAAGTAGGTACAGAGGAGATGTCAGCGGTAAGTTTTTTTCACACAGAGAGTGGTGAGTGCATGGAGTGGGCTGCCGGCAACGATGGTGGAGGCAGTACGATAGGGTGTTTTAAGAGACTCCTGGACAGGTACATAGAGCTCAGAAAAATAGAGGGCTAAGGGTAACCCCAGGTAATTTCTAAGGTAAGGACATGTTCGGCACAGCTTTGGGGGCCGTAGGGCCTGTATAGTGCTGTAGAAAACATAGGTTTTCTATGTTTCTATGAGCCTCCTAAAGGATCAGCTATTCCAGATTGGGTGTTGTGCAATGAACCAGAATTGATTAGAAAACTACCGTAAAAGAACCCTTAGGGGCCAATGATCATAATATGATCAAATTCACCCTGACATTTCAGGAGGAGAAGCTAAAATCAGATGTATCAGTATTACAGTTGAGTAAAGGGAATTACAGAGGCATGAGAGAGGAGATAGCCAGAATTGAATGGAAAAGAGCACTGGCAGAGATGGAAGCAGAGCAGCAATGGCTGGAGCTTCTGCAAGAAATTCGGAAGGTACAGGATATATACATCCCAAACAGAAAGAAATATTCTGAGGGAAAGATAACACAACCATACCTAACATGAGAAGTTAAAGCCAACATAAAAGCCAAAGAGAGGGCATATAATAGAGCAATAATTAGTGGGAAATTAGAGGATTGGGAAGGTGTTAAAAAAGCAACAGAAGGCAACTAATAAAGTGATTAAGAAGGTAAAGATGGAATACGAAAGTAAGCTAGCCAAAAATATTAAAAAGGATACCAAAAGTTTCTTCAGATACATAAAGTACAAAAGAGAGGCAAGAGTGGATATTGGATCGCTGGAAAACATTGCTGGAGAGCTAGTAATGGAAACAATGAAATGGCAGATGAACTGAATAAGTATTTTGCATCAGTCTTCACTGTGGAAGATACTGGCAGTATGGTGGAAGTTCCCGCTGTCAGGGGACATGAAGTGTCTTAAATTACCATAATTACAGAAAAGGCTCTTGGAAACTGAAAGGTAAGTAAGTCACCTGGACCAGATGGTGTACACCCCAGAGTTCTGAAAGAGGTGGCGAAAGAGATCTTGGAGGCATTAGTAATGATCTTTCAAGAATCACTAGATTCTGAACAGTTCCGGAAGACTGGAAAATGGCAAATGTCACTCCACTCTTCAAGAAGGGAGAGAGAGATAGTAGAAAGGAAATTATAGGCCAATTACTCTGACCCCAGTGGTTGGGAAGATGTTGGAGCCGATTATTAAGGATGAGGATACTTGGACGCACATGGTAAAATAGACTGTAGTCAGCATGAGTTCCTCAAGGGAAGATCTTGCCTGATAAATCGGATGGAATCCTTTGAAGAAATAACAAGCTGGATAGACAAAGATGATGCTGTGTACTTGCATTTTCTGAAGGCCTTTGACAAGGTGCCACAAATGAGGCTGCTTAACAAGGTATGAGCCCATGGTATTACAGGAAAGATTCTGGCATGAATAAAGCAGTGGGTGATTGGTTGGAGGCACAGTGTGGGAATAAAGGTAGCACTTTCTTGTCAGCTGCCGGTGACTAGTTGTGTTTCACAGGGGTCTGTGTTGAGACTGTGTTTACGTTATATGTCAATGATTAAGATGATGGAATTGATGGCTTTGTTGCAAAATTTGCAGATGATATGAAGATACATGGCTGTTTTGAGGAAGTAGAGAGGCGACAAAAGGACTTAGACAGATTGGGAGAATAGGCAAAGAGGTGGCAGATGGCATACAGTGTCGGGAAGTGTATGATCTTGCACTTTGATGGAAGAAATGAAAGGGCTGACAATTTTCTAAATGAAGAGAAAATACAAAAAACGGAGGTGCAAAGTGACTTGGAATCCTTGTGCAGGATTCCCTAAAGGTTAATTTTCAGGTTTAGTCTGTGGTGAGGAAGGCAAATGCAATCTTAGTATTCATTTCAAGAGGCCTATAATATAAAAGCAAGGATATAATGTTGAGACTTTATAAAGACCTGTTGAGGCCTCACTTGGAGTATTACGAGCAGATTTGGGTCACTTTATCTTAAAAAGGATGTGCTGAAACTGGAGAGGGTTCAAAAGAGGTTCACAAAAATGATTCCTGGATTGAATGGCTTGTCACATGAACAGTGTTTGATAGCTCTGGGCCTGTATTTGCTGGAATTAGGAAAAATGAGGGGTGACCTCATTAAAACCTATCAAATGGTGAAAGGCCTTGATAGTGTGGATGTGGAGAGGATGTTTCCTATGGTGGGAGAGTCTAAGACCAGGAGGACACAGCATCAGAATGGAGGCAAACACAAGGAAATCTGCAGATGCTGGAAATTCAAGCAACACACACAAAATGCTGGTGGAATGCAGCAGGCCAGACAGCATCCACAGGAAGAAGCTGACTGTCTCTTCTTTCAGTTTGACCTGACAAAGGGTCTCGGGCTGAAATGTCGACTGTGCTTCTTCCTATGGATGCTGTCTGGCCTGCTGCGTTCCACCAGCATTTTGTGTGTATGTTATCAGAATAGAGGGCTGTTTTCTCAGAACAGAGAGAAGGAGGAACTTCTTTAGCCAGAGAGTGGTGAATCCATGGAATTCTTGGCCACAGGTGGCTGTGGAGGCCAAGTCATTGGGCATACTTAAGACAAACGTTCATTAGGCAGGGCATAAAGGGATACGGGCAGAAGACAGAAGATTGGGGCTAAGAGGGAAAATGGATCAGCCATGATGCAATAACGAAGCAGATTCGATGGGCCAAATGGCCTAAGTCTGCTCCTAGATCTTCTGGTCTTATGATCCATAATTAGAGGAGTAGAAAGCAGATACTGTGGATATGAAAGAGAGAATTTAGGGAGTTAGGCAGAAAGTTATTGCTAAGGAGAAGGTGCTTGGGAAGCTGTAAAGTCTGAAGGAAGATAAATCACCTCTTCCAGATGTACTGTATCCCAGGGTTCTGAAAGAAGTTGCTGAAGAGATTGTGGAGGCATTAGTAATGAGCTTTCAAGAATTCTGGGATGGTTCCTGAGGACTGGAAAATTACAAATGTCACTCCACTCTTTAAGAAGGGAGGGAAGCAGAAAACACAAGAGGTTATAGGCCAGTTTGCCTGACTGCAGAGGTTGAAAATATGTTGGAGTCTATTACCTCTCAGAGGTTTCATATCATTTCATATCATGGAGGCACATGATAAAATAGGCTAATGTTGTCATAGTTTTCTAAAAAGGAATTCTTGCCTGACAAATCTATTGGAATTCTTCAAGGAAATAACAGGCAGCATAAGCAAAGGAAAGTCAGTGGATGTTGTTTATCTGGATTTTCAGAATGCCTTTGACATGGGGCTGCTTAACAAGTTAAGAGCCCGTGGTGTTGCAGGAAAGGTACGAGCATGGATAGAAGTACTATTGTTGGAGAGGGTCCACAGGACGTTCACAGGAATTCTCTCAGGAATGAAAGGCTTAACATATGAGGAGCATTAGTGGCTCTGGGCCTGTACTCACTGGAGTTCAGAAGAATGAGCGTGGATCTCATTGAAACCAATCCAATATTGAAAGGTCTAGATAGAATGGATGTGGAGAGGATGCTTCCTAGTAGATAAGTTTAGTACCAGAGGGCACAGCCTCCACAATTGAAGGACCTCCCATTAGAACTCAGATGAGACAAAATTTCTGTAGCCAGGGGGTGGTGAATCAGTGGAATTCCTTACCACAGGCCAAGTCGCTGGGTATGTCTAAGGCGGAGGTTGGTAGGTTCTTGATTAATCAGGGCATCAAAGAGTATAGGAGAAGGCAGGAGAATGGGTTTGAGGGGGATAATAAATCAGCCATGATGGAATGAATGACGGAACTGACTTCATGAGCTGAGTGGCCTAATTCTGCTCCTGTGTCTGAAGGTTTTATTGCCAATCATAAATGTACCATGGGCGATAACCAGCCACGGCGATATCACACCACCATACCAGAGCAAAAGATCATCACAGTCATACAGATTAACACTGATGCAGTAACTCAACCTCACTTCAACCACTTTTAAATCATGGAGTGCTTTCTGATGACAGGAGCACCATTTAATCTTCAACATGGGTTAATTTTCACTTCCTTTCTCCATAGTTGCTGGACTTCAAATGGTGCTGATTACCTTGCTGCAATGTTGCATGGTGTCATCTCAATTTTGACAGAACCTGGTGTTTGCTATTCCCCTGGTTCAGGTGGAGGCCCATCTCAGTAATGAGTTTGGACTTCAATGAAATGACAGGTCTCAGATGCTGTATTCTGCCTCAGTTTGTGCTGTCTGCAAATGCTGTACTGGATGGAACTAGCATAAAGCTGTATCAATTTTAACAATACCATTTTGCCTCTTGTGGCCCTCAGTAATCTAGAAAGGATGTAAACTGCATCATACAAGACTTGTATCATGATGATATTGTTTCAACAAGTATGTCTTGTCATTTAACATAGTGCCATTTTGTCCCTATGTAGACACATTAAAATTAGAATGAAACAAAGTGCTTGACTGGCCTTAAAGTTTTCCCCTGCTTTTTTATTTTTGTGTGGCATTTAAGCAGTATGGTATTTCATTTTAACACTGTTGTAAAAGTCATACAAGGAGCAAAAGTTTTAAATGACAAAAGTTTTTTAGAACACTGCTGTTGTGATCCCCTGCTATGACACTGTCAGCTTCAGAATAGCTCCTACTATTGACATTTAGCAAATTCTTGCTGCTTCAGCATGGAGTTAGCTCTTAATGGGATACACAACTCTGACAACTTACTGGGAGTGCTGCTACTGAATGAATGGACGGTGCACTGATGGGAATGAGTGGGGAATCACCTCTGGGGTTGGAGGCTAGGAGGCAGTCAGCAGTGCCTTGATAGTCTTGTGAACGGTGTTCAGACAAAGAATACTCCTTGTGCATGGAGCTCCTGGAGAGCGAACTACTGACAGCAAGTTGCCATAAGTCTGTGTAGATAGACAAGTGAGGATAGGAAACTGCAACTGACCATGATTCTGACCCCCATTTTCAAAGCAGTCCAGGGTGTATGTGAGGGGAAATAGCTTATTTATTTGGAATGAGCTTGTGAGTAAGGATTGTTGTTTTGTAGACCAATGAGGGTAAAAGTCTCACTGTATGTGAATATTGCTGATGTCATTGCAATCTGGAAAGGATGGTGGCGGGGCAGACAAAACTTATACCTAAATATTGGTATTGAATTTCCTGATGGGTACTTTTGAGACCCAGAAATATGCACAGAGTCACCCTACTCCAGTTTTTCCATTTTAAACAGCACAGAAAATTAATTTTTGAAGTTGTGAAAGTATATTTATAACCCTATATCCTCCAGGTAATATAGAATTATAATTGAAAACCTGGGAGAAATGAAAAGAAGGATTGGAAATTTACATAACTTATCCTGAATTTACTCTTAAGTAGAGTTCTCTGTAAGTGTTTAGTGTTGTTACACCATTTCTCAAAGCAATCAGATATAATTCCTCATTCCTGTTTGATATGATGATGGTAAGTTACCTCTGTTTTTCCAGAACCGTCATCGACCATGTTATGTTTGGCAGCCATCTGAGGGCAGCTGTGAAGCTTTGAGGCATCAAATTCAATCTGCTTGACTTTTGCGATTGACTCTGTGACGTATACTTTTCCGAAACCCTCACTCTGATCTAGGTCTTTCCAATTCTTAAAGAACTGTTTGAAGGTAGGAGTTTCTCCTCCTTGTGGAAGAACTTGAATCTGCAGTAAGAAACAAAGATTTAATTTCCTGTAGTAGCAATCTTACAAACGGCAATAGCTGGAATTTTACAGGACTCATTGTTTTTGCAGATTCTTGGTGACTTCGATATTCATGCAAATCCTTTACTGTTGCTTCAGTGATCGTCTCCCAATATAGAGCAGCTAAAATTATGTCAACAGCAAGTTTACGCTGTGTGCAACTCCAGCAAGTAAAGCTTCATATGTCATGTTAGCTAAGTGTGTGACTTCTCTTTGTGACCTGTTTGGTAGGAATGCCTGCCAAATTAAGGAAGATTTGGCAATGTAGTTCGAATCCAACTGGAACCCCGACAGTGACAAGAAGCAGGTCCTCTTGAACAGGGGTTCCCAACCTTTTTTATGCTATGGACCTCCACCATTAACTGAGGGGTCCATGAGCCCCATGTTGGGAATCTTTGCCCTTGAACACGGAGTCTGAGTTGGAATCAACATGAGATCAGTGGCATAGGAGAAAAAGAAAAAACGCAAACTTAATAATGCGAGACCCCCCCCAAAAAAAAAAATCAGGCTGTAGTGTGCTTAATCATCTGGCCAAATTTATAGAGAGAGTTGTAAATCAGTTTAAATGTGGGGTTCCTCCTGGTGCTCCAGTTTCCTCCCACAGTCCGAAGACATACCGGTTGGTAGGTTAGTTGGTCATTGCAAATTATCCTGTGATCAGGCTAGGGCTAAATTGGGGGATTACTGGGCGGTGTTGATCAAAGGGCTGGAAAGGCCCATTCCACGCTCTCTCAAAAAAAAATAAAGAAATGAACTCTTTGCCCAGTTTTGAAGTTTGTCCTTCAGATCAGAACAACTCCTACACCAGGAAAAGGACTGTAGAAGAATAGTCCAGTGTGGTAACCATTGTCCCACCCAATTTCTTCTTCTGGAAACGTATCAGAGCCCAAATGTATTTGCTAAATAAACCCATTGCAACTTAAGTAGAACAGCAAATCATTAGCGAAAATATCCTTTAGCAAACTATAAAACTGTCTAAAAATACACATATTCTAAAGTATGAAACCCCTACTTATTAAAATACTCGTATGCTTAACTGTTGCCATGTTTTATTCAACATTTTTATCTGTGCAGATTAGGCATTTTTTCCCATTCTATATATTTCTGTTTTACATAACTTGCAGAAAATTAAAGCTGCAAATCCTCATTTAATTTCCTGTCAGCGCTTGAATTGACAGTGATTAACTTTAGTTTTATTTATTTGACCAGGGTAGATTTGCTGCAAGGATTCCAGTATGTTTCTTTTTTCTGTTTTATGCAATTTAAAACTTCTGTTTCATTTTTCCTGAAATGTGTTGTTAAACAGGCAACATTTCCACTGTAAGGAGAGTGTTGAATTATGACATCTGCCAATCATTTTCATTATGGTGTACAGACAGATATTTTTACACTGTAGCATTGAGATAAAATACATTTTAAATTACACAACTGAGTTGTCAAGGAAACAATACATTGTCCCTTAAGCAGAGTTACTTAATGCAATAGCTGAACCTCATTTGAAAGTCTCTTACCTGACTATTAGATGGGTAGCCCATTTTTTTTATGAAGTCCTCAGCGGTTTTCATAGCTGTCTTCCTTTCCTCTGGATTTGCATTTTTACCTAAGTACCAGAATATTTCCTTATTCAAAACAGCTCATGAAAAGTCATGAATGTGCATTTGAATTCACTTTCACTTTAATGTTAGACCTCATGTGAATGTATTATTTTCATAACTTTATTATCTATTTCATACACTTCAATATCTTATCATCATGTTTACTACCGTCACCCAAAGAGTACATCTCCAACTGGTCACACTCTTTGTGCTATTGTCTAAAATAATACTAATTTATCTCAACTCTTATAGGGAACATTTATTTTCTATCAGTCATTCATTAGGCTGAAATGGAACTAAGTCGTCCAACATGCTTGATTTCCAAACTAAACCATCACTGTTCATATAAGTACTGTATAAAGCAAAGGCGGGGGCAATATCCACTTACCTAAATCAGAAATGCCATGTTTAGTGTGATTTAGAAGACTCCCAGCTTTGCATGGGTGTCACTATTTAAATTTAACTATATAACTCAAAAGCTGACAAAACTCACTGGCACAGAACTTAGAACTTGTTCACAAATCACGTGACCATCAAAAAAAACACCAACATCTCTATGTTCCTGCAGAACTCTCTTAATTGAAAACAAGCAGAATTTATTTTGAGTCCTAATCTCCCATTAATGAGCCAGTTATGTTCTAATTACTCCAGCTCAGTGACTGTGTCCTTTATATGGTGCTTCTAAATGTGAGATAATGGACAAACATTATCCGCGCTACATCACGTTGTGCTTGCATTGCATTGCAATGGCTTCAACAATATGAGCACAAAGAATTTGTCAAACTGGTCTTCACTCTACAATCTGAATTACATTTGATAACAGATTGCAAACCCATTGGATTAAATTGCATTTATTTCAATACTGGAGGTCTAACAAGGAAGGTGGATGACCCTGGATGGTGATGTGGTTCTGGGACATTATAGAGATTACAGAGACGTGGTTTAAGGTGGGGCAGGACTGGCAGCTTAATGCTCCAGGGTACTGGAGTTTTAGGGAGGATAGAGGCAGAAGAAAAAGGAAGGGGAGTTGTATTTTTATAAAGGGGAATATCACAGTAGATATCAGAAATGAAATTACTGAAGGAACATCCAGGAAGGCTTGATGAGTGGAGCTAAGAAATAAGACTGGGATATGATCCCATTCTCGGGATTGTACCATAGGTCCCCAAATAGTCAACAGGAGTTATGAAATGTACAGGGAGATTATGCTGTGTTTCATGCCTTCAGGGGTTTTAACTTTATACTAGGACTTTCTGCTAATTGCTTAAATGAGGTGATATTTATTTAGTAGGTTCAGGAAAGTTTCCTTGAGCAATAGATAGAGGGCCCTACTAGGGAAAGGACAAAGCTTGACCTACTCTTTGGTACCAAGGTGAGGCAGGTGACTGAGGTGACAGTGTGCAAGCACTTAGGGACCAGTGACCATAATTCTATTAGTTTTAAAAAGGGACATAACTGACCCACAGGTTCATGTTTGAAATTGGGGCAAGGTAAGTTTTGACAGTATGACACAGAAGCTTGCAAAGGTTGATTGGAGTTGATTGTTTTTGGGCAAAAGGACCACAGGTAAGTGGGAGACTTTTAAAGGTGAAATAGTCAGAGCTCAAGATCTGCATGTTCCTGATGGAGTGAAGGGCAAGATTGGTAGGAATAAGGAGCCCTTGGATGACAATGTATAGTAAGGCCCTGGTCAGGAAAAGAAGGATGCATGGGTCAGATACATGCAGTTGTGATCAACTGAGTCCCTTGAGACGTATTAGTATTACAGTAGCATACTCAAGTAGGTAATCGGGTTGGCAAAAAGAGGGCCTGAGGTAACTTTAGCGAAGATTAAGGAAAACCCAGAGATTTTGAACCTATGTTATAGGAAACAAACTTTTTAACTACGGAGAGAATAGGGCCTCCCAAAGACCAAAAGAGGCACCTTTCTGTGTATCTGCATGAGATTGAAAGGGCCATTAGTGAATACTTCTCCTGTGTTTTTGATGTAGATAAAGACAAGAAGACTTCTGAACTAAGACAAGGGAGGTCTTAGGGATAGCCCACATACCTTTATGAGGCACTAGATAGCTTAAAATGTATGAAGGTAGATAAATCTCCAAAGACTTATCAAGTATATCCAAGAACATTGTGGGAAGCTGGAGAAGAAATTGTGCAAGCCTCTACAGAGATAATTACATCATTATTAGCCATGGAAAACATGCCATTAAACTGGAGGGAGGCAAATATTCAGACTTTATTTAAGAAGGGTGGTAAAGGAAAACATGGCGAGTCTAACATCCATGGTAGATAAATTACTGGAGAGGATTCTGAGGGATACAAAATGCATATATCTGGAAAGACAGGAGCTGATTAGGTGTAGTCAGCATGACTTTGCGCATGGAAAATCACATCATATATGACTGAGTTTTTTGATGATATGAAGAAGAATTTGAATTAAGGTTCTGCAGTAAACATGATTTATATGGACTTTAGTTAAACCTTTGATAAGGTTATCTTGATGGTTAGAGCACATGGAATCCAGGGAGAGATGGCTAATTAGATACTTAAGGCTCTCTTTTGGCTGGGGTCAACCATGGATGTTGCATCCCAGCTTGTGATAAGCAAGCCAGCACACCAGCCTAGGTATGGAGGGAAAGCTGTTGCACATCTAGCAGTTTTCCCATCTCCACGCAGCTGATGAATCCAAAGGACCGACAGAGACCAGTACAACCTCCAGCAACTTAAGCTCCTCTCTCTCTCCTCCTCAGTTTCTCAAATGGGTCGAAGGTCAATGAGTTGTAACTAGAGTTTCTCTGAGGAGCAGCAGCTCTGAGCTCCAGGAGGGTGGAGGTCTCCCACCAGCAGTGACGCAGGAGTTGCCAGTCAGTGTTGAACTCAACCTAGGACTCCCCGAAGGACTCCAGCTCCAGATTTTACCTCAGGATTTATTCCTGAAGCCTTCCCCATGAGTGGGCATAGCCACAAGGTAGCAGAGGTTTGAGATTAGAGTTTTCCTTCTCCAGAGCTGTCAACCATGGCTGATGAGTCCCCATCTGCCTGAAGCGACTGGTTTTAAGGTGCCAGTAACCCGCCGTTATCCCTTCTCCTGACACTGGGCTTAGTAGCTAAGGTACACGTGAAGGCCAGGAACTGGATTGGTTGTCAGAGGGTATTTGAGAATGTATACCATTGGGAGCGTTTAATGGGTAGTGGGACCTTATCCTTACTACTATCCCCAGCAAAAACAACTGTAAAAAACTTAATTAAGCTAACTGGATGCACAATTCGCTTAATGGTAGAAAGCAGCGGGAGATATAAGCATGTTTTGTTGCTTAGAGCGTAGGAGACTGAGAGGTGATCAGATAGAAGTGTGTAAAATCATGAGATTCAATGCACAGTCTTTTCCCAAGGCTGTAGAATCAAGAACTAGAGAGCATAGGTTTAAACAGAGGGAAGAAATTTAATGGGAACTTGTTGGACAATTTTTTCTAAACAAAAAGTGGCACCAATGAGGAATCAGTTGCTAGAGCATGTGGTTGAAGCAAGTACAATAACAACTTTTAAAGAACAGTTAGACAGGTACTTGATTAGTAACACACACAAAATGCTGGAGGAACTCAGCAGGCCAGGCAGCATTTACGGAAAAGAATAAGCAGCTGACGTTTCAGACTGAGATCCTTCTTCAGGTCCTGAAGACGCTGCCTGACCTGCTGAGTTCCTCTAGGATTCTGTGCATTGCTTTGGATCTCCAGCATCTGCAGATTTTCTTGTGTCTGAAATACAAGTATTAGAAATGTTTAGAAGGTTATGATGCAAATGCTGGCAAATGGGACTACCTTGGATGAAGCATCTTGGTCGTTATGGACCAGCTGGGCCCACAGGCCTGCTACCGTGTTGTGTAACTGTGTGACTCCACGTATACATTCAAAACAATTACAAAAGCAAAATAAATACGATGTAGCTCCACTATTATTCACTTGGAGGTGCTGTTGACAACAAAGGCTCTTCATAGCTCAGTGGCACCATCTGGTGGTAGTTCCAAAGTCTGTAATGTGCACAGTCGTTGACATCTGCACACACTCAACTCTAAGTATTACCTTAGCCTCATTTTCCTTTCTCTGCCTGCAGGTCTTTTGACAGCTCATGACTGTTAAGGACCTTTATAACCTTTTTGTTAAATGTCTCTGACACTGAGAGCCACTGAAAAATAGTTCAAATGGATACAAATTATAAAAAATTAAAATCCCTTAAATAACTAGAAATTAATTAAGTTAAATAATGAAAGATAAAAAAGAAGTGTTTTTATAATTAACATCAGTAAACCTGAGGCACTCATAGTGAAATGCAGCCAGCCCCTCAGCTCAGTCCTTTTATGTTTCAACTTCTCAACTCAGTGGTTTGAGCAACACCTGCAGGGTAAAGCAATTGTTAACATTTCAGGCTGAAACCATGAGATCAGGACTGATCATCAGATTATCTTGATACGTCAACAACTCCTTTCCCGACACAGATGCAGCTTGAACCACTGACTACCACCAGCAGATTGTTTGCTGCTCAGATTCCGGCATCTGTAGTCTCTTGTGTCTGTTGTCATCTAATGTCCGGCAGATCCCCGACTTCCTCATTTCAGAAGCCCAGATCCCAGGAAGGTATGGCTGCTAATCTTAACAGAATCGTCAGACAGATGTACGATTCATCCCACTGGATGTGCAACTGCTTTTTTGGGTAAGATTGGGATGCATCGTCTGGCTGTGTACCTATACACAATAATCTAATTGTACAGGGCAGAAATAAGGTCTGCATCTATACTTACATTATTGTGTATAGGTACACAGTTGTGAATTGGTCCACACTGCAGATGCATCTCCACATGGTCTGAACGTGGTTCCTCAAATCAATCATTGAAAAACAAAGAAAGACTGCAGGTGCTGGAAATCTGAAGCAATTACAGAAAATGATGGAGACATTGAATAGATCGGGCAGCTTATAGGGAAAGAGGAACAGAGTTAATGCCTCTGATCTTCAGAACTGGGAGAAAACAAGCTGGTTTAAAGTTACAGGGGGCGTGGGGGAGGAATGGATGGGACAAATAAGTTGATGTTTCAGGTTGAAAGTTTCAGAAGCGAAGGGACTAGAGTGGAATGTGGAAAGAGTTGAGATAGGATCTGGGCTCTCTCAGCTAAATGGATATACTCAGTTGGCTTAATGGTAGAAGGTAATGGGTGATGATAACAGGCTACTTCTCAGAATGTGGAAGCACGGATAGACAGCAGGGGAAAGAGGTTTTTTGCATGCCGGTCTTCCTAAGTCAAGGCATTGCCTATAACAGTTGGGAGGTCATGGTGGTGTTGTACAGGTCCCATTGACTGTTTATACTATAAAATAAAAACAGAACATACAACTATTCCACCCTCAAAGACAAAGTTCAGGTTAGGTTTCCTTTAATACTATTAATATTCATACCTTTCCAGACAAATATTTTTTTATCTGCCCCATTGTCCAGAATGAAACACTCCTCAGACAAAAGCATATCACATGAGAAAGGGTTTTCTGCTGACACGAGTGACACTTTCATCGATCCAGTGGCATCTGAGACCTGAAGAAAGAAGACCAAGACACCTTGTATCTTTCATCACTTGGTGTTGATATATGGTTGCAATATTCATTTTAAACCATTGCAAAGACCATCAGAGTTTTACATGGTTGAATCCAAGTTTTAAAGCATTTCATTTAAAAATATATATTTTAATGTAATTTTAACTATAAAATTAGTTCTGTAGTTAAGTTACCAGATTAGAGATCCAGAGACCCAAGTACAAACCCTAACATGGCAGTGTGGTATTTAAATGCAGGTAAACCAGTTTGAGTCAATAATATCCTTCATGAAATATAAAAAATCTGCACAGTGTATATGTACCTACCAATCAGAGTTGACTCTGAAATTCTTTCTGCTCTGGTGCAGTAGCACATGATTTTCCATTCTGGTAAAATGGCAGTGAGTTCTGACTCTCCTGGGGGCTAACCAAAGGTGTTTTCATCTCTTTTAAATGCTGCTTTTATGATCACAAGACAATGCCGGACATTAAGAACTTCACGTATTCTGCGCCATCAACGAGCTGCCTATTGGCTGAGGAGCTGGACTTGGTGTGCCCTGTGTAACTGCCTGCTCAGGAAAGGCATCAGAATTGGTGTACAATGTAACAGCCAGTGACTGGCTTGGCTGCTTCTCTTGCCATCGCAAGACCCTGTTGGACATTGGTGGTGTAAAATACTGCAAGTCTGTTTCCCTTGTTACTGGTGAGACAGGTAGCAGGGGAGCTGCGTTGCCTCAGCTGTGGTGAGGACTAGGCCATAAGACGCGGGCTTGCCTAATGCAGCAGCCCAGGAGAGGAGACGCCAAAGGCAGTGTTGCTTGTCATCCATGCTGGGTTGGGGGCTGGCCCCTCCTCTCGGTGCTGCCATCTAGTGTTTGCTCGGTGGAAGACAAGCTGGATTGCATGCATGCATACCTTCATCTGTTAACTGCTGAGAAATGCTTGTTCTTGCCGATAACAGCCATGCATCATCAATTTACAGGACATGCCACTCAGGGACTTGAGCTGTACATTATTTTGTGTGATTGTATGTTTGCTTCTTGTCTTATATGTGCTTTGTGATGTGTTCGACTGACAGTACAGTGTTTTGCACCTTGGCCTGGGAGAAGCACTGTTTTGTTTGGCTGTATTCCTAGGTATTCATATACGGTTGAATGATAATTAAATAAACTATGAACTTAAGTTGTATATGAGTTTGGCTGTATTCCTAGATATTCATGTATGGGTGAGTGAATAGTAAACAAACTATGAACTTAAGTTGTATGTGAGTTTGGCTGTATTCTTGGGGGTATTCATGTATGGGTGAATGAATAGTAAATGAACTATGAACTTAAGTTGTACGTGAGTTTGGCTGTATTCTTGAGTATTCATGTATGGGTGAATGAATAGTAAATGAACTATGAACTTAAGTTGTACGTGAGTTTGGCTGTATTCTTGAGTATTCATGTATGGTTGAATGACAATTAAACTTGAACTATGAACTTGAGTTGTACATGACTACTACATGTATTTTGAAACAGAACTGGAACTCAACAGTCCAAGAAGTTGGCTCAGTGCGTCTTGTTCAAGGTCAGTTAGAGTTGCCTTGCTCATGACTTCCAGATACTGAAAACTGAATAGTTTTTTAAAATAAAATGTATCATGTTACAGCCCGGGTGACTGACTTTAGTCCAAGGAAACAAATATCTACGCTGAGACCAATCCTTTCCATGCCTTACATGGCACGGTAGTGTAGCGGTTAGTGTAACTCTTTACAGCAACAGCGTTCACAAGATCGCAGTTCAATTCCCGCCACCACCTGTCAGGAGCTTGAATGTTCTCCCCAAGACTGTGTGGATTTCCTGAGAGCTCTCACAGTTAAAATGACGTATGGGTTAGGTTTAGAAAGTTGTGGGCATTCTACGTCAGTGCTGTAAGCTAGACACCGATTGTGGACGGCCCCCAGTACACATTTGGTCGTTGAATCAAGCAACATTTTTCACTGTGTGTTTTGATATTGCCATGTGCATGTGACAAATAAAGCTAATCTGAAAGCTTTTCCACCAAGGCCCATTGCATTAGCTGTGGCAGTCCTGACAGCCCTCCCCTTCCCAGCTCAGCACTTTGCTCTCACCACTCTGACTAAGATCACACCATCCAGCACAAGATGTGATAAGGCTCACAATCTTCCCTAGCTACATAACTAACCCCAATCATTAGGAAGTCAAGGAAACTGTGTGGCAAGTGACATTTTAGTGCATGGGATTTCAAAGTTCAAAGTACATTTATTATCAAAATATATATTAAACTATATGCAACATTGAGATTTGCCTCCTTACAGGCAACCACAAAACAAAGAAATCCAATAAAAAAGGCCACCAAACACCCAATGTGCAGGAAAGAAAAACAAAACCAAAGCATGCAAACAATAAAAAATAAGCAAATAACATTCAGAACCGCAGTTCACAAAAGTTGAGTCAACAGCCACAAAACCAGTCACAGCCAAGCTAGGAACCCACTAGTTGCAGGCCACAGACTTCGTTCAGTGCAGAGATGAGTAAATCTCGTGCAGCATCATGCTGAACACAGGCCCATCCCTTACCTCCAGCCCCAACATCCTGACCTTTTCAATCTGGCCTGACATCTAAATCGGCAAAACAGCAGGTTGTTCCGTACTGTCGGACCCAGGGCCTGCCACTGCGATATGCTTTCCGGCCTGTAATCAACTCTGCCTTAAATCGGTTCTGCTGCTTCAATTTGCCTCCAAGTCTGTTCCAACAGCCAAACATTGGCTTGGTACCCGCTCTCGGGCCCAGGTCTCACCGCCTCAATTGGGCCCATACACAGTACACCACAACTCTCCTGCACCTTCAAAGCTTCAGTTCACACCATAAGAATGCCGGGTCGTACAGATGGTTCGAAAGCTCAGCTCCAAAAGGGATACTCCAGGCTATTGACTGCAGTGATCATTTTCGAGAAGGTGTGTTTGCAGCCAGCTGCCATCAATATATTTCACCAGCACCATCTTAGGTCAGAATTTTTCAATTTCAAATCTTAAATTTCTGCTTCATTATAATTATTGTCATAATCTTATAAACCTCCTTTTTCCTATATAATAAAATAGACTCCTAATAACAGAGACTCTCATCATAAGACCACACAACCATGAGATATAGAACCGAATTAGGCCATTTGGCCTGTTGAGTCTGCTCCACCATTCCATCATGGCTGATCCATTTCCCTCTCAGCCTCAATCTCCTGCCTTCTCCCCGTATTCCACGCTACAACTAATCATGAATCTATCAACCTCTGCCTTAAATATACCCAATGGCTTGGCCTCTACAGCCACATGTGGCACCGAATTCCGTAAGTTCACCACTCTCTGGCTAAAGAAATTCCTCCTCAACTCCGTTCTAAATGGATGCCCCTCTATCCTGAGGCTGAGGCCTCTGGTCCTAGACTCCACCACCAATGGAAGCATCATCTCCACATCCGCTTCCAACATTCGATAGGATCCTCCCTCCACAACCCCCCCTCCCGCAATTCTTCTAAATCATTATACCAGGAACAAGAGACCCAATTAGAGGGATTGGTTTTAATAAAAGCCCACACAAGCTATTGTTTATTGGCAAGGGTACAAACAAATTCAGCACACATTTCCTTCCTGATGACTATATTGTTGGTAGTGGGCAGACCATAAATCTACACTGATACAGGTAGCCTGAGTAGCTACCTGTATCGCTGCAACCACGGTGCAGATTAATTTGCAATCTGTGATAAACTGATCTCGGGAGGTAGCGGAAAGCAAAGAGTAGTGAACTGGTAGGTTGTTTCCAACCCATTGCTCTCAATAAAAAACACAAACTTGGGGAGGGGTGCGTGGTAAAACAGGCTGCAATTCTGGCACTTCTAGCTGCATGCAGAGCTACAAGGCTGGTGGCGTCTGCTGTTGAAATGTTGATACCATGGTTCACTGGGCGGGGTGGTGAAGACTGGAAGTCTGCTGTTTATTATTTTATCACCAGTTATAACAATGACGCCAGTAATTTTAAGTAAGTTTGCACAATTACTAACTTCTCCATGCTCACACTGTGTGGCTCAAATTCCTGGTCTAATTGTTTTCGTCACTATGGGCACCTTGCCCTCAGCTCTTCCTTTGAAATGTGACATCAGTGATTTCCCATTCACTGAAACTGCCCCATGCTTGTCAGCAAATCGATATAAAGTAACGGGATTGGCGGGGAACCCAAATGTGCAGAATACCATATAGAGTTTCGCCATCTTCCTGTTTGAAACATCAGCAACAATATCTTCATCGTCATCCCCTTCCTTCAGGTTTGGCTTCACACCAAGGACCTACAAGAGAAAAAAAGGAAAACTGTTCTTAACATAGTATTTCTAAAATTAGGATCCCCATGCCCACTCTCTGCACAATAACCATCCCAGGGTAGTTATAATCAGACGTGTCTAGACTCTTAAATAGTGTTTACAAATCATCAAAAAGCGGCATAAGAATAAAACAACATTTGGCTAACAATAATGAACATCAAGCCTGTTTGGGATAGAGAAACAAAAAAAAAACATTTGTAATTTAAAGTCAGAACTGGTTTTATGACGTTGAATTTCACTAAATGCTAAGTTTTATTACTTAGTAATCTTTATTCTGACAGGGTATTTGACACGTAATTTATAAGTCCTTTTTCAGAACTGACAGATACATATCTGTGTGTGTGTGTGTGTGTGTGTGTGTGTGTGTGTGTGTGTGTGTAGATAGACATCTGAGTGACTCATTGGTAGAATGAATCAGTCAGATGCCTATACCACACTTGAAGTGTTAGAACCGTTATGATGTACGATTCTGAGTCGACGTTTCAGGCCAAGACCCTTCGTCAGGACTAACTGAAGGGTCTCGGCCTGAAACGTCGACTGCACCTCTTCCTAGAGGTGCTGCCTGGCCTGCTGCGTTCACCAGCAACTTTTATGTGTGTTGCTTGAATTTCCAGCATCTGTAGAATTCCTGTTGTTTGATGTACGATTCTTGCTGGAATCTAACCGAGATACTGATTCAGGACACCGGCTGTCCTTAGGCCCACAAGAAACGTCCTCAAATGAGGTGCAGGTGGTAGTTACATGGAGTCCTGTGTGTTGAGGGTTTGTGAGGTGGAGAGGGTACATTTTCTCTGGTAAAGCCAGACAGAATACTCCAACTTCTTCTTGCTTTAAAAGTTAAACAAATTCCAAAGATACTTTTGCTCTGTTTTCAGAATTGGACAGTGGCTTTCTAAGAAGTGCAGCCAAAAACTGTTCAGTGTGGGCAGAGTTAGTGCATTGCAAGTTCCACCGGGTCATCCATTCAAAGTGCATTAAGTTTTTCAGTCAGCAATGGGGGCATTATAGACGCCCAAGTTAGGGCAATCAACTCATCAGATTTAACTCAGTTATACATTTATTTCCATCATTTTGTTTCTTTTACCACCTTTTAGCGCAGCTTGATTTGATATAATTCTTCAACAGTTCATAGCTTCAGACTTTTATCTTTTACTATAGATATTCAGCAGCCAGGGGTTTCTCCAAAACTTACATTTGTCAGGCTAGGCACTGTGGCCAAACATTTTAATTTCATTTCCCATTCCTGTTCCAACGTGTCAGTCCATGGCCTCCTCTTGAGCCAAAATGAGACCATCCCCAGGGTGGAGGATCAACACCTTATATTCCATCTTGACAGCCTCCACCCTGATGGCATGAATCTTGATTTCTTCTTCCCTCTTCCTCCATTCCCACTCGGACCTTTCACTTCTTCTCACCTGTCTATCACTACCCCCTGGGTCCCCTCCCCAGGGGTCTTCTCACCTGCCTATCACTACCCCCGGGTCCCCTCCCCAGGGGTCTCTTTCTCCTATGGTCCACTCACTTCTCCTATCAGGTTCCTTCTTCTCTAGCCTTGACCTTTCCCATCCACTTGGCTTCACCTATCACCTTCCAACAAGCCTCTACGTGCCCCCCCCCCAATTTTTATTCTGGCATTTTTCCCCCTTCCTTCTCCATCCAGGTGAAGGCTCGGCTCAAGACCTTGACTGTTCATTCATTTCCATGGATGCTGCCTGACCTGCTAAGTTCCTCCAGCATTGTGTGTGTGTGTTGCTTTGGATTTCCAGCATCTGCAGACTTTCTCGTGTTTACCATTTGTTGGGCAAGTCCTTGCCAGTATTTCCAGTTCTCTTCAGAAAATACTGGTTTGATGGTATTTACTGTAATTGCGGTAAATGTTCTCTTCTCACCTCTGTGGGTGTGATTTCAAACTACATTGCATAATTTAATTCAAAATATTATCTGGAAAGAGGGTCTCACACACACACACACACACACACACACACACACACACAAAGAGAATGCAGATACTGGATCTTGGAATGAAAAATGAGCTGCTGGGGGATCTCAATGTATCAGGTAGCATCTGTGGATAGAAATGGAGAGTTGACATTTCGTGATCTTCAAAGAGACTCAATAATGTAGTCTTCACAGTCAAAGGTCATACTCTGTCAACACGTGTATCCTGAGCTGGTCAACACAAGGAGCCATTCTAATGGAACAACAAGGAATGTAAAATGCTCACATTAGGTATGTTATGAGATTGACGTTAATAAATGCTTGGATGCTGGATGTTGCGGTCTGCTTGCTCGGGAAATCGAAGAAAAGCCCAGGGAAATAGTTGAAGAGGAATAACAAATCCATCTTCTTTTAGTCAGCATTTCTCTTCAACCATGCCAACTGACGCACATTAAGCACTTACAGCGGACATGTAAAATAGTTACCTCATTTGCCTTTATAATATCAGCAGGCTTAAAAACAGAGATGCCTTAACCAAGTGTCTCCCACCTTACTATCCATTAGAACTACAGCTTGTGTTGACAGACTAGTTCAGTGCATTCAGTGTGCAAGTAGTGATGTAGAATCACATCAAGATCTAATTATTCTGCTGCTGAGGATTAGTGAAGCATTAACTTTCTGTTTTCACATCCCAGGCTTGCAACAAGAGACTATTAGAAGCCATTCCCATGATGAAGAAAATGACATAAGGACTTATCGTTTCCACGGATGCTGCCCGACCTGCCAAGTTCCTCCAGCGTGTTGTGAGTGTTGCTTTGATCCCAGCATCTGCAGATTATTTTGTGTTGACATAAGGGCGAATTTCTTTGGGGGGGTCCCTTTCTGAGCTTCAGTAAATTGATAATGCATGTACAGAAATGTCACATTTTATATTTCTGACATAGAATTGTAACCTTTTGTATGGAGGCCAATGCCTCCATCCTCCCGTCAGAAGCCTGCCCCTGTACTTCACTGATGGACATTCACTGTCCGTGGCCTGCCAGGCCTTTATGCCAAGCTCAGCTTTTCAACACAGCAGCTGACACTTGCAGGGATCAAAGAGTTGTTTTTGAGTAAGTTAAACTTCCAATCAATATTCCCTGAGTCATAGAATTATAAAATCATTAAATATCACAGCAGAGAAACAACAGACCCATGCCGTACTGTTAATCTGCCTAGTCCTATTGAGCTGCACCTGGACCATAGCCCTGTATACCACTCCTATCCATGTACTTATCCAAACTTCTCTTAAATGTTGAAATTGAACCTGCATCCACCACTTCTGCTGACAGCTTGTTCCACATTCTCACCACCTTCTAAGTGAAGAAGCTTTCTCTTATGTTCTCTTACACAATTCACTTTTCACCGTTAACCTTTTGAGTGAGTTTGTTGAATGCCTATGAGATGGCTTTTTAGGGCAGTTTGTCGTTGAGCCTACTGGGGGATCAGCTATACTGGATTGGGTGTTACGTAATGAACTGGAGGTGATTAAGCAGCTTAAGGTAAAATAATCCTTAGGAGGCAGTAATCACAATATGATTGAGTTCAACTTGAAATTTGATAGGGAGAAAGTAAAGTCTGACGTAGCAGTATTTCATTGGAGTAAAGGAAATTACACTGGTATGAGAGAGGAGTTGGTCAAAGTAAATTGGAAGGAACTGCTGGCAGGGTGACAGTAGAACAGCAATGGTGTGAGTTTCTGGGGAAAAAATGAGGAAGGTGCAGGATAGATACATTCTAAAGACAAAGAAATTATCAAATGGCAAAATAGTACAACCGTGGCTAAGAAGGGAAATCAAAGCTAATATAAAAGCAAAAGAGAGGGCATACAACAAAGCAAAAAATAGTGGTAAGGCAGAGGATTGAGAAGCTTTTACAAACCTACAAAGAGCAACTAAAAGAATCATTAGGAAGGAAAAGATGAAATATGAAGCCAAACTAGCAAACAATATCAAAGTGGATGGTAAAAACTTTTAAGTATATAAACATAAAAGAGAGATGAGAGTGGATATAGGACCACTCGAAAATAGGCTGGAGAAATAATAATGGGGGACAAAGAGATGGCAGATGAACTAAATGAGTATTTTGCATCAGTCTTCACTGTGGAAGATATTAGCAGTATGCCAGATGTTGAAGGGTGTGAAGGAAGGGAAGTGAGTGCAGTTACTAGTACAAGGGAGAAGGTGCACAACAAGCTGAAAGACCTAAGGGTACATAAGTCACCAGGACCAAACTGCAACCTAGGGTTCTGAAAGAGGTAGCGGTAGAGATTGTGGAGGCATTAGTAATGATCTTTTAAAAATCATTGGATTCTGGCATGGTGCCAGAGGAATGGAAAACTGCAAATGACACTCCACTCTTTAAGAAATGAGGAAGGCAGTTAGAAAGATAATTATAGACCAATTAGCCTGACCTCAGTAGTTGGGAAAATTTTGGAGTCAATTGTTAAGGATGAGGTTATGGAGTACTTGGTGACACAGGACAAGGTAGGACAAAGTCAGCATGGTTTCCTTAAGAGAAAATCTTGCCTAACAAACCTATTGCAGATTACAAGTAGATTACAAGATAAAGGAGATGCAGTGGATGTTGAATATTTGGATTTTTAGAAGGCCTTTGACAAGGCACCATACATGAGGTTGCTTACCAAATTAACAGCCCATGGTATTACAGGAAAGTTAATGGCATGGTTAGAGCATTGGCTGATTAGTTAGAGGCAGCAAGTGGGAATAAAAGGATCCTTTTCTGGGTGCCTGCCAGTGACTAGTGGTGTTCTGCAGGGATCAGTGTTGGGACCGTTTCTTTTTATGCTGCATATGAAGGATTTAGATGATGGAATAGATGGTGTTGTTGTCAAAGCATGCTTGTATTTACTCAATCAATACCCCTCATAATTTTGTATACCTTCATTAAACCTTTTCATTCTCCTACACTCTGGGAAATAAAGTCATAACACATTCAATCTTACCCTGTAACTCAGGCAACCTCTTTGTACATGTTCTTTGTACTCCTTCAATCTTATTGACATCTTTCCTGTAGGTAGATGACCAGAACTACACACAATACTCAAAATTAGGCCTCACCAACACTTATACAACTTTAACATGAACCTCCCAACTCCTATTCTCAATACTTGAAGGCCAATGTACTCATTATAACCCTATCTACTTGTGACACCACTTTCAAGGAATTATAGATCTCTTTTCCCTAATCCCTCTATTCTACCATTCTCCTCAGTGCCCTACCACTCACCGTGCAAGTCTTAAATATGCAAAATGCTGGTGGATCTCAGCAGGTCAGACAGCATCTATGAAAATGTATAAGCAATTGATGTTTCGGACCAAGACCCTTCATCAGGACTGGAAAGAAGAGGGTAAAAGCCAGAATAACAATGTGGGTGGAGGGGCAGGAGGAAAAGCTAGAAGCTGATAGGTGAAACCAGACTGGTGTGCGAAGGGAAATGAATTAAGAAGCTGGGAGATTATAAGTGGAGAAGTTAAAGGGCTGGAGAAGAAGGAATCAGATAGGAGAGGAGAGTGGCTCATGGGAAAAAGGGAAGGGGGAGGGGCACCAGGCCAAGGTGGTAGACAGGTGAGGAGAAGCGGTAAGAGCCCAGAGTGGGGAAATGAAGAGGGAAGGAGAGGGGAAAAATTGCTGGAGGTTGGAGAAATCAATGTCCATACCATCAGGTTGGAGGCTACCTGGAGGTGTTGCTCCTCTAACCTAAAGAGAAACTTACTCACTCTATAGGTTATGAATGTTTGGAGTAGATACCCAGATGTCCAATAATTGAGTGTGCATTGAAAACTGGATGAACTATTTTGCTACCAGATTATTATGGTTCCATTGAGCAGTGGAATGGGTTTGGTCAACTGAATGGCCTGCTCCTGCTTCAAATTCTTTTATGTGTCTATAAGATTAAAAAACTGTGTTGGCGCATGGCCAAGTGGTAAAGGCGTCGGTCTAGTGATACAACCCTGCCCAGGCCTGCACCCTGGAAACCTTCCGAGGCGCAAATCCATGTTCTCACGAGACTGATGGATGCCTATATAAGATTAAAACCTATTATTGTTTAAATCTCCACTGCATTCATGATAATCCACAAGTACTTAGCAGGGAAAAAGGGATGAATAGATTTCCAATCTGACATGATAATTGCTCTTAAGAATATTCTTTTATTACTCCCTCCAAAACTGTTGATAAAACCTTCATTGTAATTTTCCTCCTCAGGCCTTGAAATCAGATTCACTATAGAGCCTCAAAGCTGTGGAACTGGTTTCTCCTTTGTACTTACTAAAATATTTTAAACTCCACCTTAAGGATCAGAAAGTGTTGAATTCATATTATAGGGATATCCTTTACAACTATTTCTGCTTTTATTTCCTGCATGACCAGCGATGCTTTACCTTAGTTTTCAAATTTAAAAACATTTGAGAATCCTCTTCCTCCAGCAATTTGGCCTTTGAAGTTGTTTCACACAGACAAAACTTATGTTTGGGTACAATGTTAGAGAACACAACAAAACATCAATATGTGACATGGATCTATTCTGGCTAACCAACAACATACTGCACAGAGAAATACTGTATAGAGATCAAGGGATTGCTAAACCCAGCTGAAAATAAACTCATTTTCAGCTAATGTGGGCTGACATAACTTGACTAAACATTTTAATGCGGCATTAATGAACATATTTAAGCACATTCACTAATCTGCACACCCACATACATGTGGACACATCTACAGAGACTGCTAGAAAGGCTGTGCCATCTTTTAAGATGAAAGGTTGTTGATCCAAACAGGAAGCACAAGAGGACAATGTGTACGTTGACTCCTCTGTGCGAAACCTGTGGATGTAAAGGATTTCGAACGACTGCCCTACTTGTCTAATAATTCCCAGAAGTGTTAACAGGGAAATCTATGTAAAGTAGGTGTAACCTGGGATTCCACATGCTCAAATGTTTAAGGGAAACCTGACGGGGCACCTCTTCACTCAGAGGGTGGTGAGAGTGTGGAAAGAACTGCTAGTGGAAGTGATGGACGTAGGTTTGATTGCAATATTTCAGAGAAAGTTTGGTAAGTATACAGATGGGAGGCATATGGAGGGCTATGGTCCAGGTGTGGAATAGGCAGAATGACAATTTGGCATGAGCTAGATGTGTTTACGGGCTTGATTCTCTGCTGTTGGACACACTGGCTTAATCTCACTTTACTTCAGTTTAAAATTAAAATTTGATAAAGAGCAGCATGTGATAAATGCTGTTAGCCAGACATTATGTAATTTCACTCCAGATGAGGAAGTTGAGGAAGATTATCTACAGATAATGGTGGGAAACAGAGCACTCAGCAAAACTAATGGCAATAAGCTAAGTAATCATTTATGTTGTGGTGTGCATGGCTCAGCATGCCTTCTCACAAGTAAGTCATAACTATACACCTACACCTACCCATTAATTCATGATTCAAGCTAGAAGGAAAGATTGTACTATTGCAAGGGGGAAAACAGTCCACTGCCCACTAACAGGGACACATCACAAAACCCAAGGTCCTTCTGCCACACAGGGTTTTCCATTTTGGATCAACAATTTCAACGAGCTCACTTCTCGAGACGGACAAGAGTAGAATTTGCAGTTAGCGTGTTTATCAGTGATGAAGAATAAGAGGTATCCACATTCAAACATAAGATTCTAATGAGGCTTGCTGGGATAGATAATAAGATGTTTTCACAGGTGGGATTCTCTCAAGCAAGTGTCACAGCTACAAAATAAATGGGCCAGTCATTTAAAACTGAGGTGCTCAGGTTGTGGGGGATAAATTCATAGAGCACTTCACAAGCAGTCAGCAGATCATTTGCAGCCTCTGAAACACATAACTTAACTCTCTGGCCACCCTCTGATAATACTTTCTCAAACAGATGCTGGGCAGGGAAGTCAGGGAGAAGGTGAAGAGTAGTGAGATGAGTAGTACAAAGCAAAGATCTACACAAAGCAAGATCAGCACATTCACTGACTGAATGCACTGTATAGGGTTATTCTAGGTTTGTCCCTTTTGGTCTAGAGTTCTGTACTTCTCACCTGCAACACCACAAAAAGCCATATGGCCCATTAGGTCCACACCAGCTTCCAACATAATCTCAACAAATACATTCCCCTCTCCTCTTTTTCACTGTACCCTGTAACTTACTCACCCGCTGTTACCTTTAATCTTTAACATGTAAGAATGTCATGTAATATTGGATCAAGGAGCCTCTTCTTCCAAGACTGTCTCCCGTATGATTCCTGCTTGTTTGGCTGAATAAAGACTTCTATATCCACCAATTCAGTGTCTCTCTAATGACACTGTTCATGGTCACTACAGTTACACCTGCATCTACACCACAGTCCGACGAACACTCACACCATCTCCACAAACACCTCACCTGACAAAATAGTTGTATCACAAATATGATTCTGTATTTGCAGATAGCTGCTGAAGTTGTTGTAATGGCTTTTCACCAGCTAAATCATTATTTCTACTTTTGCTTAGATATTTAGAGACTAAGAATGCTCAAGGCAGTAGCAGAAGTGAACAAGTCACCTCCTGGTACTCCACGCTGACAGCACAATATCTCATGAGTAATATGCCTGAAATGAACAAGCATGAGATTGTCCACCTCCACATCTTTTCATAATAATCCTGAAGTCCAATGTGAATTAAGTACTCTTGGGAATTAGCAAGGTGAAATTAAGGCAGCTGTTTAGCATTTATCCACATGAGTTGCCATTTAAAACAGTAATACTCAATGTCACAATTACATATCATGTGCTTTTGTTATCAAGTCACTGCAAGGATTAATTTCAATGTATTCTTGAAGCATGGTTTAACCATTTTGGGGAAAATGAACATAACATGCATAGGCATAACCCTTTTTTGTTTTATATTAAGGCACAGTGAATCATGACTTAGAGCTTGATTCGTGCAAATATTTAATAACGTAAAATCATAGTGAGTTATTCATGATATTCAAATCTACTCTTTCATAACTGGCTGTTGATTATGAATTCCTCATGGAATGACCTCCAAATCGGAAACACAGCCTCCTCCTCTGATGTGTCAGATGTTCATCAACCAACTGGGTATTGAATAATTCAGGTCAGGACGAGCTAAGGCTACATAGTCTGTGGTGATCACTACCAGTTTCAGTATATCTACTTCAATGACTTCTGCAACTATCAATAAAATGAGGGGAAGAACCACCCATAGCCTCTTTTCATGATCAATAACGAGTGACCTGTTGATGAATGCGCTATCAGCCAGGACTTTTGACCAAGTAACGGGTTATACAGACAAACTAAAAATAAATACTAATGATAAATGGGTAGTTAATGAGATTATAGGGGGTGCAGTTGGTACGTGTGGAACTTCACTCCAGGAAAAATGGCTACAGAAGTAATTTCACAGCAGTTAACCTTTGCAAGGAGGCTACAAGGGAAAATATCCATTAATTTCCAGGTGAAACTCTTTTAGAAATCCCCCGCCTCTATGAATAATGATGGGATCGTCAATGAAAAATCATATTAGGATACTTAGTACCTTAGATTTTCTGATCCTATATTATGACAAGAGAATTTGTGGCTTGGATGACAGCTAGGCCGTGATGGAATAGCTGAAATTATGGCATTATTATACTTGCTCGACAAAACTAAAGGTAATGGGACTGGGAGGAGTGGTTGAAGTCATTTTGGTACACAAATAGAATGTTTTCATTACACAAAACAACTAATGTACATTAGAGATGTTATTGATCAATACTCATTTAGAAATGCACAACTTCAGACTCTATTACAAAGTAATGAAGTAGTCTCTATGGGTGAGGTGAGAGTGAAATCCATGACACTGAGCCAGCATGACATCGTGGTGCTCTGAAGCAAATATTGTTCTGGCCCAGTTCTAATATGCATGGGGCTTTTTTATTAGTGAACCAATATAACAAACTGGTGTGGCATCAAAAGCAAATAGTGCTGCTTCTGACCTGAATGTAACTTGAGGGAGAGAAGACTACTCATGAAACAACTATCCTAAATTCTTAAATTGCATTAGCCTAAAGCAGTGAGATCCAAATCTCTGAAATGAAGTATATTTCAACTGTCTTTGAAAGACTGTGTGGCCTTTTTTCCCTCAAGTTAATGACCACAAAGCCTACCAAGTCTTGATTTTCAACATATCATTAAAGTGTTATTGTGACAATGTATCATCTGAGTAATCTAATCACAAGCCTCATCTTTTAATCTCTTCTGACTCTGGATTAATGCCCCTATTGGAAATCCATCTTTCAATAAATGCCCACCTGTTTTACACACAAAGCTTCCAAATGGTTCCACACTGGTAAATATTTCACTGCTTGTGTTATCATAATTCTTCTCACCTCTTGTTTGTACTGATACCTCCTTCATAAAGCTCTATATAAATTTACTATGTAAATATATGTCATTAGCATAAAGGTGCACTAATTTTACCCTCAAAGATAAACTGACAATGTTTTTGAATTTTTGAAAAAGTGACAGAAAATAGCAGTTAATATAATTTATAGCTGAAGGGAAAATCTTCCATAAGAAACACTTCTGTTTTCTTTCCTGCTTGGGGAAAAAAAAGTACTTTAGGGTGGGATTTGTTTTCATGCCCTGAAGAAACGATTTCAACCACTAGGCACAACGTGTCCAAAGAACACAGTGAGAGTGCAGAATGAATTAAAGGATGTGGCTTTCTGAACTGACAAACAGACATGTTTTATTAGTCGGGGCAGAGGCTGGTTTAAAGTTGGGTATATTCTGAATGGAAGGTGTGAACCAGCCAAGAATGCCTCACTGAAATATCATAACCAAGGCTGAAGCTGTAAACAGCAGCTAGCACATAAAGTTTCAAGGGGAAAGCTGTTTAGTCTTCTTTAATTTATATTTCTTTTTGCCACAAAATAAATTCTTGAATTCATTTGAAGTGAGTCACACTTGCAGTTTGATTTTCAATAAAGGTCTTCGCAAAAGACATTATGATTTTTGTCTTCAAAGCAAAAATTATATTGGTACTACTTCATTATTTACAGAGAGGACCAAACTTGTACATGGCATTGCCCCGGGTGTTCAGGCTGCAGTATGCTGTGTGCTTTGTGAAGGACCTCTACAGTCAGCCTACATGACACCATCCCATGACGGTTGGCTGGTAAGATCCAATGGTTTCACGGTTAACACTGTCAAGGCTAGAGATGTTAATTAATTACTTGAATTTAAATTCCCGCAATGCCATTGAGGGAATTGAACTTGTGACTCTAGATGCCCTCACCCAGTGCCTGGATAGGACAGGATTGGGGAGTTGTGAACCAAACACGGGCCAATAAGACGAGCTCACTGGGAAACACCATCGGCATGGATGAGTTTGGCTGCAGATACTGTTTCCATGTTTATAAGACTCTACAACCTGTTCTGTTGCCCTCTCGGAGACAAATCAACTAAGTTTACCATTTTAAGCCAGTAAATCTATTTCTTCATAAAATCTTACTTTTAAAACAACAGAGGAATGAAATTTTGGAAGTAAAACTACTAGGCAGACATTGTGCATCAATTGTATATGTATTCTTTCACCATTGTGAAAGAGCATAGATTTTATGGCATGCATTCTGATCTGAAACTCATTTTAAAATGCAGAAAATGATGCTGAGATATATCTGAGGATGTGCTGGGACATCAGTGATGTAACCTGGGGTCATCACATGTTTCGGGTCTTTCAACATAAGACACTCACGCCCAAGCAACCCAGCCTAGGCTGACCGGACCCTGGCTTGTGTCCCAGAAGCATTGATCCATGGGTCACACTTCTTGATCCATAGCCACCTCGAGGCTCACTCAGCAGCCTCTGTGATGGTTCTGATCGCTCTTTTCTTTGCAGACCCCCTTTACGCCAAGGAGAGAGTGGGTTCTGCAAAACCAGCAGCCAGCAAAACCTCTACAGCCCACTTCCACAGGCTCACATTGTGCCCTCCACCCCTGTAAATCCAAACTGGGAAATCATAATGACTTTAGTAAAATAAACTAAAATCAGTAAAATCAGGTTGGCTCTCAACGTCAGTAAGTCGAAAGAGCTGACTGTGGACTTCAGGAAGGGTAGGACGAAGGAACACATACCAATCTTTATAGAGGGAACAGAAGTGGAGAGAGTGAGCAGTTTCAAGTTCCTGGGTGTCAAGGTCTCTGAGGATCTAATCTGGTCCCAACAAATTGATGTAGTTATAAAGAAGGCAAGATAGTGGCTATATTTTATAAGGAGTTTGAAGAGATTTGGCATGTCAACAAATACACTCAAAAACTTTTATAGTTGTACTGTGGAGAGCAATCTGACAGGCTGCATCACTGTCTGGTACTGGGGCGGGAGGGGCGGGTTGCGCGGGGTGACTACTGCACAAGACCGAAAGAACCTGCAGGAGACTAAATCTAGTCATCTCCATCTTGGGTACTAGCCTACAAAGTACCCAGGACATCTTCAGGGAGTGGTGTCTCAGAAAGGCAGCCTCCATTATTAAGGACCTCCAGCACCCAGGGCATGCCCTTTTCTCACTGTTACCATCAGGTAGGAGGTACAGAAGCCTGAAGGCACACACTCAGTGATTCAGGAACAGCTTCTTCCGATTCCTAAACGGGCATTGAATCCTTGGACACCACCTCACTTTTTAAAAAATATACAGTATTACTGTTTTTGCACATTAAAAAAAAATCTATTCAATGTACGTACAGTCGACGTTTTGGGCTGAGACTCTTCGTCAGGACTAACGTTAGTGTTAGTCCTGATGAAGGGTCTCGGCCTGAAACGTCGACTGTAGCTCTTCCTAGAGATGCTGCCTGGCCTGCTGTGTTCACCAGCAACTTTTATGAGTGTTGCTTGAAATTCCAGCATCTGCAGATTTCCTCGTGTTTGCGTATTCAATATTGATTTACTTGTTTATTTATTATTATTTTTTTCTCTCTGCTAGATTATGTGTTGCATTGAACTGCTGCTGCTGAGTTAACAAATTTCACGTCACATGCCGGTGATAATAACCCTGTTTCAGATTCTGAAAATCTATACAAAGAAATACAGAAGAGCAATTCAAGAGCTGAACTGCTGGACTGATAACTTTATTTTGTATGTGTTGGGCAATGTTTCCTCCTATAAGTCTAGGAACATAGAATTGCAAGGCTTAGTGGAGATCTCAAAATCAAATTTTACCAGGCAGCACATTATTAAAACACACCAAGTTAAATTTGCTCTCACATACCCAGATGAGGCTAATCACCATTCTACAAATCTCAGAAGGAATTTTAGATTAAACTATGTTTCCTCCTCCAAAGTAGCACTGATCCCAGCAAAATAATCTGATGCTGAGTTCATTAGTTCCTTTGAAACAGAAACTAATAATTTTGATCTGGACTCAAGTCAACGATTACTTTTTAATTGAGACAATGGTTTAGACTATTTGGCAGTAATAATTCCTTTCAGGTGAAGTTGAACAGCGTGCTCTGTGTAGGCAAAATAATAGAAAACCAAACAGTGGGATGCAGGAGAGAAAAACTATTCAGAAACATCATTAGATTATTCTTAATAGGCAAGCCACATTTATGAAAAATTGCGATCCTGAAACACTATCCCATTTCTCTCTCTTAGGATGCTGCCTGCCCTGCTGAGCATTTCTAGAATATTCAGTAGATTCCACTTTATAGGGCCAGGTTCCAATGGTCTACTATCAGGGTCGTAGCAGAGAAAGCTGGTCAAGGCTTACCTTAGGAACTTGGATTCTCTCTGCCAGTTCGATGTCTAAAAAATTCCCTGCCGAATTAGAGTCTACCAGGGCTCTCACAGAATGTTAATGTCTCCTCCAATAGAATAGGGATGATAAAACCATTTCAGGACTCGACAAAACAGGAAGGAGACTTGACACCATTACAGTTCTCCCCTCAATGGATGACGTTGGAGGTCTCCCGACAACTCAGGGCAGTTGACTTGGAAGTAGCTGGCCTTGTGAATCTCTCGCTCTGCTGGGGGAAACCCAGGCCCTTCCAAATTGTGTGGGTTCTTCCAGAGATGAGTACGGGGATGTGCACTGGTTATTGGATTAAGGAACTGGGGTAGGCATTGACTAGTTCTGAGATCTGGCCCTCCAGATGAACTCCCCAAGTCTGTCCCTTCTGCTTTCAGAAATATGGCTGTCAATTCTTATGCCCACGTCCATAAGTTCATCCAAATCCACCAATTTGTTCCTGGTCGCAAGAATGTCTTTAAGAAGACATTTAATCCCTATCTATACAGAGCAATCAAAGCCTCATTGTTCCACCTGCTCTCTGCTACTAGAGTACAGAAAACAATAGAATAGTGGGCCATAGATCAGGCTCCCTGACACAGCTGGAGGAGTCTGCTGGCAGCCAGATGAAAGAGTACCCTTCTGATCATCCTTAGAAATAAATTTATACCAGAACACCTGGGAGCAATTTTCTCCTATAAAACCATTGTCTGTGAAAGGGGCCCGCCCAAGAGGAGGGAAATTATATGGGCCACCTTCCACCTGTCTGAGGGGAACTTCACAAATTGGAATTCAAAAACTAGGGAGCATTGACTGAAGAACCCGCAGGAAGACCTGGAGCCGGCAGGTTAACTGACTCTCTACGGTAGTTCTGGGAACACGTAGCAGGACATAGATGAATGTTCATAACCACAGTCTATCCCTGAGGAATGTGAATCTCACCTATCAGTCTTAGAGTTCCTCTGCAATGATGCTAGTATCTCCTGGGGAGGCTGCTTATGCTGTCCAACTGCCTGTCCTTTGCATGCCAGTGCCATGATAATTTAATCAGTTTCCACTTCATCCATGATTGGGTGATTCCTGCTGTAACAATCTTCAGACGAGCAGACCCAGATGTGGAATAAACTCAGGACTCGATAGTAGAAATTAGTGATGAAGATTTATTCGGAGAATACAGGGGATAACTAAACTAAGAGCTCTCTTACTTGGGACGAGTACACAGAACAGTAGTTCACACAGAACTCAAATCTGGGACTCAGTGATGAGTGCTGGTTCAGGATAACCTTAATTAGAACATAAAACACAGGAAACCCATGCGGATCGAAATCAAACACTAATCACTTAAAAAGAAGCAGCATAGGGGAACCATATTCACATAATGAGGGCCATGAACAACACAGTGACAGCTTATGTCATTAAACAATTAGGTCGGCTGGTGGTGCAGTGAGATCAGCGCCGGGCTCAAGAACGGAGGTTCCCGAGTTCGATCCAGTGATAGACCGCTCCCGAGCACGCTCTCCATCCGTGCTGGGTTGATGTCGAGCTCGCAACTTGACCTCATAAAGAAAAACTGCCACCTCCAGTTTAAATTCCTACGCGGAATATTGTGGAGGATCAAATACCAATACCACTACCAATTAAACAACTGAAATAGATGACATTCAGATGTGTTGAGAACTGCTGCTACCCAACACCCTTTCTGGTCTGAAGGGATATCATATTTTCCACTCTATCATCTTTTCTCCCTGAAGATCTTGCATAGTTGTGGATGTCATCATTAGCAAAAGCAACCCTCCAGATGTGTTGTATTAAATTTTGTAAAACATTGAATGAATGTCTGAACAGTTCAAAATGACAATTTAACTCTTTGTAAGCTTGCAGCATGTAGAAGGTCCATACATGGTAAACACTGTTGGTCTGTTACTATCTAATAATTGTTCATAGCCACTGGGTTACTTCTTAGTCTCAGGCACCATTAACACAATGATGTCTGTTAGCGACTAAATGTTTGTTGGTCACTCTGAGAGGGAGGTTGATGGATTCTTTCTCAGTGTCCGGCAAATTGGCTTGATGGATTTGTTTTGGATTCAAGCTTATTGCTTATATGCAATATTAATGTTCTTTTGTAATTAAAGGAATGTTAAGTCCAAAACATTGGCGGACTGATGGGTAAGAAGCAACTATTAAAGTGTCTAAATGATTTATAAGGGAACACTCTGTTAATGTACACATGAGTTGTTTGAATGAAAGAAATCAGGCTGAGGAATTGGCATGAAAACAAAAGATCGGAGTTTTTTGCTGTGTATCCCTCTGTGCTTGTGCAACGCATATTTATTGGGATACCTTCCCTAGGTTCACTGAACTTCAACCAAGGACCACAAAATGCAATCAGTGTCTGGGACCCAGGGGTGTATCACAAGCAAGTTGGAGTTCAGAATTCCCCTGACAACAGGGACAATTTAGTGGTGTCTAAGAATCGTGAGCCCTGAAACCCTCGTGATAAATCCTTGTGACTTACTACTTAGTGTTTTGTATGGTTTATTTGTGCTTTAATAAATCGGGCTTACTGTAAGTTACTTTGTTGTGCTCTAATTACCACATCTCCTGGACACTCGAGTAACTTGGGTCTGATCAACCCGGCCGCAGCACGTCACCCTGATGTCTAATGTTCGTAACAAATGCAAAATTCCTAACAAATAAGCTCTGGGCTCCTTTCCAAATCTAGTTCTTTCTTTTTGAAGGAGCACGTGGAATTTACATAAAAATTATTTGCTTATCACTTCAATGAAGGCATTGAGTGGATTTTAATTTTGATTAAAGCTGAAGTCAAATTTCAAATGAACTCACTAACAAGTTGATCACGATTTCAGGACAAACTATAATTTGCAAGAAAGATATTGCAAACTTTTTAAAAATATATTGCAAGAACTTAAGAGACTAATTTTAGCACCCCTGCAGTTATGCAAATATGCAGGTTGCTAGCCTAGTTACTTTGACAGAATATCCTGACGTAATCAATAGAATATGCAGTACCAATGCTGCACATAGAAACAGTGATGAATTTAAGATAGAAATGTGCTCATATTGAATGCAGACTTCATTTATACATAGGTCCATGCTGTCTCAATGTCCATTAAGACGCAGAACATTTTTCAAATGCCAGTTCTCTATTATGGTAACATTATCATAAATACAAATCTTTTGGGATGAAACTGTTTGGGGTACTTACAGAAAACGGACAATAAAGAACTTGCAGCTAGTACGTGCTTATAAGTATTACCACTATCCCATTTTCACTAACATAACATTACTAATATGTTATCACTAGAAATATGTAAATATATCCACTTCTGTTTCCTGCAACAGCACCATGGTACTGCAGTTAATGTCATTCTCATTTTCATATCTTGAATAATAAGTCAATTTAAAACCATCGTTCACAACCGTCACACACACTCTAATTTTCTGTTTAATTTTCTTAATCTCTCATGGATAAGTATTTACATTTTAAATTATTACATTGTAACTCCTATTATCCTCTGTTAAGCAAAGAATTTCAGCTTAACTCTTCCTCACAAGTTTATCTGGGTGTGCAGAACTACCGGCTGTATTTGGGAATGTGCTCACACCTTTGTACATTCTTAAAATGACTTAAAGCTGAATCCTGAAAGTAAACCTTGCCTGCCTGGACCACCACAGGACCGGATATGAAGCCTGTACTCAATGAACAATACTCTGTGGAAAACAGAGTTGAAACAGGAGACCTATGGTCTGCTTCATCATTTCTGGAGAATTCAACCGGGTCAACTTCAAGAATATATTACCAAAATACTACCACCAGGGGCCCAAACATCCTTGATCATTGCTACACAACCATCAAAAATGCCTCCAACCCATAATATGGTAAATCAGATCACCAGACTGTGCTACTTTTTTCTGTCTACAAACAGTAAGTTATACAGTATTATTCTGAGGAAACAGAGGAGGGCTATATGACTACATTGAGTCGGTAAACTGGTTTATGTTCAACAGGCAGCCTGGGTGAGTATGTCACCACTGTCATGCACTTTATCAGCAAGAGTTTTAAGGACTATTTACAAGCTAGGACAACCCAAGTGTTCCTAAACCAGAAACTATGGATGAACTAGAAGTTCTGCTCACTACTAAAGTCCAGATCTGCAGCATTCAAATGAGGTGTCACAGACCTGCACAAGAAATCAAGATACAACATCAGGGATGTCAAGGGACAACACTAGTCCAAAATTAAGTCCAGAACAGCTGTTAGTTATGGCAGTGTTTTGTGTTGTATTAAATTTTGTAAAATGTTGTATGAATGACTAGAGGGTAAAATGACAATTAAACTCTTTCAGAACCCTTAACACATCGGTCAGTATGCCTGTTGTTGAGTAATGCTTGTAGAGCATTGTACAAGGTAAACAATGTAGGTTTGTTAATATCTAATGTCTGTTGGCCATTTTTCTCGGCGGTTTGATTGGGACAGGACTGTGCAAGCACATGTAAGTCGGTCCATGAGGCAGTGGGAGTATCTAAAAGAGAGCAGTTTGTGGAAGTCGGCCATTTTTCTTGGCGGTTGATCGGGACAGGACTGTGCAAGCGCGTGTAAGTCGGTCCGTGAGGCAGCAGGAGTATTTAGAAGAGAGCAGTTTGACGGAGCGGGCGACGTTGTAGCAGGCGACGGAGTAGAGGGAGACAGAGTAGGAAGGCTTTGTCTCAAGAGGCTCCAGCGAGCAGAGGCTGAGGACGAGCTTCACTCCAAGTGAGGTAAGGCTGGGTAAGTTCCTTTAAAAGGAGAACGGTTTGCAGCAGTATTTTATTTGAAGCAAGGAAGGTGGTGAGTCTATAGCGTACTGGGTAGGTCATGACAGCTGAGATTGGCCCCATGGTTTGTTCATCCTGCAGCACGTGGGAAATCAGGGATATTTCCAGTGTCCCTGACGACTGTGTGTGCAGGAAATGTGTCCAGCTGCAGCTTCTGACAGACCACATTCAGCGGCTGGAGCTGTGACTGGATTCATACTGGAGCATCCGCGATGCTGAGAAAGTCGTGAACAGCACATTCAGTGAGTTGGCCACACCGCAGGTAAAGGCTACAGAGGCAGAAAGGGAATGGGTGGCCACTAAACAGCGTAGCAGTAGGCAGGTAGTGCAGGAGTCCCCTGAGGTCATCTCCCTCCGAAATAGATATACTGTTTTGGATACTGTTGGGGGAGATGTCTCATCAGGGGAAGGCAGCAGCAGCTCAGTTCATGGCACCATGGGTGGCTCTGCAGCACAGGAGGGAAGGAAAAGGAGTGGGAGGTCTATAGTGATAGGGGATTCGATTGTAAGGGGAATAGACAGGCGTTTCTGCGACCGCAAACGAGACTCCAGGACGGTATGTTGCCTCCCTGGTGTAAGGGTCAAGGATGTCTCTGAGCGGCTGCAGGACATTCTGGAGTGGGAGGGTGAACAGCCAGTGGTTGTGGTGCACATAGGTACCAACGATATGGGTAAAAAACGGGATGAAGTCCTACAAGGTGAATTTAGGGAGTTAGGAAGGACCACAAAGGTAATAATCTCTGGATTCCTACCAGTGCCACGTGCTAGTCAGAGTAGAAATAGGAGGATATATCAGATGAATACGTGGCTTGAAAAATGGTGCAAGGGGGAGGGATTCAAATTTCTGGGGCATTGGAACCAGTTCTGGAGGAAATGGGACTGGTACAAACAGGATGGTCTGCACCTGGGCTGGACTGGAACCAATTTCCTAGGGGGGAGCGTTTGCTACTGTTGTTCAGGAGGATTTAAACTAATGTGGCAGGGGGCTGGAAACAAGTGCAGGGAGACAGAGGGTTGTAAAATGAAGGTAGAAGCAAAAAGTAGTAAGGTGAAAAGTAAAAGTGGCAGGCCGGCAAATCCAGGGCAAAAATCAAAAAGGGCCACTTTTCAACATAATTGTATAAGGGCTAAGAATGTTGTAAAAGCGCGCCTGAAGGCTTTGTGTGCCAATGCAAGGAGCATTCGTAACAAGGTGGATGAATTGAATGTAAAGATAGTTATTAATGAATATGATATATTTGGGATCACAGAGACATGGCTCCAGGGTGACCAAGGATGGGAGCTCAACATCCAGGGATGTTCAATATTCAGGAGGGATAGACATGAAAGTAAAGGAGGTGGGGTAGCATTGCTGGTTAGAGAGGAGATTAACGCAATAGAAAGGAAGGACATTAGCCGGGAGGATAAGGAGCAGAAAACGCTGGTGGGAGTTGTGTACAGGCCACCTAACAGTAGTAGTGAGATTGGAGATGGCATTAAACAGGAAATTAGAAATGCGTGCAATAAAGGAACAGCAGTTATAATGGGTGACTTCAATCTACATGTAGATTGGGTGAACCAAATTGGTAACGGTGCTGAGGAAGAGGATTTCTTGGAATGTATGCGGGATAGTTTTCTGAACCAACATGTCGAGGAACCAACTAGAGAGCAGGCCATTCTAGACTGGGTATTGAGCAATGAGGAAGGGTTAGTTAGCAATCTTGTCGTGCGAGGCCCCTTGGGTAAGAGTGACTATAATATGGTGGAATTCTTCATTAAAATGGAGAGTGATATAGTTAATTCAGTAACAAAGGTTCTGAACTTAAAGAAGGGTAACTTTGAAGGTATGAGACGTGAATTAGCTAAGATAGACTGGCAAATGATAATTAAAGGGTTGACGGTGGATATGCAATGGCAAGCATTTAAAGATCACATGGATGAACTACAACAATTGTTCATCCCAGTTTGGCAAAAGAATAAATCAGGGAAGGTAGTGCACCCATGGCTGACAAGGGAAATTAGGGATAGTATCAATTCCAAAGAAGAAACATACAAATTAGCCAGAAAAAGCGGCACACCTGAGGACTGGGAGGAATTCAGAGTTCAGCAGAGGAGGACAAAGGGCTTAATTAGGAAAGGGAAAAAGATTATGAGAGAAAGCTGGCAAGGAACATAAAAATTGACTGTAAAAGCTTTTATAGATATGGGAAAAGAAAAAGATTGGTTAAGACAAATGTAGGTCCCTTACATTCAGAAACATGTGAATTGATCATGGGGAACAAGGACATGGCAGACCAATTGAATAATTACTTTGGTTCTGTCTTCATTAAGGAGGACATAAATAATCTTCCGGAAATAGTAGGGGACTGAGGGTCCAGTGAGATGGAGGAACTGAGGGAAATACATGTTAGTACGGAAGTGGTGTTAAGTAAATTGAAGGGATTAAAGGCAGATAAATCCCCAGGGCCAGATGGTCTGCATCCCAGAGTGCTTAAGGAAGTAGCCCAAGAAATAGTGGAGGCATTAGTGATAATTTTTCAAAACTCTTTAGGTTCTGGATTAGTTCCTGAGGATTGGAGGGTGGCTAATGTAACCCCGCTTTTTAAAAAAGGAGGGAGAGAGAAACCAGGGAATTATAGACCGGTAAGCCTGACATCGGTGGTGGGGAAAATGCTAGAGTCAGTTATCAAAGATGTGATAACAGCACATTTGGAAAGCGGTGAAATCATTGGACAAAGTCAGCATGGATTTGTGAAAGGAAAATCATGTCTGACGAATCTCATAGAATTTTTTGAGGATGTAACTAGTAGAGTGGATAAGGGAGAACCAGTGGTTGTGGTATATTTGGACTTTCAAAAGGCTTTTGACAAGGTTCCACACAGGAGATTAGTGTGCAAACTTAAAGCACACGGTATTGGGGGTAAGGTATTGATGTGGATAGAGAATTGGTTGGCAGACAGGAAGCAAAGAGTGGGAATAAAAGGGACCTTTTCAGAATGGCAGGCAGTGACTAGTGAGGTACTACAAGGCTCAGTGCTGGGACCTCAGTTGTTTACAATATATATTAATGACTTAGACGAGGGAATTAAATGCAGCATCTCCAAGTTTGCGGATGACACGAAGCTGGGCGGCAGTGTTAGCTGTGAGGAGGATGCAGGGCGACTTGGATAGGTTAGGTGAGTAGGCAAATTCATGGCAGATGCAATTTAATGTGGATAAATGTGAGGTTATCCACTTTGGTGGCAAGAACAGGAAAACAGATTATTATCTGAATGGTGGCCAATTAGGAAAAGGGAAGGTGCAACGAGACCTGGGTGTCATTGTACACCAGTCATTGAAAGTGGGCATGCAGGTACAGCAGGTGGTGAAAAAGGCGAATGGTATGCTGGCATTCATAGCAAGAGGATTCGAGTACAGGAGCAGGGAGGTACTACTGCAGTTGTACAAGGCCTTGGTGAGACCACACCTGGAGTATTGTGTGCAGTTTTGGTCCACTAATCTGAGGAAAGACATTCTTGCCATAGCAGGAATACAAAGAAGTTTCAACAGATTGATTCCTGGGATGGCAGGACTTTCATATGAAGAAAGACTGGATCGACTAGGCTTATACTCGCTGGAATTTAGAAGATTGAGGGGGGATCTTATTGAAATCTATAAAATTCTGAAGGGATTGGACAGTCTAGATGTAGGAAGATTGTTCCCGATGTTGGAGAAGTCCAGAACGAGGGGCCACAGTTTGAGGATAAAGGAGAAGCTTTTTAGGACCAAAATGAGGAAATACTTCTTCCCACAGAGAGTTGTGAATCTGTGGAATTCTCTGCCACAGGATACAGTTGAGGCCAGTTCATTGGCTATATTTAAGAGAGAGTTAGATATGGCCCCTGTGGCTAAAGGGATCAGGGGGTATGGAGAGAAGGCAGGTACAGGGTTCTGACTTGGATGATCAGCCATGATCATACTGAATGGCGGTGCAGGCTCGAAGGGCCAAATGGCCTACTCTTGCACCTATTTTCTATGTTTCTATGTAAACAGCTGGATTCTTTCTTAGCTTCAGGTACCATTAAAATGTAAGTATCTGTCAAGTGGACTTGCTGGATTCTTTTTTGGGTTCAGGGCATATGTAGCATTAATGTTCTGCGGTTAGTGAGGAATCTTGTTTCCAAAACAATGGTGGACTAATTGATGAAGAGTGACCAATAAAGTGGTCTAATTGGTTTATCACTATATGCTGAACACTGTGTTAATAAACACATGTTGTTTGAATGAAAGAAACCAGACTGAGTTAATGACATGAGAACAAAAGATCCAAGTGTTTATCTGTTTCTGGGTCTCTCTGCTGTGTGTAGTGTGTAAATATATTGAGCTGCATTCCCTGGTTTCGCTGGACTTCACCAAGAGTGGAAATTGTGATTGGTGCCTGGACCCAGAGTTGGTTTCACAAGTGATTAGGAACTTGGAGTTCCCCTGACAAAGCTACAATCAAGTGGTGACTAAGAATTATGAGTCCTGAAATATTTGTGATTAGCCATGTAATATGTTGTGCGGTTTATTTGTGTTTTCTATTTTATAATAATAAATTAGGGTTAAGTTACTTTGTTGTGCTTGTATGCTTTTTAACACTTCTGCTGGACACACAAATAGTTTCAGTCTGATTAACCCAGCCCATTCCCAGGTTAGACACTATTAGTAGCTTCCAGATGAAGTTGGACATTATCACTGGGAAAAGCACATCCCTCCCTGATGAGCCTTAACCCTTTGGACAGAAGGGGATTTGAAAGTTCACACCCATCCTGACAGCCTCCCATTCACATAAACTCAGTCACCATTGCAGATGTTAAGATCAGTCTTCCGTAGAGTGAACCCATGGGAAACATCTGGTTCAGCTACCAATGAAACAAGTCTACAGCAAATGCCATCTCCTGGCCCTACACTCACATCGGACAGTATGGACACTTCAGACTATTGCTTATTGATTCCAGCTCCAGCTTCGGTACCAGAATTCCAAACAAACCTATTTCCAAACTCTGAGACATGGGAGTCAATATCTCTCTTTGCAAGTGGATCCTTGACTCATTGAGCAATAGACTGAAAAACAGGCTGCTTATCTTACTGTTTTTACACCTCCACCATGATTATCCTCTGCATGGTGCCCAACAAGATCGCATCTCAGTCTGTACTCTATTCCATACACACTCACAACTGTGTGGCCAGTCCATCGATAGGCTCTCAAATGATACTACCCCAGTGGCCTGTATCTCAAATAATGAGTCAGTGTATAGGAAGGAGATAGAAAGCCTAGTGACAATGGCCTTACCTTCAATGTTAGCAAAACAAAAGAACTGGTTATTGACATCAGGAAGGGGATAGTGGACACACTCTCGCTTACATCAACGGTGCTGCAATTGAGAGGGTTGAGATCTTCATGTTCCTACAAGTGACCATCACCAATAAATTAGCAAATTTGCCGATGACACAAAGCTGGGTGGCAGTGTGAAATGTGAGGAGGATGGTATGAGAATGCAGGGTGACTTGAACAGGTTGGGTGAGTGGGCAGATGCAGTTTAATGCAGATAAATGTGAGGTTATCCACTTTGGTGGCAAGAACAGGAAGGCAGATTACTATCTGAATGGTGTCAAGTTAAGAAAAGGGGAAGTACAACGAGATCTAGGTGTCCCTGTTCATCAGTCACTGAAAGTAAGCATACAGATACAACAGGCAGTGAAGAAAGCTAATGGCATGTTGGCCTTCATAACAAGGGGAGTTGAGTACAGGAGCAAAGAGGTCCTTCTGCAGTTGTACAGGCCCCTGGTGAGACCACACCTGGAGTATTGTGTGCAGTTTTGGTCTCCAAATTTGAGGAAGGACATTCTAGCTATTGAGGGAGTGCAGATAAGGTTCACGAGGTTAATTCCCGGAATGGCGGGACTGTCATATGTTGAAAGATTGGAGCAACTGGGCTTGTATAGACTAGAATTTAGAAGGATGAGAGGGTATCTGATTGAAACATATAAGATTATTAAGGGATTGGACATACTAGGGGCAGGAAACATTTTCCCGATGTTGGGGGAGTCCAGAATCAGAGACCACAGTTTAAGAATAAGGGGTGGACCATTTAGAACGGAGTTGAGGAAAAACTTTTTCACACAGAGGGTTGTGGTTCTGTGGAATGCTCTGCCTCAGAAGGCAGTAGAGGCCAATTCTCTGGATTCTTTCAAGAAAAAGTTAGATAGAGCTCTTAAAGATAGCGGAGTCAAGGGTTATGGGGAGAAGGCAGGAAAAGGGTAGTGATTGTGGATGATCAGCCATGATCACAGTGAATGGTGGTGCTGGCTCGAAGGGCTGAATGGCCTACTCCTGCACCTATTGCCTATAACCTATCCTGGTCCAACCACATTGACTCCACTATGAGAAAAGCCCACTGGTGCCTGTACCTTTTAGGGACAGAAATTTAGCATGTCCCTTTGATCCTCACCAATATTTATTGATAAGCCACAGGAAACATCCTATCTGGATGCATCACAGCTTGCATGTGACAGCTAGAAACTTCATAGAGCTGTAAACACAGCTCACCACAGCTCAGTTCTAACTAGTTTCAGTTGCATGCTGTTGTGTGGCTGCTAGATGTTTCACTGAGCTTAGAACAAACAGTTTTAAAATAGCATCAGATGTGTGTGCTTGGGTACAAAAAGCAATGATTTTTGTTGTCACTGATGGTTGGCGAGAAATAAGCGGTAAGACTATTCAGACCTGTATTGTTCACTGTGGTTTTAAGCATTCAGGCCTGGAGATACCAGAAATAGCCATGAGTGAAAATGAAACGATTTCACTACTTCAACAAGTTAGGGACTATGAAGAATTTGAAGTTATTGGTAATAATATTGTCAATCATCAGCCCACTTTCCCAGCTAATCAGGATCCTCCTATAATTTTTGATAGTCTTCTTGATTAGTTATGGTACTATCAGTTTTATTATCATCCACAAATTCATATCCAACTTTTTTTTACATTAGTAACAAACAACAAAGGTCTCAGCACTGACCTCCATGGCAGACCACCAGTCATAGGCGTCAGTCTGAGAAACAACCTTCAACCATACAACCAATTCTGTATCCAATTAGCCATCTCTCCCTGGATCCCAAGAGAACTAACCTTCCAGACTAACACAGACAAAATTCTGGAGGAGCTCAGCAGGCCAGGCAGCACCTAGGAAAAAAGTACAGTTGATGCTTCGGCCCAAAATGTTGATTGTACACTTTTTCTAGAAGCTGCCTGGCCTGTTGAGTTCCTCCTGCATTTTGTGTGTGTTGCTCAGATTTCCAGGATCTGCAGATTTTCTCTTGTTTGTAACCTTCCAGACTAACTTCTTTCTCAAATTAAGGTTCTTTCTCAAATGCCTTGCTAAATCCATATCGACAACATCCACTTATCTACCCTTTTAGTTACCTCCTCGAAGAGCTCCAAGAGAGTTGTCAGACATGATTTCCTACGGATAGAGTAGTGCTGACTATTTCTATTTAGGCCTTACCTATCAAAATGATGATTAATCCTACCCTCAGTATCCCTTCCAGTAACTTACCCAGCACTGATGTCAGACTCAGTGGCTTGCAGTAGCCTGGCTTAGCTTTGCTGCCCTTCTTAAATTAAGATACAACATTAGCCACCCTCCAATCTTCTGGAACTTTGCCTGTGACTAAAGGTAAGGCAAATATCTCTGTAAGGCCTTCCACATTTTCTTTATCAGCTTCTCACAGGCCTGAGGATGCACTCGGTCTGACCCTGGGATTTATCCACCTTGGTGTGCTTCAAGTCTGCCAAAACCTACTCCCTGGTAATTCATTTGTGCTCCTGGACATCATCACTATTTCCCTCATTTTTTTGTATCTATTATTTTCTTCTGGTCAACAAGTTCAGTTGTTCAAGACCTGGTAAGTGTGGGGTAATGAGGAACTCAGCAGCAACACTACTCACCAGAAACTAGTTCCTTCCTTCTCAGCATTACATTTCACCAGGCAATTCCTACTAGATTGCTTTATATCATATGGTTTTAACATTGAGAAAACTTTATCTGTGTATTTTGTTTCTTCTTTACAGAATCTTCTTTAAAAATAAATTCAGTTCCTTGCATTTGGCAGCTCAGAGCTGGTATCCATTGACACTGTTTCTACATCATGTTGTGGTCACAAGAGGAATGGGAGTAATTAGGCATTTGAAGTCAAGAGCAGAACAAGGACATAGTGGGCCTGATGGTGCAATATCATATTTAGAGGTTAATTCTGGTAAAAACGTAATCTCCAATAAACCTCTTACCTTGATGAGATCTTTTGGCTCCTGATCCTCTTCAACAACAATAAGTTGTGCTCTGCCATTTCTTTCATTGTCTCGAATGCTTGCGGCAACCTGGGCAGCTTTTAGACGTTCAAACCTGTTGCACTTTGAGCCACACCATTGATAAATAACCTGTTGAGCATAAAGTAAACATATTAAAATCAAATTTTGTCATAACTGTGACCTCAGAAGTTCGAACTGTACTGGTACGAAGGCCTTATGATTAAGTCACTGGACTGGTAATGCAGGAATATAAAAAGAAATACAATATTATTATATTGATGCACATTGCTTGCAAAATAGATCCTACTTTAAGAATTGTTACAATGGCTTATCCCTAACCAAAAAAAGAATTCTTGAAGTTCACTGAACAGCTATTCCATATTCATTTGTGTGGCAACAGTTTATTTTTTTCCCTATATTACTTGGAACTCACTCAGGTCACCAGCATTGCAAACAGAAAAACGTGGCAGATGCCTGCTTCCTCAGTTGTTCACCTGCTTTATGTGGTTTTTCACATTTCCATGGTTTCCAAGCAAGGCAAGCACAAGTCTACCGTAGATAGCTGCTGAGGATCAAAGGCAGGAGGAGATCCTCCCATCTACCTTATCCCTGCTTCCTCCATTGTTAGCCCAAACAGACCAGCATGTTAGCAAACTGAAGGTGAGCTCCACATTGGACAGGTTTGAAGGAAGCAGAGATATTTCAGGTTTTGTCCCTAATCCCAACAGAATGGTCTTAATTTGAGTGTGGAGTGGTTGGGTGGTGAGCTGGGCCAATCCATTGGTTTACATTCTGATAATCTGCTGCTTAACTTTTGACTGATGCAGTGCTTGTTTGCAATGAACAAATCCAACACCCAACGAAAACTAATTTATAGATGCTGGAAATCTGAAATAGAAACAGAAAATGCTGGGAAACTCAGCAAGTCTGGCAGCATTTGAGGAGAAGTGGCTACCTTTCAGATTTGAGGAGAAAGGCTACCTTTCCTGTCACAGAAATAAGGAAGTTAGTCAAGGTAATGGAGAAGGTGGAGGAAGACAGTGAGTGGAACTAAGGAAATTTCTCTGAGAGGATGAAATAATTGCACACTTCACTCAAAGTTAACAGGTTCACTGAGTGAGTCACTCAACTAACCTACAACCCTCTGAAATTGCAGCACGCCACTCACAAAGAATCAACCCTGAAATTGTCACCAAGCCTGTTGACAAAGATAGCACGGTAGCTGCTGGAAAAATGACCACTATTGTCCATAATAATCCATAAAATATAGGAGCAAAATTAAGCCATTGGGCCTATCAAGTCTGTTGTTTCTCATCAGAATTCTCCTGCATTAACCAAAGCCCCTTCACCCTTACCAGTCAAGGACCTCGCCCTTAAATAAACCCAGTGACTGGGCTTTTTCAGTTGTCTGTGACAATACATTCTACAGGTTCACCACTCTCTGGCTGAAGAAATTCTTCCTCATCTCAGTTTTAAAGCAACACCCCTTTAATTTGAGCCTGTGCCCTCAGATCCTACAATCTCCTACTAATGGAAACATCCTCTCCACATCCTCTATTCAGGCCTTTCAGCATCTGGTAGGTTTCAGGGAGATTCCCCCTCATCCTTCTGAACTCTATCAAATACAGGCCCAGAGACATTCTCTCATGTTCTGGAATCATTCTCGTGGACCTCCCCTGGATCCTCTTCAGGGACATAGAGATGGTGTCCAAAATTGCTAACAACATTCTGAAAGCCGTCTGACCTACACCATATAAAGCCTCAGCATTACATCCTGGCTTACAGAATCAGAACCAAGTTTAATTGCAGCAGCAGAACTATGCAATACATAGCAATAAAAATTCTAAATTGCAATTGGTATATATGAAAAAAGTAATTCAGTAGCTACGCAAAAAGAGAGGAAAAAACATACTGAGGTAGTATTCACAGGTTCATTGTCCATTCAGAAATCTCATGGCAGAGGGAAGAAGCTGTTCCTGAGAAATGTTGGATGTTTGTCTTCAGGCTCCTGTACTTCTTCCTTGATGTTAGCAATGAGAAAAGGGCACGTTCTGGGTGATTGAGGGTCCTTAATGATGGTTGCTGCCTTTTTGAGGCGTCACCTTTTGAAGATGTCCTAGATGCTGGGGAGGTTGGTGCCCACAATGAAGCTGACAGAGTTTACAACTTTCTGCAGCTTATTCCAGTCCTGTGCAGTGGCCCCTCCATCCCACATGGTGATGCAACCAGTTAGAATGCTCTCCACTGTACATCTGTAGAAATTTGTGAGTGTCTTTGGTGACATACCAATACTCGAAGTCCTAATGAAACTGTTGCACCTGCTGTTGCACCTTCTTTGTAATTACATCAATATGTTGGGCCCAGGATAGATCTTCAGAGATGTTGACACCCAGGAATTTGAAACTGCTCACTCTTTACACATGTGACCCCTTGATGAGGATTGATAAGTGTTCCCTTGACTTCCTTTCCTGATGGCTGTACTCAGTTCCTTGGTTGAGGGCAAGGTTATGGCTGTGACACCACTCAACCAGCTGATCTCTCTCTCTCCTGGATGCCACCTCATCACCATCTGAAATTGTGCCAACCATGGTTGTGTCAGCAGTAAATTTATAGATGGCCCTTGAGACGGCACAATCGTGGACATAGAGAGCAGAGCAGTGAGCTAAGCACATATCTTTGAGGCGTGCCAGTGTTGATTGCTAGTAAAGAGATGTTATTTTTGATCCACACAGACTGTTATCTCACGGTGAGGACGTCAAGGAACAAGTTGCAAAGGGAGGTACAGAGGCCCGGGTTTTGGAGCTTGTTGATTAGAACTGAAGGTACGATGGTGTTGAATGCTGAGCTGTCATCAATAAACAGCAACCTGACATACGTACTGTTATTGTCCAGGTGACACAAAGACAAGTGAAGAGCCAGTGAGATTGTATTCACCGTAGACCTATTGTGGTGACAGGCAAACTGCAGCAGGTCCAAGATCTTGCAAAGGCAGGAGTTGATTCTAGCCATGACCGACCTCCCAAAACTCTTCATCACAGTAGCTGAGAGTGCCACGGGATGCTAGTTGTTGAGGCAGCTCATCCTGCTCCTCTTGGACAGTGGAATGATTGTTGCCCTTTCGAAGCAGATGGGAACCTCCGACTGCAGCAGTGACAGATTGAAGGTGACATTGAACACTCCTGCCAGTTGGTTGGCACAGGTTTTCAGTGCCCTACCAAGTACACCATTAGAGCCTGATGCCTTGTGAGGGTTCACCCCACGAAAGATGATCTGACATCGGCCTCCAAGACAGAGATCACAGGGTCTTCAGATGCTGCTGGTTCTCACACAGGTGTAGTTTTATTCTACCTTTCAAAGTGGGCATAAAAGGCCTTGAGCTCATCTGGGAGTGAAGTATCGCATACTTACACAATGTTAAGTTTTGCCTTTTAGGAAGTGATAGCCTGCAAACCCTGCCAGACCCGACATGCATCTGATTCCATCTCTAACCTCAATCAGGATTGTTTATTCACCCTTCGAATAGCCTTCTGTACGGCGTAGCTGGACTTCTTGTATATTTCTGGATCACCGGTCTTGAATGCCACGGAGCTAGCCCTCAGCAGACTAAGAAGCTCCTGGTTCATCCAGAGCTTTTGGTTTGGGAAGGTCCGGTATGCTCTCAAAGGCACACACTCATCTGCACAGGTTGTGATGAAGTTGCTGAGAACTGTGGCACATTTATTCAGACTGGAAGATGACTCCCTGAATATTGTCTAGTCCACTGACTCAAAGCATTCCTGTAAGAGTTCCTCCACCTCCCATGACCGTACCTTCTTGGGCCTCACCACTGATGTGGTGGTCTTCAGTCTCTGCCAAGACACTGGGAGTAAAAGTACAGCCAGATGATTGAACTTCCCAAAGTACAGATGTTTGGATGGCATAGTAAGTGTTCTTACTGTGCAATAAGAGTAGTCAAATGTGTTGGTTCTTCTGACTTCACAGGTGATATGTTGGTGCTAGGTCCTGTTTGAAATCTCCTACAATGACATGGAAGGTATCAGGGTGTGCATTTTTGTGCCTACTGATAACACTGCCCAGCAAATCCAGAGTCTGCCTGATGCTGGCCTGAGGTGGAATGTGCACTGCTTCCAAGATGGCAGTGAAAACTTCCCTCGGCAGATAAAATGGATGACATTTGATTGCTAAATGATCCAAGTTGGGTGACAGGACTGAGACAGAATTGCCACGTTGGTGCACCATAATGAATTAATCATAGAGCATACTCCACATCCTCTATTTTTAAAAAACTCAGCTGACTTGTCTTTGCAGAGAATTGTGAAACAATAGAGCTGCAGTGCTGTGTCTAAAATAGTGCGATTTTGGCATGTTTCTGTGAAGCAGAGTACATAGCTGTCCTTGATGTCCCTCTGATGCAGCAATCTTACTCCGGGGTATTCAGTTTTATTTTCCAGGGACTGTACAGGATAACCAGGAGTGGGGGTCTAAAGCCTTTGTGCTTCAATATGTACTCAAGTCCTCTCAAAAGGGATGTTAACATTGTATTTGCCTTCTTTACCACTGATTCAACCTGAAAGTTAAACTTGACGTATTCCTGAAGTGTCTCAAGTCCTTTTGCACCTCTGAATTTGGAACTTTCTTCTCATTTAGAAAATAGTCTACACCAGGGGTAGGCAACCTATGGCCCACTGGCCGGATCCGACCTGCGAAAGTATTTTGACCGGCCCATGAGCAAATATTGAGATACTATGCTTACCCGGCCCGCAAGCGATTTTTCCTTATTCTGAGTGTTTCACACGACCACAATGATGGACATGCATGGCATCTTGTTACACTGGCCCCAGGTTCCGTTTTGTTCCAAACCAAACACTGGTATATACAAATGACGGGAAGGCAGACTACCTTATTAATATGTATTAGATACTCTCCGTGCACGTACAGGTTTTCAGATGGGATTGTTCAAATTTATAAACAGAAACAGCGTCACTGTGTTTTAACAAGAAATCCATGCTAAATATCCAGATATTTACATGTGCTAAGATACTTGTTGAATAACTCACGTTTCAAAATAAGATCAAAGAAAAAAATTCCAAAGGTAATGCATGGTAGGCACTGAGTGCCAAAATTTCCAAGACTCTTAGACACTAGATTACATCCTTTTTTTTTCAAATCTTTTTATTATTATTATCCAAAATTAACAAGAGTACATCGAAGTAAGCAACACTTACAATGTCTCAAGAAAAAAAAACATTAAAGATTGAAAAAGCTTTGGTGATTAAAAAAAAGAGGAAAAAACCCTACTAAGCAAGAAAAAGTGAGAAAAATAAACCTCATTAGGTGTTCAACCCCGGAGCCATGCGTCATACAAAAAGCTTCTAAAGATAAACATCAAACTGCCAGGAAGAAAAAAAATGTACCAAAAATTTACAATTAGATCATGCAGGAAATCTATTAATTAACTCAAATGATAATAATGAGCAAATGAACCCCATCTTTTCTCAAAATCAAACATAGGTTCAAAGGTTTGACTTCTAATTTTCTCCAAACTAAGACATAGCATCACTTGAGAGCACCATTGTGACAAAGTGGGAGCCGATGTATCCTTCCACTTCAACAAAATGGCCCTCCTAGCTATCAATGTAACAAATGCACGTTGGTCAGACAAAGAGATACCGCGGATATTTTGAGGAATTATTCCAAAAATGCACAGTTAATTTGTTAGGTTGTAAGTTAATTTTAAGTGCTTTAGAAATTGTCGAAAAAACTGACTTCCAGAACTGTTCCAGTATAGAAAAAGACCAAAACATGTGTGTCAGTGTAGCTGTTTCAATTTTACATCTATCACAATAACTATCAACATTAGGGAATATTTTAGACAATCTCTCCTTCGTCAAATGGTAACAATGTACAATTTTAAATTGAACCAGTGAATGACTAGCACAGATCGAACAAGAGTTAACCAGCTTCAGAATCCACGTCCAATCCTCAGTCATAAAAGTCAAATTAAGTTCCTTTTCCCAATCTTGTTCAATCTTAAATAAAGGACGCTCATCCCATTGTAATATTAAATTACAAATTCTTCCAATGGAACCCTTCATCGAAGGGTTCATACTCATAATGGTATCTAACAGGTCAAACACTAGATTACTTCTTCATCCAGCAAGCTGGGAAACCAGTTTGTCTCATTTGCCTAAACAATGAGACAAAGGTCCAAGAATTGAGAAAAGAGTTTTCATCTCATTTTGCTGATTTTTACTTGCATGCAAATGAGTTCAAGCTGTTTGCTACTCCATTTGATGTGGAAGTGGACACTGCATCAGAAATTTTTCAAATGGAATTGATTGAGATGCAGTGTGACAACATATTGAGATCAAAATTTCATTCTGAAGACGTGTCAGTGCTTGACTTTTATAGAAAATATATTCATCCAAGTGGGAAGTATCCTAACTTAATGGACCATGCAAAAAAGATGGCATCATTGTTTGGCAGCACTTTATCTGTGTGAGCAATTATTTTCAAAAATGAAGCACACCAAGAACCATTTGAGAACAAGATTGACTGATGCCCATCTGGATAATGTCTTGCTCTTGGCATCAACAAGTCTGACACCCAATATTGAGAAGCTTTCAAGCAACAAACAGCATCAAGTTTCACATTGATTTATCGACTGTTTGCATTAAAATTTTCTTTTTTATTATACCTAATTTACCACCATTCAATGCATCATGCTCATATGTTTTACGTTTTAGGATTCTTTGTGTCCTACTAATAGGTTCAAAAGATGCCTTGATTGAAATAAACTGCAACTAAACTGAGTTCTTTGATTACTAATTAGCATCCTTAGCTCAGCACAAATGATTTTCTAGCATGCATTATTCATTAATTTGAGGCAAAACATAACTAAATGTATTTAAATGGATAATTCCCATATTTCAAGTTTCTTGTGGCATTTATCTGGCCCACCTTCTGCTCACTAATATGCGATCTGGCCCACAGAGGCAAAAAGGTTGCCGACCCCTGTTCTGCACCTTTATTCTTCCTACCAAAGTGCATGGCTACTCACTTCCCTACACTGTATTCTGTCTGGCACTTTTTCCCCACTCTCCCACATTTTCCAAATCTTTATGCAGACTTCCTGCCCCTGTGACACTGCCTAATCCCCTACCTGCTTCCCTACCGTCTGCAAATTTGGCCACAATATTATAAATTCCCTCACCCAGATCATTAATGTATGAAGTGAAATTTGTGGTTGCAAATCCACTGAAACCTGCAACCATCCTGAAAAGTACCTGTCTCACAGATGCCAAACATGAGCTCTCAGTCATATCCCATGCACCATGACTCCACCATCAGATATCAGGTCATTTTCTCCCATGCAGTCGTATACCTCAACTCCTTGTGATGTCAAGCTTGTTGCTACCTCTACATCCTGCCCAATATCCACAAGCAGAACTGACCAGATAGACCTATTGTTTCAGCTTGCTCTTGCTTCAATGAATGTATATCTATCCCCAGGGCTTGTCACGATTTAAAAAATAACATCATGATGCTAGAGCTTGCAGTGGTGGCCAGTGACACAGCAGCTCCATTAGCAATCTCATTAGAGATCTCCCAGCCCAGTATAGCAGTGTGCATAAAAGACCGTGTTTATTTGATTGAGTCCATTCGTAGTTTTTGACGCAAGATAGGGGAGGCCATTAGTGATTTGTATTGCACGCAGGGGAGGACAGTAGGCTGATGGTCAGCACTGTTTTGCACGGAGGGGAGGACAATAGGCTAATAGTGAGCATTGTTTTGCACGGAGGGGAGGACGATAGGCTGATTGTGAGCATGTTTTGCACAGAGGGGACAATGGTAGGCTGATGGTGGGCACTGTTTTTCACGGAGGGGAGGATGGTAGGCTGATTGTGAGCATGTTTTGCACAGAGGGGACAATGGTAGGCTGATGGTGGGCACTGTTTTGCACGGAGGGGATGATGGTAGGCTGGTGGTCAGCACTGTTTTGCACAGAGGGGAGGACAATAGGCTGATGGAGGCACTGTTTTACACGGAGGGGAGGATGGTAGGCTAATAGTGAGCATTGTTTTGCACGGAGGGGAGGACGATAGGCTGATGGAGGCACTGTTTTGCACGGAGGGGAGGACGATAGGCTGATGGAGGCACTGTTTTACACAGAGGGGAGGATGATAGGCTAATAGTGAGCATTGTTTTGCACAGAGGGGAGGATGGTAGGCTGATGGTGAGCACTGTTTTGCACAGAGGGGAGGACGGTAGGCTGATGGTGAGCACTGTTTTGCACAGAGGGGAGGATGGTAGGCTGATGGTGAGCACTGTTTTGCACAGAGGGGAGGATGGTAGGCTGATGGTGAGCACTGTTTTGCACAGAGGGGAGGATGGTAGGCTGATGGTGAGCACTGTTTTGCACAGAGGGGAGGATGGTAGGCTGATGGTGAGCACTGTTTTGCACGGAGGAGAGGATGGTAGGCTGATGGTGAGCACTGTTTTGCACAGAGGGGAGGACAATAGGCTAATAGTGAGCATTGTTTTGCATGGAGGGGAGGATGGTAGGCTGATGGAGGCACTGTTTTACACGGAGGGGAGGATGGTAGGCTGATGGTGAACACTGTTTTGCACGGAGGGGACGATGGTAGGCTGATAGTGAGTATTGTTTTGCATGGAGGGGACGATGGTAGGCTGATAGTGAGTATTGTTTTGCACGGAGGGGAGGATGGTAGGCTGATAGTGAGTATTGTTTTGCACGGAGGGGAGGATGGTAGGCTGATAGTGAGTATTGTTTTGCACAGAGGGGAGGATGGTAGGCTGATAGTGAGTATTGTTTTGCACGGAGGGGAGGATGGTAGGCTGATAGTGAGTATTGTTTTGCACGGAGGGGAGGATGGTAGGCTGATGAGTTGCATGGTGTATTTTCCAAGTTTTGAATAGACTCGCTCAATTTGGGCTGTGATGTCAGCATCCCCCTCCCCAATTAACTCCCCCAACTCCCCTTACACACCACCAATTGACATAAGGGAGCGAACAAACTCTACTGGTGTAGTAGAAAATTGGAGGGAAATTTTCATTCTAAAGAAGAAATTTTACACACCATGACTCAGCTGCTGGCCTGCCACTCTGCTGTTGTTGTAAACATTGCAAGAGGTGGATTGTGTAGGTTAGAAGTGAATTGTACTGTCAAGTTTTCGTATTTTTTGTGGTTTTCTAATTTAGTTATTTATCATGCCATTTTAAAAATATTTTATTAACCTGTGTTAGGAATGATGCATTATGAGAAATTGAAAAGGTGTCATTCTCAGATAAGGCAACATATTGATTACGTGTCAAATGCTGCTGAAGAGGTTTTGTGTGATAAACTGAAAAACAACAGCTTCTCTATCCAGGATTGATGAGTCAACAGATTTCACCAATAAATGTCATGCTGTAGCATTTGTACAATTTGTAAATGATGAAGAAATTCAAGAAAACATTTTCTGTTGCAAAGAGCTTCCCAAAACAAGCAAAGGCCAAGATAGGTGTATTTAATGTTTTGTCTTCATATCTGGAAACTAAAGGTCAGTCTTGGAGGAACTGTGTTGGCATCTGTACTGACAGTGTTCCATCAATGGTTAGCTCCATGAGAGGTTTTGTACTCTTGTAAAAAAAATAGTTTGACGTTGTCACAACACAATGCCTTCTCCACAGAGAGGTGCTGACGTCAAAAACTCTTGGAGATGAAACGGAAAAAATTCTGGATGATGCTACAAAATGATTAACTTTACTAAGCAAAGACCAGTTCACTTGATAATGTTTAAAAAAAAACTGTGTGAAAACCTGGACGAAGAGCTCACCAATCTCCTGCTACATACAGAAATCTGTTGGCCTGGCAGAGGACGAGTTCTCAATAGGGTATTTGAACTGAAAGACGAACTGCGTGGGTACTTCCAAGAAAATCGTATGCCAGATTTTGCTGGGTGCTTTGATGATGAAGAATGGCTGCAGAAACTAGCTTACTTAAAAGATATTTTTCATCAAATGAACCAGCTGAACAAGTCTCTGCAAGGCCCTGGAGAAAATGTTTTGACCTTAAGTGACAAGATTCTTGGATTTAAAAGGAAACTTTATCTTTGGAAAAATCATGTTGCAAAAGGAAATCTTGAAATGTCTCCACTCCTGCTTGAGCTTGAGATTGAGGAAGGATATCAGAAAGTCTCAAGTATTATTGAAAACAGAAATTTATTGTCTGCCATATGAGCTTCAAAAATTTATGAAAGAGAAAGAGATTAATTTCAAGAAAGGTAAACTAAGCTTAACTACCTGTTTTTTCCAGAAATGTTGGCTGAAAATTCATTCTCTACTCAAAGAGCACTGACAATTACTTTTGGATTATTATATCTACAACTTATTGTCCATGCTAATGTACCGTGAGCTGTAGATGTAATAATTCTTACTTAGGAGTTCCCTGAGACCTGAAGAATATTTCAAGGGTTCCTCCAGGGCAAAAAGGTTGAGAAAGGCTGCTGTGCAGTCCATTGCATGAACCTTCATGATAGTTCAGACGCCCCCTACCACTTTTGCCAGCTTTGAATACCCTGACCCTAACTAGTTCATCTTCATCATGAATGTACATTTCCTCTACAACTGCAACCCATGTGAAAGTTCAAATTTCACAGTAAATTTATTATCGAAGTATACACACCATATACAAACTTGAGGTAATTTTCTTGCAGGCATTTACAAGAAAATAAAGAAATGCAATTTATGAAAACTATACATAATAAAAACAAATAACCAAAAGAAGACAAGTCGTGCAAGTAATTTTAAAAAGGTAAATAACTGTACTGAGAACACAAGAGGGAGAGTACTCGAAAGTGAATCTGTAGGTTGTGGAGTCAATTCAGTGTTGAGGTAAGTGAAGTTATACATGCTGGTTCAGGAGCCTGAAGGTTGTAGAATAATAACTGTACCTGGTGGTGTGGGACTTAAGGCTCCTGTACCTTCTCCCTGACGACAGTAGTGAGAAGCGAGCGAGATGGGTCAAATCCAGGCAGATGAAATGCGCTCAGGTGGAGGATCTCGGCTGGCAGAGAGTAGTGGTGCTGAACACCAGTTCATTTTCTGCTCTTGGGCCTTGACATTTTAATCTGGCTTTAAGTCTGCTCCAGCACCCTCTCATCCAGCCATGGCTGATCTTTGTTTGGTTCAAGGTGCCATATCTGCAATCCTGAGAGTATCAGGAAGGTGTGATGGTTCTCCCTTTCTTCAATGAACCGAGGCCTAACAATTCTTCTCCAAAACACACGCGTTTACCTGGCTAAACCCTGTCCTCATATCTTCACCTCTCTTTACCTTTTCCAGATCGAGAGTATAGCAATGGACACTTGTATGGCACCAAGCTATGCCTGTCTTTTTCTTAGATATGTGGAACAGTCTGTTTAAGTCAGAGCTGGGCACACTCCCTCAACCATCTTTCTGATACACCCATGACTGAATTGGTACTACTTCAAGCATCCAGGTAAAACTGAAAAAATGTGTTCCTTTTGTAACAAATTTCTACTATGTTCTCACATTTACATCGTCCATCTCTTCTGAAGGAAATCCAAGCAACACACACAAAATGCTGGAGGAACTCAGCAGGCCAGGCAGCATCTTCCCAACATTATCTGTTTCTGTTGTTTCCATTGCAATTGCTCTGACGATGAGACATTCTGTATAGGTGTTTCTGTAATAGCTTCCATCTTTCTTAGCCATGGCTTCCTCTCTACGATAGTGGACAAAACTTTTGACTGCATCTTATCTACTTTCACACCTCTACATTCACTCCTTCTTCTGGACAAAGCAAGAACAGAGTTCCTCTGATCCTTACCTTACACCCCAACAGTCTCTGCATTCAAATTACAGGTTTCCCCCGCCATCCAAAGGTAGAGCGTTCCTATGAAACGGTTCGTAAGCCGGAATGTCATAAAGCGAAGAAGCAATTACCATTTATTTATATGGGAAAAATTTGTGAGCATTCACAGACCTAAAAATAACCTACCAAACCATGCCAAATAACACATAAAACCTAAAATAACAGTAACATATAGTAAAAGCAGGAATGATATAAATACACAGCCTATATAAAGTAGAAATACTTTTCCACAATCATTGCCTGAACTGTTCTCCGTAGCGAAAATCTCATGCAAGCGCCGTCGGCAGAAACACGGTGCAAGCGCTCTCCAGTAACCTTTAAGCTATGAAGCTGCCAAATCACACCAAATAACACGTAAAAATACACAGCCGATATAAAGTATAAATAAAGTATATACAGTGTAGTATCACTTACGGGAATTGGGAAGACATCGAGCACACCGATGATGGTGTGTTAGGCTGAGTCGTCGCAGGTTGGGGTGGTGCAGTGGTCCCTACCCTCCGAGCAGCGTACCGCGGTAGCCGGGAGGCACACAGCACATCTTTAAGAAAAAAGCCGAAATAAACATGCTAATTAATTAGGCACTGCCCGGCACGTAATTAATTAGCATGTTTATTTCGGCTTTTTTCTTAAAGATGTGCTGTGTGGCTCCCGGCTACTGTTGCATTCTCCGCGAATCGGTATCTGTCTGCAGCCTGGAGGTTGGGTGGTGGGACACTGGGGTGTCGTCTGTCTCCATCAGGGCAGGCAGGTCATCTTCTTCTATGTCTACCTGCCTCGATGTCGAAGGTCGAGGTTCGTCATCTGCTGTGGCTGATGTGGAAGGCTTGAAAAACGACAGTATGCTTGACTGCTGAGCCTCGCACATTTTTCTATCATACAGTTTTTTGTAAGGACTCAAACCATCTTGCAAATATGCCCTAAATCAATGTACCCTTTCAAAATTAAAGTCGTACTTTATCATTACTCATTCGGTTTCGATTGTTATCCTTTTCTCTTCCAATTGCATCAGCTCTTTATCTGTCAGTTCTTGGTCAATGGATGCCAAAACCTTTTCAACATTATCTTCGTCAACTACCACAAGCCAAACTCACTTTGTCCTTACTTCGTTCACCACGATCAAAACGCTTAATTATGTCTAGTTTTACGCTAAGTGTAACATCCTTACGAGCTCTTTTAGGCTTTTCCGATACCTTAGAACTCATCTTGCTAACGGCTGCTCACAGGCTCGTGTTTAAGCAATGCCGGCGAGAATGCCGTTCCGAATCCGGAAGAGAGCGGCTGCTCAGAGCGTGTGCTGCTTTTTTTTTCATGCGCTGCTTTTCTCGTAACAGTGAAAACACCTTCTGTTAGCAAAAGCAGGGAACTAATGTAGGTCTTTCCTAACAGTGAGGTTTCATAAAGTGAACGTTCGAAAAGCGGGGGACACCTGTACCATCCTTCACAATTCCTGTCAGCTCCAACAAGTTTCCACTATCAGACACATACTTCTCTTCCCTTTCATCACTTTAAAGAATGGATTCCCTTCGTGAATCCCTAGTTCACTCTCACTTCCTTCCCTGGTAGTCACTACAATTTGGCATTTTCCCATGCAACAGAAAGGATCAGACTGTCCTTTCACCTCTTGCCTTCCACTGTCCAAGTACTCAAACAGCCTTTCTAGGCTAGGATGATGGCCAATTGTCTAGGCTCCATTCTGGCCAAAATGATCGACCCCAACCAGTCCTGCAATATCCACCTAGTCTAGTACCTGCTCCATCCGTCCCAGAAGACTGGTTTGTCAGTCAGGAGGTGGCTTTTCTCTTTCGGTCACAAGAAGGCGCTTGACAGGGTGAAGTGTGGATATCTCTTCATGATTTTCCATGCGTTCAACTTTGATCCACATCTGCGGCCAAATTTTTGTACTCCGTGATTTCTGCCCATTTTTTTCCACATGCCGCATTTTGTTAGATCTTTGTGCAAGGGAAGGGGGTTTGGGGGATGATGTTCTTGTTGCCTTTTGTTTTTTTGTGCAGGTGGAGGGGAGTTTTGGAACATTGAGGCAAATGCGGAATGCATGTGAGGGCTCAGCACCAACTGACTGCCTTTTGGATCAGTGATAGGATGGATCTCTGATGCTGGAGAAGGACACTGTGGGTCCTATCACTCACTGTTGCTGGAGGGTGGGCCTCTGTACCTTGCTACATTTCATTATTATTTTTGTGCAGCCGAAGAGGTTTGGGGGTTGATGAGCGGGAGACAGTGTTTGATGCTTTTCTTTTGAACGACCCATGGTTTTCTTTGTTTTATGACTATCTGGAGAAGGTGAATCTCAGAGTTGTGTACTGCATACATACTTTGATAATAAATGAACCTTTGACTCTTGCACAGTGCTGTGGAGTGCCTGGTGAAAGTCAATGGTTTCTTGCCAGTGCCCTTTCGCTTTGGGAGGGGGTGCATCAACAGTGTCCCACGTCTGGACAGTTGCAGTCTATCTGGGTAGAGTCATTCCAATTGATAAGGGGGACAAAACTTGCTCACGATACTAGAGTGCTGGTTGGGACGACTTCGAGTGACTTCTTACCAGGACAAAACGCTGAACATAAACAAACTGGTGACCTTAATCCTGAGGTATCAGTTGGCCACTTGGTCCTGCCTGCTGTCACTGTCACCATGAATATGATGGTAGATTTCCTTTGGGAAGTAGGAAGTACAAAGTCACTACTCCAGTCCTGAGTTTCCCAAATGAGGAGTGTGGGCTGTTCCTGATATGTGTAGGTACACAACCAATGGCTCTCTACCCCAGGATACCTGTTCACTCAGCATGGGTCGGGCTGGGGATGTTTTTCTTCCACCAGTGCATTGCCATCAGGAGGACATGAGGCCCTCAGCAGCAAATACCAGCTCTGCTCTGTGTGGAAGCCGTGCAGATTACATCAGAATTACTACAGGCCTGGAACATGGCTTTCTCCCGTCAGAGTGCTCTTCTGCTAGCAGAGAGGATGCTTTGGCAGTGAGAGAGGGTAGTTCCTTTTGGTTCCTGCTGGTGGACAACACAGGGCCTTGACTGTGCTCTGGATAATGTAGATCATGTTATAATTTAAAACTGTAAAGAGTGTGTTTTATGAAGTACTGTAATATTGTAAAATATGATCTTGTAATCAATGAATAAGCTACATTGGAAAAGGTAGGAAACTGTCTTTCCATTTAAAGCAGTGGTTCACTTGCAATTTTTCCAATATAGTATACTGCATTCAGTATTAAAAATATCACTTCCTCTAAACTAGAGAAAACATCCACAGATTGGAGTACATGGTCTCAACCTACAGGGGTGACCCTGTGCTTCCAGCTGCCTACTACTATAATTCTCCATCCAACTCCGACTCTGATCTCTTTGTCTGTGGCCTCCTCCACTGTTGCAGTGAGGCCTAACACATACTCACAGAACAACACCTCATCTTCACAGCAACCAACAGGACTCACTGTCAATAAAGTAACTCACCCTTTCTTTCAATTTGATTCAGGACTGGTCATTTTTGTTTGTCATCCTTTTTTATTTGTACTACCAGGCCTACTGGGTACATGTCATGAGCCCTGTGGACCTCTGTGATAAGCTATAGAGCTTTGGGCTTCTGGGTTTTTGAACACCCCTATTTACTAAAAATTAGCTTAACTAGAGTCGTTAAGCCCTTGTGCAGACACAGTGGCACTGACAAGCTCCCGCAGCCCGGACCCGGAACACCTGTCAGTGAAGTGTCGTCCCTACTATCTGCCACGGGAATTCACCTCGGTTAAACTGACAGAGGTCTACATTCCCCCCCAGGCGGACATGGAGTGTGCTCTGAACATACTGTATGCCAACATCAGTGGACTTGAGATTACGTATCCGGAAGTTTTACTCATTACAGCTAGGGATTTTAACCAGGCCAACCTCAGAAAGGTGCTGCCAAAGTTATACCAACATGTCTCCTGAATATACTTGACCACTGCTACACAGCAGTCAAGGATGCCTACCGTTCCGTCCCACGACCTCACTTTGGAAAATCAGACCATCAGGCCGTACTGTTCCTCCCGGCTTACAAACAGAAACTGAAGCGGGAGGTCACGGTGTCAAAAGTGTTGTCGTATTGGACAGAGGAAACGGATGAGCTCCTCCGTGACTGCTTTGAATCGGTGGACTGGTTAGTATTCAAGGACTTGGCAGCTAACCTCGATGACTATGCCTCAGCTGTCACGGACTTTATCTGGAAATGCACAGAGGACTGTGTGTCTCGCAAGACGATCCGGGTATTCCCTAACCAGAAACCTTGGATGAGTTATGAGGTCAAGTCCCTTTTGAAGCCTAGAGCTGCGGCTTTTAGGTCCAGGGACAGCAGTCGCTACACGGAATCCAGACGTGAACTCAGGAAAGCCATTAAGTGTGCCAAGAGGCAATATCGAGCCAAGTTGGAAGCCCAGGCTAACCAGAGGGATGCCAGTAGACTATGGCAGGGTCTAAATGAGATCACTAGGTGCAAAGAAAAGGCTGGGAATATCAGTAACTGTGGCACTTCTCTTCCTGACAAACTTAACGTATTCTACGCAAGATTCGAACAGAAGAGGAGTGTCCCGCTCCCTCCGGATGAACCGGACCTGGTGGCATCGAGAGTCATCGTCACTGAGGAGGATGTTAGAAGGGCCTTCCTGAAGATAAGTCCAAGGAAGGCGACGGGCCCAAATGGCGTCCCGGGATGGGTTCTCCGGGCCTGTGCAAGCGAGCTAGCTGGAGTGTTTGCTAACATCTTCAACTGCTCCTTGCTTCAGTCTAAGATCCTCTCGTGTTTTAAGAAGGCAACGATAATCCCAGTGCCGAAGAAGAGCAAGGTGGCATGCCTGAATGACTATCGACCTGTGGCTCTGTCATCAATTGCTATGAACTGCTTCGAGCGATTGGTTATGGCACACATCAACCACAGCAGGTCGACCTCAATGCTTTGCAATTCACCTACTGGAGCAACAGGTCAATGGCAGATGCCATCTCTCTGGCCCTACATTCCTCCTTAGAACACCTGGAGAATAAAGACGCATATGTAAGGCTCCTTTTCATTGACTACAGCTCTGCCTTTAATACCATCATTCCAAATAAACTGGTTCCTAAGGTCTAGAACCGGGGCCTTAGCACTCAGATCTGCAGCTGGATCTTCAACTTCCTCACAGATGGGGCCCAGGCTGTAAAAATAGGGGACAAGCTCTCCTCTACAATCACTCTGAGCACCGGTGCCCCACAAGGCTGTGTACTCAGCCCCCTGCTGTACTCACTGTACACCCATGATTGTGTAGCCAAGTTTCCATCAAACTCAATATATAAGTTTGCTGATGATACCACAATTGTAGACCATATCTCAGGTAATGATGAGTTTGAGTACAGAGAGGAAATTAAGAACCTGGTGGCATGGTGCAAAGACAATAACCTATCCTTCAATGTCAGCAAGATGAAGGAATTGGTTGTTGACTTCAGAAGGAGTAGCGGGCCGCACGACCCCATCTACATTAGTGGTGCGCAGGTGGAACAGGTCAAAAGTTTTAAGTTCCTTAGGGTCAATATCACAAATGATCTGAGTTGGTCCAAGCAAGCAGAGTTCACTGCCAAGAAGGCCCACTAGCGCCTTTACTTCCGGAGAAAGCTAAAGAAATTTGGCCTGTCCCCTAAAACCCTCACTAATTTTTAAAGATGCACCGTAGAAAGCATTCTTCTCGGGTGCATCATAACCTGGTACGGAAGTTGTCCTGTCCAAGACCGGAAGAAGCTGCAGAAGATCATGAACACAGCCCAGCACATCACAGAAACCAATCTTCCATCCTTGGACTCACTTTAGACCGCACGCTGTTGGAGCAGTGCTGTCAGGATAATCAAGGACATGACTCACCCAGCCAACACACGTCTCGTCCCTCTTCCCTCCGGGAGAAGGCTCAGGAGCTTGAAGATTCATAAGGGCAGATTTGGGAACAGATTCTTTCCAACTGTGATAAGACTGCTGGACGGATCCTGACCTGGATCTGTGCCGTAGCCTCCAAATATCTGGACCTGCCTCTCAGTTTTTTTTGCGCTACCTTACTTTCCCTTTTCTATTTTCTACTTATGATTTATAATTTAAATTTTTATTATATTTACTATCGATTTGTACTCCAGGGAGCGCGAAGTGCAGAATCAAATATCGCTGTGATGATTGTACGCTCTAGTATCAATTGTGTGGCGACAATAACGTAATAATAATAAAACTGATCACAATATTCCAAGTGAAGCCTCTCTATTGCTTTATAAAGTCTCAACATTACATCCTTGCTTTTATATTCTAGTCCTCTTGAAATGAATGCTAATATTGCATTTGCTTTTCTCACCACCAACTTAACCTGCAAATTAACCTTTAGGGCATCCTGCACAAGTACTCCTATGTCCCTCTGCACCTCTGCTTTTTGTATTTTCTTTCCATTTAGAAAACAGTCAATCTTTTCATTTATTCCTTAAAGTGCATGACCATACACTTCCCGATGTTGTATTCCATCTGCCACTTCTTTGCCCATTCTCCTATTCTATCTAAGTCCTTCTGCAGCCTCTCTGATACCTTAACACTACCTACCCCTCCACCTATCTTCATATCATCTGCAAACTTGGCCACAAAGCCATTAATTTCATCGTCCAAATCCTTGACATATAACATAAAAAGAAGTGGTCCCAACACAGACCCCTGTGGAACACCACTAGTCACTAGCAGCTAACCAAAGAAGGCTCCCTTTATTCTCACTCTTTGCCTCTTGCCAATCAGCCAAAGTTCTATCCACCCTAGTATTTTTTTTAATACCATGGGCTCATGTGTGGCACCTTATCAAAATCCTCCCAAAAATCCAAATACACAATGCCCAATGATTCTCCTTTGTCTACACTGCTTGTTATTTCTTCAAATAATTCCAACAGTTTTGTCAGGCAAGACTTTCCCCTAGGGAAACCATGGTGTTGGCCTTTTTTATCTTGTGCCTCCAAGTACCCCAAAACCACGTCCTTAGCAATTAACTCAAACATCTTTCTAACCGCTGAGGTCAGTTTAACAGGCCTATAAGTTTCTTTCTTTTGCCTCCCTCCCTTCTTGAAGAGTGGAGTGAGATTTGCATTTTTCCAGTCCTCCGGAACCATGCCAGAATCAATTGATTCTTGAAAGATCATTACTAATTTCGGCACAATCTCTTCAGCCACTTCTTTCAGCACTCTGGGGTGTACACAATCTGGTCCAGGTGACTTATCTACCTTCAGACCTTTCATTTTCCCAAGTACCTTCTCCCTAGTAATAGCAACTTCACTTACTTCTACTCCCTGACACTCTTCAAATTCCATCACACAGCTCGTTAAGACTGATGCTGTGTTGTGTCATTTTGTTTTTTTTCCCTCTTTCTCTGTGGACACTGGGGGTTGGTCTTGTTTTTTCTTTTTAATTGGGTTCTTTTGGCTTTCTTGCTTTGCGACTGCCTGTTAAGCTAACAAATCTCGAAGTTGTATCATTTTTACATTTTTTGATATTAAATGCACTTTGAATCTTTGAAATACTTATTCCATATTCATTACTTCTACCATCAGGGAGGAGTTACAGTGGTTATAGTACAGGGGTCTGGGGAGCCACAATCAAAGATTTAGAATCTGTTCCTTTTCTCTCCACCATCAGATTTCTGGTTCATAAACTCATTATTCCTTTTTTGCAGTATTTACCATATGTGCTGCTGCCACAAAACAAATTTCATGCCATTTAGTACAGTATTAATAAACCTAATTTTGGTTCCAAAATAATCAGGAGGATTCTTGCAACAGCTTTGGGTGAAAAAGGAACAAAAACCTTTCTTCTTGCAACACAAACCTCAGCAACCACATTCTGTAAGATGGTGATAAAGCAAGGTTTTATCACGCGAAACATACTCTATGACCTAATTATTTTAAAATCACTATCTAGTCAACACTAAGCATATCTGATGTTTAACTCAGAAACAGCATTACTATTTTTAGCCCTCATAAAATAGTCAATATAATATTCAGTAGTTGACTTGACAGAACTATTTTTGTGCCTACATCCTATGTGACAAATGTAAAAAATGTTTATCATTAATTTCTGGGGAAAATAGTAAGGAAACAATCTAATGAACAATGAAGACACAGTGAAGAGAATGCCGATGCTTGACCAACAGAATTCCTCCAGGAGATTGTTTTGAATGAAATGATAAAGTTCTAAACTACTCAGGGTCTGAACAAATTGTTACCATCAATGGAACCCATGGACTACTGACAGCAATGTTAAAAAGGACTGGTAAAAAAAAAAGCCCTATGTGTAACTGGTACAAGTGAACACCAACCCCTTCACAGACCTTCTCACCAAGTCAAAAATCTTGTACACCCTTCTTAACACCAATGGGGGAGGGCACAACCATTTCATTGGGCTGCGGGGTCATTCTGCACCAAACCTTCCTCCACGTCATGCCTTGTACTCAGCGATGAAAATAAAGACGAGGTAGTGTAGCCTACTTTAGTCACCCTGATCAGAATCGTACTCCCCCCCCACTGTATTTCCTTGACCGTCCCTCCCATTGACAGCAAGTCTGAGGCTTAGCATTCTGAGCTAAGTGACTCACCTCCTGACATTTCAAAACGTACAATTTACCAGGAAGGGTGCAGATGAAAGACTTCAAGCGTTCATCCACTTTTGGTGCATTAAAAGGGTGCTACTCACTAATGATCATCGAATCTCCCACTAAAAATCAAGTAACTGCTGTAAAACTGTGGAAAAAAATTGTCAGGATGATTTCCTTTCACTGATCACTTCAAAAATCTCACGTTTTAAACTTAGAAAATACATCGCAGTTCCTTCACATTGTCGAGTTAAGTCCTGGAACGCCTTACCCTGCAGCAATGTGGGAATGCATTCAGCAGTGGGCTGCACGAAGATGGCTGACCAATGAGTTCAGTGGCTCTCAGAGGCAGCCAGGAGCAGGGAATAAACATCTGACTTGGCAGCAATATCACAACACGTGACTAAATATTTACTCTGTGAATAACCTCCTGAAATTTTCATATGTGTACCAGAGGAATAAAGTAAAGCCATAAAACCAACTGAAACAGAAATGCTTATCCTGTATCTGGGATCAGATATTAAACAAGGGTAATTAAGCAGGGACCGACAATTAGGTAAACCTTTGAGAGTACAGCCTCAAGTTCACTGCATGCTCTCTATCTTTTTTTATGTCCAGGGTGACTTGGAACTATCACGCCCACCAAGATAATACATGCTCAGGAAAATGAATGAATTAATTTACTAAATAAATATTTCAAACAAAACTAAAATATCACGATCGTTGTTTGCCTGTCATTTCTAACATCCTTCTACTGTGAGATTTTTGTTATTAGCAGGAGAAAAATCATGATTTTTTTTTGTAAGGTTGCAATGTTTTCCACATAGATGAAAACCTAAATTGTCCCTGTGCAAAAATGAATAGTTTAAATATTATCAATAAAGTACCTTTACACTCCTAACATGCGCCTTGTGATTAAATTTCCCAAAGGGGGCAGATATTTACCATGTGCAGAGCTTTTTACGGTTGGCTACCATTTACTTCCTGTTGGTACAGTAATAAAAACAGATGTAAAATGTCTCTCACATTGGACTTAACCACAGCCCCACTGCCTATTGCCAGAACAGTATCAAAGCTGCTTTTATTCATTGGCTGCCCATAAAAACTACTTTGTTTCAAAATACAGTGTTTGTTCCTGCTAAAATAAAATGTTGCTTTATTTTTAGCAAAGCAACAGCTAGTTTAAAATCTGTCCAAGCCTGGCGCTGCAAACCTTTAAATGTCCTAACCAAAACAAGTTAAATGCGTCACACCTAACTATCTGCTGCAAGTATTTTACAGCCAATTTATGACTTTATTTTATTTCAGTGAAATCAAGATAGGAACATTTCTTGAGCTTTACTTTTGACAAGTGAATATTCTGTTTATTTGTTCTTGTGACGTGACATGTTTCACAAGGCTTCAGAGAAATGAGTGCATCTCCAAATTAACATTCCACTGCAGCTCTGATGGAATAATTCACCATTGCAGTTTCATCTTTCAGATGAGATTTTAAACCCAGGCTCAATTTGATCGGTCAAGTAGATGTAAATGAACTCATGAAGTCAGGCCAAAGAAGAGCAGTGATATTTCTCTGATGCCTAGAACAAAGCTTACTCCTCAATCGACATTAAAATATAAAAAATTATATCTGATTATTATTGGCCCAGATCTTGCTGATCTAGTTGTCCCCACTAAAATTGCTGCTTGTAATGTCCCCATACCCATACTCACTTGGTCTGCATATGAAGAGCCAATCTCACCAGTTGGAGGCATCCTAAATTCCGTGAGGTGGCCTGAGCAGCATTAGTGTCTGCAGCAGTACACTGAAGTAGTATTGGATATGCCGTGCCCCAAATACACCCAGAAGCTTTGATAGCTAGTAAAGATCTTGTTCTGGCTTCAAAGCCTATCAAAGCTGTTTAGGAGTTCTCATTGAACTGAAATATTTCTGACATTATGAAACCATTAAGCATTAAAAAAATTACATTTGAAATAAATTAACAAAAATATGGTAAAATAATAAAAATATACAACTTTTTGCACTTAGTAAACAAAATCTAATTAATTAGGAGGAGGAGCAGGAGGAAACTGGAGGTCCAGTTTAGACAGAGGGTCGTGGATCTATGGAATTCGTTGCCACTTGCAGCTGTGGAGGCCCGATCATTGAGGGTGTTTAAGGAGGAGATTGATAGGTATCTAATTAGTTAGGGTATCAAGGAATATGGGGAAAAAGCCAGAAATTGGAACTAGATGGGAGAATAGTACAGCTCATGGTGGAGTGGTGGAGCAGACTCGATGGGCCGAATGGCCTACTTCTGTTCCTTTGTCTTGTGATCTTGTGATCTTGTCCATGAACAATTTCTCATTGTGGGATCAGAGGTGGAGAGGATCAGCAACTTAAAATTCATCAATGTTAGCATTTCAGAGGATCTGTCCTGGGTCCAGCACTTAAGTACCATTACGAAGAAGGTATGGTAGCACCTTTACTTCCTCATTAAGTTTGCAAAGATTCGGCATGTCAAACTTCTATAGACGCGTAGTGTACTTTATTCACTGGTTGCATCACAGCCTGGTGTGGAAGTCCCAACGCCCTTGTAGGGAGAAGCCTACAAAATAATAGGTACAGCCCAGCCCATCATGGGTAAAGCGCTCTGCACCATTGTGCACATTTACATGGAGCGCTGTCACAGGAAAACAACATTCATCATTAGGTACCCCACCACCCAGATAATGTTCTCTTCTCACTGTTGCCATCAGGAAGAAGGTTCAGGAGCTTCAGGACTCACACCACCATGTTCAGGAACAGTTCTTACCTCTCAGCCATCAGGCTCTTAAACTAGTGAGGATAACTTCACTCACCCCATCACTGAACTATTCCCATAACCTATGGACTTACTTTCAAAGAATCTTCATCTCATGTTCTTGATATTTATTGCTCATTTATTATTATTATTATTATTATTTTATTTTCATATTTGCACAGTTTGTTGTTATTTTTTGCCTACTGATTGTTTGTCCGTCGTGACAAGTGAGGTTCACTGTCACTTAACTACATACATGTATATAATGTATATAGAAACAGGGCGTTTCTTCAAACCAAGCCGTTAAATATATAATGCACATAACACACAATAACTTATGAAGGTAAGGATAACATTTACAGATGAATCACACATAAATAACTAAATAACGTGCATTAATATTAAATACCTTAAAGTAGGGAACAGATTAATCAATGATACTTTGAATATGATACAGCCAGGAGTTCAGAAACCTCATGGCCTGGGTGAAGAAACTGTTTCTCATCCTGACCATTCTTGCTTTTATGCATCATAGTCTCCTGTCTGATGGTAGAAAGTCAAAGAGGATGCTGGATAAGAGGCAAACACGAGGAAATCTGCAGATGCTGGAATTTCAAGCAACACACATAAAAGTTGCTGGTGAATGCAGCAGGCCAGGCAGCATCTCTAGGAACAGATAGAGTCGACATTTCAGGCCGAGACCCTTCGTCAGGACTAACTGAAAGAAGAGCTAGTAAGGGATTTGAAAGTTGGAGGGGGAGGGGGAGATCCAAAATGATAGGAGAAGACAGGAGGGGGAGGGATGGAGCCAAGAGCTGGACAGGTGATTGGCAAAAGGGATGTGAGAGGATCATGGGACAGGAGGCCCAGGGAGAAAGAAAAGGGGGAGGGGGCGAAAAAGCCCAGAGGATGGGCAAGGGGTATAGTGAGAGGGACAGAGGGAGAAAAAGGAGAGAGAGAAAAAGAATGTGTGTATATAAATAAATAACGGATTGGGTACGAGGGGAAGGTGGGGCAGTAGCAGAAGTTTGAGAAGTCAATCTCTTAAAGAAAGGGGCTTCCCTTCCTCCACCATCAACTGTGCTCTCAAATGCATCTCCCCCATTTCACGCACATCTGCTCTCATTCCATCCTCCCGCCACCCCACTAGGAATAGGGTTCCCCTTGTCCTCACCTACCACCCCACCAGCCTTCGGGTCCAACATATAATTCTCCATAACCTCCGCCATCTCCAACAGGATCCCACAACTAAGCACATCTTTCCTTCCCCCTGCCTCTGCTTTCCACAGAGATCGCTCCCTACGCAACTCCCTTGTCCATTCGTCCCCCCAATCCCTCCCCACCAATCTCCCTCCTGGTACTTATCCTTGTAAGTGGAACTAGTGCTACACATGCCCTTACACTTCCTCCCTTACCACCATTCAGGGCCCCAAACAGTCCTTCCAGGTGAGGTGACACTTCACCTGTGAGTCGACTGGGGTGATATACTGCGTCCGGTGCTCCCGATGTGGCCTTCTATAGATTGGCGAGACCCGACGCAGACTGGGAGATCGTTTCGCTGAACACCCACGCTCTGTCCACCAGAGAAAGCAGGATCTCCCAGTGGCCACTCATTTTAATTCCACGTCCCATTCCCATTCTGACATGTCCATCCACGGCTTACTCTACTGTAAAGATGAAGCCACACTTAGGTTGGAGGAACACCACCCTATATTCTGTCTGGGTAGCCTCTAACCTGATGGCATGAACACTGACTTCTCAAGCTTACGCTAATGCCCCACCTCCCCCTCGTACCCCATCTGTTATTTATTTTCATACGCACATTCTTTTTCTCCCTCTGTCCCTCTCACTATACCCCTTGTCCATCCTCTGGTTCCCCCCCCCCACTTCTCTTTCTCCCTAGGCCTCCTGTCCCATGATCCTCTCATATCCCTTTTGCCAATCACCTGTCCAACTCTTGGCTCTATCCCTCCCCCTCCTGTCTTCTCCTATCATTTTGGATCTCCCCCTCCCCCTCCAACTTTCAAATCTCTTACTAGCTCTTCTTTCAGTTAGTCCTGATGAAGGGTCTCGGCCTGAAACGTCGACTGTACCTCTTCCTAGAGATGCTGCCTGGCCTGCTGCGTTCACCAGCAACTTTTATGGGTGTTGCTTGAAATTCCAGCATCTGCAGAATTCCTTGTGTTTGCGTCTGTAATCCTCTCAGCTGTTTTCACAGTACACTGTCAGGACTTCAGATCCGATGCTCGGCTGCTCCCATATCAGATGGAGAAGCAACTTGTCAGGATGCTCTGTTCCTGTAAAACGCAGTAGAGATGAGGGATGGGAACCTCGCTTGCCCCAATCTCCTTAGGAAGTTGAGGCACTGCTGTGCCCTCTTGTTTCATGGAGGTGATATTTAGGGACCAGGTAGTGATATGAAGTCCCAGGAACTTGGTGCACTTAACTCTCTCTACAGAGGAACCATGTATTCCCAGAAGGGGATGGTTTGTCTGCACCTTCCTGAAGTCCACAATGATTTCCTTTGTCTTCTCTATGTTCAGGTTTAGGTTGTTCTTCTCACACCAGTCCACCAGCTGCTCCATTTCCTCTCTATACTCTGTCTTGTCATTGCCCTTGATAAGGCCAATCACTGTTGTGTCATCCACAACCTTGGTAACAAGGTTTAAGCTGAGTCCTGCAATGCAGTCATGTGTCAGCAGTGGACTGAGCACGCAGCCCTGGGGAGCACCAGTGCCAGACTAATGGGATGAGAGATGTTGCTCTGGCAATGGGCTAAAGAAAGCAATGCAATACCTATTTAAATCATGTTCTGACTCACAGTGCATAGCAAAGTTTTGTTGCATCTGGCATTAAAATCAGGAACAACTCCAGGGATTTGAGTTCAATCCTCACTTGGGGAGTAGTCGGTGTGGAGTTTGCAAGTTCTCCTGTGACTGTATGGGATTTCACCAATTGTTCTCCTTCATATGGTGCAAAGAAGGTGCTGGTGAGCCACGGCAATGTTTTGTGAACTACGTACAATACAATCCTAAAGATGTGCTGGCAAGAGAATTGCTAGAGTAAATTGATGTAGGTACGTTGCATCCGGAGTTTCTCCAGTTAGCAGATGATTTCCCTGCACACCTCTCTGACATAGTGGGGAACCGCGTACGAGGCAAGTTACAGCAGTGGTTTGCCATTGTCTTCTGCCGGGAGAGTTTCCAAACAGATCACCAGCACGTAATCCAGCATGGATGGAAAGCATGCAAGGGAGCCAGCTGGATTCGAACTCGGGACCTTTCGTCCCGAAGTCCGACGTTGATGTCACTATGCCACCAGCCAGGTCAAATTAATGTAAGTATCAAAATAAACAAAAAGATATTAATACTATGTGCGAGAGAATAAGTTGCAAGATCCCTGAGAAATTAGAGAGGATATATCATTCCTTCGATTGCTCTGCTGGAAGCTGGCATGGACCCAATGGCTGAGTAACCTCTTGCATCAAAAATTAAACTATTCTGAATTTAGACCCCTGTCTGGATAACAACGTGCTCCCTTGAGAAGGTGCAACTGATGCTATTTTCTCCCATTCAGCTGCCAGTTAAGTAAATATCAGCAGAACCTATCCACTGGATTCAGTGTTCATCTGAGATGAGTATTAAATACTTTGGTGTATCAAACAATGAACAAATGGGTTACTCCTTCTAACTTGAAGGAACTTTTAGAAACTTGAAAGCTTTAACTTAAAGAAAGTATAGCCAGATGCAGTTAGCAAGCTTCTTTTTGCAGGCAGCTAAGGACTGGAGGACAAGTTGGCTCCCTATGATTTGATAATTTTCTGAGCAGACAAATAGCTTGGTTATATATTGAGTGTAATAGTAGAGTCATAAGGTAATAGAACTCTTCAGCACTAAAACAGGCCCATCAGCCCATGCCAAACTATTATTCTGCCCAGTTCCATTGACCTGCACCCATCCCATAGCCCTCTATACCATTCCCATCCATGTACCTATCCAAATTTCTCTTAAGTGTTGGAATTGAACCTACATCCACCATTCCAACAGGAAGCTTATTTTGCACTCTCACCACACACTGAGTGAAGAAGATCACCATCACATTCCTCTTAAACATTTCACCTTTCATCCTTAACCCTTGACCTCTAGTTCTTGTCTCATCCAAACTCAGTGAAAAAGCCTGCTTGCATTTATCCTATCTATACCCCTCATAATTTTGTATACCTCTATTAATTTCCCTTCATTCTCCTATGCTGCAGTAAATAAAGTCCTAACCTTTTCAAACTTTCTCTATAACTCAAGTCCCAGCAACGTCCTTGTAAATTTTATTTGATTTTTTTTCCCCCAATTTTATTGATATCTTTCCTGCAGGTAGGTGTCCAAGACTGCACACAGTGTACCAAATAGAGCCTCACCAACATTTTATATTTCAACATAACATCCCAACTTCTGTACTCAATACTTTGATTTCTGAAGCCCAATGCTCCAAAAGTTCTCGTTACAACTTTACTTATATGTGAGATCCCAGCTCTCTCCACTTTCAAAGAATTATGGATCTATATTCCCAGATTCTTATATTCTACTACACTCCACATTCCTCTACCACTCGCCATGCAAGTCCTACCCTGATTTGTCCTCCCAAAGTGACATACCAGACACTTGTCTGCATTAAATTCCATCTGCCATATTTCAGCCCATTTTTCCAGCTGGTCTAGATCCCATTGCAAGCTCTGATAGTCTAACTTGTTGTCCACTACACCCCCAATCTTGGTATAATTCACAAATCTGATGATCCAGTTAACCACATTATCATCTAGATCATTGATATAGATGAAAAAAATTACAATGGACTCAGCACCGATCCCTGTGGCACTCCACCAGTCACAGGCCTCCAGTCAGAACGACAGCCATCTACCATCACTCTCTGACTTCTCCCACAAAGCCAATGTCTAATCCAATTTACTAACTCATCTTGAATGCCGAGCGACTGAAACTTCTTGACAAACCACCCATGCGGTACCTTGTCAAAAGCCTTTCTAAAGTCCATGAAAACAACATCCACTTCCTTTCCTTCATCAACTCTCCTGGTAACTTAATCAAAAAATTCTACGATTTTGTTAGACACAACCTTCCACACACAAAGCCATGTTGACTATCCCCAGTCAGTCCCTGTCTATCCAAATACTTGTATATTCAACTCCTTAGAATATCTTCCAATAATTAACCAATACTGATGTCAAACTCACCAGCCTATAATTTTCTGGTTTATTCTTAGACTTTCTTAAACAGAGGACAACATTAGCTATCCCCCAACTCTCCAGCACCTCACCTGTGGCTAAAGACATTTTAAATCTCTCTGCTAGGACCCCTGCAATTTCTGCACTAGACTCCCACTCTTCCGAGCACACACCTTGTCAGGCCCTGGGGATTTATTCATCCTAATTTACCTCAAAAAGGCAAGCACTTCCTCCTCTATAATCTGTATATGTTCCATGACCTCATTGGTGTTTTCTCTCACTTCTATAGACTATGTCCATCTCCTGTGTAAATGCAGATGCAATAAATCCATTTAAGATCTCCCTCCCCTCTTTTAGAGGGGCATGAATCAATCATATACATGACATGAAAATGAACTTGGCCATAAATATAATTGTACTGGAGTTTCTTAGTCCAATTCACAGGCACCTTCCAGCCACACTAATTTAGACCTTACGATTATTAATACTTAGTAGCTAATGAGCAAAGCTCCAGAGATGAGGACAACAAAGAAGTGGTGGCAGGAGACAGAACAGCAGCTACAGGATTGCTTCAAGTGAGTGGAATGGGCCAACTGTTGATCTGAATAAATACACCATGGTTGTAACAGACTTTATTAAAACTATTGTGGATGAGAGTGTCCCCACAAAATCATTCAGAGTCTTCACCAACCAGAAGCCATGGACGAACCAGGAGACCCACACTCTGCTGAAGGCCAGATCAGAGGCATTCAAGTCTGATGACCAAGAAAGTTCCAAGAGATATATTACAGCCTTCCAGACTCAATATTGGATTCTTCAAATTTATGAAGCTAGCCTTTTCTATGTTTCTATCAGAACTACCCACTTTTGCTATAAGGAATTAGTTCATCTGTGATATTGGAACAGTTTCTCCCTCTCCATTAGCTCATCTCAACCTGCTCAGCGAGTCCTGCAACCTTGCATTTTGCAAAGTTCTTCCTTCATTGTTGCAATCCTCACTCTCTAACCACCCCTGTTAGCCTACTGACTGGATGACTTCTACAACTTATCTCCAAGTCAATCCTGACCTCACCATAGTATAAATATTTCCTTTGTCCTATGGATCCCATCACCCCTTCTCTGCAATGCAAAACTAACCTGTTCTCTTCACCCCCCCCCGCCATTTCTAATGAAAGATCTCCAGCCTGAAATGTGAACTCTGCTTTACTCTCTCTACAGATCTTGCCTAATGTGGTGAATATTTCCAGTATTTCCCATTCTGATTCAAATAATTTGTATTTTATTTTATTATATCTTCCAAATCTTGCATTTTTCAGATCCCACCCATATAGTCAAAATGCAATTGGAATGGAAGTTCCTATTATTTTTAGAGAATAGAGTAAATAGGCATGACTTTCTTGAGCTATGTTATTTTACTGAACAGGTCTGACTGGGTGTTCTTCATTTAGAAGTTTGACTTTGCATTACAATAAATTAAAGAAAAAATAGATTGTTGTGCATCCAAGTGAACAGACTGAACTGAGAATATAATTCAGAAGAAACAAGTTTCATTCATTTAATACTTTTTATATAAAAGTCATTGTTAATCTGTAGTTTTTTTTAAACCAAAAGAAAACAAGTAACACTGTTGCCACTCAAGCACCCCCTTGGGTTGATACTACTACAACAATTAAGGTGATGCCTCATCCTGTCAACCCCACTCTGTTCAAAAGTCAAAGAATCCTATACTGTGGTCCTTCCCACCAAACGTTGCAGTGGCTGTGCCAAGCTACAGTGCATCCCTGAGCATGTACTCCCGTAGCCTGGAATGCACCTGCTGGCTGCATTCCTCTATGGACACCTCCATGTGCTGGAAAAAAAAGCAATGCATTTCGGGCAGGCTAAGGACCAACTTTCACCGAGTTAATGGTCTTCCAGCAGTCTGTGTGCGTGACCCCGTGCACAGCCTGTAGATCAGACAGTACTCTGTCATGCAGCTGCTCCATGTGCAGGCCCTTGCATCTTTTCCTGCACCCTCTTCCCAAACCCACAGCCCACACAGAGGAGAGTGACCATCCTGCCCTCACCACAGTCATCTTGCAGGTAGTGAGCAGTGGAAGTGATGTTCTGGGCATGCAGAAAGGAACTGACTGGAAGGGCCCCTCTTACCACTGGCCAAGCAAGATCATGGTGCCTGTTGTTGAGATCAGAAAATAAGCTTTCAGCCAAATTGGCTGGACAGTCTTCTTTGGGAGCCACCCCATTGCATCCATCAAGTCCCTCTCCTATAGTATTTGCAGGGTGCCCTGTACTGATCATTGCCTGATGGACCTGTAGTCAAATGTGTTGGTCTGAAAGAACTTTTCCAAAAAGGACAAGTAGTATGGCAACATCTAGCTTACTGGAACATTGTGCGGTGACGAGGCCAATCCAATCCTTCACAACACCAGTGACAGCTAGAACCTCAGTGCGTATAACCATATAACAATAACAGCATGGAAACAGGCCATCTCGGCCCTTCTAGTCCGTGCCGAACTCTTACTCTCACCTAGTCCCACCGACCTGCACTCAGCCCATAACCCTCCAGTCCTTTCCTGTCCATATATCTATCCAAATTTAACTTTAAATGACAACATCGAACCTGCCTCAACCACTTCTGCTGGAAGCTCGTTCCACACAGCCACCACTCTCTGAGTAAAGAAGTTCCCCCTCATGTTACCCCTAAACTTTTACCCTTTAACTCTCAACTCATGTCTTCTTGTTTGAATCTTCCTCATTCTCAATGGAAAAAGCCGATCCACTTCAATTCTCCCCTCATAATTTTAAATACCTCTATCAAGTCCCCCCTCAATCTTCTATTCTCCAAAAAAATAAAGACCCAACTTGTTCAACCTTTCTTTGTAACTCAGGAGATGAAACCCAGGCAACATTCTAGTAAATCTCCTCTGTACTCTCTCAATTTTATTGACATCTTTCCTATAATTCGGTGACCAGAACTGTACACAATACTCCGAATTTGGCCTTACCAATGTGTAGTGCTACATGATGACCACATACTTAGGTTCCACACGCAGCCAGTTGCAGCCACACATGAATGTGGTCATCGGGGTGAGGGCGACATTGGTTATGTTTTTTTCTTCGTTGTTCCGGGACGTGCATATTGTTATACATCTGACTCACTCTATCTTGAATCCCCAGATGAACCGGCCTGGGTAATATCCAAGCAGGAGAGGTGGACAGGGCACATTTGTGCCAAGTTGAGCAGCCCTGAGATCACCTCACACCTGATGACCAGGTTTGCATGAAGAGTGTTGATATTCTGAGGCTTCGGCTTTAAAGTGAGAGTAAGAACATTTAATTGAGATGTATGAGGCATGGTTGATTTGTTTGTTTTTATTTACACAGAGCAGTGGGTGCCTGAAATGCACTGCCATGGGAGCTGGCATGAGCAGATATGATAGCAATATTTCAGAGATACTTAAGCAGTTATATGAACAGACAGGGAATGAAAGGATATAGACAATGTGCAGGCAGATGGGATCAGTTTAGTTTATCATCATGGGGTCAAAGAATTTGTGGCATAAGGACCTGTTCCTGTGTTGTACTCTTCTATGTACAATAGCATTAAGTTATGGATTGTGGTTGATCGACTACTTTAGGCTAAAAGCACATCAGCCCTCTAAGACTTTGAAAACCAAGAACGTCAGCTAAGCCTGGGCTGCAGAGAGAACAATGCATTTGTTCATTGATATTTGTACTTTCTTAGTTGAGATTTCCCTTCTTCATCTGAAAAATATTTAAGAAAACATGAATTGAATGCAACTTTTCATAATCTCAGCAGAACCATGCTTGGTTCAACTTAAATAGCTTAGCTCAACTTGGTGATAGTGTTGTCTTTCTTTTCTTTTTTGGTTTCACAGCCACCTGGAAAAATTTCAGAGTTGTGTACTTGGATACTAAGTTAACCTTTGAAGTAGCACACAACTGGAGTCAAAGCATCTTTTTATCAAAATCAGGGGCGGGGTCCATTGTGTACTTCGACGTCCAGATGCCGTTTATGTGAGCAGAACTCTAAACTGAAAGGGAAATCAAATAAATTCTGCACTTTGTGAGGTGCTACCTGCTGATTGAAAGCTTATCTATTGACATTGTCTGTTGACAAACCAACAATTCTAATACTGCTGTTAAGTAGATAAGCTCAATAAGGGGATGTAAAATTGACCAGATAATAATTCTTACACCTGGTCTAATTTTAACTGAACTATTTTATAGCATGGTCAAACACAACACACAATCCTTACACAGCACCTGCATCAGTATCTCCAAATAAATCTTAAAATATAGGTATATGGCAGTTATGTCAAGAGACACAAGACTATAAGACTTAGAAGCATATCAGGCCATCTAATCCAACTGATAACAGTATTATTTGTGGTTTCATATTTACCTGATAATTTAAATATTATTCAAGTTTCCTCCTTGTGAATTATAGTGTTACTTAAATTTGTTAGTGTGAAAAGTACTTGTTTTTATATAATCTTTATCAAGTTTGAGTTATTCTGCATGCCAGTGCTCAAGCCATCATGGGTCTAGTCTATCTGGACCAAATCCGAGATCAGAGATCCCATCTTTTTACAAGCACTTTCACTAAGTACAGGTGTATACCTTGGCTAGTCAGGGTGATTTCTGCATCATATGATTGTGCTATCATTACCACAAATATTATGATACCCTGAACAATTCAGCAATTTTCAGCATGTCATTGGAGAAAATGCTTGTTCCAGTGGTAAAATGTAAGTCCCATAATGGAGTATTGCTAAAATGCCATTTGTTGTCTGAAGTTGGAGTATCTATAACTATACATCTAAGGTCTTTTTCTATTAGTATGTAGTCAGTGGAAATCTAGGTAGACACAAGTGAGCGAGTTTAACAATTCTGATGGAAAGGGCAAGTTTAGGTACCTTTCTATTTGAGGCATCATGTATTAAAAATAGCATAATTCCTACATTTATCTCAATGGATGCACAGTAATTAGACAAGGTTCCTGTACTTTGTATATCCAGTGGTTATACTTCATTAGAAGTTTGAGATTTACACCAAAGACCCCAGCAAATTTCTGTAGGTGTACAATGGAGATCCTTCTGACAGGGTGCATCACTGCTTGGTGCGGAGGCCCCAGTGCACAGGATTGAAAGAGGCTGCAGAAGATTGTAGGCTCAGCCAGCTCCATCACCACATAACTCTCTCCACTAATATGAGCAACTTTAACAGGCAGTGCCTCAACCGTCGAGGACGAGCTTCAAAACGCAGTGCCTTAAGACAACAGTATCCATCATTAAGAATCCTCACCATCAAGAGCACACCCCTTTCTCATTATTACCATTGAGGAGGAATACAGCGGCCCGAAGAACCACACTCAGCTACTTAAGAACAGCTCCTTCTCTTCCACCATCGGTTTTATGACTGGTCCATGAACCTATGAACACTACCTCACTATTCCATTTTCACATTATTTATTTATTTATTTGCACTCCATAGTAATCTTTAGTTCTTGCTTTGTACCACAAAACAACAAATGTCATGGTATACGTCAGTGAAGATAAAATCAATTCTGATGCTTTTATTGACTTCTGCAAGATTTCTGCTCAGTTTATATTTAAACTTTTATTGAAAATCAGTAAGCCAGAAAATCGATGATGGATGGAAATTCTAAAGTGGTCTCAGGATTCTTACTTAGTCTCCTGAGATTTATTTTTATTACATATAGCTCCATTTGAAAGCCTCAGCCCTTCTGCAAATATGTTTCCCAGTACACCTGCCTGTGATCTACTTCCACTTGTCCAAAGGTTAAAGCTACGATAGCCTTTTTTTTGCCATTCATCACAGCCTATTTTTGTAGCAACGTTCTTGCTGAGTTGGATCTGTCAATGCCAATTGTGATTTTGAGCTTCTCAAATAGGGATTAATCACAAAGTCAACTTTCCTGTATGCTATGTTTGCATTTTGTGTCTCAAGTTTTTGTGTGGGAACAAACCAGAAGCTATTCAGCATTTGTGTTTTGTGCACACTTGAAAGAATGGTCACACAAAAGCAAGCACAGGATGCAACTGTCAATTCTTTGCATCCACTTTGTAACTTCCACGAGAATGATGCGTCAACATGTGGACACTGAATCAGAATCAGGTTTATTATTACTGACATGTGTTATGCCTCTTCACCTATCACCGTCAAGTTTGTACTCCCTCCTCTCCCCTCACCTTCTTATTCTGGCTTCTCCCCTGTTCCTTTCCAGTCCTGATGAAGGGTCTTAGCCTAAAACGTCAACTGTTTGTTCCTTTCTGTAGATGCTTCCTGACCTACTGAGATCCTCAGATTTTGTGTGTGTTGCTCTGGATTTACAGTATCTGGAGAATCTCTTGTGCGTTTGTCATGAAATGTGTTCCTTTGCAGCAGCAGTTCAGTGTAAAATATAACAGTTGCTATACATCACAACAGGAAATAAATCTTAAAAAACTAAGTAAGTAGTACAAAAAGAGTCCAAAGATAGTGAGTAGTGTTCATGGGTTCATTATCTGTTCAAAAACCTGACAGCGGACTGAAAGGAGCAAGCAGACTTCTCAGCGGATGCTGAATCCACGAACACCATCACTGAAACACCAAGCTCAAGGGCAGCTTCTACCCTGCTGTTATAAGACTATGGAATCCCGACCTCAATCTATTTTCTTACAGCTTTGAACCTTGTTTTCTGCCTGCACTACATTTTTTTCCGGCAACTCTATTATTTTATTTTGCATTCTCTTACTGTTTTGTTCTGTACTACCACAATGCACTGTTTTAAAGAAATGATCTGTATGGAAGGCATGCGAAACAAAGTTTTCTACTGTACCATGTGACGGTGCATGTGACAATAATAAACTAATTATCACACTAGCAACAGGAAATAAGAGCACAATAAGCCATTTTGCCCCTTTCATCTACTCTTTGTGGCTGATATGACTGTTGCTTCAACAGCAACTTATCGCCCATATCCCTTGACTCTCTAGCAAACTTGCTAAAGTATCTGGGGCTCAGCTGAAAAGCCAGGGCTTTATGAAGGGTGCAATCATTCTTGAACTTCAGTTAAAGCAACAGACCCTACCTACATTGGTGTTAGGCAGCCTTCCCAACAATGAGCACAACTAAGGAATCCAATATAGGCTTCCCAATTGATTGGGTTAGGTGGGAGGAGGGTGAACATTCTACAGCTTCTCTAAGGTGTCTAATGTTTGCATCACTTTATGTGTCTGTGCATCAGAGGAGTGTGATGTCTGCTCCTGTGCCTGTCCATTATTTCTAGTGATATTTTCAGCTGGTTCACTCACTACACAAATCAGCACTTACCATCCAGGATCACTTCTTTTAAGAGTCCCCACTGTGGCAGGAGATAATTTAATTAAGTTGGCATTTCTGACAATGCTTGCAATTCTCCATGTCTCCAGTGCTGACCATCAACAAACTACCCTGGGATTTGTGCAGGAAAGTGCATGAAATCTTGTGTTTATGCGCATTAAGAAACTGTTTCATTTAATTATCATATGTGGCCTTCTGGACAATGTTATTTTAGCATGATAGATTATCAAGCCTAGAATCTCAATGGTCAATGACAAAGTTGTGAACAATTATTACCTCATGATATAATCCTCTTTTTTTAATATACAGAGGACGGTGAATATCTGGAACGAGTGCCAAAGGAAGTAGTGGAGGCAGATACAGTCAGAATATTTGAAAAGGGTTTGGACAGATACCTCAATAGGAGCAGTACAGGAAGATATAGGGGCTTAATGGAGACAAACAAGATCAGTGGGGGTAGGCATCCCAGTCGACATGGGCCATGTGCGCCATATACATGAACAGAAAATGCTTAGAGTGATCTGGGCCAAATGTGGCAAGTAGGTCAAGCTAGAGGGGAATCTTTGTCAGCATAGACTAATTAGGCCAAATGGCCTGTTTCTATGTTTTATGTTGCTAAGACTCTAAAAGGATGAGCTACTGTGCTGTACGTTTCTATAATCTACTACAATGTATGTGTTTCCTACATACTATGGCAAGTTCAAAAAGTTGGAATAGAGAAATAGAAGAAATATAATAGAGATAATTCCAGGACTAAGAATGACAAGAAAATAGAACACACTAGTGCAGACATGTACCAGATTTAGTCCGGAAGAATGGTCTCGGCCTGAAATGTCGACTCATTTCCATAAATGCTGCCTGACCTGCTGAGTTCCTCCAGATTTTCTGTGTTGCATGGTTTCATACAGCATATCGATTTGTAAAAATTTACATTTAACCCATTCAATCTTGTACATAGAAATTCACCCCAGTTGTCAGGACTAGATCATACCAGCATTAGTTCTGTCTCCCTATACTAAAAAACTGAATAGACAATTTGTTATGACAAAATTTTCTGGGTGGGTATGTGTTCTTAGACATAGTTTTGTGGATGATTCTAAGCATAAAAAAGCAAATAGAATTAAGGAGTAACATCAAGGTGCACTGGGAGGAGTTAAACAGTGTTTCAGTGTTAATAACAGTCGTTAGACTTCATACATTTTGCTTAGCTGTAGACTGAATGAAGGATGAAGGCAGAAATTAAGTTATAACACATAATTTCCTCTGAACTTACCGCTCCCAAATCTATGATGAAACAGTCTCCTTTATTAAAATTGGCCCAATCGAGATTTACTTCTGTGGCTCTCACAACTCTCCGTCCTTTAATGTGTAGCAATCTCCTTGCAGAGAGCTCATTAGTAATGACATGTGTAAATCCAGAAGCCACACCACCAGCCTAAGACAACGAAGAAGACAAACACATGTTAGTTTTTCCATGTGCCACAAGATTTTCCAACATAACAATACATTAAATCTCAGAAAAGCTACAGGAGTCAGCAAAAATGGAATAAATAATTTGAAACTCAAATAAGGGAACTGATAATATTCTAGAATGCAAACAAAGGTTGTGTAGAATTGATTGAAAGAAGAGATATATGAATCAGAATAGAGAACAGCCTTGCATTCAGTGATCAGCGATGATACTGAATGGCATGTATAATGGGCCTGAGGCCATGTAGCCAATCTCAGATAGTAATGCTTCCTCTTATGTATTACTGTTACTTTAACAACTGTAGAATCCTACCTGTACAACTAGTATCTCACTCCTATCACATGTTGCCTTTGGGATGGATAAGGAGTGAATAAGATATAGACCACCTCTTCATAGATTGTCAATTTGCCAAGAAAATCTGGACATAGGTGTAGTGGTCTTTATTTTGGTTCAGCTGAAACAGTCGTGCAGAGAACTTTATGATCTCTGCGCTGTTCCCAGGGGTACTTACTGAGACAAACATCTACTGTTGGAAGATCACTATCTTGGTGAAAATATACCCAAAAACCCATTGGTCTTCCAGCACAAGGAGCCTGCAAGCACTTGGCCCAAGTACATACTGAAGGATGCACTGAAGCTCAGTGCAGCCACTGCAAAGGCTTTGTCTACAATCCTGCCATCTCCAGGCTCTGATTGGCTGGAACTTGTGTAAAAGCCTTGCAAATACGTCATGGACATACTAAGGAAGAAACATGGGTGGCATTGTTACATAATACAGCAATGTATTGTTTGATGGTACAATTAATGTAGAAAAATATATGTACTAATTATATTCTCCTCATAAATCATCCTAAATTAATTGTATTTTTGAAATAAAAATGTGGAATCTATCAACTGACCATCACTATTAAGCAGATACATGTCTGAAGAAGCTGGGAAAGAAGATCCCCTCTATGATTGTGTGCTGTGTGTGGGAAAAGGCAACACACAACTGCTAGAAGACCTTAGCAGGTCAGGAAGCATCAGTGGAGGCAGACCCTCCTAGTCCTAACACAGGCCCTCAACCCAAAAGCCTTTCATCTCCACAGATCCTGGGTTCCTCCTGAGCTTTTATTTGGGTTGCAGATTACAGCATCTATAATCTCTTGCTTCTCTGAGGAAAAGAAATATCCCTTATTCTGTGTATTGGGGGTGGCATTGGTGGTACTGTTTCAAGAGCGTTTGAGTGAGGGAAGAAGGCCCAGCTGTGGGCTTAAGGACAACAAGCCTTAAGAAATCAAACATAGGATTCATGAGAAACCTGCCTGCTTGATCAATCCAAGAAGTGGAGATGGGTTCCATAACGATAAATAAAAAGATAAATCAAGTTGAATAGCCAGACTGTCACACTTCAATTTCGATTGCCTGGATGTAAATAGACTGTGCAAGCAGTGGAAAGACTTCATCACTTCAAAAACTACCCTCTTGCTCAGCCCTTCAACCATTTCCTGTTCCATCAGTGGTAGAATCTGTAGTTACCAAATAACTACAATAAGTTAACCTTCAAATGCTGAGACCGAACTGTATACAATAAGTTTTAAATATATCACACAATAAATCCAAATCATCATCAACCAATGTAAACTGACTGCTGAGAGAACCGAAGCATTCTCACATGAATGGGTTACTAATCAAAAGGCTTATATTGTTCTGGAGTTAAGTTTCTTGAATTTTGGTGGGTACATCGAGACAAGCAGAGGGCATTTTGTCCCAAGAGTGACTGAAGATGTAATAATGAGAGGCTGTGGAGAGAATTTTAGTGAGCCACTCACCATAGAATACGAAACCTCTGCAGGCATTCCTTTCTAGGCATATTTACATTTGGATCATATTCTGGTGAATGGTGATACTTAATAATTATGGAGATACCACTGATAACCCTAGGGAGGTGATTGTGCTTTTTTTGTTGAAGTTTGTCACTGCCTGAAACTTGTGGCTAAATGTTACCTCCATCTCAGTTTAAAATACCTGACTTGTTAACAGAGGGACGGGAAGTGATAAGGCAATTTAAGATAGTTGGACATGAAATAGTTCTCCAAAGAACTCCTACAAAATTATCAAGTGGTTGAATTGATCAAATGTATATTCCAGTCTTCATTTCAAGCAGACAATACTAAATGAAAAAATGTTTAATTTTAAGCTTCTCAGCTCAAGAAGAACTAGAGTTTGAAGGTGGTTCTGTGTATCGCAGATTTACAAAAAACACCAGGTTACATTTTGAGAACGTGTTATATATAATATGTAAAAACTTAAGCAATAATCTAAGTCTTTATAAAAAGACCTCATTAAGTAAAATAAAATCACGTCCTTCACAGGGAATCTGGCACAAGACTAAAAGACCATAAGACATAGGAGCAGAATTAGGCTATTTGGCCCATCGAGTTTGATCCTTTTTGCCCTCTTTAGCCTCACACCCCGGCCTTCTCACCATTACCTTTGATGCCACAGCCAATCAAAAACCTATCAATCTCTGCCGTAAATACACCCAACAACCTGGCCTCCACACTGCTTGTGGTAACAAATTCCACAAGTTCACTGTTCTCTGGCTAAAGAAATTTCCCCACAACTCTGTTTTAAATGGACGCCCCTCTATTCACTCTCTTGCGATCCGTTACCAACCTGACTTTCCCCCAATCTACCAGCATGCAACATTCCCCATGACTATCATAACATTGGCCTTTTGACACACTCTTTCCATTCCCCATTGTAATCTAAGTCCACATCCCAGTTACTGTTTGGATATTTTTACAATTAAAACCTGCCCATTTCTGAGTAAAATTAGAGAGTGCTTATTCACAGAAAATAGTTGCTGCAGAAGTCCGTAGATACTGAACCAAATACAACCAAGTGATTGTTTTAGGTGAGGTTACAAAGAGATATGAAACAGTAATATGCAAGTAGAGTTAATGTAGAGATCAGAATTGAACTCCCAAAATAGTAGAAGAATCTCTAGGTCTCAATAGTTTTATCCTTTCTCATGATTTTTATCTCCACTATTAACAAAAAATGAATGAATATTTTATAAGCCAGTCACTGTTAAGCCTTTTGTCTCTTCAATGCCAGTAGATCTGCATCTTCATCATATGTGCGGCATGTACATTTACCAAAAGCATTTCAGAATAAAACCAGGTTTCCTCTTTGCTCCAAAACATTTAAGAGCTTGTGATATTTATTCTTCTCATGACATGCTTGTTTCAGTGTGCACTGAAATTACTTTGCCAAAAGAAGAAACAGATGTCATCTTCAGAAGTTTTCGGATGATTCTGCCATAGTTGGATGCATCAGCAAGGGAGCTGAGGCTGAGTACAGGGCTACGGTAGGAAACTTTGTCACATGATGTGAGCAGAATTACCTGCAGCTTAATGTGAAAAAGACTAAGGAGCTGGTGGTAGACCTGAGGAGGGCTAAGGCACCGGTGATCCCTGTTTCCATCCAGGGGGTCAGTGTGGACATGGTGGAGGATTATAAATACCTGGGATACGAATTGACAATAAACTGGACTGGTCAAGGAACACTGAGGCTGTCTACAAGAAGGGTCAGAGTTATTTCTATTTCCTGAGGAGACTGAGGTCTTTTAACATCCATTGGACGATGCTGAGGATGTTCTACGAGTCTGTGGTGGTCAGTGCGATCATGTCTGCTGTTGCGTGCTGGGGCAGCAGGCTGAGGGTAGCAGACACCAACAGAATCAACAGATTCATTTGTAAGGCCAGTGATATTGTGGGGATGGAACTGGACTCTCTGATGGTGGTGTCTGAAGAGAAGATGCTGTCCAAGTTGCATGCCATCTTGGACAATGTTTCGAATCCACTACATAATGTACTGGTTGGGCACAGGAGTACATTCAGCCGGAGACTCATTCCACTGAGATGCAGCACAGAACGTCATAGGAAGTCATTCCTTCCTGTGGCCATCAAACTTTACAACTCCTCCCTTGGAGGGTCAGACACCCTGAGCCAATAGGCTGGTTCTGGACTTACTTCCTGGCATAATTTACATATTACTATTTAATTAAATAGTAATAAACCATAAATAATTATTTATGGTGCAACTGTAATGAAAACCAATTTCCCCCGGGATCAATAAAGTATGACTATAACTATGAAAACTAAAGTTTTTATTAAAGGATAATAACAATGGAATTAATTTCCCTGACTCTTGATAAAATAAGCCTCTACTTACAGTCAAATTTAAAATGTGATGTAAATTTATAGTAATTGTGTGACTAGGAAATGCAGATATAAATTTCGGTCACGTCACTTAGTAATTGTGTTAGCCACAAGTTAAAATAGAAAGTTAGTTAGCCATCTGCTTATTTAAAACAGCGTGCTATCTCCTCAGTGACGGAAAGTGTCACCATGTGACTAATGTGGCTATCATTGCATTTTTCTTGTGATTAAACATTTATTTCTTTGAAATGTTAGAAAGCAACAACTTAAGCAAGTTTTAAAATGCATCACTAGAAAAAGCCTTACTAATGTTCTGAATGACAATGAAGGGGCAATGAAGGACAGATATTATTACTCCATTGCTTTGAGTCTATTCTGCAGCAAGTTCCCAGCAACAGCTCTTCTCTATGCAAAAGCCTGCCTGATAAGTCTCCTTTAAGCTTTACTCCTTTCAGCTTTGCCTTTATTTGCCTAGTATTTGACTTTCCACCCTACAAAAAAAAACACTATCTACTCTGACTGTGTCTCTCAGTACTTTATATACTTATATCATATCAGCCCCTCAGCACCAGACATTCCAGATATAACAGTCAAAGTTTGTTCCACCACCCCTAGTAACTAATACTCTCCAATCTAGGCAACATCCCGGTGAACCACTCTACACCCTCTCCAAAGCCTCAAACTACTCCCTGTAATGTGATGACAGTACTTCAAATTTGGCCTAAAGTTTTATAATACTGCCACTTGAATTCCGGACGTCTATACTCAGTGTTCCAACATATGAATGCAAGTATACTCTACATATTTCTTACCACCCACTTGTGTCATAATTTTCAGGGAGCCATAGACATTGAACCCTCTGTACCTCAATGATACTAACGGCATTGCTATTTACTGTATACTTTGCTCTTGCATTTGACTTTCCAAAAAGCAACATCTCACACATTAGACTTCAAAGCACCTTTGAAGCATATTTTGAAAATGTGTTTTATTTTATTGGCTTGGTAAATATTTGAGAAACCATTTTTTGGATTTTTGGACATTTATAGGAAATTCTGTTCCTGGACTGCCCACGATTTTTCCAACAGTTTTCCAAGTGCAAGTGCTAAGGGACTGGCAGGCATTTGCAAATCCTCTTCCATGAGTATCCCAGAGGTAGAGTGCAGTCAGAGAATCTTCAGCAAACTCTTTTCAGGAAGTTTGAGACTTCTGCCTTGGCATACCATATACTTGCTTAGGAATCCCAAAATGCTGACAGTTACATGAATCACTGCCTTAATTTCACAGCCACTTACTTACAATAACAAAATCTACCAGCACAAAGGTATATTTTATATTAAATCTCTGTATGGCAAAAATGAAAAAAGAGGGATTGTATTTATTACATTTTACTGGGATATTCATTATCTGAACTGTATCAAATAAATGAATGCCATTCTGATCTCCAAAAACAGGTGGTTTGGATTTCTTCATGGAACTAAAACTTAAAGAGATCTGTGGACTTTAAAACTGACTCAATAGCCAACCTTCTCTGAGGAAGTGAAATAAACGGTAAAAGGCAGCAAGTATACTTTAACAATTGACACCCATCAGCTTGAATGCAGATAAGATGAAGTGCAAAAAAAAAACTGGCATCCAAAAGCAAAATAGTACAGATGTTGGAAATTGAGCACTTCTATGAAAAAGGTGGGTTCTGAAGGCAAATGTTTATATGGATGTTGAGTAAAGAGTTCAAGGTAACTGGTAAATTCCCTCACAATCTCTCCATGATATCCAATCTATAACCCACTCCACATACTGCCTGTTCACCAACATATGCTTGGGCAGAGGAAAGGACCAATCACTGAGCATCGTTTCCACATTGCAATAATGACTCATCCATAAGAAAATATTGGTTGTCTGAAACCTCCCCCTAGTCACATGCTTCATCTCAAGAAAGCCAACTATTTGTTGTCTTGATGAAAGACCATTTTCATCTCTTTTTTCTGCCCTGCCCTCACATGTCTTCAACACTAATGACAGTTTTCACTCCCCTCTGTTGACATCATTCCATCCCCACAGTGATCATTGCCTTCAATCACCTTCTCCATTTCATTCTCCAAACATTATCACCATGCAGGATATTCCAACTGGCACCAATCACCATCTGCTTCCATCCAGTATCCAATAGAAGCTTCATCTCCTTAACACCAATTCCACTTAACAATTGATATTTCTTCTGGCATGACCACCTGCTAATGCCTTCTACTGCAGACATTCTCATCCCACAATCAACCCATTAATCAGCGTAGTTGCTGCATGGAGAATAAAACTTAAAACTGTCTCACTTAAAAACTGCAAGCCACTTGGGAAAATCTCTCATCCAATTGCACAGCCCAATAAATATCAGGGTCAAATTATTTCAAGAGAAGTTATGTTAAGCAATAAATGTGAGAGATGGATCTGACTGAAATATTGGTAAATAGTGGATGATATTTGGACCATTATATTTTATAAAAATTATTCTCTTGGATCAAAATACAGATTGAGAAATATCATATGCAAGTTCCTTTCACAATTATCAACACACAGTAGAATTTGACTCTTGAGAATGAGAGGAAGGTGGGATAAAGAGGGGCCAACAGTCCCTTTCAGCAGGTACAACAAAATTAACATGATATATAATGGCAATGAAATTAGAATCTGACACAATATATATTCATTTATATTCATCCATGTGCTTTACAAAAATGTGTTTTTTGGATTAGCATGGTCTTTAATGTAAATGTTTTCTCTTACTAGAAATAAACTGAAAGAGAGGCAAAGTTGTAATGTAAAGACAATTAGAATTCTACAAGTCTAAATGCTCTAATATGCTGCTTGATTGTTGGTGATCAGAATTCAGCTCCAAATGCCAGTACAGCCAAGGACATTGTTATCCAAACAGCACATCCAATCAATCAGGTTTTACTGCCTTTCATTATTCAAACACTCTTGTAGGAAGATTTAGTTTTTATTTATTTATTTTAGTTCCAGCTTTAAGAAAATTTGTGGATACCCTGAAAAAGTATAACCAAACTGACTGGTCAACAGCATATTAGGCAGATTGATCACAAAGACTTAATCAGCAAATACTGTCTTAATCAGAGACTTCGTGGGGCTTGAAAAACAAGGTGATGACAACATCAGATGCTACACCTTGTCTAAATGTTAGTAAAAAACTGATGTGGACAATGCTGAGAGCAGGTTTGTGCCATCAAAGAGTGGACAGGAGGAAGAGATCCTCCTGAATGTTGCCTGTGATGGAAAATTTCACTTATTATGAGACTGTAAAGGCTTTGTTTGTTTTCTTGAGGAGGCTGAGAGAGACCTGAAAGGGGTATACAAAAATTACAAAGAGCATTGATTGACACTGTATCTTTCCCCATACTAGAGGAGTTAAAAGCTAGAGGGCATAGGTTGAAGTTAATGGGGAAAGATTTGGAGTGGATCAGAGGAAGAATTTATTTCACTCAGAGGAATCTGAAACACAGTTCCCATATATTAGTGGAACTCAGTGCTCTTATATTCAATAAATATCTACGCAAGCACTCAAATTACCAAAGCATTGAAGGCTACTGATTAATTATTGCAAAATGGGATTAGCATGGATGGGATCAGCAAGACCACAATGGACAAAGGATCCCTTTCTGTGCAACCTTGTAAGGTTGAGATTACAAGTTACAAGACTGAAGTGAGAAAATCCAGAGAGCAGAAAATATTAAGCTTTAGTCACTTATATCAGCAGAATTGATCATTTCTAAGCTTCAGGATGTATTTCTAAAAAGCTCAGATGAATTTCTCATGGAAACTCTTGACCATTTTAAAATCAATGGGTCAGAATTACTTAAATCTTACTATTGATCAATCTTACTATTATCACAGGGTTAAAGAAAGCTAAAAGTAGCAAACACTATATATGGGTATGGCTATTTGGTGAAGACAGGACCAGGCCTGTGTGTGATGGTCCCTACTTATGTTGTGTAACAGGGTTTATTTTGCAGTTTCCCAGCTGCAGCAGCCTAGAGCCATCCTCTCTTTGTGGAGTGTGCACATTCTCCACGGGTATTTTGACATCCTCCCACATCCCAAACATATGCATGTTGGAAGCTAATTGTGTTCTGCCCCTAGTGTTGGTGGGTTCAATGCAGGAGTTGATGAACGCATTGGAGGGAAGTAGGGATAGGGGAAATGAAATGGATGGACTGCTCTGAGAGTCAACAGTAGCTTAATGAGCCGCATGGCCTCCTACGTTGTATGGAAGTATGTGAAATACGCAACCAGCTCTAAATATTCCACCTCACTCATGAAACTTGACAACGTACAAGGCAGAAATGCAAATAGATGGTCCGAGAAACGGAAATTAATGCTTTATCCAGTTCTGTCAACTTTCACGCATAACTGTTACTTTAATGGTGAATATTACTTGTTTATCACTTGCCGGTCAATATATTTAGAAGAGCGATTTTAGCACTTCCAATAGGTGAGGCGTACAACATCGGCACGAGCAGATAAAGCTGGGAGCACCAGCGAACTAGCAAAAAGAGAAACAACAAGTATTTAAGAAGAGAGTGGCCTCTGCATATTTAGGGAACACTACAATTTCTACCTGGTACTTCAGTCCGTCCTTGAAATAGCTGACAAAAGTGTTGGATTCATAGTCTTGAATCTCTCGGTATTGCACCGGTTTCCCTGACAGATAGTCATCCATCTGCACAGTAAAAATCGCAGCGGCGCTGCTTTCATCCTGAGAGCACTCCTTGCCTGGGGAAAAATAAATCAGTTTAACATTACTCCAGCCCAGGCTGATTACAAAGCATAATATTCATCAACAGACTAATATCCTCACCTAACCAAAAATGCAGATTGTATGAGAAGTTGTTTTTTACAACGATGGTGTGCATCACCAGATACGCATCTCCTACATAGAAACTGCCATGCAAACTTTTCGGAACAGGCACCAGCTCCAAGCTTTCCACTCTCCAGACCTGGGTTCCGGGCTCCTTTCCAGCATTTTCAAACTCTTTGTGGTACAGCACCATCTTTCTCTCCACGAAATGTCTAAAGGAGACGCTGTCAGCGACAGAACTCCTTCTTTGCAACAGCAAACTTCGGTCTTGACGCAACTGCGAGCAAACTAGTATTTCTGGGTTAAGCGAATGGGCGTGTCTATGACACAGCCTGACAAATCCAGAACTGAACTGCTCTCTGCAATATTGCTGCTTTAAACTAAGTCATTTATGCTCCAATCGATCAGCTAATATGGTCGCCCAGGAGACTCTTGAAATAAAGGCACCAACGCATTACTGAAGCTAAAGCGGGATTTAACAAACTCTGCTGAAACTAACTTTTCTTAGCTTGTATGATAGATCACAAATCATAGGTCAGACAGCAGCTTTGGAGGAATAAATCAAGTGCAGCCTTGCGGCCAGGACGTTACGTTCTGGATTAGATATTTACTGGAATGAATCTATCTTGGACTGTGTACCAGGTCTTAGAAGAAATTATGCAGAAATGTTGTAAAATGAAGAACATTGGAGTGCTGAATTCCTGTGGTTCTAGTGAATAAATTTTATAATCTCTGGTATTTAAGTTGTTGGCAAAATCCAGTAACAGTTGTGCAGTTATTCAGTCCTTAAATTTCGTGAATACCATTGCTTACTCTAAACTAATAAACATTGTTAACATGACTTGCTATCAGATTTCTGCCTTAATATTATCAAAATAAGTCTACCGTATGGTACCATATACTATCTTGAGATTCATTTTGTTGTGGGCATTTACAGGAAAAAAGAAATGCAGTAGATTTTAATGAAAAACTGTACATAAGCAGACAAAGACTGACATGTGTAAAAGAAGGTGAATTGTGCAAATGAAAATCATACTGACAACATGAATTGTAAAGACAGAATGTGAAGTTGGAACAAAAGGGTTAATTCATTTGCTTAGCAACTTATTGAAGAGGTTAATCAGCATAAAACACTAAAGAAAATTTGATGGTAACACTCAATAAATTTGGACCTCAACCTCGCATTGTTCCTTACTGAGAGGTTAAGTGAATGTTAAAGCATTATCTTCTTCATAAATGCAGTTTAGGATTCTTATTTCTAGTGGGTTCCTTGTTATATGCAAAGACCTAGTCAGTTGCTTAGAGTGCCTGCTATTTCCCATAACCTTGGGAATTAACCTATGAACTTACTTTCAATGTCTCTTCCTGTCATCTTCTACATACAGTATTTATCGCTTATTATAATTTTATTTATTTTCTTTTTGTGTTTGCAGTTTATTGCCTTTGTCACATTGGGTGTTTGCCTCGTTGTACACAGTTCTTCATGATTCGACTGTTTTTACTGTGAGTGCTCACAAGAGAGTGATTCTCAGGATTGTATATAGTGACAACTATGTGCTTCGATAATACATTTACTTTTGAAATGTGAACTCTTGAAATCCTCCAGGGAATCTGCAAATGGAAATTATAGTAGGCTTGGTCTACGTTTCCCATTTCATTTGCAGGACACCACATTGTGTTTATTGATGTGATAATTGTATGCTTTCTTTTACTAATGGAAGTGAAAATAATTTTGCCTTAACTCAAAATACGTGAATATAGAAATCATGGGATAAAGCACTAAGGCATAGAAGAAGGTCATTTGGCCCATCAGGCCATAATGCCACTTGGCTATTACTATAAAGCTGGCATCTTACATAAAACTTCAGTAGAGGCACTGTAGAGAGTATCCACACTAGTTGCATCATAGCCTGGTAGGGCAACACCAATGCACAGGAATGGAAATGTCTGTAGAACATGGTGGATACAGCCCTGTCTATATCACCAGCAAAGCTCTTCCCGCCACTGAGCACATTTACATAGAGCTCTACCACAGGAAAGCAGTCTCCACCAGCAAGGACCCCCACCACCCAAGCTGTGCACTTTTCTTATTACTAGCAACGGGCAGGAGGTACAAGGGTCTTAATACCACACGACCAGGTTCAGGAACATCTATTACCTTACAATCATCAGGCTCTGAACCAGCGTGGATAACTTCATCTACCTCAATTCTGAATGGATTCCACAAACTACCAGCTCTACAATTCATGTTCTCAGTATTATTGTTTTATATTTGCACGGTTTGTCTGCCTTTGCACATTGGTTGTTTGTCAGTCTTTGTTTCGAGATAGATTAAAAAAAAATTATTGCATTTCTTTTCTTCCTCTTGATGCCTGCAAGAAAATGAATCTCCAGGTAGTATATGACAACATTTATGTACTTTAGTAATATATTTACTTTGACTTCAGCTTTAATGTCTGTGCCATCTTTGAATGAACTGTTCATTTCAGTCCCATGCTTCCATACTTCTAGAATTAAGCTTATAATCAACTGCGTTATCTACATTACATTATCTACAAAATAGTTACTTATTTCTGAACATAATGGGAGAAAAAAGAATTTATTTCCATTTGGAAAGAAATTTAATAAATTGTTTTCATTTTTTACCTCTACCTCTGGGGTTTCCAACCATGGGTCCATGGAACCCTCGGTTAATGGCAGTGGTCCATGACATAGAAAAGATTGGGAACCCCGGCTCTACTTCCTTTGTCAATTCATCTATATGTCCAATTCTGGCCATTAAATAATTTTCCAGAGGAAACAGCTTCTTCCTGTTTGTCTTCTCAAAATCCATGGAGCTTTGGATACCACAGCTATCTCTATTCATAACATTCCCTACTCTGAACAGAATAATATTGCCTTTTTCCCCCAGGGTATTGTGAAGGGAATACTCCTTTTGGAATCCTGTAGGGGATGGGATTACAAAGGAAAGAAGAGCAAGGCATCATAACAGAAGAGTTGGAAATAGCCACAAGTGACTCATTCAGAGAAATAAGTGGAATGAAAGGTGAGGACCAGGAGACCATGCTTTAATTGAGGGACATGGTCTTAAGTCCTTTTGGCCAAAGTGGAAGGGTATTCTGATCGAAATAAAAAAGAAACTGGAAACAGAGATGATATTGGAACAGATATTTAGAAAGGCAGTAAGTGAAAATGAGGAATAGAAAATAACTTTTGTAAAATTAAGTGTATCAAAAATTATAGTTAAGGTATTTTTAGGAATGGCGTGAATGCTGAAATAAAAAGAGAATGATGGAAATGCACTGCAAGTCAGGCAGCATCCATTGAAGAGATAGATCATGGTTAACATTTCAAATTGATAACTGAAGTTTGTGGACAGCCTAACTCTAAGAATGGAAAGAGAAAAAAGGGGAGAGATAGAGCAGGATAAGGAAATAGTGAGGGGCCCTGAACCATAGAGTGGCTGATGTGAAATTAGGGGATAACACTGTTGCTGATGAAAGCAAATTGGTCATTCAGAATGGACAGGAACATAGTAAATCTTAAACATGAGAAATTCTGCAGATGCTGGAAATCTAGAGCAACACACAAAATGCTGGAGAAACTCAGCAGGTCAGGCAGTATCGATGGAAATGAATAAACCATTGACTTTTCAGTTGAGACTGTTTTACAGGACGGAAAATGAAGGGGGAAGATGCTAGGATAAAAAGGTAGGAGGAGGGGCAGGAGGATAGCTAGGAGGTGATAGGTGAAGCCAGGTGGGTAGGAAAGGTAAAAGGCTGGAAAGGAAGGAATCTGATAGGAGAGGAGAGTGGATGATAGGAGAAAGAGAAGGAGGAGGGAAACCTGGGGGAGGTGATAGGCAGGTGAGAAGCGTTAAGAGGCCAGAGCAGAGAATAAAGAAGAGGGGAGGAATTTTTTTTTACCAGAAAGAGAAATCAGTATTCATGCTGTCAGGCTAGAGGCTATCCAGATGGAATACAAGGTGTTGTTCCTCCACTCTGAGGGAGGCCTCATCATGGCACAAGAAGAGGACATGGACTGACATGTCGGAATGGGAACGGGAATCAAGATTAAAATGTTTGGCTGCTGGGAAGTCTTGCTTTTGGTGGATGGAGCGCAGATGCTCAGCAAAGCAGTCCCCCTGTTTACAATGGGTCTCACCAATGTAGAGGAGGCCGCATTGGGAGCAATGGACACAATAGACAACCCCAACAGATTTACTGGTGAAGTGTTGCCTCACCTGGAAGGACTGTTTGCGGCATTGAATGGAAGTGAAGGAGGAGGTGTAGGGGCAGGTGTAGCACTTTGGCCATTTGCAAGGATAAGTTCTAGGAGGGAGATTAGTGGAGAGGGATGAATGGACAAGGGAATCATGAAGGGAGCGATCCCTGTGGAAAATGAATGGGAGGGGGAAGGTAAAGATGCTTGATGGCAGGATGTCTTTGGAGATGGTGGAAGTTATGGAGGATGATGTGTTAGATGCAGAGGTTCATAGGGTGGTAGTTGAGGACAAGAGGAGCTCTACCACTGTTGAGGTGGCAGGAAGATGGGGTGAGCATGGACGTTCAGGAAATGGAGGAGGTGCAAGTGGGGGCAGCATCAATGGTGGAGGAAGGAAAGTGCCATTCTTTGATGAAGGAGGACATCACTGATATCCTGGAAATGAAAACCATATCCTGGGATCATATGTGGCAGGGATGAAGGAACTGAGAAAAGGGAATAGCTTTTAAAACAAGAGACTGGGGGCCCATGCACGTGCCCATGGCTACCCCTCAAGTCTGGAGAAAGCCAGAGGAGACAAAGGAAAAATTGTTGAGGTTGAGGACTAGTTCTGCCTGATGGAGGAGGGTGGTGGTGGAGGGGAACTGGTTGGTTCTTTTATTGAGAAAGAAGCAGAGAGCTTTAAAGCCTTCTTGATAGGGGATAGAAGTGTATAAGGACTGGATATCCATGGTGAAAATGAGGTGGTCAGGGCCAGGGAGTTGAAAATTACTGAGGAGATCGAGAGCATGAGAAGTGTCACAGATGTATGTGGGAAGGGACTGAACCAATGGGGATAGAATGGAGTCGAGATATGAGGACATGAGTTCAGTGGGGCAGGAGCAGGCAGAGACAATTGGCCCTCACTGACAGTCCGGTTTGTGGATCTTGGGTAGGAGGTAGAAGCGAGCAGTACAGGGTAAAGGAACTATGGGTTTGGTGGCAGTGGATGGGAGTTCTCCAGAGTTGATGAGGTCAGTGATGGTGTTGGAGACAGTTTTCTGATGGTCTGGAGTGGGGCCCTCTTCAAGGTGTAGTTATGAGGAGATATCTGAGAGTTACTAGCTGGCCTCAGCAAGGTAGTGGTCAGTTTGCTACCCTACAGCAGCACCCTCTTTGTCTGTAATCTTGATGGTAAGATTGGGATTGGCGCAGAGAGAGTGGAGTGTAGTGCATTCAGAAGGGTAGCATTCGAGGAGGAGAGAGAAGTTCTGAAGTTGAGGCAGTTGATGTCTCATCAACAATTCAAGATGAAAAGATCCAGAGCAGGCAGAGAACCATAGTGGGGTGTGCAAGAAAAGGAGGAGGGTTGAAGATGAGAGAAGGGGTCATCAGTGTGGGGTGTGGAATTCTTGCCAAAAAAGTGGGCTCAGAGATGGAGGCGATGGAAGAAGAGCTCAACATCATGGCGGGCACAGAACTCATTGAGGCGCAGGCTAAGGGAGACAAAGATAAGGCCCTGAGGACAGAATGTTCTGCCTCAGAGAGGGGGAGGTCGAAAGAAATAGTAAGACGTAGTAAGGATTAAGGGTGGAAAAGTGTTGGTGGTGCCAGAGGAGAAAGGAGAGTTGAGGTGTTCAGGGACAGTAGGGTGGGAGGAAGATGGAGGCTCTGAGCACCCAAGGAATGACAGTGGAGCCTAAGAGACCCAGGGTTGGAGAGTGGTGTTGAGGGAAGGGGAGCCTGGGGGCCCAGTGGCTGCGAGGGAAGTCTTGGCATCGAGATGCTGGCTGTTGAGGTCCAGGCTGGAGCTGAATCTGGAGGTTGGTCAATTTGCAGTCTTAAGGCATTCGTGTTCAAAGGAACTGGCATTAGTGGTGGAATCTGGGGTCCGGATCCGCTCGCGGTCGTTGGAAGCAGAGATGGCGACAGTTGTGTTACTGGTCTGGAGGTGTCCAAGGTCATCAGGGCCGTGGTTGGAGGCAGTATATTAAAGGGAGCAGAAAGACCACTGGTTTAAACTTAAATTATGCAAGAGATGTCAGATAAAGCGGATAAACTCAGGATATGGATTTGCTGTGGGGACTGGGATAATATAGCTATGACAAAAACATGACTGAGAAAAGAGCATGACCATGACCATGACCATGACCATGTGTTCCAGGATACAGATGCTACAGCTGTGACAGGGGCGCAGGTAAAACAGGAGTTGCTCTCTTGCATTGTTAAGAGCCATAGCAATAGTTCTTACAGAAGATATTCTTGAGGGAATCATCCAAAAAGGGCATAAGAATAGAACTTAGAAATGAGAATGGTTGGTCATTCTGAAGGGTTTTGTATTATAGGATCCCTGAAATTCACATTCACTCTCACTCAATGTCAGCAAGACTAAGAAACTATGTTATGGTTACTATTCTATAGCTTTGTTGAGTATGCCCACAAGAAAATGAATCTCAGGGTTGTATATATGTACTTTGATAATAAAATTTACTTTAAACTTTGAACTTTAACCTCAGCAGGAATTGATGGAGCAGATAAATTGAGAGATTGCAGATAATTATAAACACAATAGGATAGTATTAATGAGAGATTTTAACTTCCCGAATATTGGCTGAGCCAACCATAGCATAACTGTCACAGTGGGGGGCGTTGGGAACGGATCCAAATGCCAGACACATCTTGTGAGGTTAACTTATATTAATTTTAGTAAATTGCCTCCAATCACCAAGCCCGAGGGACATGGGAAAACAGGGAACCAAAGGGAAACAGGAAGTCAATGGTCCAGATCGTAACACAAACAAAGTAAATTTAAAGGGAGCCCGATCTGGACCATGACGGTAACAGGCTTGGACAGAGTGGAATTTGTGAAATGAGTCCAAGAAAAACTTCCTTTATCGATACATAGAGGGAACTATTAGACAGGGTGCAACATTGGACCTGCTGTTGGGAAATGATTTTGGGCAAGTAGCAGCAATGTCTATTGGTGAGCACTTTGGGTTCCATGACCATAATTCTATTAGTTTTAAAATAGTTATGGAGAAGGATATGACCAGTGCACAGGTTAATGTGCTGAACTGGGACAGAGCAAATTATCAAGCTATTGGGAAGGTTCTAACACTGGATGTTATTGCAAAGGTTTTTGCAGGAAAAGGAGTGTCTGCCAATTGGGAGGCCTTTAAAAGTGTGATATCAAGAATTCGGGGCCTATATGTTCTTGTTAGGGTGAAGGGCAGGGCTGGCAGGTTCAGGATCCCTGGTTGATTAGAGATATTGAGGCTCTGGTTAAGGGAAAAAAAGGGAGGCATACGCTGCACATAAGTATTTGAAAACTAGTGAATCTGTTGATGATTACATAAAATACAGGTGTGTACTTAAGACCATAATACATAGGAGCAGAATTAAACCTTAAGAGAGAAGTTAGGAAGGTAAAAAGAAGATATGAGGGGGATCTGACAAAAAAGGCAGGACAAAACACCAAGAGATTCTGTAGGTATATCAAAAGTAAAAAGGTGGCTAGGAAGGTAATAGGTGTATTTAAAGATCAGCATGACTGTTTGTGTGTGGAAACAAAAGAAATGGGAGAGATTTAAAAAAATCCTCTTCAGTTTTACTGTAAAGGAAATGACACTAAGAAAGAAGCTAAAAAATGGGATAAATTAGTTATGTTGTGTTGAACCACATAAAATTATTAGAGAGGAGATATTGGATGTATTAAAGTAGATAAATCCCAAGGGTCTGACCTGGTGCATTTTAAAACCTTGTGAGAAACTAGAGACCAATGCAGGGAGGCCCTTGCAGATTTTTTGCTTAAACTCTGGTGAGGTTCCAGAGGACTGAAGGTTAGTTAATGTGATACAATTGATTTAAAAAGGTAGCAAAAATGAGCCAGGAAACTACAGGATGGTGAATCTGACATAAGTGGTGGGTGATTTGCTTGAGCAGGTTCCGATAGACAGGATCTTTCAACATTTGGAGAGACGTGGTCTGATTCAAGACAGCACATATTTATCCATCATGAGCAGTAGACTTCCCACTATTGAGAACATCTTTAAAAGCCAGTGCCTCAAGAAGGTTGCATCCATTCTTGAGGAACTTTGCCATCCAAGATGTGATCTTCTCTCATTACTACAGGAGCCAGAAGAGGCACGCTCAATGTCTTAGGAACAGCTTGTTCCCCTTCACCAACTGATTTCTGAAAGGTTCATGAATCCATGGACACTCCCTCATTATTTTACTTCATTTTTGCATTATTTATTTATTTGTTTGGTTGCTAACATATTGTTGTAGTTGTGGTAATTATTAAAGTATTGCACTATACTGTGAGTGAACAGAGTTAGAGTGCTACTGAGGTTTTGTTGAAGAAAGGTGGGGACAGAGATCCTGAAGGCCAGTTTTGGAGTGCCATTTTGTAAGACTGAGGCCTGAGTCTTTGGCTAAAGATGCTTTGGCAAGGAGGTGAGTAGCAAGTAAGAACAGGAAAGGTTTTATTTATATATAGTTGTTAACTAAAAAAAACTACCAACTTACAGCTAATTAAATAGAGCGAGGATGTGGGATCAGGTGATGTGTAAGAGCTGCATAGCATGGGGGTTGGTGGACTCCATTGTGGTTCCTGGTGACCACATCTGCAGCAAGTGCCGGTTGCTGAAAGTTGATGATCTTGAATCTGAGTTCAAACGTTGCCCTGCATCTGGGATGAGAGAGTTTCCAGGACTCTGTATCTCAGGAGGAAGTCACACCCATTAGATTAACTGCTTTAAATTCAGTCTGTAATCAGGGACAAGAGGGTGTGACTATGAGAGAGGCAGATAGAGGAATCCAAGAGGTAGTGCTGGAGGAGTCACAGCCCTTCAGCTTGTCCAAGATTGTTGATCGCTATGAGCTGAGAGTGTGTGGTGTAGGAAGGATGAGCAACCAAACCATGGCACTATGGTTCAGGGAGCCATTCAAGATGGGGGTAAGAAAAAAAGTGTAGTTGCAATTTCTAATAGTATAGTCAGGGGAATACACACTGTTCTCTCTTGCAAGGATTGAGAGATGCAAAAGCTATGTTGTCTGCTGGTACATGGGCTTATCTCATCTGGAGGAGAAAGACTCAGTGTTGTGGTCCTTGTGGGTACTAGCAACGTAGGAAGAATGAGGAAAGATGTTCTGCTGAGGAAATTAAAACAGTTAGGGACAGATTAGGACAATGGGCAAAGAAGTAGCGGTTGAAATACAGTATAAAGAAGTGTATGGTCATGCACTTCAGAAGAAAGAATGAAAGCACAGGCTATTTTCTAAACAGGGAGAAATTTCAGAAATTGGTAGCAGCAAAGGGGCTAGGGAGTCCCAGTGCAGGGTTTCTAAAGTTTAACTTATAGGTTCAGTCAGTGGTAAAAATGGTAAATGCAATGTTAGCATTCATTCAAAGCTGCTCAAAGCTGCTATGCAGGTTGACTCTATGGTTAAGAAGGCATACGATGCATTGGCCTTCATCAATCATGGGGCTGAGTTTAAGAGCTGAGAGGTAATATTGCAGCTACATAGGACCCTGGTCAGACCCCATTTGGAGAATTGTGCTCAATTCTGGTCTCCTCACTACAGGAAGGACGTGGAAACCATGGAAAGGGTGCAGAGGAGATTTACAAGGATGCTGCCTGGATTGGCGAGCATGCCTTATGAGAATAGGTTGAGTGAACTCGGCCTTTTCTCCTTGGAGTGACAGAGGATGAGAGGTGACCTGATAGAGGTGTACAAAATATTGAGAGGCATTAATCGTGTGGATAATCAGAGGCTTTTTCCCAGGGCTGAAATGGCTAGCATGAGAGGCCATAGTTTTAAGGTGCTTGGAAGCAGGTACAGAGGAGATGTCAGGGGTAAGTTTTTTACGCAGAGAGTGGCGAGTGTGTGGAATGGGCTGCCAGCGGCGGTGGTGGAGGCAGAAATGATAGGATCTTTTAAGAGACTCCTGGATGGATACGTGGAGCTTAGAAAAATAGAGGGCTATGGGTAAGCCTAGGTAGTTCTAAGGTAGTGATATGTTCAGCACAGCTTTGTGGGCAAAAGGCCGGTATTGTGCTGTAGGTTTTCTATGTTTCTATGTTTCTATTTCAAGAGGACAAGAATATAAAAAACAAAGATGTAATGCTGAGATTTTATAAAGCATTGGTCAAATCACATTTGGAAGGTTAGATTGCATGGATTCCAGGAGAGATAGTGTATAAGATACATGATTGATTCAGTGGGAGGAAGCAGAGGGTGATGGTTGAGGGTTATTTTTCGGTCTGGTGGCCTGTGTCTAGTGGTGTGCCCCAGGAACTCGGCTGGTGCAAGGGTCTTTGTTGTTTGTGATGTATATAAATCATTTAAAATGTGAATGTGCAAGGCATGGTTAGTACATTTGTAGATGATACTAAAATATATGCTCTTGAAAATTGTGTAGAAGGTTAGGAATAATTATAGGGAGATCCTGATCAGCTCGGTATTTGGGCTGTGGATTGAAATGATTTTCAATTCAGATAAATGAGAGGCTTTGTATTCTGGAAGATCAAACCAGTATAGGAAGTACAGAGTGAATGGTAGAGCCTTGGGGAGTGCTATGGAGCAGTGGGACCAAGGAGAGCAAGTGAATAGTTCATGAAAGCAGTGTCATAGACAGATATGGTGCAGAAGAAAGCATTTAGCATGTTGGCCTGCACCATTAGGGAATTGAGCACAGAAGTTGGGAAGGCAGGTTGTAGTTTGAAAGGGCATTGGTGAGAATGCATTTAGTTTTAGTCACCCTGTTACAGGAAAGATGCTATTAAACTAGAAAGAAAGCAGGGAAGATTTACCAGAATGTTGCCTCAACCAAATGCCGGAGGTAAAAAGAGGATTCATGGGGTAAGACTTTATTCATGGAACGTAGGAGAATGAGAGTGACCTGATAGTTGCATAGAAGATCATGATGGGCATAGACAGGGTGAAAAAGCATAGTCTTTTTCCCAGGGAGGGAATGCAAAAAAAACAAAGAGGCATAGGTTTAAGATCAGAGGTAAGAGATCTAAAAGGGGCATCAGGGGCAGATTCTTCCTGCAAATGGTGGGGCGTATTTGGAATCAGTTGTTGAGGTAAGCTCAGTAGGCTCATTAGCAACATTTAAAAGCCATCTAGATAAGTACAAAGATGAGTGAGGTTCCAACGTCTATAAGCCAAAAGCTGGCAACACCGTCAGCATGGACGAGTACATTCAATGGGCTTGCTTCCACACCGTTTGACTTCATGATTCTTTACTCAATCAAGGTGCAGGTACATGAAATCTAAAATAAAAGCAGAAAATTCTGAAAATACTCAACAGGTCGCACCATATCTGTGCCAAGGTAAGCAGAGAAACAGAGATAATCTTGCATTCTTGCAAAGGGTGTTCTCGTGAAATATTAAATCCGTTTCTATTCCCACAGCTGTGGCCTGACCTGTTGAGTATTTCCAACATTTTCTGCTTTTATTACGGAGGTAGTTAAGTTGAGGAAGGAAAGGAATAAATTGGGGAATGGCCACTTGAAAGTTGGGAACCATAGAAATTAGCAATTAGAGACACTTTGAGGTTTGTATCTGAGCTGGAAAAAAAATCAGTACATCCATGAATGTACTGAAACAAAAGGATGTGAAGGGACCAGAATCAGACTGGAAGATTAAAACTTCAGTATGAAATGTAAACTTGAGCAGAGTTAATGAAGCACAAATATTGAAGGCTCATCAAAGTGAATCATTAACTTTTCATTGATGTTGTTGGCTTGCTTATTATTCCCAGTATTTTCTACCTTATATTAAAAATTTTGATTAATGTAGCAGCCATTCAGTCCAGTAATGCTCAATATAATATGCTCCCATGCTCATTGTAATCTAAACTCTAATAGGCTTGATTTCAGATGAGCCAGTAACTGTATCTTACAAAAATCCTTGTCAAAACTAGTAGCTAAATCAAGACAGCACCAGAACTTTATGCAAAATGAGGACCAGTTTTTCAGCAGATGTTAATGTAACCTTGAGCACAGAAGGGAATTGTAATTGTATAAGCAAGGAAGGAAAAGACATATGCTATTTTAAGTGTAGTTATAATCTATAGATTAATAGTTGTTTATTCGTTACAAATATAATGCTGGGCAACATTTTAGGAGGAGGACAAACTGATCACTCATCACAAATTGGGGGACCACTTCCTCGAGCACCTCCGCACCATCCACTACAAGTGGAAATTTCTGGTGGCCAAACATTTTAATTCGGATTCCCATTCCCTTTACGATGTGTTGGTCCAGGGCCTCATCTTATGGTAAAATGAGGCCATCCTCAGGTTTGAGGAGCAACACCTTATATTCCGTCTGGGGTGGCCTCTGACCTGATGGTATCAGTATCGATTTCTCCTTCCGGCAAATAAATTCCTCCCAGTCCTATTCCCCACTCTGACCTTTCACCTCTTTTCACTTGCCTATTACTTCCCCCTGGGTCTCCTCTGCCTTCCCTTTCTCTTGTGGTCCACTCTCCTCTCCTATCAGATTTCTTCTTCTCCAGCCCTTGACCTTTCCCACTCACCTGACTTCATCTATCACCTTCCAGCTAACCTCTTATCCTTCCCATCACCTTTTTATTTTGGCATCTTCCCCCTTCCATAGATGCTGGCTGACCTGCTGAGCTCCTCCAGCATTTTGTTTGTGTTGCTTTTGATCATTGGGGTAAGATTTATTCTTAACAAGGAACCGCTTCCCATTTACTTGAGTTGAGTATCTAAGTAAAGAAGTGCTGATTTAATAAAGTACAGTAGTTTGAAAATATTAAGGTTCTGAATAGTATTTCCTTTGACTATTATGTCAAACAGACAAAGTGCAATTTGCTACAATTAAGAGTTACAATTCAGCCCAGATCTCTCTAAACAACTCTCAGGTTTATTATGCTGGTTGTTTTTTATGGAACACTTATCGCCTGGATTAATATCCCATTTAGTAAAACCTTCCATCCAGACTATTATTCTTTGCTTGGTCTTAGTAGTCTTCATAATTGCAGTCTCTCCCAGCTTCCTTGCCACTCCTACCCTATATTTCAAGTATTCTTTTAAAATTTTTCTTTCTTATGTTTCATCCATCACTTTTATCCTGATGTTTTTGCGACCCAAGATTCTTTGAAAGTCAAGATTGAGCCATAAAAATTGTTGCTTATGATTGTTTACTAAGTGTTATAAGAACTAAGAAAATGGAGGAAGAGACAGCTAAGGTGGTATGGTCTTTTTATACAAGACTGCTGATGACAATAAATACCATTCAAATTCCATTGCTTGAATTAACCGATCAGATAGCCCCTATTAAAGTACTGCAATAGCCGCCATTGAAACTAAGAAGTTCCTGAAACGTTACAAAGGGGACTGCAACCGTTAAAAACACACCGAACAATTACATGTATATAGATAATTATATAAAAATACAAACAAGCATAAGAAAGTTAAACTACAAAGAAATAACAATTATACAGTTGAATCCAACAGGCTCCATGCCTGGAATTATCTTGCTAAAATGTTTTCCCCTTCCTTACGCTGGCTTCTTTGTCCCACCTTTGTCATCATAAGCCTAAAACTTCTGCTTAATATTTCTTTCTGAAAAATATACTTTTGTGGACTGTTCTTCAATTTATTCTACGTTAGAGACTTTATCATTTATCTGCATTGCATTTTTTGGAAGTTTTTACACTTTATTCTGCATTGTTTTTGCTTTACTTTATTCTACCTTAATGCACCCTGTAGTAATTTGATTGGTACAAATAGCATACAGGACAAGCTTATCAATATATCTTGGTACATGTAATAATATTAAGCTAATACCAATACCAATACTAACACCAATATTTGAAGCAGAGGAAGATGCAGGTAATGGGATGAAAGCAGGATAGTGAGATTATGTTAATTTAGTAAAAAGAATGATTTTACAGCCTCAGTAAGGGTTGTGTTTTTGACACCAAAACTTCAGATGCACTTCGGATGGATGTGAATCCAGAAAAATCCCCTGATGCTCCAAATTACATTCTTTGTTCTGCTAGTTCTTCTTCATAGTGCATTTTCATATTCCTCAAATGAACCACTGACAGGAGGGCTTACTGCAATTTGATCCAGCAATATTCAACCCACAAGTATCTTCTTGAGTGATATGTTCCTGGAATCGTTTTTATTGCTTTCTGTAAACTCTCATTTTATTTCCTGTCAGGTTTGATTAGTCCCTCCTGTATTGCATAATGACTTACTTATCACTTGTGTAAAATGTAGATCATTACTTGCTAAATTGTTGGCTGTAAATTTTAATCCAGCAAGACTAATGATTTGCAGGAACTAATCCCAAAAGATAGCAGCTTGAATAAAATTAAGATTGTGTTATGCAATTGAAAGAACTAATACAGCATTTGAAAATATTAATTATAGGATATCAATGTGATAATTTAGAATATCAGTGTCCTTAGTTTATCTGCGTAATAAAAACTATAAACACTGCAGTAACTGCATTTTCCTGCCTAGAAAATATCCAACCATCTTATTTTTCAATGTGAAGTTTCCAGGATATTTTAAATATGTTTTAAAAAATCTATGTTGGAATATAAATCAATGAAATATAGGAAATATACAATGTACAATCATGACTGACTACTGCAATTTCTGCTGATTCAGAATCAGATCTGGATTACTGCATTCATCAGAATTAAGTGAAGCAAATAACTTATAAACATAGGGAAATAGTGCCAAGAATTATCAAACACATCTCTTCCCCAGGTTATGTTCTGCTAGGGGTGTTAGTAGAGACTTTAAGAAACTGATAGTTAGGTACATAGAGGATAGAAAAATGGAGGGCAATATTGGAGCACAATATCATGGGCTAAAGGGAATGTACTGTGCTGTGCTGTTTTAGGTTCTAATTCTTTTCAATTCCCTTCTAATGCTTTTGCATTATTTTAAAATCCATGATTAGTGTCCCACTTACCAGAAATAAAATTTCTCTCTAAGTTCTCTATCAAAAATTCCTTTTAACATATGTTTGGAACATCAGTAATAGGTCTCCCCCTAACTCTTCTGGCCCATGATTGAAAAAAAGTCAGCTTCACAAGTCTCTCCACATATCTGAATTCCTTCATCCATCACTGAACTCTTGACATCCATTCTGACTTTGGTTCTTTGCGGGAATGGGACACACTCTCGGGGTTCCATGACTGGCCGTTATTCGATATGCCATGTATGCAGCCTAAGAGATTAGGTCGCCTTCAGAGTTTCAGGATCTTGTGGCTCTGGAGATGGGTGGACCGAAGGTCGGTGCCTCTGCAGGAATCCGGTGTGTCATGGGATATGGAACATTGGAAGATTGAAAGCAGCGAGCTGGCTGCTAGCTGTGTGTGTCCGGGGACCCAAATTCTTTGAGCACAGAGCTCTGAAAAAGTGATACAACAGACTTTTAACATTGTAAGTCAGCAAGTTGTTTGTTATGTCTCCCCTCTTGCTGTGAAACGAAGACATCCCTTTCTCCCTGTGGTTTGTCAAACAAGTAGTCTTTGGGGTACTGCAAGTCTATGTCTTTGCTGATGCTTTGCTGCGTGCTTGAGTGCTTGGTGGTGGGTGCCAATGCATTTTTTTGCTGGTGGAGGAGGGGGGATTGTTGCTTTGTTGCTGACGTGTGGGAGGGGTGAGCTTGGGGGGGGGGCTTTGGAGTTCTAACATTTAACTGTCATTCATTCTTTGGGGCCACTCCTTTGTTTTCATGGATGGTTGTGAAGAAAAGGTATTTCAGGATGTAAATTGTATACATTTCTCTGACATTAAATGTACCTTTGAAACCGTTGAACCTTTGAAACATCTTTCCAAAACCATGATACCAAGAGAAACATAGAATAGCCCAATTTACAGCTTCATCTGTATATAAATTGATAAATATGCGATCATTTCCTTCTGTAACTCAGTGATTGACAGTGAATTAACCATGGACAATTAGTAATTAGTGGACATAACAGATGGAATCAACAACAGCATCTTATTTTAACAGGGTACCTGTGAGAGGGTAAATAGCATAATGTCCCATGCAGCCTTGTAGGAGTGCGTTCAGATATTAGTTGACCCTAAACAAATCTAAAGTTCAAGATGAGGTACCAGAGACTTGGAGGATAACTAACGCTGTTCCTCTGTTTAAGAAAGACTCTGAAAATAAACTAGGAAATTATAGGCCGGTGAGCCTATAAATAGTGAGAAGGATTTCAAAGGGACTGGAGGAATGAGTATTTGGATAGACAGGGACTGATTGGGGGATGTCAGCATGGCTTCATGTCTGGTATGCTAAGTCCAACAAAACTTATAGAGTTCTTTGAGAAAGTTACCAGGAAAGAAGATGAAGGCAAGGTAGTGGATGCTGTCTGCAAGGACTTTAGCAAGACTTTTGACAATGTCCCACAAGGGTGGTTGGTCGTGAGGGTTCAGTCGCTCAGCATTCCACATGAGATAGTAGATTGGATTTGACATTGACTTTGCAGGAGAAGCCAGAGAGAGGTAGTAGACGGCTGCCTCTCTGATTGGAGGCCTGTGACCAGTGGAGTGCCGCAGGGATCGGTGCTGGGTCTGTTGTAGTTTGTCACCTATACCAATGACCTGGATGATAATGAGGTTGACTGGATCAGCAAATTTTTGGATGATGCCAAGATTAGGTGTGTAGTGGAGAGTGAGGAAGACTGTCAGAGCTTGCAGTGGGATCTGAACCAGATGGAAAAATGGGCATTAAAATGGCAGATGGAATTTAACGCAGACAAGTGTGTGGTGTTGCACTTTGGTAGGGCCAAATAGGGTAGGCCTTACGCAGTAAATGGTTGGGAACTAAGGAGTGTGGTAGAACAAAGGGATCTGGGAATACAGGTACACAATTCATTGAAAGTGACATCTCAGGTAGATAGAATGGCAAGGAAAGTTTTTGGCACATTAGCCTTCTGAAATCAAAGTATTGAGTACAGGAGGTGGGATGTTATGTTGAATTTGTGTAAGACATTGATGAGGCATAATTTGGAGTATTGTGTGCAGTTTTGGTCACCTACCTACAGGAAAGATGTAAATAAAGTTGAAAGAGTACAGAAAAAAATTTACAAGGATGTTACCAGGACTAGAGAACCAGAGTTATAAGGAAGGATTGAATAGGTTAGAATTTTATTCCCCTGAACGTAAATGAATGAGGGGAGATTTGAAAGAGGTGTACAAAATTATGACAGGTATAGATAGGGTAAATGTAAGCAGATCTTTTTCACTGAGGTTGAGTAAGATTTCAACTAGAGGTCATGGCTTAATGATGAAAGGTAAAAAAGTTAAGGGGAACATGAGGCGTCACTTCGTCACCCTGAGAGTTGCAAGTGTGTGGAATGAGCTGCCAGTGCAAGTGGTACTTGCAAGCTCGATTTCAATATTTAAGAGAAGTTGGAATAGGTACATGGATGTTAGGATTTTGGGTGGTATGGGCCCGGAGCAGGGTGATGATAATAGGGAGTTTAAATGGTTTGTCATGGACTAGATGGGCCAAAGGGCCTGGTTTTATGCTGTAATTTTCTATGACTCTCTGACTGTAACATTTTGTCATTCCAGCTCAACAGTAAACAATGAAAAGTAAGAATTTAATATTAACTACTAAGGACATAGGAAGGTACAATATAACTCACAAATCTGTGATATTTTCAGACTGCAATGGTTAAATCAGAGTATTTTGACTGTTATAACAAGCATCAATTCCTTAACCTCTGTGTAAAATGAAACAGCGATCTCAGCAGCAGTCTGTCAGTCTTCAATACAACTGGAATAAATGAGATAGACAATAGACCATAGACAATAGGTCCAGGAGTAGGCCATTCAGCCCTTCGATTCAGCACCACCATTCACTGTGATCATGGCTGATCATCTACAATCACTACCCTTTTCCTGCCTTCTCCCCATATCCCTTGACTCCGCTATCTTTAAGAGCTCTATCTAACGCTTTCTTGAAAGAATCCAGAGAATTGGCCTCCACTGCCTTCTGAGGCAGAGCATTCCACAGAACCACAACCCTCTGTGTGAAAAAGTGTTTTCTCAACTCCGTTCTAAATGGTCTACCCCTTATTCTTAAACTGTGGTCTCTGGTTCTGGACTCCCCCAACATCGGGAACATGTTTCCTGCCTCTAGCGTGTCCAATCTCTTAATAATCTTATATGTTTCAATCAGATCCCCTCTCATCCTTCTAAGTTCCAGTGTATACAAGCCCAGTCGCTCCAATCTTTCAACATATGACAGTTCCGCCATCCCGAGAATTAACCTTGTGAACCTACACTGCACTCCCTCAATAGCTAGAATGTCCTTTCTCAAACTTGGAGACCAAAACTCCACACAATACTCCAAGTGTGGTCTCACCAGGACCCTGTACAACTGCAGAAGGCCCTCTTTGCTCCTATACTCAATTCCCCTTGTTATGAAGGCCAACATACCATTAACTTTCTTCACTGCCTGCATGCTTACTTTCAGTGACTGATGTTACGTACCCCGTAACTAGGTTGCCAAACCAGCAGAAATGGAGCACTTAGTTGGAGTCTGGATTACTGGAACTAAGAAAGTTTTATTAAAGAAATAGGTAACCCAGTACTCTAATTGTAAGGATATAAATACAACAGGTTAGCAATGATAAAACACACATGTACACAGAACTAGGATAATAGGAATCAATCAAGCTCTATCGCAGTCTAGGGGGTAAAATGATCAGTCTCAAGTGATGCAGAGTTCAGTTCAGCTGAGTACCATTCGCAGCAATTGCTGTTGTGCCATTGGAGAGAGAGAGAGCGAATATGCAAATTGGATTCAGACAGACCTTTGATGTTCCTCGCAGTTAGCTTTTGGGCGAGCCCTTTTAATGTCTTCTGAGGTCACCGACTATGACCCCTCCAGTCCGGATACAATCGTTCTTCCGTGGTGAACTCGGCACCCAGGCAAAGGCGGACACTCACACCAGGTTCCCGCTGATCATACCTTTTCACCCTGTGCGTCTATGGTCGGTCCCGCGACCAGACTTCCAAACTCCCACCAACTTGTGGGGGCACACAGCACTTCCAGGGTCTCGTTATCTCGTGATCTCGTGGTGTCTGTCGTGCCTTAGCAAACCTGTTCCTTTTATCCCCCTGCTGGGGTATTGCCTGTCCATCAAACTTCAAACAGTTCAGGTTCAAAGCAACTGGTCTGCCAATACTTGGAACTGTGTCTCTTTTCATTAATCTCTCTTCTCTCTCATTAACATTTTGAACGCTTCTCTCTTTGTCTCTCTTATCTCTCTCATCAGCATCAACCTTCTGATAATTTGATCTTTCGTCACACTGATAAACAAGAACACCTGGATCTCGTTGTACTTCTCCTTTTCCTAACTTGACACCATTCAGATAGTAATCTGCCTTCCTGTTCTTGCCACCAAAGTGGATAATCTCGCATTTATCCACATTAAACTGCATCTGCCATGCATCTGCCCACTCACCCAATCTGTCCAAGTCACCCTGCATTCTCATAACATCCTCCTCACATTTCACACTGCCACCCAGCTTTGTGTCATCTGCAAATTTGCTAATGTTACTTTTAATCCCTTCATCTAAATCATTAATGTATATTGTAAATAGCTGCGATCCCAGCACCGAGCCTTGCGGTACCCCACTAGTCACTGCCTGCCATTCTGAAAAGGACACATTAATCTCTACTCTTTGTTTCCTGTCTGCCAACCAATTTCCTATCCATGTCAGTACCTTACCCCCAATACCATTTGCTCTAGTTTTGGTCACTAACCTCCTATGTGGGACCTTATCAAAGGCTTTAAAAAAGTCCAGGTACATTACATCCACTGGCTTTCCCATGTCCATTTTCATAGTTACATGCTCAAAAAATTCCAGAATCTATAGAAGGTTGGAAAATGATTACCAATGCATCCACAATTTCTAGAGACACCTCCTTAAGTACCCTGGGATGTAGACCATCAGGCCCTGGGGATTTATCAGCCTTCAGTCCCATCAGTTTACCCAACACCATTTTCTGCCTGATGCGAATTTCCTTCAGTTCCTCTGGTACCCTAGGTCCTCTGGCCACTATTACATCTCGGAGATTGTTTGTGTCTTCCCTAGTGAAGACAGGTGCAAAGTACCTGTTCAGATCGTCTGCCATTTCTTTGTCTCCCATAATAATTTCACCTGTTTCTGTCTTCAAGGGCCCAAATTTGGTCTTAACTAATTTTTTCCTCTTCACATACCTGAAGAAGCTTTTACTATCCTCCTTTATATTCTTGGCTAACTTACCTTCGTACCTCATCTTTTCCCCCCGTATTGCCTTTTTAGTTATCTTCTGTTGCTCCTTAAAAGTCTCCCAATCCTCTGGCTTCCCGCTCATCCTTGCTATGTTATACTTCCTCTCTTTTATTTTTATACTGTCCTTGACTTCCCTTGTCATCCACGGTCGCCCCTTACTCCCCTTAGAATCTTTCTTCCTTTGGCCAGCTTTGGCCAGCTCCTCCCTCATGGGTCCATAGTCCCCTTTGTTCAACTGTAATACTGACACTTCCGATCTTCTCTTCACCCTCTCAAATTGTAGATTAAAACTTATCATATTATGGTCACTACCTTCTAATGGTTCCTTTACCTCGAGTTCCCTTATCAAATCTGGCTCATTACACAACACTAAATCCAGAATTGCCTTCTCCCTGGTAGGCCCTGATACAAGGTGCTCTAAGAATCCATCTCTGCGGCATTCCACAAACTCCCTTTCTTGGGGTCCAGTACCAACCTGATTTGCCCAGTCTACCTGCATGTTGAAATCCCCCATAACAACCATAGAATTACCTTTGCGACATGCCAATTTTAACTCTTGATTTAACTTACACCCATATCCAGGCTACTGTTTGGGGGCCTGTAGATGACTCCCATCAGGGCCCTTTTGCCCTTACAGTTTCTCAGTTCTATCCATACTGACTCTACATCTCCTGATTCTATGTTCCCCCTCGCAAGTGGCTGAATTTCATTCCTCACCAACAGAGCCACCCCACCCCCTCTGCCAACCTGTCTGTCCTGTCTGTCCTTTCAATAGGATGTATTCATTTTCCAGCCCTGGTCCTCTTGCAGCCATGTCTCTGCTATTCCCACAACATCATACGTGCCAATTTCCAACTGAGCCTCAAGCTCATCCACTTTATTTCTTATACTCCGTGCATTCATATATAATACTTTTAATCCTTTTAAAGTAATACTTTTACTTCCCTTACCTTTCTTATCGATTTCTATTGCACTTGGCCATACTCTCCAATCCTTTCCGGAGCTTTCTGCCCTTTTAATTCTGTTGTCTTTCTTAACTTTTCTTATTCTCTCTTTCCCTTTAACTCCATTCTTATATTTTCATTTCATCCCCTCCCCCCCGCCCCCACTACTTAGTTTAAACACACCGGTGTAGCAGTGGCAAACCTGCCTGCCAGACTGCTGGTCCCCTGTCTGTTAAGGTGCAACCCGTCCCTTCTGTACAATTCATTCTTACCCCAAAACAGATCCCAGTGGTCCAAGAATCTAAATCCCTGCTTCCCACACCAGCTCCTCAGCCACACATTCAGATCCCCAATTTCCCTGTTCCTGCCCTCACCAGCACAAGGAACTGGAAGCAAACCGGAGATAACCACCCTGGAGGTCCTGCTTTTCAGCCTTCTTCCGAGTTCTCCGAAGTCACGCTGCAAAATGTCTCCTCTTCTTCCCGACGTCATTTGTGCCAACATGCACCACCACCTCCGGCTGATCACCTTCTCCCTTGAGGATACCCTGCAATCGGTCTGTGATATCCTGGATCCTGGCACCAGGGAGGCAACACACCATCCTTAAATCCCGCCTGTTGCCGCAGAAACCCCTATCTGTACCTCTCACTATGGAGTCCCCTACTACCACGGCTCTGCCTGACGTCTGAGATCAGAGTATCTTCTTCTGGGAAAAAAAGAGACAAGACCTAATTGTATGACTGACCTTAATTAACATCTAATAAAAGTTACAGGCAAGGGTACAATTCAGACTATCAGTGTGGCCTCAGAAAAAATTCTCATTAAAGTGATTGCTATGATTAGAGTAAACTTGCCTCTACTGCATACAGGAGCGTAACAACAGAAAGAATATTTGAGTTAAGAAGATCACATTTCAATAGCCGAACCCACTGAAGTTTGAAGTAAAAGTTATTATCAGAATGCTCACGTCTCCACATACAACCCTAGAATTCTTTTTCTGCGGGTATACTTAGCAAATCTATAGATCTGCATGAAGTAATAATATAACAGTCCTTAAATGAGTGTAGCTTTCCCCTTTTGTTCAAGAGCCTGATGGTTGAGGGTTAGTAACTCTTCTTGAATTTGGAGGTGTAAGTCTTGAGGCAGCTGTACCTACTACCTGATGGCAGCAGTGAGAATGAGCACGGCCTGGGTGGTGAGGATCTTTAATGATGGATGCTGTTTTTCTATGGCAACATTTCATGTAGATGTGATCAATGAGTGGGTTTTACAGTGATGTACCGGGCCATATTCACTACCTCTTGTAGGATCTTTGTCAGCACATTTTCCACCACACGTCCTTAGAAGTTTGCCAAGGTTTTCGATGACATGCCGAACCTCCGCAGACTCCTGAGGAACTAGACGCACTGTTGTGCTTTCTTCACAATAATATTTATATGATGAGTCCAGGACAGGTCTAAAGATATAATGACACCCAGGAATTTAAAGTTACTGACTTTCCCCTCTTATGATCCTCCAATGAATACTAGCTCATGGACCTGAAGTCTATAAGCAGTTCCTTGGTCTTATTGGCATTGAGTGAGAGATTGGTGTTATTGCACCATTCAGCCAAGTTTTCAATCTCCTTCCTGTTTGCTGATTCATCACTCCCTTTGATACAGCTCACAACAGTGGTATCATCAGCAAACTTGTATATGGTATTCGAGCTGTACTTGGCCACACAGTAATAGGTGTAAAGTGAGTAGAACCAGTGGCTAATTACACATCGCAGCGATGTGCTTCAGCTGAAATTAATAAAAAATGTTGCAAAAGTTTACAGCTTTCTTCATCATACTTTCCTTAAACGGTTTAATCATTGACAAACACCCAGATATTTGTTAATGATTATACCATTTAAGCAAATAACTACCACATCCTCTTCTGAATGACTTCAATCTCTTCAAAAGGTAACTTCCTGTACATTCATTATGATTTTCATGTTCACATTCCCATGTGGCTATAATAAGATTAATCAGTGATAATTCTGTCACGGCCTGGCAAGGCAATTAGGGAGAGGAGAAACAAAAATATCTCTGATTTCCTAGCCAGTCAATAATCTATGAAAACACATACACAACTTCAAAGGTTCAAAGGTTCATTTAATGTCAGAGAAATGTATACAATATACATCCTGAAATGCTTTTTCTTCGCAACCATCTACGAAAACAGAGGAGTGCCCCAAAGAATGAATGACAGTAAATATAAGTCCCCCCAGCTCCACCCCTCCCGCGTGTAAACAGCAGCGAGCAACAATCCCCTTCCCCCGCCAGCAACAATAAAACGCACCCGCTGCCAGCATTCAAGTGTAAGCTAAGCATAGCAAAGACACAGACTTGCAGTTACCCCAAAGACTACATTGTTCACCTGATAATTCAACATGCTGCAGGCTCTCTCTCTCCTAATAAGGGAGAAAGAGGTAACTCCATTCCATTTTCTAGCAAGCAGAGAGACATAACAAACAACTCGTTGGATTAAGTCAAGTCAAGTCAAATTTATTTATAAAGCACATTTAAAAACAACCCATGTTGACCAAAGTGCTGTACAAACCATAGCAGGTAGCTAAAATCACAAATACAAGAAACACAGAATATAAACTACAAGGCACGTAGCTTATAGGCACAAAATAAACAACACATGAACCTAGGCACAAGCCAAAAATCAGCCACATCAGGAAGATTCAAACACTAGTGAATAAAGGTAAGTTTTGAGCCTGGGCTTTAAAGAGTCAATGGAGGGGGCAGATCTGATAGGGTGGGGAATGCTGTTCCACGGTCTAGGGGCTACAACAGCAAAGGCACGGTCACCCCTTAAATTTAGATCACAGGACAGCCAGGAGCCCCAAGTCAGCTGATCTGAGGGACCTGGAAGTAGAAGAAGGGGTTAGAAGGTCTGTGATATAGGAGGGGGACCAGCCCATTTAGGGCTTCATGAACAAACAGGAGAACCTTAAAATCAATTCTAAACCATACTGGTAGCCAGTGGAGAGAGGCCAGGATAGGAGTAATATGGTCCCTCTTCCGGGCAGCTGTCAGGAACCTGGCTGCAGCATTTCGGACCAGTTGCAGGCGGGACAGGGACGACTGAATAATCCCAGTATACAGGGAGTTGGAGTAGTCCATACGGGAGGATATAAGGGCGTGGATGACTTTCTCGAGATCTGTGAAAGAGAGAAACGACTAGGTTTTGGCAATAGTACGAAGCTAGAAAAAACTGGCTTTTACTGCTGCGTTGATTTCTTGTCAAAGTTAAAGGCGGAATCAAATATCACACCAAGGTTTTTGACATGGGGTTTGACAAGGGCGGACATGTTACCGAGACTGTTGGTAATCACTTTGATGGAGTCAGGGGGGCCAAATAGGACAACTTCAGGCTTGCCTTCATTCAGCTGTAGGAAGTTTTGTGCCATCCAACACTTTATGTCCTCAAGGCAGTTCATGAGGCTGACTAGATTTGACTGGTCGTGCGGTTTCAAGGGGAGATAAAGCTGTGTGTCATCAGCATAACAATGGAAGGAAATGTCGTTTAGTGATTTGGCCGAGGGGAAGCATGTATATAGAGAAAAGAATGGGACCTAGAATGGAACCTTGTGGGATCCCACAGGAGAGACTAGCTGGAGAAGGGGAAAATTTGCCTATGTTGATGGAGAAGCTTCTATTTTTGAGGTAGGATGTGAACCAGTTCAAGGCAGTGCCATCAACACCAACCCCGTACTGGAGACGGTCTATTACAATAGCATGATCCGCAGTATCAAACGCTGCGCTGAGATCAAGAAGAATTAGGATGGCAGAGTCACCTGAGTCGGTAGAGAGGAGGAGATCATTGTACACTTTCAGCAGTGCAGACTTTGTGCTATAATAAGCCTTAAAACCTGACTGAAATCTTTCCAAGATGTTGTTTTGGTGCAGGTAGGGCAGCAATTGACTAAGAATAACCTTTTCGAGAACCTTTGACAGAAAGGGAAGTTTAGAAATAGGTCTGTAGTTACTAGGTAAGGTGGAGTCTAAGTTGGGATTTTTCGGGAGGGGCTGGACCACGGCGCACCTGAAGCAGGTTGGAACAGTCCCAGTGGCTAGGGAGCTGTTAATAATAGAGAGGGACCAGCTATGTCAAAGACATCCTTCAGGAGGGCAGTGGGGACAACGTCAAGGGGGCAGGTTGCAGGTTTCATGGCGGAAACGATCTTTGTAAGGGAGGGTAGAGTGATGGGTTGGAAACAGTCCAGTTTAGATGAACAGACCAGTGAGACAGTTAGGTCATGGGTAGGGGGAGGAATGTTCATTCTAATGTCCTCTACTTTGCTAATGAAGGTCTTTAAAAATTTTTCGCACTTAGCAGGGGACACTTCTAAACTAATACTGGGGACGGGACAAATGACAGAATTTATGGCACTGAATAAGACCTTGGGATTATGAGAGTTGTTAGAAATTAGAGTATTTTGCTCTCGCAGCTTTAACTGCATCTTGATATATGTGAAGATTGTATCTCAAAATTTCAAAGGAAATTTGAAGATTATCATGCTTCTACTTTTGTTCAGATATTCTGCACTTCCTCCTCGGGGCTCTGGTGGTGTCATTAAGCCAAGGCAGAACTTTAGACTTAGGCTTTTTGAATTTAAGGGGAGCAACAGTATTCAGAATAAAAGAGCAGGTGGTATTAAATAAGGAAGTAAGTTCCTCAGTGCTGAGATGGGGAGGAGAAGCCTCAATAGTGCAGGTATTAGGAGCAGCTATGAGAGCCTCAGAGAACTTATTGGCAGTCGAAGAGTTAATGTAAGGAGAGCAACGTACAGAAAGATTAAATTTAGATGGAGAAAAAGGCAGAGAAGCATCAAACATAACAGCACGACGATCTGACAGACACGCATCAATTATTTCCACAATAAGACCAGGTCAAGTGTACGGCCTAGCATGTGAGTGGATCCGATGATAAGCAAAGCAAGATTAAAAGTCTCAAGCAGATGCATAAAATCACTTACGAGAGGCTTAGCGGGATAGCAAACATGAATATTAAAGTCACCAAAAATCAGAACTCGATCAAAGTTGGGCATCGTATTTGAGAGGACGTCTGCAAATTGAGTGATAAAATCTTTGTGTATTTTTGGTGGACAATACACAAGAGCAATTAAGAGGGGATTGACCAGACCCACTTTAATTAATTGCACCTAGAAGCTGGGGAAATAATCAGAGTTCAGTAGACGGCAATTCAAATGTTTCTTAAACACAGCATCTAGACCCCCTCCGCATCTGGAGGCTCTAGGTGTGCTAAAAATATTACAGTCATCTGGACAGAGTTCAACAAGTGGAGCAAGCTCACCAGTGCTTAACCAGGTTTCTGTCACCAGCAAGAAATACAATCCTTGGGCAGTGAAAAAGTCAGAGAATAAAAGTCTTATTGGATAAGGATCTCGCGTTGATCAGAGCCATATTGAATGGGATAGCAGTATAATCCAACAACCGCTCCCTCGCCAGAGGGTAGAGGTTCTGGAAGACTACTCCACCGCGTTTCAGAAATGGACTGGCGTCCAGGTCTGTGCCTGGGACAACCGGTCGGAGAAGGGTGTACCTGGTCTTGAGGGAGCACTGAGGAATGGAGCGACGCGCCTGACCGGGTCCAACATCGTCAAGCTGTGAAAGGTAGACCAGTGCTGAGCGAGAGCGGACAAGATTCCTCAGCTTAACCGAGGTGCCTGCACGTTTATTCCGCCTCCTAGCTCATTTCCTATGGTGGTAGCCGCACACCGAGCCCATATACCTTCAGGTAGTCGGAAAAATAGAGAGTGGTGAAAGCTTCTATGTCTGGGATCCCGAGTGAATAAGTCCACGACAGAGGCTCGAATATTCAGCAGTGTTTGACGATTGTAGACAATAGTGGCTTGCACATCATGTATACACAGAGACAGAGACAGATTATAATGTTAAAAGTTCGTTACGTCGCTTTTTCCGAGCTCTGTGCCTGGAGATCGCAAGGATCTCGGGTCGCCAGGCCCACAGTAGATGTTCCAACTCACCCAACAACACATGGATCTCCTGTGGCGACACCGACCCTTGATTCGCCCATCTCCAGTTACTCGAGATCCTAGGCTTCTGAAACCGTGCCGAAACCTTAGGCCGAGACTTTGACATGCCGAATAGCGGCCAATTGTGGAACCCCGAGAGCGGGTCCCATTCCCGCAAAGAACCATAGTCAGCGTGTAACTCCAGGTCAGGGTCTTCAAAAGAACCTTGAAAGGGAAGAATAGAGATATTAACGATGGAAATAGGACTGTTTCCGAAGATGCAAGCAAAGGAGCTGCTATTGAGTGCCATAACAACTTACCTCCTGTTTTGGACATTTGTGTGTGATAATCATTTTTAAATTCTAAATTAGCACCTGTGGATGGAGAATCAGTGCTAATCTTTCAGGTGTTTAGGCATTAGATAACCAATAGCACCTTGAGTTTGATAGGAGTGGGCTGAAGTAGTGGTGGTCACAGTTCCATCATTTGTTGATGGTGAAGAGTACAGATTGCAATGATGAGCTTCAAGAACCATGAAAAAAAGGCAGGTTTTAAGAATTTAAACAATGACCCAAGGAATCTTGTTTGTGAGGGAAAAAAAACTGGTGAAAGTGCTTTATGTTGTCATATTGAGCCAAGAAGATCTCAAAGGTTTCAACGTTTCAAGATTTCAAAGGTACTTGTTACTTGTTACATACACCTGTTAGGGTACATTCTCCAGTTACCTTATAAGGTAACCGTAGCCTTCAGCCAGGAGCAGATGTCATCAGGTGGTTCCCAACCTTCACTGAGTGTTTCGACCCTTAACTACAACACCCTCCAGTTGGTGGGCTGGCAGTAGTGGCCAAATCACTGCCCATCTGCTCCTGGCTTCCAGCTTCCCTCCTCTCGCCTACTCCAAATCCAACAAGAGGCTCGTTCTGCCTCTTCCCCCATCCTATGAGCTGCTTGTTTTTTGCTCCTTTCATCCAGGCCCAGATCTGATAGTAACCGCCATGCTGATTTGGCTGGGAAACCGCTGCAGCTGATCTCCACAGGGAACAACCATGCCTGCCATCCCTTGTCTTTACACTCCTGCACTAAGGGCTGGTACTTCAAGGCCTTTCTCTCATGGGCCTCTTCCCATCCCTCCTCCCACAGCACAGTCAGCTCAACCAGAATTATTTTCTCATCTTTGGTTGACCACGGTACAATGTCCGGGCGTAGAGTTGTGTGCACCACATCCGGGAACTGCAACCTCCTTCCCACATTAACCCTCATCCCCCAGGACCTGGCCGTTAGCAGCAGATTGGGCTTTGGTTGTTTGGTTACAAAAGGCCTGGCTCCCTCTTTGATGAAAGTGATGGCCTTCCTCAAATCTGTGCCAGCTGTCCTCTTCCTACATCTCTCCCACTCTAGAGTGTCAGCAACAGTCAGAAGCACCTTATCATGGCGCCACCTATACCGTCCTTGAGTTAGAGCTGTTTTACACCCGGACAGTATATCAGCCAGTGTCCCCTTTTGACCACAGAGCTTACAGTTCGGGTCCTCTCTCATCCCCCATGTGTACAGATGTAATGGTGAGGGAGGGATGTCATACACAGATCACAAGAGGAAGGAAATACGTAAGGGCTCCAGTCTCCATAACTCTGCCCATGAGATCTTGCGCTTAGTCAGATCCCATTTTGTCCAGAAACCCTGGGACTCTTGTTCCACTGCCTTTGAAATCCGCTTCGCTTCCTCACGGATCCGTATTTCTGCCTGTATCATGTGTCGCCTGTTCCTTATGCTTGCGTTTCCCCACTTCTGGATGTGAACTGAGCCGAGGCCTTGCTGCCCGACGCAGGGGTTGCCAATGATATCTCGCAGCTTCAGAGAACATACTGCCTGCTCCACAGCAGCTTTGGCTGCCCACTTGTGCCGAGATCTGGTTGTAACGCCTGCTTGCTTTACCGAGACATCATTGGACTATCTCAAGCTTTCTAAGGTTCTGTATTTTGCTACCTTGAATTCCTGCACAACAGATGATGGAGAAGCTGCAGTGGCCCAGAATGAATGTAGAGGCCCACTGAAGAGAAGCTTGGGGGAACTCCCAACCATCTCCACAGGTGCTTGTTGGTTTTCCCTCTCGATGCCCTCTACAGCAGTCATGGGGAACTCATAAAGTGTGAAGAGCCAGAGAAGCCTGGGCAGAAAGCCGTATTGGTACAGTCAGGTCTTGAATTTACCCAGAAGTCGGGATTTGTCGATCTTCTTCAGCCATTCGTCTGTCTGCTTCACAGCATTGGTGATGTTAGCCCCATCTGTCAGTGACACATTAAACCACTTCCCCAAGTATTTTATCAGGTTATCTTCGATGGAAGGGATGACCTCACCCTGAACTTGGAGGCTAAACTTGCTAGTAACTTTGCCCTTTCTGATCACCATGCACCCGGACTTCTTGGTCTTGAAGGACATCCTCGCCCAAGTGGCTACATTACCCAGGGTTTCCAATACCCATCTTGCTTGGACATGTGACACAGTTGTTATAGTGATGCCGTCCATGAACCCTCGTAGAGCCGGCTGAACAATGCCCGACTCCAGCATTGGGCTGCGGCTTACATCTTCTGCTGCTGATAACAGGAGGTTCATTCCCATAATAAATAGGATGGGAGAGATGGTGCACCCTGTTGGCATCCCCTTCTGGAGGTCCTGCTAACTAGTTGTGAAATGGGCTGATGTAAATCTGAGTTTGAATCTTCCTAGAAATTTGGTGATCATGTCTCGAATAGCCACTGGGATGTAGTAGTGGTCGAGTCCTTCTGGGATGAGGTCATGTGGAATAGACCCGTAGGCGTTCGCGAGGTCTAACCAGACAACTATTAAGTCACCTTTTTTCTGCTTGGCCTTACGGATCAAATGGCTAATCATTGAGGTGTGTTCCAGACACCCCGAAAAGCCTGGAATACCGCCTTTCTGGATGGATGTGTTGATATAGAGGTTCTGCGTCATGTAAGAAGTCAGCCTTCTTGCGAGCACGGAAAAGAAAATCTTACATTCCACATCCAAGAGAGAAATTGTCCTAAGCTGGGCAATTGTGGAAGAAACCTCTTCCTTTGGAACAAAGCATCCCTCTGCCAATTTCCAACTTGATGGAATAGTACCTTTGGCCCAGATCTTTCTCATGACCTTCCACAGCCTCCGAAGAAGCTTTGGGCATTTCTTATACACCTTATAAGGTATGCCGTTTGGGCCTGGGGCAGCTGATGCTTTAGCTTTCCGGTTGATGTCCTGGATTTCATGCCATGTAGGCTCCTTCACATTCAGCTCAATTGATGGATTTTCTGGTCTATGCACAGCCCGATTGGTTCCTAGACCCTGACCCCTCCGGGGGTCGCTGTGTGCCTCCCGCAGGAACTCCTCTACCTCTGGCTTCGAGCTGGATAATATACCAGATTTTTGTTGGCCAAGAAGAGTCCTGGTGAAGCTGAATGGATCTCTCACAAACTGCGCTCGCCTTTTCTCTTTCTTCCTTCTTTGCTGTCACAGATGTTTTGCCATCTGTAGTTTACACAGCTTTTCCTGCAGCATACTTGTTAAGTCCTTGATACCTTTTTTTCTGGCCAGTGAGCTGGTTTTAAACCTCTTGTTGAGCACCTTTAATTCGCCTCTCAAGCTACGAATCTCCATTTCCCTCCTATTCGGTTGCCGCGGTAACTCCGACTGGCTTCTCTGCTCCATTGGGCCAAATCGTTCCTTAGCTAGATTGTACACTATGGCTGTGAGTGAGTCGATCTTTCTGTGTACTGGATCTGCTTAGACAACTTCCAGGATGCCGTCTAGATCATCATCGAACTGCATCCAGGTGATGTTGTCTGATGATCCAGGGCATTTGATCCTGTCTTTCTTTGACGAATGGATTGGGGTAGCCGAAGAGGAACTCCCTAGGTCTGTTGTTCGGTGCTGAGGTGACTCAAGTGCGGAGAGATTATCAGCTCTGTGGGGTGCTTCCTGACTGGAATTCTCCTTGGTCTCAACGGACTCTCAGTCCGTGCGCTGCACTTGGGTCACCATTGATCCACATCTAGACTTGCTCTGGTGTATCTTGAGCCCTCTGATGCTTTTGCAGACTTTCCCGCAATGACACCTTACCGTGAATTCCTCTCCGGTCAGTGTTGTTTGCTTTAGCATCCTCGTAGTCATGTTTCCTGTCCTGGCCGTTGCCGGAATGACTGTCCTGTTGAGTCTGTCATCCTCCCGCCCTCTCAGGAGACTCTGGGGTATTGCTCTTCGTGTTCAGTCGTAGCTTGAGTAGTGCCCTCTTGCAAGTGCTGCCCACAAGGTTGCTAGCCTTGTGAGTCCATGCCAGTCTTTCCTGGAGGTCAGCTGTCTCTCCAGCGTCACCGACCTTCCTCAGTTGTCATCCAGTCTTTCCTGGAAGCCACTGGTACAGACCAGAAGTTACTTGTTACATACACCTGTTAGGGTGCATTCTGCAGTTGCCTTATAAGGTAACCGTAGCCTTCAGCCAGAAGCAGATGTCATTTAATGTCAGAGAAATGTATACATCCTGAAATGCTTTTTCTTCACAACCATCCATGAAAACAGAGAAGTGCCCCAAAGAATGAATGACAGTTAAATGTTAGAACCCCAAAGTACCTCCCAAGCTTCCCCCCAAGTGTAAGCGGCAGCAAGTAACGATCCCTCCTCCCCATCAGCAAAGAAAAACATTGGCACCCACCACCGAGCACTCAAGCGTGCAGCAAAAGAAACAGCAAAGACACAGACTTGCAGTACTCCAAAGACTATGTGTTCACCCGGTGTTCAACATACCACAGGTTCTCTCTCTCCCTAACAAGAGAGAAAGAGATGTCTCTGCCTTACAGTGAGAGGGGAGACACAACAAACAAATTGCTGGTTTACGATGTCAAAAGTCCGTTGCACGTGTGGATTGTCAGAGACTTTTTCCAAGGGCTGAAATGGTTGCCACAAGAGGACACAGGTTTAAGGTGGTGGGGGTAGGTACAGAGGAGATGTCGGGGTAAGTTTTTGACTCAAAGAGTGCTGAGTGCATTGAATGGGCTGCCGGCAGATATGATAGGGCGGATATGATAGGGTCTTTTAAGGGACTTTTAGATAGTTACACGGAGCTTAGTAAAATAGAGGCTATAGGTAAGCCAAGTAATTTCTAAGGTAGGGACATGTTCGGCACAACTCTGTAGGCCGAAGGGCCTGTATTGTGCTGTTCGTTTTCTATGTTTCTATGTTTCATCTGAAGAGACCCTGTCCAGAGGTAGATCTGCCATGTGCTGGCATCCTGGATCTCCGTGTACACATTAACAAGCAACACACTTAGACAGGATTCTTCTCGTAACTGTAATAGGACCAGGAATCCAGTATTTTTTCTGCAACATGGATAATATGTGGTTATAGCCACCTTGTGCCAAATCTTGATGCATAGGCCTCAAAATGATATCAGTGATATGAAGATCATTTGCCAGTATAATAGAACGTTTTGACTCTTCAGGCAATGCGGCCCTACTAAGCCGTCCACCAACTCTTCAGACACCATCTTCAAGTACTTGATTGAGCTTGAAAATATGACTATTCCTTTTCACACTTTCACCTGCTTGCAATCTTGAGAATTCATCTGAAAATCTCTCACTTTGACAAAACTCAGTGATCTCCATTTTGCTCTTTCTGAGCACTTCAGCTGAGAGACAACCTTGGCCAATCCGACGTTTGGCCTTCTCAACTTCTCTCTCCAAAGAATACCCTTAATGTTCTCCATCCAATTCAGAATAAGCAAGAGTGATCCTCAATTGCTTCCTCTTCCAACTAAGAAACAAGGGCAGGTTCTCAGATCTAGGAATCCAGGCCATTGTGTTCTTCAAATGGGCACAAGACAACAAATGATGGATTATATGTGTTAGCCCCTTTTCCGTCTGCATGGCATTCATTGTAACACTCCTCTTGACTTCTGGACCATCTAGCAGAAGTTCTCCAGAACAATCATGATTCGCAGGCCATTTCCTTTCTGGCTGAAGAAGACATTGGGACACCAACACCCAAGTTTCATTCTTCAGGAATATTTTCACTTTCATCCCTCTAGAGATCGCATCTGCCAGATTGCTTGAAGTGTTTGCATAGCCCAATTGAAATGCCTGTGAGATCTTAAGAGTTTCTGAAGCTCTGTTTGCAATGAAGTTTCAGATCCTGGGAGTTTCATTCTTGACATGCTTCAGCACAGAAGTACTATGTCCAAAAAAATGGGTTGTGAAGCTAAATGCGTAATTCCTTCCTCCACAATGTGGTTGCCATTGTAGCAGTGGTGAGCTCCATACAAGGGAGGGAAACTGATTTCAATGGAGCTACCCTAGATTTCCCATGATAAAAGCGCTGTGCACCCTACAGCATGTGTTGTGCAATAATGGATAGCTCTCTGCTCCACAGCCATCTTCACTTGCATCTGTAATCTTTACTTGCCTTTCATTAAAATTAGCAATGTCAGTGAAAGTAGTCTTACTGCTGTGCCTTTCTTGTGGTTCACAGACCACAGGTTCTCCATTTACCTCTAAGCATATCAGGCAATTTTTTTATGACAATCAACATACTTGCAGGTATGTCCAGGTATGTCATTTACTGCACTTCTTCCATGGCATTGCACCAGCCTCAAAGAGAAAGACTGTACTCTTGAAGAGCTTTCACACCTTCAGATTTGATAGGTATCCAAGAAAAAGCCTTTTGCATGTAGGTGCAATTGCAATTTTCAGGTCAGTCAAAATGTTCCTGTAGTAAAGCCTTAGCCTTTACATATCCATTCTTGAGGTCAAGCATGCTGGTAATGTCTGACAAGTTCTCCAGGGTGACCCCTAGAGTGCTGTTGAAGGAAATAGATCTGGTCACCATGGCTATCAGTCTTGACCACAAGTGGTTCAAATGGTTCAATTTAATATCAGAGTATATGGAATAAAGCCTGCATTTCTTATTCTTCGCAGACATCCAAGAAAAAAATGACCCCAAAGAATGAAAGACAGAAACATCAGAACCACAAAGCCCCCTTCCCCCTCCCAAACACAAGCAGCAGCAAAAATATCGACCCTCCCCCTCTGCCTTGTCCCACTGGCACCAGCAAAAGCACCAACCCCCTTCCCCCACCATGCAAGCAAGCAATAGCAAAAGGCCCAAGAGATCTTGATCAAGAGTCCATCAGAAACTACATTCCATCCCAGCACGTTTGTACCTCAGACAGGCTTTCTCTCACTTGTGAGGGAGAGAGAGATCAATCCTGCAACAATAAGAGTGAGAGACCAGCGGCTTGCTGTTTTGACATTAGAAACTTCTGCGTTGCTTCTCCATGTCCCCTGACTAGAGGACCGAGAGGCTCTCTCTCACCATCAAGCGGAGGGAGAGAGAGGATTGCTCGAGTGTAGAGGCCTTCTGACAGCAATGCATATTGCCTGTTGTCTCGATGTTTCAGTTTCCCATGGTGCTTCAGCCAGCAACATTGGTGAAGAATTGGGGTATCCACAGGGCCACACCCCAAAGATACACGTCTTCCAGGCTGCACCTGGAGATATTGAAACATCAGGCTGCAAGGCGAGTCCAAGAACCCACCACTGATGGAGAACCGTAGTTTGAGCTGCAGCTGTAGACCACGGACCCTGAGGGAACCCCAACTAACTTGAAAGGAAAGAAAGACATGAGAAAAGAAGAATAAGCTGTTTCGCGAACAAGCTGGAAGAAGTCTCCTGGGTCTACCAAAACCTCTGGTGTCATCGTTTTTCAAAAATCTTCATGAATGCATGATACTGCAATAGTTCTCCAATGAAGATTTGAATCTCTTTTTTAGACAAAGATGAAATGTGTTACTGTTTTGCAATTAGGTTGTTAAAATTCATTTTGCTTTCTCGTAATATCAATAATACTGTTTTGACATTCATCATCTGAAAGAAGGGTGTTTCCTTGCTGTGAGTGAATGTCCCTATGAGAACTTTGAGCTGTGGGATATGACATGAGTAACACACTGTAAGGCTTTACTGCTAAGGCTAATGTAATGGCTTCTATGTAATGTTCCACTTTTAAGGTAATGGTTTCTCTGCCGCAGCAATGTTTGGGTTATGACTAGAGATAACGGAACTTTGGAATATAGGGGCTATCCAATGGGAGAAATGTTGTTCTTTCTTGTGTGTCTGGGAGCCGGTTTTTTTGTGGTCTTTCATCGGGGAGCAATGGAGAGAGAGGACGCAAATGGAGAGAGTCGGAAGACCATCGGACAGAATGGACTGAGGAGCGAGGCTCCGAGGGCTGGCTACGCTTGGAGGTCGGTGACGCTCGCAGGAGGTTGATGGTTGTTGAATAGCCGTATCTGTGAGCTCCAATGATGTGCAATAGACTTTTTTTCCCTTAAAATGGGCCCTTTTTCTTTTTATTTTCTTTACTAACCCTTTATTCAGATTAAGATTTCTAAAGTTCAATCATTTAATCGCATATTGTGTAAGGTTTGATATTTTGCGGTGCGGGTTTGTAACCGGGCAACACATCACGCAGCATCCTTACAAAGTAGTTGTCTCAGTTTGGTGGGGCCAGGAGTTGGATGAACACGTGCTGGCCGAGCCTGAGGGTTACACATGGGTTCAGAGTGCATCATTAGTGCAGGCTGAGAGGAAACACCCTGAACTACTTCTTGTAGGGTTTGTACATGTATCACAAACATCTGGGGAACAAATGAATTAACACTGGTATGCTTATGTAAGACAACATAATGCTACTAGCAATATTATAATAAAGTAAGCAGTCATACAAATACTATGTGAACCAGCAGTAATGAAAGACAAGAAGTGACCAGTGCAGGATGTGATTGTGTCTGAGTTGTGGGGGGTGGTATTTGTGCATCTACAACACATAAACCAGACATTCAGTTCAGATGTTGGCAACCAGAAGAAGTGATGAACTCTCAGGCAAACCAACACAATCGGGCAATGGTCCACAATAGACAGGCAGCAATGACTATTCAAAGTTGTGATCAAACTACAAACACACAGCATGAATCAATAAAAGGTTGCAGATAACCCTACTGCAAGCAGCTCCAGTTTCACCAACAGGTCTGAGGCAATCATTTACCGTAGACTGGTGTTCATTTGGTGTAACTATTGTTTTGTTGACAAAAATGTAGCAGTTACTTAAAAACATAACAAAACCATTAAGAGACTGGGTATGGGAATTGACACTGTATGACGCACTTCAAAATAATTGAGTTCCAAGTCGAAAAAAGCACGTCTGCTCCTTTATTATGAAACCAGCAAAAATGAAAAATCTTATAATGATACTAGAAGTAAGTGAAATAAGCATAATTAAGTGAAATAATCGTAACTGTGATCAACAAGAAAAATCACCTTGTGACTCATCCCCTCTCAACTAGACTAAACTGAAGCAAATAAGACAGAGAGTGAATATGTAATTATACTCTTTTGCTTCTACCACACCCAACCCATGTGACAAATTACCCATAATAAATGTTCAACACAAAATACAATACAGACAGACAGAAAATAGGTACATAGCTCCATCAGTGGGTTTTCCAAAGGTGCTCCAAATTTCTTCCCAAAGATGTGTGAGCTTTAAGGCTAATTGACCATTGTAGGTTGCCTTTAATGTATAGACGGGTGAGTGAATCTGGGGTGAGTTGATGGGCATGTGGTTTGAATAGCTTACTAAAACTATTAATAGAGGAATGGGATTGCTCTTTGAAATAGGATAGACAATGGGTAGAGTCGAATTCCTGTTACTGTATGTGGTATGGGAATAGGAACTGTATAAATTCTGTTCAGATGTCAATCAAAGTGCTGTAACTGGCTTTATCTTCTCCAGGTTAGGAAGCAGAAAATCAGCTGGCTGCCCCAGTACAGCCTGGTGAACTCCATCTAGGAGATCAGGATCAAATGTGATAACTCATGTCGGTTAATAGGTAGATTTTAGTCATTAGCTACCTAAGGCAGCTGTCTTTCATATGGTATTGTTTTAGTTCCATCAAGAGAAGCAAATGGGAAAGAAGAAACTGGCAAATTATTGGCAGTGCTAAAATTTTAAAATCTTAGATAGTTTTAGGTCTAAAGAGTGATAGATATTCTTTTCCATTTTATTGGGCAACAATTACTGCTGTTAGCAGTAGCTGCTAAATTTATGATGCACTCATGAATTTTTTTCTATGTAACATTTTATGCAAATTATTAGCGTGTTAAATTATGTTTTCACAAAGCATATCCGTTGTATTTTTATTACCAGCGGTAATATCAAGTTCTGGGTGTCTTGAAATCGAAGTAGAACCACAAGCAATAATGATATGAGTAGATAGTGATTAAAATAGTGTGCTGATACCACAGTAGCTCAAATACCATTGTAATGTATAAACATCTGTTTGAACAGTATTTCATTATTCCGAACTCCTCATTGGCAGAAGACTCTTATAGTTTCTAACGTCATTGTTCTATTTAATCATAGCATAAAGTCATAATCGGAGGGGGTGGGTGAGGTCTGGGCCTGAGGTCCTGCTCACCCAGGGAAAGTGAACGCACAATACATCGCCTCTCCTTTCCCAGTGTAGTGATCGCCATGTTGTCACTGTCTGGCCTGCTAGGCAGGAGGCCACTGCAAATGGCCTCTCTTACATTACTGCGTCTGTAGCAACACCTTCTCGCCAGTGCCCCCCATTTCCACCGAGCTTGCTACGACATGGCACAACGAAGTGTCTGGCGATATAACTGGATGGGTAGGCTGGCTCGTTAGCCTTGGTTGGCAGCCAGCCTAAGAGAAGGACAACTCTGAATCCAGACCCGGGCAGGTGGGGCTCAGTAGCCTTGTCAGGCCTTCCACCTAGGAGGAGGACACTCCGACGTAAATCCTACGACCCGAGGACCTCGCTGTCACTGTCCCAGTTTGCTAGGCTATGGCAGATGAACCCCGGGTGTAAAGGGTGGGGCCAGTACTGCGCACACTGCCTAAAATACCATTGCGCAGGCGGAAGAACATGCCCACGTCTATGACCATCCTCTCCGAACAGTCATCAAGCTCTGCAGTGATGGGAAAGGGGCGGAAACGGCAGGTGGAAGATGGCACTGGAAGCCGCAGTTCCGATCCTGCGTGCAGGCGGTTCAGGTGTACGGGTCGTCTGATGTTGACCCCGGAGACGATGATATCATTGGTCAGCACCCTGAACGACCAAACAGCCTTCTCTGGGGACAGCACTGCTGCTCCACATGGAGAGGGGCATAGAAAAGGTGGCCTAACCAAAGCTCGTTTCCATTTCCCGCAGTTGGCTCGCCGCGGTCAAAGGGCATCCTCAAATGTGGTTGAACATCAACAAAAAAGAAAAGGTACACGCCTATTTCACAAAGAGTGCAAGGACTAAAGCTCGCATGCTGGAACATCAGAACCATGCTCGATACAGCTGACAGTTGTCACCCAGAACGACGATCCGCTCTAGTTGCGCATGAACTTTTAAGACTGAATGTCGACATCGCTGCTCTCGGTGAAGTCCGCTTCCCAGAGGAAGGCAACCTTCAAGAACATGGCGCCGGCTACATCCTCTACTGGTCAGGCAAGCCAGAGACTGAGAGACGCCTTTCTGGCATTGGCTTTATGGTCAGGAACTCCATTGCCTCCAAACTTGAAAAATTGCCAACGGATCACTCCGACTGCATCATCTCCATGCGCCTCCCACTTCAAACCAAGCAGCATGCCACACTCTTCAACGTGTACGCCCCCATTCTTCAAGCGGATCCTGCAGAAAAGGTCAAGTGTTACACTGATCTTGGGCAACCTCGTATGGAACACCCCTGTAGATGGCAAGGTCTTCATCCTTCACGGCTTCAATGCCAGAGTAAGCCAAGAAGCCTGGAAAGGAATACTTGGCAAACATGGTGTTGGAAACTGCAACGACAACGGGTGCCTTCTGTTAGAGTTTTGCGCAGTGCAGCAACCCCCCATCACTAACACCATTTTCCAGCAGAAAGACAGTCTGAAGACAACCTGGATGCATCCTCGGTCCAAGCATTGACACCTCATAGATTACATCTTGGCGCGCCAGAGAGGCCTTTGGGACGTCTTACTTACCAGAGTGATGCCCAGCGCAGAGTGTCATATGGACCATGGTCTTGTCCGCTGCAAACTCAGTCTCCATTTCAAACCCAAGCCAAAGAGAGGAGGCACTCCAAGGAAGAAGTTTCAGGCTGGCAACCTCCAGTCAGCTGAAGTGAAAGCTGACTTTCAGACAAATCTTCAGCCGAGGCTTCAGGATCTCAGTTTTCACACAGACTCCTCTCCAGAAGTGCTTTGGGAACACCTAAAAACCACCATCCTACAAACCTCTGCAGAAGTCCTAGGGTTTTCCAGAAAGAAGAACAAGAACTGGTTTGATGAAAACAACCAGGAGATCCAAGAATTGCTAGTGAAGAAGAGATCCGCTCACCAGGTGCACCTTGTTCAGCCATCTTGTCCTGATAAGAAAGCAGCCTTCCGCCTTGTATGCAGTAACCTCCAGCGCAAGTTTCGAGAGGTTCAGAACGTGTGGTGGACCAACCTCGCAAAGAGAACTCAGCTTTGTGCAGACACTGGTGACTACAAAGGGTTTTATGAAGCCCTGAGAGCAGTGTGCGGCCCTTTGCATCAGGTCCAGAGTCCATGCGCAGTGCAGATGGTCAGGCGCTTTTCACAGACAAGACTTCCATCCTGAACTGGTGGTCAGAACATTTCCAGACTCTCTTCAGTGCCAAGTGCATGGTCCAAGATTCAGCAATTCATCACATGCCACAACAGGTAGGGAAAACAGAACTGGACAAGATTCCAACCCTAGAAGAGACAGTCAAGGCTATAGAGCAGCTGAAAAGTGGCAAAGCAGTGGGAGTTGATGGAATCCCATCTGAGATTTGGAAGCATGGGGGCCCAGCATTACACACCAAACTCAATGAATTCTTTTTCTGCTGCTGGGAACAAGGTAAACTACCACAGGACATCCGTGATGCAGTCATCATTGCCCTGTATAAGAATAAGGGAGAAAAGTCCGACTGCTCCAACTACAGGGGGATAAGTCTTCTCTCTATCGCAGGAAAAATCCTCGCAAGAGTACTCCTGAACAGATTGGTGCCCATCATTGCAGAAGAACACCGCCCAGAGAGCCAGTGTGTCTTCAGAGCCAACAGGAGCACCACCAACATGGTATTTGTTCTCAGGCAGCTCCAAGAGAAATGTAGGGAACAGAACAAGGGATTGTACATGACGTATGTCAACCTTACTAAAGCGTTCGACACTGTAAGCAGAGAAGGTCTGTGGCAGATCATGGAACGACTGGGATGCCCCCCAAAGGTCCTCATCATGGTTATCCAGCTACACGAAGATCAGCGTGGCTAAGTCAGATACAACAACGACCTTTCAGAACCCTTCCCAATAGGCAACGGAGTAAAGCAAGGCTGCATCCTCGCGCTGACTCTCTTTACAATCTTCTTCAGCATGATGCTCAAAAGGGCCACAGAAGACCTTGATGGCAAGGACGGTGTCTACATCCGATACCGCACTGATGGCAGACTGTTCAACCTGAGGTGATTACAGTCCCACACCAAGACATTGGAGCAACTCATCCGAGAGCTACTCTTCGCAGATAATGCTGCCTTGTTGCCCACACAGAGGCAGCCCAGCAGCGTATAACATCCTGCTTCGCAGAGGCTGCCAAGCTCTTTGGACTGGAAGTCAGCTTGAAGACAGAGGTTCTCCATCAGCCCGCACCTCAGGAAGATTACCACCCTCCCCGCATCATCGACAGTGAGGTAGAGGTGGAGCTAAAGACAGTCCACCAGTTCAGCTACCTGGGGTGAACCATCTCGTCAGATGGCAGATCGACAAAGAGATTGACAACAGACTGGCAAAGGCAAACAGCGCATTCGGCAGGCTGTACAAAAGAGTCTGGAGCAACAAGCATTTGAAGAAAGGCACAAAGATCAACGTGTACAGAGCCGTTGTACTGACCACCCTCCTGTACGGCTCCGAGTCGTGGGTCACCTACCGTCACCACCTACGACTCCTTGAGCGTTTCCACCAGCGCTGCCTCCGCACCATCCTCAACATCCACTGGAGTGACTTCATCACCAACATCGAAGTCCTCGAACAGGCGGAGGTCACCAGCATCGAGGCCATGCTGTTGAAGACGTAGCTGCATTGGGCAGGGCATGTCTCCAGGATGGAGGATCATCGCCCGCCCAAGATTGTGCTGTATGGCGAACTCTCCACTGGCCACCGCGACAGAGGGGCACCGAAGAAGAGATACAAGGACTCTCTGAAGAAATCCCTTGGTGCCTGTCACTTTGACCATCGCCAGTGATCTAATCTAGCCTACGACCGCAAGGCCTGGAGGCACACCGTTCACCAGTCTGTCTCCTCCTTTGAGAACACATGCAGGGCTGGCATTGAGGACAAAAGGAGAAGGAGGAAGAACCATGACACAGCAGCACCAAACCCAGAACAGAATTTCGCTTGCAGCCGCTGTGGCCGGGCCTGCCTATCCGGCATTGGCCTCATCAGCCACCAGCAAGCCTGCAGAAGATGGGGTAGCCCCCTTCCTAGTTCTTCGTTCACAAAGCCAAGCCACGAAAGACATAGTCATAGAAAAGTACAGCACAGAAACAGGATCTTCAGCCCATCTAGTCCATGCAGAACCATTTAAACTGCCTACCCCAAAAAAACCTGAACCAGGATAATGGTCCTCTCAGTCTTCTAGGTTCCAAGGAATAAAGTCCTAAACTATTCAATCCTTCCTTATAACTCAGATTCTCCAGACCCAGCAACATCCTTGCAAATTTTGTCTACTTTTTAATCTTATTTACATTGACCTGTAGGTAGGTGACCAAAATTGCACACAACTCTCCAAGTTAGGCCTCACCAATGTCTTATACAACTTCAAGATATCATCCCAACTCCTGTACTCAGTACTTTGATCTAAGAAGACCAATATGCCAAAAGCTTTTTTTACAACCCTATCCACCAGTGATGCCACTTTCAATGGGCCTTTATTCACAGATCCCTTTATTTCACTGAGCTCCTCAGAACCCTGCCATTCATTGCGCAAGACCTATCCTGGTTGGTCCTACCAAAGTGCAACACTTTGCACTTGTCTGCATTAAGTTCCATCTGACATTTTTCAACCCCTTTTTCCAGCTGTTCCAGATCCTGCTGCAAGCCCCAATAGTCTTCCTCGCTGTCTACTACACCCCCAATCTTCGTGTCATTCGCAAATTTGCTGATACAGTTTATCACATTATCATTCAGATTGTTGATATAGATGACAAATGACAATGGACCCAACACCAATCTTTGCAGTGCTCCACTAGTCACAGGCCTCCAGCCAGAGAGGCAACCACCAAGTTCTACTTTCTGGCTTCTCCCATAAAGCCAATGTTTAATCCAATTTACTACCTCATCTTGAATGCTGAGCCACTGAACTTTCTTGACCAACATCCCACTAGGGGCCTTGTCAAATGTCTTGCTAAAGTCAATGTAGGACAATGTCCACTGCCTTGCTTTCATCAGCTTTCCTGGTAACTTCCTCTGAAAAATCTATAAGATCGGTTCAACATAACCTACCATGCACAGAGCCACCCCTATTCAGTCTCTGTCTATCCATATGCTCATATATATCGCATTCCTTAGAATACCTTCCAATAACTTTCCCACTGCAGATGTCAGGCTCTCCAGCCTATAGTTTCCTGAACAGCAGAGCAACATTGGCTATCCTCCAAATCTCTGGTACTTCATCTGTCACTAAGGATGATTTAAGTATCTCTGCTAGGGCCCCGGCAATTTCTGCACTTGCTTCCTGCATGGTTCGAGGGAACACCATGTAAGGACTTAGGGATTTATCCACCCCAATTTGCCTCAGGACAGCAAACACCTCCTACTCTGTTATCTGGATAGGGTCCAAGAAGGCCCATTGAAGACCCTGACCTGGAGTTACACTCTGACTTCGGTTCTTTGTGGGAATGGGGCCCGCTCTCAGGTCCTCACGACCAGCTGTTTTTTGATATCCCAAGGACGCAGCCTGGAAGGCGAGTGCACCTTCAGGGTTCTGGATTTTCATGGCTTTGGAGATCGGCTGATTCACGGCTGGTGCTGCCACCTGATGAGTCACCGGAGAACACGGAAGATCAGAAGCAGTGAGCTTGCTGTTGGCTATGTGCCCAGAGACCTGAGTTCTTTCAGCACAGGGCTCGGAAAAAGTGACGCAACAGACTTTTAGCACCATAAATCAGCAAGTTGTTTGTTGTGTCTTCCCTCTCGCTGTGAAATGGAGACATCTCTTTTTCCTTTATTAGGGAGACAGAGAGAGCCTGTGGTATGTCAAATACTGGGTGAACGAGTAGTCTTTGGGGTACTGCAAGCCTGTGTCTTATTGATGCTTTGCTACACACTTGAGCGCTTGTTGGGGCGCGCCGATGCTTTTTTTGCTGGTGGGGGAGGGGGGAATCGTTGTCTTGCTGCTGCTTGTGCATGGGAAGGGGGCTGCAGGGGTTTTGGGGTTCTAACATTTAACTGTCATTCATTCTCTGGGGCACTCCTCTGTTTTCATGGACGTTTGCGAAGAAAAAGAATTTGAGGATGTATATTGTAAACATTTCTCTGACATTAAATGTACTTATTGAACATTGAACCTATTAAAGTTGATGCCGCTTTGCCTCACTTCCATAGATTCTGTGTCCATCTCCTGCGTAAATACAGATGTAACAAATCATTCAAGATCTCCCCCATCTCTTTTGGCTCCACACATGGATTACCCTTCTGATTTTTCAGAGGACCAATTTTGTCCCTTGCAATTCTTTTTCTCTTAACTTATCTGTTGAATTCCTTAGGATTCCCTTCACTTTGTCTGTTAGGGCAATTCCATGCCTTCTTTTAGCTCTCCTGATTTTGTTCTGAAGAGTTCTCTTGCATTTCTTATACTCTATGAGCATCTCGTTTGTACTTACCTTCCTATAACTGCTATGCGCCTCCTTTCATTTTCTGCACCAGGGCCTGAGTATCTCTTGATAACCAAGGTTCCCTACACCTGTTATCTTTACCTTCATTCTTACAGGTCATACAAGCTCTGTACTCTCAAAATTTCACTTTTCAAGGCATCCCACTTACCAACTGCACCTTTGCCAGAAAACAGGCCTGTCCTAATCCACACTTGCCAGGTCATTTCTGATACCATCAAAATTTGGCCTTTCTCCAAGTTAGAATCTCAACCTATGTTTGTTTAGAATTCTGTGTTTTTCTCTAGAATAGTAATTATGTTTCATAATTTAAGTTCAAGTTTATTGTCATTCAGCCATAGACATGTAGACACCGAAATGAAACATCAATGCTCCCTGGCCAAGGAGCAAAACACAGTATATTGTGTCTGTGATTTGTTGCGAGTGGGGGGGCAGTGGCATTCAAACAGGGTGTACATGGCATTGGAAGGGCATTCAGATAGAGTCTATGTGTGAGCTAGGCAGCAACAGGGTGTTAAGATGTCTTACAGCCTTGGTGCTGGGGGAAGGAGCTCTTACTCAACCTGATAGCTCTGGTGCTTATTCTGCGATGCATTCTGACATTCTGCCTGACGGCAGGAGGTCATAAAGACTGTGGGAAGGATGGGAGTCATCTTTGCAATGCAGAAGGCACTTTTTTATGTAGTGCTTCTGATATTTGTCCTGAATGGGTGTTGGGGGGGGGGGGTAGTGAAGAGAGAGAGAGAGAGACCCAGATGATGCTTTCAGAAGTCTTCACTATCCATTGCAGGTTCTTGCGATCTGATACATTACAATTCCCGTACCGGACAGTGATGTAACTGGACTGAACACTGTTGATGGTGCTCCAGTAGAATGTGGTGAGAATGGGGGGGGGGGGGGGAGTTGCTTCACTTGCCTTGTTCTCCTCATGAACTGGAGGTGCTGCTGTGCACTCTTGGCTAGAGAGGTGGTGCTGCGGGACCAGGTAAGGTCGTCAGGAATGTGCACCCCGAAAAACTTGGTGCTCCTGATTCTCTCCACGGTGAAGCAGTTGATATGCAGTAGGGACTGGTCAGCCTGCACCTTCCTGAAATCCACAATCACCTCTTCAGTCTTGTTCCCGTTGAGACTCAAGTTGTTGTGTTGTCATGAACCCATAAGCTGCTCTACCTGTATGCTGTTTCATCATTGTTGTTGACGTTGTGTTGTCAGCAAACTTAATGACATCGGTTAGAAATGAATAGTGCTGCACAGTTGCGTGTTAGCAGTGTGAACTCGTAAATCTACAAACCAGCATGCTTCTTGTCTCTTCTTTCAATATTGTCTAACAGTACATAGTTAAAAAACCAAATCACTACTCACTGTGGCGGTATACGTTAATTACAATTGCAGTGCAGCTTTGATCATGACAGCTCTTGCTAAATGTTTGTTTGAATTTAAGCTGCTGATTGCTCTTCCCAACCCACACATGAACCCATTATCAATGGCTCTGAATATCCTGGGTATATGCAGTTGGCAGCAAGTACTTACAAGTGTACTGAGCCATAAAATGATTTCCCATCCACTTGATAGGACAAGGAAAAAACACACCTTTGGACTTGGCAATGACATTTAGCTAACTAAGAGGAACATTTGCAAATGAAAAAAGACCAGACAAAAATAGAACAGTGGAAAATTTTTAAAAAAGCAATCTATATAGATCAATATTGAAGTCAGGAGAAATACAATGGATTAAAGAGTGATAGAAAATTAGACTAGAATGTGATTTCATAAATAATTAAAGCATTAAACGTTAAATTGTATCCACAGCAAAAAGTAAAACCAAAATGACTTGAAAGAATATTGTATCTGAAAAGGAAGTAAAGAAAAAATAAAAGACAAAGATAAATGATCATAAGAAATAATACTAAAATTACCAACAGTTTCTGTTAGAAGAAAGAAAATTCTAGATGAACTCAACAGAAACGTAAGGTAAGTTTAAAGACCTAAGTGATAAGCAAGTAGGGTTGTAGCAGGTGAGAAAAGAAGTAGCTGGAATGCTTAAAACGCCTGGGCAGGGCGAAAAGCATTATCAAGGTTGCATCTCACCCTAACCATGGACTTTTTACTCTCATCCCATCCGGTAGGCGCTACAGGAGCCAACGCTCCCACACCAGCAGTCACAGGAGGAGCTTCTTCCCTGAGGCTGTGGCCCTGCTGAACCTCACATCACGGCACTAAGCAGTATTGCACCCATATTGTAGCGGACCGCACGACCCCATTTACATCGATGGTGCGCAAGTGGAACAGGTCAAAAGCTTTAAGTTCCTCGGGGTCAATATCACAAATGACCTGACTTGGTCCAACCAAGCAGAGTCCACTGCCAAGAAGGCCCTCCTGTGCCTTTACTTCCTGAAGAAGCTAAGGAAATTTGGCCTGTCCCCTAAAACCCTCACTAATTTTTATAGATGCACTGTAGAAGGCATTCTTCTCAGGTGCATCACAACCTGGTATGGAAGTTGTCCTGTCCAAGACTGGAAGAAGCTGCAGAAAATCGTGAACACAGCCCAGTATATCACAGAAACCAATCTTCCATCCTTGGACTCACTTTACACTGCACGCTGTCAGAGCAGTGCTGCCAGGATAATCAAGGACACGATCCACCCAGCCAACACACTTTTCGTCCCTCTTCCCTCTGGGAGAAGGCTCAGGAGCTTGAAGACTCATATGGCCAGATTTGGGAACAGCTTCTTTCCAACTATGATAAGACTGCTGAATGGATCCTGACCCAGATCTGGGCCGTACCCTCCAACTATCCGGACCTGCCTCTCGGTTTTTTTGCACTTCCTTACTTTCCCTTTTCTATTTTCTATTTATGATTTATAATTTAAATTTTTAATATTTACTATCGATTTGTACTCCAGGGAGCATGAAGAGCAGAATCAAATATCGTTGTGATGTTTGTACGCTCTAGTATCAATTGTTTGACGACAATTCATAGTTTTAGAATTAGAGGGTACCCAGTTAAAATAGAGATGAGGAGAAATTTTTTTAGCCAGAGAGTCGTGGATTTGTGGAATTCATTGCCACATACAGCTGTGGAGGCCCAATCATTGAGGGTGTTCAAGGAGGAGATTGACAGATATCTAATTAGTCAGGGTATCAAGGGATATGGGGAAAAAGCCAGAAATTGGAAATAGATGGGTGAGTAGTTTAGCTCATGGGGGAGCTGTGGAGCAGACTCGATGGGCCGAATGGCCTACTTCTGCTCCTTTGTCTTGTGATCTTGTGATCTTGTGAATAAAGTATAAAGTGTTGTACTGTCTCAGTACTTTTATATTTGTGTGCTGTGGCACTTTTTATTCGCAGTTATTTTGTAAATTACACTATTCTTTGCATTTCTGGTTAGATGCTAACTGCATTTCATTGGCTTTGTATCTATACTCGGCACAATGACAATAAAATTGAATCTAATCTAATCAAATCTAATCTAATGTAAAATACCTTGGCTTAATACTTACTGAAACGTATCAGCAAAGAGGTATGATTGCACTTGAAGTGGATAAGGGCAAAAGAAAAAAGAAATAGTAATGCAGCTAGTAAAAGAATTAAACAAAAATATGAACAAATACTTTCAGGTTTAGATGGATAATCTAACAATTCAGTAAAATGGATGCAAGAGACACCTGCAGTGATAGCCAAAAATGTTAACAGAGGAATACATAATGCCAGATATCAATGGAACTTCTTACCTTTATCAGGGAGTTGACAGCACACAAATAGGCCCTTTGGCACATCTGATCTGTGCCAATCCATTTCGACTGCCTTGTCCTATCAAGCTGCATCCAGACCACAGCCACAGTGAGGCCATCAATGTCATGCCTGCCAGTCTCTAACGGTGCTACAAATTCATCTATCTTATTCTGTGTACTGCGTACATTCAAGTATAACACATTCAGTCCTGTGTTCATCACCCTTTTTGATTTTGTCCCCCTTGTACACTGCAACTAATCCCATTGACTGTGATTTTGCCCTATCATCAGCTTCCTCTTGCTCACAGTCTCACTACACATTGCCTCTGTTTGTAAACCAACTTCCCCGTCATCAGCCCGATCACTTTGGTTCCCATCCCTGTGCCAAACTAGCTTAAACCCTTCTGAACAGCTCTAGCAAAACTGTCTGCAAGAAGATTGGTCTCCCTCGGATTCAGGTGTAATCCTTCCCTTTTATATATGTTGTACCTTCCTATGACACAAGAAATCAAAGGTTAAAAGGTTCAAAGGTTCATTTACTATCAGAGTTGGTATACTATATACTACCTGAGATTGGTACTGTTCATAGACATCCATGAAAGAATGAATGATAGAAGCATCGAAGCCCTGAAGCCCCCACTCCCCTCCCTTCACACAAGCCGCAGCAAAAGCATCGAACATCCCGTCACTCCCCACCCAAACCAGCAGAAGCACTAAACCCCCCCACCCCCAACACCTCCACCATGTAAGTAACAGCAGAAATCCCAAAGCCCAAAGAGTCCTTGATCCAGAGTCCATCAAAACTACAGTCCACAAACCAGCACTTTGGTATCTCAGACAGGCTCTCTCTCTCCCAGCAATCCGGTGATCCCAATGATCTAGAAATCTGAATCCCTGCCCCCTGCACCAGTTCTTCAGCCATGCATTTATTTGCCAAAATCTCCTAACTGGAATGTGGCACAGGTAGCAATCCAGAACTAACTACCCTGGCAGTCCTGTTTTTTCAGTTTACCACCCAGCTCCCTAAAATCTTTATTCAGGACCTCCTCACCTTTCCTACCAATGTTATTTGTGCCAATATGTACCAAAACTTCTGTCTGCTCATTCTCGCCTTTTAGAATGCTGTGGACTCTATCCAATTATGGATGTGTTTGAAAGCGTTGTGTTATCTGCCATTAACTATTGCAATCAATGTCTTTGTTAAGCAATATATTAAATTAAATTAAATCCTTCATTCCAGTAAAGATTCATACAGTAAACATCTGCTAACTATACCTGGCAATGCTAATGTTTTCTGCTGGGATCCTAATAGAATTTGTTCTGTAAAGAGGGATCCCACAGAGCAGTAAACAGTGCTACAAAAGAGATCAGTCAGCAGAACTCCAGACCAAAAATAAAGACAAAAGAAGTATCCAGAGGTAACATGGGTTGTGTTGTCATCACTTTCCAACATCCATCTCCACCTGACCCTGATTCTCTTTTAAATATTCAATAACTGAGAACAAAAAGGGACCATAACCTGCATCCTGGCCACACTTGCACAGAACTGTGAGTAAAGAAGCAGCTATATTGACGTGTCAAGGGACAGTCAAGTGTCCAATAAGGGACAGTGAAATGTCCAATGGCCTAGTGCCCAATTCTTACCACTTCTGCCATTCAAATTTTATTCAGGACCTCAATAGAAATTTTCCCCTTACTTAATCTTTTCCACCCACTATCTGCTTGTTTGGTCATAGGTTGGGCCTCAGGCTTCCAGAGCTTGTAGAGATGTTTCCTTTTCCTGGAGGCAGATTTGAGTTTGCATTCCAAGAGCAGTACACACTTGTGGCTAACTGGCTCTTAGAACTGCTCATTATTCTCCTTAAGCTAATCGCAGTGCTTTCAGATTTCAAGGCCTCAGGTATGATGGACCTCAGGAGAAATCCAGATGTTATGGACAACCTGTTGCTTTAAAAAGAGTAGTCAGGCTCTTTATGAGACATGATCTGCGAAGAGTTGCCTTTTCAGCGCTCTTGCCACCTGCAACTTTGATTTTCATGCTACAATATTTTTGATAGAGTCACAGCAACTCACCAGCAGGCACATACCAGTAACTCCAAGGATAGAGCGAATATACCAAAGATAAGATGACTCAGCTTTTCTTGAAAGAAAAACTTTGAAGATCTCTTCAACCATGATTTTGTCTTTGACAGTAGTGCGATTGACTGCATTTTTCAAAAAAAAACTATTACAAGCAACCTCTGCAATGTCCTAATAGCCACATGCCACTGAAAGACTCAAAGTCTCAGAATTAAGTGGTATCCCCTACTGATGTTCTAAAACGTGTTGGTAATGAACTTCAGGCACAAATCTGCACCCATATTTCCCATGACTGGGAAGAGAAGGATATACTAAGGGATACCAGGGGTCATCCAAGAAAAATTGCTGTATAGAAAAACATTATCAATGTCCTTCTCAGTTTCTTTCTCCCAGTGATACTCTCCAAATCATAACTTGGAGACACAGTGCAAATGATTTTCCTGAAGATCCTTGAACTTTCTACCAGCTTAAAACCAAGCCACATTTCGCAAGGAACTGCCTGATTAACATATCAGAAGCTTTCTCAGAGAAGTTGCCTATAAAAACTGTTGTAGTGGAACAACTGCTTTCATCATCTTCACGATTGGCCAGAGCCACAGAGTCCGTTCATTGCTTTCTAACCAGAGGCACAGAGGTGACACCAACATCTGTTTAACCTTCTGTTTGGCAATGGCTCATGGTGTACAGCATGGAGATGGTTCTGACATCATCCAGTACTTTTCTTAGTTCGCAGCTCATTGACTCTATTACAGGGAATGTGGCCTGCAAACTGTGAGTAGATCTCCAATTAAGTTGTAATTGTCTCAGCCGATCATGTTCACACAATGCTGGCTCTTCTGTTTTTATAACATACAAGCCCAATGTAGCTTGTTAATTGTTGTACTTCACTGTTATGAATGTCATTCCCACAGGAGTTATCTTTGCTCAAGTATAAGTTCTCAGTTAGGTAACTGCAGGTTTCAGTTCCAGTATCTTTGAAATACCATTCAAACTCATTTTATGGAATGACTGGAACAGCCAAACCAGTGTCCAATTCCATTTTAGTTAATTTGCCATTCCATTGTGGTGTAAGCCATATTGCTTGTCTATTGTTAGTTTACATATTGTAAATCTCAAGGGTACCCAGTCCCGTGACATTCTAATTATGATCAGATTTTTCATCTACAACATGCAGATTAGTGTTTGAAACTGCAACTTGAATTTTTATCTTTTTCCCTTCCCCGTGCAGTCCATTTATTTTGTCTGCCTGACAAGCTCTTTGTATGTGTCCAATTTGGCTGCATTTTCAGCAAGTTTCACCTTTATAGTTGCATTGGTCTGGTGAATGTGAGCCTCTGTTGCAAGGGTAACACAATTTGTTCAGCCAGGCTGGTTTCTGTTTACCCATTCCAATTTTGTTCACACTGATTTTCATTCCTGACTGCAACTCAATTAAATCTCTGTCTGCAGTTTACTTTGACCTCTTTTGAGATTAAGTTGTGCTTCAATTATGAGCACCTTTTGAATGTTTTCTAGTAAAATTTCACAAACAAAGCCATATCTCTGTGCATCATTAAGCCTATTACCGAATTGACAATGCTCAGACAGCTTCTTCTATTCAGCCACATATGCTGAAATGGGTTCCTTTTCCTTTTGATTCTGCTTTTGAAACCTAAAGCGTTCTGCAAGCAATAATTTTTCAGTTCTAAATGTTCCTGCATTACATTCATAATTGCAGAAAAGCTCATTTTGGCTGGTTTGGTAGGAGCAGTTAAGTGTCCAAACAAACTGGATGCCTTGAATCCAATGTACTCTGCAAAACTGGCACTTGTTTCTCATTGGCCATTTCATTTGCTTTAAAATATGACTCAATTCACTCAGTTATTTCTTGCATAATCAAATGTGTCAATCTTTCAGCCATTTCGGCTCTTTTTTAATGATTATTATCACCCAATACCACTGCTTGTGAACCCGTGGATTGATCCATTTTTGTCTTTCCTTTTGGGAAGAAAACATGCTGCCGCTGTTAGGGGAACATTTTTCTGTAGATAGAAAATGGTTGACAATCAGTAATGAGGGTAAACTCTCTCCCATACAAGCGCTCTTTAAAGTACTCTTTTACTCCCCAAACCAGTCTCAAGTCCTCTCTGTCAACTTGTGCATAGTATTTCTCTGCAGCGGTAAGGGAATGTGATGCAAAGGCTAAGGGGCATTAGCTTCCATCACTCATAACATGTGGTATGACTGTACCTATATTGTAAGGTGATGCGTCACAGGCAAGCTTCACTGGATGATGTAGATCATACATGTGAGTACACTAAAACCTCCATTTCCTTTACCTTTTGAAAGCAACATCACACTGCACATAGTTATTTCTTCCCAAGCTGCAGTAATGAGTTCAAGTGGTAGAGCACATTAGCGGGTTTGGCAGCAGCTTGTTTCAGTAATTGACAAATCCTAAATGCGACCACAACTGTAACCCATCCTTTGGCCTCAGGGCATCTACCACTGCTTGAATTTTCTCAGCACTCTTCTGTAATACTTCTGTAAATGCTTGGTTTAAGAATTTACACTTGCTGTGGTGTGCTGTAAGATTTCCTTGTCATCCTTACCAGTAACAATGATGTCATCCAGATAACACTGAGTGCCTGGGCAGCCTTGCAACACCTGGTCCATAGCTTTCTGCTAGAGTGCAGGTACAGATATTGTTCCAAAATAAACCTATTATAGTGATAAAGATCTTTGTGAATGTTTATGGTGAGAAACACTTTGGACTCTTCCTCCATCTCCATCTGTAGGCAGGCCTCAGCTAAGTCCACTTCGCTGAAGTGTTTTCCTCCAGAAAAGTTTGCAAAGGTATCCTGTATCCTGGGCAGAGGGTATTGATTTACTTTCAGTGCTAGGTTGATAGTGACCTTAAAATTACCACAAATCCTGACGGAACCATTCTTCTTTGCTACTAGGACCACTGGTGTTGCCCATGGGCTCCAGTCAACCTTGGAAAGAGTTCCTTATGCCCCAGTGGGATTTTGCTCACTGGCTACTTTATTACAGATGGTATAAGGAACCAGATGGGCTTTGCAAACTTTGCTTTGGCATTTTCATTTAACATTGATATGTTTGAGTTTTCAATGTCATCCTTGAACATTGCTGTTACGTTTTCTAAAGCCAAAACATTAAAGTAATTGCAAGAGAAAGATGGGAGCCCAAGATAATGGATTTTTAGCTTTGCTTTTACTTTAAGCAAGGCGCACACATAGATGGCATGATGACGTGTGCTATTCACGTGCTCTTACATATAACTTGTAATTAATTATTTAAGCAAACAAAGTATGCTCAATCAAACAATATATTTATAATATTACTCAGATATTACTGAAATATTAAATACACAACATGGCCTTGCCAGCAGAAGTTGCCCTGTTGGCCTCCACTTACTTCTTGGCTTTTTAGGTGTTAAGCTGATAAACTGTTTAGCTACTTATCTTTCCAAGAGGAACGTTCCATGAGATTTCTTTTTTAAACATGGACCCATCTGCTTTCTGTGGTTCTATTGTAGAATGTCTTCTACCTAAGCTCTGTAAACCTTACCTTGGCAATTCCTTTGCATTTTTTGGTTCCCGAGAAGTATCAAATCAAGCATGTCCAGAACATGCTGCCCGGTGGTAATTCCATTATACATTATAGTGTGCCTTTCACAACTGCGGAGGAGACTTTGAAGTATCAAGAAATTTATGTAAAGGAGTTGTGGACAAAGGAACAAGTTCTGGGCTTGTCCCGCCAGAAATCTCTATGAATAATTCTACCAAAGTACCTGGCTGAACGTGCAATGCCATTATCTGATTCACACCGCTGCCATGTACCTGGGTTAATTAACAAAGCAATGGAAAATGTAGACAATAAAAGGCTGCAGATGCTAGAATTAGAAGCAAAATAATTCCAAATGGCTGAGGATGTCAGTGGCTGGGCAGCACCTGTGGAGGCAGTGATAGTCAATATTCCAAGCTGAGGTTTTTTCCCTCCACAGATGCTGTTTGACCCATTGAGTTCTTCCTGCAGTTTGTTTTTACCCAAGAAGGGAGCAACCTGATGCCTGCATTTTTACCTCCAATACCATATTTCTTGGGCTAATGTCTGGTACAAAACATTATGTTACCTCTCACAGATATAAAATGTGGGAGGAAACCAGAGCATCCATAGGGTACTCATACAGATACTAGGAGGATACACAAACCCCTTACAAACAGCAGACAGAATTGAGCCACTGTCTTCCAATCACTGGCGCTGTACAGTGTTATGCTGTGCTACCGTGCCACCCCCTTAATGGGTTGTGATCACTAAAGTACTGTCAGTCTGAGACACCTCCACAGATGTTGCATGACCAGCTAATTTCCCCAAGCATTATGTGTGTGTTATCCATGACTAAGATTCTGTCCATCTGGGACAGGCCCTCATCTCATTCCTAACACCAGGGAAGAAATATAGGAGCCTTGATGATTCAGAAAAGTGGTGATTCTACCCCTCCACCATCAGATTTCTGACAATCCATGAACCTATGAAGACTACCTTGTTATTTCTATTTCTTTGCAACTACTTATTTATTTTGTAATTTATAGTAATTTTATGTCTTGCACTGTATTGCTGATGCAAACCAACAAATTTAATGTCTATTTAGATAGTCATAACCATCCTAATTCTGATTCTGATTCTGAAGACAGAATCAGAGTGGCACCTCATTTGTTTCTGAGCTCTGCCCCTATTGCCTCAATGGATGAGCTCTCCAGCACATCCTCTCTGAATACAGATGCGATATTCTCCCTGATTAGTAATGTAGCTCCTCCACCTCCTTTACCTCCCTCTCTATCTTATGTACAACATCCAAACCCAAAAATACTGAGTGGTCATTGCTGCAACCATATCTCTGTAATGTCCACAACATCTTAATTCCATGTAGCAATCCAGACTCGAGACAGCACACCCAACCTGTTCCCCTCCACCACCATCCTCCTCTGTCTGGCAGAACTGGTCCTCACTCTCAGTAATTCCTCTTTGCACTCTGCCCACTTCCTTCAAACCAAAGGTGTAGACATGGGCACTCACATGGGTTCCAGCTATGCCTACCTTTCTGCCAGGTATGTGGGAAAGCTTATGTTCCAAGCCAAATGAAATGTCCTCCCTCTTCAGAGAAAGGGGATTTTTTTCTCCACTATCAATGCTGCCCTTACCCACATCTCTTCCATTTCGCACACCTCTGCTGTCACCCCACTGTCCCGAAACTCAACCATGGATAGGGTTCCTCTTGTCCTCACCTACCACCCCACTAGCCTCCTCGTTCAGCACTAAATTCTCCGCAACTCCTGCCATCTCTATTGGGATCCCACCACCAAGCCCAGTTTTCCCTCCCCCCACTTTCCACTTTCCGCAGGGATTGCTCCCTACACGTCTCCCTTCTCCATTTGTCACTCTCCACTGATCTCCCTCCCGTACTTATCCTTGCAAGCAGACCACACCTGCCTCGACACCTGCTCCCTCACTACCATTCATGGCCCCAACAGTCCTTCCAGGTGAGGTGACGCTTCACTTGTGAGACTGTTGGGGTCATCTACACTCTACAGTGCTCCCGGTGTGGCCTCCGGTGTACTGGTGAGACCTGGCGTAGGTTGGGAGATCACTTTGCTGAGCACCTACCAGAAAGAGCGGTATCTCCTGGTGGCCACCCATTTCAATTCTACTTCCCACTGCCACTTCGATGTCAGTCCATAGCCTCCTCAACTGCTGTGATGAGGCCACACTCAGAGTGTAGGAGCAACACCTTATATTCCATATTGGTAGCCTCCAAACTGATGGCAAGAACATAGATTTCTCAAACTTAGTGTAATTGACCCCCTCCCCTTCACCATTCCCCATTCCCCATTCCCATTTCCCTCTTTCACTTTATCTCCTTACCTGCCAATCACCTCCCTCTGCTGCTCCTCCCCTTCCCTTTCTTCCATGGTCTTCTACCCTCTCCCATCAGATTCCCAACCCTTTGTCTCATTTACCAATCAACCTCCCAGCCCTTTATTTCACCCCCTCTTCATCTCTCGGTTTCACCTATCACCTACCACCTAGTACTTCTTCCTCCCCTCCCCTGCCACCCTTTTACTCTGACTTCGCATCTCTTTTTTTCCAGTCCTAATGAAGCATTTCAGCTTGAAATGTCAATATTTACTCTTTTCCATTGATGCTGCCTGACCTGCTGAGTTCCTCCAGCATTCTGTGTGTGTTGCTTGGATTTCCAGCATCTGCAGATTTTCTTATGTTTGCGATCCAGACTCGAAGTTTATCTGTTTTATCCATATTATTCCTTACATTAAAAGAAATACATATTGGTCTATTAATTCCACCATATTGCTAACCTGGCTCTCTCTGTCCTTTCCTTCAGACTAACTCTGCTTAACATCTAACTTCCCTTTAACGCCTCCACTTGTTGTCCTGTTTTCTAACCCTGTGAGAGTTTTATGGGGCTGGGAAACATTCGAAAGTGTAACATTCATTTCTGAGACCTTGCTACAGAAGGCTGCAGGAATTTATTTTTTCTCTATTGAGAGATACAACTTGGTAATAGGCCCTTTGAACTCAATGAGCCACATTGCTCAATTACACCAGTCAACCTACTAACCTCCAGGAGGAAACGGGAGGAAACTCACATAACGATGGAGAGAACAGATAACACCCTTACAGACCGTCATGGAATAGCACTACGCTAACCACAACTCTCCTGACCACTGGTGCAACACGTAGCACTTTTTGAGATAAGTTGTTCATGGACATGCAAGCTTATTTTCCACTTCATGTGTAATTGGCATGGTCTGTCAGACACATTTCCACCTGCTGATTCTGAGATTTGTGCTTATGTTAATCATGGATGGCCTTCTAATTCTCAAACAATTTCACACATGTTGAAGGGGCTGTAGAAAGCAGCAACATATATTTCACCAATCACCTCTGTAATTGACAAACTTAGCTTCAGAACTTGTACTGGTTGCTCTAGAGAAGTGGTCCCCAACTGTGTGCATGTGCTACTGGGCTGCGGGGAAACAATATGATTTGGTGATATGAAACAATATGAGTCAGCTGCACCTTTCCTCATTCCCTGTCACGCCCACTGTTGAACTTGAACACCACCCCCCGCCCTGTCGGCTGGTCCGCGGTGCAAAATGGTTTGGTGACCCCTGCACCCACCGAGTTCTGTTATCAAAAGAATTTCAAAGATCCATTTAAAATGAGCTTTGATATAACTGTATTAATTTAGCTTTTCTCTTCTTCTGACATTGTCTGATCCATTGGTTGTTAGTTATAGTCGTAACATGTTTTACAACTTTCATATGTCCCTGTAGAACTTTTATATATTATCTGTGGAATTCTCTGCCCAATGAAGCAGGGGAGGTTACCTCAGAAAATATTTAAGACAGGGTTGGATAGATTTTTGCATAGTAGGGGAATTAAGGCTTATGGGGAAAAGGTAGGTAGGTGGAGATGAGTCCATGGTCAGATCAGCTATGATCTCATTGAATAGCAAAGCAGGCTCAATGGGCCAGATGGGCTACTCCTGCTCCTATTTCTTATATTCTTATGTTCCTGTCTTTCCTCTCTCTTTAATCTCTCATTAACCTATCAACTTGATCACTTCATCAACAAACTATTACCATGGCAATCCTGGTTCAGCACATCTGTTATATTAACTTTGCCATATCCATCTCTCCTACACACTCTCTGTAGCTTCTAAATGAGCTTGTTTTCCCTCCTTCCCAGTTCAGTCGAGACTCTTCAACATTAAATGTTAACACTGTTTCCCTTTACACTGATAATTGTCTTAGTTACTGAGTGTTTCCAGGATTTTCTGATTTTATAACAGATTTGCTTCTCAGTTATTCACTTTTCCATTATCACTGGAACTCTGTCTTGTTTTTACTAATGGTTCTTAGAGGCACAAAGGTCTTGTTAAAAAAACAAAATTGGTGGGTTGAATGCGGCCATGTTCAGCTCACTAATTTTGGATCATGTTCAATACAATTAATCTCTGACCTGGTACAAATCCCACCAAGATGTTCAAATCCAAGGTGCAGATTCTGTAGATAAGAACTCTACCAAAAAAAAAAGGTTCGTCTCTGGGGGTGGAAGTTAGAAACAGGGAGGGGTCACTAACTTGACTGGGTGTTTTTTTATAGACCACCCAATAGTAACAGGGACATTGAGGCGCAGATAGGGAAACAGATTCTCGAAAGGAATAATAATAACAGGGTTGTTGTGGTGGGAGATTTTAATTTCCCAAATATTGATGGGCATCTCCCTAGAGTGAGGTGTTTAGATGGGGTAGAGCTTGTTAGGTGTGTTCAGGAAGGTTTCTTGACACAATATGTAGATAAGCCTACGAGAGGAGGGAATGCCCTTTATCTGGTATTGGGAAATGAACCTGGTCAAGTGTCAGGTCTCTCAGTGGGAGAGCATTTTGGAGATAGTGATCACAATTCTATCTCCTTTACCACAGCATTGGAGAGGGATAGGAACAGACAAGTTAGGGAAATATTTAATTGGAGTAAGGGGAAATATGAGGCTATCAGGCAGGAACCTGGAGCATAAATTGGAAACAGATGTTCTCAGGTAAAGTACGGAAGAAATGTGGCAAATGTTCAGGAGATATTTGCGTGGGGTTCTGAGTAGGTACGTTCCAATAAGACATGGAAAGGATGGTAGGGTACAAGATCCGTGGTGTACAAGGGCTGTTGTAAATCTAGTCAAGAAGAAAAGAAGAGCTTACGAAGGTTCAAAAAACTAGGTAACGATAGGAATCTAGAAGATTATAAAGCTAGCAGGAAGGAGCTTAAGAATGAAATTAGGAGAGCCAGAAGGGGCCATGAGAAGGCATTGGCAGACAGGATTGAGGAAAACCCCAAGGCATTCTACATGTACGTGAAGAGCAAGAGGATAAGATGTGAGAGAATAGGACCAATCAAGTGTGACAGTGGAAAAGTGTGTATGGAACCGGAGGAAATAGCAGAGGTACTTAATGAATACTTTGCTTCAGTATTCACGATGGAAGAGGATCTTGGAAATTGTAGAGATGACTTGCAGGGGACTGAAAATCTTGAGAATGTGGATATTAAGGAAAAGGATGTGCTGGAGCTTTTGGAAAATATCAAGTTGGATAAGTCACCGGGACCAGAAAGGATGTGCCCCAGGCTACTGTGGGAAGCGAGAGAGGAGATTGATGAGCCTCTGGCAATGATCTTTGCATCTTCAATGAGGACAGGAGAGGTTCCGGAGGATTGGAGGGTTGTGGATGGTGTTCCCTTATTCAAGAAAGGGAGTAGGGATAGCCCAGGAAATTATAGGCCAGTGAGTCTTACTTCAGTGGTTGGTAAGTTGATGGAGAAGATCCAGAGAGGCAGGATTTATGAACATTTGGAGAGGTATAATATGATTAGGAATAGTCAGCTTGGCTTTGTCAAGGGCAGGTCATGCCTTATGAGCCTGATTGAATTTTTTGAAGATGTAACTAAACACATTGATGAAGGAAGAGCAGTAGATGTAGTGTATATGGATTTTAGCAAGGCATTTGATAAGGTACCCCATGCAAGGCTTATTGAGAAAGTAAGGAGGCATGGGATCCAAGGGGACATTGCTTTGTGGATCCAGAACTGGCTTGCCCACAGAAGGCAAAGAGTGGTTGTAGACAGGTCATATTTTGCATGGAGGCCGGTGACCAGTGGTGTGCCTCAGGGATCTGTTCTGGGACCCCTACTCTTTGTGATTTTTATAAATGACCTGGATGAGTAAGTGGAGGGATGGGTTAGTAAATTTGCTGATGACACAAAGGTTGGGAGTGTTGTGGATAGTAGCAGGGCTATCAGAGGTTACAACGGGACATTGATAGGATACAAAACTGGGCTGAGAAGCGGCAGATGGAGTTCTTTTTTAATATTTTTATTAATTACTTGCATAAATGATACAAAATACATTATGATATTATAGAAAAAGAAACTAGATTGAAATGCCCCATATCTATATATAGTAAATTAACCATAATATTGAAAAGGTATATTTTACTCTAATCTAAAGCAAAATCAAAACCCCACATCAAAAAAAAAAGAAAAAAAAACAGCTGTTTGGCTAAAAGAAAAGGAAAAAAAATCTAGCTCATATAGTCGTAAATTCAAACATATAATAGCCATCATCATTGCTGAACAATTTGAAAATTGTGAAAGTAATTCCAGAAAGGTCCCCATAATGTGTAAAATTCTTGTCTAGGTATAGAAATAGAACACCTAATTTTCTCTATATTTAAACATGACATAACACCAATCAACCAATAGGCATGAGTAGGCGAAGTGGCATCTTTCCATTTAAACAACAAAACTCTTCTGGCTAAAAGAGAAATAAAAGGCAAGATATGCAAATCATTCGGCTTAAGAATAAAATCATTTCCTCCAACAATGCCAAACAAGGCAGTCAGAAGATTGGGTTTAAAGTTTACTTTAAAATGCTCCGAGAAAGTTTGAAATACTTCTTTCCAAAATTTATCAAGCCGCGGACAGGACCAAAACATATGAATTAGAGAGGCCTCTTTGACATTACACCCATTACAGTATGGAGAAAAATCTGAGTAAAAACAAACGAGCTTATCTTTAGTCATATAGGCTCTATAAACCCCTTTGAACTGTAAAATAGAGTGATGCGCACATAATGAAGAGGTGTGATCAAGTTTAAAAATTTCATTCCAAGTATCCTCATCAATTGAAATCTGTAGGTCTTGTTCCCAGAGGTTTTTAATTTTGTCTAACGGAATGTTTCTCATTGCCAACAACATACTATAAATATTAGAAATAGATCCATTATGAAAAGGTTTCAGAGTAAAAATTGTATCAATTAAATTCTTATCTGGACATTTAGGAAATGTATGAAGTTGAGAACGTAAGAAGTCTCTAATTTGTAATTATCTAAAAAAGTGAGCTTTACAAAGATTATATTTAATAGATAATTGATCAAATGAGGAAAGACTATCTCCAATAAACAGATCCTGAAAAGTTTTAATACCTAGTCTATTCCACTCTTTAAAAACTACATCAGTCAAAGAAGGTTTAAAAAATTAATTAGAAAAAATGGGACTAGAGAGTTAAAAACCAAATAACCCCAAGAATTTTCTAAATTGTAACCAAATCCTCAAAGAATGTTTAACTACGTAATTATCAGTTAAATTACTTAAGGATAGAGGAATTAAAGAACCAAGAAGAGAAATAATAGAAAATTTATTTACAGAATTAACTTCTGAATAAACCCAAACTGGACAGTCTTCATGATTAATATAGTATAACCAAAACGTAAGGTAGCTTATATTGACTGCCCAGTAGTAAAACCTAAAATTGGGTAGGGCTAATCCCCCTTTTTTTTTGGTTTTCTGAAGATGAACTTTGTTTAATTGGGGTTTTTATTCTTCCATAAGTAAGAAGATATAATTGAGTCTAAAGAGTCAAAAAAAGATTTAGGAATAAAAACAGGTAGGGCTTGAAATAAATATAAAAAATTAGGCAAAATATTCATTTTAATAGAATTGATACGTCCAATCAGCGATAAAGAAAGGGGAGACCAATTTGGTAGTACCTTCTTAACATATTCCAAAAGAGTGATAAAGTTTTCTTTAAAAAGAAATTTGTAATTCCTATTAATTGTTATACCCAAATAAGTAAACTGATTTCTTACAATTTTAAATGGAAGGTCAGAGTTGACCAATACCAAATTATTCAAGAGAAAAAAGTTCACTCTTATGAAGATTAAGTTTATATCCTGAGAACTGACTAAATTCAGAAAGTAAAGAGAGTACTGAGGGTAGAGAGGACTCCACATTAAAGATGTAGAGCAAAAGGTCGTCAGCATAAAGTGACAATATATGAGTGATACCCTTCCCTAAAATACCCGAGATGTCAACAGATTAACGAAATGCGATGGCTAAAGGCTCTAAAGCCAAATCAAAAAGCAAAGGACTCAAGGAGCATCCTTGTCCAGTTCCGTGTTGGAGATTAAATGGTTTAGCACTCTGAGAGTTAGGAAGAACCTGTGCAGTGGGAGATGAATAAAGTAATTTAATCCATTGAATAAAATTGGACCCAAAGTCAATTTTTTCTAATATTTTAAATAAATAATTCCATTCAACCCAGTCAAAGGCTTTCTCAGCATCTAAAGAAATCACGCATTCTGAATTTTCTTTAGAGGGAGAATAAATAACATTCAGTAAATGACGAATGTTATAATGCGAATAACAATTTTTAATAAATCCGGTTTGGTCATAGATAATAGAAGGCAGAATGTTTTCCATCCCATGAGCCAAAAGTTTAGATAAAATTTTAGCATCAACATTAGGTAAGGAAATAGGTCAGTAGGAACAGCAATCAGTTGGATCTTTGTTCTTTTTGAGAATAAGTGAAAAAGAGGTGTTATAAAAAGATTGTTGGCAACCTGCCTAATTTAAAAGAGTCAGAAAGGACAGAAAGTAAGTGAGGAATAAGCAAGGGAGCAAAAGCCTTATAGAACTCTAAAGAAAATCTGTCAGGACCGGGAGCATTCCCGAACTCAGAGAATGGACAACCCGGGCAATTTCCTCAGAAGAAAAAGGTTGATCTAACCATCTTCGATAAACTTCAGAAAGTGAGGGAATGTTTAAACGATCTAGAAAAGTATTCACAAAAAAATTGGCTTTAGGGGAATTGGAACTATACAGTTTAGAGTAAAACTCTCTAGAAGTATCAGTTATTTCTAATTGATTAGAAGTTATATCACCATTGACTTTGGAGATTTCCTTAATTTGAAGTTTAACTATTAAAGTTTTAAGCTGATTAGCCAAAAGTTTGCCCATTTTATCGCCATGAACATAAAATTGACCTTTATCTTTTAAAAGTTGAGTTTCAACAGGGTAAGTTAAGAACAGATCATATTGTAGCAGTGTGCTACACACAGCGCTAAAATAATCACACGGAGTCGGTGGGTTAGAGTTGCGATGAAAGAGGTTTATTCAAACTTCACGGCCTGCTTTAAAGCCTTCCCGTTCCTGCCCTCCCTGGGCGGGACTGCTGTGGGGAATGCATATTCCCAGACCCTTTCCGCACGCGGGATTTTCCCCCTGCTGGTGAAGATGGCCTGGCACCCTTTTTCGGGCCGGCCTCTGCCTGCACGCGCTGCTGTGAGCCGGTTCGTGTGTGCTAGAAAGTGGGTCGCCACATAACCCCCCCCCCCCCAGAACCGGCGATACCTCCCCCAATGTCCACAGTCTGGATCAGCCTCTGTTTGGGAGGTCTGCCCCTGCGCCGCGGTGCCTGAGCCTGGACCGGCTGCGCCAAGTCCACATGGGCGGGTTTGAGTCGGTCTACCGTGAAAACCTCCTCTCTCCCCCCAATATCCAGCACGAACGTGGACCCGTTGTTCCTGATCACCTTAAACAGCCCCTCGTAGGGCCGTTGTAGCGGTGCCCGGTGTCTGCCCCGTCGTACAAAAAGAAACTTACAGTTCTGCAGGTCTTTGGGTACGCAGGTCGGGCTCTGTCCGTGCTGTGAAGTGGGTATGGGGGCCAGGTTACCGAGCCTCTCCCGTAGTCTGTCCAGGACTGCTGTGGGTTCTTCCTCTTGCCCCCTTGGGGCTGGTATGAACTCTCCTGGGATGACCAGGGGTGCGCCGTACACCAACTTGGCTGACGAGGTGTGCAGATCTTCCTTAGGTGCCGTGCGTATTCCGAGCAGGACCCAGGGAAGTTCGTCCACCCAGTTAGGCCCCTCCAGGTGGGCCATGAGAGCCAACTTCAGGTTACAGTGGAAAAGTTCCACTAGTCCGTTCGACTGTGGGTGGTAGGCAGTTGTGTGGTGTAGCTGAGATCCTAAAAGACGGGCCATAGCTGACCACAGGCTGGAGGTGAACTGGGCACCCCTGTCGGAGGTAATGTGGGCCGATACCCCGAAGCGGGCTACCCAGGTTGCGATCAGTGCTCGGGCGCAGGATTCAGAGGTGGTGTCGGTGAGCGGGACTGCCTCTGGCCATCTGATGAACTGGTCTATCATAGTTAGGAGGTACTGTGCTCCTCACGACACTGGCAGGGGCCCCACGATATCCACATGGATGTGGTCGAACCTCCGGCGGGTGGGTTCGAACCGCTGCGGCGGAGCCTTGGTGTGCCGCTGCACCTTGGCTGTTTGGCACTGCATGCACGTTTTGGCCCATTCACTGACCTGTTTACGAAGTCCATGCCACACGAACCTGTTGGCAACCAGCTGGACAGTTGTCCTGATGGAGGGGTGCGCTAAGTTGTGAATGGATTCGAAAACCCGACGGCGCCAGGCTGCTGGGAAAACGGGGCGGGGTTGGCCGGTAGCTACGTCACATAGTAGGGTCCTCTCAGCTGGGCCTACGGGGAGGTCTTGGAGCTGCAAACTGGAGACTGCAGTCTTGTAACCAGGGATCTCATCATCTGCCTGCTGTGCCTCTGCCAGCGCTGCATAGTCCACACCCTGGGACAGGGCCTGTATGGTCGGTCTGGAAAGTGCGTCCACCACGACATTGTCCTTTCCTGAGACATGCCGGATGTTCGTCATGTACTCGGAGACGTAGGACAGATGTCGCTGCTGGCGGGACGACCAGGGGTCAGACACCTTAGTGAACGCAAAGGTAAGTGGTTTGTGGTCTGTGAACATGGTAAAGGGCCTACCTTCTGAGAAGTATCTGAAATGCCGGATTGCCAGGTATAGTGCCAATAGCTCCCAGTCGAAAGCACTGTATTTGAGTTCTGGTGGTCGTAGGTGTTTGCTGAAGAACGCCAGGGGTTGCCAGCGACCCTCGATGAGTTGTTCCAGCACTCCACCGACTGCTGTGTTGGATGCGTCCACCGTGCGGGCAGTAGGAACGTCCGTTCTGGGGTGCACTAGCATCGCGGCGTTTGCCAAGGCTTCTTTGGTTTTAACGAAAGTGGCTGTGGACTCTTCGTTCCAGGTAATGTCCTTGCCCTTACCCGACATCAGAGTGAACAGGGGGCACATGGTTCGGGCTGCTGAGGGGAGGAAATGGTGGTAGAAATTCACCATACCCGCGAATTCCTGCAGGCCTTTGATTGTGTTGGGAAGTGGCGGACCGCGTCTATCTTGGTGGGCAGCGGGGTTGCCCTGTCTTTAGTAATCCTGTGGCCCAGGAAGTCGATGGTGTCGAGTCCGAACTGGTATTTGGCCGGGTTGATTGTAAGGCCGAATTCGCTCAGGCGGGAGTAGAGCTGGTGAAGGTGGGACAGCTGCCCCTGACGACTACTGCTGGCTATGAGGATGTCGTCCAAATAGATGAATGCAAAGTCCAGGTCGCGTCCCACTGCGTCCATTAGCCGCTGGAACGCCTGTGCGGCATTCTTTAGACCGAACGGCATTCAGAGGAATTTGAAAAGTCCAAATGGGGTGATGAGTGCTGTTTAGTGGATGTCGTCCGGATGTACCGGGATTTGATGGTATCCCCGGACGAGGTCTACCTTGGAAAAAATCCTTGCGCTGTGTAGGTTTGCTGCAAAGTCTTGAATATGCGGCACAGGGTAGCAGTCTGGCGTTGTAGCCTCGTTCAGTCAGTGGTAGTCACCGCATGGTCTCTAGCCCCCCGTTGTCTTGGGCACCATGTGCAGGGGGGAGGCCCATGGGCTGTCGGACCGTCGTATGATCCCCAATTCCTCCATCTTCTTGAACTCCTCCTTCGCCAGTCGGAGCTTGTCCGGGGGAAGCCTTCGAGCACGGGCGTGGAGGGGTGGTCCCTGGGTCGGGATGTGGTGTTGTACTCTGTGTCTGGGCATGGCTACCGTGAACTGCGATGTCAGTACTGATGGGAAATCCGCCAGGACCCTGGTGAATTCATCGTTGGACAGTGTGATGGAGTCCAGGTGTGGGGCTGGCAACTTTGCTTCACCCAAGGAGAACGTTTGAAAAGTCTTGGTGTGGACTAATCACTTCCCTTGCAGGTCCACCAGCAGGCTGTAGGCTCGTAGAAAATCTGCCTCCAGGAGCGGTTGGGCCACGGCGGCCAGTGTGAAGTCCCACGTGAACCTGCTGGAGCTGAACTGTAGCCGCACCGTGCGGGTGCTGTAGGTTCGTATTGTGCTGCCATTTGCGGCCCTCAGGGTGGGTCCCGGTTCTCTGTTGCGGGTGTCGTAACTCGTTGGAGGTAAGGCGCTGATCTCCGCTCCGGTGTCGACCAAAATGCGGCGTCCGACTGCTTGTCCCAGACGTATAGGGGGCTGTCCTGATGGCCAGCCGCCGTAGCCATCAGCGGCGGCTGGCCCTGGCATTTCCCGGGAATTTGCAAGGTGGTCTGCAGCGGCGGGCCTCTGTGCCCCACCGCTGGTGGTAGAAACACCATTGTTCGTTGGGTTCCTCACTCTCGTCGCCGGGTTTTGTAGACTCTGCTGCCGGGCCTGGTCTGGTCTGCCGCTGGGCACGCGGCTTGGCGATCCGTGCGACAGATGCCCCTCTCTCTTTCCTGGCATTCCACAGCACATCTGCCTGGGCCGCCACCTCCCGGGGGTTGCTGAAATCTGCGTCGGACAGCAGCAGGCATACGTCCTCGGGCAGTTGCTCTAGGAACGCCTGCTCAAACATGAGGCAGGGTTTGTGTCCTTCAGCCAGGGCCAGCATCTCGTTCATTAATGCTGACGGCGGCCTGTCTCCCAAACCATCCAGGTGCATTAAGCGGCGTGCTCGTTCGTGCCATGAGAGTCCGAAAGTCCTTATGAGCAGGGCTTTGAATGCTGTGTATTTGCCGTCCTCCGGGGGCGACTGTATAAACTCCTCAACTTGTGCAGCAGTCTCTTGGTCGAGTGAGCTCAGCACGTAGTAGTAGTGAGTGGACTCCGAGGTTATCTGCCAAATGTGAAATTGAGCTTCTGCTTGTTCAAACCACAGATGGGGTCGCAGCGGCCAAAAGCTTGGCAGTTTTAACAAAACTGCGTGAACAGATGCGGCGTCGGTCATCTCTGGTCCAAATATCGTTTGGGCCGTCGGGGTCACCAATTGTAACGGTGTGCTACATACAGCGCTAGAATAACCACACGGAGTCGGTGAGTTAGAGTTGCAATGAAAGAGGTTTATTCAAACTTCACGGCCTGCTTTAAAGCCTTCCCATTCCCGCCTTGCCTGGGCGGAACTACTGTGGGGAATGCATATTCCCAGACCCTTTCCGCGCGCGGGATTTTCCCCCTGCTGGTGAAGATGGCCTGGCGCCCTTTTGCGGGCCGGCCTCTGCCTGCGGGCGCTGTTTCGTGAGCCGGTTCGTGTGTGCTAGAAAGTGGGTCGCCACAATATTTAGTTTTAACTTCCTCACGACTTTTATATAAGAAGGGATTCAGATCCGAAGCATATTTTTAATCTAAATGTTTCTGCTGATTGGCTAAATCAGTTCTCTCCTTATTAGATATTAATACTTGCTGTATAGGAAATAATTTGGCCTCTAATATAAGCCTTGAAAGCATCCCAAATAATAAAGCTAGAAGTGCCATCTAGCGTATTCTCTTCAAAGAAAGAAGTAATTTGACTCTCTAAAAATATTTAAAAAGCCTTATCTGATAGTAAAATTGGATTAAAATGCCAAAATCTGTTTGATCGAGAAACACCCGGAAGGTTTAAAGATAAAAAAAATGGGGGCATGATCTGAAACAGTAATTTTTTTATAATCACAGGATCGAACAGAGGGTATCAATTGACTATCGACAAAAAAAAATCAATCCTGGAATAGGTATGATGGACTTGAGAAAAAAAGAAATATTCTCTACTTGTTGGGTGTGTAAAAAAAAAAGCCAAACATCAATAATGTCACATTTCATTGGAAAAAATTGGATATAGGAATCAGATCTACTAATATTCAATCGTTTTGAAGATGAATTGCCTAAAACAGGGTCAAGATAGCAATTAAAATCACCTCCCAAGATTAAAGAGTACAAATTTAAGTCTGATAAAAAAGAAAAATAAAACATTGAAAAAGCCGGATCGTCTATATTCGGAGCATAGAGATTAGCAAAAACCATTAGTTTGTTATCTAATTTCCCTGAGGCTATAACGAACTGCTCATTGAAGGTCAGACATTACATCATGTTGAACAAATGCAACTGAATTGTCAATCAAAATCAAAGTACCTCTGGCCTTGGCTTGAAAGAAAGAATGAAAAGCTAGACCATTCCAACATTTGAACAAATGGCCACAGTCAGATCTGCGAACATGTGTCTCTTGTAAAAAAAAATAACTGAGGCATTCAATTTCTTAATATAGGTAAAAATCTTATTGCGTTTCACAGGGTGGTTTAAACATTCCACATTTAAACTGAGAAAATTAATATAGTATACCATTTAAATATGTTTAAAACAGAGGTTAAACATGTAAACCACTGGAATATACCAAAAATCCAAACCTTAAAATTCAAAATACTTAACCACGCAATAGATGAAGCAGGGATAATCAAACAGCTGATAAAAAGGAAAAAGAAAAAAAACAGCCCACTCCCATCCACCCCCCCCAAAGAAAACAATCACCCAGTAGATCCCACCCCAGATATCCTACTGGCAGAGCTCCAACAAAAGAAAAGATTAGTACAGAATGAATTCCAACCTAGACTAAATAACCTTCAAAAGAACCAAAAAAGGATCAAAACATAATGTTTGCAAAAAATAATTACAAAGAAAACTTACTGAAGTTAAGTCTAACAACAGGAATTCTGCAGATGCTGGAAATTCAAGCAACACACATCAAAGTTGCTGGTGAACGCAGCAGGCCAAGCAGCATCTGTAGGAAGAGGTGCAGACGACGTTTCAGGCCGAGACCCTTCGTCAGGACTAACTGAAGGAAGAGTGAGTAAGGGATTTGAAAGTTGGAGGGGAGGGGGAGATCCAAAATGATAGGAAAAGACAGGAGGGGGAGGGATAGAGCCAAGAGCTGGACAGGTGATAGGCAAAAGGGGATACGAGAGGATCATGGGACAGGAGGTCCGGGAAGAAAGACGGGGGGGGGGACCCAGAGGATGGGCAAGGGGTATATTCAGAGGGACAGAGGGAGAAAAAGGAGAGTGAGAGAAAGAATGTGTGCATAAAAATGAGTAACAGATGGGGTATGAGGGGGAGGTGGGGCCTTAGCGGAAGTTAGAGAAGTCGATGTTCATGCCATCAGGTTGGAGGCTACCCAGACGGAATATAAGGTGTTGTTCCTCCAACCTGAGTGTGGCTTCATCTTTACAGTAGAGGAGGCCATGGATAGACATGTCAGAATGGGAATGGGATGTGGAATTAAAATGTGTGGCCACTGGGAGATCCTGCTTTCTCTGGCGGACAGAGCGTAGATGTTCAGCAAAGCGGTCTCCCGGTCTGCGTCGGGTCTCGCCAATATATAAAAGGCCACATCGGGAGCACCGGACGCAGTATATCACCCCAGTCGACTCACAGGTGAAGTGTTGCCTCACCTGGAAGGATTGTTTGGGGCCCTGAATGGTGGTAAGGGAAGAAGTGTAAGGGCATGTGTAGCACTTGTTCCGCTTACACGGATAAGTGCCAGGAGGGAGATCAGTGGGGAGGGATGGGGGGGACGAATGGACAAGGGAGTTGTGTAGGGAGCGATCCCTGCTGAATGCAGAGAGAGGCGGGGAGGGAAAGATGTGCTTAGTGGTGGGATCCCGTTGGAGGTGGCGGAAGTTACGGAGAATAATATGTTGGACCCGGAGGCTGGTGGGGTGGTAGGTGACGACCAGATTAAGTCTATTAATTTTCTAAACAAAAAAACGAGAAGAAAGAAAGGATTATTTACGAAAATATATCAAAAAGAAAGAATTGTTCAAAGAAAGAAGTAATAAACAAATAAACTGCACAATTGATCAGTCAGACTGAGGGAACAAGTTTGTATGAAGCAGAAATAAACCTTAAAATTCTGGAGTTGATAAACTAAATATTATTCAAAAGAGCTAAAGAAGAGTTCAAAACATCATGTTGAAAAAAAAATTAACTCAGCAAAGAAAATACGATAAGAACCGAAAGTAATTATAAGAGTATATGAGAATAGAAGAGACAATTGTTCAAAAGAAAGAAGTACTAAACCATTAGATTGCAAACTTCCAACAACAAAGAATCGGTCAAGCTAAGGCAGTGTAGTTTATATGATACAGTATTAAACAATTAGACTTCTGGACTTGATTTGGCCTGAAGAAAATCATGCACTTCCTTAATCAAAAGAAACCACTTAGGAGATCCATTTTCCAAAATGATCCTGAGGTGAGCGGGGTAATTTACCAAAGGTTTATAGCCTTGTTATTTAACTCCGCCATGAAATTCTTATACTTAAAACGTTCATTTAATACCCAGGTGAATAACCTTCGACCAGCCTTATCTTACATCCTTCAAAGTTAATCATACATAACTGACGAGATTGCTGAATTGTAGGAACCTTTGTTTGGAAGTCATGAAAAGCATTGTCACAGGTTGAAGTTTTTGTTGAGAAGCGGTCTAAACACTGGGGCTCGGTGTGCCTGGTCTATTCTTGGTGGAGTATCCAAAACATCAGAAACAAATGAGCCAACAGCTTTGCAAAAAACTCTGAAGGTCGCTTGCCTTCGACCAACTCAGGAAGACCCAAAATTCGTATATTGCTCCTTCTTGATCTATGCTCCAAGGCGACAATCTTTTGTCTTAAAGATTCAATGATTTTCGATTGTTTATTTCCGAACTTTTCCAACTCATCCATCTTAGTATCCAGTCTCGTTAAAGCATCTTCATGTTCTTGAATCTGAGTAGTATGTTCCTGTAAAGTTTTTTGAATAGTCTGCAACAGAATCTCCATTTGTTTAAGCTCTGTGGTAACTTTTAAACATAGATCCGAAAGTTGTTCAGACGTTTCGTTCTGAGCTTTCTGAACTAACTCCGCAATAGCTTCCATAGTCACAGAAGGATCCTCTTCTTTTTTAGAAGTTTTAGCACAAGACATCATAATACTCAAAGAGTAAGTTTTCGAAGCAGATTGGATTCAGTAATTTAAAAATAATGGAGCCATTCAAGAAACACATCTACTCCATGCAATGCCAGTATGAGAAGTGGCAGATGGAGTTCAACTCAGATAAGTGTGAGCTGGTTCATTTTGGTAGAATATAGCACTTTTGGTAAGACTCTTGGCAGTGTGGAGGATCAGAGGGATCTTGGGGTCCGATCCACAGGACACTCAAAGCTGCTATGCACGCTGACTCTGTGGTTAAGAATGCATACAGTACATTGGCCTTCATCAATCATGGGATTGAGTTTAAGAACAGAGAGGTAATGTTGCAGCGATATAGGACCGTGTTCAGACCCCACTTGGAGTACTGTGCTCACTTCTGGTCATCTCACTACAGGAAGGACATAGGAAAGGTGCAGAGGAGATTTACAAGGATGTTGCCTGGATTGGGGCGCATGCCTTATGAGAATAGGTTGAGTGAACTCGGCCTTTTCTTCTTGGAACGACAGAGGATGAGAGGTGACCTGAGAGAAGTGTACAAGATAATGAGATGCATTGATCATGTGGCTTTTCTCCAGGGCTGAAATGGCTAGAACGAGAGGGCACAGTTTCAAGGTGCTTGGAAGTAGGTACAGAGGAGATGTCAGGGATAAGATTTTTACACAGAGAGTGGTGAGTGTGTGGAATGGGCTGCCGGCGGCAGTGGTGGAGGCGGAAATGATAGGGTCTTTTAAGAGACCCCTGGATGGCTACATGGAGCTTAGAAAAATAGAGGACTATGGGTAAAGCCTAAGTAGTTCTAAGGTAGTGATATGTTCAGCACAGCTTTGTGGGCCAAAAGGCCGGTATTGTGCTGTATGTTTTCTATGTTTCTGTGTTTCATGTGAACAATAGCAAAGAGAAATTGCAAAAAGAAATAAAGAACTATAAATAGAGAGAGAAAAATAATTCCACCTCACAAGGAAGATTTATTACATACTTCTGGTTTACAGATCAATGCCTCATTTAATACTCAGAGAGTGGTTGGTGCGTGGAACGCACTGTCTGAATCAGTGGTGGAGGCAGATACACTAGTGAAATTTAAGCAAGTACTAGACAGGTATATGGAGGAATTTAAGGTGGGGGGTTTATATGGGAGTCAGGGTTTGAGGGTTAGCACAACATTGTGGGCTGCAGGTCCTGTACTGTGCTGTACTATTCTATGTTCTATGTTCTATTTCCTTGTTTTAATTATATTCCAATTTCTTTCATTTCCTTGAACACAATCTGCTTATGTATTAGTTTACTTATGCTCACTGAGGTATCATTTCCCCTTCTTTAAATGGCCAAGTTATAGATTGATTTCCAAGAAGTTTCAAATGGCTGCTTCTGATATAACCAATGATGCTGTAATGAAGCTACACACTATCAGAATACAGTGCTCATTGTCTGATAATTATGTAATAAAAATGAATAGTTTTATTTATTTTAGAGATACAGCACAGTAGAAGGCCTTTCTGGACTAATGAGCTCACACTATCAATTACACTTATGTGGCAATTACCCTACCAAACCATACGTCTTTGGAATGTGGGAGGAAACCAGAGCAACAGGAGAAACCTATGTGGTCAAAGGGGGGACATACAAATTCTTTACAGATAGCAGCAGGAACTGAACCTGGGTTGTTTGTGCTGTAATAGCGCTACATTAACCACTACGCTATCTTGTCACTGCAATTGTAAAAAAGAAAATCTTAAATGTGAAGATAATTAAGCAAATTGGAAAATTTGGAACATGATGACTGGGAGAGGAGCCAATGATAAAGGATGCCTTGGGGACTGAGTCCGTTCTCCAAACGGGAACTTAAGATCAGAGTGAAGAAGGTAGAGAGGATGAGAAATATCCTTTAGCTGTAGGTGGGAGAGGATGGTCAAGGGAAAGGACAGAGATCACAGAGGCAGTTTATATGGTGAGGAGTTGATCAAGAAGATAGTAATCCTGTCTTAGGATATAGGTCCAATATCACAAGCATTGCAATGACCTGATATGAGTCATGAAGTTCAAATCCTATTCCACAATCACATCTCAGTAATACTACTAATACTAATTTTAAAATATTGGCACACTGTTCAATGTCTAATGTACATTGTCATACAGTGCCCAAACAGTTGCATCACACATAGGTAAATCATGCCTGTGAGATCTTCCCCTTTGAATATAGAACATAGAACAGTATAGCCAGTAGAGCCAGTTCGAACAGTGTCTGTGCCAACCATGATGTCAAGTTAAAATTAATCCCTTTTATATGCACATTATCTGTATCCCTCCCCTCCCTGTTTGTTCAAATGCCTATCCGAATACCTCTTAAGTGTTGCTATCATATCTGTTTTTACACACTCCCATTCGGTACGTTCCAGATGCCTCCCATGCTTTGTGTCAAAAAGTTGCCTTGAAAATCTCTTTGATACCTTCTACCTCCCACCTTAAATTTGTGCTCTGCTCTATGCAATGTATATGCTATTATATACAGTTTAATATATATAATTTTACATACTTTGATTAGGTCAATCTTTATCCTCCAACACTTTAGAGCAAACAACCTAAGTTTGCTCAAGAAGTATTTCAGCTAGTACATACCTTGATAATAAATTTACTCTGAACTTTGAAGTGTTGACTCAGGAAGGGGCATCTGTCACTAAGGATCTTTGCCATCCATGATATGCCTTCATTACTGTCAGCAGCAAACAGGAACAACAGCTCGAAGACCACACTCAATGATTTAAAAGTAGCTTTGTCTCCATCATCAGATTTTTGAATAGCCAGTAAACTCATAAATGCTACCCTATTATTCCTTTCCTTGAGCTATTTATTTATTTCATACTGTACGGTAATTCTGTGTCTTTGCACCGTACTGCTGCTGCAAAGCCACAAATTTCCTGTAATAGTCAATATGATTCTGATTCATAACTCTGTCATTCACTTTTGTGACAACAAGCTGTAGTTCTAACTTGCTGAGCCAACTTTGTTTTCATACAAAATCCTTGTCCCTTTAAGTTCAATTTTATTTGCTTTCTTATAATGTTTCTTCTACAAACTCAGGAAACATTGCATTTTAAAGCACATATGCAACATATTTCTCACATGAATCAACATTTAAACAGCATATGTTTCCTTTCACAGTGTAAACAGCCTTTGCTTTCCTTTGTAAGATGACACTTAGTTCGTTTTCAACCCTGCTCAGGAGGCCAAAATGAGGTTTTAAATCACAATGTTAGTTCAGAACAAGAAAAGAGGTGAAGCAGTGCTAAGAATGACCACCAAAAGGAGTATTGAGGCAAATTAACTTGATCGTTCTCATTCAGGAGTCTAAATGCCACTTTACTGTCTTTGCTTTGGTTAATAAATTCTCCTAATTATGATCAGCTGAACAGGGATCGATCAGTCTGGCCAAATAGTTTGAAGGCTACATAAAGTCATAATGTTCATTTGCTAACCATGATCAACTGATTGCTCTGCATGAAGAAATGAATCTGATAAACATATCAATATTAAAGAAGGTGGAGTTATCAGCTATTTTAGAATGCCTAAGGGCGGATAAATCCCTGGGGTTAGATGAAATTTATCCATCAATGTTATTGGAAGCAAGAGAAGAGAATACCGGGACCCAGACTTAGATTTTTACTTCCTTGTTTACACAGGTGAAATATCAGTGAATGGAGGCTAGCTCATTTTTTTCCCTGCGTTTAAGAAAGGCAGCTGGTATAGCCTGGTAACTACAGGCTGGTGACTGCTACATCTGTGGGATGTCACGGACCCCATGACGGGGATAAAGAAGCCAGCAGAAATAGAAACCACTTTGGAGTCCAGTATTGCAATAAACTACTAATATTTATTAGTAACTACGCAATACAGTAATATGAATGAAGATAAATCACACAGGTTAGCAATGATTATATATATAAATATGTAAATCAGTAAGTGTGGAAATATATGTATGAAAACCAAGCTTCTTTAAGTCTAGGGGTAAAAAGATACAGTCTTACGATGTTGAGTAAAGTTCAGTTCAGTTCAGTTCGTGGTATTTAGTTGAGTAGTGATAGAGAGAGAGAAAGAGAGAGAGAGAAAGAGTGAGGTGAGTCTTCAGGTGAGCTGTTGCCGTTGATCTTCTCGTCGTCCTCCGAAACCCTTCACAAGTCACCGACTGTGACGTTAACCGGGGGATCGGTTTTCCTGTGGTGGAGCTATCACCCCAGCGAGAGTGGACACATAGACAACTCTCCACCAGTCAACCCCTTCTCCTTCACTGGAATAGCAATTTGGATCGATCCGCCTGATCGATCCTCCAAAACCCACTTTCTCTGAGGGCACAATAATGTTCATTCAGTGTCCAGATAATGTGTTTGAGGTCTGTATCATCTGACCTCCTATTTATTTCTCTGTGCTGAACATCACCTGTCAAAGAGTCCCTCCTTCCTTTGTCTGCAAAGAAATGCAAGCGGGCGACAAGTCCTTGAAAGTAGCATCAACAATCTGCCTTCGGTCACCATAGCAACTTTCGAGCTGCTCAGTGCTGTCTCCAACTCCAAACTCAGTAGAAATCCAAAGTTACTTCCAACGCCCTAAAGTGACAATCCAACCATTAATCTTCGTCTCTCTCTCTCTCTCTCTCTCTCTCTCTTTTCAAAAGCAACACATTGGTGGTAAGTAACTCTCTCTGTCTCTCTTCAAGCAGTTAATAGGGGCACTCCAGGATCCCCTCACGGGGAGGAAAAATATTGGGAAAAATTCCAAGGTAAGGGAACGTTCAGAAAGACAGGCACTCATTAGGGGTAGTCAACGTATCTTTGTTTGAGGGAAATCCTGTCTCACTAACCTGAGTTTTTAACATGAGAATAGCAAAGGAGGCTGAAAGCAGAGGTAGTGCATGTTGTCTATATGGACTTTATTCAGAGTGGCATGGTAGTGTAGTGGTTAGCACAATTACTTTACTGTCTATGGTTAGGATTAGTGTGCTGCAGGCATGCCATGGAGGCACGACAAATGTGGTAACACTTGTGGGCTGCCCAGAACAAACCTCACTGATTTGATTTACTGCAAATTACGCATTTCACTCTATATTTCAATATACTGTACATGTGACAAAGAAAGGTATTCCTTATCTTTTAGTAAGGGATTTGATAAGGTTCCATGTGGTAGGCATATTCAAAAGGTTAAGGCATCTGTGATCTAATGTGTGCTGACTAATTGGTTCCAAGATAGATTTAATGATAGGAAGCAGAGTGTGGTTGTGAGAAGATGCTTCTCTAACTGAAGGCCTGTGAGCAGCTGTGGGACTGAAGGGATTGGTAGGTACTGGGGCCTTTGCTGTTTGGAATATACATTAAGACACCGTAAAGACCTGGATGTGTATGTAACAAGAATGATTGTTGTTGGCAAGACAGGTGTTAAAGACAGGACATAGGTCTGTTCAAAACATTTAAAACTTATAAAGAAATTAAAAATCAAGATGTCCAGGATCTCCAAAAGGTTAAAAATACCAACCTATTTCTGAAAGTGAGTTGATTTTTCACCCCTTCTCCTAAATTCTAGGAGTGGGCTGGTTACCTAACTTTTGTCCTGATTCTTGAGAATTAAGTAGTCTCTCATTTTTTTGTCGCCACAGGGTAACACACAGCAGTTAGCCCAGGCACTGCACAAAATGTATATCGATATTGGGCATTGTCTGTGTTCTGTTTGCATGTGCCCCCTGTGGCATGGGTTTCTGCTGTGTGCTCCAATTTCCTCCTGCAGTACGTACCAATGATCAGCTGGTTAATAGGTTAATTGGCTACACAAAAATTCTCTCTCATGTACGTATGTAACAGGAGAATAAGGGGAGTGTTTGATGGGAATGTGATAGATAGAACTGGGATTAGATGGATACCTGATGATCAGCCCTCACACAGTGGGCAAAATAATCTGTTCCCATACTGTATGATCATACGCCTATCAGCAAATCCATTAGTCTCCCATCTTTCTCCCAGTTCATGGACATTAGTGGGCTTTGTTGTATTTAATATTTGAGTAATATTTTGTTTGATTAAGCATTCTTGTTCATTTAAATAATTCATTATCAGTGATACAGATGTGTACAAGTACGAGAATGGAACGGTAATCACACCACCACGTCGTAAGTAGAAACAAAACTATGGCCAGGTCTCCTGGGCTCCCGTCTTTTGCTTGCAATTAGTTTTATGTTTTGGAGTTACAAGTCATAACAGTGGCACTGAGGAAGTTTTAAACGGACTCGAGATGACTACCTACCTGTTGAATTGCAGTGAGATGCTGAAGTAAAAAAAATCACAGCGGGAAACAGTCAAGTAATAAAAACAATGTAAGATGTGCTTCTTCAGGAAGGGACAGACATATTCAAGTTAAAAATAGGGGAAGAAAACAGACAAATTCATAGGTTCATGAACAGTGAGTACAGGGTGATAATAATTATAAATTTAAAAAGAAGCTGAAATTGCTGGCAACACTGGAAAGATAGACACGATCGCTTGCACAATGGGTAACTGGCTCATGTATACTGAGCAAATTCCATATTCGAAGCAAAAGAAATAGACAATGAGAAATGAGTGCCGGTTTTGCTGAATGCATTGGGTTTAAAGGCATACAGTTTGCTTAGAAGTTCCAACCAGACCAGCCGAAATGAGATTTGGCGATATTGTGAAAGTAATGCAGGAACATTTAGAACCTAAACCGTTGTTGGTTGAAGAATACTTTAGGTTTCATAAGCCGAATCAAAAGGAAGGGGAGTCAATTTCAGCATACATGGCTGAATTAAAAAACTTTTCTGAGCATTGTTAGTTCAGTCATGGGATTAATGATACACCGAGATGTCATTTAGTTTGTGAAATCTTGCAAGTAAGCTTTCAAAAATGGCTCCTAACTGAGGGATAATTCACATTTAAAAGAACAGTTGAAATTGCTGTATCAATGGAAGCAGCAGACAGAGACATAATTGGGCTGTAGTCAGTAATGAAAGTGAACGTGAACAAAATTGCACCATCTAAACAGAAACCTGTCTGGATGAACAAATCGTGTTACTGTTGTGGTAGAGACTGATGTGCATCAAACCAATGTTGGTTTAAAGGTGAAACATGCAAAAAATGCAACAAAGTAGGACACATACAAAGAGCATGGTGGGCAGACAAAATAAATGGACTACACAGGAGGAGAAAAAGTTAAAAATCACGCAGGGATCTGCAGGGATCACTCCCTATGCAACTCCCTTTCCATATGTTCCCCCGCCATCTCTTCCCACCGATCTCCCTCCCGGAACTTATCATTGTAAGTGGAACAAGTGCTACACATACCCTTACACTTCCTCTTTTACCACCATTCAGGGCACCAGACAGTCCTTCCAGGTGAGGCGACACTTCACCTGTGAGTTGACTGGGGTGATATACTGTGCCCGGTGCTCCCAATATGGCCTTCTATATATTGGCGAGACCCGACGCTGACTGGGAGATCGTTTTGCTGAACACCTACGATCTGTCTGCCAGAGAAAGCAGATCTCCTAGTGGCCACACATTTTAATTCCACGTCCCATTCCCATACTGATATGTCTATCCATGGCCTCCTCTACTGTCAAGATGAAGCCACACTTAGGTTAGAGGAACAACACCTTATATTCTGTCTGGGCAGCCTCCAACCTGATGGCATGAATATTGACTTCTCTGACTTCTGTTAATGCCCCACCTCCCCTTTGTACCCCATCTGTTATTCATTTATATTATTATATATATGAATTATTATTTTTTTTCTCTCTCTCTTTTTCTCCCTCTGTCCCTCTCACTGTACTCCTTGTCCATTCTCTGGGATTCCCCCCTCCCTCTTTCTTTCTCCCTAGGCCTCCCATCCCATGATCCTCTCATATCCCTTTTACCAATCAACTTTCCAGCTCTTGGTTCCATCCCTCCCCCTCCTGTCTTCTCCTATCATTTTGGATCTCCCCCTCCCCCTCGCACTTTCAAATCTCTTACTATCTCTTCTTTCAGTTAGTCCTGACGAAGAGTCTCGGCCCGAAACGTCGACTGTATGTCTTCCTAGAGATGCTGCCTGGCCTGCTGCGTTCACCAGCAACTTTTAAGTGTGTTGCTAAAAAATCACATTGTGGTTTCAAAAACAGCTCGAATCTGCATGCTGTTGATGAAAAATTTGATCATGATGAGAGTGATATAGAACTGCATAGCCTTGAAATTTGCAATGTGAAAACTAGCACCAAACAATAAATATGGCTTATGTCATAAGTGAATAGCAAGTTAATTAAAATGCAATTGAACGCTGGCTCACTGTTTCATTCATTCCACAAAATGAGTTTGAATGGCATTTCAAAGATACTATACAAAAGCCTGCAGATATCCAACTAAGAACTTATACTGGAGAAAAGGTAACTCCTGTGTTAAAGACATCTGCAACAGTGAGATACCACAACTAACAAGCCACATTGGGATTGTATGTGGTAAAAACCGGACGGCCAACATTGCAGGGACGTGAGTGGCTGAGACAACTACAACTTGATTGGAGATCCATCCACCATTTGCATCCCACATCCCCTGCAATACAGTCAACTGAATGCAAATTAAGATAGGCACTGGATGGCAGCACTGTTCACGGGTGGCATTGGAAAATTCAAATGATAACTTAGTGATAAATAAAAATGCCACAACCAAGTTCCTTATGCCATACATGATAAAATAGTCGGTGTGATAGATCACAGGAGGCTGAAGGAATTATTTCCAAGGTTCAGTGGAGCCCATAGGCAATGTCAGTCATCCCAGTAGCCAAGAAAGATGAGCCTTTTAGGATCTGTGGTTATTTTAAGATTAACATGAACCTATTACTGAAGGAAGATCAATACCCACTGCCCAAGATATTGGATATCTTTTCAAGCTTTTCTGGAGGAAAACACTTCAGCAAAGTGAACTTAGCTGAGGCCTACTTATAGATGGAGGTGGAAGAAGATTCCGAAGTGTTTCTCACTATAAGCACTCACAAAGGGATTTATTGCTATAATAGGCTTATTTTTGGAGTAGCACGATGCAACAAGTGTGAAATCTCAAACCAAGCATCATTCCACAAGTATTACACAAGTGTGCTGAGAAAATTCAAACAGTGGTGGATGCCCCAAGCCAAAGGACATGTCACAGTTGTGGTCCTCTTTAGGAATTGACAATTACTATAACAGGTTCCTGCCAAGGCTGGCCACTGTGCTCTTGAAACTCATTTCTACAGATCAGGAAGAAATGGTAATGAACAAATCACTTTCTTTTTGACCACACCTGGATGACTGGCATGTACAGTACATCCTCCAGCAATTTAGCTGTCAGCTTCGATGGTACAACAACTCTCGATCCTTACATACAGTAACAGGAAGAAGGGGGCATGGGTCAGATTCAGGAAGCAGAGACTTTTTTAAAAATTTATTGAGATACAGCGTGGAATTGTCTCTTTTGCCACTTCAAGCCACACCACCCAGCAATCCCCAGATTTAATCTTAGACTAATCATGGGACAATTTACAATGACCGATTAACCTACCAACCGATACGTCTTTGAACTGTGGGATGAAACCCACACCATCACGGGGAGAATGTACAAACTCCTTACAGGCAGCAGTGGGAATTGAGCCTAGGTTGCTGCTACTATAAAGCACTGTGCTAACCACTATGCTACCTTGCAGCCCCATGGTATTTTCCTTAAGATACTTACTTTTGTAAGCATATTAAAGAAAAAAAAAGAGTAACTGTAGAGAAAGTAAGGCGCTTCAAAGACCAAATGCTTTTGTGTAGTGGCAGAAGTTGGGCAGGTCTTCAATGAATATTTCTCTGCTGTTTGTACTGTGGAAAAAGACATGAAGACTTTGGAACTAGAAAAAGTAAATGAGGAGACCTTGAGGAGAATCTGCATACAGTAGAAGGGGTGCTAGGTGTCTTAAAAGCTATGAAGGTAGACCAATCTCCAGGGCCTTACCAAGGACATCCAAAAACATTGTGAGAGGCTACAGAAGACATTGTATGAACCCTGGCAATATTTGCATCATTGTTAGCCAGTAGTTGCGTCTTTTTTTTAAAGGAAAGCAGTGAAGAAAACACTGTGAAATATAGGTCAGTGAGTTTAGATCTGTGGTAGTTAAGTTGCTGGAGAGGATCCAGAGGGCTTGGATAGATGTATATCTGGAAAGACAGGAGTTAATTAAGAGTAGTCAGCATAATTTTGTGCAGGGAAGATCACATCTTACAAATATAATTGAGTTTTTTCTGAGGTGACCAGGGAAGTTAATGAGGGAAGAACAGTAGATGTGTTTTCTATGGACCTCTGTAAGGCCTCTGATAAGGTTCCATATGGTAGGCTGTTCTAGAAAGTAAGATCACATGGAATTCAGGGGAGTAAGCTCATTGTCCACACAACTTGCTTGATGGTAAAAAGCAGAGGGTGATGGTAGAAGATTGTTTCTTGGATTAGAGGCTTGTGACTAGTGATGTACTACAGGAGTCAGTGCTGGGGCCATTGTTGTCATCTATATCAAAGATTTAGATAAAAGAAGTACAAGACATGGTTAGTAATTTGAAGATGATACTAAAGTAGATGGTATAGTAGACAATTAAGAAGGTTGTTAAGAATTACAGGAGAGTCTTGATCTAATGAGTAAGTGGGCTGAGGAATGGCAAATTGAGTTTAATGTGTTGCACTTTGAAAATTCAGATGCAGTTAGGACTTACGCTGTTAATGGCAGGGCCCTGCGAACTGCTTTAGCAGGAGACCATAAAACAGAGCAGCAGAATTTGGTCAGCCGTGCCATGGGTTCTGCTCTGCCATTCTATCACGACTGATTTATTATCCCTCTCAATCTCATTCTCCTGGCTTCTCCCCATAGCCTTTGATGTGCCGACCTATAAGCCTCCATTTTAAATATATTCAATGACTTGGCCTCCACAGATGGCGGGTGGAAATGATTTCCTCAGATTCACTACCTTCTAGCATAAGAAATCCCTCCTCATCTCTGTTCTAAATGGACGCTCTGTAATTTTCTTTACTCCACTGTAACACTGATACATCTGACAGTAGCTTCTCCTTCTCAAGTTGTAGGGTGAATTCGATCACATTGTGATCATTGGCCAACCTAGGGGTTCTTTTACCTGGAGAGGATTCAGAATAAAAATACATGTTTAATTGAAAGTGGAATTTTGGCTTTCTGGCCTTTATAAATCAGGGCACTGAGTATAAAATTTTGTGGTCATAGTGTGGTTGCTGGTGAGACTGTATTTGTGTTCAGCTTTGGTCCCACTGCTAAAGGAAAGATATTATTAAGCTGGAAAGAGTGCAGGAAAGATTTACAAGGATGTTGCCAGGACTTAAGGGATTGAATCATGGAGAAAGATTGGATGGACAAGGACTCTATTCCTCAGAGCATAGGAGACCTTATGGAGATTTTAAGTAGATGATGGGTGTAAAATGAATGTAAGGAAGGACAATCCAATGAATAGGTACAAATGCAGACAGAGTGAAAGAACTAAATGATACCAGAGGTAAAATTCAAAAGGGAGAAGAATGCAGAACTCAAGGTGCTGTACTTAAATGTGTGTAGCATTCAGAATAAGGTGGACGAACTCATGGAGCTTTAGCGATTGGTCATTATGACATTGTGGGCATCAGTGTGTCGTGGCTAAAAGAAGGCCATAGTTAGGAGCTTAACATCAAAGAATATACTTTGTATCAAAAGGACAGGCAGGAAGGCATAGGTAGTGGTGTGGCTGTCTTGGTAAGAAATGGAATTACATATTTAGAAAGAGATGATATAGGGTCAGAGAATATTGAATCTTTGGGTGGAGTTAAGAAATTGCAAGGGTTAAAAAAAAATTATGGGAATCACATATAGGCCTTCAAATAGCAGCCAACATGTGGGGTTGAGATTGCACAGGGAGCTGGAAAAGGCACTTAATTAGGGTAATGACGTAATTGTAATGGGAGACTTCAATATGCAAGGGGATTGGGAAAATTAGGTTGGTGTTGGATCGCAAGAGAGGGAATTTGTTGAATGCTGATGAGATGGCTTTTTAGAACAGCTTGTGCTTGAGCCTACTTGGGAAAAGGCAATCTTAGATTGGGTGTGGTGTAATAACCCAGATCTTATTAGGGAACTTAATGTAAAGGAATTCTTAGGAGGCAGTATTCATAATATGATTGAATCCATACTGCAATTTGAGAGGGAGAAGTATAACTCACATATCAATATCGCAATTGAATAAAGGGAATTACAGAAGCATGAGAGAGGAGTTTGCTCAGGTGGATTGGAGGAGGATACTGGTGGAGATGAGAGCAGAGCAGAGATGGCCGAAGTTTCTGGGAATAGTTCACAAAGTGCAAGATAGATATATGCTACAAAGGAAGAAGTTCTCAAATGGCAGGGGTAGGCAACCATGGCTAACAAAGGAAGTTAAGGACTGCATAAAAGCCAAGGAAAGGGCATATAAGGTTGCAAAAGTGAAAGGGAAGTTGGATGATTGGGAAGCTTTTAAAATACAACAGAAGGCAACTTAAACAGCTATAAGAAGAGAAAAGATAAAATATGAAGGCAGACTAGCTAATAATGTAAAGCAGGATACCAAAAGTCTTTTCAGTTATACAAAGAGTAAAAAGGGAGGTGAGAGTTGATATTGGACCACTGGAAAATGATGCTAGTGAGGTAGTAATGGGGGCAAAGAAATGGCAGATGAACTTAATGGGTACTTTGCATCTGTCTTCACTGTGGAAGACATTAGCAATGTGCCAGTGGTCTGTGAGTGTTAGGGAGCAAGAGTGAATGCCATTGCTATTACAAAGAAAAAAATGCGAGGCAAACTCAAAGGTCTTAAGGTGGATAGGTCACCTGGGCCAGGTGGACTACATCCCAGATCCCTGAGAGAGGTTGCTGAAGAGATAACGGATGCACTGGTCATGATCTTTCAAGAATCACTTGATTCTGCCATTGTCCCAGAGGACTGGAAGATGGCAAATGTCACTCCACTCTTTAAGCAGGAAGGAAGGCAAAAGAAAGGAAATTATAGGACAGTTAGCCTAACCTCAGTGGTTGGGAAAGTGTTGGAATCTATTATTAAGGATGAGGTTTCGAGGTACTTGGAGACTAATGATAAAATAAGTCAAAATCAGCATGGTTTCGGTAAAGGGCAATCTTGCCTGACAAGTCTGTTAGAGTTCTTTGAGGATGTAACAAGCAGGGTGGACAAAGGAGAGACAGTAGATGTCATTTACTTGGATTTTCAGAAGGCGTTTGATAAGATGCCACACATGAGGGTGTTTAACAAATAAACAAATAGATGGTGTTGCAGGAGAGATACCGGCATGGATAGCAGAAAGGCTAACAGGTAAGAGGCAGTGAGTGGGAATAAGAGGGGCCTTTTCTGGTTGGCTGCTGGTGACTAGTGGTGTTCCTCAGTGGTCAGTATTGGGAACACTACTTTTCACATTGTTTGTCAATGACTTAGATAAGGGATATGATGACTTTGTGGCAAAGTTTGTGGATGCTACAAAGATAGATGGAGGGGTAGGTAGTGTTGAAGAAGCAATGTGATTGCAACAGGACGCAGACAAATTGGAAGAATGGGCAAAAAAGTGGCAGATGGAATACAATGTTGGGAAATGTATGATGGTGCATTTTGGTAAAAGGGACAATCATGTGGACTATTATCTAAATGGGGAGAAGGTTCAAACATCAGAGATGCAGAGGGACTTAGGAGTCTTCATGCAAGACTCCCAGGAGGTTAGTTTACAGGTTGAGTCTGTGGTAAAGAAAGCAAATGCAATGTTGGCATTTATATCATGGAGAAAAGAATATAAAAGCAAGCAGATAATGGTGAGCCTTTATAAGACACTGGTAAGGCCGCACTAAGAGTATTGTCAACAGTTTTGGGCCCCATAATCTCATGAAGGGGTTAGCATATGAGGAGCATTTGGCAGCTTTGGGCCAGTAGTCAGTGGAATTTCATTGAAACCTACCAAATGTTGAAAGGACTAGACAGAGTGGATCTGGAGATGGTGGGGGTATCCAGAACTAGAGGGCACAGCCTCAAAATTGACTGGTGACCCTTAAGAACAGAGGTAAGGAGGAATTGTTTTAGCCAGAGAGTAGCAAATCAAGACTGAGGAGGAGGCCTAGCCAGTGCATACATTTAAGGTGGAAGTTGATTGTTTCCTGATCAGTCAGGACAACAATGGATATGGTGACAAGGCAGTTGTGTGGGGTTGAGTGGGATCTGGGATCAGCCATGATGGAATGGCAGTGTAGACTCGATGGGGTGAATAGACTAATTCTGCTCCTATGTCTTATGGTCTATAAAATCATGAGAGGCATAGATAGGATGAATACATTCAGTCTTTTTCCTAAAGCTGTGGACTACAGAACTATCGGGCATAGATTTAAGCTGAGGGGAGGAAATTTTAAGAAGATCTTTAAGGTCAACATTTTCACACAACGAGTGATATCTACATTAAATGAGCTGACAGAATTGCTGACACAGATATAATAGCAACTTACACAAAACGCTGAAGGAAAACAAAAGGTCAGGCAGCAGGTATAAAAATGAATGAACAGTCAACATCTCGGGCTGAGAGCTTCCTTCAGGACTGGAAAGAAAGGAGGAAGATGCCAGAGTGAAAATGTGGAAGGAAGGGAAGGAGGACAAGATAGAAATGGTTGGGAAAGTTAAAGGGCTGGAGAAAAAGGAGTCTTGTAGACAAGAAGAGTAGACCAGGGGAGAGAGAGAGAGAGAGAGAGAGAGAGAGAGAGAGATCACAGAGGGGAAGCAGTGAGAGAGGGACAGACTGAACTCCTTTTGGAGAGAAGATTGAAACTTCTTCAGGTTAGGCATACTGCACACTGACGAGACTGCTCAGTAAACACGAGATCCTGCAGATCCCGGAGACCCAGAGTCTTTTAAAAGACAGTTGGATGTATACATAGATTCACATGATTTAGAAGGTTATGGGCGAAATACTTGCAATAGGACTAGCTTGGATGGCGCATCATGGTCAGATGGACCAGTTGGACAAAAGGCTCTGTTTTGTGTCGTATGACTATGCTCCTCTCAATCAACTGATCTAAATTCAATGAATGAGCTTGGGTTAAGGTTGTGCAGGCTATGTTATGTATCCCCACCATTACATTTCTTTAATTTCAAAATTATTTCATGAAATACAGGTATGCTCTAGTTATAAACCAGCTCAGTATAATAACATTACTCACTTCAAATGTAAATTATTTTGGATGTCCAAAAGGAGATATGAAAAGTGCTTAACAAAATGCACATAATACCTTTCTCCCTGTAATGTTACTATTTTATGTTCACAGCTTCCCCATTTTTTACAGAAATTTGTGGATATTGTACCTCCAGATCAAAATAAAATCTCACTTGACATTATAAAGTATTTCAATAATGTAACAATGCAACCAAAACATAATACTCAAGCAGGATAAGTACTTACTTTATTTATTGATGCTTCACCTTCCATGATATCAGGACACTGAAAGCCTTCAAAGCAAATGAGCCTTGTGTTTGCAAGGCAAATGAGGTGCCGCTTTTATGCTCTGTTGGCAATTGTTATGGAAACAAACACCAGTTTGCTCCCACACAATTAATGATGTTGACTAAATGTTCTTTACTTTTGGATTTTGTAGTTAAGAATTGGGTATTTTAGCAGTGATTATTGTGACCTAGATTCTTTTACATCCTTTTGAGAAGACTTTTAGGCCTTGGATTTAGGCCTTCACCTAGGGTGGTGAAGAATGCTTTTGGTATGCCAGCCTTTATAAATCAGAGCATTGAGTACAGGAGTTGGGATGTAATGTTGAAATTGTACAAGGCATTGGAGAGGCCAAATTTGGAGTATTGTGTACAGTTTTGGTCACCGAGTTATAGGAAAGATGACAACAAAATAGAGGAGAAGATTTACTAGAATGTTACCTGGGTTTCATCACCTAAGTTACAGAGAAAGGTTGAACAAGTTGGGTCTTTATTCTTTGGAACATAGAAAGTTGAGGGGGGACTTGATAGAGGTATTTAAGATTATGAGAGGGATAGATAGAGTTGACGTGGATAGGCTTTTTCCATTGAGAGTGGGGGAGATTCAAACAAGAGAACATGAGTTGAAAGTTAAAGGGCAAAAGTTTAGGGGTAACATGAGGGGGAACTTCTTTACTCAGAAAGTGGTAGCTGTGTGGAATGAGCTTCCAGCAGAAGTGGTTGAGGCAGGTTCGATGTTATCGTTTAAAGTTAAACTGGACAGCTATATGGACAGGAAAGGAATGGAGGGTTATGGGCTGAGTGCAGGTCGGTGGGACTAAGTGAGAGTAAGAATTCGCCATGGACTAGAAGGGCCGAGATGGCCTGCTTCCATGCTGTAATTGTTATATGGTTATATGGTTATTAAGATGGCATTTTCAATAATACACATAACAATTCAGTTTTAGATTTGTGACCATGTCTCTGAATAGAGATTGAACTCAAAACCTTCTGATTCTGAGACTAAAGTGCTGCTCTGGAGGAAAAGCTGGAATTAAGCACAATAACATCTGTAAACTGTGGCAGATGTCACAAGATTAAATGCTATGATTAAACATCAAATGATCCAATTCCACATGAGCACATATCATATGATTATGTATCTCGTAACTAACTCTCCAAGAATATCCAGGCAATTCAAGTGTAACTCCAACGAAAGTGTCGTGCTTTGAAATAAATCATTTAGATGCATGAACCAGATCTGGACAGAGTCTTATGATTATGTTTCTTGAAATAAGTCCTGAATATCATCAAAAGGGTACATGGCATTTAAATTGTTCAATTATAAATAAATGTATCTGTTTTGCAAAGTGCACGTACTGAGTGTTGTTTTGACTCCAAATGAAGTCTCTGTCACATACACAGATTGAAACATCTGAGACACCAAGCTCAAGTCGAAGGGCAAGAGTGCCTGACTACTATTAGCTGGTTTTGAACTGCAGAGCAGCAACCAGTGTGCACCACTTGGCAAATCCTTGGGTACCCAGGCAAACTCTCAGTGGTGAATGGGGAGTGACCCTGACAGTCCAACTGCTTTCCAGTTTGAATAGAAGGTTTAACATAACTGGTGGCTGGTGGCTTAGACATCCCAGCTCAGATTTATTCCAGGGCTAACTAATATGAGGGCTCTTTGCAAACTATCTCAGGACGTCTCCATGTACATGGTCCTTCTGTTCTAATTATTCCTTTTCCATTCAGAAGTTTCTTCGCTCAGCAGTCTCTGTTTAGCCTTGCACATTGAGGCTGTGCACTCTTGTTTCCTGCAAATGGAACACCTGACTATTCCGAACCAACACCTTTATGTCGAATGATTCCCAATGCAACAGTTGGAGTTTCTCATGTAAACCTGCCTCCTATGGCATTTTCACAAATGATTTGACCCCAATGTCAGAATTCCCACCTCAGGCATTAATGCATTCATGCAGTATTTAGACAGCTATAAATTGGATGTAATTTTCCATAATTTGGGATGGCACAGTAGCACAGTGGTTAGCAAAATGCTTTTCATTTCAGGTGACCCAGGTTCAATTCCCGTCGCTGCCTGTATGGAGTTTGTACATTCTCCCCGTGACCACTTGAGTTTCCTTCGCATGCATCGGTTTCCTCCCACAGTACAAAGTCAAACTGATTGGTAGGTTAATTGATCATTGTAAGTTGTTCCATGATTAGGCTAGGATTAAGTTGGAGGATTGCTGGGCAGTGTGGCTCAAAGGGCAGAAGGGCCTACTCCATTCTCTATCTCGATAAATAAATAAATTTAGCGGACGTGTCATGCATGCATATTCAGGTGCTAATTTGTTCAATAATCTAATATGCCCACAGTTACCCCGTAGATTGAGTTAGCTTGATCACATGGTAAATTATTGCTTTACTGCTTTCCTGAGTTGCGCTTTAACAGCATCCTCAAATCCAGTGTTGTCATTTACCATAAAGGATGATTATTTTCTCTTTCTACAAACTAAATCTATAAAAAGCACCATGAAGAGTCAAACTGGACATGCTGGAAGCTGTGGTAGAACGAAGAACCCTACAGAAAATCCTGGCAATTCTGGACAATGTATCTCGCCCTCTGCATGCCACCTTGGCTGAACAGAGGAGAACCTTTAGTAATGGACTATGACAACTGAGCTGCCTCAAGCAGTGCTGTATGAAGTCATTCTTACCCTCGGCCATTAGGATCTATAATGAGCTTAGGAGAGACAATGGTACCTAACATTGATTCCTTTGCATGCATCTTCGGAAACAGCTCTATTTCTATCTTTAATATCTCTATTTTTCCCTTTCAGGGTTCTCTTGAAAACCCTGCCCTGGAATTACACGCTGTCTACGGTGCTTTGCGGGAACGGGACCCAATCTTGGGGTCTCACGATGGGCCATTATTCCATATCCCAAGGACGAGGCCTAGAAGATTAGCTCACCTTCAGAGCTCCGGGATTTCATGGCTCTGGAGGAGGATAGACTTGAGGTCGGAGCTGCCGCTTGGTGTGTTGTGGGAGACAGAAGATTGAAAGCAGCAAGCTGGCTGCTGGCTGTGTGCCCTCAGACCTGAGTTCTTTGGACACAGAGCCCGGAAAAAGCAGGGCAACGGACCTTTAACATCGCAAATCAGCGAGTTACTTGTTATGTCTCCCCTCTCGCTGTGAAATGGGGACACTTCTCTTTCCCTTATTAGTGAGAGAGAGAGAAAGAGAGAGTGAGAGCCTGTGGTATGTTGAATTACCGGGTGAACAAGTAGTCTTTGGGGTACTGCAAGTCTGTGCCTTTATTGATACTTTGCTGTATGCTTGAGTGCTTGGTGGGGGGCGCCGATGCTTCTTTTGCTGGTGAGGGAGGGGGGATCATTGCTTTGCTGCTGCTAATGCATGGGAGGGGGGAGCTGGGGAGTTCTTTGGGGTTCTAACATTTAACTGTCATTCATTCTTTGGGACACTCTGTTTTTCATGAATGGTTGCGAAAAAAGTATTTCAGGATGTATATTGTATACATTTTTCTGACATTAAATGAACCTTTGAAACATATAGCTGGGAAAGTGATGACTCCCCCTCCCTCCATTAATCTGTATGAGGTAACTTATTTTTTATTCTTTCTTACTTCTCTTCTAATATTTGCGTATCTGTGCACTTGTAATGCTATTGTGACACTGTAATGTCCTTTGGGATCAATAATATATCTATCTATTAGTCTACCTATTGAGATTTTCAGTCTAATCTGTCTCAGTTACAAGGCTTCTCTTTTTTATTCGCCACTGATTTTGCAGGTGCTAATTTTTTTTGTTATTTACCCCATCCTCCAGTCTGTACCTCAGAGTTCCTGTGCTTAATCATGAGGTTAACATTGACTGTATCAATAAGATCATATAAAAGATCAAAGATCAAATTTTATCAAAGAACAGAGGCTCATTCATTATCTAAGTATGCAGCTTGAAATTCTTCTTCTCCGGGTAGCAATCAACAACTTGTTTATTTGTGACGGGTCTGATTCTTGCCTCCAAATTTTTATCACCAATGTCAAGTCTGGTTCTTCATTCAGCTCTTAATCTCCAATAAAATATATCACAGCATATACTTGAGATTTGATAGGCTCAAAATACAAAATCGACTAATTTATGCAAGAGCTTTACATATAATGCACAGGAACTTTCTGCACACATTATCACACACAGCCAACAACATGATATAATTCTTGAAGGGATTAAGAGCCTTAAGTCAACAAATATTGTTCACAAGTATTATACCTATATGGTACCCATTGTTAAAACTGATGTCACAGAAAGCAGAGCCGGTTTCAAGCACAGAACTACTCTATCCAATTAAAAAAAAATAACCTTCACACCAAGAGTCAGCAAAAATTTATTTTATATTTATTTGAGAAAAAAATCTCTGTAAACTCTGTAGTTGTTTTCCCCTGGGCCAGAACGAGGTCAGTGTTCATCCGTAGTAATGGGCATTAGGTATTCATCAGCAACATTCAGATTAGTGCTTATTTTGAAACTGCAACTTGAGTTTTTATCTTTTTCTCTTCCAAGTGTAGACTATTTATTTTTGTCTGCCAAGAAGAATGCCTGAACGGGACTATTTAAAATTTACTATGATGTGGGTGTTTATATTTAGACAATAGATAATAGACAATAGGAGCAGGAGTAGGCCATTCGGCCCTTTGAGCCAGCACCGCCATTCACTGTGATCATGGCTGATCATCTACAATCGGTAGCCAGTTCCTGCCTTATCCCCATAACCTTTGATTCCGCTATCTTTAAGAGCTCTATCCATCACTTTCTTGAAAGCATCCGGAGACTTGGCCTCCACAGCCTTCTGGGGCAAAGCATTCCATATATCCACCACTCTCTGGGTGAAAAAGTTTTCCTCAACTCCGTTCTAAATGGCCTACCCCTTATTCTTAAACTGTGGCGTCTGGTTCTGGACTCACCCATCAGCGGGAGCATGCTTCCTGCCTCCAGCATGTCCAATCCCTTAATAATCTTATATGTTCCAATAAGATCCCCTCTCAGCGTTCTAAATTCCAGAGTATACAAGCCCAGTCGCTCCAATCTTTCAACATATGACAGTCTCGCCATCCTGTGAATTAACCTTGTGAACCTACGCTGCACTCCCTCAATAGCAAGAATGTCCTTCCTCAAATTTGGAGACCAAAACTGCACACAGTACTCCAGGTGTGGTCTCACCAGGGCCCTGTACAGCTGCAGAAGGACCTCTTTGCTCTTATACTCAATTCCCCTTGTTATGAAAGCCAGCATGCCATTAGCTTTCTTCACTGCCTGCTGTACTTGCATGCTTGCTTTCAGTGACAGATGTACAAGAACATCTAGATCTCGTTGTGCCTCCCCTTTTCCTAACTTGACTCCATTTAGATAATAATCTGCCTTCCCGTTCTTACCACCAAAGTGTATAACCTCACATTTATCCACATTAAACTGCATCTGCCCACTCACCCAGCCTGCCCAAGTCACCCTGTATTCTCATAACAACCTCCTCACATTTCACACTGCCATCCTGTCATTGGCAAATTTGCTAATGTTACTTTTAATTCCCTCGTCTAAATCATTAATATATATTGTAAACAGCTGCGGTCCCAGCACTGAACCCCGTGGTACCCCACTGGTCACCGCCTGCCATTCCGAAAGGGACCCGTTAATCGCTACCCTTTGTTTTCTGTCAGCCAGCCAATTTTCAATCCATGTCAGTACTCTGTCCCCAATACCATGTGCCCTAATTTTGCCCATTAATCTCCTATGTGGGACTTTATCAAAGGCTTTCTGAAAGTCCAGGCGCACTACATCCACTACATCCTTGTCCATTTTCATAGTTACATCTTCAAAAAATTCCAGAAGATTAGTCAAGCACGATTTCTCCTTCGTAAATCCATGCTGACTCCAACCAATCCTGTTACTGCTATCCAGATGTGTCGTAATTTCATCTTTTATAATTGACTCCATATATATTTAGTAGTTATATTTTAATATATAATGACTAGAGAGCAATATGTTACATATTTAAGTTGAGATGCATTCTATATGTTGGAGTATACAGGGAGGAGTGTTGTGTATTTAATACTTTGGTAATATTTGAGTAATATTGTGTGTGTGTACATATTGTATATGTAGTTTGATTAAGCATTCTTTGTTTACACAATTCACTATGGATTATTAGATTAGATTAGATTATGAGGACACAATTTATTGTCATTTAGTAATGCATGCATTAAGAAATGATACAATATTCCTCCGGTGTGATATCATAGAAACACAGGACAGACCAAGACTGAAAAACTAACAAAAACCACATAATTATAACATATAGTTACAACAGTGCAACAATACCATAACTTGATGAAGAACAGGCCATGAACACAGTAAAAAAGTTCAAAGTCTCCCGAAGTCCCACGCAGATGGGAGAAGGAAGAAAACTCTCCCTGCCGTGTCCAACCACAGTCCGACTCTGAGTCATCCGAAAACTTCGAGCTACGATCAGCCCTCCGACACCGAGTACCGAGCACAATCTCTGCCGAACGTCTCGACCCCAGCCTCGGTCGCCAGCAGCAGGCAAAGCTGGGGATTTTGAGCCCTTCCCTCAAGAGATTCCCAATCACACAGTAGCAGCGGCAGCGAACAGGGCATTTCAGAAATTTCTCCAGATGTTCCTCTGTGCCTTCTCACATCTGTCTCCATCAAATCAGAATTGTGCACGGCATCCTACTTACAAATACCATATGTAAATGTGTGTGAATGGCATATGTTATCACACCACAACTTCATATTTGCGCAATTCACTGAAGTTAAAACAAAGTAGATACAGGTTTTACCTGGCTCCCTATGTTTTTCTTCTGATTAATTTTATGTTTTGGAGCTCCAAAGCATAAAGGATTGAAACCCTCAAAATTCCATGCCTTCCAGATGAAGTTTAGTGCCACTGCCTACCAGCTAGTTTATCAATCTGTACGGCAATTAGGCAAGAAATTAAAGGTCCTTACTTAGCTTAAGCAATTTCACTGAAATCAACAGAAACTCCACATCTTGTTTTTTGGTTCCCCAGCCTGTTACTGCCTCCCCTTTAACATTGTAAGCTTAACCTTAAATGTGCCCAAATTCCTGAAGTATGTAGTAAAATTCGCCTCTGTGATGAATATATTCAGCCCCTTATTTTCTCCAGGATGTATTAGCACAACCTCATTGTAACAACCAAGTTACAGCGTGACAACAGACTTCTTCAGGAGGTCAGAAGGCTTTTATCATCTTTTTCAGGGAGACAGACTGATTAGTATCTGTAATATGGTCTGAGTCCAGAGTGTCTATTTGTATAAAACTGTAAACTTGAATTTCTGAGACAAAAGCCGAGTTGAGGCAATTTATTTTAATTACTCATTGACATGAACTATAATGATATAACCTCCATTTAACTTTAATTAAAAGCTGCGGAACTTGAATTATGTTTCCAGGTATATCCTTTGTAACCAAATAATTAAACTTTCCTCTCAGATTTCAAAGATACAGGCAACGCAGAGGAGGAGGAGAAAGGAAACGTGCATAAAATAGTAGAAATGTTTGATAACAACAAGAAAATGAAAATCTGAATTAAATTTCCAAAGAAGTAAGTAAATTGCCTTAATATACAGAAACAGATAATTCAAAACAAATAAAACCCTTATTGTTATTGTCACAGAAAAGTAACATGATAGAGTCATGTACTGCAGCACACAACTAGGCTATTTGTCCCCACCAAGTTCATCCTATCCAGCAGATATCCATCTCTACTGATCTCATTCATTAACAGTTGGTTCTCGGCCTTCTGTGACATAATAATTCAAATGATTCAAAGATTCACAGTACATTTATCATCAAAGTATGTATATAGTATTCAACCCTGAGACGACTTCTTCCCCAAAGACAGCCAGGAAACAAAGAAAACCGTGGAGTCTGTTAAATGAAAAACATCAAAACCATCCCATGCGCAAAAAAACAAATGCAAATGCCAACAAGAACATCAAACCCACCCAGCGCATAAAACAAACTGCACAAACGACAAAGAAAAACAGAACATAAAAACACAGAATATGAAAACACCAAATTAAAACAGTCCGTTTTCAGTGCAGCTCAGTGTTCATTATCTGCAGGCAGCCCCAATTCAAAGTCGCTCAAAAAAGCGAAATAGCAGCAGAAAAAGGAGCGACCAGGAACTACAGCCCAATCTAAAAACCGCAGACCTAGAACTTCGGTGCCATCCTCCAAAAGCGTCAATGGGAGAGAGAGAGGGGGGGTGGGGAGAGACAGAGAGAGAGAGAGAGAGAGAGAGAGAGAGGGAGAGAGAGAGAGAGAGAGAAAATCCGAATGCAGGAGCTTTCCCTCGGGAGCAGTGAGCGAGAGGGAGGGAAAAACCATCAAATGCAGAAACCTTTCTCTGGCAGCAGCGAGTGAGTGGTTGAACAGTGAACAGTGCTGAACACCTGCCTTGATGTTTTCAATCTTCCTCAATGCTAAAATCAGCAAGATCCATGAAAAATGGAGTTGATCATGGGCTCGCAGCCTGTCTCTAAGTTCAAGTGCCTGTCTAGTTATTTCTTAAATGTTGTTGTAGTATCAGCTCCAGCATCCCATCAATAATGCTTCCAGATTCTAACCATCCTATTGGTTAAAAACAATTTCTTTGATCCCCTTTAAATCTCCAATCCCTGGCCTTAATTCCTCTCCAAGCCCTCTAATTTTAAACACTTCTGCTATAAAGGTAATTTTCTGCGTGTCCATCCTATGCCTTCTATCATTTTGTGTGGCTAAGTACCTCAGAGTTAATGAGTTCTCTTTGGAATAATGCTGGCTTTCTGGCATGTCATCCAGTTCATGACACACACTGTACAACTCTCAGCCTTCTAAGCCCTCGACGTTATCTGGTTAGAAAATATGATTGTTATCTTTGTTTTACTGTGCAGTGCAATTTCTATCAATATCCCTCACCTTTTCTGTGGGAAGTGGGGTGAAGATGCAGCCTAATACATATGTGATCTGTAAACTTCACCCACTGAAGCTTCTGGGAAAACCAAACTGGAACCAGATCATATTGATCTTCAGCTTGTGATTTCACAGACAAGCCAGATGTCCATGAAATGTGAGTCAGCTTACTCCATACATCCGATCTTCACTTTGCAATATGGATGTCAGGGACCAGGCAGGAATGCACCTGATCTCTCACACTGGAATCTACAGGTTACTCACAAACATCCTGGGCTAAATGGCCAGAAAAATTTCATGTGAATATGTAATGTGACCTCATTCACTTAAACTTCATTGCAAAGTAATTCATTTCATGATGTGCTTCATTTTTAATTAATCCTAATGTTTTTATGTATCTTTCAGCATTTTGAGCTGTTTTGAATAATTTTTCATTCCTTTGCTACCTTTTAAAAATTGATTTTACATTTGACTTAATGCAGTTTCTTTAAGGCCATTAACAGAGAAAGGCCTCAGGATCCACCTCCTGACACCTCGTCAGTGGTCCCAGACCGATCTAAAATGCACAGGTTAATTGAGGTAATCTGGTCTCAGGTTCATTTTGTCCCATGGAGTAAATTATGCTGTGGGAAACTTGTTAAAAGTAATTGGTGACAGCAAGCTAAATTGAGCACAATCCCTCATTTACCAAATTTCTTGGTGTTCATCTGGCGGAGGATCTCACCTGTTCCCTCAACACCAGCTCCATAGCGAAGAAAGCCCAGCAGTGTCTCTACTTTCTGCGAAGGCTGAGAAAAGTCTATCTCCCACCCCCCATCCTCACCACATTCTACAGAGGTTGTATTGGGAGCATCCTGATCAGCTGCTTCACTGCCTGGTTCAGAAATTGCACCATCTCGGATTGCAAGACCCTGCAGCGGATAATGAGGTCAGCTGAGAAGATCATCAGGGTCTCTCTTCCCACGATTACAGACATTTACACCACACGCTGCATCCGTAAAGCAAACAGCGTTATGAAGGACCCCACACACCCCTCATACAAACTCTTCTCACTCCTGCCATCTGGCAAAAGGCACCGAAGTATTTGGGCTCTCACGACCAGACTATGTAACAGTTTCTTCCCCCAAGCCATCAGACTGCTCAATACTCGAGCCTGGACTGACACCAACCTACTGCCCTCTACTATGCCTATTGTCTTGTTTATTATTTATGGTAATGCCTGCACTGTTTTGTGCACTTTATGCAGTCCTGGGTAGGTCTGTAGACTAGTGTAGTTTTGTATTGTTTTACGTAATTCAGTGTAGTTTTTGTATTGTTCATGTAGCACCATGGTCCTGAAAAATGTTCTCTCGTTTTTACTGTGTACTGTACCAGCAGTTATGGTCAAAATGACAATAAAAAGTGACTTGACTTGACTTGATTTACACACATTAAATGAGAAGAAGCACAGAAGCTGATATTCAATGCTTAAAAGTGCAGCTTTTAAATGAATCCACAAAAGATGACTGGAGTACTTTTTGAAATGCTGAAACCTGGGAATTATGGAAGAAGAATATACTGGGAGTTAGGATATGATAGGAAGTGAATTATATATTCATTCTGTAGAGAGTTTTGTCAGATTAATCTGGATTGTTGCCTTTAGTTTTAGGCACTGTATCTTGGAAATAATACGTATGTAGTACTACTATAATGTTGTAGTTAGATTTCTAAGAACCCTTGTATTATACTAAATCATATTATTGCAGAACAGGCTGTAGTTTTCCTCAACATAAGAGATTCTGCAGATGCTGGAAATCTTGAGTATGCTAGAAGTACTCAGCAAATAAGGCGGCATCTATTGAGAGGAACAATAGATGGATGCTTTGGGCCAAGATTCTTCATCAGGAGTCCTGTCTGATACATAGAGTTCCTCCAGCGTTTCGTGTGAGTTGCTCTAGATTTCCAGCATCTGCTGTTTCTCTTGTGGCTGCATAAGGCAAATAGTGCTCCCTAATCTATTAGTGGTATTATAGACAACCTGTGTTAGAGAACTATTTGTATTGCAATTCGAGGAGTGCAAGTTCATCGGAATGATATTTAGGAAGTTAAATTATCATCAAATTGGGTTGACTAAAACTGCTTGTGTTCCCTTGAGTGGATAAAATAGCCATTGGTAAGACAGCACCTATTCTGAAGGAAGTGGAGTTGATGTTTTAGTGAAACACTTGCTGCAGAACTGAGTCATCAACTTAAATTGCATCTTACTTCTTTCCCTATGGATACTGCCACCTGCTGACGATTTCCAGCATTTTGTTTTGTTTTTGTTTTGCATCAGATGTCCATAATCAACAGGACTTTTCCTTTTAAAGACCACGTTTTACAAGATGGGCTTAAGTAAGGTTGGGTTTTCATTTATATTTTCCTAAGGAGCTGAAGGTCTGGAGATTGATTTGAGTCTGGAGATATCGTAGGAGGAAGTACGCATTTTGTTTAATAAATATTCGCATAAGGTGGAGGACAAGGAAAGAAAGGAGGAAATTAACAGAATCAAAACAAAATGTTTTTGAAGCAACTATATTTTATTTCATACCTGCGATGATGAATAATATAAAAGTCAAAGCTCAATGCACATTGTCTGTAGTTTTATGCAGGGGTATAGCTCTCATAAAGCAGAGAGGGATTGTGAGCTGCAAAGAGGGTACAAAAAAAGTTTCGGTATGATTTGAGTAAGTGGGGTGAGTGAACAAATGCATGCCAAGCTCACTATGACTTGGATAAATGTGAGGTTATCCACTTTGAACCCAAAAATGGAAAGTTAGGTTGTTACCTCAATAGTGATAGATTGGGAAAGATAAGATTATAATCAGAATAAAATAAAAACAAAGACCGTTTTGGTGCAAAGTGGTCTTGGTATTTCTAAACTATAGTTCTTAGAGTTTTGTAGGTTGGTTTAAGAACTGAATGGTGGAATAGAAATAACGGTTTCTGATCCTGACGGTGTGGGACTTCAGGCCTGATGGTAAATGCAGAAAGACAGCATTGGCCAGATGGTTGGAATCTTTGATAAAAGAGATTGTCGTCTTGAGGCAATGCCTCCTGTAGATACGACCAACGGTAGGGAAGGATATGCCTGTGATGTATTGGGCAGAGTCCACTACTCTGCAGATTCTTACATTCCTGTGCATTTGAATGGCTGTGGCACACCAAGATGCAAATGGTCCAGCTACTTTCAACATTGCTCATGCCAAAGTTAGTTAGAGTGTTTGGTGACAAGCAGAACCTGCTTAACCTCCAAAGAAAGGAAACACGCTGATGCCCTTTCCTTCTGATTATATCTATATGTTTGGCTCAGGGCAGATCATTTGATATGTTAGCATTTAAAGCTGCTGGCTCTCCACTTCCTATTATTCAGACCAAAACGTCAACTATACTCTTTTCCTAGACGCTGCCTGACCTCCTGAGTTTCTCCATCATTTTGTGCGCGTTGCTTGGATTTCCAGCATCTGCAGATTTTCTCTTGTCTGTACAGTAACAAGCACATCTTTTTGAAGATGTACAGGGCCTTCAGGACCTGCAGGACTTTACATTTCTTTACCTGAGGAAGGAAGTTCTTAGCATGGAGAATTATCATGCAAGGATTTCTGGGACTGCAGGATTAATTTCCAAGGAAAGGTTGAGACAAGTTGTCCTATACTCATTGGAGTTTAGTAGAATGAGAAGGAAACTCATAGAACTTAGGAAGTTGTAACAAGATGAGACAGCCTGCACATAAGGAGAATGTTCTAGGTGGATGAAGGGTCCAAGGCCATGGGGTGACCTCTTCAGAGTACAGTGAATACCATTTAGAACTAAGATCAGAATAAACTTCTTCACCGTAGCTCACAGCGGCCACTCCGGTGGCGATGTCTGTTATCTATCAAGTAGGGTGCTGTGCACAATCCTAATTTAATGGAGACAGACGTGAGAGCACGGAGGAACATGTGGTGAAACTTCTGAAATGCCTGCTTCGTTGCCACTGTTACTGTGTGATCCAGAATCACCGGAGGGGAAGGCCCCAAGTCCTCGGCTTTGCTTGCTGCTCGGCGGCCAGGGCTGGGTTGAAGCGCTCTGCAGTGGATGGTGCTCAGTGCTCGGTGTCGGAGGGCTCGGAGTTTTCGGACGGACTCAGAATCCACTGTGGTCTGGTGCTTCCAATGGTGCTGCATCAGCAAGTTTGCGGCGCTTGGAGGTTCATGGCAGGGAGAGTTTCTCCCTTCTACTGTCTGCGTGAGATGATGGGGCTATCGGGACTTGAGGCTTTTTTTCACCGTGCCCATGGTCTGCTCTTTATCAAATTATGGTATTGCTTTGCACTGTTGTAACTATACGTTATAATGATGTGGTTTTGTCAGTTTTAGTCTTGGTTTGTCTTGTTTCTGTGATATCTTTCTGGAGGAACATTGTATCATTTTTTAATGCATGCATTTCTAAATGACAATAAATGAGGACTGAGTGTCCTCATAATCTAATCTAATCTAATCACATTGAATGATCAATAAGCCCACTCCAAACTTAATTTTCTATTTCTCTGTTTCTGTTCTCTGATTATACAGTTTATTTTAAATCTTTGAAATGAGTAAAATGACACAATCAATGTATTCAATTATTAATATTTAAGACCATTAGACCCTAAGATATAGGAGCAGAATGAGGCCATTTGGCCCATCAATTCTGCTCTGCCATTTCATCATGGCTGATCCATTTCCCTTTCAGCCCCAAACACCAGGCTTCTCCCCGTATCCCTTCATGCCCTGACCTATCAACCAATCTCACACAAGTTTCCTCCCATCTCAGTCCAGATTATCAATAGATCCTTTGATTCTGTTTTCTGTTTATACTATTCCTCTTTCCTAGCGCATGAGGTAAGAGCTTCCATATTCTCATTATTATCATACATGATCACAACAGTGAAATTGTGCAACTTTCAGCTAGAATCCAGGTCGTACTTATTCTATCAACAGAGAAGCATCTTTCAATACAATTCCTCTTCTTACCCCTCTACACATACATCATACACAATCCTCAGACTTCCAACAATTCAGCCAAACATTATATTGCAAGACACTATGTCAACTGAATGATGTGAAATCATAAGAAATGGAAGCAGGAGGTGGCCAGTCACTCCTTTACCTGCTCCCTCATTCAATAAGATCATGGCCAATCTTTTAATTCAGCACCATTTTATTGAACTAACCTTTTTCCCTTGGCTTCCATAAAATCTGAAACTCTATCTACTTCTGTTTTCAATATACTGGGAGTTCAGTGGTGCAGGGCTGTTACCCTCCAGCACCAAAGGCCTGGGCTCAATTCCTATTCAATGACATTGCCTGTTGACATGTTTCCTGGTGATGGCATGGGTCTCCACCAGAAGATTCAGTCTCCTCCCACATCCCAAAGATCCACTACTGGTGAGGTTAATTGCCTTAAGAGTGTGGGTGTGCGGTAGCATGTGTGGGGAGCCGGTGAGAATGTAGAGAGAAGAATGCAGGATGTGTAAATGGGTGTTTATTAGCCACTGTGGATCTGGTGGGCCAAATTCTTTGTTTCCACGCTTCTTGATTCCATGACTTTACACTCTGCAAATGAGCTTCCACAGTCTTCTTCAGGAAGGAATCCCACAGAAACATCACACTCAAGGTGAAGAATTTTATTGCATCTGTCCTGGTCAATCCTTTACTTTTACACAGTGACTCATAGTTCTATACAGGGGAAGCCTAAACAGAAAATACAATGTCAACCCACATAAGAACTTTGTATTTTTCAATGAGTTCACCGTTCATTCTAAACTCAAAACAGAACAGACCTAGTCTGCTTAAACTTCCCATTTGTGACAAACTTACCATCCCAGTGATCTGGAAACATAGAAAGCCTACAGCACAATACAGGCCCTTCGGCCCACAAAGCTGTGCCTAACATGTCCTTACTATAGAAATTACCTAGGGTCACCCATAGCCCCCTATTTTTCTAAGCTCCATGTACTGGGAGTCCAGGAGTCTCCTAAAAGACCCTATCATTGCCAGCAGCCCATTCTGCACACTCACCACTCTCTGCATAAAAAACATACCCCTGACATCGCCTCTGTACCTACTTCTAAGTACCTTAAAACTGTGCTCTCTCGTGCTGGCCATTTCAGCCCTGGGAAAAAAGCCTCTGACCATCGACATTATACATGTCTCTCATCATTTTATACACCTCTATCAGGTCACCTATCATCCTCCGTCGCTCCAAGGAGAAAAGGCCGAGTTCACTCAACCTATTCTCATAAGGCATGCTCCCAAATCCAGGCAACATCCTTGTAAATCTCTTCTGCACCCTTTTGATGGTTTCCACATCCTTCCTGTAGTGAGGCAACCAGAAATGAGCACAGTACTCCAAGTGGGGTCTGACAAGTGTCCTATATAGCTGCAACATTACCTCTCGGCTCCTAAATTCAACCCACGATTGATGAAGGCCAATACACCATATGCCTTCTTAACCACAGAGTCAAATTGCGCATCAGCTTTGAGTGTCCTATGGACTCGGACCCTAAGATCCCTTTGATCCTCCACACTGCCAAGAGCCTTACCATTATATATTCTGCCATCACATTTGACCTACCAAAATGAACAACCTCACACTTATCTGGGTTGAACTCCATCTTCCACTTCTCAGCCCAGTTTTACATCCTATCGATGTCCTGCTGTAACCTCTGACAGTTCTCCACACTATCCACAGCACCCCCAACCTTTGTGTCATCAGCAAACTTACTAACCCATCCCTCCACTTCCTCATTCAGGTCATTTATAAAAATCACGAAGAAAAGGGGTCCCAGAACAGATCCCTGAGGCACACCACTGGTCACGGACCTCCATGCAGAATATGAACCATCTACAACCACTATTTGCCTTCTGTGGGCAAGCCAGTTCTGGATCCACAAAGCAAAGTCCCCTTGGATCTCATGCCTCCATACTTTCTCAAAAAAACTTGCATGGGGAACTTTATCAAAAGCCTTGCTGAAATCCATATACAGTACATCTACTGCCCTACTCTCATCAATGTGTTTAGTCACATCCTCAAAAATATTCAATCAGGCTCATAAGGCACGACCTGCCTTTGACAAAGTCATGCTGACTATTCCTAATCATACTATACCTCTCCAAATGTTCATAAAGCCTGTCTCGCAGGATCTTTTCCATCAACTTACCAACCACTGAAATAAGACTCACTGGTCATTAATTTCCTGGGCTATGTCTACTTCCTTTCTTGAATAAGGGAACAATAACTGCAGACCCTTCAATCCTCCAGAATCTCTTCCGTCCCCATTGAGCATGCAAAGATCATCAGCAGTCTCCTCCCCTACCTCCCACAGTAGCCTGGGGTACATTTCATCCGATCCCAGTGACTTATACAACTTGATGCTTTCCAAAAGCTCCAGCTCATCATCTTCCTTAATATCTATATGCTCAAGCTTTTCAGTCCACTATAAGTCATCCCTACAATTGCCAAGATCGTTTTCTGTAATGAATACTGAAGCAAAGTATTCATTAATTCCTCTGCTATCTTGTACGGTTCCATACACAATTTTCCACTGTCATACTTGATTGGTCCTATTCTCTCACGTCATATCCTCTTGCTCTTCACATACTTGTAGAATGCCTTGGAGTTTTCCTTAATCCTGTCCACCAAGAACTTTTCATGGCCCCTTCTGGCTCTCCTAATTTCAATCTTAAGCTCCTTCCTGCTAGCCTTATGATCTTCAAGATCTCTATCATTACCTGGTTTTTTGAACCTTTTGTGAGCTTTTCTTCTTGACTAGATTTATTACAGCTTTTGTACATCACGGTTCCTGTACCCTACCATCCTTTCCCTGTCTCATTGGAACATACCGATGCAGAACTCCACGCAAGTATCCTCTGAACATTTACCACATTTCTGCCTACATTTCCCTGAGAACATCTGTTCCCAATTTATGCTTCCAAGTTCTTGCCTGATAGATTCATATTTCCCCTTACTCCAATTAAATGTTTTCCTAACATGTCTGTTCCAATTCCTTTCCAATGCTATGATAAAGGAGATAGAATTGTAATCACTATCTCCAAAATGCTCTCCCACTGAGAGATCTGACACCTAACCAGGTTCATTTCCCAATACCAGATCAAGTACAACCTCTCCTCTTGTAAGCTTATCTACATACTGTGTTAAAAAACATTCCTGAATACACCTAACAAACTCCGTGCCATCTAAACCCATCACTCTAGAGAGATACCAATCAGTATTTGGGAAATTAAAATCTCTCACCACAACAACACTGCTATTATTAGACCTTTCCAGAATCTGTCTCCCTATCTGCTCCTCGATGTCCCTGTTACTATTGGGTGGTCTATAAAGTAGAGTTATTGACCCCTTCCTGTTCCTAACTTTCACCCACAGAGACTCAGTAGACAATCCCTCTATGACTTCCTCCTTTTCTGCAGCCATGACACTATCTCTGATCAGATGTGCAATGCCCCCAGCTCTTCTGCCTCTCTTCCTGTCCTTTCTGAAACATCTAAAGCCTGGCACTCCAAGTGATCATTCCTGCCCTGAGCCATCCAAGTCTCTGTAATGGCCACAACAACATAGCTCCAAGATCTATATGATGAAACTTTGCTACACTTTTTTTTTCCTTCAGCACATATAAAGGACAAAAGGCGCAAGAATAAAACTTAAAAATACTAATTGCTCAGAAGACATTGGCAGATCAAGAAATTGAGTTAATGTATTGTGTCAATGTTAATGTGTAGCACTTGTTCCGCTTACATGGATAAGTGCCAGGAGGGAGATCAGTGGGGAGGGATGGGGGGGACGAATGGACAAGGGAGTCGCATAGGGCGTGATTCCTGCGGAGTCACATAGGAGCGATCCCTGCGGCCCTTCACATGCCCTTACACTTCCTCCCTTACCACCATTCAGGGCCCCAGACAGTCCTTCCAGATGAGGCAACACTTCACCTGTGAGTCGGCTGGGGTGATATACTGCGTCCGGTGCTCCCGATGCGGCCTTCTATAAATTGGTGAGACCCGACGCAAGACTGGGAGATCGTTTCACTGAACACCTATGCTCTGTCTGCCAGAGAAAGCAGGATCTCCCAGTGGCCACACATTTTAATTCCATGTCCCATTCCCATTCTGATATGTCTATCCACGACCTCCTCTACTGTAAAGATGAAGCTACACTCAGGTTGGAGGAACAACACCTTATATTCCGTCTGGGTAGCCTCCAACCTGATGGCATGAACATCGACTTCTCAAACTTCCACTAATGCCCCACCTCCCCCTTGTATCCCATCCATTATTTATTTATATACACATATTCTTTCTCTCTCTCTCTCTCTCTCTCTCTCTCTCTCTCTCTCCTTTTTCTCCCTCTGTCCTTCTCACTATACCCCTTGCCCATCCTCTGGGTTTTCCCCCCCCTCCCCCTTTTCTTTCTCCCTGGGCCTCCTCTTCCATGACCCTCTCATATCCCTTTTGCCAATCACCTGTCCAGCTCTTGGCTCCATCCCTCCCCCTCCTGTCTTCTCCTATCATTTTGGATCTCCCCCTCCCCCTCGCACTTTCAAATCTCTTACTAGCTCTTCCTTCAGTTAGTCCTGACGAAGGGTCTCGGCCCGAAACGTCGACTGTACCTCTTCCTAGAGATGCTGCCTGGCCTGCTGCGTTCACCAGCAACTTTGATGTGTGTTGCTTGAATTTCCAGCATCTACAGAATTCCTGGAGTATGGTAACTGGAATTAGAAGTAGAATTTATTTAAATCTTACATCCATTCCACAATGTGAAGGAGTAAAACTCTTTGCGTTATGACTTAGTTGCAATGTACAGACATGTGAATTTAAAAGTCTAATGGCTTGTAGAAAGAAGCTGTCCCATAGTCTTTTGGTCCTGGCTTTAATGTATTTGGCAGATGGAAGCAGTTGAAACAGTTTATAGTTGGGGTGATTGGTGTCCCCAATGATCTTTCAGGTCTTCTTTCTGCACCTGATGCTATAAATGTCCTCAATGGACAGAAGTTCACATCCACAGATGCACTGAGCAGTCTGTACCATTCTCTGCAGTGCCCAGTGATCAAAGCTGGTGCAGTTCCCATACCACACCCTGGTACAGCCAGTCAGGACTCTCTCACTGGTGCCCCTGTCGAAGGTCTTGAGGATCTGAGGGCTCATGCCAAACTTCTTCAGTTGCCTGAGGTGGAAGAGACGCTGTTGTGCTTTTTTTTTGCCACAAAGCTCATGTGAACAGTCCAGGTGTGATCATTGGTGGAACTTGACCGAGGAACTTGAAACTACTCACCCTCTCAACTGCGGACCCATTGATGTTGATCGGGCTGAGCCTGTCTCTGTTCCTCCTGTAATCCACAATCAGCTGTTATGTTTTTTGGACATTGAGGGAGAGGTTGTTATCCTGGCACCACTGTGTCAGGGTGTCAACATCTCCTCTGTAGGCTGCCTCATTACCGCTAGAAATACGGCTGATCAAAGTCATGTCATCTGGGGTCACCTGTGTTGAGGGTCAGAGGGCAAAGGTGAGGGAGCAAATCCTTACCACCTGTTGGCGATCCAATAGGAAGTCTAGGATTCATCTGCACAAGATGGAGTGCAGGCCAAGGTCTCTGAGATTCCTGTCAAGTCTGGGGGGAATTATGGTGTTGAATGCTGAACTGTAGTCCAGGAACAACATTCTAATATACGCATCACTCTTCTCCAGGTGAGTGCGGATGGTATGCAGTGCTGTGGCTATGGTGTCATTGGTAGACTGGTTCCGTTGGTAGGCAAATTGTAAGGTAATAATGGAAGTTGCATGAACACACAGGCAAATGAGTTTTAATTATGGATAAATAGCATGTTTCATGTGGTAGACTTGATTTGGTAGGGATTTGTTTATGTGCTGGAACCGGTGGGATATTCGGGAGCTCTGAATCTCCTAATTGTGCCATAAGAATGTTGTAACATTAGGAGAAATAGATCAGAATGAAGTGTCCAGTATTCCCACTGGAATTATTAGAATACTGGGGCAGCATGGTAGTGTAGTGGTTAACGCATTCGCTTTCCAGCAGTCACCAATTGGTGTTCATTTCCCATCACTGTCCGTAAGGAGTCTATACGTTCTCCCCATGATGGATTGGATTTCCTCTGAGTTCTCTGGCTTCCTCTCACATTCAAAAGATGTATGGGTTAGGGCTAGTAAGTTGTGGGCAGTTTTGGAAGATCCCAGAAGTTGCAGAGGCCAGTGGGAAGCTGATAGGACACCAGAACAGCCTGCCCATTGCAAAATCCTTTCTGGTATTTCAAAGGATGCTACAATGTGACAGGTACAGAATTCAGCCTGTGGCCTCATTAATATTTCTAGACAATTGCTGCTCCTTCAATTTTTGCTTGATCCAAATTGAACAAAATTAAATTATGTACAAGGTTGGAGACAATGGAATGAAATGAGAGGCAGAATTGTAGATGATTGAATAGTATGGATTTAGGAGCATATATGCCCTACCCAGCTTTATCACAGTAGTCTAAAATGTTCAGTTTGTAAAAACAGCCAAGTCTTTTAATTCATTATTAACCAAGTCAGAAACATGTACAAGAGATCACCTGTTTTGTGTGTTTATGAAGGATTTCTGAATAATTAGGTAGGAAATTTAGCAATGTTCTGTATGCAAGATTGGGTGCCAGACCCCAGTGCTAAAATTCTTAGCATTTTGTCCATTCATGGTTCAAACTGACCTGTGAATCCTAAATCAGTGACTTGAGGTGCAGCCTATAATAATGTTTTGAAACCTGTGTAGTTGGGTATGTTAATGCACACTACTTTTACTCTCTCAAAGAAATGCATCCTGTCCTGAAACAGAGCACTAAAAGGAACTTCAGCATTTCCAACAAATTGAGCTTTAATTGCAGAAATTTAGCAATTTCTTTTTCACTCCAGCTGTATAGATAAATTAATGAGGGAAGAAAGACAAAGTCAGAAAGAAGGTCAGCACATGTAGGCAGGTCCTTCTGAAGATTTATTTTGATGTTGGTACCAAAAGTAGAGAAGGCAGGGGAGTGGGGATGACTGGAAGAATAGATTAATGGACATCCCAAACTAGAAATTTAATTGGAATAAAGATCTCCACTGAAAATGGAAATATCTTATTCGCAGCTGATAAATTTTACACTTCAACTTCCTCCTTGAGTGCAAATCTGGTGGAACAGGCTGTCTATCCAGTTATGACCTGCTTCATTTTCATTCAGTGACAGAAAGTTACATTGCTACATGCTTTCCAAGCAATGAATTGTCTTCCAAGTATAAACAAACATGACAGCCAAATTCAACACAGCGTGATGAATAATAATTTCAGTACTGTTGAATGAGGGAAAATATTGGCCAGGTCATCTCCTCTCTTGATCTTTGAGCACTGTCATTAGATCTTTTGCATTCACCTAAGCTGACAGGATCTAAGTTTGACACACATCAAACCTATAGAATGTATTGGAATGTCAATCAACGTTACATGTTGAATGCTTGGAATGGGATTTGACTTTCAGATCTAGTGGCAATAAACAGTAGAATGCAGGTATAATGGTACCAGAACATATTTCTGTTATAGTCTACCAGAGAAAATCTTACTCTTTATATGAAAAAGCTTACCTGTTGTTTGCAAACTCAGTCATAAGATGAACTGGGCTCATAACTATGACAGAAAACAGGCATTGGATTTAACAAGGTGGAGCTATGTATTGGCATAGGGAATGTAGAATGCAAATGGATTGAATATCAAGCATGGCAGAGGACTGAAATATTACGGAGTTTAATAAGTACCTGGTGCTCTAGCAATGTTTTAGGAGTAGGCTTGTTTCCACAGCTTTATGACCCAGTAACAAATGTGTGTGAAAATTGACCCCCTATGAAGATGCAGTAAATTCTGCAATCCCTGGGAGATTCATTCTGTCTGATAAAGCCTGTGGAGTGAAGCTGAAAATTACCACAACCAACAACAATTTGATCGGTAATTAACTGCAAGTTTTAGCAGCTTTAATTTTTGTTTACAAATGACAACAGATCCTGCTAGCTGATACAAAATTATTCAATTCCATTGTGTATGCAAAGTTCTGTGTGCTCCAGGGCTCCCAAAAATAAATGATTTTGATAGGTATCTGTATTTCAAAATTACTGGTGCAAAAATTAAGACAAAAATGCTTAGAATCAATTTTGAGATCACATTGCATTCATATGAAATGTTAAGTATTGTTTCTTCTAGCTAGCGTTAGCAATCTGTAAAAAAGTTTGATCCTGCATTCAAGGCAAACAACAATTGTTCTGGTAGAATGAAAAGATAGATTGAATTTCATGACAGTTTCTCACAAACTATTCAGTAGCGATATTGTAAGGAAATGCTTATTGATTTCGCTAGTGCTAATGGCAACCGAGTGCCAACATTTCTTTGGTTTCAAATTCTGCTGTTATAAAACTGGAGCTGTGATGTTTGTTCATTTCAGAAGAGTTTCAATATTCAGAGTTAGATGTGCCATCTGTGCAGATTATAAATATCACCTGACTGACATGAATTTGAAGTTGTCCTCTACTGAACTGTGCTTTTAATCTGAAGGTTACTTCTTGAATGTTGATGGTGTCCAGGGGAGCAGCACTTTTGACAAGATGTAACTTTAAACTTGTCATGGAGTTGCTCTCTTGAGTGCCATCGACTTGAGCATCGTTTTCCGATGGATTAACATAACCAGTAATGTTGGAGTTTACTTTCTGATGACACATTTTCCTGGCAAGATATTCTATTTACAATGAAATAGAGTGTCACTTTGATGTTAATGGTAACCGATGATTTAAAGAATTCAATTAACCTACAAAGCTGCTAATTACTGTGGATATTTTAAAAAAGTAGTGATTTTGGGGTATCTGAAAATTGTTTAACTAATGGTATCAACTTTTATTGAAATGCTGCCAGGCGTAAAATTTAGAATTTAAGTTCTACGTGGTTATTATAGTTATAATGAGGTAACACTGTATCTACCTAACATCACAGTCAGACGCATAACTATTCAAACCCATGCATGTGCTGTTATTATTTAAGCTGTTTTCAATTTGTTTTTCTGCTGCAGAGTCTGACAATTGCATCAGAAATCAGGTCAGAGCACGCTCATGAATAACGTAAGTGAGACTGTCAGTGACAGTAAAGTATTTGCCTTGTCTGAATTATTTAGTGTTTCAGTGTCTCAATCAAACATAATAGTTTAATCGAAAATGCAGTGGATTTGTTATTTTTAAACTAAGCAACTTCTTTAGTATCTTCCCATATTTCAAAAACGATAATCGATATTGATTGTCTCATCACTCTTTCCATTTAAGAATCTGAAATCCATCTGAAACTATCTTTCTAGTTGACTCATTCCAGATTATAACATCTTTCAGGATTCATTGATGTCAACTATATCAACTCGTGTCTTGCTTTTATTGATGGTTGATTCAAGCTGCATCATACCTATGTATATGTAGTGTATAATACGAATATCCTCAGTGATTAAAACCATGGACTTCAGCATCTCCTAAAGCAAATGGAGCAAATTTTGCTGAGACAAAGCTGATATAAATCAATAAGCTGCTTAACAAGTAAAATGAAAGTACAGGAAAAGAAATCTTGTTTTATCCTTGCGTTACTTCAGTCAACTTTATTACAGTGTATTCATGCAGACGTTATCCTTAATATTGCCACAAATAAGAGAGTAGAGCAGAACATTTGGAACATGTAGCACCAACTGCATATTGCTACGTAGATTTGTTTTGTTTGTTAGTTTATGCCCAACAGCACCAAGAACCTGGATTAGATTCTGACATGAAGATTTTTCACATTCCCTGTATGACTGCATGGGATATATTTTGGCTCCTTTTGGTTCCTACCCTTACACCAAAGGAGTGAGAGTAGGTTAATTGGCACAGTAAATTACTTCTTACTTACTTACTGCCTATTATACCACCGTCATTTATGACAGCAATGAAGGTCCTCCATCTCTGGTGATGTTCAGGGCTTCTTTCATCATGTCAGTATCTTCCTCTCAGATTTCACTACTACCAGTCATATAAGTCCCAGCTGGACGCTCAGGAATACCAATGCACTCAGATGTAGAAGGATTCTTCATTACTGTTTACATAACATTTTAGTTTTACCAGTCAGGGTTGTTAGCCCTGGGCTGAACCCCCACACCTCCTTGGTGTGCATTAATTGCAAAAAGTATCAAAGAGGACTTGACGCGCATGTGTGAAAGAGAATAAGTTACAGGGAAATAAGGAGAGAGGAAATGGGACTGCTGAGAGTTGATAAGGAAATGAAGGGAAAAATTTGTTAAATAATGCTATGTTTAGCATTAGTCTTATTATGACTGACAGTATTCAATAGAATCCATGTTCCTGTACCTATCAAACTTAAACATGATAGTGGAGCATGAGTAAAGTTCAAAGTTGAAAGTAAAATTTGTGATCAGAGAACATACATGTCACAACATACAACCCTGAGATTCTTTATTCTGCGGGCATACTTATCAAATCTATAGAATAGTAACTGTAAACAGGATCAATGAAAGAGCAAGAGCATAAGAGACAACAATCTGTTGAAATGCAAGTATAAACTAATCGCAATGAATAACTCCTTTTAAAGTGAGATAATTGGTTGTGGGAACATCTCAATAAGTGACTGTAATTGTCCTCTTTTGTTCAAGAGCCTAATGGCTGAGGGGTAATAAATGTTCTTGAACCTGGTGAAGTGAGTCCTGAGGCATTTGTACATTCTGCCTGATGGGCTGGGTGATGAGGGTCTTTGATGATAGATGCTGCTTTCCTATGACAGTGTTTCATGTAGATGTGCTCAATGGTTGGGAAGGCTTTACCCTTTATGTACAGGGCCAAATCCACTACCATTTGTAGGATTTTCCTTTCAAGGCATTGGTGTTCCCATACCAGGCTGTAATACAGCCGGTCAATACGCTTTCCACTACACATCTATATACATTTGTCAAGGTTTTAGATGTCATGCTGAAATTTCACAGTCCTCTAAGGATCTAGAAATGCTGTCATGCTTTTTTGCAATTACATTTATATGATAGGTCCAGGACTGGGCCCCTGAGATGGAGGGTGGGGGGGGGGGGGTGGCTAAGCACACACAGCCCTGTGGAGCACCTGTGCTGATGGAGATTGTGGAGGAGATGTTTTTGCCAATCTGAATTGACTGGAGTCTGCAAGTGAGGAAGTCTGGGATCCAATTGTACAATGAAGTATTGAGGCCCAGGTCTTGGAAAGTGCTAATTAGTTTTGAGGCAATGATGGAAGGAATTTGTTTCTGCTGGAGTAGAAGGAATCTCATGGAAGATCAGCTCCACCCAAAGGGTTCAGGAAGGGAAATACATAGGACATCTATACCTGAATGAAGGACATCCTGAAACAAAGAATACTTTCTCTTGTTTTCCATCTTATTTACTTGATGGAGTTCAGAAGAATGATGTGGGATCTAACTGCAACAACAAAATACTAAAAGGCCTAAAGAGTGTGGACATGGAGAGGATGCTTCCATTAATAGGGGAGTCTAGGATCTGAGGGGACAGGCTCACAGCCAAAGCATATCGCTTTAAAACTGAGATATGGAGGAATTTCTTCAGCCAGAAGCTGGTGAGTCTGTAGAATTCGTTGTCACATTGGGCTATGGAGGCCAAGTAATTAGGTGGATTTTAGATAGAAATTGATTGGTTCTTGATAGGTTCTTTGGGGAAGTAACCAGCTGGGTAAACAAAGGAGAGGCAGTGTATGTCATTTACTTGGATTTTCAAAAGGCCCCCATTTGATAAGGTGCCTCACATAAGGCTGCTTAACAAGATAAAATCCCATGGTGTTCCAGGAAAGATACTGGCCTGGATAGAGGAATGACTGACAGGCAGGCTGCAGTGAGTGGGAATGAAGGGGGCCTTGTTTGGTTGGCTGCCAGTGTCTAGTTCTGTTCCTCACAAGTCAGTATTGGGACCATTGCTTTTTACATTGCTTGTCAATGATTGACATAATGGAATTGATAATTCTGTGGAAAAGTATGTGGATGATATGAAGATAGGTGGAGGAATAGGTAGTGCTGAGGAAGCGATGCAATTGTAGCAGGACTAAGACAAATTGGAAGAATGGGCAAAAAAGTGGTAGATGGATTACAGTGTTGGGAAATATATGATAATTCATTTTGGTAAAAGGAACAATAGTGTGGACTATTATCTAAATGGGGAGAAAATTCAAACATCAGAGTTGCAAAGGAACTTAGGAGTCCTTGTGCAAGACTCCTAGAAGGTTAATTTACAGGTTGAGTCTGTTGTAAAGAAGGCAAATGCAATGTTGGCATTTATTTCAAGGGAAATAGAACATAAAAGCAAGGAGATGATGCTGGGCCTTTATAAGGCACTAATCAGGATGCACTCAGAGTATTGTCAACAACTTTGAGCCCTATATCTCAGAAAGGATGTGTTGTCATTGGAGAGAGTCCAGTAGAGGTTCATGAGGATAATTCTGGGAATGAAGTGGTTAACATATGAGGAGTGTTTGGCAGCTTTGGGACTGTACTGACTGGAACTTAGAAGATTGTGGGGGGTGGTTGGGGATTCTCATTGAAGCATACTGAATGTTGGAAGGACTAGATAAAGTAGATGTGGAGAGGATGTTTCCTATGGTGTAGGATTTTAGAACCAGAGGGCACAGCCTCAAAACTGAGGGGCGATGTTTTAGAACAGAGATAAGGAGGAATATTTTTAGCTAGGGAGTAGAGAATCTGTGGAATGCTCTGCCACAGACTGTGGTGGAGGCCAAGTTTTCAGGTATATTTAAAGTGGAATTTGATAGTTTTGTGATTGGTCAGGGTATCAAAGGATATTGCGAGAAGGCGCATGTATGGGGTTGAATCGAATCTGGGATCAACCATTATGGAATGGTGGAGCAGATTCGATGGGCTGAATGGCCTAATTCTGCTCCTATGTCTTCTATTGGTATATTGGTTGTTGCCCAAATTTGCAAATAATTGATATATTCATAATTTGGCTCGCATAGGAGTCCTAAAACTAAGATACAGTGCTCCTACAGCCCCTACAGTGGTTCCCTTTTCAAGTTCTATTTATTAAAATTATAGTCATTTTGCAAATAGGTTGTTGGTTAGCAATGTTTTTCCAGACATAGATATTTAGGTTCTGTGCATCAATTGAAATGGATTAAAATGATCACAGCTAATTTGTTTGTTATCCTGTGTAATAATTTCTGCAGAATTTACAAATTTTCTACATTTCGTAACGTTCCATAGAATGGCTGTTTGCATTCACAGTAGAAAATTGAAGAGGACAAGTGGCTAATTTTATTACTCTTGAATGAGTTGCATCCGTCATGTTCGAAGATCTAATGGAACCTAGTTTTCTGCTAAAAATTAGTTCCCTTCTGGTATTTGGCAATATTGGATAGTACTCGCAAGCACAGGTCTAGACTGAACAGAGAATGAAAGTTTGCACTATATCTTAGTTTTAGGACTCCTATGTGAGCCAAGTTATAAGTATATCAACTATTTGTAAATTTGGGCACAACCAATATACTTATTAGTGATGATCTGCTGGAAATATATTCATTGGACTGATAATGATGTCAATTAGCATCAACACTTGATTTAGTGCCAGTACTGTCACCTTGAAGCTGAACATTCCAATTAAAATACTCTCTGAACCTTATATACCTGAGCACATGTTAAACAGCAAAGTGGACCTTCCCATTAGTTCTGTTTAAGAGGTCATACACCTCTTGTCATGAACCTTTGATTTTTAACTGTTGTTATGAAACCTAGTGCACAGCTTTTCTAGAAATGCTTCAAGCTACAAAATTCCTTCAAAGGTGGTCTGAAAAATTTGAAGAACTTTTGCTGATAATTGGACCTTCTGTGTAACCCAATTGCTTTTAGATTTACATAAATTGGTATTCATTCTCATCACAATACCACACAGCTTGGGGAATGAGGTCAGATCATATTGAGTTGCTGGCTAGGATCAATGGATGATGAGGAAAATACAGTGAAGGGATAATGCATGAGGTCTACATGTGAACGATGGCATCCATTCCCAATATTTATTATGGTGACTCAGAGAACATTTGTTTAAACAGTAGGACTCTTGCATGCTCGAACTGGGGACCATTGCACTAATTAGGCTTTGCCATTAAATGTTGAATAAGTGAGATTATTGACTCTTCAAAGAGAACTCAGTGCAATTGCTCCTTTGTGTTGCTACAGATTTCCAGCATCCACAGACTCTTATATCTCCAATTTGTTGAACACTGTGAAGTTTCTTCAAGGTATGCCAGCCTTGAAGAAGTTTTCCTTTTCTTTTCAGTGGGAATTTTGTAAGATCCTCTCTCATTGCTGTACTTCGTGAATCTGCTACGATCACCTGCCAGCTTCTGGTTTACCCTTTCCCTCCACATTTTTTCACTGGCTATTTCCTTCCATTCCTTCTAGTCCTGGTGAAGGGTCTCGATCTGAAATGTTGACTTTCTCTTTTCCTCCATGTCAGTGAGTTCCTCCAGCACTTTCTTATGTTGCTACAGATTCCCCTGTGTCCTCATTGCACTTCATTCCCCTTTGTCACGGCAAGCAATGTGGTTTTACTCTGATCCCAGAGGCTTCTTATGGTGTAGGTTTTCACTTACTACACGCACGTTACTTTGTGGACGTCATGTGTCAACTCTGACAAATACTGGAACTGACAGGACTTCCATTCTATGGTAAGAGAGCATGTGTCAGCCATACATGCAATCAATGTCCAAAATTCTGGCAGCAGATGTCATATCATGTCCCACCTTTGCCCGTAAGGAGTTTGTACATTCTCCCCGTGACTGCATGGGTTTCCTCCATGTGCCTTAGTCCAAAGACATACCAGTTGGTAGGTTAATTGATCATAGTAAATTATTCCGTAATTAGGCCAGGATTAAATCGGGAGTTGCCGGGTGGCACAGCTCAAGTGGCTGGAAGGGCCTGTTTTGTTCTGTATCTCAATAAATAAATAAATATTTCTGTAACTCTTTGTTATGCCATTTATGTTTAAGCCAACACCGCAAACCAGAGGATGGCCTCCATATGATAAGATCTATCCACTTGCAGTGCAGCAGAGAATTCTGATCAGCAGCTCCTGCACAGTATGTACACAGTGAAAATCATATCTTTACCCAAGCTGTGTTGGAGCATATAACTGGTCTCTTCAAATCTGTATGCATTGTCTAGACCTCACTGTAATGGTCCTGCATTACAAGTCACAGTGGATGGAGGTTTGTCTCCTGCATATTGCATGACTTTGCCGGGTAGAAACAGCCCAGTCACCAATGCTATGTTGAACAACCAAGAGGCAGAAAGATAAGGAAGAGGGAGAACAAAGCTTGGAAAAGGATTAAAAGAGAATAGTACTTAGAAAGTCTTAGTCCTTGAATAACACATCCACATGCAGTGCCAATTCTCCATTCACCAATGATCTTGCTTCCCTGTCCTCTCACTGTTTATTGTATAATTAGTTTTGCCATACTATGAATATAAGACATATATCATGAAATTAAATCATTCCATATCACACAAAAAAGCAACTGATCTCCTTTCAGGGATCACAGATTGTCTTTACTCATCCTAATGCTCTTTAACAAAAGCTTAGTGCCTGGAACATGACTGATGGAAGGCTTTCTGGAGAAGATGACAGCAAACGTCAGTGGGTCTGGATTCTGAAAGGCTCGTCTCCATTTGATGCTTATTTATCAGAAGCATCAGTCTAGATATTCGACTCAAGGTCCATGGTGGTGGTACTGGTGGAAAAGCAGCGATTTAAAAGTGAATCTTAAGATATGGCAGCTTATTTGCAAGACTCACCCACTAATTGCCACACCACCCCCCAATTATTGCCTTGCTTGACTGTTCTGGGGTCTTAGCAAAGTTCGAAATCTGTTGCTTGACTGCCGCCATGCCTTGCTAATTATGTATTCTGGAAAAGCAGATAGTATTGAAGGATGATTTTGAAAAGACCTAAGCATAGAACTGAGAGAATAGTTTACAGGATTCCTGAGGAGAGGTAGTAGTTTTGTGCTCCATTATCCACTGTTACTGTTTCCCTTCCTGAGGTAATATGTTAGCAATTCTGAAGATCTGTTTGGCTCTGTGACTCTTTGCAAGCCCCTTCAGATCAATGGTATCTCTGAGCAAGCCAATCTAATCAGATAAATGAGCATCCACTTCCTCTCTTATGTGCCGAATGGGTGTTTTTGCACACATATTGAAGCTGGTACATTTACCTTATAAACATCCATTATGACTGGGCCCAATCATTTGCAATTATTTCCATTCTGAAAAAGTTGGCTTCCAAGAATTATTCAAAGTTCCTGTGGAAGGTAAGTTATTTAACAGATTGTTCAACAGAATCAACAAGGGGCTGGAGATGATACCACTCAGATCCTTCTAACTAACTGGCTTTTGCAGATTTGCTGTATACCTAAACAAAAATATGCTCCCAAGGCAGGCTCCCAAGGTAGCCCATCTTGTATTTGCCTTCACATAACTGAGGGGCACACCTAACTCAGTAGTTGACCTGAGGGTTTCCCTTCTCTAAAATCAACCTTAACTGCGGACAACACAATCTGGAAAACTGGGAGAATTTTGAACAATGGTGTGGATATAACTGGCGTTCAAAACTGAAATTCATAGAGATTTCTTCTTTTAGAGGGTGTGAATCTTTGGAATGATCAGGTGCTGAGGGTTGTTAAGGTCAAATACTTAAGTTCAAAAAGGAAGCCAATTAAATATTTGGGACAGACAGACATGTTCATATTAAATGATTGGACAGGGTCAGAGGGTATATTCTTGTGATCTTGGGTTAAAGAGAGAAAAGGAAAGGAAAGAGAAAGAGGAAAGATACAAGCCTTGACTGGCCTTCCCTTTACGCTTTGACCAGCTCAAAGCAATGATCATTGAAAAGAAGCTGATGCCGATAGTGAACTACCCCACTGCTTATTTGCCTAAAAAAAATTATATGGCTAAATAATACAAATAGAACCTGATGAAAATATTCAGCAAATTAGTCTGCATCTACAGAAAAGGAAACAGAGTCAACATTTTGCAATTGGCTATAATATGTCTATTTTATGCAATTGAATTCTGCTAATTACAGTAACTCTCATTTCATGATGTATCAATAAAAACATTCTATTACTTAACTATTTAGATAGTCTGTGACTTTGCAAAGAGTTAAAAGAGGTATGGATGATTTAAGCATTGTGCCAGATTGAAAAGATGGAGGCGTCAGGTCCAGAGGTGAGGGCGAGCTGGCTCAGCTCTCTGCTTTGCAATGTTTCTTCATCTCTGCACTGAATTGAGACTTGGACCTGCAGCAAACATCTTCTTATTCAGCTGCAGTACAGCCTGGCTGCAGACTCACTTCTGTGAACTTAATTTCTGAATGTTATTTGCTTGCTTTTTATTATTTTATTATTTTATGATTTGTGTTTTTTCTCTCTGCACACTGGGTGTTTGATGGTCTTCTTTAGGTTTAATGAATTCTATTGGGTTTCTTTGTTTTGTGGCTTATAAGGAGACAAACCTCGAGATTGTATAAGGTATACATAATTTGATAATATATATACTTTGAACTTTGAAATCTTACACTGTTGTAAAAGTTATCAGTTTGATACCTTTACTGCCATCTAGTGCCTCAAAATTGAATCTCTTCAATTGATCTTTAGAAGAAAATGCTCAAGGATCTCAGTTTGTATTGCTGTTTAGCTAATTAATGAAGAAATCTAAACTTCATAAGAAGGGAAATAGATTTTGATCTATAAATTTACTGATATGTTTCTACATTATCAAGAATTTTCAAGACATAATTCCTGTCAAAATTTTCAAGATATAATTCTGGCAATGTGGAAAACATTGCAAACTTGTTGCAAAAAGAAATCTGCAGTTTTTTAGGTTTCTGTTAGAAACCTGTTATGCGATTTTATTTTTATTTTTACGTGAATAATACATCCAAATATCTCAAGAAGAAACATCTAAGGGCATGCTTTCCAAAGCATTGACTCAACAAAATGATTTGTGGTGTTTGTTGAGGAGTGGTTGCTAAGCTGTGGTATTTGTTTCACTCTGTGTCCATAGATATAAGCAGCCCTTGACAGTGAATATAAAATTAAGAAGAAGAGATCATCTACAGCTATTCTAAAAGTAGGTTATATAGGTCAGTCTTAGTGGAATTTTGAAAGCTGATAGGGCGCTTAATCCAAAATGAACACCATTGGTTTGAGGCACATTGTTCAATAAAATAAAATATGTTGAAACATATCACTTGGATTAGCTAGCACAAGGGACTGTAATAATGGAAATATTCTGTGTCATAAGATGTTTTGTTAACACAGATCAGTGGCAATAGAGAAACAGAAATGGAGAAAGTGAGCAACATCATATAAAAGTTTCTGCCTCCTGCTAAAATCCCTTCAGCAACTCAGATATTTTTACATCATTATTGACTGAAAGAAGATGGAAGCCCCAACAGTCCACTTACAGTATGTGAGCTGAAAAGTTACTCCCTCCATTCTTGCAAGCACACATTCTTGGAGGAAAACAGACAAATATTTAAGTCAACTTTTCTGCTCAGGTGCTAACGCTTCTGGCAGACTTTGCCCTATTTTCTTGTGAGTGTTCTGAAAGTTCATTGGTGGCACAGGTCCAATTCAATAGCAACATGTGGCACTTCTGCTGTTCTGGGGAATTCACATTGCAAGGCTCTTCCCCAGGCCAGAGGATTAAGTCATCATCCACATACCAGCAGCACAGACATCTCCACATTAAGTTGTGTCACCTACTCACTGAGTTTGTGCCAGGCAAAAGCAGGCACTACAAGAATGGGACCTTTAAAAGGGAATTGATACTGGAGTAACAATCTATTAATTTAATTTATTTCTGTTAGGTTAAATATATTCAATTGTTCTTATAACAGTGAACACTAGGATATAACAAATCTAAGAGGAAAAGTAGCTGTAGTCTTCTTGACTCAGGAATGACTACTCAATAAGATCATAACTTTTCATTCTGGGTTTCCACCACATCTGCTCTCAGGATGAGGCTTTTCATTCCACCACAGTGACCTGGACTATTCTTCTTCCCACCTTGTCTCTGTATAAGTGCCGACCCCTACTCTCAGTTCCTCTGGCTCTGCCGCATCTGCTCTGAGGATTAGACTTTTCATTCCAGATACACCCACACTAAGCTCATTGACTTCATCAGCTTTGCCTCCAATTTCCACCCTGTCCTCAAATTTACTTGGTCCATTTCCAATAGCTCCTTCTCCTTTCTTGATTTCTCTGTCTATCTACTGAAATCTTTTACAAACCTACTGACTCTCACAGCTACCTGGACTATACCTCTTCCTACCCTGTCACTTGTATAAAATGCCATCACCTTCTATCAGCTCCACTGTCTCCACTGCACCTGCTCTCAGGATGAGGCTTTTCATTCCAGAACTACTGAGATGTCCTCCGTCTTCAAAGAAGGGGGCTTCCCTTCCTCCACCATCAACACTGCCCTCACCCCTATCTCTTCCATTTTTGCACACATCTGCCCTCACACCATCCTCATGCCACCACACCAGGGATAGGGTTCCACATGTCCTCACCTACCTCCCCAATAGTCTCCGTGTGGAGCACATAATTCTCCACAACTTCCGTCATATCCAATGGGATCCCACCACCAAGCACGTCTCTCCCCTTCCATGATCTGCTTTCTGCAGGGATCATTCCCTACATGACTCCCTTGTCCACTCGTCTCTCCCCATTGATCTCCCTCCTGGCACTTATCCTTGCAAACGGAACAAATGCCATACTTGCCCCTACACCTCCTCCCTCACTACCAAACAGTCTTCCATGTGAGGCGACGCTTCAGCTGTGAGTCTGTTGGGGTCATCTACTGTACCCGGTGCTCCCAGTGTAGCCTCCTGTATATCGGTGAGACCCAACATAGATTGGGACATCATTTCACTGAGCACTTACGCTCTATCCACCAGAAAAATCAGGATCTCCCAGTAGCCACCCATTTTAATTCTACTTCCCATTCTGACGTCAGTTCGTAGCCTCTTCTAATGCTGCAATGAGGCCACACTGAGGTTGGAGGAGCAACACTTTATATTCGTCTGGGTAGCCTCCAACCTGATAACATGAACTCTTCTTCACTATTCCCCATTCCTGATTCCCTGTCTCGCCTCATCTCCTTACCTGCCTATCACTCCCTCTGGTGCTCCTCCCCCTTCTCTTTCTTCCATGATCTTCTATCCTCTCCTATCAGTTTCCCCCTTCTCCAACCCTTTATCTCTTTTACCAATCAACTTCCCAGCTCTTTACTTCACCCCCTCCCCCATCCCAATCTCACCAGTCACCTTGTACTTTGTTCCCCCCCCCCCCCCCCCGTTATTACTCTGACTTCTCCTCTTTCTGTCTAGTCCTGATGAAGAGTCTTGGCCCAAAATGTTGACTAATTACTCGTTTCCATAGATGCTGCCTGGCCTGCTGATCTCAATAAACAATAGACAATAGACAATAGGTCCAGGAGGAGGCCATTCGGCCCTTCAAGCCAGCACCGCCATTCACTGTGATCATGACTGATCATCCACCATCAATATCCAGTTCCTGCCTTATCCCCATAGCCTTTGATTCCACTATCTTTAAGAGCTGTATCCATCTCTTTCATGAAAGCATCCAGAGACTTGGCCTCCACAGCCTTCTGGGGCAGAGCATTCCATATATCCACCACTCTCTGGATGAAAAAGTTTTTCCTCAACTCTGTTCTAAATGACCTACCCCTTATTCTTAAACTGTGGCCTCTGGTTCTGGACTCACCCATCAGCGGGAACATGCTTCCTGCCTCCAGCGTGTCCAATCCCTTAATAATCTTATATGTTTCAATAAGATCCCCTCTCATCCTTCTAAATTCCAGAGTATACAGGCCCAGTCGCTCCAATCTTTCAACATATGACAGTCCCGCCTTCCTGGGAATTAACCTTGTGAACCTACACTGCACTCCCCCAATAGCAAGAATGTCCTTCCTCAAATTTAGAGACCAAAACTGCACACAGTACTCCAGGTGTGGTCTCACCAAGGCCCTGTACAGCTGCAGAAGGACTTCTTAGCTCTTATACTCAATTCCCCTTGTTATGAAGGCCAGCATGCCATCAGCTTTCTCCTCCAGCATTTTGTGTGTGTTGCATGGAATTCCAGCATCTGCAGATTTTCTCATGTTTGAAGATAATCTGGTTTTAGGATCATATACATTTTCATGTCTGTTCTCTCTAATACTCACATCTCTGATATTATTATCAGTTTATTTTTAGTGTTATCTTTTTCAGTCTTATAGAACAATGTCACATTGTCAGGTTTTGTTAATAGCTTCCTGATGCTCTGAAAAATCACAGCTTATTTCCTACAAGACTATAAGACATGCGAGCAGAATTGGCCCATTGCGTTAGCTCTACCATTCCATCATGGCTGATTTATAATCCCTCTCAACCCCATTCTCCTGCCTTCTGCCCATAACCTTTGACACCCCGACTAACCAAGAACATATCAAATGTTGCTTTAAATATACTCAATGACAGCCTCCTCAGCCATCCGTGGCAATGAATTCCACAGATTCTCCACCTGCTGGCTAAAGATATTCTTTATCATCTCTGTTGTAAATGAACATCCCTTTATTTTGGGGCTGTGCCCTCTGGTCTTAGACTCACCCGTTAAAGGGGCCATCCTCTCCACATGCACTCAATCTAGACCTCATATGTTGACTCCTTTAAATTCCCGTAATCATTCTCGAGAAACCTCTTCTGGATCCTCTCCAATGCCAGCAAATCTTTTCTTTGGTAAAGGTCCAGCACGTAATTGTAACTACAAAGAAAGCATGCAAGCACCTCTACTTCCTTTGAAGTTTCTGAAGATGTGTCAAGACACTTAAAACTTCAATGAACTTCGATAGATGTGTGGTGGAGAGTATATTGACTGGTTGCATCACAGCCTGGTATGGAAACATCAATGTCTTTGAATGGAGAATCCTACAAAAAGTAATGGATATGGACTAGTCCATCAGTGGTAAAGCCCTCCCCACCATCAAGCACTTCTAAATGGAGCATTGTCAAAGGAAAGCAGCATTCATCATCTGACTTTCACCACCAGATCGTGCTCTCGTCTTGCTGTTGCCATCAGGAAGAAGGTACAGAGGCCCAGGACTCACAGCACCAGCTTCAAGAACAGTTATTAACCCCTAACCATCAGGCTCTTGAACCAGTGGGTATAACTTCACTCAACTTCATTTGCCCCAAAACTCAACTGCTCCCACAACCTATGGATTCACTTTCAAGGACTCCTCATCTCATGTTTGCGATATTTATTGCTTATTTATCTATTATTTTTTTTCTTTTGTATTTGCACAGTTTGTTGTCTTTTGCACATTGGTTGTCCACCTTCTGGATTCATTCTTTCATTGATATTGTAGCCCAATTGCATCGAGTGCCAATACACAGTAGCTGTCATTTGTACCATTTACAAGGTACATTGGAGCACTTGACCAAGACTCCTAAAACAGCATCTTCAAAACCTATGACCTCCACTAGTTAGAAGGGCAAAGCATGGGAACATCATCATCTGCATGTTACCTTCCAAGCCACACACCATCCTGACATTGTCTGGTCAAATACATGGAATCCCCTCCCTAACAGTGTTCTGTGTATGCCCACACCTCAAGGCCTACAGCAGTTCCAGAAGGCATCTCACCACTACCTTTTCCAGAGCAAATAGGAAGCAACAGTTAATTGTTGGCCCGGCCTCTGAAACTCATATCCCTTGAATGAATCAAAACCATCATTTTTTTGTTTCAATTGTGAAATAAGATTTAGGAAAGGTGTAAAATTGTTTGCCCAATCATTTTCGCCTGTTTGCATAATTACACAGTCAAACTCTAACCTTATTTTGAAAACAACACAAACTGAGTTTTCCAGAACCATTCACCTAAAATATAGCATAGTTAGTCCATATTACTGTGATAGGAATTAAAGTATTTATATACTGTACGTATTTGGCTTAATCCACATTACTCTTTTGGTTTTTTTTTTGCTGTGTTGTTTCATTCTTCTGTAAAAGAAAAGAACACCATTAATTATACAACATGTCTTTGCCAAAGTTGGAAGAACAAAGCACTAAACAGTAAGGTATCAGGACAAATATTCTTGCCATTGGTCCTGGCAGATTTCAGTTCCTGGGCGCAAAGGCCAGAAAAGTAACAGAATGGGACTGATGAGCACCATAAACATTGCCAGAAAAGGTCTCATAGGAAGTTCCTTGAACAAGACAAAACCAAAATCAGATTTATTCATATCCACTTCTCCTGTGGTCACTATTGTAGGCATTCAATGTAGAAGTTTAGATACCATGCTGCAATTGTAGAAGACATTGTTAAGAGCACAGTTGAAATATTGTTTTCAATTTTATAGTCATAGTCATAGTCATACATTATTGACCCCAGGAGAAATTGGTTTTTTGTTACAGTTGCACCATAAATAATATAGTAATAAAACCATAAATAGTTAAATAGTAATATGTAAATTATGCCAGGAAATAAGTCCAGGACCAGCCTATTGGCTCAGGGTGTCTGACCCTCCAAGGGTGGAGTTGTAAAGTTTGATGGCCACAGGCAGGAATGACTTCCTATGACGCTCTGTGCTGCATCTCGGTGGAATGAGTCTCTGGCTGAATGTACTCCTGTGCCCACCCAATACATTATGAGGTCTGACTGGAAGATTTGTGACCCTGTATGAAACTTTGTTCCTCAATTCCAATTTGTCCCATTCCCTCATCAGTAGGGGTATGGTAGGGTGTTTTGCCTTTTCAACTTGGGCTACGTCCCTTTTAACAACAGATAACCAAATAGCACCTATAAAAGGGTCATCTTGCTGGGCTGTTGTCAATTTCTCAGGGAATTGCTTTATATCCAGACTGATCAAGTTGCAATATGCTTGTGGAATGGGATGACTAGAAGCTCCCAGGTGATCCACAGATGTACCATGCCATAGCCTTGCCTCTCATCTCACCACTGTTAAAAAACTGGCACGTTACTTTAACACCGGAAGCAGGAATGCCCTCCCTCTCTCTATCCATTTCTGGCACCTCGTGCAACCTTTGGAACAATGCATCTGCATCAATGTCCAACTCGCCGGCTGATACTTAAGGCTGAAATCACAAGCAGATGCCACCAACCAACAATGACCTGTGGCATCCAGCTTTGCCAAGATCAGGATATAGGTCAATGAATTGTTGTCAGTCCTCACCTCGAACTTGGCACCATATAGATAGTCACTTAACTTATCCACCAAGGCCCATTTCAATGCCAGAAATTCCAATTTGTGCATAGACTAGTTTTGTTCAGATGATGACAGACTCCGGTTGATGAAAGCAACAGGTCTCAATACTTTCCATTAGTCCTGATATAAAGCACCATCTAAGCCCTCACGGCTAGTGTCCATATGCAGTTCACATGGCAACTGGTGGTTTGCGAAGGCCAGCTCAGGTGTTTTAGTCAGCAACTCTTCCAGCAGCTGAAAGGCTTTTACAGAATTTGCATCCCATCTTTCCCCAAAAGGCTCCGAAGGGCTAAGATAAACTGTGCCTTCTTCTCTTTTCATTCTCCTCCCTTCCTTTCCCAAGGTGGGGTAACCACACAGAAGCTGATTCAAAGGGTGGCTTACTTCGGAGTAGTCCTTCACAACTCTCCAGTAGTACCCACAGAAGCCAAGGAATGAGCATAGGGCACTCACATCCTTGGGCTTTGGCCATGTATTCATCGTCTCTATCTTGGACAGGTCCGTAGTCACTCCATCCTGTGAGAGTATATGTCCAACTTTGTTGACTGACATCTTACAGAACTGGCACTGTCCAGTGACAGTTTTAATCCTTCAGCTTTCAGATGGTCCAGCACCTTCAATAGCCTCGTCTCATGCTTCTCCAGTGTGAATCTGAATGTTATGAGATCATCCAGTACTTCAAGCAAGTTCATGTCCCCAGTAGTCTTCTCCATGACATGTTGAAAAGTGCTCCTGATATGCCCTGGGGCATTCTTTCAAACTGAAAGAATCCAAGTGGATTTATGAATGCCATCTTCTTTTTATCAGCTTCACTCATGGGTATCTGATAATACTCACTCCTTAGATCCAACACACTGAACCATTTTGCTCCACTCAGGCAGGCCAGAGCAACTTTGATCCATGGAACATCTTCAATCCATGGTCAGGGACCGTATGTTGTTTCAGTGTCAATAGTTAACAAACATTTGTACCTTCCCATTCTTCTTCCTCATCACCACAATGGGTGATGCATATAGAGACTTCTTGACTCAGTGACAATTCTGGCTTCTTTCAGTTTCAGGAGGCGCTGCTGAACATCTTCCACCTCTGCCGGTGCTAACTGTCGAGACCCCTTTCTGAAAGGGGTGACCTCCTGTCAGTCTAATAGTGTGGCTAGTACTCTTGGAGCAACCCACATCAAAGTCATCAGTAAAAAAGACATCTTTGATCTTCAACATCTTCTCTGTTAGTCTCCTTCTCCATCCCTCAAGTAAGAGGGATTCACCGAAGTTGCATGATTTTGCAGTTAACTTTCCCAATCCAGGAGACTGCCTCTCTCCAAGTTTTTTTTCACCAAAAAACTAGATATTACACTTACAGGGAAAGTATGTGCCATTGGCTTCCCACATCTGAGTGTACCCTCTCTCTCCAAGGTGTTCCTGACAATTACAGTCATCTTGTTTGTGTGGACAGCTGAAGGTTTCTGCAGTTCAGACCTCATCAGCACCCCAGCAGGTGAGCACGACTCTTCTTTGTGATCCTCTGGAGCATCCACCAGGTGGGCCTTGACATCTGGCATTCTGGGGAACTGAAGGTCCCGGTCACTCTAGCTACCTCCCCAGTACGTAACACAACAGGTTTAGACTGGTTGCACCACACAGCTCCTCGTTTATAATCATCGTCCTGCTTAGGAGGAACTTGCACTTTCTCAAAAGCAGCTCCCAACACTGGGTGAATGGACAAGGTTTTCAAAAAATTCTCTCTATTTCTTTCCTTGCATGCTCCCACAAGCCTTCTCACAATGGGAGTATTTGTTCCCACAATAATGGAAGCTTCACCTTTTTCAACCGGGTTCAGACAGACCAACACTAATGTATCAAGGGTCTCAGCTACTCCAACATCTGCTTCCAAAAACTCCAGTTTCACAACAAGTAACCATCATACAGGTGATCATCAGTACTAAGGCCTCAGATTTCTGAGTGGCGTCAATGGTAAATGTGTCACATATTGGTTGTTAAAGGATCTGTAAAGCAGAGTAATTTGAGAACTTGCGCCAAGTATGACTCTAGCATAAATGCCCTCAATCCAAGCCTAGTCCCACTAAACCTTCAGGAATAGGGTTTTGCCTTTTAGTATCTTCTTTTATGCATCGATTGGAGCATGTTCTCTCTGAGACGCCAGGCCTTTCCCTTACTTGGTCCCTCTGAAGTTTCCCGACTTCCTTTTCTGTTTCTGCAACCAACAGGTTACTTTCCAAAGGTTTCCCTGTCCTTCACACTCCAGCTTGTAATGTCCATCCTCTCCCCAGTTGTAACAGAAAATATTGGTCACTTCCCTTGTCAAACGACCCCTTTCTAGCAGCATCCCTCTGCTTAGTACGTCCTACAGGTGGGTCAGGTTTCCTGTCATTCTTGTCACGCTTACTGGCAGCACTAGCCGACATCAACCAAGCTTCTGGGTTTTCACTTCATCTGGGAAAACCTCTGCTTGTGTGGCATCAGGGGTTGCTTCAGCAACAGAGGCTACCACTGAGGATATTGCCCAACTGGTGGAGGCCTCATGTTCCTCCAACAGATTTTCCTCCTCTCTTGCTTCTCTAATCAGCTGAACAAATGAGTGAGGGGGACGTGTCTTGTGAGTCATTCGAATGCTTAAAGCAACCATGTCAAGTGACAGCGTGCCCTCCACAACTTGCCCATTTTTAATCGATTTATCTCAGCCAGCCGAATGGCCCCTTTATGGCACAAGCAATGCAGCTGTTTCTCTAGCCTGAAAATGTAGGCAGAAAGTTTCTCCCCTTTCTTCTTGATTGTGTGCGTAAACTTCATCATATGATCAACTGGGCTGTCTGTTGTTTCAAAAATATTTTCTAACGTTTGCATGTAATCCGCAAATGTGACCAGTGGGTTTTCTGCCTTTAAGGACTTCATCACCTCAGCAGCCTGACCTCTTAAACTCTCTACCAGTCGTCGTTTTTTCATAGTCATAGTCATACTTTATTAATCCCGGGGGAAATTGGTTTTCGTTACAGTTGCTCCATAAATAATAAATAGTAATAGAACCATAAATAGTTAAATAGTAATATGTAAATTATGCCAGTAAATTATGAAATAAGTCCAGGACCAGCCTATTGGCTCAGGGTGTCTGACCCTCCAAGGGAGGAGTTGTAAAGTTTGGTGGCCACAGGCAAGAATGACTTCCTATGATGCTCAGTGTCGCATCTCGGTGGAATGAGTCATTGGCTGAATGTACTCCTGTGCCCACCCAGTACATTATATAGTGGATGGGAGACATTGTCCAAGATGGCATGCAACTTAGACAGCATCCTCTTTTCAGACACCACCGTCAGAGAGTCCAGTTCCATCCCCACAACTTCACTGGCCTTATGAATGAGTTTGTTGATTCTGTTGGTGTCTGCTACCCCCAGCCTGCTGCCCCAGCACACAACAGCAAACATGATAGCACTAGCCACCACAGACTCGTAGAACATCCTCAGCATCATCCAACAGATGTTAAAGGACCTCAGTCTCCTCAGGAAATAGAGACGGCTCTGACCCTTCTTGTAGACAGCCTCAATGTTCTTTGACCAGTCCAGTTTATTGTCAATTCGTATCCCCAGATATTTGTAATCCTCCACCATGTCCACACTGACCCCCTGGATGGAAACAGGGGTCACCGGTACCTTAGCTCTCCTCAGGTCTACCACCAGCTCCTTAGTCTTTTTCACATTAAGCTGCAGATAATTCTGCTCACACCATGTGACAAGGTTTCCTACCGTAGCCCTGTACTCAACCTCATCTCCCTTGCTGATGCATCCAACTATGGCAGAGTCATCAGAAAACTTCTGAAGATGACAAGACTCTGTGCAGCAGTTGAAGTCCGAGGTGTAAATGGTGAAGAGAAAGGGAGACAAGACAGCCCCCTGTGGAGCCCCGGTGCTGCTGATCACTCTGTCGGACACACAGTGTTGCAAGCACACGTACTGTGGTCTGCCAGTCAGGTAATCAAGAATCCATGATACCAGGAAAGCATCCACCTGCGTTGCTGTCAGCTTCTCCCCCAGCAGAGCAGGACAGATGGTGTTGAACGCACTGGAGAAGTCAAAAAACATGACCCTCACAGTGCTCGCTGGCTTGTCCAGGTGGGCGTAGACACGGTTCAGCAGGAAGACGATGGCATCCTCAACTCCTAGTCGGGGCTGGTCGGCGAACTGGAGAGGATCTAAGTGTGGTCTGACCATAGGCCGGAGCAGCTCCAGAACAAGTCTCTCCAGGGTCTTCATGATGTAGGAGGTCAATGCCACCGGTCTGTAGTCATTGAGGCCGCTGGGGCGCGGCATCTTCGGCACAGGGATGAGGCAGGACGTCTTCCACAGTACAGGAACCCTCCGGAGCCTCAGACTCAGGTTGAATACATGGCGAAGTACTCCACATAGCTGAGGGGCACAGGCTTTGAGCACTCTGGTACTGACACCATCCGGTCCTGCAGCCTTGCTTGGGTTGAGGCGTTTCAGCTGTCTTCTCACCTATTCGGCTGTGAAGCCCACCATGGTGGTTTTGTGTGGGGAAGGGGTATAGTCATGAGAGCAAGGTGGGGGACTGTGAGGAGGGGTAGGAGGGGAGAGTGGAATATGTGTTGGTTGGGGGCCAACAACAGATGGCTCATGTGTAGGATGGGCAGGACTGTCACTCATACATTAACTGAGATGTCTGCTTCATCCAAGCCTCATATTCTTCTTCCCATTAGGGGTGGGCTTGACTCCAGAGAACACTTTCACCCTACAATAACCTTGGCTCTCCGCAGGTACCCTTTGGCAGTGATGTAATTGCTGAACCCAGCTCAGAATTTAAATCAACTGCTGACTGACTCATTAAAGGTTTCATATCAGACAATTTCTTCGTCTCATTTTGTAGAAATGACAACTTGTCTTTAAAGTCTTCACTCTCAGCTACATACAACTTGTCTTTACAAATAAGGACTGCCCATGCCCCACCTCTCCAGGCTCCCCGATCTTATCAGGCAGTGCAACTTCAGTTACATTTCTGCTAATCTGGACAAATACGACATCCTTACCAGCTGATTGGTCAAAATGTCATTCAACCAGCATAACTTTCCCTAATACTTTTACAGAACTCAGCGTTCTAAATAGCAGTTCATTGGGGATTTGAGTATCCACCCTGCTCAGAACAGAAGCACGACATGTGGATAACCTTTTCGAATCACACCAAATATTATTCCTGCGGCATCCATAATAAAGTACCTTAATTATGACATGCCTCACTTTCCTCAATCACTTGTTTAAACACTGGATAAACACACACAAACCACTTAATCAATCTTTAAACAGCCTTCAGACAGTAGCCGAAATCTGGGCCAAGGCCCCACAAATGCACTCTTTCACCAGGGCTCGTACACAAACTTGGCTCATTAGCTAACTCTGCAAACAGCCACGTGACTCAGTATTGAGAAGGCCTCCCATCATGAGCAATACACATCTATGGTCGGTATGATTTGGGGTTCAACCAAGCATGATAGTCGGGATGTTCTGATTAAAAGAACCTCGATTTGAGCGAATGCTGTGTAAATTCTGCCCATACACAGTTATTGGTAGCCCAGAAAAGACAGATCAGACACCAGCATAAAATTATAAATAAGTTATATTTACTAATTTTCAACTTAATCAAACAATTAACAGAGAAAGAAAAAGAAAGATAAAAAGGGCCCATTACAGTTAAACCAGTTTAAATGTGCACATGAACATTGGAGCTCATTTCTGTGATAGCAGGGTGTATCGCTTTACTTATGACACTGAGTTCTCATCACCAACAGCAGATAGAACTTCCTTCTCAGCTGTCTAGAACATTCTCTCACATTCCACAATCCTGATTGGCTGACACAACATTCCAAGTTGGATAACATGACTCCTTATCTTTAGCCGAAGCCAAAACACTCTTTCCAGGAAACACTTTTTACAGAAAACTGCTAAAATAAAAAAACTCAGCATAGAAGTAGAAATCATAATTGGGGCATTACATATAATTTTAGGGGATAATTAACAGATTTTAGATGCTGGTGTCAAAAGCCAAGACTTATTCTCGTTCTTAATTTTCTAGTATTGAATGTTTGGCCAAAGCTATACCAAGAAAATAACACAGAAACAGGGACAAAACCGGACCAAATAAGTTTTTGAATTTGTTTAGCCATTATGTTACTAAATCATACCATATTATATCATGTCACTAAGGAAGTTTTGAAACAAAGCTACTAATAGAAATATTAGGCAGATGACTAGAAGCTTTGTCAAAAATGTAGGTTTTAAGAATTTTCACAAACAAAGCAGAAGTGGTTAGTAAGAGAGGTTCAGGAAAGGAATTTGTTCAGGACATAGCTGTCAATAGTGGAGTCCTATACATGTGGGTGATCATAGGAGTAGAACTGGAGCACTGAAGCTTATAAGATATAGATGGGAAGAGATGAGGAGACCATGAGGTGAATTGCAAATAAAGATGAGAAAATTAAAAGCCAACAGCTTTAAAACATTAAATCTTAAGTCAGCTAGCAGAGGTTGATTTTACTAATGACAGATTGAGGGAGGTTGGTGAAGAGGACATTCTGAGTAGTAACTTCAGAGGTAACAAAGGTGAAAATGAAGATTTCAACAGAAGGTTACAATTAATAATGAAGGAATGGTTTTTGATGAAAACTGAAGGAATGACTTCCTATTATTTATTTGGAGGAAATGTCTGTTTATTTGGCATTAAACGTTGAAAATAAAGAACATAAAAATGTCTTGAGAGGAATGGTTAGATTAAGCTGAGAGTCAGAATGGAAACTCATGATGTGGCTTTATATGATGCTGTCAAGGGACAGCCTGTAAATGAGAAATGGGAAAGTGTTAAGTTTTTATCTTTGGGATTACTGGAGGAGTCAGAACAGGAGCAAGAAGTAAAGCTATTGCAAGTGATTCTCTGGCCACGTTAAGCCATGTTGTATTCTCACCCAGTAGGATGATGGAGGCTGTTGACATCAAACATGGCAAAAGCTGCAGGCAGATCAGGTATTGATTGTGGCCTCTCTCTTATCACAGTCTCATTTGTGACTTTGAAAAGGGTTGATTTGTGGCAGCTAGAGAAACCTAATTTATTGGATTTCTGGAAAGGATCTTTCAAGATGGCAGCGCGCATGGATGCAGCGGCCCCTCGGGGAGTGATAAGTGTATCTAGTGTTTGTTCTGTTTTTCCTGGACGCATAACATACAGTCGGAATATGCTCGTTAACATCAGGGCATACTATGTCGGAAAAACTGACGAGTTCTGGTGTGACATGGACAGTTTATGCCGCTACGGACTACTATCCGCTACCAAGCCGGCTGCTTCCCGAGGGAGGAGGAAGCGAAAGCGCTGTGAGAGAAGACAGAGGAGGGGTAAGAGGGCCGGCATCCATGCTAGGCTAAAAGCTAACCCGACCAGGCCAGCGGTACCATCCCTCCTGCTCTCAAATGTCCGCTCCATCAACAACAAGCTAGATGAGCTGCGTCTGCTGAGAGAAACAGGCAAGGAATTTAAAGACTGCTGTGTGTATGTCTTAACGGAATCCTGGCTCCATGACAACATACCGGACGTGGCGCTACAGCTAGAGGGAATGACATTGTTTTGTGCGGACAGAGAGGCAGCTAGCTCCGGTAAGAGCCGAGGAGGAGGTCTGTGCATTTATATAAACAAAGACTGCTGTGTGAACGCTACAGCAGCTGCTAAATTCTGCTCTCCGCTGGCTGAATTTCTCATTGTGAAATGCCGGCCGTTCTATCTGCCGAGGGAATTCACCATCATGCTTGTGGCAGCTGTTTACGTAGCTCCCAGTGCCAATGCTGAGGCTAATGCTAACGAAGCACTGGGAGGCCTACATGAAGCCATCAGTGAGCTACTGACTACACATCCTGATAGCTTTGTGGTGATTGCTGGGGACTTTAACCACACCAGCATAAAGTCTGTGTTCCCCAAATTCCTGCAATATGTGGATTTCAAAACCAGGGGAGACAACACACTGGACTTGGTTTATACCAACACACCACAGGCATACAAAGCAGCCCCCCGCCCCCATCTTGGCCACTCTGACCACATATCTGTCATGCTAACACCAGCATATAAACCACTGCTTAAACGTGTGAGAGCAGAGAAAAGAGAAATAAAGGTCTGGCCAAAAGGAGCAGCCTCAGCACTGCAAGATAGTTTTTTGCACACAGACTGGGACATATTCAAAACAGCAGCCTCCTATGACGACCACACAGACATTGAGGAGTATGCAGAGGCAGTAATCAGCTACATAGACAAATGCACGGAGGGTGTCACTGTGATCTTCACTGCACATTGTTATAAAAAGCCATGGATGACAACGGAGGTGCGTTTACTACTGAAGGCCCGTGACACAGCCTACAAATCGGGAGACAGGAGCGCGCTTCGCTCAGCCAGGTCTGCGCTTTCACTAGGGATCAGGAAAGCAAAAAGGGCCTACACGGGCAAAATACATGGACACTTCTGTGACACAGGTGACACCAGATGGATGTGGCAGGGAATTAAAGCTCTGACAGACTACAAGATCAGGCAGAAAACTGATGACAGCGACGCCTGTCTTCCAGACAGGCTTAACAATTTCTTTGCCCGCTTTGAAGCATCAAACACTACAGCAAGGGGGACAGCCAGTCCCTTTTTACCATCTGACCAGCCGGCTTCACTCATTGATCCAGAGCAAGCACGGAGGACCCTTGCCAGGGTCAACCCACGAAAAGCGGGAGGTCCCGACAACATCCCTGGACGTGTGCTCAAAGAACGTGCTAATGTATTAGCAGATGTCCTGACAGACATTTTCAACATCTCCCTTAGTCAAGCCATTGTCCCCAGATGCTTCAAAACCTCCACAATCATCCCTGTAGCAAAGAAATCAGTTGTAGCCTGTCTGAATGATTACCATCCCGTTGCCCTGACCCCCATAGTGATGAAATGTTTTGAACGGCTTGTCAAGCCTCATATCACAGCCAGCCTCCCCTCATCACTGGATCCTCTACAGTTCGCTTATCGTCCAAATCGCTCTACGGAGGATGCAATATCCACCACACTGCACACAGTTCTCTCTCACCTGGACGACAAAGATACTTATGCCAGAATCCCGTACATTGATTTCAGTTCAGCGTTCAATACCATCATCCTGCAGAGACTAGTGGAGAAACTGTCGCTGCTTGGCCTTAACACTGCCATGTGTCGCTGGATTCTGGGTTTCTTGACAGAGAGACCACAATCAGTCCGTGTTGGCAGGAACATCTCTGACTCCATCACACTGAGCACTGGATCCCCACAAGGCCGTGTGCTTAGTCCATTGCTGTTTACACTGCTAACACATGACCGTGCAGCCAGATTCAAGGAGAACCTGATCATTAGATTTGCAGATGATACCACAGAGGTGGGGCTCATCAGCAAAGATGATGAAACAATGTACAGGGAGGAGGTCAAACAGCTAGAGAGTTGGCGCAGTGATAACAACTTGATGCTTAATGTCACCAAAACCAAGGAGATATTATCGATTTCAGACGGTCTCAGTCTGAGCACACAGCCCTCCGCATCAGTGGCTCCACAGTGGAGAGAGTGGAAAACATCAAGTTCCTTGGGGTGCAGATCTCGGACAATCTCACTTGGTCCAGGAACACCACTGGGATTGTGAGACGGGCCCAGCAGAGATTGTACTTTCTGAGGAAGCTTAAACAAGCATCACTCCCCACTAACATCTTAACTACATTCTACAGAGGCGTGGTCGAGCGTGTGCTGACCTTTTGCATCACAACCTGGTACTCCAGCTGCAGTGCTGTCGACAAAAAAGCCTTGCAGAGGTTGGTTAGGGGAGTAGAGAAGGTTATTGGGGTCTCCCTACCTTCTGTCCAAGACCTCTTTCAGAGTCGATGCCTCCAGAAGACACGGTACATCATTAAAGACCCCTCACACCCTCTCCATGAACTGTTTGTTCTTCTGCCATCAGGCAAACATTACAGGAGCATCAAAACTAAAACCACAAGGCTGCTAAACAGCTTCCTCCCACAAGCAGTCAGACTGCGAAATAGCTGCTCTACCTGGCTCTGCTTTGGACACTTATAACTTGATTTTAACTGACATGTGGCTGTTGTGTTTTACTATTTATTGTTATGTTTATTACCTAGTGTTGAGTTTGTTATGTTAAGATTGCACTGCTCCTGGGAAACGTTGTCTCATTCTGGCCTGCAGAGCTGATGCACGGTTAGAATGGCAATAAAGTTGTTTGGATCTTGAATCTTTGATAGTTATGAGTTTGGAAAAGATAAAAATATTTGTCCAACACATGTGCCATTTCCCTATTCCCCATTTTGCTTTTGACTGTTGTTGTCTCTCTTGCTTTTTAGTTGTGCCCAATGCCTGCTATTGTTTACTTAACAACACACTTTCTAATTACATTTTCTACTTTGCCAGCCAGGTGGCCTCACAACTATGCCCACTGTTGCACACTTCAAGCTGTATCCAAACTACATTACTTCTTATGGTTTTGTTTCAATTTTACCTTAGCTTTTCAAGCTCTCTTGAGAGTTGGGACATTGGTTCCTACATGTCATCCTTGCCCTCCCCCATGCTCTTGAGACTTGTGCTACTTCCAACAGGATCAGAAAGACAAACATGAGGAACTCTGCAGATGCTGGAAATTCAAGCAACACACATCAAAGTTGCTGGTGAACGCAGCAGGCCAGGCAGCATCTCTAAATCTCTTACTAGCTCTTCCTTCAGTTAGTCCTGACGAAGGGTCTCGGCCCGAAACGCCGACTGTACCTCTTCCTAGAGATGCTGCCTGGCCTGTTGCTTTCACTAGCAACTTTGATGGATCAGAAAGATTCTATCTCCTTCAAATTCACAAGGAGTAGGGAACTAACATTTTTATTCTTTCTCAAGCCAACAGCTCTAGAACTAAGCTCATATTCACGCAAGGTTTACAGCTTTGGATAGGCCACGTCATATGCATTCCTGATATCAGATTTACAAAACGTTATATTTTTAGTTTTACCATGGGAAATGATTACTAGTAAGAAGAGAGAATAGACTGCAGGATGTGCTTAAAGTCTATTTAAAGAAATGAAATATCCAGTCTCTAGCCATGATGCATTTAGTATAGTTATAGGTGATGTGAATGAGAACAAAGATGACAGACAACATGGGAAGATTGACAATGCACTGTGATAAACAATGCCTTTTTAACTAGGAGAATTAAAAAATACTTTGGTGGTGGGAGAAGCTCGTGTAGTGAGCAGGAGAGATCATGCTCTCTGCACCATACATAAGCAAGTATTTCTCTTTTGCTGACAGGGAGGTGAAGCAACCTATTTTTGTAGTGCCTTTTATAAGGCAGTCCCTTGGGATTGAGGAGGACTTGTTTTACTATAGTTTTATAGGTTCAGAGGTAGATGACAAAGCTATTCTGGGAACTATAGACTCCTTTGCAGATGGAATAGACGGTACCTGACTCCAAGGATGGTGTAGACCGTTCTTGAAATACAGTAGTGCAGTTCTTCTGCAGCTTACATGGGGTTTCTATCTGCTCTCAGTGCTGACACTCAAGGTTTTCATGTGTTATTTTGAATGCTTATTCTCTACTTTGAGTCATCATGAGCCAATGATTACCAAAGTAAATTTCTATTATCAAAGTACATATATGTCACCATATACTACCATGGGATTCATTTTTTGCAGCTGAATCTCATCCACATTCTGCAGTCCTTGACCATCAACCAAATTTAAAAAAAATACTTAATCTACTTAAACTACTCAAATGATCTCTGCCTGGGTCCAACCCCTCATCAATCTCCACTTCCTGAAGCAACGTTCATAACTCAGGTCGCGGAATGTTAACTCTGAGCCAAAGACCTTTGATGTGCAGACACTTGCTGTAGATCCAGTTGCCTGACAATACAATAGGTTCTGCCATTAACCCATTTAAGTGACCAAAATTGGGAAGTCCTGGTGATCCTCAGGTTGGACAGATGGTGGACAACAGATTAAAACAGAAGGGTCCAGGAATATTATTGAGGACTACAGTAGTCCGAATAATGAACCAATGTAATTCAGTGAAATTAGGAACAAAATATACTGTATATTTTATATGTCTAGTGGTAATTTGTATGCTACAATGTACCGTTGTGAAAAAATACTGTACTTACTTAGTTAAAAGCAGCTTCAGAAAAATATACTCACAATAAGTGTATCAATTAACATGAAGTGGAACACAGCTAAGTAAACTTTCTCACTTCTTGACTATCAGGATAACTTGCATAGGACTTCAAAATTTGCAGAGCTAAGTTATTGAAACATTGCCCAAGATTATAGACACAAGAGATTCGGCAGATGCTGGAAAACTTGAGTAACACAAGCAAAATGTTCAAGAGCTCAATAGGTCAAATAGCATCTACCAAGGGAAATTAACTGTTGACGTTTCAAACCAAGACCTTTCATCGGGGCTCGGGGTTTCAGCCTGAAATGTTGACTGTTTATTTCACTTCTTAGATGCTGTTTGACCCGTTGAGTTCCTCCAGCATTTTGTGTGTCTTGTCAGAGATTATGTTGCTGTAAGCTTATAATTATGAGGAGAAAATGCATTAATTTCTTTTGACTAACCATTAATGAATTCATTTTAACATTTTGAATTATATTTGAGAAATTCCTGCTGTCCACCCACCTTTTGCCTTTTGCTTGGTAATTTTGATTTTCCTACCTAATCCATCGTATGTACCCTGATGGAGTTAATGTGGGAATTCCTTATAGTCAAGTTAGTTAATCTTCCACTGCATTGTTTCTGGGAACTCTATTATAGATGACTGTTTATGACTATTCAATGATGCTGCAGCTGAAACAGAACCTTAACATGGATGTAAATGCTTGAGGCCAATAATTACAACAGTTGTGGGAGAAGAGGTGCAGGATGCCAGGGCAGCAATTTAAGTTGACAGCAGAACGATGATATTTTATAAACAGCATGACATTGATTAACTAACTTGATATTTGATCCCTGCTTGATTAATGTTAAAGTTCTTTGCTGATGTAACACAGGTAAGTAATGAAATATAAATAAAACATATAGCAGCATGGTTACAAAATTGGCTATGATTGGCAGAGTGCAGGAGTGAGTTGAATCTTCTTGGACTGGAAGGAAATGTACATTTATGCTCCCCAGGGTTTAGTGTTGTGGTCTTGGCTGAAGGAAGAATTGGCAGGGTTTGATAAAAAGTTAGAGGAGAGGGATTAGCTGGAATCATTTCACAAAATACCAGCAGACTCAGTGAGCCAAATGGCTTCCTTCCATGTTATCTTCTTACAATAAGTCAGTGAAACTTTCAATGATCAAAACACTGAAAAGTATGAGGAAAATTAGTGACTTACAACTTGCTGGAATTCTGAAAATCAATCAGCATTTGAGGGAAGAAGAACAGATTTAATATTTCACATCATTGACACTTTGTCAGAATTGGAAATGTTTGAGGTAATAATCTTTGTCCAATTTAAAAGACTGGGAAAAGTGAAGGAGGTGGAAGGACAAAAGAGATCTGTGGTTGTCGAGCATAAGAGAGTTTAAATAACAAAAGAGCTGATGGTGCAAGGCTAAATGGATGGTAATGGGAAAATCATTGAAACTGAAAGTGAGTCTACCAGAAATACAAATGGAAATTATTACCAATTTCTGCTGTCCCAAAAACTGGATAAAAGGTTACAATTTGAAATCAATGAACTTGGTTTTAAGTCTGAAAGTTAGATAAGTTTGTATTTGAAAGATAATGTACATTTCTTTGAACTTTTGTTTAATGTCATTAGAACAGTGTCAGAGACCAAAGAGATCAGCATTGGTGTCGGAAAAGAATTAAAATATGGGCAACTGAAACCTTCCAGTTCTCACATGCAGACTGATGGGATGATATCATTTCTGGTTGGATAGTGATGCTTTGGGCATTGTCCTACTGCCTCAGATTAAAAATTGGGCATTACACATCCTCATTTGCGAAAAGTTAAGATAGCGGTGCACTTGGATGCAGTGGCCTATCCGGGTCCGACCAAGGGTGTCATTCTTCATCCTTTATGTCGTTTTTCACGATCGAATGACACTGCTGCTTATCAAGAACATAAAGTACTGCAGCTCCGCCCGAGTTGCTCAATAGTAGTGGGGCTGAACTTGTGCATTGTGTTGCAGACCGTTTCAGTCACCCAGAGAAGAAGGCATCAGAGAGCATGTACGAAGGCATATGTGGTACAATAGAAGATATGTGTGATTGACTTGGACATTGTGGTTGTGATCACAACACTCTGTTGGACACTGGTAATGTAGAATAGTTTGAGTTTAATTCATTGGTTAATTGTGAGCCCAACAGCAGAAGAACTGCCTGGCCTCAGCAGTGGCCCAGACCAGGCTGTGTGTATTTAATATTTGAGTAATATTATAGATATATTGTTTGACTAAGCATCCCTTGTTGTGTAGTAATTCATTTCAAGGTGTACTTGAAAGCATATTAATGGATTGTGTCATTACGCCACCACATCATATGATGTGTCTCACATAAAGTAAAAGAAAAACGAAGTAGATGCACATTATCTCCCGACTCCGTGTTTTTCTTGCAATTAGTTTTGTTTTAGATTTCCAAAACATAATTCAGGCCCTCATGCCTCAGGATAGCCTATTGCTGTGCTGAGGAAGGAGATGCCAGAGTTGGCTGTGTGCTTCTGGATTCTGTACTAGGTTGTGGGTTAGCTCCCCCCATCAGACAAGCTGGATTGCATTTGTCTGTGGCTTCACTGTGTGATATGAGGAACTGCTGCAGGCTTGTTTTTACAGAAACGTGGCTCCAAGACAACGTGCATGCTCCGGCAATCTACAGGCCATAACACTCAGGGCTCAGACTTGGGCAATATTATTATTTTTTTTGTAATTGTATGATTTTCTGCTATTATAATTATATGTGCTAAATATTCTGTATGTTGTGTGTGACCTTTGGTACTGTGTTTTGCACCTCAGTCTCAAAGGAACTCTGTTTCATTTGGATGTATTCATGTGTATGGTTAAATAACAATAAAACTTGATCTTGAAAAGGTACTACTCAAACCTCTTTTCTGAAGGCTGGGCTCAGGAATTCAGCCACAGTTGGAGATATAAGTAGAGGGTCATGTTTGAAGATAATGAGGCAACCACATTCTTCTTCTTAATTTCAGGAATATTAGCACCAATATGGGGTGCTCAGACTTGTGTGAAAATCAATGGTTTTGGGGAAAAATGTGAGAACTACAGAATGCTAGACAGTATCAATCACTCTCATTAAGAGATCCTATGCAAAAATTGGGGCAAATCTGTTTTACCATGATAGGAAAACTTAAATGTTGACAGTTAAATAATTCCAAATGTGCGGAAGACTGACTTTTTAAGAAACAGCAACTAATCAATCATCATTCAGAAGCTTACAGGAAGGTTTACCAGAACATGCAATCGCCGAAGTGCTGATTATAGTCAATGGGCCACAGTTAATAGACAAGACAGAGAGTGGGAATAAAGGGATCCTATTCTGGTTGGCTGCCGGTTACCAGTGGTGTTCGCAAGGATCAGCGTTGGGGCCGCTTCTTTTTACATTGTACATGAATGATTTAGATTATGGAATAGATGGTTTTGTGGCTAAGTTTGCTGACGATACGAAGATAGGTGGAGGGGCTGGTAGTGCTGAGGAAACAGAGTCTGCAGAGAGACTTGGATAGATTGGAAGAATGGGCAGAGAAGTGGCAAATGAAGTACAATGTTGGAAAGTGTATGTTTATGCACTTTGGCAGAAAAAATAAATGGGCAGACTATTATTTAAATGGGGAAAGAATTCAAAGTTCTGAGATGCAACGGGACTTGGGAGTCCTCGTACAGGATAACCTTAAAGTTAACCTCCAGGTTGAGTCAGTAGTGAAGAAGGCGAATGCAATGTTGGCATTCATTTCTAGAGGAATAGAGTATAGGAGCAGGGATGTGATGTTGAGGCTCTATACGGCTCTGGTGAGACCTCACTTGGAGTACTGTGGGCAGTTTTGGTCTCCTTATTTAAGAAAGGATGTGCTGACGTTGGAGAGGGTACAGAGAAGATTCACTAGAATGATTCCAGGAATGAGAGGGTTAACATATGAGGAACGTTTGTCCGCTCTTGGACTGTATTCCTTGGAGTTTAGAAGAATGAGGGGAGACCTCATAGAAACATTTCGAATGTTAAAAGGCATGGACAGAGTGGATGTGGCAAAGTTGTCTCCCATGATGGGGGAGTCTAGTACGAGAGGGCATGACTTAAGGATTGAAGGGCGCCCTTTCAGAACAGAAATGCGAAGAAATTTTTTTAGTCAGAGGGTAGTATATCTATGGAATTTGTTGCCACGGGCAGCAGTGGAGGCCAAGTCATTGGGTGTATTTAAGGCAGAGATTGATAGGTATCTGAGTAGCCAGGGCATCAAAGGTTATGGTGAGAAGGCAGGGGAGTGGGACTAAATGAGAGAATGGATCAGCTCATGATAAAATGGCAGAGCAGACTCAAAGGGCCGAATGGCCTACTTCTGCTCCTTTGTCTTATGGTCTTATGGTCTAAGACTTTGGTAAAGGACTGGCACTTTGATCATCAAACTCATGATCTCACTTTCCACCATTTTATTTATTTATTTACGGGGTGTGGGCATCACCAGCTAAGCTAATGTTTATTGCCCATCCCTAGTTGCCCTTGATAAGGTGGTGGTGAGCTGTGGTCCCTGAGGTGTAGGTACACCCACAGTGCTGTTAGGGAGGGAATTCCGTGATTTTGACCCAGTGACAATGAAGGAACAGTGATATGTTTTCAAGTCAGGATGGTGAGTAATTTTGAGGGGGATTTCCAAGTGGTGGTGCTCCCAGGTATGTGGTGTTGGCGTCCTTCTAGATGGTACTGGTCGTGGGTCTGGAAGGTGCTGCCTTAGGAACTTTGGTGTTTTGTTGCAGTGCATCTTGTAGATAGTACACACTACTGCAACTGTTCGTTGATGGTGAGGGATTGGATGCTTGTGGAAGGGGTACCAATCAAGTCGGCTGCCTTGTACTGGATGGTGTCAAGCTTCTTGAGTGTTGATGGAGCTGCACTCATCCAGGTGAGTGGTGAGTATTCCATTACACTCCTGAACTGAGTCTTGTAGGTAGTAGACAGGCTTTGGGGAGTCAGGAGGTGAGTTACTCACCTCAGGTTTCCTAGCCTTTGACCTACTCTGGTAGCCACAGTGTTTATATGGCTAGACCGGTTCAGTTTCCTGTCAATGGTAAGTCCCCAGGATGTTGATAGTAGGAGATTCAGTGATGGTGATGACACTGGATGTCAAAGGACGATGATTAGAGCCTCTGTTGTTGGAGATGTTCTTTGTCTGCCACTTGGGTGCCCCGAATGTTACTTTCCAATTGTCAGCCCAAGCCTGGATATTGTCCAGGTCCTGCTGCATTTGGGTATGAACTGCTTCACTATCTGAGGCGTCATGAATGGTGCAGAATATTGTGCAGTCATCTGCGAACATCCCCACTTCTGACCTATGACAGAAGGAAGGTTGTTGATGAAGCAGCTGAAGATGGTTGGTCCTAGGACACTTCGCTGAGGAGCTCTTGCAGTGGTGTCCTGTAGATGGCATGATCGACCTCCAACCATGAATACTACCTTTGTTTGTGTCTGGTCTGATTCCAACCAGCGTACGGTTTCCCCTAATCCCCATTGACTCCAATTTAGCTAGGGCACCCTGATGCCATACTCAGTCAAATGCTGCCTAGATGTCGAGGGCTATCACTCTCACTTCACCTCTGGTACAGGTTTCCCCCGCCATCTGAAGGTAGAGTGTTCCTATGAAACAGTTCGTAAGCTGGAATGTCGTAAAGCAAAGAAGCAATTACCATTTATTTATGTGGGAAAAATTTGTAAGTGTTTGCAGACCCAAAAATAACCTACCAAACCATGCCAAATAACACATAAAACCTAAAATAACAGTAACATATAGTAAAAGCAGGAATGATATGATAAATACACAGTCTATATAAAGTAGAAATACTTCTCTACAATGATTGCATGCACTGTTCTCCGTAGCGAAAATCTCATGCAGGCGCTCTTGGCAAAAACACTCTCTCCAGTAACCTTTAAGCTATGAAGCCGCCAAATAACACGTAAAAATACACCCCCGATATAAAGTAGAAATAATATATTTACAGTGTAATATCACTTACGGGAATCGGGAAGACATCGAGCACACTGATGATGGTGTGTTAGGCTGAGTCGTCGGAGGTTCGGGTGGTGCAGTGGCCCCCACCCTGTGAGCAGCGAACCGATACCGATCTGTGAAGCATGCAGGTGTACAGCGGTAGCCGGGACACATCCAGCACATCTTTAAGAAAAAAGCCGAAACAAACAAGCTAATTAATTAGGTGCCGATTGCGTCGCCTCTGATCTGGGCCGACAGTTATGTGCCGGGCGGCACCTAATTAATTAGCATGCTTATTTCAGCTTTTTTCTTAAAGACGTGCTGGGTGCCTCCCAGCTACTGTTGCATTCTCCGCAAATCGGTATGTGTCCGCGGCCTGGGGGTGTCATCTCATCGTCGATCAGGGCAGGCAGGTCGTCTTCTTCTATGTCTGCCTGCCTGGATGTCAAAGGTCGAGGTTCGTCGTCTGCTGTGGCTGATGTGAAAGGCTTGAAAAATGACAGTATGCTTGACTGCTTAGCCTCGCGCATTTTTCTATCATACAGTTCTTTGTAAACCATCTTGCAAATATGCCCTAAACTGACGTACCCTTTCAAAATTAAAGTCTTACTTTTCTGCAATCATTGCAGCAAAAATCTCACGCAGTTGCTTCACGTTCAGTTCCTGGACGACTTCACTTTCGGTCCGTTCGCTACTGCATTCGGTTTCGATTGTTATCCTTTCCTCTTCCAATTGCATCAGCTGTTCATCTATCAGTTCTTGGTCATGGGATGCCAAAACCTCTTCAATATCATCTTTGTCAGCTTCCACAAGCCAAACTCACTTGGTCCTTACTTCATTCACCACGATCAAAATGCTTAATTATGTCTGGTTTTACGCTAAGTGCAACACACTTACGAGTTCTTTCAGGCTTTTCCAATAGCTTAGAAATCATCTTGCAAACGGATACTCAAAATAAATCGACATAAAGCACAGATGCTCACAGGCACGTGTTTAAGTAATGCTGCCGAGAATGTAGTTCCGAATCCGGGGCAGAGCGGCTGCTCGGGGTGCGTGCTGCCTCTTCTCGCGTGCTGATTTTTCCGTGCGCTGCTTTTTTCGTAACAGTGAAAACACCTTCTGTTAGCGAAAACGAGGAATTCTGCAGATGCTGGAAATTCAAGCAACACACATCAAAGTTGCTGGTGAACGCAGCAGGCCAGGCAGCATCTCTAGGAAGAGGTACAGTCGACATTTCAGGCTGAGACTCTTCATCAGGACTAACTGAAGGAAGAGCTAGTAAGAGATTTGAAAGTGGGAGGGGGAGGGGGAGATCCAAAATGATAGGAGAAGACAGGAGGGGGAGGGATAGAGCCAAGAGCTGGACAGGTGATTGGCAAAAGGGATATGAGAGGATCATGGGACAGGAGGCCCAGAGAGAAGGAAAAGTGGGGGGGAACCCAGAGGATGGGCAAGGGGTATAGTCAGAGGGACAGAGGGAGAAAAAGGAGAGAGAGAGAAAGAATGTGTATATATAAATAAATAACGCATGGGGTACGAGGGGGAGGTGGGGCATTAGCGGAAGTTAGAGAAGTCAATGTTCATGCCATCAGGTTGGAGGCCACCCAGACGGAATATAAGGTGTTGTTCTTCCAACCTGAGTGTGGCTTCATCTTTACAGTAGAGGAGGCCGTGGATAGACATGTCAGAATGGGAATAGGATGTGGAATTAAAATGTGTGGCCACTGGGAGATCCTGCTTTCTCTGGCGGACAGACCGTAGGTGTCAGCAAAACGATCTCCCAGTCTGCGTCAGGTCTCGCCAATATATAAAAAGGCCACATCGGGAGCACTGGACGCAGTATATCACCCCAGCTGACTCACAGGTGAAGTGTCGCGTCACCTGGAAGGACTGTCTGGGGCCCTGAATGGTGGTAAGGGAGGAAAAAACAGGTAACTAATGTAGGTTTTTCGTAACAGCGAGGTTCGAAAAGTGGGGACACCTGTACTTAGCTCTTTGGTCCATGTTTGGACCAAGGAGGTGATGAGGTCAGAAGCTGAGTGGCCTTGATAGAATCCAAACAAGACATCCATAAGGAGGTTATTGTTGAGCAGGTGCTGCATGATAGCGCTGTGATGACCTCTTCCATTACTCTGCTGATGATTGAGAGTAGACTGATAGGGTGGTAATTGGCTGCATTGGACTTGTCCTGTTTCTTGACATACCTGGGCAATGTTCCACATTGCTCGATAGATGCTGGTGTTGTAGCTGTACTGGAACAGCCTGGCTAGTGGTGTGGCAAGTTCTGGAGCACAAGTCTTCAGGACTGTTGCTGGGATTTTGTCTGGGCCCATAGCCTTCGCCGTATCCGGTGCTTTCAGCCATTTCTGTATATCATGTCGGATTGGCTGCATACTGACACCTGGGATGCTGTGGACCTCTGGGATGCTGGGGACTTCTGGAGGAGGCCGAGCTGGGTCATCTATTCGGCACTCCTGACTGAAGTTTATTGCATGTGCCTTAGCCTTATCTTTGGCACAATCGTGCTGGGCTCCTCTGTCATTGAGGATGGAGATATTTATGGAGCCTCCTCCTCCAGTGAGTTGTTTGATTGTCCACCACCATTCACAGCTGGATGTAGCAGGACTACAAGGCTTAGATCTGATCCGTTAGTTATGAGACCACTCAGCTCTGTCCATTACTTGCTGCTCATGGTGTTTGTTATGCCAGTAGTCCTGTACTGTGGCTTCACCAGGGTGATGCCTGATATTGAGATATACCTGGTGTTATTCTCATCATGCCTTCCTGCACTCTTCATTGAACCAGGGTTGATCCCCTGGCCTGGTAGTAATGTTAGAGTGGGGGATATGCCGGGTCATGAGGTTACAGATTGTAGCTGAGTACAATTCTGTTGCTGCTGATGGCCCACAGTGCCTCATAGGTGCCCAGTTTTGGGCTGCTGGATCTGTTCGAAGTCTAGCCCATTTAGCACGGCGGTAGTGTCACACATCGCAGTAGAGGGTTTCTTCAATGTGGAGACAGGTTTCAGTCTCTATAAATACTGTGCGTTGGTCTCTTCTACCAATGCCGTCACGGACAGATGCTTCCGCGACAGGCAGTTTGGTGAGAATGCAGTCAAGTGTGTTTTTCCCTCTTGTTGGTTCCCTCACCACCCGCTGCAGTCCCAGTTTAGCAGCTATGTCAAGTAAGAGCCGATCAGCTTGGCCTGTGTTGGTAATACCATGGACATTGCAGTCCCCCACCCAGAGTACACTCTGTGTCGCTGCCCCCCTCGACGCTTCAACATGGAGAAGTACTGACTCATCAGCTGAGGGAGGTCGGTACGTGGTAATCAGTAGGAAGTTTCCTTGCCCATGTTTAACCTGGAGCCATGAGAGTTCATGGGGTCCAGAGTAGATGTTGAGAGTTGCCATGGCAACTCCGTCTCTGCTGTACACCACTGTGCCAGCACCTCTGCCTGGCCTGTCCTGCCGGTGAGATGGTACATACCAGGAATGGTGATGGTGGAGTCCGGATGTTAACTGTAAAGTATAACTCTGTCAGTACAACGATAAAAGGTTGTTGCTTGACTAGTCTGTCACTAGTTTATTAGAAAGGTTGGGAATTGGATATGAATCAACAGGAAATTTCATTGAACTGTTACATTTGCTCTGTTTTTTTCTTTCTTTGCAGATGCTGTCTGGCTTGTTGAATACTTCCATCTTTATTTATTGTAGATTTCCAGCATTTGCAATTCTTTTAGAATTTTGAATTTGCAGCTTTCTGACTGAGAGTCATGAGTGTAACCTACTGAACCACAACTAAAACAGAACGTATCTGATCTGATAAAGACATTCCTGTTATCATCAACGTCCAACTGCCATGCTGGTCAAGCGAGTACGTTTCTGCTTGTTACTTTCCCTTATGCATTTTTAATTATTACATACTGTATGTATCAGTGAACTTTGCATGAAACTGCCACAGGCTCTTGGCACTTTATCATACTTTATCAACAATTTCTGGGCTGTTGTTTCAAACTCAGAGCAGCAAAGATTTGAAAATAATTACAAACACATTATGATAAGTTAGAAATTTGATCAATACACTTGCTGAAGATTATGGAAAGTAGGGACTATTGTTAAAATTTGGAAAGATAATCAGGCAGGAAATTGCTGGAGTACATGTTAGAAAAGAGAAAATAAAAATTGAAACATGAGAATATCTCAGAAGAGCAAGAAGGAGCAGGGAAACAAAAGTGTTGAATTAAAAACACATTGTGCAGAAAGACAGTCTGCTACACAAATCTTGAAATGAAACAATTGAAGTAAAAGGATCCAAAATTTGAAAATATATTGGAAATTTAAGAAGGTAGTGGCCTAGTGGATTCACACAATGTCAGCAGTAGCTGTTTGGAGTGGTCACTAATGATGTCCGGGTGATGGATGCAGAACATGTTGCAATGTTAGTGAATTTGGAGCAACGGGTGGAATAAGTTCGGAGTGGGCCATTCAGCCTATTTTGTTATTCAAAGGGATCGTGGCTGAAATGCATTTTAACTTTACCTACCCACTTTAGCTCACCTCTAATGTTGGAATCAGTTGTTTTTTATGCCTTAGCAATGCATTTGTTGAATTAATGCAAGACTAAAGTTACATTGCTAACTTACAGTTTTTCCAATATGTGGTGGTTGTCTCCACCTACTGGTGATAAAGTGGTATAGCAGTTACATCTCTAGGAAGAGGTGCAGTCGACGTTTCAGGCCGAGACCCTTCGTCAGGACTAACTGAAGGAAGAGTGAGTAAGGAATTTGAAAGTTGGAGGGGGAGGAGGAGATCCAAAATGATAGGAGAAGACAGGAGGGGGAGGGATGGAGCCAAGAGCTGGACAGGTGATTGGCAAAGAGGATACGAGAGGATCATGGGACAGGAGGTCCGGGAAGAAAGACAAGGGGGGGAGGGAACCCAGAGGATGGGCAAGAGGTATATTCAGAGGGACAGAGGGAAAAAAAGGAGAGTGAGAGAAAGAATGTGTGTATAAAAATAAGTAACAGATGGGGTACGAGGGGGAGGTGGGGCATAAGCGGAACACCTACGCTCTGTCAGACCGCTTTGCTGAACACCTACGTTCTGTCGGCCAGAGAAAGCAGGATCTCCCAGTGGTCACACATTTTAATTCCACATCCCATTCCCATCCTGACATGTCTATCCACGGCCTCCTCTACTGTAAAGATGAAGCCACACTCAGGTTGGAGGAACAACACCTTATATTCCGTCTGGGTAGCCTCCAACCTGATGGCATGAACACCGACTTCTCTAACTTCCACTAATGCCCCACCTCCCCCTCATACCCCATCCGTTACTTATTTTTATACACACATTCTTTCTCTCACTCTCCTTTTTCTCCCTCTGTCCCTCTGAATATACCCCTTGCCCATCCTCTGGGTCCCCCCTCCTTGTCTTTCTTCCCGGACCATCTGTCCCATGATCCTCTCGTATCCCTTTTGCCTATCACCTGTCCAGCTCTTGGCTCCATCCCTCCCCCTCCTGTCTTATCCTATCATTTTGGATCTCCCCCTCCCCCTCCAACTTTCAAATCCCTTACTCACTCTTCCTTCAGTTAGTCCTGACGAAGGGTGTCGGCCTGAAACGTCGACTGCACCTCTTCCTAGAGATGCTGCCTGGCCTGCTGCATTCACCAGCAACTTTGATGTGTGTTGCTTGAATTTCCAGCATCTGCAGAATTCCTGTTGTTAACAGTTACGTAACAGTTTATCGCCTTTTCATTTTGCATTGGCTAAATGTTAGCACATGGCACACATGATGTGACTGTGTATCTTTTAATTGGCCCTCCATTTATCCCAGGAGTGCAGCCTTAGCTCAGTATAAAAGTGCCAGTCTGCAAAAATCACCATCCTGTCTTTGTCTTTGCCTTAGGTTCCTTCACTTTAGTTTCATGTGTTCTGTACCTGTCCTACGTTAGAACTTCAAATAAGCGATCGTGAAGCAACAAGTTTTCACTCATTCTTGGACTTCTAAAAGAATCTGTGGATAAGAAAATCATCAGATCGCAAAATTTTGGTATAGTTGGCACAGGATGGTTATGAAATTCAGAGTCTGATAAACTCCTCGGACAAAGAAGGAAGTTTTAGTGAACACCTAATTGGAGATAAGAACATCCTCCATTTCTGAATTGTTGGAGAAATGTCTGATTCTGCTTCAGTACGCCATCTAAATGAAGTTTAAGAGTGAGAAGAAAACTATATCTTACTTTGTTATTTGTGGCCGATCCGTACTAAATAACCTGGGTTGTGATCTATTTTGGGCACAGCTCTATTAAAAAAAATATTTTTGAGTGGGCACTATTAAAAACATTTTGAGTCAACTCTAATTTTTGGGCAATAAGCTGTATTGATTTTTGGGCTATAAACTGGCTGCAGGCCCTATTAAAAATTTGATCTGTAAGCTCTATTTGGGTTATAACTTTAATTATATTTTCTGGTAGCTGTGATTGACATCTAATGTTAAGAATCCTCATTAAGATCAAATTTAAAACATTGGTCAAAGTTGAGAAAACATAAGAAACATCTGAAAATGCTGTCAAGAAATCAAAACCTTGTCTGGATGCTAGCAGTATATTCAAAGCTAAGAAAATGTGAGCCTGCCAAGCTCCAAGCTCCAAAACGAATCTAACCATGAATGTGTTGAGTTACAAAATCAAAGTGAACTAAATCATGGTGAACCATGCACTGAGCAAGTAAATAATTTAACTAATTGGAGGAGATTGGGAGAGAAGGAAGAAATATGTGACATACTGAAGGACCAGTATGATAGAGACAGTAAAAAGTCTAGCAAATGAATCTCTGTTAACCGAGGGAGTGACAAAACAGCATCATGTCCTTGATGAATGCAACCATTCGGAGTTTTAAGGCAGTCTGAAACAAAGTTGCACTGAGCAGCAACAACCTTTGGCGGGCAGTTCTACAAACCCAGTGCACAGCGGTAACAATAATATCACTTATATTGGAATGCAGCCAAAACTCGAATAGTCCCCAGAAACAGTGACATCTTGGGAACTCCAGGGAACTACAAAATGAATATAACACTCACTCAACACCGACCTCTAGTGGCTGAAGTGATGATGACAGTGATGAGGTAATTGGGTCTGACAGCTATGTCAAAACTTGACCAAATAAAATGACCACACAAAAGAAAATGGGAGTTATGAAAGGAGACAGGAAGTTTACCATCAACCACCAGAATCAGGAAAAATTAACAAATGCTCCAAAGAAATTCCACATCCTAAACGAGGATATTTAAAGACGTGGACTGAACTTCAATGAATTAAGAGCGGATACAAATTGCATCCATAAGATGGCATCCAATTTTTAACTACTATGCTGTTTCCCCGGCAAATAAACAGGCCGAGTTGAAGATGGTATAGGAAAGGATAAATAGACCTTACCAGGTGGTTGGGATGCAATAAAGAAATAGTTGGAATGACAATCCCCAACACAGATTGATTGGAGGAGGGTGGTTGATGGTAAACAAAAGGCTTCAGGTGATATTTTGAATATGAAGACCACTTTGGTCAGTTTGGATCAGATACTCAGGAGGTCAAACAATAACTGAAGAAAATATGGAAGAATCCACATATGGCCCTCTGAAGTCGACCTTCATGGATGGCTTGAAACCAGTTGTTCCCGAAAAAGTGAGGTCAGCGAATGCAAATTGAAATGAAACTGCCATTTCTTATGGTGATCTGGTGCAAACTGCCAAATAAGTGCGGGGAGATATCAAAGTCCGAATAAGATCAGTGCAGATGAACCAACTGTCTACACCTGATAACCAACAGAACAAGTGGGACTAGAATTCATAGCAAGATGTTAATTTACTGGTTGGAAAAGAACATGATGTGCTCTGTCTGATCAATTATCTAGCCCTCAAGGGACACAAAGCAAATTTGGACAAGGCTCAATTTCAACAGAAAAGAAAAATTTCCTGAGGCAAGCAAGAAATCACTAAAGATTGTGCAAAGGTCATTATATCAGCAAAACCAGCTACAACAATTCAGCAACTTTGATCACTTCAGGGTCTGTGCAACTAAAACAGATGATGGGTCGATTCATATGCTGAAATTGCTGAACGCCTCACCAGTCTGCTGAAAGGCAGCAAGCACTCGGCCAACCCTGTGACTCTTAATGAAGAACAGATTGTAACTTTTAGAACATAAGAACATAAGAAATAGGAGCAGGAGTAGGCCATCTGGCCCATCGAGCCTGCCCCGCCATTCAATAAAATCATGGCTGATCTGTCCGTAAACTCAGCTCCATCTACCTGCCTTTTCCCCATAACCCTTAATTCCCCTACTATATAAAAATCTAACTGTACCTTAAATATATTTAGTGAAGAAGACTCAACTGCTTCCCTGAGCACAGAATTCCACAGATTCATCAGTCTCTGGGAAAAACAGTTTCTCCTCATTTCCGTCCTAAATCTTCTCCCCTGAATCTTGAGGGAATGTCCACTAGTTCTAGTCTCTTTTCAAATGTGATAGATGATATTAAGTACTGCACCTGCATTAGGGATCCCTAATATGCGTAAACCATTCACCTTGTAGATCAACGAGAAACATGACTACATGACAGCAGTTTTAAGACAAGAACACGTAGACCAACAGTGTCCTGTTGGTTATTATTATGCCAAATTGGACAATGCAGCATTAGGATGGGGTTTGTGTCTACGGCAGGCAAACTACATGGCAGTCATGACTGCTTCTAACATCATGCTGGATCACACTTTAAATGTTTGATGTCTGCATTCAGTGCACACTTTCCTGACTTTGAACGGTGACAACTGCTCGGTGGCCCAAGAGATCCACTGTTCTTGAGGCACCTAATATCATCATCCAACGAGCGAGTCTATTGAATCGAGCTACGCTGTTGTCAGTGGACATGGAAGACTGTGATGATCATGACTGTGCAAGGACAATAACATGCCAGGAAGATGCAACTTACCATAAAGAAGTGTTTTTATTGAAGCCAGATCTGGTTATGAACACTGATGGCTCCTCACCCATTGAGGGAGGAATTTGAAAAGCTGGTCGGGCTGTTGCTACGGAAAAATGAAGTGATAGCCTCAGGAGGGATGGCTCCTGGTGCCTCTGCACGACAGGCAGGTCTGAAAGCTTTGACTGAAGCTTGTAAGCTAGCAGAAGGAAGATCAGCTGACATCTACATGGATTCTCAATATACTTTCAGAGTCATTCATAACTTTGGAAACATGAAGACAAGGAAGATTTTGTACAGCTGTGGGAACTCCAATCAAGAATGCTGAACTAATACGAGAAGTTATGCAATTCATACAACTATCATCAGAAGTTGCTGTGTTGAAACGTAAAGGTCACTTGAAAACAACCACAATGGAAAGCTGCGGAAACACATTCACAAATGAATCTGCAAAAAATGGGCAACAAGGGAAGGAATAAAGAAAATAGAAGAAAATTTGATAACTGTGTAAGGGGTTTCTTCTTTTATGTTACTGCGTAGGCTAATTAAAATGGTTTCTTATGTTAACTGCTGAGAAAGTTCTCCCACTAGTAGCTTGTTTGGGTTATGTTATTGATAAGAGAACGAATGAACCAATTGGGATAGATGTTATTCTTTCTAGTGTGTCTGTAGGTTATTGTGATGCGTGGGTTTTTAGGCAGAAGGCACGATGGAGAGCGAGAGATTGGACAAGGTGCTGTGAGCCGGTTAATGGGGTCGGACCCCGAGTAGGAGTCCGAGGTCCAGGGTCTTCGGCGAGGAGAGGAGACAGAGACAGACTCGTGTGGAGCGTCTGGTCGACCACCGTGGTTGGTCCCAGGTGGCAGGTCGAGGTGGTCAGAGGAGATCGAATGGTGAAGAGAGGATCGTCACTAGAGCTCCAACTGTTGTACACAAAGAGATTGAACTTAGGTAAATTTGGCGCCTTTTATTTTCCTTTTATATTTTATCTCTATTAATTATATAGTTCCAGTAATATCTATAAACTGTAATTCATTTAATCGTATATAGATAGATAGATAGATATACTTTATTAATCCCGAGGGAAATTTGGTTTCGTTACAGCCGCACCAACCAAGAATAGAGCGTAAATATAGCAATACAAAAACCACAAACAATCAAACAACAAAATGCAAACTATGCCAGATGGAAAATAAGTCCAGGACCAGTCTATTGGCTCAGGGTGTCTGACCCTCCACGGGAGGAGCTGCACGTTCGATGGCCACAGGCATATGGTGCATTGTCTGTTACTTAGCGGGTGGGGTACAATCACACAGCATCCACACAAACTTAATTACCCAGTTAGGTGGGGCCGAGGGCTGTTTCCCCTAGACGACAGCGAGTTGAACGACTCTGAGGCTTGCTGGGGGGCTACAACTGAAATCATGGAAACAAAGTTGAAGTACCTGTAACAGATGGACTTACAAGCTGTTCAAGAAATCCATAATCAATGCTCAAACCAAGGGAGGTGATCCTGGATAGAAAATCTCAGAGAGGCTGATATGCACTTTGTGGCAGATAATTTGTGTGAAGGTAGCCCAATTTGTCAAGTCTGCTTCTCAACAGGTTTCTGCTGCTTGGAGTGGTCCATCAGAAGAAGGGCATACCCTGATTCCTGGCGAGTGGCTCCTGGTCAAGAAACCATACCAGGAACCACGGGAGGGCTCAGTGGGAAAGTTCTTGCCAAGTGCTGTTAATTACCAATTCAACAGTTATGGTAGAGGGTAAAAGTAAGTGGATACCCACCAGCCACCGCAAGCAAGCTAAAGTGACACAAGATTAAGACAGGTGCTGTGAGAAGACTGGTAGCTGTAGACTCAGACCTGTACACAGGTGGCTCAGGCCAATGGAAATATAATCGAATTAATTAAAACTACACATAAACAACATTCAGTTTTTCTTTGACCGAAGTAGCAAGGGAACTCAGCAGCCACCTGAGTGACTGAGCAGCCCTTTTCAGGGCCGCACTGCCCACCTCTGTAGTTTAAGGAAGGGGCTAGAAAAGATGCCCTAAACATTGCCATTGCCTACTTCACCCAGCCCTGGTCAGTAAACTGTGGCTGGCAGGGATCCCATTTCTGTGGTCGAAATCAAAGAAATCGAACAAAAGTGACACCGCTCAGAATCAAAACATGAAATATGGGAACCTGAATAGACAGCGCCAAGTCTGGCAGACCAGAGAGAAGAACTGCTTTGGTAACAAGAGAACTGGAGAGGTTCAAGATTGACATCACAGCTCTCACCTTGCTGACAAAGTCCAACTGGCAGAAGTAGGTGGTGGCTACACATTGTTCTGGAGTGGACCCAACCATAAGCAGGAGTCGGATTTGTTATCTACAACCACCTTGTCCGAAAGCGTACCATTTGCCAAAAGGATTCAGTGATCACCTAATGACTATGCAACTACCCCTGAGGAACAAACGCGATGTCACGCTGATCAGTGCCTATGTCCCGACGATGATCAACCAGATGATGTGAAAGCCAAGTTCTATGGAGAGCCTGATTCCCAGTTCGCGGCTGTACCAAGGTCAGACAAGCTCCTTGTCATTGGAGATTTCAACGTTCATGTGGGCAGAAATCTCAATACCTGGGTTAGAGACCTAGGGCACAATGGGGTAGGCAAATGCAACAGCAACAGCCTGCTTCTTCGGAAAACCTGTGCCGTGTATGATCTAATCATCATTAACACAGTCTTCGCCAGCCAAACGGTAATAAGACGTCTTGGATGCATCCTGGCTCTAGGCACTGGCATCTGATTGACTATGTCATCACCAGAGTATGTGACAGATGTGATGTCAGTGTGACCGAAGCCACGTGCGGAGCAGACTACTGGACAGACCACCGCCTGGTCGTTTCCAAATCCAACCCAAATGACGCCCACAAGCCAGGAAATTTGCCAAGAAGTTCTGTGTCTGCAAGCTGAAATTGCGTGCTACTGCAGACCACCTGGTTAAAAGTCTCCAGTCACAGCTCACTGATGCTCATCTTGGAGGGAGTGTTGAAGAAGACTGGGCTGCTTCCAGGGATCATGTATACTCTGCTTCCTTCATAGTCCTTGGCCATACAACAAGGAGTAACCAAGACCGGTTCAATGAGAGTGACGAGGAGATAAGAGCTCTCATACAGGAAAAGCAAAGGCTACACAGAGCCAGTCAGAATAATCCTTCCTGTATCTACAAGAAGACACACAGAGCCAATCAGAATGGTCTTTCCTGCAAGCAACATAAACAAAGAAGCAATTGATCATCTCAATCAAGTAGACGTCAACCATGTGGTGGACACTCTTCCCCAAGAAGAGGAAGTCAAGAGTGCAATAGGCCAGCTGTCAAGTGGCAAGGCTTTTGGGGCAGATGCTATACCAGCGGAGGTCTGCAAAACAGGTGGTCCACTAATCACCAGCAAACTGATGGAGCTCTTCCAGCCCTTCTGGGAGAAAGGTCAGATTCTACAAGAAATGAAAGATGCATCCATTACAAGAGGAAGGGAAACCGCCAAACATGTGACAACCAAAGAGGTATCTCTTTACTCTCAGTAGCTGAGAAAATCTTAGCCAGAGTCCTGTTAGACAGGCTAAATGCCCATCTGGAATGAGATAATCTCCTGGAAAGTCAGTGCGGCTTCAGGAAAGGAAGAGGAGCTCTTAACATGATCTTTGCCGTGAGACAACTCTAGGCAAAATGCCAGGAACAGTACAGCTCTATGTCACCTTTGTCGATCTTACCATCTTGTGTCAAGAGGGATTATGGAAGATCCTGGCAAAGTTGGGTTGCCCTGGCAGATTCATCACCATGGTCAAGCAGTCTCATGACAGGATGTCAGCCCCGCTCGCTCCATGATGGTGACTGCCCTGTTGCTTTCTCAGTCACAAATGAGGTCAAGCAGAGCTGTGTGCCAGTGCCCAACCGCTTCAGCATGATGTTCAGTGAAACGTTGGCTGATGCATTCCGGGGCAATGATCCTGGAATCCACATGAGATACAGGACGGATGGCAAGCTGTTCCCCATGCAGAGGCCTCAAGCTGTTACTACAGTCAAAGGGAGAGTGCTGAAAGGCTTCTTATTCACTGACAAATGCACTCTCAAAGCAAGCTCTGAATCCAACATGTAGAACATCTTTGAAAAATTTTCCACTGCACATGACAACTTCAATCTCACCATCAGCGGGAGCCATGCACCAAGCAGCCCCAGATCAACCCCATTTGGAGCCGTCCATCTCCGTGAACGGCCAGCAGCTCCAGGCAGTTGACAATTTCACTTATGTTGGCGGCACCTCCTCAAGAGCAGTTCACATTGGCGATGAGGTCAGCTGCAGGGTCGCCAAAGCTAGTGCCAGTTTTGGGAGACTACGTGACACAGTACGGGAGCGAAGGAAAAATTATTCTGAAAACAAAGCTGGAGGTCTATTGCGCTGTCAGCCGACCCACTTTCCTCTACGTGTGCGAAACGTGGACTGTGTAGGTGACACATGTGTGTAGACTGAACCACTTCCACTTGTCGCACCTACAGTAGATCATGAAAATCAATTGGCACGACAGGATTCCTGGCATGGAAGTGCTGTCTGCAGTAGACATGCCCATCATCCACACATTGCTGACAAAACATCAAGTCAGATGGGCAGGTCATGTCATCAGGATGTCAGACGATCACATCCCCAAACAGTTGTTCTTCAGGGAACTGTCCACAGAGAGGTGCTCTCGTGGTGGTCAGTGAAAGCGATTCAAGGACATGCTCAAGACTTCACTCAAGGCTCTTGAGAACACTTCTTGGGAACACGTAGCCTTGAATTGTTCACCCAGGCACAACCTTCTCAATAAAGGTGCCACCAAAGCTGAAAAGAATCGTAACATGGAAGCAAAAAGGAAACAACAACAGTGGAAAGTACAAGCAGCAGGAACCTCAACGACAGGACCTTCACACACTTGCTCCTTGTGTGGGAGGTACTTCCTAGCCCCGACTGGACTCAACAGCCACCTCTGCACATACAAATAACAACACACCCACCCAACGGTGTCAGTGGTCCTCTCATTGCTTGTAATGGACACGCACACACAGTTGATATGCCTCAGACCTCAAGGTAGGCTCCCATTCCATGATCTTTCAAAAATCCATCTAGCTCCTCTTTATATATTTTCAGTGTGTCGAACCTCCGCATCTGGGTGGCACAATAGCACAATGATTAGCATAGCAATTTTCTCTACTGGTAATCCACATTCATTTCCCGCTGCTGTCTGCAAGCAGTTTTCACGTTCTCTCCTCGTACACGCGGGCTTCCTCCTGGTGCTCCGGTTTCCACCCAAATTCCAAAGTAACGTGGTTTAGAAAGTTAATTGGTCACTCGGGTGTACTTGGGCGGTGTAGGCCTGTTGGGCCAGAAGGGCCTGTTACAATGCTGTCTTTCTAAACAAAAAATTGAAATCTCCTAGGGTGAAAACTCCAAGGTTCTTTGCCTTCTGTAAGAAGTAATTCCACAAATCACAGTTTTAAAAACTTTACTTTTTACATTGTCCCCTCATTCAAGACTCTGCCACTAGCAAGAGCAACTCAAATTTACTTTATTCTGCTCCCTTAGGATTTTATATGTTTCAAAGTTTTCAAAGGTACAATTTAATGTCAGAGAAATGTATAAAATATACATTCTGAAATGCTTTCTCCTTGCAACCATCCACGAAAACAGAGGAATGAACGACAGCTAATCGTTAGAACCCCAACTCCCTTCCCTCCCGCACGTAGGCAGCAACATAGCAACAATCCCCCCTCCTCCCACCAGCAAAAAAAAGCATTGGCACCCACCACCAAGCACTCAGCGTGAGCAAAAGAATAGCAAAGACACAGACTTGCAGTACCCCAAAGACCACCCGGTATTCGACAAACAACAGGTTCTGTCTAAGGGAGAAAGAGGTGTCTCCATTTTCACAGCGAGAGAGGAGACATAACAAACAACACACTGGTTTCCAATGTTAAAAGTCCGTTGCATCGTTTTTTTCCGAGCTCTGTGCCCAAAGATCTCAAGACTCTGGACATACAGCCAAAGATGTTCCGGCTCTCATAACACACCAGTCCGGGACACCGATCTTCGATTTGCCCACCTCCAGAACCCCGAGATCCTAGGCCTCCAAGGCCGAGCCCTTGGTGTGCCGAACAACACCCAGTTATGAAACCCCGAGAGCGGGTCCATTCCCACAAAGAATGATAGTCCGCGTGTAACTCCAGGTCAGGGTCTTCAAAATAACCCTGAAGGGGAAAAATAGAGATATTAAAGATGGAGGTAGAGCTGTTTCCGAAGATGCAAGTAAAGGAGTCGCCGTTTAGCACCATTATCACTTAGTTCCATAAGATCTCTTTTTATTCCTCCAAAAATGTTAAAGAAAACAGAAGTAACTCTGCAATAATAAACACAAAAGAAAAAAATTGTATCTTTAGTGATGCAGAATCTATGGGATCAGTTCTCCAAAGTACCTTCTTCTCCCAAGCATTTTACGTTGATCATGTGCTAAATCTTAATGTACTCATAGTAAGAGGAAATTTTAATGTAAATTGGTGAAAGGAATATCTCAGAAAGCGGGGCAAGACCAATCCAGTTCTGCATATTTAGAGACCTAGAAAACCATTATTACTTCTAATTGTCAACTTCATCTATGACTTCACGGCTCTAGTCTGAAAACTCCTTTAGCTCCACAAACTTCCAAAATACTTGCAATCTTTCAGTCCTAGGCTGTGATTATGTGTGAAAAGACTAATCCCAAATATTTGATAATAATTCACAAGATAAAAGAGTATACATAGAAATGCCTTTGAATCTAATATGATAAAATCATATAATGAGTATAACACTATGATGGATCTGCACGGTGCTTACTATAGTTCAAGCAGTTAATTCTTTCTCCCATCAACTAACTAATACAATGTGACAGCCTGTAACTCCCAGTTGATTTAGAATGGTCTTAATCACCTATTTTATTTGCTTGCAAATCAGCAGAATTATTCCTCCAATACAAATTCACTAAGGTGAAATACAAATCTAATGAAAGATGAACTGCAAACCAAAGGGCGTTATAATATTGTTAAGACAATTCTCAAACGGATACAGTTTATGATTTGAAAATCAGAAACAGGTTTATTATCACTAGCATATGTTGTGAAATTTGTTGTTTTGGGGCAGCAGTATATTGCAATAGATAATACAAAACAAAATATTGTACAAACATTTGTATTTGTATATAAAAACTAAATTAAGTAAGGATTGCAAAAAGGAGAAAAAAATTAGTGAGGTGGTGTTTATGGGTTCATTGTTCATTCATAAATCTGACAGCAGAAGGGAAGAAGCTGTTTCTGAAATGTTGAGTGTATACCTGCTTCTGCACCTTCTCATTGATGGTAGTGCAGTTTTTTGCAAATAAAACAATGTGAGGTGTGTTACGTTTAAGAAAAAACCATAAAGACTCATTTATTGAACTCTAAAAAACTGAATACAAAGTTCTTTAAAAGTACCTTACATAATTACATAATCCTGACAGACCCACCTCTCAGAGCGAACCCCAACTCAATATTGGTGGTTGTGAATTCTGTATGCTTTCACCAGTTACATTATGGGGAGCAAGGACATGGCAGACCAATTGAATAATTACTTTGGTTCTGTCTTCACTAAGGAGGACATAAATAATCTTCCAGAAATAGTAGGGGACTGAGGGTCCGGTGAGATGGAGGAACTGAGCGAAATACATGTTAGTAGGGAAGTGGTGTTAGGTAAATTGAAGGGATTGAAGGCAGATAAATCCCCAGGGCCAGATGGTCTGCATCCCAGGGTGCTTAAGGAAGTAGCCCAAGAAATAGTGGATGCATTAGTGATAATTTTTCAAAACTCGTTAGATTCTGGACTAGTTCCTGAGGATTGGAGGGTGGCTAATGTAACTCCCCTTTTTAAAAAAGGAGGGAGAGAGAAACCGGGGAATTATAGACTGGTTAGCCTAATGTCGGTGGTGGGGAAACTGCTGGAGTCAGTTATCAAGGATGTGATAACAGCACATTTGGAAAGTGGTGAAATGCTCGGACAAAGTCAGCATGGATTTGTGAAAGGAAAATCATGTCTGACGAATCTCATAGAATTTTTTGAGGATGTAACTAGTAGAGTGGATAGGGGAGAACCAGTGGATGTGGTATATTTGGATTTTCAGAAGGCTTTTGACAAGGTCCCACACAGGGGATTAGTGTGCAAACTTAAAGCACACGGTATTGGGGGTAAGGTATTGGTGTGGGTGGAGAGTTGGTTAGCAGACAGGAAGCAAAGAGTGGGAATAAACGGGACCTTTTCAGAATGGCAGGCGGTGACTAGTGGGGTACCGCAAGGCTCAGTGCTGGGACCCCAGTTGTTTACAATATATATTAATGACTTGGATGAGGGAATTAAATGCAGCATCTCCAAGTTTGCGGATGACACGAAGCTGGGTGGCAGTGTTAGCTGTGAGGAGGATGCTAAGAGGATGCAGGGTGACTTGGATAGGTTGGGTGAGTGGGCAAATTCATGGCAGATGCAATTTAATGTGGATAAATGTGAAGTTATCCACTTTGGTGGCAAAAATAGGAAAACAGATTATTATCTGAATGGTGGCCGATTAGGAAAAGGGGAGGTGCAACGTGACCTGGGTGTCATTATACACCAGTCATTGAAAGTGGGCATGCAGGTACAGCAGGCGGTGAAAAAGGCGAATGGTATGCTGGCATTTATAGCGAGAGGATTTGAGTACAGGAGCAGGGAGGTACTACTGCAGTTGTACAAGGCCTTGGTGAGACCGCACCTGGAGTATTGTGTGCAGTTTTGGTCCCCTAATCTGAGAAAAGACATCCTTGCCATAGAGGGAGTACAGAGAAGGTTCACCAGATTGATTCCTGGGATGGCAGGATTTTCATATGAAGAAAGAATGGATGAACTGGGCTTGTACTCGTTGGAATTTAGAAGATTGAGGGGGGATCTGATTGAAACGTATAAGATCCTTAAGGGATTGGACAGGCTAGATGTAGGAAGATTGTTCCCGATGTTGGGGAAGTCCAGAACGAGGGGTCACAGTTTGAGGATAGAGGGGAAGCCTTTTAAGACCGAGATTAGGAAAAACTTCTTCACACAGGGAGTGGTGAATCTGTGGAATTCTCTGCCACAGGAAACAGTTGAGGCCAGTTCATTGGCTATATTTAAGAGGGAGTTAGATATGGCCCTTGTGGCTACGGGGGTCAGGGGGTATGGAGGGAAGGCTGGGGCGGTGTTCTGAGTTGGATGATCAGCCATGATCATTATAAATGGCGGTGCAGGCTCGAAGGGCCGAATGGCCTACTCCTGCACCTATTTTCTATGTTTCTATGTTTCTATTATCCTGCACAAGCACCACCATCCCCACCTACAGAATTCACTAAAGCCGGTACTGTGAGCCTGTCCAGATCAGGTCCTGTGTTCCATGGGTGCAGGAACAGCAGGTGCCCCTGGTTTGTCTAGTTTCAGGTTTGTCCCTCATATCTATGATAAAAGTCTTTTCTCCCCATTCCAAAATGCAGAACGGGCCATCGTAAGGGGGCCTAAGGGGGCATTGGTGTGCATCATGGTGGACGAAAACAAATGAGGCAGGATGTAGGTCAACTGGAAACCAAAAGTGCTGTGAGCTTTGTTGGGAGGTAGGAATAGATGTTAAGGAATTGAATTTACTGAGAAGGGTGGAATGCTGTTGAGAGGATGACCATCAGTCATGGCATCAGTAGTAATGGGGAATGGATGCACCAGTAGCATTACCCTGAGAAATGGTCATTTGGTATTATCAAATTTCCTGGTCATGTCCACCAACCACAAAAGCACTTGATTAGGGGTATTGTCTTTAAGCACACTATACAGAGGGACCATAAGTTCAGCAGCTCATGGAATCAAGTGGTGATAAAAATTCACCATGCCTAAAATCTCCTGTAGCTCTTTTTGTAGTGCAGAGCAGAAGGAAATCCATTATAGCGGCGATTTTTGATGGGAAGGGTTTTGCATCTTCTGCGGAGATGCAATGGCTGAGAAAGTCAATGGTTGACGCCCCACACCAACATTTAACAGGGTTAATAATCAACCCACATTGGTTTAGGTGCTTGAAAATTGTGCGGAGTTGAGGTATGCGTTCGACGTTGGATGCACTGGTGACAAGTATGTCTTCCAGGTGAAGTAAAGAACTGGGAAGATGATTGATGAGAGAGATACAGAGCTGGAGAAGGGCGAGTCTGACAGGAGAGGACAGAAGGCCATGGAAGAATGAAAATGGGGAGGAGCACCAGAGGGAGGTGATAAGCTGATAAGGAGATAAGATGAGAGAGGGAAATGGGAATGGGGAATATTTGGGGGGGGGGGGGGGGGTCATTACCAGAAGTTTGTGAAATCAATATTCATCCCACCTGGTTGGAGGCTGCCCAGATGGATCTGACATAGGTATTATGTTCTCGTCCGGGAGACCAGGGCTGAAAGGAGAGCCAGTGAGATTGCATCCGCTGTAGACATATTGTGGTGATATGCAAACTGCAGTGGGTTCAGGTCCTTGCTTAGGCAGCAGATGATTTTAGCTATGACCAAACTCTCAGTTGCATGTTTTCAGTGCCCTACCAGGTATACCACCAGGGCCTGGTGCCTTGTGAGAGTTCATTCTCTTGAAAGGTGTTCTGACATCGGCCTCCGAGGCAGGAATCACACAGCTGGAGTTTTAATCTCCCTTTTAGGTTTTGCCTTTTAAGAATTAACGGCCTGAAAACCCTGCCAGAGCCAACCTGCATCCAATATCTGTTTCTAACCTCAATCAGCAACGTTTATTCGCCTTTCGAATAGTCTTCTGTAGGTCATACCTGGACTTCTTGCATAGTTCTGGATCACTGATCTTGAATGCCACAGACCTAGCTCTCAACAGACGATGAATCTCCTGGTTCATCCACAGCTTTTGGTTTGGGTATGTTCGTTATGTTCCTGAAGGCACACACTCATCGCACAGGTCTTGATGAATTCAATGACAACTGTGGCATATTCATTCCGACTCAAAGGTGTGCCCCCAAATATTGTCCAGTTACTAACAGAACAGACCCATAAGTGCTCCTCCACCTTTCTTGACCGTAGCTTCTTGGTCCTCATCACTGGTGCTGTGGTCTTTAGGTCACTGCCTATATTGCTGGGATAAAAGTGCAGCCGGATGATCAGACTTTCCAAAGTGTGGATGTGGAATGGCATGATAAACAGACTTGATGGTGGCATGACTGTGGTCAAGTGTGTAGGCTTCTCTGGTTCCACAGGTGACACATTGGTGAAAGTTGTTTGGTGTCTGGTTGAAATACCCTGTAATGACAGGGAAGGCAACAGGGTGTGCTGTTTTGTGACTGCTGGTCACAGTGCTCAGCTCCTCCAGTGCCTGCTCGATGTTGGCCTGAGGTGGAATGTAGACCAATACCAAGATGATGGTGGAAAACTCCCTCAACAGATGAAATGAAGGTTATTTGACTGCTAAATATGCCAAGTCGGGTGAGCATGACTGAGACAGAGCCATCATTTCTGTGCACAATAGTGAGTTAATCATAAAGCATACCCCATCTCCTCTACCTTTAAAAGTCTGATCTGCCCTGTCTTTGCAGAGAATGGTGAAAACATTAGTTTGCAGCGCTGCATCCAATATGGCAGGGTGAGCCATGTTTCTGTAAAGCAAAAGACACAGCAGCCCTTGATGACCCTTTGGTACAGTAATCTTGCTCTAGGATCTTCAGTTTTATTTTCCAAAGTCAGTACATTCACCAGTGGGGTTCTAAAACCTCTGCATTTCAATAGTACCTGCAGACTGGCTTGGCTTCCACACTTACATTTTAGTAAAGGGGAACTACATTCACAACCTGAGCCTGTAGTCCGGGATCTGCTGATATCTCTAGATTTAAGTATCGATAGATTTTAAACATGTCTTAAAATGGTCTTGCTTACCGATATACCTGGAATTTGAAGATATTGCTTACTCAAGATATGAAATTGCTTTTTGGTGGAAGCACATTCACAACGTGATCCTTCTGCAGTCTGAGCATTCTTACATCTGTGCTTTTTATTTTTTTTAAATGTAAAAAAAATCAGATGGATCCATAGAAGTATATAGCAATATACCTTTATGAATCGATTTTACATGAATGAATGAACAAAACTAATAAAAAACACACAACAGAATCAAATTGATATTTTAGTGTGAGTTGATTAACTCCAGTAACATCAACTAAACTTGACTCAGAGGAAGAGAATTCTGACATGTCTTGCTATATAATTTGACAAGAGCTGTGTGTAAATGAATTTTGAGTGGTTCTGGCACATCCCAAGGTCCAGAACCACGTGTTGAGAAATGTACTGAAGCTATTGCATTTGCCAAAGGGGTTTGGTGGGGACCACAACTTCAGCTCCACCAGTCACTGCACATTGAGGGACTGACGTACTGAATATGAGAAAATTTGATGTCATGTGGATGAAGTGTAAATCTTGTCAGCAAATAGAATATGTTTACTTTGAGTGGCAACTTAATATGAATGTACTGCACTATATATCTGCAAATTATTTAACATAAATGGAAAAAAAGCTTGACAAAATGAGCAGTATGTAGATTATGTATTCTCTGCTGCCGACTACATTAAAGATGAATTGTCATTCTGGAGGAATGTTGCCAGTGTAAATCCAGGCAGTATACAGAAAATCATGTCAGAATATTTAAATAAAGAAAAGCTGTGAAGGGTCCTGTCCCAGACACAGCAAAAGACCCTACAGACAAGAAAGAGATGACACTTTGGAAAAAGTGAACTGACTGCATTTTGACAGGTGGTGACAGATCTCGGGAAAAGAACAGAAGAAGACAATGGGGAATCACAATAATAAGATAATGAGGTTAACCATCATCACAGCAAAACAGCAAATGACTGATATCAGGACAGAATCCGATTGTAAACATTTCATGAAACAATGTGGAGCCCAGCATAATCAGAGCTGAAACATATTATGATGTAGAACTATAACATTTTAGTAATAATTTGAATTATTTAAAAATGTGGTCTTAAAACAAAAAAAAAGTGAATTAAAAAATGAACTACAAAAGCACATTGGCTTCTAGGAAGGGAAAAAGTAAATTTTCATTTTTTTTTGAAGTGTTAGCTTTAGCAAACTTTACTTAACAGGTGTAAACCATTTGGATCTTGATATGCTGTGGATGAACAAAGAGCAGTAAATATCTAAGTTCGGCCACGAGAATCAGTCATGCTTGTTTCAGTTTCCCTCTATGGAGTCTGTTCGGATATTTGCCTGGGAAGAGCTGCTATGGTCAGATTGGTGTTTTGTGGAAGGACAAAAACAAATAAAGGTGATTCAGAAACCAATCCACAATCCTCTCTGTCTTTACCCCTCTATTTTGTGCACATATAAACAAGCAGAAGCTAACAAATTAATAATAGTCAACATCAGCAAGATTGAGGAGCAGATTATAGACATCTGGGGAAGGAAGCTAGAGGTGTATGAGCCAGTCCTCATCAGATGAGAAGATTAGCAATTTTAAATTCCTAGGTGTTATTATTTCAGAGGACATGTCCTGGTCCCAGCACATAAGTGTGATTACGAAGAATGCATGCATTGCCTCTACTTTCATAGGAGTTTGTGGAGATTTGGCATGACCTCGAAAACTTTGACAAACTTTGACTCAACCATCAGGGCATTGAACCAAAAGTGATAACTTCGCTCAACTTCACTTGCCCCACCATTGAAATGTTCCCACATCCAATGGATTCACTTTCAAAGGCTTGTCATCTCATGTTTTCGGTACTTAATGGTTATTTATTTATTATTATTACTTCTTCTTTTTGTATGTGCACAGTATGTAGTCTACTGCACTTTGGTTGAACACTCCAGTTGGGTGGTCTTTCATTGATTCTGTTATGGTTATTAATCTATAGATTTATTGACTATGCCCAGAAGAAAATGAATTATCGCGGTTGTATATGGTAACATGTATGTGACAGTTGCTTAAGCCCCCACACATCAATTAAAAACGCAGATTGGGGAAAAAACTGAAGGCTACTTTTCCCATCAGAATGTTAGAATGTTTATGTAATTAAACTATCAGAAGTATTTAGTAAATCATGCTTCATGTTTGTAGGTTGCAGCAATGTAATGGACATTTAACATACAAGCATGCTAATTTATCTGTGCTTACTGTTCCACTAAAATTATCTACTTTGTCACAATATGGCTGAGTTGCTGTTCCTTTATGTGTTCTAAAGTTGAAAAGCAAGCCTGTCAATTAATTTATGCTAGATGTACACACTAGCAAAGAAGAGTGACAACATTGTGGGTCTAATAGCAGTATTTGTTTATTTAACGTTTTAATTGTATTATCTATCTACACCCTCTCTTCCTCACCTGTTGTTTCCCCTCAGGATCCATGGCTGCAGAATGGGTCAGTGACTGGTAACTTAGAGAATGCGTGAGCGTTCCTGAGCATCTTTTACAGTCAGGCTATGAATTATGGGTAATATAGGATATTTGGATCCTGTGGTTTGTACAAGGGGGAAGTCTATTATTTCAAATGTTATTTCTAGTTCCATTTGTAGACCATTTGAAGGAATTATATATTGAATTTGAATCATGTCACTGAATTTTTTATGGAAGACTACTTAAGCAGTAAAAAATAAGGTTGAGTGTGGTTTTAACTAATGTGGTGATTTTGTTTATTCCTCTACATGTCAAATGGTTTGCCTTGCAGACTGAAGTGCCCTGTGGTGTTGGCTTTATGGGAATTCTGCTTAGAGAGCATGGGGAGCAGTTCTATCAGCGGAGAACAATGCCTGATGTCTGTATGCAAGGGGCTCCTTCCGCTTCATCCCCCCAATCAGAAACAACATAAAAATGTTCCAGATGGAGGAAGATAAAGTTTCATCATGCAAAATATAGAACAAGAGCTAATAGCGCCAATAAGGTTGGAGGACTTTCTCCTTATAGGTATGTCTACCAAAAAATGTGATTTGTATTATGGTTCAATTTTAACCCATATGCGACGTGTTTAGAGCAGCAGAAAAATTCCTAAAATTTAAAAGCGTATGGTGCAAATCATTTCCATTATGGAACAATAATCATTTTATTTCTGGGGGGAAACCATTCACTAACAGAACTTGCGAATATAAAGGTATTACTACTCTTCAAGATATTAATGGGGCAAGTACTATCCTCAGCTTTCAATAATTGATATCTTGATATAATATTGATAAACACTCTCTTTTCGACTTTCAAGTAAGATCAGCTTGTAAAGCCTACGGCGTTCCCTGGGGGTCAGATTTAAAGGACCATCCCATTTTAAGTTGGATACAGAGGGCTCCAGGACAGATAATGTCATATAACTATGATGTGAGGTTATCCACTTTGGTGGTAAGAACAGGAAGGCAGATTATTATCTAAATGGAGTCAACTTAGGAAAAGGGGAAGTACAACGAGATCTAGGTGTTCTTGTACATCAGTCACTGAAAGCAAGCATGCAACTACAGCAGGCAGTGAAGAAAGCTAATGGCATGCTGGCCTTCATAACAAGGGGAATTGAGTATAGGAGCAAAGAGATCCTTCTGCAGTTGTACAGGGCCCTGGTGAGACCACACCTGGAGTACTGTGTGCAGTTTTGGTCTCCAAATTTGAGGAAGGACATTCTTGTTATTGAGGGAGTGCAGTGTAGGTTCCCAGGATGGCGGTTCTGTCATATGTTGAAAGATTGGAGCGACTGGGCCTGTATACTCTGGAATTTAGAAGGATGAGAGGGGATCTTATTGAAACATGTAAGATTATTATGGGATTGGACACACTGGAGGCAGGAAGCATGTTCCCGCTGATGGGTGAGTCCAGAACCAGAGGCCACAGTTTAAGAATAAGGGGTAGGCCATTTAGAACGGAGTTGAGAAAAAACTTTTTCACCCAGAGAGTGGTGGATATATGGAATGCTCTGCCCTAGAAGGCTGTGGAGGCCAAGTCTCTGGATGCTTTCAAGAAAGAGATGGATAGAGCTCTTAAAGATAGCGGAATCAAAGGTTATGGGGATAAGGCAGGAACTGGATACTGATTGTGGATGATCAGCCATGATCACAGTGAATGGCGGTGCGAGCTCGAAGGGCCGAATGGCCTACTCCTGCACCTATTGTCTATTGTCTATAAATTAAACTCCCAGAAATGTATGCCCACATCAGGAATGAAAGCCTGGGATAGGAACATATCTGAATTGGGACAAGACTTAGACTGGGATGCGATTTGGGATAATGCTGCCGGTGCTTCGAAAAACCCAAATCATTGGTGTATACACTTGAAATTTTGTCATAGAGCATATTTAACACCGAGAATTAGACATCAAATAGAACTGGTTCCTGACCCATATTGCTCATTTTGCCCCCACGGAACCATTGGTTCTTTTATACATGTTGTATGGGAATGTCCAGGGGTTTTTGATTTGTGGGGGAAGGTCATCAGTATTCTCTCACAGAACTAACAGGGATACAATTACCAATGGACCCCGCTGTACATCTTCTAAATGTTGACTCCCACCTTTCCCTTACGGAAAAAACACACAAAATCTGGCTGGCAGGCCTGACTTCAGCTAAGAAGATTGTAGTCCAGCGTTGGAAACCTCCCCATGATATTTCAAATACTCACTGGCTTCGGAGTTTTTTGGGCATTTCTTACCTGGAACTTTCATCAGCAAGAGTAACTGATGCACGACCAAACACAATCTTAATGTGGACAAATTTGATATCTAACTTAAAAGATCTTTTGTTAAAATAGGAATGCTTTGTCTGTATGCACTACTATTCAGTTGGTTGGTGGAGGGGAGGGGGGAGAGGGGGTGGAGGGGAGATGGTGATGAAGGTTGGCAGGTGGCTGGGTTAAGCAGTCAAAATGTAATTGGCAATTGGTTGTATTGAATGTAATTTGTTGGTGTTGCAATAAAAAAAGTTTAAAAATATGTTCCTTTGACATTGAGTCATTAAAGATCCATTCTGACTTCTTAAAATGCTTCCAGGTGTTTGCTTGGTCTCATCCTCGGCCCATAAAAAAACGAATCTCAGGGTTATATATGCTGACCTATATGTACCTAGATAATATATTTACTTCTGTACTTTTGAAAAAGTTCTTTGAACATTTTACCAATTGGGTTTTTAAAATTATGAATAGATGTTTGGATTAGTAACACTAAAGTTGATTGTTCGTAAAATATACAGTAAAACTTTATATTACCAGGAAACAGACCTCCTGTGGTTCTCTCCTGTTGAATGAAACAAATGTGTGAAGATTGTTTCCGATGATGAAAGACAATGCTTTCTTGGAGATGAGTAGAAAGGGCTATTATAAAGGGCCATAAATTTAAGATGATCTGAGGAAAATATCAATGGATGTCAGAGGTATGTTATTTTACACAGGGAGAGGTGGGTGTGTGGAATACACAGTTGGGTGGCAATAGAGACTGATAAATCAGGAACATTTATGAAGCTCTTAGATAGGCACATAGATCTGAGCAAATTGGAGAGTTATGTGGGAAGGAACGCTTAGATTCATCTTGGAATAAGTTAGAAGGTTGGCACAACATTGTAGGCCATAGGGCCTGTGCTGTGCTGTTTTACGTTCTTTGTGATTATAGCAAAAACTTCTTTAGTTTATTGGATTTCTGACTAACAAGCCAACATACAAATACAATTTTTAACACATGAGTTTCTCTAAAAGAATGAACACTCCCGCTGGGTTGGTCTAAGGCAAAATTCGAGATTGTCTCTTGATGGAGGATAACATTGGAGTGCAGGACAGATAATCCTTTCACTCTTCAACAACAATCTCATCAGATTCTGTAAATTATTATATATATTTAATGTATACTAGGATATTTAAATTTCTATAACGTTATAGCACTTTGCTTATCCACAACACTTCACTGTAATATAAGTTATCTCAAAACTTATATTTTACGTAACAGTGTTAGTTATTGAATAATTCATTTAGGAGAGGTAAAATGCTCCAAAAATGTTTAGAAGATTTCATGATTCTGCAGTTCAATTGGTTACTTTATTGCAGGGGTCCCCAACCTTTTTTGCAGTGCGGACCGGTTTCATGTTGACAATACTCTTGAGGACCGGGGGGGGGGGTGGGTGCGGGATGGTTGCCAACGGACAAGAGTAGCAGTCAAATACGTTGCGTTTACCCAGAGAAAGACTACAGTGACCATGAAGCCTTGTGCGGGCACCAGTACGCATGCGTTATTTGTGCATGCGTGCTTGTGTCGATTATTTTTCTACAAATTGTTTTTGGCGATTCTGTTCGGAGGGGGATGTTAATCACAACCGGAATATCGGTGATAAGTGGCTAATACACTCAATTTGGTTTCTAAAAGGCTTTATCTAACGAATTTAATATTAAACACACAGTGCATTTTCCTCACATGAATATAACGATAAGTCAATTATCAGGGGAGGACAGGGGAGCTTGAAGTAAGTGTTGAACAAACTTCCAGTAGAAGTGTCAGAAGCAGGTTCGATATTATCATTTAAAGAAAAATTGAATAGGTATATGGACAGGAAAGTAATGGAGGGTTATTGGCTGAATGCAGGTCGGTGGGACGAGGTGAGAGTAGCATTCGGCACGGACTAGAAGGGCAGAGATGGCCTGTTTCCATGCTGTAATTGTTATATGGTTATATAAGTCACTTATAAGTCAATAGCATCATAACATTTTAAGTAACGTTTGGATATTAAACACACAGCACATATTTTCCCCGTATGAACTTATAAAATCATTGCAACATACCAATATCGCTGAATCAGTGGGAGCCCTGGGCTTGTTTTCCTACAACAAGACGGTGCCATCGAGGGGTGATGGGAGACAGCGATACTCAAAGGGGGTTCCTTATGTCCAGTCTATTCCGCAATTTAGTTTTCGTTGCATTCATTGCAGAGATATGTTGGAAATGGAAGCAACGTTTTCGGTGCTTCCGTGGCTATCTCAGGATATCAAGCCTTGACTTTGATCCAGAATGCCGGCAGAGATGTTATGTCAAACAGACTTTTCAGCACGCTGTCATTTGCAAGCTCGAGGAGTTGATCTCCTTCCCACGCTGACATGGATAGGCGCGGGTAATGACCTCGCATGCGTAATGGCTCAACAGTGCATGACAAGGAATGAGGAAAGGTGCAGCTGACTCATATCGCCAAATCATATTGCTTCCTCGCGGCCCGGTAGCGGTGGTTAGGGACTGCTGCTTTATTATGTATCAAAATTTTTATCACACTTAAGTTCCAACAGACAGTCATCCAAGCCTGTGTAAGGTGAATTGCTTCATATGGTCATTACAGCGTAAACAAGTAAATAAAGGGAAATTTTCAGTGCAAGTTACTGATTGGGGTGGGATTAGTGGGGGAGAAAAACCCAAGGATGATGCATGGTTAGTCAGAGGAAAAACAACCTGGAGGGTTGGGAAGGTTCACTAACGAGGAAGAAGAGATTTTAGTTTGCTTCAAGGACGGGTGGAGAGCTGGTAACTGGGAGTTGGTAAGGGACTGGGATAATGGTTGGGTTAATTTGCTGCATTAAGAGTCAGGCAGGGCTTTATTGAGAATTTGGTAGTTTTGACAATGGGCAGCATTTCACTTGTGTAAAGGGGAGGGAAAGACATTGGATTGGTGGCTGGTAGAGGATGGAGACAGCAGAAGAAACTGGTAATAACCTGAAAAAGGGTAGAGGATCTAAGAATTAAGCATCATGATTAATGAGCATAGTACTTAAAAGAGAATCGGCCCAAGTCAAGTCCCCATCACCACGCTCCATGGTTCAGAACCAGGGAACTCCTCTTACATATTGCCAAGATCATCTTCTGCATGAATGACCTGCTCTGTCTGTAGGCTATGCCTGTGTGGTCAAAAATAATAGATGTAGTATCCACACAACTGGATGCAACAATGTAGCTCCTTTGTAAATCTGCACAGTGGATACATGGAACTCTCGTGGACTTTGTGGAACTCACAGCAAATCCATAATTTCTTTTGCAAATTATTTTTTTCAATAAATTGAAATTCATAATACATAAAATATAACTCAGGCAGATATCAAAAACATCCTATGCTGAAGTTGGAAGTAATACTGAATCTATCCAGTAGACAGCAGCAGGTCACTGCAATTCAGCATTCGCAAAATGTTGCAGATTAAAGAGATTTACTTGATTTAAAATTGATTTTCTTTGATGACTTGTGATAAATACTGGTTGGTGCAGAAAATATACACATCTATAGATAGCCCAGGTTGGATCTATACTGACCCTTTAACAACAGCTTGCTTCTGTTCAGCAGCCTTAATATCCTAAACCATGACAACGTGCTTCACAGTTGTTAAAGGAAGTCTGACACCAAAGCCCTTCAGAGGGTATTGGAATAGTTCACACAAAACATGGTAGCAGAAAAATTTATTGATGATGATGGAGACAGAGAGGGAAAGAAAATCAGTTAAGGAAGACCAAAACATAGTATCTGGACCTGTTAAAAGCAGGGCTGCTAATGGTGGAGAAAAGAAAATATAGGAAAGGCAAGACACCAGAATTGAAGGAACATAATGTTATCAGAAAGGTGAAGATTATAGAGATAGGGATCATCTTTGTACATAGAAAAGTCTTGTAACCAGCCTCTCCATCACACATCAAAGAATAACAATTATATATTTTAAGTCATCTTAAGACATTGCTTAAGGCCCTGTGTGGAATCCACGTTGTGTTTGGAAACATTTAGTGCTGATATTAAAAGGCACCAGAAACCCTTAACTATTATAACTCCTCCCTAGCCAATGGCTTTTCAGGGATTTTCACAGGAGATGGGACTGATATCATAGATATACGTAGCTAGATCAATTTGGATTAGATGAGAGTGGTTCAAACTCAGTACTGCTATTGCTGGTAACTAAGCTTGGCAAAGACTTTTTTGAGGTAAAATTAAATGACAAGTCAGAAATTTCCAACACAATTAGTAACAAAAAACTGAAGCATTGAATAATGAGAACTTAAAACTGGAAAGTGGATTGTGCAAAACTTTGTTACTGAGTGCTAACAACTTAAATTTAGTTAAAAAATTTACAAGCTGCTTGAAGTTTTCTTGAACTGTCTAGTATGCTACCACACAAAGGAGCCCATTTTGATAGAACACCACTGGACAAACCATTCAGCCCATGATGTACTGATTTTGATGCTACTTCATGTCCTCCTCCTGTGTATCATCCATATGCCTCTATTCCCTTCACATCCATGCATCTATCTAAAAACCTCTTAAACTCCATTAACTTCTTTGACACCTACTCGAGAAATACTATTATGGTCATCCAAGGTGTCTTTCATTTTGTGTGTGTCTGCTTGAAAGATCCTAGCTGTTATGTTATATAACTTCAAACCATTAGATTAATTCAAGGGAAGATACAAGAGAACAAAATACGGGTGTAACTTCGTCTTTACATTAAGTGAGGCATGCACATATCACATGGTAGCGTGATGATGTATGCAGTTAACGTATTTTTACCTATAACCCTTAATTAATTATTTAAATGAGTCAACAACATATTTACAAGATTACTCAAACATTATTGAAATATTAAATACACAACACTCTTCTCTGGTTAGTCATAAACTTCAACAGTAGAGAATGTATCTCAACCATATACACAGTATACTATATTATATAATTACTACATATGGACATTCACAGAATAGTAAATTTTAAATGACTCCATTCAAGCTTAAACACTTGAACACTGTGGAGGATTTATTACTCTTGTGGGATAAGGTCTTTCCTGACAAGGGGGAATCATTCTGCTTGGCAGATGAGACATGTGGCTGTGAAAATAATGTCAAGATCTGGGGACTGCAGCATGGTGGTTTTAGCAGTTGATTTGAAACTGCAGGAAGAGGTTCCAACTGCTCTGCACACCCTTCTTCTCCTATCTCTCTCTGGATCTACTTTGATCCCTTTACTTTCCTTTCTCATGTTCCTTCTCTCTTTCACACCTTTCACTTTCTCGTTCGCATTCTTTCTCTTCATCTCGCCTCTCATTTTTCTTCTAATTAGTGCATTTTGATCTTGGGATGGTCCATTTAGTTTTCTGAAGTACTCTCTTATTAATCCTTCTCTTGCTTTATAATCTGATCTCTCCTCTTAGTTTCCTTATCCACAGCATCATCTGATCAATCACCTGTTTTCGTATCTCCATTGACTCCTTTCTTTTTGGCCTTTCATTCAACCAGATGGGCTTTGGTTTTTGCATATACTTTTGGAAGCAGCTTTGTCTCCCACTTGAAGTTCACGCAATGACCTTAATACACACAGGGTAGAGGCTGGGGTTTTATATTCACAAAAGCAGAATGCTTGCAATTTTCCCAAAGCTTCTCTTCCAACTCTCTTCCAAATTAAAACCAAGCCACATTTCACAAGAAACTGCCGGATTAATATATCAGAAGCTTTCTCAGATATGTTGCCCACAAAAACTGTTGTAGTCGGACCGCTGCTATTGTCACTTCCACGATTCCTCAGAACAGCATTGATCCTTCCTTGGACCAATATGCTTTCCAACCAGAGACACAGAGGTTGGAACCAGCACTAGTTTGTCCTTTTTTGGGCAGCAGTTCATGGCGTCCAGCATGGAGACAGTGTGGCATCATTCAGTACCTTTCCTAATTCACTTTCAATTGGCTTTATTGCAGGGAAAGCAGCATGCAAGTGGTGGATGGATCTCCAATCAAATTGTCATTGTCTCAGTAATTTATACCCCCACAATGCTAGTCCTCCTATTTTTACTACATACAAGCATGATGTGGCTTGATGCTTGTGGTATTTCACATTTATGGATGCCATTCCCATAGGAGTTATCTTTTCTCTAGTATAAGTTCTTAGTTGGATATCAGCAGTCTTCAGTTTTTTATCTTTGAAATTACATTCAACTCATTTTGAGGAATGACAGAGACAGCTGAGCCAGGGTCCAATTCCATTTTAATTAATTTGCTGTTCACTTCTGGTGTATGCCATATTGTTTGACTATTTTTGCACTGTTAATTTCAAGGCTGCACAATCCTGTGTCCCTCTCATCATTATCAGATTTTTCATCAACAGCATGCAAATTAGTACTCTTTTTAAAACTATAACTTGATCTTTTAGCATCTTCTCTTCCCTGTACAGACTATTTATTTTTGTCTGCCTGATATGTTCTTTGTATATGTCCTACTTCGTTGCATTTTCTGCAAGTTTCGCCTTCAAATCTGCATTTGTTTAGTGTATGTGAGCCTCTGCCACAATAGTAACACAATTTGATTGGCTAGACCGGTTTCTGTTCAGGCGCTGCAATTTAATTCACACTCACTTTCATTTCTGACTTCAACTTGATTGCATCTCTGTCTGCGGTCTCCATTGAAACAATAATTTCCACTGCTCTTTTGAATATAAGTTGTGCTTCAGTTAGGAGCCATTTTTGAATACTTTATTTTAAGAAGCCACAAACTAAATGTTCTTTCAGTGTATTTTTAAGCCTATTACCAAACTAACAATGCTCAGGCAATCTCTTCAATTCAGCTACATACAATGAAATGGACTCCCCTTCTTTTTGTTTCTTCATATGAAACCAGAAGCATTCTGCAACCAGCACTGGCTTTGGTTCTAAATGTTCCTGCATCACTTCTACGATAGAAGAAAAGCTCGTTTCTGATGGTTTGGTTGGGGCAGTCAATCTTCAAAGCAAACTGTATCAGTCAGCAAAATTGGTACTTGCTTTTCATTGACTATTTCATTTGCTTTAAAATACTGTTCCAGTAAATTAGTATATGTGAGCCAATTACTTGTGTAATCAAACTTGTCAATCTTTCTGATGTAGCTAGCTGTTTCTGATTTTTTTAATGATCATCAGATGCTCACTTTTTATGAACCATGAATTCTTCCGTTTTCTTTAAAGAAAACTCAATTGTGTCATCCCTTCCAAGTAACCTTGCTTAAAAAAAATTTGACCCATCTGTGCAGGCGCTAGCTGTTTCTTTTTACTTGCTGATTCTCTCACTGCGATTTTCAGTTTGAACCACTCGCTGCGCTTCAGTAGGTCAAAAGCCCCCTTACAATCATTTTTAAAATACCTCATCACCAATGTTATGTTTTGTAATTTCAAAACATTAGGTTAATTCAAAGGAAGACACGGGAGTCTGAAATACGGGTGTAACTTTGCCTGTACTTTAAGCAAGGTGCACACATATCAGGTGGTATCATGACGACATATGCAATTAACATATTTTACATATAACCTGTAATTAATTATTTAAATGACCAAGAATGTTTAATCAGCAATATATTTACAAGATCATTCAAATATTATTAAAATATTAAATACACAACACTAACATTAGAAACTTGACCAAAAGACACAAAATGCTAGAGAAACTTACCAAGTCAGGTAGCACCTATGGAGATGAAGAAAGGGGATGATACCCTTCATCTTTAGGTCTTGACCCAAAATGTTGACTGTTTATTCCCATCCATAGATGTTGACTGACTTGCTGAGTCCTTCTAGCATTTTGTGTGTATTGGTCAAGATTTCCAGCATCTGCAGAATCTCTTTCATTTATTATTAGAAACTTCAATATTGACATAAGTCCGCTGCTTAATGGTTGCCTGAGAGAATTGAGCAAGCAGCTGGAAGCATTCAACCGTTGAATTAAGATCTGGAGTTCAAAAATATACAAAGTGACAAGGATTTCACCTGCGTATCCTGACATCCAATTTCAGGTTTTTAAATTCAAGAAAATATTATACTTACCTGGTTCACTTGCTGTAATAATTTCCTATGACAAATTGTTTGCCCTAACAGACAAACACATGTACCAAAAGTCAAATCCTGAAGGGGCTGCCCTGATGCTATTTGAGTTTTCTTTCATCAATGTCTTTCCATGACCCTATTTCCATAACTTCTCAGCTGTTAAAATATTAACTACTGAAACACACTAATGTCCACATCTTCCTTCTCTCAAGATAAAAGAAGATCTGTTCAATAATGTATTATTCTAAAAATTTTAATCCACCCAACAATTAAATTCCTAAATTATACTCAACTTCATCATTAGCACAATATTTCCAAACTCATTTGCTGTATAATTACATTCAGTGTCCATTGTATTCGGTATACCTGTACACATGTTCATTAATGCATATATCTAATCAGCTACTCATGCAACAGCAACTCAATGCATAAAAGCATGCAGACATGGTCAAAAGGTTGTTGTTCAGACCAAACATCAGAATTAGGAAAAGGTGTGATAAGTGACTTTGACCATGTAATAATTATTGATGCCAGACAAGGTGGTTTGAGTATCTCAGAAACTGCTGATCTCCTGGAATTTTAATGCAAAACAATGAATAGTGCGAGAACAAAAAAAAGCCTCCCAATAAACTCCAGCTTTGTGGATAAAAATGCTTTGGTAATGAGAGAGGTCAGAGAATGGCCAAGCTGACAGGAAGGTGACAGTAACTCAACCACACATTACAATGGTGGTGTGCAGACAGCATCTCTGAATGCACAATATGTCGAAGTGGAGGGGCTGCAGCAACAAAAGACCATGAACATACACTAATTGGCCTCTTTATTAGGAACAGGAGGTACCTAATAAAATGCCTGCTGAGTGCATATGCCCAATGTTCTCACAAGTAACTGAACTCATTCTTACCAGAGATCAGCATATAATCATTCAATGGCTGGACATGTGAGAATGGAATATTACCTCCCTGCAACCTGTGACAGGCGAATCAGACTAAAAACTTTGGCTGTCTAAAAGTTTTCTTCAAGAAGGTTACATTTGACATAAATATTCAAGTTGGAATATACTGTCAGATAATATAAAACTCAAGGGGCTTTACAAGGATCCCTTTCTTCAATAAAATATGAACTTTAAGCTGAGAAACTTTGGCGATCTTTATGATTATTTCTTGTCAAAAATGCCCTGCAGCACAGTCTGCAGATGGACTTTTATCGAGGTCAGGAATGACTGATGTTGCCCTGCTTCTATTCACTTGACCTTTGACACTGGTTATCAGACTATTACCATTGCATGGCCTCAGTTATCCAAATATTTCTCTGAATGTTGCAGTTAACTAAACCCTCATACCTGTCTGATTCTTGCTTCTGTCTCTGGCATGTTAGAAACATTTCTGTTTAATTATTCCAAAAGGAAACACTTCAATCTTTGATCCTGTGGTAGCTGCATCTTTAAAATAAAGTGCAATTGTCCAAATTAATGAATTATAGACAATTTAAGTGAAAGAGATATGTTGCGTTAATACAATCAAACTACCACACTATGAATCATTTATTTCAAGCATCAATGATCAATGAAGCAGATCTTTTCAGCACTAAGGTTACAAATATAATCTAAAATTATAACCTTTGATTGATATTCCTAGAAGTTCCTAGCAGAGCGAATTAATAAACCTCATGAATGAGAAATTGAAACAAAAACATTCTTGAATCTAAAAACAAAAGAGAGTCTGTAGATTTAAAGATTCAAAGCACATTTATTATCAAATAATGTATAAGTTATTCACTTTTAAATTTGTCTGCCTATAGACAGCCAGAAAGCAAGACATTCAAATAACCAAATTAAAATAAGACCAAATGCCATTGCGCAGAAGATGCTGTAAATTTTGAGCAACACGCACAAAGTGCTGGAGGAACTCAACAGGTCAAGCAGCATCCATGAGATAAAATAAACAGTAGACATTTTGGGCTGAGACCCTTCATCAAGACTGGAAAGGGGCAGAAGCCAGAATAAGAAGGATGGGGGAGGGGAAGGAGTACAAGCTGGCTGGTGATAGATAAATCCAGGTGAGGGGAAAGGTGGGTAGATGCAGGCGGGGAATGAAGTAAGGGAGGACATTGGACCATGGAAGAAAGGGAAGGAGGAGGGCAACCAGAGAGAGGTGACACGCAGGTGAGGAGAAGGGGTGAGAGGGGAACCTGAAGGGAATGAATGTAGTGAGAAGACGGGGCAGGGGAATAATTATCAGAAGTTAGAGAAATCAGTGTTCATGCCTTCAGTTTGGAGGCTACCCAGCTACTCCAAACTGAGTTTGGCTTCACTGTAGAAGAGGCTGTTGACAGATATGTAATAATGATTATGGGAGATCATATTGAAATGGGTAGTAACTGGGAGATCCGGCCTTTCGTGGCATATAGAGCAAAGGTGCTCAATCTGCAAGGGTTCTCATCAATGTAGAGGAGGCTGCACTGAGGGTATCAGGTAGACCCAGAGCTGTGGCAGAGAAGGAGACAGGGCTGCCAGTATCTCAGACAGTGGTGGGGGTGTCGCATAGAATCCGGCGGGAGATGCCATAGTGGCAGAGACAAGGAAGGACACTTAGCTGGAGTAAACTCAGGTTAGGAGTCAGATTTGACTTCTTTTTCTGTCTGCAGAGTCATCAAAATAAGAAGCTGGCTCATGCAATAAACATGATTTAGCTTTGTGTTTACAAGGGAGTAGTGAGTTCCTAATAATGGCAATGTTGGTGTTACTAAAAGCTGAAGGTATCATTTGATGATGAATCTCACATTACAGCAGTATGTGAATTTATTTTGACAGTCTTTGGGTATAAGAAAAAGATCTCCAAACTTTACATCTTAAGTAACATGTTTTTATCTGTTTTTTTTCCCTTTCTCAGACTACATGGCAATTGATGAGTAAAAGGACAAGGTGGAGTGGAGTAGATTGAGTGAGCTGTGGGACTGGAGTCTTGATCCAGGGACAAAAACAAACCAGCTTCCGTTTACATGTCTGCTACTCTTGCATATTAAATCAAATGGATAAAAATTGATCCATGTCCTGGAGATCATTTGGTGTGGTCAAGTATATTCATTAAAGGAGTTCTTTGCGAAGATGGATTTATGTCAGACTCCATTGCTGAGATCTAATGCTAAAGCACAGTTATCAGATTATAGTGCAATTGCCTCAAAGATGCATCAACCCAGGTTTGATGCTGACCTCCGATATCATCTGTGCAGAGTGTGCGTATTCCTAACATGATTGCATGAGGTTTCCTCGCACATCCCAAAACCATACAAGTTGGTAGGTTAACTGGTCACTGTAAATTGTCCTGCATGTAGAGGTGAGCGGTAGAATCTGAGGAAAGTTGATGGGAATGTTTGGAGAATGGGTTTGGATTTGTTAGAGATATACAAAATTATGAGTGGTATAGATAGGGTAAATACAAGTACGCCTTTTCCACTGAGATTGTGTGAGACTAGTACAAGAGGTCATTGGGTAAGGATGAAGAGTGAAATGATTAAGGGGAATGTTAGGGGGATCTTTATTCAGAGGGTGGCCAGAGTGTGGAAGGAGCTATCTGCTGAAGTGGTAGATGTGGGTTTGATTTCAACATTTAAGTGCAGTTTGGATAGGTACGTGGATGGGAGGGATACAGAGGACTAAGTTCTCTGTTAAGGTTATGGAATTAGGCTGCCTGATTGTTTGGCATGAACTAGATGGGCCGAAGGGGCAATTTCTGTTTTGCAGTGTTCTACATCTCTATGATTCTATGTGAGGAGAATATAAAAATTGGGGCTAATGTGGAATTATAATAAATGAGTGTTTGTTAGTCAGGCTTGGTGGGCTGAAGAATTTATTAGTCTGCTATATAAGTCTATAAACTCTTGACTGTATAACAATGACACTTTCCCCACACATGTTTCTGTGTGAGTGGTTCCTTTAAATCCATGATTTGTATGTACAGTATGTAGACAAAATCCCAGAAGTGTGAAGAAGAGAAATTCCACATCTCAGTCTTAAATTGGTGACCACTTATCCAGAGGATATGAGACAACGGCTAAATTATGAAAATATTTTAAAATTCCGTAAGGATCAGCAAAGTTAACTGACCCAGAATGTAGCTTATTAATAATGTAACAAGGCGAGCATCAAACCAGAACCATTACTGCTTACTTTGACTTTATAGCTGCTGCTGATTTTGTATGGTGGTGACAATGTCAAGATTACCAGTGGTCATAAAAGCAGCTCTGAGCGAATATAAAATTTAAATTTATATTCATCTCATAATTCCAATATCCCATTTTGCAGATTGATCAACTGAAAATAACAGCAACATATAATTATTTTGATTTTTTCATCTACGGACAATGAGGCAAACACACCTATTCTTTTCTTCACAATTTAGACCATAAGGCATGAGCAAAATTAAATCTCAGCCCATCATGATTGCTTTGCCATTCAATTATAGCTGATTTATTTTCCCTCTCCTGTCTTCTACCCATAACATTTGACACCCTTACTAATCAAGAACCTGTCAGCCTCCACTTTAAATATACCCTATGACTTGGTCTCAAACGCCACCTGTGGCAGTGAATTCCACAGATTCACCACACCCTTCCTAAATAAATTCCTTTTCTCATCTCTGTTCTAAAGCGACGTCCATCTATTCTGAGGCTGTGTCCTCTGGCCCTAGACTCTCCCACTATTTGAAACATTCTGTTATGTTTAGTAAATCCAGAACATAAAATGAATTGAAAGAAAAAACATAGAGCTGGGAGATGCTTCTCTGAGTTTCATTTACTTCTAGCAAGGTGCGCACGTATGATGAGGTGGCGTGACAACATATGCCATTCACGTACTTTTACCTATAGCCAGGATGAAATATTTAAACAAGCAACAAATCAAGCAATGTACGTACTATATTACTCAAATATTACTGAAATATTAAATACACAGCACTCCTCCCTGCTTAGCTATAAACTCCAACTCAATATATGCATCTCCAGTTTATTCACATGTATACAGTATACTATGTAATGCAACTACTACATAGGCATCCACAGCAGAGTAATTTTAAATTGTCCCACTAAAACCTAAAGATTTAATCACTGTGGAGGCTTTCATGCTCTGACCAGAGGGATCACTTTGCTTGGCAGCTGAGACTTGTGCCTGTGAAACCACCTCAGGTTCTGGGACCACATCCATGATGGTTGTAGGAGTTGACTCCAGAACTGTAGGAAGTGGTTTGGACAGCTTTGGACATCCTTCTTCTCTAACACTTGACCCTGCTCTCTTCAACTGATCAATTTGCCATCTTCAGATGAAATCAGATGCAATCTCCACTGTGTAGGACAGAGATCCAGTTCCATCCATAATCCTGCAAAGTTGCCATTTTGGATCACCTCTGTAGATGCACACCAGGACGGATTGTGCAGGAGTGGGATATCGAACCTCCATGTAAATCTCAAGGCTACGCACTCCTGTGTCCCTCTCATCATTATCAGATACTTCATCAACAGCATGCAAATTAGTGCTCGTTTTGAAATAGCAACTTGACTTTTCACCTTTTTCGCTTCTTGTGCAGTCCATTTATCTTCGTCAGCCGATAAGCCCTTTTTATGTGCCCCACTTTTTTGCATTTTCTGCAAGTTTTGCCTTTACACCTGCGTTGGTCTGGTGTATGTGAGCCCCTGCCACAAGGATAATCCAACTGTTCAGCCAGGCAGGCCTCCTTCTAGATGCTGCAGTTTTGTTCACGCTCACTTTCATTCTTGACTGTCAGTGAATTGCATCTCTGTCTGCTGTTTCCACTGACACAGCAATTTTAACTACTCTTTAAAATGTGAGTTCTGCTTAAGCTAGCAGCCATTGTTGAATGCTTTCTTTAAAGATTCCACAAACTAAATGATCGTTCAGTGCACCATTATGCCCATCACTTGACTGACAATGTTTGGACAATCACTTCAACTCTCCTTCCCTTTGCTTCTACTTATGAAACCTAAAGCATTCTGCAATCAACAATGGTTTCAGTTTTAAATATTTCGGCATCACTTTCACAATATCAGCAAAGCTCATTTCTGCCAATTTGGTTGGATCAGTTAAACACCTAAGCAAACTGAAAGCAGTTCCACCATTTACACTCAGCAAAACTGGCACTTGCTTTTCATTGGCTATTTCATTTGCTTTAAAATACTGCTGAATTCGCTCAGTATACATCAGCCAGTTTTTCCATTGTGCAATCGAAAGTGTCAATCTTTCCAATGTAGCTGGCTATTTCTGCTCTTTCTTTCAATTTATGACCATTATCACCCAGTATTCAGTGTTTATGAACCCAGGAATTCATCTGTTTCTTGCCTTTTTTTTAAACTTGAGTGTCTTGCTGCTCTTTTTTTTTAAACTCAAACATCTCACTGCACTTCAACTGGTCTTGGGTTTGTTTAAAACTTCCTTGTTGCCACTGCCATGTTTTGTCACTCCAAAACATAGAACTACCTGAAAGAAACACATGAAGCCAGGAGTAATGTGTCTTGGTTTTGTTTTACTTTTAACAAGGTGCACACATATCTTGTGGAAGTGTCATGACGTATGTCATTCATGTATTTTTACATATAACTCACAATTAATTATTTAAACAATCAAAGAATGCTTAATCAAACAAAATATTTACAATATTACTCAAACATTACTGAAATATTAAATACACAACACTATCGATGTCTACTCTCTCCAGGCCTTTGAGTATTCAGTAGGTTTCAATTAGATCTCCCATCATTTTTCTAAACTGATCTAGAGCCATCAAACGGTCCTCATATGTTAACATTTTCATTCCCAGGATCATTTTCTAAGTCTCCTCTGGACCTTTTCCAATGCCACCATATCCTTCCTTAGATACAGAGCCCAAAACTGTTTACAACACTCCAAGTGCCTTATGAATAAATTCTCAGTATTATGTACTTGCTTTTATCTTCTAGTCCTCTCAAAATGAATACTAAAATTGCATTTGCCTTCTTTACTACCAATTCAACCAGCAAAGTAACCTTTAGGGGATCCTTTACTGGGATTCCCTGTCCCTTTGCACTTCTGATTTATGAATTTGCTCCCCTTTATTCCTCTATTGCTTCTATCAAAGAGTATGACCATACACTTCCCTACACTTCTTTCCATCTGCCACTTCTCTGACCATTCTCCTAATCTGTCCGAGTCCTTCTGCAGCATTACTACTTTCTCAACACTGCCTGCACCACCATCTATCATTGTATCATCCACAAACTAGGCTAGAAAGCCATCAATTCTAGATCATTAATGTATAACATGAATAGAAACCGTCCCAAAACCAACCCCTGTGGAAAACCAGTAGTCACCAGCAGCCAACCAGAAAAGGGGTCTTTATTCCCATTCTTTGCTTGCTGCCAACCAGCCAAACTTCTGTCCATGCTAGTATTTTTCCTGTTATATAATGGGTTCTTATCTTGTATGGCACCTTGTAGAAGGCCTTCTGAAAATCCAATTAAACGATATCCACTGACTCTCCTTTGTCAATCCTGCCTGTTATTTCCTCAAAGAATTCCAACAGATTTGTCAGGCAATATTTCCTCTTAGTGAAACCATGCTGACTTCTGCCTATTTTATTGTGGGCCTCCAAGAACCCCAAAATCTCATCCTTAATAATAGACTTCTCATCTTGACAATCACTGAACTCAAGCAAACTGGCCGATAATTAACTCCCTATTTAAGGTGTGAAGTGACATTTGTGATTTTCCAGTCCCCCAAAAATATTCTGAATCTAGTGATTCTTGAAAGGTTATTACTAATGCCTCCACAATCTCTTCAGCCACTCCTTTTTGATCCCTAGTGTGTAGTCCATCTGGTCCAGTTGACTTATCTGCCTTTAGCCCTTTCAGAGGCTCAATTTAATTTGTTAAGATTGACTGTTCAAAAATAGATAAAACATGTTTCTATTTTGAACAATCAAGAAAATTATTTCTTCAACGGTTTGATCGAGTTACGACTGCGCAAGCACAAAGTCATCAGCCAGTTAGAACAACAAGAAGAGTTTAAAAGGAGATGGTTATTTCTTCAGCGGGTTGATCGAGGCACGACTGCGCAAGCGTGTGGATGTCAGCCAGTTAGAACAGTGAGAAGAGTTTAAAAGGAGACAGCTTTACAGAGCGGGCGCCAGAGGAGCGGGTGACAGAGTAAAGGGAGACAGAATAGGAGGGCTTTGACGATAACAGTTTAAGGCAAGGTAGGTTGCCTGTGTAGAATACAGACAGGAAGTATGTGTGCGAGGTCAGGGTTCTGTGCTCAGTGTCAGATGTGGGAATTCCTGGAGACTCCCAGCCTCCTGGATGGCCACACCTGTGCCAGGTGCTTCGAGCTGTAGCTCCTTATGGATCATGTTAGGAAACCAGAGATGCAGCTCGATGACCATTGTCTGGTCAGGGAGAGTGAAGAGGTGATGGATAGGAGCTAGAGGCAGGTAGTCACACCGGGGCCTCGGGAGCCAGATAAGTGGGTAACAGTCAGGAGAGGGAAAGGCAAGAGTCAGATGCTAGAGCGTACCCCTGTGGCTGTCCCCCTTAACAATAAGTACTCCTGCTTAAGTACTGTTGGGGGGGGACTGCCTACCAGGGGGAAGCAACAGTGGCCACGCCTCTGGCACAGAGTCTGGCCCTGTGGGTCAGAAAAGTAGGGAAAGGAAAAGGATGGCAGCAGTGATAAGGGACTCTATAGTTAGGGGGTCAGACAGGCGATTTTGTGGATGCAAGAAAGAAGCACGGATTGTAGTTTGCTTCCCAGGGGGACGGAGAACAGCCAGAGGTCATGATACATATTGGTACCAATGACATAGGCAGGAAAAGGGAGGAGGTCCTGAAATCTGACTACAGGGAGTTAAGAAGGAAGTTGAGAAGCAGGACCAGAAAGATAGTAATCTCAGGATTACTGCCTGTGCCACATGACAGTGAGTATAGGAATAGAATGAGGTGGAGGATAAATACGTGGCTGAGGGATTTGAGCAGGTGTCACGGATTCAGATTTCTGAAACATTGGGACTTCTTTTGGGGCCTGTACAAAAAGGACGGGTTACACTTGAATCCCAGGGAGACCAATATCCTGGTGGGGAGCTTTGCTAAGACTATTGGGGAGAGTTTAAACTAGGATTGCTGGGGGGTGGGAACCAAACTGAAGAGACGGAGGAAGAGGCGGTCAGCTCACAAATAGAGAAAGCTTGGAGACCGTGCAATAGGGAAGATAGGCAGGTGATAGAAAAGGAATGCACTCAGACCGATGGTTTGAGGTGTGTCTATTTTAATTCAAGGAGTATTATGAACAAAGCAATTGAGCTTAGAGTGTGGATCAGTACTTGGAGCTATGATGTTGTGGCCATTACAGCATCTTGGATGGCTCAGGAGCAAGAATGGTTATTTCGAGTGCCAGGCTTTAGATGTTTCAGAAAGGACAGAGAGGGAGGCAAAAGAGGTGGGGGTGTGGCACTGCTGATCAGAGATAGTGTCATGGCTGCAGAAAAGGAGGAAGTCATGGAGGGATTGTCTACGGAGTTTCTATGGGTGGAAGTTAGAAACAGGTAGGGGTCAATAACTCTACTGGGTGTTTTTTATAGACCACCCAATAGCAACAGGGACATCGAGGAGCAGATAGGGAGAGAGATTCTGGAAAGATGTAATAACAACTGGGTTGTCGTGGTGAGAGATCTTAATTTCCCAAATATCGATTGGCATCTCCCTAGAGTGAGGGGTTTAGATGGGGTGGAGTTTATTAGGTGTGTTCAGGAAAGTTTCTTGACACAATATGTAGAAAAGCCTGCAAGAGGAGAAGCTGTACTTGATCTGGTATTGGGAAATGAACCTGGTCAGGTGTCAGACCTCTCAGTGGAAGAGCAATTTGGAGAGAGTGATAACAATTCTATCTCCTTTACCATAGCATTGGTGAGGGATAGCAATAGACAAGTTTGGTAAGTGTTTAATTGGAGTAAGGGTAACTATGGGGCTATCAGGCAGGAACTTGCAAGCATAAATCGGGAACAGATGTTCTCTGTGAAATGTTCGGAAGAAATGTGGCAAATGTTCAGGGGATATTTGCGTGACGTTCTGCACAAGTACATTACAATGAGACAGGGAAAGGATGATAGGGTACAGGAACCATGGTGTACAAAGGCTGTAGTAAATCTAGTCAAGAAGAACAGAAAATCTTATGAAAGGTTCAAAAAACTAGGTAATGATAGAGATCTGGAAGATTATAAGGCTAGCAGAAAGGAGTTTAAGAATGAAATTAGGAGAGCCAGAAGGGGCCATGAGAAGGATTAAGGGAATCCCTAAGGCATTCTACAAGTATGTGAAGAGTAAGGGGATAAGACGTGAGACAATAGGACCAATCAAGTGTGACAGTGGATAAGTGTCAATGGAACTGGAGGAGATAGCAGAGGTACTTAATGAATACTTTGCTTCAATATTCACTACGGAAAAGGATCTTTACGATTGTAGGGATGACTTACAGTGGACTGAAAAGCTTCAGCATGTAGATATTAAGAAAGAGGATGTGCTGGAGCTTTTGGAAAGCATCAAGTTGGATAAGTCACTGGGACCGGACAAGAGGTACCCTAGGCTACAGTGGGAGGCGAGGGAGGAGATTGCTGAGCCTCTGGCAATGATCTTTGCATCATTAATGGGGACAGGAGAGGTTCTGGAGGATTGAAGGGTTGTGGATATTGTTCCCTTATTCAAGAAAGGGAGTAGAGATAGCCCGGGAAATTAAAGACCAGTAAGTTGATGGAGAAGATCCCGAAGGCAGAATTTATGAACATTTGGAGAGGCATAATTTGATTAGGAATAGTCAGCATGGCTTTGTCAAAGGCAGGTCGTGCCTCACGAGCCTACCTGAAATTTTTGAGGATGTGACTAAACACATTGATGAAGGTAGACCGGTAGATGTAGTGTATATGGATTTCAGCAATGCACTTGATAAGGTACCCCATGAAAGGCTTATGAGGAAGTAAGGAGGCAGTGGATCCAAGGGGACCTTGCTTTGTGAATCCAGAACAGGCTTGTCCACAGAAGCAAAAGAGCGGTTATAGATGTGTCACATTCTGCATGGAGGTTGGTGACCAGTCATGTGCCTCAGGGATCTGTTCTGGGACCCCTACTGTTTGTGATTTTTATAAATGACCTGGATGAGGAAGTGGAGGAATGGGTTAGTAAGTTTACTGATGACACAAATGTTGGGGGTGTTACGTTGGGGGTGTGGAGGGCTGTCAGAGGTTACAGCGGGACATTGATAGGGTGAAAAACTGGACTGAGAAGTGGCAGATGGAGTTCAACCCAGGTAAGTGTGAAGTGGTTCATTTCCGTAGGTCAAATAAGATGGCAGAATATAGTATTAATGGTAAGACTCTTGGCAGTGTGGAGGATCAGAGGGATCTTGGGGTCCAAGTCCAGAGCACACTCAAAGCTGCTGCGCAGGTTTACTCTGTAGTTAAGAAGGCAAACGGTGCATTGGCCTTCATCTATCATGGGATTGAGTTTAGTGGCCGAGAGTTAATGTTGCAGCTATATAAGACCCTGGTCAGACCCCACTTGGAGTACTGTGCTCAGTTCTGGTCTCCTCACTACAGGAAGTATGTGGAAACCATAGAAAGGGTGCAAAGGAGATTTACAAATATGTTGCCTGGATTGGCAAGCATGCCTTATGAGAATAAGTTGAGTGAACTCGACCTTTTTCACTTGGAGCGACGGAGGGATGAGAGGTGGCCTGATAGAAGTGTATAAGATGATCAGAGGCATTGATCGTGTGGATAGTCTGAGGCTTTTTCCCAGGGCTGAAATGGCTGACACAAGGGGGCACAGTTTTAAGGTGCTTGGAAGTAGGTACAGAGGAGATATCAGGGGTTAGTTTTTTACACAGAGAGTGGTGAGTGTGCAGAATGGGTTGCCGGTGACAGCGGTGGAGGCAGGTATGATGGAGTCTTTTATGAGACTCCTGGATAGGTACATGGAGCTTAGAAAAATAGAGAGCTATGGGTAACCCTAGGTAATTTCAAAAGTAAGGATATGTTCAGCACAGTTTTGTGGGCCGAAGGGCCTGTATTGTGCTGTAGGTGTTCTATGTTTCTACGTTTTCTATAAATAAGAAAGGTTGTTTTATAACATAAAATAGTGATTTTTTTTTTAGTTACCGTTAGACTGTACTAATAGGTTTAAAAGATCTGGCAGTCGCTTGGGATGTTATACTGCTAAGAAGGAAATCCAACACATTAACATCTTGCAGATGTTAAGTTTCCACCAGCTGGATTTCAATAACAAGTTATAGATTTTCCTTGGTCTTGCTGTTCTATATGTCCTATTTTCTTCTCAAAAAAGCTGAGGTTACATTTTATGCTCTTCATTTATGCTGAGCTGTGTCTTTATTTCTTTATTGAAATACAGTGAAGAACTGGCTCCTCCAGCCCCTTGAGCTAAGCCACCCAGCAATCCCTGAATTTAATCTGAGCCTAATCACAGGACAATTTTCAATGACTAATTAACCTACCAATTGGTACATTTTTGGATTGTGGGAGGAAGCCAGAGGAAACCCATGTGGTCTCAGGGAGAATGTATACACTCCTTGCTGGCAGCAGCAGGAATTGAACCCAGGTTGCCTGTACTGTAAAGCGTTGTGCTAACCACTATGCTGCCGTGCCACCCCCGAAGATTCAGACAGATAGCGGCTGCCTTTTCCAGTTATTAATTGCCATCAACATGACTTGAAAGGATAATATTTTGACTAAAATTTAATATTTGTTCCATAGACATATTGCTGACAGTTGGATTAACATTGCATTTATGCTTTATATTATTCTTTTGGAATTTACAACCTGTCCCTAAATTGAGAATCTAGTATAATGAAGGAAAGATCATTTTTTTAAACAAGAACCATTAAAATTCAATAAGCAAAGATGGTTAAATACTTAAAAATGAGAGCAATTAATGTGCAAAAGGTAATCTCACCCCAATAATCATGACTGAAGCTTGATGTCATGAATATTCTATGTAGTCTTTGTTGAAACAATTTTATTGAAGGCTATTAAGAGGATAGATATTCATTCAGTACAAGGCATTTAATAGCAGTCCAGAATGGCTTATCAGGACTTTTACTGTCATGTTTGAATCCAAGGGACATAAAATCTTGCGGAAAGATTTTGACTTAGCAAAAATGATTATTGTTTTAAAAAATAACAGATAACACACTTGAAATACCTCACACTGACAGAACACCTCAATAAGGTTTATTCACATCAAGCAAAAGTTAAATTGAAACCAAACCAAATATTAAAATTGAATCTTGTGGTGTGGCCAACGCTATTATTTTTACAATTCTCACTCCTCACTGGTTGCGCTGAAAAGACTGTGCTGATTTTCTCCTTGAATCATTGCAGTTCTTGTGGTGTGCATGATGTTAGGGAAATTCAGAATGTTGATGCAGTGATGAAGACGTGGTAGTGTGCACCTAAGCCTGAAAGAAGTGTTCGTTATAGGGGGAGTTTGGTTGTGTTAATAAGTTTGATGTTATTACTGGTGACGGTTACAGGACTAGATAGATTTGTCAAAGCATGCTGAGTTCCTAAATTTCATTCTGTACTTTTGTTATTACTTAGACTACATGGACTAGAAAAATGTCACTGGCCCAATCAGTCCATGAAAGCATGTTTGATGCACGTGAGCAAGCATCTATGGTGGGCTGGCGATGTAGTGAGTAGATATGAGAAACTGAGATAATTAAACAAACTGTGCTTTTATTGATGGAGTCAAGTCCTGTTGTGTTTGTTATTGAGGGATAGTTCAGAGAGACACCCAGACGCCAGCTTTGCAGGATATTCAAGTGAACGTTATTGAAATCTGATATTGATAATGCTGATTGTACAATATCTGAACTCCTCCCACGTGGGAGTGGCTAATTTAGTGACGTAGAAATAACCTATTAACTACCACTACGTCTCCCCTTCTTGAAGAAAATGGAAAAACTAGGTTAGTACTCTTGTCCATAGAACTATATTGAAATTGAGTGATTCAGTACACTTTACCCATAGCAGGTAACTTGTGCTCCTGACATAAACATATAAAAAGAATTGCTAACATTCTAACTGTCTTGCTCTTTGTTTTAACAGTCTCTCTCTCTATGTTTTCCTCCTTTTTTCACCAATTCCTTTTTCTTTTTAAGAACAGACTTATTTTGTAAAATGTTTTCAACTTTAGAACTATTTTAAAGAAACACTAAATCTAACAGATGTCATGGTAGACTGCCTGAACACTCCAGCAAAGTGAGAGGATTAGTCTGCCTCTTTAGTCGCTTGCCCTAAGCTATTAGGCTGTGGAGTATATCTCTACGGTGGGACAGATAAACAACCATTTTGGGTATATGTTCCTGGAAGTGTTGGAGCAGATGAAGTTCCTTGTGTAAGGGATTTCTTCTTGCATTTTACTGCGTATGTTAATCAAAATGGCTTGTTTGTTATGTTAATCTTTTATGTTACCACGTATATTAATTAAAATGGCTTCTTTGTTATGTTAAATGCTGAGAAAGTCTCTAGCTAGCGGCTTGCTTGAGTTATATTATTGATAACAGAGCAAATGAAGCAATGGGTGTCCATGTTATTTTTTCTTGGGGTGATATGCTGTCTCATATGGCTGGGAAATGGGGGTTTTGGCGGGGAGTTGGAGGAGAGACCGGGTGCACAACAGGCGTGCTGGGAGTGCTCTGGTCCATCATTTTGGGTGGTCCTGAACTGCGAGTCGAAGGGGTCAGTGTGGATCGCAGGGGGAACAAAGAAGGTCCCGAGCTCCAACTGTATGTGCACGAAGAAATTGAACTTTGGTAAGTCTGGCGCCTTTTTTTTTATGCCCTTTTGTATTGTACCTCTATTAATCTCATAGTCCTAGTAAGATTTATAAAGTGTAATTTGTAAAATGTGCATTGTGTGCTGGCTGATGATTGATGTTTGAAGCCGAATCAGATAGCATTTGCACAGCAACCGACGTAACCGGGAGACAAGGTTGGGCTGCAGACGGAGTTTCCCCTAGATAAATATGAGCCAATATAGCTGAGTGTTACACTTGAATAAGTGCATCCACCTCAACTAAGTGGTACTCATCATAAGGATCAGGCCACTCTATTTCTTCCTCTACCTTTTGTGGACTTTGAAAGTGCATGAGTACACACCTTTTCTGCCTGATTTCACCTTGTGATGCTCTGATCACAAATGATCATGGTGCATGCTGCCAGACTATTGTTCCTTTGGCGAACAATAGTTGTCTGAAATCCAAACAGCTTCATCATTCCTGGGCAGCAGCAAAGATTTTGCTCCATGTCTGGGATCGTGCATGCTCTTCATTTTCTCATGCTGTGTTGTGTCAAAATTTCTGGCTTTGTCTAAGTCTGGTAGGTGAGGTTGGAGAAGGGGAGGAAGAGTGGGCAGGCTTGTTCTCAGTCTCTGGCCCAATGACAGCTCTGATGGACCGCAGCCATTCACAAGAGGCGTAGAGTGATATGAGCAATGCATTGTTGGGGTCGTTTGCCTTCAGTAGGAGACTCAACAGTTTCCACTGCTCTTTCGGCCTGTGGGTACTGAGGTCTGCTTGTCTAGTGTTTGAACTCATAGTCCCTAGCAAAGTCTTTTAATTCTGAGCAGCTGAATTGTGGACCATTGTCTGAACAAGTGTCCTGGTATACCATGGTGAGTGAATACAGCTTTCAGATGGTGTATAACTGCTGCTGAGGGTGAAGACAGCTTGGACACCTCAACATTCCGTGAGTGGTAACCCACAGTGAGAAGACATTTGTCTTTTTTCAGCTCGAAAATGTCTGTGCCTGCAATTTGATATGGAAAGTCTGGGAATTCTGTGGGACGGAGAGGTTCAACATGATTTTGTGCAGTTTTCTGCATGCTTCACATTGCTTTACATAATCTCCCGGCTGTGTGCTCAGACCAGGCCACCATATGGACTGCCTTGCTCTTAGGCAACATTTTTTGATGCCTTGTTATCCTTGATGGACTTGACCGATGATTTTGAGGTACAGAGAAGCAGTAATGATGAGTCCTTTGACAGCAAACTATTAAAAATGGTAAGAGTGTCTCTTTCAAACTTGTAAAGTCTGAGTTCAGGAGCTCCCTTTGGAACAGCTGGACATCCATGCTCACAGTATTGCATGATCTTGATGCAGATATGGTCTTTTTTCAACTCAGTGTAAATTTTGTCCAGCTTACCCTTTGATGCAGAAAACCTATCACGTATCTTAGCTAAGTGGATGTTGGTATCTTCCATGAGGGCAGAGTCAGCTTCTGTCCACTCACTTTTGCATGGCATCCTTGTGAAAGATTTGCCAGGAGTATGTTCAGTGTCATAACAGAATAGCATAAGCCTCATTCTGAACCTTTGCAGACGTGGAGGTAAATCATCCAAGTGTTTTGAGCTGAGGAGGCTGACAAGTGGCTTGTGATCTGTTTCAAGTATAAATTCAGTGCCTATCAAGTAGCAGCTGCACATTCATAAGCCCACACAACAGCAATGTCTCTTTTTCAATTTGGGCATAACACTGCTCAGTAGGAGTCAGTGCTGTTGATGCATATGTCACCAGTCTCCCTACACCAGTGCAATTTTGCATGAGCACCACCTCCCCCCGCCCCCCCCCCCCCAGGCCAAAGGAACAGGCATCCACTGAGACCTTGTTTGCTCAGGTCAGATCAAAGAATGCCAGTGCTGGTGGAGAGTTAAGCTCTGCTTTAGGTGATGAAAATGACTTCCCAGCGGTGCGTGCCAGGTACAAATGTTTCTCTGGGACAGGAGGTCATGTACCAGCTTTGTTTTCTCTGCCAAATCTGGAATGAACTTTCCCAGCTGATTTGCCATGTCAATGAAACTGCAGATCTCTGATACATTCATAGATTGTCCCATGTTCTGAAGTACTGCCAGTTTGTCTGAATCTGTAAGCACTCCTTTGGAGAGCAGTTGATGGCCTAAGAACTTCACCTCTAACTTTGTAAATTCACATTTCTTTTTGATTGGGGTAATTCCAGTCTGTTTCAGTTTCTCCAAGGCAGCCTGCACTCTTCTGTCATGTTTCTCACTTGAGCCTCCGATGATGAATATATCATCCATGTGGCAGACTACTTCTTCCAGTCCCTCCAAAATTTGTTTCATCCTCATCTGAAAGAGTTCAGGGACTGATGCTATGCCGAAAGGAGTCTCTTGAAGGCATAGCGTCCATATGGTGTGATAAAGGTCGTGCGATTCTATGACTCAGAAGCTTAACAGATCTGCCAGAACCCTGAGTTTGGATCTAGTTTGGTGAAGAATTTTGCTCCACCCAGCATGCCAAATGAGGGAAGAATAAATTTCTCCTGCCTTCCTGTATTATTCAATTTTGTTTGATTAACACAGATCGTCACTATGCCCTCTGGCTTGGTAACAGTAACAATGCCAGCACATCAGTCAGTAGGTCTGTTCATTCTGGTTATGATGTCAAGTGCTTCCATTATCTTATTTTCAGCTTTGACATTATTCATCAATGGGACTGGTATACATCTCGCAATGGTCAGACACTAGGACGTCAGTCCTGGCCTCAGATGGATAAGGTATTCTTCTTTCGATATCCCCAGGCCTGTGAAGATCGCTGGGTGCTTCTGCCACTGAACATTATTTAGTGAATCCAACTTTGCAATGAGGTTCAACTTCTCAATAGCATGTCATCTCACTGGGGTGAGAAGAAATTCTGAAAAACATAGACATCCTCTTTTAACTGTTTCTAATTTTTTAAGGATGGAAGTAGTAATCATTCATTTTTGTGTTTCCCTGGCCCCATAAGCACTTTCTTTGTTGGTTTACTGTAATGCCTGTTTTCTTTGCTAGTTTTGGGGATGGCTGAGACATCTGCCTCAGTGTCTATTTTGAATGTTGCTACCTTATCTTGCACCTGAACCTTAGTACACCAACCTTGTCTATTTGAATCTTGAGCCTCAAGGAAAGCTCTCTCTTTGTTGGAATTATGGCTTTGTTTGACATCCTGAAGAACTGTTTCTGAGTGACACTGGGTTATATAATGGTCAAATCTATTGCATTGGTGGTATTTCACTTCTGCTGGACAAAGCTCTTTGCTATGGAATGGAAAGTTGCTGCATTTCCTGCAGTTGATTATTTTACCTGCTCTTTGTTTTCTTGTCTCTTTTGTTTTCTGAGTTGAACTTTGCCTTCTCATATACCACATTTTGCTTTCCTGCTCAATATTCTTTGAACTTGTCCTGCACTGCTTTGTACTTCACTTTGTGAGCATCCAACCATGATGTCGTCTGCTTTGTCACCCATACATTATTTATTTGGACTACAAAGTCTTCTTTTCTCTCCCTGACAGTGTGACTGACTTCTCTGCTGTGTCTGTGTCTCTGTGCTCCAGGCTAGTGGCTCACAGATTATTACTATGCACCCACTTTAGGTGTAGCTAGAAACCATTGCCTAGTAACCCAGGCTAGTTCTTAGTTCATTTAGCAAGCTAGCATAGGCAGTTTAGGTTGATAAGTCTCTGGATATTTTTCATCGATATATACAAACAAGAACAGTCTTACTGTTAATTCTTCCTTGTTCAGGATCTCACTTGATCATAGCACCAATCCATCAATGATCAACCACTTCTGACACCATGTTGTGTTTGCTTTTGAGGGATAGTGCAGAGAGACACCTGGACACCAACCTTGCAGGATATTCATCTGAACTTCATTGATAACAACTCTTGTACAATATGTGAACTCCTCCCATGTGGTAGTGGCTAACTAAGTAGCATTGGAAAAACCTATTAACTACCACGACAAGCCCCTTGAGCATTTGCACAGCAAGAATCTTCTGATGAATGTCCAGCATTGCATCAGCATCCTGATTTGAGGTCTGCCACTGCTGGAAGGACATCAGTATAAAATACCCAGTCTCTGATAACGTTCTGGTCAATGATCATGATCCATCCCCAGCCTTATCACTCCAGCGGGAAGCTGCAAAGGGCTTGGATAATGTGAATTTGTTGAAATTCAGGGGAGTTAATGGAGCATTTTCTGGTTAGAGATGACATTTGCAAAGCTTGGTGCCACCAGCGCAAAGGCTTTGTGGAGAAGGCCCACAGTCTATGTGGTGTCTCTCAATCAATTTGCTGATGATTCATCTAACATGTTTATACTCCATAAGAAGGAAATAATTGCTGGTAAAATGAATGTAGGTAAAAACATGTCCCAATTGTAATGACAATAGGTATTATGAATAAAGTATATTTTTGGAAAAATAAATTAGGGGCAATGAAGTACCATTTTTTTAAAACCAAGTCATGGTTTTTGACTTTTCATATTGTCAGAATTTACTATGCATCCCCAATTGCCCTTTTGAAAGTGATAGGGAGCTAACTTCTTCAAATGCTGCTATTCTTCTGGAGAGGGTACTTCTACGGTGCTGTTGGACAGGATTTAAAACCATCAGCGATTCAGGACAGGTGATATATCCCCAGCTATAGATGGAGGAAGACCTGCAGGTTCCTATGCAACTCCCAACCTTACCGTTCTTGGTGATAGCTGTCACTGTTTTATGAGGTGCTGTTGGTTGCTACTAAAAGAATGTGAATTGCACTTTGAATATAATATGCATGGCACACTTTTTCTACATTTTCTTGGCACTGGCCAGTACAGCTTCATTATTGGATGAATTGTTGGATAATACTGAGTCTTCAGTGAATGGACCACTAATAGAGTGAAGGTTATTAATGAAACAGTTGAACGTAACTGGATGAGAGTTCTCCCTTGAGGCAGTAATAAAAACAGTTCGTATAATTTTCATGGTCATTAAGTACGATGTACTTCAATTAAATTTTGACAATGAACAAATTTTTTATATATTGGAGGTAAACTGTTCATAGAAAAAAGACAAACTGACAAGCCTTTATGAAGGAGAAGAAAAAAAACATGTACCTCTTCCACTGTGAGAAACAAAACAGTTAATTAACATATTCTTAATTTATTTTCCAAGATTAAGAATGAAGCATTGGATCATCCCCAATGAGAAATCATTCACATTTCTGACTCAATGCCAGCAAGTGCAACACAAGACGTGAGAGAGAATAGACTTAATGCAAGAAAAAATACATATGAAACAGTGGGTAAGTCACACACATATACAAGTTCTCATCTCCCCTTTTTTAATCCTTCTGAAGATACTGTGAAAGTAGTTTAATGCATTAGTTGTTACCAAAACATATTAGGAGACATCACCAAGAGTTGGTTGATGAATTTTAAAAAGGCTCATGAAAGAGAAGTAAGAGTGGAAAGACAGAGATATTTGGGAGGTCACGGAATCAGGCAACAGGATTTTGAGCAGAAGGAAAACTTACACAAGTTCTACATCAATGAAATGGATAGCTTGAAGTTGTAGCATTGAGGATAAAGGGAACAGCATAGGGTCATAAAGTCAGCGAGTTATTCAACATGGGGAAAAGGCCCTTCAGCCCAAATTATCCAAGCTGAACAGGGTGCCTAAATGAACTGGTCCTATTAGCCTGCATTTGACCTATATCCTTCTAAACTTTTCAGATCTATGTGGCTGCCTAAATATCATAAGTATCATAATTGTACCTGTCTCTACAGCTCTAAGTGTAAAACATGCCACTCATTCCCCTTTAAACCCTTCCTCTTTCACCTTAAGCCTATGCTCTTTAGGTCATGGGGTATATGTTTGTCTAATTAGATATAACATTTCTTTATTCAATTAGAAACATGAATGAAAACTATTATGCCAGAAATCTGACATTATATTTGATATTATTCAGTTTCCATTAAGCAGATGGAAGCATATTCCTAAGCCTCCTATGTTGTCATTGACACAGCCAGGAGGTCAAACTTCCTGGAATCACTTGGCTTTATAATTAATTCTGTGTCAGCTTTAACTGGATTCTAATTGAAGCTGTAGGCCAATAGACTGATTAATGTCCTTTGATTAATGCACTACAGTCTATGAGACAATGAGTTTAATTACTTAAAAGAAACTCAGGCAAATCTTATTATTAGAAGAGGTGTCTTCCTGTTATGACTTAGGAATCTGCAAATGAGAAAAATATTATATCTAATTGGAAAAACGTTCTTCATTAACTGCTGGTATTTGGCGATTATAGTCTTTAACATGTTTCTGAGAAACACTGAGAAAAAGAGCTATGTGATTTAATTGATTGGCTTGGATGACCATTCATGGTTATAAGCTCTTAAGTGAGATTTTCTGGATGAAATTAAAGATATCTATACAGTATTCATGTACGTCAGGTTTTTAGGTAAGAAAAATATTTAGGAGTCCTTTCACAGTCCTTGATGTAAAGTGCCTCGAAGCGTGTAATCAAATACTGGTAGTATAAGATAGTCAAAAGTTGTTTTTACGAGGGAATGGATACAAGTTGGACTTGGCACGGTGCTTCATTAAATTTGAATGTTTAAAACTTTGCTTTAGCCTAAAATTTTGAGGCTAATTACTTATGACCAAGAATTAAATGTGTTAGGAAGGGCTATAGTTACAAACTGGAGAAATATTTAAGCCTTAAAGAGGAACACATAGTCTTCATGCCCCCGTTAGGAAGATCCACCATAATGAGAGATGCTGGTGGAGGAGATAAAGGAGAAGGAATCTCTTATACCTGCCAGGATGAGAAACCCTGAGTTTCTAAAATGATGTCCTATCAGCTGATTGAAAAGTATACGTATAAAGGCCAAGAATTCGGAGGGCACACCACATTCAACAGTGCACTGATGATGTCCCCTTGCATAGTGATAAGACGTTTGCAAGTAAATCACCAAGATCTGAGAACAACCCAACCCAACTAGCAATCACCGAGCTGCACATCTTCCAAATTATTATGAGAAACCTTAACTTAGGCAACAATGGATATGACTCCAGTATCACCGAAAGTAGAATGACTTGCTTGTCCAAGAGTGCCTCCAGCTCAGAAATACATCGAAAACCAACAAAAGAGAATACACTACCACCTACCATCTGCACACTGCATCCACTACCTAACTCTATATTTACAAGCCTAGATGACTTCTTTAACAAGCTCCAGAGAAATATGATGCAGCCATTCAACCATATGAGACATCACTTTTGTTCAAAAGACATTCATTCATAAATCCTACCAATTCTCCTTGGAGATAAGTTAATACTTACAAAGAGGCAACAACACAGATAAGGGAGGCAAGGTACAACTGCTCAAAGGAAACAGAACTGCAGGTAAATATGACAGTAGTGGTGATCTTATGACTATAGAAAGAACAGAGTTCATACCTAGAAGCCTATGCACACTCTATCTCCTTGCAAATCCACAACTATTCCTAATCTTTTATTCTCAGTTCTTTCCACAAGCTCTGTATTTTTTCATCACACACATCTTCCTGCAGGGACCATATGTATTCGAGCTCTAGGAAGGCTTATAAACAAGAGAAAATCTGCAGGTGCTGGAAACCGAGCAACACATGCAAAATGCTAAGGAACTCAGCAGGCCAGGCAGCAATTAGGAAAAGAGTACAGTTGACATTTCGGGCTAAAACCCTTTGGCAGGACTGGAGAAAAAAGCTGGGAAGTAGATTTAAAAGGTGGGGGGAGGGGAGGAGAGAAAAACACAAGGTGAGACGAGAAACCTGAAGAGGGAGGGGATGAAGTAAAGAGCTGAGAAGTAAATTGGTAAAAGTGACAGAAGGCTGTAGGAGAAAGAGAAGAGGGGAGAAACAGCAGAGGGAGGCATTGGGCAGGCAAGGAGATAAGGTGAGAGAGGGAAAGGGAGATGGGGAATTGGGGGGTGGTGATGGAGGCATTACTGGAAAGTTAGAGAAATCAATTTTCATGCCATTAGGTTGGAGGCTCACCAAACAGAATATAAGGTGCTGTTCCTCCAACCTAAGTGTGGCCACATCACAACAGTGGAGGAGGCCATGGATAGACATATCGGAACATGAAAGGGAAGTGGAGTTAAAATGGGTAGCTGCTGAGAGATCCCACTTTTTCAAGTGTATTGCAGAATTGGTGTCTTCTTGTCAAATATGCTTTTTGATCTTTCGGCTACTGAAATCAGAGCAAAAGTTTCAAAATGCTGGAAATATTTATCTACTTCTGCCTCATTAAATGGAGGAGCCAATATAACTTCCCAACTAGCAACAAATGGTTTCCTAGAACCAAAGGACTGACTCCTGGACTTTAATTTCTCCATTGCTGGCTCAAACTCCCTCTGTTTATCTGCTTCTCTAGCTGCAAATTCCTTCTGTTTATTTGCTTCTCTAGCTTTGAATTCCTTCCGTTTATTTTCAGCTTCTAACTGACTACGTTCCAAATCAGCTTCTAATTGCTTTAACTTTATTTCTTCAATATGTAACTGCATCTCTAGATTACTCATTGGAAACATACCTAACACTTCATCAAAATCACCTGAATCTTTATAGTGTACTGCTATTTTTCTCTGAATTACTGGTTTTGTTGTAACCTTCGAAATACCTTTAAGGTCCAACCTTCCAGCAATCTCGGATACATCACCCTTTTTCGCCTTCGCTATTACCTCCGGGTTTGGCGATGCTGTAAGCTAGTCGATATTCATTGCTGCCGATACCACCCACAGACCAATCAAACAAAACAATTGGATATTACCTTTTTCCAAATCAGATTGATAATTAAACAAGGACTTAAGCTCAAAATCAGAACAAATCGCAGACGAGCCCTCAATTTTTGTTATGTCATCAGCAACAATGAATATAGAATTGAGTCAGGTTTAAAACCAAACACAAACGTTTATTAAACTCTGCTCAACACTAGTGAAAAGTAAACAAACGACTAACTTAACCGGAAGTTAACTGTTATACGGCATTTAACAAACAGCCAAACTCTGGAACAGTTCTTAAAGTGGTAAATTCGAAAACAGTCTTAAAGCAGTAAATTTGAAAGTCCAAATCATTTATACAGTCAGTAAGGAGAGACTTCCCTGAAAACTGATTTCTTCGAAGATGTGACATTACTGCTGATCCCAGCTGAGATATGCCTTGTCCAAGGAATTCATGATGAAGGAAATAAAACGGCTTAAAGGAACTGACCTTTTTCTTGGAGGGTGAACATTGCACAAACCTTCCTAATCTTGCAGGGATATCTCAGATGCAGGCCACTATTCCTGAACAAAGATTCAATAAGTTCAATCCTTTATAAAACCACCGAATGACACCAACTTTACTCAATCTTTCGGGTTCCCGTACTTTAGTAAGATCTTCACTCTCCAATACTAGACTGTAAAGGTAAATCAAAGGTGCAACAAACAAAAACTGGCAGCGATTGGTGAAACTGCCAGCACAATGTTTTTGTAGCTTACAATAGAAAGTAAAAATTCCACTTTAAAACAAAACTGCGTCATGAGATGAATATGCAGCAAAACTAACTAACGAATTAACTGACAAAATAAACTGCGTGACAACAGGGGTTTCCCCTTTATATACCTGTTGGGAACATGCCATCATGTGACCTCACACTGGCAGGAGAATTACATCATGTGACCTCACACTGGCTGGAAAATTACATCAGCCCACCATCACAAGACTACTACATCATGCTCACAAGATACTGAATTACATCATGGTCATAAGGCAGTCACAAGATATCCACGAGGTATGTAACACTCCAATGCCAGTATATCTTTTCTCAAGTAAGGAGACTAGAACTGCACATGGTACTCCAATGCAGCCTCACCAGTACCCTGTGCAGTTGCAGCATTACCTCCTCACCCTTAAATTCAATCCACCAGCAAGTAAGGCTAACATTCCATTTGCCTTCTTGATAATCTATTGCACTTGCAAACCAACCTTCTGATAAAGTCATTGAGAGGATTAAGATGATTGAAATTGATAGAAAGTCCATAACAGTTATACAGGCTATCCACAAATTCTAATAGAATTCCCGTTTGAAAATCACTTGCTTAGTGAAGCCCCATACACTACAAAGGGTCTTACGTCATCTATTTATATTATTTTAAATCTTGCCAATCTAGACTAAGAGTGATACTAAAAATAAGTGGGAATCAGACCTTGAATGCAATTACAATGATGCTGATTGGTGTAAAATCCTTCAAATGTCTCGAACTGTATTAATTTCAACTAAAGATAGAAAAATACAGTTTAGTATTTTTAACAGGGCCTACTACACTCCACATAGACTGCACAAGATATACCATAACACCTCTCCTAATTGTCAGAGACATAAGTCTCGTGACGGAGACTTACTTCATATGCTTTGGAATTGCTCTTGTCTGGAAGACTTTTGGGAATACATTGTTAGAATAACCTCAGATATTATAAAAAACAAAATTTCATTTGATCCTAGGGTCTGGATTTTGGAAGATCTACAAGGTCTTAATGTGAACTAAAATTAAAAAAAATACTTTATATTGCTCGCGGCTACAGCCTGGAAAAAGTATATCCTACAAAACTGGAAATCTGAATTTCCTCCCTCACACAGGCAGTGGTTAAATGAGTTAATGACCTGAAGTAAACCTGAAAAGATCTTGTATAGTGTGAGGAGGAAACCAGCAACTTATGAAAAAATATGGGGCTCCTCTTTTACCTTATTACCATCATTACACCTCCTTGGTTATTGAATTAGTCTGGATACCCATCTTCCCATGCTTCTACTATCTGCTTAGTGTAGTAATATATACTTCATTAATACACATTAGCACCTCATACCTTACTTGATCAAATTTTATTTTTGCTATTTTTCAATTGTGAGCGAGGAAGAAATTTTTACCGTACCAGGGTTTTGGTTGGGGGGGGGAGTGGTGGGAGTGAGTGTTTTGTCTGTTTTTTGTTTGTTTTTTAAAAAATATCTATTATTTTTTTTTAAATACCAACCTAGCAACCCTAAGGAGCCACTGCATCCACATCCTAATCCTCAGAGACCTTATCAGAAGGTAGGCATTGATCTTTTTGTAAATGACAACAAAGATTATCTATTAATAACAGATTACTACTCATTGTATCTTGAAGTGTATGGTTTGAGAGGAACAATAGCAGAGAACATAATTACATGCATGAAATCAGTTTTTTCCAGACATGGTGCACCTGGTGAAGTTTTCACAGGCACTGGTCCACAATTCAATGGTGAATGTATGAGACATTTTGCTCATGAATGGGGCTTTGTTCATACAATATCTGGTCCAATTTTCCCTCAGTCCAATGGATTAGTTGAGGAGTCAGTAGGAATTGTCAAGAAACTGATGTACAAAGCAAAAGATAATGGAAGTGATTTTTATAAAGCTTTGTTAGCCCACCGTAGTACTCTACTTGAATGTGGATTTTCACCTGCTCAGCTCTTGATGGGACACCATTTGAGATCCAATCTGCCAATAGATGATAGCCTTCTGAGAACAGAGGGAGGTGAACAATGAAAAGATGGAAAGATGAACACAAAGCAAAGCAGAAAACATACTTTGACAGATGTTCTCATCCATTACCTGAACTGCACCAAGGAGGTGAAGTGAGGATACAAGACAAAATGAACACATGGACACAGAAAGCTACAGTACTTGAAGAAGTACAACTCAGATCATACATGGTCCAAACAGAAGAAGGAACAGTGTTAAGAAGAAATCGCAAAGACTTCAAGAAAGAGCCAACTTCAGAGCTTCAGTTAACTGATGCAGACCAGACAACACATGAAAATAACAACGAAACACAAGAACTGTGTGAACCACTTAGAAGATCTACTGGTGTTCGTAAACCCCCAGAGAGACTGATAGAGACAGGTTAAATTATGCACTTATTTTGATTAATGTTGCTAATTATTTTTCGTTTTAAGGAAAGAAAGATGTGGTGATATCATGTGTCACGTGTTAGAACGTGATTGGACAGAGTTCGGTGCATGCGCAGAAATGACAGAATGATCTGGAAACTTGTATGATAAAAACACGGTTGCTGTTTGCTGTTGTAAATAAAAGTTCCAGTTTTAATTCTTCCAGAATATGGTTTGTTCTTAGTAACCCACAGTACATATAAAGAACACAACAGTTCCTTTATGACTATAAGATTGTGGACTATGTTGCCAAGAACTACAAAGTTGGAGCCTTCCCTACTTTCCTCCCTCTCTTCCTACTTCTCAACTACCAAGCTCTCCTCTGCCTTTTCCCACTGCTCAATTGTTTCACCTTACTTTCTTCATTTCTTCTCCAATTTTCTTCCCCTTGCCTCCTCCTCCTCCCTCCCATCAGTCTCTTTCTCTCTTCATTCTCCATTTCTTGTCCTCTTCTCCCTTCCATTTCTTCCTTCCTCCTCACTTTTTTCTTGCTCCTCTTCCCTTCTTTAGCACCTTTCCTTTCCACCCTCCTCTCTCTTCTCACAATCCTTAATCTCCTCAACCTCCTTTATTAGAACCCATTCTGAAGGTCTATGTTTATTTAAAAAGATACACATTAATTAAGAAAATTCAGCATATATAACTAACAATTAAATATTTTGAGGAGGTAACAAAGAGTATCAAAGGGGCAGATTAGTTAGATGTAGTCTGATGGATTTCAGCAAGGCTATTGATAAGGTCCTTCATGACAGGTAGATCAAAGAAGTAGAATCACATTTTGTCATTAAGATTTCAAACAGACTGGTCAAGTGTCTGTCAGCTAAAGGGTAATGACAACTGCTTGCTTTTGGTAACAAGAAAACAGTTATTAGTGCAGTTCTGCAAAGCATAATGTTTGCTCCTTTGTTTTTTCCTGCATTTACTAATAAGACCATAAGACATAGGAGCAGAATAAGTCCGTTCATTCCATCAAGTTTGCTTCGCCACACTATCATGGCCAATTTGATACTGCTTTCAATTCCATTCTCTCGTGTTCTCCTCATAAACTTTGAAGCCTTGACTAATCAAGAACCTATTAACCTCTGCTTTAAATATACCCAGTGACTTGGCCTCCACAGCTGACTATGTCAAAGAATTCTACAAGATTCACTACCCTCTGGCTAAAGAAATTCCCCTCATCTCTGTTCTATTCTGAGACAGTGCCCTTTGGTCCTAGATTTACCCACTGTTGAAAACATCCTCTCCACATCCACTCTATCTAGGCCCTTCAATATTCGATAGGTTTCAATAAGATCCCCCTCATTGGTCTAAATTCCAATGAGTACAGACCCAGAGCCATCAAACACTCCTCATACATTAACCTTTTCATTTCTGGAATAATACTCATGTACCAGCTCTGGACATTCTCCAACGCCAGGACATCTTTTCCTGAGATAAGGGACCCTAAAATATTCACAATACTCCAAGTACAGTTGTACCAATGCCTTATAAATCCTCTGTATTACATCCTTGTTCTTACATTCTAGACCGCTCTGAATTAATGCTAACATTGCGTTTGCTTTCCTTACCATCAACTCAACCTGCAAATTAACCTTTAAGGAATTCTGCAGAAGGAATTCCAAGTCCCTTTGCACCTCTGCTTTTTGAATTTTTGTCCCCAATTGGAATATAATGCACACCTTTATTCCTTCTACCAAAGTGCATGACCATACACTTCCCTAGACTATATTCTATCTGCCTCTTATTACCCATTCACTCAATCTGTCCAATTCCTTCTGGGGGCTTCCTGCTCCTTAAGCATGACTTGCCCCTCTTCCTAACTTTGTTTTATCTGCAAACTTGGCAACAAAGCTATCAATTTCATAATCCAAATCACCGAGATATTACATGAAGAGAAGCGGTGTCCAATCCTCCGAAGCACCACTAGTCACCAGCAATCAACCAGAAAAGAACCCCTTTATTCCCAATCTTTGCCTCCCGCCAATTAGCCAATCTTCCATGCATGCCAGTATCTTTAATGTAATACCATGTGCTCTTACCTTGTTAAGCAGCGTTAAGAGTGGCAAGTTGTTAAAGACGTATTGAAAATCCAAGTAAACAACATCCACTAACTTTCCTTTGTCTATACTGCCTGTTATTTCCTCAAAGAATTCCAACGGATTTGTTAGGCAAGATTTCCCCTTAAGGAAACCAGGTTGATTTTGGCCTATTTTATCATGTGTGCCTTCAAGTATACTGACATTTCATCCTTAATAATGAACTAATGGACTCTAAAATCTTTGCAACCAGTAAAGTCAGGCCAACAGGCCTATAATTTCCTTTCTCCTGCATTCCTTCCTTCTTAAAGAGTGTCCATGTCAGAACCATTCCAGAATCTAGTGTTTCTTGAAAGATCATTACTAATGCCACCACAATTTTTTTACCTACCTCTTTCAGAATCCCAGGGTGTACTCCATCTGGTGTAGGTGATTTAACTGCCTTCAGACCTTTCAGCTTCCCAAGCACCTTCTCCTTAGTAATGACAACTGCACTCACTTCTGCCTCTGACGCTTTCATATTTCTGGCATACTGCTAGTGACTTCCACAATGAAGACTGATGCAAAATGCTTAGTAAGTTTATCCGTCATTCCCTTGCCCCATTACCACTTCTCCACCGTCATTTTCCAGTGCTCCATTATCCACCCTCCCCTCCCTTTTACTCTTTAAAATCTTTTGTTATGCTCTTTTATATTATTGGCTAGCCTACCTTCATATTTCATCTTCTCTCTTTATAGCTTTTTAGTTGCCTTCTGTTGGTTTTTAAAAACTTCCCATCCTCTAACTTCGCACTAACTTTTGCTATATTATATGCCCCTTTTTTTCCCTTTTATACTGCCTTAGACTTTCTGTGTCAGCCACAGTTCCCTCATCCTCCCTTTAGAATATTTAGTCATCTTTGAGATACCTTTATCGAATTGACTACAGAAACTCCAGCAATTGCTTTTCTGCCATCATCTCTGCTAGTGTCTTCTTCCAATCAACTTTGGCCAGATCCTCTCTCATGCTTCTGTAATTCCCTTTACTCCACTGTAATACTGATACATCTGACTTTATCTTCTCCCACCCAAACTGCAGTGTAAATACTATCATATTATGATCACTGCCTCCCACAGATTCCTTTACCTTAATTCTCTAATTATATATGGTTCATTACACAACACTCAATGTAGAGTTGCCTTTCCCTTTGTGGGCTCAACCAGAAGCTGCTTTTAAACACCATTTGTAGTCATTCTACAAATTCCTTCTCTTGGGATCCAGTGTGACCCTAATTTTCCCAAACTATCTGCATATTGAAATCGCCCATGATTATTGTAACATTGCCCTTTTTAGATCCCTTTTCTAGCTCCCATTGTAATTTGCATCCCACATCCTGGCTACTGTTCGGACACCTGCATATTACTAACAGCAGAGTGTTTTCTACCCTAGCGGTTTCTTAACTCTACCCATAAGATTTCTACATCTTCATAACCAATGTCAATTAGGATTCAATAAAATGTGGGAACATGATAAAAAGTCTACTGATGATACAGAACTTGGGCATGTGTTTGATAGGGTAGTGTAATCTTTCAAATATTGAGAGAATATTGGAGTTGAGCAGAAAGTGACAAGTAGAATTTAATCAAGAAAAGCCGATAGATTTGGGTAGGTCCAAATCATTGCCCTTTTCTTATTCTCCTCTCTTTCCTCAAGCTAATGCCCCTCCCCCCTCAGCTCCTGGTGTAGTTCTGCCCCTTTTCTTGATCAAGTCTTTATCGAACACATTGGAGTTGACAGTGAAAGCTGAAGTAGGCCTGTGAAGCACTTGTAATCTTCATGAAAGCTTCTTTAATGTTGGTCAGTCTCTATTAAGGAAGTTCATTGATTTCAGTGCTTACATCAAATGGCATGTAGCCTTATAAATAGGCAGTCATAGCCAGATTTATTGGTAATCAGAGAAATAAAGAATCACATGGTAGCCATTGCTACTGTGTGCTTAAACTATTTTAACAAGATGACATCTAGTCAGAATCAGATTAAATATCACTATAATCATCAGCGAGAAATGGAAATCAAGTTTAAAAATCTGGTGGAAGCAAGGATGATGGGAATGACAAGGGTGGAGTGCCAAGGGAGGGGTGTGGGACAGGTGGCAGAGAAGGAGGGCCAGGAGAAGGGGGTGGCACAGGTGCAGACATACCCAGTGCTGAGACACCAGGCATTTAACTCCCAATAATTGGTCTATTAATCATTACAGGATGTCTCCCTGGTGGGTTCCACTCCCTCCCATCTCACTTCCCCTTTTCCCAACCATGATTTCCCTCTCCCTGTCCCCTTCCCACTGTCGGTCCACAATAGAGACCTATATCAGGACCAGGTTTATCATCACTCACGTATGTCAAGATTTTATTTTTATGACAGCGGTAGAGTGCAATACATGAAATCACTACAGTACTGTGCAAAAGTCTTAGGCACCCTAGCTATATATAAATGCCTAAGACTTCTGTACAGTACTGTATAAATTAAATTAAGTAAGAAGAGCAAAAAAAGAGAAAAAAAGTAGTAATAGAATATACGTGGGTTCATTGTCCCTTCTGAAATCTGATGGTGAAGGGGAAGAAGTTTTTCCTACAACATTGAATATGTGTCTTCAGGCTCCTGTACCCCTTCCTTGACGGTAGTAATGAGAAGAAAGTATATCCTGGGGGATGAGGGTACTTAATGATGGATGCCAACTTTTTGAGGCATTGCCTTTTGAAGTTGTCCTGGATCCTCAAGAGGCCAGTGCCCATGTTGGAGCTGGCTGAGTTTATATCTTCCTGAAGCTTTTTTATGTTACTGTGTAGTGGCCCCTCCATACCGGTAGCAACACCACTAGGTAGAGAAAAGGGGCCCTCATTCCAGGCCCACGGCCTGACTCCCTCTCTCTGTCCTCCTCCATGCCCTGATGGCTGTACAAGCACAGGAGGCTCTAATAGATTCCGGTGCATCAGGCAACTTTCTGTACCAAACTCTGAGTGTGCAGCTTGGACTTCCTATCAAACCTATCTCTCACCCCTTCTCCATCATGGCCATCGATGGGGTCTGGGATGGTCAAAGCGCACACTCAGCCTGTGCACACAAGCATTGGATGGCACCACGAGTCCATGCAATTCCTCTTTATCAACTCACTCAGCACTCCTCTTATCTTGGGTTACTCCTTTCTCTCCATTCATTACCGTCAATTCACCTGGCCACCCGATTCACTGCTGAGGGGGTCCCACCTGCTGGACCAATTAACTGCGATCTCAATTGACTTTACTCAATAAATCCATGGACACGGAGGAAACCATCAACCTCACCAAGCTCCCGCAGGCATACCATGACTTCATTAAAAGGAAAGCCAGCACCCTGCCTCTTCACAGACCACTCCACTGTGCCATCAACCTCCTCCTAGACAGCACCCTTTCATGAGGTTATCTGTTCTCCTCACTCCTCTTGAGACCCCAGACATGTACGACTACATCACCAAAGTGCTACAGTATGGCTTCATTCAACTATCCCAGTCCTCAGCCAGTGCAGGATTCTTCTTTGTCAAAAAGAAAGATGGGGATCTCTGTCCCTGTATTGACTACCATGGACTCAAAAAATTGCCATTAAGAACGACTACCTCCCCCGTAGGGTGCTCCTCGGGGCCCAAATCTTCAGCAAACTGGATCTACAAAGCCTGTACAACCTGATCCGCATCCGCTAAAGGGATGAGAGGATGACGGCAATCATACCCTCTGGACACTACGAATTCCTGCTGATGGCTTTGAGACTTACCAATAGTCCAGTAGTTTTCCAAGCCTTCATTAATAAGATCCACTGAGACATGCTACACAGGTATGTGTTCGTTTACCTCAATGACAACCTCATCTTCTCCAAGGACCCCCAAACCATGTCTATCGTGTCTGTTCAGTCCTTCAGCATCTCCTCAAAAATCAATTGTTCCGCAAGTTAGAAAAGTGTCAGTTTCACATCCCATTCATTTTCTTCCTGTGTTACGTTCTTTCACCCCAAAGCACAACCATGGACCCAGAGGAAGTGGAGGACGTCATTGAATGGACACAAATGTGCTCCCTCAAGCTGCGGCAGCATTTCTTGGGCTTCTCCTACTTTTACCACCATTTCATCAGGAGCTACAGCCAAATTGCTGCATCTCCCACCTCCCTCACCAAATCACCTACCTCACAGATAACCTGTTCTGCCACTGTGGACCACTGCTTTACAGGAGCTCAAGAGACACTTCACTACTGCTCCCATTCTCTGCTATCCAAACCCTTCAGGACTTTTTGTGGTAGAGATCTAGGTCATCCTCTCCCAGGGAAAACCAGACAGGAAGACACACACTTGTACCTTTTCCTCACACAAGTTCAACTTGGACCTTGGAGGATGGAGACATTGGCTGATAGGAAGCACCAAGCCCTTCCTGATCTGGACTAATGACCAGAATCTCATTCCATACAAGAGACATGCCACCATAACCCACTTTAGGCTCTTCTTTGAGAAATTCCACTCATACTGGCCCAACTCCAAGAACACCAAGACAGATGCCCTGTCATAACAGTTTGATCCACCTGAAATGGAGATCGACCCTCAGCCTATCATTCCTTTCTCGCAGATCCTTATCCTGATCATCTGGGATCTTGAAAAGCAGAATGACCAGGCCCTACAACATCAGCCTGCTCTGGCCAACACACCTGAGAACCACATGTATATGCCAGTGGACGGGCACTCTGAGACACTCCATAGGACACCCTCCTCTCCCCTCTGGCCATTCAGGCATACTCTGGAGTTTCTCTGGATGGACTCTGGAGTTTCTATGATGCCAGTTCTAGTGGTCCACCATGATCACAACTGTCTGTCAGTTTGTCACTGCCTGCCCTCAATGTGGCCAATCCTATTCTTCCAAGAGGTTGTCCTCTGAGCTCCTGCCTCGATGCTCATAATCCCACATGGCTGTAGATTTCATCATTGGTTTGTCATTGTCTGATGTGGCCACAGAGATCATGACAGTGGTGGCCTGGTTCTCCAAGGAAGCCCACTTCATTGCCCTCCCCAAACTTCTGTCAGCTGCTGAGACAGATGACCTGGTTCCCCAAGATGTAGTTCACCGCCATGTCTTCCCCTGGGACATTTTATGTCAGACTGGGGCTCACTATTTGTCTCCTACTTCTGGTGAGCCTTCTGCGCCCCCCCCTCCCGATTTCTGTGAATTTGTCCATTGGCTATCATCTTCAGAAAGAACAATCAGAAAGGTCAGTCAGAAAGAGTCAATCAGCAAGTGGAGAAGTTTCTGTGAAGCTTGGCCACCTCTAAACTTTACACATGGAAGTAGTATTGAGTAGTACCGAGATGCAGCACAGAGCATCATAGGAAGTCATTCCTGCCCCGGCCATCAAACTTTACAACTCCTCCCTTGGAGGGTCAGACACCCTGAGCCAATAGGCTGGTCCTGGACTTATTTCCTGGCATAATTTACATATTACTATTTAACTGTTATGGTTCTATTACTATTTCTTATTTATGGTGCAACTGTAACGAAAACCATTGTCCCCCGGGATCAATAAAGTATGACTATGACTATGACTATGACTACTATCTGCTCTGGACTGAAGTGTCCCACAATCTACACACCTCCTCTGTCATGGATATGACACCTTTTGAAGTGCTTCATGGCTACTAACACTCATTGTTCCCCACGGAGGAGACAACGGTGGAGGTCCTGTCTGCCAGGGTCCTGGTTTGCTGCTGCCAGAATGCTTGGAAGATACATGGAGGGCCATCCTAGTTGCCAACTGTGCCTACTGCTGATAAGCTAACTGCTGTTGATGCCCAGCCAGACTACTTTGGTTTGGAAACTGTGTCTGGCTCTTCACTTGAGATCTGCCCCTGTGCATCAACTCCCACATGCTCTCATCTCATTTCATTGGTCACTCACCATCTCCAGCTGCCACAGTCCCTCAGGATCACACCTGCACTCCACATGACCTGTCTCAAGTCCATTGTCCTTGCACCACTCAATCCACCTGAACCTTCATCTCCGGAACCAAGGAGTGTATAAGATGGTCAAGTTTACCAATTCGCCGGTTGATGGATTCATATCATCATGAATGGGGTGTGCAGTACCTGGCTGACTGGGAAGGGTACGGCCTGGAGGAGAGGTCTTGAGTGCTGTCCATTTTCATCACTAATCGAGGAGCTCCACCGGACTCACCCGGATTGTCCTGGGCTGTTGGGCGCTGGCCGTAGCAGGGAGGGGTCCTGTCAGGCCTGCACAGACAGGCATCTCCCTATCTTCACCCAGATAACAAGAGTCACCTGCAGCCTATTTAAACCTAGCTCTCATCCACAGTCTTTTTTTACCCATTAAACTAGCCAGCCTCAACCAGTTGCTCCTAGCCTTCAGTTACCTTGTTGCCTGTGGAGTTTGGTATCTGTTACTCTCTCATTTTGTGGCCCATTGTGGCTTATTATTGTCTCAGTCTATTACTAAATTTATCTGTCATCACTGAATCATCTTCATTGCTCTGATTTTGGGTCAAGTCTTCTCTACATGGCCTGACACCTTTAAGTAAATGCTGTATTAGAATAATGAAAAATTGTCTTATACTTTATATTAAGTCTAAGAAAATATACTTTTAAATACTGGCAAAATTGAAATTTGTTTTAAAAAATTGAGAGTTATATGAAAAATGAATTAATTTAAAATGTTTGAAATGGATTGGAGAGAGAGAGGCAATGAAGAGTACGGTGAAATTCACAATTAATGTCAGTCTTTGCTATAAGATAAATTTCAAGTTCCTGGGTGTCAATATCTTTAAGGATCTATCCTGGGCCTAACATATTGATACAGTTACAAAGAAGACACAACAGAAGCTATAGTTCATCGGGAGTTTGAGGAGCTTTGGTTTGTCATCAAAGACTTTTGCAGATTTTTACAGATGTACTGTAGGGAGCAGTCTAACTTGTTGCATCACTGGCTGGTAATAGAAGGGCCATTGCATAAGATTGGAAAATGCTGCAGAAAGTTGCAAACTCAGCCAGCTCCGTCATGGCCACCAGCTGCCACAGCATCGAGGATATCTTCAGAATGGGATGCCTTAAAAAGGCGGCACACATCATTAAGGATCCCCATCAATCAGAACATGTCATTTCTCATAGCTACCATCGAGGAGGAAGTACAGGAGCATGGGGACACACAATCAACATTTTAGGAACAGCTTCTTCCCACTGCCATCAAATTTCTGAATAGACAATGCATCCTTATACACTACTATGCTGGTTTTTTTTTGCTCTCCTTTTGCACTACTTACTTAATTTAAATCTTAAAATATATTTCTTATTGTAAGTTATAGTTTTTATTACATATTGCAATATACTGTTGCTGCAAAACAAAATATTTCATCATAATTCTGATTCTGATTCTTTGTTCTAGTGTAAATATGACGGCAATTGAACAGGTACATAATTGCCAATAGATTTACATGATTTGCAGTGATGGGCCAATTACATTAATAATTGATGACGTTTGATACACCAGAAGAATTGATTGGAATTCATCCCCAAATGATTCTACCTATCCAGGTGCAGAGCAGATATTATTTCTGCCACTTGACAAAAAACATAATGCAGCACCAACTAATAAACATGTCTCTTTTCAATCCTAACAAAACCTTTGCCTCCATCAATTGAGAGTGACTGTGGAATATCCTCCTCAAATTCAGTTGCTTATAGAAATTTGCTTCATTCTTATGCCTGCTCCATGATGACAGTCAAGCCATGATATTGACTGATGGGTCCACATGACAATCATTCTCAATGCATTCTCAACAAGACTTTGTCATTCTCTCGAGGTCAATATTTTCTTACTCTTCCTTGCCACAATGCTACAACTTACCAAGCTGTTATCAAATCATTCAGTGCAACATTTGAGAGGGTGAACTTTACTCTCCACATTCACTGAAGAACATTGCCATTCTGCACCCAATTGCTCTCCAAGGAAAGTAGATGTCAATAATGAATTCATCACCAAATTTAATCAGCCAACACACAGGTTGGTTGATCGAATAAAGGGGTATTGAAAGATAAAGGTTTCAGGTCTGGCACAAAATTCATGGTCTTCCAGGTAGCTGTGATTCCCTACCTTCATATATGTTTTAAGAGCTGGATAACCAACAAAAGTATTTCAAAACACTGGAAAACCACCACTGACACAATCTCCCCAAACACACTAGAGGGACCAGTGAACCAATGTAGGCATCCTATCACAGGCCAACGTCCTTGATTTTGAGACCCCAGTCATACTTTCTCAGCTATGAGGGATAATGTCAGGAGCAGATGGCAGCGCGACGGCAGCGCGCGCGGCCTTTCCGGTGATGAATATCTGTTATCTGTCAAATAGGGGACTGTGCACCATCCTGATTTGATGGAGACAAACGTGCGAGTACGGAGGAACATCTGGAAAACTTCTGAAATGCCTGCTTCGCTGCCGCTGCTACTGTGTGGTAACCGGAATCTCTGGAGCAGAAGGCCCAGAAATCCTTGGTTTTGCTTGTTTCAGCGGCTGGGGAGAGGTCGAAGGCACTCGACAGAGGATGGCGCTCGGGAGGCTGTATCAGAGGGGCTCGTCGGAGGCTCAAAGTTTTCGGACGGATGGACTCAGTGTTGGCTGTGGTCGGTTGCTTCCAAGGCATCAGCAAGTTAATGGTGCCTGGAGGTTTATAGTAGGGAGTTTCTCCCTTTTGCCGCCTGCTATCAGGGACTTGGGAGTCGATCGACTCGGAGACTTTGAGACTTTTTTTTACCGTGCCCATGGTTTGTTCTTCATCAAATTATAGTATTGCTTTGCACTGCTGTAACTATATGTTATAATTATGTGGTTCTGTCAGTGTTAGTCTTTGGTTTGTCCTGTTATCTGTGATATCACTCCGGAGAAACATTGTATAATTTCTTAAAGCATGTATGCATTTCTAAATGACAGTAAAAGAGGACTGAATGTTCTCATAATCTAATAAATATTGTTCACATTACTGATGGAGCAGAGGGAAAAAACTGAAGATATGTTCAAAACCCTCTTGAAGAAATGGAATCTTAACTCATGAGTGCTTAAAGTGAAGAAACGGCAACAGAGAAAGTAATGGGTTCACACATAAAGAGCACACTGAGGCTTTGCACAAATGCCAGAAGGAGCAGAATACATATCAGACCACCCACTTATCAGTCCCATCATCCACCACCTGCATCATCAGGGGAAGATTCTGCAACTGACCTAACATTCTTAATAGTCACCTCAGCACCTAAAAAAAAACTGGAGTGGTGGTATATTACCCTTGATACCATGGGGCTGTCAAAGGAATTTTAGTACCTGTTCAAGTGGAATGTACCACAACAGCTTTCTTACAGGAAACAATCATTAAATCCCTTTATTTAGAGTTGAGGAGACATAAAGACATAAAAGGTTCATAGGAAGCTCTTAATTATGAGAAGCAGTGGCCTGTAATGATTATGCCTGATTGAACTCTGCAGTTTTGTCCAATCACATTTTCTATTGAATGAATGGAAATTTCTTATATGACTGCTGTTCAGAAGTAGTTATTAGCCACACTAGAAGTTTAAAATATAATTTTATCAAGGGATTATTCTTTAATATTATTCAAGTTACCAATAGTTCAACTGTGCTTGATCTATAAATGAAACAGGATGATCTTTGTTTTTAGTCTGAATGCAAACAAACTAAACAGCTTGGTGTCATTTTTTCACTTTTTCTGAACAGTACTGTCGGAGAGAATATCAGCATTATCACAGCAACAGCAGCAGCAACTATGGGATTTCCAAGCTTCTGCTGGCTAACAAGATACATTTGACACATTGAGTTCAACATAGGAGAGAGAAATTGGGCTAATCACCCTCATACCTAACAAAATTTTGGAAAATTTGGTGACAGGCCATATCAGCAACAAGGTTGTATTCTACCAATGAGTGGAAATGAATAAACAACAGGAATTCTGCAGATGCTGGAAATTCAAGCAACACACATCAAAGTTGCTGGTGAAAGCAGCAGGCCAGGCAGCATCTGTAGGAAGAGGTGCAGTCGACGTTTCAGGCCGAGACCCTTCATCAGGAAATGAATAGTAGTTTGACAGTATTACAGACTTTATTTACAGATCCTTTAAAAATTAGTCAATTTTGATTTCATTTTGGAAGAAAATGTGCTTGAAAGTGTTTTAGATTTTTTAAGTATCTTCTAGGACTTTTAAAATGTTTTTGATATCACTGGATTCAATTTTTAAATGTTTTTGTGTGTGTGTGTGTGTGTGTGTGTGTGTGTGTGTGTGTTTTTAAGGTCTCACTAAATGCTGAAAACACTGAGAGTTCAAGCTTTGTATGGATCTGCAACTTGGTCAAATGTCATTTTCACTTCATTTTGTGGGTGGGTCTTGTGTTTTTTTTGTCCCAAGTGGTCCACAGTGGATTTAGGGTGGAGCTTCTCTTGGCTGTTCTGTGGAATCCCAGGGCAGGGTTTCTGCATGGGGCTTTGTTTTAACTGTCTCATACAGTCAAGAGGGACTTAAGAAGTTCCTATAGAGATGATAACCATAAGATCTGCATCATTGTTTATATTGATGCAACATGCAGGCAGAATTTTTGATTGAACCTCTTCTGAATACAATCACACTCATGATACTTCAATATGCATACCTTTGGGAATGCTAATGAAAGATGTCTGGTTATAATTTGTCCTTAAGTTTTCATCTTTAAAAAGTGAGGTTATGTATGATGATATAAGAAACTCCTTTTTGATGCTGATTTTTTTCAATGAAATGCGATCATGAATGTATGAATAGAATTTGTGACAAGTTCATTTTATTCTTAGGTAAACGTTGACCCATATTCATGCTAGCTTTCTAGGAAATCTTCAAATTATGTAGCTCATTTTCCAGCAGTGAGATGGTGGAGTTAAAAATAGTGAAATAAGAATTTACCAACTCCACTCTAAATCCACTCCTGGCTTTTAAGGATCAGCACTAATGTGATCCAGCATTTGTCAATATAGAAATTAACTTCCTTTCAGTGAAGAAATTAACTGTTTTCCAAGAACAATACAGACCCTGTCAAGTACAATGACAGATGTGGAAATGCCCTGTAACTGTAAGTGTGCATGAGGTGGTGCTTGATAACTTGACATGCTGTAGTGCAACCTGAACGTGTGGAACCTTCCTGGCCATAAGCAACGCAGTCTCTTTTAACAGAGATACTAGTGGTCATGAGGAAAGGTTGTTCAATCTCTATTTAAGACTAATATATGAGTGAACAGATCTATTAGAACAGTTTCATATGCATTAGCTGAATAAGTTCTGATTATAGCCCAACTTTGATTAACATCTACCTTCTTCTCCATAACTTGGCAAAATTGTGAAATGTGGGATAAACACATTTCTGTTTAAACTTCATTGGTGGGCTCAGAATGTTTGCTTCCGTGCTACTGATAACTACTCAAAATTTTCACCTATTCTAAGCACAACTTCAATTTATTCAAAAACATCCCTGAAGACTTCTATCACATTTCAGCCTTGCAAACCATATTCATGTTATTAGCTTACAGATCTTGAATCCACTGTGTTTCGAGGAGGTACTTCAAGTCACTTAAAGGATTAAAAAGTTTCATAAATTTGTTTGCAAATATAATCCTAGCCTCTGTGCCACCGTGCCATGAATAAAGGCCAGGTTGAAATTTTACACCAGGGGACAAGTCTTTGTAATCTCTCATGCCTACAATATCAGTAACATTTCAATCGGATTTTATAACTGTGTTGCTTCTCGTAAAGCCACTAAATGCTTCACAGAATATTGACTTACAAGGAAAGCAGCCACCCTAAATAAGAGATTGTTATAGAATTTTTAAACTTAAATTTCACTAGTTAGAAACTTAGACTGTTTCCTCTTTTTGCAAGCTGCCTTCATGGGTTTCCTTTCAAATGCACTGGCAACAGTCATTCTGTGGCACCATTAATGTCATGCTGCAGCCAGTGGGGATTCCTGAAAGCAGTTGAATCGAAGAATGGTGCTGTGCCACATAAAGAGATTGATGGTTATTAGACTAAAAGTTTGATCAAAAAATTAGGTATTAATAATCGGGTTGTTTTTGCATCTCGGACTTTGGCATCTGAAACACATCCGTTGAGGATGCAGTAAGTCCTGAAAAAGGGTCTCAACCTGAAATGTTGGCTGTTTACTCTTTTCCATAGATACTGCCGGACTTGCTAAGTTTCTCCAGCGTTGTGTGTGTGTGTGGCAGAGTCGGGATGAGAATTTTAAAATCAAGTCATTCCTTAAGTTGTAGCCAGTAGAAGCCAGATCCCACATTTTGGCATCTTTCAAGAAATCTTGTTTACTCTGATGTGTGTAATTTTAATATGTATTAATGTTTTTTTAAGCAAGTAGCATAAAACATTCCCCTTTATTAATGCAGTTCTACACTAATAAAACGTCTTCTGTGCATGATTGGGAAAGTTATTTATTAGAAAAACAATTTTAAGCATTGTGTAAAAGAAGCAGTAATAATATTCTGAAGTTATAATTTGTTTGAATGTGAATTAGTCATCAATGAACCTATTCCTTAATAGTAAAAAGGACCAAAAGCAGCCCATTTCATGAGATCCGAAGACACTGGGAATAAATTCAAAGACATACTGGGTTTGAATGAATTATTAATTGCCTTCAGTGGCTCCCTTAGGCATCTTAAAGATGCTAGCATGAGGTCTACCCTCTTGCTTTATTAATCCACAGTAAAATATAATGGGTTGCTGGAATTTTATTGGGTATTCATGAAATATATTTTTGATGACCTTCCTGTGATATTGGGAAAAAGAAGCGTAGTATTCTCAAGCTGACTACACTTGATCCTCTGCAGATTGCCTTGTACATTGTTGACTGGGTAATTAGTCCAAACTGAGGCAAACTACAGAATTGAATTGTCTTTGCCATCACAATGGGATTGGCAACCAATTCAATTATTATAATTGACCTGAGACACAAGTTTAGCTGATGTTAGTCTGTTGTGTGCCAGTGGATACCATGAACACACTGCCAGAAATATTGCCAGGACCTGGAAAAACAAGTTAATCCAAGAATGTGTAGTTCACCATCTGGGGTTTTAGGACAATGAAAACATAGTTAGATGGATTTAACTGGCTCTGCACAGGATTGATCTCAATTGATTCTGTAAGAGGTGCAAGTTGCTGTGTGTAATAGATAAGCTCAGATGCAAAGATGATCTATCCACAACAACATCTCATTAGTCAAGCAGCATCTACACTTTCTGAGGAGACTGGGGTGTGAAAGATTCCCTGCTCCCATTCTAACAACTTTCTACAGGAACACCATCAAGGGCATCAAGTATGGCTGCATCATTATGTGGCATGGAAGGTGCAAAGCATTGAAGAAAACATTAAAAACTGCCAAGAGGATCATCATGGTTCTCCTCCCACTCCTATCTGTGATATTTACCAGGAACATTGTGGAGGAAGGGCCCAAAGCATTGTTGAGGATTCCTACCACCACACCACAATCTCTTTGAACCACTACCATCAGAAAGAAGGTACAGAAGCATCAGGACTAGAACTGCCAGACTAGGTGACAGCTTTTCCTTCTTGTTGTGAGGCTAATTAATACCTTGCCACCACTGAGATCTTGCCACTAAGACAGTGAGCAGTTTACTGTACTATTTTCTGTTTACAGTTTACCTGTGCATTTTGAATTATACTTGATTATTGAATTATATGAATTAACTTAATTATTGTATAAGTGTAAGGGGTTTCTTTTTTTTGGCACTGTGTAGTCTAATTAAAATGGCTTCTTTGTTATGTTATAATTGAAAGGGCTTCTTTGTTATGTTAACTGCTAAGACAGTCCTCCCGCTAGCAGTTTGCTTGGATCACGTTACTGATAAGAAGATGTTACGAACCAATTGGGATAGTTGTTATGCTTTTGGTGTGTGTGTGAGATATTGTATGCGCGGGTTTTGGGGGAGAAGGCGGGAGGGAGAGACAGAGGATGGACCAGGTGCTGTGAGTCCGCTAATGGGGTCGGACCCCGAGCGGGACGTTCGGCGAAGAGAGGAGACGGAGACGGGCTCATGTGGAGCGTCTGGTCAACCATCATTGTTGGTCCTAGACGGCCGGTTGAGGTGGTCCGAGGGGTCGCAGGGTGAAGAAGAAGGGTCTTGAGCTCCAACTGTTTGTGCACGAAGAGATTGAACTTTGATAAGTTTGGCGGCTTTTATTTTCCTGTTATATTTTATTCTCTATTAATTATATAGTTCCAGTAGTATCTATAAACTGTAAATTATTTAATTGTATCTGGTGTATTATCTGTTATTTGGGTGGGGTGGGGTACATCACACAGCATCCACACAAACTAATTACCCAGTTTGGTGGGGCCAAGGGCTGTTTCCCTAGATGACAGTGAGCCGAGCGACCCTGAGGTTAGCCAGGGGGGCTACATTATGGGGGCTCGTCCGGGATTGGATCTACTGGTATGCTGTGTGGTTGCCCTGTTTAAATCAGTAATGTGTGTCTCTGTGGGTTATTTGCTGGTTATTGCTACATGCGTGGTGGATGAGGTCTTTGTTCGAGTTCAGACTAGCATCAACAAGTTGGAGGTGGAACTCGGGGCTGTCCATGCTGTTGGGAGAGAGAGGAAAGAGTGGTCTGATTTGGAGGTAGTGTCTGCGAGTAAATGTTCTAGCTCTGGCAGGCTCCGCCTGGCATTTGGGTTAGTGTCCGCCCCAAGAGGGGCGGAGACGTGCGAGATGTGGGTGGAGCAGATCTCTCAGTTGTTAGATGAGTGGCAGTGCTCGGTTGAGGGAGAGCGACAGGGATTGGTTGAAAGTTTAAGTACGTGGGCTGATGACGGTGTTAGAGCTGTCAGGTTCACTTACACTGTAGTGACAGCTGTCAGTTATTTGAAAGAGGGGGGAAAGTTTTCAGTGTGTCTTTTCTGGCTAGGAGGGCAGCTAAATTGCTTGCAGTGCCAGGAGGATCATTTCAGGGGATCAGCCCCAACTTCAGTTGTTCAGCTGATCAGAGAGATGTCAGGAATCTTAGTGGAGGCCCAATGGGGGAACGGTTTGGGGTCTCTGGGGAAGCACGTTCCCAGCAATGTACCATTGAACTTCCGAAAGGAAAATACACTATTCCTGAAGGCTTATAGGGACCACGCCCCAGGGTGTCATTACGAATAGAGGGAAGCGATGCTAAAGCCATCCTTGACCCCGGGGTGCAGGTTAAGCTGTTGTACAGTTCGTTTTACAACCGGTGTCTGAAGCATTTACCCTTGACAACTGCAAGGGCACCAGAGATTTTGGGTACCAGTGCCAGTAGTTATTCAGAAGACGATGATTGGTTAATGACCCTGGAGTTCATGGGGGCATTGTCTGGGCGCCCAGGGTGTCGAGTTGCTTCTGAGGACGTGTGTAGCAGCCTTGAGCCGGTACCAAATTTAAACGAGACCCAGTGGTGGTACGGCCTGGGGAAAGTAGCTGAGGGTGAGACCCTCTTAGTAGATGCTCCGAACTACCACGAGGGAGGGGAGTTGACCGCCGAAGACACCTCAGTGAGAGAGAGGTCGTGGCAACTGGACCCTGGCGCCGTGGAAGATGTAGACAGCGTGGGTGTGGATTATATGACGTGGTTTAATGTGCTAGATCTGAGGAGTGGATGTTGCCAGATCCCGAGGAATGCAGCTGTCGAGCCGAAGATGGCTGTTATTAGTTCCCTAGGATTCTTCTGATCCAAAAAGATGCCAAAGGGCATATCCGGAGCCCCTGCATCCTTCCTGCGGGGCATGAGGAAGTGAAGGTGTGTGGAGTTTTAGTGTATGTGGGTGACCGCCTAGAGCTTGGATTCGCCTGGGGGGACTATGAGGTGAGGCGAGTGGCTGAGCCTGGGTGACAGAAGCGAAGTGTCACATGTGGAGGAGTTTTTGGCTGAAGGAGTTTGGTGCAATGTGAGAAAATTGACCTGACATACCAGTTGAACTTCCTGGTATTGGAACAGACGGTGATGGACCTGGGGATGGAAACTCAGGTCGTCAATCTGAATGAGACACAGGGGAGAGAGGGGATTTGCACCACTGAACTGAGTGCTCAGAAATGCCGGCTGGAGACTGAGTGCCGCGCTTGTGGGACGACCATTGCAGACTTGGAATTCACGCTCGTCAACGTGGAGAAGGAGCAACGGAATTCCAAGCCGACACTGCGGTCACGTACTGATGAATTAATCCAGCGAGAAGAAACAATGACCCACCTTTGAAAGGATCAGCAGAAACTCAAGACGTCGATCCAGAAAAGATTGGAAGACTTACAAGTTGGGGAAGGTCAAGGAAGTGTTCTGACCAAGGCCAACAGAAAACCGAGAGCCCAGGGAGGGAAGTTTGACTACACTTCTGAGGAGGTGAAGAAATGGAGGACAGATCTCAGAAAAGGGAGGCGGACACTTGAAAGGAACCTGAAAATGACAATCAACAGTTTAAATGAAGTGGAAAAACTGAAAGTTGACCTGGAAGACGTCATCAGGAAGAAAAAACTGGAGGCTGAACATCCTTTAACTGCTGCTTTTCAGGTCAGGGTGGAAGAAGCTGGTGGGGTAACTGCGTCCCAGATTGAGATGGCCAAGAACCCTGAGTCAGAACTGTTGAGGCTGTGGTGAGAGTTGAAGGAGTCCGTGAAGAGGCTGACGTCTCGACTGCAGGAGGCTGAAGGGGTAGCCCCGGCTAAGTGTTTCAGTTTGGAGAAACTCAAACAGCAGCTACCGATTGAAGGGATAAGGAAGAATATGGATTCAAAGGATGATGTGCTGCACATGTGGTACATGCTGCCTTTCGCTACTTTCCCTGTGATTGAGGAAGAGACCTTTGGCCTTTCTCCCACTGAGTCAGGTGTAGTGGGAAGGGCTAGCTGTGGGCAGTCTGGGCTACAGCAGGACCAGGAAGGAAAAGAAGCGGAGCCCCGGACACGGGACAGGGGCTCCGAGTTGTAATGATGGCCTGAGTGAAAGAGGAGTTAGCAAGCAGGCCCAAGGTATCCCTAGTAGTGTCTGAGCCTTTAGGGTTTAGGTGAGGGGGTCCGGAGGTCTCGGAAGATTAGGAAGCTCTCAGATAGGTTGGCCTATCTTGTGCCCGTGAACGGGCGGAAGGTCCACTGTTTGGGGAGCAATGTCACTGTGTGTATCTGGATGAGTTTCTGTGTCTGTAGGACCGGTTGGCGAGTTATTTAGGAGTCATGAGGACATGACTTTATTTGGTGGGGGGAGAGTGTAAGGGGTTTCTTTTTTTCTGTCACTGCGTAATCTAAGTAAAATGGCTTCTTTGTTATGTTATAATTGATAGGGCTTCTTTGTTATGTTAACTGCTGAGAAAGTCCTCCTGCTAGCAGTTTGTTTGGATCACGTTACTGATAAGAAGTTGTTACGAACCAATTGGGATAGTTGTTATGCTTGTGGTGTATTTGTGAGATATTGTATGCGCGGGGTTTTGGGGGAGAAGGCGGGGCGTTCGGCAAGGAGAGGAGACGGAGATGAACTTGTGTGGAGGGTCTGGTCGACCACCGTTATTGGTCCCAGGCGGCCGGTCGAGGTGGTCCAAGGGGTCGCAGGGTGAAGAAGAAGGGTCCTGAGCTCCAACTGCTTGCGCGCAAAGAGGTTGAACTTTGGTAAGCGTGGCACCTTTTATTTTCCTGTTATATTTTATTCTCTATTAACTATATAGTTCCAGTAATATCTATAAATGGTAAATCATTTAATCGTATCTGGTATATTGTCTGTTATTTGGGCGGGGTGGGGTACATCATACAGCATTCACACAAACTAATTACCCAGTTTGGCGGGGCCGTGGGCTATTTCCCTAGACGACAGCGAGCCGAGCGACCCTGAGGTTGGCCGGGGGGGGGGCTACATAAGATATCGTTTTATGTGCTTTGTGTGATATATGATGTGTAAGTGCACCATGGTCCAGAGGAACATTGTTTCATTGGCTTGTATATATCTACAGTCCGATGCCAATAAACTTGAACTTGAACATCCACATTGATTTTGTCTCTGCTAGCTACACTATTCACCATTCTACCACACTGATTTTGTTAAGAATTACATTCCATTCTCCACATTTTTGCCCCTCTGTCATATCTCCTTTGATGATGAGATTTTTCAGATGTCTTGAAAAATTGTTTAGATGTCTTCTCAACTGCACCTCCTCTATTTCCCAAACTTCTGCTTTCACCTCTTTCTACCTATGCAGTATTCACCATCCATCCCTACAGCCACCACATTCAATGGATCAATCTCCATAATTTCCATCACCTTCAAAAGGACTATGTCCTCGCCTCTTCTCTGCGTTTAGTATTCCAAATGCACTGGTCCCTCCATGACTCCTCTTTCATCCCTATCAACTATTCCCATACTTACACAACTTACCATTGCAACCACAGGAAAAGCAATTTACATCTTCCCTTCTCATTTTACATCTTCCCTTCTCACATCTTCCCTTCTCACTTTACATCTTCCCTTCTCACTAACCAGGGCCCAATAGTTCATCCCTATCAACTATTCCCATACTTACATAACTTACCATTGCAACTACAAGAAAAGCAATTTACATCTTCCCTTCTCATTTTACATCTTCCCTTCTCACTAACCAGGGCCCAAACAGTCTTTTCAGGTGTAGTAACAATTCATTATCACTTCTTCCAATATAGTATAATGCTTTCTGTGCTCAGGGGTTGTCTCTAAATTGGAGAAACCATATGTGGATTGCGGGTCCAAATTGTGCTAGATGTCTGCTTAGTCAATAAGGCTGAGTCTGAATTTTCAGTTATTTGTTACTTGAATTCCTCTCCCACTCCCACTCAAACTCACTTTCTTTGGACTTTTAACACTGTTCTAATGAAGTACAATGTAAGCTTAAGGAACAGTGTACCTCAGTATTTAATACTGAATTCAAGAATTTTATTAATCAACCACTTTGATTGTCTGTATAATTCAGTTCCAAGGTTTTTTCTCTGTTTCTTTTCTCTCTGACTTTAATTGCAAAGATTTAAAGTAATGATTACCATGGCAACCCTGGTTTCCAGAAACGTTCTCTCTGTTCTGTGTTGCACACTTCTCTTCTTACCTGTCCACTTCTGATGGAAAGTTATTGACCTCAAAAATTGACTCTTTCTCTCTATAGATCCTGCCTGCCCTGTTGAGAGCTTTCAGCACTTTACTTTTGCTTTAGTTTTCCAGTGACTGCAGTTTTTCTGCTTCAATTACCATTTATTGTAGTACCTCAACACAGATTTCTCACCCAAGCTGTTTGACTCTAGACTGAGTCACAGGCAAACCAGATTCTGTCCCACTCTCTCCTTTTTCATGAATGGACTTTCAACAATGAAGACAAAGATTGACTTGTTTTTCACTCCTTAAAACCAGAGATCTCGAAGTCACTACTTACTTACTTCCTGGGGTATAGGCCATCAATAGTAGCTTGCCAGAGTCCTCTGTCCTGGGCCAGTCTTTCAGGTGAAGCCCTTCTTCTTGGTGTATCCTTCCTCTCCCACTGATAAGGTGTTGGAGCTTCTGCTGGCATTTCTGTAGCTTTAGGTTTTTATGGGATGGGGTTGCTAGCCTTGTGCCCAACTCTCCTCCTTTTGCAGCTACGTTTGGGACCATCCATGTCACTACCCTTCGATGAAGTTCATCACCTCAAAGTATAATCAGGTTTGAAGCTAGTATGTGAGAGAAGGTCCTGATGAAGGGACTCAGCCTGAAACATAGACTGTTTATTCATCTCCATAGATGCTGCCCAACCTGCTGAGTTCCTCAAGCATTTTGTGTGTGTTGGAACTAGTATGAATGTTTTGGCTATTTACTATATGAACTCAGTGAACCATTGTGGATATCCCTCATTTGTTATTTTCAAAAGGATTATTCTGTGTGGTGAGTTTTCCCCAATTTACCTATTTGCTGTGCATAGTGATTAAAAGCTACACTTTGCATAAACACCTCATCAGAATGAATGTAGAATGACACTAAATCTATTGTGCACTTAACAGGGGGGAATGAGCTGTAAACAAGAATTTTAAATGATTTGACAAAAGAGGACATCTAATCCAGCCTCATTTCACTGTTTGTACAGTGGAATTTCAATTATGGGCCCTGTTATCTTGTGAGAATTTGTAATGAATTAAGCTACCAGTGCAAATTTCAACAGTGTCCATTTATAATATTTACCAATTAAAAACAAACAGATCATGAATTTCAAATGTAACTGTACACTCAATTATTTACTTGCAATTTCAGTATCCCATACATTTTAATTGCTATAACAGTTCAACTCATCTGTGTTTAATGCAAGTTATTGGCAAGCAATGCATGGAAGAGTCCACTGGACCAGCATTAGCTGTAAAATGATATTTCAAATTTTTAGTTCCATACTCTTGGAACAATATAAACATAGTTTGATGAACTAATGGCAAAAACAGAGCTTATGGGTATTGCCTAGTGCCAAGTTTGTTTCAAGGATTTGCAGAAGCAGTTGTTAACAGTTTTAAGACAATGAAATATTCAGCTCAGTGTGTACAGAGTTGACTCCAAAAGAAACTCAGCTGTGATATATATACTACTAATTTTGCATATTATTACCTTGATATTTTGATTAGTTTGATAAGACTACCATATGATTAAAATAATGGAAAATTAATATTTCAAAAGAAGCTGTTGTTATGAACAGTTTCACAAAAGATACTATTTGAAAGGCATGGTGTTGATCTGGCCTAATGCTTCCTTCTGCAATTGGCATTTGTGGTTATCCCATGTCTTCAATCAACACCTGTGGTTATCTAATGCCTGCACACAGCTGGGACAGATGTGGAGAGGCTTTCTCACTGGGTCTCTACATCTGGGATCCAGCTGCAATGTCAATAGTGACAGAGCTTGGGAGGAGGTCTCAAAGGCCTTTAATAATTCTTGACAATGGGTAAATTACGTCTCTTCTCACTATAAAAGGTGTTACTGATGGTAATGGCTTTATCGTGGCTCTGTAAATCAACAAAAATATAGTAAATAATCAACTAAAAATAAAATCTATTGAAAGTTAAAGAAATTAAAAACTAAAGTTAGCTAAACCATGTAAATAACATAACTGACATTGAACTAATGGCGTTATTTTAAAGAGACAGCTTACACAATTTTTGGCATCGGACCTAAGGGACCACTTTCTAGTGCAATATTGGTAATTTCCAGAAAGACTCAGGTTGTGATCATAAAGTCAAATATGTGGTTTAGAGTACATTGTCGGGATGTGGTGAAGGGTCAGATAGCTGGAAGACCAAATAAAATGCAGGCCTGGAGAAGAGAGGAATAGCCTACTGCTCACAGAACATGATGAAGGTAAGAACAAGAAAGAAGAAACAGATAGGAAATGGGAGGAAGGGGAAGGGTTTGGTATAAGGGTGGTTGGCAGGGATATTGTGTAAGTCAGCACAAAGTAGTTACAGGCATGCAATTATAGAGGCAATGAGCAAATGGCCTTGGTGTAATTCTCCAAGCTGACATATGTGCTAAGAGTGCTTAACGTGCTGGAATTGCAGTCAATATTTTCTAGTTCCGTAAATTCTACGATAACATTACATAGAACTTATCAAGCAGAAGTCATACAGTTTATCAGATTACCTTCTGGACTGGTTGTGCTCATTCCAATACTGGTGCTTTTACTCCAATGAAGTAACTTTAGGATGGAAAGTGCTGCATTATATTGCAATATCTCATCCATTTATTCGTATCTTGCTTGATATGGGATTTTCTACCACCCTGTTGAGTCTGAAGAACCAGAATAATCACTGCTGGAAGACTCATGGGATCAACCATGACCTGTGGAGGGAAATGGAATATGTTTTAGTTTGAGCCTTATATGAGAGTAGCAGGTTAAGAGGAAAGATGGTGATTATATAGAAATGTGGGAGAGAGCTGGAACATGACATCATCATCACCATCATCAGTGATCACTCACTCGTAGTCGAGTACGATTCTTCTCCTCAAGGTTGATCTGGTCACTTGTGGGTCTTCAGCTAACTGAAGAGGCCAATTTGTGATTCACAAGTCCCATCACAGTATTGGCAGGTGTAGATCACTGGTGGGTGTAGCTGGTTGGGTCTTTCCCAGTCTCTCCTTAAGTTGAAGCCGCTTCATTTTAGTAACACGGTGGAGGCATTCTTCAAGTTGTGCAGTCCCCTCATAGACAGTCCTTCTTCATCTTTTCCTATCCTGTGCTAATTTCTCCCATCTATTCAGGTTGTTGCGGCACGTCCTTAAAGTGGGTTTTGATATTATCCTTGAACTGCTTTTTCTGCCCTCTAGGAATGTGCTTGGCATCCTTGAATTGGCGGAACAGGAGTTGTTTAGGGAGGCGGGTGTCAGCATACGGATGATGTGGCTGACCCAGTGCAAATGGGTTTGAGTCACGATTGTGGCTGTAGAATTAATGTTAACTTTCCTCAAGATAGTGGAGTTAATTTGCCTGTTTTTCCATCTAACTGTCAGAATCTTTTAGAGGCTTCTTTGAAGTTAAGTTCCTAGTGATGTTATATGCCTGCTGTTCTTACAGAAGCATCTGCATGATGTTAAGCTAGGGCACATCACCAGTGATGTTACCTGGCGTCGTCAGGTGTTTCAGGTCTTTCAACATCATACTCCCTCGCCCAGGCGACCCAACCGGGGTTGATCAGACCCCGGCCTGTGCCCTAGCAGCAACCCATGGATCTGCCCTCTTGTCCATGGCTCTACTCCATATAGCAAGGAGGGGAAGACTATAGCTTTATAGACCAGAAGTTTAGTGTTCATCTTGGTATCCCAATTGTCAAAAATCCTCTTTCTCAGCCTGACAAAATCTCCACTCACACAGACAATTCTGCGATTTATTTCAAGATCTATGTTGGCTCTTGAAGACGGAAGACTACCAAGAATAGAAAATGATCAGTGTTCTCCAGAGGGATGTTGTCACCTTGGATGGTTGGAGGTTTTGGAGCTTGATCTGGAGCAGGTTGGTGTAGGTCTTAGGTTTTCTTGATGTTTAGATTAAGTTCCAAAAGCTTGTATGCTCTGGCAAAAGCGTCCATTGTGCACTGCAGATCCTCCTCAGAGTGAGCTATGATTGCGTTTTCATCTGCATATTGGAGCTCCATTGACGCCTTGCTCTTTGCCTTGAACCTGTTAAGGTTAAAGAGCCCTCCATCTGTCCTATACAGAATCTGGACTCCTTGTGGGACTTGACCTGTGAGGTGAAGAATAGTTGCAATGAAAATGGCAGAGTTGGAGCAATAATTCACCCTTGTTTGATCCCGGTCTCAACCTTTAAAGATGGTGTTTCAGAGCCGCTGTTGCTGATGACTGTTGCACTCATATTACTATATAACAGCTGCAGAATATTGAGGTATTTTTCCGGGCACCCAATTTTGGACAGTACCTTCCAAAGGGCAGGAAGATTTACAGAGTCAAATGCTTTTCTAGGGTCTATGAAGGCCATATAAAATGGAAGATTTTGTTCCCGGACTTTCTCCTGCAATTGGCGTGCTGTAAAAATCATGTCAGGATTCTTGAGAGCATGTTTCGAACATAAAAATATATCCTGAGAGGTCACTGTAATTCAAGCGTGTTTGCTTCTTTTAACACAATCTTTTCCTTGATTAATTGTGAGTTAATTATGAAGGTCATAGGACCTGACCCTTTGATCTCTTTTCTGTCATTAAATATGTGTTGATGGCGTAATCAAATCAAGTACAACAGAGGTGCCTTGCCAAATTTTCCATTTGGCAATGTTTTTGCCAGAAGAGCACAAATACTTACAAAAAGGTAATTCATTGGCCAGTATTTGAATACAGAAAACAATGTGAGTAATATTTTAGATACAAATTTAACTACAGCATAACATATATATTATGAAATGCCACTCCTGTCACACTGACTGGGGCATAGGGAGCAAGGGTGGACCCAAATGCAAGACACATCTTGTGAGGTTACTTAGATTTAGTTTATTGTTCGATACCATGACAGCTAAGAAGGAACAGGTGTAGCAAACTGGACAAGGACTGAGGACTACAACCAGGCTGGGACCAAGGGTCTGGGCTAGGACTCGGAATCGGCTCCCAGAACTAGAGGAGACATGAAGAGGCTAGGGTATGGACTCCGAGCCAGAGACTGGACAAGGACCCAGTACCTGGGTCTTGCCTCGGGCTTGGACCCCAGAACCAGGCAAGGACATGCCATGGGCTAGGGAGAGGAGGAACATGGGAACACAGAGCCTCGGTCTCAGGGAGCAGGTACAATGGAACCATGGACACATACACAGAACACAGAGTCGGGACCCCTCCTTGGGTACAGGACATAGGGCCGGGACTCGCACACAGAACAGAGAGCCGGGACCCCATAGGGCCGGGACTCATGACCCTCCATGGGGCAATGGCAAAACGGCCTGACTTACCCCATGGAGGCGAGGACAAGACATGACCCCCGCGGGGCAATGGCAAGATGGTCTGACTTACACCACAGAGGCGAGGACAAGACACGACAAGACATGACCCCCGCGGGGCAACGGCAAGACGGTCTGACTTACACCACGGAGGCGAGGACAAGACAAGACATGACCCCCAACGGGACAATGACAAGACGGCCAGACTTACCCCACGGAGGCGAGGGCAAGACAAGACAAGAACAACATGAATGAACACCAGACAGTACCTATCTAGCTCCACTGATGGAACTAGACCGAGGTGCAGGTGGGGGCTGCAGACGAGGGCTAGAGGCGAGAGGGGCAGAAAAGGGATTCAGACAAGGGGGTAAGACAGGAATCACAGACCCGCCAGGGCCAGGACTTGACTCAGAACTGGGAAGCCGCGAGGACCAGGACTTGACGTGGTACTTGGACGCCGCCGGACCCAGGACGTGGTGCTTGGGACCTCCAGGTAGTGCCAAGCTCTCAACTCGGCCCGGGAACAGTAGACAGTGGCTCTTGATTCTCTCCGGCAGGTTAACTGACGGACCCACCTTGATGAGGAAACTTTGCAGGCTCACTTCAGCGAGGTAACTGGACAGGGTTGCTCCGGTGAGGAAAGGCGAATTGCCGGCACTCGCTTCGGGCGGAGACTAGGCTTGCTCCGGCCAGATGACATTGGCACGCCGTGACTTTGCAGATGCTCCCGCACCAAACAGCTGAAAGCCGGGGACTATAAACTACCGGTTCAGCCGAGTGTTAATTGCCTCTAATCACCAAAGTCAAGGGACACGGGAAAACAGGGACTCAACTTTCCGGATCGTAACATAAACAAGGTAAATTTAAAGGGACCCCAATCCGGACCATGACAGCTCCAGCAATTATTTATTTGTTTTGCCTATTTTTCACTTCATAACCTGAATTTTGCTATACAAAGGCATAAGTAAAGAAAGAATTCGATTGAAGATCAAAAAAGAAGATTTGGGTAGATATGACAAATTCATGTCGTGTGTCTCATCATTAAAATAAATTCTAGGATAAGAACACCATGGTGAGAAGCGAAATGGCAAGGAATACTCTCACACGCATCTGCTCATTTCCCAAAGCTCTTTAAATAGACCTGCATCTTGTGATAATTGGAAAACTTAGCCTCTGGTTAACATTGCAGGAACCTTAAATCATGTCGGCACACAAGTCAAATACAGAAAAGATACCCAAACAGCGAGTGAAAAGGAATATAATCTCTTTTCTCTTGATTCAGGAAGAGAAAGTGAAAATAACTGTACTAATTGTAAAGATATTCAAAATAGATAACAACATTCAAATAAGGATGGTGGATGAAAGTCAAATATTTAATTTTTAGTATTTGAAACTATTCTCGTCAGTTCAGCCAATCTCTATATTTCACAAGTGATTGATTGAAAAATAAACGTGTGAAAGATTTCCGAGAAATTAAAGCTGTTATCTAAGTGCAATTCATTCTTTTGAGTATTAGGCACCATCTGCTCCATTCTAAATGGCTTTCTTCAAGTGTGAGGCTTGCCAGTGAATATTGGTAGGTTGAAGAAGCATAGAGAGATATCACTGTTGAGCATGGAACTGCCCTGAGCTGATAATCATCCACTTGCACTTTCCTGTGGGGATTCAGTAGCAATAATCAGGAATAAGAACTCAAATAATTCTTCTCAGTAATCCAGGCCTCTCAACTCAACTGAATCCCAAAATGCCGTAAGTCTTTTCAATTTAATACATTTTGTTTGATTAATTGGTGTGCTTTACGAAAAGTTTAATATAAAAATGATTAACCATTAGTATTCTGTATGTTGAATTGGCTTGATTTTTTTTTTCTGTTTTATATGAGAGGTGTGACCTTGGTCATCTTTCTGCTTTTTCATTAAAGGATAGTTAGCAACCCAGTAAGAAAGGAAATTTAAATATTTTTAGTTAAGGATGGGCAAAATTGTAAAAGATATGTTTCTAAAAGTCAATAATTTATTTTTTGGTATTTTCGTAGGTATGTTACAATTGAACTATATCTTCTTAACAACCTGTGATGATTATTTCCAAGTTGAAGAAACAAATTGCATTTTTAGAGAGAACCAACAGGCACCATTCAGAATTAATTCATTTTATAAATAAGACAACTGAAATTCTACAAAAACTGTTTTCCTGGTTAATCCTTAAAATAGAATCAGAAAAATTTAACAAACCTAGCAGTTTTAAATTTTTAAAAAATCTTTGCTTTTTAAAACCGTCATCTGTAAGCTGCACTAAAGCCATCATTGTCACTTCAAAGCTGTTTAAATAAATGCTTTTGTTAAGCCTTGACACATATTATTCCTGTTGTAGCTAAGATATATCTTCATGCTATAATTCTGAATACTTGAACAGATTCAATCTTTAAATTGCGGGAAACAGAATTCCTTCCCTGGAGACTATATTACTTTAAGGTTCGGTAAAGAACAGAAAAGTGACTAGTGATATCATTCTTGTGTTCTTACATTTTTGTCATTAAAGCAGCTAATATTTGCATGTGATTTTCTTTCAATTTGCATAATATGACTACAGTGTAATAATTCACAGACCAGATACTTCACATGACTCAAAATGTTCTTTTCTGGAAAATATAGTGGATGCATTTTAATAAGAATCCAAGAAGCAAAAATGAAGTGGGCTATTCAACCATTCAGGCTTGCTCTCCTTTTCAAAAAGATCATGACTTATTTTCTGTCACAGTTCAGTATACCTGCCTTATTCACAGATCCCCTGATTCCATTTTCATCCAGAAATCTATTCCTTTCTCATTTGAATATAATCATAACTGAACTTCCTCAGCAACATGGAATAAAAAGTTCTTGGAGTGAAAAAAAAACTCCTCCCATTCTTAAACTCCCTACCCCCTTTTTGATACATTTTCCAATACAGGTTGAGCACTCCTTGTCCAAAATTCCAAAATGTGAAATATGAAATATTTTTGAGTGCTGATAGGTTGTCACAAATGGAAAATACCACAGGGCACTGGGGAGGTTCCCAGGCAATGTGTAGGTCTCAGCACACCACAGACTGTTCTAAGCAACTACATATATGAACAGGTTAATAAAAAAAACTGCATAAAGCAAAAAATGAAAATGTCAATCATGTATTGAAAGAGTGGATTTGTCAGCGTGGAGTGAACATATGTCACCTAATGGTATGCTGATCATGAATCAAGCTAATCTACTATTATGACAAATTGAAAATTGGAAGTAATTGTGAATATTCAGCAGGCTGCATGAAGAAATTTAGGAAAATGTATGGCATTAAATTTTTTAAAGATTTGTGGTGATAAAGTGTCTGCTTATCATGAAACAGCAGAGAAATTCATTGACGAGTTTGCCAAGATCTTCACTGATAAAAATCTAACTTTTTGAACGGCTGCTCTAGTACATATGTGTGATGAACAAATTAACGACAATGACTGCTAACCAGTTACACATAAATTCTGAGTCGGGAATGATGGCGATGATAAACAGCTGTTGACTGTCCACCTGGGCAGCGGAGGTAGTGATACTTACCTTTCTGATGGTTCAATGTACACATTATTGTTTCATGCACGAAAGTATTAAAAATATTACAGTATATAAAACTATCTTCAGGGTACATGCATGAGCTGTATATGTAATGTAAATGGATATTTAGACTTGGGCCCCATCCCCAAGCTTTCTCATTATGTAGATGCAATTATTCTAAAATCTGAAAAACTTCCGGCCCTGAGCATTTCAGATAAAGGGTGTTTAATTGTATTTTCTTCTCTCTCAACAAAGAATATTATTTTGCCCATCAGCCCTCTGCTCGCAGATCAATCCCTTCAATCCCATTCCCCCAAATTTTCCTTAGTAACCTCACCTATTCAATCAATTACCTCTGATTCCAACTAAGGATAATTTATTGAAGCCAGTAAATCTAATAATGAGCACAGCTTTGGGATGTGAGAAGAAAAGAGAGCAATGGTGGGGGAGGGGGAGCACATATGGTAACAGGGAAAACATAACTGTTACATATTTAGATAATATTGGAATAGTCTTGTATATATATTGTTTGGGTAAGCATTCTTAATCAACTAATTATGGGTTACATGCAAAAATACGTTAATTGCATATGTTGTCAAGCTACCACGTGATACACGCATGGCTCGCTAAAAAGTAAGACAAAATGATACCAGTATTTCGGACTCATGTCTTTATTTGAATTTATTTAATGTTCTGAAGTTACAAGACATAACGATAACCTCCATACTTTGAGCACCTGGATGAGACCTGGATTGCTGGAGTTCTGCGGAAGCACCATTACCTGCTGCATCTCCCTGCCTTACTTGAACACTTGTTCCAAGCTCCTAGGCCAGGTGAAGCTTTCTTCCCATGTCTCCTTATCAAGCTCTCTAAGAATATTGTATATTCCAGTATGATTAGCTCTCATTCTTTGAACATCTAGAGAACAGAAGCCTAGCTTACTCAATTTCTCCTCATATGGCAGAGCTGCTTTCATAAGAACCCGGTTGGGTGAATTTGCACTGCAATCCTGCTATAGGAGATTTAGCCTTCCTTAGGATAGGAACCCAAAATTATACACAATACTGTAGGTGTAATCTCAATAAGGCTCTATAATTATAAAACTGCATAACTGTTTAAGTACTCTTAATTTGCTTGTGCTTTGGAGCTTGCCTTCTGAGTTGACTGCTGCACCTGCAGGGTAGCTCTCAGTGATTTTGGAAAAGAACAGGCATCAATGTTGCTGAACTGGGACTGTGAATTAAAGTCATAAAATCAGAAGTGCAATACGGTCCAGATACAGACAGGTAACCGGTCCATCAGCTGCAGAGTCCACCCAGCCAGTCTAAATTTCCTGCATTCTTCCCATTTTCCACTGCTCCCCGCCTCTCCATATACCTCTCTAAATGTTGTTAAATTATAGTATTTTACTTCTCTCAACAATTTCCTAAGCAGCACATTCCAGATACTTGTCAACCTCTACATGAAAAAGACCATAAGACCATAAGACATAGGAACAGAATTAGGCCATCTTGCCCATCGAGTCTGCTCCACCATTCAATCATGGCTGATCCTTTTTTTTCAATCTCCTCCTCTACTCCAGTCCCCGGCCTTCTTCCCATAACCTTTGATGCCATGTCCAATCAAGAACCTATCAACCTCTGCTTTAAATATACCCAATGATCTGGCTTCCACAGCTGCATGTGGCAACAAATTCCACAAATTCACCACCCTTTGGCTAAAGAAATTTCTCTGCATCTCTGTTTTGAAAGGGCACCCTTCTATCCTGAGGCTGTGCCCTCTTGTGCTAGACTCTTTCATCATGAAAACATCCTTTTCAGATCTACTCTGTCTAGGTCTTTCAACATTCGAAATGTCTCAATGGGATGTCCCCTCATACTTCTGATTTCCAACAAGTATAGACCCAGAGCCATCAAATGATCCTCGTATGATAACCCTTTCATTCCTGGAATCATCCTCGTGAACCTCCTCTTGACTCTCTCCAATGCCAGCACATCTCTTCTAAGCTGAGGGGCCAAAAACTTTTCACAATACTCAAGGTGAGGCCTCACCAGTGCCTTATAAAGCCTCAACATCACATCCTTGCTCTTGTATTCTCGACCTCTTGAAATGAATGCTAACATGACATTTGCCTTCTTCTTCACCAACTCAACCTGCAAGATAATCTTTAGGGTGCTCTGCACAAAGACACTGAAGTCCCTCTGCATCTCAGATTCCTGGATTTTCTCCCTGTTTAGAAAACTAGACTGCACATTTATTTCTACTACCAAAGTGCATGACCCTGCATTTTCCAACATTGTATTTCATTTGCCACTTTCTTGCCCACTCGCCTAAGCTGTCTAAGTCCTACTGCATCCTACCTATTTCCTCAACACTACCTACCCCTCCATCACTCTTCATATTATCTGCAAACTTGGCAATGAAGCCATCTATTCCATCATCTAGGTCATTTATATACAAAATGAAAAGAAGTGTTCCCAACACCGACACCTGTGGACCACCACTAGTCACTGGCAGCCAACAGAAAAGTATACTTTTATTCCCACTTGCTGCCTCCTACCAATCAGCCAATGCTCTAACCATGTTAGTAACTTTCCTGTAATATTATGGCCCTTAACTTAGTAAGCAGCCTCATGTATGGCACCCTGTCAAGGGCCTTCTGAAAGTCGAAATATACAACATCCACTGCATTCCCTTTATTTATCCTACTTGTAATCTCCTCAAAGAATTCCAGCAGGTTCGTCAGGCAGGATTTTCCCTGAAGGAAACCAGGCTGACTTTGTACTATCTTGTCCTGTATCACTAAGTACTCTATCACCTCATCCTTAACAATTGACTCTAACATCTTCCCAGCCACTGAGGTCAGGCTAACTGGTCTATAATTTCCTTTCTGCTGCCTTCCTCCTTTCTTAAAGAGTGGAGTAACATTTGCAATTTTCCAGTCCTCTGGCACCATGATTTTTGAAAGATCATTTCTAATGCCACCACAATCTCTAATGCTACCTCTTTCAGAAGCCTAGGGTGCAGGTGCACTGTTCTGGTGACTTATGTACCTTTACGTCTTTCAGCTTTTTGAGCACCTTCTCTCTTGTAATAGTAACTGCACCCGTTTCTCTTCCTTCACACACTACAACATCAGGCATACTGCTAGTGTCTTCAGGTAGTCCCTCAGGTCTCTTTTATATCTTTCTCTTCTTATCCTAAACTTATTACCACTAGTTTTGGTCTCCCCTTCCTTGGAGAAAAGGCTGTTATCATCCAGTTTATCTAGACGTCTTAAATTGTGAGGCTCAAAGAGACTTAGAAGCGACTTAAACTGAGTGATTGGTCAAATACATGGCTTGGATGCGATGTGACATGGATAAATGTGAAGTTAGCCCATATGAGTTGGAAATATTAAACAAAGGTATATTACCTACATGCTGTTGGACTTGAGAAATGCTAATACACTAGGGTATTCTTATACATGAATCACTGAAAGTAGACATGCAAGTGAGAGATTCAGTTAAGTTAGCTTAAGGTATGTTGAAATGCAAAATGAAAGAATTTGTGTGTAAGAGCAAGGATGTCTTTCTAAAATTATACAGGGACTCAATGAAAAAGCATCTGGAATAGTGGATACACTTGAGGAAGTTTAGTGAAGGTTTGTCAGATCGATTCCTAGAATAATAGAGCTAATGTAAGAACAGAGATTAGATTAATTCAATATATATTCATTAGAGTTTTAAAAAATGAAAGGGAGTCTAATTGAATTGTACAAAATTCTGGCAGGGCTAGGCAGACTTTATGTGCTGATGTGTTCGAGGATGAAGGGCTGTATTCTCAAAGTGTAATATATGATATTTATGACTGAGATAAGGAGAAATTTCTTTATTCCAAGAGTGGTAACCCTTTTTGAATTCACTACCACAGAGGTCTGTAGAGGGAATATTGCTGACTTTGTTTAAGAAGGAGATGGATACATTTCTAAATGCAAAAGGGATATATGGGAATCTACCTCAGTCTATCTCATTGCAATGTCAGATCTGATTGTGTCGAATAGTGGAGAAGCTCCTCCCAATTCTCAATTCTATGCTTCTAGGCCCTTTTGAACAGTAGTTCCCACTTTCTTCATATAACAAAAATACTCATAATGAAAATGAAGCACTTTCCACATGCCCGGGGAAAAACACTTTGCTAAGGAAGACTTCTTACAATTGTCACGGATCCCACTCTTCCTCTCATTTCTCCCATCTTTCCTTGCATTGACAGTACAAATAAAAACATTTTCCTTTGACGTAATGATCAGCTGATTTATAACTAGGACTTGATCTAAAGGTTTATTTTTAATTCTTATCGAGTCCAGATCTGAAGATATTTAACATCATAATAATTCTCAACCTCATATACAGTAGATAGTCAGAGGGTTTTCCCAGGGTAGCTATGTCAAATACCAGAGGGCATAGGTCAATGGTGAGAACAGAATTTTTTTTAAAAGATGTGTGAGTCAAGTAATTTTATAAAGACAATGTTAGGTGCCTGGAAAACTGTCAGGGAAGGTGGTAAAAGTAAATAAAATAGGAATGTTAAAGGGACATTTAGAGGGAATAGGTATGAATAGGCATAGAGGGAAATAGAGAGGCCGATAGGAATAGTTAGATTGGTGTCACGGTTAGCACTGATATGATGGGCCAAAGAAACCTGTCCTATGTCCCTTGTTTTGACCTGGGGCCTTGACCTGAAATGTCAGCATGCACATTTTGCCTGCACAGATAACGCTTCAGCCACTGAGTTCTTCCAATGTTCTATTTTTTGTTAATTCTCATGTATAGTTGAGTTTCACTACATCTTCTTCAAACATATCTTCTTCCAGCCAACACTGTGTTCTTCCATTCATGAAAACAGGACTAAATAAAGACATTTCCTAAGCTCTGTTAAAAAGTCAATGTTGGCTGTCAGAGGTAATTTTATTTAAAAAACACTGTGCATTTTTACAGAGAGGATTACTCTGAAGGAGACCACATACCGTGATAAAAAGGTGCAGCATGGTTAAAATAATTGGGGTGGTTCAAACTGCTAAATGAATGTATTGAACCCTGGCAAACTAATCAATTTATTGTCCTGCTGTTCTAGAGAGATGCCATTCTACGTGAAAAGTCAAAGAAGCTGAAATAGGAGGAGCTGAGAGATGTGCTAATTTACAAAAACATTGAGGTACTGCTTTGTGCATCCAGAATTGGAACATATTTTAAATTAAAAGGTTACGTTTGAAGTGAATCTGGCAGTGCCAATTCAATTTGCATTATGCTGGCAGAGAAACTATGTCTATAATTTGGCAGTTATTGGAAATCTCATTTGAATGCTTTAAATGTAGCCAATATTGAGAGTTTCGTTCCAGCAAAGTTAAGGCGCATGGTTAGTTTCGGTTTGGACTTATTTTGAAATAAAACAACAAAAATTAAGCTTGACCTTAAGATTTTCTGTAGGAATAATGAAATTGTTCATTTGTTCAATAGTTCAATTCCTCAATGTAATGAGCAAAACAAAATTACTTATTCCCAGAAGCACCCAGTTCAAGGGATGAAATAAGCCAATATGTCTGTGAATACTGTTTAAGTGGGAACTCATTTATTTCCCATGCAATTTCCAGTGATATGCAATCTAAGAATGTTTGATTTAGTTTCATGTTTTTTTTTCCTGAATTAGTTTTTTTTTATTTCTGGTGTAAAATTCCTCAGCAGAAGATCATAGTCCGTAGGGATCGGAGAAAACATTTCCTCACTTTCAAAGAACACAGGCACACCTCAAAGAAGATTGCTGAGCTCACTGCTTTGCTCTCCCTACGTACATGTCTGTGAGGCTAAGCAAAGCTCAAATGCCATTTAGAAACTCACAGATGACACTACTGTTGTTGGTAAAATCTCAAACGGCAACAAGAAGGCATGCGGGAATGAGATAATTCAGCTGGTTGAATGGCATCCCAATGACTACCTCACACTCAATGTCAGCAAAGCTAAGGAATTGCTTGTGGGCTTCAAGAAAGGGAAGTTGAGCGAACTTGCATTTGTCCTCATTGAGATGTCAGAACGGGAAAGGGTGAGCATCTCGACGATCTCTCCTTGGACCAACACATTGAATCACTAAGAAGGCATGCCAGTGGTTCCATTTCATTAGGGGTTTGAGGAGATTTGTTATGTCACCAAAGACTCTTACAAATTTCTATCAACATACTGTGAAGAGCACTGTGAAGAATATCACTGCCAATGCACCTGATCACAAGAGGCTGCAAAGGGTTGTAGACTTCGCCAACTCCATCCATTGAGAAGGAAGAAGGCGCAGATCATAAACATGAGAAATTCTGCCGATGCTGGAAATCCAAAGTAGCACACACAAAATACTGAACAAACTCAGTGGGTCAAGCAGCATCCATGTCTTGAAGAAGGGTCTCAGCCCTTCTCGATATCAAACTGTTTGGCATGTCCATGAATGCTGTCTGACCTTCTGAGTTCCTCCAGCATTTTGTGTGTGTCGTTCAAGAAGCGTATTTATAATTCGGGATCCTCATCATCCAGGATATGCCTTCTTCTCTTTGCTGCCATCAGGGAGGGTACAGAAGCCTGAAAACCCACTCTCAATGACTTAGAAACAAGTTCTTCCAATCCAACATTAAATTTCTGAAAAGTCCAAGAACCTATGAACATTACCTCATTATGCTATTATTCTAAAATTTATGGTAATTTTATGTCTTTGCACTCTACTGCTACCCCCCCAAAAAACAGGTTTTGCATCAGTGATAATAAATCTGACTCTGGTTCTGATACCTGAAATTTTGTAGAACTTGGATAAAAATGCCTAAATTATACATTTACAAAACTAGCTCAAGGTGCATTTCTATATATTTCTACATTATTTCCTAATGATAAGGCTCAGGCAAGGATGAAATTAGTAATGATCATTTTCAGAATTTATCCTATTTCTTTTTCAACAGAAAAGATTTATTCCTTTTCTATTTAGTCTACGACTATGTAGCTAGACACAGCTCAAACGTGATCTATAAATTTGCCAATGACACAACTCCTGGCAGAATTTCAGATGGTAACAAGGAGGCCTACAGGATCAAGCTAGATCAGCTGGTTGAATGGGATTGCAACAACAACCTTGCACTCAACATCAATAAGTCCAAGGAACTGACTGTGGACTTCATGAAGGGGAAGGGAACACACATCAGTCCTCATTGAGGGATCAACAGTGGAAAGGGTGAGCAGTTTCAAATTCCCGGGTGTCAACATCTCTGAAGATCTATCCTGAGCGTGACATGTTGATGCAATTTCAAAGAAGTCACTCAGTGGCTCTAGTTCATCAGGAGTTGGAGGATCCACTGAAGATTCTTGCAAAATGCTACACATGTACCATGGAGAGTGGTCTAACTAGTTGCCTCGCTGTCTGGTTTGGAGGGGCCACTACACAGGATCAAAAAAAGCTGCAGAAAGTTGTAAACTCAGCCAGCTCCATCATGGGTACTAGCCCCCAGCAACCAGGACACTTTCAAAGGACAATGTCTGAAAAAGGCAGCATCCATCATTACGGACCAGCATCAACCAGGACATGCCCTGATCACATTGCAACCATCAAAGTGGAGGTACAAGAGCCTGAAGACACACATTCAGCATTTTAGAAACAGCTTCTTCCCCTCCGCCATCAGATTCCTGAATGAACAATAAACCCATGAATATTACCTCACTATATTTTCTCTTTTTTGCCCTACTTATTTAATTTAATCTTGAATATATACTTCTTATTGTAATTTATAGTTTAAAAATAGTTTATTATGTATTGCAATGCACTGCTGTTACAAAACAACAAATTTCATGACATGTGCCGGTGATATTAAATTTGATTCTGATTCTGAGGTGCCCGACTTGATTCATATTAATAATTTTAGAGAGTGATTTAATGCTAATTGGAAACACAACATGTAGATCAGAAGAACAATACATTATCTTTCTACTGCCAATAGAATGTCAGTCATATATTTTGTGCACCTGTCTTTCTTTACCATGCAAATATCAGGAAAAGGTCAAATCATACTGCAAGTATTTTATGCATTGGTAGAGTCACTCCTGGATCTGGCCCAATTGGCTGAATTGCATTTTGGAAGACAGAACTTTTTGCAGAACTGTTATAAAGGAATGGTCTGATTTTCCTTTGTTATGATTCAACTTACAGATGAACGTTCTAGTGCCTGGGCCCCAGGGCAAAGACCTTCCTAATTGCTGTTAATTGTCAGGAATACTTATGATACAGTTATAGAGTCACGCAGCACAGAGACAGGCACTTGAGCCCATCCTGTCCATGCCAGCCATCTCAGTGTCCACCTATGCTAATCTCATTTACCAACGTTTTACCAATAGCCTTCTAGGCCTTTGTGATTCACGTTCGCACCCAGATATGTTTTGTGAGTAAACCTAGTTCCACTAGCTTGTCAGTCTGTAGGATCCATATTGCATGTGTTCATTGTGATTAAATATCAACATTATGGCAAGCTATGTTTACATTGGTTTCTTGTACAAAATCTGGTCTCCATCTCTCCAAGCTGACCTGGCCTCACTAGGCACAAAGAACTACTTACTTTGTGATCCATTTTGTAGGACTTTCCTGAGAATCTGAAATTAAGAACCTGACAGACTTTAGATTTCCTGCAAAACAGAGGCCTGAGAGTCTACAGATGCTGGAATCCAAAGCAACGAACAAAATGTTAGAGGAACTCAACAGGTCAGCGTGGGTTTATAAAGGGAAATGGACAGTCAACGGTTCGGGTCTAAACCTTCATCTGTACTCAAAATATACCGATAAAGGGTCTCAACTCGAAATGTTAACTATTCATTTCTTTCCATAGATACTGCCTGACCTGCTGAGTTTCTCCAGCATTTTGTATATTGCTTAGAATTCCTGCATTTGGTTGGCCAAATAATTAATATTTCCCTTTGCACCAAACTGTAATGACCAGGCCCTTGTCGTGACTAGGAAATAAGCTGGACAGTGGTCCCTACAGTAATTTGGCAAAGTCATAAACCTCCACATCACATTTGTCTGATAAGAGCAGCTGGCAGATTTGAAATCCTCTCCAGGTTCTTGTTTCTTGCGTTTTATTTATTTGATTTTTTTTTCCCCTTTTGGATGCTTATATCGAAATGCGTTCCAATATTTCTTGTCAAATGGAAAATGTGTTTACCCTTAGATAAAAGTGGACCTGGAAATAAAACAAGCAAGCTAATTACTTCTGCAGACTGGAGAGACAGCTCTCATGGTTGTCACAATCAAAATTCATGTGTTGCTAAAGAGAAGCTCCCAGAAAACCACCAAGACAAGAAAACATTAAGCAAACTTTAAGGTGCTAGTGGTACACTACTTCTCAGAATTCCATTGCATTACTACCTAATCCTTTCAGACATCCAACAATGTTTCACAAGGATGGTCCAATGGCTGCTGCTGCCTCTTCATGGTGGGAGGAGTGATGAATATGAGAAAAAGTTGCTGTTTTAGGGAACAAAATACATCATCATCTGATGCCAGAAAATCACAGTAATATTTCAATATATTTTATATTATTCAGGGATACAGCATGGTAACAAACCCTTCCGGCCCAACAAGCTCGCATTACCTATTACACCCATATGACCAAGTGAAACTGGAGCACTTGGAGGGCGGTCCCCATGCAGTCATGGGGAGAATATATAAATTTTTTACAGACAGTGGTGGAATCGAACTGAGTTCTTCGATTCTGAACTAGCACTAGACTAGCCACTATGCTGCTGTGTCACCCCAATATGCTGATATTTAGTGTGATTGAAGGAGTCTATATTAATTTATTTGATAATCATGGATCATGGTATACATTCTATATTCATTACATAGCTTCCATCAAAAATTTCATCATAACTGAAGAAAAAAAATAAGAGTAAAATCTGGTTAGTTTCCATTATTTGAAGTGCGGAGAATGAAATTTAATATCTTGACATTAGGTGTGAAAGCTAGTTTCCGCAGTTCTATGTCAAATGAAAACAATTTTTTTTGTAACATTGAATACAGACATTTAGCAGTAGAAGAGAAGTTGAAGAGGAGGCACCTTTTGCATTGGACAAAAAAGATCAGAACACATTTCAAGATTTAAGCAACCAAAAGGAAAAACAGCAAATAAATAAAATGCAAGACAAAAGAAGCTGGCAGGACTTCAAATCTGCCAGCTTCTCTTATCAAGCAAATGTGATGTGCAGGTTTATAATTTTGCCAAATTATGGTAGGGGCCACTACCCAGTTTATCCCTTAGTCACGGCAAGTAATCAACACCAATGTTTTTTCATTACTCTAATCACTATCACTTATTGGCTGAATGTTGTGACTGAGGTTGAATTGAAAGTGTACAGAAAATTGTAATGGAAATGCTTGTTTTATCAATAATTCACCCATATGCTATATCATCATCATAGAAAAGTACGGCACAAATACATGCCCTTCTGCCCATTTAGTCCGTGATAATAAAAATAACTCCTTAAATGGTTGTGTGGGATTCAGTCCTTTATTCATTGAACTCCAACTAAAAGTATTCTTCTTATAGAGGGCGCAATTACAGAGTGCCAGTGTTAAAGAGAAAAATTTAAGTCAAAAGCAATTATTATGGTATTTCAAAAGACTTAGTCAAAAACACATTAAAACCCTTAATTCTATGCATGAGCAATATAAGGCACATATGCACGTGTGTACTCCAAGTTCAAATGTTGGAAATCACAAATGATCAGCAAAATGCATGATTTAGCTGAAATTAGATATAGTTTACTCATTATTAAGTGACAAGCATTTGCAAAGGACTACCAGCCTGAACTGTTGAATATTTTAAACCAAATACTTGAAGTTAACATGACAGACAAAGAAGAAAACCAAATTATTTCTCAGAGCCACAAGCCAATTAATTTGATAAGCACAAATAGTGGTGACCTGCTGTGTTCTTTGTTTGGCTTTGCAAGCATAACTTCTCAGTTTATTTATCGCCATTCCCCAGGGGTTGATGATAAACTGTTTAACCCGGATCATATTAAATCAAAATTAGTGTCTATCATCTTGGAATCATTTCCATGTGTGATGAGGCAGGAAAACATCAATGAACCAGTTTGAACAGTGTGAACAGATGTTCAAGATGTCATACGTAGAGGAACCATCTTCCATGTTTGAAGATAATGCTTTCAACACAAACAATTTTTCAAGGGAATCCACCATGTCAATGGAAGTTAAATTTGTAATTTTAAATCAGTTTCCATTAACACTGCTTAATTACTGCAAAATGACATTTGAAGAAATCCACTTTCTAATAGTTAGCAGCCATTTCTTTCATAACTGTGGATACTTCGGTTAGACTATAGTAATAGGCATCTGTTAGTCTCGTGAGACCATTCCAGATGATGACAAAAAGTAATGAGGAAGTTTTAAGTGACAGTACATTGACACGCAGGCCTAAGCCAAATATTGATTTTGTTGTTACAAAATCAACTCTGGAGGAATTCAGTGCAATAGTCAACATTTCAGGTTGAGACCCAACATCTGGATAACCTTTCCAGGAAACTGATTTGGATAAACTAGGCTCTTTGACAAGTTTTGACTTTAACAGATAGACAAGGTGAAACAGAAATTTTGAAAGTGATAACAGCATTCCCTCTTGAAGACAGTCAAGAACCTGGTCATCAAATGCAAGGTGCCGTAAATGGCATAGCTGTGGCCCATACCATGGTCCTGCATCGAGACCATCACCCAAGCCATCAGTCACTTCATCTTTGGATAATGCAATCACTTACTTCCTCATGCACTGTGCATTTGGCAGGAAGGTCTGGGAAAGGTTTAATGGTCCTCACTGCTGCATAATGGAGAGCTCTGTGATCTATGGGATTTATCCTGAGATAGTCAACAAGACCATCAACACAGTAAATGATACACTTCCATTTGCCTGAAACTTTGCTCATCCAATGTAAGGAGATGTCTACATGTGAATATGGCTGATCTGCAACCTACAAAGCGCAGGAGTATGTGTTAACAAATGAACTGAAACTCACTGGAGCTATAGCAAAGGCTTTCTAGGGAGGAATACTGTCTAGATTCCTGAACCACTGGACACTGAAGGGCTGTGCTCTGTATAACAGCTCTAAAATTCCTCATGGATATATTGTTTCAGGTAAAGTCATAAGTGGCATTGACATTATGTATAATAACATATGAAATTTCTCATTTGCATTTCCTGTGTATGTCATGATGAATTATATATAATTCTGAATGAAAAAATCCTCCCATTAGAGTCTTGCATCAGCAGTGGGGAAATTGTTGAAGAAGGTTTTAAGGACAGGATTCATTCTCACTTGGGAAGGTATAGAGTGATTGGAATGAATCAGTGTGTTTTTGTGCAGGGGAGATCATATTTTACAAATTGTTTGATACATAACTGGGAAAATTGATGAGTAGTGGTAGACATGGTTTACCTGAACCTTAATAAGGCTTTTGACAAGGCCCTGCATGGTACGCTAGTGCAGAAGTTTAAGGCACATGACATCTGAGGGATGTTGGCAAACTGGATCCAAATTTGGCCAGGTCATAAGTAGTGGTAGTCATCGTCATCATTATGTGTCATGCCGTATGACATGAGCAATCATGGTCTTCCATCTGTCCTTCATCTGAGAAGTTCTAATAAGCTTGTCAAACTTTTGCCTGTCCATCCCTTGATGTAGTTCAGGACAGTCATGCGTTGTCGACCGTGACTTTTTCTTCCGTCCATTTTTCCCGTCACTGCAAGATGTTTGAGCTTCTCTTTTCTCAGTGCATGTCCCAGGATTTCTGGCTGCCACTTCATGATTGATAATACCAGCTCTCTCTGGATTTTCGCAATGCTTCCTCATTCCTTCCATGATATTTTCATCATTTCTCTAAATAGCACATTTCTGCAGCTTTGAATCTTTCCTAATTCTGCTTTGATATTGTCCAACATTCACTTCCACATGTTAGTGTGGAATGAACTCAGCACCACAACACTCTGAATTTCGTACCCATAGAAACTATTATTCCTTAGTACCTTGCTCAAATGCTTGAATATGCATTTTGCAGTCCCAATACCTCTTCTAATTCATACATCAGATGTCACTGTGCTCCCTAAGTAATTGAACTTCCATCTCTGTTTAACTGTTCCATTGCCCGATTTCAGTTCTCATTTCTGTATTTTTTCTTTGTGACAACCATACATTTGGTCTTCTTGCCACCCATGGCCAGTCCTCTCTTTTCTCTTTCTTGATGACTTTAAAATGAAATCAAATCAAATCAAGTTTAATTATCATTACCGTACATAGATACAACTGAATGAAACAACCTGGGGCCACAATATACAGATGATAGGAATCCAAGATAAAAACAGGAAATACTAGAACTAACAGGCAATTCCTGCGGTATCTGCAGAAGCGGAAAAATAAATTAGATTAGATTATGCGGACACGCAGTCCCCTTTTATTGTCATTTAGTAATGCATGCATTAAGAAATGATACAATGGTTTTCCAGAATGATATCATGTAAACACGTGTGAAACCGACTTAAAGACTAACAAAAACCATATAATTATAACATATAGTTACAACATTGCAAAACAATACCATAATTTGATAAGAACAGACCATGGCACGGTACAAGTCTCAAAAGTCTCTTGAAAGTCCCATCATCTCACGCAGACGGTAAACCTCCAGCGCTGCCAACTTGCCAGTGCAGCATCCCGGAAGTATCCGACCACAGTCCAACTCCGAGCACTTAGCACCATCTCTGCTGAACGCTTCGACCCCAGCCCCAGCAACAGGCAATAGGCAAAGCTGAAGATATGGGGCCTTCGTCTCTGGAGATTCTCGATCGCGCAGTAGCAGCGGCAGTGAAGCAAGCATTTCAGAACTCACTCCAAGTGTTCCTCCGTGCTTCATACGACTGTCTCCATCAAATCTGGATTGTGCATGGCCCCCCTTGCTAACACAGATACGATATCAACCAGAACGGCCGCGCGCGCTGCATCGCGCCATCATCTTCTCCTCCCTCCATTACTGTTTTATGCAAATATGAGGAAATCTGCAGATGCTGGAACTTCAAGCAACACACACAAAAAATTCTGGTGAACGCAGCAGGCTAGGCAACATCTATAGGAAGAGGTACAGTCGATGTTTCGGATCAAGACCCTTTCTCAGGACTAACTGAAAGAAGAGATAGAAAGAGATTTGAAAGCAGGAGGTGGAGATCCGAAATGATAGGAGAAGACAGGAGGGGGAAGGATGAAGCTAAGAGCTGGAAAGTTGATTGGCAAAAGGGATACGAGGCTGGAGAAGGAAGAGGATCATGGGACGGCAGGCCTAGGGAGAAAGAAAAGGGGAGGGAAGCCCAGAGGATGGGCAAGGAGTATAGTGAGAGGGACAGAGGGAGGAAAAAAAAGAGAGGAAAATAAATAAATAAATAATTTAATTAATTAATAGATAAATAACGGATGGGGTGCGAACGGGAGGTGGGGCATTAACGGAAGTTAGAGATGTTAATGTTCATGCCATCAGGTTGGAGGCTACCCAGACGGAATATAAAGTGTTGTTCCTTCAACTTAAGTGTGGCTTCATCTTGACATTAGAGGAGGCCATGGATAGACGTATCAGAATGGGAATGGGGCGTGGAATTAAAATGTGTGGCCACTGGGAGATCCTGCTTTCTCTGGCGGACAGAGCGTAGGCGTTCAGTGAAATGGTCTCCCAGCCTGCTTCGCGTCTCGCCAATATATAGAAGGCTGCTTCGGAAGCACCGGACGCAGTATATCACACCAGCCAACTCACGGGTGAAGTGTCGCCTCATCTGGAAGGACTGTCTGGGGTCCTGAATGGTGTTGAGGGAGGAAGTGTAAGGGCATGTGTAGCACTTGTTCCGCTTACAAGGATAAGTGCCAGGAGGGAGATTGGAGGGAAGGGATGGGGGGAACGAATGGACAAGGGAGTCGTGTAGGTAGCGATCCCTGCGGAAAGCAGAAAGAGGGGGGAGGGAAAGATGTGCTTAGAGGTGGGATCCCGTTGGAGCTGGCGGAAGTTACCTTACTATAAAACCTGCAGACAAGGTGGGTGTTGTTGTAGTCTAGCATACTGACCGCTACCTTGCTGAGGCACAGCGACAACTCACAGATACCTTCTCTTATTTACTCCTCGATCATAACTCCACTAAGGAGCACCAGGCCATTGTCTCCCACACTATCACCAACCTTATCAGCTCAGAGGATTTCCCATTCACTGCCACCAACCTCATAATTCCTATATCCTGCACTTCCGGTTTCTACCTCCTACCTAAGATCCACAAACCTGCCTGTCCAGATAGACTCTTTGTCTCAGCTTGCTCCTGCCCCACCAAACTCGTTTCTGCATACCTCGACACTGTTTTATCCCGCCTTGTTCAAACCCTTCCTACTTATGTTCGTGACACTTCTCACGCTCTGAATTTTTTTAATGATTTTAAGTTCCCTGGCCCCCACCGCTTTATTTTTCCATGGATGTCCAGTTCCTATATGCCTCCATCCATGACCAGGAAGGTCTCAAAGCTCTCCTCTTCTTTTTAGATTCCAGACCTAACCAGTTCCTCTCTACCACCACTCTGCTCCATCTAGCAGAATTAGTCCTTACTCTTAAAAATTTCTCCTTTGGCTCCTCCCACTTCCTCCAAACTAAAAGTGTAGCCATAGGCACCCGTATGGGTCCCAGCAATGCCTGCCTTTTTGTTGGCTTTGTGGAACAATCCATGTTCCAAACCTATACTGGTATCTGCCTCCACTTTTCCTTCGCTACATCGACAACTGCATTGGCACTGCTTCCTGCACGCATGCAGAGCTCGTTGACTTCATTAATTTTGTCTTCAATTTTCACCCTGCCCTCAAGTTTACCTGCTCCATTTCCGACACCTCCCTCCCCTTTCTTGAGCTTTCTGTCTCTATCTCCGGAGACAGCTTATCTACTGACGTCTACTATAAGCCTATGGACTCTCACAGCTACCTGGACTATTCCTCTTCCCACCCTGTCTCTTGCAAAAATGCTATCCCCTTCTCACAATTTCTCCATCTCCACCACATCTGCTCTCAGGATGAGGCTTTTCATTCCAGGACGAAAGAGATGTCCTCCTTTTCTAAAGAAAGGGGCTTCCCTTCCTCCGCCATCAACTCTGCTCTCAAACACATCCCTCCCATTTCAAGCACATCTGCTCTCACCCCATAATCCCGCCACCTCACTCGGAATAGGGTTCCCCTTGTCCTCACCTACCACCCCACCAGTCTCCGGGTCCAACATATAATTCTCCATAACTGCTGCCACCTCCAACGGGATCCCACCACTAAGCACATCTTTCCCTCCCCTCCCCTTTCTGCTTTCCACAGGGATCGCTCCCTTCGTGACTCCATTGTTCCCCCCATCCCTTCCCACCGATCTCCCTCCCGGCACTTATCCTTGTAAGCGGAACAAGTGCTACACATGCCCTTACACTTCCTCCCTCACCACCATTCAGGGCCCCAGACAGTCCTTCCAGGTGAGGCGACGCTTCATCTGTGAGTCGGCTTGGGTGATATACTGTGTCCGGTGTTCCTGATACGGTGTTCTATATATTGGCAAGACCCAACGCAGGCTGGGAGACCGTTTCACTGAACACCTACGCTCTGTCTGCCAGAGAAAGCAGGATCTCCCAGTGGCCACACATTTCAATTCCACATCCCATTCCCATTCTGATATGTCTATCCACGGCCTCCTCTACTGTCAAGATAAAGCCACACTCAGGTTGGAGGAACGACACCTTATATTCCATCTGCGTAGCCTCCAACCTGATGGCAGGAGCATTGACTTCTCTAACTTCTGTCAATGCCCCACCTCCCCTTCGTACCCCATCCCTTATTTATTTATTTATTTATTTATTTATTTATTATTTTCCTCTCTCTGTCCCTCTAACTATACTCCTTGCCCATCCTCTGGACTTCCCTCCCCCTTTCTTTCTCCCTAGGCCTTCCGTCCCATGATCCTCTCCCTTCTCCAGCCTTGTATCGCTTTTGCCAATCAACTTTCCAGCTCTTAGCTCCATCCCTCCCCCTCCCATCTTCTCCTATCATTTCGGATCTCCCCCTCCCACTTTCAAATCTCTTACTATCTCTTCTTTCAGTTAGTCCGAACGAAGGGTCTCAGCCCGAAACATTAACTGTACCTCTTCCTATAGATGCTGCCTGGCCTGCTGCATTCACCAGCATTTTCTAGTGCATTACCGTTTGATGACTCTTTTCAGTGCTGGAAAAGCCAGAGATTGAAAATGTTTTATGATATTGAGTAAGTGGGAAAGGGTTGTAGAGATGGAAAAAATAAAGAAAAAGTCTATGATAGGATGGAATCCAGGAGAAGTGAACTGATAAAGGACAGGTCAAAAGATCTCAAATATCCATTCCTGGATTGAATAAAACAAAGGGTCAGTTTAGAGGAGGAACTATGTCATTGAATGGAATATGTTGTAACACAGAAAACAATGGAAACATTCTTTCCAATTGGGTAATTTTCTCCATATCCAGAATGGTCCAACATTTAAGAGATTGGTGGAATCAACAGAGGTATAAGATAAGAGATGAAAGGTGTTATGAAAGTCCTCAGAACATCCTTAGTAGTAGTATGTAAGTGAGAAATAGGGGAGAGCAAGGGACAATGAATCTCACAGTCATAAATGATGACATACACGTACTTAAATAATACATTTAATTTGAATTTTGAAGGATAGATACCTGAGGCACATCAGAGATAAGAGTGCAGGTGCAGGATGTAAGGGCTTAGTTAATGAATCTCTGACAATGACTGGAAAGATAAGAATAGCATCAGACAGTTGTGGTCTCACCCAACTTAAGACAATTGAAAAGCGTTTGATTTGGTTGGTGTGGGCAACCACATCAGAGGTTACAGAAGGGTCTAGAAGGACAAGGAGGATAAATTATCTTTGATACATTTGTATAAGATGTCATCAGTGACTTTGATCAGAACACTTTCAGTTTCATGATTCAGTGGACTTGATTGAAAAATTCAATAAGGAGTTGTTGACAAGTGAACGATGAAACTCAGCAGCAACAGGAAAGAGGAGGCTGGAGATCGAGATTCAAGGACAATGGATTTTGAGGAGATGCATGGCACAAGGCATGGATGGAGCTGCTGCTGATCAAATCTGATCGAAGGACCTTGGTTGAATCCTGAGGTCAGGATTGCTCTGAACATATTTATTTCCTCTGGATGATCCAATTTACACCCACGTCCCAAAGATGTATAGGTTTGTTGGTTAATTGGCCACTTCAAATTGCCTCTAAAGTATAGGTAAATAGCAGAATCTGGAGAGAGTTGATGGGAGTGTGGAGAAATTAATTGGACCTAATGTAGGTTTAATATAAATTTGTCGTTAATGGTTGACACATACTTGAAAGGCCAAAGGGCCATTTTCCATGACTCAATAATGATTGTTTGGTTCCTTAAGGTTATCATAGCGGGGGGGATGGGGTGGAGTGGTTGATAGGGAATAAGCTCTCACGACCTAATTAAGTGCTCTCAATGGCATGCGTCTCAAATACCTTCAGATAACCTAGTCCAGCTCCTGGCCATTACGTGTGGCTTAAGCTCCAAGCTTGGCAGAACTATTTCTACTGACAGAAGAAGAGGCAAAGGTCAGTTACCAGCACCGTGAAAACAGTCACTTTGGGCAGATGGGACTTGTCAGTAGCGATGAGCAGCTCATCTAGGAGAAAAAAATCTCTGATCTCAAACCTCCTTCGCTTTGCAGCTGTACTCACTCTTGGGGAAGGCTTAAGGAGTAAACCCTCAGTAAAAATCCAGAGCTGGAGTCCTTAAAGCAGTCCTACACTGAGTTCAATGCTGACTGGCAACTCCTGTGACGCTGCTGGTGTCAATCTGTATTGGACTCTGCCGTTCCTTTAGATTCATCAGCTGTGTGGAGGAGGGGTGCCAGCCGCACGGGCAACAGCTTGCTCTCCATATTGTACTGCCCTGGCTCTCATATCGACAACGTAACAGCTAGGATGCAATATCCTTAGTCAACCCCGAACATTGGAGGGATTCACTATAATGAATTGAGTTGAATTCAAATTGAAATGACTTTAGTTCTGACATTCTTCAGATATGTGAGGAGTAAAAGTCTTTACGTCACGTCTCCGTGTGAATGTGCACTATGCAAATTATAGTAATTTGTAATAAATAGTATGTACAGTAAGATATACAAACAGAACAGTCAATATAGCTTAGAAATACAATTTTGCGTTTAATCGGTCTGATGGCCTGGTGGAAGAAGCTGTCCTGGAGCCTGTTGGTCCTGGGCTTTAATGCTGATTGATTTAAAGAAGCTTTGGGGAACATCTGTGGTGAAATATTTATCCACGTCAGGTAACAATGAGGTAAGAAAGGACAATTGAGTAGTCAAACCAAGTAGAAATAGTGTTGCAGGAGCTTGAGGCTGATTTATGGATTGAATTATTGCTTTCTGCAAAGGCTTGGAACATCCCCATCACTGGTCAACAGTTCTGCAGCAAATCAGAAGCCAAGTGAAGAGCGAGGCCAAACACAAAGGACACCCAGCTCTTCAGATTTACTCCAGAGTTTTCTGTCCCTGACCTAAAGGTAATATCACAAAAGAAGTTCACTTGTTTTTCCTTGTTGTATCTTAATTTCTCAATTACATCTACAAATTTAAAGAGCTTTTAATATTTTGGCTCATTTAAAAAAAATTTTGTAATCATTTTTAATTTAATGAGATTTTTTTAATATCTTTGATTACCACAGAGAGTTAAAAATGGTTCAAAATCCTTTGACAGCAGCAAGGTCACCAGGTTCACCACTAGTTACTGTTTGCAGCCTGCTCTGCCTTGCCAGAATATTCACCAAATCAGTTTGATCATTCCTCCGTGTGCAGATTAGGTTAGTGTGGGTGAGGGGTTACTTATGATGAAATACAAATATTCCTTGGATTCCGACATTGGACAAATACAGATCATTTTACTTCATTGAACAAGTAAGATAAATAATGCCACTGAAATAACTAGAGCACAATCAAAATGAACAGAATATGATAAACAGTCTGTGAGGAAAAAGCAAGAGGCAATTACAATATTTGAATGAGCATGTAACAAAAGAGAAGAGACTGCTCCAAACCCCGCAAGAATTTAAACAAAAAAATCTTATCTGATCTGCCTTTCCCATGGGAATCCCATCACAAGGTATGTATAAACAGGAAGAAAAACATGTGCCAGACACACACTGGGGCACTTTTCTGCTGGCTGGAAAGCACTGATACTGACGAAGATTAGCCGCCTTCCCTAAATTTCTTTTACCAGCTTGATTACACTTACAAAAAGAAATTAAATGCACATTCAGCATGACGAGAATCAGGCATTTCTCCAGTATGCATAACCTCCAGTACAAAAGAGGATAGTTTTTTGTTTCAGTTTAGGGAACTCCAGAGTAGACAGACGGATAGAAAAAAAACAAATTGATGTTTTAATTTGTTTAAAATTTGTCTGTGAACTCAGCTCAGGAGGAATATGGTGCTTGGGTCTTAAAGTTTGTCCTAAATTAAAAACCTTTGTCTTTTGCACATAAAATAGATCTTATTCCTTTAGCTGAATAATTTTTGTTCCTCTATTCCTCCTGAGATATATTTTGATTATAAATAAAATGAAGTAACATTTATCTAACCTTTCTTAACTGTCAAGTGAACCCAAGTTGCTTCACAGCTGATGAAGTGCTTTGGAAATATAATTACTTCCAAAGGGAAATAATGGAGAAACATGACAAGCAATTTGTACACAAGATCCTTCAAATTGCACTTAATAGCATTGTGACTGTATTATCAAACTGATCATAGAGACCAAAAATAGTGAATCAGACGTGAATTGAAATCTCACCACAGAAAAGAAGGACTTAAAATTTAGTTAATTAAATGATTTTGAAAAGCTAGATCATATGATTAATGGTGGAAATGAATCTGCTATGTTTTTGTAAGAATTCACAATTTATGGAAGAAAATCTATTGTTCTGCTCTAATTAACCTACATGTAACATCATCAATGATACACTCTTTATACAGATAAGCAGTCCATTCTTTTGTACCAAGCTACGGTGAGAAAGCACAGAATGGATAAAGCTGGGAGAATGATCTCAGTACTGATGAGATTTGGGCAAAACAAAGGAATGCTCAAATCAGTTACCTCTGCAAAGCCCTCCTGATAAATATCTAAAGGCTAATCTATAGCTTGGGAGTGATGCTTTACAAAACAGTCAATCTCATGCCTAAATGTAGTTGTGCTTATACAAACATAGAAAACCTACAGCACAATACAGCAATATACAGCAAAAACAACTTGCGAAAGTGGCTACAGGCAGGTATATATCTAGAGGTTGCTTCCCTGATCCTCAGTAATAGCTGAGGAAGGAAACTACATGTTCATTTCTCTCCCAACTAAAAGCATCAAGAGTGGCTAAAACACAAGATGCACCACGGCAGGGATGTTTAATGTTCAACACTAAGAAGATCTAAGGAGAACAAAAGCTGCTTAAGCTGGATGAGACCAGAAGCACATAACCACGGGATCAAGTTATGGGAAAACCAAATCAAAGAATAAGCCCTTGCTCTCACCATGCACATCTTCATGACAGCATTGGCTTGAATAGCTACACACCTTTCTTGTGGAAACAAAGTTCTGATTTAACGAAGAACATCTGGAACCTGTTGGCACTGGAGCAGATCCAGACAGATTCAGATTCAGATTCATTTTTGATCACGTGTACATTAAAACATACTGTGAAACATGTTACTTGTGTTAACAATCAACACAACTTCAGGATGTGCCGGGAGCAGCCCATAAGTGTTGCCACGCCTTCCAGCATCAACATAGCCTGTCCACGATGCTTGGCAGAACAGCACAGAACACAATAAAATAGATCACAACAAGCAATAAAACAACAGCAAAACAAGCCCAATTCCTCCCTCCTGCCCTCCCACACATAGACACAGTCCTCCAACCCCACGACAGGCTGTCTCCAGCCTCCAGCAGACTTGTAGCTTCACAAGACATTGGGCTTCAAGTTCCCCAGTGGACTCAGGGCTCCAGCCATTGAGCCTTGGTTTTCAGTTCCGATCAACCCTTAGGCTTCAATCTTCGGTATCGAGCACAGGACTTGCCAATGATGAAGAATAAAGACTTTGAATGGGGATGCCAAACTCCGGACTCTAATGACCATAACCCCAAACGCTGGTCCGCGAACTCTGGCGTTTCTGATGACTGGGTTCCCGAACACTTGGACTTGAACTCAGGTATCGCCGTTTCATGCTCTAGGGGGTCTCCTTGAGCCTCCTGCCTACACCCATGTCACTGGTCTTCAACTGCATAACTGAGGTCTGGACTCTTGCCTGACTTCTAATTCCCCCACACCCTGCCCTTAAACCCTAAACTGGCCCCTATTTCCCAGCTCTGTCCCCAGCATGACAAATTAAAAAACAACCAAACAGAAAACTTAATCTGAGCCATGACTGTTAGGGCATATTCTGGAAATACGTATGGAATGTAGTAAATATTAATTTCAATAGCATCCAGTCTTCAGATCTGAATATGGATTGTAGGTTGAATTTAAAATGCAGTTTGGAACAATGGTCTTCCTGAAACTGTGTTTTAGAGTAAATTTCAGACCAGGAAACACCTAATTGTCTGAGATGTCTGCATATGCGTGGAGTAATCAACACTCTATTGACCGAAGATTCTGCATAGACATGAATACAGCTCAGAAACAATGATAATTAGCACTCATTTTGGGTGTGTTGGTGGGAAAATCCAGATATTTGAAAAATTACATGAAACTCAAAAGAAGCATTATGAAGGCATTGCAACTATAGAAATTGGCCTGTTACCTTTGCTCTTTAATATATAAAAATGTGCTGTAATGTTGGATCAGGGAGCCTCTCTCTTTCTCGAGTGACTCCAAAGGCTGTCAGCTTATGTGTGTCCCAAATAAAGACTTTCATATCTTTCCAGCTGCGTCTCTCTGGTGGCTTCATTCACAGTCACAACAATGACCTCGATGCAGACCGCAGCTCGGCACTATCTTGACAAGACACTATGGAAGTCATTTTATGTTGCTTTGGAGTGTGAATGAATATGAACGTGAGTAAATGAATTGTAATAATGTGAACTATTAGATAAAGGTTGAACACCAGCATAATGAAAAAACAGACATTGTTTTGCCTGTGTGGAACTTGTATGTTCTCCATAAGACTACACAGCAACAAACATACTAGAAGATAAAGTAGCCACTGTAAATTGCCCTCAGTAGAGTTTAGTGGCAGAAAAACTGGGTAAGGGAAAAAAATGCAAACCATGAGAGAATAGATTACAGGGAAATAAGTGGGGGAAATAAATAAATCAAGAAATATATAATTATAAGTCAGCAGTAATAGACTAATATTTAATGTAATACTTCACTCACTTCATTAGATACAATTTCTCATGGCTTTCCAAGCAAAGTACAAACATTTATCAATGTGCAACATAAAAGCATTTCAGCAAGAAGTAACAGACATTTTTAAAACTAAATTGACAATCTGATGAAGCATCGCCTTTGTTAAGAAGCAGTAGCAGCATGTTATAGAGGGAGCTAAGTGAACAGAATCAGAATCAGGTTTATTATCACCAGCATATGACATAAAATTTGTTAACTTAGCAGCAGCAGTTCAATGCAATACATAATCTAGCAGAGAGAGAGAGAAAAAATAATAATAAATAAAATAAAACATAATAATAAATAAACAGTTAAATTAATTACATATTTTGAATAGATTTTTAAAAATGTGCAAAAACAGAAATACTGTATATTAAAAAAAAGTGAGGTAGTGTCCAAAGTTTCAATGTCCATGTAGGAATCAAAGGGCTGTTGTCCCTGTCACATCTAGAGATGAACAATGGTGAACAATTAACCAACTGGAGAAGAAGGCTCCATAAGCAAGTTCATTTTATAGTCCAGTATGTGAGTTCAAAATAAAGGCTGAAACATTTGGTGGAAGAACTAGAGAAGAATCACATCAGCTTCTTCCAGTGCCATATACAGTCCGTTAGACTTCATAAACACAGATGGTTCTACAGATGCTGGAAATCCAGAGCAATACACAAAATGCTGGATGAACTCAGCAGCATCTGTGGAGGGGAATAAACAGTCGATGTTTTAAACCTGATGAAAGGGCTCAACCCGAAATACGACATGTTAGCCTTTGGCCTGTTTGCATCATTTTCCATAATAATGAGAATCCAATAGTCACAATAATGGAAAGAGATAGAGATCCGAGTGGCATGGTTTCATGACAACAACCTTCTCCTTAATATCAGAAAAACAAAAAAGTTAGCCATTGACTTCAGGAAAGGAGGTAGTGTAGATGTTCCTGTTTACATCCATGGTATTTGACATCAGGAGTGTTGAATATCAGCAATAGCCTGTTCTGATCCACCCAAACAGATGCCATGACCAAGAAAGTACACCAGAACCTGTACTTCTTTAGGAGGCTAAAGAAATTTGGCAATCCCCACCAATATTTGTAGTTGCACCATAAAAAGTATCTTATCTGGATACATCATTACTTGCTATGGCAACTGCTCTGCCCAAGACTGTAAGAAATTGCAGAGGTTCTTTCTCCCCGTGCCAATTTGATGCATTGGGCAGCAACCCTGCCATTTATTTAGCATTTTTCTGTTTTATGAGGCCAAACTGTGAGCTTGATGCTCAATCTAGCATGAGTAGAACTTGTGTTAGGAGCTGGCTGGATTTGAACACTTTATCTCTTGCTCTGGAATCTGCTGCGGATACCACTACACCACCGACACAGACAGATGTTATTAGGCACAGCATTAAAAACAGTAACCCTCCATAGACTCTATCTATACTTATTACTACCTCAGTAAAGCTGCCAACATAATCAATGACCCCATCCAACCCATATATTCCCTTTTTACTTCCTTCTCCCATCAAGCAGAAGATACAAAAGCTTGAAAGCACTACTGAATGCTCCCCTTGTTCTAAGGTGGATTCTTGGCCACACAGATTTGAACTGTACTTTCTCTGTAACTGTAACACTTTATTCTGCATTCTGTCATTATGTTTATTTTGTGTTACCTTAATGTACTAATGTGAAGAAATGATCTGAGTAGATGGCATGAAGATCAGAGATTTTCACTGTACCTTGATATAGATAACAATAATAAATCTATTTATTTATTTAGCATTGGATAGAAAGACAACCTCTATGAGCTATGACATTTTCTTGATTGTAGTGCTGAAGACTTATTCTCCAGAAACATACAACCTCCATCCAGATTGCTCCAGTACAGCTATAAACCTAGCATCTTTCAAACAGAGAGAAGTGCTTAAGTGTGACACATCCATCAAGACCCATTGAAGGCTTGTTCCTCAACACTATCTCCATCTCTAGACCACCTTGCCAGTACAATTACAATACTGGTATGTTTCCAATGATGTGGAAACTTGTATGATTAGTTCATAAAATTATGAACAAATGCAATCTATTTTATTACCCATCTATTCTCCACCCACAGCAAAGAAATGGAAAGTGTCATAAACAGAGCAGTTAAGCATCTCTCCAATATCTAGTTAGCATAAGACTAGGAGACCATAAGGCTCAGGAGCAGAATTAGGCCATTTGGCACATTGTGTCTGCTCTGCTATTTCATCATTTATTATCCTTCTCAATCCCATCTTCTGCCTTCTCTCCACAATCTTTGACATCCTGATTAATCAAGAATCTATCAACCACCATCGTAAGTATGCTGAATGACTCAGCCTGAACAGCCGTTAGTGGCAAAAAATTCCACTGATTCACTATCCGCTGGCTAAAGAATTTTTTCCTCATCTCTATTCCAAATGAACATCCTTCTATTCTGAGGCTTTGCCCACTGGTCCCAGACTCCACAACTATAGCAATCATCCTCTTAATATCCACTCTATCCAGACTTTTCAATATTTGATAGGTTTCAGTGAGATTGCCCTTCGTTCTTCTAAACTGCAGGGAGTGCAGGCCCAGAGCAAACAAACTTTCCTCATATGTTAATCCTTCCATTCCTGTGATTATTCTTGTGAATCGTCTCAGGACCCTCTCCAATACTAGCATGTCTTTTCTGAGATATGGGGCTCAACATTGTTCAAAGTACTCCAACTGTGGTCTGGCAAATGCCCTATAAAGCCTCAGCATTGCATCTTTGCATTTGTGTTGTAGTCCTCTCAACATGAATGTTAACATTGCAGTTGCCTTCCTTCCCATTGACTCAACCTACAAGTTAACCTTTAGGGATCCTTGCACGAGGATTCCGAAGTTCCTCTGCTTCTCTATTTTTTTTTTAACTTAGTCCATATTTACAAAATAGTCCACACCTTTACCCATTCCCTCAATCCGTCTAAGTCATCCTGAAGACATCCTGTTTCCTCACCTAACTTCCCCTCCACCTATCTTTGTATTGCCTGCAAACTTGGCCACAAAGCCATCAATTCCTTCATCAAATTATTAACATACAATTTGAAAAAGAAGTGGTCCTAACAATGACCCCTGAGACACATCAGTAGTCACTGGGAGCCAACCAGAAAAGACTCGCTTAATTTTCATCCTTTGCTCCCAGCAAGTCAGCCAATTTTCTATCTATTCTAGTATCTTTCCTGCAATACCATGAGCTCTTTTTTTAAGCAGCCTCATGTGAGCCATCTTGTCAAAGGCCTTCTAAAAAGCCAAATAAGCAACATCCACTGACTCTCCTTTCTCTAACCTGCTTGCTGTTTCCTTAAATAATTCCGACAGATTTGTCAGGCAAGATTTCCCCTTAGAAAACCAAGCTGATGGTGGTCTACTTTATCATGTGCCTCCAAGTATCCCGAAACCTCATCCTTAATAATGGACTCCAACATTTTTCTAACCACTAAAGTCAAGTTAACTGGTCTATAATTTTCTTTCTTCTGCCTCCTTCCCTTCTTAAAGAGTGGAGTGGCATTTGCAATTTGCCATTCTTCAGGAACCATTCCAGAATCTAGTGATCCTTGAAAGATCATTAGTAATGGTTCCACAATCTCTTTAGCTACCTCCTCTAGAACCCTGGGGTTTAGTCCATCTCCTCCAGGTGACTTACCTACCTTCAGACTTTTCAGATACCCAAGCATCTTTCCCATGAGCAATGACATGCACTTCTGTCCCCTGACGCACTCGCATTTCTGGCATACTGCTAGTGTCTTCCACAGTGAAGACTTACGCAAAATAGTTACTAAGGTCATCCACCATTTCTTTGCCTCCCATTACTACCTCTCCAGGGTCATTTTCTAGCAGTCTGATATCCAGTCTCACCTCTCTTTTACCCCATATATAGGCAAAAAAGTCTTTTTGTATCTTCTTTTCTATTATTAGTTAGCTTGCCTTCATATTTCATCTTTTCTCTCTTTATGGTCTTTTTTAGTTGCCTTCTGTTCGTTTTTAAAAGCTTCCCAATTCTTTACCTTTCTACTAATTTTTGCTATATTATATGTCCTTTCTTTTGCTTTTATGCTGTCTTTGACTTCCCTTGTCTGCCATGGCTGCCTTGTCGTCCCTTTAGAATACTTCTTCATCTTTGAGATGTATCTTCCCTGTGGCTTCTGAATTTCCCCCATAAACACCAGATATTGCTGCTTTGTTATTATTCGTGCTGCTGTCCCCTTTCAATCATCTTTGGCCAACTTCATTCCCGTGCCTCTATAATTCGAATTTATTCCACTGTAATAGTGATACATCCGATTTCAGCTTCTCCTTCTCAAACTGCAAGGTGAATTATATCATATTATGATCATTTAAAAGTTGCTGGTGAATGCAGCAGGCCAGGAAGCATCTATAAGAACAGGCACAGTCGATGTTTCGGGCCGAGACCCTTCGTCAGGACAAACTGAAAGAAGAGTGTGACGACAAACCAAGTTATCAGAAGATTGATGCTGATGAGAGAGATAAGGGAGACAAATGGAGAAACGTTCAAAATGTTAATGAGAGAGGAGAGAGAGATAACAAAAAGAGACACCAGTCCGAGTATTGACAGACCGGTTGCTTTGAACCTGAACTGTCTGAAGTTTGATGGACAGGCGATATCTCAGCAGAGGGATAAAAAGAACAGGTTTGCTAAGGCGCAACACACCACGAGATCACGAAGTAATGAGACCCTGGAAGAGCGGTGTGCCCCCACAAGTTGGTGGCAGTTTGGAGGTCTTGTCGCGGGACCAACCATAGAGCACAGGGTGAAAAGGTACAATCGGCAGGAACCTGGTGTGTGTGTCCGCCCTTGCCTGGGTGCCGGGTTCACCGCGGAAGACCGGCTGTATCCAGAACAGAGGGGTCACAGTCGGTGACCACAGAAGACATAAAAGGGTTCGCCCGAAAGCTAACTGCGAAGAACAAAGGTCTGTGTGAATCAGAATTTGCATTCTCTCTCTCTCTCTCCAATGGCACAACAGCGATTACTGCGAACTGTACTAAGTTGAACTGAACTCTGCATCACTTGAGACTGATCATTTTACCCCTAGACTGCGATAGAGCTTGTTTGATTCCTATTACCCTAGTTCTGTGTACATGTGTGTTTTATCATTGCTAACCTGTTGCATTTACATCCTTACGATTAGAGTACTGTGTTACTTATTTCTTTAATAAAACTTTCTTAGTTCCAGTAATCCAGACTCCAACTAAGTCGTCCATTTCTGCTGGTTTGGCAACCCAGCTACGGGGTACGTAACGTAAGTGGGGTTCTCGTCCGCGATTTTGAATGCTAATTTGGGACTAGGTAAATTGATTGGGTTAAAATTCCTGAAAGAAAGAAAGGGCAAACAGCAGAAATGGAGATTGAGGAATTTCTAAAGGCGCCAACCTTGGAGGCCTTAGAGGATGCCAGGAAATCAGAATTGGCAACTGTGGCCAAACGATTGAATCTTTTTAAGGGGAAGTCTGTGCAGAGATGCACAGAGCTATCATAGAGCATTATGTATCTAAAGGTGTGTTTCCCCAAGGGGAGCTGGAGGTGGTATCTATGGGCAAACCTGGTGGAGAAGCAGTACAGCTGCAGATGGAAAAATTGAGACTCGAGCACGAGTTCCGGGTAAAACAGCCGGAGCGAGAAGAGAAGCAGTTAGAACGGGAAGAGAGAGAGAAGGAAAGGGAGTTTGAGCTTGAGAAGTTAAGGATGGCACTAGATAGGGGCCAAATGCCGAACCAAGATGGAGGGTTCAGGGCGACCCGGGAGGTTAGGCTGGTTCCCCCATTTGAGGAGGCCAATGTTGTTCGGTACTTTCTCCATTTTGAAAAAGTTGCTGCAAGTCAGGACTGGCCGAGGGATAAGTGGGCTGTTTTACTTCAGAGTGTACTTAAAGGAAAAGCCCAGCAAGCTTACTCGGCCTTGTCTGCAGAAGATGCCCAGAGGTATGATGTGTTGAAAGAGGCGATACTCAGGATTTATGAGTTGGTCCCGGAGGCATACCGGCAGAGGTTCCGGAATGCGAGGAAGCAGTGGGGCCGCACGTATTTAGAGTTTGCCCATGAGATGCAGATGTATTGTGAGTGTTGGTGCGCCTCAAAAGGGGTCAATAGGGATTATGACAGACTGCTACAGCTAATACTGACTGAGCAATTTAAAAGTTGTGTCCCTCAAGGTATGAGGCCCTATCTAGATGAGAAAGAAGCAGAAACCTTAGTCACAACTGCTAAATTAGAGGATGAATACGCGTTAATGCACAAAGCGAAGTTTACCCCGAGTAAAAGCTACCAGAAGGGTAGTCAAGAGGGAGGAGAGAGTCCACCAGAAAAGTTAGAAAGTAAGCCGGGGACTAGTGAGAGGGATAAGGTAGACCGGGAGCAGTTTGGTAGGAAATCTCCTGGGGTCATATGCTATAATTGTGGGAAAGCCGGTCACTTTGCATACAGGTGCTTTGCCCCAAAGAAGGAGACGGGGAAAGGAAAATCGACAGTTCCAACTGGCTGTATTGAGCTGGCAAACAAACCGCTAGGGGAGAAGAGGTCTGATAAAGTTCAGGAAGGGCGCGAGAAGTTTATCTCGGCCGGATTGGTGTCGGTGAAGAAGGGGTTAAACCCGGTTCCAGTATGGATCTGGAGAGACACTGGAGCTTGTCAGTCCTTGATCTTAAAGAGTGTGTTAGACTTTAGTTCAGAGACCCAGACTGGGGAGGTCAGGGTGATAAAAGGCATTGGGAAAGGGACTGGGCAGTACCTTTGCACCAGGTACACCTAAAAAGCGACTTGGTCTCCGGACCGGTCACGATCGGGGTGAGGCCCGAACTACCAATGGAAGACGTGGAGGTCTTACTCGGTAATGACCTCGCCGGCGGAAATGTGTTCTCAGCAGTAAAACTGACAAGCCAGCCTGCCAGCATTGAGGCCCCGCCCATGGACTCACAGGCTTATCCCGTTTGCGCAGTGACTCGGCGCACGCCCAGAAAGGCTTCCGAAGTGAATATAGATTTAGCTGAGACGTTTTTACCAGCCTTGTACCAGGAGGGGTTAGAAAGTGAAAAGAAGGAGCATAGTAAAATGGAAGGAAGTGAGGGAGTTGAGGTAGATTTATCATTAGCAAGGAAGGAATTTATACAGGCAGAGGAACGAGACGAGGAGCTAATGGTTTTGGCGGAGACAGCTCCCTCCAAAGCAGAATTAAAAAGGGAGCCAGTGGGCTATTATGTGAAGGAGGGAGTACTAAGGAGGAAATGGAGACCAAGTATCGTGCCCGCAGATGAGGAATGGGGGGTGGTGCCGAAAATTTATGGGGATGAGATTCTTAACCTGGCCCACAACATACCCCTCGGTGGACATTTTGGGGTGAGGAAGACAGTCGATAGAATCATGAAAGAGTTTTACTGGTCGCACAGGAGGAAGGATGCTATTGACCATTGTAGACGTGAACTAACACAGTTACAGGCTATTGATATGCTGACAGCTTGCCACAATAGGCAAGCAGACCTAGTCGGTGTTATCACGAAAATTAATGAGGCTAGGGTGCCACCTGATAAGGGGAAACCCCACTTGGAAAAGATAAGTATGGAGCTGACCAGATGGGAGAACTCTATTGTCTTGGCCAGCTTTGCTGATAAGGTCTCTCCCTTAACCCCCGAACAGAGCGAGCCGCTAAGAAAGCTAATTAACCGGCACGCACACGTATGTCTGGATGTCCTGAGGCGATGCAAAGAGCCGGGACATGGTGTTGTTGTCACATCAGGTCAGCCTGGTGAGCAACACCCATATAGGATGATTAATTCAGTGACAAAAGGGCTAAAGAACTCAGAAGCGTATATTGACAATTTAGTGGTCTGGAGTGACACGTGGGCGGGGCACATTGTGGCAGTAGAGGAGCTGTTTAAAAAGCTGTTTGAAGCCAGCCTGACAGTGAACCTCGCTAAAAGTGAATTTGGCCACGCGAAGGTCACTTATCTGGGATTTGTGGTAGGACAGGGGCAGCTGGCTCCGATGCAGGCTAAGGTGCGGGCTATCTCTGAAGTCCCCACTCCGACAGACAAGAGAGCCCTGAGAAGGTTTTTGGAGATGGTGGAGTACTATGGGAAGTTTTGCAAAAACTTTGCGGATATTACCCTCCCTCTTACTAAGCTCCTGCAAACGAATGCGAAGTTTGTGCGGGACGACCCTTGTTATATTTGTCCGGGATGGAAACCACTGAGAAGTTACACTGATCACAACTCATTAGTGTTTTTGGCCACTATGAAGTTTGCTAAGTTGGGGCCTGGTCTTAGAGGATATTAAAATAACACATATAAAAGGGAACGGAGAGGTGATTGCTGACTGCCTGTCAAGGTGTTGACAACTTAAAGTTCTCTGTATTAGCCGAATAGCTGATGACCCCGTATATTAGTGTGTATCTAATAATGTATTCATGCCTATAATTTTTACCCCGGTAAAAATCCTTTGAAGGATAGGGGTGTGACGACAAACTAAGTTATCAGAAGATTGATGCTGATGAGAGAGATAAGGGAGACAAATGGAGAAGCATTCAAAATGTTAATGAGAGAGATTAACAAAAAGAGACACAGTTCCGAGTATTGACAGACCGGTTGCTTTGGACCTGAACTGTTTGAAATTTGATAGACAGGCGATACCCCAGCAGGGGGATAAAAAGAACAGGTTCGCTAAGGCACGACACACCACGAGATCACAAGATAACGAGACCCTGGAAGAGTGGTGTGCCCCCACAAGTTGGTGGGAGTTTGGAGGTCTTGTCGCGGGACCAACCATAGACGCACAGGGTGAAAAGGTACGATCGGCAGGAACCTGGTGTGTGTGTCTGCCCTTGCCTGGGTGCCGGGTTCACCGCTGAAGAACGGTCGTATCCGGAACGGAGGCGTCACATTCGATGACCACAGAAGACATAAAAGGGTTCGCCCGAAAGCCAACTGCGAAGAACAAAGGTCTATGTGAATCAGAATTTGCATTCTCTCTCTCTCTCTCTCCAACGGCACAACAGCGATTACTGTGAACTGTACTAAGCTGAACTGAACTCTGCGTCACTTGAGACTGATCATTTTACCCCTAGACTGCGATAGAGCTTGATTGATTCCTATTACCCTAGTTCTGTGTACATGTGTGTTTTATCATTGCTAACCTGTTGCATTTATATCCTTACGGTTAGAGTACTGTGTTACTTATTTCTTTAATAAAACTTTCTTAGTTCAAGTAATCCAGACTCCAACTAAGTGGTCCATTTCTGCTGGTTTGGCAACCCAGTTACAGGGTACGTAACAAGAGATAGTAAGAAATTTGGAAGTGGGAGGGGGAGGGGGAGATCCAAATTGGTAGGAGAAGACAGGAGGGGGAGGGATGAAGCCAAGAGCTGGAAAGTTGATTGGCAAAAGGGATATGAAAGGATCATGGTATGAGAGGCCTAGGGAGAAAGGGGGGGGGGAGCCCAAAAGATGGGCAAGGAGTATAGTGAGAAGGACAGAGGGAGAAAAAGAGAGAGAAAAAAATTATATATATATATAAAATAATGCATGGGGTATGAAGGGGAGGTGGGGCATTAACGGAAGTTTGAGAAGTCAATGTTCATACCATCAGGTTGGAGGCTACCCAGACGGAATATAAGGTGTTGCTCCTCCAACCTGAGTGTGGCTTCATCTTTACAGTAGAGGAGGCTGTGGATGGACATATCAGAATGGGAATGGGACGTGGAATTAAAATGTGTGGCCGCTGGGAGATCCTGCTTTCTGTGGCGGACAGACCGTAGGTGTTCAGTGAAATGGTCTCCCAGCCTGCGTTGGGTCTCGCCAATATATAGAAGGCCGCATCGGGAGCACCAGACACAGTATATCACCCCAGCCGACTCACAGGTGAAGTGTCGCCTCACGTGGAAGGACTGTCTGGGGCCCTGAATAGTGGTGAGGGAGAAAGTGTAAGGGCATGAATAGCACTTTTTCCGCTTACAAGTATAAGTGCCGGGAGGGAGATTGGTGGGAAGGGATGGGGGGGATGAATGGACAAGGGAGTCGCGTAGGGAGCGATCCCTGCGGAAAGCGGGGCGGGAGGGAAAGAAAGATGTGCTTAGTGGTGGGATCCCGTTGGAGGTGGCAGAAGCTACGGAGAATTATATGTTGGACCCGGAGGCTGGTGGGGTGCAAAGTGAGGACAAGGTGAACCCTATTCCTAGTGGGGTGGCGGAAGAATGGGGTGAGAGCAGATGTGCTTGAAGTGGGAGAGATGCGTTTAAGAGCAGAGTTGATAGTGGAGGAAGGGAAGCCCCTTTCTTTAAAAAAGGAGGACATCTCCTTCGTCCTGGAAAGAAAAGCATCATCCTGAGAGCAGATGCGGCGGAGACGGAGGAATTGTGAGAAGGGGATAGCATTTTTGCAAGAGGCAGGGTGAGAAGAGGAATAGCCCAGGTAGCTGTGAGAGTACGTAGGATTATAGCAGACACCAGTAGATAAGCTGTCTCCAGAGATAGAGACAGAAAGATCCAGAAAGGGGAGGGAGGTGTTGGAAATGGACCAGGTAAACTTGAGGGCAGGGTGAAATTTGGAGGCAAAGTTAATAAAGGCAATGAGCTCAGCATGCGTGCAGGAAGCAGTGCCAATGCAGTCATCGATGAAACGAAGGAAAAGTGGGGGACAGATACCAGTATAGGCTTGCAACATGGATTGTTCCACAAAGCCAACAAAAAGGCAGGCATAGCTGGGACCCATACGGGTGCCCATGGCTACACCTTTAGTTTGGAAGAAGTGGCAGGAGCCAAAGGAGAAATTATTAAGAGTAAGGACTAATTCCGCTAGACGGAGATGGAGGAGAGTGGTGGTAGAGGGGAACTGGTTAGGTCTGGAATCCAAAAAGAAGCGGAGAGCTTTGAGACCTTCCTGGTGGGGGATGGAAGTATATAGGGACTGAACATCCATGGTGAAAATAAAGCAGTGTGAGCCATGGAACTTAAAATCATCGAAAAATTTCAGACGTGAGAAGTGTCACGAAACTATGTAGGAAGGGATTGAACAAGGGGGGGATAAAACAGTGTTGAGGTATGTAGAAATGAGTTCGGTGAGGCAGGAGCAAGCTGAGACAATGGGTCTACCTGGACAGGCAGGTTTGTGGATCTTGGGTAGGAGGTAGAAACGGGAAGTGCGGGGTGTGGGAACTATAAGGTTGGTAGCAGTGGATGGGAGATCCCCTGAGAGAATAAAGCTGGTGATAGTGTGGGAGACAATGGCCTGGTGCTCCTTAGTAGGGTCATGATCGAGGGGTAAATAAGAGGAGGTATCCACAAGTTGACGCTGTGCCTCGGCAAGGTAGAGGTCGGTACTGCCTCTTAAGGGTTCCTTCACCTTAACTTCCTAAACAAATTTGCATCATTACACAACAACCAATCCAGAATTGTCATTCCCCGAATAGACTTATCCACAAGCTGCTCTAAAAAGCCATCTTGCAGGCATTCTACAAATTCCGTTCCTTGGGATCCAGCAATGCCCAGATTTTCTCAATCTACCAGCACATTGAAATTCCCCATGATTAACACCACATGTCACTTCTTACATATCTTTTCTATTTCCCATTTGTAGCCAACATCCTGGCTACTGTTCAAAGGCCTGTATATAGCTCTCATCAGGGTCTCACTACTCCTACGGTTTTGTAACTTTACCCACAAGAATTCTACATCTTCTGATCCTATGTCACCTCTTTATAAGAATTTGATTTCACATTTAGATGGAGACATAATGTAAAGATTTTTACTCCTCATGTATGTGAAGGATGTAAGAAGTAAAGTCAATGCAATTTTACCAACAGTGCTATCGCCCCCCCCCCCACCCCCCACCTACCTGCCTGTCCTTTTGATGCAATATGTATCTTTGGATTTTAAGCTCCCAGCCAGGACTCAAAGATGCCCACAACTTCATACCTGCCAATCTCTAACTGCACTACAAGTTCACCTACCTCATTTTGCATACTGTGTGTATTCAAATATAACACCTTCGGTCCTGTATTCGTCACCCTTATTGATTTCCCCACTTGTTGTTCTTTAACTCATTCCACTGACAATTTTGCCCTAACATCAACCATTCCTTCCTCAGAGTCTCACTACATACTGCATCAATTTGTATAACAACTGCCCTATCCCTCCAGTTCCCATTCCTCTGCCTATGCCAATTATAGATCTCACCAGCCACTTGACCACTGATGTCATCACAGTCTTGGTCCAAACATCAACCAAAGAGCCATATCCCACAAGTGAGATGCGAAGAACATCTTTTGACATCAAGAAGATATTTGACCAACGTGGCATTAAGGAGCCCTTATTAAACTGATTGGCAGGGTAGAGATCAATCTCTACCAAAGGAGGTGTAATGCATTCCTTCCCTGCACTGGCCTGTAGGTCACCCTTGGGCAAGGTGTAGTACCTGCTTAGCCCCCTCAATCAGGGTCACTTGAAGCCATGGGAGCAGGTGGCATATCACAAGACCTGGCTATGCAACCACTGATGCCAGGCAGATAATCTCTGAAGAGTATTGATAAAGGCTGAAGTCACCCATCTTGTAAAGACACTGCCCTGAAGAAGGCAATGGCAAACCACTTCTGTAGAAAAAATTGCCAAGAATAATCACGGTCCATGAACATCTATGTCATATGACATGTCACAGAACAAGCAACAAATTAAACTGAAATCAATGGGAATCAAAGGGAAAGTAATTCAAAGATTGAAACCATTCCTCAGAGAAAGTAAAATTGTTGAATTTGTTCCATCTTTATCTTCCCAAACCTAAACCTAATTGACAGGCTTCCTTAGGGGCTGGGACTTGGACCCAACCATCTTCGGCTGCTTCATCAATAACTTGCTTTCCATCATAAGATCCAAAGTGGGGAGTGTTTGCTGATGACTGCACAAGGTTCAATTTGCTTCACCATCTTTAATACATGAAATGAAGCAGGTGGTTCTCAATGGCAGTTAGAGATGGACAACAACCTCTAGCCCTGTCGGCTCTGCCCACATACATGAATGAATCAAAGTAAACCTAGCACCAAGTTTGGAACAAGTCACACCCCTAAGAAAGACTTTCTAGCATCCAACACATAAAGTCAACAGAAAGGTTAGCTCACGTCTGATAGATTGCAGCTTGAAGCTTATCTGGTAAGCATGGGCTTGCTGGATATGAAGTGAATTAAACTATTTTTGATAATGAAGCTACCATGATTGTTAGCAACATCGTTGTTACATACAGGGAAAGTCTAGATCTGTGCTTGGTTGGTTAGAGATTATTTCATGTGATAGCTGTTCCATAACATTAAATAAAGGCTACTCATTCTGTCAAGTTTAGTTTCAATCAGCTCAGTTTTTGTATGTAACTCTCTACAACTAGTGCATTTTCAGTAATATTTCCTTCTTCTCATTGTTACCATCAGGAAGGAGGTACAGAAGCCTGAAGGCAATTCAGGAACAGCTTCTTTACCTGTGCCATCTGATTTTGAAGTCGACATTGAACTCATGAACACTACCTCCCTACTTAATTTATTTCTGTTTTTGCACTACTTGTTTTAACTATATAATATAGATATATTTCAGTATTTATTTCTGTACTTCAGTTTTTTTCCTATATTTATCATGCATTGCATTATACTGCTGCCGCAAAGTTAACAAATTCCAAGACAAATGCCAGTGATTTTAAACCTGATTCCGATTCTGATTCCAAACAAGAGAAAATTTGCAGATGCTGGAAATCCGAGAAACACACAAAATGCTGGAGGAACTCAGCAGGCCAGGCAGCACCGATGGAAAAGAGTACAGTTGACATTTTGGCCCGAGACCCTTCAGCAGGACTGGAGGAAGAAAAAACTGAGGAGTAGACTTAAATGGTGGGGGGGGGGGTAGAGGGGAGAGAGTAACACAAGGTGACAGGTGAAACCAGGAGGGGGAGGGATGAAGTAAAGAGCTGGGAAGTTGAATAATGAAAGAGATACAGGACTGGAGAAGGGCGAGTCCAATAGAAGAGGACAGAAAGCCATGGAAGAAAGAAAAGGGGAAAAAAGCACCAGAGGGAGGCGATGGGCAGGCAAGGAGATAAGGTGAGAAAGGGAAAAAGGGATGGGGAATGGTGAAGAGAGGGGGCATTACCAGAAGGTCAAAAAATCGATGTTTATGCCATCATGTTGGAAGCTACCCAAACGGAATATAAAGCATTGATCCTCCACCTAAGAGTGGCCTCATCAGGACAGCGGAGGAGGCCATGGATAGACATATCGGAATGGGATTGGGAAGTGGAATTAAAATGGGTGGACACTGGGAGACCAAGTATCCATTTATCCCTTCACACTGATCTCCCTCCTAGCACTTATCCTCACAAACGGAACAAGTGCTATACCTTCTCCTCTATCTCCTCCCTCACTACCATGCAGGGCCCCAAACAGTCCTTCCAGGTGAGGCGACACTTCACCTGTGAGTCTGGGGGGGTCATATACTGTGACCGGTGCTCCCAGTGTGATTCCTGTATATCAATGAGACCTGGCGTGGATTGTGAGACCACTTCGTCGAGCAGCTACACTCTGCCGAAAAATTGGGACCTCCAAGTGACGACCCATTTTAATTCCGCTTCCGATTCTCCTTCAGCTTTCACCTGTCACCTTGTATTTTTTCTCCCCTTTTAAATCTACTCCTCAATGTTTTTTTCTCCAGTCTTGTCAAAGAGTCTCAGCCTGAAATTTTGACTGTACTCTTTTCCATAGATGCTGCCTGGCCTGCTGAGTTCCTCCCACATTTTGTGTCTGATTTTGATTCTGCTGCCACAGTCGCTCTTCAGGCTAAAGTCTCTTCTCTCAAATTTTTCCTCAAATTTGTGCTGCTGTAAGCAATGGTGTTTAGTTAGCTGTCAATACTCCTCCTCACAAGTATGCTCATTCACTCCCTGATACCATATCAGGCTCACTCCTGCTTGTTCTGATATCAATAACCTTGGAGGTGTCTAACATTAAAGATCTTCACTATCAAACATATGCCTGAATAAATGGATATTTTCCAATCTCTCTTTGTACCAATTTTGATCTTCAATGCTTTGCTGATTTTAATCAGCTTTAATCTGAACAATGTTCTGACCAATGCTTTAATGTTTGAGTTAAATTAATTTGCAAACTGAAAGAGAATCTTTGTATTTTATCAAAAAGCAAAAGCCTAGGCTGAATTGCATCTTTAATTTGAATCCCATCCAATTAGTTCTGTCTCATTAAATGAACTCCTTTCTGAAGGCCACAGCTCATTTCCAGTTGTTAGATTGATAATCAGACACTTACTTTTATCTGATGACAAATTATTAATCTCTTGGTTAATATGTTAACCAGTCATCTATTAGAGGTAGCCACATGCTGTTATTGTTTAACTATTATTGCACCCACACGTCTGATTATTAGCCTGTTGATTCCACGACTAGAAACATCCGTAATATGTAATGAAAGAAAACATTGTCTGCATTTAAATATGAAATAGGAAACCTTATTTATTCATTCTTAACTTCATTCACCCTTCATTTCAAAATGCTGTAATAGTCAATTATTTTCTTGTTGCTGCTCTATGAATTGAAATGATGGCACACTTTTACAGCACACCCTCTGCAGAAAACAACATTAGAATTATAGTTTTCCTTCGGCATCATTTGTGAAATTAACAGAAGAAGATGACTACCATGATGTCTTATTTGTTTTAAATTTATTATTTATGACTGAGGAGGAATTTTTCTTGGGACCATGTATGGTGATATTATTGACAAGTCCACTTAATAAAAGTCATATAGAATAAGTAATGGATCTGTTTGGTACAAGCTTGTTAAATGGATTAGACTTGTCCAATTACAATGTTTTATGGGCAATTTAAAATAATGGACCAGACCAACAGTGTGTTTTAATTAAGAGACAATGATTAATTATTTGAATCTGTATCATGGCTGATTAATACTACATGCTCTTACTAGATCAAATACCTAAATCAGTAAATTATCGGAATAAAATCAATGTGATGTTGAATACAAGTGTAAATGCAGCAGTAGCTAGTGCTTTGCTCCAGATTTGACTGTGTCAATATATTCCTGGTTGTCCTCTCAACTTCTTCTCCCTGTAAAATCTCATCCAAAGGTTTACTAGTTGAAACTTTCCATGTGCCTCAGAACTTGCAGACCAGATATATTTCCCTGTTAACCAAGACCTTGATCATAAAATTTTCAATATAATTTTCAAATTGATTTTTAGATTAAATCCACCTCACTTGAGCCATTTTGTTTATATCCTCCAGCCCCACGTTCTTTGAGATATCTCTGAGTTTTCAATTTTGGTTTAATCGGAAATAGCTCTACCATTAAGCAGCAGTTTCAGCTGCCCAAGCCTAGACTCTGTTATTCCATCTCTAACCCTTGCCATCTCTCTTTGACAAAACTCCAATTCATATGCCCTAGTATCTTTACAGTGCATTGTTTTTTATTTCATTTTGCTTTTATGGGAGGGACAATGGACCATGTGCATGCAGAAGGGATTAGTTTAATTAAGCGTCATTGACTAATTATTCACTGTAACTCATTTGCTAAAGGACTTTCCTTTACTACTCTGCTCCATGATCCATGAGGTATCCTGATATAATTTTCCACATTAAAGGCAGCACGCTGCCTCATTTGTAACAGAGCCCAAGTCTGGTCTTCATATATTCGGAACATTTGTCATTAGTAGATGCGCGCAATGAGAAACAGGAGAAAGTTGCTGGGTTGCACTGATGTGATGAGAGAAAAACAAATAAGCATTCCTTGACATGTTGGCTTGCTGCCACAAATTGATTTCCTGCTGTTTACCTAAAGCTTCCTGCTCCATCTGATGAACAACACTGTGTGGTGGTTGGTCCTCTCCTCAGAGGGAGTTGGGTGGGGTTGGGGGACAAAGTTGAGGTTGACTCAGAGGGAATTACAGATTATCTGATTCTTAGAGGTGAAGTTATTCATGACCTTTTTCTGATCGGTGCAGGTTCTTTCACGACTCCTTCTTACCAACAACTCCTCCACACATTGCCTTGGCCAGCTCCCATTCCCCATATAATTTCACCTGCCCACCACTCATACACACCTTGGCCACAGGATAAACTATCTCCCCTCCTCCCCTCACTAGTCCATCTGCCCAACATCCCTCCACTTATCATCTTCCGTACTTGTCAGATTGCAGCCCTTTGTCCTCTTTATTTATTGCTTACCATAATCTGTCTCTACCTTCACTCTCTTCTCCCTTTACCTGACTCCAGCATCCAATCATTCCCAATTTCACCTGCTCCACCTAACACCTGTCATCTCCTACTTCACACCTCCCCCCTCACTTCTTTACACTGGGTTATATGCCCTCTACACCCTCAGTCCTGATGCAGATTCATGGCCCAAAATATTGATCATCTCTTTTCCTGCTCAGATGAAAAAAAATGCTAGATTTTGATGGATGTGTGCATTGAAAATCAGATGATTACACCATGTGGGGAGGGAGGGGAGGGAACGTCAACTCAGACCATGAGAGGCCTGCGTCAGGCATTTTCATGCCCTACAAGGTGCAGATTGGAAGTCTGTGTGGGGCGCCACTCCTCGCACAGACACCAGAGCAATGTGTGGTTAAGTGCCTTGCTCAAGGACACAAACATGCTGCCACAGCTGAGGCTCAAACTAGTGACCATTAGATCACTAGACGAACGCCTTAACCACTTGGCCACGTGTACACCATGTGACTCATGAAGAAATTTAACTTTAATTTTATGAACACCCCTAACGAGAAGTATAAGGAATTATAAAGTCTCAGGAGACTCAGCCGCTACTACAGCATCTCTGGAGAAATGAAGCAGAAGAATCCATTACGGGTTTTTATTTTTACTTTCCTTACTAGTCCAGAAGGAAATAGGAGGCACAGGTCTCACTTGTCCTGCATTCATATACTTCCCTTACTACCAGATGACCAAAAAACACCATCCCCGCACTTACCAGGTTGGCAAGGAATTTTCCAGCATGTCATATTTGCCCTCTGCCCTATCAGATAAAACATCAGCTGGCCGTGAGTTATTGAAAATCACTAGCCAAAAACTAGCATGGTTACATTCCACCACAGGAAGGAAAGAACGTGACTTTGCCAGCATCATTTTTCACTGGAGACCCACTGTGGGTTAAAGTTAGACTCCCATTTTCATTCAAGTAAACAGAGATGTTGATTGAGAGTGAGGATGCAATTAGAAAGCAGAAGTGACTTTCAGTTGCAGTTAAAGACAAGAGGGAATTAAAATGGCATATGCAAAACACATCACCCCAGATATAAAATGCATTTCTTCTCTCACGATGTCATTGTTAATCAATGGGAGAGGACTCAGGGGATGTAGACAGACAAGACTCATTCCTTGTGCATGTTGTTTGTCAGTTAATAAGAGTAAATGCACAGATGTACAATGAATAAAAGTTTCCGGCTTATCACACAATTCAAAGTTTCAGATAATATGTTGTCAATAATAGGTAAGTAAAATGTTATGGAAATAGAAACATGTGATGTAATCTGAAAGGTACCTGACTATATTTTGCACAATTTATTTGTCTGGTTCATCACTCTTGTTGCATCCCTCCTTATCCCCTCTTACTCACACCCATCATCCTCTGAACTCCTCTGCTAACCCTCCCACACCCTGTTTCACAATGGGTTTCCCATCTGCAACCTGATGTTCAGGATATCAAATTATTTCCTATGAATAGGAACGATTTAGCAACCTTCAAAACATTACAGCAATCATCATAATTATTCTTCGCTGTGCTGTTTTATATTTTGGATTGTGACTCATAAACACTCAGTCACCTATATACAACATCCTGAGAATCCTATAACTTTTTTTAACTCATTAGTTTGTACTACACGGCACTTCAGTTTTGGATTAGGGTAAGGAAAGTAAATTATTTGGAGCTCATTTCGTGCTCATGTCCCTTTTTTCCAATAAAGTATAAATCTCATCTGATCAGTTGTTGTTACAATTATTTAAGAGCTGCAATAAAAACAGCTGTTTTATTCACATTATCAAAAATTTAAATCTGTTTGGCAGAGAGATAAACATATACTGTCTTACGAATATTACTGAAATACCTCTACACAAAGAGGTAGACATTTTAACTTCTAACATACTGTTTATATGAAATCTGATTTCAAGTGACTGGAAATTATTTAAAAAAACAATGTAGTCATTTATTATATAAATTGTACAATGGACAGATTTTTTAATCTTAAAGCTCATATAGCCATGTTTTCCAGTAGCCTGATATTTCAAATGTCAAGCTTTATTAAGCACCATGAAAGTGAGCAACCAGCAGAAATACACTTTGTTGATTAGGATAAATGGCCAGCTTGATTTCTATTGGACAATGTTAGAGTGTTACAGATTCTAGTTCTTTAATTTTCGTGCTAGTGTGGCTGATCGTGGGAGAATTGCATAGTTAAAAGGAAAATTCAGAAAGCTCAATCCTCTCTGTTTTACATCCTACAAAAAACAACTAGCTGCTTATGTACCTGAACAATCTGAGGAAAGATTGCTTTATTTTGCCTTTTTGTTCATTGCTGAATCATTGCTCCACTTTGGATCTGGTTTTGAAAGTTGCTTCCACTCACTAATCACCCTACTATTTCAATTCTTTTTTTATTCATACTCTGAGCTGAAAAAAATTCTTTTACATTGGAACATACAAGATGCTGTGTACATACATCTATTGATGCTTCTGGACACATCTTCAGTGATGTTCCTGGAATCATCGGGTGTTTCGGGTCTTTCAACATCATACAACCTCCTCCAGGTGACCCAGCCGGGGCTGATCAGACCCCAGCTTGTGTCCAGATGGCTAGCTACTTATGACTCCATGGCTCCCCTCTTTTGAGCCACAGCCATCTTGAGGCCCTCTCTGCCGCATTGGTGGTACTGCGGATGGCTCTCCTCTTCCTCTCTCCCTCGATGCCCAAAATGCTGAAGGCTCTAACTAAAGAACGGGCTATGAATCCCCTGCAACCAACCTCCACTGGGAGACACCTCACTCTCCATCCAGCCTGCTGACAGTTGCTGACCAGTCCTGCGTACTTAGAGAGCTTCCTTTCAAAGGCCTCCTCCAAGCTATCTTCCCATGGGACTGTCAGCTCCAGCAGCACCACTTGCTTAGTAGACTCAGACACTAGGACAATGTCTGGTCGCAGGGTGGTGGCTGCGATATGGTTGGGGAACTTCAGCTGCCTTTCGAGGTCCACCGACAGCTGCCAGTCCCTTGCAGAGGTCAGAATGCCTGCAGATGTTCTTTTGGCAGGTATTGGCTGCTCCCCAGCTCTGACAAAGGCAATGGTCTGCTTGGAGGGTCGGGACCGCTTCGCCCACTCAACTCCTGCGCTGACAGCTTCAGCGATGGTCTTCAGGACTTGATCATGCCTCCACCTGTACCGACCCTCACCAAGCGCCCTTGCATAGCCGCTGAGGATGTGCTCCAGGGTTCCTTGCTTGGAGCACAGTGGGCACACAGATGACTCTGCCTTGCCCCATGTGTTCAGGTTTGATGGGCTTGGAAGCACATCGTACACTGTCTGGATGAGAAATTGGATGCGGTGTGGTTCGGCTTTCCAAAGATCAGCCCAGGTCACTTTCCTCTCAACCGCATTCTCCCATCTTGTCCAAGCTCCCTGTTACTTCATTCCCACTGCCTTGCAGGCTCTCATCTCCTCCACTACTGCTCTCACCTCCTCCTGAACTAGACAACGCCTTTCCTTCCCTCTGGTGTCCATTTGGGGAGTTGGAAAGGATCCTAGCCCAGCTCGGCCTTGTGTGACCACTCCCACCAGCCTCCTGTGATGCAGCCTCACCTCTGCCTCCTGAACAGCTTCCTCTGCCCTCCACTTCCTGCCGGTACTTACTTGGATCCCTGCTCTAGCCACCTTCAGGTCACTTGAGTCCCTATACTGTAGCACTTCTCTGGCGTTTGTTACCTTGAATTCTTCCTCCAAGGATTTGAAGGGCAGTTGCAGTTTGTTGTGGTGTCCATAGAGTGTGATGCTGCTCAGGCTCTTTGGCAGCCCCAGCCATCTCCTGAGGTGGTTGCTAACCCTCCTCTCTAAGGTTTCAACTGTCGAGATCGGAACTGCATAGACGAAATGAACATATTTTAGCAAGCATTTTACGAATTTTCTCTGCTTTCTTTCTATTTAACTTGCAATTTTAAATTTTAATCTCAGTTCCAGATCAATAATCCTTGATTCTTGAAACAAAGTTCTGTTGGAGTGTTTTCAGTGTTCTTATGGCATAATGACCATTGTAATAAATACAACAAGATCACACTTCCATCAGGGAGCCACTCTTAAACTTGTCAGATTGTCAACCGTGCGTTTTCCTCAAAGCTGACCCACCACTATGAATGAAAGATCAGTGAATTTAGGAGCGAAGGATCAGTGAGTTTACTCTGCAATTAAGAAGCAAGGAATCCCACTGGAAAGTGATTTTGAAAATTAATCTTCAGAAGTATTTCACTGTGATTGGTGCCCTGCAAGGTGAAATGCCAGATTAAGAACATATCTCAAAAAAAAAAATAGGGCAGTATCTGAAAAAGTGTACATTCAGTCATGAAACTGTGGTGGAGCACATTTCAGATGATCTCTCTAAATGTTCCAAAACAGTTTATTGTATCAAAACCGTCAGGAAATTAATTCAAATTGGCACTGTTTTGCAGTGAGACAAAAGAGTTCCAGAAAATAGCAAAAGCCTCATTGGGACTAGGTGAAAGAGGATTAGAAGTAATAACTTGTAGTGATCCAGAACACTAATCTCCAGATGATTTAGAAAGAGGAGATTCTCATAATAGTTAAAAGGAATGGCAGATAAGCCCTCTTTAATCAGCTTAAACGCTGATGAATTTGGTTGCATAATTTTATCCTTATTTCTGGTTTTATCTTGTAATGTTGTCCTGTCAGTCTGCCGTGTAAGTCAATACAGGAAGCGTAGCTTGCGTTTCCACACAGTTTCGTTAAAATTATAATCAATGCACAGAGATGATTTTCATGTAACTATTAACAGCAAGGAAGCACAGATGACCTGATTATCCAACTGTTCACACTGTTCCTGTGACAGAAGAAAAATTCCTTTGAACCAAATAAGTGAGTAGAGCAATATCATTATTTTGGCACTTTTCAAATAGATAAATATTCACAGAATTTTCACTTATTAGCATTTACTTGCCAAAGTAATCTCTTTATAAATATCTTTTCCACCTGGAAGTTAGGCTCGAGTCTAACTCTAGATGATTTCTGCAGTATTGATTCATGACTAGCTATGCATTTTATCTTGATCATCACAAAAAATAAACTACCTAGAAAATCAATGACGTACATCATTTCTGAAGTGGAGAACAAAGGCTAAGTGCTAATGAGTCACATTTTCAAGAAAGAGGCTGAGATCATTTTCATATCAGAGATGGAAATTCAAAGGGCCAACATCCTAATGCAAGTGACTTATCAGAGTATGCAGGATAAGCAGATGGTCACATAACTGAATGCCATCAGATGTTTGCAACATTAAAAAATGCATGTTGACCATTTGCATAATTGGGGACACCAGTCGTCATAGCAGAGAGTGGCACATTCTACAGGAAGGGAATGCAAGCTTGTATTCGAATCTCACAAAAAAGAAAATGAAAGAAAATAAAACAAAAGTAAATCAATATCCTTTTGGCTAATGTCCAGCATCATGTTAAAAGAAAATGTAAAGTAAAAAGATTTTGTAATATCATTTAGGCTTCATGCCAAATCCCAAGTCCCAGATTCACTTAGCACTGCATTTATATGCACAAATTATTTCATTTATCACCTTATTCCAGGGAAATGAACACCATTGGCAGGGTTATTAGTTATGGCTCATCTCTAGTTGTTCTTGGGAAGAGGATGGTGAACCACAGCTGCATGATAAAGGAGGTTTCAGTTTGCTGGTCCATAGAAGATTAAAGTACAGTGATAGACGTTTGTGAGAAGAATGAATCATACATCATGGAGGAGAACCCGGAAGTGGCATTGGTTTCATGCAATAGATCATCCTGCCACTCTCAATGGGAGAGCTAGTGGCTCTAGGTCAAGAACGAAAGTGAGTTACTATAGTACATGCTTGGAAGGTGCACATTGCAAACGCAATGTTTATTGTTGGAGGAAGTGAGTGTTTAAGGTGTTGGTGAGATGTTAAACAGGAGAATTGCTCTGTCCTGGCTGCCATGACCATCATGTCTGTTGCCTTGTACTTGTACAACATTTGAGAAATCAGGGAGTGAATCATTCAGCATAAAATATTCAGCTTCTAACTAGTTCTTATGTCGTTGAACATTCTATTGATGGCGTCACAGAGTTATGGCGCAAAACAGCATTGGAGCTGACCCCTCTTGCTCAACCAGTTCAAGCCCACCTCAATGCCCATCCAACTAGTCCCAGTTTCTTGTGTTCAGCCCATATCCTTCGAAGCCTTGTCCCTTCATGTACCTATCTAAGTGCTTCTTATATGATCAGGATCAGAATTTGGTTTATTATCATCAGCATGTGACGTGAAATTTGTTAACTTAGCAGCAGCAGTTCAATGCAATACATAATCTAGCAGACAGAAAGAAAAAAAGATAATAATAACAAATAAAATAAAACAATAATAAATAAACAAGTAAATCAATTACATATACTGAATAGATTTTTTTAAATGGTAAAAACCAGAAATACTGTATATTAAAAAAATGAGGCAGTGTCCAAAGCTTCAATGTCCATTTTGGAATTGGATGGCAGAGTGGAAGAAGCTGTTCCTGAATCACTGAGTGTGTGCCTTCAGGCTTCTGTATCTCCTGCCTGATGATAACAGTGAGAAAAGGGTAAGCCCGGGGTGCTGGAGGTCCTTAATAATGGATGCTGCCTTTCTGAGACGCCACTCCTTAAAGACGTCCTGGGTACTTTGTAGGCTAGTGCCTACGATGGAGCTGACTGGATTTACAACCTTCTGCAGCTTCTTTCAGTCCTGGGCAGTAGTCCCTTCATATCAGACAGTGATGTAGCCCATCAGAATGCTCTCTACAGTACAACTATTGAAGTTTTTGAGTGTATTTGTTGACATGCCAGATCTCTTCAAACTCCGAATGAAGTATAGCCACTGTCTTGCCTTCTTTATGACTACTTCGATATGTTGGGACTAGGTTAGATCCTCAGAGACCTTGACACCCAAGAACTTGAAACTGATCACTCTCTCCATTTCTGATCCTTCTATGAGGATTGGTATATGCTCCTTCATCTTACCCTTCCTGAAGTCCACAATCAGCTCTTTCATCTTACTGACGTTGAGTGCCAGGTTGTTGCTGCGGCACCACTCCACTAGTTGGCATATCTCACTCCTGTACGCCCTATTGTCACCACCTGAGATTCTACCAACAATGGTTGTATCATTAGCAAATTTGTGGATGGTAATTGAGCTATGCCTAGCCACACAGTCATGGGTATAGAGAGAGTAGAGCAGTGGGCTAAGCACACACCCCTGAGGTGCACCAGTGTTGATCATCAGTGAGGAGGATATGTTATCACCAATCCGCACAGACTGTGGTCTTCCAGTTGGGAAGTCGAGGATCCAATTGCAGAGGGAGGTACAGACACCCTGGTTCTGCAACTTCTCAATCAGCATTGTGGGAATGTTGGAATTAAATGCTGAGCTATAGTCGATGAACAGCAACATGACGTAGGTGTTTATGTTGTCCAGATGGTCTAAAGCCATGTGGAGAGCCATTGAGATTGTGTCTGCCATTAACCTATTGTGGTGGTAGGCAAATTGCAATGGGTCCAGGTCCTTGCTGAGGCAGGAGTTCAGTCTAGTCATAACCAACCTCTCAAAGCATTTCATCACTGTCGATGTGAGTGCTACCGGGCGATAGTCATTAAGGCAGCCCACATTATTCTTCTTAGGCACTGGTATAATTGTTGCTTTTTTGAAGCAAGTGGGAACTTCTGCCCGCAGCAGTAAGAGGTTGAAAATTTCCTTGAGTACTCCTGCTAGTTGGTTGGCACAGGTTTTCAGAGCCTTACCAGGTACTCCATCGGGACCTTCTGCCTTGCGAGGGTTCACTCTCTTTAAAGACAGTCTAACATCGGCCTGTGAGACAGAGATCACAAGGTCATCAGGTGCAGCAGGGATCTTCACAGCTGTAGTTGTGTTCTCCCTTTCAAAGTGTGCATAGAAGACGTTGAGTTCATCTGGTGGTGAAGCATCACTGCCAATCATACTTTTGGGTTTCGCTTTGTGGGAAGTAATGTCTTGCAGTCCCTGCCAGAGTTGCCGTGCATCTGATATCGCCTCCAACCTCATTCAAAATTGTCTCTTCACCCTTGAAATAGCCTTTGGCAAATCATACCTGGTTTTCTGGTACAGTCCTGGGTTGCCAGACTTGAATGCCACATATCTAGCCTTCAGCAGACGACGTACCTCCTGGTTCATCCACAGCTTTTGGTTGGGAATGTACAGTAAATCTTTGTAGACACACACTCATCTACACAGGTTTTAATGAAGTCAGTAACAACTACAGCTTACTCATCCAGATTCAAAGATGAATCCCTGAATACAGGCCAGTCCACCGATTCAACGTAGCCCTGTGCTTCCCTTGTCCAAACCTTCTTGGTCCTCACTGCTGGTGCTGCAGTCTTCAGATTCTGCCTGTACTCAGGGAGTAGAAGTACAGCTAAGTGATCAGACTTCCCAAAGTGAGGGTGTGGAATAGCACGGCAGGCGTTCTTAATGGTAGTGTAGCAATGGTCTAGTGTGTTCTTTCCTCTGGTATTGCAAGTGATCTGTTGATGGAAATTGCTTAGTGATTTTTTCAGATTGGCCTTGTTAAAATCTTCCAAAATGATGATCCTATTATACCTGCCTCAACCACTTCCTCTGACAGCTTGTTCCATACACTCACCACCCTCTGTATGAAAAAGTTGCCTCTCTTTTAATATATAAAAGGTCCTTCTTAAATATTTCCACTCTCATCCTAAATCTATGCCCCACTAGTTTTACACTCCAGGGGAAAAGACTGTTACTATCCATCTTATCTGTGCCTTAAAATTTCAAACACTTCTACAAGGTTGCCCTTCATTCTCCTGTGTTCCAAGGAATAATGACTTAGTCTAGCCAACTTCTCCAGTCTGCCAGTCCTGGCAACATCCTTGTAAATCTTTTCTGCACTCTTTCCAATTTATCCATACCTTTCCTATAACAGGGTGACCAATGTTGTACACAGTATCCCAGAAAGGCCTCTCCAATGACTTATACAACTGCAACACAATGTGCCAACTCCCATACTCAAATCCTTGACTGATGAAAGCCAATAATCAGTCAATGCCCCATCATGAGAACACATGGCAGCAAGAAGTGGAGATAATATAAATTGCATCTCTGGTGTCTGCCTTCGCTGAAAAGAGACTCTTAATTTATGAGAAATAGTTTGTATTTTGCAGGATTTTGAATTTGTCCTTCATTCTTCAGGGGCAGTGTTGAACATTTGGCCAGGTTGGTAGAGAACCTTTGTTCTGCAGATGTCCAGTGTCATGGCCATTCTGTCATATGCCTCAATGAATATGTTGATAGTGGAATCTTAGCGGTCAAATACTCACACACACATATCACCTGTGAGTGACAGCTCGATGGCTGTGATCATAATAACCTTACTGCTAGACTGGAGGCAACATAGACTGGGCATTGGAGTGGACTTCTGGTCCCGGTGGAAGCATAAGTCGCCCTTCTGGAGTGAACAGGAATCCACCACCAATTGGTAAGCAGTGTACCACAGCTTAACATACCACAGCAGTCTTATCAAAGCATACTGAAGTTTTCAGAAGGTGGCCAGGAAAGATCCTTACCAAACCCACAGACATCATAGTGCATAACCCCTCAGGATTGGGGCTGAAATCACTCAAATAGACTGGCACATCTGGGCAACAAACTGAAAACTTACCTGAGATTTTGAACCACTGTGACCAACCTTTATCCCTAAGCTGTTCCCATTAAACTTAGTTTGGCATTTAAAAATTGGTTTGTTGTGAATTAGTTTATAAACAAAAGTGAATGAATTTTGGAAGTAATTTGTGACTGTGAAATAATTTTGGAAGGAAAATGCATTATAAAAATATGAAGTCCATCTATTCTTCTAAATGTCCTCTAGGTCATTCTAAGCTGGTGAAAGAGTATCTTATAGGTGATTTTAATCTTTAATGTCTGCAGTTAATCTCACAAAAGAATAATCAGTTTCTTGTAAATCCTACATGATTTTGATTTCTATGAAGATTGTAAGATGATAAAAAGGATGATCTGTCTACTGTGTTATAAAGCCTATTTTGTGATCTGTTTGCTATGTTGGCGATTCATGGGGTGTATGCAGCCTTATAGTTAACACTTCATATTGAGAGTCTTGGTTGTTTTGTGGACTCTTAGTCTACTTTCCCACTTATAATCTTCATTGAAGGCGAAGTGTTCTGCTTTGTGTGGGATTTTATCCTCTGATAATATGCAATTAGGGTTACAGAAAAATTGATGAACTCCAACCGTACCATCAGCTTTGAATGCTGAAGATGATAGGTCATCAATGGCCTATGCTCCACAAGGAGCTAAGGGCCCAAGAAAAAGAAGAATAGGCAATTTTACTTACTCAGTTATTTGTGCCCTTTACAAATTTATATGACCACATTTTACTTTGGAATGAAGGATATCAAAACTGAAGCCACACTCAATGTGTTGACAGAATATGTTTTAGAGTTTTATTATGAATGAAGTACTTCACCTCTGTCACCTTGCCAAAGCTGTGATAGGTTTTGTGACATAACCAGTCAGCTTTAATCAGGTTTCTAGTTTTTGGGTTATCACTGTTATGTCTGTTCTTAATAAAGACAAACCTGGCAATGGGATTATGTCAGAACGTTTTATTATTGAACTGCTCAACACTGTGCCCGTTCAAGTAGGTCAGCATCGTAGCTTCCAGTACGGGTTGAACCCCACACATTGTTCACTGGGAACTGAAGTTCTTTATTATGCATGTTAGAGGGAGTTTTTTTTGGGTAGATGATTTGTTTACACTTAAATGACTTTGGCCACCAGACCACTATTTTAACTGTTTGACAATGCGCTTCCTAAATGGGTGTGAATACCAGACGTTTCTGGCGCCGTAGTTTGACCTGATGCTGTAGTTTCAAAGACAGTATTATCTATACATTATAAATATTAATAGTCTTCTATGTTAGCACAGGAAATGCCAAATAAATGTATCGTAGACTTAACTTACATTCCTAAAGTCTGTGGATACCAACCCAGACATGTTGGCGTTGGAAGGAAAGGATGGTGTGATATTTTGTATGTAGCTTCAATAGGAAGCATTGTCTATGCAGTGTCTGTAACTTTTTAAGCAGCAATTGCCTTTGTGCTTAGCATATAAATATCGAGCCCACATTGAGTTAGCGGACCTTTCTGCGGAAAGCATCTCCGTCCATAAGATGCCTGCTGTACCTTGTTGTGTCGAATAAAGAAGCTGCTTTGTATCTACCAGTGACTCTGTCTCTCCAGTAATTTCATCCACATTACAACATCTTCTCCCTTAAAAGTAAAATGAACAGAATACTAGGTCCTCATAAACCTGCAAGGAATAATAATCCTTTCGAACAAAGATACCTGCATTCCGTAGCCAACCTCTTCTCTTTTTTCAAATTTTCAACTATTCAATATTTCAGTTTCAATTGTAATAAGCAACTACATTCCTCTTTCCACTCATCAACTTGTAATCTGTCTCTGAAGTGGTTGAATTGTCCTTTTTGGTCTGCTATTTGTTTCTACGGGTGTATTGTTTGCATATGCTGTGTTAATATTTGTGTCTTTCTGAGAAATTTGATCAACATGTTCATTTTTTACCTATGCCGGCCCCTTTGGTGTATCGTAGGTGATGCATCACAGTTATGGGATGGAGCTAGTGGTTGTAGATCCATGCAGTTCCTTCTCAGAGGTGTCTCTCACTCTACTAGATCTGGTAGGAATGTGGAGCTACTTCCTCTTGCATGGACCATGTGCCAGAATTGTGAACTCAGATTCACACTTGATCTCCAGGCTTCAGGACTGACAGGCTTTTCTCGATCTTGTTGAGATACTCCTTCCATTTTTCTTTCCCTTTCATTGTAGTCATTTTGGCCTTTTGTGCTCCTTTAGGTGTCAACAGTCATGAATTGGAAGGTTAGTGTGTATGCACCAACCCAACAGCAATTGGGCTGGTGAAACACCATTCTGTAGTGGCGCACTTCCGTAAATCATTAGATTTTTGTGGAAATCCTCTCGTCCATCTTGCGCTTTCTTCATGAGACCCTTCACTACCTTGACTGAACTCTCTGCTCAGCCATTAGATTTTGGATAATGGGGCATGAAGTTACATGTTGAAATCCAAAAAAAAATTGGCAAAGGACTCAAATTCTCAGCTCAGAAATTGTGGACCACTGTCTGATACTACTTTATATGCACCTCCATGCCTCACAAACACAGCTTTCAGGACGGTAATGACCACTTTGCTGGATGGTGATTGCAGTGTTGCAAACCCTGGGTAACATTGTGGGCCAAAGGGCCTATACTGTGCTGTACTGTTCTATGTTCTATAATTAGTCTTACAACAATATGACGTTTCCCATTACAGTTAAACAAATCCAGTCCAACTCTGAAGTACAGCCTGTCTGGTATATGGTGTGGTGTAAGTTGTTCTGCTTGCTGCTTTGGTCTGTAGGTAAGGCATATTTCACATGAAGCAGTTGTCTGGTTGATGTTTTGGTTCATTCTTGGCCAGAACATCACTTCATAAGCTCTATGTTTATATTTTTCTTCACCAAAATGCCCTTTGTGTATCTACTGGAGCATTTCCTTGCATAACAATGCTGGAGTCACAAATCTGTTGCCTTCAAAGTCCATATCTTCCACCACTGACAGTTCAACTCTGCATGTCTAATAATCCTGAATACATATTGGACAGTCACTCTTTGCTGCTGGCCGCCTTTTCTGCATTGTATCTTTGAATTCTTTCTTTGTTTCTTCTGACCCTGTTGCTTTCCTAATTTGCTCTTTTCTATCAGGAGATACCAGAAGCAAGGTGACAATCATGTCAACAAGGGCCTGTATATCTGCATTAACCTCTTGGTCACTCTCTTCTTCCTTAATGGCTGCTCGAGACAGTGCATCAGCAGGAAGCATATATTTTCTGGTGTGTAGATCGGCTTCACATTATATTTCTGCAGTCTTATCAACGTGATCTGTATCCCCATGAGAGTCATTCAGTGGTTTGGACACAATAATGACCAATGGTTAATGGGGTCTGTCAACACTTCAAAGGCTTGTCTATATATGTATTATATGCATTTCACATGCATTACGTGCTGGTGAGAAACTCATTCTCGATCTGTGCATAGTTGGCTTCCACACTCCTTAAAGCCCTTGATACATAGGTCACAGGTTGCCATGCATTATCATGCTGCTGCAGTAGTACTGCTCTAAGGCATGGTGGGGATGCATCAGCTTAGATCCGAGTACACCTTTCCAGATTGTAAGCTTCAGCATGGGTTCTTCATTTATGAATCTTTTCAGCATCTGGAAACAGTCTTCTTACTTGTGAGACCAAATCCACTCATTTTGCTGCTCAAGGAGTAAGCAGAGTGGTGCTGACACAGTTGGCAATCGAGGGATGAACTTAGCCAGGTAAGTTACCATCCCTAAGAAACGTCCCACCTCCTCTTTGTTTTGAGGCCTCTCCATGTTTCCAGTGGTTGATGTCAGACTTCACTCCCTCTTCAGATATGATATCTCCTATGAACATCAGTGTCTTAACAGCAAACTTAGATTTTTCTTTATTTAATTTCAAATTGACATTCCATGCCACATCAAACACTTGTCTCAGTCGTGTATTATGTTCATACTTGGTGGACTCCCCCATGATGATGTCACCCATCATGGTCATGATACCAGATGTGCCCTCAAAGATCATGTGGATGGTTTTATAGTAGACTTCTGGTCTGGACAGAATCCCATATGGTAGTTGAAGAGTGTGAGATCTTTCCTGTGGTGTGTTATATGTACACTGTCTTGAACTTGCCTCATCAAACTTCATCTACCAAAATCCAGAGGATGCGTTGAGCTTGTTAACCCACAAACCTGGAGATGATCTCCTCCCATGTTGGCAATTAAAAATGTTCTCTCCTGATGGCTTTATTGAGATCTCTTGGGCCTAGACCTACCCATCCAGTGCTCCATTTTTCTTTTGCACAATGACCACTGAGCTCACCCAATCTGTTGTTTCTTCAGTTTCTGTATGATATTCACCCATTCCATACGTGCTTGTTCTTGTTTAAGTTCATCTCTAAGTGGAAACAGAACTTTCCTGCATGCATGGACAAAAGGAGTCACTGTCTGATCTATATGAATTTTGTGCACACTAGGTAAGCATCCAGGGCACTCAAAGATGTCAGCATACTCTTCCATGAGTCATCTTTGGTCTGTGAAGCCACTATGAAAACTTGTTTCACCAGGTTGAGCTTTTCACATGAACTCAGAACTAATATTGGCTGTACTCTTTTTTTCTACATCAATAGCTGTGCCTTTAGGCACAGTCCCTTGTGCTTGAAGATCACTATACAACCCGTTTTTACTGGAACATTCTCTCCATGGTAGCCTGGTACTTTTAACTTCACTGAGTAAATCTTGCTCTTTACTCTGAGCGTCCTGTAATCATCCACAGATTCACCTGGGCTCTGGTGTCAAGCTTGAATGGAATTACTGTCTCATTCACAGTCACTGGAACAATCCATTCTGTTTTACCAGCACCAGCAATCTGTAGAGAATCTACAAAGTCTTCCTTCATCTCCTCAACAGCCATGTGCTCCCGTCTGTTGGTAACATAGAAACATAGAAAACCTACAGCACTATACAGGCCATTCAGACCACAATGTTGCACCAAACATGTACTTCCCTTAGAAATTACCAAGGGTTACCCATAGCCCTCTATTTTTCTAAGCTCTATGTACCTATCCAGGAGCCTGTTAAAAGACACTATTGTATCTGCCTCCACCACCATCGCTGCACTCACCACTCACTGCGTAAAAAAAACTTACAGCTGACATCTCCTCTGTACCTACTTCCAAGTACCTTAAAACTGTGTCCTGTCATGTTAGCCATTTCAGCCCTGGGAAAAAGCCTCTGACTCTTCACATGATCAATGCCTCTCATCATCTTATACACCTCTATCAGGTAACCTCTCATCCTCCGTCGCTCCAAGGAGAAAAGGCCGTGTTCACTCAACCTGTTTTCATAAGGCATGCTCCCCAATCCAGGCAACATCGTTGTAAATCTCCTCTGCACCCTTTCTGTGGTTTCCACATCCTTCCTGAAGTGAGGCAACCAGAATTGTGCACAGTACTCCAAGTGAGGTCTGACCAGGGTCCTATACTGTATAGCTTCAATATTACCTCTCAGCTCTTGAACACAATCCAATGGTTGATGAAGGCCAATACACCATATGCCTTCTTAACCACACAGTCAACCTGTGCAGTAGCTTTGAGTGTCCTATGGACTCGGACCCCAAGATCCCTCTGATCCTCCACACTGCCAAGAGTCTTACTATTAATACTATATTCTGTCATCATATTTGACCTACCAAAATGAACCACCTCACACTTGTCTGGGATGAACTCCATCTGCCACTTCTCAGCCTAGTTTTCCATCCTATCGATGTCCGGCTGTAACCTCCGACAGCCCTCCACACTATCCACAACACCCCCAACCTTTGAGTCATCAGCAAATTTACTAACCCATCCCTCCACTTCCTCATCCAGGTCATTTATAAAAGTCACAAAGAGAAGGGGTCCCAGAACAAATCCCTGAGGCACTCCACTGGTCACCAACCTCCATGCAGAATTTGACCTGTCTACAACCACTCTTTGCCTTCTGTGTGCAAGCCAGATCTGGATCCACAAAGTAATGTCCCCTTGGATCCCATACCTCCTTACTTTCTCAACAAGCCTTGCATGGGGTACCTTATCAAATGCCTTACTGAAATCCAAATACACTACATCTACTGCTCTACCTTCATCAATGTGTTTAATCGCATCCTCAAAAAAATCAATCAGGCTCGTAAGGCATGATCTGCCTTTGACAAAGCCATGCTGACTATTCCTATTCATATTATGTCTCTCCAACTGTTCATAAATCCTGCCTCTCAGGATCTTCTCCATCAACTTACCAACTACTGATGTAAGATTCACTGGACTATAATTTCCTGGGCTATCTCTACTCCCTTTCTTGAAAAAGGGAACAACATCTGCATCCCTCCATCTGCAATCCTTTGGAACCTCTCCCATCTCCACTGATGATGCAAAGATCATTGCCAGAGGCTCAGCAATCTCCTCCATCACTTCCCATAGTAGCCTGGGGTATATCTTGTCTGGTCCCGGTGACTTATCCAACTTGATGCTTTCCAAAAGCTCCAGCACATCCTCTTTCTTAACATCTACATGCTCAAGCTTTTCAGTCCGTTGTAAGGCATCCCTACAATCGCCAAGATCCTTTTCCGTTGTAAATACTGAAGCAAAGTATTCGTTAAGTAACTCCAGCTTTGCAATGCTTTGCAAAATGATTCTTCTTCCCACAATTGTTGCTGGACTTTCCAGAAGCAGGACTCATCTTTGGGATATGTCTACCTCTGTATTTGCTGCATTTGCCATTTGAGCCTTCCTCTTCACCTTGCTGTTGCCTTGGAAAACGCCTTGTGCACTGCTGCAATGTTTTCACATCATGCACTGTTGTGTCTGCTTCGTGCAGCTCATTTGCTTGTGCTTGTGTGGTCTCTGCTGCCCTGCACATAATCACAACCTTTTCCAGTGTCAATCTTTTTCACACAGCAGTCTTTCTCTAAGTCCATTATCTAAAATTCTGCAAATTATTCTGGCTTTAACTAGTAAATTTCTCAAATCTCCAAATTCACAGGGCTTACTCAATGTGTGATGCTCAGCTAAATATTGCTCAAAGCTAACAGCTTGCTTCTGGTCACAGGAAAGCAACTCATTTCTCTCAAACGTGATGCTTTTACTTCGTACAAAATTCTCCTCAAATATTGTCGTCAGAGTGCTCAATGTAAAGTCTGTCTCATCAGTTTGAAAGCTGTTATAGATGTCCAAGGTATCATCATCAATTACATGCAGAAAAGTAGACGCTTTCAATTTTTCATTGGTCCCTCCCACTCCACTAGTAACTAACTGTATATTGAATCTCTGCTTGAAGCACTTCCAGTTATCATTTAGGCTGGTGTAGGAGGACTTAGTTATCCATTATGGGAACTCTCAGCCTCTCACCTGAAACTCTCCTGGTGAATCTGGTGAGTGCTGAACTTTGGGAACAACGTGCTCTCTTGCCTCGCGGGCTAGCCTCTCTCTGTTGTACTTGCTGCTAGCATCTTTCGTACACATACACTCTCTTTCTCAGTTGCACATGGTATCCATTTATTCTTCATGTTTAGACCTCACGCTGTTTTCTGACACCATGCTATGTTTGTTCTTAATAAAGACAAACTTGGTGTGGGTTTATGTTAGAACATAATATTACTGAACTGCTCAACACCATGTCTGCACAATCAGGTCACCATTGTAGCTTTCAATTCTGGGTGAACCACATGCACTGGAAACTGAAGTTCCTTATTATGCACAAATAATAACACAATAGTTTCTTTCAATGTAATCCTAAAGTCTCAGGAGAATAGAAATTCAACTATTATGTTTTCAGTAGCATCAACTCAAATATTATGTTTTAACATGGCATGCAAAGGAAAATGAATGAATAACATTAGTCGTACAAAACACTGGAGGCACTCAGCAGTGTCTCAGCTGAAATGTCAACTGTTTATTTCCCTCCATAGATACTACCTGATCTGCAGAATACCTCCAGCTCTTGGTGTATCTTGCTCCAGATTTCCAGCATTTGCAGTCTCTCTTGTGTAACATTGAACATTGACTGGATGTTGCACCATGCACAGTGTCTAAAGTGACTCTGCCTTTAAACATGTAATGCACTAGTGATGACTGGCATCACTCTGGCAATACTGCCTCAATATCTCCATTCCAGGATTAATGAGGTAAGGTGCTTATTCCCTTGAATATTCTCCATGATATCCATATTAGCACACTATCCTCTACTCCACTACTGCCCTTAGCATTCCAGTTAAAGACAGGCTCTTTAAGAGCTCCAACCAGTTTATTCAATATGATGGCATATTTCACAATTATGTATGGTTACTATGTATGGCCACAGAAAAGTCCTATGAATTACAGTGCATACATATCCAATCCTTTCTACTACCTGAACACAGATACCACTACTCTGAAATAAACTGGCATGGATCCACTGCATGCTGTAATGCTGGCATATTTTGATACAAGGATGAATTTCTTTGTGATCTCCTCAGCTTTCTCATAATTTGAGGTGCTCAAAAACCTTTCTGTGCCACCAAGCTGGAGGAAACCCATCCTAATATCCTATTTTGTAACTCTGAGTGAAATTTTATTTTCATAGAACATAAAACATAGAACATCGTAGCATTGGACAGGCCAATCAGCCCACGATGTTGTACTGATCATAATGCCAGTCTATATTAAATGCCCTGCTCCTGTCTATCATCCATATCCCTATATCCCTGTATCCTTATATAGGAGGGAGGAGAAGATGGCGGTGCGACGCAGCTTGCAGCAGCCACTCCGGAGAATGATATCTGTTATCTGTCAAGTAGTGTGCCGTGCACAATCCTGATTTGATGGAGACAGACGTGAGAGCATGGAGAAACATCTGGAGAAACTTCTGAAATGCCTGTTTCGCTGCTGCTGCTACTGTGTGATCCAGAATCTCCGGAGGAGAAGGCCCCAAGTCCTCGGCTTTGCTTGTTGCTCGGCGGCCAGGCCGGGGTCAAAGCGCTCAGCAGAGATAGTGCTCGGTGCTCAGTGTCGGAAGGCTGGTCGGAGGCTCGAAGTTTTCAGACGGACTCAGAGTCGGCTGCAGTCGGGTGCTTCCAATGCATCAGCAAGTTTGCGGCACTTCCGTCTGCGTTAGATGACGGGGCTATCGAGACTTGAAACTGTTTTTTACTGTGCCCATGGTCTGCTCTTTATCAAATTACGGTATTGCTTTGCACTGTTGTAACTATATGTTATAATTATGTGTTTTTTGTCAGTTTTAGTGTTGGTTTGTCCTTTTTTTTCTGTGATATCTTTCTGGAGGAACGTTGTATAATTTTATAAGGCATGCATTTCTAAATAACAATAAATGAGGACTGAGTGTCCTCATAATCTAATTTAATCTAATATCCCTCCTTTCCCTTCATATTCATGTATCTATCAAAAAGCTTCTTAAATTCTACCAAACTATCTGCTTCCACAACTATTCCAGGAACCTACCACTGTCTGCATACAGAAAAAACTTGCCCTTTATGCCAGTTTAAAACTCTCCAGCTCCCACTCCTCCTGCCCACAAACCTTAACAGTCTGTCTTCTGGTGTCTGACATTTCTACTCTGGGGAAGAGGTTCTGACCCTACCCTAACTATGTCACTCATAATTTAAAATACCTCTATCATGTCTTCCCTCAACCTCCGACACTCAAGTATCAAGTTAGTCTAGCCTTGGTGTTTGATTAAGCTCTTTGGAAATTTTAACTATTTAAAGAACATCATTTTCTTATAGTTGTCTCTTTGGACTTTTAACAGCAAGCTTTACTTTGAATATTAATATTTTTACCAATATTTGTTTATTGCAGAGTCAGGCGATGGCACAGCACTGCATTAGGTGAAGCTTCATATTTGCAGCACGGAATAGTAAATCCTTTCTCAGATCAGCTGCTTCACCCATCGACATTTTTGACTCAGTGCATGTAGCAAACTGAATATTTCTTGCGCAGAGTATGTACTGAGTTATTTCCCTTGTCAGTCAGAAGGACCTCACAGCTGAATGCATTCCAAGTGCAAAAGTGAGTAGTCTATCACTTCACTTCATTCATGGTCTAGGGGTGGGCTGAAGTAAACTGTACTTGATAAGGGACAAATTGTATTTGATCAGGCATAGATTTGTACAGCACAGGAATTGGCCCTCTGGCCCAACATATTCACTTTAACCTATTTTGCCTGTCTCTGCTAACCTATTTGCCCACATTAGGACCAGATCCTCCTATACTTTGCCAATGAAAGGATCCACCTAAATAGTTCTTCAACATATTTGTAGGTTCATGTACAGACAGGAGTTCACAATGGTGCCTATTTCATGAAGCCATCACATGACTGCTCTCAGCATTAATTTTGTCTGTGGGTTCACCAAATTTCAGTCATCCAAAAATTTCACCTACAAAGAGTCTATAGTTAGATGTTTGACCGAAATCATTATCAGGCAATTCAAGCCCATGTGCAAGCTCCTTATTCAACGTGATCATAGCTAATCTTTTATCTCAAGCTAATAAATTCATTCAGAAACTGATTTTACTATTGTTGTCTGGAATTTGTTAATATCATGGTTCATCTGTCATAAAACTAACTTACGGTTGAACTTATATCAATTAACACTGCATCTAGGAATAGGAATCAAATCACAACATCATAATCATTAGGTTTAAGTATGGATGTGAGTTGATCTTCAGTTCAGGTAACTGATAATTAGTAAGGGCTGACCATGTCCTCCATCCGAAGTTGGAACTTAGAAAACTCATTTTTTATCAATGAACTATAGAATGCATCCTCTCTGGATGCATCATGGCCTGGTATGGCATTAGCTCTGTTCATGACTGCAAGAAACTGCAGAGCTGTGGACACCATTCAACGCATCATGGAAACCAGTTTCTCCTCATTGACTTTGTCTATACCTCTCGCTACCTCAGTACAGCAGGCACCATAATCAAAAACTGAACCCACCCCGGACACTCTCACTTCTCCTCTTTCCCACAAAAAGCCTGTAAACATGTACCACCAGGCTCAAGGACACCTTCTACCCCACTGTTAGAAGACTATTGAATGTTTCCCTACTACAGCCAAATGGACTCTTAACCTCACAATCTACTTCATTACGCTCTTGGACTGCTCTACACTTTCTTTGTAGCTGTTACACTTTGTTATTGTTTTACCTTGTTCTACCTCAATGCACGGTGTAATGATTTGATCTGTATGAATGGACTGACAGACAAGCTTTTCACAGTACTTGTGACAAAAATAGAACAATTTCAATTCCAATTCTAATTCCCCATGACAACAAAAAAACCATGGCACTGAGAAGGTTGGAAATGGTCCTCTGATTTTCTTTTCTGTAAGAGAATTTAGGTCTGAATGGTTGGAATTTCCAGAACCCTGTGGATGAAATTAATGTTGTGACTAGTCCCAGGATGAAATAGCTGTGGATTTTGGTCAAATTTGCAGCTTTCCAATTTCCACTAAAATAAATTTAACACATATGCAAATATATTGTAAGTTGCAGTGTTTCCACTCCCCCTTCTTTTAATTTGCCTTTTATATCTTCTGTCTCCACTATGATGAAGGTTCTCAACCACTTGTCGACAATTACTTTCCCCTCTCAGATGCTGCTTGACCTGCTAAGATCCTCCAGCAAATTATTTTGTGGTCCAGGTTCTAGCATTTGCAGTATTTTGTGTACCCAAATGGGGTTATCTTGTAAATGGAGGCCAAATATAAATGAAAAATGGATACACCAGCTTAAAAGTTGTCAATTCACCTGCTCACTTCCTGCCTCACCTTTGGTAGAATCTAAGGTTCATTTGTTACCCTCATCAATCACCTAAGAATACAGACTCATTCAGCCTTGACTCCGGGAGGCTCTCATGCTGGTCCAAATTGGATACTGCTCAAAGGGCAATTTTCCCTTTTTTGCAGGTAGCCTAGTATTAAATATAATATTTAATTGCTCAAGAGAATGGATCTTACACTCATCATCTTTGAGATATATGTCCCTTACTAACTTGCAACTATTGTGCAATATTAACCTCTCACACTAGTGGTCTGTCATGAGACCCATAAAATGTGAACCACATCCCATAATTTGAAAGCTACCTTTCAGTGAAGATGGACATAATATCCAGTGCACTAGAACAGACTTTTACCATCTGAGGCATAGGAAGTCTGACAATCAAAATTTCAAACTTTGTAAGCAACTTATGATCTATTTGGCAGCAGTGATTCCTGCCTTCTTTTATGTTTCCTACTTGGACTCTTTGCAGAAGAACCTTCAAGCACTGGAGAGGTGTTTTCAACTCTAACTCTGCAATATTCTCTAAATTCACTGGCAAGATAAGTGGACCAATGTCAGAGTCATCTATCAGGGCTAAATTCCTATCACTAAGTGCAGTCAGTCAGCCTATTTCAGGTGCAGTTTGCATGGCCAGCACTGAACTCCTAAAAGACCATAAGAAAAGGAACAGAATTAAGCTATCTGCCCCATCGAATCTGTTGTACCATTCGATCACGGCTGATTTCAATCTGAGGAGCACAGTGTTTAGTGAGGAGATAAGTTGCTTTGTTGGATGTTACTGATGGACAATTTGCAACTAGCAGCAGAATGAAATTGATACGAAAGACAAGTGGATGTCACCTTCAGCTCCTAATCTTCTGAATTAAACCTTAACATCAGTTTCAAGCACAATATTACAATTCCCAAATGATTTGTGACTTGGTCAGGTGCAAATGAGACATGACCAGACGCAGAGTGCCATGCATCTCCATTGTCTTCTCCCCTATCAATGGAGCTAATACCAACAGCTTGAATAAGGGGTGGAGGGGGGGAGAGGGAGGGAGGGAGAGAGAGAGAGAGAGAGAGAGAGAGAGAGAGACTAACGTATTATGTGGACAAATGTTATCTGCAAGCTTGTCTGCATATTTGTGCACTTTTGTGTTTGGGACATTGCTTACCATGAATCAGATATAACACTTCCCATGAGGAGGTGACTTTAATGAAAACCTCCATGGTGGAGCTTGGGGAGGTTCTTAGAGACAGAATCAGTTGCAAGTCGGCTCTGTCGGGGTTTGCAGAAACAGAGCATCAGGCTGTTATACTTCACTCCCAGGAAGAGTTCAATGCCTTTTATGCACACTTTGAAAGGGAAGATAAAACTACACCTGTGCAAATCCCTGCAGCATCTGGTGATCCTGTGGTCTCAGAAGCTGATGTCAGAATGTCTTTCAAGAGAGTGAACCCTCACAAGGCATCAGGCCATAATGGCGTACCTGGTCAGTCAGGCACTGAAAACCTTTGCCAATCAAGTGGCAGGAGTGTTCAAGGACACCTTCAATCTCTCACCTGCTGTAGTTGGAGGATCTCACCTGCTTCAAAAGGATGATAATCATACCAGTGCCCAAGAAGAGCAGGTCAAGCTGCCTCAATATCTATCAACCAGTTGCACTCACATCTACTATGATGAAGTGCTTTGAGAGGTTGGTCATGGCCAAAAGAACCCCTGCCTAAACAAGGACCTGAACCCACTCCAATTTGTCTACCACCACAATAGGTCTACAGTGGATGCACTCTCACTGGTTCCCACTCCGGCTTGGACCACCTGGACAATTGCAATACCTACACCAGGCTGCTGTTCACTGATTACAGATCAGCATTCAACAACATTATACACTTAGTCCTAATCAACAAGATCCAAGCTCTGGGGCTCTGTACCTCCTTCTGTTACTGGATCCCTGACTTCATTATTGGGACACCACAGTCAGTGCAGATCAGAAATAACATCTCTCCTCACTGAGGATCAACACTGGCGCACGTCAAGGATGTACGCTTAGCCCACTGCTCTACTCTCTCTACACTCTCGACTGTGTGGCCAGGGACAGATTAAACAGCATCTATGTAGTTGCCAAGGCATAACTATTGTTGGCAGAATTTCAGATAGTATCAAAGAGGCATAATGGTGTGAGATAGATCAGCTGATTGAGTGGTATCAAAACAAAAACCTTGTAATCAGCATCCATAAGACTAAGGAATTGATTGTGGACTTCACAAAGGGGAAGTCGAGGGAATACACACTATTCCTCATGGAGGGATCAGCAGTGAAGGGGTGAGCAGTTTCAAGTTCCTGGGTGTCAATATCTCTGAAGATCTATCCTGGGTCCAACATGTTGATGCAATTACAAAGAAGCACAACAGCAGCTATATTTCATTAGGAGTTTGAGGAGATTTGATATGTCATCAAAGACTCTCGCAAATTCCTACAGATGTACCCTGGATAGCATTCTAACTAGTTGCATCACCATCTGATATGGAGGGGCCACTGCACAGGATCGAGAAGAGATACAGAAAGTCTCAAACTCTGCTAGCTCCATCATGGGCACTAGCCTCCCCAGCATTGAGGATATTTTCAGAAGGTGAGGTCTCAAAAAGGTAGCTTCCATCATTAAGGACCACCATCACCCAGGACGTGCCCTCTTCTCATTGCTACCATCAAGAAGGAAGTGCAGAAGACCGAAGATACACATTCAATGTTTTAGGAACAGTTTCTTCCCCTCTGCCATATATTTTATTGTAATTTGTAGTATCTGTTATTATGTATTACACTCTACTGATGCAGCAAAACAATATATTTCATGGCATAGGCCAGTGATGTTTTTAACCTGATTCTGATCCTGATGCAGAAATTCTCTCTCCTCTGTTTCTCAAACTTTCTGCTGGAAATCTTTCTCTCCACCTGTTGTGATTGAATGTTTTCTATTTTTAAATATCTCTATCAGATCCACTTCACTCCAGGAAGAATGAACCCAATCTGACCAGTCTATTGATGTAATTAAAATAATTCCTGTGAAACTGTTCCAAACCTTCTGTAAGGCCGTCACACCCATAGTGAAGTCTAGTGCCAAAGACAGGTACAATTGCAGTGCTCTACTCCAAGAGACAAATATTATTTTAATGAAGGCTTATTATGACTTCTTGCTCTGTTACTCAGTGCTTCAATTTATAAAATCCAGTGTCCTTTAACTTTATTAACAACTTTTCTAATGTCAGCTATTTATGCACATAGATCCTCAGATCTCTTAGTTCCTCGTCGTCTTTTAAAATATTACCTCTCCTTATCCTTCTTTTTGAAATGTGAACATAGTATTATTCTGCACTGGATTTTAACTGTCATGTATCTTCTGGCTCCATCTGTTTCATTGTCTATCATCACACTATTTGGAACAATATGTTCATCCAAAAATTGAAATGTAAGTCAGTAATTTTTGTGCTTCCCATTTGGTCAAAGCCTGATCTCAATTCACAATCTTAATAATTCACTGTGCCTCGTGCTGTTTAAAACATATAAATGTCCCATATGCCCATGATGAATATCCTTCCACAGCCACGCAGCAGGAAGATATAAAAGGGAGAAGAACAACCACAAGAAGACAGGAGAATAGAAGGATGAAGATGGAAGAATATTGCTGTAACGGATGATGAGAAATCTCTGGGACAAATAGTCACGGTATGATGGATTCTATGCTTTTGACAAATTCCCATTAGTTAGACTGGTCCAGAAGGTTGGAACGATGGGAATCCATAGCAAGATAGCAATTTGGATACAAAATTGGCTTGATGATAGAATGCAGAGGGTGATAGTGGAGGTTTTCTTTTCTGATTGTAGACCTGCAACCAGTGATGTGCTAAAAGGATCAGTGTTGAATCCATAATTGATTTGTAGATTTACAGGTGACACCAAACTTAGAGGTGTTTTGGACAGTGAAGGTGATTGTCTAAGGTTACAACAGAATCTGTGAGAAAGTGGGAAAGGGAATAGCTGATGGAAATCAACTAAGATAAGTGTGAAGTGATGCATTTTGATAGGTTAAGTTGGGCTAGGACATACGCTGTCAAGGGCAGGGCCCTGGGAAGTATTATTGAACAGCATGACATTGTACTTATTTCTCTGAAACTGGTGACACATGTAGACAGAGTGGTGAAAGTGTATGGTATGCTGGCCTTCATTGACCAAGGAATTGAGTAAAAGAGTTATAACGTCATGTCACACTTGCTCAAATCATTAGTTAAGCTGAACTTGGAATATTGTGTTCTGATCTGTATGATATAGAAAGGATGTGATTAATTTAGAGAGTGCAGAAAAGATTCACAGGAATAGTGCCTGGGCTGCAGGGTTTGAGTCATAAGAAGAGATTGGATTGGCTGGGACTTGAATCTCTGACATGAAGGAGGCTCAGGGATGACTTTACTGAGATTTGTAAAATCATGAGAGGCATAGCTAGAGTTTTCGGTCACTGTCTTTTTTCCAGGTTAGGAGAATAAAAGATTGGAGGCTGTAAGGTTTAGGTGAGAGGGGACCTGAGGGGTATGTTTTCTCACAGACTATGGTAGATATATGAAATGGGCTGCCAGAGGAAGTGATAAAGGAGGGTACGATTACAGTACTTAAAATTACAATGGGTACATAGATAGGAAAGGTTTAGAAGGATAGGGGCTAATCACAGGCAAATGCAATTAGAATAGATAAGCAGCTTAATCGACATGGACAAGTTGGGCTGAAGTGCCTGTTTTCATACTGTATAAATCTATGAATTAATAAATCTACACGTCAAGCAATTTTTATACATACAAAGGGAAAAACCTCTACATGCTGAACACCTGAAATAAAAATAAATAATTCAGAATCAGAATCAAGTTTAATATCACTGGCATTAATATGTCGTTTTGCAGCAGCTGTACGTTGCAATATATAATTTAAAAAAACTATCAATTACAATAAGAAATATAGATAAAAGTTAAATTAGTTTCTAGTAGCTACTTCCAGTCATGTAGTCATACAGTCCCTAATTGAATTGCAATAGCCATTTCAATACCACTGTATATGATTGATTAACACAAGAAAATCAATAAACCTGAGGAATCTGTTCACATGCAACCTGCTACATCGTAATTCAATCCAGAAGTAAGCAGTAGATCCAGCCTCCTGTCAACTATCTGATCTAATGCTGTCATCCACTCCCAAATCTAGCTGCTCTACATATTAGACTATAATTACTATATAGATATTTTTCTGAAGAATTGATTCCATTAATTGTTATTTATTTTCTTTCATTAAATCTTACTCTCAAATTAACTTACGGAGTTAAGTATTTCATAAATTATTTAAGTTAATTTAATCCATTTATTTCATGAAACATTACCCTAGTTATCTTCTGTGCAATTGTCTTCTAATGAAAGGATAGTCAATTTATTCTTAAAATCTCAGATTTAGACTAGATAATCTGGCAGAAGAAGTTTGATAGCAAAGCCCAACAGAAAATACTTATGAAGGAATCCCTGCATCTTACAAATATCTAAGATTTTTAATAACAAATAAGGAGACATAATCTGAGATGGCTGGAATTATAGAGTTATGGTCAAGCAAAATATCAAAAGTTTGTTTCCAGAATATTAATTAATTTAAAAGGTCATGGATTTCCTATCTAAAGTTTGAAATAAATTTCCATCTTTGACAGCTTCATCATTGGCATTTATGTAAATTCTATTTTAATCATGAGGATAATCCAGTTAAATTGACAGTAAATCTCACAAATGTAAAATAGAACACTTGGTCTTGTGAATTTTAAATAATTAATGATTAGAAAATACTGTTGCATTTCTACTTAATATTCCAATGGATAAATATCAGCAGAAATTAAAATCTGATTGCTAGGAGATGTTAGGTATGCAAATTACATAAGTGTTTGGGACAATATGACCTTGGGCAAATAACATCAACAAACGGAAAGGATAACACTGGACAACAAAGATTTTGCTTCTTGAATACTTTTGGGTGTACCTTATGGATTTTGGGCTGCTAATCAAGAAAATCACCATAAAATTTCCCTGCACCATTTTTTAAAATCACCTATATTTAATAATTCAAGTCAGAATAATTTATTCCAAGATTAAGGAAGGTATTTTTGTTGGTCCACAAATTAAACAGGTCGTCAATGACAGGTGATTTGAAGAGCATTGAGTTAGACCAGAGGAAATTACATGGAAGACGTTCAAGAGTGGCGTTGAAAATTTTCTTGGCAACTACAGAGCACTAAACTATGGTTGACAACATGCTTCAAGCAGATAAAACCATAATCAGCCTGACCTGAATAAAACCATGAAGTGCAACATGTCACTAAAAATTTATTTTCTGTATTCCCGTTTAAAGTTCTTCCCTGCAAATATTGGTGATGTTAGGACATCATGGTCATGGAGAAACAGTCTCAGAGCAACTACAATCCATTAATGCTGGCTGAATATTGTTGAACACTTAAGCGAGAAGCTTCAGACATTGAGTACAAATGAAAATCATCAACAAAACAGCTTAGGTGAACTATTGCAAAGTATCAGCACTGTTATGCAATTAAACACATTATATTCAATAGAAGTTAATTTCTTGTTTCTCCTAATTCCTACATGATACAAGTAGACTGAAATTACATTTGTGTTCAGCTTCAAGCGATCTATCATAAAAAAGAAGAAATTTTTTGAGGAAGCAACACTTCTGAAAAAAATTGTTGTCCAGTGTAACCAGACAGAAAATATTTAAAGCTTCTCCTCTATCTAAGTGCAGACAGCAAGTTATAACCAGACTCGTCCAACTATTTCAAGCAATTGGATGCATAAAATGGTGCGATTCCTAACTTTGTTCAGAAATGGTTCGGTAAGTCACTCTGCTGCATCAAAATGCTTAGAAGTATAAATCCCAATTCAACCTAGGCATCAACTACAGCTCTGATAAGAGCATACAAATCTTGTTCCTATGCACAACATGATCCTCATGAAGATCCAAAAGGAGGATATCCATGGATATTTGCTGAATTACTACCAAGAGAAACCCACCAAAGTTGGTAGTACAATTGTGTGATGTTGGAAGGGAGCAGCTCATGAATACTTTAATATTGCACTGCATGAAGGATGAACTTCAATTGGTAATGGTCAATTACCAAATCATCACATCTTTTGGCTAATGAAACAGTACCACTCATGCTGAAGACCTATTGGAAGAGCTATTGACAGAGTCAACACTGTCTCTAGTTCTTGACTCACCAGTCTATCACGGACATAGTATTGACATCTGTCACGGTCCGGTCCATGAAGTCCACATTCCAGTTCACGGTCCGGTCCGTCAATTCCTTATTCCGGGGTTTCCTGTTTTCTTTTGTTCTATTCAGTGCCTTAATTGAGGCACATGATTCTCATCTTGGGCTGACACATAAATACCTCTCAAACCAAGGATTCCCTGCTGGACTGTTCCCTTCCCCTTCCTTCTGAAGCCATGTCAAGTTCAACAGCCAGAGTGAGACTGGAGCCTTGCCATGCCAAGATAAGGAATTATCTATCGTTGAGTTTGGAACTATCTCTTTGTGGCCCCATGTTTAGTGTCCATATCAAAGAAAAGCCCCGGCCCTAAGTCCTGTTCCCTAGGAGGGGTCCCGGCTCTGTGTTCTATGTTCCAAGTTCCAGGTGCCATGTTCCAGTCCTGTACAAGTCAAGGCTTTGTGTTCTCATCCTGTCCATGTGTCTTGTCCAGTCCAGGAGTCCCCCGGCAGTTTACCTCGACAAGTGTCCTTGGCAGTCATCTTGACCCTGCGTCCTAGAAAGCATCCCATCGTCGCGTCCCAGAAAGGGTCCTGGCCCTGCAAAAGCATCCCAGCCCTACATCCCAGAAAGGTCCCAGCCCTGCGCTCCAAGGAGGAGTCCTGGCATTGTACCCAAGAGCCTAACCAAGCTGAGTCCAAGAGCCGAGCCAAACCTAGTCCAAGAACCCCATCCAGTCCACGTCCAAGGCTCTGAGCGTCCAGTCCACGTCCAAGTCTCTGAGCCTCCAGTCCACATCCAAGGCTCTGTGTTCCTGTGTCCCAAGACCAAGTCCAGGTGCCGTGTTCCAGCCCTGTCCAAATATCAGCTTTGTGTCCTCATCTGGTTCTGGTACCTTGCCCAGTCCAGGAGTTCCTCGCCCAGCCTGGAGCTGAAGATTCCTCATTCTGCGCTGGGGTACCTCATCCTGTGCTGGAGTTCTTCATCCTGTCCTGTAACCACGTCCTGTCCTTGCCAAGATCCTAGTCTCAAGTCTTAGCCAAGACCTGGGTTCCGGTTCCGAGTCAAGACCCAGGTTCAGAGTCCCAACCAAGACCCAGGTTCCGGGACCTTGTCCAGGCTCTGGTTCCAGAGTTCCGTGTTCCTAGTCCTGGCTCCTTGTTCCTAGTTCCCCATCTGGGTCCCGTGTCTCTAGTCCAAATCCTAGCCCAGGCCCTGAATCTTAGTCTCAACCAGGGACTGTGTCAATGTCCAGCATTGTTTCTTCCTTACTCACCTTGCTATCTTGATGAACCTAGTCCTGTTCCTCGTACTTCAGTGTCTGTGTCTCGTATTTGGGTCCACTCCCAGTGCCCCCCCGTATGACAACATCATAGGGATTCAGCAATAAGTTGCATTGAGAATGTTTTTCAATAACTCAAGAGAGTGATGAATAATTATTATTCCTTTTTTATTATCTTATTGTCTAAAAGAAGCAATGTTGCAATTCACTAGAGATCATTCATCAGAACCTCTTAACATTATATTGATAACTGCATGAAAGGAAAAGGACAGAAAGCATTGCTATCAATCATCATTTTCAAGTTAACTTTCAAAACATATGCAGCTTGACTTGGATGAAAATACATGGTGTGGCTTCATTGCAACAAGGTCAAAAATGTGATTTCACCAATAGAACAACATGAGTGGAGTACAACCATCACATGGAGTTGGAGTCATGTGGTACAGAAACAGGCACTCCATCCATTGAGTCCACGTTGACCACCCAGCACTCAGCATTGATCCTAAATCAAGTCCATTTCATTCTCTCCATATTCCCATCAACTCCCCCCAGATGCTACCATTGTCTCAGTCTAGGCAAGTTACAGTGGCTAATAAACCTACAAATCTCCATGTCTTAGGGACATGAGAGGAAGCTGGAACACCCAGAGGTGATCCATACAGTCACTGGAAGAACAAGTAAACTCCACAGAGGCAACACGGGAGGTCAGCACCAAACCTGAGTTACAAGAGCTTTGAAGCAACATTTCTACCGACTGCATCAGCATGATTCAGCTGCTTTTCTAGGACAACAAGTGATATACTCGACTTGCCTGAAACACCACATCTCACGAATAATTAAAAATTAAATGAATAAAGGCAGTTCTAGAATGTGAAAAGAAGTTAGCTGGTCAAAATATATTCACAGTTTTATTGAGGAATTCATTGAAACTCCTTCCTTTCAAAGAAACATCATCAGCACTTTCAAACTATGACCATGATCAAGCTATACACATTAGGATTTTGAAAAGTAACTGTGTACATGGAATAAAAAGGAACAGTGGGTGAGTTGGAAAAGGATTGTTGCTTTGTCAATATTGTGTCTAATCACAGCAAGTAATGTCAAATATTCCACTGCTGCTTTGTGAGTTTTAAATATTCTAGATAAATATAATACACAGACTTCTTGCATGAATAGCCTCTTCTGTGAAAAGTAATTCTTTCGTCTAAGGGAATGAATTATTCTGTAAGTTTCAAATTTGAAATTATTAGGGATTTTTAAAACAAGGATCTTCAAATCTCCCACGATATCCAAAGCTCTGTATGTGACATGCCAATTCTTAGCCTACTGCCTTAGTAGTTTCATGTTTTTTCAACGTGTGGGGAAAGCAGGGTAAACTAACATTAATGGACAGCTGTGCTAGGAGCACAAATGCTTGCAGAATGTCTCAATTTGAACAACGACAGAGGTGTAAATAGGATAAAGGTATTGCTTCGTTTGTAGGTGCCAAATCTTCATTAAACATTTTATGACCTAAAACCCAGATTTCATAATTTCTCCAAAAACTTGTCACTCAGCCAAAAAATATTCTCACCTTACAAATGTGTTGTGAAAGAATGTGTTCTGCTAGGCATTAAAGGCATTAAAGATGGTACTTCAGTGAAAATGTTGAAAAACTACTAAGTTGCCAAACCTTCTTCAAATCAACACGAGACTCACAACCAAGAAGTTTTGAAGTTGAAATGTAATGATGTGGAATATTAGAACTTTTAAAACCTTAGAGGTTAAACAAACCTTATCTCTGCTACATAGAAGAGAATAAGTAGTTCTTTCATTGTTGAAAATGGAGAAAGAACTTCGAAGTAAGCTTATTATCAAAACTTTGATCTGCATATTTAAATGTTTAATGATCGGTGCTGGGTTCATTGTTGCTTGTCATCTATATCAATGATCCAGATGATAATGTGATTAACTGGATCTGCAAATTTGCAGATGACACCAAGATTGGGGGTGTAGTAGACAGAGAGGAAGACTATCAAAGCTTGCAACAGGATCTGGACCAGTTGGAAAAATGGGCTGAAAAATGGCATAGGGAATTTAATGCAGACAAATGTGAGGTGTTGCACTTAGTTAGGACCAACCAGGTTAGGTCTTACACAGTGAGTGGTAAGGCACTGAGGAGTGTGTTAGAACAAAGGGATCTGGGAATACAAGTCCCTAATTCATTGAAAGTGGCTTCACAGGTAGATAGGGTCATAAAGAAAGCTTTTGGGACATTAGCCTTCATAGATCAAAATACTGAGTACAGGAAATGGAATGTTATGTTGAAGTTTATAAGACATTGATGAGGCCTAATTTGGAGTATTGTGTAAAGTTTTGGTCAGCTACCTACAGGAAAGAAGTAAATACGATTGAAAGACTACAGAGAAAATTTTAAATGATGTCGTTGGGACTGGTAGATCTGAGTTATAAGGAAAGATTGAATGGGTTGGAACTTTATTCCCCAGAACATAGAAGTTTGAGGAAATATTTGACAGAAGTATACAAAATTATGAGGAGTATAGATGGGGTAAATGCCATCAATTTTTCCACTGAGGTTGGAGGACAGCAGAACTAGAAGTCATGGACTAAGGATGAAAGGTGAAATGTTTAAAGGGAACACAAGGAGATACTTCTTCACTCAGAGGGTGGTGAGAGTGCCAGCACAAGTAGTGGATGTGATTTTGATTTCAACATTTAAGGGAAGTTTGGATGGGAGGGATATGGAGGGCTCTGGGCTGGGTGCAGGTTGATGGGACTATGCAGTTTAAATGGTTTGTCATCAACTAGATGGGCAAAAGGGCCTGTTTCTGTGCTACAGTTTTCTATTGCTCTATGACTCTTCAATGGGAGGTCACTACATATTATGATGGAAGTGTTCTTGGGCCTGGTAGAATGCTGCAAATCATGCCAGCAAGTGAGATTTCAGGATTCAGACACCGCCCTTGAGTCACTGTAGGATTGTCCGGAGGAAACATAAGGATGGAATAGGATGGAGTGGGCTGGCTGGATGCCATCAAGTCAAATAGTCAGGCAGCAATTGAGGTGAATATAAGGTGACCTTTGATGGACAAGGATGGAATGCCTGAGGATGTTTAATGGTCATGAACAAGTGATCAAGGTCAGTCAAATATCTTCAACTACCATTATGTGCCAATGGCTCATTGCAAAGCAATCTTCCATTTGTTATGCCTCTATCAACAAATCTTGGAACTAATGTGGCCCAACAAACCATCACAAACCTATATCTGCTCTAGCCTCCAATTCAGAATCAGAATGAGATTTAATATTATCAGCATATATTGTGAAATTTGTCCACATCTCACAACTTGCATTCACTACCAACCATTCAAATGTAGAAGGTGAATCATCCAAACATATTGTAAAACAAACATATTGGAAAATTAATGCCTAATTCTCCTTACATTGTACCTCATCTTTGTTACACTGACAGTTTTGATTTACAAGCAAAAAACACATGAACTCTTTAGTTCCAAACTTATAGTTTCCCATCTTCCAAATATAACAACCTTACCCAAGAACACCCACCTGGCCAGCCAACACAACAGAATGACTGTGACAAAGTAGCTGACCACTTTTGAACTGACACAAGCAACCATCAACTCAGGTGTGTTTTGGAAATCCCAAATTTGTTTTGGATATCCCTGCTTGTGTCATTCATTCATTGAGAGATCGCTGGGTATTTTTCCATGATATTAGACAAAGTTAAAGCACATTTTGGCATAATTTATCTCAGGTTTTCTGAAGTTTGTGACCTGCATGGGCAACTCATGGTGAAGCAGTTCATAAATAAAGAGTTGTAGTTTGCTGCACAGTCAGGCAAATCGGTTCACTTACCATAGCACAGTGGGAGTTTGGTGTGTTGATTCCTTAAAAGTAAATCTTCTTTTAGTATTTTGTTTAGGACTCACTCCTAGCAAAGCATTTTACTATAGGCATCAGTTGGTTCCTGCTGACATCACTTCAGACCAACTCCCACCACACCACACCCCAAATCAGAGAGGAGACTGATCATTTCTTGCCTCCTCATACTCCCATCTGATCATGTAGTTGACACTCGCTTCTGCCATCCTTCAGTGCTTCTTCATCCACTGCTCATCTGCAAAGGCCCAACCTCCAACACTCCATTTTCCAATATCCTAGCCTCTGAAGTTCCATTTTCTGTTGCTTATCCTCTAATGTTCTTAGCATCCCTTGTTCCATTGCTGATGATCACCTAATTGATGTTCTTCTAAAGTATTTGAATTCTTTCCTAAAAACAGATTTTATCCTTCCTTACCATCCCTGGATCTCTCATAATCACACAAGTCCTCATTCCCTGAAACTTTGTCTTTCCTGCTGGATTTCTCTGCAACCTCCATAATTCTAAATCTGTCTCTAGAGCATCAAAACATTGGTTGCTACCTGGACCAATTTCAAATACCATGTTCTGGCTCATACTTTGACTGAATTGCCATTCATAAAACATTTTTCATTCAATGAGAATTGAGCATATATTTTACTACCTTGAAATTTTAATATTTAAAATTGCTAACATTAATTTCTTTCTAAAGTTAGAATTTGTCCAACTAAAATATGCCAAAATTTAAGTACAGTTAATGACTAAATACTTTGGAAAAAATAGCAAATGAATATTCCATCAAGGAAAAGATCGCTTATTAAATGGAAAAATAACTAAGCAGAAATGTAATGTCCCCTCATTATTAAGACTCCACTTACTGAATTTCCCAAGATTAAGTGCCTAATATGGATTTCTGACAATGAAATTACATAAGATATATTGCTTTGTAAAGATTCTTAACAGATGTTGAAGCCATACTCGGGTATTCATTGAATGAGGCAAAGTGTAAAATTGAAAGTCAAAAGTAGTTGCTCCATGAGATAGTCATGATACAATATTACTTTCTTCTTATACATTTAAGTCAATGTCCACAACTGGCTCAAAAATGTTAGCTTCACAAGGAGAAAGCAACACTGTGCTTTACAATTATTCTAAAAGTAAAAACATAGAACTTGTTAACAAATGTGTTTATTTTTTTTAGTATTAGTACTATCCTCCGCTGTTTTTTTAAATTATTTATATGATAATAATAGTCTCCCCATTTTAAACATGTCTTTTATCTCTTTCCATTTTAACTGATTTTTTTTCAATATACTGTACTTCTGTCAGTTTTGTTGCACCTTTCAGTAAGAAATTATTCCCTCCTTAATATTGCATGCTGTGGTCATTTAGTTCTGAACAATAATAGTGTTATACTCACGTTAAAAAGATCTCTGTCTAAAAGATAAAGAACTAAATCCCAGCACTGCAGGAGGCAGAGGAAGTGTAACTTTACCAAATGTAAACAGTAAAAACTAACCTTTAAGTGGTGGAAGTGTGACAGTAGTACTCAAATTTATACTTTGTGTCTTAATGTGCTTATTCAGAGAAAAGGCTATTCATGTATTCAGTAACTCCTGCTGGTTGTTCATAGTATATTGAAAATCCTATCAATTATTGAACAGTGTGCACCAAGTTTAAAGCAATGCCATTAATGGAAGTGATGAATATTGCTACAATGTAAATGTGTTTCAAAAACACACATATTTTCTTGGTGGATACACACTATTAATAAGAGTACTGAGCATTAAGCATTCTGGCCTGAGGCTAAATTACAATTTGATTGTCTTTTAATGTGCTATTATCCATCAACTCTATTCTGAGTCATTATTTTGATCTATTAGCAGACATCAAGTTAGGCTTAAAAATAATTTACTGTTGATGCCCGTTTAACCATTAGGGATTTTGAGCCATAGTTCAGTCTTTCTGGTTCAGGTCTTCAGGAAATGAAGTATTCCATGTTCTTGCTTCTCAATTACAGGCAAGAATTACTTAGCAAAGGGAGTTATTAACTCTAAGATCTTTGCCTCTCTTTGTTACATAAAAGCATTATGGCCTCAGTTGATGAAAGCCAAACACTTCAGTGTGTGTATACTGAAAGAGATGAAATAGGATGAATTATTATAAAATGTGGAAACATGAGTAAGTTATTTCAATTGTTATTCCTGTCAAGTTGTTACATCTACATACATCTAGATTAAATGTATTGAGAACAAAAGAACCATATGGTGAATACACAAGACCAAGGAAGTTACTAGCAGTTGTAAGTGACAGAGAACTGATTTGAGAATTCATAAGGAAGGAGAGCAGATGGCGTGCAAATAGTCTGCATGAACACAAAAATCTTTTAATAGAAACAAATATTGGCATGTCTCTGGAAGATATCTTGAATGATGAACAGTTGCTACTTCTGGATCTTCTGAAAAGCAGCACGAGTCATAAGAAATCATTCCAGTTAATGCAATAAGGGAATATCAATTATTGCATATTTCACTGTAAACCCAGTTATTTGCTGAGTTGATAGAAGATCCGTTAGGCCTTTGGATGAGCTCTTTAAAATCTCCATCATCTTCAGAGCAAAGGATACCCCTTCTTGTAATTTACAAGATTGTAAGGTACTTTAATCAAGAACTTAGAGGGAACAGAATTTGTATCTTGTGAGGAAGAGAGATAAGCAGATGGATCTCACAAGACAGGAGGTAGCTTCATAACATCAGTTACCATGTTATTTTCATTTTTTTTAATATTTGTATTATGCAACATGATAAAGTAACTTCGGGTTTGTAAGAAAGGTTATCAATTAGGAATGTTAAATCTGTTTTTATCTCTGCAGATGCTGCTTCTCATGCCGGAGATTTCCAGCATTCTTTCTTTCAATGCGATCTATGAAGATTCATTGACAGAGTTGCAGCGTTCTCTAATTTACTGACACAAATTTGAACCCTATACCTTTGGAGGGTAAATATGATCCAATTGTTTCAGAAAACAAGACATTTTCTACTCTTTGTTCCTCAGCCTGGGAAATGTCCAAGTCTTGAGATCTGTGGTACAAGTAAATAAGGATTGAAATCATCTCTTGAATTTTTATTAAGGCCTTTTCAAATCAATTGGATTTCACAGGAGAAGTATTCTTAATTCTGCACCAGAGTATAGGTCATAGGTAAGAATTTAAAATCTGACTATTTTAAGAGGACATTAAACTCAAGGTTATACGTCTTCACATGCACGTGTATACATTTAAATTGTTTATAGTGGGAGAGGGGAACTTGTGTCCCTGCCTGCCTGACTTAGCATGATTCTGCCCTAAGTCCCTTCCTTAGGGAAAGAATATTCCTGGCTTTTCACTGTGTGTAGTGAATCATGAGGACAGAATGAGTATCAAAAAATTGAACTGTTCAGCTCACATGGAGACTGTTTCAATTTTTCTTAAGTCTAAGTATATTCAATTATCATATGATGTTTACGGTGTTCAGCACCATTAAAACATCTCATTATATCTCTAAAGTTGCCATAATAAAATACATACCTGGAGTGATGGAGGAGGTGTTTACTACTAAAATTGGTGGACATGCAAAGTGTCCTAATAGAATTACAGTACATAGGCATGCAGAACTGTCGTGGTCTGGATTGGGGTCCCTTTAAATTTAGCTTGTTTATGTTACGATCTGGACCGTTGGTTCCCTGTTTTCCCGTGTCCCTCGACCTTGGTGATTAGAGGCAATTAACGCTCGGCTGAACCGGTAGTTTATAGTCTCTGGCTTTCAGCCATTCGGCGCGGGAGCATCTGCAAAGTCATGGTATGCCAATGTCATCTGGTCAGAGCAAGCCTTGTCTCTGCCCGAAGCGAGTGCCGGTAATTCACCTTTCCTCACCGGAGCAACCCTGTCCAGTTAACTCGCTGAAGTGAGCCTGCAAAGTTTCCTCATCAAGGTGGGTCCGTCAGTTAACCCGCCGGAGAGAATCAAGAGCCGCTGTCTACTGTTCCCGGGCCGCGTCGAGAGCACGGCACTACCCGGAGGTTCCAAGCACCACGTCCTGGCTCTGGCAGCATTCAAGTACCATGTCCAGTCCTGGTCCTGGTGGCGTTCAAGTACCATGTCAAGTCCTGGCCCTGGCGGCGTTCAAGTACCATGTCAAGTCCTGACCCTGGCGGCTTCCAGTTCTGAGCCTAGTCCTGGCCCTGGCGGTCTGTGATTCCTGTCCTACCCCCTTGTTGGAATCCTTTCTCTGCCCCTCTCGCCTCTAGCCCTTGTCTGCAGCCCCCGCCTGCACTTTGGTCTAGTTCCATCACCGGAGCTAGATAGGTACTGACTGGTGTTCATTCATGTTGGTCTTGTCTTGTCTTGTTCTCGCCTCCGTGGGGTAAGTCTGGCCGTCTTGCTGTTGCCCCGCGGGGAGTCATGTCTTGTCTTGTCCTGTCCTTGCCTCCGTAGGGTAAGTCAGGCCGTCTTGCCGTTGCCCCGCGGGGAGTCATGTCGTGTCCTCGCCTCCGTAGGGTAAGTCAGGCCATCTTGCCGTTGCCCCGCGGGGAGTCATGTCGTGTCCTCGCCTCCGTGGGGTAAGTCAGGCCGTCTTGCCATTGCCCCGCGGAGGGTCATGAGACCCGGCCCTATGATCTGTACCCAAGGAGGGGTCCCGGCTCTCTGTTCTGTGTGTGAGTCCCGGCCCTATATCCTGTACCCAAGGAGGGGACCCGACTCTGTGTTCTGTGTATGTGTCCATGGTTCTATGTACCTGCTCTCCCAAGACCAAGGCTCTGTATTCCCATGTTCCTCCTCTCCCTAGCCCATGTCATGTCCATGCCTGGTTCTGGGGTCCGAGCCCAAGGCAAGACTCAGGTACTGGGTCCTTGCCCAGTCTCGGGCTTGGAGTCCGTACCCTAGCCTCTTCATGTCTCACACATAAAAGTTGCTGGTGAACGCAGCAGGCCAGGCAGCATCTCTAGGAAGAGGTGCAGTCGATGTTTCAGGCCGAGACCCTTCGTCAGGACTAACTGAAGGAAGAGTGAGTAAGGGATTTGAAAGTTGGAGGGGGAGGGGGAGATCCAAAATGATAGGAGAAGACAGGAGAGGGAGGGATGGAACTAAGAGCTGGACAGGTGATAGGCAAAAGGGATATGAGAGGATCATGGGACAGGGGATCCGGGAAGAAAGACAAGGGGGGGGACCCAGAGGATGGACAAGGGGTATATTCAGAGGGACAGAGGGAGAAAAAGGAGAGTGAGAGAAAGAATGTGTGTATAAAAATAAGTAACAGATGGGGTACGAGGGGGAGGTGGGGCATTAGCGGAAGTTAGAGAAGTCAATGTTCATGCCATCAGGTTGGAGGCTACCCAGACGAAATATAAGGTGTTGTTCCTCCAACCTGAGTGTGGCTTCATCTTTACAGTAGAGGAGGCCGTGGATAGACATGTCAGAATGGGAATGGGATGTGGAATTAAAATATGTGGCCACTGGGAGATCCTGCTTTCTCTGGCGGACAGAGCGTAGATGTTCAGCAAAGCGGTCTCCCAGCCTGCGTCGGGTCTCGCCAATATATAAAAGGCCACATCGGGAGCACCGGACGCAGTATATCACCCCAGTCGACTCACAGGTGAAGTGTTGCCTCACCTGGAAGGACTGTTTGGGGCCCTGAATGGTGGTGAGGGAGGAAGTGTAAGGGCATGTGTAGCACTTGTTCCGCTTACACGGATAAGTGCCAGGAGGGAGATCAGTGGGGAAGGATGGGGGGGACGAATGGACAAGGGAGTTGTGTAGGGAACGATCCCTGCGGAATGCAGAGAGAGGCGGGGAGGGAAAGATGTGCTTAGTGGTGGGATCCCGTTGGAGGTGGCGGAAGTTACGGAGAATAATATGTTGGACCCGAAGGCTGGTGGGGTGGTAGGTGAGGACCAGGGGAACCCAATTTCTAGTGGGGTGGCGGGAGGATGGAGTGAGAACAGATTTACATGAAATGGGGGAGATGCGTTTAAGAGCAGAGTTGATAGTGGAGGAAGGGAAGCCCCTTTCTTTAAAAAAGGAAGACATCTCCCTTGTCCTAGAATGAAAAGCCTCATCCTGAGAGCAGATGCGGCAGAGACGGAGGAATTGCAAGAAGGGGATGGTGTTTTTTCAAGAGACAGGGTGAGAAGAGGAATAGTCCAGATAGCTGTGAGAGTCAGTAGGCTTATAGTAGACATCAGCGGATAAGCTGTCTCCAGAGACAGAGACAGAAAGATCTAGAAAGGGGAGGGAGGTGTCGGAAATGGACCAGGTAAACTTGAGGGCAGGATGAAAGTTGGAGGCAAAGTTAATAAAGTCAACGAGCTCTGCATGCGTGCAGGAAGCAGCGCCAATGCAGTCGTCGATGTAGCGAAGGAAAAGTGGGGGACAGATACCAGAATAGGCACGGAACATAGATTGTTCCACAAAGCCAACAAAAAGGCAGGCATAGCTAGGACCCATACGGGTGCCCATAGCTACACCTTTAGTTTGGAGGAAGTGGGAGGAGCCAAAGGAGAAATTATTAAGAGTAAGGACTAGTTCCGCTAGACGGAGCAGAGTGGTGGTAGAGGGGAACTGATTAGGTCTGGAATCCAAAAAGAAGCGTAGAGCTTTGAGACCTTCCTGATGGGGGATGGAAGTATATAGGGACTGGACATCCATGGTGAAAATAAAGTGGTGGGGGCCAGGGAACTTAAAATCATCGAAAAGTTTAAGAGCGTGAGAAGTGTCACGAACATAGGTCGGAAGGGATTGAACAAGGGGGGGATAAAAACTTGTCGAGGTATGCAGAAATGAGTTCGGTGGGGCAGGAGCAAGCTGAGACAATAGGTCTGCCAGGACAGGCAGGTTTGTGGATCTTGGGTAAGAGGTAGAAACGGGAAGTGCGAGGTGTGGGAACTGTAAGGTTGGTAGCAGTGGATGGGAGATCCCCTGAGTGGATAAAGTCGGTGATGGTGTGGGAGACAATGGCCTGGTGCTCCTTAGTGGGGTCACGATCGAGGGGTAAATAAGAGGAGGTATCCGCGAATTGTCGCTGTGCCTCGGCAAGGTAGAGGTCAGTACGCCAGACTACAACAGCACCCCCCTTATCGGCGGGTTTAATAATAAGGTTAGGATTAGTGCGGAGGGAGTGGAGAGCAGAGCGTTTCAAAGGAGTGAGATTGGAATGGGGACAAGGTGCGGTGAAGTCGAGACGGTTGATGTCCCGTCAGCAGTTAGCGATAAAGAGATCCAGAGCAGGCAGAAGACCAGAGCGGGGTGTCCATGAAGAAGAGGAGGGTTGAAGACGGGAGAAGGGGTCATCGGTGGAGGTGGAAGAGTCCTCTTCCTCCCTTACACTTCCTCCCTTACCACCACTCAGGGCCCCAAACAGTCCTTCCAGGTGAGGCAATACTTCACCTGTGAGTCGGCTGGGGTGATATACTGCGTCCGATGCTCTCGATGTGGCCTTTTATATATTGGCGAGACCCGACGCAGACTGGGAGACCGCTTTGCTGAACATCTACGCTCTGTCCGCCAGAGAAAGCAGGATCTCCCAGTGGCCACACATTTTAATTCCACATCCCATTCCCATTCTGACATGTCTATCCACGGCCTCCTCTACTGTAAAGATGAAGCCACACTCAGGTTGGAGGAACAACACCTTATATTCCGTCTGGGTAGCCTCCAACCTGATGGCATGAACATTGACTTCTCTAACTTCCGCTAATGCCCCACCTCCCCCTCGTACCCCATCTGTTACTTATTTTTATACACACATTCTTTCTCTCACTCTCCTTTTTCTCCCTCTGTCCCTCTGAATATACCCCTTGTCCATCCTCTGGGTCCCCCCCCTTGTCTTTCTTCCCGGATCCCCTGTCCCATGATCCTCTCGTATCCCTTTTGCCTATCACCTGTCCAGCTCTTGGTTCCATCCCTCCCCCTCCTGTCTTCTCCTATCATTTTGGATCTCCCCCTCCTCCTCCAACTTTCAAATCCCTTACTCACTCTTCCTTCAGTTAGTCCTGACGAAGGGTCTCGGCCTGAAACGTCGACTGCACCTCTTCCTAGAGATGCTGCCTGGCCTGCTCCGTTCACCAGCAACTTTTATGTGTGTTGCTTGAGTTTCCAGCATCTGCAGAATTCCTGTTCTCTTCATGTCTCCTCTAGTTCTGGGAGCCGATTCCAAGTCCAAGCCCAGACCCTTGGTCTCAGCCTAGTCGTAGTCCTGAGTCCTTATCCTGTTCGCTATTTCTGCTTCTGTCTTGCTCTCCTGGTATCGTACAATAAACTAAACCTAAGTAACCTCACAAGATGTGTCTTGCATTTGGGTCCACCCTTGCTCCCTATGCCCCCACCACTGTGACAAGAACAGAAATAGACTATTTGTCCCAAAAAAAACACAAGGAACCTGAGGGTCTTCCACTTGACTCTTCTAGCTGACCACAATTGCAAATCTTTAGTACCAATAAGATGAGCCCCACCATTATTGACGATAGGAATATTCTTTGAAACTTCTCCTCTCATTAGATATTTAATTCCCCACCACTGTTCGTAACCAGATGCACGTTGTCTTTTGGTCAAAACTTAAAATTTTCTGTCTAGTATTTACTGCTCTAAATGTCTATCATGCAGATGGTCCTGCTGGTAGCCTCAGGAGGCTGCACATCACTTCTTGGTCTGCATGCTGTAGCAACCAACATGCTCTTCTGTAGACACCATTCAACCAGATTTTGGTGCCTTTTTGGAAAGTGAAGGATACACCAGGATATGCCACTACAGACTGTGATATTGAACATCTTCGTTAGTGATGGTGATCATTTCTGAAAATGCATTATGGATGCTGTTGTCCAACGTCACCCAAGAGAAGTAGCTGGTAGATATGAAGTAGTCTTTTAGTTAACTAAATGAGACACAGCAGGCATCGTATTGAGACCCTTTCAGAGGAAGAGGCCTGCTTGATCCAACATTACATGACATTTTATATGCTAAAGATCAAAGGATAGTTCTCTATTTATAATCTATCCACAATGCTTTCCTTTCAATTAAATATAACTATCACATCTCCTTCTTTGCACCCACACTATGGATACCCAAATGAATTTTAAATCAGCATTGACTGGCCTTTCAATTAACTGTGCTTCAGGTCTCTTAGGAACCCATTGTCCAGAGCTGCATTTTAAATTTAATCTACAGTCCATATTCAGATCTGAAGTCTGGTGACTGAAGTCAATGTTTTGCTATACGCCCTGTACAGAATATGCTCTAATAGGTGCCTAGTTCTGAACTGCCAGATTTCTCCTCAGTCTGTTCTATTTAACTTGATATTCTTAGGCAGTCCTCAGGTCCACGACTTTCTAGGTTGAGTGGTTATTGATAAGCTGGTTGGTGAGCAGAATTGTAAGCAATCAGGGGAAAGCAATTATTAAGAATCGATGTGGATGATGCATTTCTCCAGGGACGCTTTGAGCACACAACTGAATCATTTCCTCTCTGCAGCCAGTAATCCTTTCCCATAAAAGAGCTCAAAAAAGAGTCTGGGGCTTGGCATGAAAATGATATGGTTTCATCTAAATGAGTGTAACCAGATGGTAAATAATGGGAGGTTTCCTTGCCCATGTATGATCTGATAATACGAGGTTCTGAGGGGCTCAGGGGTTCCAAGGATACTGCCTGTAGATCACTGTACCACCTCAGTTGGTGAGGCTCACCCGCTAATGAAACAAGACATATACAAGAAATTAATTCTAGGATGTCAACTCTAAGGTTGCTGCATACTGAGTCTGAGGAAAAGCTCTTTCTGTTCAGACACGGTAATGTATTTAATATTTCAGTAATATCTGAGTAGTATTGTAAATATATTATTTGAGTAAGCTGTATTTCTTTATTTAATTATTTATTAGAGATTATATGTAAAATATGTGAATTGCATACGTTATGATGCTACCATGTGACACATGCATGCCTTTAGTAAAAACTTACTAAGATACTTTAATCCCAGCTCTGTGTTTTTACCTTCAATTGGTTTAACGTTTTGGAGTGGCAATGAGGACATTTTAAACAAACCCAAGATGACTACCTACCTGTGAAGCACAGCAAGATCAAAAAAGTGCTGTGAGAAAAGTTTCAGTAAAAATAAACAGACACAGTTGAGTTATAAAAAGGGCAGAAAACAGACAAATTCACAGGTTCATAAACAGTGAGTACTGGGTGATAATAATCCTAAATAAAGAGCAGAAATTGCTGGCCACATCAGAAAGATTGATGTGTTCTATTGCACAGGAAATAACTGAATTTTGTAGACTGAGTGAATTGAGCAGTATTTTAAAGCAAGTGGAATAGTTATTGAGAAATAATTATAAGTTTGGCTGAGTGCATTGTGTTTAAAGGTATATGATTTGCTTAGAAGTCTGAATCCTTAAACAAACCAGCAAAATGAGCCTCGCTGATATTGTGAAAATAATGCAGGAACGTTTAGAACCAAAACTGTTGTTGATAACAGAATGCTTTAGATTGTATAAGCAGATCAAAAGGAAGGGGAGTCCATTTTTGTGTATGTGACTGAATTGAAGAGATTGTCTGAGCATTGTCAGTTCAATAATGGGCTTGGCGATACACTGATAGATTATTTAGTTTGTGGAAGAAAGCATTTAAAAATGGCTCCTAACTGAAGCACAATTTACATTTAAAAGAGCAGTTGAAATAGCTGTGTCAATGGAAACAGCAGAGAGAGAAGCAACTAAGCCGCAGTCAAGAATGAAAGAGAGCATGAACAAAATTGCAATGTCTAGACAGATACTTGCCCGGCCGAACAAATTGTGGCAGGGGCCCACAAACATCAGACCAGTGCAGATTTAAAGGTAAAACTTACAGAAAATGCAACAGGAGCATGTGGGCAGAAAAAAAAATAAATGGACTGCATGGGGAAGAGAAAAAGCTAAAATGTTGAATTGTAATTTCAAAAACAGCATTAATCTGCATGCTGTTGATGAAAAATCTGTTAATGATGAGAGTGATACAAGATTAAGATTTACAATGTGAAAATTAACAATAGACAAACAACACACATCAGAGTTGCTGGTGAACGCAGCAGGCCAGGCAGCATCTGTAGGAAGAGGTGCAGTCGACGTTTCAGGCCGAGACACTTCGTCAGGACTAACTGAAGGAAGGGTGAGTAAGGGATTTGAAAGTTGGAGGGGGAGGGGGAGATCCAAAATGATAGGAGAAGACAGGAGGGGGAGGGATGGAGCCAAGAGCTGGACAGGTGATTGGCAAAAGGGGATACGAGAGGATCATGGGACAGGAGGTCCGAGAAGAAAGACGGGGGGGGGGGGGACCCAGAGGATGGGCAAGAGGTATATTCAGAGGGACAGAGGGAGAAAAAGGAGAGTGAGAGAAAGAATGTATGCATAAAAATGAGTAACAGATGGGATACGAGGGGGAGGTGAGGCCTTAGCGGAAGTTAGAGAAGTCGATGTTCATGCCATCAGGTTGGAGGCTACCCAGACGAATATAAGGTGTTGTTCCTCCAACCTGAGTGTGGCTTCATCTTTACAGTAGAGGAGGCCGTGGATGGACATGTCAGAATGGGAATGGGATGTGGAATTAAAATGTGTGGCCACTGGGAGATCCTGCTTTCTCTGGCGGACAGAGCTTAGATGTTCAGCAAAGCGGTCTCCCAGTCTGCGTCGGGTCTCGCCAATATATAAAAGGCCACATCGGGAGCACCGGACGCAGTATATCACCCCAGTCGACTCACAGGTGAAGTGTTGCCTCACCTGGACAGACTGTTTGGGGCCCTGAATGGTGGTAAGGGAGGAAGTGTAAGGGCATGTGTAGCACTTGTTCCGCTTACACGGATAAGTGCCAGGAGGGAGATCAGTGGGGAGGGATGGGGGGAACGAATGGACAAGGGAGTTGTGTAGGTAGCGATCCCTGCGGAATGCAGAGAGGTGGGGGAGGGAAAGATGTGCTTAGTGGTGGGATCCCGTTGGAGGTGGCGGAAGTTATGGAGAATAATATGTTGGACCCGGAGGCTGGTGGGGTGGTAGGTGAGGACCAGGGGAACCCTATTCCTAGTGGGGTGGCGAGAGGATGGAGTGAGAGCAGATGTACGTGAAACGGGGGAGATGCGTTTAAGAGCAGAGTTGATAGTGGAGGAAGGGAAGCCCCTTTCTTTAAAAAAGGAAGACATCTCCCTCGTCCTAGAATGAAAAGCCTCATCCTGAGAGCAGATGCGGCAGAGACGGAGGAATTGCGAGAAGGGGATGGCGTTTTTGCAAGAGACAGGGTGAGAAGAGGAATAGTCCAGATAGCTGTGAGAGTCAGTAGGCTTATAGTAGACATCAGTGGATAAGCTGTCTCCAGAGACAGAGACAGAAAGATCTAGAAAGGGGACGGAGGTGTCGGAAATGGACCAGGTAAACTTGAGGGCAGGATGAAAGTTGGAGGCAAAGTTAATAAAGTCAACGAGCTCTGCATGCGTGCAGGAAGCAGCGCCAATGCAGTCATCGATGTAGTGAAGGAAAAGTGGGGGACAGATACCAGAATAGGCACGGAACATAGATTGTTCCACAAAGCCAACAAAAATGCAGGCATAGCTAGGACCCACACGGGTGCCCATAGCTACACCTTCAGTTTGGAGGAAACCCAACAAAAAGGCAGGCATAGCTAGGACCAACAAATATAGCTACACCAACAAATCAAATAAAACTCAGCAGACATTGCATATCAGGACTAGTGATGGATGAGCTACTATAAATTAAAAATCGTATTCTTCTTATAACAAACTGCATATCCGTGAAGCCTGAAAATGTGAGTAGAATAAATGCAGTAATAACTAATAATGCAGTGTGAAAAGGTTCCTGTACTTATTCCCCTGTGCACTTAATTGTGATGCTTGATTAAAATTTGGAAGTGGATCAAGAAGTAATTTGAAGAGGGAATTTTTTTTCAGTTTAATGAATATGATAATCAATGATGTTTCATCAACAACTGGTATATTTTATTGTTTATTTCTTTCCATCTTTCTGGAACCATAATGTTCAATGATGCCATCAGGTTTACTGGCCTTGAAATATTGGAAAGAGTGTAGAAACAATTAATGCAAGAATTTCATTTTCCAGCATTCCCAAATTTCCTGTGAAAATGAATAGAATCTTCCACAGGTGAATTTAGTGTTTATTTAGCAACTGCAGAATGGTTTATCAATGAATTGATTAAGCAGATCAATATCAGGATGATGACTCACTGAATTTTGAACTTCAACTCCTTTCATTGTTTTCAACTCAAACATTTTCATAAAACTGAGCCATCAGCAGACTTTGCTATTGCCCATACTTTTTAGAAGTGCCTCAAATTATACTAGATTTCATTTATAGTTTTTCTTGAAGACTGATATGGAGTCATAGATTTTACACAGCAAGTAAACAGGCCTCTTGGCCTAACAGGTCCATTCCAACCAAGCTGTGACCTGAGCAAGTCTTTTTTGCCTGTGTTTAAACCGTTCCTATCATTATCAAGCTTGAGCTAACTGTCATTGGTACAACCGCAGGTATGCATACATGCAATGAAAAACTTACTTGTAGCAACATCACAGGCACATTCATAGCAGCATATGAGCAGCATTCACAAGAAAGAACATAAATTACTAACAATTTTTTCAAGAAATAACGCAAGTAGAATGATAAAAGCAAAGTCAATTTTAGTACAAAATGATTAACATGTTGTTAAATGATAGTGATCAGGGTTTTGCCAATTGGTTCAGGAACCCAATGGTTGAAGGAGAAACAGCTGTCCTTGAACCTGGTGGTGTGGGACTTCAGGCTTCTGTGCCTCCAGTTCAATGGTTGCTGCTTGGCATGGTACTGCCCAGGTAGGATCATTAATGGTACATGTTGCTTTCTTGAGGCAGTATCTCCAGGGAATATTACCAGTGGTGGGGAGGGATGTGTTCATAATATATTGGGCAGATTCCACTGCTCCCTGCAGCTTCTTGTATTCTTGTGAATTCAGATTGATGTACGAGATCATGATGCAACCAGTCAAAATATTTTCAACAGTGCAACTATAGAAGTTTGTCAAGTGTTCAGTAAAGCTGAACTCCTTTAACCTCAGAGAAAGAAAAGACACTGGAATTTTTTCCTTATGATTGCATATATATGCTGTGCCCAGGACAGGTCATCTGATATGTTAACACGCAGGAATTTAAAGCTGCTGACTCTCCCCACTGTTGGTCCCTCAGTGTAGACTGATCATCCTCCATCCCCTTCCTGAAGTCGACTATCAGCTCTTTATGTTTGCTGACGTTAAGTGAAAGCTTATTGTTGTGGCACCACTCAACCAAGTGAGTTACCTCACTCTGGTAATCTGAATCATTGTCACCCGCGATTTGACCAACAACAGTAGTGCCATTGGCAAATTTCTATATGGTATTGTAACTGTGCTTAACAACAGTTATGCCTGTATAGGGAGTAGGGCACTGGGTTAAACACACAGCCTTGAAGTGGACAGGTGTGAATGATCAGCAAACAGGAGATGTTACGATTCCTCACTGACTGAGATCTGCTGATGTGGAAGTTGAGCATCCAGAAGACAGGGAAGTACCTGACCCAGATCTTGAAGCTTGATGCCGAACTTAGATGGGATGATTGTGTTGAATGTCAAGTTGTAATCAAAAATACAGCAGCCTGATGTAGGAGTTCCTGTTGTCCAGGTGAACCAGAGCTGAGTGAAGAGCCAGAGGAATCTCTGCTGCTGACTTGTTGTGACAGTATGCAAACTGAAGATGATCCTGGTCAGCTCTGAGGCAGGAGTTGATAATCAATTTTCAAAGCGCTTCGTTACAATTGATGTAAGTGCTGCAGGATGGTAGTCACCGTGGCAGGTCACCATGCCTTTCTAGGGCAGCTGTGCAATAAGTGCCACTTTGAAGCAAGTGGGACCCTCAAGCCCCAGGAGTGAAAGGTTGAATATGCCTATACATACTCCAGTCATTTGGTCCACAGAGATGTGTAGCACACAAGCAGTTACACCATTGGGACCAAATGCATTTTGTGGATTCACCCTCTTGAAGGATGCTGGACATCATCCAGAGTTGAAATGTGGGGACACACACAAAAAGTGCTGGTGAACGCAGCAGGCCATGCAGCATCTATAGGAAGAGGAATAAGTCGACATTTTGGGCTGAGACCCTTCGTCAGGACTAACTGAAAGAAGAGATAGTAAGATATTTGAAAGTGGGAGGGGGAGGGGAAATCCAAAATGATAGGAGGAGGGATGGAGCTGAGAGCTGGATAGTTTTTTGGCGAAAGGGATACCAGGCTGGAGAAGGGAGAGGATCATGGGATGGGAGGCCTAGGGAGAAAGAAAGTGGGGGGGGGGGTGAAGCCCAGAGGATGGGCAAGGACCTATAGTGAGAGGGACAGAGGGAGAAAAAGGAAAGAGGAAAAAAAGGGAAAAGAAAAAAAAACAAACAAATAAATAAGGGTTAGGGTTACCTCCAAGTTTGCGGATAACACGAAGCTGGGCGCCAGTGTTAGCTGTGAGGAGGATGCAGAGTGACTTGGATAGGTTAGTTGAGTAGCTAATTTCATGGCAGATGCAATTTAATGTGGATAAATGTGAGATTATCCACTTTGGTGGCAAGAACAGGAAAACAGATCATTATCTGAATGGTGGCCGATTAGGTAAAGGGGAGGTGCAACAAGACCTGGGTGTCATTGTACACCAGTCATTGAAAGTGGGCATGCAGGTACAGCAGGTGGTGAAAAAGGTGAATGGTATGCTGGCATTCATAGCAAGAGGATTCGAGTACAAGAGCAGGGAGGTACTACTGCAGTTGTACAAGGCCTTGGTGAGACCACACCTGGAGTATTGTGTGCAGTTTTGGTCCCCTAATCTGAGGAAAGACATTCTTGCCATAGAGGTAGTACAAAGAAGGTTCACCAGATTGATTCCTGGGATGGCAGGACTTTCGTATGATGAAAGACTAGATCGACTAGGCTTATATTCTCTGGAATTTAGAAGATTGAGGGGGGATCTGATTGAAACATATAAAATTCTAAAGGGATTGGACAGGCTAGATGCAGGAAGATTGTTCCCGATGTTGGGGAAGTCCAGAACAAGGGCTCACAGTTTGAGGATAAAGGGGAAGCCTTTTAGGACTGAGATGAGGAAAAACTTCTTCACACAGAGAGTGGTGAATCTGTGGAATTCTCTGCCACAGGAAACAGTTGAGGCCAATTCATTGTCTATATTTAAGAGGGAGTTATTTATGGCCCTTGTGGCTAAAGAGATCGGGGGTGGAGAAGGCAGGTACAGGGTTCTGAGTTGGATGATCAGCCATGATCGTACTGAATGACGGTCCAGGCTCAAAGGGCCGAATGGCCTACTCCTGCACCTATTTTCTATGTTTCTATGTATTGGTTGGAAGAAGTATGTGAACTTTAAACTTTGCTTTCAGTAATTGGTGTGTTCCCCTTGTACAGCAATAACTTCAGCCGAACGTTTCTGGTAACTGTTGATCAGTCCTGCCCGTTGGCTTGGAAGAATTTTATTCCATTCCTCCTTACAAAACTGCTTCAACTTTGGGATGTTGGTGGGTTTCCTAGCATGAACTGCTTGCTTCAGGTCGTTCCACAACATTTCTATAGGATTAAGGTCATAACTTTGACTGAGCCATTCCAAAAGATGGATTTTCTTCTTTTTAAACCGTTTTGCTGTTGATTTACCCTTGTCTTCCAGGTCACTGTCTTGTTGCATTATCCAACTTCTAGTAAGCTGCAGGTGGTGGACTGCTACAGTAACATTCTCCTGTAAAGTGTCTTGATACAATTTTGAATTCATTGTTCCCGCAATGATTGCAAGCTGTCCAGGCCCTGAGGCAGCAAAGCAGCCCCAAACCATGATGCTCCTTCCACCATGCTTCACAGTTGGGATGAGGTTTTGGTGTTGGTGTGCAGTGTTGCTTTCCCTCCAAACAGCAATGTGCATTTCTGCCAAAAAGTGCAACTTCTGTCTCATCTATCCACAGAATATTGTCCCAGAATTATTGTAGAATATCTAGGTGGACTTTTGCAAACTTGAGATGTGCAATGATGTTTTTTTGGAGAGCAGTGGTTTCCTCTATGGTGTCTCTCCATGAACACCATTCTTGTTCAGTGTTTTTCTCACGTTGGACACAGGAACAGAGACAAGTTCTGGAGATTCCTGCAGATCTTTAGCTATTATCCTTGTTTTTTTTTCATCTCCTTCAGCATTGCGCTTTGTGCTTTTGTTGTGATCTTTGCAGGATGTCAACTCCTATGCAGAGTAGCAACAGTACGGAGTTTTCTCCATTCGTAGACAATTTCTCTTACTGTGGACTGTTGTACGCTAAGGTCTTTAGAATTGCTTTTGTACCATTTTCCAGCTTCATGCATCTCTACAATTCTTCTTGTAAGGTCTTCTGAAAGTTGTCTTGATCAAGGCATTGTGCACATAAAGAGATCTTCCTTGAGAAGAACAGGCTCTGTCGGTAACCTGACTTTGTGTGTCTTTTTATAGGGCAGGGCACCTCTACAATCCACACCTCTAATCTCATCTCATTGACTGGTACACATGACTCCAAATAGCTTTTGTAGAAGGCATTACCCCAGAGGTTCACATACTTTTCCAACAAATACATGTAATATTAGATAATTTTTCTCAATAAATAAATGAACAAGTATAATGTTTTTGTGTTGCTTATTTAAATGGGTTCTCTTTATCTAGTTTTAGGACTTACATGAAGAAGTGATCACATTTTAGATCATATTTATGCAGAAATAGAGAAAATTCTACAGGGTTCACAAACTTCCTAGCACAACTGGACCTTAAATATGACCCTCAAGGTATTATACACCGCTATAAAGATACCCCTTAGCCTCTTTTGCTCTAGCTAAAAGCCTTAGCCTATTCAGTTTCCCCTTATAGCTCAAGCACTTTCATCCCATGGTACTATAGTATTGTTAATGTCCATGTAGAGCTGACGTCTACCACCCTGACATTGTCAATTGTCTTGGTTATCTCTTCAAAAACTAAATAAAATTCATGAGATACACTTTCCCATGCACAAAACCCAAATCTGTCCTTGCCTTTCTAAATGCAGGTAGATCCGATCTCTCAGAATCCCTTCCAGTAATTTCCCACCACTGGTATTATAGTCACCAGCCTGAAATCTGCTGGCTTTTCCTTGCAATCCTTCATTAACCATCCCTTGTCAACCAAAGTTTCCTAATCCAGCCAACTTTGTCTTTCACTCCAACAGGAACATGCTGGCCCTGAACTCTATCTTGTTATTAAAAGCCTCCCATTTTCTAATCATCCCTTTACATGCAAACATGTCAATCTATTTTTGCAAGCTCCTTTATTAATAGTGTAAACTACAAAAGTTTTGATCTATCAACCCTAGGTCAAAATTGGACTCTCGTTTGCCTGTCCCTGGCACAAAACGTCCAATTTATTTGATTACACCACATGCCTTAGGGATGCCTGAAATACAGGCAAATGATATTTTGGCTTCCTTGTGAGTCATTTTGAAGATGTGTTAGGTCCCTTGTATTTACTAATTGCAGACATATGCCTAATCTTTCTTATTTAAGTAATCCTGATTCCTACAGTGACCTAGTCAGCGGCCTTTAAATTGATTGCTCCATGGTCCAAGCAAACAGGTAACACTTTTCTTTATAACTCAGTACAGAAAACAATTATAGCAGCTGTATTCAGAAATCCAGCCACAATCCAGGAAACCCCCTTCACTTGACTGGAGGATAACGTTACAATCAAATTTACATGGGCTCAGCAGGGGCACTGTTGGAGTAGCTCAAGGTAAGAGTCCTTAATTGTAAAGGTAAAAGTATTTCCTGCCATTTTCCTCAGGGAAAATGGGGAGGTTGTTAGGTAAGTGAACTTCTCCTGGGTCCCCAAAATCCTCTGAATCATCTGTTCCAAATTTAGAAAAGTGAAGCAGTCACTTGCAATGGCTTTTGCAATTAATAAAAAACAAACATATTTTTGATTTTTTATTGGAAGTGTTTGTGGCCTTAAGCAAATAATTTCATGTTAAAGTTCAAAAGAAAGAACTTAATATGAATGATGCTTGTTACAAATAATAATAAAGTGTGGATTCTTTTTCATGAACTAAAAAGGTTTGCCCATATAGAGTCATCTAGTCATAGAACATTACAGCACAGAAACAGGCCTTTTGGCCCATCTAGTCCATGCTGAAATATTAATCTGCCTAATCCTATCAACCTGCACCTGGACAATAGCCCTCCATATACCAATTCAAATTTCTTTTAAATATTGAAATCAAACTGCATCTACTACCTTCGCACATTCTGCATTCTCATCACCCTCTGGGTGAAGAAGAGTTCTGCTGTTTAGCACAGTAAGAAAACACTGATCAGATGCAGTCTCATGAGGATGCATTGAGAGAGAAATTCAGATAAACCAGGAAAATATTGTTATTTAAAACCTGCTTAACTACTAAACTTTCGACAAAATCAGATGTCTTCTCTTAAATAATTATTTTAATTAAAATTTTATTAAGGTGCTGGAAGTATTCTTTATACTAAAACATTTAAAATGGATCATTTTGGGGCAGTTTAAGTGAAATGAAGGAAAATTAAATTTAGTTCAGGCATTATATCATAAAAGCTTTGGTACCAATAGCACTGGAGTGCAATTCACAGCTGGAAACATGTTATTGTATAACGTTTCCCGGAACAGCAATGCGCGTTTTCTTTTTCTTACTAAGCTGTTCTTCAAAATAGAAGATCAATTGCCTATATTCTGGTTCTGTAAGTTGTGAAAGAATTATAAGGCTTATGTCTTATTTTTCCCACAGATGGGATGGCACCTATACAGGAATCCTGTGTGCTCTTGGCTTTCAGAATCATCCCGAATGTCACTCTCCACTTCAGCTTTTTTGGGCTAGAGATGTCCAAGATGATGCTACATTTTTCATGGATATTTTGAGCACATCCTGGAAAATTTTCCTCTATCCTGCTGATAATTTCTTCCCATGACAGACCTCAAAACTGGCGCTGTTTATTTCAGCAACATATACCAATGCCAAGTATGTGGTCAGCTAATATTTTGGTACAAGGGTAAATTGCCTTTGCTTTGACACCTCAGATGAATGTATCAACTGGGTCTAATGCTAGAATCAAGCTGGGTAAGATTCTTAAAGAAGTTGGCCTCATTTCAATTCCATCTTTGATTTTATGCTGGTGTTAAGTTAAGTGGCCATTTTAGTTATAGGTGGAAAACTGGGTGGTGTGGTAAATAACTTCTGGTTATCTTTCAAATAAAAAGTAAATCAGGTTGCTTATATTATACCAGTTACCAGCCCAGCAGTGGCATTAGTTTGGATAACTTCAAAAGGCATCTTACATAGCCAGATAATCCTAGAATTAGGGAATTGTTATAACACAAAAGTGAATCACTTCATCCATCAAGGCTGTGCCAGATCCAAGTAGTTCAATCCTGTCAGCCCTGGTTCTCTGGTCTGTCTGCTCAACCTTGTAAATCATTGAACAATGATAAAGTCAGACTAAATATATTCTTTCTCTGTTGTAAATCTCTATGACATTCAGAGCACTTTTAGATTTAAACACATTTTTTTCTGAATGTTCTGTTACTAGAAGTCCAGTTACTAGGTACTAAGTTTTAAAAGCGATAACCAGAATACCTGTAGATGAGGGCAGGGTGGTAGACATTGCTTAACAATGCCTTTAACAAGCTCCTGCAAAATAGACTTGTCTAGAAGGTTAGATCACAATAGATTCAGGGAGATATTGTCAGTACATTTGGATCTGGCCCAAGTGCGAAGAGAGAGACACTGAAGCAGATCGATCATTCACAGACTTTAATGTGAACAGTTTTTGAGGGGAAAGAAAATAATGAAAGCTAGGCAAAACAAGGCTGTTAACTAAAACCCTCAAATGGAAAACTAGATGCCAACACTGTGAGTGAAAGGAATATCTAAATACAAACCACAAAACAAATACCGCTAGTCTTCAGCATCAGTTGACTCGACAGTCCACTTTCTCAGGCAAGGCCGAATGCAAGCAGACACTGTAATATTTCTGTACTTTGCTCAAGTCTCAAGTGCCACAACGAAAAGAAGGGAGTTAAGTACTCCCATAATATAATAATAATGAGCTGACACATACGTATTCATGAGCAGAATTGCCAAAACTGCCGTGGAGTCGAGTCCGTGGTTGTGACAGGGACCCCTTGCCTTGGCACTGCTCCTGAGGCGCCACCAACCTGTACCCACTGGAAGTCCAGGATGAGCGGCAATGAAGAGGGCAGCCTTGGAGAATCAACCCACAACAACCAAAATGGCAGGTTTCCATCAGATAGGGGAAGACCAGTGATGAAATCTACCAAGAGGTGGGACCAGGGCCGGTGGGGCACAGGTAGCGGATATACCAGATCTGCAGGACACTGGCTTGACATCTTGTTCTGAGCACAGGTGGGACAGATAGATATGAGGTCTTGAACATCCTGGGACATAGATAGCCAACAAAATTGTCTCTTAATAAACTCCTGAGTCTGTTGAAATCCCGGATGTCCAGCCAGATTGGAAGAGTGATCCAATTCCAAAACTCTGGAATGCACCGCATCAGGAACAAACAGGCGGTTGGGAGGTCCCCTATCTAGGTCTAGATCCAACTGTTGGGCAGCCTTCACCTCTACCTCTATTCCCCAGATCACAGGAGCAGCAATACATGAGCAAGGAAGAATGGGCTCTGGACTGGGATTGTCCTCAGATCCGTTGATCTGCCAAAGTGAGAGCATCTGCCTTGGTATTCATGCTGCCAGGACGATAGGTGCGGATGAAATTATACGTGTGAAGAAGAGAGCACAGTGGGTTTGATGGGCCTGAACACCTCCTTCTACAACTGGATCCTAGACTTCCTGACTGGGAGACCTCAGTCAGTCCGGATTGGAAGTAGCATCTCCAACACCTTCACACTGCGCACGGGTGCCCCCCAGGGCTGTGTGCTCAGTCCACTGCTGTTCACTCTGCTGACCCACGACTGTGCTGCAACACACAGCTCGAACCACATCAACAGGTTCGCCGATGACACGACCGTGGTGGGTCTCATCAGCAAGAACGATGCAGAGCCAACAATCTGTCTCTGAATGTGAACAAAACAAAAGCGATGGTTGTTAACTTCAGGAGAACATGGAACGAACACTCTCCACTGAACATCAACGACTCCTCCATAGAGATCGTTAAGAGCACCAAATTTCTTGGTGCTCACCTGGCGGAGAATCTCACCTGGTCTCTCAACACCAGCTCCATAGCAAAGAAAAGCCCAGCGGCATTTCTACTTTCTGCGAAGGCTGAGAAAAGTCTATCTCCCACCCCCCATCTTCACATTCTACAGAGGCTGTATTGAGAGCATTCTGAGCAGCTGCATCACTGCCCAGTTCAGAAATTGCACCATCTCGGATCGCAAGACCCTGCAGCAGATAGTGAGGTCAGCTGAGAAGATCATCAGGGTCTCTCTTCCTGCCGTTACAGACACTTACATCACACGCTGCATCCGTAAAGCAAACAGCATTATGAAGGACCCCACGCACCCCTCATACAAACTCTTCTCCCTCCTGCCATCTGGCAAAAGGCACCGAAGCATTCAGGCTCTCATGATTAGACTATGTTTCTTCCCCCAAGCCATCAGACTCCTCGGTACCCAGAGCCTGGACTGATACCAACCTACTGCCCTTTGCTGTGCATATTGCCTTGTTTATTATTTATTGTAATGTCTACACTGCTTTGTGCACTTTATGCAGTCCTGGGTAGGTCTGTAGTCTAGTGTCGTTTTGTGTTGTTTTACGTGGTTCAGTGTAGTTTTTGTATTGTTCATGTAGCACTATGGTCCGGAAAAACGTTATCTCGTTTTTACTGTGTACTGTACCAGCAGTTATGGTCGAAATGACAATAAAAAGTGACTTGACTTGACTTGACTGTTGCAGCAGAGGGGCAGTGGTGAAATGTCACTTTAAATCCAAAAATGCTTGTTTGGCGTCGTCTGTCCAGAGGTCCTCCTGGTAAGCACATTTATGGGAGCCGCGGTAGAGCCAAAATTCAGAATGAAGCAGCAAGAAAAATTTGCAAACCTCATGGAGCGCTGTACCTGCTTGACTGTAGATGGTTTGTGCAACTCTGTAACTGCCTGTACTTCACTCAGGTCCATTTGAACACCGGATGGGTTATGTATATAGCCCAAAAACTACACCAGTCTTTATGGAACTCACATTTCTCAAGCTTGGTGTACAGGTTATCTTCGAGGAACCATCTGAAAACCCGACGGACATGCTGGATGTGTTCCTTGTGAGAGTGGGGATAGTTAAGGATGTGGTCTAAATACGCAAAAAAAAAACTAGTTCAACATCTCCCTGACCACATCATTAACTCAGGCCTGGAAAACAGCGGCAGTGTTGGCAAGACCAAAAGGCATCACAAGGTACTACTAGTGGCCATCAGAGGTGTTGAAAGCTGTCTTCCACTCATCCCCTTCGCTTATGTGAACCAGATTGTAAGCATTGCGCAGATCAGTTTTGGAAAGTATGGTTGCTCCCTGGAGATGCTTGAATGCAGATGACAGCAGGGGAAGAGGGTTGTGATTCTTCACAGTGATGTTGCTCAGAGGCTGATAATTGATGCAGGGATGGAGCTTGCCATCTCTCTTACTCACAAAAAGAAGCCTGCTCCTGTTAACGAGGTTGACAGATGATTAAACCCCATGGCCAAAGCTTCTTTAATGTATTCATCCAAAGCCAGCATTTCAAGATGAGAGAAGGAACAGAGCTGGTCCCAGGGAGGACTAGTGCCAGGTAAAAGGTCTATGACGCAGTTGTATGACCAGTGCAGAGCCAGGGTGGTGGCCTTCCTTTTATTGAAGACCAAGAAGGTCCGTATAATCAGCCAGAATCCCAGACAGGTCCACATCTTTCGCTGACACAGGAGGGGATACATGGAACAGAGCTTAAGCTGGAGCCAGACAGGTAGACCTACATGCTGGTCCCCACTCTTGGGGTGCTTTAAGAGACCAATCGATCCATGGGTTATGTCGGGATAACAAGGGGAGAGAAAGCACCAGCGGTAGTTCAGGCAAATCAACCAGATAGAAGGAGAGTTCTTCACTATGATAGCCTTTGAGCACAAGTTGGAAGGGTTCGGTGGAAAGGTGGATCTGGCTGATGCCCAGAGGTCAACCGTCCAGGGCCTTGAAGTTAATTTTTTTCTCTCAATTACTGAGTCGGAGCTCCCCATCTTTGAGCTGGAGAGATGTCCATGAGATTCCTGGTTGCACAGAGTCGATAAATGCTTTAAGTTCATGGGTCCAAGATCCCCATGACAGGGAAGCTGCGAGCATTACAAAATTAGGGGAAGCTGACTGCAGGGAGAACCGACCCATTAGGGCTCCCCTTCCTGCTGATGGGTATCCTCTTCTACCAAATGCTTGGAAATGGCGCCCCGAAATGTCCTGGATCGCTGCAATAGAGGCCAGAACCTGTTCCCCTGTGCCACTCTCATTCCTCCTGAGAAAGGCACGTGTGTCCCACTCGTATAGGCTCCTCCGTGAACTGGATGCTGAATGATGAGGGAGGGATCGAGAAAGGATGGTGATGAGGGAGGGATTGAGAAAGGATTAAGGCACGTATGAAGTTTGAGACATTCTTTCCCTGTGCCACTCAGTTACCTGCTTGTCAACATGAATAGTCAGGTTAATCAGATCATCCAGTCTATCTTGCTCGTCAGGGACAGCGATCTCGTGCTGGATCCCAGCGTTCAGTACACCCTGGAATGCACTGATGAGAGATCTCTCATTCCAACCTGTCTCTACTGCAAGCTTGTAAAATTTGACTGCATAAGCCCTCACTGTCCCTTGGCCTTTGTGTAGGTCCAGGAGTTGGTGGGCAACCTCCTGACCCTGTAATGGAGGGTCAAAAATCCTCCTTAACTCTGCAACAAAATGCCGGAGTGACTGGGCTGTGGGGTATCCTTGCTCCCATGAGGCATTGGATAGGCTGAGTGGAGGTCAATCTAGAAGATTGACCATGTATCACAGTTTTCACGCTTCAGCACCAAATGACCAGGCTGGACTTGGAATGTCATCTCGCATTGGGGTAATGAAATATCTGCAGCCACCGGGATCACCAGAGTATCTGCCTGGTGGTGGAATACTCGTTTTTTGTTCTGACTCGGGAGTCTGTGATGGTCTGAAAGTGTGAGTCAGTTCTGGACCAGGCATGGGAGTGGCAGCAGTAGTGGCAGAGGTTGCCGGAGCAGCAGAAAAGGAGGGCCTGCGAGATATTGGGAGTGAGACTGAGGAGGCCAGGCTGCTGAATTGCATTGGCAAGAATGCAAATTGCTGTCAGCTGACACTGGCTGTCTGCAATGAGTTTGTAGGTGGCAGCCACCAGAGCAGAATTCGCAGACACCTGACTCGTTTTTCTGCGGTGAACAGCTGAACAGTGGCAGTGAGTGATGATACCGGTTCCTTTAGATGAGACTGGGCTTGCCGACACAAGATTGTCTGCCTCATTGCTTCAGTAACTTCATCCAGAACAGACTCAATTGCCTGTATCTTGTCCTCTACCTGACCAATGAATCACTGGGCCAAAGTTAGCTGCACTCTCTCTGCTGGGTCCATTTCTGAATGGTCAAGACTTATTCTCAGTATGTTTAGATATGGCCCAAGTTCAGAGAAAGAGACAGTGAAGTGAGTATTTTAAGGGAAAAGAAAAGCAAACAATAAACACTAGGTCAATTAGGGCCATGAAGTAAAATTCTCAAATGGAAAACTAGATGCTAACGCCGCAGCTGAAAGGAATATCGAAATATAAAACAAATACCGCCAGTCGACTCGATGATCCACTTTCTCAGGCAATGCAAATACAAGCAGGATGCGTAAAATTGCTGCGCTTTGCTAAAGTCTTGACGAGGGCTATAACGAAAAGAAGGGAGTTAAATACTGCCATAGTGAAATAGTAATTAGCTGACACATGCATATTCACCAGCGCAGTTGCCATATCTGCTGTGCAGCCAAGTCCATGGCTGTGACAGATATAGCTAATAGGATTCATAATTGGCTTGATGGTAAAAACTAAAGGGTGATGGCATTGGTTGTTTTTTTTTGCCTGGAGACCCATGACTAGAAATGCGCCACAGGGATTGGTATAGGGATATTTGTCGTTCATTTTTTTTTATAGAAACAGCTTGGCTGTGTTACAGCGAGCAGTAACAAACAGTGCCTATTGGTCAGCAGACAGCCAATCACAGGCTGACTTTCACTGAATGGTCATTGCTCCAATCAATTGCTTGAATGTAAACCAATTAGATTGTTATGCTTTGGGATGTACAGTTGAGTTTTGTAGTTGCATTGTTTGACTGAATAAAGGAGTATTTTGAGTTCTGGTTTTGTCATATATCCTGGCTTGAGACTATCAGTAGTTGTAGGTGAGCGAACACAACAAATTGGTAACAAGGTGCTGTATTGTATTGACATGACAATTTCACCATAAGGATTATGCGCAACTCGACAACAGCAGCACGCTCAATTTGAGGAGGCACACTGAAGTTAATTGAAATTTCAACCAGCAGGTCATGTGAGTCCAACAAAGTTAGTTGTCAAACACTGAAAAGAACTCATGTAGGTCAGTTGTTGTGTCCATTACTGATTTACAATTCGATGCCACTTCAGGGGTTTCAAATAAACCATGGTTTAAATGTTACAAAAATATATTTCCAGTTAGGTTTGCCTGTAAAGACGACCTCTGGAAGATATGCACTTTGCTCCAAAAATTGGGTACTGTTGCACATGAGCATTATTTCAACTTCATTCTGCCTAAGAACCCACGTGACCCTATTGTTTGATTAAACTGTCCGACAGCTAATAGGCATTTTTGGAGAGCAGTTATCTCTCCTCAATGTTCACTACCATTGCCTAAACGTCACTAAACAGGACATTAATGACTTCATCACATATACAGGTGTCGTCAATTGTGAATGTGAGAAATTCAAGCTGGATAACGTGACTGAATCACTGTTCAAATGTTTTATTTGCATTTTATTTATGTTTTATTGAAGTTTTATTTACGGACTTCAAGTGGCTGGTGATACAGACGTTCATGAACGGCATCTGACCATACTGGAACATGACCCTGATATCCCTTTACAAGCTATCACTCAAGAAAGTCAGCTTTTGATTAACCTGAAACATGACTCCAACCTGGTCAAACAGTACATGTCAATGCATTTTCCAATGGCCCAGACATCGTCATCACTCAGCAGATCTCCAAGCAGCCAATCAGAGATTGTTGGAACTGTGGTGCTTGGCATTACACAAGAAACTACCAATAAAAGAAACAAATTTGTGGCAAATGCCAATGCCGTGGTCACAAAAAAGGGCTTTTGTCATCCTTCACTGGCCTCTAGGCCAGTGAAGCAGAAAGACAAGAAGTTTCAAATGCCATCAACATCTACAAGGTATTTAATGCTCATGTTCAAAGTTGATTTGTTCCCCCCCCCCAGGGAAAGGTATATCAATGTGTTTATCAGCAATCAGTAGGTCAAGCTACAACTCGATATAGTGTCAGACATCACCATTGTCTCCAAACGCACATGGGTCCCCACCAGTCAAATCAACTCATCATTCTGCCTACAGTGCATCAAGTGGAACACTCCCTCTGATTGGCGAACTGCACTGCATGGTGAAGCTGAATGGTAATCAAGTCAACAGAGTGTGTTACTAAGCAGATCAGCCAGATCTGAATGTCCTTGGCATAGACTAGATAGACAAGCTTGATCTCTGGAGCATCTCTCTGTGTCCCAAATGTCTGGTAGCATACACAGCCTTACAGATCATGGAGCAAGAGCTAGATTGATTGCAACAGCTGGTGTGATCAAAGCTGTCAACTAGTACTCATTACCATTACTGACGGATCTCTTTGCAGAATTGAATTTTGGTTGCTACTTTGCAAAGTTGGACTTGGCTGAAACCTACCTCCAAGTAGAAGTGGCAGAAAATCAGGAGGAGCTTCTCACCATTACAGCACATGAAGAGTTGTTTTCCTTCCCCTGTCTGCCTTTCAGGGTAAAGGCAGCTCCTTCAATTTTTCAGCAGTCTATGGACACCGTGCTGAGTGGTATTGATGGTTTTACCGCTTACCTCCATGATATCATTGTGATGGACATGGATCAGACAGAGCTCTACCAACACCTGGACTACATTTTAAACAAACTATGAGACTTTAGATTGCAACATCAGGCAGAAAAATGCAGCCTCCTGATGTCTTCAATCAAGAATCTGTGATTCATCACAGATGAGCATGGTCATCACCCAGATCTTGAAAATATCACTGCTATTTTGAAGATGCCTACACCGTCAGATGTCAGTACTTCACAATCATTTTGGGGCATGATCAACCATTATTCAGCATTTCTCCTAGCAATGAACTGGCTGACAGAACCCCCGAATGCCCTGCTCAATAAGAGTAGATGTGGAAATGGTCCAAAAAATGTCATTTGATCAGGTGAAGAATGTGCTGTCATCTGATCTTTTCTTGACACATTTCAATCCAGAATTGTCAATCATCATCATAATGGATGCATCCAACTATGAGGTAGGAACTACCATATCCCATATCTTCCCTAATAGTTCCAAGAAAGCTGTTATGCATGCAGCCAGACTGACTGCAGCAGAAAGGAACTATGGACAAATCGAGAAGGAAGCCTTGGGAATCATCTTTGCAGTGAAGAAATTCCACAGATGTTTTAAGGCAGTTGCTATACTCTCCTTACTGATCACAAGCCACTATTGTCCATCTTCAGATCTAAGAAAGGTGGGCAATAATGTTATTAGTCTATGATTTTGAAATCAAGTACACATCAACCCAGGAAGCTGATCATACAGGTGCCCTCTCCAGACTTATGAATCAGCAGGTTACTGAAAATATAGATGCAGTCGTTGCAGCAATTTCAATGAATTCTGAGGTCCACCCGGTTATATCAGATACTTCTGAACTCTTTCTGGTCATGGTTGACAATATCAAAGCAGAAACAAATGCAGATTCTCTCCTTTAGCGTATTTCCAGATACCTCACTGATGGATGGCCAGTCAAGGTTGAGGAAGATGACGCACCCTTCCGCCAACATCTTACATCACTCTCAACTGTGGACTCCTGCCTAATGTTTGGAGACAGAATAGTGATTTCACAAATACTTCAACCAAAAGTACTGAAACAATTCCACTGCGATCACTTGGGCATCAAACCAGGTTAGAACATACTGCATATAGTCAATGGTAGGGCTCTGCAGAGTGTAGTACGTTAGCTAACTGGAGCTGGAGGTGGATAAGTTTCTGATCATTCAGGAGAATGAGGAGGTGATAGATAAGAGCTACAGGTAGATAGTCACATCTAAAGTGCAGAGTCAGGAGAAGGAAAGGGAATAGGCAGATAGTGCAGAGTACTCCTATGGCAATTCTCCTCAAGAACAAGTATACTGTTTTGGATACTGATGGTGGAGAACCTTCCAGGGTATAACTGCAACAACCAGGTCTCTGGCACTAAGTCTGGTTCTGTGACTTAGGAGGGAAGGAGTGAGAAGAGGAAGCAGTAGTGAGAGGGGATTCATTGGTTTGGGGAACAGACAGGAGTTCTGTGGGCAAGATTCCTGGGCGGTGTTGCCTCCCAGGTGCCAGGATCAGGGACATCTTGGATTAAGTCCATAGCATTCTAAAATGGGGGTTGGGGAGTAATCAGCCAAAGGTTTGTGGTCTATGTCCGTACCAATGACATAGACAGGAACAGCGACAAAGTCCTGCAAAGTGAGTTCAAGAAGGTAGATGCTAAGTTAAAGGACAAAACCTCCAGCGTGATGATGTCAGGATTGCTTCCTGCACCATGTGCTAGGAAGATAATACAATTCAGCACAAGGCTGAGGAGCTGCTGCTGGAATGAGCTCTTCAAGTTTTTGGATAATTGGGCTCACGTTAAGGGAAGTGGGTCCTTTACAAACAGGATGGTTTGCACCTGAACTGGAGGGAAACCAATATACTTGTTGGAAAGTTTGCTAGTGCAGCTCCAGGGGTTTTAAACTAGAGTTGCAGGGGGATGGGAAACAGAGTGCCATGGTAACTAGTGGAGTCGTTATGAGGAAAGTAGATATCAAGCCTACGTAAGAAGATAGGAACCAAAGGATTGAGCTTGATGGAAATACCGTTGAGTTGTGTCTATTTCAATACAAGTAGATCAGCACATGGAATTATGATATTGTAGTCGTCAGTGAGATTTATTGTTTTAGGCATAATTGTTTTAGGGGAACAGCATTAAATGGGGATGTGTGAAGTTCCTCATCAAGGAAAATATCGGGGAAGTACAGACAGGACAGAATGGGGGACCCATCTACTGAGGCCATATGGTGTCACTGATAACTATGTTAATGGGATTACATTTTAGAAGTAACAGGGGAGCCAGTGTAGGGAATGGAAGAAGAAGGGAGGAGAAGAGGGAATATAAATTACTGGAAGAGAGAGGAATTGCTGTTCATGCCATCAGGTTGAAGGTTACCCATAAGGAATATGAGGGTTGCTCTTCCAACCTGAGAGTGGTTTCATCGTGGCAGCAGGGGAGGCCATGGACCGACAAGTTGGAATGGGAATGGAGATTGGGAATGAAATGGTTGGCCACCAGGGGATCCTACTTGTTGAGGATGGAGTGAAGGCACTTACCAAAGTAGTGCCCCAGCCTACATTGAGACTTATCAATGTAGAGGAGGCCATATCATGAACTCCTGATCCAGTAGACAAATCCCAATGGATTTGCAGGTGAAGTGTTACTTTACCCAGAAGGATGGTTTGGAGCTCTCAGTGGAGATGAGGGAAGAGGTGAATGGGCAGATGTAGCTTTTCTTCCACTTGCAGGGATAAGTGCCAGGAGGGAGATTAGTCGAGAGGGATGAATGGACAGGGGAATCCCAGAGAAAGTGATACTGCTTGATGCAGAGGCCCATGGGGCGGTAGGTAAGAACAAGAGGAACTCTATCCATGTTAAGGTGGTGGAAGGATGGGGTGAGGGTGATAACTTCACCTGCAAATCTGTTGGTGTCATCTACTGTATCTGGTGCTCCCAATGTGACCACCTCTTCCATTCCACATACTGGCTCTCCTCTTTCCTTTTCTTCTTACCTGCCTATCATCTCCCCATGGTGCCCCGTCTCCTTCTCTATTTCCCATTGTCCACTGTCCTCCCCTATCAGATTCCATCATCTTCAACCCTTTTCCATCTATCGCCTCCCAGCTTCATCGCCCCCTCCCCAACCCACCTGGTTTCACCTATCATGTTCCAGCTTGTAGTCCATTCCCTCCCCCACCTTTTTCTGGATTCTTCTCTCTTCCTTTCCAGGCCTGATGAAGGGTTTTGGCCTGAAATATTGACTGTTTATTCCTATCTGTAGTTGCTGCTGACCTGCTGGACTCCTCCAGCATTTAATGCATGTTACTCTGGGACTTCCATCTTCTGTAGAATCTCTTGTGTTTGTGTGATTCTGGATCTGCTATTAAGGAACAAAACAGGCCAGGTGACAGGAGTATGAGAAAGGGAACAGTTTGGATCTACTGTTCATAATCACATTAGTTTCAAGATAATTATGGAGAAGAATAGGTCTCACCTTAGGTTGAGATTCTTAATCGTAGGAAGGCCACTTGTAAGGACATCAGAAAGGATCTGGCAGGTGTGGATTGGGTTAGATTGTGTTCTGGCAAAAGGGTGCTTGCTATGTGAGAGATATTCAAAAGTGAGATTTTGAGAGTACAGATTTTGTATGTTCCCATTTGAAATAAAGGCAAGGCTAACAGCTTTAGAGAGCTTTGGTTTTCAAGGGATATTGAGGCCCTGTCTAGGAACAATAAGAAGGTATATGGCAAGTACACAGCAAGGAACTAATGAGGCTCTTGAGAATAAGAAATACAAGAGAACATTTAAGAGGGACATCAGGAGGGCTAAAAAGACATGAGGTTTCTATGGCAGACAAGGTGAAAGAGAATAACAAGGGCTTCTACAGACATATTTGGAGCAAAAATATAGTATGGGACACAAAACTGGTCCATTGGAGATCAGTATGGTTATCTCTACATGGAGCCGAAAGAGATGGAAGATATTTTAAATGGATTTTTTGCATCTGAATTTACTCAGGTGATGGACACAGATTCTATAGAACTGAGGCAAAGCAGCAGTGAGGTCATGGACTTTATTCCGATTAGAGAAGAAGAGGAGTTTTCTATCTTGAAGAAAATTAGAGCTGTTAGCTCCATGGACTAACAGAGTGTCCCCCAGACCTTGTGGGAGGCTAGTGCAGAAACTTTAGGGGCTCTAGCAAAGGTATGTGAAACGTCCTTAAACACGGGTGAGATGCCTGAGCATTGGAAGATAGGTAATGTTGCTCCATTCTTCAAGAAAGACTCTAAAAATAAGAAGGGAAATTATAGGACAGTGAACATGATATCAGCAATGGGTAAATTATTGGAAGGTATTCTAAGCCTTCATACCAATACCATGGCTTTATGCATGGTAGGTCATTCTATCCAACCTCATATGGTTTTTAGAAGCTGTGGGTATTGGGAGGGGTTGTGAGGTGCATAAAGTCATGAGGGGCATAGATACAGCATATGTTCACAGTTTTCTATTCCAGAGAAGAAGAAGGAAAAGCTAGAGGCTTAGGGTTAGTTAAGAGGGGAAAGATTTAAAAGGGACCAAAGAGGTAACTTTGCCAAGCAGAGGGTGGCATGTACATGGAACAAGCTGCCAGAAAAATTGTTAAGGTAGCTGCAATAACAGCATTCAAAATACATTTTAATAGGTACATGAATAGGAAAGGTTTAGAGGGATCTGGGCCAAATGTGAGGAAATGTATCTAGTTTTGATGAGCACCATTGTCTGAGTGGACATTCAAAGCTCAAAGTAAATTTTATTATCAAAGTGCATGTATGTCACCATATTACACTATATCTCCATTATCTGAGATTTATTGTGGGCATACTCAATAACTCTATAATAACCATAACAGTATCAATGAAAGACTGCCCAACGAGAGTGTTCAACCAGATGCAGAAGACAACAAACTGTGTGAATCCAAAAGAACAAATGATAATAATATATAAACAGGCAATAAACATCAAGAACATGAGATGAAGAGTCTTTAAAGTGAGTCTATTTGTTGTGGAAACATTTCAAGGGATATTGAGTGAAGTTACCCACTTTGGTTCAAATGCCTGATGGTTGAAGGTTAGAAACTGTTCCTGAGCTTGGTGGTGTGAGTGTTGGGCCAAAGGGCCTCTTTCCATAATATATTACACTGTGACTCTGTAACTCTATGACTTTACTGATTTGATTCCAAACCTTTAAAATTTTGGAGTACCACCATATCCCACAAAAATTCTCACTGTGGAGCACGGGAATAGAGGAATAAAAATACAAAGTGAGTGCAATTATAAGATCTATTGGCTTTTATTTATGGCTTATAGTTACAAAGAACAACAGGAAGAGGCCCAAAAAAGAAAATATTCTGAAATGCAAAACTGTAAAACAAATTGACATCTGTCCAACAACTAAATATTACAATAATTATTCAAATCAGGTTTCTCACTTTATATCATTAACATAGTTTTTGAGCAATTATTGATCTGTTACTGGAAGTGTAGACAAACAATAAAACCACAAACTGAAGTCGTGTTCATGTGCGAATGCAAAGAAACCTATGCTGTGCAACAATCAATGATCTCAAGATATAAGCGAGCTTCAATCTCCAGAGCTTCCTTCAGCGAACTTATTATAGTTGTATGCTTTAAACTTAGAATTTTTTTCTTTAAAAATGAATTGTCTCCTTGGATTAAGTTATGATTCACTTTCATTTTTGTTTCTCGGCACTGTTGTTACACACATCCAAAGACCTTGCTCATTATACAGTTAATTGAGCTATGGGCCATTTTGCAAGACCTCTATTCATGGGTCTGCATTTTTCTGGAAGAAAATTAATGCGTAATGAGAAAGTACTATCTGCCACCAGATCAAACATTTTGTCAGCCTTCAATTCTATTCTTAATCTTCAAACATCCACTTTGAAATACAGACACAGCTTTTGTTTCACAAATCTGTAGAATTAATATTACAAAATTCACAACAATGAATTTAAAACCTGAAGCATACTTATTCTGCCCACACTCGAGATTTTCCCTGTTTTCTTAAACTAGGCAGATAGGTAAACTTCAGTCCAGGCATAGGTGTAGTTTGAAGGCAATTTTATTATTCACCAACGCATTACAGTATGCAAAGAGCTGATGTAAAATGACAGTACTTCTTGGAAAGGTATATTTAAATATTGATTGAAATTCCTTCAACTTCTGACACTGGTTTTAACTATCAGCGACTAAATGAAATGTACATATAATATAAAATGGCCTAGCTGATGATGAAAGCTAATTGCTTAACAATACAATAATAAGTAATCAACAACAGCTATGAACTTACAAGTAAGCAGTGAGATCTAGCAACTAAAGATAAAATAACAAACCACATCAGTTAGGACATAACACTCCCTGTCTGGTATCTGTAAAAGATGCCGCCAACTGAACTCATGGCTTTCACAAAAATAAAAATAAAAATAAAACATATTAGAGTCAATGGTCCTGCTCGATTAAATAACACAGTCAAATACTAAAGAATAATGAGACCATCTACTGGATTCAAAATACAAAGATAAAATTCTGTCCTTAGACAGGGATCACTGCCCAAACTTCAAAATAAGCTAATTAGATCAAATGAACATACAACAGAGAATCTGAAACAAATCTAGAATCTATATAAACTTAATATAATTCTCTTCATTTTTACAGATTTGTAACCAGTTCATGTCATTTTCCGACAGTCTATTTTCTGAATTATACTGCTTGCTTTCCTCCTAAGTAATGTCAGGATGTTTCTTGAGCTTGCATGTAAGTGAAGGAAAGCAACTGCTTGCTTGCTCACAGTTGTTAGGGAGGCGTTGTCAGGGGCTACGGAAGGGTGGCTGTTTGAGCTGTCTTAGTGGAACCTGTTATCCATCACCCTCAGGAAAGTAAGGTCATCCACTGAAGGAGCTGGCTTGTAGTCATCCTTTGTACAGACAAAGACAGATTCATCCATGCTTCACACATAAAAGTTGCTGGTGAACGCAGCAGGCCAGGCAGCATCTATAGGAAGAGGTACAGTCGACGTTTCAGGCTGAGACCCTTCGTCAGGACTAACTGAAAGAAGAGCTAGCAAGAAATTTGAAAGTGGGAGGGGGAGGGGGAGATCCAAAATGATAGGAGAAGACAGGAGGGGGAGGGATGGAGCCAAGAGCTGGACAGTTCATTGGCAAAAGGGATATGAGAGGATCATGGGACAGGAGGCCTAGGGAGAAAGAAAAGGGGGAGGGGGGAAGCCCAGAGGATGGGCAAGGGGTATAGTGAGAGGCACAGAGGGAGAAAAAGGAGAGAGAGAAAAAGAATGTGTGTATATAAATAAATAACGGATGGGGTATGGGGGGAGGTGGGGCATTAGCGGAAGTTTGAGAAGTCAATGTTCATGCCATCAGGTTTGAGGCTACCCAGACGGACTATAAGGTGTTGTTCCTCCAACCTGAGTGTGGCTTCATCTTGACAGTAAGGAGGCCGTAGACAGACATATCAGAATGGGAATGGGACGTGGAATTTAAATATGTGGCCACTGGGAGATCCTGCTTTCTCTGGCGGACAGAGCGTAGGTGTTCAGCGAAATGGTCTCCCAGTCTGTGTCGGGTCTCGCCAATGTATGGAAGGCCACATCGGGAGCACTGGACGCAGTATATCACCCCAGCCGACTCACAGGTGAAGTGTCACCTCACCTGGAAGGACTGTTTGGGGCCCTGAATGGTGGTGAGGGAGGAAGTGTAAGGGCATGTGTAGCACTTGTTCTGCTTACAAGGATAAGTGCCTGGACGGAGATCGGTGGGGAGGGATGGGGGGGGAGGGAATAAATGGACAAGGGAGTCGCGTAGGGAGCGATCCCTGCGGAAAGCAGAGGGGAGGAGGGAAAGATGTGCTTAGTGGTGGGATCCCGTTGGAGGTGGCGCAAGTTATGGAGAATAATATGTTGGACCCAGAGGCTGGTGGGGTGGTAGCTGAGGACAAGGGGAACCCTATTCCTAGTGGGGTGGCGGGAGGATGGAGTGGGAGCAGATGTGCATGAAATGGGACCCATGCTTAATGTGTTGCTTGTCAGACCACTTTATTGCAAGGTCAAGGTGGGAGAGACAGGAGGTTGGCAGGACTGGCCGAAGCTCTCCTTGATGTGCTTGCTGCTAAGGCAGGAGGTCATATAATGGGAGATTCTCTAGAATGCTAGTTCTGATGCTAAGGGTTTATGTGCACTCCCTTGGCAACATCTCCTACTATGTCCCACCCAAGTGCTAACCTCTGCACAAAGGGAGCATTTGGAGGCCCATGATGTTGCATGAGTATGATGTCCCTTCCCAGCAGCAGCAGGTTCTCAGCCTTTGGGTCGAGTGACGGCATCTTGCTGGCTAGGGACTTGAAGTGAGCGTGCTAAGTCGCTGCTTCTGGATTGGGAATCTCCTTCCCCTTGTCCAGAAATTTGTCATAGTCAATGAGCGTGGAGAGGGCTAAACAAGTCTGTCCGTCAACAGGTTTGACAATAATGCCTCTTGCTCATTGCAGAACCATCTGTGATGTACCTGCACCTGTTTTAAGTGTGTAAGAGGAGGTGCCATCGGTTATGTTAAAGAAGGTGAAAAGCGATGATCTGGCTAAAGACTTGTTGCTCTGATCATCCAAGACATGGAAAATGGAAAATGGAGACACCTCTTTCTCCCTTATTGGGGAGAGAGAGAATCTGTGGTATGTCGAATGCTGGATGAAACGCAAAGCCTTTGGGGTAACTGCAAGTCTGTGTCTTTGTTATTGCTTTGCTCACGCTGAGTGCTCGGTGGCAGTGCCAATGCTTGTTTTTTGCCAATGCAGGGAAGGGGAGATTGTTTCTCGCTGCCACTTACATGTGGGAGGGAGGGGAGCTGGGTGGGGGGGAAATTTGGGGATTTTATGTTTATCTGTCATTCATTCTTTGGGGCACTTCTCTGTTTTCGTGGATGTTTGTGAAGAAAAAGCATTTCAGGATGTATATTGCATACATTTCTCTGACATTAAATTCGACCTTTGAAACTTTGAACCTCGTCCTCTTCTCATGGTGGCCTCTTCAGTAAACATTGGTGAGGCAGATCTTTGAATATTATTTACTGGTGAAGCTTTCCCCACAGAGTTTAGTACCGGAAGTGGTGGCAACTAAAGAGGAAGAGGATTCACCTTCCTCCTCGCCATGTTGGAATGATATACTTGTGTTGCTCTTCACAAACCAGGAAGGTAGGCCAACATGAAGAGCTGCAATGTGTTTGTCACTGTCACATTCAGAGCACTGGGTGACAGCATTACAGTCCCTCGCCCAGTGGCCGGTTGAAGAACAGCTACAGAAACATATGGAGCGCTCTTTAGGGAAGGTCTTTTACTCCTCGAGCGATTTCTCCCTGAAGCCGCTACACTTCCAGACAGAGTGTGGTTTCTGATGTAGGGGGCATTGTTTGTCAACATCTTCTGACATTTTAGAATCAACCTTTTGGACCGCATTGTCCACCTCAGTTTTGCATGCCATGACGGGTCCTCTAACTGGTTTCACTCATTTAAGTGGTGCCGAGCTACAGGTGGTCACAATATAGGAAATTCAACATGCGCACCTTCCAAGAATGAGGGGATTGTGGGGAAAAAGGTGACGGCCCTCATATATTGGACAGAGACATTGAAAGTAAGATGAAAGAAAAACTCGTCTTTGTTGTTTAAGTGTTAACAGTGGTAGCAAAGGATGGCTTCCAATTATAAGATCCTGCCAGTATTGATGACAGCAAGGCTTATGAAAGCTGGAAACATGAAATTGGAATATGGACTTGTACAACAGAGCATGAAAAGAACAAGCTGGCCCTTGTAGTTGTACTGTCGCTTTTGGAAAGAGCGAAAGAGATCGCAAAGGGAATTTTGGTGGAAGGCTTGAACAAAGATGACAGTATGAATATAGTTACAAATACACTTGAATCTGTTTTTTTTGAAGGAAGAAAAGGATCAGATTTTTTTGAGCCATATTCAGACTTCACCAAAATTTACAGAGACAGTTCTACAAATGTGGCTGATTATACTGTTGTTTTTAAAAAGTGCAGTCACGTGTAAATACAAAATAGAACTTTCTGACACTGTATTAGCTTTTAAATTGTTGGATACTGCATATCTAAACATAAAGGACAGACAGCTATAGTTAACTGCATGTACAGTACTTACATTTGCATTGATGAAATCAGCACTGAGGAGGATTTTTAGAGAAAAGGCTGCAAAGACAATAGTCACAATTTGAGGCAGGACTCGGCATACTTCACTGAGCAGAAACGACAGTATAGCAAGCGTAGATCCCAGGGTGACCTGACAAGGGTATTGTTACCCGGCACAAATCCAGTAAGCAATTATGATAGGAGATCAAAATGTGCAGCACGTCAAAGCATTTGCCACTGGGCAAGAAGCTGCCTGCGCAGAACTGAACAGGTTAGGCTAACTGAAGAAAATACCAAATCGTAGTCATAGTCATACTTTATTGATCCCGGGGGAAATTGGTTTTCGTTACAGTTGCACCATAAATAATTAAATAGTAATAAAACTATAAATAATTGAATAGTAATATGTAAATTATGCCAGGAAATAAGTCCAGGACCTTATTACAACTACACCAACTACATCAGAAGATGTGTTGGAAGAACGTCATATCACATTGTTTGCGAAGGAATCACTTACTAATGCAAGATTTGTGCCAGGTGGTGGTTCCCTTGTCTGGTCACTCTGGGATATACATTTGAGGAGAACATACACAGAGATAGCGGCGGAATTGAATCCAAATCACTTGCACTGTAATAGTGTAACATAAACTGCATTGCTACTGTGCTGCTCACATTCCTGCATGTATGCTCCTTCACCAGAATCACTTTTGCTGATTAAGAGTATCAGAGAATTGGTATTCAAGATCTCATCATTCTTAACAAAAAAACAAAAATATATATATTAACTCATACTCTTCACTTACTTTCTGTGATTGGAAACTGTACAATCTAAAGAAATACAAAAATAATCAAATAGAGGAGTTAACTAATATTGCTTTGAATTTTAGCTCAATTTCTTCATTCAAGCCAAGGAATTTAGGTTTAGAAGAGAAATTTGAATCAAAACAAACAAAACGTAATTTGGTTCTGTGCTACTCTATCTCAATTGGAAATATACTCTTACTAAAGTCATTATGAAGGTATTTGGACAACAACTTACATAAGATACATTTTCAACAATGTAAGGACTTAAAATAACTCCCTCTCCATTCCACCCCAAGATCTAAAATGTAAAACATATAGGAGGTACATAGAGATAAATGTGTAACTTCTTTGGTCAAAAGCTATGTCTGCAGTTAATAACTCTAAATCAATTGTAGGTTGAGGCAAAAATATTTAATTGCTTCCTCTATGTTCATTTGGCTATTTCACATTAAGATAGTCGTTAAACACTGACTGAGATACAATGAAGAAATTGCTGCTGAAGTAGGCAAGCTATGTGGAGAAATAAATGAAGTAATTTCAAATGTAGACGCAGAAGCATGTGGAATTGTGGGTCACTGTTGTGGCCAAACTAGATCTATCTGTTATTGTCAAATCTGACCTTAAGTCCAATAACAGATAACTACAATTTGCCAGACTCCATTTGATTTCTACTACCAAATCCAAGCTAATTCCAGCTGTCAGGTATGAATAATATTTTCATTCTTTATTCTTGTTCATCTACAGTTCAATGTATGAGAAATGTGAGGATACTGAGACAAAATGACTGGTAATTTTCTGTAGCTGTCACCAGTAGATTTGTATCCTATGAAACTGACAGAAATAGAACATCTAACATTTTTGATCAGTAGTGCCTGCATTTATGTGGAAACTATTTCCTCCTTGTGGGCTTGCTTTGAGGTAACTTATAAAGATTTGTTGCCAGTACTCCTTATAGTTTATGACAATGTGAACTACTGGTGAATCAATAGGGTGAAGATTTAATAATCCACATCTAAGCATTACTGTTACAACTATATTGAACTGAAATCAAAAGGACACCATTTTAACCTTAGGCAGGAATGATATAAAGTAATCTATCAGCCCAACCACGAGGGGTGATTGATAAGTTCATGGCCTAAGGTAGAAGGAGTCAATTTTAGAAAACCTAGCACATTTATTTTTCAACATAGTCCCCTCCTACATTTACACACTTAGTCCAGTGGTTATGGAGCATACGGATCCCTTCTTTGTAGAAGTTGGCGTCTTGGACCTCCAGAATGTGGTCCACAGCAGGGGTGGTTGATAGGTTCGTGGTCTAAGGTAGAAGGAGATGAGTTATACAGCACTCGTCACATGCACATGTAGTTCATCTCTTTGAGTGATTATGCAGAAAGATTGAAGTTAATAACTCATCTCCTTCTACCTTAGGCCACAAACTTATTAATCACCCCTGCTGTGGCCCACTCCCTGGAGGTCCAAGATGCTGACTTCTACAAAGAAGGGATCCATATGCACCACGACCGCTGAACTAAGTCTGTAAATGAAGGAGGGGACTATGTAGAAAAATAAATGTGCTAGGTTTTCTAAAATTGACTCCTTCTACCTTAGGCCACAAACTTATCAATCACCCCTCGTAGTCCAAGAGCAGGAAGGTTAGTCAAATTCTAGCAGATATTCTGACCAAAACACCGCAGAAATCAGAAGGAAGTAAATGCAAAACCATTATGTTTGTACAGATGGACAGAAACACAAGAAGTGTAAGGAATTCTTTTTTAAAATGGTACTATTCAAGCACACACTACATAGAGGTTGAACGATATCATATAGATACAAAGTAGAAGCTTTTGCAGAAGCAACGACTTCTAATAGATGACTGGAACTTAATTAGTTCATGGTATACTCTTACATCCAAACAGTCCTGGGGGGAAATCTTACTCATGAAGGGGAATGCAAAATGAGAGATATCTCTGTGGGTGACAGAAGTGGACTACATTTTCTTCTGATTTCTACTATACGGCATTATTTCAAATTCACCCCAAATGAGTTTTAGTCCTGATTCATTTAACTGTGCTGTATTGAATATAAAATGATAAATGGTTTTGTCAATTTACTTGCCTCATGGTATTACATCAGGGGCAAAACGTGGTAACAGAAGTGATACTGTAGCACAAGTAACAGCAGTGAGCTCAGATGATCCTTCTGGGGAGAGTTAGCAGCCTACAGTTTCTATTAGAAATATTATTCTTCAGCCCCTGAGATTAGAAGCATCCACTCAAAGTCAGGCAGCATTGTTGACAACACTGTATCACTCCCCAGTGAGCTTGAAGAAATCTATGCACATTTTGAAAAGAAAGGCAAGGAAATTACACCATCCACCCAGACTGCCTGCAGTGTACCTGTACGGACAGTCACCATTATTGAGATCAAATCAGACTTCCGGAGAGTGAATGTGTGGAAAATGGTTCTGAAGCACTCCAAGAGTCTCATTATGGCACACATCATCACTGCACTCCTCAACAATCCTGACCCACTGTGATTTGGTATATCTGAAACAGATCCATGGTGGATGCCATCTCCCAGACTCTGCTCATGGAGCATCTGAATAACAAAGACACCTTTGTCAGACTCCTATTTATTAACTCCTGCACAGCCTTCAATATTATAATTCCAAACAAATTTCTCTTCAAGCTCCTAGATCTAGGACTCAGCACATCTCTTTGAAACTGGAGCTTTGACTTCCTAACCAACAGACAGCATAAGCAGGCATAAGTACCAACACCACCAAAATCACATTAATGTCCTGCAGGGTAATGTCCATAAGACCATAAGACATAAGAGAATAATTAGGCCATATTGCCCATCAAGTCTGCTCCATCATTCAATCATGGCTGATTCTTTACTCCCCTCCTTGGCTCCACTCCCCGGCCTTCCCCCTCGTAACCTTTGATGCTGTGTCCAATCAAGAACCTATCAAGCTCTGTCTTAAATACCCCAATGACCTGGCCTCCACAGCTGCCTGTGGTAACAAATTCCACAAATTCACCACCCTCTGGCTAAAGAAATTTCTCTGCATCTCTATCCTGAGGCTGTGCCCTCTTGTTCCAGACTCAGCCATCATGGGAAACATCTTTTCCAAATGTCATCAGCCCTCTACTATGCACTAACAGCTATGTGGCCAGACTTTGCTCTCACTCCTTTGACATGCTCACAGATGACAGCATGTAGAGGCATAGATTTCAAATAATGACGAGGCAGAGCACAGGAAGAAGAGAGCCTAGTAGCGTAATGACAGGACAACAACCTTTCTCTCAAACAAAAAGCTAATTACTGACCACAGGAGGAAGAAGTTTGAGGTTCGTGAACCAGTCCTCATTAGAGGAACAGAAATGGAGAGAGTCAGTGTTTTAAATTGGCATCAATATATTAGAGAAACTTTTGCAGGACCAGCATGTAAATGCCATCACAAAGAAAGCATGACACCACCTCTACCTTCTTCGAAGTTTGCATAGATTTGGGATGTCACTAAAACTTTGAACAACTTCTATAGATGCACAGTGGAGAGTATCCTAACAGGTTCTATTATGACCTGATATGGAAACACAAATGCTCAAGATTGGGGAAAAAAAAAAGCTACAGAAAGTGGTGGATTTAGCCCAGTCCATCTCAGGTAAAGTCCTTCCCACCACTGAGTACACTTACATGGAGCGCTGCCACAAGAAAGCAGCATCCATCATCAAAGGCCCTCAACATCTAGACCATGCTCTCTTCTCACTACTATCACTGGGCAGGAGATACAGAAGCCTCAGGTTCTGAATCCACCAAATTTAGGAAGAGTTATTACCCTACAGCTATCAGGTTCCTGAACTGGTGTGGATAACTTCATTCTCTACTACTCTGAACTGACTCTGTGACACACGGACTCATTTTTAAGGACCTTTATAACTCATGTTCTCAGTATTATTTTTAATTGTAGAATTTGTCTTCTTTTGCATATTGGTGTTCGTCAGTCTCTGTCTGGTCTTGTACAATATTTCATAAAATTCTATTGAAGCGTATTTCCTTTTTCCCTGTAAATGCATGAAAGAAAATGAATCTCAAGGCAGTACACGGTAATAGACACTTACAGTGATAATAAAATTTACTTTGAACTTTGAACTTTAAACTCAATGACAGCAAAACAAAAGAGCTAGTTATTTACTAACTTTGGGAAGCAGGAGGATCATATGCCCCTGTATGTATCAGTGGTACACATCAGCACCTGACTATGGATATTCAACATGTCTCTGTTGAACCCTACTAGTTTATACAGATGCACTTTTAAAAGCATCCTTTAAAATGCATCACAACTTGGTACGGTAACTGCCCTGCCCAAGACTGCAGGAAGTTAAGGTTCATGCATTGTAGATACACCTCTGGCCCACACGACAATCAGCCTCTCCTCTATGGGACTTGTCTACATTTCATACTGTCTTAGAAATACAGCCAGCCTAATCATAGAGTCCTCTCAGACTGGACATTCTCTCTTTTCCCCCTTCCATCGAGCAGAAGATACAAAAGCCTGAAAGTACACATCACCAAGCCCAAGGACCAATCTGTCTCACTCATATAAGACAATTAGACAGACCTCTTGTACATTAAAGATATATCTTTGACTTCAAAATCTACCTTGTCATGGCCCTTGCAACTTATTGCTTACCTGCACTGCACTTTCGCTGTACATGTTACTGTAACATATATCCCGCATTCTGTATTTGCATTTTCCTCATTCTGTCTCTATCTACTTACATAGATATGTGCTCGACTCACTGAGCTTTTCGAATAGATTGTTAATTGCGGAATCTACTTATGTTTTGAAATGGTCTGTATGGATGGCTTGCAAAACTAGGTTTTTCATTCTACCTTGATATATATATGACAGTATTAAACCAATTCCAACTCCAATTACATTCATTAGGGCAAATTCACCTTCTGTGCAGAGAAATTAGTAAAGCCCATTTTTATGGACAATTTATTTCCAGACTCTAAGATTTTTGTTACAATCCCATTTTGGACTCTGAGTTCATAGTGCCATAATTTTGGAGCAATTTTAGAAATTATAAAAATTTTCCAAGTTTTCTAAGTTCAAAAACTTCTAGAATCAATATGGGTCTTCCTATCAGCCAGGAAACTAGTTGTCAGAGGAATGTATACAATATACATTCTGAAATGTTTTCTTCATAATCATCCACAAAAACATGAATGACAGTTAAATATTAGAACCCCACAGCACCCCCAGCTCCCCCCTCCCATGCATAAGCAGCAGCAAAGCAATGATGCCCCCTCCCCCATCAGCAAAACAGGCATCAGCACCCAGCACCGAGCACCCAAGAGTGCAGCAAAGCAACAGCAAAGGCATAGACCAGCAATACCCAAAGACAACTTGTTCACCCAGTATTCAACATACCACAGGCTGTATGTCTCTGTCTGTCTGTCTGTCTCTCTCTCTCTCTCTCTCTCTCTCTCTCTCTCTCTATCAATGCTACTGAAGTCTTGGGTCTTGGGTCTTGGGCAAATTTTAATTGATGCAGGTTGTGGACTGGGCTCTGTAGTTCATGTTACAATGTGCTTCTGGTTTCTGATTTTTCGTTTTTTTTGTGCTGTTTTGTGTGAGTTTGTTCAGAGCGAACTAGCAATGCATCATGTAGTCAACAAACAACGGCACAGCACCAGACTGATTCCGAACAGAGCTGAAACTGAGCACTCCAAGACTACAGAACTGAGCTGAAACGGAACATTCCTAGACTGTTTTGTTGACTTTGATATTTGATGTTTTATATTCTGTATTTCTCGGCCTTTTTTTTGCAGTTTGCACAATTTGTTCTTTTTTTTGCATGTTGGGAGTGTAAATGTTTTTCTTTGAATGGTGTCCATGGTTTTCTTTGTTTCATGGCTGTCCGTGGGAAGAAATATCTTAGGGTTGTATACATAATTTGATAATAAATGTACTTTGAATCTTGAATATTTGAATCTTTGAACATATATACCTCGTTCTGAGTAAGTAAAGTTACAAGATTAGTCTTTGTGAGGTATGTGTATGAACAACTATTTTAGGAATTGTGTATATCATGCAGATATAGTTACATGACATAATGAAATTGATGCTATGCCTTTCACCATGTTCTTGACTGCCTTAGAATCCTTTTATTATATTTGAGTAATATGATAACAAGAGGGACGTACTGATGGTAAGCATATGTTCCAATTATTCACATGATTTGTTGCAGTGACTACTGCTGATTTTTTTTTTCATGGCTTTTCTTTAAATGGCCTTTTGCCTATTACAATTTCTTCACTGTAGTCAAAAGTTTAGGTCCAAGGTTTCTCCTAATTACATTAAGGTTGACCTGAGGTAGTTAGCCCAAATAACCACAATAATTTATTCATTACGTATTCCTCTATAGTTGGTAGAGAAATGCTCCACTCTGCAGTCTTCCAGGAAATGAATATTCACTGAGATAGCTTTTGACATATTGATGATGCTTAACTGGCTACTGTGGATTTATAATTCATTTTACATCTGCTCTAATTGATCTTTCCATTGACTTTGTTGTAAAATAGCATGCCAGTTTGTTTTTACTCATGTTATAGCATCACAGAGAAAAGATTTTACCCCAGTGTGAGAAGTTTGAAAGAATTCCAGAATCTCACATCAGCAAGGTGGTTCAACATCTTTTAATCTATTTTCTTCAACTTGAATTTATTATTATATTATGAAAAGATATGTTGGGATGACACTAAATTACTTAAAAGCACTTTACAGTGAGTATAGGCATCGTTAGTCTCATGAGACCATGGATTTGCGCCTTGGAAGGTTTCCAGGGCGCAGGCCTGGGCAAGGTTGTATGGAAAACCGGCAGTTGCCGATGCTGCAAGTCTCCCCTCGCCACGCCACCGATGTTGTCCAAGGGAAGGGCATTAGGACCCATACAGCTTGGCACCGATGTCGTCGCAGAGCAATGTGTGGTTAAGTGCCTTGCTCAAGGACACACACGCTGCCTCAGCCAAGGCTCGAACTAGCGACCTTCAATTCACTAGACGAATGCCTTAACCATTTGGCCACGCTCCAGTGAGAGTGAATAATAGTATATTATTAAGTGATTTACATGATAGAGGAGACGAGGTCCTCTGTTGGTTGGGGGTCGACCGTGGATTTTGCGTCCCATCTGTCTACGTTGTTGGTGCAGGGCCATAGGTTGATATGCAAGCCAGGGCAGTAGGATAGCAGAGTAAGCTGATCCCTATGTAGCAGGCTCCCCCTCCCCACGCAGCTGATGAATTCAAAGGAACAGCAGGGACGGATACTAGTTGGCATCAGTGGTGTGGCAAGAGTTCCCAGTTGGCAATGAGCTCAATATACAGCTGCCTCATGGGACTCCAGCTTCAGATTTTTCCTCAGGGTTTACTCTCAAAACCTTCCCCATAAGTGGATGTAGCTGCAAAGCAGCAGAAGTTTGAGATCACAGTTTTCCTTCTCCTAGATGAGTTGCCAACCACATCTGACAAGCCCCATTTGCCTGGAGTGACTGGTTTTAAAGGTGCCAGTAACCCACCTTTGCTGCTACTCCTGTCACAGTAGTTCCACCAGATTTAGCTGCTAAGCCACATGTGAAGGCTAGGAGCTGGGCTTGGTGATCAGAGACTATTTGAGAGGCACACCATTGGAAGCATTTAATAGGTACTGGGAGTGGGTTGTTATGGGGTGCAGTGTGTGGTAGTGGAATTTGCTTAAGGAGAACCTCAAGCACACAAAATAATGAAATGTTCAAATTATAATATATGTTAAAGCACCAGGTATACAGCAAGCTTCTCATAATGAGCAGTGCAGGAGGTATCCTACCAAATACATGAAATTAAAACTCTTAAGACACACAGCAATATGAATGGAGTAGTACATTGTCAGATACTGCATATTGGGGAAACAAAAGAACCAATAGGTTGAATAGTTAATATGTTGATGAGATGCACCAAAATGTGACCCATCACTATTTATTCTACATTGTGAACACCAGAGTTACATCAGTGTGTCCGTACCAACCAAACCCAAAATGCACAATGATATTATGACATGAAAACTAGGGGTTTACTTCAAAAACTATCTGTTGACATTCTCCAAAGTGTCTCCCAGACTTCTACAATTACCTAGTCTGGAAACAGGCAGAATTGATGAAATTTCTTGGGAAATAGAGAACAAAACACTAATTCCCAGAAACAAAAGATTTGGAATTAGATCAAAAGATGAAATTCAAATATTCCATAGCAGTAAGCCATCCTGCCTCAAACATATCCCGTCCAGGTTTAACTATATGGGACAAGTGCATCCAGTCAAATTAAAGAGAACTGGCAGAGAAACTATACAATTCTTTTGTATCTGTCTTCACAGAAGAAGACATAAAATCTATCCGTTATATTAGAGAATCAATAGCTATCAACAGAGGGCATTAAATTTTAGTTCAGAAATACTACTAGCAAAGTTGGTGAGCTTGAAGACTGATAAATTATAAGAGTCTAAAGATCTGTATCCCAGAGTTGTAAAAGGTGGAATTGGAACAGGAATCAGTTTGTTATTCATACTGAAATATGGTAAAATCTATTGTTTTCAAGTCATCCAACTGATCATTTCAGACATTAGTGCATCAAGGTGTAAAAAGATAAATGAAACAGTATTACAGTGAGAGAAACTGCAGTGCATATGGACAAAATGGGGGCAGCATGGTGGCATAGTGGTTAGCACAATGCTTTACAATACCAGCAACGCGGGTTCAAATCCCAACACTCCTTATAAGGAGTTTGTATGTTCTCCCTGTGACGATGTGGATTTCCTCCGTTTGCTCTGGTTTCCTCCCACAGTCCAAAGACGTACTAGTTGGTAGGTTAATTGGTCATTATAAATTGTCCTGTGATGAGGTGAGGGTTAAATCAGGGGTTGATCAAAGTACTGGAAGGGCCTACTCCACACTGTATCTCAATTAAATAGGAGCCTAATTCTGCTACTATGTCTTATGGTCTTATGGACTAAAATCAAAAATAGTTAAAATGCAGTACAGGTAGATAAATAATGTGCAAGGGACTTGATAAGGTAAACTGGAAGAACAAAAGTTCATCTTTTAGTGTACGAGAAGTCCATTATGGAGATAGTAGATACTCCTCATTGTGCTGCAGAAAGATAGTTAGGTATTAGTTCTTCCTCGAAAGGCATTGACAGTACTTTTTTTTCTCACCATGGTATATACCTCCTGATTAAAGTGACTCGAGTATCAGTACTTAGAGGTTTCTCACTCACAACATGTACTGCTTACCCCTCTTCGGCTTTGTGGGTCTGAAAAACAGAAATAACCTGAAGTAAGAAAATCAGTTCAGTTATCAGTAGGCTATAAGATAACCTAAGTAATCAGAAAATAGTCAGGTGATCACCCCACGTCATTGTGACACACACAAAAAGTGCTGGTGAACGCAGCAGGCCAGGCAGCATTTATAGGAAGAGGTACAGTCGACGTTTCGGGCCGAGACCCTTCATCAGGACTAACTGAAAGAAGAGCTAGTAAGAGATTTGAAAGTGGGGGAGATCCAAAGTGATAGGAGAAGACAGGAGGGGGAGAGATGGAGCCAAGAGCTGGAAAGTTGATTGGCAAAAGGGATACCAGGAGAGAAGGGAGAGGATCATGGGACGGGAAGCCTAGGGAGAAAGAAGGGGGGAGAGCCCAGAGGATGGACAATGAGTTATAGTGAGAGGGAGAAAAAAGAGAGGGAAAAGGGGGGGGGGGGGGATAAATAAATAAATAAAGGATGGGGTACGAAGGGGAGATGGGGCATTAACGGAAGTTAGAGAAGTCACTATTCATGCTATCAGGTTGGAGGCTACCCAGACAGAATATAAGGTTTTGTTCCTCCAACCTGAGTGTGGCTTCATCTTGACAGTAGAGGAGGCCGTGGATAGACATATCAGAATGGGAAGGGGACGTGGAATTAAAATGTGCGGCCACTGGGAGATCCTGCTTTCTCTGGTTATTCCTTGCCCATCCTCTGGGCTTCCCCCCCATCCCCCTTTCTTTCCCCCTAGGCCTCCCGTCCCATGATCCTCTCCCTTCTCCAGCCTGGTATCCCTTTTATCAATCAACTTTCCAGGTCTTAGCTCCATCCCTCTGCCTATCATTTCAGATCTCTGCCTCCCCCTCCCCCTCCCACTTTCAAATTTCTTACTATCTCTTCTTTCAGTCAGTCCTGATAAAGGGTCTTGGCCCGAAATGTCAACCGTACCTCTGCCTATAGATGCTGCCTGGCCTGCTGCGTTCACCAGCATTTTTTGGTTTGTGGTGCTTGAATTTCCACCATCTGCAGATTTCCTCGTGCCACGTCGTTGTGAACTTCCTTTACCTCTTTCTGGCCCTCGATAGTGAGAACTATGAAACGTTGATTCAGCAGTCATGCAAGCACTTGAAGCATAATGCTCAGAGAATGGTTCCAGAATTTAAATTCTGGCTGGAGGATGTATCAGAAATGGCCGTGAGGGTCAGATTGTACTGGAGACTGGATTCCAACCCTGGCTAGATGAAGAATCTCATGACTTGCCACACTTCAAGAAAGAACGTGTTAATAGGCTTATTCCTTTAAATATGATCATTAAAGCATTATGAGCAAAAAATGATCTTGTGTACTCTTTAAGCAGAACGATCTGGCTATTGGTGAAAGCATTCTGCTTAACTAGATAATGATAGCTTTTCCTGCTGCATATTTACAACACTTTCTGCTTTAATTCAGATTTTGTCTATCAGCAGATATTTTGATTTTCATTTTTTTAGAGATATAAATTGTCAATTTTAGAGTTAAAAGGAATAATTAAAATATAATAACATAAATAAAGATAAATGAAATATTTAAGAGCAGTGGTTTTGCTGCTCACACTTCTGTTGGGCCAAATGGAGAATTAGGATTCCCTGTAAGTATTAAAACAAGCTACTTCTAACCATCTGGCTTCAATCCACGGTCAGTTTTCACCCATCTTGTTGACTTGCAATTGGTTTGCGTGGTACCTCTCTGAATCAATCAGCTCATGGTTATTGTAGCATCACTTACACCAGGGGAAAAAAAAAATCATTAATTAAGAGAAACTAAGTGAGATGATAATCAGTGAAACAAGTTCGAGTTGATATTTCTAACATCTTTTGCAGCTTTGCCTCTGAGATGAATGTTTAGTTCCTGGAAGTAATCCAAGGAAATTCACAACTGTTCTTCGTAAAACTTAGTTTAAATTCAATAAGATGGTTTACCAATGTAGGGGAGTGTGGCTTTATTTTTTTCATTTCATCACGTCCTACAGACTAAATTAAGTGTGTCTGGTCATAACTATTGTTTCCAGTTCTGTGCATAGTCTTAAACTTTGTGTGGAAAGAGAGAGAACTACTGTTGTGGCCAATAACATTAAACAATGTGTAGCTATAATTTTCAGTATTATAATAATATAAAGATCAGTTAAAACTCTGGGACAAAGAAATCATCCCAAATCCCATGAACTACTTATTGAATTTTTTTAAATTATTATAATCCCTAAGGAAAATGACTGAAGTCTACAATAGCAAATCATTTCATTTGGCTTAAACACAAAGAGACATCTTCCTCTATAAATCACCTTGGATTTTTGCCAGGAATTAAAAATTGATCTCACTAGCTTGAGTCTAAATCATCCTCTCTGTGATCAAAAGTACCTCAAATCCAATGTTCCAAGCACTCTCTGCTCCACTATTGGATTTATGTCTGCTATCATTAAAATTCACAAGGAAGTGTTGATCTTTGATGCACAAAGTTTGATTTTATTCATGGAGCAAAATAAACATTTATCTAAGTAGACTATTAGCAGTATGTAGCATAAGTTGATACTTAAGCAATGGTGGATTTCATACCAGGGCTGTGAGTAAAATTGAATGAGGGATGCCCTTATATTAACTGTGCTGTTTGATTTCTGTAATCACAGTGAATCTGGCATGTTCATTTTGCCTAAAGAAAGATAACATTTCAGTTACACTTAAAGGAAAAATCCACAAATTTAAATTGAAGGTGCTCAAAATCAGGTCAAAAAATGCAAGTTTTTGGTGTCATGGTATCAACAATTGTAAAAAATATTCCAGGTCTGATTCAGATCGTAATTTTTGTTATTATCGGATGTGTCTGACTGCTTTGTCAATCACAGCACTGCTCGTGCACACACTACGACTCTCAATTTTCTACTATATATCTGTTGCTGTTTTATCTCCTGGTTTTGGTTTCTGTAAATAATTTCTCTAGAGAGACTGTACTGATCATACCCAACAACACACATTTATCTCATTTTATCCAAGAACATTTTTCTTTAACTTATGCAATAGGAGGGAAAGAAAAACAAGAATTGAAGTTAATGCTAAATATCTCCCTGTCAGTAGGAAATCAAATGATAAATGGAGGTCCTATTTCTGAATGTACTGTAATAAATTCCATATTCACCACCTTTACCACTCAAAATTCAACTTGTGTCATGAAACATAATAAAAAAAGTAATATTTTCATTTAGCTATACTTTTGCTGCATACCTTTATTTGACTGAAAAGGTTTTAGCTACCTGGTGTATATGAAATGGTTTTTCAGAAGACTCATGTTGCCATCATTACAATCCCCCATATTTTATTAACTTACCATGGAACAAGTTTAACTCAGCATCTAAGTGACCCCTTGTGATTCTTTAAATATTTAATTGAACTAATGAATAAATGATATTCATATTGGGCATGCATCCTTCACCCAACCTAGCAATAGATGAGAAATATTTCTATTTTAGTTATAGCTCAATTCAATAATTCTAAATTTTTAATATAAAACAATTATTCATAGGCATAGAAATTCAGTACTGAGGCAAATTATTCACCTGTACTTTACATTATTAACTGAACCCATTTGGAAGATGGTGCAGAATTATTAAAATCATCTGTATGCTTTCCATCTAAATAAATGTAAATGAATTAAGTAAATAATTTTGGTCTATAATGATGACTGTGCAAAAGGATACAAATTAATCACATTTAATTATCACATATAAACCTGACATTTAATGTAAATAAAGTAGACACTTAATATGTAATTGATGACTGACATAATGTATTTTATATTTAGAAAATGTGGTATCTTGCATCTTTAAAGGAAATTATACATAATCTAAAATCAGTATGTGTTAAATAGCTTAGATAAACACATTCCAATTTGGCTTATTGTGAAGTATCAATTACCCTCCTGAACCCTTTTCATCTCATGCCATGTGAGATAAAGTTCAAAGTTCAAAGTACATTTATTATCAAAACATGTATACATTACGCAATCTTGATATTTGTCTTCTTACAGGCTGCCACAAAACAAGGAAACCAATAAGAAGCTGCAAAAAAAAGAGCAATGAACACATAATGTGCAGACAGAGACAGAGAAAAAAAAAAGAAACAAATTGTGCAAGCAATAAAAGAATCAAATAGTATTTAGAACAAAAGTGAGTTTATAGACGTGAAGCCTGGAGCAGGCCACAGCCTCAGCCTCAGTTCAATGCTTAGCGGAATAAATGTTGCGGAAGTGAACAGAACCATCCCGACCCTTACCTCTGGTCCTGACACCCTGCCTTTTCAATCCATCTGGCCCGGGGTTCAAATCGTCTAAACCTCAAGTTATTCCTCGCTCTAGGACCTGGGCCTCGTCACTGTGAAGCACTTTGGGCCTGGACCCCATCACCACGTTTTAGCCTGTCCCTGACCTCTCCAAATCAGCTTGGCACATAGATTGATCATATCTCTCTCTCAGTTAAGGTGATCAGGCCTCAAATCTGCCTTTCCTCCATTCCAACTTTGCTCTGCTCCTCTCGCCTCTACTTTGTCTCGAATATGCCCCAACCTCACCCCGCCTTCGCCTTGCCTCGCACCTGCACCCGCACGTGACCCAGCCTCACCTTGGCTTGCCTCTGCATCATTTGCAATGAACATTTAGCTTAGTTTTTCACAGAAAAAGTTATTAATAAATTATTCAGTTGTATTCCTTGTTTTGGTAACCGCCAGTATGTTGTTGCCCACTTTCAGCAGCACCATCTTAGACCGGATATAGTGTATAATGTAGTGTATAAGAATAAATGAATTGGAATTGTTTAGGCTCCTGAGAGGATATGATGCTTAAAGATTCTAGAATAGGGAGGCAAACCCTTAAGACGAGGGGCCGGTCACATAGGCTGAGATGAGGAGCAAGTTGTTCGATCAGGGTGCTGTAATTCTTTGTACTTACTTACTCTGGAGGTTCACAAATGTATTATCATTTACTATATTGAGGATTTAGGTCATTACATGAGATGACTTGGCAGGATAGTAGATTTTCAGCTATCAACCATAATCTTACTGATTATAGGGTGGAGTACTCCTACCCTATTTCTTTAACTTTTATACACTTTTGCACCATGAAAGAAGGTGAACAATATGCATCATGCTTAAGGAATCTCAGTTTGTGACCTTGTTAGTTAATTGTTTAGTTTATTACTATCGACTTTCCCAAGCTAAGCATTCAAATTCTTCTTTTGTTGATCCAGGAATCCTCCAGAAAAGAAAAGAAACCACAATCGATGAATAAAATTTCAATTTAGACAGAAAGCTGTGATGGCCTTGTAATATAAAATTTTTTCTGGCAGAACATGTTTCTAGAAATAAGAATGGTAAAATAACAATAAAATAACTCATGATAAAGGAGAAAACAAATCAAAAGCATGTAGCAATTGCAAGGATTATAAATAAAAGCTTTATTACAGACACAATAGAATTTTCATTCCTTTCATAGAATTATGGAATTGTACAGCACAGAAACATGGATCCTTTAGTCCCAGCCCATTCATGGCTAACCTGGCTAATCCTATTTGCCTTCATTAGGTCTGTATCCCTCAATCTTTTCCTAAGTACCTGTCCGGCAAGCTTTGGGTTTGCACCCAAAGGCTCCTCTGTAAGAGCTTAGGAGGACTAATGGCGCCTAACGGAAACTCTTTTGCTTGCATCTTCGGACACAGCTCTATTTCCATCTCTATTTTACCCTTTCAAGGTTCTTTTGAAGACTGTAACCTGGAGTTGCACACTGACTACTGTTCTTTGTGGGAATGGGATCCGCTCTCGGGGTTTCATGAATGACCATTATTTGGCATGCCAAAGGCTCAGCCTAAGCTTTGCTCGCCTTCAAGGACTGAGATTTTGTGGCTCTGGAGACAGGGGATCGGAGGTCGGTGTCCAGGCAGGAGATCCGTGTGTTGTGGGAGATGGAAGATCTAAGGCAGTGTGCTGGGCACAGAGCTCAGAAAAAGTGACGCAACGGACTTTTAACATTGTAAACCTGCGAGTTGTTTGTTATGTCTCCCCTCTCACCGTGAAATGGAGTCACGTCTTTCTCCCTTATTAGGGAGAGAGAGGGCCTGTGGTATGTCAAATACTGGATGAACTAGAGATCTTTGGAGTACTGCAAGTCTGTGTCTTTGCTGTTGCCTTGCTCAGACTTGAGTGCTCACTAGCGGGTGCTGATGCTTTTTTTTGCCGGTAGGGGAGGGGGGATCGTTGCTTGCTGCCACTTACGCGTGGGAGGGAGGGGAGCTTGGGGGGGGGACATTAAGGTTCTAACATTTAGCTGTCATTCATTATTTGAGGGCACTTCTCTGTTTTCATGGATGGTTGCGAAGAAAAAGCATTTCAGGGTGTATATTGTATACATTTCTCTGACATTAAATGTACCTTTGAAATCTTTAAAATATAAAAGATCCTTAGATCCCTGCCACTTACTGTATGTCAGGGGTACCCAAAATGGTCTCCATGGACCCCTTACTAAATGGTATTGGTCAAAGGCCAAAAGGTTGGGAACCTCTGCTCTACACGTTCAACAGAATTCGACTTCTGAAGGTGCATCTCCTCACACTTGTCTGGATTAAATTTTATCTGCTTGCAGTCTGTCCAATTTTCTAACAAAATTATTGTTCCATGAATGAATTGCTTTACAAAACAGATCCACCATTTTGCACTAAGCAGAGGCATAGATGAGTGTATTTCCTCTGTTAATTGGAAACTACTCTGAATGCCATTCTTCCAGAAGAGGCCAATATACAGGTTAGGAATAACCTGAGCAAACAAAAAATTAACACTATCATCATTCCCTTCATCGAGTTGAGTTTAACCTTGAAGGAGAGTGTTTCTTGCACACTTTACTGCAGGATTAATCAGTTTTCTTTAGTAAATCAATAGAAGAAGACACAATAAATAGGCTGATCACCTTCTCTGTATTGATGATGAGGAGGGTGATAACTGGTGGTTTGTACAGACAAGAAAGCCAAAATTAAAAGCTAATAATCTACTTAATTTAGTTTCTCATGTTTAAAAAATCAAAGTGTCAGTTCACATTACTTTGATTTTCAAAATCACCCTCACAAAAGTAACATGGTCTTTTTATATAGGAATTAAGTGGAGTTAAATGGAATAGGGACAGGAGTCGGCTGCATGGAGACTCCTCTGCCAGTCAATAAAATCATTGGAATGTCTTATTTTGGCCTCCACTTTACTTTTCTGTCTGTTCCCATAACGTTGGAGTGCCTTGTAATCCACAAAAGTGTCATGGTCCTGACCATTAATTCCCCATTTTCTCCTAATTCAGGTTCCAGGTTCAGGTTCCAGCTATGCTCATGCCCTCATCTGCATCCTAACCCTATCTCCGTGTCAGCATCCTGCGTTTGGGTTTGCCCTGTTCCTTGTAACAGAACGATCTGGTCACCATGGATCCAGCAAACACAAACACCCTTCAACAAGCCCTCGCCAGTCAGGGTTCCCTTCTGGGACAGCACGACCAACTCCTCTGGGACGTCATGGAGAACCTCCGTTCCCTATCTGCTCACGTCACGTGGATTGGTAACCAAATGGACTATGTCTCCACTCATTTCACTCAACCCACTCCTGGAACATAGCCTAGCCAGCCCAGACAGCCTGTGGCGGCAACCCCCCCCCCACCTGTCACCAACACCCCCACCCAGAGAGCCTCACGTCTCTGAGCCGGAGCACTAGGCTGGAGTTTTGGGAAGTGCTGGGCCTTCCTCCTTCAGTTCTCCCTGGTGTTTGAACAGCAGTCGTCAACTTACTCCACAGATAAGTCAATGATTGCTTATATCGTGGGGTTACTGCGGGGAAGTGCATTAGCGTGGGTCACAGCAGTTTAGGACAACCAACCGGATATCTGCTCTTCTTTCATCACTTTTATTACAGAAATTAGAAAGATCTTTGACCACTCCATCTGTGGTAAAGAAGCTGCCAAGCATCGACTCACTCTCTGCCAGGGCTCCCGCAGTGTTGCCGAATATTCTGTGGAGTTCCGGACATTAGCAGCCGACTCGAGGTGGAACGATGAGTCACTGCAGGGGATTTCTCACAATGGACTCAGCGACCTGGTGAAGGATGAGCTGGCGGCAAGAGATGACACCGACAGCCTGGATTCCCTGACCTCCCTAGTCACCAGGTTGGAGAATCGCCTCCGAGAACGCCATAGAGAAAGAACTGGTCGTCCACCACCTTGGCCACTTCTCGGCACTCATTACCACCTCCCACCAGAACAAGCCTCTCTCCTCCTTCTGCACCCTGAGTAGCTCCCAGCCCGGCTGTTTCCACCGCCCCAGGAGAGGAACCCATGCAGCTGGGACGGAACCGACTTTCTCCCACAGGACGACTCCGGAGAATGAGAGCGGTTGAGTGTCGATATTGCAGCCAGAACGGTCACTTCTTTGCCACCTGCCCCCTTTGGCCACAAAGGGAGGTCTCACCAGTGGCGGGGGGGACCCTGGTGAGCCAGACAACCTTCCCTTCCGTCCCCTGACCCTAGATGCAGCTTCAAGCCACTTTGTGTTACAACCAACAGTCCGTGCCTCTGTTAGCACTAGTGGACTCCGACACAGAGGGAAACTTTTTGGATGAAAATTTAGCCTTCCAAGCCGGAATTCCTCATGAGCCATTGTGTACCGCCCGGACGCTCAGGCACTGGACGGTAGACTCCTGGCCCGAGTCACACACTGCACGGAACCTCTGCCTCTCCTTATGTCCGGAAACCATTGGGAACAGGTACGATTCAATCTAATTTCCTCCTCTCAAGCCCCTATAGTTCTTGGCCACCTCTGGTTAAGCTGTCATAACTCCCACATCGACTGGCCACCGGGCAGATAGTCAGCTGGAGTTTGTTCTGCCATTCCTCTTGTCTGTAATCAGCCCTTTCCAAAGTGGAGATCACCACAACCTTGTCCACCTCTGAGCCTTCTGACTTGTCCAAGGTTCCTGTAGAGTATCACGATCTGGGAGAAGTGTTTAGCAAGCAACTAAACATCACCCCCACATTGCCCTCACGATTGCGCAGTTGACCTTCTCCCCGGAGCCTCAATACCCACCAGTCGGCTGTACAACCTGTCCTGACCAGAAAGAGAACCAATGGAGACGTATGTGAATGACTCCCTCACGGCTGGCATTATCCGACCCGCGTCTTCCCCTGTAGGCACAGGGTTCTTCTTTGTGGGGAGAAAAGATGGCTCACTGCGCCCCTACATTGACTACCTTGACCTGAACAATATCACCATAAAGAATAGGTATCCCCTGTCCCTTATCACTCTGCTTTCGAGCCCCTTCACGGAGCCACAATTTTCTCTAAGTTGGACCTGCGGAGTGCCTATCACCTGGTCAGAATAAGGGAGGGAGATGAATGGAAAACAGCTTGTAACACCCTCCTCGGTCATTTCGAACATCTGGTCATGCCATTCAGTCTCACCAATGCCCCCGCTGCCTTCCAAGCCCTGGTAAGCGACGTCCTTAGAGACTTTATTAACCGTTTTGTTTTCGTTTATTTGGACAACATCCTAATCTTCTCCCATAATCTTCAGGAACACACCCACCATGTCCGTCAGATCCTTCAGAGGCTTTTGGAGAACAAGTTATTTGTTAAGGCAGAGAAGGGCAAGTTCCATGCCCGTTCTGTCAGTTTCCTGGGGTACATCATTGAGAGCGGGCAGGTGGGGGCGGATCCCGAAAAGATCCGGGCGGTGGAAGAATGGGCAAAACCCACGATGCTCAAACAACTCCAGCGATTTCTGGGGTTCGCAAACTTCTACCGTTGCTTCATCAGGGACTACAGCCGGATGGCAGCGCCCCTTACTCAGCTCACCTCTCCTGCGACCTCTCTCAACTGGAACCCCAAAGCGTTTCACCTCCACTCCCATCCTGGTCCAACCTGACCCCTCTCGCCAATTCATTGTGGAAGTCGATGCCTCCGACTCTGGGGTGGGAGCGGTCCTCTCTCAACACTCCATCCAAGACCAAAAGCTCCATCCCTGCGCCTTCTTCTCTCACCGTCTATCCTCCGCCAAACGGAACTACAACGTTGGGAACCGGGAATTGCTGGCTGTCAAACTCACCTTGGAGGAGTGGAGGCACTGGCTGGAGGGAGCAGAACATCCATTCATCGTCTGGACGGACCATAAGAACCTAGCATACATCCAAGCAGCTAAATGCCTTAACTCCCGCCAAGCCCGTTGTATGTTTTGGCCGTTTCAAATTCACCCTCACCTATCATCCTGGTTCCAAGAATGGGAAGCCAGATGCTCTCTCTCGTCAATACGTCTCCGAGGGCCCTTCCAACCCTGATACCATCCTTCCACCACCCTGTGTTGTGGCTGCCCTCACCTGGGAGATTGAATCCATAGTCAAAGAGGCCCAACGGACTCAACCTGACCCAGGCAATGGACCCCCCCCCCCCATTTGCCTCTTCGTGCCTGACTCTGTCCGGTCTCAGGTTCTCCACTGGGGGCATACTTCCTATTTCGCCTGCAATCCTGGAATCAATCGAACTCTGTCCCCTCTGAAGCGACATTTCTGGTGGCCCACTACGCATACTGACTCTTGCTCCTTTGTCTCTGCCTGTACTGTGTGTGCCCATGGAATAGCCTCCTATCGGCCACCTGCTGGGCTGCTTCATCCCCTACCTGTCCCTGGCCGCCACTGGTCACACATTGCTCTGGATTTCATCACTGGACTGCCTCCTTCACTTGGTAACGCTGCTGTACTCACTGTGGTGGACCGTTTCTCCAAAGCGTGCACTTCATAGCCCTTCCCAAACTCTCTACAGCCTGTGAAGCAGCTGAACCCCTTGTCCAACATGTCTTCTGCTTTCATGGAATTGCCTCTGACATTGTTTCTGACCAGGGACCCTAATTCATTTCTCAAGTCAGGAAATCCTTCTGTCAAGCCCTCAGAGCTTCAGTTTCCATGCACAGACTAACGGTCAAATGGAGCGAGCAAATCAGGATTTGGAAGAAGCACTGCGCTGCATATCCACCAACAACCCGTCATCCTGGAGCACCCACCTCACTTGGGTGCAGTATGCCCACAACTCCCCGGTCAGCACTGCCACCAGAATGTCTCCCTTCAAGTGCTCCCTCGGCTATCAACCCCCTCTGTTTCTTGCCCATGAAGACGACATCTCTGTGCCTTCAGTTCAGGCCCATCTCCGCCCGTGCCGCAAGGTCTGGAAGGATGCACGCTCGTCCATGTTCCGTTCCGCTGACCGCAACCAGAGGATCGCGATCGCCACCGAATTCCAGCGCCCAGCTATCAGCCTGGTCAGAAGATTTGGCTCTCTTCAAGAGACATCCCCTTAAGAATGAATCCAAGAAACTCGCACCTCGTTACATCGGACCATTTGAAATCGAGAGCCTCTTCAACCCCTTGGTGGTCAAACTCAAACTACCCAGATCGATGCACATTCATCCCACATTCCACGTCTCCCAACTCAAACCTGTGTCTGTCAGCCCTTTGTACCCTCCTGCTGAACCTCTTCCACTCGCCCGGGTTATTGACGACTACCCAGCTTATACCGTCCGGCGAATGCTGGATGTGCGCTGCCAAGGCAGGGGTCTCCAGTACCTGGTCAATTGGGAGGGATACGGTCCTGAGGAGTGCACCCAGATTCACCGCTCCTTCATCTTGGACCTTTCCCTCATCCGAGATTTCCATTGCGACAATCCGGACAAGCCTGGTGGTTTGCCTGGAGGCTCCCATTGGGGGGGGGGGGGGGGGGGGTACTGTCACAGTCCCGACCATTAATACCCCATTTTCTCCTAATTCCCTTTGATTGTGTCATTGTCCTGACCGTTAATTCCCCATTTTCTCCTACTTTCCTCTGATGGCGACACACTTGGTTCTCATCAAGTCCTGCAGCATAAAAACCCTGGCTTTTCACCCTCTCGTCGCCAGATCATTGTTTAGCCGGTGTGGTAATTAACGTTCCTGGCCGGTAAGGATTGTGTATTCTATTTTTACTTCATTACCGAGGATTACCTATGTAACTCTGTCTCTCCGTGTCAAGATAAGTATTCTAAGTTTTACTCCAGCCCCGGGGTTTACCTGTGTAACTCCGTCTCTCCGTGTCAAGAAAAGTATTGTCTACCACTTGCCTTTCTACGCTTCGTGTCAAGATAAGGGTTGCCTGCCACCTGCCTTTCTGTTTGCCATTCAACTCCAGCAATGCTTCGTGTCAGGTTCCAGCTATGCTCGTGCCCTCGTCTGCATCTTAACCCTATCTCCGTGCCAGCGTCCTTGCAACAAAAATTGTCTGTCTCAGGTATGAATATGCTCATGACTTTGTCTTCACAGCTCTCTCTAGTGGGAATTCCAAAGATTCCCTTGGCTCTGAGACAAGAAATTAATTTTCACCCATAATGGGCACACCTTTATTCTGAAATGGAACACCCTACTTCTATATTCTCCCACATAGAGAAACCTCTTCTCACATGCACTGCCACAGAATCTGAAACAAAAGCAGAAAATGATGGAAAATCTCAGTCAGTCGTGCTTTGTAGCTTTTGTGGAAAGGAAACAGTTAATATTTCAGGCCTGGGAATCTTCATCAGAACAGAGAAAGAGAAAAGTAACCCAGTCTAGGTAGCAAAGAAGATAGGGGAGGGTAATAAGTGGAACAAAGGGAATTTCTCAGATATGGTGAAATAATGCATCAGCAGAGCTCCCTGGTCTGTGGATTGTGTTGTTGTAAAGTCTATGTAATGTTGTATCGTCTGTTCTACTGGGACATGCCCAGCAGGTCAGGCTGTACAAATGAAAGCAAGTAAGAGGGAAAGGGATAAAAGGGATAAAAACGGCCAGTACTGATGCAAGCAGAAAGAAAAAGTGAGAAATCTAAAACTGGAGAATTCAATATTGAGTCCTGTAGGCTGAAATGTGCCCAGATGAAATATACGATGTTGCTCCTCATCTTAAATAGACAAACTCCTTATTCTGAAATGAAGCACTCTATGTCCTGATTCTCCCACTTGGGAATCCAACTGAGTTGAAGCATCAAACAACTGGAAGCTTAATGTTATTCCTGCAGATACTCCACATAGCAATCATCTAATCTGTCTTTGATTTCTCCAGTTTAGAGGAGGCCATGTTGTGAATACCAAATACTCAACGCTATATTGTAAGAAGTGCAAGTAAATCACTGCCTTACCTGGAAAGATGGCAGAAGGATTCTTCATTGCTGATTTTGTAACAATTTGGTTTTACCAGTCAGGGTTGTTAACCCTGAGCTGAACCCCCGAACCTGGAGGACTGGTAGACCACTTTTAGTTTCCTTTTTACCCTTCGACCTTTTTGCCATGGGTGACCCTGCCAAGAGCCAAAGCATAAATCCCTGACTCCAGCCAACATAGCTCTCTGGGTCACTGAGGCAGGCAAACCTCCAAACAATACGACAATGGTGTGGTCCCCTTGGAGGACCAGGGAGCCAAGAAGGAAGAATAATCCCTTCAGAATGCTGAAAGGGAAGGGGAGTATGTGTCTGGTGGCAAGATCTTGTTGGAGTAGGTTAAAATTGTGAAAGATACTTTGTTCACTATAGGCGCTGGGGGTGGGGGGAAGGTAATAACCAAGTGTACTCTGTTTTCACCCTATCCAAAGGGGAAAGGGTGAAAGGAGAGATGTGGGAAGTAAATGAGATGTGAAATATTATCTTCAGAATCTTATATGTCTTGATAAGGTTGCCTTATGTTCTTCAAAACCCTCATATTGAAATCTATTCAATATTTTGCCATAAGGCAAGTCTTTCATACCAGCATTAAACTGGTGGAACTTCTCTGCAAGTAATTCCCTTATTTAACAGGGAGAATAAAATTGTATGCAGTGCCACCACAACTTGAACTGTTGTGCCACATTTACAATGCACCTCCTTTTCAATGATGACCAACATTCTTTCGTCTCATTAAATACTTCCTGGAACAGCTTGATTCCTTCATCCATGATCTGGCTCCATTTACACAACTTCCTGCTTTTCTTGTTCTCTTCCCAATGTAGATAACTACATATCTGTACATTATTTTCCATCTGCCCTTCTTTTGCCCACTTATTTTTTCTACCTAGATAATTTTACAGATTCTTCGCCCCTCCAGACACTTTGCTTTCTTACCTATAGTTGTATGGCCATGTTAAATTAAAAAGAAAACCAGCATTTTTCTTCAAACTATGTGTGCTCCATTGAGGTTACTTTGTAAGCCCCCTAGAATGACCAGTGTGAAAATATCCCATAATCGTATCAGGTTAGATAACATTTCTGGTGTGCAAAATACTTATCAAGTTAGTCTTTGCAGCTATGGTCACAACTATAACTGGATGAAAGGCATTTGGTCACCTGCTGAATTTCTTACAAGGATGAAAAAAGTGCGTAAAATTATCTCAGCCAAATTATCACAGAGAATAAATGTACAAAAGCAATTCATTGAGAGAACTAAGCATCCCCCAAGGCACCCACAACAGAGATCACTAACTAATTGTCCATTGGGACCGAGGAGATGTCTATCTATTTCATGAGCTAAGTAGAATGAATTGGGTAACTTCAATTCTTCAGTTATCCCAGATGAACAGGACACTGGGCAGCCTGGAAGACAGTTCAAATTTCAAGATTTGTATGTGTATATCTTATAGTGACATGGCAGGCAAACTTGAATGCACTCCCATACTTTTCCCAACTCCAAGTACTTCTCTCAGAACATAAGGCCTGTGTTCCTATACTTTGCCTTTCAGTATGATCACTGCCGTTCTTTTATCTCAGTGCCACCCACTTTTCTGTATTAATATCATAATCCTTGTTTCCGTTATTATCCAGTAATCCCTTGATTTTAGTCCCGAACACACCAAGCGATTAATCCTCCCATTAATGCTGCTGCCTCACAGCTAGGGAGAGCCAGGTTTGATCTTAATGTCAGATGCTGTCTGTGTGGCATTTACATTTTCTCTCCATGTGGACTTCTTGTGTGTGCTTCAGTTTCCTCCCATATCTCAACGACATGCTCGGTGGTTAATTAGCTGCTCTATCTTGACCTTTGATGGAGGGTAAATGGTAAAAAGGGTCAAAGAGGAGTCGATGGGAATTGAAGAGAAAATAAATTTCAAGGACACAAGAATGTGGAGAGAGAGAATGGGATTAATGAAAATCAGAATCAGGTTTATTATCTGTCTCGTATGACATGAAATTTATTGTTTCACAGCTCAATGCAGTGTAAAGACATAACTTTACTATAGGTTACAAAATAAATATATCAGTGCAAACAAAAGCAACAGGGTAGTTTTTGTGTGTACGTGGGCCATTCAAAATCTGAAGCCAGGGGAAAAAACTATGTCTGAATCCTTGAGTTGGCTCTTCAAATACTGTATCTCCTCGCCAATGATAGTAACAAGAACACAGCATGTCCCAGATGGTAAGGATGAGTCCTTAATGTCTCTTGGATAGGCACATGAATTTGCAGAGGAGAGGGATGAAACCAATGTGTAGGGAAGAAGGATTGGATGAAATAAGATTTATTGCCATAATTAGTTCGGCAGGGCCAGAGGGCCCACTCTATGCTATATTGTTCTATGTTCTATGTTCCACATTTAAACTCAATAAATAATAAATCTATTCAGTTTAATCTTTCCGCACAGGATAGCATCACACTTGGGAATCAAGTTTAAAGTTCAACGTAAGTTTATTATCGAAGTATGTATGTGTCACCATATACCATCTTGAGATTCATTTTCCTACAGGCATTTACAGGAAAATAAAGGAATAATATAGAACTTATGAAAAACTATAAATAAGACTGACAAACAACCAATGGGCAAAAGAAGACAAATCTTGCAAATTAAAAAAGAGTAAATAAATTGTTGCGTCAAACAGGTGAACCCAAACGCAGAACACTGACACGGAGATAGAGTAATCTGAAGAGTGTTTATTAACAGGGAAAACAGGGGAGTGAGGACTAGGCTGAGGAAAGCAGAGGACAGAGAGCGAGACTTGACCGGGAGTTGAACCCAGATCGCGGCAGTAAGAGTGCAGTGTTTAAGCACTGAGCCAGCGGACAGTGTAGGCCGACGGTGGGACGAGGCAGAACAGGGATGCAGACAAGGATGTGGGCGTGGCTCGAGGAGAACGGCAGGCAGGAAGATGAATGGGAAGGCAAGCGGCATGCAATGCTCCTGTTAACACGGAGAGACAAAGTTAACACAGGCAAACAACAGCGTGGAAACAAAGCTTAGAATACGCAATTCTAAGTGGCCTAGAATGTGAACTGCCACATTGGCTGAAGCAATAATCTGGCAATGAGTGGATGGAAAGCCAGGGTATTTATGCTGCAGGTTAGATGGGATTCAGGTGCGCCACAATCAGGGGAGCAAGAGAAACACGGGGAAAAGGGAATTAGGAGAACATGAGGAATAAATGGGAGGGACGGCCAGGACTGTGACACTCCAAGGTTGAGTAGATTGATTGGGCTACGCCCATTGTTCCAATGATCAAGAAAGGGAAGACTGGAGCTGTTCTCATATGTGGGAAGTTCAAAGTGAGCATCAATCCTGTGCTGCATACTGTGCAGTATCTCCTGCCATGAATAGAAAACATTTTTGTATCTTCAGCAGGTGGGGAGAGGTTTTCAAAGATTGACTTGTTACAAGCCTATCTGCAAGTGGAGATTCAGGAATCAAGCAGGAAGTTCCTCATAATCAACACTCACAAGGCATTGTTCCAGTACAATTGTCTTGTCTTTTGCATTGCATCAGCTCCAACAATTTGGCAAAGAGCAATAGACCAAGTGCTCCAAGATATCCCAGGACATCATTGTGACTGGCAAAAATGTTGAAGAACACCTCCAGAACCTTGGTAAAGTGCTTACAAGGCTGAGTGAGTATGGTTTCTGTGCAAGGAGAGACAAATGTGAGTTTATCAAGAAAGACATCTCATACTGTGGATATTTTATTGATAACAATGGCTTACATAAATCACAGCAGAAGACGGAAGCAATCCTGCAAGCACTCAGGGTGTCACAACTCAGCTCATACTTGGGCCTAGTAACCTACACCACAGGTTTCTCCCAAATCTTCCTACAGTACTGTATCAATTGATTGCACTGTTGCAGACAGGAGCAAAGCGAGAATAATCTGAAATATGTGAAAGAACGTTTAAGGTAAAAAAGAGACTAATAACATCCAATGAACTGCTCAGCCATTATGACCCATCTCTTCCCATCAGAATGGAATGCAATGCATCCCCTTATGGCACTCATGCCGTTTTGTCCCACACTATGAAAGATGGATCTAAACATCCAACTGCATTTGCTTCAAGATCACCAACAACGCAGGACACAACTATGCACAGATCGACTGAGAGGCCTTTAGTCTAGTATGGGGAATAAAGAAGTTCCACCACTACCTTATGGACAGAAGTTTACTCTAGTGACAAAGTACCAGCCCCTTGTGTGCATTTTCAATCCCAGGAAGGGAATCACAGTGATGACTGCTACCCAGTTGCAACATTTGGCACTTTTCCTGGGAGCCCACTCTTATGACAGACAGTTCAAGGCTACCAAATAGTACAGCAATGCTGATGGCTTATCACATCTTCATCTGTTGACAACTGAAGAAAATTCTTCATTCTGTGGCTCAGCCGAGTTGTTCCACATAGCATTGGTGGACCAGCTGGTGGTAACAAATTCTAGAGTACAAAGGGAAACAAGGAATGACCTAACGTTGTCAAAAATCTATGATATCGCCATGCAAAGATGGCCAGCTCATGGTAGCCCTAAGTTCCAGAGTTTTCAGTGAGATTACACCAACTATTGGTGTGTTAAAGAACATTGATGTGTGGATCTCGTGTTGTGGTCCTCTCTAAGCTGCTTACCAGTGTGTTAGAGAATCTGCATGAGGGACACCTGGGTAGAGTCAAAATGAGGAGTCTCATCCGGAGCTTCGTGGAGTGGCTGGGAATTGATGGACAGTTTGAAGACTTTACCAAAAGCTGTTTAGGATGCCACAATGCTCAAAATGCACACCCACCGGTACCTTTACACCCATGGGAGTGGTGTTGTCACCATGGCAAAGAGTAGATAATGTCTTTGCTGGCCACTCATGAACTCCATGTTTCTAATTGCTGTGGATGCTCATTCGAAGTGGCCTGAGGTTATACCAATGAAGGCAACCACATCAGAAAAGACTGTTTCCACTGAGGACTATCTTCAGAAATGGCTTACCTGACCAAATTGTGAGTGACAACAGACCACAATACATGTCAGAGGAGTTCAATGTACTCATGAAGAAAAGTGACATCAAAGATTTCAAGTCAGCTCCTCACCACCAGCAATGAATGGGTTAGCTGAAATGTTTGTCCAAACCTTCAAAAAGTCCATTAAAGCTATTGACAAAGATAACATTTCTCTTCAGCACAAGATGGACAACTTCATTTTTGTGTATTGGAAATCTGTTTATGCAATGACAAATCAAACACTTGTATTGCTGTTCATGAGCAGGAATCTGAGATCTCGCATAGACCTCCTGAAACCAGATCTATGGAAGGAACTGCAGAATAAGTAGTTCAGTCAGTTGCCAGGTAAGTAAGCAAGGAGCTTTGCTCGTGAACAGGAAGTCCTAGCAGATGATTACTGAGAAGACAAGTAGTCACCTGATAGGATAGCTTCTAGAACTGATGTACACAGTCGACGTTGGATATCACACATGGAGATGTCATATGGATCAGATACTGGATGCTCAGCCAAAGAACATACCTGGGTCATCCAAGCCCAACAAAATGGACACATTGCGTCCATGGGACTTACCTGTCAGTGATGATCATGTCACTAACAGCAACATGACACCAGAGACCGAGAACCGACACCTGTCAAACCTGATGCCACTCCACAGATCCAGAAAGAAACAGAGCACCTTCCAAAGACAGGATCTTTAGTATAGTGAAGTTAGTTATGAACTGTTATTTTTTTAAAAATCAAGCAAACCTTGTTATTGTGAAAGCATGTTTATTTGAACAAGGCTTGCTAAAGGGAAACTGAATGTTTTGTTACGTATACAGTTTTATATCACATTAATCTAAAGGGGGTGGAAGTGTGCTATATGGATCTATTTCTTGTAGTGCAATGACTCCCCTTAGTACTAATTATCGACTGATAACTTACGCATACGCATTGATTTGTTGTTCTCTCTGCAACGTGCACATACAAGTTAACTTTACTTCTGAATGTGGGCCTTTATTTATTTGATATGTAATTGTACAGATACAACACATAGTAGTCTGAAAGGCCTGTTCCTCTGTTGTATGACTTTATGATTTATGATTAGTATACTAATGATCTGATTTCTTAATTGTGGTATGTTGACAAATATTGCCCAGGATTCCCAAGACACCACCCACTTCTGACGAGGTATCCCGAACAGTTGATTATTTCTCTTCCTGCTGATGCTCCGTGACCTGCAAAGTGTTCCCAATATTTTCTGTTATGTATCAGATTTCCAGCATCTGTTGTTTGTTTTATTTTCATAACGTCTCTTTTTTTTAAACTTTGTGCTATGAGACATTTTATACGAGAGATCAGAATCGACTCAGTTTAATGAACCATCTAAAAGTCATCATATCAGACAATGTAGCATTTCTTAGTACTGCACCAAGATATCAGTCTTGGTTTTCTGCTCACACTGGTTGTTTCCACTCAATTGGCTGTGTGCTCAGGGCACTCCCAGTATGATGTGCACTGCACATTGATGACACAGCCAGAATAGGCAGCTGAAGTTGATAGACCAAGTTACCTTATTCAGACACATCATAAAATGAGCAGCCTCTAAAGAAAAATATCTCTAAATTGGCTAAGAAAGGCATCTTGCTTTTTTCAGTACTCACAATTTGTTCAAAGCAATTTTAACTGAGTCAGACACTTCCTGCTGTTTTTCATCAAAGCTATGTGTGGAATTGAGTGAAAGGATGGATCTGGAAAATAGGGTGAGAATTCCTCCACCTGTCCTATTTGTATTATTGGGTTGAATCTGTCTTCTTTAGACATAGGCCAAGTTTTCCAAATAAAATTTATAAAGTAATGAATAAATTAGTAGTAATGTTATGCAAGCTTCAATAGCAGTCTGAAGTGTTGATAAAACCATTATTCACCTTTATTTACCAACTTCTTCTATTAATAATATTCTGCTATGCCTGACTGAAGAAGAATCTGCCTTTGCTCTCAGTATTAATCACTCCTGGAGCTGAACTAATTTCAAAAAGAGGATTAGTAATTTAATTGGAATTCAAAAAAAACCATAATATAAAATTAATTGAAAATAGTTACTTGGTCTGGCATGGTCTGCAAATCCTTAAACAAACTTTTTTAAATTTGACTTTATTCTCTAATCGATCCTTTAAGGCATTCAAATTTACCATTCAATTTTCAATCCCTGGTACAGAAAATCATGGAATATAATGGTTATTATACATTATAATAGTTCAGATAATTCTTAGAAAACTGTTTGAAACTAAGTATTAGCTCCCATAGATTACAGTAATTTGAGAAGTACCTGATAGCTATTGGGACAAACCAAATTTCTGATCGAAACTATTGATGGAAATTATACAGTATATTATGATTATTAGATATGAGCAAACATACAAGTTATTGACATTGATTAAAGCACCTTAGGGTATTCGGAGATATACTTTCAACAATTCTATAATTTAATATGAATATAAAGCCTGGGGAGCCAAAAGATAAATTTGCATATTTGTGTAAATTTAGTGACAAACTAATTATTTTGTGCAAAATAGTTATGGAGCTATTTTTTCCCCAAAAGTGGACTTTTAGTTTATCTAGCTGACTTTTTTGCTTAGCTGTAAGCTAATATTTGTTTTCTATTGGTACAACAACACACTTGATAATCTAACTAACTTGAAGATCTTGGCAAAAAACACATTCTTTTAATTCTGAATTCAATTTCCTTGAGAAGCTACTGAAGAAAGGAAACTAAATGTTCCATTGTAATGGCCTGTGCCTAATTTATTGGAAAATGAAAACTGCATTCAAAACAGCACAGGCTTTTCTCAAATGCATCATTCTTGCACAAGGCAGATGCCAGCAGTTACACTCCCGGTGAAAGAAAGCCATCTTTAACAAAAAGCTTTTGACGAAACTTTTGCTGTTTGTTCAATGGTTTTAGCTTGAGACAGAAACATTAAATTTATGTCAAATTATACCCTTTCAAACAAACGATAGCAAGGACTGGTAGCTGGACCATTGCACTGCAAGAGTGTAACCTCAATTATATAAGTAACAGGATACCATGAATTGTAATTTACTGACAGTATCTAATTAACAACCATATATTATTTCAGCTCTGACTGAAAGATTGCAGTATTTCAAGTTTTCCCACAAGAAATTTGTAACGTAATTTAGGTATCTGTAGCATTACCTGTGCAAGATTGTGGAATAAAATGTGGCAAAACAAATTATAGCATTCTCAACACTTTTGGAAAGAATGTAATGTTTTCCACCAGTGAAATTCTGTTACAAATTTCATTATCAATAAATTTCACAGCAATACCTAAAATACATTAATAGATAATTCCCTTTAGCTTGTTTAAACAAAAGCAAAATACGTATCAAAAACAAGTTCCTATTAGAAATAAATTTCAGGTACAATGTCTGATATTAAAATTTTAACAAGTATATTGTCAGACATTAAATATGTCTACTTAATCATGAAATCTGTCTAATGATGAGTGTAAAATGTGGTCCAGATGTCCAGTGGAATGTATTCAAATTATAAATCTGCTGTGGCAGATGGGGCCAACAATTGCAACTCTTCAGCAGAAACGCATGATCATTAAGTTAACCTTATTGTTCTATTTAAATATTCCAACTAATGAGTAAGACCATAAGCCACAGGAGCAGAATTAGACCATACGACCCATCAAGTCTGCTCTGCCATTCCACCGTGGATGACTTATTATTCGCCTCAACACTATTCTCCTGACTTCTCCCCATAACTTTTGACTCCCTGATAAATTAAGTACATATCAACCTCCACCTTAAACATACCCAATGATTTAGCATGCACAGACATAGATGGCAATAAATTCCACAGATTCACCACTCTCTGGCTAAAGAAATTTTTCCTTATCTCTGTTTGAAATAGGCATCTCTCAATTCTGAGGTTGTGTCCTCTTGCACTAGACTCCCCACAATGTGAAGCATCCTCTCCACATTCACTTTATAATGACCTTTTAATATTCGATAGCCTTCAATCAGATCCTCCCTCATACTTCTAAACTCCAGCAAGAACAGGCCTAGGGCTATCAAATGCTCCTCATATGTTATCTATTTCATTCCTGGGATCATTCTTCAGATCCTCCCCTGGACCTTCTGTCACAATGGGGGCATGGGGAAACGGACCCAAATGCAAGACACAAACACCGAAGTACTGAGAACAGGACTTGACCAGAGTAGGGACATGACAGGATACAGACAAGGACCAGGGACAAGAATGCAGACTTGGCCTAGGACATGGACAAGAAACAGGGAAACTGGACAAGGAACAATGAACTAGGAGCCTGGGCTTGGGCTCTGAGCCAAAGACTGGACAAGGACCCAGAACCTGGGTCTTGCCTCGGGCTCGGGCCACAGAACCAGGCAAGGACATGATGTAACTACAGGACTGGACGTGGCTGGGTCTTGGCAATAGGCTGGGGTCCTGAGGCTTGAGCTTGGAGACAGGCTGGGGTTTTGGAATGCGGAGGCTGATAACTTGGAGGCTGGAGCTCGGAGACAGACTGGGAACTGTACATCAACATAGAGCCGGGACTTATCCTTCGAAAAGCTGGGACTCATCTTTAACACAATACTAACATGAGACAGGACAGTACATAGACATAGACAAGCCGGGACTGAACTTCTTCTCCACACCAAGGTGGGACAGGACCATCCGTCGGGTAACGGCGGAACGTCCAGACTTACCCAACAGAGGCAAAGACAAGACAGGTCCTGCTGCAGGGCAACATCAGAATGGCCTAACTTACCCCACGGAGGTGAGGACAAGACAAGACAGATCCCCCCACAGGGCAACGGCAGAATAGCCTGACTTACCCCACAGAGGCAAGGACAAGACAAGACCGATCCCCCTGCAGGGCAATGGCAGAACAGCCTGACTTACTCCACGGAGGCAAGGACAAGAAGAGACAAACACCAAAGAAGGACAGACTGTTTCATTTCTGCATCAGGGTTGCTTCAAGTCGCAGTTCGGCCAGCAACCTCAGCTGGCTACAGAAACAGCCAGATCCCTACCTAGCTTGGAGTGGCTGGCAACCACTCATCTGGCCCAGGAAGCAGCCGAATCCATACCACAATGACAGCTCCAACTACCGACAGCAAGGCTCCATGAAGCGATGGTTCTCCAACGTGGCCCAAAGATGACAAGTGGCCACCCCAGCCTTCCACCAGCAGGTTGCTCCCACGAATCTTGAAAGACAAACCAGCAGCTCACATTCAACCCCCTGGCTACTTATATTCTAAGCCCCAAGATGGGAATCAGGTGCCTATGATTAACTCAACCAAAACAAGGGTCAGCTGGAAGACCCAGGTCCTGAGTCCATGTACCGGACTGTGAACCAGAATGCGGACTTCACGGAATGGACCATGACACCTTCTCCAATCCCAGCACATCTTTTCTTAGATAAGGGTCCCAAAACACCTCACAATACTCCTTGTGTAGTCTGACCAATGCCTTATAAAACCTCACTATTATGTCCTTACTTTTGTATTCTAGTCCTCTCAACATAAATGCTAACATTGCATTTGCCTTCATTACCACCACCTCAACCTGCAAGTTAACCTTCAGGGAATTCTGCACAAGGACTCCCAAATCCCTCTCCACGTCTGTTTATTTTTAAAATTTTCTTTCCATTTATAAAATAGACTATACCTTTATTCCTTCAGTCAAAGTATATGATCATGCATTTCCTGGCATTATATTCTATCTGTCAATTCTTTGCCCATTCCCCCAATCTTTCTGTCTGTCTGCTTCCTCAACACTACCAGGCCTGTCTCCACCTGTCTTCATATTGCCTACAAAATAAGCCACAAAGTCATTAATTTCTTCATCTGAATCATTGACATACAACGTGAAAGTAATCAATCCCAACTTGGACTCCTGTGGCACACCACTATTCACTGGCAGCCAAATAGAAAAGGCTTCCTTTGCTCCCAGAATTTGCCTCCTGCCAGTCAGCCAATCTTCTATTCATGCAAGTACCTTCCCTGAAATACCATGGGCTCTTATCCTGTTAAGCAGACTCACGTGTGACTCCGTATGAAAGGCCTTCTGAAAATCCGGATAAACAGTATCCACTGATTCTTCTTTGTCTATCTTGACTGTTATTTCCTCAAAGAGTTCCAACAGTTTTGTCAGGCAAGAGTTCCCCTTTAGAAAACCATGCTGACTTGGGATGTATTTTCCTGTGTCTTCCAAATTTCCTGTAAACACCAGCCATTGCTGTTCAGCCATCATCCCTGCTAATGTCTCCTTCCAATCAACTTAGTCCAACTTCTCTCTCAAGCCTCTGAAGTTCCCTTTGTCATAGTCATAGTCATACTTTATTAATCCCGGGGGAAATTGGTTTTCATTACAGTTGCTCCATAAATAATAAAAGTAATATAGTATGTAAATTACCCCAGTAAATTATGAAATAAGTCCAGGACCAGCCTATTGGCTGAGGATGTCTGACCTTCCAAGGGAGGAGTTGTAAAGTTTGATGGCCACAGGCAGGAATAACTTCCTATGACGCTCTGTGTTGCATCTCGGTGGATCTCTTTGCTCGACTGTAATACTAATATATTCAATTTTATCTTCCCCTTCTCAATCTGCAGGGTGAATTCTATCATATTATGATCACTCTCTCCTAAGGGTTCCTTTACCTTAAGCTTCCTAATTAAATCTGGGTTATTATATAACACCCAATCTGTAACTACCATTACTCTAGTGGGCTCCACCACAAGTTGCTCTCAGTAGCTATCATGTAGACATTCTAAAAATTCCCTCTCTTTGGATCCAGCACTAACCTAATTTTACCTATTTACCTGCATATTGAAACCCGCATGATTATGTCCCTTTTACATACCTTTGCTAACTTCTGTTGTAATTGGTGGCCCACATCCTCACTACTCTTTGGAGGCCTGTATACACTGCTGATAAAAAGTATTCACCCCTTTGGATTTTTAAAGATTTTATTATTTTACAACAATGAGTCACAGTGGATTTAATCTGGCATTTTTTTTTTTGACACTGATCATTGAAAAAGACTTTCCTGTCAAGGTGAAAACAGATCTCTGGAAAGTGATCTAAATTATTTACAAATATAAAGCATAAAATAATTGATTGCATAAATATTCACTCCCTCCAGGTCAATCGTTAGCAGATGCACCTTGAGTCTTGAGACTGTGAGGATAAGTATCTATAACCTTTGCATATCTGGACACTGTAATTTTTCCTCATTCTTCTTTACAAAACCGCTCAAGCTCTGTCAGTTTGCATGGGGATCATGAGTGAACAGCCCTTTTCATGTCCAGCCACAATTCTCAATTGAATTGAGGTCTGGACTCTGACTTGGCCACTCAAGAACATTAACTTTGTTGATTTTAAGTCATTCTGTGTAGCTTTGGTTTTATGCTTGGAATCATTGTCTTGCTGGAAAACAAATCTTCTCCCAAGTCACAGTTCTTTTGCAGACTGCATCAGGTTTTCCTTCAGGATTTCCCTGTGTTTTGCTGCATTCATTTTACCCTCTACCTGGTGGGTACAGGACCTGGTTAAGAACCTGGTGGCATGGTGTGAAGACAATAACCTATCCCTCAATGTCAGCAAGACAAAGGAATTGGTTGTTCACTTCAAAAGGAGTAGCGGATTGCACGACCTAATTTACATCGGTGGTGCACAAGTGGAACAGGTCAAAAGCTTTAAGTTCTTCAGGGTCAATATCACAAATGACCTGACTTGGTCCAACCAAGCAGAGTTCACTGCCAAGAAGGCCCACCAGCACCTTTAATTCCTGAGAAAACTAAAGAAATTTGGCCTGTCCCCTAAAACCCTCACTAATTTTTATAGGTGCACCGTAGAAAGCATTCTTCTAGGGTGCATCACAACCTGGTATGGAAGTTGTCCTGTCCAAGACCGAAAGAAGCTGCAGAAAATCGTGAACACGGCGCAGCACATCACCCAAACCAATCTACCGTCCTTGGACTCACTTTACACGGCACGCTGTCGGAGCAGTGCTGCCAGGATAATCAAGGACACGACCCACACAGCCAACACACTTTTCTTCCCTCTTCCCTCCAGGGGAAGGCTCAGGAGCTTGAAGACTCATACGGCCAGATTTGGGAACAGCTTCTTTCCAACTGTGATAAGACTGCTGAACAGATCCTGACCCAGATCTGGGCCGTACCCTCCAAATATCCGGATCTGCCTCTCGGTTTTTTTTGCATTACCTTACTTTCCATTTTTCTATTTTCTATTTATGATTTATAATTTAAATTTTTATATTTACTAATTATTACTATTGTTAATATTTTTAATATTTAATATTTGTAATCCAGGGAGCAGGAAACGCAGAATCAAATATCGCTGTGATGATTGTACGTTCTAGTATCAATTATTTGGCAACAATAAAGTATAAAGCATAAAGTACAGTACCTTCACAAGTCTTCCAGAGCCTGCTGCAGTGAAGCATCTCCACAGCATGATGCTGCCACCACTATGATTCACAGTAGGGTTGGTTGAGTTTTTGATCACGTGCAGTGTTTGGCTTACACCAAACATAGCATTTAGTCTGATGGCCAAAAGCTCAATTTTGGTTTCATCAGACCATAGAACCTTCTTCCAACTGACTTCAGAGAATCTCACATGCCTTCTGGCAAACTCTAGCTGAGATTTCATGAGTTTTTTTTTCAATGGTGGCTTTCTCTTTGCCACTCTCCCTTAAAGCTGCAACTGGTGAAGCACCCGGGCAAGAGTTGTTGTATGTGCAGACTCTGCCATCTCAGCCACTGAAGCTTGTAACTCTTCCAGAGTTGCCATAGGTCTCTTGGTGGCCACCCTCACCAGTCCCTTTCTTGTGCGGTCACCCAGTTTTTGAGGACGGCCTGCTCCAGGCAGATTTATAGCTGTGCCATTTTCTTTCAATTTCTTGAAGATTGAGTTAGCTGTACTCCAAAGGATATTCAGTGACTTCGAAATTTTCTCGTATTTATCTCCTGAGTGATGCTTTTCAACAACCTTTTTGAGTTGTTTGGAGTGTTCTTTTATCTTCATGGTGTAGTTTCTGGCAGGACACTGACTCACCAGCAGTTGGACCTTCCAGATACAGGTGTATTTTTACTACAATCAATTGAAACACCTTGACTGCACACATGTCTCCAAAAACAGATCTCCATTTAAATAATTATGTGACTTCTGAAACCAATTGTCTGCACCAGTGATGATTTGGTGTGTTATATTAAAGAGGGGTGAATACCTATGCAATCAATCATTTAGTGTTTTATATTTGTCATTAATTTAGATCACTATGTAGAGGTCTGTTTTCATTTTGACATGGAAGTCTTTTTCTGTTGATCAGTGTCAAAAAGGCCAAATTAAATCCACTGTGATTCAATGTTGTAAACAATGAAACATGAAAATTCTATGCGGTTGTATACTTTTTATAGGCACTGTATATCTCCCATCAGGGTCTTTTGTCACCCTTGGTGTTTTTTTAACTCTACTCACAAGGATTCTACATCTTCTGATCATATGCCACCTCTTTCCAAAGATTTAATTTCAGTTTTTACAAATAGAGCCACCCCACCCCCTCTTCTACCTGCAATACCATGTGTAGCCATAGATGATAAACTCCCAACTATGATCTTCTTTCAGTCATGATTCAAGAGTTCCCACAGCTTCATACCTGCCAATCTCTAACTACGTCTCAAGATCAGTTACTTTATTCCGTATACTGCATTCAAATACAGCAACTTCCTTACCGTATTCATCATCCTTTTAGATTTTCACCCCCTCTTACACTTTAGGATAGTACAGTAGCATAGTGGTTCGCACCAAGCTTTACAGTACCAGCGACCTGGGTTCAATCCGTGCCGTTATCTGTAAGGAGTACTGTACATTCTGCCTGTGACCACATGGGTTTCCTCCAGGTGCTCTGGTTTCCTCCCACACTCCATTGTAAATTGTCCCATCATTAGGCTAGGGTTAAATTTCTGTTTGGGAGCAACTCAATAGCAGAATTTGCACTGTATCTCAATCAATCAATTAAAAAATAAACAGCTGGACAGATAGATCCATAAACAAATAAATTGTCCCGCTAACTGCAATTTTGTCTGATCATCTGCCTGTCCTTTCTCACAGCCTCATGACACACTGCATCCAGTGGTACACCAACCGTCCCATCCTCAGCCCTGTCACTCTGGGTCCCATCCCCCTGCCACATTCGTTTCAACCCTCTCCAACAACTCTCGCAAACTTGCCCATGACGATATTGGCCCCCTCGAGTTCAGGTGTAACCTATAGGATTTTTACAGGTCATACCTTCCCCCCGAAGAAATCCCAATGATCCAGAAACCTGAAACTCTGCCCCCTGCACCAATTCCTCAGCCTCACTTTCATCTGCCAAACCATCCTATTATTACCCTTGCTGGCACATGGCACACGGCACAGGCAGTAAATCAGTGATAACTACACTAGAGGTCCTGCTTAACAGCTTTCTGCCTAGCTCCCTATTATCTCTCTTCATGACCTCCTCTCTTTTCCTACCTATCTCATTGGTACCAATATGTACCACGGCTTCAGGCTGTTTACCCTCCCCTTTAGGATGGCATGAACCTGATCTGAGACATCCTGGACCCTGGCACCTGGGAGGCAACATACAATCCGGGTGTCTCTTTCATGCTCACAGGATCTGCTTTCTGCTCCTTTAATTATGGAATCCCCTATTGCCACTGCACTCCCCCTTCCCCCCTCCCCCCCACTTCCCTTCTGTAGAGACCTGATTTGCTATGGCTTACCCCTGCTAGGTTATCCTCCCCAACAGATAGATAATAAGTATCCAAAGCGGTACAATTATTATTAAGGGCCACATCCACAGGGGTTCTCTGCACTGGCTGCTTATTCCCTTCCCCCTCCTGACAGTCACCCAGGTACCTGCCTCCTGCAACTTAGGGATGACCCAGCTCCCTGCAGCTCCTATCTATCACCTCCTCATTTTCCCATATGAGCTGAAGGTCATCCAGCTGTAGCTCCAGTTCCTTAACACAGTCTTGAGGGAGCTGCAGCCTGATGCACTTTGTGCAGATGTAGTCATCAGGGAGACTGGAGGTCTCCCAAATTTACAACATCTCATACAAGGAACATATCACTACCTCTGGACCCATTCTCAGTGGACGTGCTATGTACTAACTGAAAAATAAAGTTTATTAGAAACATTCTTACTTATTTAGATCCTCTGCCTGTGCTTGCCCAAGCCTGTTCTCACATAAGCCTGTTGAGCCAAAGCAAGACGACTCTAACACTGGCTCACTCACATAATGGCTGCTCTGCTTACACCTCCTTTCTCTTTATCGGGCCCACACTGATTGCAGCCTGCCAAAGGAAGCTGAAGACTCCTGAGCTCTTCTTGAACTTTGTGCTGCATCACCAACCAATGACCTCTCACACTGATTTCAGCCCACTGTGTAGTTTACGGTACAGGTTATGAATTTTTCAAAGTTGTAATTGCAGTATGGAGTTTCCAAAGTTCAAAGTTCGAAGTAAACTTACTATCAAAGTACATGTATGTCAGCACATATGTGCCACTCTGAGATTTGTTTTTTTGCGGGCATACTCAGTAAATCCAAGAAACATAACAGAATCAATTTCCTAGTGTCAGAAGGATCTTCTGTTATTTAGTTTGCAACAAAACAGCAAAAGGACCACTCTAACCAAGAGTTCATTAACGGATAAAAAAGACCTAAAGATTGATTTTATTATCTTTATTTGTCACATGCACATCAAAACATTGTAACTTACAGTAAAATGCATCATTGTATGGTACTGGAAGTAAAATGCCCACAACTTACTATCCTTAACCTGTATGACTTTTGAACGTGGGAGGGAACTGGGGAACCCAGAAAAAAATCCATATGGTCATGGGAAGAATGTACTAACTACTTACAGACAAGGGCAAGAAATGAACGGCAATCACTGAACACTGGCACTGTGAGGTGTTATGCTAATCGCTATACTACAGTGCTGCACATATAATGATAATAGTAATGATGTGGGAACAAACTGAAACTCAGGATTTATAAATTAGTAATTAATCAGTAGTTAAAGCCCCAAGGAAGGAGTTAATAAATGAACTAATTTATATAACTAACATCTTCGAAAAAATTTTAAATAAAGCACTAAGCAAACTTAAAATTACCAGCACAGAAAGGGAGATAATGTACTGAAGTTTCAAGCGGTCGATACTCCCTGGGTGGGAAGCATAATCAACTCACTTAGACTGAGTTGTGAACCTCAGAAATTGAGTTGATGGAGCTATTTCATATACAGCATTAAGAAAGGAGTTGATATTTTTTACAGAGATAACTTCTGATATGCGCGAGAAGACAGGAACTAAAAGTTAGGAGTATTCTGAATAGATTCTCTTAAAAGGCTCATCTGAAGAAAATAATGACCATCAAACACATGAGAAAGGTGATTAACAGAGCAGATAGTATGCCAGCCCTTACCATAGATTTGAAATTAGGAGTAAGAAATTCTAATTGTATAGAGCTGATATATTTTAGATGTTCTTATATTAGAGTAGATGGATCATTGAGTATGACATTGATGTGGTGGAATTCAGGGTTTTACTGTGCTATCATTGATTTACATTTCCAGCAGTTCATGGCACAAAATTAATGTGCTTTGAATGTAATAATAATACGAGTTCTCAGTCCCTTCTATGAGATGTGAAATTCAAGTCATACCTGGGCCATAATGCATCTAGAGATACTTGTTTTGAAATGCTCTTCATTCTTTCATCAATTGTTTTATTGTGTCCCATCAAGCTCAATTCAAATCAACTTTAAAATAATTAACCACAGATCAAAAGAGTTCATTCATCCCAAGGCATTAATGTCTTTCTGAATGACGAGATATTGTTAATGACATCTCTTTTGTTTGCTTTCTGAAAGAAATCCCTTCAGGGTGGTGGTGACTATTGGTAGTTTGGGTTGAGGTGTTCGATGTTGCAGTTTTCGGCAAGCTTGGCAATTACAGTAGATTACAGATGTTTCATCACCGGTCAAGGTGACATCCTCGGTGCACATTTGGTGGTGTTTCTCTCTAGGTGTGTTCGCACTTATATGGGCTCCTGTTCACTTACCTCGTTACTGACTGGCTATCCCTTCAGTGGACCTTTCAATTCTACTGGCTCATGTTTCTTTGGCTGTTAGGGGCTCATATAGGGCATCTACTTTGATATGTTTGTTTACGTATTTATCAGAAGAGAACCATGCTTCCAAAAATTCTCATCCCTGCTTCATGTTTGCCTGCGCCAGAAAATCGGTGGTGTCCCAGTTGGTGGTGTCCTTCTCGATGTCCTGTCTAATTGCCTCTAATAGATTGGCTGTCCTTTAGTTGCTTATAGAATCTCAACCCAGAATTGTTTGTATTTAAAAATAAATAACTTCTAAGGCAAATTTGGCTTAGAAATGCTTAAAACTCACTGCAGAGGCACAGCATGGCCATAGGGATTGTAAGGGATGTCCAGGATAAATTGCATCAGTATTTCAGTCCTAAGGTAGGATTTTGTGATGATCAATTGCTTTCAGGAATACAATACTTCTGCATTCCTGAAAAAGGAACAAAATATATATTAATAATCTGCTCACGCAGACGTTTTCATTGTATTTCTTCCTACAATTGCAAAGTGATAGAGGTAGAAAACAATTCAGCTCTGCTGCATGGAACAGCAGATATAGTATAAATATTTCAAGGTTATGGCTTTACGATGGAGCTATTTTACTTTCCTGAACAGTCAGGAAAATATGGGGTGGCTATAAAATCACAAAAGGGAAACAATAATCAACAATAGCTGTAAATTTACTACTTTAGTTATGGAAACTATTTATTTAATTTAACATTTTAATACAAAAACTGAATTACAGCAAGAAGTACTGCAATTCAGTTTTTTTTATAATATATTGCATTGTACTGCTGTCACAAAAACAAGTTTCATGACACATGCTGGTGATATTAAACATGATTCTGATGAAAATAGAAAATGCTAGGAACACTCACCAGGCGTCTATGGAAAAGGGAATAATGAATATCTCAGGTCCCAGACCATCATGAAACATTAACTGTTCCTGCTTCCACAGAAGCTGCCCGACATGCTGACTATTTTCAGCATTTTCTGTAGTTATTATTGTAATCAATGACTGGTGGTGAAATTAAGATGAACTGTGACTCTTTGCAATTGCATTATAGGGGACTGGATGAGTGCTTGAAAGAGGAAAATAAATAGAAGATTGTAAGGAGAAAGTGGGGAATGGGATTAGCTGGATTGCTCATTTATACATTAAATCATCACCCTCTGTGCTTCTATGATTTTAATAATTTAGACAATAGAGAATTGATAACCTGTTTTATACCTCCCCTGATTTTCATTTCCAATGAAGTGAGTGAAAGGACAATTGGGTGAAATATACCATGGGTTTCCATGTTGATATTTGCCAGTTTACACTATTGCCCATTATTTATTTATTCAGTGCAAAAAGGCCCTCCGATCGTAATGTAGGGCTGAGTTTGTCCCAGAATTCTGCACAGTTATACCAGTAGCTATGAGGATTGATCTGGTATGTAAGGATCATTTCTTGGGCCTGGGCTTTTGCACCCTGGGACTCATAACCAAGCAGCTGTTAAAGGACTGCTGTTTCTGAATCAGAAACAGAATCAGGTTTATTAGCATTGACCTACATCATGATATTTGTTGCTTTGCAGCAGCAGTATAGTGTGAGACATAGAAATGACTATAAATTACAACAATAAATAAATGGTGTAAAAGATGAATAATGAGGTGATGTTCATGAATTCATGGACTGTTTGGAAATGTGAAGGGTGAAGGGAAGAAATTGTTCTTAAAGCATTAGGTGTAGGTGATCTGCTCCTCTACCTCCTCTCTGATGATAGTCACATGAAGAGGACCTGTCCCAGATGGTAAAGGTCTTTATTAATAGATGTCTCCTTCATGAGGGACCGTGACGGCGGGGATGGTTGTGTTTGTGATGGATCTGGCTGAGTGTACAAAGCACTGCAGCCTCTTGTGTACCTGTGCATTAGAGGCCCCAGAACAGGCTGTGATGCATCCTGTCACTTCATTCAGATATGGTCCGAGTGCAGAAAGAGAGTGAGACACTGAAGAGGGTTGATATTTAACAGATTTTAATGTGAACAGAGTTCAGAAGGAAAGGAACACAATAAACGCTAGGCCAAACAGGGCTGTAAGCTAGAACTCTCAAATGGAAAACAAAGCCAACACAGCAGCTGAAAGGAATAACTGAATATAAAATGAATACTGTTAGTCTTCAGCGTCAGTTGACTCAACAGTCCAATTTCCCAGGCAAGACCGAGTGCAAGCAGGCAGTGTAACATTGCTATGCTTTGCTCAAGTCTCGACAACAGCTATGTCGAAAACAATGGAGATAAATACAGTCACTGTGAAATAATAATTAGCTGACATGTGCATATTCACAAGTGCAATTGCCGAATCTGCTGAGCTGCCGAATGTGTGGTTGTGACACAACCAATCAGAACGTTCCTCAAGCTTATAATGAAGCTCTACTTCATTATGATTTTGAAGGGGTTTGGTATATCACCAAAGAGATTTTCAAGAGTCTTTGGTGACATGCCAAACCTCCTCAAACTCCTAATGAAGTAGAACTGTTGGTGTGCCTTCGTCATGATTGCATCAATATGATGGGCCCAAGATAGATTGCCTGAGATGGCGGGGACACCAGAAACTTGAAGGTGCTCACCTTTTCCATGGCTGAACCCTGTTTAAGGACTGGTGTACCATATGTTCTCACCACTTCCCATTCCTGAAGTCCACATCAGTTCTTATGTCTTGATGACACAGCTTGACACCTCTCAGCTTATTTCTGTATGCCTCTCTTCACCATTTGAGATTCTGCCAACAACAATGGTATCATTAGCAAACTTAGGGATGGTATTTGAGATGTTCCTAGCCTTCTCATCTGTAGAAGTTGATAAACTTCATGGTATTGTGTGCATTTATTTTCCTTAGCACACAATTGGAATACCTATTGAAGAAATGTGGCTTTTGCCAACTACCAGCGGGATCAGTGGAGAAGTACAGTATACTCAAGGATAGTCAACATGGCTTTGTGAAGGGAAGGTCATGCCTCACGAGCCTAATTGAGTTTTTTGAAGAAGTAACAAAAGAAATTGATGAGGGTAGGGCGGTAGATGTGGTCTACATGGATTTTAGCAAGGCATTTGACAGGTCCCTCACGAGAGACTCATCCAGAAAGTCATGAGGCATGGAATCAGTGGAACCTTGGCTGTTGGATAAAAAATTGGCTTACAGGAAGAAAGCAGAGGGTAGTAGTGGAAGGGAAGTATTCTGCCTGGAGGTCAGTGACTAGAGGAGTGTCGCTAGGATCTGTCCTAGGAACCCTGCTCTTTGTGATTTTTATAAATGACCTGGATGAAGAGGCGGAAGGATGGGTGAGTAAGTTTGCAGATGTCACGAAGATTGGAGGAGTTGTGGATGGAGCTGTAGGTTGTCGAAGGTTACAAGAGGATATAGACAGGATGCAGAGTTGGGCAGAAAAGTGGCAGATGGAGTTCAATCCAGATAAGTATGAGGTGATGCATTTTAGAAGGACAAACCAGAAGGCTGAGTACAGGATTAATGGTCGGTTACTTAAGAGTGTGGATGAACAGAGGGACCTTCGTGTTCAAATCCATATATCCCTCAAGGTCGCTGCACAGGTAAATAGGATAGTTAAGAAGGCCTAGGCTTCATTAATAGGGGTATTGAGTTCAAGAGTAGAGAGGTCATGTTGCAACCCTACAAATCTCTAGTGAGACCACACTTAGAGTATTGTGTTCAGTTCTGATCACCTCATTATAGGAAGGATGTGGAAGCTATAGAGGGGGTGCAGAGGAGATTTACCAGGATGTTGCCTGGATTGGAAAACAAGTCTTATGAGGCAAGGTTAGCAGAGCTGGGACTTTTCCCTTTGGAGTGTAGAAGGATGAGAGGGGAATTGATAGAGATCTACAAGATTATGAGAGGCATAGGTAGGGTGGCTAGGCAGTACCTGTTTCCCAGGGCATGAATAGGGAACACCAGAGGGCACATAAGGGAAGTTTAAGGGAGACATCAGGGGTAAGTTTTTTACACAGAGGGTTGTGGGTGCCTGGATTGACTTGCCAGGGATGGTGGTGGAGGCTAAAACATTAGGGGTATTTAAAAGCCTCTTAGACAGGCACATGGATAAAAGAAAAATAGAGGGTTACAGGGTAGTGTGGGTTTAGTACGTTTTTTTTAAAGGAATACGTATATGGGTCGGCACAACATCGAGGGCTGAAGGGCCTGTACTGTGCTGTAGTACTCCAGTGTCTAGTGTCTAGTGTCTAATGTCTAGTGATAGTAGTTTATTTCATCAGCAATGTGCACTTTTCACACAATCTAACAATTCATAGAGTATATTTTGAAGCCCTGTTCTGAAATTCAGTTCAGTGGCTTCAAATCGTGTTATCCATACGGCCCAGACTTTCCTATCATGCCCTCCACTGTTCCCAGATCACTAGAAGTTCTGTCAGTACTTCTGAGTCCTGAAATTAAACCCCAGTTGGTCCTGATCTCAGATTATCTTTAATGTTCTGACTCTAAGACTGTCAAATTCCCTGGTCCTCCCAGGTCAAAACATCTTTCTGATCTGAAAAAACCTATTCTAATGTTTCTCTCCAGTTTTCCCAAAACCTTATATTTACTCTCACTGCTTCTAAACCACGATATCCTCACATAATTCAAAACCACTAGACAATACTAAGGTGTTATCCTAGCTGGAACTGCATCTAATACACTCACTTTCCAGCTCACCAATAATGAACAGATATCTTGAGTAATAAACTGCAGGTTAATATCTTGTGTTTTTAAAATGGCTAATGCATCTACAGCTATAACTAAGTTAGAGCAATATGTCAAATATATTGCTGCATAATCCAGAATATATTTAAGAATATCTAATACTCCTAACGAGGTAATTTTAAAAACCATGTTAAACATTTCAGATTGCAGAAGGCTTTCTTAAAGATAATTGATGACCATTTACGATTAACCACTCTTAAGAAATGTTTCTTCAAATAAAAATAGAATAGCAACTGTACCCAGTGATTAGTGGGGTCATATAAATGAAAGGGCTTCCAAAATTCAGCCAGTGTGTTGAATAAAATGAATTCACCTTAGTCAACCCTAGTTGGAAACATTCTTAGTTGCCTTGGATTAAGCAAAGTCAATTTAGCCAGAACTCCTACTCATTCTGAAAATATCTATCTGTGAATTTCAAACTAAGTCAAGAAAAGGTTTTGAAGTGGTGCCCCCTCAGAAAAATATTAGCTTCAAACAGTGGCATGAAGATTTCTGAGCTGAATGGAGGTTATTGTGTAATTTAATGATTAATCATACCAGCAGAGTGTGCCATTATAAGTGATAATTAATTTTGTGTATTTTATAGAGTCATGCAGTTATATAACATGGAAACAAGCCCTTCTGTCTATCATGCTCATACTGGCCAATGCACTTATTTATAATAGTCTGGATATGTACATTTTATATGCCTTCCACCTTCGCAGCCTGAGACGCATCCTGGACATCATGTGGACTGACCGAGTCACCAACAATGAGGTCCTGGCCTGCGTCCAGATACCCAGCCTCTTCACCCTGCTCCAACAACGCCGTCTCTGCTGGCTGGGCCACGTACACTGCATGTCAGACGGGAGGACCCTGAAAGACCTGCTGTACAGGGAACTGGCCTCCTGCAAGAGAGCACAAGGGTGGCCCCATCTTCGTTTCAAAGGTGTTTGTAAGAGAGACATGAAGTCACTGAAAATGAACGTCGAGAGGTGGGAGGACATCGCAAGCGATCGCTCTCACTGGAGGCTGGAACTACGCAGAGGTCTAAAAAGAGGAGAAGAGAAGCTGAGGCTTGCTGCTGAAGAAAAGCGCACTCGTCGGAAAAACAGCACCAAGACAACACTGGAGGACAGTGCCTTCAAGTGCAATCACTGCAGCTGAGACTGTCACTCCTGTGTGGGACTCTAAAGCCACAACAGATGCTGCTCTAACACAGACTGAAGCAAGACTTTCCAGGCGCCACCACATTGCTTTCTATATCTAGGCAATTCAAGCGCTTAGCCAAATGTTTTTTAATTGTTATGGAATTACTATTTGTGTTATATAACCATCCACTACTTATTACATTTTATTGAAGAGATTATTGTGTCTTTATCAAGAAAAATTGCTGTATTTTTGGTCATGTGTTTGTTGTAGTTCACCAAAAGTCCAATTAGACTCTGTAGACAACTTGCTTTAGGGCATTGGTGAGATGGGTTGTTCAGGACTAAGTGGAGTAAAATAAAATTTTCTCTGAGTTCTTGAGTGTGCAGAAATATTTTGTGTTGGATAATGGAATGGCAATGCAGTAAAAGAACAACACTACTTATATGCTGGAAACAGATGAATCCATAATTTACATGTACAAATAAGATATTTTGAAATAGTTGATGCTTAAAAGAAGATAATGAAAGTCAATAACCATGAAGAAAGTAAGTATCAAAACCAAGGGGGCATTTGTTTAAAGTGAGGAGTTTAAAAAAGGATCTGAGAGGTTAGTCTTTTTACACAGATAGTGGTTGATATCTTTGGAATGAACTGCAGGATTTCTGAAGAAGGGTCTTGGCCCATAATGTCCACTTTTACTCCTGAATCTGATGAAGGTTCTCAGCCCGAAATATCAATTGTTTACTCTTTTCCATAGATGCTGCCAGGCCTGCTGAGTTCCTCCAGCATTTTGTGTGTGTTGCTTGGACTTCCCACATCTGCAGATTTTCTCTCGTATGTGATTGGACTCCTACACTGAGAAGTTTCTTCCAGGGATGCATACCCTGAAGACATTTAAAATTTTTCTTTTGATGGGTGTTTAATGAAACCCTCTCTCTCTGCTCCCCCCCTGTGATATCTGCTGCCCTCCGACTCTTCAACCATATGCTCTCCCAGACCCGTTACTTTAGCCACATGGCTTCCAGGTCCATTTTCAAGCTTCTCGATTCAGACACTCTGTGGATGCCAGGTACTCACATTCAATTGACTGCTTCTCCTACCACATTCTCTGCACCATACCTTCCGCCATGAAGAGGTACCTGGGTTTCCTATCCTAGTCACTTCCACAACTCTTGGATTCTCTCACCGTTGTGTTCAATGGACCTGTCCGATACTTAATCCTCCGCAGGATCTATGCTTTCAATCACCAGTTCTTCAACTTTCTCACATCTTACAAGGATCAGAAGATCGCCCGTGTATGCACCACAGAGCCTGTCATCTCCAATGTCATAGGCACGGATGTCTCCAGAACCACAATCCCTAATGCTAACCTCAACAGTCCGAATGATCCCTAGCAGATTCAGAATCTGGACTGCACCACCAACAATGCAGGTTGCAATGATCTCGGACAGCTTCAAAGTGCCTATGGTGCAACATCCAACTCCAACTCCAGCCTTGATCGACAGCACCAGCAGGCCGGGACTTTACGCACTGCTGCCGGAACCCCCGTCTCCCCTTCACCCGCCACCACTCTGTGGTCCCATGTCTCTCAGGTCTCACCACCAGCCTATGACATTGGAAACTCCTCTCACCCCACTTTCCCTGAAAATCCCAAGAACCCCCCCCCCCAGATACCACCGACCCCTCCCCCCCTTTGATTCTAGCTGTTATCCATGCTGAGTCTTCACTATCCCTTCTGACCTTCCTCCCTCTGAGGCAGAATGTTCTGTTCTCAGTAAGGGTTTCCCCTTTGTACCCTACACCCACACATCCGTGAGTTCCGTGTTCTCCATGATGCTGAGCTCCTCTTCCGCTGCCTCCGTCTCTGTACCTACTTCTTTGGCAAGGACTCTCCATTCCACACCGATGACACCTTCTTGAGTCTTCAACCCTCCTCATCTTCCTGGATGCCCAGCTCTGAGTCCTGATGAAGAATCTTGGCATGAAACATTGACTGTACTCTTTTCCATAGATGCTGCCTGACCTTGTTGATTTCCTCCAGCATCTTGTGTTTTGTTGCTTGGCAGTTCCTGATGTTCCTCTGTTACAGTAATCTCATTCTGAGGGCTAAAATTTTATTTTCTAGGGACTGCACATTCACCAACAGCTTAATCAGGAGTGGGGTCTTAAGGCCTCTGAGTTTTGATTGTACCTGCAGCCAACTGAGCCTTCCACACTTCTGTTTTTTTTAAAGGGGAACTGCACTTCTGACCCGAGTCTGCTGTCCAAGGTCTGCTGTTTGATTTTGATTATTGATAGATTCTTTAAACATCTTAAAACAATTTTGCTTAATGAAGTACCCATGGCTGTGACTGTGTTTTCAGCTGTAGTAGTCCTAATTGAGATCCCTAAGGTTGTTATAGCCGGGAGGTGTCAATGGACACATGCTGCAACTACCTACAGTGTCTATAAAAAGTAATCAACCCCCTTGGAAGTTTTCATGTTTTATTGTTTGACAACATTGAATCACGATGGATTTAATTTGGCTTTTTCGACACTGATCGATAGAAAAAGGCTCTTTCGTGTCAAAGTGAAAACAAATCACGACAATGTGATCTAAATGAATTACAAATATAAAACATAAAATAATTGATTGCATAATTACTCACCTCCTTCATGTCAGTATTTAGTAGATGCACCTTTGGCAATGAATACAGCCTTGAGCCTGTCTGGATAAGTCTCTATCTGCTTTGCACATCTGGACGCGACAATTTTTCTCCAGTCTTCTTCACAGAACTGTCAGATTGTATGGGGATCATGAGTGATCATCTCTTTTCAAGTCCAGCCACAAATTCTTAACTGGATTGAGGTCTGGAATCTGACTTGGCCACACCAGTACATTAACTTTGTTATTTATATGCCATTCCTGTGTAGTTCTGGCTTTATGCTTGGGGTCACTGTCTTGCTGAAAAACAAATCTTCTCCCAAGTCGCAGTTCCTTGCAGACTGCATCAAGTTTTCCTCCGGGATTTTCCTGTATTTTGCTGCATTCATTTTACTCTCTACCTTCACAATTCTTCCAGGGCCTGATGCAATGAAACGTCCCCACAGCATGATGCAGCAACCACCATGCTTCACAGTAGGGATGGTGTGTTTTTGATGATGTGTGGTGTTTGATTTATGCCAAACAGTGTTTAGTCTGATGGTCAAAAAGCTCAATTTTTGTTTCATCAGACTATAGAACTTTCTTTCAGCTGACTTCAGAGTCTCCCACATGCCCTTTGGCAAACTCTAGCCAAAATTTCATGTGATTTTTTTTTCAACAGTGGTTCTCTTTGCCACTCTCCCATAAAGCTGCGACTGGTGAAATGTCTTGGACCACAGTTGCTGTATGCACAGTCTCTCCCATCGCAGCCACTGATCTTGTAACTCCTCCAGTGTTGTCATTGGTCTCTTGGTGGCCTCGCTCTCTAGTCTCCTTTTTGCACGGTCACTCAGTTTTTAAGGACGGCCTGCTCTAGGCAGTTTTACAGCTGTGCCATATTCTTTCCATTTCTGGATCATTGACTTAACTGTATCCAAGGGATATTCAGTGACTTAGAAATGTTCTTGTATCCTTCTCCTGACTTGTACTTTTCTATAACCTTTTCATGGAGTTGCTTGGAGTGTTCTTTTGTCTTCATGGTGTAGTTTTTGCCAGGATACTGACTCACTGACAGATGGACCTTCCAGACATAGGTGTAGTTTTACTATTATCATTTGAAACACCTTGACTGCACACGGGTCTCAGAAACAGATTTCCTTTTAACTAGTTATGTGACTTGTAAAACCAATTGGCTGCACAAGTGACGATTTGGTGTGTCATATTAAAGGGTGATGAATACTTATGCCATACATTTTGTGTTTTATATTTGTAATTAATTTAGATCACTTTTCAGTGATCCGTTTTCAATTTGACGCAAAGGAGCCTTTTTCTGTTGATCAGTGTCAAAGAAAACCAAATTAAATCCACTATGATTGTAAAACAATAAAGCATGAAAAGTACCAAGGGGGTGAATACCTTTTATAGGCACTGTATTAAATGCTCCCAATGGTGTGTGCCTCAGATAGCCTCTGACAACCAAGTCCCAACTCTCGATCTTCGTGTGTGCCAAGCTACCAAGCCTGGCATAACCTTTTCCACTGACAGGAGAAGCTGCATATGCAGGTTAATGGAGCATTAAAACCAGTCGCTTTAGGCAGATGGGGTTTGTCAACCGTGGTTGGCAGCTGATCAAGGAGAAGGAAAATTCTGATCACAGACCTCCGCTGCCTTGCGGCTATACCCACTCTTGGGGAAGGCTTCAGTAGTAAATCCTGAGGGAAAAATTCGGAGCTGAAGTCCCTCAGGCAGTCTTATGTTGAGCTCAATTCTGACTGGCAATTCCTGCAATGCTGCTGGTCCCAAATTGTATTGGTTTCTGCTGTTCCTTTGGGTTCATCAGATGCATGGAGATGGGGAGCTTGCTACATGGGTGTAAGGGGTTTCTTCTTTTGGGTTACTGCATAGGCTAATTAAAATGGCTTCTTTGTTGTATTAACTGCTGAGAAAGTTCTCTCACTAGCAGCTTGTTTGGGTTATATTATTGATAAGAGAGAGAACGAACCAATTGGGATAGATGTTACTCTTTCTTGTGTGTCTGTAAGCTATTGTGATGCATGGGTTTTTGGGCAGAAGGTGCGATGGGGAGAGAGAGAGTGGGCGTGATGCTGTGAACTGGCCGACTGGATGGACCCTGAGCCAGAGTCCGAGGTCCAGGGCCTTCGGTGAGGGGAGGAGACAAAGACAGACTCATGTGGAGAGTCCAGTCGACCACCGAGGTTAGTCCCAGGCGGCGGGTAGAGGTGGTCAGACGGATCGAATAGTGAAAAGAGGACCATTACTAGAACTCCAACTGTTGTGCGTGAAGAGGTTGAACTTTGGTAAGTTTGGTGCCTTTTACTTTCCTTTTATATTTTATCTATTAATTACATAGTTCCAGAAATATCTATAAGTTGTAATCATTTAATCATATATGGTGTATTGTCTGTTATTTTGTGGGGTGGAGTACAATCACACAGCATCCACACAAACTTATTTACCCAGTTTGGTGGGGCCGAGGGCTGCTTCCCCTAGACGACAGCAAGTTGAGCGAGCCTGAGGCTTACCGAGGCGGGGAGGAGGGGTGCTACATGGGCAACAGCCTGCTCTCTATATTGTACTGCCCTGGCTTGCATATCTAGACAGCAAGGATGCAACATTGATGGTCGACCCCGACCAGCAGAGGCCTTACAATCCTAAACGGGAATATATGATGATTCCCAAAAGAGCTGCATGCAGAATTGCCATTTATCAGCACCATTTTGCAAGAGGACTGCAAAATGATTCTAAATTATTACCCTTCCCACTCTTCAATTAACTTCATGTGCAGACATGTCAGTTTCCTATACAATGCAATCTCTTGGCCGACAGTTCATAGTATCAGTTAGTGGACAATAGTAGTATTATCAGTACACAGTTTTCTATCTCCAGTTCATCCTTTTCAAGTCAATAGAACTCAATTTCACAGAAAGGATATATGGTGCTGTTACAATATAGCATGTATCATAATACCATTAAAGATGAATTCTAGGCAATTATACAATAAATAAACATTCAATGAGAAGAAGTTTCTAATCCATTTTGGACTTAAAAGTAACACAAGAAAACTATTTTACTTCACTCAATTACTCTCAACTGAATTATTTAAACAGATTCATCTGTGCCAGTTTTTTTTCAGTTGATGCAGCTGTGGTGAGAAAAATGGTGTCAATCCAGGAAATTCGTGATCACACCTAACAATCTGGAATATCTAATAAAAATTCATCAACTGAATAATTGCACCAGCATGAAAAACTAAAGTTGTAAGGGGGGAGAATCAAGGTAGAGGAATATTTCTCATTTAACGAAAGGCATTTGATACAATATGAAGGCTTTGAAAAGAGAGAATTTTCTGCTGAGCAGGATTCAGAGTAGAAGGAACTACAAATGTAGGTTGAGCAAAATCTGAAGGAAATTTCTTCCCAGATAGTAGCTAGATGGGTTCTTCATGACAGCAGATTGTTGGGACAGAGACCAAAAGCAGGAAAGTACAAGGTACTTGATGGCGGGGGCGGGGGTGGTGGAGGCAAAGCAGTTGGATTGTTCTGCAATGTAAGCTTTGTTTCAATTATTGTGGAGATTAACACATTACTTATAGCCCTGTGAGACAGAATGCACCCACAGTCCTCTAACCCAGCAAGAATTTAACACCTTTAAGAGAAATAAGATCGGGTGAGAAAATGATGTTGTTATTGACTGCATAGCCAGGACTGTAATTGAGCACAATTTAAGGTAATGTTTAATTAAGCTAAGCATAGTTACCCACTTCTAAGTTAATGACATGTAAGATTCTCTGTAGCAGTTGAAATAAAAAGGGATGAAAGCAGATATGTTTGAAAGCAACTATACAATAATTAAGCATATTAAACGGTCAATTTACATATTGAAATGCTACAATAGTAATGCTGGACCTTTGTTTATTGCTTCTTGTAGATGAGTATTGTTTAATGAATCATACTGTTCATCAACTATTTATTGTGAATGACAAGAGACCACAAGAGGAATGCAAGATGCCTTCCTTTTCCCTGAGGTCATGCTGGGGTTTTACAAAGGTCAGATGAAATGACTGCTTGTCGGTCATGGCGCCTTGCTCAGACTGATCAGATGGCTGCTGCTTTGCTCAATGCAAGGATTCGCTAATAAAGCGTGAAATTAGCCGGCAAACTACTGAGAGGTTAAGGATACCTACAAAGAAGGATAAAGGAAGTGGTACTGACAGAAATAAAAGGTATCTGTTGGTAGTCTTGGAAACACACTGTTGCATCAGCCATTAATGCTAGCTCCTGCTGACAGGATTATGCTGTAAAAAAAAGTCAAGAATTTCTTCCAAATGCTAGCTCATTAGTAGCTTCCAACTTCATTTACCCACAATCACTATTAGTTATATTCAGTTTTATTATTGTAGAGATAATGCTGAAACCGAGCTTGCTCTTACTCGCGTTTGCACTAAGGTTAAACTGAGGAGAAACAGAACTCTGCTCATAGCCCGAGAGAAGAAGACCACTGCTGATTAGTTAACAATTTTAATAGGGATGCTCCAGTTTTCCAATGTTAAAAATGAATGTCGAATTCTCTTTAACTTCATGAAGCTTACATTTATGAGGTCGTCCTTGTTCTAGAACATACCTGCATATAACTGAGCTTGGTACTGGTTATCAAGCAAATGCTGAACTCCATTAATGAGGAAGTGGCAGAAAATAATCTTCTGATTTTCTGCAAGTGAAATTTGACAAATAGAAAATGTAGAAACCGTAATCAGTAGGATAGATAATACTTAAGAAAGAAATCAGGAGGGCTAAAAGAAGACATGAAGTTGCTTTGGCAGTCAAGGTGAAAGATAATCCAAAGAGCTTCTACAGGTATATTAAGAGCAAAAGGATAGTAAGGGATAAAATTTGACCTCTTGAATATCAGAGTGGTCGGCTATGTATGGAACCAAAAGAAATGGAGGAGATCTTAAATGAGTTTTTTTGCATCCGTATTTACTAAGGGAACTGGCATGGTGTCAATGGAAATAAGGCAAACAAGTAGTGAGGTCATGGAACCTATACAGATTGAGGAAGAGGTGGTGCTTGCTATCTTGAGGGAAGTCCGAGTAGATAAATCCCCAGGACCTGACAGGGTATTCCCTTGGATCTTGAAGGAGACTAATGTTGAAATTGCAGGGGCCCTGGCAGATATTTTAGTCCTTCCAGGTGAGGCAACACTTCACTTCCAAATCTGTTGGGGTCATCTATTGCATCCAGTGCTCCCGGTGCGGCCTCTCTACATTGGTGAAACCCAACGCAGATTGGGGGACCGCTTCGTCGAGCACCTCCGCTCCGTCCGCCACAACAGACAGGATCTCCTGGTAGCCACCCACTTCAACTCTGTTTCCCATTCCCATTCAGATATGTCCATATATAGCCTCCTGTACTGCCATGATGAGGTTAAACCCAGGTTGGAGGAGCAACACCTCATATACCATCTAGGTAGTCTCCAACCCCTTGGTATGAACATAGAATTCTCCAACTTCCGGTAATTCCCTCCCCCCCCCCTTCCTCTATCCCTATTTCACATCACCTCCCTCATAGTTCTGCCTCCTTCTACTACTGCACATTGTTCTCCTGCCAATCACCTCCCTGCTTCCCCTCCCCCACCCCTTTGTCTTTCAAATTACTGTTTTTTTCAACTACCAGCATTCTTCAAACCCTCCCCAAAGTTCTTCCTTCAGTCCTGATGAAGGGTTTCGGCCCGAAACGTCGACTAATCTTTTCAACTGATGCTGACTGACCTGCTGAGTTCCTCCAGAGCATTGTGAGTGTTCCGTATTTAAAATGTTGGTATCTATAGGTGAGATGCCGGAGGAATGGAGGATAGCTCATGTTGTTCCGTTATTTAAAAAAGGCTCTAAAAGTAATCCTGGAAATTATAGACGACTGGAGAGTCAGTGACAGCCCGGAGAGACGGCAACCAGGGCAGAACGGGCTGGCAACCCAATCTGCATTCTCTGAAAGGAGGACCCCCACAAAAGCTACAAAGAATCTAAGGAAAAGATACCCCCAGGGGTGCCCGAGAGGGGGGGAGGATGAGCACCCCAGTCGGATGGACACAAAAACATCAGACCCAGGCAATGAACAAACGACGAAGAGGAAGCAGTGTGCATGTGGCAAAATCTGCAAGAACGATCGCGGCTTGAAAATCCACCAAACGAGGATGAAGCGTTTGGCGGGAGCAGAGCAGCATAACGCGCAGGTGTCCAACCTGGTGAGACGAAGGAGGGGCCAGGCCCGGAGTCATCCCATGGTGCCCGGAAACTCCAAGTGTTGCAAACTAGTCCCTCAAACATGAAGTCTAACAGGAGGCCGATCAAATGGCCTGCAGCTAACATGACTTCACTGTGGAAGCAGTTTGATGAAGATGTTCCCGTTCTTTAGTTAAAGCATTCAGTATTTTGGGCATCGAGGGAGAGAGGAAGAGGAGAGCCATCCGCAGTACCACCGATGCGGCAGAGAGAGGGCCTCAAGATTGCCGTGGCTCAAAAGAGGGCAGCCATGGAGTCATAAGTAGCTAGCCATCTGGACACAGGCTGGGGACTGATCAGCCCCGGCTGGGTCACCTGGAGGTGGTTGTATGATGTTGAAAGACCCGAAACACCCGATGATTCCAGGAACATCACTGAAGATGTGTCCAGAAGCATCAATAGATGTATGTACGCAGCACGGCTGGGAAGTTTGACATTGGTAGTAGGTAAATTATTGGAAGGAGTACTAAGAGATAGGATCCACAAGTATTTGGATAGACAGGGACTTATTAGGGAAAGTCAACATGGCTTTGTGCATGGTAGGTCATGGTTAACCAATCTATTAGAGTTTTTCGAGGAGGTTACCAGGAAAGTGGATGAAGGGAAGGTGGTGGATGTTGTCTACATGGACTTCAGTAAGGCCTTTGACAAGGTCCCGCATGGGATGTTAGTTAGGAAGATTCAGTCACTAGGTATACATGGAGAGGTAGTAAATTGGATTAGACATTGGCTCAATGGAAGAAGCCAGAGAGTGGTAGTGGAAGATTGCTTCTCTGAGAGGAGGCCTGTGACTAGTGGTGTGCCACAGGGATCAGTGTTGGGTCCATTGTTATTTGTCATCTATATCAATGATCTGGATGATAGTGTGGTAAATTGGATCAGCAAATTTGCTGATGATACAAAGATTGGAGGTGTAGTGGACAGTGAGGAAGGTTTTCAAAGCTTGCAGAGGGATTTGGACCAGCTGGAAAAATGGGCTGAAAAATGGCAGATAGAGTTTAATACAGACAAGTATGAGGTATTGCACTTTGGAAGGACAAACCAAGGTAGAACATACAAGGTAAATGGTAGAACACTGAGGAGTGCAGTGGAACAGAGGGATCTGGGAATACAGATACAAAATTGCCTAAAAGTGGGATCACAGGTAGATAGGGTCGTAAAAAGAGCTTTTGGTACATTGGCCTTTATAGATCAAAGTATTGAGTATAAGAGTTGGAATGTTATGGTGAGGTTGTATAAGGCATTGGTGAGGCCGAATTTGGAGTATTTGGTACAGTTTTGGTCACCAAATTACAGGAAGGATATTAATAAGGTTGAAAGAGTGCAGAGAAGGTTTACAAAGATGTTGCTGGGACTTGAGAAATTGTGTTACAGAGAAAGGTTGAATAGGTTAGTACTTTATTCCCTGGAGTGTAGAAGAATGAGGGGGGATTTGATAGAGCTATATAAAATTATGATGGGTACAGATAGAGTAAATGCAAGCAGTTTTTTTTCCACTGAGGCAAGGGAAGGAGAATAAAACAGAGGACATGGGTTAAGGATGAAGGGGGAAAAGTTTAAAGGGAACATGGGTGGGGGCTCCTTCACACAGAGAGTGATGGGAGTGTGGAATGAACTGCCAGATGAAGTACTAAATGCGGGCTCACTTTTAACATTTAAGAAAAACTTGGACAGGTACCTGGATTGGAGGTGTATGGAGGGATATGGTCCAGGTACAGGTCAGTGGGACTAGGCAGAAAAATGGTTCTGCACAGCCAAGAAGGGTCAAAAGGCCTGTTTCTGTGCTGTAATGTTCGATGGTTCTTTGGTTCTAAAGCAGAAGCAGTATGCCATTTTCAAAATACATTTAATATGGTAACACATGAAACATTATTTTATGAGATATGAGCCCAGAGGCCTGGGAATAATATGGTAGCTTGGATAGGTGATTGATAAGCAGCAGAAAGCACAGCATCGGAATAAATGGGTAATTTACAGCCAGACAAGCTATTTTCTTTTTCTTATTTATTCATTAGATATCGGAATCCCTGACAAGAAAAACATACAATTCCTATCCATGGAGAAGATAGTGTTGAGCTGCTTTTTTTGAATCTCTGCCTTCCTTGAGCTAAGTATGCACAGAGGGCTATTAGGTAGAAGGCTTCAGGATTTTGACTCAGAGATGAAGGAACAATGACATATATTTACGTCAAACTGTATATGATGCTAATTTTTTTACATAACAGAGAAGATAAATTAAAGAAGTACCTTTGATGATGTGGCATACATAGACTTCTAAAGGTTGTTTGATGAGATGCTACATAACAGGCTTATCGCCAGGATTGGACAGGGAATGAAATGAGCTGTTGCAGTATGGATAGAATAAAAACAGGAGACACAGTATTAATGAAAAGTTGGTGGAAGTGTACAGTAAATTTTCCCAATATTACATTCCCCAAGGTTCCCTCGGGGCTATTGCATTTCTTAATATATATTAATGACTTGAACTTGGGTGTGCAGGGCATAATTTACAAATTTATAGATGGCACAAAACTTCGAGGCATGGTGAACTATTAGGATGATGATAACAGACTTTTAAGACATAAAGATAGATTGGTGAAATGGTGGATAGTTAGTGGATGAAATTTAATGCTGAGATAAGGAATGTTATATTTCTAATGACAGCACAATTTTAAAGTGGTGTAAGAACTAAAATCTGTGAGTATGTGTGCAAAGCTCATTGAAAGTGACAGGGCAGGTTGACAAATGATTTTTAAAAAATGAAAAAAATGAAGCCTTGAAAAAAAAGTATGGAGTGCAAGAACTAGGAAATCATGATGAACCTTTATAACACACTGGCCAAGCCACAGCTAGACTATGGTGCCCTGTAGAATGTGACACACTTTTAGAAACTAATTCCAGGAAGGTAGGTACTTCGACTGCGGCATTCAAGAGTGTGGATACACATGTGCAAGGAAAGATATCAGAATCAGAATCAGGTTTATTATTACTGGCTGTGTTGTGAAATTTGTTAACTTAGCAGCAGCAGCAAAAAAAACAGAAATAATATATATTAAAAAAGTGAGGTAGTGTTCAAGGGTTCAATGCCTATTTAGGAATCGAATGGCAGAAGGGAATATGTAGGGCTGTTGGGAAGGGGTGAGGGAGAAGAATTGTCAGATCACTCTAACACAGGTTTAGGACAGACTTGAGACTTAGTGGACTTAATGGCCTCTTTCAACACTGTGATTTTATAACAGAATCTGGAGTTCGGGGTCCCTTTATGGGAGTGAGCCCAGAGTCTGAGGCCTGCAGTTTTTGCTCTTCATTAATCCGATGGCTGGAGTCTCAGATCTGAGAGTCCACTAAGGAAGAAGGCCCAATGTCTGTAAGATTGCGAGTCCATTGGAGGATGAACGTCAGAGGTGGCCTGTTCTGGGGTTGTAAGACTGTGTGTGTGTGTGGGAAGGAAGAACAGCATTTGTTTTGGTGCTGTTGCTTGAGTTATTCTGTGAAGCCCAGTGTTCAACGCCTGGGGTTTGTGGGGGCAAGGGAGGAAAGGGGCTGGCTTTTGCTGTTGTAGTTTTGTTGCCTGTTGTGTTCTACATTGTTCTGTTGAACATTTTGGACATGCTATGCTGGCGCTGGAATATGGGCGACACTTGTGGGCTTCCCCCGGCACTTTCTTAAGTATTGAGTGTTAATGCAAACGATGCATTTCACTGCATGTTTTGAAGTATATTTGATAAGGAAATGGACCTGAATCTGAACCTGGCTAGAAGTTCTTACGCATTTGAACAGTTGCATAATGAAAGAAATTCATGAGGAAACGAACCAGGATTTTGAAGGTCAGATACTGGCATCAAAGTGAGGAAGACATTATTTTACTGGTGCTGTCAGGACATCATCAGTTCAGAAACATAAACTATTTCAAAGATATGCCTCATGTAATATTTGGATCCAGTCATCCTGACGCAATAAACTGTCATATAAACCTTGGCGGTGTTCACGCTTCAATACATGAACTGTAGCTGTAGCTATTCTGTGATTATTCACTCCATGCCTCTCCAATACCATCTGTTTGAGGGAAGCAAGTGAGGACATTTTGTACCTTTATAAAAGCTGCAAAAGAAAATTCAGAAGTCCGTAAAATGTATGTCTGCCTCTCCCATACTCCCATCACCTGTACATTTTGGGAACATATCTATATAGTATACTATATATCTATATAGTATTGTTGTAATTATTTAGGTTAGAACATTGCAGAATACTTTTTCCTATCATGTTAGGTAGTTTTTAGTCATATACAGTAACTCTTAATAACAATGAGTGCTGGCTTTTACTTAAGGCAGTGAATCTCAGTGGAACACCGTGAAGCTGCCATTCAAAGTGGAGAGAAGGAGGAGGTTCAGAGAAGAATTATAATCATCCTTACCAATTATTGCTGCAACAGCTTCAGCATTGTATACTTTAAGTAAGAGTCCTCGGTCAGCATTAATTTCCTATCAAGGATTTCTAGGTACTTTCACGCTGGCAACAGCTTCAAAGGTGCACTAGTAGAGGCACATAGGAATGAGATAGATCAGCTGGTTAAGTGATGTCGCAACAACAATCTTGCACTTGTAAGGGGTTTCTTCTTTTATGTTACTGCGTAGGCTAATCAAAATGTCCTCTTTGTTATGTTATAATTAAAATGGCTTCTCTGTAATGTTAACTGCTGAGACAGTGGTTCTTTTCCTAGCAGCTTGTTTGGGTTATATTATTGATAAGGGGAAGAATGAACCAATGGGTGTCCATGTTATTCTTCTTGTGGGTAATATTCTGTCTCATACGGCTGGGAACCGTGTGGTTTGGTGGGGTTTTCAGGAGGAGACCTGGAGAAGAAGGATGTGCTGGAAGTGCTCTGGTCAACCACCGTGGATGGTCCCGAGTGGCGAGTCGAGGGGGTCGGAGGGGATCGCAGGGTGAAGAGAAGACCCCGTTATTTGAGCTCCAACTTGTGTGCATGAAGAAGTTGAACTTTGATAAGTCTGGCGCCTTTTTCTTTCTCTTTTATATTGTATCTCTATTAATCTCATAGTCTCAGTAAGATTTATAAAGTGTAATCTATAAAGTGTACATTGTGTGCTGTCTGATAATTGATGTGTGAGGTTGTACCAGGTGGCATTACACAGCAATGACACAACTGTGAGACACGGTTTAGCGGGTGGACAGGGTTTCCCCTAGATAAACACGAGCCGATAGAGCTGAGTGCTACACACTCAATGTCAGTAAAACCCAGGAACTCATTGTGGACTTCAGGGAGGAGAAGTTGAGAAATCAGCACTGGAAAAGGTGAGCAGTTTTTTGGATGTCAACACCTTTGAAGATTTATCCTGGGCCTAACATATTGATGCAATTACAAAGAAGACATAACAGTGCCTATATTTCATTAGGAGTTTGAGGAGATTTGATATGTCATCAAAGACTTGCAAATTTCTGCAGATATACTGTGGAGAGCATTCTAACTTGTTCTTTCACTGTCTGGTATGGAGGGGGCCATCGCTCAGGATTGGGACATGCGACAGAAAGATGTAAACTCAGACGACTCCATCTTTGGCACTAGCCTCCCCAGCACTAAGAAAACCTTCGAAGGGCAATGCCTCAAGAGCAGCATCCATCATTAAAGACCTCCATCACTCAGGACATCCCCTCTGCTCATTGTTACCATCAAGGAGGAGGTACAAGAGCTTGAAGACACACAATCAACATTTCAGGAACAGCTTCTTCTCCTCCACTATCAGATTTCTGAACAGACAATGAATCCACGTACACTACCTCAATATTTTTTTCTCTCTGTTTTTGCTCTCTTTATGCACTATTTATTTAAATATATATATATATATATATTTCTTGAGGTAATTTATAATTTTTTATTATGTTTTGCAAATTAATGCTGCTGCAAAACAACAAATTTCATGACATATGCCAGTAATATTGATACTGATTCTGATTATAGCTGTCATTCAGTCCATAGATCCATACTGTCAGTGACTGATCCTAAAGCAGAAAATATTCATGGTATCAGACAAACAATGCATTTCACTGTACACTTTGATATACACATGATAAATAAACTTGAATCCTGAACCTCAGTAAGAGAAGAAACTGGCTTGATAGCCAATCACAGGTATTTATCATGAAGTGTGTGTGTGGGGCTTGCCTCTTCCAAGTCAACCTGTGGTTTCAGAGACAGAAGATCACTTGTCATAAACATGTTAAGAAAACAGAGAAGGAATTCATAACTGACTGCATAAACAATGGGGTAGAATTGCAATACAATGCCTCCAATTCAATATCAGTCCTCATCACAATTTGTTTCTTTCTTTCATTTCAGTTTGATTTTTTGAACTTCGCTTCCAATAACAACTTTCTAATTGGCTAAAATCAGAGCTGAAGTAAGGAGGATTTTTAAAAGGTTTTTAATAGCCTGTAACACATTGGCTTAAAGACTGATGAAAGAAGATTTAGCAATTCATCTTAAATAAGCAATCCAATAACAACTTAAGATCTTTACTCATTGATTAACATTTTCATAACTCTCCCTGATATTTCCCTTTTTAGTGAGCACCTGGTTAAATCTCTTGTTTCTGTGATTGATTGAGGCTATCACTTGACATTCAACATGCTTGCTAAAGGTAAGTAATTGTTGCACGTAATGATTATTGCTTTGGATCTGGTAATGAAAGCCCGCTTCACCAAAATAGGTATATGCACAGTCATAAATATTTTATTGATATGGATATTCAAAAGGTTAAATTTTAAAATCTCTAGATGACAATACATTGTTCAAAACCTGTTCAGCTTTATAATACACAAAGCAATCCAAATAAGTGATGCCTGGTCTTAAGCTGTGAATGATAATACAGTACGTGTATATTCCTCTTAAAATGCTCCCAGTGAGCATTTTGTGAAATGATTGATTATTTATTCCATGCCATCTTTACAAATATAGATATAGGATGTGAGAGACTGGCTGAGCTTTTTCTCTCTATATGTGGAGTTACATCTAATTTGCAATGGATTTGCATATTACCTTCAATTTTTATTTTCAGACTGGTTCATGAATATGATCACAAATGGCTGCTAAATAAAATTTAACGATCTTTGCAACACACACAAATGCTAGAGGAACGCAGCAGGCCAGGTGGCATCTATGGAGAAGAGTCAACAGTCAAAGTTATGGGCTGCAACCCTTCATCAGGACTTAGCAGGTCGGGACAGGAAGAGGAATTTCTTTAGCCAGAGAATGTGGAATTCTTTCTCACAGGCAGCTGTGAAGGCCAAATCTTTATGTATATTTAAGGCAGAGGTTGATAGATTCGTCACTGGTCAGAGCATGAAGGTGTATGGGGAGAAGGCAGGAGACTGGGGCTGAAAGGAAAATTGGATCAGCCAGGATGAAATGGGTCAAATGGCCTAACTCTGCTCCTAAATCTTATGGTCTTATAGTTTTATGGACCTCACAATTTTTAATAGGCTAATAATAGCTTATAATTAAATGGAGCCCAGATGAAGGGTCTCAACTCAAAACGTTAACTGTCCATTTCCCTCCACAGATGCCGTCTTTCTGCTGAGTTCCTTCAGCAATTTTTTTTTGTTTTACATTTGAATGCTATCTAATATATCTGAACCCACCAAGGCACTTTCAGAAGCAAAAAAAAAGATTATCAAGCATATTCAAATATCAGCACCTATTACAGGAGATGAGTTAGTGTTAGAGAATGTTAAGAAGAAGGCGAAAGAAAAACACAAAGAAATTCAAGGAGGAATTTGCAGCGTAGGTCTTTGCTGCTGAAAATATGGCGCCAGTAGAGGAGTCATTAAAAATTGGAGTACTCTAGAATCAATTCAATAGATGCAGAGATTTTATGGGATTGTAAGGCTGGGGAGATTATAAAGAATGTAAACTATTAGCATTGCTTAATTAGGAATCAATATATGTGAACAAGCAGAATTTATTTATTGATTGAGATACAGCATGGAGGAGGCCCTTCTGGCCTTTCAAGCCTTTCCGCCCAGCAACATCCGATTTAGCATTAGCCTAATCAATTTACAATGACCAGTTAACTAACTAACCGGTACATTTTTGGACTGTGAGAGGAAATTGAAGCACCCAGAGAACACCCACGGAGACACGGGGAGAACATACAAACTCCTTACAGGCAGCGGTGGGAATGGCAAATGGTGGACAGGATTAGGGGAAAAATAGGATACGGACATCATAATTTTCAGTTATCATGTTTATAGAAAGTCATGTAGGATTGCCAAGATTAAAGATACCAAAAAGTAGGCATGAATGAGGATTTTTAGCATTTTCAACTTATTCCTAGACAGTTCCTGAGGGCTGAGGTTCACCTATTTACAGTCAGTGTTGTGAATTTTGATGAGACCAATGAGGCTCACATGGGACCTGCAGATTCTAGGGAGAAAGTGCTTGAGCAGGCAGGTGGTGGCGGTGCAGCAGTTAGCTCTGCTGCCTCACAGATCCCTCCAACAGCCCAGGTTCAATCCTGACCTATATGGAGTTCGCATGTCCTCCCTATGATTGCATGGATTTCTGTGGGATGCTCTAGATTCCTCTTATGTCCCAAAGGTTTGGCTACTGTGAATTACCTCTAACATAGGAAAGATGATGCATAAATGAGATCGAATATTGAAAGGGCTCCAAGGAAATAAGAAGGAAGGAAATGTAACTGTTGTTCTAGAAGCTGGAGTAGCCCTGGTGGCTGAATACCCTTCAGCTCTGTTATAATAATTAATTAAATATAGGAGGTAGTGTTCTCTTTCTATCTGTTATTCTGGATTTCCGAGTACTCCCAACCTAATGTTCTCAGTGTTATCTGGAATGTTCTTTGGAACTTGTAGTGGTCATGGGTCAGGGATTCCAGAGGTTCCCATGGGTCAATGATATTGTTACAGATTTTCAAGGAGGTTCTGACAACACTTTTGAACCATTCATTCTGAGAATTTCTTGACAGAACTTGGACTAAGTGCATGTTTCAAAACTCTGGTAGTCAGAATCTCTATGCTGAGATGTTGTCCTGGAAGAAGGTACTAGGTTTAGTTCATTGATCTTGCCAAGAGATTGGGAAGGTGTTGTAGATACACCATTAGAGGTATCTCTCTGATTCCTTGAGATGCCCTACTATAGGTAGTCCCTCTCTCAGGAGCATTTAGGAGGGCAGGGATTACTGCTGTCATAGTTTTGTGCAAGGTTTGAGGCTTTGATACTCACCATTTCCTTAGATTGCCCAGGACTCTGACGGTGCATGGGAGGTTATTATGAACTTCGTTATCAATATCTGCCTTTATCTTGGGTTGGCTCCTGAGATGTGGGTGGAGCTCCATGTTTTTCAGAGTTTCACCTGGATTTACAATGTCAGAGATTAGGGGGCTTTGTATTGCAGCAGTGAAGTGTAAGCCTCTCTCAATTGATGATGCTGAGGGGATCAGTTGGTGCTATTTTATAAACCTTTTAGGAATTAACGGTGTGATACAAATTATGTCTATTATGGTGATAGATGAAGGAAATCTGCAGTAGGTGCAGTTCTGCAGTGAAAACCCAAAAAAGCTGAGTAGAAATAAATGCGTACTCATTTGGGCATCTACCCAATTGCCCAGCAATCATTTAAATAGAAAGAAAATCATACATGCTCCATGAAAGATGAATCCAGTACTTTATCTGATAGTCTTCATTTTAATATGTCCAGGTGATTTGGGTGAATCACAGTAATGAGATTTGTGCAGAAGAGTATCCTTCTACACTCCTGAAATTGCGAGCCAGTGAGATGAATGGATTGAGGTTTATATAAATTATACTTTGCAGCATTATAACTACATACTGTATTTAATGGTACCAATTGAGATGAATTTCTCTCAATAATTGTGCCCTTGTATCTTTTTCAGTTCTGTTAAGTTACTGGATCTTGATTACTTCGCTAAGGAATTGAGTGCAGGTTTGAGCTTTCTAAATTAAGTGATATCAGACCAGTCTAAATGGCTATAGTCTGATCACATTTTCTTGATTATGTATAAATGGTGACATTTGTCAATAATGAATTTAATTATATGAGCCTATACACGATAGTGTCTTTGATAAATTAACAGGTAAACAGAAAACATGATGATGACATTCAGACACTTGCCAAAAGGCCAGATGATCACCTTAAAAGCATAGAAACATTGAAATCTGCAGCATATTACAGGCCCTTCAGTCCACAATGAGTGGTAATTGATTAGTCTGTCAGAAAATAATGAGAAAGCTACATCACCCACTAATCCAAAGCTAAGATACATTAATTTTCTTCATGTGTAAATACCTTTCTCCCCTATCATTCCTTCACTTGTGCGCATTTCCCGAGTAGCTTGTTTCATAGGATACATTAATCGATTTCCCCCAGGCAAGATCATTCACTTTGACTTACTCCTCCAGGAATGCATTTTTAGTTTTCATCTTTAATTTGGTCTCTTGAAGGTTAGATAATACCATATTAAGCCGCAGCTACTTGACTCAGCTAAATATCTGCTCCTTCACAACACAGCTAAATATTAAATGCACCTACATTTGTCCTCAGTATGTTGAAGACTCTAAACTAAAGCAAGTTTCATTTATTAGAAAGGATAATAATTATATAGATTCTTTCTACATCACACAACTTGCCTCATCAAAAGTTCATCCCTGAGGCAGCCTCTCCTTGTAACATACATGTAACCAGTGGATTCTTAATACCCAAAGTCCACTGAAGAACATAGAATCATATGCACAAACTACGAGATGTTCAAACAAAGTATATGGTATATTCAAGGTCTCTTCAGAGACTGTCTTTAGAACCGTCCATTGAATATTTTGCAGCAAAAAAATGCAACTGGTCATGTGATAAAATCTTTAAAGGTATGAGAGCCTTAAAGCAACAGTTACTGTTCACAATCAGGCCACACTCTTACAAAATAATAGATAACCTTCATCTGTAGCTCCAACCAAGAATGGATTCTGAACTATTAAGGAAATAGAAATTAAATATCTTTTTTATTTTGGTATCACAATAGTAAATGCATGAACTTCTCCTAGCAAAATTCTGTGTAATAACAAAATGTATTATTTCTTTAAAGCAAGGGGATTGAAACTGCTAAATCTGTCTCTAATTATTATGTCTGCGAAGGTGGCATTTATACCAACGAAATTCTACAGTGAACTTGAGTCATAAATTTCTATCTTTCAGACTTTTTCTCCTTATAGTATTTTCTCTTTTGCTTCATTTTTCTGGATTAATACTTACAGAGGAATTCCATCAATATACACTCCCAGGGAGAAGTCTGCTTGTCTATCAAAACATGCAATAATAAAAGCTTCACAATGGAAGTGAAAAACTGTAATCTATGATGGTTTAATTTCAATTGCTTCGTAAATGTGTTCTCATTTAAAAACAAAGACAGCCCAAGAGAAGCTGAGCTATATAGAAAAGAAATGGCTAGTTCCCAGTCTAGATTGATTAAATTCAATGTTCAAAGCTCAAAGTAAATATATGGCACCATATATTACCCTGAGATTTATTTTCTTGCAGGCATTCACAGTAGAACAAAGAAATACAAAAGAATAACTGAAAAACCAAGACTAACAAGCAAGCATCCAATGTGCAAAAGTCAAACTGCGCAGATAGAAAATAAAACAAATAATAATAAATAAATAGTATTGAGAACATCAGTTGTATTGTCCTTGAAAGTGAGTCCATAGGTTGTGTTCAGTGATCATTCAGTGTCGTGGTAAGTGAAGTTATCCACATAGCAGGGAGAAGAGAACATGACAAGGATGGTGGGGTTCTTGATGATGGATGCAGTATTGTTGTGGTCAATGGAGGTGACGAGGGTTTTTTTCTGCGCTGGACTGGGCTGTATCCAACACATTTCTATAGGCTTAACGATTCTTGGGCAGTAGTGTTTCCAAATGAAGCCATGATACAGTCAGTTAGGATATTCTCCACTGTGCATCTATAGAAGTTTTTCAAAGCTTTAGATGACATGCCGAATCTGCATAAATTTCAAAGAAAGTAGAGGCACTGTCATGTCTTCTTTGTAATGCACTTATGTGCTGGTCCCAGGACAAGTCTTCTGAAATGATAACATCTAGGAATTTAAAGTTATTAACTCTCCCCCTTTAATTAGCACTGGTTCATCGACCCCAGTTTTCTTCTTCCTGTGGTCAATAATCAGCTCCTTGCTTCTGCTGATGTTGAGTGAGAGATTGTTCTTATGGCATGACTCATCAAGATTTTTAATCTTCTTCTTGTATGCTGATTCATCACTGCCTTTGATTTGGCCAACAACAATGACATCGTCAGCAAACAAATATGATGTTGGATTTGTACTTAACCTCACAGTCATAAGTATAAAATGAATAGAGAAGGGGGCTAAGCACGACAGCCTTTTGGTGCACTGGTTCTGATGGTGATTATGGAGGAGATGCTGTTGCCAATCCGTACTGACTGAGATCTGCAAGTGAGGAAATCGAGGATCCAGTTGCACAAGGAGGTATCAAGGCCCATGTCTTGGAGCTTATTGATTAGTCTTGAGGGATTGATTGTGTTGAATGCTGAGCTGTAGTCAAAGAGCATCATGATGTATGCATCTTCACTGTCCACATGTTCCAGCACTGAGTGGAGAGCCAAAGAAGTGGCATCTGCTGTTGACCTGTTGTGATGGTAGACAATTTGGAGCAGGCAAGAGTTGATATGCTTCATGACAACCTCTGAAAGCACTTCATCACAGTGGATGCAAGTGCTGCAGGATGATAGTCATTGAGGTAGGCTGCCATGTTCTTCTTGGGCATCAATATGATTGAAGTCTGCCTGAAGCAGGTGGGTACCTGAGACTGCTGAAGTGAAAGGTTAAAGATGTCAGTAAAAACTCCAGCCAATTGACTAGTTCAGGTATTCAGTACCTGGCCAAGTACACTGTCTGGGCCAGATGCTTTCCCGTGCGTTCACCCTCCTGAAGGATGTTCTCATGTTGGCCTCAGAAACAGAAAACTCAGACTGGGAATTATATCTTAGTCCAATAATTGTCAGTCCAAATTAATTGAGCTTGCTCTCCTTAGTATTGCCAGTCAAAATCCTGGCTTTGGATGAGCTGCTTTAAAAGTGACTATCTGGTGTAGATAATCTTCAAAATCCTTGCTATTGAAGCTGCCTAGAAACTCAAACTCACTTGAAGAATTGAGAGAATGGCTCTCCCAAGGAGAATTGTCAATCTTGGATTCTTTGTGAGCAAATCACCGTCCTGAATTGCAATAGCCTCTCTAATTGTGATTCTGCCTCCCAATCACCTTGACCCACTGCAGATCACCTACCGCTGAAACAGGTCCTCGGGAGATGCCATCTCCCTGGCCCTACACTCATCACTGGAGCATCTGGACAGGAAGGACATCTACATTTGACTATTGTTTATTGACCACAGCTCCACCTTCAATGACAGAATTCCAAGCAAATTGATCTCCACATTCCTAGATCTGGGATTCAACAACTCCCCTTGCCACTGGATCCTTAACTTCCTGACCAACAGATGGCAATTAGCAAGGATAGGCAGCAATATCTCTGCCATAATTATCCTTACAGTGGTGCTCCTCCACAAGGCTGCATCCTCACTACACCCCTCCCACACTAATTTACTCTCTAAACACTCACATTGCATGGCCAGATTCTGCTCTGTCTCCATCTACTAGTTTGCAGATGATACCACCGTAGTGGGCCAAATCACAAATAACTATGTGACAGAATATTGGAAGGAAATAGAGGCCTAGTGTCATAGTGTCATGACAACAACCTTTCGCTCAGTGTCAGCAAGACAAAAGAGCAGGTCATCGACTTCAGGAAGTGGGGCGTGCACAAATCTCTCTTAACATAAATGGTGCTAAGATCACAAGGTATACTATTTTCAACCTTGAGATTTGTCTCCTTACAGGCAACCACAAAACAACGAAAACATTGGGGAAAAAAATCGTCAAAACACCCAATGTGGAGAGAAAAAGAACAAATGGTGAAAATAATAAAAGTAAGCAAATAACATTCAGAACTGAAGTTCACGAAAATGAGTCCACAGCCACAAAGTCAGTCATCGCTGCAGCCAGTTCAGGAGCCCATTTGTTGTAGGCCACATCCTCAATGCAGCACAGACGCAAGTAAAACTCGTGAGGCAGTGAGCTGAACCAGCCCATCCTTTGCCAACAGCGCCAACTCCCTGACCTTTTCAATCTGGCCTGGTGCTTAAATCACCAAAACCTCGGGTGGTTCCTTGCTCTCGGGCCTAGATTCTGATTTGGCTCAGCAGTTAAATTTATCAAACCTTGGGTCCTTTCTCACTCTTGAGCCCAGGCCCCGCTGCCTCGATTCTGCATCACCTCCGCTGCCTCAATTCTTCATCACCTCCACTGCCCTCAGGTCGGTTCTGCACATTGAATCGCCTCCAAGTCTGCTCTAACAGTGGCTAAATATTGGCTCATTCCACAGTCGCATGCTCGAGCCCTGCCGTCTTGATTGGACCTGTACATGCCACACCGCAAACACCTGCACCTTCGAGACTTCAGTTCACACCGCAAAAATGCCAGGCAGTTCCACAGCTCAACTCCAAAAGGGAAGTTACAGGCTGTTGATTGCAGTGATAGTATCTGACAAAAAGCATGTTTCCTTTGAACCTCACTATTTTTTACTAATGCACCAAAGAAAACATCCAAACCAGATATATCACAGCTAGTGATGTCAAGTGCTCTGCCATCCAGAAACTGCTGAGCATTGGGGACATAGCTGAGCACATCACAGAAACCAGCTTCACTACATGCACTCTGTCTCCACGAGCTACTTTACTGATCCAGCTAGAAGAGGACCCACACTGCCTGGACACTCTCTCTTCCCTCCCCACCCTCCCCGCATTGGAGGGAAGATACAAAATCCTGAAAGTACGTGCCACCAGGCTCATGGACAGCATCTATCCTACTGTTGTAAGACTATTGAACAGTCCCGTTATACAATAAGATTGATTATTAACCTCACAATCTAACTCATAGAGACAAATGATTCTGCAGATGCTGAAAATACAGAGTAACACATACAGTATACTGGAGGAACTCAGCAGGCCAGGCAGCATTTGTGGATAAGAATAATCAGTCAATGTTTTGGATAGAGTCCCTTCATTCTGATGTGAGGTCTCAGCCTGAAACATCGACTATTTATTTCTTTCCATAGGTGCTGCCAGACCTGTTGAGTTCTTCCAGAATTTTGTGCGTGTCAATCTACCTCATTATAGCCTTGCATTATATTGACTGCCCAAACTGCATTTTCTGTGTAAGTGAAACACTTTATCCTGCATTCTGTTATTGTATTCCTTTGTACTGCCTCAATACGCTGTTGTAATTAAACGATCCCTGTGGATGGCATGGAGAATATTGTTTCTCATTGTACGTCAGTTGATGTGACAATAATGAATGGATTTACCAATTGCAAAAGTCTATTATATACTTCCTGCTTTAGTAAGGATGACCTCCATGAATTTTGCTTCCCATTGCAGCCTCAGAACAATATTTTGCTAGACCTGAATCCAGCCAAGGTAAAATTGGGAGAACCACCATTCAAAACTTGCTTCGCCACCAATTATAATTTCTATTAAGTCACACTCTAACTTAAAAATTCAAGTAATTTTTATGTTACTACAGGGACTATGAATTAATTTTAAACCACAATTTATCCAAAGACAAGTAGAAGCTTTTAGAGGTTATTTCTGAACAATTTTCCATTTTTAACTTAGATTTCTGAGTTTGGAGTCACTGAGTAAATGTTGTTGTATTGTTACTTACCGCCAAGAATAAGATATCAGGATAGTGGAGTTTCTCATGATGATTCTCCCACTTGTTGTGAAGAAAATCAATTGAAACCTACCATAAATTTCAAGCCTCACATGCAACCACAGACAGTTCTGTGCATTGTTTGATTGGTCGAAACACCAGTGCTTCCCAAAGTTCAGATATCAGATAGAGTCAGTGACAACATTACATTGTATATTTCTTAATGATGTTTGGATAAATTTTCCTATAGACACAATTCCAATGGTGCCTGGGAAAAGGAAGAGAGAAAACGCTTTTTTATTTGCACTCCAAGCACACAGTAAGTTGTCACTTAAAGTATCAGCAACTTAAGTCAATCAGCTCTTCAACATATTATAAAGTAATAACTTGTTTGTTTCAGTAAACAATTTTTTCTCATTCTTTGTGGACAATGAGTGTCAATATGAGGAACTTGAGGAATTTTACAGAAACCAAAGAAGATCATATTTAAGACACTGTGTCCTGATGAAGGAATTGCAAACTCTAGTACAAACGTATTTATTTTGCTTTGTCACCACTGGTACTGGATCATGCTAATTAATATTTCCTGAATGTTAATGCAGTGACACCACTATGGAAACATCAGTTACTCAATGACTTTTAGGCAAATCGAGCTACCCTCTGAAGCAACAACCAAGATGCTGGATGAACTCATCTGAATCATTGTGTATTTGTAGGATCTGAGAATATCTGCTCAAACAGTAAACTCATAGTTGCTTCAGTCTTCTCTTGTATTTTTCTTTACTTTCTATGGACTCATATGTTAGGGTGTATTCTGGATTAGGGTGTTTAGCAAACAGTAATTTCACCAGCAACCAGTCTACAGATTTGAATGTGGATGCAGATTGGATGTAAAACACAGCTCAGAACGATTAGACCTCAGAGTCTGCATATGCATGAATGTGGCCTAGAATCAGTGGAGATAAACATTCATTTTGGGTGTCTAGAGTATGGGTGCAAAGAAGGAGGTGTGTGAAAACTATACGTAATTCAAAGGAAGCATTGTAGATACATTGCAACTTTAGAATTATCCTGCTGTTACCTTTGATCTTTAGCATAGAAAAATGTCATGCAATATTGGGTCAGGAGGCATTTCCTTACAAGAGTGTCTCAAATAGCTGCGCTTTGTGCTGAATAAACTTCTATATCCATCAGCTTCAGTGTCATTCTGGTGACTTTGTTCATGATACAACATAATTGTTTTGGACCTCATCTTTTCACTGATACGATTTGAACAAAATAAACAGCTTGTAGAGTAAACAGAAACAGAAAGGATTGGAACTGCTCAGCAGGTTGGGCAGCATCTATGAAATGAGAAACATATTAACGTTTCAGATAGATGACTCCTCTTCAGAACTAGAGCTCATAGAATAGTTATGTATAAGAAAGTCCTTTCGGCCCAGCTCATCCAGATTGACCAGATGTTTGTCCACGCTAATCCCATTTACATGCATTAGGGCCATATCCAACTTGGGTTCAACAGACCGCTTGCTTAATGTTAATGGTCCTTGGCATTAAAAAGGTCAGGATCCTCTGCACTATATGAGGAGTGATTGATAAATTTGTGGCCAAAGGCAGAAGGAGTCAATTTTAGAAAACTTAGCACATTTATTTTTCAACATAGTCCCCTCCTACACACTTAGTCCGGAGGTCATGGAGCATATGGATTCCTTGTTTGTAGAAGTTGGCGTCTTGGACCTCCAGAAAATAGGCCACAGCAAGGGTGATTGATAAGTTTGTGGCCTACGGTAGAAGGAGATGAGTTATACAGCTCTCGCTACATGCACATGCAGTTCAACCCTTGAGTGATTATGCAGAAAGTTTGAAGTTAATAACACATCTCCTTTTACCTTAGGCCATGAACTTATCAACCACCCTTACTGTGGACTACTTTCTGGAGGTCCAAGATGCCTACTTCTACAAAGAAGGGATCTGTATGCTCCACAACCTCTAGACTAAATGTGTAAATGTAGGAGGGGACTATGTTGAAAAATAAATGTGCTAGGTTTTCTAAAATTGATTCCTTCTACCTTGGGCCACAAACTTATCAATAACCCCTCATATCTTTCACACCCAAGTACCTATCCAACCATCTTCTAAATATTTTAAACAAAATCAAAAACATGGTTTAAATTACAGATAAAGGACAATGTCACATGCACCTGGATATTGAAATTTTAGAGAAATATGTCACTTTTAAAACTCCACACATATTCCAAAAATTTACAATTGCTAAGTATATTTATGAATTTTTGGGTTGAAAACCAATAAGTTTTAAGTTATTCTAGAAAACAAGATAGCAACTTAGAATTATTCATAATATATTTATACCAGTTATCTTTCATGTACAAAATGCATGGGAGAACCATCAATGAAATATTTATATTGCAGCGGTGTGCTACACACAGCGCTAGAATAACCACACAGAGTCGGTGAGTTAGAGTTGCGATGAAAGAGGTTTATTCAAACTTCGCAGCCTGCTTTAAAGCCTTCCCGTTCCCACCCTCCCTGGGCGGGATTGCTGTGGGGAATGCATATTCCCAGACCCTTTCCGCACGCGGGATTTTCCCCCTGCTGGTGAAGATGGCCTGGTGCCCTTTTTGGGGCTGGCCCTCTGCCTGCACGCGCTGTTGTGAGCCGGTTGTGGGTGCCAGAAAGTGGGTCGCCACATAAACCCCCCCCAGAACCGGCGATACCTCCCCCAATGTCCACAGTCTGGATCGGCCTCTGTTTGGGAGGTCTGCCCCTGCGCCGCGGTGCCTGAGCCTGGACCGGCTGCGCCAAGTCCACATGGGCCGGTTTGAGTCGGTCCACCGTGAAAACCTACTCTCTCCCCCCAATGTCCAGCACGAACGTGGACCCGTTGTTCCTGATCACCTTAAACAGCCCCTCGTAGGGCCGCTGTAGCAGTGCCCGGTGTCCGCCCCGTCGTACAAAAAGAAACTTACAGTTCTGCAGGTCTTTGGGTACGCAGGTCGGACTCTGTCCGTGCTGTGAAGTGGGTATGGGAGCCAGGTTACCGAGCCTCTTCCGTGGTCTGTCCAGGACTGCTGTGGGTTCTTCCTCTTGCCCCCTTGGGGCTGGTATGAACTCTCCTGGGATGACCAGGGGTGCGCCGTACACCAACTCGGCCGACGAGGTGTGCAGATCCTCTTTGGGCGCCGTGCAGATTCCGAGCAGGACCCAGGGAAGCTCGTCCACCCAGTTAGGCTCCTCCAGGCGGGCCATGAGAGCCGATTTCAGGTGACGGTGGAAGCACTCCACTAGTCCGTTCGACTGTGGGTGGTAGGCAGTTGTGTGGTGTAGCTGAGATCCTAAAAGGTTGGCCATACCTGACCACAGACTGGAGGTGAACTGGGCGCCCCTGTCGGAGGTAATGTGGGCTGGTACCCCGAAGCGGGCTACCCAGGTTGCGATCAGCGCTCGGGCGCAGGATTCGGAGGTGGTGTCGGTGAGCGGGACTGCCTCTGGCCATCTGGTGAACCAGTCTATCATAGTTAGGAGGTACCACGCTCCTCATGACACTGGCAGGGGCCCCACGATATCCACATGGATGTGGTCGAACCTCCGCTGGGTGGGCTCGAACCACTGCGGCGGAGCCTTGTATGCCGCTGCACCTTGGCCGTTTGGCACCGCATGCACGTTTTGGCCCATTCATTGACCTATTTACACAGTCCATGCCACACGAGCCTGTTGGCGATCAGCCGGACGGTTGTCCTGATCGAAGGGTGCGCTAAGTTGTGAATGGACTCGAAAACCCGCCGGCGCCAGGCTGCTGGGACGACGGGGCGGGGTTGGCCGGTAGCTACGTCACATAGTAGGGTCCTCTCACCTGGGCCTACGCGGAAGTCTTGGAGCTGCAAACCGGAGACTGCAGTCCTATAACTGGGGATCTCAGCGTCTGCCTGCTGTGCCTCTGCCAGCGCTGCATAGTCCATCCCCTGGGACAGGGCCTGTATGGTCGGTCTGGAAAGTGCGTCCGCCGCGACGTTGTCCTTTCCAGAGACATGCCGGATGTCGGTCGTGTACTCAGAGATGTAGGACAGATGTCGCTGCTGGCGGGACGACCAGGGGTCAGACACCTTCATGAACACAAAGGTAAGCGGTTTGTGGTCTGTGAACGCGGTGAAGGGCCTACCTTCTAAGAAGTACCTGAAATGCCGGATTGCCAGGTATAGTGCCAATAGCTCCCGGTCGAAAGCACTGTATTTGAGTTCGGGTGGTCGTAGGTGTTTGCTGAAGAACACCAGGGGTTGCCAACGACCCTTGATGAGTTGTTCCAGCACTCCACCAACTGCTGTGTTGGATGCGTCCACCGTGAGGGCAGTAGGAACGTCCGTTCTGGGGTGCACTAGCATCATGGCGTTTGCCAAGGCTTCTTTCGTTTTAACGAAAGCGGTTGCGGCCTCTTCGTCCCAGGTAATGTCCTTGCCCTTACCCGACATTAGAGTGAACAGGGGTCGCATGGTTCGGGCTGCTGAGGGGAGGAAATGGTGGTAGAAATTCACCATGCCCACGAATTCCTGCAGGCCTTTGATTGTGTTGGGTCAGGGGAAGTTGCGGACCGCGTCTACCTTGGCGGGCAGCAGGGTTGCCCCGTCTTTAGTAATCCTGTGGCCCAGGAAGTCGATGGTGTTGAGTCCGAACTGGCATTTGGCTGGGTTGATTGTAAGGCCGAATTCGCTCAGGCGGGAGTAGAGCTGGCGGAGGTGGGACAGATGCTCCTGCCGACTACTGCTGGCTATGAGGATGTCGTCCAAATAGATGAATGCAAAGTCCAGGTCCCGTCCCACCGCGTCCATTAGCTGCTGGAAAGTCTGTGCGGCATCCTTTAGACCAAACAGCATTCGGAGGAATTCGAAAAGTCCGAACGGGGTGATAAGTGCTGTTTAGGGGATGTCGTCCGGATGTACTGGGATTTGATGGTATCCCCGGACGAGGTCTACCTTGGAAAAGATCCTTGCGCCGTGTAGGTTTGCTGCGAAGTCTTGAATGTGTGGCACAGGGTAGCGGTCTGGCATTGTAGCCTCGTTCAGTCTGCGGTAGTCACTGCATGGTCTCCAGCCCCCTGTTGCCTTGGGCACCATGTGAAGGGGGGAGGCCCATGGGCTGTCGGACCATCGTAAGATCCCCAATTCCTCCATCTTCTTGAACTCCTCCTTCGCCAGTCGGAGCTTGTCCGGGGGAAGCCTTCGAGCACGGGCGTGGAGGGGTGGTCCCTGGGTCGGGATCTGGTGCTGTACTCCGTGTCTGGGCATGGCTGCCGTGAACTGCGGTGTCAGTACTGATGGGAAATCCGCCAGGACCCTGGTGAATTCGTCGTCAGACGGTGTGATGGAGTCCAGGTGTGGGGCTGGCAACTGGGCTTCACCCAGGGAGAACGTTTGAAAAGTCTTGGCGTGGACTAATCGCTTCCCTTGCAGGTCGACCAGCAGACTGTGGGCTCGCAGAAAATCCGCCCCCAGGAGTGGTTGGGCCACGGCGGCCAGTGTGAAGTCCCATGTGAACCGGCTGGAGCTGAACTGTAGCCGCACCGTGCGGGTGCCGTAGGTTCGTATTGTGCTGCCATTTGCGGCCCTCAGGGTGGGTCCCGGTTCTCTGTTGCGGGTGTCGTAACTCGTTGAAGGTAAGGCGCTGATCTCCGCTCCAGTGTCGACCAAAATGCGGCGTCCCGACTGCTTGTCCCAGACGTACAGCGGCGGCTGGCCCTGGCGTTTCCCGGGAATTTGCAGGGTGGTCTGCAGCGGCGGGTCTCTGTGCCCCACCGCTGGTGGTAGAAACACCATTGTTCGTTGGGCTCCTCACTCCCGTCACCGGGTTTTGTAGGCTCTGCTGCCGGGCCTGGTCTGGTCTGTCGTTGGGCACGCGGCTTGGTGATCTGTGCGACGGATGCCCCTCTCTCTTTCCTGGCATTCCAGAACACATCTGCTCGGGCCGCCACCTCCCGGGGGTTGCTGAAATCTGCGTCGGACAGCAGCAGGCATATGTCCTCGGGCAGTTGTCTAGGAACACCTGTTCAAACATGAGGCAGGGTTTGTGTCCTTCAGCCAGGGCCAGCATCTCGTTCATTAATACTGACGGCGGCCTGTCTCCCAAACTATCCAGGTGCATTAAGCGGCGTGCTCGTTCGCGCCGTGGGAGTCCAAAAGTCCTTATGAGCAGGGCTTTGAATGCTGTGTATTTGTTGTTCTCCGGGGGCGACTGTATAAACTCCTCAACTTGTGCAGCAGTCTCTTGGTCGAGTGAGCTCAGCACGTAGTAGTAGCGAGTGGACTCCGAGTTTATCTGCCGAATGTGGAATTGTGCTTCTGCTTGTTCGAACCATAATTGGGGTCACAGCATCCAGAAGCTTGGCAGTTTTAACGAAACTACGTGAACAGATGCAGCGTCGGTCATCTCTGGTCCAAATATCGTTCGGGCCGTCGGGGTCACCAATTGTAGCGGTGTGCTACACACAGCGCTAGAATAACCACAGGGAGTCGGTGAGTTAGAGTTGCGATGAAAGAGATTTATTCAGACTTCGCGGCCTGCTTTAAAGGCTTCCCGTTCCCGCCCTCCCTGGGCGGGATTGCTGTGGGGAATGCATATTCCCAGACCCTTTCCGCACGCGGGATTTTCCCCCTGCTGGTGAAGGTGGCCTGGCGCCCTTTTTGGGGCCGGCCCTCTGCCTGCACGCGCTGTTGTGAGCCGGTTCGTGGGTGCCAGAAAGTGGGTCGCCACAATATATTGTTTTTGGCATTCTTTTGTCCATTCATTACTTCAAGTTGCTGTATCTAATAAGTGAAAATGAAAGGAGTTCTTGAACATAACTGAAGCTAGCTATTCATTCGCAGAACTAAACTTGGTCAGATAGTTCTTGATTGACTGTTCAGGAGAAGATATACTGCAAATCTACAATGTCACTTTCGCAATTGGGTGGTTTTGTGTTCCGGCTGCCATAGGCTAAAACTGAATGAGAGAAACAGACTGATAATACGTTGTTAATCTGCCTGCTGGAGAGGACAGACAAGAAATGTTTATCCATGATGAATGACAATCCTTGGAATGTTTGATCTTGAAAGGCCAAAATGAACTGGTTTCTGATTGTTCTAAAGGCAGCTGTTCACAACATTGCTAATCACCCCATGCTATTAGTGTAGGATGATTTATGTGATACTGTTGGTAATATGAATGTCCTATTTTCATGTTGTGATTCATGTATTGTTCTAGGTAACTTTCCAATATTCAATTGGATTTTAAACAGAGTTCAACGTGATAAAACTTTTCTGTTCTGAAGTCAAAGTGCATAGGAATCCTACTGTTGAATACTTACATTTCCGGCCGAAAGTAAGTGACCAAGATACCCTGTGGCAGTATACACATGGCCGACTGCATTAGGTAAACTGCCAGTCATATTTGATTACATTTAGAAAGTGCACAAAATGCATATTGTAGCATCATTTAAACATTTAAACTTGAATGTCATTCTCATGATACAGCTAATAAGCAATCAGTTACATTGTTTGCATGCATGTATATATTTGGCATCATGAGCTGTCAGCACCAATGTCCTGTGCTCCTTGCACCAGGCAGATGGAGCGGAACACTTGAATGAAATTGAATTTCTAGACTGGTTTATTTACTGGTTTAAAGATCCTTCTCTGGAATATAAAACAGGAAAATGCTGGTCAAGCAGAACTTGTTGAGAAAGAAACAGAATTAATGCTTTGGAAAGGCAATTATTCATCTGGATAAAGTTAAAACGGTAGGTGAATGGGGTAGGAAGAGGGAGGGGCAAACAGCGGGTTGGAAGGCAAACAAAAGTAACTAACCAAAGGGCAAAAAGGGATTTTTCTCTACATCTGTGTTTTGTTTCTTTTAATTGTCAGTCAATTGCATATGGGATAGGTACCATGGCTACCACAACAGACCATGTAAGAAGAACAAAACAATAACAAGTTGGTCTGAGGATGAAAGAAAGGCACAAAAAGGACAAAAAAAGGGAAACTTTGGTCTTCTTTGGCTGCTAAAATTGCTCCAGTCTGAGTATATGATCTCTCTGCTAGTGACTAAATTCAGCAGCTGTAGATTTGAGATTTTGATAGGGGCATATTTGGTCTTATTTTATCTGGTAATTACTTTTAAAGACAACTTGATAAAATATCTGTGGCAAACTAAGACATTTCTCAAATAAAACTTTTGTATCAGTGCATGGTACTTGTTCCATTGTCTCCTTTGCCCACCCAAATGCAGACCATAACTATGTTGAAAAATCAGATTCTATCTCATCTAGCACTCAATCTGACCAGCCAGTAGATTTCCAACCACAGTCGAATCAGGGGTTCAAGACAAAAGGTTGTATATTGAAAGCTCTACCTACTTGTTATAAATACATTATGCTTTAAACAGCTATTTGAATGTAATACCTACGTTGTTCATATTCCAAGAAAAAGCTGAATAATTTCAGTTTAGATTTTTGATATATTAAATCTATTTTGATTACTTTCACCACCTGAAAAATAAAATTGCTTGGTGGACTTTATGCTCAGTAATTCTCCTTGGAATTAAAGCTTTGAGACAAATCCTAGTGAACTATAAATGGCCTGATCTCTTACCAGTTAACAATGTAAGAAGTTGTTCATTGCTGGCTCTAATCTGCTAGCTGCAAGATAGTGCCGGCTAGCTTGATTCATCAAAGACAATGGGCGATAAAGCAATGGCAAGATGAACTCAAAGGTCAAGCTTCTTGCATAATTGAGAATCTCAAATACAAATTGTTACTGACACTTGAAATACATTTTTGAGCAGTTAAACTTAATTTAGTGCAAAATATGCAAAGTGTTGCATGATTGTTAAATGCCTTATTTGTCCAGTTGAAAATGCTTAGAAGCTAAAAGAGCTCTCAAAATATTCATTGGAATATGATATATTGTAGGATTTCGGTCCAAATAAGCCATTTTTATCCACTTTACCCTTCTCTCTTCTTTCCCCATTCTAACTCCAACTCCAAAACCTGATGGCATGAAAATCAATTTCTTGAACTTCTAGTAATACCGCCCCCCCACCCACCTTCACCATTCCCCATCCCCTTTTCCCTCTCTCACTTTGTCTCCTTGCCTGCTCATCGCCTCCCTCTGGTTATTCTCCCTCCTTTTCTTTCTTCCATGGCCTTCTGTCCTCTCTTATTAAATTCCTCCTTCTCCAGCCCCATATCTCCTTCACCAATCAACTTCCCAGCTCTTTACTTCACCCCTCCCTCCCCAGCTTCACCTATTACTTTGTGTTTCCCCTCCCCTCCCCTCCCCCACCATTTAAATCGACTCCTCATCTTTTTTTCTCCAGTCCTGCTGAAGGGTCTCAGCTGAGACATCACCTGTACTCTTTTCCTTAGATGCTGCCTGGCCTGCTGAGTTCCTCCAGCACTTTTTGTGTGTTGTTTGGATTTCCAGCATCTGCAGATTTTCTCTTGTTTGGTCCTGTATTCTGGTACTATCACCCAATCACACTATACAATTCAATCCAGTCACACTGTTATCCAGAATACAGTTAATGAAGGACAGATACAGATATTGGAAAGGTTTTAGGGGTTAGAGAACAGAGTCTTGAGATACGCAGTTTCTGACTTACTCTTGTAACTCTTTGTGTGACTAGGCCAGTGAACTTTCTAGTCAACAATGATCCCGTGGAGTTTGAAGGTAGGGAACTGGTAATGGTTTTGAAGGCCAAAAGGAAGTGGTTGGATTCTATCTTGTTGGAAGTAGACTTTACTGGCATAGTATGACACACATCACATGCCATTTAATGGGTGCTGCCTGAATGCTGTGCATTTCTTGCTGAATACTTCCATCAAGCCATTAAGTATAAAAGTTGTCAAATCATATCACAGCTCAATAAAACTTCGTTTCAGTCTCGTTTGGAGTTCTGTGTGCAGTTCTAGTCACCATGCTATATATATATATATATATATGATGCAGAGGCTTTGGAGGTAGTGCAGAAGAGGTTCACTAGGGTGTTACCTACATTGAAGTATATTAAATATGAGAAGAAGCTGAACAAACTTAAATTGTTTATTCTGGAGCATTGGTTCCAAGTTGGTGAGCTGACAGAAGCGTACAAAATTATGAGAGGCAAAGATAAGGTAGATAGTCATTTTCCCAGGAGGGAGATGTCAAATACTAGAGAGTAGATTTAACATGAGAGAAGAAATGTTAAGGTGATTCTTAAGGCAAGTCTCTTTTTTACACAGAGTGATACATGTCTGGAACCTGCAGTTTGAAAAGGTAGTAGCAGCAGATCTGTGAGCAATATTTAAGAGGTTTTCAGACAGTCATATGAACAGGCAGAGAATCAAAGAGACATCAGCATGAACAGGCAGACAGGATTGGGATAGTGGTGGGTCAAGTGGCTTATTCCTGTCCTATATTCTTCTCTATTATAACATATAAAATCATATATCAATATTTTATTTTAAATCTAATCTAATTATAAAAGGGAATAATCAACCTAAGTACATTCTAACAACCCGGAGATAAACCTTTGAACAGTCCATTACCATGAAATGATAATATTAAGTGGTTAATCTAATCATACTTTGACAACTGTAGGAGTTTTTTTTCCATTGGTAATTCAAATCAAATCAAATGACCTTATTAATTTGGTCATTTAAAGCTGCTCTGGAGGAAGGAAATATTATAGAATTTCATTAATGGCTTCAAATAGAGGTGCCTAGAGCGCACAGCAAAGGTCGGTTACAGAAACTGATAATTAAATATAATCAGGGTTGATGGCTTTTATTAATCATTCATAATGTATTTTCCTAATGTTATCTTAACTGCTGTATCCAGATTGATACTTTCTTCATATCAGTAATTGTTTCAACCAGACAGCTATTTATACAAGATTTCAAGAATGGTATCACTCACTAATCCCATTGTTGTAATAGACTTGGTCTATTTTTGATTGATTATGAATAGGGCAATTGATTTCCTATTGTCAGACACTGAAAATTCCCACACTTGCTGTGTAGCTCATTCCCTGTGACGTACTCTAATGTTGTATAAGTGTCCCATTGCAATCTGAATGTTTTTTTTGTGCAAATCTAAGTTAAAACTAAATACTTTAACAAATCATTAACCGATGAGACGGATTAGGGTTTTTTTTGTTTGAACTGCATCTTTGTTTTAAGTTAGAACAAAATGCTTTTGGAAGAAAGGTAAAACTTAACTTTCATCATTGCAATGGATATGCATACTTAAATGTTATCCATATTTCTCTTCTTTCGGACAGGTGCCTTGCATGGAATGTAGTTGTGTGATTAAAAAAAGCAAGTTTAAAAGATTGCTATTATGCCTTAAGGGGAAAATAGCCAGTACAAAATACTTTCACAACAGAATCATTTGGAATTGTGATTGCTTAAATCTGTTTCCTAAGCTCAGAGCGTAATGAATAATGCTGTAGGAACTGCAGAAAAAGGTTATATTTGTGTTTGGTTTGCAGGACTGTAGCAAATCTATGGGATCATTAACTGAACAGAAATATTCTATACTTCAAATAGGCAACCAATGAAAGTGAGAAGAAATTTTCACCAGAACAAATGTTATCATGGTAATGTATTTGAGTTTTAGTTGCAGTTGTCTCTAATCTTATTCCCATTATGGGGCACTGTTGAGGCAGCAGCACATTCAAAATCAAACAAAATTCATTACCCAGAAATGGGCATTGTCTTATCATACATCACAAAACCCATGACGGTCAAAGCAAGTTTTCTCAAGTCCCAATGGGAGAAGAGTGATGCCTTACTCAATGGTATAGGAAGTGACAAGGACCACTGAAGATGGTATCAATTTTTCTAAGGCCCCGATTACAAATAAGTAACAAGTCCACCATGTCTTCCTTTTTGAAAACATGAATGGCTTATATCTGCAGGGAAGTTGCCAGATTTAGGTCACATTCTTAAGGTTGTCTAGCTGCCTGAGTATAGCACAACCCACCACAAGATATTTATTATAGTTCAAGACTTTCATTTTCTTTTGTAACGTCAAGCATTTCCATTCAACTTATTAGCTTCTACAACTCTAGTTAACCACGGACACAACAATATTACCAGAAACTCCTCATTTCTCAGTGGACTACATCTCCATTACTATAATTTATCATCATATATTAACTACCAAATTTACAAGCCAATCTGCCTTTGCAACTGAAGTAACCGCCCCTTCAATTTAGAGATCTAATTGAGGGCAGAGCGTAACATTCCTGAACTTGATCAACAGAGCAGGTTGTCTAAGGAATGTTAGATGGAGTTTAATTTAGATAAATGTGAGATGTTACACAAAAAGGAGAAAATCTGCAGATACTGGAGATCTGGCCTTGATGAAGGGTCTCAGCCTGAAACATCGACTGTTTACTCTTTTCCATGGAGGCTGCCTGGCCTGCTGAGTTTCTCCAGCATTCCGTGTGAAATGTGAGAAGTTGCATTTTAGTAAGATAAACCAGAACATGACTTGCACAGTAAGTGGTAGGACCTGAGAGTGCTGCAGAACAGAAAGACGTGAAGAGAAGGAATATAGTGATGTTTCAATTCAAAAAGTTCTATTCAAAATATTCAAAGGAACATCGAAACAAGCTTGATGCATTTTGGAAACAAGTCCTATGGAGTGATGAAGTTAAAATGGAACTTTCTGGCCGCAATGAGCAAAGGTATGTTTGGAGAAAAGAGGGTTCAGAATTTCATGAAAAGAACCCCTCTCCAACTGTTAAGCACGGGGGTGGATCGATCATGCTTTGGGCTTGTGTTGCAGCCAGTGGCACGGGGAACATTTACTGATAGAGGGAAGAATGAATTCAATAAAATACCAGCAAATTCTGGAAGCAAACATCACACCATCTGTAAAAAAGCCGAAGATGAAAAGAGAATGGCTTCGACAACAGGATAATGAACCTAAGCACACCTCAAAATCCACAATGGATTACCTCAAGTGGTGCAAGCTGAAGGTTTTGCCATGGCCCTCACGGTCCCCTGACCTAAACACCATCTAGAGTCTGTGGATAGACCGCAAAAGAGCAGTGCATGCCAGATGACCCAAGAATCTCACAGAACTAGCAGCCTTTTGCAAGGAAGAATGGGCGAAAATCCCCCAAACAAGAATTGAAAGACTCTTAGCTGGCTACAAAAAGTGTTTGCAGGCTGCGATACTTGCCAAAGGGGGTGTTACTAAGTACCACCATGCAGGGTGCCCAAACTTTTGCTTTGGGCCCTTTTCCTTTTCCGTTATTTTGAAACTGTAAAAGATGGAAATAAAAAAAGTTTTCTTGCTTAAAATATTAAAGAAATGCGTCATCTTTAACTTTATGCCTTTTGGAAATCAGTTCATATTTCACTCGCTTAGCTATTCACAGTAACAGAAATTTTGACCGGGGTGCCCAAACTTTTGCATACCACTGTAGGTTTAAAGTGGGAGGGGAAAGTTTTTAAAGGCAACTTTTTCCACATACAGAACAAGGTAGTGTTTATATGGAACAAACTATGAGAAGAAATGAAATGGTAGAAGAAAGTACAATAAGTACATGATAGGAAAGGTTTGGAAGGCCAAGTGCTGGCAAGCTCAGTGAGGTACTGTTGACATGGATGAGCTGGGTCAAAGGCCTGTTTTCTGTGTAGTATAGCTCTAGAGTTCTATGTCTATTCAGTATGACAGTGGGAAATGTCGTATGGTCATTTTTTTGATAGAGTTTGATAGAAATTCCTTTGTTATAAAATTACCAATTAACATTGCTTCATTACACATGATTACATCTATGTTGGGGTCAGAAAGGTATTGTTCTCTGAAGTAGTGTCTCATATACATCTTCAAGATTATTGGATTATCTTTGCTGCAAATACCCTGAATTTTCACCTCTTCAATGGCTTTTCCACTGATACCCATTTCAAACATACCTTTCCTGGAGGGTGGTGTGGGGACAGAGTTTGCTAAAAGACTGCTGTTCATGCCAGGGCTTTTTCAGCCTTGTTAATCCTATCCTCACCCAAATGATTCTATAGCCTGATCACCTGGGCCAATTACTTTACTCACTAAAACATGATGGTTGTTATTAGTGTTAAACATCATTGCAAGCCCCCTCTGACCTCTCATCATTATCTTACCCCCTACACCTCCACTTTATGCATTCTGACTACCTTTACGAAATGTGAAATACCATGGAGTATTCAGTACTCAGTCTTGGTCATTTTGTTACCACATCCCAGTAACGGCTACAGTTCAAACTCAAAATACATGCCATCTGATTACAAAAGCTTTGTGCATTCAAAAAGCCCTTGATTTTGACTTTTAACCATTTTCTGTACATGGTTCTGAACACTTCATTGTTTCCCTGTTTCAAACCTTTGGATCTGGCTTTACCCTGCTTCATTCAGCGTAACAGTTGCTTCACACAGGGCAGAACATGGAATTGCTGTATCTTGAGATGAACCACAGTATTGCAAATAGGTACGGAAAAGAGGAAGATTGCAATAATCTCAAAATCTAAGACTTACTATCACAACTGTGAATGGTGCAACTTGTGTATGTTGGATATAAAACACAGAAGTAGATCAGCGAAAATATTGAGTTTTTGCTCATTGATGAATCTCAACCTGGTCAATAAAACAATCACTTAGATTTAATGTGGCTAACAAATTTCACAAATGCATTTAGAGCCACTTCTTTATCAGAAATTAGTGCTCTAATGTTGGGGATGAAGCAGTATTTCTTAAACTTGGGAATCATCAAATGCCATCAGTAATAGTTGTCTGTTTATATGACTTATAGACTGATCAGCCATAATTCAAAGAAAAACTATAATTATTTCAATGACAACCAACCAGTATCCCATCATATGTGTACTTGGTTGAGAAAATATAAAAGGAATAATCCCTGCTGGTGATGTACCAGACCCAATTGGATGCACTTTCAAATATCTGAAAGAACATTACTCCTTATTTAATTTTTCATGGTTGATAGCTGTGCTCTGCCAGGCTATTACGGTGCAATTTGTTTTGTGTATGTGATTTGCTTTTTCCTTGTTTTATATCCTACTACACTGGTTTCAATCTTGCATTTCTTCCTAAATTTTTTGTACCAAAAACAGAAAAAATGCTGCAAAGATTCTGCAAAACTTGCGGCATTTGTGGACGGGGAAAGGATGTTCAAGTGCATGTGAATAACATTTTATCAAATCTGAGAAAAGTTATGGGTTGCAAAGAAAAGAGGAAAAACAGAGGGGAACACCTATGATAGGGTGCAGACCTGAGCAGTCCAAATGAATGACAGAAGGCTTGGTGGTGCTGGCGAAGAAGTGGTGGTAGAAATGAATTTCGTGTAAGTATAAATAGGAGTTTGAATTAAATTTATTATCAATGTACGTATATGTCACCATATATAACCGAGTTTCATTTTCTCCTGAGTATACTCTATCTCTATAAAATATTAACCATAACAGAATCAATCAAAGACTGCCCGACTTGGATAGTCAAGCAGGTTGCAGAAGACAACAAACTGTGCAAATACAGAAAGAAAGAAATAGTATTAATAAATAAATAAAGACTAAATATCGAGGATAAAATGAAGAGTCCTTAGAAGTGAGTCCATTGGTTGTGGAAACATTTCAATGATGAGGTAAGCGAATTTGAATGAAGTTATCCTCTTTGGTTCAAGTCCTGATGGTTGAGGGGTAATAACTGTTCCTGAACTTGTGATGTGAATGCTAAGGCTCCTGTGCCTTCTTCCTGAAGGCAGCAGCAAGAAGAGAGCATGCCTTGGGTGGTGGGAGTCCCCGATGATAGATGCTCCTTTCCTGCTACAGTATTTCATGTAGATGTGATCAATGGTGGGGGTTACTTTACCTGTGATGGACTGGGCTGTATCCACTACTTTTTGTAGGATTTTCCGTTCAAAGGCATTGGTGTTTCCATACCAGGCTATGATGTAGTGGAGAATATGCTCTCCACTACACATCTATAGAAGTTTGTCAAAGTTTTAGATGTCATGCTGATTCTCTGTAAACATCTAAGGAGGTAGAGGTGCTACCATGCTTTCTTCATAATTGCACTTAGGTGCTGAGCCCAGGACTGGTCGTACAAACTAACAACAGAGGAATTTAAAGTTGATGACCCTCTCCACCACTGATCCTCTGATGAGGACTGGCTCATCGACCATTGGTTTCCTTTTCCTTAAGTCAATAATCAGCTTCTTGGTCTTGCTGATATTGAGTAAGTGGTTGTTGTTATGGTACCATTCAGCCAGATTTTCAATCTCCATCCTCTATGGTGATTCATCACCACTTTTGATTTGGCCTATGACAGTGGTGTCATCGGCAAATTTGAATATGGCGTTGCAGCTGTATGAAGTGAGTACAGCAGGGTTCTAAGCACATGCATTCTGGTCCACCTGTGCTGATGGAAATTGTGGAGGAGATGTTGTTGCCAATCCAAATTGACTGGGGTCTGCAAGTGAAGAAATCAAGGATCCAATCGCACAAGCAGGTGTTGAGGCTAAGGTCTTGGAGCTTATTGATTAGTTTTGAGGGTGTGATGGTAGTGAATGTTGAACTGTAGTCTTCCTGACGTATGCACCTTTGCTGTCCAAATCTTCCAGGATTGAGAGAGGTGCCAATGATGCAGCATCTGCTGTGGACCTATTACTCCAGTAGGCAAATTGAAGTCGATCAAAGTCACTCCTCACACAGGAGTTGATATGTTTCATCACCAACCTCTCAAAGCACTTCATCAATCTGGATGTAAGTGCTATGGGCCAATAGTCATTAAGGCAGGTCACCATGCACTTCTTATGCATTAGCATAATTGAAGCCTGCTTGAAGCAGTTGGGAACCTCAGACTGCCAAAGCAAGAGGTTAAAGATCTTCGTGAACACTCCAGCCAGTTGATCAGCATGTTTTTAAGCACTTGGCCAGGTAGCCTATCTGGCCGAATGTTTTTCGTGGGTTCACCCTCCTGAAGGCTGCTCACACGTTGGCGTCAGAGACTGAAATCATAGAAAGATCAGTGGCTGTGGGAGTTCATGATGGTTCCTCCATGCTCCAAGCGAGCAAAGAAGGCATTGAGCTCATCTGGAGGCGAAGCCCTGCTGTTGCCTATGTTGCTTGACTTAACTTTGTAAGAAGTGATAATATTCAAGTCCTACCTCAACTGTTAAGCATCCTTCATTAATTGTAGTTTAGCTCAGAATTGCCACTTTGCCTGTGAGATGGCTTTCTGGAGATTGTACCTGGACCTCTTGTAGCTTTCTTGGTCACCAGCCTCTGATCTGCCTCTAAGTGCACTCTGAAAAACCAATAAAGGAAGAATAAAATAACATTCCAAATGAGAAAGAGAAGATTAAAATAACTTAGTATCTGAAATTCAATATTCAGTCCTGAAAGCTAATATGTGTAAAGTAGGAGATGAGTTATGGTTATTCAAACTTGTGTTGAGCTTCATTGGAACATTGTATGAGGAAAAAGATGGCATTTAATAATTTCCTAAAAATTTAGAAAACGCTGCTGCTGCAAATTGCTTTTGATTGCATCTTTCCTTACATGCACTTATGCAAAGAACAATAAACTCATCTCTGACTTCTGACTTTGAATCTTCCACTTTCTACAAGTTTCAGTCCATCTAGAACTCTGATGTCTATATCCAATCCTGTACCATTTTCTTTTTACTGAACACCCATGGTAGCTGATCAGCATTAACAATCCGTCTGTATATGCCATAAAATAGAAATTCTTTGTGTTCAAATTTTTAATAGATTTTAGACCACAAGACCATAAGATATTGGAGCAAAGTTAGGCCATTCAGCCCTTCAAGTCTGCTCTGCTACTTCATCATGGCAGATCCATTTCTCTCTCAACCCCATTCTCCTGCCTTCTCCCCATAAGCTTTCCTGCCCTGCCTTATCAAAAATCTATCCGATACCATTTTAAATACAGTTAATGACCTGGCCTCTACAGCTGCCCGTGGCAGCAAATTCCACAGATTCACCACCCTCTGTCTAAAGAAATTCCTCCTCATCTCCATTCTAAATAGATGTCCCTCTATTCTGTGGTTGTGCATTCTAGTCCTAGGCTCTGTCACTATAGGAAACATCCTCTCCATGTCCACTCTACCTCAGCCTTGTAACTTCTGACAGGTTTCAATGAGATCCCTTTCATTCTTCTGAATTCCAGCGAGTACAGGCCCAGAGCCATCAAACACTCCACGTATGATAAGCCTTTCAATCCAACAATCATTTTTGTGAACCTCCTTTGAACCTCCTCCAATATTAGCACATCTTTTCTCAGAAAAGAGGCCCAAAACTGCTAACAAATACTTCAAGTGATATTTATATAGTCTTAGCATTACAACCTTGCCTTTATATTCTAGTCCCCTTGAAATGAATGCTAACATTGCACTTGTCTTCCTCACCATCGGCTCTACCTGCAAGTTAACCTTCAGGGAATCCTGCATGAGGATTCCCATATCCTCAGATTTTTGAATTTTCTCCCCATTTAGAAAATAGTCTATGCTTTTATTCCTTCTTCCAAAGTGCAGGGCCGCACACTTTCTGACACTGTATTCCATCTGCCACTTCTCCTAATCTGTCAAAATCCTTCTGCAGCCTTCCTACTTCCTCAACACTAGCTGCCCCTCCACCTATCTTTGTATTGTCTGCAAACTTTACAGATCTTCTGCTTCTGTCATCGTCGTGGCTATCCCTCGAGGTCGAGGATGATGGTCCTCGTTCTGTTGATCTACTTATGGGCTTTCAAGTGGCTTATGAATCCAATCTTGGCTTTGAAAGTTCTAGCTTCTGTAACCAACAACTCTCTGTAGTTTTCCAACTCTAACTTTTTGGGCATCTTATCTCTGCCCTGAGCCTTCAACTTTGCAGACTTAAGGTCAGATTCTCCTTTCTAACCCATGTCCCCATTCACCACTCTTTTAATATTCACTTTAAAACTTGCCTGATTTAAAAATTTTAATTATAGTTAATATCTCATTTCTAATGAGATGTTGTTCATACTTGCAATCTATATTGGGGTTTTTCAAACAAAATAAAGGCATTCATTGAAAAAATATATTCTCCCCCCAATGGCCTGAAAATTTAATGACCAGTTATATCAGAAGTCTGTGTGTGTGTGTGTGTGTGTGTGTGTGTGTGTGTGTGAGAGTGTGAGAGTGTGAGAGTGTGAGTGAGAGAGAGAGAGAGAGAGAGAGAGAGAGAGAGAGAGAGAGAGAGAGAGAGAGAGAGAGAGAGAGAGAGAGACTTAAAGGAAGCATGCAGATAAAAATTTAGAGGTGTTAAGCATAGCTGTGAGTGGATTTAGAAGCTACTGGACTGACTGTAGGAAGTCATGACGTATTCCTACGTGAATTTTACTTATAACAATTAAATGACTGAGGTTTAGTGATGGAAAATGTTAAAGGTATACTAGAAAAGGGATCACCAAATGCTTTTATCGGGAGATAGGAATTTTCAGAAACTTCGGGGGAGAAAATGGAAATGAAGTTTGAGACAATTTGTGAGGATAAGGTTGCAAACTATTATAGGGATGCTACTTGCACACAGGACTGATAAATATAATATGGTGATAATCTTGAATTGTAGGTTTAAAGTGGTGTGCTTTGGGAGTGAGTAAATCAAGTGAAGATTGAGAGAGACAGGAATGCTGCAGAAATGCGGCAGAATTGTTGAAGTGGGTTACAGTGAATGGGGGTAGGGAAGACAGGATAGAAGGAGAAAGCACAGCAGCTGATAGCTTTGTTTTTTAAAGAGAAACGATACTGTGATATTTTCACGTTTAACGGAAAGATGACATTCAAAACAAGGTTCCAAACTTGTGGTGTACTATTATTTTGAACAACGTGCCTTAAAATAAGTCCCACTTTTAAAACTCAGTTTGGAGGTCTTGCTCATGGTAACTTTGGTCACTGAGGGGCAAGGTTGTAAAACACTTTCATTTGGAATGCATTAGCTACTGGCGACTGAGAACGGAGCAATTGTTGCTCTCAGCCGGCTGGCTACTATTGCTGTCAGCGGATGCTATGAGAACGTCCGATATTCGTCCAATGTATCGCTGTTATGGTCCAAGCTGCGGCGCTATGCTCTTCATCAGAAAACAATTTTCTGCATTAAAAAAAAGTAATATAATGTTTAAAAGGGATTGATATTATATCTGATGATCATCTACTACAAAAAAATCCTAACCAAGACAACCAGTTTAAACAGTAACAGCTAAATCCCGAAACTAAAAGGAATCGGAAAACAAATATTTTCAAAGACTTTTGTGCAGCAAATCTTAAATGAAATGTTTGTAAAGAAGGACGACGAAAAAAAAGTGCCTGCATCGACGACCCGAACTCCATGCGCGCGCCCAACCCGCCAGGCTCGCGTCTCTACTCCGCGAACGCGCCCACTCCAACGCGAGCCCAATCGAGCGCGCGCACTGCTCCCTTCTAGCTCACCAGCGCAGAGCCCCGAGGCAAGGTGGCGCGCGTCCCTCCTCTGCCCTTTAACTCCTCCCCCGCCCCCTCTCTCTCCAGCTGCTCTGATCGCCCGCGTTTGAGGGATTTTGTAACTACTGCAACACAAGCAGAGCGGAGCGCTGGAGCTGGCTTGTGGTGCTGCCACCCGTAGACTCTGCATTAAGCAGGGGCAATAAGCTTGGCGCCTTTTCACCTACCTTGCAAAAATCACTTTGAGTGCCAGTTGTCGCGAAGTAAATCAAAAAAAACAATCAATTAATGACAATGGTAATAAAAATATTCCAGGCATGCTGCATTTGCTGGACTTTGCTGCTGTCCATTCACAATGTTTGCTGTCAATTGGGTAAGTGGTTTTTGAGAGATTTTAAAGTATAAAAACAGTACTTAACTACCATAGTAGTACTATTAAAACTGGCTGCAATTTGTTCTCCATTGGATTTTTCAAGTGACTATAAAACATTTGTCTTTTATATTTTATAAGTTTATTAGATTACGATTATCGTATGTTTTTGCTAACTAGGAAATCGTATTTCGTAAAGTCTCGGCAATGTCTTTGAGCTTGGAATATTAACAAGCAGCCAAGTCGCGTTGTATCCAATGCAAACGAATCAATTTTCGAATTTGTTGTTGTTTTAACTGAAACACTTACATGCGTTGTTTTCATTTGCCTAAATGTTTTATGTCTGATTGATTAACCACTTACTGATCTTGATAACAAGTTTTAATATTAGCTGCATATACACCAAGCGTAACATACTAAGCTGAAGTCATTGCATGTGAATGTAACCTTTTAGAGAATTGTTCGAAAACATACAGATTATCTTTTAAATCTTTATTTTCTTTACGTAGTATACCTCCTATAAGCATTTTTTTTTCTTCTTCTGTGATTTATTCTGTGCTTTTTGTGGTCTTACCGAGTTAGATTTTTTAAAAATAATACCACTCAAAAGTACCATAATGCTCACTTTGTTGCCAAGTACTGTTATCTTTAGAATTTAAAGTATATTTCGCATGCCAATTGCGTGATATCCTATCAATATTTTTTTTGTGTTGAATTGTTAATATTGACTTAATGCATATTTTATTTATTCCCACGGACTAAGAAGAATTGATAGTGCATGAAAAGTGATGTGTTTTATTGACTGCAATATTTTACTTGACATGTTGCACAGTTTTTATTTGTGTTTAAGTATTTACAACAGTGATGTACAGAGTAGAGATTTATTGCTGCAAGAATTTGCTACATTTTCTATATGAACAATTTTCTTCCCAGATGTTGAATCATTATTAAAATCTTTAGAGCAATTGATAAATGTTAACTTCTGGTGTGTAAATTCAACAAGCCTTGATTGAGCCAATGGCATCTCTTGAGTTTTGAGAATGAAGGTTTTATTGGGCATTTATCATCACCCTACCTAATTGATGTGTGAGACTCCAGAACTAAATACAAAATTCATAATGACTTTGCTGGACTGTTTTTCAATTATAATTACTTTGAAACCTGACTTGTATTTATAGCATTGCTTTCCCTTGATGACAGGGTCAAAGAACACTAAAAATGGGTAATCAAAAAAAAACTGCTTTAAATATCAAATGAAAGGAAGCAATGCTTATTGTGTAATACCTGTAAAATGAAAGCAGTAATGAAAACTAAAACACATTTGCTGTGTTTCATTTATGTTGATGACACAGCACATACAACTGTAGTTTCAGATATCAACACATTGGGCTGTCTTTGTTTGCCTAAAGGCATTGTTTATGCCAACCTCCTTTGAGCACAGAAAAGTGTTTCCTGTGGTCCCCTGCCACTATAGCTAAGTGGGGGTGGATGGGGGTGTGTTCACCAGGCCTGCATCTACACTGTTACCCTCAAGTATTTTGTGCTTTTTAAAAAAAATTAATTGATTTGCATCATGACTAGCATTACAATTTTTTAAATTGCTTTTAATCTGTGGTGAAGGGTTTCAAAATATGTGATAAGGTAGCCAGATAGCAAAATAGGTATAAATCTGCAACGTATACTCGGGTTTACCAACCCTCTGCAGTGTATCAATAAATGCTTTTGTGCTATAGAAAAATTAAAGTTATAATTTTCAGTAGTACAAAATAAATCAATAACTTCCAAAAACTATTTTATTGTTGAATCATTAAAGAATGCCAAAGTCTATGTGCTGTTAGCTAATAGGAGACACAAGGTTTTTGACTGACAGTATTTTTCAATTTGATTATCAGCAAAATGTTTTATATTAAACGATTAACTAAATCAAAGTTAGTTTTCAGCTATTTAATTGTGGTAAATTTTGTTTATTTACATGGGTCATTTAGTGGATCCAATTAAGTAAATTGCACTGAATATTAATGGAAATATTTATTTGCTTGCATTAATTTGGCATGTTTTTATGTTCTGTGCTTTTGCAATTAACTTCACAAAACTCATTTTTCTATTTTGTATGGTAGTTTCCATGTGTTACCACAACTGTTTCCGCCCCCCCCATTCTGTTCCTTACCTCTTACCTATGAGATTGGTGTCAATACATCAGTGCATAATGATTTTAAAAAAGATTCACATGAATCGCCATGATGCATCTTTTCCCCCCTTCATAAAGCAATGTAACTGTTACATGGTTACATAAATCTGGGGTATGTTTAAAAAAAAGTTATGCAAATACAAAATGATACTGATGTCATTCAGTAATATTAGATGGAAAGGGCAAGCCTTTTGAAACAGAGGTGGTGTTAGAATTGTTATCACTGAATGTAGTGCCGGATATAATCTTTTCAAATGCCATTTCTGTGTACCTATGAAATTGAACTTTTTTCCATCTTATCAATAAGAGCAATGTATAATATTATTGTTAATTAACTCATTAATCTGACTAGAACTGAATTATTCTGTGTTCAAACAGCATTTTTTTAAAAGCAGGATGTAGGTATAAACCGTTTAAATATTAATTTATTTGTGTGGGGAGAGAGGTGGGTAGTCAGTTCTAGCCAAATTAAAGTAATCATCTGGTTATTGCTCAAATGGTCAAAGCTTTATTTAAAGAAAAAACTCTTCTTGGAAGATATTGGTTGCTCTTCAGGGCAAATGGAAGTTCTCCTTCATGGTGAAAAGCTGCCACTTATAGGCTTCACAGCAATTTGCCAGTTTCTGTGTCAGAAGATTTCCTGCAAGGAGGAGAAATATTGATGTCTCAGTCCGAAGTGAATGAGAATTGCAGCACTTGAGCCACGGGGAAACTTTATTTAAGAAGCCATTTATCAGTAATGTGGAAATGTTGTATGGAATAACATATAACAAAATAGCAAGAACGTTATCGGTCATTGTTAACTTTCCTATGTAGAATTACTGTTGTGTCAAGTAAAAGCAAGTACTGGTGCTAATCAAATAGCAAATAACTTGTTATTACTCTCGCTGCAAGAAGTGTTTTTTAAAAGTAAGGTTTAGATTATGAGAGCTTGTATATTAATTATTCTCAGTGGAGTATATATTAATTTTAATGAACAAGAGGATATTGGATTTTCTTCAGTCTTGGGTAATGTTGGTAAGGTTCTCTTTATTGCCCAATTCTAGCAAGCTCAATATATTTTTTGCTAACCTTTGTCAGAATTTAATTTTCCCTTAGCTCCCTAATTCTGTTAAACCCAGTCCTAATCACTGTTTTACTTGACTCAGTTGTAGCCATTTTTTTTCTTCCCCAAAATAGCATCTTTGTTTTTCTCATCAACCTGTGCTTTCCTTTACATCACAGTTCCTACTTGCCTTTCCAGGCTGCCTCATGGCCATTTGCATTGCATGCTGTGGATAAAAGGTGAATGAAAGGGTGAATGAAGCTAAGTTTTTTATGCAGAGAGTGGTGAGTGCGTGGAATGGGCTGCCGGTGACGGTGGTGGAGGTGGATACAATAGGGTCTTTTAAGAGACTCCTGGACAGGTATATGGAGCAGGGCTCTGGGTACCCTCGGTAATATCTAAGGTAAGGACACATTCAGTACAGCTTTGTGGGCCAAAGGGCCTGTATTGGGCTGTAGGTTTTCTATGTTCTATGTTTCTATGTTGGAGTATGCTTGAAGACAGTTTGGTTTGGAATAAACTTTGTCAAGATGATATGAGAGTATACCATCTATAAAAACAATATTTGAAAGAATGCATAAAATTGTGTAGGAATTATGGTCACACATTAAAAATGATTGAGCTGTGTTGATTCTGTAGAACTGTCCCACTTCAGCGAAAGCTTTTCTCAAAGAAGGGTAGAAAACTGGAAAATGCAGCTTTCAATTGTAGCTATCAGCCAGTAACTAAATGGATGAACGCTGAGTGTTTGAAGCCTTCTAAGTCAAAAAGTCAATGAAGAAATGTGGTTTTCTAAAAAGGAGAAACATTAATCTTGATGGAGCTTTAATGATTAGCAATATTGGAAGAGGATCTGTCTTGGTTTACAGAAGTCCCTGACTGAGCATGCAAAGAGAAATTTATCATTTTATTAATTTTGTAGTTTGCATCGGCATATTGAATTTCACAAGCTCTCTCAAAAGGCCGCAAATCTAAACACACCCTCTATATTATTTATATTATTCATAATACATTCATTGTTACATGAAAATTCATGTATTATTACAGTTCAATGTAAGATGCAAAGGCACATCAAACTGAATTTTTATATTTTTTACTGCGTATTTGTGCTTGTAAATTGATGAAAAATGTTCTCAATAGTTTAAATTGCAGAATAGAAGATCACTAATCTGATGATATGTGGTTGGAAAATAAATCAACTTCATAAAGTAACTTGTCAATCAATATTTATGAATTTTAACAAAGTCAAAAGGAATTGCAAGAGTTTCTTAGAATCATACAGCACTAAAAATAGTGTTCTTGGCCCACTGAATCTGTGCTAACCATCACACATCCATATACACTATTATGATACCCCTTATTGGTTTTTCACCTGGAACCTACCAGCCTTCTCCTTCCCACCCTCCCCCCCTCCTTCTTTATAGGGCCTCTGCCCCTTCCCTCTACAGTCCTGATGAAGAGTTCCAGCCCAAAACGTCGACCGATCTTTTCCACGGATGCTACCTGACCTGCTGAGTTCCTCCAGCGTGTTGTGAGTGTTGCTTTGACCCCAGCATCTGCAGATTAAATTGTGTTTACACTATTATGTTAACTCTACCCTGATCCTTGTATTTGTCCCACATGCCCCAAATTCTACTACTTATCTACAAACTAGGGGCAATTTACAGTGGCTAGTTGTCAACCCACATGGCTTGATAATGTGGATGGAAAGCACATGCAAACTCTACACTGACAGCATTGAAGATTGGGGTTGAACTTGGTTTGCAGGAGCTATAAGCCAACAACTTTTGCCACTTGAAAAATACATACAAATAACATGTATTAAAAAGTTATTGAACTACAGTCTAAATTTATCCCTATTCTTAATCTCAAACAACTTGGTCTGGATCTCTTTTGGTTAAGAACTCCATAATTAGCAATTAATCGACAAAAAGAATGTTATCATTCATTTTTAACTTTTCCATGTAGAATTGCTCATTTCAAGTAACAGGATGTACTGGTGCAAATTAAATTCATTCTCACAGCATTGTCAAAACTTTGCATTTGTAGGCTGTTGGTAGTATATATGGGAGCTGGTAGACCATGATTAAAGCTTTAGAGATCTCCAATGGCTAATTGGAACATGTCACTATGCTGTTTTATATATCAGTGAGATAGCTGTAAAATCATTTATGGGACTACAGACACAGGACAGATAAAAGACGAGATGAGCAAGACAAATAATAAGAATTAAACCAGACGAGTTTGTCTAATCATGTGGGCTTGCTATGCAAAGTTTGTTTTCTGTAGCTGTTACACAGATTATACTTGTGAAATTCCTCCAGTAGATTTATGTGTGCAAACAGTAATAAGAGGATGTTATCATAAGAATTGAATATTCCCCCCCCCCCAGCAACTAAAAATCAAAACTAGAAATTTAAAACCTAGAACATAAATTGGTGCAGCATTGAAACAGGCTGCTTGGCCCACAATGTTGTGCCAAATGAATTAAACTAATAACACCTAATTCCTTCTGCCTATTTGTGTTCCATAAACCTCCATTCTCTGCATATTAATGTCTCTATCCAAGAGTCTTTTAAAATCTCTCTATTGTTTCTGACTCCACCCACACTCCTGGAAGTGAATTACAGACACCCACCATGCTCTGTGCAGGGAAAGAAGCAACCTGCAATGCACATCTCTTTTGAGCTTTCTTTGTACAGCTCCATTTATGCCGGAGTACACCAATACCAGACCATTTTCTTGATGCAGAATCTGACATTTTATAACCCAGACCAAGACTACCATTTCTGTACCCGTCAAAAAAAAGCTACATATCCTAATCTCACCCTCTTGCACTTTGTCTGTAAGTGTGCATATCTTATCTCTTCAGCTATATATCAGGGTGTTGTTAATGCTTTGAAGACTTCTGTTTCTACCATCCTTTTTGGACTATGAGTTCTTATGGGGGGATGGGGGAGGAATGTAACATCCCCACTGACCTGTGAGAATAATCCTGGACCAATGGCTACTTAAAGTAGAAAACTCTAACATTTGATTTGGGATGGCTCTGAGAACCTCAACTTCAAGTTCATTTATTGGGAGCACAAAGAAGCCTTGTGAAGTGCTGATAAACAATGTCACAAAGTATACAGAACATAGAACATAAACACAAGGAAATCTGCAGATGCTGAAATTTCAAGCAACACATGTAAAAGTTGCTGGTGAACGCAGCAGGCCAGGCAGCATCTCTAGTACGTTTCGGGCCGAGACCCTTCGTCAGGACTAACTGAAAGAAGAGCTAGTAAGCACATAGAACATCATCAGATTAGGCTCTTTGGCTCACTATGTCTACAGTGACCATGCTGCCAGTCTAAACTAAGCCTTTCTACTTGCATCTGATCAATATAGTTCTATTCCATGCCTGTTCATGTGTCTGTCTAAATGCCCCTTAGTCGTTGCTATTGTATGAGGTTTCTACCACCCCTTTCTGGCAGCAGGTTCCAGGAATTTACCAGTTTGTGCTTATTTTTTAAAAAAACAGAAAAAATGTGCCTCACATATCTTGTTGAAACTCCCCCCCCTTCACTTTGCTATGCCCTCTAGCCGTTTTCGCATTTCCATCCTGGGAAATGTAGTGTCGACTATCCACCTTATCAATGCCTCCTCATTGTTTGATATACTTAAGTCAGATTTCTCCCCAGCCTCTGACCCTCCAGAGAAAACAATCCGAGTTTACTAACCTCCTCTTGCAGCTACGTACTCAAAATGCTGGAGGAGCTCAGCAGGTCAGGAAGCAGCATGTATGGACATGAATAAACAGCCGAGGCCCTTCCTTTCCAATCCTGAAGAAGGGTCTTCGCCTGAATTGTTGACTGTTTATGCATTTCCATAGATGCTGCCTGACCTGCTGATTTCCTCCAGCATTTTACGTGTGTTACTTTGGACTTCCAGCATCTGCAGAATTTCTTGTGTTTATGATTTGCTCCTCTTGTAGCTGGTGCACTCCAGTCCAGGCAATATCCTATTGAAACTCTTCTGCGCCCTCTCTAATGCCTCCATGTCCTTTCTGTTGTGAGGTGCCTAGAACTGCACACAATATTCTAAATGTGGCCCAATCAAAATTTTTATAGAGTTGCAGTGTATTTTCCCAACTTTGACACTCGCTGTCCTGATCAAAGGCATGCTTGCTGTCACCCACCCTATTTACCCCTCTGTCAATTTGTCTTGCCACTTCAAGGACCTATGGATTTTGCATCCCAAAATCCCTCTATGAATCAAGATTTCAAAAGTTTCTACTATTTATTGTCTCTCATGCCACCCAAACATCCCACCTGCTCAGTTTGACAAGCAACTCTAGCCCTGGGAAAGCCTATGTCTTTTTAATCATCATGTAATCCTCTGTTCCTCCATATTTACCAATGTTTTGCTATTTATGTTATATTCACTTACTGTAATACACCTTGGCAAATACATATCCTTGCTCTTTTCTAGATGTAAATTCTATTTGCGAATATTTACAGCCCTACTAAGTAGCCCATCTATATCTTTTTCTGGTCTCAAGCTTTTATGCTTGCTGTCAATCAATATTATCATATGCTAAGTTCTTTATCATTTACTCCCTACATTTACATCTAAAGAAACTTCATTCTGTGGAATCTTGCTGATAATAGCATTCCAAAAATAGAACAAACATAACTCTCTGCATCCTGCAACTGAACCAATTGGATCAAATTGTTCTCTCTTTGAATCCATGGGGTTTTGCTCTTTTGAACTAGTTTGTCATGTGGGACTTTGTTAAGAAAATTTGCTAAGATCCATGCATTAGAATATACTGCTCCCATCAATCTACTTTTTTAAAAAAAATGTAACCAAGTTTGTCTAGCGTGAGCTTTTTTAAAATAAACTCATGCTGACTTCCCTGAACAACGTGTGTAATTGGCATGTGACATAAGCAATTAAAACAGAAACAGGCATGCATGCCTGTTTTGCAATTCAATAAGATTATGACCCATACATTGCCCAAGTCCCACTTACCTGTGCATCTTAACCACCTTAATTCCTTGAATATCTGAAAATATACAAAGCATCACACAGGGAAACTCAACACTGTTTTGTGAACTTTTGCCATTGGGAAAAGCCTGACCTTGATGGGACTTGGATGATACACAACACTCGTACCACTGTTGAGTTTACTTGCTGATGCTTCTCCACCAGCTCATCTTGTATCAAAGGCCTCTGCCAACAAATATAACAAGAATAGCATGTGTTTGGAGAAAAAAAACCATCACCACCACCTTGAGGTTCCATATCTACATTTGGAAGTATATTGCTATTCTTTCAATGTCGTTATGTCTAAGTCCTGGAAATTTTGTCAGTGGCACTGAGGAATACTTTCACCAGAAGAATTGCAACAGTTCAAGGCTATGCCTCCCCACCAGATATGCTCAGTGGCCACTCTATTAATTACTTCCTGTATCTAATAAAGAGGCCACTGTATGTACGTTGGTGGTCTTCTGTTGCTGTAGCCCATCTACTTCAGGTACGACATGTCATGCAGTCAGAGAGGCTGTTCTGCCCACCACTGTTGTAACACATGATTATTTGAGTTACTGACACCTTCCTGTCAGCTTGAACCAGACTGGCCATTCTCCTTTGACCTCTCTCATTAACAAGGTGTTTTTTTTTTTGTCACTTGCCAGATGATTTTTGGGGGGTTTTTTTGCACCATTCTCTATAAACTTTAGGGGTTGTTGTGCATGAAAATCCCATGAGATCAGCAGTTTCTGAGATGTTCAAACCACTTTGTCTGGCACAAACAATCATTCCACAGTCAAAGTCACTTGGTTCTCATTTTGATCTTTGGTCTGAATAACAACTGATCTTCTTGCCCATGACTGCATGCCTTTATACCTTGAATTGCTGCCACATGATTGGGTGATCAGGGATTTACTTTAATGAGCAGGTGTACCTAATAAAGTGGCCAATGAGTGTATGCTTAATCGGGAAGGCGCGTGGGTAATAAATGGTGCAGTGATTATATGCATCCTGAGAAACTAATGTTCAAAATTCTAAAAAAAAGTGGTAGAGCAATACCTAGCTGTACATCTATTTGCTTGACATTACTACTGTAAAACTTGCTCACTGTTAATTTTCATGAACAGGAAGATCAGGATTATTACTTCAGTGGTTGGTAAGTTGATGGAGAAGATCCTGAGAGGTAGGATTTATGAACATTTGGAGAGGCATAATATGATTAGGAATAGTCAGCATGGCTTTATCAAAGGCAAGTCGTGCCTTACGAGCCTGATTAAATTTTTTGAGGATGTGACTAAACACATCGATGAATGTAGAGCAGTAGATGTAGTGTGTATGGCTTTCAGCAAGGCATTTGATAAGGTACCCCATGGAAAGCTTATTGAGAAAGTAAGGAGACATGGGGCAGAAGGCAAAGAGTGGTTGTAGACGGGTCATATTCTGCATGGAGATTGGTGACCAGTGCTGTGCCTCAGGGATCCATTTTGGGACCTCTGCTCTTCATGATTTTTATAAATGCCCTGGATGAGGAAGTGGAGGGATGGGTTAGTAAACTTGCTGATGAGACAAAGGTTGGGGGTGTTGTGGATAGTGTGGAAGGCTGTCAGAGGTTACAGTGGGACATCGATAGGATGCAAAACTGGGCTGAGAAGTGGCAGATGGAGATCAACCCAGATAAGTGTGAGGTGGTTCATTTTGGTAGGTGAAATATGATGGCAGAATATAGTATTAATGGTAAGACTCTTGGCAGTGTGGAGGATCAGAGAGATCTTGGGGTTCGTATCCATAGGACACTCAAAGCTGCTGCGCAGGATGACTGGTTAAGAAGGCATACGGTGCATTCGCCTGCATCAATCATGGGATTGAGTTCAAGAGCTGAGAGGTAATGTTACAGCTGTATAGAATCCTGGTCAGACCCCGCTTGGAGTACTGTGCTCAGTTCTGGTTACCTCACTACAGGAAGAATGTGAAAACTATAGAAAGGGTGCAGAGGAGATTTACAAGGATGTTGCCTGGATTGGGGAGCATGCCTTATGAGAATAGGTTGAGTGAACTTGGCCTTTTCTCCTTGGATCGACATAGGATGAGAGGTGACCTGATAGAGGTGTATAAGATGATGAGAGGCATTGATCGTGTGGATAGTCAGAGGCTTTTTCCCAGGGCTGCAATGGCTAACACGAGAGGGCATAGTTTTAAGGTGCTTGGAAGTAGGTACAGGGGGGATATCAAGCATAGGTTTTTTATGCAGAGAGTGGTGAGTGCGTGGAATGGGCTGCCGGTGACTGTGGTGGAGGCGGATTATAATAAGGTCTTTTAAGAGGCTCCTGGACAGGTACATGGAGCATAGAAAAATAGAGGGCTATGTGCAACCCTTGGTAATTTCTAAAAGTAAGTACATGTTCAGCACAGCATTGTGGGCTGAAGGGCCTGTATTGTGCTGTAGGTTTTCTATGTTTCTATAGTCTTTCAGATGAATGAACATGTCTTTTTATAGCATTATGATGTACCAAAGCACTCCAGAGCCATTTTCACTCCTCCTTTGGCAATGTCAACTAATCCTCAAATCGTGTGTGATTCTTATAAATCTGTAAAGTACTGTAGAGATAAATTTGCACAGTGATTCATTGCTCAAGCAGAGTGCTGATTCCACACTACACTTTTTTATAGTAAATTCACATGTTTAATCATTGTTCATGCTGATTAGGCATACAAGTTAAATTTGTATTTAGGAGAGCTTTTCAATATTTAATGTGAATTGTGTAGCTACTCTGAAACATATTCAAAGAAAATACCAACTAAGGCTCTTTCATGGATTTAAGGATTTTGAAAACAGAATCTTTAAATGCCTTAATACTCTGGGGTTGGTAAGGGGGAAATAACCGCTTTGCTTTAAAATATGGCACAACTCATAGAACACACTCAGTAATATAATGCACTCATAATGTGTTGTGACTTTTGGACGAGAACAGTGTCATTGATGGATTCATTTAGATGAAATGACATGTCCCAAGTACTGCGATCTTTTATATTGCATGTCTGATTGCAGACTAGTTCTATATGTCTCTGAGGAGTGTAAAATGCCAGAAGCAGAAGAAATGTACTTATTTTAGACTGTTAATTTGAGACAAGGGAGAAAATACTAGAGACTCGGAGCAGTGATACCAGGAATCCCTGGATAAGGCCTAAGCATTGTAGGACTGTAAACACAATTTTTACAGTCCCACAATCCTAGGGTAAGCTTGTAAGTGTCAGTGTGGGAAATTGACTATATCGATCATCATTAAACAGGGCATGAATTCATCTAGGGTTTTTGGCATGTTCTTCATGTTCTTAATTTGTTAAGATAACGTCCTGTCTGATTAACTTGTATATTTTGAAGAAGTATCATAGAGGTTCGTTCAGTGTTGCAGTGTTATGAATTTGAGAAATGTTTTTGATGATGTCCCACATGGTAGAATAATTAGAAAATCTATGGTATTCAAGAAAAATTGGCAAATTGGATCAAAAATTGGCTCAGTGCAGGAAACAAAGGTTAGTGGTTGACAGATGTTTTTGTGACCAAAAGGCTGTTTTCAGCAGCATTCAACTAGGTCCATGATTTTAATAATAATTAGGCCATTTGTGATTTAGACAAATGCAGTGTACATAATTTTGCAGATAAAACAAAAAATATTACTGCAGTCCATGGTTAAGAAGGAAGCTGAGATTGCAGGGTGTCATCAGTGAACCAGGTAGTTGCCAAAAAAGTGCACATGGAATTTGGTGGAGAGAAGCCTAAGGTGATGCATTTTATCTTTTCTTTTAAAAAAGCAACCAAATAAGCAATAAAGAGACATCAAAGAATCCTAAAGCGTATGACCTCCTGCCGACAGAACAGAAAATGATGAGAAAACAGAACACAAAATTATAGGAAGAAAATAGTAAATGTGCGGGTGGCATGAAGGTGGAGCAGTTGTGGATAAAGTAGAAGATTATTGTAGTTTACAATGGGATATAGACAGAATGCAGAATCGTGCAGAGAATGAGCAGATGGAGTTCAATCCAAAGAAGTGTGAACTTGTACTCATTAGAAGATCAAACCTGAAGGCAAAGAACAAGATTAATGGCAGGATACTCAGTGTGGAGGGACAGAGAGATCTTGGGAACCAAGTCCGTAGATCCTTCAGAGTTGCCATTCAAATTATTAGGGTGTTTAAGAATGTGTATGGTGTGCAGGCTTCCATTGTTTGGGTGATTGAGTTCAAGAGCTACAAGGTAATGTTTCAGCTCTATAAAAGTCTAATTAGACTACACCTAATATTGTTCAGTTCAGATTGCTTCATCATATGAATGATGTGGAAGTTTTAGAGGTTTATCAGAATGCTGCCTGGATTAGAAAAATGTCCTCTTAACAAAGTTTGAGCAAGCTAAGGCTTTTCTCTTTCAAATGATGGAGGATGAGAGGCATAGATAAAGTGGACAGCCAGCATCTTTTTCCCAGAGCAGCAAAGGCTGATGCCAAAGGATATCTGTTTAAGGTGAGTAGAGAGAAGTTTAGGAGAGACTAGACAACGGGGTGACCCGTTGGGGCACCCTTTGAGAGAAGGGTAGTGCAGTCTGTTGTGACCAGAATGAACATTACATTTTGCTGAATGCTATTGGTATTGCTTTGCTTTGGAAATTGAAGAAGAAAACCTCAGTTTATTAAAGAAGAATGACGCGTAGCAAGGCAAATAGAGCTCCTCCTCATTTAACGAAGGACACTTTTGATGGCATCATTTCTGGTTAATCTGCCACGCTTGTGCCTCTTGTTGTCATTCTGGAGACATGCAGTCCTTTCATCCACTGTCTCTTCATCTCTTCTGCTGTTTATTCTTTGTCTCTGATCCTGGAGACGTGCATTTCTCAGCTCCTTTGTCTCTTCCTCTCTCCTCCTTCTGTGCCTGTTTTTGTCATTCTGGAGATGTGCAGCCCTTTCATCCCCCATTTTTTCATCTCTTCTGCTGTTTGTTCTTTGTCTCTGATCTTGGAGACATGCATTTCTCTGCTCCTTTGTCTCTTCCTCCTGTGCCTGTTTTTGTCATTCTGGAGACGTGCAGCCATTTCATCCCCCATCTCTTTATCTCTTCTGTTTGTTCTTTGTCTCTGATCCTGGAGACATGCATTTCTCAGCTCCATTGTCTCTTCATCTCTCCTGCTTCTATGCCAGCTGTTGTCATTTTGGAGACATGCATGCCTCTCCTCCTCTGCCTCTTCTTCTCTCATCTTTTTTGTTCTGACTCTTTGATCCTGGAGTTCTGCTGCCCTGGCCTCATCCGATTCTTGTTCTCTCCCTCTCCTTGCCACTTCCCGACATCGCTTGGCATCATCTCTTGACCATATTGTCCCCCTTCTCTTTCCACGCGGCATAATTAGGTTGACCTTTTTTTTTACCCTAATGCTGGATAGAAGATGTGAAGCAGTAACACCAAAGCATCCAGGATGCTGATTATTCTTGATGCGGTTGGCGCTCTCCTAAATGGACATGATATAGTCACCGCTGTCCTTTGACTGCAGTAAAGGGTTTGATGGGTGTCTTGAAGTACACCATTATAATAAGATTTAATTATCTCTTATTGATGGGTCTCAGTTTGATCTGTCCCAATTCTGCATATGCTGATGGTGATTAGCTGAGAGTGACCGCTCGAAATAGAGCTGGCCTTGCCCTTTTGCTCCGGTTGGTGTCACTGCTGTGAGCATCGTGAGTCGATTCTAAGACTGGCCATGCGCATGCGTCATGGTGTTGCATCGCGGTTTCCATCATGGCTGACATCGGCTCTCGGGTGAAAGCGGGGCTGTGGATTTTGGCGAGTGAGCAATTTTATACGAATATATAACCCTGAACTTTGCCTGCGTTCTGTAAGTTCACGCATTTTAAGTCGATTTAGCCCAAAAATAGTGCCGCTGTAACGCAGTTTGCACTAATTGGAGGTCACAAACAGACAAACCGAGCATGAGAGTTTTAGTAGTATATAGATGTCAGATGTACAGTAGGTGTTTTACACAGAGAGTGGTGGGTGAAGAGTTTGGTATAGCAAATACATTTAAGAGACTCATAGGCACGTGAATGTCACAAAAATGTAGGATTATAAACTGTGTAGGATAGAAGGGTTAGATCGATTTTAGAGTTTGTATATATTGGCACAACATCATAGGTCTAAGGACCATACTGTTGTGCTGTTCTATGATTAATTATGGATGCTTATATTTGAGTCAAAAGATGGCATGTGAGAAGGAAGCTTGTTCATAGAATCATAGACATACAGTATGGAAATGTGTCCTTTGGCCCCTGCCTGTGACCAGACAGGCTGCAAGGCACACATTCTAATACTTTCCTAACTCATTTTAGTCTACAACCACCACCAAACCATTATCTCACCAAGATTTTGCCAGTGATCTACATACTTGGGGCAAGTTAAGATGGCCAATTATCCTACAAACCTGCCAAATTTTTTGGGATGCGCGAAGAAACTGGAATACCCAGAGGAAATCCATGCCATGACTGAGAGCATGCAAACTTCACACAGTCAGCAACAGGGATCAGGTTGTTGAAGCTGTGAGGCTGCAACTCTGTTAGCTGTGCCAGTGTGTATAGTTTCTAAACTATTGTAAAACCTTGGTTCGGCCACAGCTATAGTGCCAGATAAATTTTTACTTGTTTGTAATTTTATATACAGATTGTAAGATTGAAATTATTTATAGAGTATATATTTGATTTCAACTAAATGGGAATGATTTTACATGAATTCAGTACATATTCACTTTTACCTGAAGTTTGAAATGGGCAAAACTGAAGATTCAGAACTGATTGAGATTCAAGTACACTTATTATCAAAGAATGTATAAATTATACAACCTTGAGATTTGCTTGCTCAGTTTTCTTGCTTTGTGGCTACAAAGCAAGAAACCTGAAAGAACCTAATTTTAAAAAAAGAATAAAAATAAATGACCAACAGTCGATGCGCAAGGGATAAGAAAAAAAATATAAATCATGCAAACAATTGAAGCAAACAACAACATTCTAAACCAAATTGAGCCCTCAGATCCGAACTCCAGAGCAGCCCGGAGTAGGCCCAAAGCCTCGCTTATCAGTTCATCATATTAGCAGGCAGGAAGCACAGCACCTAGGGCAGTCCTTATAGCCTCAGAGCCATGGAGAGAGAAGTGACCAAGGCAGAGACCGAGCAAAATCGGCTCTCGTCCTGGATCCCATCACACTGTCTGTTCAGTTTATCTGGGCCTGCACTTAAATTAACCAAACAATGGACAGTGTGAAAGTCTCCGGCGCTCTGGAGAGACGAGTGAACATTGTGGAGAGTGAGCAAAATTGGCTCTCTCCTCTGATCTGGGCCAGCGTTAAAATTGTCTAAATAGTGAATCGTTTCTCACACTAGGACCTGGGCACTGCTGTAGTGAAAAGATCTGGGCCTAGACCACGCTACTCAGCGACTCCTCCGGGCCCAGATTTCACTGCCCAGCCTGAAGTTACTCTCAAGCTCTTCAAATCAGCTCGGTGCCTCGAGCAATCCAATCTCACACTTAGGCTGGTTATACAGTCACTGAATCTCCTCTGCCCGGGCCCCGACTTCTCCTCTTAGAGCCCAGGATGATCCACCCTCACACCTGGGGGAGCTAGTCATACGGGCAATGATTCTGCAACACCATCTTGTCTCCTGCCGCGAGCTCACCTCGCCCCTTCACTGTTTGCAGCAATAACCTAACACACAATATCTCAAAAAAGGCATTTTAATAATGTTTTTAGTTGGAGTTCTTATCTTTTTAACTACCAGGGAGCTGTCACGTGTGTTCAGTAGTGCCATCTTAACTAGAAGTATACTTCAGGTGTATATTTTACTACACAACAACTTTAACCTGCACAGCCATGTAAAGATGGGAAAAGAATGATATAATTAGTAGTGGGAGACAATTAATTTAGGGTAACGTTTGGGGAACTTCAATCCCAACCAGTTACATAATTGACTGTAAATGTGAACCAATTCGAACCAGACAGTTTTTAAACATTCCCTGCAGAGATTATTACAGTCAAAGCATAAGGCATTTTCCCTTGTTTACCATCTGTCACTATAGTTCATGACAAGGCAAGACACTCACCTGAATTGAGTCTCATGATAATCAAGATTATTGATTCCGTTAGGTCCTTGAAGTATTTTTCAGCTTAGTAGGCAAACCTTTACTATGGCAGTTCTACTTCACACAGCCAGTGCACATTCCTAGCTCCAAAAGAATATGGGTTGCAGTAAAAACTCGTATTTACTTGGTATCTTTAAGATGGAAAATTGTGCCAAAGTATTTTGATGTGTTATAAAAAAAAACACAGGCATCTCCCTAATTTTCCTGGTCTCTGCTATATTCTTCTGAAATGATCCGACCCACCAGCATCACTGGCATTCTCTGTCTCTGTATGGCTGATTGACGTCTAGATATCTTCCAAACATACCCATTCCTTCAGTACCTGGTATCGTAGTCTCACATTTAGTGGGATAAGAGTGGATCTGCCTTGGGTAAACTGGAACCATAAGTTCACAAGCAAAACTTTAACAGAACAATCTTCTATCTTTAAGGAAAAAAAATAGAAACAGAAGATTCCATGGGTTTCCTTGAGGCCCACTATTATGGGGGACAAAGGAAGAGCAACAAATCCAATGATTACAGTATGTAGAAAACACAGAAACATAGAAAACCTACAGCACAGTACAGGCCCCTCGGCCCACAAAGTTGTGCTGAACATGTCCCCACCTTAGAAATTACTAGACTTCCCCATAGCCCTCTATTTTTCTAAGCTCCATGTCCAAAAGTCTCTTAAAAGACCCTATTGTATCCGCCTCCACCACCGTTACCGGCAACCCATTCCACGCACTCACTACTCTCTGAGTAAAAAAACTTACCCCTGACATCACCTCTGTACCTACTCCCCAGCACCTTAAACCTGTGTCCTCTTGTGGCAACCATTTCAGCCCTGGGGCAAAAGCCTCTGACTGTCCACACGATCAATGCCTCTCATCATCTTATGCACCTCTGTCAGGTCACCTCTCATCCTCCGTCGCTCAAAGGAGAAAAGGCCAAGTTCACTCAACTTGTTTTCATAAGGCATGCTCCCCAACCCAGGCAACATCGTCGTAAATCTCCTCTGCACCCTTTCTATGGCTTCCACATCCTTGCTGTAGTGAGGTGACCAGAACTGAGCACAGTCTTCCAAATGGAGTCTGACCAGGGTCCAAAATAGCTGCAACATTACCTCTCGGCTCCTGAATTCAATTCCATGATTAATGAAGGCCAATACACCATATGCCTTCTTAACCACAGAATCAACCTGCGCAGCATCTTTGTGTGTCCTATGGACTCGGACCCCAAGATCCCTCTGATCCTCCACACTGCCAAGAGTCTTACCATTAATACTATATTCTGCCTGATTACTGCAGGACAAACGAGATGGAGAGGACAAGTATCATGTTTGAAAGACCAGTAAAAAAGGCTGTTTTTTGCTGAGGTGGCTTTTTGGAGCAGCTTGTGGTTGAGCCCTCTAGAGGAGCAGCGGTTCAAGATTAAGGTCAAGGAACCCTTGGGAAACAGAGATCATAATATCATAGAATTCATCCTGCAATTTGAGAGGGAGAAAAAAATGTTAGATATATTGATATTACAGTGAAGTAAAGGGAATTTCAAAGTCATGAGAGAGGAGCTGGCCTAAGTTAATTGGAAGGGCACACAAGCAGGAATCATGGCAGAATAGCAGTGGCTGAAGTTTCTGGGAGCAACGTCAAAGGCACAGGATAGATACATCCCAAGGAAGAAGTATTTTAAAGGCAGGATGACGCAACTGTGATTGACAAGAGCTGATGGACTACACCCCAGGGTTTTAAAAGAGGTAGCTGAAGAAACAGTGGAGGCTTTAGCAATGATCTTTCAAGAATCAATAAATTCTGGCATGGTTCCAGTGGACAGGAAAATTTCAAATGTCACCCTAGTCTTCAAGAAAGGAGGGAGGCAGAAGAAAGGAAATTTTAGTCCAGTTGGGTGACCTCAGTGGCTGGGAGGATGCTGAAGTCGATTGTTCAGGTTGTGGTTTTGGGGTACTTGGAGGCACCTGATAAAATAGGCCAAAGTCAGCAAGGTTTCCTCAGGGGAAAATCTTGCTAGACAAATCTATTCAAATTCTTTGAAGAAACAACAAGCAAGATAGGCAAAGGAGAATTGATGGATTCTTTGTACTTGGATTTTCAGAAGGCATTTGACAAGGTGCCATGCATGAGGTTGTTTAACAAGATAAGAACCTAGGGCATTACAGGAAAGATACTAGCATGGATAGAGCATTGGCTGATTGGTAGGAGGCAAAGTGTGGGAATAAAGGGATCCTTTTCAGATTGACTGCCAGTAGTAATGGTGTTCTACAGTGGTTAATGTTGTTGTTGGGACTGTTTTTTACGTTATATGTCAACAATTTCAATGATGCAATTGATGACTTTATGGCCAGGTTTACAGACACTACAATTATAGTTGGAGGAACAGGTAGTGTTCAGGAAGTGAGGAGGCTGCAGAAGGACTTTGATTTGGAGACTGAGCAAAGAGGTGGCAGATGGAATACAGCATCAGGAAGTGTATGGTCATGCACTTTGGCAGAAGGAATAAAAGCATAGATTATTTTTTAAAGGGTGAGAAAATAAAAAAAAATTGAGGTGCAATGGGATTTGGGAGACCTTGTACAGGATTTGCTAAAGGTTAATTTGCAAGTTGAATTAATTGGTGGTGAGGAAGGTGAATGCAATGTTAGCATTAATTTCAAGAGGGCTAGAATATGAAAGTAAGGATGCAATGCTGAGGCTTTATAAGGCTTTGGCATCTCGGCGTGTTGTCAGCAGTTTTGAGCCCCTTGTTTAAGAAAAGATGTACTGACATTGGAGAAGATTCAGAAGAGGTTCACAAGAATCATTCTAAGAATCAAGAATCATTCTAAGAATGAAAGGGTTATCATATGAGCAAAGCTTGAAGTCTCTAGACTTGTACTCGCTGCATCTTAGAGGAATGGAATAGGGGTAGGGGTGAAGAGGGGGGGGATTTCATTTAAAGGCCTAGATAGAGAAGATGAGAAGAGGATGTTTCCTTTGGTAGGAGAATCCAGAACCACAGAACACAGCTTTAAAATAGTGGTATGTCCATTTAGAACAGAGTTGAGGAAGAATTTGTTTAACCAGAGGGTGGTGTGTCTGTGTAATTCATTGCCACAGGCAGCGGTATTCCTCTTCATAGATACAGCCTGACTGCTAAGTTCCTCTGGCATTTTCTGTGTGTTAAAGTACCTAAGCCTCTAGCTTCAGATGGTATGTATACTGGCATTCTGAGGGAAATATGGGAGTAAGGACACTGATTGTAACTTTCCAATGCTCTTTGGATATAAAGCATGTGCCAGAAGAAGACCAAAGCTCTTCCAGTAATAAAAGAAAAGCTACCTCAAATTCTCACACAATTGTCATTGCCAAATGGCAATAAGACTGGGATTCAAGCCCCTTTTTGGTGTTCCATTCATTCCTCCTAAAGTTGGATTTCTCCTGCATGCATCTGATTTCCCCTCTTTGCCGCTTCTCACTTCTTTGTTATAATACCTTCCCCAAAGACTGCACAAGATGTACAGTTTCTTTCCTGGTGTTAGAATACCTTGGATAGGTCTGACCCCACTTCATAGTGTAGTGCCCCAGTTGCCCCATTCAGCCTCATTTGAGAGTTATGATGCACACCTGATCATGTGATATTAACTTCCCCTGTGTGTGTGTGTGTGTATATACATTTGTAGAATAAACAGGACATACCTGTTACATCTTAGATGTTAATTATGTCATTAGTGAACGTATTTATAAATCTTAATGGAATTTTGTCTTCTTCCCCCTGTAGTCCCCCTGGCAAGCCTCAGGGTCGCTCAGCTCGCTGTTGTCTAGGGAAACAGCCCTCGGCCCCGCCAAACTGGGTAATTAGTTTGTGTGGATGCTGCGTGATGTACCCCACCCCGCCCAAATAACAGACAATACACCAGTTACGATTAAATGAATTACAGTTTACAGATATTACTGGAACTATATAATTAATAGAGATAAAATATAAAAGGAAGATAAAAGACACCACACTTATCAAAGTTCAATCTCTTCGTGCACAGACAGTTGGAGCTAGGGACCCCCCTCCTTCACCCTGCGATCCCCTCGGACCATCTCGACCTGCCGCCTGGGACCAACAACGGTGGTCGACCAGACGCTCCACACAAGTCCGTCTCCATCTCCTCTCCTGGCCGAACACCCTGGACCTTGGACTCCTGCTCCGGGTCCGAACCCGTTAGCTGACTTACAGCACCTTGTCCATCCTCCCTCTCTCTCTGTCACGCCTTCTGCCCAAAAACCCGGGCATCACAATAACTTACAGACACACAGAAAGAATAACATCTATCCCAATTCGTATGTTCATCCTCTTATCAATAACATAATCCAAACAAACTGCTAACGGGAGGACTTTTTCAGTAGTTAGCATAACAAAGAAGCCACTTCAATTATAACATAACAGAGAAGCCATTTTAATTAGACTACGCAGCAACATAAAAGAAGAAACCACTTACACTCTCCCCCCACCAAATAAAGTCCTATCCTCATGACTTCTAAGTAACTCGCCAACCAATCCTGTAGACACAAAAACCCATCCAGATACACACAGTGACATTGCTCCCCAAACATTGGACCTTCCGCCTGTCCACGGGCACTACATAGGCCAACCTATCTGGGAGCTTCCTAATCCTCCAAGACCTCCGTACCCCCTCAACTAAACCCTAAAAGCTCGGACACTACTGGGGATACCTCGGGTCTGCTGGCCAATTCCTCTCTCACTCATGCCTCCACTACAACTGGGAGCCCCCTGTCCCGTGTCCGGGGCTCCGCTTCTTTCCCTTCCTGGTCCTGCTGTAACCCAGACTGCCCACAGCTAGCCCTCCCCACTACACCTGACTCAGTGGGAGAAGGGCCAAAGGTCTCTTCCTCAATCACGGGGAAGTTAGCGAAAGACAGCATGTACCACTTGTCCAGCCCATCATCCTTCGAATCCGTATTCTTCCTCATTCCCTCGATCGGTAGCTGCTGTTTGAGTTTCTCCACACTGAAACATTTAGCCGGGGTTACCCCTTCAGCCTCCTGCAGTGGAGACATCAGCTTCTTCGGGGACTCCTTCAACTCTCGCCACAGCCTCAGCAGTTCTGACTCACGGTTCTTGGCCATCTCAATCTGAGACACAGTTACCCCACCAGCTTCTTCCACCCAGACCTGAAAAGCAGCAGTTAAGGTATGTTCAGCCTCCAGTTTTTTCTTCCTGATGACTTCTTCCAGGTCAATTTTCAGTTTTTCCACTTCATTTAAACTGTCGATAGTCATCTTCAGGTTCCTTTCAAGCATCGGCCTCCCTTTGCCGAGATCTGTCCTCCATTGCTTCACCTCCTCAGCAGTGTAGTCAATCTCCCCTCTCTGGGCTCTCGGTTTTCTGTTGGCCTTAGTCAGAACACTTCCTTGATCTTCCCCAACTTCTAAATCTTCCAATCTTTTTCTGGGTGGATGTCTTGAGTTTCTGCTGATCCCTTCGAAGGTGGGTCATTGCTTCGTCTTGCTGGATTATTTCATCAGTACCTGACCGCAGTGTCGGCTCGGAATTCCGTTGGCTCCTTCTCCACGTTGACGAGCGTGAATTCCAAGTCTGCAGTGGTCGTCCCGCAAGAGCGGTACTCAGTCTCCGGCCTGCATTTCTGAGCGTTCAGTTCAGCGGTGCAAATTCCCTCTCTCCCCTGTGTCTCATTACAACTGATGACCTGGGTTTCCATCCCCAGGTCCACCACTGTCTGTTCCAACACCAGGAAGTTCAACTGGTATGTCGGGTCAATTTTCTCACATTGCACCAAACTCCGCCGGCCAAAAACTCCTCCACACTTTACACTTCGCTTCTGTTGCCCGGGCTCAGCCACTTGCCTCGCCTCATAGTCCCCCCAGGCGAATCCCAGCTCTGAGCGGTCATCCACATATGCCAAAACTCCACACACCATCACTTCTCCCGTGGTCTTCCTCATGCCCCGCAGGAAGGTTGCAGGGGCTCCGGATATGCCCTTTGGCATCTTTTTGGATCGGAAGAATCCTAGGGAACTAATAACGGCTGTCTTCTCCTCATCAGCCGCATGCCTCGGGATCTGGCAACATCCACTCCTCAGATCCAGCATATTAAATCACGTCGCATAATCTGCACACACGCTGCCTACGTCTTCCACGGCGTCAGGGTCCAGTCACCGCAATCTCTTTCTCACTGAGGTGGCTTCAGCGTTCAACTCCCCTCCCTCGTGATAGTTCAGAGCATCTACTAAGAGGGTCTCACCCTCCGCTACATCCCCCAGGCCGTACCACAGCTATGTCTCGTTTAAATTCAGTACTGGCTCAAGGCTGCTACACACGTCATCAGAAGCAACTCGACATGCTGGGTGCCCAGACAATGCCCCCATGAACTCCAGGGTCACTAACCAATCATCGTCTTCTGGATAATTACTGGCACTGGTACCCCAAATCTCCGGTGCCCTTGCGGTTGTCAAGGGCAAATGCTTCAGACACCGGTTGTAAAACGAACTGTACAACAACTTGACCTGCGCCCCAGGATCGAGGATGACTTTAGCATCGCTTCCCTCTATCCGTAATGACACCCTGGGGCCCCTCTAAGCCTTCAGAAATAGGGTATTTTCCTTTCAGAAGTTGCTTGGTACATTGCCGGGAACGTGCTCCCCCAGAGACCCCAAGCCGTTCCCCCACTGGGCCTCCACTAAGTTTCCCGACACCTCTCTGATCAGCTGAACAACTGATCCCCTGAAATGATCCCCCTGGCACTGCAAGCAATTTAGCTGCCCTCCTGGCCAGAGAAGACACACTGAAAACTCCCCCCCCCCCCCCACCCCTTTCAAATAACTGGCAGCTGTCACTACGGTGTAAGTGAACCTGACAGCTCTAACAGCAGCCCGCCTACTCAAACTTTCAGCCAATCCCTGTCGCTCTTCCTCAGCCGAGCACTGCCACTCATCTAACAACTGAGAGATCCGCTCCACCCACATCTCGCACGCCTCCACCCCTCTTAGGGTGGACACTATCCCAAACGCCAGGCGAAGCCTGCCAGAGCTGGAACGTTTATTCGCAGACACTACCTCCAAATCAGACCACTCTTTTCCCTCTCTCCCAACAGTATGGACAGCCCCGAGTCCCACCACCAACTCGTCAATGCTACATCACCCAACACGCATGCAGCAATAACCAGCAAATAACCCACAGAGACACACATTACTGATTTAAACAGGGCAACCACACATACCACTGGATCCAATCCTGGACAAAAACCTCCAAATGTAGCCCCCCGGGTAGCCTCAGGGTCGCTCAGCTAGCTGTCGTCTAAGGAAACAGCCCTCGGCCCCGCCAAATTGGGTAATTAGTTTGTGTGGATGCTGTGTGATGTACCCCACCCCGCCCAAATAACAGACAATACACCAGATACGATTAAATGGATTACAGTTTATAGATATTACTGGAACTATATAATTAATAGAGATAAAATATAAAAGGAAGATAAAAGGCACCACACTTATCAAAGTTCAATCTTTTCGTGCACAAACAGTTGGAGCTCGGGACCCCCCTCCTTCACCATGCGATCCTCTCGGTCCACCTCAACCTGCTGCCTGGGCTCAACAACGGTGGTCGACCAGACGCTCCACAGGAGTCCGTCTCCATCTCCTCTCCTGGCTGAACACCCTAGACCTCGGACTCCTGATCCGGGTCCGACCCCGTTAGCCGACTCACAGCACCTCGTTCGTTTTCTCTCTCTCTCTCTCTCTCTCTCTCTCTCTCTCTCTCTCTCTCTCTCTCTCTCTCTCTCTCTCTCTCTCTCTCTCTCTCTCTCTCTCTCTCTCTCTCTCTCTCTCTCTCTCTCTCTCTCCCTCCCCTTCTGCCTAAAAATCCATGCAGAAAGAATAACATCTATCCCAATTGGTTTGTTTATTCTCTTATCAATAACATAATCCAAACAAACTGCTAGCGAGAGGACTTTCTCAGCAGTTAACATAACAAAGAAACCACTTCAATAATAACATAACAAAGAAGCCATTTTAATTAGACTACGCAGTAACATAAAAGAAGAAACCCCTTACACCCCTTTCTTTCCAGTCTTGAAGCATCACAGCCAGAAACGTCAAGTGTTTATTCCTCTCCATAGATATTTCTGGATGATTAAGAAATCAAGAAAAAGTATTTCAGGGTCCTACATTATCACTGTACATATTGTACCTTTAATCTTTCATTAAATTAACAATGCACAACTCCCTCTGTACTTGAGTATTCATGTAATATGATCAAATCTTATGTGTTGCAAATCCTCAAATGATTCACTTAAAGACATTTCTTTTCATCCCTAATCCCTAATAATTACCTGGCAAATATTAAGATGCTGAAACAATGACTGACAAGTGTTCTAGTAAAGTTTCAAAAATATCAGTACATTTCTTTTCCCAAGACCGTGCTTCTCAAAACGGTGCTATGGTAGCACAGTGGTTCACATGACACTATTACAGCTTGTGGCTTTCTGGAGTTCAGGGTTCAATTCTGGCACCATCTTATAAGGAATTTTGTAAGTTCTCCTCATGAACTATGTTGGTTTCCTCTGGGTGCTCCCGTTTCCTCCCACAGTCCAGAGAAGTACCTATTAGTAGGTTAATTGGTCACCGTAAATTGTCCTATGATTAGGCTAGTGCTCAATAGGTGGTTTGCTGGGCAGTTTGGCTTGTTGGGTCAAGAAGAGTCTGTTCTGCACTGTATCTGTAAATAAAAATAAAAAGTATATGTATTTTGTTCTTGTCTCAAAGTTCAAATTTATTATCAAAGTATATGCATGTCGCCATATACAACCCTGAGGTTCTTTTTCCTGCGGGCATACTCAACAAATCTATAGAATAGTAACTTTGAACAGGATTAATGAAAGAGCAGAAGCACAGAAGACAACAAACTGTTCTTGAACCTGGTGGTGTGAATCCTGAGGCACTGTACTTTCTACCTGATGGCAGCAGTGAAAAATGCGCATAGCCTGGGTAGTAAGGATCTTTGATGGATGCTGCTTTTCTATGGCAACCTTTCATGTAGATGTGCTCAATGGTTGCCAGGGTTTTTACAGTGATGTACTGGGCTGAATCCACCACCTTTGTAGGATTTTTCGCTCAAAGGCATTGGTGTTTCCATAGCAGGCTATAATACGGTCAGTCAGCACACTTTTCACTACACATCTATAGATGTTAAGAAGGTTTCTGATGTCATGCCGAATCTCTGCAGGCTCCTGAGGTAGCAGAGGCACTAGAGGAGAATAGTCAAATCTCATTTTGGTGTTCCAATCACAAACAAAAGAAAATCTGTAGATACTGGAAATCCAAGCAACACATGCAAAATGCTGGAGGAACTCAGGACAGGCAGAATCTATGGAAAACAGTTGACAATATTATTTTTAATTGTACAATATATAGACTAATCGAATATCAACACCCACACCCACAAGGCTATAAATGTGACGTGAATGTTGGCCAAATGTAGCAATAAAATTATTATCATAACTTTAAAAGAACATTAACCAAAACTCAATATAACTATTTTCATCTTGAGTATTCAGCATCTATAACAAAGAATGAATACAACCAACAAGTAGAGGAGTAAAACATTGATTTATCAAATTACTTGTGCAACAAAAGTATTAATTAGATGATTAACACTCTTCCGATCTTGAATGAATAATCCTTGGCTACCATTCTCCCAGCTCCTGTCTCTGTTCTGTTGACTCCAATGAGGAGACATTCTGTAGAGGTGTCTCTGAGATGACTTTCTTCTGTAATGTGTCTTCCTCTACCATAGTGCAGAGGGCCTTTGACCATGTCTCATCTATTTCCAACACCTCTTCACTCATCCTCTCTCCTCCTGGACAGAGCAAGACCAGTTCCCCTGGCCCTCACTTCCACCTCTTCAGGGTCTGCAGCTAATGCATCATTCTTCATGTTGGAAAAATCAAGTGTTGATCAGGCGACTACTTTTAAGAGTTCTGCATTGAACTTGTAGGAGTGTTAGTAAACTACTTGCTTGGCACTTCAATTTTCCATCTTATTCCTACCCTGAGCCTTCCAGACTCTATTCAGTTCTTTTTCTTCAAGTATTTTGCTTTTTCTTTAGATCTGTATCTGGAGTGGCCATTTCAACCTGTTGGTTTTGCTGAGTTTTCTTTCTTTTAGTATAGTCTTGCATGCTGTAGACCAAGAAATATAACGGGCCTCTAACTTTTGCTCTATATTTGAGTTGTTTTACTCACCTATTTCCCACCTTCTCTCTATTAAAGTAAAAATATTTTTTCCAGCTCTGACAAAGGGTTGAAGACCTGAGGCATTAAATGTTTCCCTTTTCCACAGATGCTGTCTGATGTGCTGAGTATTTCTCACATTTTCTATTTTTAATATGTAAAACAAGAATTATTCTCTTTGCAGGGAGTTGTTATCAAAGTGACAACTTTGCATTGGAAAAATTCTATTATAAAATCTATTTTGATGTATTTATACAGGTGGAGCTCTAACTTATCCATATTACAGGCTCAGATGTTTACAGAGCATGCTACTTCATCGATACCTCAATACATCTTTTTGTGGTAGATTTTAATGAGGAAGGCAAAAGAACAAACATGACATACTGAGCCAGTTGTTCTCTGACCACTGAGCCCATGTACTTAAATCTTGGAAACTCAGAATCAGGTTTATTATCACCGGCATGTGATGTGAAATTTGTTAACTTGGCAGCAGCATTTCAATGCAATAGATAATATAGAAGAGAAATAAATAAATAAATTACAGTATATGTATGTTGAATAGATTAAAAACATGCAAAAAACAGAAATACTGTATATCTTAAAAAAGTGAAGTAGTGTCCAAAGGTTCAATGTCCATTAGGAATCGGATGGCAGAGGGAAAGAAGCTGTTCCTGAATCGCTGAGTGCATGCCTTCAGGCTTCTGTATCTCCTGCCTGATGGTAACAGTGAGAAAAGGGCATGCCCTGGGTGCTGGAGGTCCTTAATAATGGACACTGCCTCTCTGAGACACCGTTCCCTGAAGATGTCCTGGGTACTTTGTAGGCTAGTACCCAAGATGGAGCTGACTAGATTTATAACCCTCTGCAGCTTCTTTCTGTCCTGTGCAGTAGGCCTCTCACCCCCATACCAGACAGTGATGCAGCTTGTCTGAATGCTGTCCACGGTACATCTATAGAAGTTTTTGAGTGTATTTGTTGACATGCCAAACCTCTTCGAACTACTAATGAAGTATAGCAGCTGTCTTGCCTTCTTTATAACTACATTGATATGTTGGGACCAGGTTAGATTCTCAGAGATCTTGACAACCAGGAACTTAAAACTGCTCAATCTCGCCACTTCTGATCCCTTTGAGGATTGGTATGTGTTCCTTCATCTTACATTCCTGAAGTCCACAATCAGCTCTTTCATCTTACTGACATTGAATGCCAGGTTGTTGCTGTGGTACCACTCCACTAGTTGGCATATCTAATTCCTGTACACCCTCTTGTCACCACCTGAGATTCTACCAACAATGGTTGCATCGTCAGCAAATTTATAGATGGTATTTGAGCTATGGCTAGCCACACAGTCATGTGTATATGGAGAGTAGAACAGTGAACTAAGCACACACCACTGAGATAAAATATTGGTCACAGTGAAAGTTAAAATGAAAGGTATATTGCTATTCATGATTCAAAGATTTAAAGGGAAATTTTCAATTAGGCTATTTTTAAGGAATTGTTGTAGGTAAGCAAAACAGCCAACAAGCACAGAGAACGTACACATGGAATCCCATTCTTCAAGAATGCAAAGCCACTTAAGGTTGCACTCATGTCCTTGGAGAATGCAATTGACTCGTTTTGAATGATCTTCATAACAGTCTTGTATATTTGGAATTGGAAACCACCATAGAAATGTTCCCAACAATGAGATAACCATTAGGAGTTTGACCTGAAATGTTGACTCCGTTTCCTTCTACACAGATGCTATCTGACCAGCTAAGGATATCGAACTCTTGGTTTCACTTTAAGTCTTTTTATTGCTTGAACTATTGCTGTTTTGATTAGGAACAAATTAGTTATTTGCTTCAGCTTTCTATTTTACCCTCCTTAGAAAAATAAGATAAACATTTAAAAGAATCACAAGAAAAAATTCACAGAACTAATTTTTTTATTTGCTTTTCAAAAATCTAATCCTTGGAGTTTGAGACTGTAGTTGCCCAATAAGTCGGCTTGAAGATTTTGATAAATACCTTTTAAGTTATTCACACTTGTTAAAATAGTTTCAATACCTTAACAGATGTTTACTCCTTGTAATGCAATTGATTAAAATGTTAATGAGGAGCCTGCTGTGTGTGATTATCTTTGGAAAGAACATTGATCAACCAAATTTCTTCTATTGCTTCAACCCTGAATAGTTGTACTCAAGATAATTGTTAGAGGCCCAGGATTAATGACAAATAGCAGGATAATGAAGTTCTCTGAAATTTTTCTTGTGATTCTTCTAAATGTTTATTCTACTAAGGAGGGAGCAATAGGGAAATAAAGCGATACAACTAATTTGTTCCTAATCAAAACAGCAATAGTCCAAACAATGCACTTTGACATCTTGGCTGAGTGATGCCACTGGTAGCATCAGAATGTGTCTGCAAAAAATGTCAGCTGTTAATAGAAGAGCTTTCATCTGTTTCCATTTTGGGAGCATTGCAAAGCTTCTGAAACCTTCACACTCTGGGCATTCTTTAAACTTTTCTATTGAGCCACAAAATGATAGGTGGAAATTGCAGATCACCAGATTACTGAACTATAGTTAAAAACTGTCTAATCTGTTTTTAATGATTAATCGATGAAACGTAAGCATAAATTTTTGTATTCAGCTCCAAAACTTCTGCCATTCAATTATATCGCAACTGCTCTGCATCACATCTCCATTTATTGAAATTATTTTGTCCCTTTTTAAAAATCATTTACAGGAAATGAGAATGCACCAATTCTAGCTTTTATTGACCATTCTTAATGGCCCTTGGAGGTGGCACCTTCAGCAACTGTACTATGTATTCTCTCAGATATTTCAAGTAAATTTTGTCACCAATTCTAATGACAGCGTCCACAGTTGTCTTGTGTGACAGAACTCCAGGTTTTCCCTATTTTAGGTGTGGAAAAATTACTTCTTGATTTCACTCCTGAAAGTACAATTTGAGTTTGAGTTCCACTGTTCTGCATTGCCCATCAAAGAAAATAATAACTTTGTGTCTATTGTAGAAATCTTTGCACTTCAAATGCATACCTACCTAGAATAACAGGCCAGGTGGCTCTATAGTAGAGGCAGGTTCTCAGCTGAAATATCCAGGAATTATCAAAATTGTAATATATGTTTGGAGAAATGCAAACATCGTTGTCATTTATAAGAACAAGGGTGACAAGGCCATCTGTGGCAATAGTAGGGGCATATCACTCCTTTCTGTTGCTGGAAAGGTTCTGGCTAAGGTGATGCTTCAGAGACTCATTAGCAACTTCACCGAGTCAGTGCTGCCTGAATCGCAGTGTGGATTTAGGAAGAGCAGGAGCACAATCGACATGATCTTTACAGCCCAGCGGCTTCAGGAAAAGTGCCGGGAGCAACATCAGGACCTGTTTATGGCCTTTGTCAACCTCTCCAAAGCATTTGACATGGCAAAGAGAACTCTTATGGGATGTCCTCCTTAGGTTTGGCTGTCCCAATAAATTTGTTAACATCCTCTGCCAGTTCCACGATGGGATGACTGCTTGGGTGACCATAGGAGGACAAGAGTCTGAGCCCTTCCTTGTACGCACAGGGGTGTGGCAGGGGTGTGTACTAGCGCCAGTACTCTTTAACATCTTCCTCTTGTGTGTTACCAAGCTTCTCCACAACGAGATTGAAGACAGCAGCGGTGTGGCAGTGGACGTCAGATTAGATGGCAACCTCTCTGACATCAGGAGGCTCCACGCAACCACCATAGAGAGCGGGTCCTGGAGCTGCAGTATGCAGATAATTGTGCTCTTGCGGCCCATACCCCGGAGGATCTTCAGACTGTCCTTGCTGTGGCGGTGACAGCGTACAGCAGGATGGGGCTGACTGTTAATACCACCAAGACAGAAGTGGTTTGCCAATGGAGTACCAGTATCCCATGCACTCTACCTGCCTTCACTGTTGGTGATGAAAAGCTGTCAGTAGTACCATCTTTCAAATATCTGGGGAGCATTCTCTCTGAGGGTAGCAGCATTGACAACAACATCCAGAGCCACATTAAACAGGCATTAGCTGCCTTTAGGAGACTTTGGCGTAGAGTCTTCCCGAACAGGAGCCTCGTCCCTCCATAAAGGTCACCGTATACCAAGCAGTCTGTGTCACCACTTTCCTTTATAGCTGTGAAGCTTGGGTAACCTACAGCCGTCACATCAAGTCCTTGGAGAGCTTCCACATAAGCTGCCTCCAGCGCATCCTGAGAATTGCCTGGCGTGAGCGGGTGCCTCCCACTGAAATACTTGTAAAGACCAACTGCAGAAGTATTGAGGCCATTACCACCCAGCGTCAGCTGCAGTGGCTGGGGCACGTGATAAGGATGCCCCCATGTCAGCTACCCCACAGAGTATTATACGTCCAGCTACATCATGGTCGATGCTCAGCTGGAAGGCCGAAGAAGCTCTATAAGGATCAGATGAAGAATACTTTAAGGAAGTGTAAGATCAGACCCGAGGACCTGGAGGAGGTTGCTGCTGACTGTACCACTTGGCGACAGCTGTGTAGGGACGTGGTTCGTATTCTGGAGATGGAAAGAACAACCAGAAGACAGCAGAAGAGAGCCAGGAGAAATGCAGCCATGGTTGCCACCATGACCACCACCACTACTACATATACATGTCCCACCTGCAATAGAGCTTGTGGGTCCAGGATAGGACTGTATAGTCATCAAAGATCTCACCGTTAAAGGAGGGTATGTTGTCATCGGATTTCAATGGACAACTGAAGAAGAAGAAGAGTTTTGCATCATTCCCTGAGAGAACCAAGGTCTTTGCAAATGTGCAGAGAGAGAGAGAAATTGAGGTATATGTGATTTTTAAAAAATTAATGTGTTTACTAGCCAGTACCCCACCACCATGCCCCCAGAGATTTTTGACATCTACAAGACAGTAACATGCACTATGATTTAATGAATAGGGTACAATGTATCCAGATGGATTCAAAATCTTTCGATGTCACTTCAAATGAACAGTTCTGACTATCAGAAAGAATACTTCCACTAAGTAAGTGAAGAAATAGAATTGGATATGCCATTCTAGCCTGACATATCCTCATAGTGCTTCATATTAATATACAGTAACTGGTTTCAACAACAGAAACATGGCAGAATTTCGAAATTTGTATTTTTGTACCTTGTGAATATGAAATTTTGATGAAAATTTCCACCAGAAACCCATTGGAGGTATCACCTCTGTAATTTTTAAAATTTACTTGACCATCTTGATTGTATTCCATGTTTAATAGCTTGTAACATTAAAATTGTATTGAAAAGCTAATGCAAACAACTTAAGGCTGATTTATACTTGTGCGTCAAATGGATGCCATAACCTATGCAAGTGGGCTACGCCGTTGTGAGCATTTATACTTGTGCATTGGTGTGTCTGCGTCGCTCTGAAATTCGGGCATGTACACGCATGCGCACACACCTGCCTGTGCGAGGCTTCATGGTCATGGTAGTCTTTCTCGGGGTAAACAAGTTTAAAGTGAGCATCTTTTTTTGTAAAAGCAAAATGTGTCCTCCATAATTTCAAAGGTCTGTAAAGCTTTATGGAAAGCATTGCAGCGAGAGTTCCTTCCTTGCCCTTCAGTCCCCCAATGGGAAGCTACTGCAGCGTAGGAGGAAACGCGATGCTACCAAGCAGACCAAACACAGTTATTGCAATCTGCGTTGCTGCGTCGCGTAGTTACATTTTGGGAGAGGTGTGCATCAGGCTACAGTGTAGGGATCCGCGTAGGCACTGCGTAGGGTTCGTGGCTACGCCGTATCTGTGGCGTCGATTTGACGCACAAGTATAAATCAGCCTTAATGAGCGATGTAGAGAATTTTCAGATCATTGGCTCCTTTGCAGGGAAAGTGGGACCTGGACAAATGGGATGGATTGTACCTGACCTGGAGAGGGCTGAACATCCTTGCAGGAACATTTGTTAGTACTACTAGGGTGGTGGTGGGGGGGCGGGTAAGAAGTTAAATTAGAATTGCAAGTGAATGGAAACCAGGGAAGTTGGTGGAATGGTTGTGGAGAAAGTTGTTGTTATGCATACATACAAAGACAGGAATCAAAAGATTGAGGATGGTGGGAATAATGTTCTTAGTTGCATCTATTATAATGCAAAAGGTATTGTATGTAAGGTGGATGAACTTGGAGCATGGATCAGCATGTGGAATTATGACCTTGTAGCCATTAGTGAAACTTTGTTGCAGGGTGGGCAGGACTAAGAGGTCAATATTTGGGTGGGGAGTAGGTTCTGTTGTTTAAGATTTGATAGAGCAGGAGAGGTGGCATTACTAGTCAGGGAAAATATGACAGTGTTCAGAGAGGACAGATTGGAGTGTTTGCCTTCTTACCCTATATGGGTGGAATTAAGGAATAAGGAGTGTGTGACCGCATTATTAGGATTATATTGTAGACCACACAAAAATCAGCACAACTTAGAGGAGCAAATTTGTAGAAAGAAAGCAGATAGTTGCAAGAAAAAATAAGTGTAATGCTCTGGTTAAGATTTGTACTACTATGCTGAAGGTATTTCATTTTATCAGTTCTGTAAAAGCAGTGTGTTCTGCTTTTAGGATGTTTTGGTTTCAGCTGAAAGATAAGGGGCTATGATGTTCAACTTGAGAATGTTGTGTTGGCCAATCAGGATGGTAGAATTGGGAGAAAGTTTGAGGAGTGGGGCGGAGAGAGATATGTGATGAACAGTGTGGTTTGCGGGTTTCTTTTTTTTGGTGGGAGTTGTGGAGAGAACAGGAGGGAAGATGATTGAGAATGCTGTGGGAAGGATTGTCCCTGTTGCACAAAGTGCTTTGTGCAGATGAATGGCTCAGAAGAAAGGGCCAATGTTCCCGGGAGGGTGTCCATTGACTCGAGATGGATTTCAAATGAAGTTCAGAATGAGACGTGTGCTTTTATGCAGACTGTGGGTCCAGCACATGAGTAAAAAGGACAACAAGGTGAGCTCCAACTTTCTGTGGATATTTGGACTTGATTAACTGTAACAGACCCTTTTATTATTATTTTTACTTTGTCCTACCAACTGTTCAATAAAGCTGAAATTTGTAAATATACTTCCTTTAAAATTTTATGCAGTGTATGATCTGTTACTTCGTGCCGACCAACAATTGTGTATGAGCAGTATTTACACAGCATTAGCTCAAATCGAGGTTTCTTTCATCAGAACATCACAATGTTTCTGTTTGGCTGAACCTCCAGATCATACCGACCCTAGACGTATATTGTTTATGAAAGGTGGCCTTCTCACCGTCGAGTCCATGGCTGGTAGCAGAGCCGGCTAACGAGCCAAGTATGCATTCCGGCCTGGTGGGGGGATTGCATAAGATTGTAATAGTCGGTGAATTTATCTTTCCACATATTGATTGGGACTTCCATACTGTAAAAGGGCTGGATGGGTAAGAGTTTGTCAAATGTGTTCAGGAAAGTTTCCTTAATCGGTACATAGAAATCCCAACTAGAGAGAGTGTGATATTGGATCTCCTATTAGAGAAGGAAATGGTGGGTGACAGAAGTGTGTGTAGGGAAACACACACTTATTATTTTTTGTGATCACGTAAACCATTAGTTTCAAAATAATTTTGGAAGAGAATTGGAGAAAGTCCAATGTTGATGGCATCAGAAAGGACCTGGCAAGTGTGGAATGGGAAAGGTTGTTTTCTGGCATAGAGGTGCTTGGTAAATTGAAGGCCTTCAAAAGTGAAATTTTGAGAAGTCAGAGTTTCTAACAGATTTAGAGAATCTTGGTTTCCAAGAGAAATTGAGTCCTTGGTTAAGAAGAGGGAGATGCCTAGCTGGAAAAGACAGCAGTGCAATGAGGTGCTTGAGGAGTATAAGAAATGCAAAGAAAGCAGCAAGGCTAAAAGGAAGCATGAGGTTGCTTTGGCAGACATGGTTAAGGAGAATCCCAAAGCCTTCTGCAGAAAAGTGAAGAGCAAAATGATAGCAAGTGACAAAATTGGTTCTCCTGAAGATCAGAGTAGTTATCTATACATGGAGCCAAAGGAAATGGAGATTTTTTTTCGCATCCTTATTTTCCATCAGGACATGAACACAGTCTATAGAAGTGAGGCAAAGCAACAGTGAGGTCATGAACTGTGTATGGGTTACAGAGGAGCCAGTGCTTACTCTCTTGTGGCAAATTAGTGTGAATAAATATCCAGAGCCTGATAAGATGTCCACTCAAACTTTGCAGGAGGCTAGTGCAAAAATTACAGGTGCCCAGGCTGACATATTTGAAACATTCTTATCCACAGGTGAGGTGCCGGGGGATTGGAGGATAGCTAATGTTGTTCCATTGTTTAAGAAAGACTTTAAGAACAAGCCAGGAAATTGTAGACAGGTGAGCCTGAAGTTTGTGCTGGGTAATTTATTGGAAAGTTTCCAAATATTGGATAGACGGGTACAATTAGGAATAGTCAATGTGGCTTTGTGACTGGTATGTCCTCTGTAACCAATCTCATAGTTTTTCATGCCAGGAAAGTTGATGAAGGAAAGACAGTGGATGTTGTCTACATGGACTTTAGCAAGGCCTTTGATAAGGTCCCGCATGGGATATTGGTCAAAAAAGTTCAGTTGCTTGGCTGTCAGGATGAGGTAGTAAATTGAATTTGCAGCAGAAGCTAGAGAATGGTAGCCTCTCTGGCTGGAGGCCTTATAACTGGTGGAATCTACACTGGCTCTGCTATTGTTTGTCATCCATATGGATGATAACGTTGTAAATTGGATCAGCAAATTTGCATATGACACCAAGATGGGGGCACAGTGGGCAGTGAGGAAGGCTATTAAAGCTTGCGGCGGGATCTGTACCACCTAGAAAAAAAAATGGGCTGAAAATTGGCAGATGGAATCTCATGCAGACAAGTTTGAAGTGTTGCAGTTTGGGAGGTTCACAGCTCCAGTCTGCTGACCCCACATGCTTCAAATACACCACCTGCATCCCTGTACCAAAGAACTCCATTCCTTCAGAACTAAATGACTACCACCCAATGGCAGTGATGCCAATCACCATGAAGTGCTTTGTATGACTGGTAATGACACATATCAAAAATTCCATTCCTGTCACACTGGACACTCACTAATATGCTTACAGACAGAACACTCTATGACAGATACCACCTGTATTTCACCCTGGAGTACCTAGAGGAAACAAGGACACTTGTGTCAGAATGTTGTTTCTGAATCTTTGGCATTCAACACTATTGTCCCACAGACCTTGATGAACAAGCATGGTGTAGTGCCTAACAGCCACATGAGTGCATGCGACTCACACTAGTTGGAAACTGTTCGACAACATTCTCCTACCATAGTTAAGCGGCATTGTGTCCCAAATAAATGAAAGGAATCCCAGCTATTTTCTTGATTTGTTTTTGTTAAGTGTTGTCCTAAATAAGAGGCTGCTCCTATCAGCTGATTGCCCAATTAGCCAGAATCCACTGTATTAAATTTCATTGGTGTAACCCTCTGGTTTGGCTAGCTTGTGTTAGTCTAGGGGAAGACAGCCCCCGGCCCTGCCAAGCTTGAGAAACTTCATCTTCGGCCAACAAAAGACCACAAATACCTCTCTCAGACACACAAGAAAGAAACAACGCGCCTCTCATTGGATGGTCACATTCCAAAGCCCCCGTTAACCCTAGTCAGAACCCAAACACTGCTGCTACAGAGAAATCATTACATTAGCAGTGAAATATTACAGTGAATTACATTGGTTTTGATATGAATAGATAACTTCTACGATAAGAAAAATATGGAGCCCATCTGCTGTTTTTCTATGAGGGAGTGTTTTGCATAAATTATTAAAGGACCCTTTGCTTGTATAAACATCAAATTAACTCTAATCACTTTCTTTTATTGGCATGCAGCATACCATATCTTTTGTTCTATCTCTTCAGATCTCTTCCGTGCTTCAGCTCTCAAATATTCTGCTTCACAACTCCACCTTTACATCATCTTCCACTAGTTATCAATCTTCTCTTCAATCCGTTTTTCTGCAATTGCCCCATTCTCTCCTCCCATTCTTCCTCCGCATAACTTCCTGTCCACTGCCTTCAGTGTTCGTTGCTTTCCTGTTCTAATGATTTTGTATACATTAGGAAATGAGTAAAAATTCAAGACGAAAAGAGAGTGCTCACAGTAGTTCAGTTGTTTTTGGAAAAACATGAAGGCTATTAAAGGCTAGAGGGCTGGAAAACATGCTCACCTTCAGTTATGCTGAACCTAATGGTGAGGGAAACAGCAAAATGTTGGAAGCTAGTTTGTGAATTAGTAAGGCGAAGTTTGAAATTCTGTTCAGACCTATATAAAGTATCAGGATTGTGTTGTGACTGAGATCGAAGCCACTGAAGCTGGTGACATAGAAGTCTTTTCAACACAATAAGCAGGCATCATTTTGAAAACTCTCAGCAGAGGCTCACAAACCCGAAAAGACATCTCACTGTGGCAGTGCGGCGTTAGCACAATGCTATTGCATCTCAGAGTTTGGAGGGCAGAGTTCAATCCTGGCATCCTCTGTAATGAGTTTGTAATTCTCTCCATGGAAGGCATGTGTTTTCCCCGGGTCCTCTTGTTTCTTCCCACAGTCCAAAGATGTACTGGGTAGGTTAACTGGTCATTGAAAAATAGTCCCATGATTAGGTTAGGGTTAAATCAGGTTTGTTGGGGATTGCTGTAGTGGTGCTGCTCAAAGGGCCAGAAGGGCCTACTTCACATTCTACTACTAAATAAATAAATAAACAAACAAATAAATAATGCTGTTAAGATCAAAAGTAACAGCAGGTGATTCAATACAATTTGAATAGTTACAATGACATCATTTGCTTAATACTTTGGGTTGACAATGTTTCTTTTGAATTACCTCTGAATGTTCAAATAAAAGGAAAGGTACGTCGCATCCGGAATTTCTCCGGTTAGCGGACAATTTCCCTCCACGCCTCTCTGACGTAGTGGGGAATCGCGTACGAGGCAAGTTACAGCAGTGGTTTGCCATTGCCTTCTGCCAAGTGAGTTTCCAAAGAGATCACCAGCTCGTAACCCAGCACGGATAGAAAGCATGCAGGGGAGCCGGCTGGCTGGATTCGAACCCAGGACCTTTCATCCCGACGTCCGACGCTGATGCCACTACACCACCAGCCGGGTCGAATGTTCAAATACCTTGGTTAGTTGCAAGCTTCCTTGAGTTTACGTACAATGGTGCATAATATTCCCCCAAATTATTCTCTCAGAAAAAAATTTACTTGCAAGAATGTCATTAATCAACAAGAATTTGCAAATAAATAACACATTCGATTAACAGTGAATGTTGTTTAATTGCATTTCAACTAATATGTGCTGCTAAAACGATTTTGTAGAATCTGTAGGAAACTCAGATGGTGCAGATTTTCTTGAAGAAAATAAGAAAACTTTGTTGGGAATAGCTCACTGACTCTAATCCGTACAGTAGTTGTAATTTGCAAGTAATTCTGCAATTTCTGACAAAGAAGGTCTAATGCTTGAGTTGTTCTCATAATGCCTGGGATCAGTCTTGTAAGCATCTTCTGGTCCCTCTTGTATGCCAACACATCCTTCCTTAGGTAAGGTGCCCCCAAATGCTGACCAATGCTTTAAAAAAAGACAACAGCATTATACCCTTGTATTTTATACACTATTCCTCTTGAAATGAATGCCAATATTGCATTTGTCTTCCTTACTAACAACTCAACCTGAAAGTTAAGCTTTAGGGAATCCTTCACTTGGACTCCCAAGGTCCTTTGCACACTGATTTCTGAATTTGCTTCCCATTTAGAAAACAGTCTACACCTTTACTTCTAACAATGTGCCAAGCCATACACTTCCCTACATTATATTCTATCTGTCACACTTTTCCCCATTCTTCTAGCCTGTCCAAGTTCTTTTGCACTCTCCCTGCTTCCTCAGCACTATCTGCCCCTCCAGCTCTTGTTGTATTGTCTGACAACTTGGCCACAAAGCCATTAATTCTGTCATCTAGATCATTGATATATAATGTGAAATGAAGTGGTCCCAACACAGACCCCTGTAGAACACCAATAGTCATTGACAGAAAAGGCCCCCTTTTTCCCACTCTGTACCTTCTACCAGTTAGGCAATCTTCTGTCAATGCTGGTATCTTGCCTCTAATACTATGGTCTCTTGTTAAGCAGCTTCATGTATGGCATCTTGTCAATGGCCTTCTGAAAATCCAATTAAACAAAATCCACTGAGTCTTCTTTGTCTATCCTACCTGTTATTTCCTCAAAGAATTCCAACAGATTTGTCAGGTAACATTTCCCCTGAAGGAAACCATGCTGATGTCAGCCGATTTTATCATATGCCATCAAGTATCCTAAACTCTCATTTTTAATGGACTCTTAACATCTTGCCAACCACAGAAGTCAGGCTAAATGATATATAATCTCCTGTCCTTTGCCTCCCACCCTTCTTGAACTGTAGAGTGACAATTGCAATTTTCTAGTCCTCAGGAACCATTTCAGAATCTTGTGATTCTTGAAAGATCACTACTAATGCCTCTACAATCTCTTCATCTAATATATGTCTTTTAGAAACCTGGGGAATAGTCCATCTGCTCCAGGTGACTTATCTACCTTCAGACTTTTCATCTTCCCAAGCATCTTCTTTGTACTAGTTACTTGACTCAGTTCTGCCTGGCACAGTAGTGTAGTGGTTAGCACAATGCTTTACATTACCAGCGATTGTTTCAATTCCCACTGCCGACCGCAAGGAGTTTATGTTCTTCTTGTGACCACGTGGGTTTCCTCCAGCTGCTCTGGGTCTGCTCTCCATCCAAAGATTTACTGGTCAGTAGGTGAATTGGTCATTGTAAACTGCCTAGTGATTTGGCTAGGGTTAAACTAGGGGTTGCTGGGTGGTGTGGCTCAAAGGGCCAGAAGGGCCTATTCCCCACTGTATCTCCATAAATAATAATTTAGAATAAAATAAAATACTGCTGGTGTCTTCCATAGTGCTTAAATGATACAGAGACTTTTTTTAATGACTATATTCAAGTTCCTGTAATTCTATTGAACTTTTGGGTGAAACGGAGAACAAATTAAATGTTAGCAATTAGTTCTTAAAAACGCAAACATGAGGAAATCTGCAGACGCTGGAAATTCAAGCAACACACACAAAAAAGTACTGGTGAATGCAGCAGGCCAGGCAGCATCTATAGGAAGGGGTACAGTCGACGTTTTGGGCTGAGACCCTTCGTCAGGACTAACTGAAAGAAGAGATGGTAAGATATTTGAAAGTGGGAGGGGGAAGGCAGAGATTGGAAGTGATAGGAGAAGACAGGAGGAGGTGGGTTGGAGCTAAGATCTGGAAAGTTGATTGGCAAAAGGGATACCAGGCTGGAGAAGGGAGAGGATCATGGGAAGGGAGGCCAAGGGAGAAAGAAAGGGGAGGGGTGCGGAAGCCCAGAAGGAGTTGTAGTGAGAGGGACAGAGGGAGAAAAAGAAAGGGGGAAAAAAGGGGGGGGGGGGGATTAAATAAATAAATAAATAAATAAATAAGAGTTGGGGCATTAATGGAAGTTAGAGAAGTCAATGTTCATGTCATCAGGTTGGTGGCTCCCCAGATGGAATATAAGGGGTTGTACTTCCATCCTGAGTGTGGCTTCATCTTGACAGTAGAGGAGGCCGTGGATAGGCATCAGAATGGGAAGGGGATGTGGAATTAAAATGTGTGGCCACTGGAAGATCCTGCTTTCTCTGGTGGACAGAGCGTAGCTGGTATCCCTTTTGCCAATCAACTTTCCAGATCTTGGCTCCATCCCTCCCCCTCCTGTCTTCTCCTATCATTTTGGATCTCCCCCTTCTCCTCCCACTTTCAAATCTCTTACTGTTTCTTCTTTCAGTTAGTCCTGACGAAGGGTCTCAGCCTGAAAAGTCGACTGTACCTCTTCCTGTAGATGCTGCCTGGCCTGCTGCGTTCACCAGCATTTTTTGTGTGTGTTGCTTGAGCAAGTAGTTTTGATAGCTTTAAAATTTTGAAATTGTTCCCATTTCTTGTCTTTGTATATAGTTGTACTTTTTTCTAACAGTTACTTAGGACATCTTCTTAGTTACTGGGACATCTTCATCTTGACATTTCTCTGATGGTCCACTCTGATCTTTTCTTGGTTCAATATGAAGTCTGTCTACATGTGACATGTTGACTGACCCTACAGTGACAGCTACTGTGGCGGGTACCAAGTAATTAAGCTGTACCAACTTTTGTTTCTCCCAGTGACTTTGCGTGTCTGTTCTAAGACTTCAGCTTCGTATGAGATACCAGAGTCTTGGTCTATAAATCTCAGTTTGTCCTGTTTTAAGACCGGAACTTCCAGGTTGTCTTTGCACTTGTGATGATTTCTGTTCAAGCCAGTCTGTTGAATCCGCAACTGCATTCTCTACAGCACTGTCTTTGTCACTGTTGATTAACTCTGTTGGGTCCTCAGCTACATTCGCTCAGCACTCTCCATGCTATGTGACGCTGTATCAGTAAGTGCTTTTCATTTTTGTGTCATTCTCTGTGGAGTTCTGATCATCTTCAGTTTGTGCCTAACGTAGTCTGGAATGATGCACTCTCACGTGTGCACCTCCACGTATCATGAATACCACAATTCCATCCTGACCAAGGACAACTCCAATTCTTTCCATTCAATACAGGCTGCTCCTTTGTAATATAATTTGTTCACTGTTTCATATTTCTCATCTGTAGGATGGAGCTGTGCTTTCAGTGCTCTTTGAATTCTCTCTTCCTTGATGCATGCAGTGCTGAAATATGTTCCCCAACCCATTCACTCCTTGTAGTGCCCTCTAGAGAAGATGACCTGTTAAACAGTACAGAAGGAAAGTTTGGATTCCAGCTGAACAGAAGTTGATAGGGCTATTGCTACATATATTTTGCATGGTATTCTTCACCACTAGGGCCCAGTCCTGGGCTGTGATGCCATCTTTTTTTTTTTACCTTCAGCATTTACCCAATTTCCCTCAGGATCAATAAAGTATATCTATCTATCTATTAAGCCAGTAAGCGTTTGATTGTGTTGCTCCAGAAGGAGTGTTTGCCGCAGTTGTCTTTGCTTCAATATTAAAGTCCTCTGCTATATCTCCGAATTCATCAGTATTAAATTCTCCACCATTATCACTGAATAATTTCCGAAATGTGCCATGCACACTTCCTCTCAGCTCCAGTCTTCTGCCTTCTCCCCAAATCCATTCGTGTCCTGACCAATCAAGAATCTATCAACCTCTGCCTTAAATGTACATAAAGACTTGGCTTCCACAGCTGCCTGTGGCAAAGAATTCAATACAGATTCACCACTCTCTGGCTTAAAAAAAAATTCCTCCTCATCTCAGTTCTAATAGGATGGCCCTCTATTCTGAGGCTGTCTCCTCTGGTCTTAAGCTCTCCACCACAGGAAACATCGTCTCCATATCCACTCTATCAAGGCCTCTCACCATTTGATAGGTTTCAATGAGGTCACACCTTATTCTTCTGAATTCTGGTAAATACAGGCCTAGATCCATCAAATGCTCTTCATATGACAAGCCATTCAGTCCTGGAATCATTTTAGTAGAATATACAATACTTCCATCTCCACATTTGAATGCTTTGTAACTGAGTGTATCTGTGTTCACCGGTTTATGCACTTCATTCTGGTTTAGTTCACTTACATAGCTTTCAAGCTATTTTTCTTTAGAAACTGTGTGCATGCATGATGTATCAATAACAGAATCTCTAGGATCTGCTGTCATCAAAATCTCTGGATTAGTAAGTGATTCCTTTGCAAACAATGTTTTATGGCACTCTTCTACATCTTCAGATTTGTTATTTTCTTCAGTTAGCTTAACTCAGGCAGTTCTGTGTGGACAGTTTTTTTGCCTAGTGCTAAGTACTTTGGCAAACTGCATATTTTCATCACCTGCCATACTTGTTTAGTGATTTGTGCCAGTTAATGGTAACTGCATCTGGTCACTATGGGACCTACGCCGTTTACTTTCTCATTTCTGCAAAGTGAAGTATGGCATTTCCTGTCTCCAACTAATTCCAAGTGTTGTCTTGGCAGCCTTTTTTTACAAAAATTCTCAAGTGCCATTTTCATAAATTCAAATGTAAGTTCTGTACATGCAGTTAACACTAGTTGCCTGTCCTTTATGTCTAGGCATGCAGTATCCAACAATTTAAAAGCGAATACTGCGTCACGGAGTTCCATTTTGTATTTCCTCATGCAACTGTACTTTTGTTCAAGGTCAGTAATATCAGCCTTATTTATAGAACCGTTTCCTGAATTTTTGTAAAGGTCTCAATATACCTCATAAATCTGATCACTTCCTTCGTTCAGAAAATCTGAATCTAGTGCATTCATTAGCATTTTCATTGATGAAAGTTTGGGGGGAACGGGTGTGAAATGCAGGTGCTTAAAATCCTGAAACAGAAGCAGAAACGTTTGGAATTACTGTTGGCTGACCTGCCACAGAACTCCCAGCCCCATTTGAGTGAGGATTGTTGAGCTGCAGGGTGGTTAGGAAAGGTAAGGAGGAAAGTTCCTTTCCTTAAAAGATAATTTAAAGATTTGAAAAGATATTTAAAACACTTTATTTTTCAATACTTGATTTATTTTTGTCAATGCTTGATTTAATTACAACCCCATCAGCTGGCAAATGGCTAACCAATTCTGGGGGTTTGCTGGCAGTCAAAGACCTCCAGGGAAGTTTTGGGGGCTGCACTATTTTCAGTGTCTGAGTAGAACCCAGTCACAGCTTGGGCTTTGTTTCTGGATCCCAGGATGTCTTTAGTTTCTCTGACACTGTGTCTAGGTGGCGCCATGATAAGGTGCTTCTGGCTCTTGCTGACACACTAGAGTGGGAGAGATGTAGGAAGAGGACAGCTGGCACAGATTTGAGGAAGGCTATCACCTTCATCAAAGAGGGAGCTAGGCCTTTCGTAACCAAACAACCAAAGCCCAACCTGCTGCTAATGGCCAGGTCCTGGGAGATGAGGGTCGATGCAGGAAGGAGGTTGCAGTTCCCGGATGTGGTGCACTCAACCCTATGCCCGGACATTGTACTGTGGTCAACCAAAGACAAAAAAATAATTCTGGTTGAGCTGCCTGTGCCATGGGAGGAGGGATGGGAAGAGGCTCACGAGAGAAAGGCCTTGAAGTACTAGCCCTTAGTGCAGGAGTGTAAAGACAAGGGATGGCAGGCATGATTTTTCCCTGTGGAGATCGGCTGCTGAGGTTTCCCAGCCAAATCAGCATGGCGGTTGTTGTCAGATCTAGGCCTGGACGAAAGGAGCAAAAAATAAGCAGCCCATAGGATAGGGGAAAGAGGCAGAATGAGCCTCTTGTTGGCTTTGGAGTAGGCGAGAGGAGGGAAGCTGGAATCCAGGAGCAGATGGGCAGTGATTTGGCCACCACTGCCGGCCCACCAACTGGAGAGTGTCATGGTTAAGGGTAGAAACACTTGGTGAAAATTGGGAACCACCTGATGACATCTGCTCCTGGCTGAAGGCTACAGTTACCTTATAAGGTAACTGGAGAATGCACCCTAACAGGTGTATGTAACAAGTTATTTCAAGATGGCATTCATAATGAGTTGTGACAATAAAATCTGAGCCATTACCCACAGATTGCAGATCGGTCTCCAGATATGCTAAAATATTTGTGACATTCAATACATTACTAGGATAGAATTTCAGCCATAGAAATCAAAAGGTCAAATTTGGAGAGGAATTTTGAAACTTACATATTCATTCTTAATATCTGGTTGCTACCTGCCAGACCATCATTGATTGCCCATCAATAATTACCCTTGAGAAGGTTAGGGTTCTAACTATTTGTCTTTGGATATAATCCATGTGCAGACCATGCATTCTTTCTTCACTTCCCAATTATACCCCATTCTAAAATACTTATGAGACTTAAGTGGCTTGGAATCAATATACCTCAGATTAGTAGTGTTGTAGATAGAGTAGATGTCAAAGGATACTGTGATATATTGATCAGTTGCAGATGGGGGCAGAGAAGTGAACTAAATGAAAATCTGATTGAGACAGTGCAAAGCATAGATGGACTGCTGGTATGCTTCTCCCAGTTGTAGTGACTGCGATCAGGGTCACTGGAGAGACGCATAACCTGGAGATATAGAAGCTTTTATTTATCATGACAGGCAGGCTTTCTTCCGGAGACCCTCTCAGTAGAGACACACAAGCTCAAAATTACATTGCATTTTTATACCCTTAAGATCAAAGGTAGGAGATTCCATACAATTTCACTAGTTACAATGACATTGTTTACTTCAATATTTTGGGTTGGAAAATGCTTCACAGTGATTAGACATCTTTGAGTGTTCAAACACCTTTGCTGGAGTTAAAGTAATTCATACAACTAGTCTAAAAGCTTCTGGGGACCAGGGTCCCAGACACCCTAAACTAGTGAAAGACCATCTTCCTGATGTGCTAAGTGATATCAGTCTCGTCTGTGAGTTTCCTTGGACTTGTTTGCAATGGTGCAAATAATTTAGCCGTTTAATAATTTTGCCTGGTTTGAGGCAGCCCCAATTAGCATAGCCCTATTGTTTTATGTTGCATCTCTTGGGCAGCCAGCCTGTGCTGCACAGATAGTATAGTTTTATGTGAGAAGGTGTGTTGCTTAAGCTTCAATTTACATTAAAAACTGAAGTGGTTCATGTTTGAATTTGAAGCCCAACATTGGTCGGGGTCGACATGGATGTTGTGTCCCAGCTGTCTACATGATGGGCAATCCAGTATGCAAGCCAGGGCAGTACAAAATGCAGAACAAGCTCCTTCGTACCCATGTAGCTGATGAATCCAAAGGAATGGAAGAGACCGATACAATTTGGCATTAGTGCAGGAGTTTGCCAGTCAGCATTGAACACTGTATAGGACTGCATTAGGAATTCCAGCTCCGGATTATTCCTCGGGGTTTACTTTGAAGCCATCCCTGCGAATGGGTATAGCAGCGAGGCAGCGGATGTTTGAGATCATAGATTTTTTTCTCCTAGCTGAGCTGTCAACCACAGCTGATGAACCGCTACTGCCTGAAGTAACTGTTTTTAAGGTGCCAGTATTCCATCTTTGCCCTTTCTCCTGTCACTAGAAACGGTTCTGTCAGGCTTAGTAGCTGAGCTACATACGAAGGCCGGGAGCTGTTGTCAGAGGCTTTTTGAAACGTACGCCATTGTGAGCATTTAATATTTAATATGTAGTGGGAGCTTTTCCCCATTACCACCCCGACTATGACAATGTTAAGGAACCTTACTTGAATTAATATCTACTATACTCACTAATCCAGAATAGTCCCTAATGTACCCTTGTCTTGACCTCAGATGGAAATCTACCTCAGGAAAACCACATTTAAAGGAAGACCTAATTAAGTAGGGCAGCAAAAATGCTGTTTATTTCGGATCCCTTCCCCATTTTGAACCTATCTTGTCCCTATGTGCATTTACATCTAAACTATCATCCCTAACTGGCTATCTAAAAGACAGAATCAGATTTAATATCACTGGCATATGTCATGAAATATATTAAGTGGCAGCAGAACATTACAATACATAATAAAAGCTGTAAATTACAGTAAGAAATATGTATATCTATACATAACATTATATTTAAAACATTAAATTTAAGTATGTAGTGCAAAAAGAAAAAAAAGTAGACATGACAGAATGGGTGGGATTAAAGGGGGGGGGAGTAGTGGTGTTAAATAGGGAAAATTTTACAGCTGTGGTCAGTCAGGACAGACTGGAGAACTCATCTAGTGAGGCTTTATGGGTGGAGCTGAGGAATAAGGGAAGTATTACCATGTTAATAAGGCTATTTCATAGATCACCCAACAGTCCATGAGATTTAGAGGAACAAATTAATAGAGAGGTCAAGAACAGTTGCAATAAACATAAGGTTATTATAATAACACACACAAAATGCTGGTGGAACACAGCAGGCCAGGCAGCATCTATAGGAAGAAGTACAGTCGACGTTTTGGGCCAAGACCATTCGTCAGGACTAACTGAAAGAAGAGATAATAAGAGATTTGAAAGTAAGATGGGGAGGGGGAAATCTGAAATGATAAGAGAAGATGGGAGGGGGAGGGATGAAGCTAAGAGCTAGAAAGTTGATTGGCAAAAGGGATACAGAGCTTGAGAAGGGGGGGGGGATCATGGGATGGGAGGCCTAGGGAGAAGGGAGCCCAGAGGAAGATTGAGAGCAGGCAAGGAGTAATTGTGAGAGGGACAGAGAGACAAAGAAAAAGAAGTGTGGGGGGGGGGGTATAAAAATATTCATTCCGATATGTCCATACATGGCCTCCTCTACTGCCATGATGAGGCAAAAATCAGGTTGGAGGAGCAACACCTCATATAACGTCTAGGTAGTCTCCAGCCCCTTAGTATGAACATAGAATTCTCCAACTTCCAGTAATTCCCTCCCCCTCCCTTCCCCTATCCCAAATTCACTCTGCCCCTCCCCCAGCTGCCTATCACCTCCCTCATGGTTCAGCCTCCTTCTACTACCCATTGTACTTTCCCCTATTCCTTCTTCGCCTTTCCTGCCTATCACCTCCCCCACCCCTTTATCTTTCCCCTTACTGGTTTTTCACCCGGAACCTACCAGCCTTCTCCTTCCCACCCTCCCCCCACCTTCTTTATAGGGCCTCTGCCCCTTCCCCCTTCAGTCCTGACGAAGGGTTCCGGCCCAAAACATTGACTGATTGTTTCCACGGATGCTGCCCGACCTGCTGAGTTCCTGCAGCGTGTTGTGAGTGTAGAAATAAAAATAAAGAAGGGATGAGGTGAGAAGGGGAGGAGGGGCATTAACGGAAGTTAGAGAAATCAATGTTCATGCCATCAGGTTGGAGGCTACCCAGACGGCATATAAGGTGTTGTTCCTCCAACCTGAGTGTGGCTTCATCTTGACAGTAGAGGAGGCCATGGATTGACATATCAGAATGGGAATGGACATGGAATTAATATGTGTGCACACTGGGAGATCCTGCTTTCTCTGGCATAGCAGGTATAGGCAAATAGGAAAAATTGAGATACTTGAGGAGCATAAGAAATGCAAGAGAACACTTAAGAAATTCAGGGGGCTAGAAAAAGGCATGAGTTTGCCCTGGCAGACAAGGTGAAGGAGAATCCTAAGGGATTCTACTGACATGGTAAGAGCAAAAGGGGCAAAATTGGTCCTCTGGAAGATTAGAATAGTAATCTATGCATGGAGCCAAAAGAGATGGGGAGATCTTAAATGGATTTTTTGCATTTGTCTTTACTCGGGAGATGGACACTGAGTCTATGGAAGTGTGGCAAGGCAGCATCAACTTAATGGACCCCATAGAGATTAGAGAAGAGGAGGTGATTACCGTCTTGAGGTAAATTAGGATGGATAAATCTCCAGGGCCTGCAAGGTGTTCCTTTGGACTTTGTGGCAGCCAAGTGCAGAAATTGCAGGAGTCCTAGCAGAGATATTTAAATCATCCTTAGCAACAGATGAGGTAGCATAGGATTGGAAGAATGCTAATGTTGTTCCACTGTTTAAGAAAGGCTCTAAAAATAATTATAGGCAGCTGAGCTTGATATAAATACTGGGAAAGATATTGAAAGGTACTCTTAGGGGCCAGATATGAGTATTTGGATAGACATGGACTGACTAGGGATAGTCAGCATGACGTTGTATGTGGTAGGCAGTGTCTAACCAATCACATATAGTTTTTTGAGGATATTACCAAGGTGGTTGATGAAGACAAAGCAATGGATGTTGTCTACCTGGACTTTTGCAAGATGTTTTGACAAGGTCCCACATGGGAGGTTGGTCAAGAAGGTTCAGTTGCTTGACATTCAAGATGAGGTAGTGAATTGGATTAGACATTGGCTTTGTGGTAGAAGCCAGAGAGTGGTAGTAGATGGTTGCCCCGCTGACTGGATAGGTACATGGATGGCAGGGTATGGAGGACCTGTGACGAGTGGAGTGCCATAAGGGTCAGTGCTAGGTCTGTTGTTGTCTGTCATCTATATCAATGATCTGAATGGTAATGTGGTTAATTGGATCAGCAATTTGTGGATGACATCAAAGGTGTGGGTGTAGTAGACTGCGAGTAAGACTATCAGAGCTCACAGCAGGATCTTAACCAACAGGAAAAATGGGCTGAAAAATGGCAGATAGAATTTAATGCAGACAAATGTGAGGTGTTGAACTTCAGTAGGACCAACCAGGACATATTGAATGATAGGGCAATGAGGAGTGTGGTAGAACAAAAGGATCTGGGAATAAAGGTCCATAATTCATTGAAAGTAGCGGCATAGGTAGATGGGGTCATAAAGAAAGCTCTTGGAACATTGTCCTTTATAAATCAAAGTATTGAGTACAGGAAATAAGATGTTATGTAGAATTTGTAGAAGATGGTGAGGCCTAATTTGGAGGACTATGTGCAGTTTTGGTCAATTATCAACAGGAAAGGTATAAATAAGGTTGACGGAGTACACTGAAAATTTAAAAGGGTATTGCCAGGGCTGGAGGACTTGAGTTATAAGGAAAGATTGAATAGGAAATGACTTTATTTCCTGGAGCGTAGAAGATAGAGAGAAAATTTGATAGAAGTATACAAAATTACGAGTGGTATAGATTGTTTAAGTGCAGGCAGGCTTTTTCCACTGAGGTTGCGTGAAACTACAACTAGATTAAGGATGAAACGTGAAAAGTTTAAGTTTAACAGGAGGACTTTTTCACTCAGAGGGTCTTGTGTATGGAACGAATTGCCAGGGCAAGAGGTGTATGCGAGCTTGATTTCAACATTTAAGAGAATTTTGGATAGGTACATGGATGGCAGGGTATGGAGGACTATGGTCTGGGTCCAGGTTGGTTTGGCATGGACTAGATGGGCCAAAGGGCCTGCATCTCTTTTGTGCTGTACGTTTTTACAACCATGACTCTAGTGTAGGTAGCATTCATGGTTTCAGTGTCCATTCAGAAGACTGATGGCAAAGGGGAAGAAGCTATTCCTGAATTGTTGTGTGCCTTCAGACTCCTGTACCTCCTTCCTGATGATAACAATGAGCATGTCCTGGGTGATGGTGGTCCTTAATGATGGAAGCCACCTTATTGAGGCACTACTCCTTGAAAATGCCCTGGATGCTGGGGAGGCTAGTGTCCATCATGGGGCTGACTTGAGTTTACAATTTTCTGCAGCTTATTTCAATCCTGTGCTGTGGCTCCTCCATACCAGATGGTGATGTAGCCAGTTAGAATGCTCTCCACGGTACAACTGCAGAAATTTTCAAGTGTCTTTGTTAATATATGAAACCTTCAATCTCCAAATGAAACTACTGACATCCAGCTGCAGGGGGGTTTGGGATAGTCCTTATCTGAATGAGTGCAAGGACCTCACCCCAGTGGCACCCAGTCCCCGATTGTCCTTTCGACCACTGGCCCAACCAGTGAAAGGGCCCAGCTCGTTGTGTTCACTCCCATTCAGGCTGAGGTGGCTGCCTTCAGATGCTGTGTGCCATTTCTTCTCTTTCTCAGTCTGACTTGCCATTGAGGTTATGGAGCTTGATGTCTCTGCCATAACTCAGATACCTTCTTCACAAACAAGAGAAAATCTGCAGATGCTGGAAATCTGAGCAACACGCGCAAAATGCTGGAGGAACTCAGCAGGCCTAGCAGCACCTAGGAAAAGGGTACAGTTGCTGTTTCAGGCGGAAATCCTTTAGCAGGACTTTGACAGGAAGGATTTCAGCTCGAAAGATCAACTGTACTCTTTTCCTAGCTGTTGCCTGGCCTGCTGAGTTCCTCCAGCATTTTGTGTGTGTTGCTCAAATACATTTGTACATTCCTATCTATTTTCTCCATTATCTTTCTACTCTTACCTATTTAAGCAATCTTGTATTTCCCAGAACCTGCCTTCATTATGAAGGTACCATTAATTACCATTATACTTTAACACCTAATTCATGGTTTGCTGACACATTTCTGTGCTTCTGCATTTGCATTCCCATTCCTTTTCATCTGCAGGTTTTCTTCCATCAGGAGTGTTCATCACTTAAATTCTCTGTAACAACATTATTACTGGATAGGCTTGATCCCTTAGTCTGCTTGTGAGGGGGACAAGAATGTAAGTCATGCTGTTTAACCTAAGTGACATGTTTCCTTTGACAGGTCTGTATCCAGACACAGATGTCATTTGCTCGGAGCACCACCTGTAGTCCTATCCACCTGGGAGGAAGCCCTGTCTTTTCAGGCAGCTCCCTGACCAGGACTTGCTCACCCAGCTATAGGAGGCCTATCCGCTCTCCCTCAGGCTCTCTCTGATCAGCAATATGTTTTACAGTTTTGCTCTGTCCCTCAGTGTGGTAACCTGGTTATAATGGTCCTTCACATTTCCATGTAATCTTACCAAATTGGCTGCAGGTGCATTTTGCTCTGTACTTTCTATTTCTGTCATTTCATGTTCTTCTATGGCTCTCTTTGCCCAGTGAGCTGCACACACTTTCTCTTTTTGCATCTTTCTCTCCACTTTATGGTGTATCTTTAATTGCTATGAACTCCACAAGCAGTTCTTGACCATGTTTTGCCCCTACCTTCTGACATGATTTAAGATCATTGTCCCATCTCCATTCCTGGTTGGGCTGCTACTCTCTGTGGGCATGTTAGCTGCTCAGTGGGTCACACATGTTCACTGTCCTTGTCCAGGTTATTTCTCCTTTTCTTGAGTCTATGACAGCACCTGCCTTACTCAGTGTGTCTATCCCCAGGACAGTTCCCTCAATGTTTGGGCACAGCCAGAAATCGGCAGGAAGCTGCATTCCCTCAATCTCAAGTACCCGAGGCTCACTGCTGTCTGTCCTCATTGTTTCACCCCTGCACTGGTAATGCAATTCACCCTAAGTCGTGGGGAAGGGTAGATCAATTATCAACACTGATGACCCTGTGTCAAGTAACATATCACGTTGCCAGCCCCCCCCCCCCCATAAACATTTTGTGTACATCAGTGGATGATCACCTCTAGCAGTGAAGGCTACCATCAGCCATTTGTCTGACCTGAGTGCTGTCCTCACCAGCTCTATAAACTGGTCTATAGTCAAATCGGACAGAGAAGGCACTGCTGTGACTTCTGCCTGTTTTGGTCATTGAATCTTACACCTTCCTTCCTTTTTTGGGCACTGCCTCAACAATGGCCTAATAGACCACAACAGTAACAAATCATCTCCCTTCTACATGTATTTTGGCAGTTCCTTGCTAGGTGCTCTGGTTGCTTATACACAAAGCAAGTCTTCTCTGACATCACAGTAGTTGCATCCACTAAAGCCACTTCATGATTTCTCCTGCTGCTCTGATCTATTTTCCTGGCCTATGATACAATTGTAGGTCGATACCATTGCTATCTCCAAATCTAAAACTTCCTGTGGGCTAAGCTCAGGCCATCAGCATTTTCTTTCTTCTTTCTTTTTAAATCTTTTTATTGAATAAGTATACAAAGGGTGAACCATAAAGGCACTAATACACTGTTAGAAATTACAGGAGATATTAATACAGAAGAAAAAATTGATACAAACAGTGCAATTTAAACATAAAATAATATGGTAAAATAATAGTATACTAATTTATATATATATATCAATAGAGAAAAGGAAAAAAAAACCCAAAAAAAGACCCCCAAAAAAAACCCACCGTGCAACTAAACTAAAAGCAAAGCAAAGCAATGGGCTAACTTGGAAACAGGTAGAGTTAAAGAACTTAAAATCACGTCCTCAAACCCGACCTCCGTAAAAAAAGTTTTAAAAAAAAGGCAAGAAGGGAATATAAATATGGAACAAAAGAGAAAAAAAAATTACATTAAATGAAAATATTGAATAAAAGATCTCCAGGTCTGTTCAAATTTAAGTGAGGAATTATAAAGATTACTTCTAATTTTCTCCAAATTAAGCATAATATCATCTGGGAAAACCAAAAAAAGGTAGTTGGAGCATTAGGCTCTTTCCAATGTTGTAAGATACATCTTTTTGCCATTAAAGTAAGAAATGCAATCATTCTACGGGCTGAAGGGGAAAGATTACTGGAAATTTTTATTTCCTGAGAAAACTAAAGAAATTTGGCCTGTCCCCAAGGACACACTGGCAGCACTGCTCCGACAGCATGCGGTGTGAAGTGAGTCCAAGAACGGATGATTGGTCTGTGTGATGTGCTGCACTGTGTTCACGATCTTCTGCAGCTTCTTTCAGTCTTGGACAGGACAACTTCCATACCAGGTTGTGATACACCCTAGAAGAATGCTTTCTACGGTGCATCTATAAAAATTAGTGAGGGTTTTAGGGGACAGGCCAAATTTCTTTAGTTTTCTCAGGAAGTAAAGGCGCAGGTGGGCCTTCTTAGCAGTGAACTCTGCTTGGTTGGACCAAGTCAGGTCATTTGTGATATTGACCCTGAGGAACTTAAAGCTTTTGACCTGTTCCACTTGTGCACCACCGATGTAAATTGGGTCGTGCGGTCTGCTACTCCTTCTGAAGTCAACAACCAATTCCTTTGTCTTGCTGATGTCGAGGAATAGGTTATCGTCTTTGCACCATGCCACCAGGTTCTTAATTTCCTCTCTGTACTCAAACTCATCATTACCCGAGATACGGGCTACGATTGTTGTGTCATCAGCAAACTTGTATATTGAGTTTGATGGAATCTTGGCTATACAATCATGGGTGTACAGTGAGTACAGCAGAGGGCTGAGTACACAGCCTTGTGGGGCACCGGTGCGCAGAGTGATTGTAGAGGAGAGCTTGTCCCCTATTTTTACAGCCTGGGCCCTGTCTGTGAAGAAGCTGAAGATCCAGCTGCAGATCTGAGTGCTAAAGCCCAGGTTCCGGAGCTTAGGAATTATGAACCTACATCTTATCGGAACGCTGTGTTTTAGTTGATAACGACACTTGGAGGAGAAGGGACACATCTAGACGGAGTGCACTTGTTGCGCCAGCAAAAAGGACATGAGTCAAAAAGAAAACAAGGGGAGAACAGGGCTAAATTAACACAACAAGGATGGCGATAATTGGAACCATTACAGGATTTGATAGTGGCATTGGAGTCTGGGTAACTTACATTGAAAGAGCGGAGTTATATTGTGTTGCTGATGGTGTGAATGATGAAAAGAAAACCAGCGTCTTATTCAATGTTATGGGAGCAAAAACACACGGGTTGCTATGGAGCTTGTTAACCCCTGAAAAGCCAACTGACAAAACATCCAAGCATATTGTAGACCCTCTCCAACAGCATTTAAACCCCAAACCACTGGTCATTGCTGAAAGATTTAAATTTCACGAACAGAATCAGAGCAAAAATGAAAGCATTTCTGAATAATCTGCTGAATTACTCAAATTATCAGAACATTGTCAATTTGGAGCTGGTCTATTGGACACATTGAGGGACAGGTTAGTGTGTGTCATGCACTGTGATATCACACAGAAGAAGCTCCTGGGTGAAAAAAACCTTACATTAGAGAAGGTGCTGAACATTGCAATATCAACAGAAACAGCAGCACGGGGTGCTTCAGAGATACAAAAATCTCTGGAATATGCTACAAATAAAATGTCACTGAACAGAAATGAAGGAAAGAAATGTTACCGTTGTGGGAACATCTCACATGACCCTGATGACTGTTGGTTTAAAGGCAAAGAATGCAGAAACTGTGGGCCACATTGGCAGAGTATGCAAAGCTATTAAAAGGCAGAAAAAGGACAAAATACAGAGAAACAAAAAATCCCTAGGAAAATACAACAATGTACACAAAATGAAAGAAAGCAGTTCTGATGAAAACTACTCAGACAAAAGTGAATTGTCTTGTCTGCAACTTCACAGCGTGAAAGAGACAGATGATCGCAGAGTAATATGGATCACTCCACAAGTGGCAGGCGTGAGACTGAAAATGGAGGTGGACACGGGGCTCAGCTTTAACTGTGATCTCTGTATATGACTACAACGACTATTTTCTCACATACCTCTGAAACAACCTGAACTACTGCTCAAAACTTATACAGGCAAAAATTAAAAAGCCAAAGGCAAAATTAAAGTGACAGTGACCTACGGAAACAAAACACAGCAGCTGAACGTTTATGTACTGAAAAATAGAGGACCACCATTGCTGGGACGTGAATGGCTCAGGAAAATCCAGTTGGATTGGCACACAATCAAGGCACTAGATGTGTCAGCAAAGGAGGGCAGCAAAGCTACATCTGAGAGACTCACAAATACTTGCTGACTCTCTGATGAAGCATTCATGAAAGGAACAGGAACACTTCAGGGCATGAAGGCAAGGATTAAGATTGATGAAAATGCATGTCCAAAATTTCACAAAGCCAGACCAGTGCCATATGCGATCTGTCCTACAGTAGAGGCAGAGCTGAAAAATCTGGAGCAGACTGGGGTCCTGTCAAAGGTGGATTGGAGTGAGTGGGCCACACCTACTGTTCCAGTGATGAAGAAAACCTCCAACACAAAACCAGGAAAACCAAGTAAGGTGCGCATATGTGGAGGCTTTAAAGTGACTGTTAACCCAGGTCTCCGCATAGTACAGTATCCTCTACCTCGTATTGAGGACATCTTTGCTTCCCTGTTGCTTCCCTGTCAGGAGGGGAACATTTCGCAAAAATCCATTTGACCCAGGCATACCTCCAAATGGAAATCGATGAAGCGTTCAAGAAATATCTGACAATAAATACACACAAAGGACTTCACCAGTACAACAGGTTGGTGTTTGGGATAGCATCAGCTCCTGCAATCTGGCAAAGGGCAATGGACCAGGTCCTGTAGGGGATTCCAGGGTCTCAGTGTTACCTGGATGATGTCATTGTCACTGGCAAAGATGACGATGAACATCTTTCTAACCTAAAATAAGTGCTCACCAGGTTACAAGAATACAGGCTCAGAGCTAATCGACAGAAATGTGAGTTTTTCAAAAAGGAAATCTCGTACTGTGGGCATGTGATCAACAAGGATGGCTTACACATGTCTCAAGATAAGACAGAAGTGGTGCTTAAGGCACCACCACCTGAAAATGTGTCTCAGCTGAGAGCATATCTTGGATTAGTGAACTATTACCACGTTCCTGCATAACCTATCCACAGTCCTACACCCACTAGATGCACTATTACAGACAGGGACACAATGGAAGTGGACTAAGAGCTGTGAGAAAGCGTTTCAAGAAACTAAAAGATTCATAACTTCAGAAAGGGTGCTTGCATACTTTGACGACTCCTTACCAGTCCGACTGGCTTGTGATGCCTCGCCCCATGGGATAGGAGCTGTGCACAAATTTCCAGATGGCTCAGAAAGACCAATAGCCTTTGCCTCAAGAACGCTTACTTCAGCTGAACACAACTATGCCCAGATTGACAGAGAAGCCCTGAGCCTCGTGTGGGGAGTCAAGAAATTCAGTCATTACCTATATGGCCAAAAGTTTACCCTGTTGACTGACCATCAGCCTGTCGTGTCAATCTTCAACCCAAGAAAAGGCATTCCAGTAATGACAGCGCAAAGGCTGCAGCGATGGTCTCTTTTCTTAGGAGGTCACACATATGACATTGAACACAAAGGGACCAAGCAACATGGCAACGCAGATGGTTTGGCATGGTTACAACAGCTGACTTCAGAGATAACTACACAAATTAATTCAGCAGAGGTCTTTCACACAACAATACTTGAACAATTACTGGTGACAAACAGCCTCATTGAAAGGGAAACACACAAGACCCTGTGTTGTCAAAAGTGTAAAACATCACGGTTAATGGATGGCCAGCTCGTGGTAACACTGTTTTCAGTTGTGACGACAAACCAAGTTATCAGAAGATTGATACTGATGAGAGAGATAAGGGAGACAATGGAGAAGCGTTCAAAATGTTAATGAGAGAGGAGAGAGATAACGGAAAAAAAACACAGTTAAGGGTATTGACAGACCGGTTGCTTTGAACCTGAACTGTTTGAAGTTTGATGGACAGGCGATACCCCGGCAGGAGGATAAAAAGAACAGGTTCGCTAAGGCACGGGGGACACCACAAAATCACAAGATAACGAGACCCTGGAAGAGCGGTGTGCCCCCAAAAGTTGGTGGGAGCTGGAGGTCTGGTTCGAGGGAACCGATCATAGACTGACAGGGTGAAAAGGGACGATCGGAGGGAACCTGGTGTGTGTGTCCGCCCTTGCCTGGGTGCCGGGTTCACTGCGGAAGAACGGTCGTATCCGGAATGGAGGGGTCACAGTCGGTGACCACAGAAAACATAAAAACCACCTGGCCCGAAACCACCTGTGAACATCAAAGGTCTGCTGAATCAAATTTGCATTCCCCCCCTCTCTCTCCCCCCCTCTCTCTCCCCCCCCTCTCTCTCCCCCCCTCTCTCTCCCCCCCTCTCTCTCCCCCCCTCTCTCCCCCCCTCTCTCCCCCCCTCTCTCCCCCCCTCTCTCCCCCCCTCTCTCCCCCCCTCTCTCCCCCCCCTCTCTCTCCCCCCCCTCTCTCTCCCCCCCTCTCTCTCCCCCCTCTCTCTCCCCCCCCCTCTCCCCCCCCCTCTCCCCCCCCCTCTCTCCCCCCTCTCTCCCCCCTCTCTCCCCCCTCTCTCCCCCCTCTCTCCCCCCTCTCTCCCCCCTCTCTCCCCCCTCTCTCCCCCCCTCCCTCTCCCCCCTCCCTCTCCCCCCTCTCCCCCCTCTCCCCCCTCTCTCCCCTCTCTCCCCTCTCCCCCCTCCCCCCCCTCTCTCCCCCCCCTCTCTCCCCCCCCTCTCTCCCCCCCCCTCTCTCCCCCCCCTCTCTCCCCCCCCTCTCTCCCCCCCCTCTCTCCCGCTCTCCCCCCCCCCTCTCCCCCCCTCGGCACAACAGCGATTACTGCGAACTGTACTAAGCTGAACTGAACTCTGCGTCACTTGAGACTGATCATTTTACCCCCTAGACTGCGATAGAGCTTGATTGATTCCTATTACCCTAGTTCTGTGCACACGTGTTTTATCATTGCTAACCTGTTGCATTTATATCCGTACGATTAGAGTACTGTGTTACTTATTTCTTTAATAAAGCTTTATTAGCTTCCAGTAATCCAGACTCCAACTAGTGGTCCATTTCTGCTGGTTTGGCAACCCAGCTACGGGGTATGTAACACAGTTTTCTCAGCGAGGAAGGAGCAGTTGTCAGTGTGTCGGGGAACACTAATGTGTGGCTCATGAGTTGTGACTCCTCCCAAGCTACGCACCAAAGTGCTGGAGGAACTATACGAGGGGCACCTGGGTACCGTGAAGATGAAAAGTCTTGGACCTGCCTAAGTGTGGTGGCCAGGAATCGATAGACAGATTGAGGACTTGACCAAGAACTGCTCTGGATGTCAAAAGATTCAGAACACAACACTGCAAGCCCCCCTCCATCCATGGGAGTGGCCCTTATCACCATGGCAGCGAGTGCACATTGACTTTGCTGGACCATTCATGGACTCTATCTTTTTAATCGCCGTCGATGCACATTCCAAATGGCCAGAGGTCATCAAAATGAAGACAACCACATCGGAAAAGACAATTACAGTTCTGAGGACCATGTTCACCAGGGATGGCATACCAGAGCAAATCTGCACAGAAAATGAACGACAATTTGTCTCTGAAGAATTCCGAAGTTTTGTGAAGAACAATGGAATCAAGCACTTTATAACTGCCCCTTACTGTCCATTCACAATGGTTTGGCAGAAAGATTTGTGCAGACATTCAAGAAAGCCATCAAGGCAATGGACAGCGAAAATCGACCACTGCAACACAAGATAGACAACTTCCTCCTTGCCTATCATAATACAGTACATGAAACCACTAATCAGACTCCAGCGATGATGCTTCTGAACAGGAACCTGAGGTCCCGCATGGATCTTCTCAAACCTGATGTACAGCGTGATGTGTAGAACAGACAGTTCAAACACTTGAATGCTAAGCCAACATGGAGTTTCAGTGTGAGACAATCAGTTCTTGCACGTGATTACCGGACTGAAAAGTGGCAGCCAGGTACAATTTCCGCCATAGACGGGCCGCTGATTCTCTCCCACCTGTATAGAGTACAGGTGGGAGAGAATGTATGGGGACATCATGTGGACCAAATCTTGGATGGTCAGGTGAAAAACACAAAAATACCTTGCCCGGACTCCCCGGACATAGAAGCAAACACTCCTGATGTGACCACATCAGCCTCATCTACAGATAAGCCTGTTATCAGTGCTGAGGACCCACCTGATGTACCTGTGGAGACTCATTCCCCAAAGAAAACGTTTCAGGACAGACGTTACCCAGATAGGTAGAGAAGAACCGCCCCCCCCCCCCCCCCCAAAGAGACTTGAGTTATAAATGGGTCTTAGACCAAAAGTAAAACAAAAGGTTTGTTATAATTTGATATTAGTAAGTTACTGTGTTGGCGCGTGGCCAAGTGGTTAAGGCGTTCATCTAGTGATCTGAAGGTCGCTAGTTCGAGCCTTGGTTGAGGCAGCATGTTGTATCCTTGAGCAAGGAACTTAACTACACATTGCTCTGCAACAAGACTGGTGTCAAGCTGTATTGGCACTAGTGCCCTTCCCTTGGACAACATCGGTGGTGTGGAGAGGGGAGACTTGCAGCCGGTCTTCCATACAACCTTGCCCAGGCCTGCACCCTGGAAACCTTACAAGGTGCAAATCCATGGTCTCTTGAGACTAACAAATGCCTAGAAGTACAAATGGGAGGCGTTTGTATGTTAAGGGTAAATATATTTGTTTAGCATAGTGCCCCAGTAAAAAAAAAGTTGATACACTATTAAAATAAAAGGGGAGGAGTGTACCGTATAGCCTACAGTATAATAAGGGACCACTTTATGTTTTAGTAACGGGCCACTTCATGTGCTATTAGGTACGTATTGATCTGCACGTGTAGGTCGAGTTTGGATTCTGCTAGTAAGGAACCATGAAACTTGTCTCCCGTCTCCAGCGTTTTTATTAATCGCATTGTTGTGTAACCAGGCCACATACACAACAGATACTTATGTGAGAATGCTGTTCTTGAACTACAGTTCAGCATTCAACACCATACTTCCCTTTAGGCTCAACAAGAAGCTCAGAGACCTCGGCCTTCACCCTGCCTTGTGTAGCTGGATCCTGGGCTTTCTGTGAGATGGGCCGCAGGTGGTAAGAGTGAACTTGCTCACCTCTACCCCTCTGAACCTCAACACAGGAGTCCCTCAGGACTGTTTCATAAGCTGCCTCCTTTATTCTCTGTATACCCATGATTGTATCACCACTCACAGCTCCAACCTGCTAATTAAATTTGCTGACAATACTGCATTGATTGGCCTAAACTCAAATAATATTGAGGCTGCCTACAGAGAAGAAGTCATCACCCTGACATAGTGGTGTCAAGAAAAACATCTTCTCCCTCAATGTCACAAAAACAAAGGAGCTGGTTGTGGATTACAGGAGGAATGGAGACAGGCTAACATACTGACATCAATGGATCTGAGGTTGAGAGGGTGAACAGCTTTAAGTTCCTCGGCATACACATCACCAAGGTTCTCGCATGGTCTGTACATACCGGCTGTTTGGTATGAAAAAAGCACAACAGCGCTTCTTTCACCTTGATGGTTGAAGAATTGGTATGAACCCCCAAATCCTAAGAACTTTCTACAGGGGCACAACTGAGAGCATCCTGACTGGCTGCATCACTGCCTGGTATGGGAACTGTTCTTCTCTCGATCGTAGGACTCTGCAGAGAGTGGTGCGGACAGCCCAGCGCATCTGTAGATGTGACTACCTACTATACAGGACATTTACAAAGACAGGTGTGTAAAAAGGGTCCGAAGAATCATTGGGGACCTGAGTCACCCCAACCACAAACTGTTGCAATTGCTACCATCCGGGAAACAGTACCGCAGCATAAAATCCAGGACCAACAGGCTCCAGGGACAGTTTCTTCCACTAGGCCATCAGACTGATTAATTCATGCTGATACATTTGTATTTCTGTGTTAAATTGACTGTCCTGTTGTACATACTGTTTATTATAAATTGCACTTTGCACGTTTAGATGGCGATGTGACGTAACTCCTCGTGTATATGAGGGATGTAACTCAATTCAATTCAATTTCACCAACACATGCATGTCCTTTGGGTGCATCTGATGAATTTCAATAAGTGATTCAAGCTTGCGCCAGAATTCTGTATTCTCACAAGCAACTTTAAGTGAGGGCAGCTCTGACAACATGCTCTGCTTGTCCCTGAGGGTGATGGGTCTGTGGCTGGCAGTAATCAGGGTTGAGGGCTGGCTGGGGTCATCAAGATTTTCAGATTGCCATTGTCTGCCTTCAATAGATACCATTCCAACAAATATACCTGAGTATAACCTCTTCCTCAAATATTTTCACACGAATTCTCATATTAAACAAAATATAAGGGATGGATAAAAATTAAACAGTACATACTTAAAACCACAGAGCATATACTCTGCAATCTTCCACTCTGTGTAGCTGAACTCTTGATGCCTATTATATGTGTTCCCTTTCATATAAATGTCTGTTACTCCAAAGTTTCAAACTTATTCTAATGCTAACCCTAACCATCTGTTTTTGGGTATAATCTATCTTCAGATCATGCATTCATTCTTCACTTCCCAATTAGACCCTACTATAAAATACTTACGAGATTTAAATGGCTAGGAATCAATGTACTTCAGATTGGCAGTGTTGTGGATAGTGTGGATGCTAATGGATAAAGCAGATATAGATAAGTTGCAGATATGGGCAGAGAAGTGGCAGATGGAGTTTAAAATGTGAGGTGTTGCACCTTGGGAGACTTGATGCAAAAGGGACAGTACACTGTTCATGACAAGGAAGTTAAAGTTCAAAGTGCATTTATTATCCACGTATGTATACAATAGACAACCTTGAGATTCATTCTTCTTGCAGACAGCCTCAAAACAAAGCACCATAGAACCCATTTAAAGAAAACCCCCACACAAGACCATCAGACATATGGGGAAAAAAAAGAACAAATTGCACAAACAGCAAAAAGCAAACAAAAACACACAAAGCATTAAGCATCAAGCCACAGCCTCGAGCTGCCAAGATGAGTAAAACCAGTCCAGGAGCCGATGGCCATGACCAAAGCTCCTAGCCAGTCAGTTCAGCGCTGTCAATAGCTGCAGATCCATTTCCATGCAGTGTTGATGCACAGTGAGATCTTGAGGTTTAAATCCATTGCTCCCTGAAAGTTGCTGCACTGTTTGATAGGGTGGTAAACGTGGTATTTGGCATGTTTGCCCTTATAAGTCAAGGTGCTAAATTCAAGAGTCAGTAAGTTATGTTGCAGTTTTTATAAAACTTTGGTTAGGCCATTTTTTGGTGGATGGAGAGTGAGGTGTCTCCCAATGGAGGTTGTTTGTAGGGGATTAATAGCCCGTTCTTTAGTTAGGGCCTTCAGCATTTTGGGCATCGAGGGAGAGAGGAAGAGGAGAGCCATCCGCAGTACCACCGATGCGGCAGAGAGGGCCTCAAGATGGCTGTGGCTCAAAAGAGGAGAGCCATGGAGTCATAAGTAGCTAGCCATCTGAACACAAGCTGGGGTCTGATCAGCCCCGGCTGGGTCACCTGGAGGAGGTTGTATGATGTTGAAAGACCTGAAACACCCGATGATTCCAGGAACATCACTGAAGATGTGTTCAGAAGCATCAATAGATGTATGTACACAGGAGTATTGCATTCATTCTGACCACCCCATTATAGGAAGGATGTGGAGGCTTTGGAGAAGAATGCAGGTGAGATTTACTCAATGCTGTCTGGATTGGAGGTCATCTGCTGTAAAGGGAGGTCATGGTTGTTAAAGATAGATGGCCGGCATTTTTCTTTCTGTAACTGGAGTCACGAGAGATACTGAAGCTGGATATATAGAAGTCTTTATTCACCATGACAAGCAGGCATTCTTCTGGAGACCTTTTTGGTAGAGTGTCTCAAACTCAAAGATATATCACATTTTTATACTCTTAAGATCAAAGTAACAGTAGATGATTCAATACAATTTCAATAGTTATAATGACTTTGTTTACTTCAGTATTTTGGGTTTACAAAGCTTCCTTTGATTTGACAGACACGTCTGAATGTTTAAACAGCGATGCTGGGGCACAGTAAATCATGCAAGTAGTCTAGGAGTTTCTGAGGACTGGGATTCCAGATATCCAAAACTATTGACAGATCAGCTGCTTGATGTGCTAAGTGACAATATCAGTCTGGTTTGCAAACGTCCTTAGACCTGTTTACATTTGTGCAAATGTATTAGCCATGTAGTCTGGTTTGATGCAGGCCCAATTAACATAGCCCCATTGTCTTGCATTACATCTTTCGAGCAGTTAGTCCCAGATTGTGGGGCAGCCTGTGCTCCATAGACAGTATTGTCTATTTTCATAGGTGTGCTTTTAACTTCAAGTTACTGCTTGCATTTTATAATTTACATTAAGAGTTGAAGAATGTTTTAAAAATTAATAAATGCTTTATTCACATGACTCCTGAATACTTCCTAATACCAGGGTAGAATTATCTAATACTAGAGAAAATGCAGTTAAGTTTAAAGGGGATGTGCAACATAGAAGAGTGGTGGGTTCCTGGGGTGGTGGTTGAGGCAAATACAACAGAGACGTTCAAGAAACTCAAGAGGCATGTGAATGTGCAGAGAATGGTGGTATATGGACATGGTGTAGGCGGAAAAAGTTGCTCTGTTGGGCACTTAAATACTAGTTATTTCGGCACAACATTATGGGCCGAAAGGGCCTGTTTCTATGCTGTATTGTTCAGTGCTTATGTATTTAAAAACAATAATTCTGAATCAAATCCAAACAACACCAGCGAAAATGCACATTTATGAGAACAAAAGGTCTAGGAAGAAAAGTTTGAAGACTCCTTTCCGTTGTTGTTCTTTCTATCCAGTTATGTGCAGTGTAGTTTTGTGACTGACCAATCCTATATGACTTACTTTGGTAGCTTTCTCTTCTCAATGCACAATTGTAATTTAAAAAATAAATCCAAGTAATCATTTGCTTTGGAAAGATCTTTCATTCTTTGAGCAGAAAAGGAATGTGCTTCACTATTAATATTGCATATCCTGCACAATAGATCCTTGGTTGTTTGTAGATCTTGAAACTGTACACCTATAGTTCAACAATGCTCATACAAAATTACTCAGGATATATGTGGTATTAAAGATCATCTTGTATTTTCATTGTGTTGATTATGATATGGGTCTGTTATTTCTTGTTTCACGCGTATAGCTTTTTGATGCTCTATTTCAAAAATAACCCTAGTCATTTAATTAATTCTATTACAGCTAGTCTTCAGATATATGCCCTTTGTGATCTTTCCTTTTGGGGTTTAATGGCTGTATGCCAAAGTAATACAAGAACTTTTTGCAAAATTCAATTTTAACCTAATTTAAACCAATAATGGAACTTTGACACTAATGTTTGAAGTCTAAACTTGATAAGAATAATATGCAACAGTCGTGGGCACACGTAAAAAATCTGTTAAGTGAACACAAGGAATTCTGCAGATGCTGGAAATTCAAGCAACAGCTCTTCCTGGAGATACTGCCTGGCCTGCTGCGTTCACCAATAACTTTGATGTGTGTTGTCTGTTAAGTGAAGATGCTTTCAAAAATAATGAAATAAGAAGTTTCTAAATATTTAAAACATAAAGAGCAGTAAACAGCAAAAAAAACTAAATCAAATTAATTGGTGTGACCACCCTTTTACCTTTAAAACTGCATCAGTTTTCTTAGGTAAACTGTCATACAAGTTTTATGATAGAATTGGCTGCAGTGCTGTTCCAAGCATCTTAGAGAACTTCCCACAGTTCTTCTGCTGACCTTGGCTCACTCATTTGCTTCTGTCTCTCCAGGTTAGCCCAGACAGCCTTGATGATGTTGAGATCAGGGCTCTGTGGAGGATCTTTGTGGCAGAACTCCTTGTTCTTTGTTTCGCTGAACGTAGTTCTTTTTGACCTTGGCTGTGTGTTTGGGGTCATTGTTCTGCTGCAGAATGAAATTGGGACTGATCAGAGGCCTCCGTGATGGTAGTGGGTGAGGAATGAGAATCTGCTTATATTGAGGATTCCATTAATTCTGACCAGATAACAAACCCCATTTGCAGAAGTAACTCTTAAACCTACAGGGAACCTCCACCATGTTTCACTGCTGGCTGCAGACACTCATCCATGTAGCATTCTCCACCTCCTTTACAGACAAACTGCGTCCTGTTTGAGCCAAAGATTTTAAATTTTGACTCAGCACTTGCTGCCACTGTTCAAAAACTCTTTGTGTTTTTGTGCATAGGTGAGTCGCTTGGCTTTGTTTCCACTTCCAAGGGATGGCTATTTGGCAGAAACTCATTTATGACAAGGCTTCACTGGACTCTAGAGGGGTGTACTTGGGTTCTAGTGGTTTCTGTGAGTTCACTGCTGGGTTTCTTCTGCTTTAGAAGGAACATCAGTTTGATGCATCTCTTGTCTGCTGCACTGTTTCTATGGCCAACTACTCCATTTCTGGTCCTCAAGCTTACCTGTTTCTTTGTGCTTGTTCAGATCAGCTTTGACAGCACATTCTTGTCTGTTGCAAATTTCTGCTTGGGAGAGACCTTACTGATGCAGGATGACCACCTTGTGTCTTGTTGCTTTGCTCGCTCTTGCCAAGGTGAAAGAATTGATTATTTGAAGGTTAAACTGTCACCTCTGACACATCCTCACCTTTTTAGTTTGATTCTCCTTTGGCCAGGTTGATTCAATCCACATCATTTCTGTTACATTTAATCACTTATAGTTCATTCAATTCTATGTCATTGATCATTGGCACCTGTTTGTTATCTTTGTTTAATCATGCACTGGCTATATATCTGCACAGTAATCAAGTTTTTATTTGAAAAATGGTTTATTACTTAATATGCTACTTTCTTTAATGAAATACAAAAAAATTCTCTTAACATTTAATTTTTTTGGAAGATGAATGTTTGGAAAGCTGAAATTTGCCCTTGTCTTCTGACACACTAATGCAGAAGACAAATAATAAACATCTAATACAGAATTAGTATTAAAAAAGTCTAGGGTGCCTAAAACTTTGGCACAGTACAGTATATAGTTTGGTTTCATCATATTTTCAAAGGTGACAAGTTTGAATAAAATTCTCTCAAATTATTATGTCATTGAATTGTGAATGTGTCCAGAAACTTGTACAAGATAACTTGTAATGATATTGGCTCAAAGGTATTATGTGAATAATAGATGAACTCAGGATCTGACAACAGGGTTTTAATATTTAATGTGATATGAAAATAACTAATGGAAAAGTAGGCAACAACGGATGTTGCAATTTCACCAATACTTTGAAGTTTAAACTAATAACAGTTATATTTACTCACAAAATGAATATCTATCTAAAAATCGTACTTAACTATGCAAGGGGTTTTTGATATAAATTGGATTTTAAAAAAAACAACCTTTTCCAAATAGTGTGGTGAATTAATAGAATTGCTATAAGTACAAAGATTTCAAGAATCATCAGGAAGAAATGTGAAATTGTGATTCTAGTTAAAATATTTAATAGAGGAATTATTCAATGTACAAATATTTAGAAATGTAAGCACTTCTGTAGACAGCAAGGGAATATTTTCTGTCCGAGAAATATAACTACAAGCATAATTCTGCACAAGTGCATCTCAACAATTTAACTGGAATTGTTAAAGCCTTTTGACCTTTAAAAGGAATTTTATTACCTCCATTGTGCAGAATGCAGTGTTTTGAATATGAAGTAACTATGAAATGCCTATTTTTACAGAACTACTTGTGCAACTAAAAGATTATTTGACAGCTTTGTATTCCAACCACAGCTAGTTGTGAGTGGTGGCAGGCAATTAAAGAGCTAAATGGAAGATGAGGCTCCAACCAAGAATATCCCCATTATTAACAATGAATGTGCCCTGTTTCTTAGTGCTAAAGAAAAGACTGAAGCATTCAGAGATATTTTCAATGAAGTGCCAGAAAGGTGAACTTTCTTAGCTGCTGCTTAAGCTATCTGCCATCATAGAAGCCGGCTTCCACAAATTTTGTTTCTTCTCAGAAGGTCGAGATATAGCTGGCTATGGAGCCAGGTGTGGTTTTTTTGTCCTGAAAACGTGAGCTTCAAAATTAGCTGTGGCTGTAGCTCATCCTGTTCCAGTTCACTTACAACAATGGCATCTACCTATCAGTGTAGACTATCGCCTAAATCCACCTCATTCACAATTAGAAGAACGAATCTAAATCTGATTAAATCACAATCCAATGTGAACTCCCAGTCATTGTCAAAGTGATGCAAGTTCTTATTAACACTGCCAAGGTGAAACAGAAGTCATTAAGTATCATAGGGCAAATACTCCAAAGGCACAAAGGGAGAGATTTGTGGTTGTCGGAGGTCAATCATTATAGCCACAGGGGAGGACATTGTTCCTCTAGGCCGTGTCCTCAGCCTAACTGTCTCTGGTTGCTTCATCAATGTCTTAACTTCTGTTATACAGTCATAATTGTTGATGAATCCTAATGATTCCATTACATTCAATCCCATTTGCAGCTCCTCCAAACAAAGCAACTTGTGTCTACAAGTGACAAACTGAAACAGTATTTAGCCATGGACTCCTAAATGATGGGCAATGGCCACCACCAACAAGAGAGAATCTAATGACTTATCGTAAAGATGTAGAATCATTGTAATCACTGAGGCTTCCCACCCATACCCTGAGACCACCCTTGATCAAAAACTCAGTTTGACTGGTTAGGTAAATTCCATAGCTTCATGAGCAGATTAGAGGTTAGATATCCTGCAGCAAGCAGCTCGTCTCTCGATACCAAGCCTTTACACTACACACCTGCTTTAGTTCTCCCTTGAAACAGCAGTTCAGCCAATGGAAATTCACTATAATGGAATTCACAAATCGATACCAGAAAATCAGATACAGAATAAAAATTTGCTCTCAAAGTCTTTGTGAGAGGGAGTTAAGGTATAAAAGAGTTAACATAGAGTTGTGGACTTTTCCTCCAGGCACCTCCCTCCTTATCTCCAGAAGGAACCTTCTCAAAAAAGCAACATACATCATCAAGGAGCCTCACGATTTGGGTTATGCCATCTTTTCAGCTACCATTGCACACCAGGTAGAATCCTGTACTCCCACACCACCAGGTTTAAGAGCCACAACTTCCCTTCAACTATCCTTTTCTTGAACTAACTGGCAACATCCAAACCAGTTTAGTAACACTATGACCAGTGATCAGTTTGCACTAAAATGGGCTTATTAAATAGTGTTCTTTCTTGTAAAAGTTGTGTACAATTTGTTTTTCTTGTGAATGCTGCTTACATGTTGTCAGGTGCTTATGATACTGCATTCAGTTGTTTGATGCATACGTGAACTTGGCTTTGATCTGAACATTGACTTTTGTTTTGAAATAGCATTTCTTGATGCATGTGGCATATAATGTGCTTTGTATTACAGAAAATCCCAATACAGATGCTTTTCTGGGAATACAGCCTTTCTATAACATTGGAAGTGTGGGGTGCCTATATTCTTGAGTGTAACATCTATTTAAAAAAAATAAAATTTATTGGAGATTACTATAATAACAACTGATTATACTGGGAAATCTAACACTCATTAGAGAATTGATATCTTAAGGTGCAGTTGATTGAAACACAGTGGCTTGGAGCATAGTGAATGAAGAGCCACTGATGAATTTTCTTTCTTTTTAGGGCCCTCTTTAGAAATTCATCCATTGAATATATTGTCCATGTTAGTAACATGCATTCTGAACTTAGATTCACTTAGCTGTGAAGGCTTGTATTCAAAAATAAGAATAACGCTAAATGATGATGACTTAATTTGCAGGCTATACTTAATGATTAATAAGTTTTGCTTTGGAATTGCTGGGAATGGATAACAGTGAAAAATTTGAAACTCTCAAGCAAGCTGCAATAACATCCGGACTGCTTTAATGGCTCGTGATAGCATTTGGACAACTTTCAGAGGGACTCTAATGTAAAACTCAAGTCATTTATACAGTATTCATTCTTCACATTAGTCAATATGTAAATATGGATGTTTGGAAATACTCATAGGATAGTGCATGTGTTATCATGCTAGGTAGAGATCCAATTCCCAACTGGTTTTATGTGAAGAACGATGCAAACTGTAGCTAATGGGGTTTTCCTCTATTTCTATCAAGACTATAAGACATAAGAGCAGAATTAGGCATTTGACTCATTGAGTCTGCTCTGCTATTACCATGGCTGGCCCCTTTTTCTCCCACCTCAACCCCAATCCCCAACCTTCTCCCTGTAACTTTTAATGCTGTGCCCAATCAAGAACCTATAAATCTCTGCCTTAAATATGCCTAATGACCTGACCTCCACAGCTGCCTGTGTTAACAAATTCCACAAATTCACCACCCTCTGGCTAAAGAAATTTTTCCACATCTGTTTTAAATGCATCCCTCAACATGCATGCCTCTTGTCCTAGAATCTCCAACCATGGGAAACATCCTTTCCACATCTACTTTGTCTAGGCCTTTCAACATTCGAAAGGTTTCAATGACAGTCCCCCTTCATCCTTCTAAATTCTAGCGAGCACAGACCCAGAGTCATCAAATGTTCCTCGTATGATGGTCCTTTCATTTCTGGAATCATCCTTGTGAACCACCTCTGGACCCTCTCCAATTCCAGCACGTCTTTTCTTACATGAGGAGCCCAAAACTGTTCACAGTCCTCAAGGTGAGGCCTCATCAGTGCCTTAAAGCCTCAGCATCACATCCCTACTATTGTATTCAAGCCCTCTTGAAATGAATGCTAACATTGTAATTGTTGTTACTTACTCATCCTTCATTCTCTTACAGGTGACCCCTTCCTAATTACTAATCTAATTCTTTTAGGTTCAGGTACTTGTGCAAAGTAAATTTGAATACATCCTGTAAGGTGGGGTTTTCTTCAGAGCACCAGAATTGATGGTTGTTTCTAGTGAGATCTTAAGTAGAAAAGCAAGATACTATTTGAAAATATATATATATAATATTAGGCTGCTATGGTTAAATGTAAAACTGTATGAGAGAGCAATAAATCATTCTCTTCCATCAGGGTTATTTATTAGGTTTGTTCTTATGATCGTACAAATAGAGTTAAGGTGTTTTTTTTACTGCTTGTCGCTTCTCAAACTAGCTACCGCATGCACTTCCAACTCTGAATTTATGTGCTACCAGTAATCAGTCATTGCCTTACAGTTGCTTATCATCACACAAATACTGATGTGGTTATTCAGCATGTTGGATTTTCATCAGCGATGGCGCTTTATCACCACAAATCTTTTAAAAAAACTAAATGTCATGATTTTCTTAATTTTCTACAACCAACCCGCTGAATGTTCATAATAACCTTCAGTTTGCCGTGATAGATTGTTTCTTGTTTCATGATTAGCATACTGTTAAACAGCATATGTTCACTCTGATGATGCTAATGAATCCTTTTTTAAATACATGATCGAGATCTTCATTTTTTGCTCTATGCACTTTTTAAAAAGTTTTCATTAATTTCTGCTCAATTAATATGTACCTTTCCATTTGTGACATCACTTAAGATAATTTGGATTTCACAACTTTTTGGATTTTGGAATTTCGAATATTACAACTTGCACTACAAACCCCATTTCCAGAAAAGTTGGGATATTCTCCAAAATGCAATAAAAACAAAAATCTGTGATATGTTAATTCATGTGAACCTTTATTTAACTGACAAAAGTACTAAGAAAAGATTTTCAATAGTTTTACTGACCAACTTAATTGTATTTTGTAAATATACACAAATTTAGAATTTGATGGCTGCAACACACAACAAAAGTTGGGACAGAGTTAAAATAAGATTGAAAAGTGCACAGAATATTCAAGTAACACTGGTTTGGAAGGCTCCACATTAAGCAGGCTAATTGGTAGCAGGTGAGGTATCATGACTGGGTATAAAAGAAGCATCCAACAAAGGCTCGGGAGTACTTCGGAAAACCATTGTCACTCAACACAGTCCGTCGCTGCATCTAGAAATGCAACTTGAAACTGTATTACGCAAGGAGGAAACCATCCATCAACTCTATGCAGAAATGCCGTCAAGTTCTCTGGGCCCGAGCTTATCTCAGATGGACCGAAAGACTGTGGAACCGTGTGCTGTGGTCAGATGGGTCCACGTTTCAGCTAGTTTTCGGAAAAAAAACGGGCGTCGAGTTCTTTGTGCCAAAGGTGAAAATGACCATCTAGAATTTTATCAGCAAAAGGTGCAAAAGCCAGCATCTGTGATGGTATGGGGGTGCATCAGTGTCCACGGCATGGGTGAGTTGTATGTATGTGAAGGTACCATTAACTCTGAGGCGTATATTAGGATTTTAGAGAGACATATGTTGCCATCAAGGCGACGTCTCTTCCTGGAACATCCATGCTTATTTCAGCAGGATAATGCCAGACCGCATTCTGCATGGGTTACAACAACGTGGCTTTGTAGACACAGAGTGTATGTGCTTGACTGGCCTGCTGCCAGTCCAGATCTATCTCCTATTGAAAATGTATGGCGCATCATGAAGAGGAGAATCAGACAACGGAGACCACGGACTGTTGAGCAGCTGAAGTCTTATATCAAGCAAGAATGGACAAAATTTCCAATTGCAAATCTATTACAATTAGTATCCTCAGTTCTAAAACGATTAAAAAGTGTTATTAAAAGGAAAGGTGATGTAACACAATGGTAAACATGCCTCTGTCCCAACTTTTGTTGAGTGTGTTGCAGCCATCAAATTCTAAATTTGTGTATGTTTACAAAATATAATTAAGTTGGTCAGTAAAACTATTGAAAATCTTTTCTTTGTACTTTTGTCAGTTAAATAAAAGTTCACATGAATTAATATATCACAGATTTTTGTTTTTATTGCATTTTGGAAAATATTCCAACTTTTCTGGAAATGGGGTTTGTACATTTGTCTTTTATCTTTCCCATATAGTTTCAACCTTTTCTCAATGTGTTAACAATGAAGAAAGGCATGTATAATGGTTCATTTCAAAACATTAAAAGTTCCACTGAACAATATGCAATTTATCAGAAAGTATTGTCAAAATTTATCTGCAGTGTGTGCCAGGCTGAGGAAGAATTAACACCGAACTGTTAATTCATTTCCATAGAAGCTGCCTGACCTGCTGAGTTCCTCCAGCATTTTGTATGTGTTGCTTTGGATTTCTAGTATCTGCAGATTTTCTCATGTGTATGATCACCCATTCTTTTGATCAGATTTCAATAGTCTAGTTAATATGCGCAGGGGGAAAAACCTAGACTTTATAGTTTTTTTTTCATCAGTTCAGAATGTTCTAAAATGCTTTACAGTAGAATAAGAATGCTTTGAAGTATGGTTCAGAATCAGGTTTATTGTCTTATACATTAAAATTGTTGTTTTGCAGCAGCAGTACAGTGCAAAGACAAGATTACTATAAATTACAAAATAACTAGTGAAAGAAATAGGAATAATGATGTTGTGTTCATGGAAGTAGTTACTTGTAAAATGGAAAATGCAATCATCAGTTTATACACATTATAATCCTGCAAACAGCAGTGGTTCATAATGACCAGGTACCACCATCATACCAAAAGAAAACAGTTTAAGGGATAAGTATTTGCCAGGATCATGAATTATCTTTTTTCTAAAATAGCATGATAGAATATTTCACCTAAAAGATTTAACAACTTATCCTGATGCAGACACGATCTGAAATCTAGACAGTTTTTTTCCCCTATATAAATGCTGCTTGACGTACAGATTTCATCCAGCACAGTTTTTTTTTTGCTCTGGATTCCAGCACCCTCTATCTTTTGTCTCAACTTTCACCCAGGGGATGGCAAATCTGACAATGAAAAGAATGAAGCACTACCAGTCTAGCTTTCTTGACATTGAAATGATCACTGACTTTCATGAGAATGCAATTGCCTTATTTCTGTAACTAAAACAGCAATGTGAGAAACTTTCATTGGATCAGGCTGTATCTGTGGAAAGAGGAAAAAGTTAATCTTTCAGGTCTCAGATCTTCATCAAAACTGGAAAGTTAAAAAGTAACACATGAAAGTTGCTGGTGAATGCAGCAGGCCCGGCAGCATCTCTAGGAAGAGGTACAGTTGACGTTTTGGGCCGAGACCATAAACGTCGACTGTACCTCTTCCTAGAGATGCTGCCTGGCCTGCTGCTTTCACCAGCAAATTTTATGTGTGTTGCTTGAAATTCCAGCATCTGCAGATTTGCTCGTGTTTGTGAAGTTAAAAAGTAAAATTGTTTTCACTAGTAAAGGAGTATGATGAGGGATAAGTCAAACAAACGCAATATGTAATAAGCTGAGACTAAATAGATTAATGGGGACAATTAGAAGCACAGTACACTTTGCATCATTCTGGGGTACCTCTGTCTTAATTATTTGGTTTTCTGAGAACCCCAATTGGGTGGATTTGTATTCTTGCCTCTTCTGAAGGGCAGCCTAACCGGAAGATCTTGCTGCTAACATCCCTGCAAACTTATTTGATCCTCACTTTGATCAACAGTAACTTCATAAGCTGGCTTATTGTGTTAGCCCTATTCCATCAGCCAGCTCAATCAATGTGAGATTGAGACAAATGAGTCTGCAAATGCTGGAATCTGGAGCAAAAATAGGCTGCTGGAGGAACTTGGACAGCTCTGTGAGTAAGTATGGGGAAATGCTGGAGGGAAATTGTGAATGCTTTGGGTCAAGGTTCTTGCTCTCGCTATCTCCCATTTAAGATCTGTCTCTCTCTGTCAGTCTGTCTCGTTTACTCTGAGGTTTTCCTTTGGTGACCTGTAAGAGCCATTCAATAACATTTGATACTTCAGTGAACCTCCCATAATTTAACAATTTTTTTGGTTTATTTTGTATTTAAGCCAGGATTGATATTTTTGAAGCCAAATTCTTATGAATTTGGAAAGTTAAAGTCGGTATAAATTAAAACATCATACAGGGATATTTAAGCTTAAACATTGTTGCAGAAATGCACTGTTTAATTTACAAACTCAGTAGGTCAAAAATCTATAGTCAGAAATAGTTTTTGAATGCCTATACCTTGTGCTTTTAGCTAACCATATCATCAATGAGGTTAGATAAAACAATTAATTATTTGGACAGTTACAACAAACAGCCACTGACTCCCTTTCCATTGTCTGACAGCTCCTGAATGCTACCCTGGTGGTCACCAGCTTCTTCAGAACCCATACAGAAGTGTGGACTTTGATTCACTTCGGCTGCAGCAGTCAGCAATACAAGAGCTGATATGCGATCACTCTTTAACACCAGGATGGTATCGCTTTCAGATATTTGATAAGCCTGCAGAAATGCCAACAAAATGTGTAGAGGTATACAGTGTTCTTGAATCACTAAACTATTTGACACCCATGAGCAAAAGAGATGAGTATTTTCATATAGCAAGCTGAACTGTTTAGAAACTATATTGTTTAATTAAACCATCTTGTTTCCTGAAAACCATGAAATGTGTCCACTCTAGTGATGTCAATTTTAGGAAGATTTAATGAGATCTAATGGAATACAGATGATCATTGCTAAATATTGACTTTTAGTGACTCAGATGCTCAAGTTTTAACTATTTCTGTTCTGAGTGAATTGATTCTATCTATTAGACCATTTCAGTACCATGAGCTAGGGCCAAAAAAAGCTCCCTGATGACCAACTGTAATCTGTTTACCTGTGAAATTAGCAGAGTTTAGCACAAAGGCAATGGAAGCATGGGCTGCTCTTGGAACTGTGCCCAATCTGAACTGCAGCTTCATCTCTTGATGTTTTTAAAAATGCATTTTCAAAAGAAGTTTTTTGTAATGACAGTGGCCCACATTTCATTCAGCTATGCTGTGAAAATTGAAGGTTACTAGCATTACAAGTAAAACAAAATATATTTATTAAGTACCTTCTATGACCAAAGCCACTACCTTTGCTTAGTAAGCCATTTTACAAGAACATTACATTCAAGAATGAACATTATGACTTTTGCTTTGCAATCCTGGTCAATCTTATAAGACTTGTCGTGGAATGAGAAAATTATAAATTTTGGGAATCATTTTGAAAGCTGTCCATTGGCCCATTAAATGTATACTTCTATGCACGAATGATGAATTTTCACAACTATTTCCCTAGATCTTGCTTTAGTAAGTACAGTTTTATAAATGACTGATAATTTGACCACAGTGGACAGACTGTATTCCAGTATGGACTGAAGGAATGTATAGACGATGAGGACATTTTCTTTTCAGGAAGAGAAATAACTGTGGTCATAATTGATCATGAGTGAAACCCTGACCTAAGAATGAAACACTTATTATTAGCTGAACTGAAGTTATTCCTCATTGTATTGAATGCAAAGTGGTTATACAAACTGTGGTAGGAAAAAAAATGTTGTTTAATTTAATCTTATAAATTCTCCCTTTAGATGAATCATTGTGGTACTCAAGCCCCTGTCTGGTTGTCTCTAAGAGAGACGGATTCTTTGCCACAGCTTGGAGAGATTAAACATTTGACTGCCTGTGCAACTTGGCGGTTTTTCTTCAGTACAACAAAGGACTGTTGCCTCTTCCGAATTCCGGTCAGTGTCCGAAACTGTAGTGACTTTTTCCTGTACCTACTCCAGCCTACGCAAGGATGCATGGGATATTGTGCAGAAGGTAGGCGTGTGCTCCCTCTCCCTCTCCCTCTCCCTCTCCCTCTCCCTCTCCCTCTCCCTCTCCCTCTCCCTCTCCCTCTCCCTCTCCCTCTCCCTCTCCCTCTCCCTCTCCCTCTCCCTCTCCCTCTCCCACGAAGGCAGGGGTGGCCAACTTTTTACATTCCATGCATTATTTTTTTCATGCACAAGTTCAGATGCAATTTTTTTTCACGCACAAGTTTGATATTAACATATTTTTACAAGAATTGAATGGGGGTACAAGAGTTGTATGGCACAACTGAACTCGTGCATGAAAAAATTGGTGCATGGAATGTAAAAGGTTGACCACCCCTGCACTAGGGTAAAAAAAATAGTATTAATATTTGGAGTATTTTTTGAGTTAACAGAATATTACCACAAACTTTCTGTCATTAATTTTGCAAATAATTCTGTATATTAAGTCAAAGTTTGAATATCTTTTAACACTGAATTGATGTTGCCATACTTAAATTCTGATGTGTTACTGACTACCATACAGCAGTAAGGTTATGCATGGTAGGTGTTTTATTTTTCTTCGTAATTTTTATTAACATCTGATAGTTCCTTTCATCAATCTGGGATGGAGAATTTGGGGGCATAAAATCCATTCAGATGGGATACTGCTTCAGCAGTAAAGGGGGACATGGTCCTTTGGAAGAGGAATTATAGCTCTTCTTGTCTAATAGCTAGAAGTTATCTTCTGTATATGTGTTACAGGTGTCCCCCGCTTTTCGAACGTTTGCTTTACAAAACCTCACTGTTACGAAAGACCTATATTAGTACCCTGTTTTCGCTTTCAGAACGTGTTTTCACTGTTATGAAAAAAATTCAGCACGCGATAAAAAATTCAGTGCGTGAAAAAATCAGCGCGTGATAAAAAGCAGCGCGAGCCCCGAGCAGCCGCTGTCCCCGGATTCGGAACGGCATTCTCGCCAGCATTGCTTTAACACGAGCCTGTGAGCAGTCGTTTGCAAGATGAGTTCCATGGTGTCGGAAAAGCCTGAAAGAGCTCGTAAGGGTGTTACACAGCGTAAAACTAGACATAATTAAGCGTTTCGATTGTGGTGAACGAAGCAAGGACAAAATGAGTTTGGCTTGTGGAAGCTGACGAAGATGATGTTGAAGAGGTTTTGGTATCCCACAATCAAGAACTGATAGATGAAGAGCTGATGCAATTGGAAGAGGAAAGGATAACAATTGAAATCAAATGACTAATGATAAAGTACGACTTTAATTTTGAAAGGGTACGTTGGTTTAGGGGATATTTGCAAGATTCTTTGAGTCCTTACAAAGAACTGTATGTTAGAAAAATGCGCAAGGCTCAGCAGTCAAACAAGCCTTCCACATCAGCCACAACAGACGATGAACCTCGACCTTCGACATTGAGGTGGGCAGTCATAGGAGAAGATGAGCTGCCTGCCCTGATCGACGATGAGATGACACCCCCGTGTCCCACCACCCCAACACCTGGGCCCCGGACAGATACTGTACCGATTTGCGGAGAATGCAGCAGTAGCCGGGAGGCACACAGCACATCTTTAAGAAAAAAGCCGAAATAAACATGCTAATTAATTAGGTGCCGCCCCACACATAATTGTTGGCCCAGATCAGAGGCGATGCAATTGGCACTGATCTGGGCCAACAATTACGTGTCGGGCAGCATGTAATTAACTAGCATGTTTATTTCGGCTTTTTTCTTAAAGATGTGCTGGGTGTGTCCCAGCTGCCGCTGGACCCCTGCGTGCTTTGCGACAATGTATCGGTTGGTGGCCCGGAGGGTGGGGGCCACTGCCCCACCCAGCCTGCGACGACTTAACCTAACACACCATCATCAGTGTGCTCTGTGCTGTCCCGATTCCGATAAGTGATACTACACTGTACATACGTTATTTCTACTTTATATCGGCTGTGTATTTTTACGTGTTATTTGGTATGATTTGGCAGCTTCATAGTTTATAGATTACTGGAGAATGCTTGCACCATGTTTTTGCCAACAGCGCTTGTGTGAGATTTTGTGCCGACAGCTCTTGCATAAGATTTTCGCTACGGAGATCTGTGCCAGCAATGATTGTGGAAAAGTATTTCTACTTTATATAGGCTGTGTATTTATCATATCATTCCTGCTTTTACTATATGTTACTGTTATTTTAGGTTTTATGTGTTATTTGGCATGATTTGGTAGGTTATTTTTGGGTCTGCGAACACTCACAAAATTTTCCCATGTAAATAAATGGTAATTGCTTCTTCACTTTACAACATTTCGGCTTACGAACCATTTCATAGGAACGCTCTACCTTCGGATGGCGGGGGAAACCCGTAAATATATTTGGTAACTGACAATAGCCTGTCCATTTTGAACTTGCAAGAATTTATGTAACAATCATGCATATTAACCAAATTAGCATGAAATTGAAATTGGTAGCATGTAAAAAAAGTTAGCTTTCACTGAATTCTTTCACACTAAGTTTTCATTTCCATTAATTTCAAAAATGTGTTCAGTGAAAAATATGTTGGTAATTCACTTTGCAATTGTTTGGAGTTATTGATGAAGTCCAATTTTGTTGTATTTAAATCAATCAGCTATAGAGATAATAAAAAAAATCATTTATTTCTTTATTGGTTAAAAAATCCCCAAGAAAGAAAGAAAACTCAATCTAAATTGTGTTGGAATCAAGAACAAGTCTCCATGGATGCCATTCATTATGTAGCAGCTAGAACAATCTCATAAAGCACCACTGACTACCAAGTATCATAGGTGACCCTTGGTATGACAAGGCTTATTTCCAGGTAGTGAGTTGTGAATCCAGATATTTGAGATTACTTTTTCTGGTAAAGGAAATTAATTGACTTTTTAAAAATTATATTAATCTCAGAAATTACACTTTAATTTGAAATTGCTTCCATTTCCTTCCTTTCAATATCCTGCAGGATTTTTTTTTAAGATAATCTGTTGGGAGCCTTTTTGCTTCATAGTAAACAAAACCCAAACATCCAACAAACACCTCCATATTTAGTAATATCTTTAATCCCAGTGGCAGCACCTTGGCTGACCTGCCCTTGGAACAGTATTGTGTTGAGCAATAAAACCTTTACGTGTAGCAGCAGCTATAGGTTCCTCAGACCAACATCTCAAGTTCAGGTTTAATTATCATGCAACCACACATGAATTCAGCCAAATGTAACACATTCTTCCAAAGTGAAGGTGCAAAAAACATTACCAACAATACATAACACACTGAATATAGCACATAGCACAGATGGCTATGATTTCAGAAAAAAAAACATAGCCTGATAAAAAAAATATATAGCCCAAGTCCATGAGTGGCATGACTGTTGACCGATGTTAACTTGTCCTGGTCCAGCTTGTTCTTCCATCGAGTGAGCACTGGAGGGAAACTCCACCGGGAGGGGCCAGTCCCCAACCCAGAACAGATTCCAGCATGCCCACGGAGTCCTCTTCCACATGGCCTCAGCGCCTCCTCTCCTGGCGACTGCAGCAGGTGACCCTGAGGTGAGGGCCTGGTCCTTGCCTCAACTAAGGCAATGCAGCACCCCCACCTTCGGTCTCACCAGTGAACCAGACATGCAGTATTCTATGTTGCCAATATCCAGCAGGATCTTATGATCACAATAAAAACCTTCAAGACAATCACTCACACACCTTTATTTGGCCCACACATCATCCAATGATACACAAGTCCTTGCGACGTCATTGGTAATTTAAACCTTTCAGCACCTAAAGGAGACTTAAGAGATTCTCCTAGATGCTGGAAATCTTGAGCAACACACAAGGCTGGAGGAAGTCAGAGGGCTAGGCAACATCTATGAAGACTGATAAATAATTGATGTTGCTGGCGAAACCCTTCACCAGTACCCAAAGGAGACTGACAGTACACAAATGTGAAATGCCATGAAGAGGAGAGACAAAAAGAAATATTGGATAGATCAGCCTATGGAACCTTCTCATCAGAACTTCAGGGCATGACATATTTCCAGCTTTTCTGTGAAATATCTTGAAGTCTAGGGTATAAATTGTTTATCTGGATAGTGATCAACTTTATGCAAAACATTTGTGCCAATTATTGTTTTAGTGTAGCAGTGACAAATATCTTATTTGAAAAATGTTGATAATATACTGTGCTCCATGGCTACTCTGACTATGTAAAGCAAAGTGAATGTGCATGAACATGGGAATGCTGAAACAAACAGTATTAGTCTGTGCAAACACAAACAAAGGTTATTTTTACTTCAGCAAACATTCAGACAAGATATTGCACTTAGGATGAATAGAATACATTTAGCTAAGATGAAGTGAATTGAATGAGAAAAATAAGTCCTATTTTTATATTTTAACAGCTCTAAGCATTGAACTAATCTGGGACAAGGAGCTGGCATGAATGCAAAATTCACATCTGCTGCAAATTTGAGTTTGAGTATTTTAATTTCCTTCCCTTATTTAAATATGTAAACATTTTGTTGTTGACTTAAAACAAAATTGTGCAGGCACTTCCACCAAGGTATATTGTCAGTCTGGATATTTCTCTCAGCATTTCCAGTGCACGCTTTACCATAGTAGAAAAATTCCCATTTGGTCATTCTCTAGTTGCACTAAATTCAGTTAGGACTGAGGCCCAAGATTAAACGTGTACCATGCTGTCATTCTCTTTAATGCTGGGCTTGGGTAAACAATCACAGGCTTAGTCAGGCCTGGCTATATGGGGGAGATGGAGATTACCTTTGGATCAGGTGCTTGACAGCAATGGCAGAGCTCTGATACTGTTGCATGTGGAAGGAAGAGCCAGAGACATTACCTTTGGCCAACAGGGAATTAATCCAAGATTGTGCTCTGCTGGGGCGTGCCTGTCAGGAGGGAAGGAATCCAAGCTTTTTTTGTGGGCAAGAGTGGTGGAAAAGCTCATCCCCATTATTTTTGAATTAATTTTTGTTAAGACTTGATAAGTGACTCTCTCCTCTGAAGGACATTAGTGAAACTGTGTTTTAGGGCAATCTGTTAGATTGATGTTCACTTTTGAGATGATCACTTGTTATTTCAGATTTGGTTACTTTTGAAATTTAAATTTGTAGGGTGCCGCTGTGGCAGTTGATTAGAATTACTAATTATCTGGAGCCCTGAACTCACAATGCGACTACAAAGCTACCATTCCTGAAATATAGGAATTGAAAGGCAAGTGAACAGTATTCCAAGAAACAAATTATGAATCTCAACAGATATAAAGAAATCCAGCACTAACTGCTGCATTATCTGGGAAAATAATTCACCAGATTCAACTTCATGTCTAATCTCTGCAGGAGGAAAATTGGATTTACTATTTACTTGGATAAGATTAATCAAACTGGCATTAGCGACTGTAAACATCGATTTGTCATTCTTAGACCTGAAAGACAAGTAGGTAGCTACAAATTCCCTCATCAAGTTATGCTGAACACAATGAAAGAAGTGTCATTAGGTTGAAGAGCCAGAAGAGCTTTGTCATTCTGACAACTGAGTATAAGATGAGGAGCAAAAACAGTAAGAATTAATAAGGATAATGACTTAATTAATTTAGTGGAAGTGATCTCACTGATGTTCATTTAATTCTGTCCTAGTCCTGTCTGATACAGAAGATAAACACAAATGTGGTCCAGAGGGGATGGAAATTGGAAATGCTTGCAGAGGTAAAGGTCCATTTTATTCATATTATTGCATTCTGTTTTTTTTTCATTCATAATTTCATCCTGGTTTCTGTCAGAGTTTATTCTAGTTATGTAAATTACTCAAGAGACAGTGCGTGAATATTAACATCTGTCATCCATCATTTACTGCACCTAGGCTCACACGTCCACACTGAGCAGTTAATCCCAACTACTGGCACTTGGCTTCTGTGCTCAGGTGATTTAAGTGCTTGACCGGACACTACTTAAATACAACACACACAAAATGCTTCAGAAGCTCAACAAGTCAGGCAGCATCTATGAAGGGGAATAAATGATGAATGGAGAATGGGAGAAGAGAAGGGGGTCAAGGGAGAAATAACCAGAAGAGATGTTCATGCCATGAAGTTGGAGGCTACCCAGATGGAATATGAGGTGTTGCTCCTCCAACCTGAGCATGGCTTTGTTGTGGCAGTATAGGAAAGCATGGGCCAACGTATGGGAACGGGAAGTTGAATTAAAATGGATGGTCACCAGGAAATCCTACTTCTTGTGGCAAATGGGGTGAGGGTGCTCAATGAACCCACAATCTATGTTGAGTCTCACCAGTGCAGAGGAAGCCAAACTGGGAGCACTAGATGAAGTGTCACCTTACCTAGAAGGAGTGTTTGGGACCCTGAATGATGATGAGGGAGGAGGTGTAGGGGAAGTTCTAGCACTTGTCCCACTCCTTACATGCTGTCCTTGACTTTGCTTCCACCACTGTGTCTGGCAATGCATTCCAGATAACCTCACCATTTTCTGAAAAGTAGGAAAAAGGTCCCCCTCAAATCCCTTCGAAATCTCTTGCCCCTTGTCCTATGTTGATGTCAGCCAGATTTGTTCACCTCTGAGAGAGTGGACTGCTGAAAACATTTATCCTTATCTATATCCCTGATACTTGGTAATGCCCTAGTTAAGAATTTTACTGCTCTGCAGTGGGTATTTCATTTTAGCAATTCTGTAAGAGCTGTCTGTTCTGCTTCCAGCCTGTTTGGATTTGAGCTGAGATAGATGCTTCGTTGTTCAACTTAGGAATGTGGTGTCAGCCAGTTAGGATGGTGGAATTGGGAGAAGGTTCTAGAGAATGCTGGGTGGAGAGGTTTTGTGAGGGATGCTGGTGTGGATCAAGGTCTTTTTCGGAAGGAACTTGAAGAAGACAGGAGGGAAGATAGCTGAGGAAGCTGTTCCTGTTGCACAAGGTGCTTTGTGCAGATGAACGGCTTTGAGGAGGAAGGACCAATACTCCTGTGGGAGAGCCATTTGTTTGAGATGGATTTCAAGCGACATTCGGAGGTGGCGTGTGCTTTCACAGAGAGCAGGGGCCCAGTGCATGAGTTACAGACAAGCTGAAGATGAGCTCCAACTTGTGTGCACATTTGACTGTTTAATTATAATGGATACTTTTAGTTTTTTTCGTTCTTTTCTTTAATAACTCTTTGCTTAAGTTAACATTCATAATTGTCCTTTCTTTTTAATTGTATGCAGTATATGATCTGTTATTTCTTGCTGACGGGCGATCGCAGGGGGGCAGTAATTCATACAGCATTCACACAAACCAGTGTTTGGGTGGGCGAGACGTCCCAACCCCATGGACTTGGCGGGACCAAGGTGTATACACCCTAAACGTAGGAAGTCTGGGAAAGGTGGGTTTCTTGTCGCGGAGTCCAGAGGGGCTAGTGAGCCACATTTGCAGAGACGCCCGGTAAAGAGAGGTTTCAGTACCTTAATCATGTCTCACCTTAACTTTTCCACTCCAGGGAAAGCAGATCTAGCCCCTGCTGTTTCTCCTGATGACTGAAACTCTCCAGCCCAGGCGACATTCTTCTGAATCTCCTCTGCACCTTGTGCAGTAGTATCATATCTTCCTTACACTGGTGACCAGAAATGCACACAGTATTCCATTGGTATATTCTCACCAATATTTCATGAAACTGGAGGTTAATCTCCCAGACTAATGAAAGCCTGTATCTGATAAGTCACGTACCACTGCTGCCACACTTAAGGATCTTGGGACTTACATACTAATGTCCCTCAGCTCCTCAATACTCCTTGCATGACCTAGCCTTGTTAGTTGTCCCAAATCTCATTGCCATGAAAACTCCACCTGCCATTACTTAGCCCATTTTACAAAGATATTGTCATCACCCTGTAACCTAAGACTGCCCTCCACATCATCAACAACTCCATCAATATTTCTGTCATCTGTGAACTTACTGATTATGCATCCTACATCCATTTCCAAGTCATTTCTGAATACTACAAACAGTGAGGTCTCAACACTGATTCCTGTGGAGCACGACAGCCGAGGCATTCAACACATAAACAGTCCTCTGTTTTAATTCTTCGTCTCTTTTAACCAATCCAGTTTTACATCCCATTTGCACTGATTCGTATGAGCTTTAACCTTTTGGTCCAGGGTCCTTTGTGGTATCTGGTTGAAGGCTGTATTGAAATCTTGGTAAACGACATCTACTCCATTGGAACTTTTCAGATTTTTGAGGCTTTTGCCAAATGCGAAGATGTTGTTAAAGTTACTAATATTACATGCAATATTTTATTAGAGCCTGAACATTTAACTTGTGATCTTACATAGTAAAACTATGTTTTTGTTAATATATATTTTGCACTAGACCCAGCACTCCTAGAATCTTTTAGGCTGTTTTTGTTAATTTCCCTAAGCAAATGAAGATTTAATAGATTATAATTTTGGACTGCTAGTGGTAGCAGTTAAACAAATCAAACTGGCAGGGATGGCCTCGAATACGAGTTCATGGTGTGTACTAGGAGCATTTTCTTGGATCAATAGTCTATGGAACTAAGCAGGGCACAAACCATGTTAGCTTTGTCAGTGTATAGTGAGACTGGTTGATAGTTGTTTTGCTGTATTTGGGATCAACCTAATGAATACAGACCGGGGTAAATGTTAGATTGTGTAAATCCACATGGCTTAGTAATTCATTTTTGATAGAAACTACATCTATAGTACTGTGAAAAATAGCTTACTTTTCGAAGTACTTAATGACAGTTGGTGCACAGTGAATTATTCCGGATCTTTGCCTGTGAACTTTATAACACGGATGTATTTTGTATTTACCAGCTCCACATCCACCAGCTCCAGCTGCTGTTGAAGTTGTGGCTGAGCTCGATAATGATAGTGTTTACCTGAAGTGTTCCTTCGAGAGTCCAGCTGTGAATAGTTCTCTTGGATTTATTATTACATGGTTCCGTCTGTCATCCGATGGAACCAAACAGGAGCTGCGAAAGGAAACAACAGTCCAGACGTTTTCTTTCATTGAATTAGATGGGATACGTCTCAGACTTGGAGACCGGGTATGTTGTCCTATAATATATTTGTACATAAAATCGATCACATTTCAAAACCAATGATGGAAGTTTATGAAATTGAAACACTTTTTTAAAAAAAAGCAAAAACAGTTAAAGGAAAATCATATCTGCAGAAGTTGTTCATGTTGGAATTGCTGGTTCTCAGGAAGGTACGTCACTTTGTAGGACGTGTGAGTGCTCATTCTTCTATAGATATAATTTGGTGCTTGTCCTGCTGCATGCTACTTTAAATGTTGGTAACTTATCATTGAGGGGTACCATCCTATACTTGGCTTTTCAAACTTGTACACAGTGGGGGCCAGCTCACTTTCTTCACGTCTACTGTGGTTCACCACCTTCCCTTTGGCACGTTTACCCTAACACATCAGTCTTCAGTGTTATACTGTGTCTTTTGTTCTGATTTTTGTCTTGCTGCTTCCCCAGTTTTGCCCCTTCATGCAATTGGAACCTATGTTGAAATTCACAACCGAAGTTTGATGCCGGGTCTTGGCATTTCTTAAATCAGTTTGCAATCTCTAGTTGCAGTTACATGGCAAAATTCAGCCTCAATGTATTTACCGAAGGTTTAATGTTTTTTGTTACATGGCTTTATTTAGAAAAGAAATACAAGATCAGATCTCATGTTCAAAATTTGTTTGAAGCTTGACGTGCTGATAGTGATGCTCTAAACAATCTGAATGCTTTGTTAGATGGGAGATGTGTCTGGAATGAGGAAAGGAGGAACAACAATCTTGAAGTGTAAAGAATAATAAAATATAAATCTTTCTGATAATTAAGAAGTTTTCTCTTTCAAGGGTTACAAACTGATGACACAGTTGAATACCTCAATTTCCCTTAATCAATGCTTGCAGATTTGACCCTTTGAAAGCTGACAGTTTGCAAGTGTGGATTGCACAAAATGTGAACTCTTGCATTTCACTTGGCTGTTTTCAATCAGAGAATTTTTTTTATTCCCTTTACATCTTTGGTAGTAAGTGTGAGCATCTAACCCTATTGACATTGAAAAGTAGAATCATTGTTGTACTTGTACACAAATATTTAAAAGCAAAATATGTGGTTTAAACACTGGAGGAGTAAACACATAATGGAGAACTACTGTGTACAATCTCTCATTCAAATAATCTAGTGATTACTAAAATAGTTTGCAGGCATATAACTAAAAAGATGTAAAATGCACGCATTCAGATAAAGCAGAGAATACGAGAGATTGCAAGCCTGAGATACAAATGCAAAGAAAATGTATAGTAAAAATAAGTAGGCAATTACCATTAGCTTTCAATACAGTTTGCAACGTTTTACAAAAAAAAACTCGTTAAAATGCAGAAAGGAAGAAATTGAAAAGAGAAGTCAACATAACACATCAAAATATATGGTGTGCAATGGTATCTCCCATTCCAAATCCTCAATGTACAAATTTGCATACTTTTGCTTGAATACCCGCAAGCAAAATTACATTTCACTTGGCTAACAAAATGCCTTTTTGGAGATGGTCTTTAAGCTCTTAAAATATCAAATGGTTCATGTACAGACCTTTAATGCAGCAACATGTTCCAAGGTGTTCCACTGGTGCATAATCAAACAAAATTGAAGATAGAGCATATGAAGAAAAAATTAATGTAGGCGAATCTGTAGACTGAGGAGGAAGTGGAAGTAGAGCTTCCTTTTAAATAAAGAAACTAAAGTCTATGTGTAGATAAATAGAACCTGCTAAATGTTCTTTGTTAATTAACATTAAATACATGAAGAAATATCTTTAAATGAAAGGAAAGAAAAATAATTAGTTGCCCTATGCTAGTAAATAGCTCTAATAGATAATCATGCTTCTCTTAAAAAAATATGTAAATAAATTTCAGCAGAAGCCCAGCCAGTGCATTTGGCTGCAAGTTTGAAATCATTTCTATCATGAGTGGAAGCTACATCAATATACAGTACTATTCATAAGTGTTGTGCACATATGTATAGCTATGGTGTCTAAGACGGTTTCACAATACTACACTGAACTGCTGCAAAAAAAAAACAAATTTCATGACACATGTGAGTGATGATAAACCTGATTCTGATATGGGTCTCTTTTGTGGGCGGAAAGTGGGTGGGGGGGGCAGGGAGAGGGGGATCATGGTTGGGAAAAGGGAGAGGGAATGGGACACACCAGGGAGACATTCTGTAATGATCAATAAACTAATTGTTTGGAATCAAATGAACTTGCCTGGTGTCTCCAGGCTGGGTGTGTCTGCACCTGCGCCACCACCTCCCCCTCCAACCCAGGGCACTCCTTCGCTGCCACCTGTTTCACACCCCTCCCATGGCACTCCACTCTTACCATTCCCAACATCCTTTGCTTCTGCCAGATTTTATAAACTTGCTCTCCGATTTGTGTTTACAAATAACAGTATTGTACTGAAAGTCTTGGGCACGTTTTGTACAGTACTGTGTGTACTGAATTCTGTTGAATGGCTCAGAGCTTCACAGATTGTTGACCAAAGTGATCTCGTTTGTATTTTGAATGTTACTTTTACCTGAGCTATGTTTTTTTATATACCTGTTATATATTTCTGAATTCACAGATATACTGTAGAAGCTCAAGTTTCTATTTGGATCGTCAAGATGATCAAGGACCTTCTGCTGAGAGCAAAGAGTTTTTTGCTGGTATTAAGGTATGAAGTAATTAATAACTAGTCACACCACGTCTTTATTCTCTTAGCTTATCCAATGCAGTTCTGCATAAAAATGTTATCAGTTCTTCAGGCTACTACAAAATAGAAAGATGTGACAGGTTAATAAAATCTCTGAATAGCTTTTATGAAACCTGCAGAGTTATGAAGTAAATATAAAACTCAGTTTTTTCATAAATGTGATGTAGGAACAGAATGACCAATACACAGCTGGCAAAAACAAGCTGAGTCAGTGATAGACGATTCATGTGCAACGGCTTTATATTCAGCTATTGGATATTTCCTTGAACGTTTGCAGGATCTGCAGGGACCTCTTTTATTTCTTGTTAATTCTGGCCTGCACTTACACCCTTTTTAGGATCTTGAGTAATCATTTGTAGAGGTTCATAGTTTAAAAAAAAAAAATTCTCCTTGTGGAAACCTGCAGCAGGCTTTCTACTTTTAATACATCATGGCATCAGGATTGATTTTCTTAAAAAAGCAATATTTCCTTTCCTTTAGCTAGGTTTGCTTGAACAGATTGATCCAAATTGTATATTTTAAAATTGTTATAACAGCAGAAAGATTTAAAAGTATTTCAAGTAAGAAGCATCTCATCTTTCCATATTTCCTTGGACTATTGTTGATTCTACTTGTTTTTGATGGTTGTATATTGGTCAAAGTGAGTTAATATTAGTACGGAGATTATGTCAGTATGCACTTAATGTTAATTGTACAATGGCAGGGAAAGTTGTAAGTTTCAAGAACATATTTTTAAATTTTCTTTCATATTTAGAAAATGGTTACAGTTTTAATTAGTTCGACATGACATTCGGTGCTGAAGAGCCTATTCCTGTGGAGCACTGTTCTATGTCCTTTGTTTTGCAAAATCAGCTGTGGAAAAAATGCAAGGAGCTGCACATTCTATTTGAAGTAAATGCAGTTCTTAGTTACTGCATTTTATTGAGGAAAATACTGATTCCTGTAGATTTTATGTAACATGTACTTCTGGCAGGATTTTTTTGTTTGCAGCATATGTTGCCTCATATGCTTACCATGTTTAACTATAATTTGTGTTTATTGTAGACTGAGTGATCTTGATGCATGTATGTTTGCAACATTTCATTTTATCTCTTAACTGTGAGGATGACAATTTAAAAAAGGAGCAAAGTTTATTTCTGTATGTAATGCTTTTAAGTACTATACTTCATCACAGATTTATAAGCATTTATTCATTTGTTCCACTGAGGCTAGGGGAGAAAAAAAAAACAGAGGACATGGGTTAAGGGTGAAGGGGGAGAAGTTTAAAGGGAACATTGGGGGGGGGGCTTCTTCACACAAAGAGTGGTGGGAGTGTGGAATGAGCTGCCAGATGAAGTGGTAAATGCGGGCTTACTTTTAACATTTAAGAACAACTTGGACAGGTACATGGATGAGAGATGTATGGAGGGATATGGTCCAGGTCAGTGGGACTAGGCAGAAAAATGGTTCGTCAAAGTCAAGAAGGGCCAAAAGGTCTGTTTCTGTGCTGTAATGTTCTATGGTTCTATGGTGCTCTGGAAGTGAAACAACACTACATTCACAAGTCTTACAAAAATGCACATTGCAATCATACAGTATGTATAAAAAGTATTTAACCTCCCCCCCCACCCCCACTTCCCCTTGGATGTTTCATGTTTTATTATTTTAGAACATTGAATCATGGTGGACTTAATTTAGCTTTTTGACACGGATAATCAGAAATGACTCTTTCATGTCACAGTGAAAAAAGCTTTCTACAAAGTGATCTAAATTAACTACAAACGTAAAACACAAAATAATTGATTGCATAATTATTCACCCCCTTTAATATGACACACTAAATTATCATTGGTGCAGTCAATTGGTTTCAGAAGTCACTTAATTAGTTAAATAGAGGTTACCATGTTCAGTCAAGGTGTTTCAATTGATTGCAATAAAAATACACCTGTAGCTGGAAGATCCAACTGCTGGTGAGTCCATATCCTGGCAAAAACTACACGATGAAGTCAAAAGAACACTCCAAATGACTCTGCGGAAACGTTATTGGAAAGCACAAGTCAGGAGATGGATGCAAAACAATATCCAAGTGACTGAATATCCCTTGGAGTACAGTTGAGTCAGTCGTCAGTAAATGGGGGAACAAATGGCATAGCTGTAGATCTGCCTAGAGTAGGCTGTCTTCAAAATCCTAGTGACCATGCAAGAAGGGGACGAGTGAGGGAGGCCACCAAGAGATCTATGACAACTCTGGAGGAGTTACAAGTTTCAGTGGCTGAGATGAGAGAGACTGCACATATAACTGTTGTTTGGGTGCTTCATCAGCCACAACTTTATAGGAGAGTGGCAAAAAGAAAGCCACTCACATAAAATCTTAGCTGGAGTTTGTCAGAAGCTACATGGGAGACTTTGAAGTCAACTGGAAGAAGGTTCTATGGTCTGATGAAACCAAAATTGAGCTTTTTGGCCGTCAGACTAAGTGCACATCATTAAAAACACACCATTACTTCCATCAAGCATAGTGGTGGCTATATCACACTGTAGGGATGCTTCACTGAAGCAGGCCTGGAAGGCTTGCAAAGGAAGAGGATAAAATGAATGCAGAAAAATATAGGGAAATCCTGGAGGAAAACCTGATGCAGGCTGCAAAAGAACCACAACTGGGGAGAATATTTGTTTTCCAGCAAGCCAATGACCCATAGCATAAAGCCAAATCTACACAGGCATGGCTTTAAAAACAACAAAGTTACTGTCTGAGAGTGGCCTAGTCAGAGTACAGACCTTAATCCAATTGGGAATTTGTGGCTGAACTTGAAAAGGGCTGTTCACTCCTGATCCCCATGAAATCTGACAGAGCTTGAGCAATTTTGTAAAGGAGAATGGGGAAAAATTGCAATGTCCAGATATGCAAAGCTGATAGAGACCTATCCACACAGACTCAAGGATGTATTTGCTGCCGAAGGTGCATCTACTGAATACTGACTTGAAGAGGATGTATACTTATACAATCAATTATTTTGTGTTTATATTTGTAATTAATTTAGATCACTTTGTAGAGATCTGTTTTCACTTTGACACAAGAGTCTTTTTCTGTTGATCTGTATCAAAAAAGCCAAATTAAATCCACCGTGATTCAATGTTGTAAAACAATAAAATAGAAAAACTTTCAAGGGGGGTGTATACTTTTATAGGCACTGTAAGTCTTGAAGATCAGTCTTGTTTGAGAGAAGTGCACCCACCAGTTTTCATTGAGCTCATTTAAAAAAAAAAAAAATTGGACCAACTCTTGTTTTGGAAAATGCCTTCAGTCTCCAGATATCTTGGTGGTATTGATGTTGTAGAATGTCAGTAATTTCATAGTTGCTCCTTGTAAATGGCAATCTCATGACTTTAGTATATCTGTATGTGGTTTGGTTTATACCCGTTTTTAATGCATGGATGTGTTCTTAAATACATATCTTTTACTTTCTTTTCCAAATAATGCCCCAACTTTTTTGGCATGATCATTAATGAAGTAGTATTCTTTGGTAGTATGAAGGACTGAACCTAAAAGATTTGAATCACAGTGAGCGGTATATTTGTAGCCCTTGGGATGTATAGATTAAACCTTAATTTCAAGCAGACACCAGCTTCAAAGAATTGCTTACAAAAACATTGCTTTTCAGTGATTTAGTTACTGTGTGCTTGATGTGGTTTGGTTTGCCAGATTCACCCCGAGTCTTTAACTATAGCAGAGGATGGCAAGCAACATAGGCTGGTGTTTGAGAGCACTATCCCGATCCCTTGCACAGAGTTCAGTCAGGCTGAAGATGAGTGCAAACTCACCATTTTGTTTAACACAGTTAATCAAGGTAAGCAAGTTTAATTGCTTCATGTTTCCCATTTCAATATTTTTATAATGTCATGGTTGGACCTTTATATTTCATACATTGACTTGTGTCTTCCAAACTGGGTTAAAATCATCTCTGATGGATTTGTGACCAAATTGGTATTTAATAATTCAGAGATGTTGTCTGAAGGGAGCTTGTGGCGAACAAAAGTATACATGTTAGGGTTAATGATTCCACTGCCAAACTAGTTTTGCACTTTAAAAATTCTTTCACAAATCTTTGGCAGCAACAGTCAGGAAGGTGATTGGATCAGTGGTGTTTAAAGTCATTTTCTGCTTTGGTCAACTTGACTTATTTGTTTTAGAGTGCTGGTGGCATTTTGGCTTATTTGTGTAAGACATGCTTTATTTTGTTAATTCACTTATGCTGTTGGGTATTTTATTTTCTCAAAATGCAATGTGTTCCTTTAATTACATTATACAATTGTGTTTTCTTTTGCTGTGTTTAAAATTATAATTCTTTTGATTAAGTTAGGCTTGTTATAATAGCCAATAGGATTTGTCTTGTTAATGAGTAAGATGCCCAGGAATATTCTAGATGGATTGGGGTGTTGGTGGGGTGGGAGGTGGTTGGGAGAGGGCTAGCCTGTTTCTAGAGGGGGTGCCAGAGTTTTGGGGAAGGAGGAGAAAGAAAATAGAAATGGACGACAATTGTAGCAGAAGAACATGAACACATTTGGAAGGACAGAAACTGCTTTCAGAAAATCATCTTGCAGATAATGGTCTCAAAGAGAATGTACAGATAACTTTTAATTAGATACTTATCACACGATGTAGAGAGAGTTCGAGATGCCTTGTACTTGGAGATTTATTGGATATTTATTTATGTTTTGCTTGGCCTGTGTTCTCAGACAGAATTGTTCAGTACCATGAGTAAACAAAGTGAAGCAAACCGGATTGGTTACACAACAATGAGCTCCAATGATTATGTGTACACTATAGACTAATTAATATATGTGCAAAGGGCCCTTTTATTGTGTTTGTTATAGGTCAAAATATTTTGTCAATACAACTTTAATCTAAGCTTCTACTGGTATGAGCTAAATTATTGCTTCCTGGCAAACAGTACATTTGCATGAGTTTGTCAGTGTTCAGAAAAGTGATTGCCTTATTTTCTCTTAAAGGAACAGTCAAACTTTTATTTGTTTACTGAATCATATTTACTCTAGATATGTTTAATTATTGGAAATGGCTTTCTCATGATTGTTCCCCGTGCATTGTAGAGTTATGTTGCTGTTCATTTGGATTCACAGTAATAGCTAACTCATCACAAACCTACAGTGAGGGGATCACATTTGGTAATTTGTGGCTGTTCAAGCGGTACTCAAGGAATGGGGATACTAAACAGACTCTGTGCAATGTCTTGCAACTTCAGTTTGTTAATGGAGCTGAAGGAGGAAGAAGTATAGGAAAATTATAGTGCAGAAACTCACTCATGCTTGAAGAAGGGGATATAGGATATTTCAACTTTGGGTAATTTCTCACCCCCCCCCCCCCTTTCCATTCCTCATTCTGGATATGTTCTCACCACGTATCTTCTCCTCACTAGCCTATCACTTTTCCACTGGTTCCCTTCCTCCTTCCCTTTCTTCCATGATCCACTGCCCTCTCCTATTAGATTCCTTCATCTTCATCCGTTTAACATTTCCACCTATCCTCTCACTTCAACCCCACTCCCCCACCCGGCTACATTCCTCCTCACCTATTCACACCTAAAACCTGCCAGGTTGTAATCCTTCCTCTCCCCCTCCCCACCTTATTCTGCCTTCTGTTCACCCCCAAATTTGGTCAATTAATTTGTCTACTTTAAAAAAAAATTACATAATTTCATAAAAGTGATATTAATGACCCACAGTGGATGTTATCTCAGTCAATTGTTTCGTAGGTCAGCATCTTGTGTTTTCTTTGGAGTTTCAAATGCCTGTTGCTCAATGATGGAATATGGTAATGTGGGGTTAGTTGTATTATTTGTTTCTACAAAGTGCTACTCCAAAGGCTATGGCTATGAGCTATGTTATTGTAGATCAATCTTAAAAAGCACTTGAAAATTGTGGTGATTGGCTTCCTTACGCCCTCATCTTCAAGGCCTTGGACACATACTATAGGACATCATTGACAGAGTAATGTGATCCAATTGGCTGCTTGATATCAAAGCCCAGGCACTCAGAGGCAGAGTGTGATCAGAAGAGTAGTTTGTGCATCTCTCCTAATGTAACTCCCGTTTGGATGAGGTTGTGCTTCAGCCAAGAATAGAATAGGATATGATGTGACAATGTGGAAATCCTTTCCGTTGTGCCAGACCAGCCAGCAGAAGATCACCAAAATTGCAATGGCAGTATCTGAAATTTCCAAAATGCTGCATAACTGAAGGTATGGCTGTAGTGTGAGTTGAGTTGAGCACAGAGTGGTTCACTATTGGTTACATGTCCACCAAGCTGGAGCAAATTTCCTTTATGCTTTGTAGTTTTGCAAGGCTCACCAGGAGAGACCTGTATTTGCAGAGAAGTTGGTAGTACACAGCAATTAATTTCACGTAGCCTTGGCCCTTTGAAAGTGATATAGTGCAGATTTGACCTGAAAAACCCAAAAGCCTTGCCATTGTTTCTGTGTGCAGGTATACATTGAATCACCCAGGTTACAACTCTCTAATCTTCTAAACTACACCAGGCCCAGCCATCACTTCTGTTGGCATTTTGGCTTAACATTGGCTCTGCAATCTAGTCTTTCAAGTTAATCAGTAATAAACTGCCAAGGCACTGCATCGGAACCATAATGTGTCAGTATACAGTGGATTCCAGTTAATTGGGACACACTGAGACCAGTCCATCTTGGCCCAGTTAAGCGGCTGCCCCAATTAGTTGAAGTTTCATGGAAATAGTTATAAAGGTTTAATAAATACAACATATCGTTTCACTGAGTAACAAAGTATGTACCTAAATGAAGTGCAGAATAAATTAAAGCACTGTGAAAACTACTACAGTACTATAAAATAGTGTATTTGTTCCCAATTTTTATTGTGGAGGAATTCACCCAGGAGCCTATACACTGCTGTGTTCTTTTCAATGACTGTGAATGATCAAAATCAGCACACCTAGTCCAAATAATGGATTCCCTTCATACAATGCTATGAATAAATGCATCATCCAAGTCTTCATTTTTATTATAATATGAGATGATTGTCACTAGCTTCATGTGTTCTTATCTTGTTGAAGTAGTAAAATTGTTTCATTTTCACTCTTGGCTGCTTCTGGTATCTCCAAACCTGAATGTTTAGAACGGCAGTGAGCAAAGCAGTTTTAAATTGTCTCACAGCTTACTTCTCGCCAACTATCAGTGACAAAAACCAATGTTTTTTGAACACAAGTGCACGCAACTGTTGATATTTAGAAAGTTTACTCAAAGCACAGAGTAGTGTTTAACAGCCACACAAGTATACGCAACTGACGCTAGCAAGAAACCATTCGGAAATGGTCTTCTGGCTCAATTAAGTGGCATAGTGTTCCATATATGAAAGGGATCCTGGCTGATTTCTCAATTAGTTTTTGCTCTTTTAAGAGTTGTCCCAAATAAGCAGTTGTCCTGATTAACCAATTAACTGGAAGTCACTGTATCTGCAATTTGATTTTCAGTCGTAATGAGTTATATGTGACGGTCACTAATATTTCATCATTATTCCATTCTATCTAGATTCAACAAATGCAGAATATTCTGGCACAAATCTTGCCCTTTCCTCATGTCATGTGGACCTACACCAAGTGCCTTGCAATCGAGGCATATGCTCCCGATCGTCTGTTTACTATACAGCAGTAACTGACTTTGCAAAGGATGGTGACAGAGTAACTGAAGTTCTCTCATTGCCTATTGCCACTGAAAACATCCTCTGGAATAACTACACCCCAGAACCAGTTCAGGTTGTACAACCTCTTTACCAACTGTATTTTCAGCTTGCATGGGACATGAGAGTAAATTGCACAAGGAGAAGGGTGTGAAGTTCGTGGGGAAAAACCTTACAGCAGTCCACGCTCAATAACTAAATAAATGCAGATTATTTTAATTTTGAGATTATGATAACAATTGAATTTATGTCCCCTGTGTTATTTCTATTACAGTAAAATTGGTTGTAAATGATAAAAGGGAGACTTCTGAGGTACCTAATACAAATTAAATAATAATTTAATTCACTAAAAACTAAATGAAAATAGTTCCCCCCACAAAACAAAAATCCACTGATATTAATGGAAAATAAAATATAGAAAACAATTTGCAAACATTTTGGCTGAATAAATATGGGGAGGAGCTGTCCTTTTTACAAAATTCTTATGCTTACATCCTGTATTTATTTGTCAATTATTGATGACAAAATAAGATCATGGATAGTGCACATGTGGGAATGTTAACGTTAGTAATGATCTGAAAATTCTGACAGAGGACTGGAAGATGAACCAAACAATACAGGCTTCCTTTTTTTAAAAAAAACTATTCCTTGTTTTCTATCCAAAAAATGGAGTGAAAGTTTTGATTTTTTTTTAAAAATAGAAGATCTTTTATCGTAGATTTACAGAGAAAGATGAAACCCATTTCCAGTAAGAAACATAATGGACCGCCAAGCATTCTTTAGCTGAGCTGAACTTGATGTAAAAGTTAATTTCAAAATTGGAGATGGATTTGTTATAAAGAAAATACTGAATGCATTGAAATTTCTGGTTTTATATTTACACTTGATTTAATCTTAACAACTGATTTAATACCAGCATCTAATGTACTGATAACCAAGAAGAATGTGGTGACCTGCGTTAATTACTGTTTACTGGTGGCGTTTAGATGAAGCGGAGTGAAGTGCTTGGAGAGGTTGGTTATGGCGAGAATCAACTCCTGCCTGCCTCAGTTTGACTACTGCATCAAAAAGGTAAACAACAGATAGGATTTCGCTGGCTCTACACTCTGGACAATGTCAGGCTGCGAACCACTACAGCTAGGAGTTCAGTCTGCCCATCCCAACATATAATTAAGCTACAAGACCTGGATATCCGTACCCCTGTCTGAAAGTGGATACTTGACTTCCCAATTGACAGACCTCAATCAATGATGATTGCTGACACATATACATGTATATACATTACAACAGGAAAGATGGCTTCAGAGAATAGCAACTTTTAGTGTGCAGCTCCCAAGGGAATCATCAAATATTTCTTTTCAGAACTATTGTTGAAATCTGTAGCCGCAGACACTGCAGTAAGCAGCATTGTTTCGAGCCGTTTAAAAGTAGATATGGATCTTTAAAATAGGCACATTTGGAACTGCAGACCACATAGGGAATGAATGTCATAACCAGACGATTACTTATTGTGGTACACAGATGTGGCAGTTCTATCTCATTTCTGCTCCCCTGACCGGAAGCATCTGGTGGTCAAGTGTTGTCTATTTCATCTGCCGAAGGAGTTCTCTGCTGTCATCTTGGAAGTAGTGTATACTCCACTTCTGGCTAATGTCAAGCTGGTTCAGGGGAGCTGAGCACCATGGTCAATAGTCACAAGACTGAACACCTCAATGCTCTTCTGATCATTTTGGGGGATTTCAACCAGGTCAGCTTGAAGTCTGACAAACTATCACCAATATATCAGCTGTGGTACCAGAGGAGCTAACAAACTAGATCATCATTATACAACAATCATGAACACTTACCATGTCTTCCCATTCCTGTGCTTTGGCTTTACTTCTCTTCCAGGCATATCGGCAGAGACTGAAAATTACAGCACCAGTGGTGAGGACTATGAAGATTTGGTGAAGGGAGCTGGAATGCTTATAGAATTGGTGAATTTGATCAGATTCAGGGATCCATCTTTGGAACTGAATGAATATACCACAGATGTCACTGACTTCATCAACACCTGCATGGATGTGTGTGCGTCTTCGAGAACGTACTGAACGTATCCGAAACAGACATGGTGGATGAATTAGGAGATTCGCAATCTGCTGAGGGCTGGATCTGTGGTGTTAAAAGCCAACGATCCAGAATCCCACAAGAAGTCCAAGTAACTATGGAAGGCGATTGTGGGGGTGAAAAGACAGTTCCATATGAAGGTAGAGCTTCACATCAGCTGTGGCAATGCTTACATGCCATTAAGCGAAACCTAACAGCATTATTGGCAGTGATGTTTCACTCCTCAGTGAGCTCAACATGGAAAGAGAGAATAAAACTAAACTTGTGTGAGTCTGTACAGTATGTTACGTACCCCGTAACTGGGTTGCCAAACCAGCAGAAATGGATCACTCAGTTGGAGTCTGGATTACTAGAGCTAAGAAAGTTTTATTAAAGGAACAAGCAACACAGTACTCTAATCAAAAGGATAATGAATACAACAGTTCAGCAATGATAAACACACATGTACACAGAAACTAGGATAATAGGATCAATCAAGCTTTATCGTCGTCTAGGGGTAAATGACCAGTTTCAAAGTGACGCAAAGTTCAGTTCAATTGAGTTCAGTTCAGTTCACAGTAATCACTGCCGTGGCGATGGACGGGGGGGGGGGGGGCGGGCGGAGGAGAGAGAGAGCAAAAGTGAATGAATATTCAAACGGCTTCCACACAGACCTTCGATATTCTTCGCAGTCAGCTTTCGGGCGAGCCCTTTGTAATGTCTTCTGAGGTCACCGACTGTGACCCCTCCGTTCCTCTACAGTGAACCTGGCACCCAGGCAAGGCGGACACACACCAGGTTCCTGCCGATGGTTCCTTTCCACCTTGTGCGTCTATGGCTTGGTCCTGCGAGCAGCTCTCCAAAAACTCCCACCGACTTGTGGGAGATGCACCGCTTCCAGGGTCTCGTTACCTCGGGGTGTCGTGTGTGTGTGTTGCCTTAGCGAACCTGTCCCTTTTTATCCCCCTGCTGGGGTATCACCTGTCCATCACTTCAAACAGTTCAGGGTTCAAAGAGGAGCCGGTCTTGACAATTCCCAGACCGCTGTCTCCTTCCATTAAGCTCTCCCGTCTCTTCGTTAACATTTCCAAATGCTGCTCCATTGTCTTTACTTATCTCTCTGTCCTGAAGACAGGTGGCAGATCAACTGTTGATCCCACTGGTGATAGCACAGGACAGTCAATATCTTAGTCTGTGTGTACTTTCGTCACACCCCTCACCTTTAAGGATTTTTACCGGGGTAAAAATTACAAACATGAATACATTATTTGATACACACAAATATACATCTTTATCAGCTATTTGGCTAATACAGAGAATTTTAAGTTGTCAACACCTGACAGACAGTCAGCAATCACATTTTCTGCTCCTGTTATATGTGTTATTAATAATCCCTTAAACCAGGCTCCAACGTAGCAAACTTCATAGTGGCCAAAAACACTGATGAATTGCGATCAATGTAACCCCTCACTGGGTTTCGTCCTGGACCACAATAACAAGGGTCGTCCCATTCCGACTTAGTTTTCTCTTGCAAGGGCTTAGTAGGAGGGGGAGGGGTAGTAACCGCAGAATTATTGCAAAACTTCCTACAGTACCCCACCATCTCCAAGAGCCTTCTGAGGGCCCTTTTGTCTGTCGGGGTTGGGATGTCAGGGATAGCCCGCACTTCAGCTTGCATCGCTGCCAGCTGCCCCTGTGTTACCACAATTCCCAGATAAGTGACCTTCATGTGGCCGAACTCATTTTTTTCAAGGTTCACTATCAAGCTGGCTTCAGACAGCCGTATTACATCGCCAATACACACCTCTGTGTTTGTCAGCCCTTTCGTCACTGAATTACTCATTCTATAGAGATGTTGCTCACTAGGCTGACCTAGCGTAACAAACACCACCCAACGTCCCAGTTCTTTGCGTCGCCTCGGGACAATCAAACACACATGTGCGAGCCGTTTAATTACTTCTCCTAAAGAGTCACTTTGTTCGGGGATTAAGGGAGAGACCTTATCAGCAGAGCTGGCCAAAACAATAGCCTTCTCCCATCTGGTCGATACCATACTCATCTTTTCAAAATGTTTTTTTTTCTTATCGAGGGACCCTAGCTTCATTGATTTCCGCGCTAACAGCGACTAGGTTTGTTAGCATATCAAAAGCCTGTGACCGTCTCAGTTCGCGTCTGCCATAATTAATAACATCCTTCCTCCTGTGCAGCTGGTAAACCTCTTTCATGATTCCACCAACTGTTTCCTCCAGCACCTCAAAATGTCCACTGAGGGGTACCTTGTGGGCCAGGTTAAAAATCTCATCCCCATAACTCTCTTTTGCACCACCCCCCATTCCTCATCTGCGGGTACGGTACTTGGTCTCCCTTTCTTCCTTAGCACTTCCTCCTCCACACAATAGCCTACTGGCTCCCTTCTTAATTCTGCGTCAGAGAGAGCTGTCTCCGCCAAAACCATCAGCCCCTCGTCTCGCTCCTGCGCCTGCACAAATTCCTTCCTGGCTAATGCTAAGTCTGTCTCAGCTCCCTCACTACCTTTTGTTTCACTACACTCCTTCTTTTCACTTTCTACCTCCTCCTGGTACGTCTCAGCTAAATTTACTTCGGCAGTCCCGGGATGAACCTGTGAGTCCATGGGTGGGGCCTCAATGCTGGCAGGCTGACCTGTCAATCTCACGGCTGGGAACACGATTCCCCCGGCGAGGTCATTACCGAGCAAGACTTCCACGCCTTTCATCGGTAATTCAGGCCTCACTCCGATCGTGACTAGTCCAGAGATCAAGTTGCTTTGTAGGTGTATCTGGTGCAAAGGGACTGCCTCTGTCCCTCCCCCAATACCTTTTACCTTGACCTCCCCAGTCTGGGTCTCTGAGCTAAACTCTAATACATTCTTCAGTATCAGTGACTGACACGCTCCCGTGTCTCTCCAGATCCGCACTGGAACTGGTTCTAACCCCTCCTTCACCGACACCAATCCGGCCGAGATAAACCTCTCGCGCCCTTCCTGAACTTTGGTAGACCTTTCCTCTCCTAGCGGTTCGTTTACCAGCTCGATACAGCCAGTCAAAATCACCGTTTTTCCTTTCCCCGTCTCCTTTGGGGCAAAGCACCTGGACGCAATGTGTCCGACTTTCCCAGAATTATAACAGACGACCCCAGGAGACTTCCTATCAGACTGCTCCTGGTCTACCTTATCCTTCTCACTAGTCCCCGGCTTACTTACTGACTTTTCTGGCGGACTCTCCCCGCCGTCCTGACTACCCTTCTGTTAGCCTTTACTCGGGGCAAACTTCACTTTATGCGTCAACGCGTACTCATCTGCTAACTTAGCAGTTGCGGCTAACGTGGCTGCCTCTTTCTCATCTAGGTAGGGTCTCATACCCTCAGGGACGCAACCTTTAAACTGCTCAATCAGGATCAGCTGTAGCAGTCTGTCATAATCCCCCTCTACCCGCTTCAAGGCGCACCAACGCTCACAATATGTCTGCATCTCACGGGCAAACTCTAAATACGTGCGGTCCCACTGCTTCCTCGCATTCCGGAACCTCTGCCGGTATGCCTCCGGGACCAACTCATAAATCCTGAGGATGGCCTCTTTCACCACCTCATACCTCTGGGCATCTTCCGCAGACAAAGCTGAGTAAGCTTGTTGGGCTTTCCCTTTTAGTACACTCTGAAGCAAAACAGCCCACTTATCCCTCGGCCAGTCCTGACTTGTAGCAACTTTTTCGAAATGGAGAAAGTACCGATCCACTTCGGTATCGTCAAATGGGGGAACCAGCCTAACCTCCTGGGTCGCCCGGAACCCTCCACCTTGGTTCGGCACGGGCTCCTGCTCTGCCCTTATCTTTAACTTCTCCAGCTCAAATTCCCTTTCCCCCTGTTTCTCCTCTCGCTCCAACTGCCTTTCTTCTCGCTCCAACTGTTTCTCTCTCTCTTGCCGTTGTAACTGTCTCTCTCTCTCCTGCCTTTCTAACTCTCTCTCCTGCCCTTCTAACTGCTTCTCTTTCTCCTGCCTTTCTAACTGCTTCTCTTCGTGTTCTAACTGCCGTACCCGGAACTCGTGCTCGAGTCTCAGTTTTTCAAGCTGCACCTGTACCGCGTCTCCAGCAGGTTTTTCAATAGACACCACCTCCAGCTCCCCTTGGGGAAACACACCTTTAGATACATAGTGCTCTACGATAGCTCTGTGCATCTCCTCTCTCCTCATTGTCAACTTCCCCTTAACAAGATACAACCATTTGGCCACAGCTGCCAATTCCGCTTTCCTGGCATCCTCTAATGCCTCCAAAGTCGACGCCTTTAGAAATTCCTCAATCTCCATTTCTGCTGTTTGTCTTTTCTTTCTTTCGGGAATTTTAACCCAATCAATTTACTCCGTCCCAAATTTAGTGTTCAAAATCGCGGACGAGAACCCCACTTATGTTACGTACCCCGTAACTGGGTTGCCAAACCAGCAGAAATGGATCACTCAGTTGGAGTCTGGGTTACTGGAACTAAGAAAGTTTTATTAAAGAAATAAGCAACACAGTACTCTAATCAAAAGGATAATGAATACAACAGCTCAGCAATGATAAACACACATGTACACAGAAACTAGGATAATAGGATCAATCAAGCTTTATCGTCGTCTAGGGGTAAATGACCAGTTTCAAAGTGACGCAAAGTTCAGTTCAATTGAGTTCAGTTCAGTTCACGGTAATCACTGCCATGGGAGAGAGAGAGAGAAAGCGAATGAATATTCAAAAACGGCTTCCACACAGACCTTCGATATTCCTCGCAGTCAGCTTTCGAGCGAGCCCTTTGTAATGTCTTCTGAGGTCACCGACTGTGACCCCTCCGTTCCTGTACAGTGAACCTGGCACCCAGGCAAGGGCGGACACACACCAGGTTCCCGCCGATCGTTCCTTTCCACCCTGTGCGTCTATGGCTTGGTCCCGCGACCAGCCCTCCAAAAACTCCCACCGACTTGTGGGAGACGCACCGCTTCCAGGGTCTCGTTACCTCGGGGTGTCGTGTGTGTGTTGCCTTAGCGAACCTGTCCTTTTTTATCCCCCTGCTGGGGTATCGCCTGTCCATCACTTCAAACAGTTCAGGGTTCAAAGAGGAGCCAGTCTTGACAATTCCCAGACCGCTGTCTCCTTCCGTTAAGCTCTCCCGTCTCTTCATTAACATTTCCAAATGCTGCTCCATTGTCTTTACTTATCTCTCTCTCCTGAAGACAGGTGGCAGATCAACTGTTGATCCCACTGGTGATAGCACAGGACAGTCAATATCTTAGTCTATGTGTACTTTCGTCACAAGTATCTGGTGACCTTGTGATCCCTGTCTCAGAGGCTGATGTCAGAACATCCTTTAAAAATGTGAGGTCTTGCAAGACGTCAGGCCCTGATGGTGTACCTGGCAGGATACTGAAATCTAAACTGAACTACTGGGTGGAGTGTTAAAGAACTTCTTCAGCCCCTCTCCGTTGCCTTCAAAATGGCATCAATTATAATGGTGCCCAAGAAGAGCAGGTTGAACTGCCTCAATGACTTTCACCCAGTCACACCTACTATACATCTATTGTGATGAAGTGCTTTGATTCATCATGGCTAGCATTAACTCATGCCTGAGCAAGGGCCTACTGCAATGAGTGTGCAGTAGGTCTAAGGTGGATGCATTTTCGTTGACTCTCCACTGGGCTTTGGACCACCTGGATAACAGTAAAGCCTGCATCATACTGCTGTAAATCCATTACAGCTTGGCATTCAACTCAGTACTATTCAATAAGCTTCAAAACCTGGGTCTCTGTACCTCCCTCTGAAACCAGATCCTTGACGTCCCCACCAAGAGATCACGGTCAATATCAATTTGATGGTACAACTGTTATTGGACAAATCATAGGTGGTACTGTCTCAGCTTACCTGAGAGAGATGGGTCACCAGGTCGAGTGTCCCACAACAACAAACTCTCATTCATCAGCAGCAAAATTTAAGAACCTATTGTTGACTTCGGAAAGGGTAAGGGGAGCAAGTGTGCACCAGTCTACAATGAAGGTACCAGTGATGGAGAGAGTAAGCAGCTTTAAATTCCTGGGTGTAAAATATAGGATGACCTACCCTGCATCTGCCACATAAGTGCAATCAGAAGGAAAGTGGCTCGTGTCTTCACCTTCTCAGGAAGTTAAGGAATTTGGTTTGTCGTGGAGCACTCAATCAATGTGGAAGGATAATAGAAAATGAAAATATGAAAGTTGAATTGCACACATATTTACTGTGTAAATCTGAGCATTGATATCACATCTGTAATGACAGTATCTCTTGTTCATCATTCAGTTGTTTAGAATCCAGTTGGAGCCACAATCCAAATGAATCATAATGATGCCTTGGAATATGTCCTAGTTGTTCAAGTTTAATTGTCATTCAACCATACATGAATATAACCCGACGACACAGCATTCTGCCAGAGCCAAGGTGCAAATAACATTACCCACAGCGCACTGCACATATGGGTACAATTTCAGAAAAAAAAAGAGTCACAAAAAGATAAAATAATAATAGTCACCCCTGTGTGGTATGACAAAATTGATCATAAGTTGACCTATTCTTCCATTGAGTGAATACCAGAGGGCAGGACCGTCTTGGTGTCTCCTCTCTTCAGCAGCTGCCACGTGGTTCTGCAGCCTTAGCCTCGGCCTAGGCCTAATCCTCGCTGAAGCTGTCAGTCTCACCAATGAACCAATGTCCAACAACATCTTGCGATCACAATAAAAGTATCCAATTCAATCACTCACTCCTTTTTTCTGGACTGCACACTTTCTCAGCACATTAGTACGTAACAAGTCCAGGTGACAGCACAACAATGGTATGCAATAAATCCAGATCTATTACTATCAACCAACTTGCTGATGAGATGGTAGCCAACAGTGACTTGCAATTGTAAAAAGAAGATATACAAGATGAACAGAAGCATCTTTGATTGGTCCACAACTGTCTATTGCGTCCAAGTGCGCCACTATCTTACTGGAAATAAGATGTTTTAGGAACTTTGAGTTGAAATAGCTGTGTGAATTAATGTGTAACAGCCATCCTTTAAAAGGGAGTAGCTTGTGAATGACCACTGGGATTTTCGATGCTGGACACAAGTAATCTGAGACATTTTAAAACAAATGACATCAATTCAGATGATTATTGAAAGAAATTAAATCACCATGAATTAAAACTGTTTTGGGAAAATATCTGTAATAAATGTAAAATAATAAAAATGTAGGCAATCTTGCCTTTTAAGTGATAATTGCTAGTTATGCAGTGTTTTTTGCTTTTGGCTTCGTGTTAGATAAGCAACTCTGACCTGAAAATAAAGTCCTACTGAGTTTCAGTGAGCCTTCTCTCATGTTCAATGTGTCTTTCAATTCTCTTTCTGCACAATGCTGATGTTTCTGACCTTCCATCAATGTCCTGCTCTTGCCATCCCGTCCAGTGATCGTTCTGGATCATTGTAGGCTTGGTTCTTTACATGTGACCCATTGGCTTTATACAGTGGGTAGCTGTATTGATTTCAGTGTTTACAGACCTCCAAAAGTACAGATAAACATTTTGGTTACATTTTAAAATTTAGAGATATAGGTACAGCATGATAACAAACCCTTCTGGTCCAAGAAGCCTGCAGCACCCAGTTACAGCAGTGTGGCCAATTAACCTACTAACTCCTACATGTTTAGAATGTGGGGGGAACACCTGAGGAAACCCACACAGTCAAAGGGAGAACATACAAACTCCTTACGGACAGCAGCAGAACTTAACCTGGGCCATTGAAGTTGTAATAGTGTTACACTAACCATTATGCTACCTTGCCAATCATTTCATTTTTTTTGTTTCATTTTCATTAAAATATAAATATGTGATACTTCAATCTATTTTAACTGAAGATATTAAAAAATTTATTTGTCTATTTATGAGCAATGAAATGCATTTTTGACCCCTGTCAGTCAGGGAGTGCTGTCCCAGGTGTCCTAGGTTCAGAGCCATAGTTTTGATGCCTGTGGCCTGGTCACCATTTTCAGCCAATTCCATTTTGGAGAAGATCTACAGATCGGAACACTTTGGGCCAAAGGAAGCAGTACATAATTCAGCCCATTAACTTAAAGGCTTGATGGCCATGGTGCTTGGATGTTTAAGATATGGATCTTGTATGATATTTTAATTTCAGCAAATTTAGTATGACACTTTCAATTCAGTTAATCCTGTATAAAGTTATTCTTGGGCTTATTGTTGCTTAATGTGTGGACATGGATGTTGTGGGTCCACCGACAGATCTCGACACTGAATATTTAAAAGTTAGGTTTGTTGCAGAGTCTATACTGGAGACACTTAAAGCAGGATTTTGTTTGAAGATGACCTCTTTCTGTCCTTGACCACAACTGTGGCAATGTGAGAGCGAAACATATTGCTGTTACAAAGAAGTCATAAGACACCAGTAGATAGAGCATTTTGAACTCCAAGGAATAATTGTATGGCTGCTAAGAGAAATATTAGTGGTGCTGTCTCTGGAAGATGGGCAGTGGATGTTTGGTAGCTATGTTTGTTGGGGATGGGAGTGGGGTTCTGTGATGGTGGTGTGTGTCTTCTGGGGTCTGCAAAATGGGGGAGTATAAGTGAAAAGCCTTGCCTCATGTATTACAAGTTGAGTCACACACAAGGCTTTTAGGGCTGTCATGCAGCAACACTTTAATGTGGTCAAACAATTTCTCATCCAACATATTTTTCTTTACCTTTTTATAGACCTGTTGACAGGATAGAAGGTAGTCTTTTGTCATATGCATTGAATGCATGATGTATTAGCATTGAACAGCTTCCGAAACTCTGTTTCATTGTCTTCAGTGGAACCTACTTTCAAATACTTCATGTGTTTAGGGCATGCAATAGGGGACTTCTGACTTTCATCTGATTTTACATTGAGAGGAATTTCAACAGCCTGTTCATTTTTAACACGCATTACAAGCAAACAATGAAATGGGTTAGAATTTTTTCCCATATTGATGTCCTAAATGTATGTTGTAATATTCCAGGTGCTTTGAACTCCACTTTTATGCAATCAAACTTGAGTTCAATGCAAACAGGAGAAAATCTGCAGATGCTGGAAATTCAAGCAACACACACACAAAATGCTGGTGGAACGCAACAGGCCAGGCAACATCTATAGGAAGAAGTACAGTTGACTGTACTTCTTCCTATAGATGCTGCCTGGCCTGCTGTGTTCCACCAGCATTTTGTGTGTGTTGAGTTCAATGCACGTGTTATTATGTCACACAATTACAATATCCCAAAAAGGTAAATTCCTGCCTTGAATTATTGTGTAAACTCTAATTTAATAAAGCACTTGAGTTATACATTTCAAACAATAAACTGCACAACGAGAGTACAAATAGCATACAGTAAGGAAGCTAATATGATTACATACTACTGTAAATTTTAAAACTAGGGCTTCAGTTAGTATCTATATATCCAAATAACATGTTTATCATGTGGTAGTTTTATTTACTGTTTCAGTCAGTATTTTCCCCAAAATAAGATTAAAATGTACTTCATATTATGTTTGATTAAAAATATTGGCAACTTTGAGGGGTTTTTTGCCTTTTAAATTATTTTCATATGATTGGGCATAAAACTGTCCTTGTAGTACAGTGATTAGGCAGCATCAAATAAAGTAATTTCTTAAAGTGGGTATTGGATAAATCCCTTTTTATATTTAGGAGTGACTATTTTAATAATGCAGTCAATGTTGGCACTACCTCATTATTACTCTTTTGCACGATTACTTTCTTTTGTAGTTTGAGTAATTTTTTGGCTTTCAACTGTATTGCTGCTGCAAAACACATTTTATGTCATATATGATAGTGGTAATAAATCTGATTCTGCAGTGTCTTTACTCAGAATCTCTGACCTAGTCCAACATTTATGAATAAGCCAATTTTGGTACAGAATATAAATATCAAAAGCTAAAAGGAACCATTCGAGTTTTCTATCAATTTCTTTTTTGTTGAAATATAAAATCTTCAGAAATGCATATACCTGTTCTAATGGCTTAAAATAGCTTAATTTAAAAAATTCTTTTGAAGATGAACAATCAAGCACAAGAAGCAGCTTGCAGAGAAAGTTAATCCATTCTGGAGAGTGGCTGGTTGTGTAGTCTGAGTAATGTCAAATTTGATGCAAAACTAATATTAAAGATTCAGGAAACATGATTGAGTTGGATGTAACTTTTGCTTGAAATTCCTCTGTCTTATGTATTGGGTTGGTTGCTTTTGCAAAATGGAGAATTGCAGATATTTCTATATATCAAATAATGCACAGTTATTTTCAATGATGTTTTTCTCTTCAAATATAGATAATGGTGCAAGATATTCCTACTGCTTATTGTTACTCATTTACTGATCCACACCTGATCACATTCGATGGCAGGTAACTTCATTCACTTTCATTAGTTTATTTGATTGTGAAGTTTATTTTTCAATTTGTTTTCCCTCATCTGCCAGTACCTGAAGGCATGTGTTTGTGTTTGGCCTTATTAGAGAATGCATGGAGATTGCTGCAGTTTTATGTTGGTGCTGCTCATTAGGAAAGTGTAGTATGGAGCATGATTTTATGTAAGGGATAATATCACCCAAAATTTAAGTGGAATTGCTTCAGATGGGTGATTAGGTTTAAAAAGTAAATATTATGTAACAGGTATCATCTAGTTTGTCCCCTCCTGCTTTTGACGGAGATTGGAGGTGGGACAGGTGACATTAAAACACTATTTTAAAGAGTTCAATGGGGCTATAGTTTGCCAGATAAACTGTAATCCTGTTTATAATCATGGTCACGGAAGTTGAAGGATAAACTTTGCTGCATCTTTTACAATGATATGTGTAAAACATGAAGGAACATGATTACTACAGGCCCTGGAAACTTGTTCCCATTTTGCAAGTGTTCATACTGCCCCCATGTACCATAACTCATTAATTGTTCTGTTATAAATAGAATACCCTGAACAGAACATGCTCCACTTAATTGGAAAATTGTCTGCCACTCTTCATATCCATATGGGACGCCCATTTTCTTACATGATTTTCCTGCCCCAGATGCCCAGCCTCCAAAGTTTCTCTTGTGCTCCTCCAGCACTTCAGGATAATGTTAGGTCATAGGTTCTTTTGCCCTTTTCTCATCTTACATGCTGTCTTTCACAAAATTAGGCTTTAAGCTTGTTTTCTCCCTAGTAAAACAGCTGAAAACCTAAGTGTGAAATACAAAGTTGTACCCCAGGACATAGTAAAGCAAGACCTTCCCTGTTATTGCAAAGATGAGTTTCAATACTTTAGCCATCAAATCTTAGTTGTATTTAATGTTTAATTTACTTCTGCAAGTGTGGAGTTTACTCCAATTTATACTGACTTTTGTCTTCCTCTTTACAATTCTTCATTCTATATCTGAAAATTGTTCTGAATGGTGATGTAAATAATGTGAGACAGTTAGTATATAGCTTTTGAAAGTATTTGCCTCTACAATTAAAATATATTTAAGAAACTGCTGCTTTTGGAGGTGCTATTTTTGGAACCCATCTAATCTATTATTCCCACATGAGAGATCACATGGCATTATTTCAGAAGGTGTAGGAGAATCACTTAATGTAAAAATCTCTTTTCTTCTACATTTGTTTTTTTAAAATGTAAGGTATTATCAAGTACTCTGAATTAATTATTTAGCAAATATTATTATATTTTTTGGAAAATGAAATCTGAGTTAACAATGTCTACTATTAACCATCATATTTCATTATAGCATTGTATTATATTTTTTTACAGTTGACTAGATACTGCAGAAACGATATTACAACAATTTGTCAGTAATATTTCTCATTCACAAATTATGTAGTGGAATTGTAGTGTCTGTTACTCTGGTTGTCATTTCTGGTAACTGAAATCTGTTTTGTTTACTCCCTAGGCGTTATGATAATTATAAAACTGGAACTTTTGTTCTATATATGAGTACTGCTCGAGACTTTGAAGTTCATGTTCGTCAATGGGATTGCGGGAGTATTCATTATCCAGCCTCTTGTAACTGTGGATTTGTGGCAAAAGAAGGGGGAGACATCATCGCTCTCGATATGTGTGATGGACAAATACGTGAAACGAGGCCACATTTATCTGTAAAAAGTCAAAACATGAAGGGCAACAACATTAAGATAACTGAATCTTATCAAGGAAAGAAAGTGACAGTAAGTATCATGGTTTTCAGTTTTGTTTTATATTTGTATCATTTTCTGTTCAACTATTCAGTAACAATTTTATATTTTGTGGAGGTATTAAATCATGTAATACATAAGTTGATTTGCATAATTTCAAAGAATTAATTCTCTTAATTCAACTGGTAATTTAAGCTTCTGTAACTGTAAAGTATTGTACAAGTACCAATCTTATTAACGTGAATTTGGTTATGCTAATCGACACTAAAGGAGGTGTAAATTACTACATCAGAACAAAGGTATCTCATACCTTTCAATGACCTGATAACAGATCTATTTTGCAATAAATGCATTTTAGTAAGTAAATTCTCAGTAAATACATTCAACACAGAAACAGGCCCTTCAACCTATCATGCATGTGCTGACCTTCATGCACAGTCTGCTGTTGTACCCTGAATCAAAGATGGCGATGAATCAGCATTTGGAGGGAGATTGAAAATCTGGCTGAGTGGTGCCACAACAACAAACTCCTACTCAATGTCAGCAAGACCAAGGAGCTGTTTATTGACTCTAAGAGAAGGAAACCAGAGATCCATGAGCCAGTTCACAGGAGGAGAGGGTTGGCAATATTAAATTCCTCAGTGTTATTATGTTGGAAGACCTGTCCTGGGACCAGCACATAAGTGCAATTAGGAAGAAAACACAGCAGCACCTCCACTTCCTTAGGAGCTTGCAGAGACTCGGCACGACATCTAAAACTTCAACAAACTTCTATAGATGCAGACATCCCACCTCTCCCACATATTAATAGTTGCTTCCTGATGCCCGCAAGTTATATTCAATGTCCCATAGATCAATTTTTTTTTTTTTTTTTGAGAGAGAGAGAGAGAGAGAGAGAGAGAGAGAGAGAGAGAGAGAGAGAGAGAGAGAGAAGAAAAGAAAAAAAAAAACAACAACACGTCACCCCAGACTACACTAAAGTGTACCCCTGCCTAATAGGGGTCAAAAATAATGACAGTGTTGCTCGCTACACTGTTTGCAACAGTCACTTTTCTATTGCCCATGGTGGGTTAAGACTGTAAAAGACATGTTGAGGTGGGTTTAACAGGTGCCATTCATTCATTAGCATAGCTAATGTTATTTAAACTAGCTGGCTAGCTGCTAAGGAGCTACTCTATTGCCGACATCCCACCTCTCCTGGAAGTTCAGGGGGTCTCCTGCAAACTGAAGGTGCTACCTCCCTGAAATGAGTTTTTGTAGGGTGTCTGTAGATGTGCAGTGGTGAGTATATTAGCTGGCTGTATCATAGCCTGATATGGAAACGCCAATGCCTTCGAAAGGAAAATCTAACAAAAAGTAATGTATATGGCCTAGTCCATCATGGGTTAAGCCCTCCCCAGATTGAACACACTTACACGAAACATTGTCACAGGAAATCAGCAATCCGATTACAAAAGGAAATAGAAAAGGCTTGTCAGAAGGGCAGTGTTATGATAATTGTAGGGGATTTTAACATGCGAGTGGTTTGGGAAAATCAGGTCGGCACTGGATCTCAAGAGAGAGAATTTGTAGAATGTCAGCGAGATGGCTTTTTACGACAACTTGTTGTTGAGCCCACTAGGGGATTGGCTGTACTGGTATTGTGTAATGAACCAGAGATGATTAGAGAGATTGAGGTGAAGGAACCCTAAGGAGGCAGGGATCATAACATGATTGAGTTCACTGTGAAATTTGAAAATGGGAAGCCGAAATCTGATGAGTCAGTATTTCAGTGGAATAAAGGAAATTACAGTGGCATGAGAGAGGAACTGGCTAAAGTTGACTGGAAAGGGACACTAGTGGGAAGGACAGTAGAGCAGCAGTGGCTGGAGTTTATGCAAGAAGTGAGGAAGGTGCAAGACAGATATATTCCAAAAAAGCAGAAATTTTCTGATGGAAAAAGGATGCAGCCATGGCTGACGAGAAGTCAACGCCAAAGTTAAAGCAAAGGAGAGGGCATACAAGGAAGCAAAAACTAGTGGGAAGACAGAGGATTGGGAAGTTTTTAAAAGCTTGCAAAAGGAAACTAAGAAGGTTATTAAGAGGGAAAAGATGAACTATGAAAGGAAGCTAGCAAATAATATCAAAGAGGATGCTAAAAGCTTTTTCAAGTATTTAAAGAGTAAAAGGTAATAGTAGATATAGGACCAATAGAAAATGATGCTGGAGAAATTTTAATGGGAGATAAGGAGATGGCGGAGGAACTGAATGAGTATTTTGCATCTGTTTTCACTGAGGAAGACATCAGCAGTATACCGGACACTCAAGGGTGTCAGGGAAGAGAAGTGTGCACAGTCACAATTAAGACAGAGAAAGTACTCAGGAAGCTGAATAGTCTAAGGGTCAATAAATCTCCTGGACCAGATGGAATGCACCTTCGTGTTCTGAAGGAAATAGCTGTGGAGATTGCGGAGGCATTAGCAATGATCTTTCAAAAGTCAATAGATTCTAGCATGGTTCCGGAGGACTGGAAGATTGCAAATGTCACTCCGCTATTTAAGAAGGGGGTAAGGAAGCAAAAAAGAAATTATAGATCTGTTAGCTTGACATCAGTGGTTGGGAAGTTGTTGGAGTTGATTGTCAAGGATGAGATTACGGAGTACCTGGTGGCATATGTCAAGATGGGCAGAACTCAGCATGGTCTCCTTAAAAGAAAATCCTGCCTGACAAACCTATTGCAATTTTTTGAGGAAATTACAAGTAGGCTTGGCAAGGGAGATGCAGTGGATGTTGTGTATTTGGGTTTTCAGAAGGCCTTTGACAAGGTGCCGCACATGAGGCTGCTAAACAAGATAAGAGCCCATGGAATTATGGGAAAGTTACATACGTGGATAGAGCATTGGCTGATTGGCAGGAAACAGCATGGAAATAAAGGGATCCCATTCTGGTTGGCTGCCAGTTACCAGTGGTGTTCCACAGGGATCCGTGTTGGGGCCACTTCGTTTTACTTCGTACATCAATGATTTGGATTATGGAGTAGATGGCTTTGTGGCTAAGTTTGCTGATGATAGAAAGATAGGTGGAGGGGCCAGTAGTGCTGAGGAAACAGAGAGTCTGCAGAGAGACTTGGATAGATTGAGAGAATGGGCAAAGAAGTGGCAAATGAAATACAATGTTGGAAAGTGTATGGTTATGCACTTTGGTAGAAGATATAAATGGGCAGACTATTATTTAAATGGGGAGAGAATTCAAAGTTCTGAGATGCAACAGGACTTGGGAGTCCTTGTGCAGGATACCCTTAAGGTTAACCTCCAGGTTGAGTTGGTGGTGAAGAGAGCGAATGCAATGTTGGCATTCATTTCTAGAGGAATAGAGTATAGGAGCAGGGATGTGATGTTGAGGCTCTATAAGGCACTGGTAAGACTTCACTTGGAGTACTGTGGGCAGTTTTGGGCTCCTTATTTAAGAAAGGATGTGCTGACTTTGGAGAGGGTGCAGAGAAGATTCACTAGAATGATTCTGGGAATGAGAGGGTTAACATATGAGGAATGTTTGTCTACTCTTGGACTGTACTCCTTGGAGTTTAGAAGAATGAGGGGGGACCTCAGAGAAACATTTCGAATGTTGAAAGGCATGGACAGAGTGGATGTGGCAAAGTTGTTTCCCATGGTGGGGGAGTCTAGTATGAGAGGGCATGACTAAAGGATTGAAGGGCCCCCATTCAGAACAGAGATGGGAAGAAATTTTTTTATCCAGAGGGTGGTGAATCTGTGGAATTTGTTGCCACGGGCAGCAGTGGATGCCAAGTCATTGGGTGTATTTAAGGCAGAGATTGATAGGTATCTGAGTAGCCAGGACATCAAAGGTATGGTGAGAAGGCGAGGGAGTGGGACTAAATGGGAGATTAGATCACCTCTTGATCAATTGGCGGAGCAGACTCAATGGGCCGAATGGCGGACTTCTGCTCCTTTGTCTTATGGTCTTATAGTCTTATTATTTTTATTATTATACCTTTTTGTATTTGGACAGTTTGTTGTCTTCAGTACTGTGGTTGAACACCCAAGTTGGGTAATCTTCCACTGATTCCGTTATGGTTATTATTCTATAGATTTATTGAGTATGCCCATGAGAAAATGAATGTAAGGGTTGTATATGGTGACAATGTATTTACTTTGATATTAAAATTACTTTGAATTTTAATAATCCCATTTGCTCCATATTTTAAATCTATGCCTTCTTGTGTGAGACACAATTGGTGAAGGGAATATCTCTTCCCTGTCTATGACTCCCACAATTCTCTATTCCACGATCAGGTGTACCACTGCCTCCTGTGCTCCAAGGAAAATGTTCTACCCTATTCCATCTCTCCTTATAACTGAAATATTGTAGCCCAGGCAACATGGCGGTGAATATTTTTGTATAAATACAATGTATGGTACTTTGCTTTTACTTACACACTTACTCTGCTATAAATACTCAGTTTGACAATGTATAATAATCTTTGAAGGCTACAGTTCTGATCCAGTTTTAGAATTGTGTCGTACTTTCCATTTATTTTCACAATATCTAATCATATATCTCTGCACAAAATTCCACTGAAAGGAAACTAACTCGGCAGGGACAGTAGAACCACCTTGAATCTTTACTGATGTTGTTTTGTCAAAGTCATGGTAAATTGAATGGATACCAATATTTTCTAGTTGGTCGCACATTCATTTCAAAAAGTACTGGTTTAAGTTTATTTCTAGCAAGCAGATCCTCATATATTTTCAGTGGCAGTGGGGAAAACAATCACTTACTTTTTCTGCTGTCTTTGGAATTGCAAAATATAAATTTTTGTTCAAGGTTACAGCTAGTCGTGAAATACTCATTTTTAAATTAAGTTTAAATAAATAAAAACTGCATGATAAAGTTAGTTTTGTAAATGGAAATAATGGATTAAAATTGTATTTTGATTATAGAATAGTGATTTTAAATAAAGTTCTAGCAAATGTAAAGACTGTAATGTTTGGGAGGATAGAAGATGTCCTGAAACATATCTAAGTAATCTGAGTGAGCTGCATCAGACAATTTTTCTCTACTATCAATTTCCAGTAAATGCATTAGAACTAACAGGTGAATTTCCTACATTGGATGTTGTGATCTGAAGACTAAAGTAGATTGATCCTCTCTAGGGTGGGGCATTCTTATGTTTTCTTACTGACTATTTGGATTAGAGTATAAAGAGATGCTGTCAGCATATTTAGACCTCTTATTGAGGCCCTTAGAGAATTCCTTAAGAGGATATCTTAACATCTAGGTTACTGCTGGTTGAAGAAGCAGCAGAAAGCATCCACAGCTCAATTGTTGCAAACTGCACAGACTTAAAGGAAAGATTTTGAGTTCAACCACCACCCCCCCACTCCCCAAGTTGTATCTTTTGGCAAGCTACGATTAAACTTTCTTTAGGTAACATGAAGGGGCTCTTTGCCTATTGGGAAAATTTATAAATACCATCTGTGTGATATATCTGTTCTACTCAGCAAGCAGCCACCTGTTTTCTTTGGAAGGTATTTGTGCTCAATAAGTTTAATCAAAGTTATAATATTTTACATAGAGGAAAGAGGTGTAACATGATGCAATGTGGAAAGCCAGTTTTTTTTTGGCAAGCCAGGTTTCAGTCATAAAGCTTGCTAATAACTGTGGCATCCTCAATATATCAAAAGAAAATGAAGTGATTGTAACTGAACTTTGTGATGGGTTTGTTCCTGGAAGATGCCAACAACTTCTGTCACTTCAGCCTATTTGCTGTGTGTTCATCAATTAGGCAATTCCACATTGCTTTTTTTTTGAGAGCAAAGCTCATTTTGCTCATTTGGCCTTTGTAAGATTTTTTAAAAATCATACATTTTCAGATCTGCAGGTTGATGAAGATATTAATTGAATCCTTATGACGATGTATGCCTCAGATTTGTCCCACCTTTTTATGCAACCTTTAAGGACTTCCAATGGATCAAAGGAATGGCAAAACATGAATCACCAAATTCATGAGTGGTGCAAAGAAAAGGCCACTTCAGCCTTCCTGCAGCAGCTGAAGATGAGATTGCCAACATTACGTAGAAACATAGAAACATAGAAAATAGGTGCAGGAGTAGGCTATTTGGCCCTTGGAGCCTGCACCTCCACTCAGTACGATCAAGGCTGATCATCCAACTCAGAACCCTGTACCTGCCTTCTCTCCATACCCCCTGATCCCTTTAGCCACAGGGGCCATATCTAATTCCCTCTTAAATATAGCCAATGAACTGGCCTCAACTGTTTCCTGTGGCAGAGAATTCCACAGATTCACCACTCTCTGTGTGAAGAAGTTTTTCCTCATCTCGGTCCTAAAAGGCTTCCCCTTTATCCTCAAACTGTGAGCCCTCGTTCTGGACTTCCCCAACATCGGGAACAATCTTCCTGCATCTAGCCTGTCCAATCCCTTTAGAATTTTATACGTTTCAATCAGATCCCCCCTCAATCTTCTAAATTCCAGAGAGTATAAGCCTAGTCGATCCAGTCTTTCATCATATGAAAGTCCTGCCATCCCAGGAATCAATCTGGTGAACCTTCTTTGTACTCCCTGTATGGCAAGAATGTCTTTCCTCAGATTAGGGGACCAAAACTGCACACAGTACTCCAGGTGTGGTCTCACCAAGGCCTTGTACAACTGCAGTAGTACCTCCCTGCTCCTGTACTCGAATCCTCTTGCTATGAATCCCAGCATACCATTCGCCTTTTTCACCACCTGCTGTACCTGCGTGCCCACTTTCAATGACTGGTGTACAATGACACCCAGGTCTCATTGCACCTCCCCTTTTCTTAATCGGCCACCATTCAGATAATAATCTGTTTTCCTGTTCTTGCCACCAAAGTGGATAACTTCACATTTATCCACATGCAATTGCATCTGCCATGAATTTGCCCACTCACCTAACCTATCCAAGTCACCCTGCATCCTCTTAGCATCCTCCTCACAGCTAACACTGCCACCCAGCTTCATTTCATCCGCTAACTTGGAGATGCTGCATTTAATTCCCTCGTCTAAGTCATTAATATATATGTTGTAAACAACTGGGGTACCGCACTATAAACTTGATTAAAAAGGTATTACTTGTACCAGTGCTAAATGTCAATTCTGAATTCCCACACATCCACTGGTCAGTTGGAGTGGTTAGTAGATGACAGGAAACTGATCATAAGCTAGAAGTGCCAGTACGTTGTGTATCTCCATTGGAACTTCTTTTTCACCAAATATAAACTCAGATCAAATCTTATTTGATTTGTTATTCTTTGGGACAGGGCTAAGTTAAGGGAAGTTCCCTGTTGAAAGTAGTCCCTGCCCTGATGTTCCTCATACTGAATGCGCTGGACTCAAGATAAATGAGGTAGAAACCACTTGAGAATTTGGCATAGGTCAACTCGTATACCTCCATTCAAAATGGTTCGTCCATTGTCATCAATGAAGACCTTGACACAATTAGTACCTTTTACGAAGTTGAGTTGCTAGCTTGACACTCAACCTGGCACAGATGGGAAGTGTGCCCAGGAGCGGCTCGACTGGATTCGAACTTGGGAACCTTCGCTCCTGGAGTCCGGTGCTGATATCACTGCGCCATCAGCCAGCTATGATGGTGTCGAGACTAGTATATGATTTGGATTTAAGTGAGGGAGAGTTGCGCAGCATCAGCCTCACTCTCTCTTCCCAATTCCCATTTGGATCCAGTGGCAAGACAAGAGTGGAGTCGGCTGGAGATGGGACTAGGCACAGTGGATGACCAGGACATCTTAGGTGTCTTGTCGTGCTCTACGCGTTCCACAACGCTTGCAGAGACCGCCTTCTTGACTGTTGGAACTTCCATTGGTCTCGTCCGCTCAATCAGCCGGAGTTTGTCTTCATATGCTGGGACAGACAACTCCCTATCTCACCGAGGGTTTGAGACCTGTTGACTACCCTCACCTGATTTAGCAGGCTTGTCGAAGCCGTTGCTCAGGGTGTGGCTGTTGTCGCATGCAAACAGCTACGGGGAGCCACAGGTGAGAGCTGAGTTCCAGGTGGGGACCAAAGGTGGACTAACCGTCTTGAAAAGGACGCGACATGTTCCCCCACCAGAGGTGCTACCCCTCCCTGACACCCCCTACACCCCAAAATAGGGACTTACTCATTACCATTGGTTAAATTAAATGTTTAATTGGGCGGTGACTAGAGCATAGTGATTAGTGCGGGAGTTCAATTCCGGTGTCTTGTGTAAGAAAGTCTCCCATGTATGTATGGGTTTCCTTGGGGTGCTCCAGTTTCTTCTCATAGTCCAAAGACGCACCAGTTACTGGGCGGCACGGTTCAGTAGGCCAGATGGGCCTGTTCCTCGCGGTATCTCTAAATAAATAAATAAATAAGTAGGTACTCCATGTGGCAATGTGGCCAAAGAAAACCTAAATGCCTGATATCACTTTTCCACCCCCACAAATAGAAACCAGTATGCAGCATTTTGCAAGCATTCACAGTTAAGGATTAATTTAGATGTCCCGGTTTCAATCCAGATACCACAATTGGTTATAAATATTACCAAATTTATGACCAATTGTTAACAAATTTCATGACACATGCTGGTGACAATAAATCTGATTCTGATCCTAAGTAGTGGCCATTAACCTCAGTTTCATCGTACGTTTGTGGGAGAGCAATAGTAATGATCGGTGGTTCTCTCTCGGGGTCCGATGAAGACTAAACATTGTGCCGTCATCTGTGGATACACATGTGGCTTTGGAGGCCAAAGCACACATGCGGTTGCAGGTTGGACATGGAATGACGATTGAACAAGTGCATACACAGCTTTGTGGCATCAGTCTCGTGCTGCTGCAAGGCGCTGATTTCGGTCATCCTCAAAGTCAGATGCAGCTTTTCTGGTCAGGGCGCGCCACGCAGCCCTGTCAGCTGCGGACTCCTCAAGTTGTCGAGGCTGGAGGTCTGCCCGTTTGATGTGCAATTTCTGATTGTCTTTGAACCTTTTTTTGGGGTGGCTCTGACATGCTCAAACTCACCGTAGAGCAGTTGCCTGGGGATTCTTGTTTCACCCATGGGGATTACGTGGCCAGTCCAGCATAGCTGGACCTGGAGGATCTTTGCCTCAATGCTTGTGCTTTTGGCTCTGTCACTGAGTTCCTGGTTGGTGATTCGGTCCTGCCATCGAATCCTCATGATCGACTGCAGACAGCGCACGTGAAACTGCTCCAGTTGTTTGATGTGCCAGTGGTACAGGGTCCAGGTTTCGCGGCCGTACAGGAGAGAGCTGAGGACCACAGCCTTGTACACCTTGAGCTTGGTTGAAAGCTGATTGTCCTTGTGCTCCAGAACTTTGACACGGAGTTTCCCGAGTGCCTGGCTGGCTTTCTGGTTCCTTGCTATGTTCTCTTTGTCAAGGGATCCATCACTGGAGATGGTGCTTCCTAGATACTTGAAACTCTCCACATTCTTCAGGACAGTGCCGTCGATGGTGATGCATGGCTGAGGAGGGTAACTGTTTGGTGTAGGTTATAGGAGAACTTCTGTCTTACCGAGGCTGATTGTCAGGCTGAACAGCTTTGAGGCTGCGGAGAACTTGTCGACAATCATCTGCCGGTAGTTCTCCTGGTGGGCCATGAGGGCACAGTCATCAACAAACAGGGCTTCAGTGATGAGCCTCCTCAACGTTTTGGTCTTTGCAGCAAGGCGTCTCAGGTCAAACATCGATCCGTCTAGGCGATATCCTATGTGAATACCCAAGTCTAGGTCCTTAACAGCATGCTTCAGCATCTGGGTGAAGAAGAGGTTGAAGAGCACTGGTGCTAGAACGCACCCTTGCTTCATGCCATTTGAGATGTTGAAAGTCTCAGATGGGGAACCACCTGAGAATACTTCTCCTGTCACGCCATCGTGGAGCAGGCAGATGAGTGTAGTGAATTTCTGCGGGCAGCCAAGCTTTCTAAGGATGATCCACAGCGTGTTTCTGTTGACCATGTCAAACACCTTTGTCAGATCAATGCAGACAGAGTATAATGTCATGTTCTGTTCCAGGCACTTCTCCTGTATCTGACTCACTGAGAAGATCATGTCGACAGTGCTGCGTTCGGGGCGAAAGCCGCATTGTGACTCAGGAAGGTTCTCTTCTGACAGTGTTGGAATCAGTCTGTTGAGGTTGATGCAGGCGAGGATTTTTCCGGCAATGGAAAGTAGTGAGATGCCTCTGTAGTTCCCGCAGTCAGTCCGTGAACCTTTATTTTTGTAGAGGGCGATTATCGTTGCGTCTCTGAGGCCAGAGGTCATCTCTTCTTCTTCCCAAATGCTAGTCAGGGTGCTGTGGAAAGTCCCAAGTAATTCCTTGCTGAGTGCCTTGTACAGTTCAGCAGGGATTCCATCCTTGCTGGGTGCCTTGCAACTGCTCATCTGCGTGATAGCCTTCTTGACCTCATCTGTCGAGGGAGGATCATTTAGTTCCTTGTGAATAGGGTGTTGGGGGATTTGGTTTAGAGCAGCCTGGTCAACTGATGGAGGGTGGTTCAGAAGCTGGCTGAAATGCTCTTTCCATCTGTCTCTCTGTCCTTTAGCAGTGTGATTCCACCAGCGGACAACAGTGGAGATGAGCCAGATCTTGAGGGGCTGAAGATCATCTTTCTTTCTTTATCTAACTTTTTATTGATTTAAAAGGAGCATAAATACAAACAAGAGGAGAATTATCTCAAATATATATATATATCAATAACAATACAAACAGAAAGTGAAATAGACATTATCAAAATCATACATAGTGTGAAGCTAGTATGCAGTATATAATAAAAAAGAAGACAACTAATTCTCCTCTTATCAATTCATGGAGGAAAAAAAAACTATAAATTTTTAAATGAAGGCAAAAAACACTACACTATATGACAGAAGGGGGGAAAAGGACGGGGCAGTCCATTCTGAGGGTACAACCAAAAAAAAGAAAGACTTTCTGGTCAAATCTAAAACTTCAAAAAAAAATTGGAAGAGTAATAAACCAAATCAAATGCAAATATTGAATAAAAGGTCACCAGATTTGCTCAGGTTTAAAGGATGGATCAAATGTCTGACTACTTATTTTCTCTAAACTTAAACAGGACATAATGGAGGAAAGCCAATAAAAGACAGTAGGTGGATTAGAATCCTTCCACTTCAGTAAAATGGCTCTCCTAGCCAATAAAGTTGAAAAGGCTATCATACGTTGAACAGAAACAGGAATATTTCCTGGTTCCGATGGTATAATCCCAAATCCCTAAGTAAGTTAGGTTGTAGGTCCAGATCCAAGACTTTTGATAACATTTTAAAAACGTCTCTCCAAAGATTGTCTAGCTTTATGCAACACCAAAACATACGAGTTAAAGTGGCCGCCTCAGTATTACATCTGTCACAAATAGGATTGATGTTGGAAAAAATACGCGCTAGTTTATCCTTTGACATATGGGCTCGACGCACTACCTTGAGCTGTATCAAGGAATGGTGGGCACAAGTAGATGAGTTATTAACCAAATGAAAAATTTTACTCCATTGATTATCTGAAAGTGACTCTTGAAATTCCAATTCCCAAGCAAGTTTAATTTTATCATTGGATATCATTCGTAAATTCAATAACTGTCAACCCTTTTTGAAGTGGTTTAAGCTGAAAGACAGCATCTGGTGCATAAGCAGAAGGGTAATTTGGCAGCAAACCATGTAAAAAAATTCCTAATTTGTAAACATCTAAAAAAAAGTGTACATTAGAAAAATCATATTTCTCCACTAACTGAGAAAAAGACATTAAACAACCGAAGATCATCTTGATGGAGTTGAAGAGCAGCTTCGAGTTGTTGATGTCGGCGAAGCGTTGCACCTCTACATCTTTCCTATCCCAGCACAGGTCGTGCATCTTGCGAATTTCCTGTTGGGCATGGGCCTGAAGGGATTTGAACTGCTCTTGTTTGGGAATGGAGCTTGGGTCGCTTTGCCACTCCGTGAATGCTTTGTTCTTCCTGGCCAGGAGATCTTTGATGGCACTGTCATTCTCGTCAAACCAATATTGGTTGTTCCGGTCCTTGGGGCCGAGGACTGATTTTGCTGTCTCTGTTACCATCTCTCTAAACTGATTCCACTTCTGGGTTGGCCCACCGGTTAGTGGACTGTTGGCAGACAGCTTCTCATCGAGGGTGGTCTGGAACTTGCGAAGACGCAGCGGTTTTTGGAGTCTGGCGGTGTTAAAAGTTGTTCTGATGAACTTAGAGCGCTTGGGATGGTGGGGAGCAATACGTACCTTCAATGTGGTGCAGACAAGACTATGGTCAGTCCAGCACTCCGCTGCTCGCATGGCTCTGGTGATGAGGACATTCTGGATGTCTCAGCAACGTACTATAACGTAGTCGGTCATGTGCCAATGTTTGGATTTTGGCTGCATCCATGTTGTCTTGTACTTGTTCGCCAGCCTGAACACTGTGTTTGCGATGAGGAGGTCGTATTCTGCACATTTGCTAAGGAGCAAGAGGCCATTGCTGTTCATATTGCCAATACCATGTTTGCCTAGGACCCCTTCCCAGCAGCTGTGATTGCAGCCTACTCAAGCATTGAAGTCACTGAGCAGGATTAGTTTATCGTTGGCAGGGACTGAGCACAGAACAGAGCTAAGGTCAGCGTAGAACTGTTCAATGGTCTCGTATTTGCTGGTCATGGTGGGGGCAGAAGCTCTGATGACTGTAGCGTGACTTTTATGGCTGAGGGGCAGATGTAGCCACATAAGCCTTTCGTTGATTCCCAGAGGCAGGTCGGAGAGTTGTTTCAGGAAGCTGGACTTGACTGCAAATCCAACTCCATGAATCCCCTCTTCATCTTGCGCTTTTCCTTTCCAAAACAAAGTGTAGCCGCTGGTGGTTTCAGTCAGGGATCCTTCCTCCGCAAGCTTAGTTTCACTTAGGGCTGCAATGTCGATGTTGTAGCGTGAAAGTTCTTTGGCAACAATGGCTGTTCCTCTTTGGGGTCTTGCTGAGTTCTCTCAGTCCATAAGTGTGCGGACATTCCATGATCCTAACAGAAGTTTCTTTCTTCTCCTTTGAGTGTAACCGCATTGGCTGATGAACTGCCAGCCGTGGCAAGCTGGCCAGTTATCTGTCTGTAGGTCAGGCAATGTTTAGGCCACCTTTTCTAGGCCCCTCCCTATCAAAGGGTGAGCAGTGCTGTCCTGAAAAGGGCTGCTCAGTCGCCATTGGTGCTGCCGGACTCTTCTGCTGCCCTGAGCACAGAGAAGAACGACCACTTTTCCAAAGGCTGCCTACATGCGGGTTTGTGACTACAACTCCCAGTAGTCACCTCCACCTGTTGCTTCGCCACTCACCCATCGCCGTAGGACATGTAGAAGACCGGTAGGAATTGAAAGTTGGGAGATGAATGTTGCACAATGTAACCAGTGCATGAAAGATATTAAAGTGGAAAAGCCTTGCACAGAGACAATCCCACTCTCTTGGCCTCAGAAGCCAGGATACAGTGGCACGGAGAATCGTTACATCTGGCAACATCCTTGGCTGCATTGGATGGCCGCGTCTTCTTAAGTGTTCTGCCATGCACTACGCACTCCACAATGCGCTGCTGCAACGCCTTCTCAGTCGTTGAACCCCCAGGGTTTCCTCCGCCTGATCCACCAAAGCAGTCTTCGCATGCTGGGATGAGAAAATTCCTATCTCTCCAAGGGTTTCGGACCCGTTGGCTACCCTTACCTGGTTTAGCCAGCCTGTCAAAGCCGTTGCCCAGGGTGTGGCTGCTGTAGCATGCAAACAGCTACGAGGAGCCACAAGTGAGAGTTGGGCATTGGTGGGGAGCAATAGATGACGAGCCACTCCAAGGAATGTGACAAGCCCGCCATCTAGAGGTACCACCCCTCCCATGCACCCCAGTGCACCTTCATGTAAAATAGGCCTATAATTTAACGTTGAATGAAATTCTGGAATGAGACGCCTGTATCAACTGTGTTCCAATGTTTCATCAGTGCATGTTTTTAAATTTAATCAATAACGCACAAGAATCATTGTTTGATGACAGAAAAATCCTAATGGAAATCTATGATCTGTGCTGATCAGTTCCGCACAATCTTCTAATATTATCATTGTTTTAGTAATTGGGATGAGAATATATCAGTTCTGTTTACTATATTGTGGAAAAACATATTTTAGATTAAAATATAATTGGAATTTGATAGAGATAAATAACCATATCAGGTTAATTAACAAACATTGACTTTTTCTACAATTCTGTTTGTTCATGCAGATCACATTTTCCACTGGAACATTCATCCGGGCTGACGTAAGTGAATGGGGAATGAGTTTAACTCTCAGAGCACCAAGCATTGACTTCCAAAGTACCAAAGGTCTTTGTGGCACTTTTGATGGTGATATGAATAATGATTTTCAAAATTCAGATGAACCTTTTGTTCAAGAAGAGATTGAAAACCTGGATGTTTTTATTGAAAGTTGGAGGTATGCTTTACAAAATTTTTTGCTCTAAATGAGAGATAAGTCTTCATTGACATAATGGATTGATAATTTGGTAGAACATATTGCTCAGTTACAAGGAAACCTAAATTTTAAATTCCATTAACTTTAATGGAATTATTTTACAATCAACTGACCAGATTCCCCTCACTGGAATGATGATTTCACTTACAGAACCTAATTGTTGCCCAAATCTATATTTTTGAAAAGGAATGTTGTAAATTTATGATTGTTTCTTACTGCCTTATGATTGTTTCATATCAATTGTATAATTTTTTAAACCTAATATAGTTAGATGCAAGTTTTGTTTTTTATGCTACAATATTATTCTTATCTATTCATAATTAATATCTTTGAGGATGGAATTGATTTAAATACTTTAAGCACATTTTGAAATTTAATTATATTTTATTCAAAGCTTGTCTGTGTCAGATCTGTAAAACTGAACCATTTTTTTCTGGTTGTACTTTTACAGAATTATGCCTGGAAAGAGTCTATTCGACAAAACCCCAGCTTTGCCTATAAGTATCAAAAGAAGCCATTATTGTAGTTGTAGCACTGATTCAGTTTTGCTGCCTCAGTTTTCTAATAAACTTGATTCTGTTCCTGAATCAGGAACTCCATCAGGCTGTACAGGCAATGAAAATGTGAGACTTTCCAGTTTAATACCAGTGCTGGACGTTACAGCAGAGTACATCAATACTGCAAAGTTGATTAGAGGAATTAGCAGACGTGATGCACAAAACAAGATTACTACTCCCACTTTAAGAGATGTCCATTATGCCAGATTAAGTAAACTTAATCAAACATTGCATTTTGCAAGGGTTTCCTACATTGAAAAAAAGAATACCATGCTACGAAAACGAGGAATATCAAGGGGACACAGGCAGAGGAACAAACAACGGGGTAACTATAACTATCAGGAAAAATACTATGATCATAGCAGATGGAAGCGCCAGGATTACTATGAAGACTTGCCCACTTCCCCTCTTCAAAGTCTTACTCAAACAGACTTGGAAGGATTCAGTTACTTTTTTCCTGAGGACCACACTTCTGATTTTCAGGAGGAGATCTTACCTTCTTGGCCCACACCTTCTGGGCTGACAGAATTAAAAGCATTTAATTTATGCCAACAGGTGGTTGCTAATTCCAGTATTGCCCAAGCCTGTGGAGAGGTGCTTGGCCAACGATTAATGGATGTTATAGACATTTGTTTCTTGGACCTTCAGCTTAAAGATGACTTCAACTGGGCAAATAGAGGCTTAAGTTTATTAGAAAATGAATGTGAAAGGAAACTCTTGGAAGCTGGGATCTATCATGGAACTGACAATGGGGATTTGTCCAAAGTTCCTCAGGACATTTTGTCAGCACTGAGGTGTCCCAATTTTTGCAGTGGCAATGGTGAATGTACTGAGTGGGGTTGTGCTTGTTTTTCAGGCTTCAGCACTTATGATTGCAGTGTTTTAGTTGGTAAGTACTGTGCCGCAAATAACAAAACTTTCAAATTTGGAGTACATTCTTAGTGCATATACATGGATTATTGCACCGTTTTCAGCACAAATTTTGAAATGTAGGAATTATTAGTAATCAAGTAGTGAGGCTATCTGGACTTGCAGGTTGGTAAATTAGTTTATTATTGTCACGTATGCAGAAGTACAGTGAAAAACCTATTTTGCATGTTGTCCATACAGATTATTTCATTACAACAGTGCAATGAGGTAGTACAAAGGGAACTACCAGAATGCAGACACGAGAAAATATGCAGATGCTGGAATTTCGAGCAACACACATAAAAATTGCTGGTGAACGCAGCAGGCCAGGCAGCATCTATAGGAAGAGGTACAGTCAACGTTTCGGGCCGAGACCCTTCATCAGGGCAAAGTTCTCGGCCCGAATCGTCGACTGTACCTCTTTCTACAGATGCTGCCTGGCCTGCTACGTTCACCAGCAATTTTTATGTGTTTATGTGCAGAATGCAGAATAAGTTGTTACAGTTACGGTGCAGGTGGTCAATAAGGTGCAGAGCCTTAAAGAGGCAGGTTGGGATGTCAAGAGTTCATCTTGACAAACTAGGGACCATTCAATAGTTGCACAGCAGCTGTCCTAGAGCCTGGAGGTACCTACTTTTAGGTTTTTCTGTTTTCCTTCTGATAGGAAAGGGACAAGAGAGATATTTGGGGTGGGTGAGTTCTTTGATTATGTTGGTTGTTTTACTGAGGCAAACTGAGTCCATGCAGGAGAGGCTGGGGTTCATGATATGCAGAGCTGTGTCCACAACTCTCTACTGTTTCTTGCAGTCACGAGCAGAGCAGTTGCCTTACCAAGTCATGATTCATACAGATAGGATATTTTTTATGGTGCATCAATAAAAATTGGTCAGGGCCTAAAGGAACATACCTAATTTCTTTAGCCTGCAAAGCAAGTTGAGGTACTGGTAAGCTTCCTTACTTGCAGCGTCAGCATGACTGGACCAGGAACCAGTTTTATCTCGCACTTTGTTCTTTGGGAAATGGGTGAGAAGGTATTCAAATGAAAGGAACCACGTGCCCAGGGCAAGTTCAATAATGTCCTGCTCATGTACGGCTCATAGGTCCCCACATGGCCTTTCCATTTCATGAATGATGGAATTGAATAATTTTGTATGTATGGATTTAATAGAACTTTTCCAGTTTATGTACAACTAAATATGAGGTTTTGCAAGATCAACATTCTACAGATGTATAATTTAATTTATGTTTTATAATATCAATATCAAAGATCAGCTTCCTGAAATCACAGCGTTGGAAAATTCCGGATTGTGTGATGTTCGACGGTATGATTGTACCACTGTGAGGGTTCTCGGCAAGGGTTTTACACAGTCTGCAAGTCTAACGTGTGAAATCATCAAGTTGCATGTAAGTTTTACAGACATTTGTAAAATATGTGGGGGATTTACAAAATATGAAACAATATTTGGGGTGCAATTAGGATGCTCCTTAGTGTAAAGTTGAAACTGAATACAAAGCTTTCAGTTCAATGTAATTTTTTAACAGTTCAAAATTAACAATTCCTTGTTTTATTTAAGTTGAAATGGTTGATTGGTTCAGCAGGTGAGGAGAAGAGTTAAGAGGGAAGCTAGGGTTAGGAATGGAAGAGATAGAGGGAAATATTACCAGAAGTTAGAGAAATCGATGTTCATGCATCAGGATAGAGTCTATCCATATGAAATAGGCCTCCAACCTGCTGGCACAAACATTGATTTCTCTACCTATGTACCTTTACCTTCCCCCTTGCCTGGCTTTATCTATCACTTTCCAGCTTGTACTAGTTCTCCTCTCCCCACCCCCCATCACCTTATTCTGGCTTCTTCCCTCTTCCTTTCTAGTCCTGATGAAAGGTCTCAGCCCAAAACATCCACTGTTTATTCCCTTCTAAAGATGCTGCCTGACCTGCTGAATTCCTCCAGCATTTTACACACTACCACCCTCCTTTGAGTAAAGATGTTTCTGCTGAATTCCTTGCTGGAATTTGTGATTATTTATCCTACAGAACTCCCTGGACTTCACAGTACAGAATAATATCAATGAAAGGCAGAGTCTCATTGTTTTTGTAAACTCTAACTAACAATTTAATAACCTACTCAGCACCCAGACCTCACCTTTTATCTAGGATTTACCTCAGATATAAGATGTATGTGTATCCCTGCTTGGCCTTGACGCTCAGAGCTGAGAACTTGTGTAAGTAATATTTCTGCAATCATCAGTGACAAAGATAAATATGCTTGTCAGAAATTGACCACCTAGTGTGTCTTGGTGATCTGCTCCCTTACCAAATTACAAAAAGACAAATGCTTTGCCCTGAGCAATTCAGTTAATTATGGATGTGTTCACTGCAACAGGAAAAAGAAGGCCCCACAGAATGATAGTTCCTCAAATCACACTATTTGAGCTTACTCATGTTTGTAAATGTTCACATATGAAGAATGTAACAGGAACAGTTAACATCACTACTAGATGTATAGATACCTACCTTTTGTGTGCTTATAAAACTACAAGAAATGCATGCAAAAATCATTTTGAGTATTAGTGAGATCTATTAACTATCTCCCAATCTTCAGCAAAGTTGTCTTCTCCTTATAAAATTCTTGGAATCCCTTCATGTTAAATGGACATCAAAAGAAAACTGACATATTGAAAGATGACTAGTTTACACCATTACAATTAGCTTTATGTTAGCTAAATGAAGGTAAATAAATCTTTCATTATGCATTCATTTTCAAGGATACTGAATTGACTTGAATAACAATTGTTTCAATTCAGTGACCTAAGTCAAATTAATTACAGCAATTTGCTAGAGAAGCATGTTAAACTTTGACATCTACCTCAGTAGCAGACAAACTTAAAATTCCTACAATGAAAGCATGTGAATTAGATAATAAATCTTCTAAATGGCAGAAAGGAATATCCCGCATATTTACATTTACATTGGATTCCTCCTTGTTTTATTGTGTTTTCCAGCCTTGTTAGCCTTCACTAAACATGTGGTGTAATTTAGTCTGAGTCTCACCAGTTAGATCATATTGTCAGTTCGAGTGTAGGCAATTACATAACCTGGAGTAGCATGAGTTAGCATGTGTTAACCTACTCAAAGAAAAAGCAAGATAGAATGCACATAAACAATGTTTGTGATGATGTTGAGCTCTACATAAATAAGAACCACAATGAACCAAGTTGAATTTTCCATTATTTCTTTTTAGGAAAATTAATGTTATCTATTTTGATTTTCTTTATCAATCTGAGTACAGTATGTCAATGAAGAGTGGATTCCAGCTATGTCACAGCTGACAAAAGCTGTTTTCATGAGTAGTCAAACTGTGGACTGCATGATTCCAACTGAGATTGATCAACCATTTGAAAATGTTGTCCTTATCCATGCCAAACCAATTGCAAGATGGCAAGTAAAGGTATGGTATGTAAAATATGTAACCTGTATTAAAAAGTGTGATGGAACTGGATTGTGATCATGTAGAAGTAGTTTGCAGCAATCACACTTTCATATGGATTGGTCTCTTGGATTATCATTGTCACATGTCCTAAAGAAAATGGAATGCAGAATATAGTGTTGCTTTAGAAAAAGTGTAGTGCATTTGGTCAAATAAAGTGCAAGGGCAATGATGAGGTAGACCGGAAGATCAAGAGTTCATCTTTTCGCACAACGGGTCAATGACAGTGGGATAGAAACTGTCTCTGAATCTACTAGTATGTGTCTTCAAGCTTTTGTATCTTCTTCCCGATGGGAGCGGTGAGAAGAGAGAGTGACTGAGATGGGGTCTCTTCAATTATATTAGCTGCTTTTGTGAAACAGCAGCAAGTATAGAACAGGGAGGCTGGTTTGCATGATGGACTGAGCTGCATTCACAATACTCCGCAGCTCTTGTGGTCTTACTGCCATATCGAGCTGTGATTCACCTGTTTAGAATGATACATTGGTACATTTTGAGCCTGCTGCATTTCCTTAGCATTTTAAAAATACATTTTTACATCGGTTGCACTTTTTGAATTAATTAGTACTTCTCCCATGTCATTTATAACATTTGTAAATATTGCATATTCCATCACTTTAGTTTCACTATCGTTCATTTTTATCCAAGAAAATTTGAATCATCTGTCTTCATGATAACAAAACAGCTAGCGATGTGAACATCAAATAAAACATTTTTGTCAAGTTTTTCATTTATTTACTGTTACAGTTGCAATTGGTGCAATTGTAATATATTTATGATCTTGCTATTTTTTTGCTACCTAAACAGTTTTCTTCCGACTTAATATACTGCCAGTACCACAAAACCCTGGGTTATCAGAATTAAGATTAAGATTTATTCCTCTACAAAATACCTGTTATTAAATTTGATTCTACTGCATTGATTATTCATGTAGTGGTTGTCTATTGTATCTGGCGATGACAAGAAATCTGTGCAGGACAGTTTTTAAAGTGGAAAAGCCATTGTACTGCATCTGGTCCATTCTCTCATCCTCGGAAGTCTGGGTCCCATGGTATGAATAAGCATCACGACTGGTGTCTTCCTTGGTTGCAGTAGATGGCCATGACTTCTGTGCCTTGTCGTGCACTTCGCTCTCTGCAGAGTATTGCAGAGCCACCTTCCTGGCCATTGGATCTCACTGTAGATCTCATCTGCTTAGTCTGCCAGATCTGACTTTGCACACTAGGACAGGCATGTCCCTATCTCACTGGGGTATGAGGCCACCAGTTACCCTCACCTGGTTTAGCCCACCCGTTGAAGCAGTGTACCCGGATGTGGCCACTGTTGCATGCAAATAGCCACTTGGAGCCACAGGTGAGTGCTGCGTGTGTCTGGTGGGGAGCAAAGTTGAGTGAGCTGCCTAGAAATGGACACGACAAACCCCTTCAAGAGAAGTGTACCCCTATCTGGTCACTCCATACACCCCATTTCTTATCAACACACACAGAATGCTGAAGGAACTCAGCAGACCAGGCAGCATCTATGGAAAAGAGTGAACAGTTGACATTTCAAGACTTTTCATTGGGGCTGGGAGAAAAAAATGAGGGCAGAGCAAAAAAGGTGGGGGGGGGAATTCAAAGTGGTAGGAGATAAATGAAACTGGGAGAGGGGAAGGAGTGAAGTTGATTGGTGATAGAGATAAAGTGCTGGAAAAGGAGAAATCCTTGTAAGAGAAGGTAGAAGACCATGGAAGAAAGAGGAAGGGGGAGGAGCACCAGAGGGAAATGGTGAGCAGGTAAGGAGATGAGGTGAAAGAGGGAAACAGGAATGGGGGAATGGTGAAGGAGTGCTCCTCCAATCTGAGTGTGGCCTCATCACAACAGTAAGGGAGAACATGGACTGATAAACCTGCAGTTGCTGGAAATTCAAGCAAAACACACAAAATGCTGGAGCAACTCAGCAGACTAGGCAGCACCTATGCAAAGAAATACAGCTGAGGTTTTGGGCCCAGACCCTTCAGCAGGACTGACATGTCATTGGAGGAGCAATACCTTATATTCCGTCTGGGTAGCTATCAACCTGATAGCAGGAACATTGATTTCTCAAACTTCCGGTAACTCCTCCCTCCCCCCACCTTCACCATTCTCTCTTTCCCATTCCACCAATCATCTTCCTAGCTCTTTACTTCACTCTTCCTCCCCTTCTGTTTTCACCTAACTCCTACCACCTTGTACTTCTTCCTCCTCTCCCCCCCACCCCCCGTACCTTCTTGCTCTGACTTCTCATCTTTTTCTCCTGTCCTGATGGAGGTCTCAGCACGAAACATTGATTGTTTAGTCTTTTCCATTCATACTGACAGCGGTCTACATCCTCCCGCCAGGCGGACGTGGAGTATGCTCTGAACATCAGTGAACTTGAGACCAGGTATCCAGAAGCTTTGCTCATTACAGCCGGGGACTTTAACCAGGCCAACCTCAGAAAGGCGCTGTCAAAGTTATACCAACATGTCTCCTGCCCCACTGGAGGCCCAAATATACTTGACCACTGCCACACGGCAGTCAAGAATGCCTACCTTTCCGTCCCATGACCTCACTTCGGAAAATCGGACCATCAGGCCATACTCCTCCTCCCGGCTTACAAACAGAAACTTAAGCGGGAGGTCACGGTGTCAAAAGTAGTGTCGCGTTGGACGGAGGAAATGGATGAGGTCCTCCATGACTGCATTGAATTGGTGGACTAGTTAGTATTCAAGGACTCGGCAGCTAACCTCGATGAGTATGCCTCAGCTGTCACGGACTTTAATTGGAAATGCACGGAGGACTGTGTGTCTCGCAAGACGATCCGGGTATTCCCTAACAGGAAACCTTGGATGAATTATGAGGCCACGTCCCTTTTGAAGGCTAGAGCTGCGGCTTTTAGGTCCGGGGATAGCAGTCGTTAGACGGAATCCAGGCGTGAACTCTGGAAAGCCATTAAGGGCGCAATGCCGAGCCAAGTTGGAAGTTCAGGCTAACCAGAGGGATGCCAGTAGACTATGGCAGGGTCTAAATGAGATCACTGGGCGCAAAGAAAAGGCTGGGAATATCAATAACTGTGGCGCTTCTCTTCCTAATGAACTTAACGTATTCTACGCAAGATTCGAACAGAAGAGGAGCGTCCCACTCCCTCCGGATGAACCGGACCTGGTGGCATCGAGATTCATCGTCACTGAGAAGGACGTTAGAAGGGCCTTCCTGAAGATAAATCCAAGGAAGGCGACGGGCCCAGATGGCATCCCAGGACGGGTTCTCTGGGCCTGTGCAAGTGAGCTAGCTGGAGTGTTTGCTGACATCTTTAACTGCTCCTTGCTTCAGTCTAAGATCCCCTCGTGTTTTAAGAAGGCAACGATAATCCCAGTGCCAAAGAAGAGCAAGGTGGCATGCCTGAATGACTATCGACCTGTGGCTCTGACATCAATTGCTATGAAGTGCTTCGAGCGATTGGTTATGGCACACATCAACCACAGCCTACCAGTCAACCTCGACGCTTTGCAATTCGCCTACCGGAGAAACAGGTCAACGGCAGATGCCATCTCTCTGGCCCTACATTCCTCCTTAGAACACCTGGAGAGTAAAGACGCATATGTAAGGCTCCTTTTCATTGACTACAGCTCTGCCTTTAATACCATCATTCCAAATAAACTGATTCTTAAGCTCCAGAACCTGGGCCTTAGCACTCAGATCAGCCTCCGGATCTTCAACGTCCTCACAGATAGGACCCAGGCTGTAAAAATAGGGGACAAGCTCTCCTCTACAATCACTCTGAGCACCGGTGCCCCAGAAGGCTGTGTACTCAGCCCCCTCCTATACCCACTGTACACCCATGATTGTGTAGCCAAGTTTCCATCAAACTCAATATATAAGTTTGCTGATGACACAACAATTGTCGGCCGTATCTCAGGTAATGATGAGTTTGAGTACAGAGAGGAAATTAAGAACCTGGTGGCATAGTGCGAAGACAATAACCTATCCCTCAACATCAGCAAGACGAGGGAATTGGTTGTTGACTTCAGAAGGAGTAGCGGACCGCATGACCCAATTTTCATCAGTGGTGCGCAAGTGGAACAAGTTAGAAGCTTTAAGTTCCTTGGGGTCAATATCACAAATGACCTGACTTGGTCCAACCAAGCAGAGTCCACTGCCAAGAAGGCCCACCAGTGCCTTTACTTCCTGAGAAAACTAAAGAAATTTGGCCTGTCCCCTAAGACCCTCACTAATTTTTATAGGTGCACCGTAGAAAGCATTCTTCTAGGGTGCATCACAACCTGGTATGGAAGTTGTCCTGTCCAAGACTGGAAGAAGCTGCAGAAGATCGTGAACATGGCGCAGCACATCACACAAACCAATCTTTCGTCCTTGGACTCACTTTACACCGCACGCTGTCGGAGCAGTACTGCCAGGAAAATCAAGGACACGACACACCCAGCCAACACACATTTCGTCCTTCTTCCCTCCGGGAGAAGGCTCAGGAGCTTGAAGACTCATACAGTCAGATTTGGGAACAGCTTCTTTCCAGCTGTGATAAGACTGCTGAACGGATCCTGACCCGGATCTGGGCCGTACCCTCCAACTATCCGGACCTGCCTCTCGATTTTTTTTTTTGCACTACCTTACTTTCCACTTTTCTATTTTCTATTTATGATTTATAATTTAAATTTTTAATATTTACTATCGATTTGTAATCCAGGGAGTGAGAAGCGCAGAATCAAATATCGCTGTGATGATTGTACGTTCTACTATCAATTGTTTGGCGACAATAAAGTATAAAGTATGATGTCTGACCTGCTGAGTTCCTCCAGCATTTTGTGTGTTGCTTGGATTTCCAGCATCTCCAGATTTTCTTGTGTTTGTGCTCCCATTTCTTATAGTAAATATTCACAACTAAATATTAACAATATCAAATGCATTAAAAGATAAACATGACTATTTTGCTTGCTGAAGAAATATTGGATAAAACTGCATGACTGAGAAAATCATTGAAAAAGGATTATAAATTTAATTTTATATTTTGCTTGGGTCGTGCCTTCTATACAGATCAGGTAAATGGGTTATTTTGAAACAGTTGAGTTATCAAAAACAAAGCAGTCCAATGCATTGTTATCCTATAACTTGCATTCAAAAGATTAGGCTATCTTGCTTCTATTTACTGTTGTAAAATTCAATTCCCATTTACAAAGACTCTGTGCACGTTGAGAAATGCTGCCAGTGCTGTTGAATAGGCCTCCCCAAACAGATAGTCTGGTCAAGGTACCGAATGTATTGGAAGTACTTTTTCATATTTATATGAGAGTTACACATGTATTATGGGATTATTTTGTAAAATACAGTTGTTCTTGCATTTAAAATCGCATGTTAGACTTGCTATAAATAGACTTGACAAATTATAATACAAACAACATGGAATCTGCTGCGGTTCTTTTTAAAGGGGTCATCCACTTCAGATCAGTTAATAACTGCATAATTTTTCAAGATGTGGATGACATTTTACTGCTGCCAATCTGTTTTCCTCCATCTTAAAAAATAGTTGATTACTGTCAATGGATGGTTTAGTAACTTCATGTTTTTGTGCTTTACAACTACATGTCCTTCAGTCCAACTCATTCATGCTGACTTGGGTGCCTACTTGAGCTAGATCCATTTGCCTGTTTTTGCATATTTCGCTCTATAAACCTTTCCTATCTACAAATCTGTCCAAATAGGTTTTAAATTTTGTAATTGTACCCATCTTAAATACTTTCTTTGGCAGCTTGTTCCATATACCCAACACTTCCTGTGTGCCAAATTTTCTCTCAGATCTTGATTTAAGTCATTCCCCTCTCATCTTAAGCCCATGTCCTTTAGTTTTAGACTCCCCTGCCCTGGGGAAAAAGGCCACAGTTTATCCATGCCTCTCGTGATTTTGTATACCTCTATATGACCACCCCTCAGCCTCTTTTGTTCCAGAAGAAGAACAGTTCTAGTTTATCCAGTCTTGCTTTATAACTCATGCCCTCCAATCCCAGTGACATCCTTGTAAATTCTTTTCTACATCATTCCTAGCTTAGATGAAGTTTGTGGCTGATGGCTGAGTGGCAACAAATAAGGCCAGAAAGCAAAAGGAACAGGAAAGATATTCATCACAATTCAGTTTCACTGTGGAACAATTCACGACGACTAAAGCTGTCATTCACCTAGGTTTGCCATCGTAATCATGATAGTGGTCTTAAACAGATGTATAATAAATCCTTAACATCTCTTGTAACTGACTGCTTTCTGAGTAAAATGCAAATTAGCCCAACTTGATTGTAATGATGCATAATACATCATAAGGAGCTGTACGAAATTTCCTGACACTGCTCCTGGTTCTCGATGTAGTGGGAATTGAAAAGAGTCATGATTATTCACACCTCTGCAGGATGTAAGCCTTGATGGCCTGACTAGAGAGAGCAGTTTGGGCCAAGGTAGTCCAGGCCAGCTGGCTTTCTGGTACTGGCAAACTAACTGGCTGGAGAACAAGCAAACAATTAAACTGAAAGAGGAATAGTTTCCTTTTCAGTGGAGCCCGGGAAATTCTCTGAAAGTGTAACTTATTGCTCCTGTGGGATTGCATGAGATCAAGAACCTAGAAGAAACTTAGTGTTTGGAAACCACTTACAAAGTAAATTAGACAGAAGCCTGTTTCAGTGGTGGGCTTGTGAAATGTTTGCTGGAATATTATATAAGGTAGACTTTGAGCATTATGAAGGTACTCTTGAAGCACACACAAGATTGCACTCACTGTACACGAGTCCTTCCAAGTCTGTCAGAGTCAGATGTTCCCTGTGCATTTATATCCTTTACATTGATGAGACTTAAGGTTGATTAGGGACCACTTCTTGAGCACCTTCGTTCCATCCAGTACAAAATACAGATTTCCTAGTGGCTACCTGTTTCAATTTGACTTCCCATTCCCATTCCAACAAGTTGGTCCATGGCCTCTTCTGCTGTCACAATGAGGCCAATCTGAGGTTGGAGGAGTAGCACCTCATATTTCATCTGGATAGCTTCCAACCTAATGGCATAACCATCAATTTTTCTAATGTATGGTAACTTCTCCCCCTCCCCTTCTCTCTTTTTCCGTTTCCCCATTCTGGTTCTCCTCTTGACTCTTCTCCTCATCTGCCCATCACTTCCCTCTGGTGTCCCTCCTTCCCTTTCTCCCATGGGCCACTGTTCTCGCCTATTGGATTCCATCACGCCTTTAGCTTTTCCACCTATCACTTCCCAACTCTTGTGTCCCCCCTCCCCCTATCACCTACCTTCTCCCCTCACCTATTACCTACCAGTTTGTACTCCTTCCCCTCCCCCAACCACATTATTCTGGTTTCTTTCCCCTTCCTTTCCAGCCTTGATGTAGGGTCTCAGCTGGAAAATTCAACTGGTTATTGCTCTGCAGAGGCACTGCATGGCTAGCTGAGTTCCTCAAGCATTTTTTGTGTGATGCCTGCATTGTGATAAGGTACTGTTTGAAATGGTGTAGTCATGAAAAGGTAGATTCTAGGTCAGAAAATTACACCAAATTCTAATAAAACAACAAAGAGGAAGTACAAAATTAATGAGAAAGGAACAATTAGAGTACAAAGAAAAGCTAGAAATATAAATACAAATCATAAGAGATATTTTCAAAGAAAACAAAGTTTTGACAAAGTGAGCATTAATCTCAGGAAATGATTCTGGATTATTAATAATGGAAAACAAGGAGATAGCAGGTGAGTTAAACAGGTATTTGTGTCACTAGTTAATAGAGGTTGTAAGTAAAATTCCAATCAATTACGAGGGAAGTGGAGCTGAGCAAGTCATTGGAAGAATGGCTGACAAGCTCTTTTTGTCTTTATGGATTTTATCCTGCGAATGAGAGAAAGTTGCTATTATATTTGATGAAATAGTTTTAATTTTCCAAAACGCCCTGTTTTCATAGAAAATTCCAATGTGTGCCAGCTCCCATTGATAGGTCAGAGGTGATAACTTGCCCTGGGCTCAGCACATAGGTGCAATCACCGCAGAAGTACATATACCTCTGCTTTCTTAGGAGATTTGACATGACATCAAGCAGCATCTTCAGTTTCTTAAGCTTGTCATTGAACAGTCTCTAACAAACTTCTACAGATGTACTGTTGACTCTATGCAGACTGCTTGCATCATGGTCTGAAGTGGTAATTCCAATGCACAGGAATGCGTGAAACTGCAGAGAGTAGAGGAGGTATCCTCATTCATCAAGAGCACTGCCCTTTCTTCATTTGACTAAAGCAGGTGCTGCTTAAAGAAGGTTCTATCTGACATCAAGATTCCTCACCATCTTGATTCTTTCCTCACTACTACCATTAGGGAGGAAGCACAGAATCTTGAAGACTCATAGTACCAGGTTCTTGATCTGAGCTGTACAGCCTTTATCGTACCTCAGCAATGGAACACAATGATCCATCCTTGAACCACCGTGCACTTGACTCGGACTGTTTCATTACTTTTGAACCAATGTCTTGTTTTTGCACACTTTAGTTTACTCTCTTTACTTGTATAATTTATGATGTGTGTGGTGTTTGTACCTACATTCCTGTGACGTTGCTATCGAGCAAGTTTTTCATTTTATCCATACCTCGCCGTCCTTTTGCATATGACAATAAACTCTACTTGAAATCGCAAATGTAACTTTGTAGTTTAAGAATGCAGCGCAGATTTATCGAACATTTATAAGACATTTAGCTTAATATATTATGGAGTAAGTGTTTATTAACTTATTTCATCAGTATGTTAGAAGAATTCAAGGTAAATGATAGGGTCTTTTAAGAGACTCCTGGATGGATACATGGAGCTTAGAAAGATAGAGGGTTATGAGTAAGCCTAGGTTGTTCTAAGGTAAGGACATGTTTGGCACAGTTTTGTGGGCTGAAGGGCTGTATTGTGCTGTAGGTTTTCTATGTTTCTATGTAATCAGACACAGTAAACCTGCATCATTGAAATAGAAATTACATTTGATTATGTAAATTCTTTGAAGTTGTTGGTGTGCTGAGGATCAAGGAGTGACTCTAGGTGTACCATATGTTTAATATTTCCACAGACATTTAATGTAAGAACATTGTTTGGTATACGTGTATATGTTTGAAAAACAATAAACTTGATTTGATAAGGCGCTGTGACAAAAGTTATTGAGTGAAATGAATGCTCATGGTATTGGGAACAATCTTTGGATGTGGATAGAAGACTATTTGGTTAACAAAAGGCGGAAGCTGGCCTTTCACTGGTTAGTAAGATGTACCAAGTTGTGTGTGGAGTCTCATTTTTTTTTTCCTCTTACAGATTTCAAATGATGGGTACACATACAGCAATTCACAGTTTTTAACATTATTTGATGGAGTTTGTCAAACTTGTCAGTCAAACATGGATGGACTCTGTGGTTTAAAGGTAAGATGAGATTTTGAGTTACTGAATGACCCAAAATGTGATTCTGAAACAGTGGCAAGAGTTTAGATAAATTACCTTTGGTCAATAAATATTTTATACTTTTAATGATAGAGAAGGTTGCCACTTGCCCCTTTGGGTCTATATTGGATTCCAGGGAAGCAATCCCATTGGTCTCATTCACTGACTTTATTTCTTTGTGCCCCTCCAAATAATTCTCTCTCACATGCACATTGCCTCCAATTGTGTTTAATTTTTGCCACTAATCCACAAAAAGAGGCAAGTTAAAGTAGCTATTTCAAACAGAACGTCTTTGGGACTTGGGAGGAATCTTAAGTGATGGTGGAAGAAAGAGGAAAATGAGAAAACAAACTCATTTTAAGTTGTAGCGATATGGGAAAAGAATGGATTGCACACAGGCAGTCTCTGGTAATGTGAGCTCAAGGTAGCCAAGAAGATTCCAATGTTTATATAGGTGTCTAGTTAGTACATTATTAAGGGCAATTATCAAGAGAGGAAACAAATAAAGGCATGCTACGTTTATAATAAACAGGCCAGAGCTGTTGCAGAAGCCAGAAAATAGGAGCACCCCCAAGCTCAATGTAAGCAAAATACACCAGGTCTCAAATTACATACCCATCTATTCCATAACGGACTTCCTTCCCAGCTGCGGCTGACACTGTAGGTTCCACAATGGCTCCATCAGCTAGTTCAGAATAGAGAACTCATTCCTGAAGAGCTGGAACTCCAATGCTACAACCAGGATAGAAATCTGCTGAAAAGAGAAAAATAAAAGTGCTGCAAGAGAGATCAGCGTAGTTCTGGGAATTGGCAATCTGCTTGTTAAATTCTGAAAAATCTGCAACAAAATGCTGAGCTGTTTAAATCCTACTCTTCAGAACATTTTATTTTGCATAAGATACTTGCACGAACACTTTAATAGTCATCTCTTTCCTGTGGTGTAAAGATCCGAGCAAAATAATGATCCAGCAGAGAATAATTAAATGGATGCTAGCATGCATTCTCTTTGGAAGCATTGTACAGAAAAACAGGCCACAGTTTAAGCAAATATCTCCATAGCTCTTTTGTAATTATCTTTCAAATTCAACAATATTGGATGAAATGTTAAGTACAATCATAAAAATTTGATTGCAGTACAAGATAATGTCCTTATCTCTGAAATTCACCACATTGACAACAAAGTTAAAACCAAAATCATAAATAAGTAATAGGCCAATTGCTAATTATAAGACCATAAGATATAGGAACAGAAGTAGGCCATTCAGCCCATCGAGTCTGCTCTGCCATTCAATCATGGGCTGATCCAATTCTTCCAGACATCCCCACAACACTGCCTTCACCCCATACCCTTTGATGCCTTGGCTAATCAAGAACCTCTCTATCTCTGCCTTAAATAGCCCCCATGACTTGGCCTCCACAGCCACTAGTGACAACGAATTCCACAGATTTACCACCCTGTAACTAAAGTAATTTCTCCGCATCTCAGTTTAAATGGACGTCCTTCAATCCTGAAGTCGTGCCCTCTTGTCCTAGAATCCCCTACTATCGGAAATAACTTTTCCATATCTAATCTGTTCAGGCCTTTTAAAATTCAGAATGTTTCTATGAGATCCTCCCCCCTCATTCTCTTGAGCTCTAAGGAATACAGCCCAAGAGCTGCCAGACATTCCTCATATGGTAACCCTTTCATTCCTGGAATCATTCTTGTGAATCTTCTCTGAACCCGCTCCAACGTTAGTTTACCCTTTCTAAAATTAGGAGCTCAAAACTGCACACAATACTCCAAGTGTAGTTTCATGAGTGCCTTATAGACCCTCAATATCACATCCCTGCTCTTATATTCTGTACCTCTAGAAATGAATGCCAACATTGCATTCGCCTTTTTCACAACCAACTCAACCTGGAGTTTAAGCTTTAGGGTATCTTGCACAAGGACTCCCAAGTCCCTTTGCATCTCTGCATTTTGAATTCTCTCCCCATCTAAATAATAATCTGCCCATTTATTTCTTCCATCAAAGTACGTGACCATACACTTTCCAACATTGTATTTCATTTGCCGCTTCTTTGCCCATTCCGCTAAATGATCTAAGTCTCTCTGCAGGCTCTCTGTTTCCTCAACACTACCTGCTCCTCCATCTATCTTTGATCATAGGCAAATTTAGCCACAAATCTATAGTTTCCTTTCTGCTGCCTCCCATGCATTTTAAATAGCGGAGCAACATTTGCAATTTTCCAGTCATCTGGTACAATGCCACAATCTATCGATTCTTGAAAGATCATAGTTACTGCCTCTGTTAATAATCATTAATGCCTTTGATCATCGTTAATCATGACATTGCCTTTCTGACACGCCTTTTCTATCTCCTGCTGTAATTTGTAATCCACGTCCTGGCTGCTGTTTGGAGGCCTATATGCAACTAACATTAGGGACCTTTTACCTTTACCATTTCTTAACTCAACCCGTAGAGACTCAACACCTTCCAATCCTATGTCATCTCTTTCTAATGATTTAATATTATTTCTTATACACAAAGCCACACCATCCCCTCTGTCTACTAACCTCTCTTTCCGATACTCCTTAAGAAGGGAGGGAGACAAAAGATTGGTCTCTTTCCCAGTTAATCTAAATCATTTCTAACCTTGGACAACTTTCTTCACTGTCTACTTTATCATTAACTAGTGTTGGGCACGTGGCCAAGTGGTTAAGGCGTTCATCTAGTCAGCAGTTTGAGCCCTAGCTGAGGCAAAGTGTTGTGTTCTTGAGCAAGGCACTTAACCACACATTGCTGTATGTCTGTGTGAGGAGAGGTGCGCCACACAGTCTTTCGTTCCGCGCATTGTAAGGCATAAAAATGCCCGACGCTGGCCTCTTGGGCCTGAGTCAATGATGCTCCCCCTCCCTGCCACCTGCTAACTTACTAACCACACCACTTATACTCATCCAACTCATTAATGTACTGTATATGACATACAGCATGTGTCCCTGCACCGATCCCTGCAGCATTATAGCTTTCCAATATGAAAATCAACCTTCCAGTTCAGCTTCTGTCTCCTATCAACAAGCTAATTTTGTATCCAATTGGCAAGCTTATCCTGGATCATGTGTTCTAACCTGTTGGACCAGTCACCATGCAATAACTTGTCAACAGCTTTTGTGTCTATGTAGACATCCTGCATCAATCCTTTTGTTCAGCTTTTCAAAAAAAAACTCAATCAACTTCATGAGGCAAGATTTTCCATGCACTTAGCTGGGCTAATTAATTGTAATCAGTCCTTGCCTTTCCAACTATGAATGAAACCTGTCCTTCAGGATCCTCTTACAACCACTGATATAAGGTTTGAGGGTACAAGGGACATTGCCATGCAGATATGTGGCTTGTCACTGCTGCCTTTCTCAAATAAAGGCACAACGTTAGGTATCCTTCAGTCTTCCGGTACCTAATTCAAAAAATCTCTCATATCATCCTGGGGATTTTATCCACCTTTATGCATTTCAAGATCTCGAGCACCACCTTCTTCCATAAGGATTATCAAAGAGGAAGGGTAACAATTACTGATTTAATATACAGGTTGTTATTCTTAATAAAAGATTGGTAATTAAATTTAATTGGTGCTGTAGCAAAATTAAGAACAGCTCATAAAAATCTTCTGCCATTTCAATTGTTTTTACTCCATGGTGTTTATTAAACTAAAGTCTGAGTAGCATTGCTGGCCCAGCAGCCTACAAATTGCTAACTACTATTTTTATCAGGGTATAATGAAATAAGTTTATCAACTAGAGTGCATGGAAAATAGATTTATACGAAACTCATCAAATCTATTTTGGTCCAAGGCCATTAATGGACTCTAATGGATCATGATGTCTAGCACATCCTAAAGTACGATATATTAAGGACATTTCCTCATTAGGAGACAAAAGTAATTTTCATGTTGGCAATGTGAATTTGCTTTTCTATATTTACTAACACTTTTTACTTTTGTAAGCTGAAATCTTGAAGATTAAATGTAGTATTGTAATTAAACCTTGGGTACACTGGTTTGAATTATCTTCCCAAATAGAATTCATTAACAATTCCAGTGAATTGAGAAATTTGTTCAGAATATGTGTGTTTCATATAGTTTAGAAAAATTAAAAGTGTGGGTCAGGGAGAATGTTGCTTTTGGTTAAATTTGGTTAAATATCGCCTTTCATTGCACAAGATAACTCTGATATTGAATTCCAGAACTTGCACCCTACCCCCAATGTGCAAATATTCTGCTGATTTGAAAATCTTGGAACTAGCAAAGGACAGACAAGGGATTGCAGCATAATGTCCCACTCCAGCTGACTAAGTTAACTTTAGGAACTAGTATACTTACATGAGACAAAGCACTTCAGTAAATTTAGCATGAATTTATCATTTGGTCCCATTTTCTTAATGTTCTGTGACTGAAGATTGTTGATTCATTTATAAATTTCTCATGATAAGCTTGATTTATATATTTTGCCTAATACTCTGGGACTTTACTGTCTAAATATCTCATAAAGAGGGAATCGGTAATGACTTAACAGACTTCGGATCCCTGCATTAGCAGAAGTGAGCTAGTCGTCCAAATGTGATTAGAGTGAGTTGCCCATATACAAAAATTAATAGACCAATGACAGAAGAAATCTTTCAGTTTGAATGCATGACTTCCTAGAAGCCTGTATAGAAGTAGCATGCCAGCATTGTTAGCATCTATATGTGTGGGGATAATGGCGGAAAATGTGATGTTTTTATATAACCATATAACAATTACAACACAGAAACAGGCCATCTCGGCCCTTCTAGTCCGTGCCGAACGCTTAATCTCACCTAGTCCCACCGACCTGCACTCAGCCCATAACCCTCCATTCCTTTCCTCTCCATATACCTATCCAACTTTCCTTTGAATAACAATATCGAACCTGCCTCTACCACTCTAAGTGGAAGCTCATTCCACACAGCCACCACTCTCTGAGTAAAGCAGTTCCTCCTTGTGTTACCCCTAAACTTTTGCCCCCTAACTCTCAACTCATGTCCTCTTGTTTGAATCTTCCCTACTTTCAATGGAAAAAGCCTATCCACGTCAACTCTATTTATCCCCCTCATAGTTTTAAATACCTCTATCAAGTCCCCCCTCAACCTTCTACACTCCAAAGAATAAAGGCCTAACTTGTTCAACTTTTCTCTGTAACTCAGGTGCTGAAACCCAGTTAACATTCTAGTAAATCTTCTCTGTACTCTCTCTATTTTGTTGACATCTTTCCTATAATTCGTTGACCAGAACTGTACACAATACTCCAAATTTGGCCTTACCAATGCCTTGTACAATTTTAACATTACATCCCTACTCCTATACTCAATGCTCTGATTTATAAAGGCCAGCATACCAAAAGCTTTCTTCACCACCCTATCCACATGGGATTCCACCTTCAGGGAACTATGCACCATTATTCCTAGATCACTCTGTTCTACTGCATTCTTCAATGCCCTACCGTTTACCATGTATGTCCTATTTTGATTAGTCCTACCAAAATGTAGCACCTCACACTTATCAGCATTAAACTCCATTTGTCACCTTTCAGCCCATTCTTCTAACTGGCCTAAATCTCTCTGCAAGCTTTGAAAACCTGCTTCATTATCCACAATACCACCTATCTTAGTATCATCTGCATACTTACTAATCCAATTTACCACCCCATCATCCAGATCATTAATGTAGATGACAAACAACATTGGACCCAGTACAGATCCCTGAGGCACACCACCAGTCACCGGCCTCTAACTTGACAAACAGTTATCCACCACTACTCTCTGGCATCTCCCATCCAGCCACTGTTGAATCCATTTTACTACTTCAATATTAACACTTAACAATTGAACCTTCCTAACTAGCTTTCCATGTGGAACCTTGTCAAAGGCCTTACTGAAGTCCATATAGACAACATCCACCGCTTTGCCCTCGTCAACTTTCCCAGTAACCTCTTCAAAAAATTCAATAAGATTTGTCAAACATGACCTTCCACCCACAAATCCATGTTGACTGTTCCTAATCAGACCTTGTCTATCCAGATAAGTATATATACCATCTCTAAGAATACTTTCCATTAATTTACCCACCACTGACGTCAAACTTACAGGCCAATAATTGCTAGGTTTACTCTTAGAACCCTTTTTAAACAATGGAACAACATGAGCAATAAGCCAGTCCTCCGGCACCATCCCATTTCTAATGACATTTGAGTTATTTCTGTCAGAGCCCCTGCTATTTCTACACTAGTTTCCCTCAAGGTCCTTAGGAATGTCCTATCAGGACCCGGAGTCTTATCCACTTTTATATTCCTTAAAAGCGCCAGTACTTCCTCTTCTTTAATCATCATAGTTTCCATAACTTCCCTACTTGTTTCCCTTTCCTTACACAATTCAATATCCTTGTCCTTAGTGAATACTGAAGAAAAGAAATTGTTCAAAATCTCCCCCATCTGTTTTGGCTCCACACATAGCTGTCCACTCTGATTCTCTAAGGGACCAATTTTATCCCTCACTATCCTTTTAACTGTATATAACTGTAGAAACCCTTTGGATTTATTTTCACCTTACTTGCCAAAGAAACCTCATATCTTCTTTTAGCTTTTTCTAACTTCTTTCTTAAGATTCTTTTTACATTCTTTGTATTCCTCGAGCACCTCATTTACTCCATGCTGCCTATATTTATTGTAGATCCCTCTCTTTTTCTGAGCCAAGTTTCCAATATCCCTTGAAAACCATGGCTCTCTCAAACTTTTAACCTTTCCTTTCAACCTAAGAGGAATATGAAGATTCGGTACCCTCAAAATTTCACCTTTAAATGACCTCCATTTCTCTAATACACCCTTCCCATAAAACAAATTGTCCCAATCTATTCCTTCTAAATCCTTTCCATCTCCTCAAAGTTAGCCTTTCTCCAATCAAAAATCTCAACCCTGGGTCCAGACCTATCCTTCTCCATAATTATATTGAAACTAATAGCATTATCTTCTTTTTCTTCCTTCTCCCCTACATCTGTTCCTACACGCTTGTTCCCCCCCCCCCGTATCTAGTTTAAATCTACTGAAGTGATCCCCAACACAAACCTCCGTCACCTGACCTATCTCATTCCCTAACAGGAGATCCAACACTGCCCCTTTTCTCGTTGGTACCTCTATGTATTCCTGCAAAAAACTATCTTGCACACATTTTACAAACTCCAAACCTTCCAGCCCTTTTACAGTATGGGCTTCCCAGTCTATGTGTGGAAAATTAAAATCTCCCACAATCACAACCTTGTGCTTACTACAAATATCTGCTATCTCCTGACATATTTGCTCCTTCAATTCTCACTTCCCATTAGGTGGTCTATAATACACCCATATAAGTGTTACTACACCTTTCCCATTCCTCAATTCCACCCAAATAGCCTCCCTAGATGAGCCCTCTAATCTATCCTCCCAGAAAACCACTGTAATATTTTCTCTGACAAGCAATGCAACACCTCCCCCTCTTGTCTCTCTGATTCTATCACACCTGAAACAACAAAATCCAGGAATATTTAGTTGCCAATCACACCCCTCCTGCAACCATGTTTCACTAATAGCTACAACAACATATTTCCAGTTATCAATTCATGCTACAAACTCATCCACCTTTCTTACAATGCTCCTAGCATTAAAGTAAATGCATTTAAGAAATTTTCCACCTCTTACTCCTTGTTTATCACTAACGGTGCAAACAACTTTACTATCTTCTTTTTCTTCCTTCTCCCCTGCATCTGTTCCTACACGCTTGTTCCCCCCCCCCCCCCCCGTATCTAGTTTAAATCTACTGGAGCCTCTCTAGCAAACCTACCTGCAAGAATATTTGTCCCCCTCCAGTTCAGATGTAAACCATTCTGCCGGAACAGGTCCCAACTTCCTTGGAAAATTGCCCAATTATCTATAAATCTGACGCCCTCCCTCCTGCACCATGTCTTCAGCCATGTGTTGATCTGCTCTATCTCACCATTTCTAAACCTGCCCGCACGTGGCAGTGGTAGCAATCCTGAGATTGCTATCCCAGAGGTTGTCACATACCTCGTGACGGGTTAAAGAACCAGCTGAGATGGAAACCACTTTGGAGTCCGGTATTGCTATTAACTAAAATTATTTATTAATAACTGTGCAATACAGTAATATAAATGCAGATAAATCAAACAGGTTAGCAATGATTATATATAAGTAAGTGTGGAATATATATGAAAACCAATGTTCTTCAAGTCTAGGGGTAAATAGTCTTACAATGATGAGTAAAGTTCAGTTCAGTTTGTGGTATTGAGTTGAGTAGTGATGGAGAGAGAGGGAGAGATCTGAGTCTTCAGGTGAGCTCATGCTGTCGATCTTCTCGTTGTCCTCCGAAATCCTTTAAAAGTCACCGACTGTGACTTCAACAAAGGGGACCATTTTTCTGTGGTGGAGTTATCAACCCAGGCAAAGGTGGACACATGGACAACTCCCCACTGGTCACTCTCTTTTTTCACTGCAAGAACCACTGATTGATCCGCCTGATCGATCCTCCAAAAACATGTGCCTGAGGTCTATCATCTGACCTCCTATTTATCTCACAGTACTGAGTACCAACTGTCATTCAAATAACTCCTCCTTCCTTTGTCTGTGTAAGAAATGTACAAGCAGGCAAATGTCTTTGGAGAAAGTATAAACATATTCCAGAGAAACTATAACATTGATTGTCCATCAAATAACACCGCTCAGTCACCATAGTGACTTATGAGCTGCTCGGTTCTCTCTCTCTCCTCCCCCTCTCCTCCCCCTCTCCTCCCCCTCTCCTCCCCCTCTCCTCCCCCTCTCCTCCCCCTCTCCTCCCCCTCTCCACCCCCTCTCCTCCCCCTCTCCTCCCCCTCTCCTATCTGTCTATCTCTCTCCCCCCGCCCCCAACGCAGCAGGAATCCGCAGAAATCCAAAAGTTCCTCGTGCCTTAAAGTGACAGTCCAAAAGTTAGTCTTCATCTCTCTCTCTCTTTTCAAAACAAGATGTCGATGTCAAATACCCCGCTGTCTCTTTCAAAAGCACAGTTCATAGGGGTAATCGAGCACAGTTCATAGGGGTAATTCAGGACCCTGTCACAAGGTCCTGTTGTTTAACTTGGCACCTAACTCCCTAAACTCACCTTTCAGGACCTCCTCACTCTTCCTACCCATGTCCCTACATGGACCACGACATCCGGCTGCTCACCCTCCCTCTTGCGAATACTGATTTTATTCTATCATTATTCCTTCCTCTGAGTATATCAACCTACATTTGGATAAGTGTTCACTCCAAAAGGCAAAGTTTGGGTATGTTTCAAGAATTAAAAGAAAAGTGAATCTTGTATTATTTATTTGATGACCTGGTTTTTCCTGAACCTGGACTGCCACCTAAAATTGCCACCTGCAGTCCATCCTGTAAGGATTTCACCTGTATTAGGTACACAGGACTAATGATGCTGGCTCTGCCTTCAGGAATTGGGCAATACAATCTAAATAACCACTGTGCCCTAGGCCCTATGTCCAGAATACTCCCAAATGACTTTTAAAGCAGGTAAAATTCTAATTTTTGCTTTCTTTTGAAACTGTAACTCTGTTTATCAGTTTCCTCATGACTTTGACATTCAGAGTCATTAAAAAGTTATTATAAAATAAAATTGTAATATTCATTAACAATGTATTAAAAACCTATAAATCATTAAAACATAAGTAATGTTTGCGGTGGCCAGTACTATCATGTTTTCTGTTGTGTGCTGGGGCAGCAGTCTGAGGGTAACAGACACCAACAGAATCAACAAACTCATTCGTAAGGCCAGTGATGCTGTGGGGATGGAAATGGACTCTCTGACGGTTGTGTCCGAAAAGAGGATGCTGTCTAAGTTGCATGCCATCTTGGTCAATGTCTCCCATCCACTACATAATGTACTGGGTGGGCACAGGAGTACATTCAGCCAGAGACTCATTCCACCGAGATGCAACACAGTGCGTCATAGGAAGTCACTGCTGCCTGTGGCCATCAAACTTTACAACTCCTCCCTTGGAGGGTCAGACACCCTGAGCCAATAGCCTGGTCCTGGACTTATTTTGTAATTTACTGGCATAATTTACATATCACTATTTAACTATCTATGGTTCTATTACTATTTATTATTTATGGTGCAACTGTAACAAAAACCAGTTTCCCCCGGGATCAATAAGGTATGACTATGACTAATGTTGCACCTGGTTTACCAGGTCTAAGATCAGATGGGTGATTTCTCCTGCAAGACAGTATCACATAAATCTGGGACTTCCTTCTCTGAGAATGTCTGAAAGCTGGCACTTTTCCTGATATTAGACATGGCCATGGCAACTTGACTTGAGAGTAAGTCCTGTTTTAATAAAACAACAAACCTGAAATTTGATGACAGCTCTAAATCAAGCCCCATATTTGAGTCATGGAGGTAGAAACAATTCCTTTGGCCTCCATGTCCATTCAGGCCATCAACTCCTGTGTATACTAATCCCTTTCTTCAGCTTGGCCCATTGCCTTCTACACTGTAGTGTTTCAAGCGGTAATTTAAATCAGGGGTCCCTAACCTCTGGACCGCGGACCGATACATTGCCACGAAGAACGCAGCAGTGCAGCGGTCGCCGGAGCGCACCCAGCACATCTTTAAGAAAAAAAGCCGAAATAAACAAGCTAATTAATTAGGTGCGGCCCGGCACGTAAATGTCGGCCCAGATCAGAGGCGATTGCCGATTTCACTTGCTCTACGCGATGTTCACTCCTCTTTCCAGGGCGCTGTGGTGACACATTGTCTGAACTAGATTCTTACTTGGCTATTTGTATATTTTTTTGTTTTAGGAGAACACATGTAATATAGATGGGCTCTGCTATGGTGCAGGGGATCCTAATCCAAGTAGCCCTTGCCTTTTATGCCAACCAGACACATCCATATTTGAATGGACAATTATTGAAAGTAAGTTGATTCACTTTCCCTGATCTCAGTTTGCTGCTAGAACAATTTGAGTGTAGTCATTCTCTTTTATTGTAATGGAGTATCACAAAATATCAGGTTTAAAATCACTTACACATATGTTGTTCTTGCAATTCATTTTTTATTGGCTGAAGCCCAGTTGGTGCAAAATATAATTGTAAATGATGTGGTAGGAAATTTCACCTAATATTTTTGTTTATTTAAAAATATTGCAAAGATCTTTAAGGATATTGGGCCAGAGCATCCTTCAGAAACAGACAGACTAACTGTATTGGCATTATTCAGCCAAAGATTTCTACCAAAACTCAATGTGTGAGTCATTACCCATTCAAATTCTACATATCACATATTTTTTAATAGGGTCTAAATTGTTGCCACTGATTCAATATTGGGGTACCCTACACTGCTGGAGGTAATTCAGAAGACATGTAGCACCGATAATTGATGGTTGTGTTGTTATTCTCCGCTCTTGGCAATTTACTTGCAAATGTCTCATTGCCACGTAAGGAGACATTGTCAGTGTGCCATTGGATGTGATGTAGTTTTCGAATGCTTGGCCTTTATGTGTTTTTCAATATGCTGATTGGACATCATTTTGAAAACTCAATCCCTGACCGCAATGCAAAAAAAATTCACCACACAGCCAATCAGTGACAAGGTTTCTTAACATCATCACAATTGAGCTTCCAAAATGATGTCCAATCGGCATATTGAAAATCATATAAAGGCCAAGCATTCTGATAGCATACTACGATCAACGGCGCACTGACAATGTCTCCTCACGTAGAGACAAAATGTTTACAAATAAATTGCCAAGATCAGAGAACAATTCAACCTAACTACCCTATACTGTGTCCATCAGATTAGAGCATGTCAATAGCTAGTGGATACTGTGACCAGGCATCAAAATGGGTTGTTCTTCCACGTGAAAGGACAGACTGTTAAGTATGGCTAAGCCATACCAACAGTAATTATTATATTCCTTGTAGCTGTTGTAAATGATATTTGTTTGTTTTTTATTGCAGATAACCACCCTCCAAAATTACATGCTTCACAAGATAAACTGCACACTTTTGTTGGTGAAAATTTTGTGTATCAGTTCTTGGCTACTGACCCAGAAGGTTCTGTTGTTGTTTTCAACATGGATTCTGGTCCCCAGGATGCTAGTCTCTCTCCTGCAGGACTGCTTGTATGGAGAGTTTCTTTGCAGAATGTACAGGTCTTCACTTTGTCTCTGACAGATGACTGTAATGCTGAAACCAAATTGACAGTGGAGGTAAGAAGTAACAAGTGCATGAAGATGTTCCCCTTAAGGTTCTGTGTACTAATACGATTTCCTGTATAGTAGGAATTGTCAATTTTCTATCAAATGGTCTAACCTTTCATGGGATGGCCAAATTTTCCTGCTCATGGAAATTATCAATGTGGAGAAATTGAATATTTATGAAATCTTAACACACTGTTTGTTCCAAGATTGAGATAACAGATACTTGCTGATGTAAAGGTTGTTTTTAAAATAGTAGAACTAAGTGCTGATAATGGGATGAGTATATCAGTAGTTAAAATAAAGGCATCCGTTAGTCTTGCGAGACCATGGATCTGTGCCTGGAAAGTCTTCACTCTCCAGGGTGCAGGCCTGGGCAAGGTTGTATGGAAGACCAGCAGTTGCCCATGCTGTAAGTCTCCCCTCTCCATGCCACCGATGTTGTCCAAGGGAAGGGCATTAGGACCCATACAGCTTGGCACCAGTGTCGTCGCAGAGCACTGTGTGGTTAAGTGCCTTGCTCAAGGACACAACACGCTGCCTCGGCTGGGGCTCGAACTCACGATCTTCAGATCACTAGTCGAATGCCTTAACCACTTGGCCACGTGCCCATACGGTATGGGTAGGTGATAAAACAATAAACTGAGGGCCTTTGAGTATGTTGTATATCTCTTATGATTCTTTTGAAGGGAAGTATGAAATATAAGACACAGGAGCAGTCTTGGGCCTTTTGACCCATTGAGTCTATTCTGTCATTGCTGATTTATTTTCCTTCTCAACCCCATTCTCCTGCCTTCTCTCATTAACCTTTTACAATCAACATCCTGTTTTAAATATATCCAATGTTTTGGCCTCCACAGTCATCTGTGGCAATGAACTTCACAGATTACCACCCTCTGGCTAAAGAAATTCCTCCTCATCTCTGTTCTAAAGGGACATCCTTCTCTTCTGAGATTATGCTCTCTGGTTCTGGACTCTCACTATTGGAAACATCCTCTCCATGTCCACTTTGCCTAGAGCATTCAAACATTGTATCAAATTGAGCAGTTCTGGCCAGCAGTTCCAAAGGAAAGTACTGGTGTTCAGTTACGCCATATATGTCAGTCCTTGATTTCTGCAGACTGTTGAAAACTCCATTGATTTGAATGGAAATTCTAAGATTGATTGCATAGATTGGAAATGGTAAATAGGATAAATTCAAGTTCAGGTCATTGTCATTCAATGTATACTGCCAAACAAAGCAACGTTCCTCCAGACCAAGGTGCATAATGCAGTGTGTGTGTGTGTGTTTTATATATATATATATATATATATATAAAACACACACAAAACACATTAAGTAATATTGCCACAAATAAATTAATGAATAATGTGCATTTACAACACAAGTTTAAAAAGTAAATGGTATAACGCTACTGGTGCTTTATATGTGATGTGACCTGGGTGGTGGCAGGGAGTTCAGTAGTCTTACAATGTGGGGAAGAAGCTGTTACCCATCCTAACAGTTCTTGTCCTTGTGTTACTGTGTCTATTTCCTGATGGTAGGGAGTCAAAGAGATTGTTGGATAGTTGGGAGGAGTCACCGACAATGTGTACACAGTGCTCCTGATAAATGCCTCTGAAGAATGGAAGACCCCTCAGCAGTCCTTGCAATCCTTTGTAGGGACTTGCAGTCAGATGCCTTGCAATTCCCATACTAAATGGTGATGCAGTTAGTCAGGACACACTCGATGGTGCTCCTGTAAAAATTGGTTAGAATAGGGTCGGGGAAGCCTCATCCGTCACAATCTCCTTAGGAACCGGGGACACTGCTGTGCTTCCTTGACCAAAGAGGAAGTGTTGAGGGACCAGGTGAGACTACCTTTTATGTGCACTCCCAGAAACTTGGTGTTCCTAACTCTCCACGAAGGAGCAGTTTATGTGCAGTGAGGAGTGGTCAGCCTGTACCTTCCTAATGTCCTCAATCATCTCTTTGGGGTTGAGACTTAAGTTATTACGCTCACACCATTCTACCTCCTCTCTGTATGTTGTCTTGTCATCGTTGTTGATGAGGTCAGTAATTGTTGTGTTATCAGTGAATCTGATGATTTGGTTTGAACTGGATATAGCAGTGCAGTTAAGAATCAGCAGTGTGAAGAGCAGGGGGCTGTGCATGCAGACCTAGATGTACCGGTGCTCAATTTGATGGAACCAGAGATGTTTTTGCCAACACAGACTGTGGCCTCACACACAAAATGCTGGAGGAACTCAACCGGTCAGGCAGCATCGATGGAAATGAATGAACAGTTGATGTTTTTGTGTTGACTGTATATTCATTTCCATAGATGCTGCCTGACCAGCTGAGTTCCTCCAGCATTTTGTGAGTTTTGCTTTGGATTTCCAGCATCTGCAGATTTTTCTCCTGTAACACATTGTGGCTTTTCTGTCAAGAAGTCCAAGATACAATTACAGCGAGAGGTGTTGAGACCCAGTGAAGATGTTTCAGCAGCTTGCATTTGGTCCTGGTAAGTGCAGATGGCTGACGATTTTCGGAGGCAACCAGGCAGGATAGGCAGCTGATTCTAGTCCAATTCACACCACTGGTATTGTGTAAGGCAACCAGCAGTTCATGTTTATTTTGCAAATTTAGATGTGTTTATAAGTTTTAATATCATATCCTGCAGTATCACTTATCCATCAAATAATTAATATAATTTTAAGCCAGTAATAAATCATCAAAATTTTGGATATATTCTTTGAGTAAAATAATCATAATATGGTTTGTAACCTGTATTTTAGTAGGACTTCAAGTACATGGTTTAAGTTTGGATCATGTTTGTGTTAATGTCTATACATAGAATGTAGCTTTTGGATGTAGATTAAAATTTGAACAGCAAAGTAATCATAAACAGAGTGGTTAAATGCTATGAGTTACTCAGTGTTTTAAGCTGGGTGTTGTATATGATTGGAATTCTCTACCATGGCTCCCAATGTTCAAACAGTGAATATACTAATGAATGAGAAAACTGACTTTGTATGATCTTATTGGGTGGCAGAACGATGTGGAGGGGCCTGATAGCCTATTTTGCCTATTTATTTTCTTTTCAACTCTTATTCCTAAAAAGGTTTGAGTCCAACAAGTTGTTACAGGACTCTGAAGTTGTTGTTCTTTCCCTAATGATGGAAACCACAACTACTTGCCAATAAGTTTCTGTTTGAAATACAGGAAGGAAATGGGATTAATCTTCCTGAGTACATACCTAGTTTAAATTTGATTTTAACTTAGTTTCAAAACAATTTTTTTGTTAGCTTTTTTTTTTTCATTTAGTGTCTGTGAATTCTTTCCCATAAGTTGGCTACCTATTAAGAGTGTTATTAGAAGCTGTTTCTGCCCACCACAAAGTCCAAACATTCAGAAGACTAATTTCTGCACCAAAAAGTGACATTTTTCTTTTCCACATGCATCTGGGTAGTTATTTTGTTTAATAATGTGTTATTAATAAAGCGAACAAAATAACAGACCATTAATGGAAACTTTAATTTGCACTATTATTATTTTTTTTCCAATATGAGGTTTTAAAATTAAACTGTTCTTTAAATAGTAATAATGTCACTATAACAATAAAAGTCTTTGTGAGCTGCCAAGCAGTTGAATTATGTGCCTCAATCATCATATCAATGTTTTTCCTTGCCTTTTGTACCTCCTTACCTCTCCTTTGCTTTTTGTTACGCCATTCATAATGCAACTGCAAAACAAAATTTTTACAGTGTAAACCTATGTCTTCATTCATAAGTTAAATTATAATCTTGTCAAATTATAATGCAATCTAAAAAGTAGGACAGAATTGCCTATTTCACCACAGTTTAATCACTTCATCTAACCATATTACTTGGGAAATTTGAGATGTATGTAATGCCACGTATAAACTTTATCATTCTGTTATAATGTGTAATATTCTGTTTTCTGAATAGGTCACAATAAAGTCATGCAACTGCTTGAATGGAGGGTCCTGCGTTACAAATATCAATTTTCCTCCAGGGAGCGGAGAGTACCTGTGTATATGTTCGACAGGTTTTGAAGGAAGCTTCTGTGAAGTAAATATTAATGACTGCAAATCCAATCCGTGTGAGTTTGGAGAGTGTGTGGACGAAGTCAGTAGTTACTCATGTAAATGTCAAGAAGGCTTTCAAGGTAGATAGTTTCTATGCACTGCAATAATCACAGAAGGTTTATTTTTCAATGTTTGATTTCCTCGGTTTCCAGCTATCCACAAGTTGCTTTAACTTCCGATGTTCAATAAAGTTTTGTGGAATAGGGTACAGTGGATGGATATCTCTGACTGTATGAAGAATAATAAAGCCTGCTGGCTTTTCATTGCTCCAAAGCCAATTTTAGTTAATAGATGAACCAAGCACTGATAGATTTTTTTTAATGGTATTTATGCTTGGGGGGAAAGAAATAATGAAAATAGAGAGAAAGAAGTGGCAAGCACAGAGGGCCAGTCCTGACACATGTACAGTACTATGCAAAAAACTTAGACACATTAATTTATAGAGCTTGGGTGTCCAAGAATTTTTCACAGTACTTTAGTACTTTTATATATCGCACTGAACTGCTGCACAAAAAAATAAACTCGATTCTGATATGGGTCTCTATGGTGGAATGAGAGTGGAAAGAGGGCAGGGAGAGGGTATTCATAGTTGAGAAAAGGGGAAAGGAGACGAGAGAGAGTGGGAAGCACCAGAGAGACATTCTGCAATGATCAATTGTTTAGAATCAAATAAGCATGCCTGGTATTTCGGGGCTAGCTGTTTGTACCCACCAAACCCCCTCCCCCACCCACCCCTGCCCTGGCACTCCCTCTTTCCACCTGTCCACCACCCCTTCCCCAGCACTCCACCCTTATCATTCTCAATATCGTTTGCTCCCACCAGATTTACAAACTTGCTCTCCACTCTATGTTGACAATACAACACTGTACTGAAGTCTTGGATACCCTAGCTATATACATTTATTTTTATTTATTGAGGTACAGCATGAAAAAGATACTTCCAGCCCTTTGCGCCATGCTGCCCAGCAATCCCCTATATAATCCGAGCCTAATCATGGGACAATTTACGATGATCAATTAACCTACCAACTGGTGTGGAGAATGTGCAAACTCTGTACAGGAAGCCGAGGGAACTAATCCCGGGTCACCGATACTGTAAATCGTGCTAACCACTACGCTACCATGCTGCCCACTGTACCTAAGGCATTTGCATAGTACTGTAGAAAGAAAGAACAAGTTATTTTTTTCTTCACCCCTCCGTTTTTTCTTTCATTTGTGCCTAGACTGTTCAGCAAGTCCAAAACGGCTCAGACGATTTTATTTTGCCCAAATTTCAGAGCATTAGCAAAACATTACTTAACTTCCATTTAGTTTCAACCTACTACTGACATTTATTTGTGTGGAACATTGCCTCCTCCAAATTCTCTGCCACTTTCTTTCCCCCTTTCTCAGTTCTGATGATTTTCAACCCAAAATGTTAATTGTTCCTCTTTCCACAAATGCCGCCTAACCTGAATATTCTTACATTTCTTGATTTTAGTTTCTCTTTTTAAATCTTTTTATTGAATAAGTATACAAAGGGTAAACCATAAAGGCACTAATACACTGTTAGAAATTACAGGAGATATTAATACAGAAGAAAAAATTGATACAAACAGTGCAATTTAAACATAAAATAATACGGTAAGATAATAGTATACTAATTTTTTATATATATATCAATAGAGAAAAGGAAAAAAAACCCAACAAAAGACCCCAAAAAAAAACCACCGTGCAACTAAACTAAAAGCAAAGCAAAGCAATGGGCAAGAACTTAAAATCACGTCCTCAAACCCGACCTCCATTAAAAACAGTTTAAAAAAAAAAGGCAAGAAGGGAATATAAATATGGAACAAAAGAGAAAAAAAATTACATTAAATGAAAATATTGAATAAAAGATCTCCAGGTCTGATCAAATTTAAGTGAGGAATCATAAAGATTACTTCTAATTTTCTCCAAATTTAAGCATAATATCGTTTGGGAAAACCAAAAAAGGTAGTTGGAGCATTAAGCTCTTTCCAATGTTGTAAGATACATCTTTTCGCCATTAAAGTAAGAAATGCAATCATTCTACGGGCTGAAGGGGAAAGATTACTGGAAATTTTAGGTAATCCAAAGATAGCAGTAATAGGATGAGGAGAGATATCTATATTCAATACCTTTGAGATAATATTAAAAATGTCTCTCTAAAAAGTTTCCAGAGTAGGACAAGACCAAAACATATGAGTTAAAGAGGCTATCTGCCCCGGACATCTATCACAAAAAGGATTAATATGAGAATAAAAACGAGCTAATTTATCTTTGGACATATGTGCTCTATGAACAACTTTAAATTGAATTAGGGAATGTTTAGCACAGATAGAGAAAGTATTGACTAATTGTAAAATCTGCCCCCAGTCATCCACGGAAATAATAGAACCCAATTCTTGTTCCCAATCTGACCTAATCTTATCAAATGGAGCTTTCCTAAGTTTCATAATAATATTATAAATAATAGCTGTTGCACCTTTCTGACATGGATTAAGGTTAATTATAATATCTAAAATATATGTAGGAGGGAGCATTGGAAAGGGAGAAAGTATAGTACTTAGGAAATTTCTAACTTGGACATATCTAAAAAAATGTATTCTTGATAAATTATATTTATTAGATAATTGTTCAAAACACATAAGGGAACCATCCAAAAATAAATCCAAAAACCGTGAAATACTCTTAGTCTTCCAAATTTGAAACGCACGATCCGTGATAGAGGGAGGAAAAAATATGTTACCTAAAATAGGGATCGCTAGCCCAAACTGGTTGAGATCAAAACATTTTCTGAATTGAAACCAAATCGGGTTAGAGACCAGTTTGAGGTGTTTCAAATCAAAAGGAAGAGAGGAACCTAAAATAGAGCCAAGTGCATAGCCCTGAGCAGATTGTAATTCCAATACTACCCATTTAGGAATGGATTGTGTATCTTGGTCAAGTAACCAAAATTTCATATGTCGAACATTAATTGCCCAATAATAGAATCTAAAGTTAAGTAATGCTAGACCTCCATCTCTCTTGGCTTTCTGTAAATGTATTTTACCCAATCTCGGGTTTTTATTTTGCCAAATATATGAAGAAATTTTAGAGTCAACTTTATCAAAAAAAAGATTTTGGAACAAAAATCGGTAATGCCTGAAATATATATAGAAACATAGAAACATAGAAAATAGGTGCAGGAGTAGGCCATTCGGCCCTTCGAGCCTGCACCGCCATTCATTATGATCATGGCTGATCATCCAACTCAGAACCCCGCCCCAGCCTTCCCTCCATACCCCCTGACCCCCGTAGCCACAAGGGCCATATCTAACTCCCTCTTAAATATAGCCAATGAACTGGCCTCAACTGTTTCCTGTGGCAGAGAATTCCACAGATTCACCACTCTCTGTGTGAAGAAGTTTTTCCTAATCTCGGTCCTAAAAGGCTTCCCCTCTATCCTCAAACTGTGGCCCCTTGTTCTGGACTTCTCCAACATCGGGAATAATCTTCCTGCATATAGCCTGTCCAATCCCTTTAGGATCTTATACGTTTCAATCAGATCCCCCCTCAATCTTCTAAATTCCAACGAGTACAAGCCCAGTTCATCCAGTCTTTCTTCATATGAAAGTCCTGCCATCCCAGGAATCAATCTGGTGAACCTTCTTTGTACTCCCTCTATGGCAAGGATGTCTTTCCTCAGATTAGGGGACCAAAACTGCACACAATACTCCAGGTGTGGTCTCACCAAGGCCTTGTACAACTGCAGTAGTACCTCCCTGCTCCTGTACTCGAATCCTCTCGCTATAAATGCCAGCATACCATTCGCCTTTTTCACCGCCTGCTGTACCAGCATGCCCACTTTCAATGACTGGTGTATAATGAAACCCAGGTCTTGTTGCACCTCCCCTTTTCCTAATCGGCCACCATTCAGATAATAATCTGTTTTCCTATTTTTGCCACCAAAGTGGATAACTTCACATTTACCCACATTAAATTGCATCTGCCATGAACTTGCCCACTCACCCAACCTATCCAAGTCACCCTGCATCCTCTTAGCATCCTCCTCACAGCTAACACTGCCACCCAGCTTCGTGTCATCCGCAAACTTGGAGATGCTGCATTTAATTCCCTCATCCAAGTCATTAATATACATTGTAAACAACTGGGGTCCCAGCACTGAGCCTTGCGGTACCCCACTAGTCACCGCCTGCCATTCTGAAAAGGTCCCGTTTATTCCCACTCTTCGCTTCCTGTCTGCTAACCAATTCTCCACCCACACCAATACCTTACCCCCAATACTGTGTGCTTTAAGTTTGCACACTAATCTCCTGTGTGGGACCTTGTCAAAAGCCTTTTGAAAATCCAAATATACCACATCCACTGGTTCTCCCCTATCCACTCTACTAGTTACATCCTCAAAAAATTCTATGAGATTCGTCAGACATGATTTTCCTTTCACAAATCCATGCTGACTTTGTCCGATCATTTCCCGCTTTCCAAATGTGCTGTTATCACATCCTTGATAACTGACTCCAGCAGTTTCCCCACCACCGACATTAGGCTAACCGGTCTATAATTCCCCGGTTTCTCTCTCCCTCCTTTTTTAAAAAGTGGAGTTACATTAGCCACGCTCCAATCCTCAGGAACTAGTCCAGAATCTAACGAGTTTTGAAAAATTATCACTAATGCATCCACTATTTCTTGGGCTACTTCCTTAAGCACTCTAGGATGCAGACCCTCTGGCCCTGGGGATTTATCTGCCTTCAATCCCTTCAATTTACCTAACACCACTTCCCTACTAACATGTATTTCGCTCAGTTCCTCCATCTCACTGGACCCTCTGTCCCCTACTATTTCTGGAAGATTATTTATGTCCTCCTTGGTGAAGACAGACCAAAGTAATTATTCAATTGGTCTGCCATGTCCTTGCTCCCCATAATCAATTCACCCGTTTCTGTCTGCAGGGGACCTACATTTGTCTTTACCAGTCTTTTCCTTTTTACATATCTATAAAAGCTTTTACAGTCCGTTTTAATGTTCCCTGCCAGTTTTCTCTCATAATCTTTTTTCCCCTTCCTAATTAAGCCCTTTGTCCTCCTCTGCTGAACTCTGAATTTCTCCCAGTCCTCAGGTGAGCCACTTTCTCTGGCTAATTTGTATGCTTCTTCCTTGGAATTGATACTATCCCTAATTTCTCTTGTCAGCCACGGGTGCACTACCTTCCTTGATTTATTCTTTTGCCAAACTGGGATGAACAATTGTTATAGTTCATCCATGCAACCTTTAAATGCTTGCCATTGCATATCCACCGTCAATCCTTTAAGTGTCATTTACCAGTCTATCTTAGCTAATTCACGTCTCATACCTTCAAAGTTACCCCTCTTTAAGTTCAGAACCTTTGTTTCTGAATTAACTATGTCACTCTCCATCTTAATGAAGAATTCCACCATATTATGGTCACTCTTACCCAAAGGGCCTCTCATGACAAGATTGCTAATTAACCCTTCCTCATTGCTCAAAACCCAGTCCAGAATAGCCTGCTCTCTAGTTGGTTCCTCGACATGTTGGTTCAAAAAACCATCCCGCATACATTCCAAGAAATCCTCTTCCTCAGCACCTTTACCAATTTGGTTCACCCAATCTACATGTAGATTGAAGTCACCCATTATAACTGCTGTTCTTTTATTGCGCACATTTCTAATTTCCTGTTTAATACCATCTCCGACCTCACTACTACTGTTAGGTGGCCTGTACACAACTCCCACCAGCATCTTCTGCCCCTTAGTGTTACGCAGCTCTACCCATATTGATTCCACATCTTCCCGGCTTATGTCCTTCCTTTCTATTGCGTTAATCTCTTCTTTAACCTGCAACGCCACCACCTCCCCTTCCTTCATGTCTATCCCTCCTGAATATTGAATATCCCTGAATGTTGAGCTCCCATCCCTGGTCACCCTGGAGCCATGTCTCTGTGATCCCAACTATATCATAATCATTAATAACAATCTGCACTTTCAATTCATCCACCTTATTACGAATGCTCCTTGCATTGACACACAAAGCTTTCAGGCGCTCTTTTACAACTCTCTTAGCCCTTATACAATTATGCTGAAAAGTGGCCCTTTTTAATGCTTGCCCTGGATTTGTCAGCCTGCCACCTTTACTTTTCTCCTTAGTACTTGTTGCTTCTACCCTCACTTTACACCCCTCTGTCTCTCTGCATTGGTTCCCATCCCCCCGTTGTGAACTAACCTCCTCACGCCTAGCCTCTTTAATTTGATTCCCACCCCCCATCCATTCTAGTTTAAAGTCACCTCAGTAGCCCCCGCTAATCTCCCTGCCAGGAGAATAAACATCTTAACTGCATTAATACGACCAATCAAAGTTAAATATAATGGAAACCATTTAGATGAAAGTTGAGTAATATGATCAATTAAGGGTAAAAAATTAATCTTAAATAAATCTTTGTATTTACAAGTAATTTTAATCCCAAGATATGAGAAATAATTATTAATCAATTTAAACGGAAAGTTATGATACAAGGGAAGTTGTTTATTAATCGGAAAAAGTTCACTCTTACTAAGATTTAATTTATAACCTGAAAAAAGACTAAATTGTGCTAATAAATCCAAAGCAGCAGGGATAGATTTTTGAGGATTAGAAATATATAAAAGTAAGTCATCAGCATAGAGTGATATTTTATGGGAATTTAAGCCCCGAGTTATCCCAATAATATTTGGAGATTCTCGAATGGCAATTGCAAGAGGTTCTAATGCAATATCAAATAATAAAGGACTAAGAGGACAACCTTGTCGAGTACCTCAAAAAAGAGGGAAAAAAGGTGAGCTTAAAGAGTTAGTACGGACCGAGGCCATAGGAGAATGATATAACAGTTTAATCCAGGATATAAATTTTGAGCTAAAATTAAACATTTCAAGCACCTTAAATAAGTAAGGCCATTTTACTCTATCAAAAGCTTTTTCAGCATCTAAAGAGATAACACACTCAGGAACATTTTGTGAGGGGGTATAAACAATATTTAACAGTGTGCGAATGTTATAGAAAGAGTAACGACCTTTAATAAAACCCGTTTGGTCTTCCAAAATAATAAAAGGGAGTACTTTTTCTAATCTGTTTGCTAATAATTTAGAAAAAATTTTAGAATCAACATTTAATAAAGATATTGGTCTATAAGATGCACATTGAGCAGGATCTTTATCCTTCTTTAATATTAGAGAGATTGACGCTCTATAAAAAGATTCAAGAAGTTTACCAAGTTTTAATGAAGCCTCCAAAACCCAACAGAACCAAGGGATTAATGAAGGTGCGAAACATTTATAAAATTCTACGGTAAACCCATCAGGGCCAGGAGCTTTCCCCAAATTCATAGAGGAAATAACATTCTTAATCTCATCAGTAGTAATGGGAGTATCAAGCATAGAAGACATATCCTGTGAAATCTCAGGGAAATCTAGGTTATCTAAAAAGTCATTCGTATATTTAGAGTCTCGTAAAGACTCAGATTGATATAAGGAAGAATAAAAATCAAAGAAGGTTTGATTGATCTCCGCATGATCAAATATCAGTCGATCATTTTGATTATAAATCTGATTAAATTGAGATTTAGTATAATTAGACTTCAGTTGGTTAGCCAACAGTTTACCAACTTTGTCACTGTGTACATAAAATTCACTTCTTGTTTTCTTTAATTGGTTTACAATCGAGGACGAAAGTAATAAACTGTGTTCCATTTGAAGTTCAGTTCTTTATTTATACAACTCCTCAGAGGGAGCTGTAACATATTTCTTATCAATTTCCTTAATCTTGTCCACAATTACCAACTCCTCCTGCTTCAACTTCTTCCTGAAAGCAGCAGAATATGAGATAATCTGACCACGAATATAAGCTTTAAAAGTATCCCAAAAAATGTTCACAGAAATATCCTCTGTGTAGTTGATTGTAAAAAAGAGATCAATCTGTTCGTTCATAAAGTTAACAAAATCCGAGTCCTGAAGCAGCAACGAATTAAAACGCCATTGTCTATTATTTTGTGTATTGACCTGAATTTTAATAGAAAGCTTAAGTGGAGCATGATCCGAAATGGTTATAGAATCATAATCTCATTTAATCACTGAAGAGATAAGTCGAGTCAATAAAAAAATAATCAATTCTTGAATAGGAATGGTGAAGATGTGAAAAAAAAGAAAAATCTTTTTCCTGAGGATTCAAAAAACGCCAAATGTCCGTCGACCCAGAATCAGAGAGGAATGAATTAATCAAAGTTGCAGATTTATTAGGTAAGGTCCGTAGAGGAGCGGAACAGTCCAAAACTGGAGATAAACAGGTATTAAGATCTCCGCCCCAGATCAATGAAAACTCATTCAAATTCGGGAACCGATTAAATAATGATTTATAAAATTCCGGACAGTCCATACTGGGAGCATAAACGTTAACCAAAATTACCTTTTTATTGAATAGTAGACCACTAACCAGTAGAAATCTACCATTCGGATCAGAGATAATATCATGTTGTACAAAAGTAACTGAGAAGTCTATAAAAATAGAGACGCCTCGAATTTTAGCGTTAGAATTCGAATGAAACTGTTTTTCCTTCCAGAATTTAAATAAACGTAGTCTGTCCCCCCTCCGCACATGGGTCTCTTGTAAAAATAGAACATGTGCTTTAAGTCTCCGGAATACTTTAAAAACTTTTTTCCTTTTAATAGGATGATTAAGACCATTAGTATTCCAGGAGACAAAATTAATAATAGACTCCATAAACCCTAAAGTCAACCCGCAAAAAAGAGGATTGACAGTAGGTTCGACCCACGAACCGGGAAAGGGAACAGAACAAACCAGAGATAACGGGTAGGAGAATGCAACCAATGCTTCAGTAATGTAAATAGCCCAAGAAGAAAAAAACTAAAACGTGAAGCCCCTCCCACCACCCCCCAGCCCATGACCCCAAGGCTAAATCTAAAGCAGACCCGCCAGAAAGAAGCAAGCACTAAAACTACCCCCATGACTTCCGATAGACGCTCACTAAAAAAAGTGTAAATATAAAAAAGATCAGCTAATTATAAAACAGTAAAAGAATTTTAAAAAAGTAGATCAGTTAAGACAAACATGATATAAAACAGAGAAAAAGCCAGAAAATATAAAGAAAACCGTAACAGACTGCAGACCCTATGATAACCAAAAAAAAAGAAACGACATTATTAATATAAACTAGTTAGGAAAACCTACAGAAAAAAGTACATTTAAAGACTACAAAATTTAAGGCCTCAAAGGAAATACACGAAATGATGCTGAGGGAATAACCACCCAGAATCCCCAAGGAAAAAGAAAGGAATGACGCAGTTAGAAAGAAAGTTTGGCAACCATATTAATTAATCAAAAAAAAACTTTTCTGCCCATATAAAGCAACCAAAAATTAAACCCGACAGATTCACAACCTCCGATCAAACGGAGATAATTAAAAATTACGATTAAGATGTTGAAGGTGAAAATTGATCCAGATAACTCTGGGCATCCGATGGAGATTCAAAAAAACAAAGGGCTCCGTCAGGCATACGAATCCTTAAACGCGCAGGGTAAAGCAGCGCTGGTTTTAAATCCATCTTGTAGAGTTCCGACATCACAGATCTATAACGAACCCGTTGATCCCGAATCTGTTTGCTGAAGTCCTCCACAAATTGGAACTGAAGATCCAAAAAATCAATATAACCTTTAGATCAAACAAATCGAAGCAGTTTCTCCTTGTCTTGAAAGTAATGAAAACGTAAAATGACATGTCGAGGTTTATCTGACTTAGACGAATATGATGGAACTCTGTGAGCCCGATCCAATAACGGTGGTTGGTCAGGAAATACGGTAGGAAATGCATCTTTTAAAAGTTGAGAAAAAAACTTTATAGGGTTGTCAGATTCAACAGCTTCACGAACACCAATAATTCGAATATTCTGCTGTCGCATTCTGGATTCTAAGTCAGAGTTTTAGTTTCTCTAACAAAAAACTTGATACACATTTTTGGCAACTGTTGTGATGTTCATGAATCAACTGGGGCAACTATTAATCCTTTGCACTATCTACAAAAGGGTACATTTTTATACCTCACTATTTTCAATTCTGCAATGAGAATACATCGTTGTGAAAGGTGCATGAACCTCTATTTGGGTGTGCAACACCGCCAAATGTTATTTCACCCAGAATTTCCCTTTATTGAAATATTGCCATCCAAGAAGGGAAACTTTTGATCAGAAGTAGAGTATCACTGAACATCCCCACATATGTCTAACCCATAACTGCTCAAAATGAACTTAAAATCAGATTTTGAATTAAAATAAATAACTCTGCCATTTATGGTATAATGGGCTGCTAATAATCCCTGTTAGCCAAAAATAGGTGATGCTTACTACTAAGTTCCTGGAAGATTCTTCATTGAGAAATGAATGACTTTTGAAGAACCTTTTGGGGGGAGAGGCGGTGGAAGATGATGAGAGTCAACAATATAATCTTGTGATAAGTGTCATTATGGATAGATAAGTATTTCATCTGTTGTATTTTGAGGGCTATGATTCTATAGGTACAATTGTGAAAATGAGGTATGTAATTTTTTTTTATTTCACTGCCTCTTCCCTCCTCTGCCACTAGGTCCCAACTGTCAAGAGGATGTCGATGAGTGTGTAGAAAATCTCTGCTTTCCCACGGTGCCCTGCTATAATACATTTGGCTCCTATAGGTGTGGTTCATGTCCGTCAGAAATGGATGGTGATGGAAGTCTGTGCACACTGAAACGTATGTAATTTTTTTGATTGTATGTGCAAGTCAACATATCTTCATAAACAGGCTTTTATCAGTGGGTCAATTATTGTTCTTATCCTTTGTTCTACCTGAAAGAATTACTGACGATCATTCCACAACTATTGCAGTAACTGAGATCTTCAATGAGGACCACACTTTTGAGGATGATGTTGCTGCAAAAGAAGAGGAGTTGCAGGAGGTGGATGTTGTAGATTATGTTACTGACATCAATGAGATCACAGACACAGGAATACTAACCAATGAGGGACAGCAAAGTTCCATCATCACCAGCTCTGGCCCTGGCAAGTAATAATCCAACTAATATTATTAATAATGCAGTTAATACCAATTAGGAAGCTGAAATTAAGTAAGGTAAAGCAAGATGTTGTAAAAGCTGATGTGAATAGTTTGGTATTATACAAGTTTATATGGTATTTGGTATTATATAAGTTTCCAAGTCTTGGCACGTGGCCAAGTGGTTAAGGCGTTGGTCTAGTGATCTGAAGGTTGCTAGTTCGAGCCTCAGCTGTGGCAACATGTTTGTGTCCTTAAGCAAGGCACTTAACCACACGTTGCTCTAGTGTCTGTGCGAGTGGCGCCCCACACAGACTTCCAATCTGCGCCTTGTAAGGCATGAAAATGCCCGACGCAGGCCTCTCATGGTCTGAGTCAACGTTCCCTCCCTCCCTATAAGAAAAATTGGCTGTCCTGTCTGATATAAATGCAGAATGCTAGTTTTCCAAAAAAACAGAGCTCACAGAGACAGGTAAGGTAATCAATAATACACTCCTACCTCTAGAAGATTTGCACCTTCTTCTGCCACTTCTTCCCATTCAGCCACAATATCATTGCATCCTCTCTCCAGCAGGGTACCACCTGTCATGTGCTACCTTTTCTGGATGGATGAGTGCCTCACTGTGTATATACAATGCCTCTTGTTTGGAGACCATTGAAGTATAAACAAACATGTCAGAATGAGGAAATGTTTCATTCAAAGGAAATTGACAAGTTATGGTGATAGTGTGTTTATTATAATATATTTGGCTCTTATTTTAACTTACTCCATCAAGTAATTACGCAAAGATGTTGTCTTTTTGACTGAGGGATCTTGGCTCTGACACCAATAGCAATCACTTCTTAAATAAATCACGTGGTCGGTCCCTGATAGCAACCCCCCCCCCCCCACCCACCCCTTCTGTTCTTCTGTCCTACGATACAGGTCATTTCTCCTCCTCTGTGTTTCCCTTTAGTTGGATACCCAGATCGAGAATGGTTGCTGGTAGTCCCACATCACACTCTGGCACTGGCATGGAAGCTGCCAATAGTGCAGTGATGTTGGTCTGTCATTACTTCTGACAATTGAAGCTGACTTGTCATTTATTGTTTCTCTGAACCAATTTTTGAAGGACCCAGATCAAGTGCAAGAAATAGAGCCCCATGTGTTTTCAAATATAGAGGTCTGTTGACACATTTGTCATTCCCATTTAGACTCTTAGCATCTTTTCACTTCGAGTTGCTGCTTTTTCCTGCCAAACACCATGCTAGAAGTCAGGTGGCAGCCATTTTGAGTATATAGAATTATACAACAATCCGTCAATCTTATTGGTAGTCAGAGAATCATTCCTTTAGCAAAAACTTGACATCTATTTTTAGTTAATAGCTTAGGATTTGGAGTTGCCAAAACATACACTATTTGAGCATTTATATATTCTAAGCACTGCTTGTATTTTTGCTCTAAGCTCAAATCCTCCCCCACCTGCTAAAATATTCTATATGCCCTTCAAAATTGTCAGTGTGAGACCACAAATTTTCTGTAAGCTGTCAGAAGGATGTTAGAGTGCTATTTGTTGGCCAAAAAATGGCCCATTTAGCACTATTAAGCACATGGTGCACACAGCCTATTGGTTTTCCCCACGATTATCACTCCACACAAATCAACTGCACAATTTCAACACCCTCGGTCTGGAGAGGAGCAAACATATAATTTCAAACTGGTGTTTCCCATTCCAGACGTATTTCTCTCATTTTGTCATTCATGAATGCGGCTTATCTTGGGCATAATACTTACAGTACATTGCAAAACACATTTTATAAGAACATAATTTAAGAAACAGGAGCAGGAGTAGGCCATCTCACTATTTATCTGGCTCCATAAGATCATGACTGATCTCGCCGTGAATTCAGCTCCACCTACCTGCCTTTTCCCCAATTTCCTTAATTCTCCAATTATGAAAAGAAATTCAGTTGTGTCTTAGACATTATTTAATGAGGCATTGTTTTACTACTTCCCTGGCAAGGGAATTCCACAGATTTACTACTATCAGAGAAAAGCATTTACACCTCATTGCTGCCTTAAATCTATTCCCCCATATCTTAGAACATAGAATAGTACAGCACAGTACAGGCCCTTCGGCCCGCAATGTTGTGCTGACCCTCAAACCCTGCCTCCCATATAACCGCCCACCTTAAATTCCTTCATATCCCTGTCTAGTAGTCTCTTAACCTTCACTAGTGTATCTGACTGACTCAGGCAGTGCATTCCACGCACCAACCACTCTCTGAGTAAAAACCTTCCTCTAATATCCCCCTTGAACTTCCCACCCCTTACCTTAAAGCCATGCTCTCTGTATTGAGCAGTGGTGCCCTGGGGAAGAGACACTGGCTATCCACTCTATCTATTTCCCTTATTATCTTGTGTACCTCTATCGTGTCTCCTGTCGTCCTCCTCCTCTCCAAAGAGTAAAGTTCTAGCTCCCTTAATCTCTGATCATAATCCATACTCTCTAAACCAGGCAGCATCCTGGTAAATCTCCTCTGTACCATTTCAATGCTTCCACATCCTTCCTATAGTGAGGCGACCAGAACTGGACATAGTACTCCAAGTGTGGCCTAACCAGAGTTTTATAGAGCTGCGTCGTTACATTGCGACTCTTAAACTCTATCCCTGGACTTATGAAAGCTAACACCCCATAAGCTTTCTTAACTACCCTATCCATCTGTGAGGCAACTTTCAGGGATCTGTGGACATGTACCTCCAGAACCCTCTGCTCCTCCACACTACCAAATATCCCGCCATTTACTTTGTACTTTGCCTTGGAGTTTGTCCTTCCAAAGTGTACCACCTCACACTTCTCCGGGTTGAACTCCATCTGCCACTTCTCAGTCCACTTCTGCATCCTATCAATGTCTCTCTGCAATCTTTGACAATCCTCTACACTACCTACAACACCACCAACCTTTGTGTCATCTGCAAACTTGCCAACTCGCACCTCCACCCCAACATCTAGGTCATTAATAAAAATCACAAAAAGTAGAGGTCCCAGAACAGATCCTTGTGTGACACCACTAGTCACAATCCTCCAATCTGAATGTACTCCCTCCACCACCACCCTCTGCCTTCTGCAGGCAAGCCAATTCTGAATCCACCTGGCCAAACTTCCCTCGATCCCATGCCTTCTGACTTTCTGAATAAGCCTACTGTGTGGAACCTTGTCAAATGCCTTACTAAAATCCATATAGATCACATCCACTGCACTACCCTCATCTATATGCCTGGTCACCTCCTCAAAGAACTCTATCAGGCTTGTTGGACACAATCTGCCCTTCACAAAGCCATGCTGACTGTCCCTGATCAGACCATGATTCTCTAAATGCCCATAGATCCTATCTCAAAAAATCTTTTCCAACAGCTTTCCCACCACAGACGTAAGGCTCACTGGTCTATAATTACCCGGACTATCCCTACTACCTTTTTTGAACAAGGGGACAACATTCGCCTCCCTCCAATCCTCCGGTACCATTCCCGTGGACGCCGAGGATATAAAGATCCTAGCCAGAGGCTCAGCAATCTCTTCCCTCTCCTCGTGGAGCAGCCTGGGGAATATTCCGTCAGGCCCCGGGGACTTATCCGTCCTATTGTATTTTAACAACTCCAACACCTCCTCTCCCTTAATATCAACATGCTCCAGAACATCAACCTTACTCATATTGTCCTCACCATCATCAAGTTCCCTCTCATTGGTGAATACCGAAGAGAAGTATTCATTGAGGACCTCGCTCACTTCCACAGCCTCCAGGCACATCTTCTCACCTTTATCTCTAATCGGTCCTACCTTCACTCCTGTCATCCTTTTTTTCTTCACATAATTGAAGAATGCCTTGGGGTTTTCCTTTACCCTACTCACCAAGGCCTTCTCATGCCCCCTTCTTGCTCTTCTCAGCCCCTTCTTAAGCTCCTTTCTTGCTTCCCTATATTCCTCAATAGACCTATCTGATCCTTGCTTCCTAAACCTCATGTATGCTGCCTTCTTCCACCTGACTAGATTTTCCACCTCACTTGTCACCCATGGTTCCTTCACCCTACCATTCTTTATCTTCCTCACCGGAATAAATTTATCCCTAACATCCTGCAAGAGATCTCTCAACAGCGACCACATGTCCATAGTACATTTCCCTGCAAGAACATCATCCCAATTCACACCTACAAGTTCTAGCCTTATAGCCTCATAATTTGCTCTTCCCCAATTAAAATTTTTCCTGTCCTCTCTGATTCTATCCTTTTCCATGATAATGCTAAAGGCCAGGGAGTCCCCTAGATGCTCACCCACTGAGAGATCTGTGACCTGACCTGGTTCATTACCTAGTACTAAATCTAGTATGGCATTCCCCCTAGTCTCCCTGTCCACATTGACAGGAATCCATCTTGGACACACTTAACAAACTCTGCCCCATCTAAACCCTTGGAACTAAACAGGTGCCAATCAATATTAGGGAAGTTAAAGTCACCCATAATAACAACCCTGTTATTTTTGCACCTTTCCAAAATCTGCCTCCCAATCTGCTCCTCTGTATCTCTGCTGCTACCAGGGGGCCTATAGAATACCCCCAATACTCTGTTCCTGTTCTTGACTTCCACCCATACTGACTCAAAATATCTTGAGACTCAATCACTTAGTTCTAGTCTCATGTACCAGTGCAAACAACATTTCTGCTTCTATATTGTCTATCCCTCTCATAATTTTATGTTTTTACTTGATCTCCTCATACTCTTCTGCTTTTCAGTCAGTGTAGTCCCAGGGTGACTTAATCTCTCCCCTGATGAAGGGTCTCGGCCTGAAACGTTGACTGTGCTTCTTCCTATGGATGCTGCCTGGCCTGTTGCGTTCCACCAGCATTTTGTGTGTGTTGCTTGAATTTCCAGCATCTGCAGATTTCCTCGTGTTTGCGTTCTCTATTTCCCTTGTCAGTACGAACTGGCAACAGCATTTCTTCTGCAATCACTATCAGCAGAGGTGCACCACAAGGCTGTATGTTTAGCCCCCAGCTCTCCTTGCCTTATTCCCGTAACTGTGTAGCTAAATACAGCTCTTATGGCATATTTTTGTGTGGGCACATGGCCAAGTGGTTAGGGCATTGGACTAGCTACCTGAAGGTCGTGAGTTCGAGCCCCAGCCGAGGGAACGTGTTGTGTCCTTGAGCAAGGCACTTAATCACACATTGCTCTACGACGACACTGGTGCCAAGCTGTATGGGGCCTAATGCCCTTCCCTTGGACAACATTGGTGTCGTGGAGAGGGAAGACTTGCAGCATGGGCAACTGCTGGTCTTCCATACAACCTTGCCCAGGCCTGCGCTCTGAAGGGTGAAGACTTTCCAGGCGCAGATCCATGGTCTCGCAAGACTAATGGATGCCCCAACCAATGGCATATTTAAGTTTGCTGACAGTTCCACTGTGTTGGTTGAATCAAAAGTGGTGATGAATTGGCAGATAAATGTTTGAAAATCTAGTCAAACAGTGCCACAACAACAACCTTTCACTCAACGTCAGCAAAACCAAAGAGCTGATTATTGACTACATGAAGGAGAAGCTGAAGGTTCATGAGCCAGTTCTCATTAGGGAATCAGAGATGGAGAGGGTCAGTGACTTCATTATTATATCAAAGAATCTGATGTACATAAGTGCCACCACAAAGAAGGCTTGGCAACACTTACACATTTTTGTTTTAGAAGTTTGCACAGACTCAGCATGTCATCTAAAACTTTGACAAACTTCTATAGATGCAATACACACAAAATGCTGGAGGAACTCAGCAAGCCAGGCAGCATCTGTGGGGGAGAAATGTACTATCAATGTTTTGGGCCGAAACCCTTCAACAGGACTGGAGAAAAAAAGCTGAGGAGTAGATTTGAAAAGTGGGGGGAGGGCAGAAAGAAACACCAGGTGATAGGTGAAAACTGGAGGGGGAGGGATGAAGCAAAGAGCTAGGAAGTTGATTCGTGAAAGAGACAGAAGGCCATGGAAGAAAGAAGAAAGGAGGAGCACCAGAGGAAGGCAATGGATGGACAAGGAGATAACATGAGAGAAGAACAAGGGGATGGGAAATGGTGAAGGAGGGGATGGAGGCATTACTAGAAGTTTGAGAAATCGATGTTCATGCCGGCAGGTTGGAGGCTACCCAAACAGCATATATGGTGTTGTTCCTCCAACCTAAGTGTGGCCTTATCCCAATATTGGAGGAGACCATGGATAGACATAGCAGAATGAGAATGGGAAGAGGAATTAAAATGAGTGGCCACTGGGAGATCCCACTTGTTCTGGCAGACAGAACATAGATGCTCGGCAAAGCAGTCTCCCAATCTATATTGGGTCTCACTGATATACAAGATGTATCATCGGGAGCGCCGAACACAGTATATGACCCCCAACTGACTCAGGGGTGAAGTGTTGCCTCACCTGGAAGGACTGTTTGGGGCCCTACGATTGTGAGGGAGGGGGTGTAGGGGAAGGTGAAGTACTTGTTCTGCTAGCAAGGATATGTGCCAGGAGGGTGATCAGTGGGGAGAGACAAATGGACAGGGAGTCGCTTAGGGACTGATCCCTACGGAAAGCCCAAAGTGGAGGGGAGGGAAAGATCTGTTTGGTGGTGGGATCCAGTTGGAAATGGTGGAAGTTTCAGAGAATTATGTGCTTGGGGTGGTAGGTGAGGACAAGGGGAACTCTATCCCTGGGAGGATAGGGTAAGAGCAAACGTTTGTGAAATGGAAGCGATGCGGTTGAGGGCAGCTTTGGTGGTGGAGGTAAGGGAAGCTCCTTTCTCCAAAACTTCTGCCAACTGGATCCCACCACTAAACACATCTTTCCCTCCCCCCCCACTTTATGCTTTCTGCAGGGATCACTTCCTATGCGACTCCCTTGTTCATTTGTCCCTTTCCACTGATCTCCCTACTGGCATGTATTCTTGCAAGCAGAACAAGTACTTCACCTGCCCCCACACCACCTCCCTCACTACCATTCAGGGCCCTAAACAGTCCTTCCAGATGAGGTAACACTTCACTTGTGAGTCCGTTGTGGCCATATACTGTGTTTGGTGCTCCCGGTGTGGCCTCTTATATCGGTGAGACCCGACACAGATTGGGAGACCGCTTTACCAAGTATCTATGATCCGTCCGCCAGAAAAAGTGGGATCTCCCAGTGGCCACCCATTTTAATTCCAATTCCCATTCCCATTCCAATATGTCTATTCATGTCTTCCTCCACTGTCAAAATAAGGTAACACTTAGGCTGGAGGAACAACGCCTTGTATTCTGTTTGGGGAGCCTCCAACTTGATGGCATGAACAGCAATTGCTCGAGCTTCCAGAAATGCCTCCACACCCCCCCTTCACCATTTCCCATCCCATTGTCTCTCTCATGTTATCTCCTTCTCTGCCCACCCCCTCCCTCTGGTGCTCCTCCCACACCCCCCCCCCACCACCTCTTCTTTCTTCCATGGGCCTTCTGTCTTTATCACCAATCAACTTGCTAGCTCTTTGCTTCATCCCTCCCCCTCCAAGTTTCATCTATCACCTGCCGCTTCACTCTCCCCTCCCCGCCACCTTTGAAATCTACTCCTCAGCTTTGTTTCTCCAGCCCTGCTGGAGGGTTTCGGCCCAGAACATCCACTTTACTTTTTCCCGTAGATGCTGCCTGGCCTGTTGAGTTCCTCCAGCATTTTGTGTGTGTTGCTCGAATTTCCGGTATCTGCAGATTTTCTCCTGTTTATGATTCTATAAATGCATGATGGAGGGTATCCTCACTGATGGCATCATGCCTGTTATTTTGAACGCCAATACCCAAATACCCATGAATAGAAGTCTTACTGCCCAGTCCAGTACAGGCAAAACCCTCCTACTTTTGAGGACATGTACAAGGAGCACAGCCTCAATAAAGCAGCATCCATCATCAAGAACCCCTACCATTTAGACCATTGTTTCTACACAAAAGTGCTATCTGGCGGGAGATACAGGACCCCTAGGATCCCTACCACCAGGTTCAGGGACAGTTATTACTCTACGACATTAGGCTGCTGATTCAGTGTGGATAACGTCACTCACCTCAAATCTGAACTGATTCCACAAGTGATGGACTCACCTTCAAGGACTTTACAACTCATTATTCTCAATTTTATTTACTAGTCTTTCTATTTTTTTGTACACTTTGTCTTCTTTTGCACATTGGTTGTTTGTCAGTCTATATATAGTATTTTATTAATTCTACCATATTTATTTATTTTCCTGTAAATGCCTGCAAGAAAATGATCTCAAGGTAGTAAATGATGACATGCATGTACTTTGATAATAAATTTACTTTGAACCTTTATCTCTGGAATCAGCCTGGTGAACTTCCTCTGCAGCACCTTCAAAACCAGTGTATTTTTCCCCAAGTGAGGAGAACGGAACTACATACAGTACTCCATGTGTGACCTCACGAGTACCCTGTACATTTGCAGCAAAACTCCCTGATCTTAATAAATAAATAATCCCTCTAGGCAAATTCCATTTGCCTTCTTGATAACCTGTTGCATCTGCAAATCAACATTTTGCAATTCATGTATACAAACTCCCAGTCCCTCTACACAACAGCATGCTGCAAACTTTTACCATTTAAATAATAATCTGATCTTCTATTTTTCCTTTCAAAGTGTGTCACTTTGAATTTACCAGTATTGTACTCCATTTGATAGACCTTTGCCCACTCATTTTACCTACCTATATCTCTCTGCATACTCTCCATGTCCTCTGCACAATTTGCTTTGACACTCAATTTAGTGTCATCAGTAAACTCAGATGTGCTACACTTATTCTGCTCTGGAAAATCATTTAATATATGTCGTGAACAGTTGTGAGCCCAGCATTGACCCCTATGACACTCCATTCACAACTGACTGCCAACCAGAGAACACCATTTTATCCTAATCCTGCCTTCTACTGGTTAACTAATTTTCTATTCCTGCTATTACCCCCAATTCCATGAATCCTTATCTTAAAGAAATGTTTTTTTTTCTGTGGCACCTCATCTAATGCCTTCTGGAAGTCAAAGGATACAGCATCCACCTATTCTCCTTTATCTGCTGCATTCATTATAGCCTTAAAGAACTTACTTGAATCTGTGCTGTGTCTGTATGATGGAACCAGTTCTTTTCAAATGCCTCACTATTACAAAGGTTCAAAAGTTCATTTATTATTAAAGTATACAACTCTGAAATTCCTCTTTTCCAGATAGCCATGAAACCAATAAAGAAAAGAAAAAGGCTGTGTGATTATCAACCCCAAAATCCCTCCTGCCCGCACAAAAACGGAACAGGCACATCAACCCCCCAAATCTCCCTCCACCCAACACAAAAAAAACTAAGAAAGTTTGGGCAAAAACACACAATGCAAAAAGCATAAGACTGGCGGGGGGGGGGGGCAGGGGTTAGTTCACAGTGCAAGTCTACATCCAAAATGCAGAAAACCTGGGCAACATTCTCCCTCTCCATAACAGAGCAATCCCACCAACAATTAAAAAGATAGACTCCCACTCCATAGCAAAGCAATCTCACCAGCGATAAAAGGCAGGCAACCAGCCAGTGTTTCAGTCTCCCTCATCGCTTTAATCAGCAAACAACAGAGGCTTTAATTGGCAAAATGGAATAGCATGCTGACTCACAGCCTCCTCACCACGAGGTTCCTGCATGCTGCCTATACCTTCTGGAATCCCCTCAGAGACTGCAGAATGTAAAACATCCAAACAATCTCCAAACCGAAAATCACAGGCTTCAACAGTTCCGGAATTGCATTTTTTATGAAAAACAATTGTAAAAGACTTAAAAGAAGTGAAGTATAACATTTCATTATCTATCCAGAGGATGACAACTGAAGAACGTTGTATGCAGGCGCCATCTTGTCTGGAAGATTCCTTAATATTTCTTCATAATGTTAGCTTCAAATGTTTTCCTGAATGTAGACGTTAAGATAACTGGCCTATGGTTACCTGCATTTTATTTCTACATCCTTTTTTAAACTGTAACTTGACAGTCACTCTCTTTCAATCTACTGGGACCTGCCCAGAATCCAAAAAAATGGTAAATTAGTATAAAAGCGTCTACTGTAATTTCCACCATTTTTTTTTTTCAGTACCCTGGGATACATCCCGTCAGGATAAGGTGACTTGTCTGCCTTTAGGCCCACTATTTTGCTCATCACTATTTGTTTAGTGACAATGATTGTATGAAGATCTTCACCTTCCACCCACATCCATAGCACCTCTCTTTGGCATGTCCTCCACTGAAACCAACGTAAAATAGTTGTTCAAGGCCTCTGCCATTTCTGCATCACCCAATATTAATTCCCCTTCCTTATCTTCTAAGGTACTGGCATTCACATTAACCACCCCATTCAGCTTTATATAATTATAAAAACATATATTATCTTGTTTTATATTTTGTGCTAGTTTACTTTCAGTATCTAACTTCCCTTTCCTTATTGCTTGTTTAGTGGTTCTTTATTGCTTTTTTAAGTTTTCCCTACCTTCCAGCTCCCCACTACTTGTGGTAACTTCATATGTATGAACTTTCAATTTGATACCTCTTTATTGCTGCGTACAATTGCCCTAATCAGATTTCTACCTACGTCCACTAACTTCATATTACTACTTGGTATTCTTCCTATTTAAACACAACTAGTAACAATGTAGTAACACGTTTCTCTCCATATCAACACATACCTATTCCTCAAAAAGTATAGATGCATTCTTTCCAGATAATGAATTTGGCATGAAATGAGCCTAATACATTGGAATTTGCTAATAAAAGGAGATAAACTTTATAGGGACTCAATTTCACTAGGCAGAATTCACCCAGACTGTTGAGGACTAAGTTCGATGTGTGTGTTATGTTGTACGTTATTGTGTGTGTGTGTGTGTGTGTGTGTGTGTGTGTGTGTGTGTGTGTGTGTGTGTGTGTTCAGTCAAAGCTACGTGCACTATTCATTTGTTAGATTTTGAATATTTATCCCCGAGGCTTTTTAGTTGCTGATTGTAACTTTTTACTTTCTGTTTTCAGTTCATATTCCTACTTTCCGCGAAGGATGTGCCAGTAAGCCTTGCTTTGCTGGGGTACAATGCTATGACAATATACCACCAGAGGTTGGATACACATGTGGCCCATGCCCACCAGGATTTCATGGCAATGGCCATTGGTGCACCAGAACTGATTTTTCAGGTAACATTTTACACTAATGAAGTAATTACTGGAAGTAATGACAGACTCCATTAGCTGTGACCCCTATTAATAACAATCCCTTCTAATAGTTTTATTAGGCTGGCTATGATAACAAATTAACACATGTACAAAGATGAATAATGTATTTTCATTTATAGCATTTCAGAAGTGACCAAAATGTTATTTTTAAAGGAAGCATTAAACAACTGTCCAGAAGATTCCAGGTTCATTTAAATTTCAGCAACATAATAAAATACTGTAATGAGATGAGTTATAGCCATGCTTAGTGGGTCAGGGTCACTGTGCCTTTGAGGTGGGGAGTAAAGGTGCAATTATTGCTCAGCTGCTCCAGCTGCCATATTCAGCATATCATCATGGGGCCTAGTTGTTCCATTTCAGGGACATTGAAATCCCCAAAAGAATCCAAAGCCCTCAGAAGATTTTTGGCATCCAATCAATGCTGATAGAGTTCCTCTTGACCTTACCAACCACCCCATAAGTCTTTGCATCTAACATATCATCCTCCCCAACTTCTGCCATCTCCAAAGGGATCTTACCTCCGAATGCATCTTTACCTCTCCCCCCTCCACTTTCCGCTCTTTCCATAATCCCCATTGCCTCCCTCCTTAATCTCCCTTCCACCACATCCCTGCAAGTGCTGCATCTGCTCATTCACCTCCTCCCTCACCTCCATTCAGATGAAGCAACACTTCACCTGCAAATCTGTTGGGGTTATCTATTGTGTCCGGTGATGCTGATACAGCTTCCTCCATTGGTGAGACCCATCGTAAGCTGGGGCACTGCTTTGTCGAGTGCCTCCACTCTATCCTCCAAAAGTGGAACTTCCCAGTGGCTAAACATTTCAGCTTCCATTCTGACATGTTGCTCCATGGCCTTCTCTTGTACTGTGAGGAGGCCACCCTCTGGGTGGAAGAGCAACACCTTGTACTCCGTCTAGGTAACCTTCAACCTGATGGCGTTAATATCAATTGCTCCTCCTGGAAAAAAGGTTTTTCCATCCACCTCCACTCTTCTTCCATTCACTCTGGCCTGTTATCTCTTCTCACCTGCCTATCACCTCCTCCTGGATCTCCCTCTTCTTCCCTTTCTCCTATGATCCACTCTAGGCTCCTATCAGATCCCTTCTTTTTCAGCCCCTGACCTTTCCCACCCACCTGGCTTCACCTATCACCTTCTGGCTATCCTCTTTCCCCTTGCTCCACCATTTTATTCTGGCATCTTCGCCCTTCCTTGCCAGTCTTGAAAAAGGGCTTCAGCCCAAAACATGAGCTGCTTATTCATTTCCATAGATGCTGTCTGATCTGCTGAGATTTTTTTCAGCATTTTGTGTGAATTGCTTTGGATTTGCAGCATCTGCTGACTTCGTTGCGTTTATATTTTCCTCAATCCATTAATTGTTGTGTGGATCAACAGTACAACCTGGAAGAGCGGAAATGATTTAACTGGGATGGCAACTAAGCTGCATAACCACACTACAGTAAACAAGGTTAATTTTTTGCGCAAATTATATTTAACTATTCTCTCACTGCATGTTTTTTTTTCTGGGGACATTGCTTGTTATGGGAAAAGTTGTAATGTATTTATTTCTATATTGTCTTTCAGCAGGCACCTGTCTTTCCTGAGTAAATTGATTCTGGGGTTCAGCAGACTGTTCTGAATTATTTGCTTCATTCCTCTTCTGTGCCATTGACCTACACGGTATTATCTACAACTACTTTGCAAACCAAAATACACAAGCATCTGAAGCCAATATTCATCTTCTTTTTATACTACACTAGGGATAATTTACAGCAGGCATATAATCTAGAACCACATTTCTCGGATAGTGAAGGAAGCACATGCAGTAATCGGGCGAAATCCATACCCAGGACCTGAGGACATAATTAAAACCAGGTTGATGGAGTTATGCAGCAAGAGCACTAGTGCTGCACCACCATAATGCTCAATAGTTAATGCACTTCTGCATTGAAAAAATGTAATAGCTATTAGAGATATCATGAACATGGAAAAGATTAAATGCTATACCATTGTGATCAAAACTATTTTCTTTCAAATATAGAAATGTCACAGAGGGGAACAAAAATCCATATTGATTTATGCTGTTAGGATTAAATCACAATTTTAGATTATCCTTTCCTAAGTAAATAGTTTCATTCTCTGATGGGAATGTAACTGCATGACCTGGCTTGGGCACAGTCTACAGTTAAAATCATTTGTCAGAGGAAAAAAAAACATTTTTATTTGATATAAAGAACTACAAGCTCAGAAACATCAGACCATTAAACAGTATTTTCATAACCCATCAAAGACTTTGTGATGAAATTGGTCTTTGGCAATAATGCAAAATAGCCCATAGTATTCATTTGCATTTGGTTTAAGCTAGCATCCAAATTTTAACAACCTAGTTAGTTATCTCTGAACACAGTAAAACAGATATAAAAGGGAATGCCCGTCAAATTACTTGTATTTTATTCAGCACACAGACACTAAGTACATTTTAGAAGCTTTTTTGTATCAAAATAATTTTAATGAGCAATTCACTGTACACCAATTAAATACAGTTTAATTTTATAACTCATTTCTAATGATATTTCAATATGATAACTCTAAGGTACAGTACTAACTTGAACAAGCCTATTGAAATGCATATTTTTGATGAATTTATATGTAGCCCCCTTGGTAAGCCTCAGGGTCGCTCAACTAACTGTCGTCTAGGGGAAACAGCCCTCGGCCCGCCAAACTGGCTAATTAAATTTGTGTGGATTCTGTGTGATGTACCCCACCCCGCCAAATAACAGACAATACACCAGATATGATTAAATGATTTACAATTTATAGATCTTACTGGAACTACGTAATTAATAGATAAAATATAAAAGGCACCAAACTTATCAAAGTTCAACCTCTTTGTGCACAACAATTGGAGCTCTAGTAACGATCCTCTTTTCACCATTTGATTCCCTCTGACCACCTCGACCCGCCGCCTGGGACCAACCATGGTGGTCGACCAGACGTTCCACACGAGTCTGTCTTCGTCTCCTCTCCTCGCCAAAGACCCTGGACCTTGGACTCCGACTCAGGATCCGACCCATCGGCCAGCTCACAGCATCACGTCCACTCTCTCTCTCCCCATCGCGCCTTCTGCCCCAAAACCCATGCATCACAATAGCTTACAGACACAAAAAAAAAAGAATAACATCTATCCTAATTGGTTAGCAACTGAATACAACTCCCTCTATAACCCAAAGAAGCTGCCAGTGAGAGAACTTTCTCAGCAGTTATCATAACAAAGAAGCCATTTTGATTAGCCTACGCAGTAACATAAAAGAAGAAACCCCTTACATATAATATAGCTGTAAAATATAAAATTGAACAAGGTTTTCACTCTTAGATATATGAAGGAATATGTTTTAAGGGAAAAGGTAAAAAGACCAAATACATTCTATTAAAATACCTGACTTGAAAATTAGTCATTATCTTTAAAAGTTTTTAATATATTTTGTATTCATACCTTTTCCTAAAAGAAGCCTACTTGGCACATGTTCGTAAAATGTCTATGTCATTTTTTACAAAGTGATCTTATTCCCCACTAATTTTGCCTGTTACGTATTCTCCTCATATTGTAATCACGTCTCCCCCCCCATCCCATTCTATCACTCTCTTACACAATTGGAATAATTTGATTGACCAATTACCTATATGCATTTCAAATGTGGAAGCAAGCCAGAGAACCCAGAGGAAACACATGCAGTCACACAGATAGTACGCAAAGTCCATATAGACAACAGACTGCAAGGTAAGATTTAGCACAATGCATTTTATGCACACTTTGATAGGGAGAACAATGGCACACACATGTGAGCCACCATATTCCATGTTGACTTTGTAATTTCAGTCTCTGAGGCTGATGTCTGGGTAACTTTCAACAGGGTGAATTCATGAAAAAGCATTTGATCCAGACAGCATCCCTCTGACCAAGTACCATAGATCTTTGCAGACCATCTGACTGGAGTGTTTATGGATGTACTCACCTCTCATTTCTGAGTTCTGAGGATCCTACTGCTTCAAAGAGGCATTTATTGTACTGGTGCCCAAGAAGAGCATTGTGCCTTACTTCAGTTACTACCATCCAGTGACATTTGTATCATCTGTAATGAAGTGCTTTGATTAAGTCCTCCTCAGAGATTACCTGGATCTGATTCAGTTTGCCTGCCCGGCACAATAAGTCACCAGATGATGTTATTTCTCTTGTTCTGCACTCTGCTTGGGATCATCTGAACAAAAGGAACACGTGTGTCTGGCTCCCAAACGGACATGGATAACTTCATCCTTCACAACTGTGAACTGATTCTACAATCTCCAGTGTTCTCACTGCAAATCTTCCAGGGATGAAATTGTCAGAAGTTTCTCTGGGAAGCTGCTTTGAGGAAAGGGGGCATCTCTCTGAACTTCCTGGGTAGCAGCTTGGCGTTCCATTGAATTGCACTGCACCATGTGATGTTTGGACTTCCATTGCAGAACATCGTCACCCTATCCATCCATGTAATACTGAGTTGTGGGTTTTAGCAATTTTTGCAAATGACTATGGCTGCCCTGAAAATCACAACCTTATTCATCAGATTCAAATAAATGTACTGTATAAAAAAGACAAGTATCTCCTCTCTGGAAAGTATGGGCTTCAGGTTTTGTGAAACTGTGGGCCATACTCGAAATAAGTTCCTCGAACTGGCTTTTGCGTACACACTGTACATGTGATGAGTTACTTATGAAGTCCTCATTTAGTTTTGTATCAGCAGAACCAGCATGTTACCTTAACCACAAGATGGATGGAACTTGTGATGTCCTTTCTGTTGACGACTGTCCACTTATTCCTCAGCTATGCTACGCAAATGATCCTATTTGCATCTTTGGGTATCAATCCTACTTTGCTTTCTACCTCTGCATTGTAACAGGTGGGTGCAGTAGTTCAGCAAAGTGTTTCTTGCTTCTACAACTTGGGCTAAGATACATTTAGGAGATTGTGGATCAGGATCAGTCAGGAATAAAGAAGGAAAAAGGAGTAGAAGCAGAGCTCAAGATAAAACTATCCTGTGTTCTGCCAATGGATGTGACGCCCTCTCATTTCTATCCCTTTTGTTATCTCTCGCCTGAGCATACCTTGGTGTGACCTGCAATGAGCAGAATTTGACTGAGAGAGATAGAAAGACAGTATTGAGCATACACAAGATGTGGGGCAAATAATGACTTCTATTGAGTTTGCTTGTCTATTGGGAGTTGTATTTGTACTTGTGTATTTGATGGCCCACGTGTCTCAATTGATCCTGAATTGTATCTGGAATGTGATGGTTCTTGTGTGGATTGGTAAGCAGTGTAGGGTAGAGTTAGGTGTTGTTGCGATGGTTTAACATTGTAAAGCTGTAGTTAGTTTTATGTGCTCATGAGAAGGGTCCTAATTTCAATCACGTATGTCTGATTATTATTTTTGTTGAACTTCAGTCACGTTCTGGGAGCATTGCCCCAGTTTTGACATTCTCACTTTACGCGTGTGGCAATTCCAGCTTTTGTTGCTTCTTTTCCATTGCCCCCACCTCCTAACAGGAGGATCAAAAGTCCCTCCGCCATTATAGCATTTGAATTCAGGTGAACCCTGCTTTCCATTCTGTGAATCATCCTGTACATTTGCATGAGATGATTCTCAGGGAAGCCTGATACCAAGTGAGGATTTTGGGTCATATATCTGATTTCCACAACAACTCCCAAGTAAATAAATTACTCACAGATGTTTATTTTCACCCATCAGATCCTCAGGTGGCTGAGACCCAGAAAGTGCTCAGATGGTTAAAAAGGATGTTAAATATATTATTTTACTTGAATTTGTAGTTCTCAAATGTGATTTTGTTCCACTTAAATTTTTAAAGTTCTTTCAAAAACTATGGGCTAAATTTTCTTCTGTATTGAAGGACTATTCAAGCAGGCATTTGGGTTATATTTCTCATAGTACAACACAGCAGCTGCTTTATCAGTAGTGATCCTTTACCCATTTCAAAATCAGTGTGAAATATCTGAGCACGAAAAAAAGCAAAATGCTGGAGAAAGATGCAGTTTGTTGATGTTGCTGTCAAGGTTGTAATGAGGAATTTAGTACAGCAGTTTACCTGCAAATAATGGACATTTCATATTAAGCATTGTATTCCTGAAACCTGGAACGCTATAATGGAGACTATACAGTGTTACATACTGATAGGAGGAAGGTAACTATCCTTAGGATAAAGAAATGTTACATGCACTTTGCAAATTACTTCAAATTCTATGCTTGCAAATTTAATAACAAGCAATTTGGGAGACCAGATGAATTGTATTCAGATGGAAAGTACTCACCTTCCAGTCTCAAGTTCTAATTCTGTCCAGATCAATGTGATTCGCATCTCTCCTAACTGTGAGTTTGTTAGTAGTAGTGCACCTGGTATTAAAGACTCCAGTCTATTAAGGCTGAACTTAGCAAAGTGATGGGAATTGATTTTGAGCCAGATACAATGACTAGAGTTAGGAGTTCAGCATGGAAAACTTAAACCTAAATCAGGGAGCAGTCACAATGTATTTACTTAGAAGCACAATGAAAATAGCACCAGAGGAAGCAGTACAGTTACACACATGAGGATAAATACACAAATACGTAAAAATAAAAATAAATAGATAAATAAATACATGGATATACGTGGCTGAACTGAATACAAGAACTGATTTAGATACAGGTTGTTAGGGAAATGTTCAACTTTTTCAGAATTTGAAGTTCAAATTTATTACCAAAGTATGTATACTATATACAACCTTGAGATTCAGCTTCTTTCAGGCAGCCACAAAACAAAGAAACGCAATACAATCCACGAATAACCACACACAACAAAGACTGATGAACTTCCAATAGGCTAAAGAAGACAAATCATGCAAATAGTAAAATAAATAATATACAGATCCTGAGTGCAGATTCCCAATAGTAAGTCCACATCTGTGAAGTCAGTTCAGCACTGAGGCGAGTGAAGCAGGCCCAGGAGCCCGATGGCTGCAAGGCAGCAATTGATTCTGACCCTGGCAGAGTGGAATCCAAGAGTCCTGCACCCCTCACCCAATGGTAGTAGTGAGAAGAGAGGGGGAAGAACCAAATGCTGGCAGATGGTTAGGGCTCAGGTTGGGGATCTTGACTAGCACAGAGAAGAATGCCAGTTTGTTTTCTGCTCTGCTTTAATCTGGCTTTTGCGGCTTTAATCAGTGTGGAGTAATGAGGCTGAGCATGGGTTAATTTTCTGCTCTCGGGCCTTGACGCAACATCCTCCCACAGTGACGGCCAACCCGCTGAGAGCCGTACCAGCAATCTCAGGAGACAAGTTTACCATATCCTTCAACAGGTCCACAAATTGCTGCTTTGTTTAGATGGTTCAAAAGTATAGTTCTTTAAAGGGAAAATACAGGCTGCAGATTGCAGTGATCACAGTTCAGAAGTATATCCAGTGGAGTACGGTGGATTCTGGTTAATTGGGGCACATTAGGGCCAGGACATTTTGGCTCAATTAAGCAGTTGCCCTAGTTAGCTGAAGTTTCAGGGACATAATTAAAAAGGTATAAAAAAAGACAAACCGAACAACAAATTATGTTTTAAAATGAAATACAGAACAAATAAGGACACTACCAATACTATTACAGTACTGTGAACCTGTGTATTATTTCCTAATCAACGGAGGAAATTGAAATTCAGTTATCTTTATTGTCATTGCATAGTACAATTTGTCATGCACCAATACAGCAAAAATGAATTTGCAGCTCTCATACTCAATTCATCTGCATTGCGTTCTTTTGATTGAAAATGAACAAAGTCAATGCAGATAATGGACTGCTTTCATACATTGCTGTCGATGATTATGTCGTCCAAATCATAATTTTTATTATAACATTCAAGCTGATCGTTGATCCTTTCATATTCTTCGTAGTTTCTAAATTGCCGAAGCAGTGATTTTGATTCAGCATATGGATGCTTGAAGCCACAGTGAGTAAAACAGTTCTAAATTGCCTCACTTTTTATTACTCACCAACTATCAATGACAAAAATCACTGTTTTAGAACACAAACACGCACAAGTGTTTCCATTTAAGGACATTCCACTCAAAGCATGGTGTTGTGTCTAAACTCTAAGCAGGCAGACACAACTGACGCTAGTTAGAAACTGTTCAACAACAGTCTCCTGCCCAATTAAGCAGCATAGTGTTCCAAAGAAACCAAGGTAATCCTGGCTACTTTCTCAATTAGATTTTATTCTTTAAGAGTTGTCCCAAATAAGTGGTTGCCCCAGTTATCCAATGATCTAATTAACCAGCACCCACTGTATCTGGTAGTTTTGTACCCACAAAATGCTGCTGTAGGCTGCCAGTATCATTTTGCAAAAAATGAACTATTCAAAACCTTTTCTTTTTTCAAAACTTAAACATTTAAAGAAAAGTCCTCTATCATCAAAGACTGTTATGATGCTATAACAACATAGTAACATAGAAAATAGGTGTAGGAGTAGGCCATTTGGCCCTTCGACCCTGCACCGCCATTCAGTATGATCACGGCTGATCATCCAACTCAGAACCCCGCCCCAGCCTTCCCTCCATACCCCCTGACCCCCGTAGCCACAAGGGCCATATCTAACTCCCTCTTAAATATAGCCAATGAACTGGCCTCAACTGTTTCCTGTGGCAGAGAATTCCACAGATTCACCAATCTCTGTGAAGTTTTTCCTAATCTCGGTCCTAAAAGGCTTCCCCTTTATCCTCAAACTGTCACTCCTCGTTCTGGACTTCCCCAACATCGGGAACAATTTTCTTGCATCTAGCCTGTCCAATCCCTTTAGGATTTTATACGTTTCAATAAGATCCCCCCTCAATCTTCTAAATTCCAACGAGTATAAGCCTAGTCGATCCAGTCTTTCATCATACGAAAGTCCTGCCATCCCAGGAATCAATCTGGTGAACCTTCTTTGTACTCCCTCTATGGCAAGAATATCTTTCCTCAGATTAGGGGACCAAAACTGCACACAATACTCCAGGTGTGGTCTCACCAAGGCCTTGTACAACTGCAGTAGTACCTCCCTGCTCCTGTACTCGAATCCTCTTGCTATAAATGCCAGCATACCATTCGCCTTTTTCACCGCCTGCTGTACCTGCATGCCCACTTTCAATGACTGGTGTACAATGACACCCAGGTCTCGTTGCACCTCCCCTTTTCCTAATCGGCCACCATTCAGATAATAATCTGTTTTCCTATTTTTGCCACCAAAGTGGATAACTTCACATTTATCCACATTGAATTGCATCTGCCATGAATTTGCCCACTCACCCAACCTATCCAAGTCACTCTGCATCCTCTTAGCATCCTCCTCACAGCTAACACTGCCACCCAGCTTCATGTCATCTGCAAACTTGGAGATGCTGCATTTAATTCCCTCATCCAAGTCATTAATATATATTGTAAACAACTGGGGTCCCAGCACTGAGCCTTGCGGTACCCCACTAGTCACTGCCTGCCATTCTGAAAAGGTCCCGTTTATTCCCACTCTTTGCTTCCTGTCTGCTAACCAATTCTCCATCCACATCAATACCTTACCCCCAATACCATGTGCTTTAAGTTTGCACACTAATCTCAAGTATTTGCCTAACTTCCTTTTTGGAACATTATACTACACCTGCCAATGCAACCATCCCTAGTGCTTACTTTCAAACCCTAGTCAATACTGTAAAAGTAAGAAGCTTTCATATTTTTCTCTTGTCACTCACCTTCATTCTGGCCTTTCTGTCAATAGTTTGTTTTCTACCCTCTGCAGACCCTTCATGATTTTATATATCTCTGTTAGATCTCCTCTCAATTTCATCTATTGCAAGACATTTTCTTCAGTTAATCAAAATAACTGAAATCCCCAGGCACTGGCATTGTTCTACTAAATCTCTTCTGCAGCTTTTCTAGCTCTTTTACATCTGTCCTAAATTCTAGTACCCAGAAATAGACACAATAATCCAGTGTGGTCAAACCAATATTTTATGGCTTCTCAGTCATCCTTGCTTTTATACTCTGTGCTTATATTTATAGAGCCCTGGGAGTATAGAAAAGGGGCAAAATCAAAATGGGTGATGAATACAGAACAGAAGGTATGGTAATTGAATGCCCACAGTATACAGAATAAGATGTATGATCCTGTAGTGCTGTTCTAGATTGACAGGTATGATGCTGTGGGCATCACTGAGATGTAGCAAGGAAAATCATAGTTGGAACTTAATGTCCAAGGATACACAGCTTTTATCGGAAGGACAGGCATGTAGGCAGAGGGGGTGGAGTGGCTCTGCTGTTTAATAAAAAATAAAATCAAATCCATAGAAAAAAGTGACATAGGGTCGGAAGATGTAGAGCCCACTGCTCTTCTCTCTGTATACACATGATTGCGTGGCTAGGCTTAGCTCACATACCATCTATAAATTTGCTGACGATACAACCGTTGTTGGTAGAATCTCAGGTGGTGACGAGTGAGGACTGAGATGTACCAACTAGTGGAGTGGTGCCACAGCAACAACCTGGCACTCAACGTCAGTAAGACGAAAGAGCTGATTGTGGACTTCAGGAAGGGTAAGATGAAGGAACACATACCAATCCTCATAGAGGGATCAGAATTGGAGGGAGTGAGCAGTTTCAAGTTCCTGGGTGTCAAGATCTCTGAGGATCTAACCTGGTCCCAGCATATCAATGTAGTTATAAAGGAGGCAAAACAGCAGCTTTATTTTATTAGGAGTCTGAAGAGATTTGGCATGCCAACAAATACACTCAAAAACTTCTGTAGTTGTACTGTGGAGAGCATTGTGACAGGCTGCATCACTGTCTGGTATGGAGGGGCTACTGCACAGGACCGAAAGAAGCTGCAGAAGGTTGTAAGTTTAGTCAGCTCCATCTTGGGTACTAGCCTACAAAGTACCCAGGACATCTTCAGGGAGCAGTGTTTCAGAAAGGCAGCGTCCATTAATAAGGACCTTCAGCACCCAGGGCATGCCCTTTTGTCATTATTACCATCAGGTAGGTGCCACAGAAGTTTGAAGGTACACTCGGCGATTCAGGAACAGCTTCTTCCCCTCTGCCATCCGATTCTCTGAATCTTTGGATACTACCTCACTTTTTTAAAAAATGTACAGTATTTCTGTTTTTGCACTTTTTAAAATCTATTCAATATACATAATTGATTTACTTGTTTATTATTATTTTTAATTTAATTTTTTTCTCTTTGCTAGATTTTGTATTGCATTGAACTACTGCTGCTAAGTTAACAAATTTCATGTCACATGCCAGTGATAATAAACCTGATTCTGATTATTATGAGTAGAGTTAAGAAACTGCAAAGATAAAATGACTGTAATGGAGTTATATACTGTCCCCAAAGGAAAATAGAGTAGTCATGTAATAAGGGCAATGTTATAATAGTCATTTGAAGAATGCCTATGAGATAGCTTTTTAGAGTATCTTGTGGTTGAGCCCACTAGGGGAAAGGCAATTCAGGATTAGGTGTGGTGTAATGACCCAGATTTGATTAGGGAGCTTAAGGTAAAGAAACCCTTAGGAGACAGGGATCATATTTTGATATGATCCCCTGCAGTTTGAGAGGGAAAAGATAAAGTCAGATGTATCTATATCACAGTGTAGTAAAGAGAATTACAGAGGCATCAGAGAGGAACTGGCCAAAGTTGTTTGGAAGGGGATACCAGCAGGGACGATGGCAGAACAGCAATGGTTAGGTTTCAAAGGCAATTCAGAAAACACAGCATAGATACATTAAGAAGAATTATGTTAAAGGGAAGATGAGGCAACCATAGCTGTCAAGGGAAGTCAAAGACAGTGTTTTTTAAAAAAAGAGGGCATACAATATAGCAACAATTAGTGGGAAGTCAGAGGAATGGGAAGTTTTTAAAAAAACAGCAGAAGGGGTTTGAAAAAAATAAATGGAGAAGAAGATGATATTTGAATGTAAACTAGCCAAAATAAAAAATATAGAGAGGACACCCAAAAGATTTTTTCAGATATAAAGAGTAAAAGAGAGAGGAGAGTGGACATTAGACTGCTGAAAGATGACACTGGAGAAGTAGTAATGGGGGACAAAGGAATGGCAGTTGAACATAGTACTTTGCATCAGTCTTCACTGCGGAAGACACTAGTAGTTTGCTATAAATTAAGAGTTTCGGGGGAAAACACGAGTATAGTTGCTATTACAAAGGAGAAAGTAAAAGGTCTGAAGTTAGTTAAGTCACGGGGACCAAATGGACTACACACCAAGGTTCTGAGGGTGGTGGCTAAAGAGATCTTGAAGGCATTAGTAATGATCTTTCAAGAATCATTAGATCCTGGAATGGTTCTAGAGAACTGGAAAATTGCAAGTGTCACCCCATTCATTAAGAAGGGAGGGAGGCAGAAGAAAGGAAATTTATAGGTCATTTGGCCTGATTTCAGTCATTGGGAAGACATTGGAGTCATTTATCAAGGATGAGGTTTTGGGGTACTTGGAGCTGCATGATAAAGTAGAACAAAGTTAGCATGGTTTCCTTGAGGGGGAATCTTGCATGTTGAATCTGTTGGAATCCTTAAAGGAAATAACAGGTAGGATTGACAAAGGAGAGTCAGTGGATGTTGTTTACTTAGATTTTCAGAAGGCCTTTGACAAGGTGCTGCACGTGAGGCTACTTAACAAAATAAGAGCCCGTTGTATTATAGGAAAGATACTAGCATGGATGGAAATTTGGCTAATTGGCAGGAGGCAAAGGGTGGAAATAAAGGGAGCTTATTCTGGTTGCCTGCCAGTGTCAAGTAGTATTCTGCACAAGTCAGTCTTGGGACTGCTCTTTTTCATATTGTATGTGAATGATTTGAGTGATGCAATTGATGGCTTTTTGGCCAAGTTTGTGAATAATACAAAGATTGGTGGAGGGGCAGGTCGTGTTGAGGAAGTGAGGAGTCTGCAGAAGGACTTGAACAGATTGGGAGAATGAGCAAAGAAACGGCAGATGGAATATAGTGCAGGAAAGTGTACGGTCATGCACTGTGGTAGAAGGAATAAAGGCATAGGCTATTTTCTAAACAGGAAGAAAATTTAAAAATCGAAGGTGCAAAGGGACTTGAAGTCCTTGTGCAGGATTCCCGAAAAGTTAATTTGCAGATTGAGTCAGTGGTAAGGAAGGCAAATGCAATGTTGGCATTTATTTCAAGAGAACTAGAATATAAGACCAAGGAGGTGATGTTGAGGATTTATAAGACTTGGAGTATTTGAGCAGTTTTAGGCCCCTTATCTAAGAAAAAATGTCCAGAGGAGGTTCACAAGAATGATTCTGGGAATGAAAGGGTTATCATATGAGAAATGTTTGATGCTCTAGGCCTGTACTCACTGGAGTATAGAAGAATGAGGTAGGATCTCATTGAAATCTATTGAATATTGAAAAGCCTAGAGTGGATGTGGACAAGATGTTTCCCATAGTGAGGGAGTCTAGGACCAGAGGGCACAACCTCAGAACTGAGGGACATCTATTTAGAACAGAGATGGGGAATTTCTTTAGCCAGAGGATGGTGAATCCATGGAATTCATTGCTCAATGACTTGGCCTCCACAGCTGTCCATGGCAGAGGTTGATAGGGTCTTGGTTATTCAGAGCATAAAAGGTTACAGGGAGAAGGTAGAAGAATGGGTTTTTAGAAGGTTAACAAACCAGCCATGATGAAATGACAGAATGGACTTAATGGGCAGAGTAGCCTAATTCTGCTCCTGTGTCTTGTGGTCTCTAATATATACTACTTTTGCCTCTTAAAACAGATGATGCACATGTCACCACAGGACTCGTTGTTAATTTCAGAATATTTCCCTTAGTTTATATTTCCGTTCCGAATTGCAACACCTCATATTTTCATTGCTTTCTGTCTGCCCATTCTACCAGCCTGTCAATGTTTTCTTGAAGACTTCTCCTGTTTTTAATTCACTGTACTTCCGAGGTTTGTGTCATCTGTAGGTCTGAAAATTGTACCCTGTGCCTGGGTATTCAGTTATTAATAACAAACAGTAAACCTCTGATCTGATCCCCTCAGCATTTTGTTACTGGACTGGGAGCTATCTAGACTATTGGATGTTATTCCATTAGTACTCCAAAACATTTCTTCAACTTTCTTTTAGCTGTTATATCATATATTTTCTATTGGCTCTGCTGAGTTTAAAAGGGGCCTGGTAGAAAGAGCATGGTAGATTTAAATGGAGCATGGGAAAGGAGGCAAGGGCGAGTTTAAGAAAACCATGAGGCTGCCGGTGATTCAGATACCAAAACCTTGGGATTTCTGAACACTTGGATGCATATTTTTGTAAGTTTGCTGTGTAAAGAAAACAAATGGTCTTGGTAACTTCACTGTGTACTTCCTTTATTTGTGAAACAGCCCATCTTTTCATCACTATGAAAATTTTCTATCTACCTCGCTGAGGCTGATTTTCATTATTGCCGAAAATTAGATGTGCAATGCTAGGCTGATGTAAGCTTAACATCAATGAATAAAGCTTGAGTATTGTAAGTCCTTTTCACTGATACTTGAAAATTGAATTGATGTCTTAAAGGAGCCTGATCAAAATACTGTTGTAGACATTTATCTAAAGCAATGAAATGTTCTAGTTTTCAATTTTAAGGGTCATGCAATCTCAGCACCACATTTTTCACATAAAACCAAAAGTTTGTTCCAATGACTGATACTACATTGATGGGGTTATTTTAAATCAGTTACACATTTTAATTTCAATTGTACAGTCACGAGTTTATTTGCAAGGTAACTGAAGCACTCAATATTTTTCTTTGATTGGTTGCATTTCTACTTAGATCAATACAGATTGAAAATTCACAGTCCATTATTTCAAATGGTTGCATCAGAGATTTCATTGTGGGGTTCAGTTAATTTCAGAAGCAATAGAGTCTGATCATTTTGTAAATGTTTCATGGTATTCGTTAGCAAATGGATACGATATATTCCATGAGCTATTCAATGAAATAAAAGAATTATAGCAGGAAGATGTAGAGCAATATGATGCATATAGCTATGGAAAATAGATGTTTTTGACAGAGAAATCAGTTTGCAGACCGTTTTCAGGGATGAAATTTTTACACATCTTGGGGGCGTCTGTACCGATGTAAAGGCTTATATGCACACGCCACCGTGGAATTAACAGTATAGCTTTAATCAGAATGGAGATGAGAATCAAAGATGCTATAATAAAAAACATTAGCAGTTGCAATCCAATCATTAATTTTGTTCAACCTTCATTTCTATACATCATCAAGTTTGTTCTGCAATAATGGCCATCTTTGACCTGTCTCATGCTGCCAAAGCATTTTGTTGTTTTTAACACACTTAATAATTGCATTCCATAGCTTAATAATCTGTGTAGTTGGAGTTAAATAAATAATAGCCTCAATTTTCCCTCCTGATCTTGTTGAAGATGAAACCTTTCCCAGTTACTTTCAAGGCTATCCACAACAATTCACTTGTTCATACACTGCTTGGTGTGAGTCGTGTTAGAATATTAGAGACCAAAATATTGTGGCCATTGATCTGTGGCTGTTCTGAGATGTACATAAAGTAGGCCTTCCTGAGATTCAAAACAGAGGAGTGGCCTGCAGATTCAAGGAAAATGGAGCTTTTCTTTGTTAAAACTTGGACTGCCAGACTTGCATACTCCAAGTTTTGAAATAATTATTGCAGGTATATGTAGAGAGATTCAATTTGGCTAGCTATAGAAAACAAACATCTCTAAGTTGCCAAGAAATTAGCTTGCAGAAGATTCTCATGAACAGCACAACTGTGTAACCTGGAGACAGCCTGTACCAAAATTTGTGCTCAGCTACACACAATGCCATGAAACTGAGATTATATCCTGAATGGAGAATTCAATCAAAGATGCTAAAGTAAGGAGATTGTCATTTTGTCGTGCATCAAGCAATATAATAGGAGCTTTATTTAACACTTATCTTCTATTCATCCTTAAATGAGTCAATGCTAAACTGGAGATGTTATCCTGATATTTCCTACCTTCAGTCAATAGCAAGGAATTAGCAGGGCTTTCCAACTTCATGGGAAAAGACGCATCAGAAATGTGGTGCTGGAGTTCTGTAGCCCATAAAAAGTATACCCTTGCTATCACAAACTAATGAGCTTGGGATTTAAAGCCACCCAATAATGCAATTTTAGCCCATGCTCAAGTTTCTTGGAAGCTTTACATGCTTTTTAAAATTTTAAGTAATAGCCATATTTACTGAAAAAGTCTGAAAAAAATTATTAACAAAATTATGTTTTGTAGGTTCTCAAAGGCCCAGAGTTATCATAACAACTGCAGGAGTCACTCCCACAACCGCTATACCCAGTGTAACAGCAACTACTTTCAAGGAGGCATATTTTCATCATTGGACAACTGCATATCATGGGTCAACAGACCATCCCATGATCTCATCTGTTGAATTTACACTTGGAAAACCTTCAGCTGAACAAAATTGGTCTCCTATGTTCTTAGAAAATAATGATGGGTACAGAGAGAGCAGCACAGCAGAAGTGACAAATAGTAATGCAGAACCCTATAGCATGAAAGGAGAAATGAGTATTTCAAAAACAATTGATCTAACATTGACTAAGAGAAGGCCCTTAATAAAGTCACATCCTCCCTTTGTGACTACAACTTCAGAAAGCCTTTTCACAGAGGATGAGCTGATGTCCGAGCCACAGGTTGTTACATGTGCAGATTCACCATGTTTTTCAGGGGTTCCTTGTGAACCAACTCTCTATGGAAGCTTCAGATGTGGACGGTGCCCTTTTGGCTATTTTGGTGATGGAGTCACTTGCAAAGGTATGGTGTCATATCATTCTTGTTATAATTACATCTGTTCGTGCCCATAAATTTTCAATTTCTTAAATATCTGGGGGAAAATTAAGGTGCACATTGCCCTTAACCAACCGAAAGGAAGTAAGTTAATAATAGTCTGCAAAAAACAATTTTTTTAACAATACACTGGATTCTAGATAATTGGGCCATTGGTTAATCAGTGCAGCTGCTTATTTGGGACAACTCTTAAAGAACAAAAACAAATCAAGAAAATTGCCAGGATTCTCTTAGTTTATTTGGGACACCGTAACACTTAACTGCGACAGGAAGCTCTATGAAAAGGCTCTAACTAGCATCAGTCATGCGCACTTGTGTGACCATGAGATGCTGCACTGTGCTTAGAGCAAACAGTTTTTAAATAGTGCCAGTCACACATGTTTGTGTTCAAAAAGCAGTGATCTTTGTCACTGATATTTGGTGAGAAAGAAGCAGTAAGATAATAAGACAGTAAGACAAAACATTTTGCTCACTGCAATTTCCCAACATTGAGGCTTGGAGATGCCAGAAATAGCCAGGAGTGAAAATGAAACAATTTCACTACATTAACAAGTTAGGAGCTATGAAGAATTTGGAAGCATCGACAATCATCTTCAATGTTGCCTTTGGTCCCTCAGCTCTGACCCATGGCTCTAGGTAGCTATTTGCATGCAACAGCGGCCACACCCTGGTACAACACTTTGACAGGCACACTAAGCCAGGTGAGGGGTAGCTGGTAGGTCTCATACCCCAGTAAGATAGGGACATGCCTCTCCTAGCATGTGAAGTCAACTCCGGCTGACTGGGCAGATGATGTCTATATGGTGATTCACCAGACAAGAAAGCAGTTCTGCAACGCTCAATGGAGCACAAAGAGATTGACGAGGCACAAAAGAAATCTTAGTCATCTACTGCAACTAGGGATGACCCCAGTTCTGACATTTACTTGTACCACTGAACCTGGTCTTAGGTCAAGAGAGTGGAACTACTCCTGTGCCATGGCTGCTTCACTTTAAGAACTCTCCTGCACAGATTTCCTGCCATTGTCAGATACAGTGGACAACCACCAGTAGCATTGGTCATGTCTGTATTTCATTTAAATACATAATTTGTTACTATTGCCATGAGACTTCGGCTAATTGAGGTAGCCACTTAATTGGACAAAATGTACTGATCTCAATGTGTCGCAATTAACAGGAATCTGTTGTATTGGCAAACATCCTTTTTTGACACATTTAATTATAATTTCAATTTCTTGCAGTGAAACTTAAATCTTTCTATGGGGGACTGAGGGAAGAAGATTTTGGAGAAAGAATTTGAGAGAGTGATCTCCCTCCTTAGAAATAAGGAGCTTGCAGTGGCAAAGAACGATATGCAGATTAATCACTTGGGAATCTCCTTGCTCCTCATGTAGATTTCCCTTCAACGTACTGTGTGGTGTTCTTCTACATTTATCTGAGAGATTTGGTGACCTTTCATCTTTAAGCAATTACTGACCATTTGATGCATTCATGTACACTCTAAAATGTACCTAGTTCCATTGATTCAGTAGAGCTGAATTTCAAGAGCATATTTGCATGAGTTTCTGATTCGTGTAGCTAGCAGGTCAGAAACTGAAAGGTAAAGAATCTGATGGGAGTTATATACCAGCCTTCCAACAGTAGTCAGTATGTGGGGTACAAATTACAATGAGAGATAGAAATGGCATGAAAAAAGAGCAATGCAGTGGAGTTTCAATACACAGACAGATACTCTCACCTCTCTTTTACTCTTCATATACTGTATCTGAAAAAGTCTTTGGTATCCTCTTTTATATTATGGGCTTGCTTGCCTCTTTTTCTCTCATTGCTTTTTCAGTTGCCATCTGGTGGTTTTCAAAAGCTTTCCAATAGTCTAGCTTCTGACAAATTTAGTGAGAGACATGTATTACTACAAATTACAAAAACTAAATTGTGCAGAAGGAAAAAAGAGAATTCAAGGTAGTGTTATGGGTGCACGGACTGTTCAGAAATCTGATGACAAAAGGAAATGTTAGTCTTAGGTGTCTTGTATATCCTCCCAGAAGTCAAGAATAGTTTTTAGTCTCTCAGATTCTAAGTCTTTAACAATGATGATGATGTAATTCAAATTGAATGACCGTAATAAGTTTTGTTTTCATAGCAATGTGCAGATATCCATGTGGTAGGAATATGGAATGTTCTGCACCAAATACTTGCCGCTGTAAGCTTGGATACACTGGATACAACTGTCAGACAGGCAAGTGTGAACTCAATGTATAGATAACATAATGACCGATCTTAACTACTTTTGCTACTTTTTAATATGGATTGCATTTCTTTTTTTTTAGCAAAAAATAGATTTGGATGTACAAAGCTGAATCATACATTAAAATAATCATGAGGAAGAATTTTACCCTATAGATGTTATTATATCTCTTAATAAAATGATGACTTGCGGATAAGTATATATTTCAAATATTTGACAGTTGACTTTTTAAGTAAAATATTTCAATCCAAACTGCAGAGGCTGAAAAACTGAAATAAAGACATAAAATGCAGGAAACACTCAGCAAGTCAACCAGCATCCATAGAGAAATAAACAATTTGTTTTATGTTGAGGGCTTTTTGTCAGAACTCTGATGCAAGATCATTGAAAATTTTAATCTGTTTTTAAAATCTAGAACTGGAGAAATGTTATCAGTAGCTGTTAGAACAGTTAGATCAGCATAAAGGATTCTTCTCTTTCTACAAATTCAAGATTGTTTATTTTCATTCTTCAGTACATGAGCAAAAAGAAGAATGAAATAATTGTTACTCCGGAACCAATGCAGCATTTAAAAAAATAAACATAAAAACTTAATAAATATAAATATAAAAGCAAACCTATAAAACATAATGTACAAATAACTGTTGAGTTACCTGTAAATGTTGCCGAATCTGCTGCTTTCAGAATTTTAGTTTTAATCAATGTGTAGCTTAACTGTGATGTTTTCAGTTAGAGCCAGTGAGATAAAAGAATGAAAACTAAAATATACAAGCTATCCTTTGTGGACAATTTTCCTGGTTTATTAAGTATTTTATAACAGTATTTCTTTAACGAGAATAAGATACTGAAGGTACCAGAGTTATAAAATCTATTTGATAATGGATCCTACAGCAAACATTATTCTGCCCCAGCACTAAGCAACCCAAGAGTATCAGTGGGTCACCAGCATTCTTGTCAGGTAGTCAATTACCTCAGTTCAAAGCTGCATATCCTGCAGAAAGTAACTTATCTCTCTTATTCTCCAATCTCTTCCACCATCTACAAAGCACAAATCAGGGGCATAATGCCTGCATTACAGGACTTTGCATACTTAAGGAGTTTAACATATACCAGGAGAAAGTAGCTTCTTCATTAGCACCCCATTCACCACCCTAACCATTTATTCCCTCCACCATTACTGTGACTGAAGTACACAACATCTATGTAGCATGTGGCAGTTATATCAAAGCTATTCTAACAGCATCTCTGAAAAAAATAAAAGCAGATGCAACCTGTGCCATGGGAATGCACCTGCAATTTCCCAAACAGTCTCTACACCATCTTGCCTTTGAAATATTATCAGTGTTCTTTCATCACTAGTGGGTTTAAATTCTGGAAAACCCTGTTCTCCTAAACACTCTCAAACTCTATTAGAAATTATCAATACATAGTAACTATGAATGAATAAATGAAGTAATGATCAAATCTATTCCTCCCCATCTCTTCCTATTGAAATATGTGTGTGGCAATGTAATTAGCATAGTGAAACATCCAAAGATATCGTCAAAAGATACTATACCTACTCACAATAGATTCCCAGAGGAGTTTGATGTTTTCAAATGACATGCAGATCTGTGGAGTTGCTGACAGTGTTGAAGGATAGTCTTAAACTGTGATATGAATCCAATGTGTGGGTATTCTGGGATGAGCCCAGGACATGCACCATGAATGGCATGGTGCTGAGGAATACTGAGGAACAGAGAGACCTTGGTGCACATGCCCAAAGATCCTTGAAGGTGGCAACACAGTAAGTAATGTGGTTGAAGAGATGTATGGGATGAGGACTTCGTTAGTCAGGGAACTGAATACAAAAGCAGCGACAATATGCTACAACTTTATAAGTGTGTTGGTCATACCTCAGCTAGAGTACTATAGTTCTAGTTGGCACACTATAGGAAAGATGTGATTGTGATGGTGCAGAAGAGTTTCACTAGAGTGTTGCCTGGGATGGAAAATTTATGAGAAGAGTTTAGAAAGGCTAGATCTGTTTTCCACAGAAAGGAGGTGATTAAAAGGGTACATGAGTGAGGCATACAAAATCATGAAGAATATAGATAGAGTAGACTGCAGAAATTTTCCCTCTAATTGGACATGAGTAAACCAAGAGACAACTGTTTAGATTAAGGAATAAAAGAATAAGAAGAGATCTGATGGAGGCCTTTTTCTCCCAGAGTGGTGAGTACTTGGAACATATGCTGGAGGGAGTGATGGAAGCAGAGTCACTGACAGCATTTAAAAGGTGTCTAGACAAGTTCTTAAATCACCTCTTCATAGAAGACTATGGCCTTAGGGCTGGAAGACAAGATTAAAGGATAAGTACTCACTAGTTTGTATGGACATGTGGATGTCCTGAGAAAACATATTAAGGAACTGGAGCTGCAGCTCAATGACCTTCGACTCGTAGGGGAGAATGAGGAGGTGATAGACAAGATCTACAAGGAGATGGTCACCCCAAAGTTGCAGGAGACAGGTAACTGAGTAACTGTCAGGAGTAGGAAGGGAAATGCACAGCCAGTGCACAGTACACCACTGGGTGACTACAGGACTAAAGGTGTTATATTTTAATGTGCACAGTATTCAGAATAAGGTTGATGAACTTGTAGCACAGTTACAGATTTGCAAGTATGACATTGAAGGCATCACTGAATCATGGCAGAAAGAAGATTATAGCTAGGAGCTTTAAGTTCTAGGATACACATTGTATCAAAAAGGTAAGCAGGAAACCAGAGGGGGTAGCATGGCTCTATTGGTAAAAACTGAAATTAAATAATTAGAAAGAGGTGTCATAGGGTCAGAAGTTGTTTTGAATCATTCTGGATCGAGTTAAGGAACTGCAAGGGTAAAGAGACCCAGATGGGAATTATATACAGACTCCCAAATAATAGCTGGATGTGGTCTACAAGTTACAATGGAAGGTAGAAAATGTATGCCAAAAGGACAATGTTACAACAGTCATGAGGGATTTCAATATGCAGGTAGACTGGTGAAAATCAGGTTGGTGTGGGATTCCAAGAGGGGGAATTTCTAGAATACCTATGAGATGGCTTTTTAGAGTAGCTCGTGGTTGAGCCCACTAGGGGATCAGCTATTTTGGATTCGGTGTTGTCCAATGAAGCAGAATTGATTAGAGAGCTTAAAGTAAAAGAATCCTTGGGCGAAAGTGATCATATTATGTTTGAATTCACTCTGAAATTTGAGAAAGAGAAGCTAAAGTCAGATGTATCAGTATTACAGTGGAGTAAAGGAAATTAGAGAGGCATGAGAGAGGAATGGCCAGAATTGATTGAAAAGAACACTGGCATGGATGATGGCAGAGCAGCAATGGCTGGAATTTCTGGGAACAATTCGGAAAGCACAGGGTATATACATCCCAATGAGGAAGAAGTATTCTGAAGGCAAGATGACACAACCGTGGCCAACATGGGGAGTCAAAGCCAAAATAAAAGCCAAAGAGAGGTCATAGAATAGAACAAAAGTTAGTGGGAAGTTAGAGGATTGGGAAGCTTTCAAATACCAATAGAAGGCAAGCAAAATAGTAATTACGAAGGTAAAGACAGAATATGAAAGTAAGCTAGCCAATAATATTAAAGAGGATATCGAAAATTTCTTCTGATATGTAAAGTGTAAATGAGAGATGAGAGTGGATATCAGTCCACTGGAAAATGGTACTGGAGAGGTAGTAATGGGGGACAAGGAAAAGATAGAAGAACAGAATAAGTATTTTGCATGATTTTACTCTGGAAGACACTAGCAGTATGGTGGAAGTTCAAGGTGTCAGAGGTCATTAAGTGTGTGAAGTTACCATTACGAGGGAGAAGCCTCTTGGGAAACTGAAGGTAGTTAAGTCACCTGGAAAAGATGGTGTACACCCCTGGGTTCTGAAATAGGTGGCTGAGGAGATTGTGGAGGCATTAGTAATGATCTTCGAAGAATCACTAGATTCTAGAATGATTCTGGAAGAATAGAAAATTGCAAATGACACTCCAGTCTTCAAGAAGGGGGAGAGGCAGAAGAAAGGAAGTTATGGGACAGTTACTATGACTTCAGAGGTTGGGAAGATGTTGGGGTTGATTGTTAAGGATGTAGTTTTGGGGTACTTGGAGGTCAAAATATGCCATAGTCAGCAAGGTTTCCTCAAGGGAAATCCTTGTCTGACAAACCTGTTGGAATTCTTTGAAGAAATAGCAAGCAGGATAGACAAAGGAGATTCAGTTGATGTTGTGTACTTGGATTTTCAGAAGACCTTTGAGTGTGCCACACATGAGGCTGTTTAACATGCTATGGGGCTGTGGTATTACAGGAAAGATTCTAGCATGGATAAAGCAGTGGCTGATTGGCAGGAAGCAAAGTGGGAATAAAGGGAGCCTTTTCTGTCTGGCTGCCAGTGACTAGTGGTGTTCCACAGGTGTCTGTGTTGGGACCGATTCTTATTATGTTATATGCCAATGATTTGGATGATGGAATTGATGACTTTGTTGCGAAGTTTGCAGGTGATATGAAGGTAGGTGGAGGGGCTGATAATTTTGAGGAAATAGGCTACTTGAACAGATTGAGAGAATGGGCTAAGAAGAGGCAGATAGAGGCAGTTCCGGGAAGTGCATGTGCATGCTCTTTGGTAGAAGAAATGAAAGGGTTGACTATTTTCTAAATGGAGAGAAAATACAAAAAATCAAAGGGACTTCGAAATCTTTGTGCAAGATTCCCCTGTTGTTTGCAGGTTGAATCTGTAGTGAGGAAGGCAAGTGTGATGTTAGCATTCATTTCAAGAGGACTAGAATACAGAAGCAAGGATGTCATTTTGAAACTTTATAGAGCACTGGTGAGACCTCCCTTGGAGTATTGTGAGCAGTTTGGGCCCCTTATCTTAGAAAGGATGTGCTAAAACTGGAGAGGGTTCGAAGGAGGTTCATGAAGATGTTTCCAGGTTTGAGCAGCTTGTCATATGAAGAGCATTTGATAGCTCTGGGCCTGTATTCACTGGAATTCAGAAGAATGAAGAGTGACCTAATTGAAACCTATCGAATGCTGAAAGGCCTTGATACAGTGAATGTAGAGAGGATGTTTCCTATAGTGGGAGAGTCTAAGACCAGAGGATACAGAGGATTCAGAATCAAGGGATGTCCTTTTAGAATGGAGATGAGGAGAAATTTCCTTAGCCAGAGAGTAGTGAGTCTGTGGAATTTGTTGCCCCGGGTGGCTGTGGAGGTCATGTCTTTATGTTTAGGGCAAAAGTTGATAGATTCTTGAATGGTCAGGGCACGAAGGGATACAGGGTAGGCTGGAGACTGGGACTGAGAGGAAAAATAGATCAGCCACGATGAAATGGCAGAGCAGACTTGATGGGCCAAATTGCCTAATTCTGCTGCTATATCTTCCAGTCTTATGGTCTATACAGCCTGTTTCAATGCTCTCTGAGGCCAAGGTTGTGTCTGATCTGTGCACAGGTACAAAAGAACTCTTGAGTTCTTTCAGTACTAATTTTACATATTGGTAGTTAGAAACCACAAAGGAGGAACCAGTAAAAGAAAAATCTACATTTAAAAGTCAGCTTTCAAATCCTCTTTGGAGAATTTACAAGCACTTTACCATAATGTATGTTTGTAGTGAAGACATCTATGCTAGACTATTGCTTATTGACTATAGCCCTGCCTTCAGTAGTATAATTCCAAACAAACTCATCTCAAAATTCCTAAACTTGGGACTCAAATTTCCATTTTTAACTGGAACCTTGACTTCATGACCAAGAGACGACAATTGTTAAAGACAGGCAGTCCTTAACGATTCTGCCACAATTAATTCTCAAATTGGTGCCCCACAAAGCTGCCTCCTTAACCCCTTAGTCTACTCTCTATGCAGTCATGACTGCCTGCACACACCTTGCTCCAAGTCCGCAGATGATACAAGGATAATGGGCTACATTTCAAATAATTATGAGTCAGAACACAAGAAGGAGATAGAGAGCCTAGTGACATAGTGTCATTAAAAACAACCTTCCCCTCAATGTCAGCAAAACAAAAAAGTTGGTCATTAACCTCAGAAAGAGGGGGGTGCTTATGTTTACATCAATGATGCTGAGGTCTGAAGGGTAAAGAGTTTCAAGTTCCTAGCCTATCCTGGTTCAAACACTTCAGAGTCACAGCCAGAAAAGCACCCCTGCACTTCTACTTCCCAGGAAGCTAAAGAAATTTACTATCTCCTCTTTGACCCTCATGAATTTTTATCATTTCAGCATAAAAAGCATCCTGTCTAGATGCATCACAGCTTGGCATGGTAACTGGTCTGCCCATGACTGCAGGAAATTGCAAGGAGTTGTGGATGCAGCTCAGCACAATATGAAAATCTCCCTCCATGGTCTTTGCCTGCACATCTCGCTGGCTTGGATAAATCAACCAGCATAATCAAATATCCCATCAACCCTGGGCATTCTCTCAACTTCCCCTCCTCCCGTTGGACAGAAGATACAAAAGCCTGAAAGCATATACCATTTGGCTCAGGAACAGCTTCTACCCCACTCTTGTAAGACAATTGAACCCTTTCCTAGGACAGTAAAATGGATTCTTAATCTCACAGTCTACCTCGTTTTGACCTTGATGTTGCTGTCAAGGTCTTATCTGTCCAGTAACATTTTATTCTGCAGTCTGGTATTGTTTTACCTTGTACTACCTCAATGTACTTCCGTTATGATCTGTATGGATAGTACTCCAGACACGTTTTTCGCTGTACCAATTCATCATGTGTGCATAGCAACAGTTCATTTCCATCCAACAAGCTCCCACAAATTCTTTATACTTTTTACTTTATTGTCGCCAAACAATTGATACTAGAGTGTACAATCATCACAGCTATATTTGATTCTGCTCTTTGTGCTCCCTGGAGCACAAATTGATAGTAAATATTAAAAATTTAAATAATAAATCATAAATAGAAAATGGGAAAGTAAAGTAGTGCAAAAAAACCGAGAGGCAGGTCCAGATATTTGGAGGGTATGGCCCAGATCTGGGTCAGGATCCGTTCAGCAGTCTTATCACAGTTGGAAAGAAGCTGTTTCCAAATCTGGCCTTACGAGTCTTCATGCTCCTGAGCCTTCTCCCGGAGGGAAGAGGGACAAAAAATGTGTTGGCTGGGTGGGTCGTGTCCTTGATTATCGTGGCAGCACTGCTCCAACAGCGTGCCGTGTAAAGTGAGTCCAAGGATGGAAGATTACCAGTGTGATAACAATCATATAAACTGTGATTTTCGAAATGTTGAGAGCTAAATATTGGTCAAGATAAAGGGATAAGTGCCCTAATCCTCTTCAAAATAGTGCTATGGGGTCTTTAGATTTCATCTGTGAAAGTAGCCAAAGTCTTATTTAATTTCTCATTTGAAAAGCAGGATAAGTATTGGTCAAGCTTCCTAGTTTCTGTCCACTTTAGAATAATCAATAGCTGGTTTTCACAAGCGTAAGCTACAAAAGAATTTAAAGTTGAGTTAGTATTACAATGGAAGTACAAAACGTGTGCTCATATTTTGTGGTGTTTATTCCTTCAAGGGCAATTGGTGTGAGATTGTGGAAAATGAAGCCAATTAAGTCTGCCAAAATCTTAACTCGTTTGAGAGCAAATAACAGAGGATTACTTGCATGTAATTGCTCAGCATCTACTTAGACTGTAGTACTATTAAATTGGTTATTTTATTCTCATACATTACTTTGCTGATGGTACAACCAATATACAGTTTCTACAATTTTATTTTTCCAAAGCTATATGTCGGCCTGATTGTAAAAACCACGGAAAATGCCTGAAACCCAACGTTTGTTATTGCATGCCTGGATATGGAGGACCAACTTGTGATGAAGGTAATTTAAGCTTCTCACTGCAAACCTGGGAGAAGCATACAGTATTGTGGTAATCACAGCTCACCTTTAGAATTTTGCATTGTAACATTCATGTGCGATGTCTGTAATCTTAAATCAAAGTTGGGTTTTCAGTAATTTTTAGCTTATTCCATTCCATGTCATTTTGGTACTTTTAAGCAAGGTATCCTTTCACTGAAGAATGGAATATACCTGGCTAGTAAACATTGCATTTCTATTATGTTCTCCCAATGTCTCTTCTTTAGTTAGAACTTGAGAGAAATGTGACCACCTCAATTTACAGTTGGCAGGTGCAGTTACTGGAGAGAAGGATGTAATTTGAGAGGGCGCACAGTTTGTTGCAGATGGTAAGGATGATGCCTTCAGTGTTTTTAGCTGGAGGAAATTGTAATTCCAGCGAAGAATTAATATCAGACTAGCAGCCTAACAGGCTGGACCTTTCAGGGAAAGTGCTATCATCAAAGGGCAGAATGTGAACGAAGACAAAATAAGAAGCTTGACTTTGGCAGATTAAGTGAAAGTTAATCTGAATATTTCCATAGCTTCAGAGTTTCTTGGGTTTATAGATGATTTTTTTCCAGAATCAATGGAAAAAGCCATGTGTTCTTAATTATACTAAAATTGTTCAGCTGGTCTCCCTTTTGTGAAATGTTGTCTTATTTTTCTGTTCTAGTTTTGATGAATGAAGGAAATACATAATTATTCACATATTTTCCTGGTGGCAAAAAAGAGCTGTTAGTTTATTCCTAATTTATTCAAATATGATAGAATTTCTGATTTCGGGGATTATGGGGTCTTATGTGAAAGGTTACTTTTGTTCGAACAATCTCTTGATTGTACCCTTTACAGTTGTGTTCGACAATACTGTACAGTGAATAATTTATAGATTATTAACATAAAAGCAATATAATAAAATAATTGAAAACACCATAAATAAAATACTGCAACCTAGCAATAAGAAAGTAAATCAAGTAATTCTTTGTGTTGCCTGAAACAGTATATTCATTACCAGTGTAACACTAAATTACACTAAGATTCATGGATTGATTTCCTGTCCATACAGAGTGGGTCTCATTTAAGAAGCTGTTGATTAGTGGTATAAGGATGATGTAAATCAGCCAGTTCCTGATTGTTACCTAGGATATCCATTAATAAAATGTGTTTGATGCTTAATGAGAATAAAATATAAAGTTTGATGTGTTGTCCTCCATGAAGAAAATAACCAGCCAAAATGAATTGAATATTTAGACAAGAAACTGCAGATGCTGGGATCTAGAAAAAAAAGCAAACTGCTGGAAGAACTCACTGGGTAAAGCAAAATCTGTGGAGGCAAAGGGGTAATTTATGCTTCAAATCGAAATCCTGCATCAAACCCTGTATCAGTGCCTTATTGAAGAAGCCTTTAGTTAACATAGAGAAGAAATATTTGCATCTAAGAAGCTGTACAACAGTGAGTGATAGGGATGTTATTGCTTCTGTCCATGATTCATCTTGAAACCTAAACTTGCATCTGTTATATATTTGGAGGAAGTCATATTATGCTGTACCTGGGAACTTCACAATGAAAGAAAATTGTAAGCAACCCCCACCTGTCATATGTTTAAATTGCATTAAGAATTTGATGCGATTGAAGAAAGATAAACAGTATCTTAAGGTTGATTCAGAACATAGTTCACATACTATGAAATGTTTTTTTTGATTGTAGCTTATTGTGAACCAGCATGCCAACATGGAGGAATATGTATGGTTAGAAATCGTTGCACCTGTCCATATGGCTTTGTTGGACCACGATGTGAAACAAGTAAGAGGCTTTTACTGCAATTTCAATATGTTCTGATTTTTTTTGCTATTGTAATCTATAGCATTTGTAGATAAAATAGTAAAAATATTATTTAGTTAAAAGTAAGTGTAAAAGTTTATTGATGATAATAACATGGTTCATCGTTTCAAATAAATTTTCTCCATATGCAGAGAGGTCCAGATTCTGAAGCTGAGTTGAAAAATGAAATGATCAATTCTTTTTCAACAAATAAAAAATGATAGGACTGGAGAAGAGGGACGAAAATAGTCATTTTGATCTACAGAATAAAATATGAGGAGAAAAACTTAGTACACCAGTAAACAGGTCACTGAAATCAACCACAAAGTGACAGCTCTTGTAAATGCTACGTTTCTGTGATGCTGCTGTATGCAAATTTTTCATTGCACTTGTGATGCACATACTCACGCATATGAAATTAAACTCAACTTTGGGTTGTAAATAAAGTAATTTGAATCCTGTGTACTGTATTGAATAGAAAATACATTACTAGATATAAAACTCAGTTGAAATAAGGATGTTCTGTATCCATTTTGGAGTGTGCTGTTCATTTCTAGTGAATGCATTACATAGAAATATATCACATGAACATAGCATTCACACCAACAACACCAGATACTGGTCTTAACACTCCACTTGAGTGGGAAGGACACCACGATGCAGGTAAGTGGGTTCCCTTTCAAACAGCTGGCTTCAGATTCTTTATGCTACAAAGAGAAATTACAGGAAAAAACAGGTGGGTACCTCAGACTGCTGAAACAAAAGGTTAAATCTATCAGTGAACACTCCAGCCTGGTGATTAGCACAGGTCTTCAGTACTTGGCCAGGTACCCTGTCTGGGTCAGATGCATATGAAAGTAAGCTCAACTTTGAGTTGTAAATGAAGAAATTAGAATCCTGCATAGTGTACTGAATAGAAAATACATTACTAGGTATGATACTAAGCTGAAATAGGACTGTCCCAACACCCTGGCGCTATTTAAAAAAGTGAAGCAGGAAGAACAGTTTGAAATATCTCTGAGAGCAACAACTGTAGGGCATGAGATGAGTTGTTCAGAGTAGGGTGAATAAATCTAATAAAAATGTTTTGACAGAGTGGTGATTGTTTAGAAAAGATGGTAATGGCTAATTAGGGAATTAAACTGGTAGTAGGTGAGGTAGTTTTATTCTTCTTTTGAACTCTGATTGTCTAAACAGCATGGATATTTCAGTCCTGCAAATTCCAATGTTGCTCTTTCATTTCACAATTATTGATTTGGATCGGCCAGCCAGGGCGTTTTACATAACTATCTCCACATTTTGGGAAGGAGTTCAGCCAAAGCCAACCATTGTACGAGGGATTAGAGAATAGAAAAATTACAAGCACAATTTAAGATCCGAGAAAATAATTTTCCTGGTCTTTTCCACTGATCTCGAAACATCATTCTGGAAACAAGCTGTATGCACAAAATCAAATATACTCCTGAGCAAATTTGTTGTCTTGTCAAAGTCATGCTTATTTCACTCATTCAAATGCCTTTGAGGAGACTCTTAAAAGGGTAAGATGTATTAAAATCCATTTAGAATTATTTAAATAGGAAATCTGTCATGACAACAATCTTTACCTCAGTGTCAACTAAACAAAAGAGCGAATCATTGCACAATCTCCTGTTTGCATCAGTGGAGCTGAGGTCAAGAGAGATAAGAATATCAAATTCCGAGGAGTGAACATCACCAAAAACTTATCCTGGTCCAACCAAATTGACGCCATGGCCAGGAAAGCTCACAAATTCCTCTACTTCCTCAGGAGGCTAAAGAAATTTCATGTCTCCTTTGACCCTCACCAATTTTTATCAATGCATGGTATCTGGATGCACCATAGTTTGGTATGGCAACTGCTTAGCTCATGACCACCAGAAGCTGCAGCATGTTGTGGATGCAGCTCAGTAGGTTACCTAAACCAGCTTCCCCTCCATAGACTGTATCTACACTTCCCACCACCTCGATAAAGTAGCCAGCATAATCAACAATCCCACCTACCCCAGCCATTATTTCTACTACCCCTTCTCTTCAGGCAGAAGATACAAAAGCCTGAAAGCACTACCACTGGGCTCATGAACAGCTTCTATCCCACTATTGAAGGTTCCCTCATGCAGAAAGATGGACTCTTGATTTCACAGTCTACCTTGTTGTGACCGTGCACCTCACTGTCTACTGGCACTGCACTTTATTTGTTACTGTAACCCTTTTCTTTGCTCTCTGCTATTGTTTTACCTTGTACTACCTCAATGAGCTAGCGATCCTCAGAATCAGCAAACCACCCAGGTAGCCAGCAGTTACCCTTTAAGAAAACATGGCTGACGCACTGGGTTGCAGGTAAAACTGAAACGCAGGGTTGTGAGATTCCCACGCCCTACCATCTCTCTGGCTAACGTACAGTCTATGGTAAAGAAAATTGAATACTTCAGAGCAAGATTGCAGTACCAATGAAATATAGGTACTGCGGTGTACTTTGTTTCACAGAGACATGGCTCACCCCCAAAATTCCAGTCGCAATGCTTCAGGCCAAGGGCTTCACCTTGGACTGGACAGCAGCATTAGGTAAAGGCAGTGATGTTTGCTTCATTGTGCTGCACAGACATGCTGGTTCTGCCTCAGTCTCACTTCCCTAACCTGGAATATCTTGTGGTCAAATGTCATCCATTCTATCTGCTGAGGAAATTTGGCACCGTCATTCTGGTTGCAGTGTTTATTCCAACCCTGGTCAATGTCACTGGAGGAGCTGAGCACCGTGATCAGCAGTCATGAAACAACATACCCAGGTACATTCCCGATCATTGTGGGGACTTCAACCCAGCCAGCTTGAAGAAATCTCTGACAAACTATGACCAGCATATCACCTGTGGAACCAAAGGAGCCAAAACACTTGACCACTATCAAGAATGCTTAGCATACCATCTCTGGCCCTCACTTTGGCAAATCTAATCCTGGTGTATAGGTAAAAACTGAGGACTGCAGCATCAGTGGTCAGGACCGCAAAGGTATGGTCAAGGGAGACAGTGGAGCACCTACAGGACTGTTTTGAATCGATGGACTGGACCATATTCTGGGATGTGTCTTTGGATCAGGTGTCTCCGACTTCATAAAGGCCTGCGTGTGCTTTTGGGAACATTCTGGGCGTACCTAAACCAGAACCTGTGGCTGAATCAGGAAATTCGCAGTTTGCTGAGGGATTCATGACTGGTGCTTCTGAACTTTACAACGAATCCAGGTATGACCTAGGGAAGCTTATCTTAAGAGTTAAAAAAGCAATTCTGAGTGAAGATAGAGACAAAATCAAATGCACATCGACAATGGCGGGGTTTGCAGGCCATTACTTTTTACGACGCGAATCCTAACATCATAAAATGCTGTGATACTTCACTTACCAAACAACTGAATACCTTTCATGCACACCCCAAAAGGGATAATAAAAATTAAAGCTGCTCAAATCCCTACAGCATCTTGTAACCTTGCGGTATCTGTCCTAAAGGTTGATATCAGAACATCTTTCAGGAGAGTGAACCTTCACAAGGAGCCAGGCTGCAATGGTATATCTATTAGGGCACTGAAAACCTGGAATGTTCAAGGGCATCTTCAATCTTTCACAGCTGCAGTCTGAGTTTTGGTCAGTCGTCAAGGGGGTGTCAACCATACCAGTGGCTGAGAACAGCACGTGAGCAGCCTTAGTGACAGCCTGGTAGCACTCACATCTACTATGATGAAGTGCTCTGAGAGGTTGATGATGGTTAGAATGAACTTTTGTCTGAACAAGAACCTGGACACGCTGCAGGTTGCCTTCCACCACGATAGATCTGCAGTGGATACATTCTCACTGGCTCTTCATTCAGCTTTAGGCCACATGAATAACAGCAATACCCACGTCAGGCTGTTGTTTATTTTTTAATGGACTACTGTTCAACACTATTATCCCCTCAGTACTAATGAAGAAGTTTCAAAAGCTGGGCCTTTGTTTCTCCCTCTGCAACTGAATCCTTGACTTCCTCATCGGAAGACCAAAGTCGGTGTGGATTGGAAATAACATCTCCTCAGAAGCAGTCAGCACAGGTGCACGGCAAGGATGTGTAGTTAGCCCACTGCTCCACTCTCTCTACATCAGGGGTTCCCAACTCTTTTTATGCCATGGACTCCTACCAATAACCAAGAGGTCCGTGGACCCCAGATTGGGAACCCCTGCTCTACACCCATGACTGTGTGGCTAAATACAGATTAACTGCCATCTGTGTTTAGGAGAGTTAATGGCGCCCAACAGCGACTCCTTTGCTTGCATTTTTGGAAACAGCTTTAATTCCATCTTTAATATCTCTATTTTTCTCTTTCAGGGTTCTTTTGAAGAGCCTGACCTGGAGTTGCATGGTGATGTGATTCTTTGTGGGAATGGGTCCCGCTCTCAGGGTTCCATAACTGGCCATTGTTTGGCATGCCAAAGGCTCGGCCTAAGAGTCTGGCTCGGATTCGGAAGCCTGGGATCTCGGGGCTCTGGAGATGGGCAGATCGAGGGTTGGTGTCACGATAGGAGACCCGTATGTCATCGGGGGAGTCAGGATATCTGCTGTGTGCCTGGAGACCCAAGATCTTTGTGATCTTCAGGCACAGTTCTCAAAAAAAACGACATTATGGACTTTTAACATCATAAACCAGCAAGTTGTTTGTTATGTCTCCCGGCTTGCTGGGAAAATAGAGACACCTCTTTCTCCCTTATTAGGAGATGTGGTATATTAGTTACTGGGTGAAATGCGAAGTCTTTGGGATAACAGCAAGTCTGTGTCTCTGCTGTTGCTTTGCTCATACTTGAGTGCTCGGTGGCGGTGCCAATGCTTTTTTTTGCTGGTGGGGGAGGGGGGATTTTTGCTCACTGCTGCTTATGCACGGGAGGAGGGAGCTGGGGAGGACTTTTAGGGTTCTAACATTTAATTGTCGTTCATTCTTTGGAGGCACTCCTCTGTTTTTTGTGGATGTTTGTGAAGCAAAAGCATTTCAGGATGTATATTCTATGCATTTCTCTGACATTAAATTGTACCTTTGAACCTTTGAAATTTGCCAATGATACAACTGTTGTTGGCAGAATCTGAGGTGACAAGGAGGCATACAGGAATGTGACAGTTCAGCTGATTTGAGTGGTTTCACAACGACAACCCTGCATTCAATATCCGTAAGACCAAGGAATTGATCCTGGACTTCAGTAAGGGGAAATCAGGAGTACCCATCAGTCCATATCAAGTCATCAAGGGATTAGCAGAGGACAGGATGAGCAGTTTCATGTTCCTGGGTGTCAATATCTCTAAAGATCTATCCAGGACCCAATCTATTCATGGAATTACGCAGGCGGCACTCCAGGGGCTGTATTTGTTTGGAGTTTGAGGAGATTTGGTAAGTCACCAAAGGCTCAAGTAAGTTTCTACAGATGTACCGTGCAGAGTATACTAACTGGTTGTATTACCATCTGCCTTCTAACTGGTTGCATTGCCAAGGCACAGGATCAGGGGAAAAAAAAGCTGCAGAGTTTTAAACTCAGCCAGCTCCGTCATAGGCAGTAGCCTCCACACCGTCAAGGACATCTTCAAAACGTGCTGCCTCAAAAGGATGGCATCCATCATTAAGGACCCTCACTACCCAGGAAATGCCTTCTTTGCATTACTACCATCTGGAAGGAAGTTCTGGAGCCTGAAGGTATACTCAACGCTTTAGAAACAGCTGCTTCCCCTCCACCATCAGAGGTCCATGAAGAAGAGAAGATGGCGGCACGACGCAGTGCGCAGCGGCCACTCCAGAATGAATATCTGTTATTCGTTAAGTAGGATGCCGTGCACAATCCTGATTTGATGGAGACGGATGTGAGAAGCACGGAGGAACACCTGGTGAAACTTCTGAAATGCCTGTTTTGCTGCCGCTGCTACTGTGCAATCCAGAATCTCCAGAGGATAAGGCCCCGAATCCTCGGCTTTGCCTGTTGCTTGGCGGCCGGGGCCAGGGTCGAAGCGCTCAGCAGAGATGGTGCTCGGTGTCGGAGGGCTGGTTGGAGGCTCGAAGTTTTCGGGCGGACTCAGAGTCGGCTGTGGTGCTTCCAGGGTGCTCGGTGTCGGAGGGCTGGTTGGAGGCTCGAAGTTTTCGGGCGGACTCAGAGTCGGCTGTGGTGCTTCCAGGGTGCTGCATCGGCAAGTTTGCGGCGCTGGAGGTTCATGGCAGGGAGACTTTTTCTTCCTTCTACCATCTGCATGGGGCTATCGGGACTTTAAGACTTTTTTTTTTACTGTGCCCATGGTCTGCTCTTCATCAAATTACGGTATTGCTTTGCACTGTTATAACTATATGTAATAATTATGTGGTTTTTGTCAGTTTTAGTCTTGGTCTGTCTTGTATTTCTGTGATATCATACCAGAGGAACATTGTTTCATTTCTTAATGCATGCATTACTAAATGACAATAAACGAGGATAGAGTGTCCTCATAATCTGAAATACCTCAGTATTTTTCAAACAAGAGAAAATCTGCAGATGCTGGAAATCCAAGCAACACACACAAAATGCTGGAGGAACTCAGCAGCCTGGCCTGCTAAAGGATATCTGCCCTAAAACGTTCACTGTACTGGTTCCATAGATGCTGCCTGACTTGTTGAGTTCCTCCAGCATTTTTTCTGTGTTACTCACTATTTTGCTCTACTTTTTTTGTATTTCTCATTGTGAATTATTGCTTTTTTATGTATTGCTCTGTATTGCTGCCACAAAACAACAAATTTTATGACATATGTCAGTGATCAAATTAAAAAAAAAACCTGATTCTGATCATGAATTGATGGGTATGCGTGGTGTGCTTTCACTTTACCTCAGTACACATGATAAAGGGGTTGACTACACTCACTTGCCCATCCATTGAGTTGCTCCCACAACCAATGGTCTCACTTCAAGGACCTTTTATTTTGTTATCTCATGTTCTTGTTATTTATTGCTATTGATTTATATTTGCATTTCCACAATTTGTTCTCTTCTGCACTCTAGTTGATCTTTTATTGATCCTGTTATAGTTACTATTATATAGATTTGCTGAGTATGCCCACAGGGTTATATATGGTGACATATATGTACTTTGATGATAAAACTTACTTTGTACTTTGAAATGCTGTATGACAGTAAATGATTCCTCATAATATTTTAAAACCATTTCCATTTAATTAAAATCAGGTTACTCACAGCTCCAGGTATTCAAAAAGCATATTTTTGTTATGTATCTACTTTCAGCTATATTTAATCAAACAATACTTGATGTCTGTCTTTAAATTCAAGAAATATATTTTGATGGAAGGAGGGAAAAGGCTTATTTGCATTTCAAAAGGCGCTCTGTTTAGACTAATGCATATAAGATCTGGTACTTATGACAACACAACAAAATTTGATTAGAATCTTGAAGCATAACACCAGCAAAATAGTGAAAATTTGAGCAGCTTATGCCAAAAGTTGATAATGTTTCAGATCAATGACATTGCTTTAAAACTGGAAAAGTGTTAGAATTTAGAGATGGAAAAGAGTAAGCAGTCAACAATTCAGGCTGAGACCCTTCATGATGAAGGGTGTTGGCCTGAAACATTGACTATTTACTGCTTTCCATTGATGCTGCCTGGCCTGCTGAGTTCCTCCAGCATTTTGTGTGTGTGTTGCTTTGGATTTCCAGCATCTTCAGATTTTCTCATGTTTGAGAAATTAGATGAATGGGTTAAAGAGAACTAAAAGGTCAGTTGAGAGTTTGAATGATTCACATGGAGAAGCCATATTGAAGCTGGTTAACACCAGAATATGTGTTTGAGAGACGTGAAAATAGGAAGAGACAAATGAAATCTAAAATTACCGAAAGTGAATGGTTGCAATTTAAAACAAGGTATATATTGGAAGTGTGAGATATAAGACTGCAGCATATAATTTTCAGATTTTTATAATTTAATTGTTTTATCTGGAATATTAAACCATGTTCCATCTGAAGATGTGCAGTTCTTTTGCTTCTTGAGCTTAAGTCTGAGCTTGTTGGAATTTGTGTAGTAGGCTAAAGGCAGTGGGCAGAGAGGAAGGAGAATGTAGAAATAAAATGCCATGAAACTAAAAGTTTGGATTGACCAATGTGAACTTTAACAAAGGTTTTCATCCAAGGGATTATCTAATATAGGTGTACTTTTCCCTATGTGAAAGAGCACACATTATGAGCAATCTATTAGAAGTGAATTCCAGCTTCATCCTAGAAAGTGTTGCTTTCTCAAAAGGAGATTGCAAATGTGCAGTTCCAACCATTCCTTCTATAATCATAGCATGAAAATAACTAATAGTGTGCATCTAAAGTACTTTCCACCATAGTTTTGTCTTTTAAAGAGGGATTTTTATGCTGATTTAATATTCATTTTGGACCAAGAAAAAATGGTTAAGAAGAGTTTTAATTATTGGAACTCATGCACAGTATGAATGGTTATTAAAATATGCAGCATTTAGAGAAAATTTGTTTTTCATGAGATGTAACTTACTGATGGATTATTTGTGTCTGCAGTTGTTTGCAACAGACATTGTGAAAATGGAGGTGAATGCATCTCTCCAGATGTCTGCCAGTGCAGATCAGGCTGGAATGGTCCCACATGTAATACGGGTAAGATATAGTGTTATTAATTCCATTAATGTTTCCCAATTTGCATCTCATTTTGTTTCCAGTTATATTTCCCAAACGTTCCAGTGCTTTTCAGCTGATGATATGCATGGATCCAGCTGTACTCTATTTGCACAACCGTCTACTTAAGACAGAAACCAATGGAACTAACGATAGAATTACAAACTTGATTCTGATAAATGGATCCATATTACAGTTTGAGTGCTGTAAGCTTGAAACTTCATTTAAACCAGACCTTTCATTAATTGTTGGGATATATTCAGCACAATCACCTACAAAGTGCTGAATGATTTTCTGCTGAAGTTTCATGAATTTTCAACTATATAAATTAGAAATTTAATCAGTTTAGTCTTATATTAATATGAACAAAAATATAGAGTAAAAGAAAGGCAAGAATGGATATTGGTCAGCTGGAAAATGATGCTGGAGAAGTAATGGGCACAAAGGAATAGTGGATGAACTGAATAATTATTTTACTTCAGTCTTCGCTATACAACAACAACATGCCAGAAATAATTCAACAGAGCTGGGTTGTGTGTGTGTGGTTTTTGGGGGGGGGGGGGGCGGGGGGGCAGGGCAGTGGTGGTACAGGGGAGGGAGTGCAACAGTGAGGAGTGTAGTCATAATTACTAAGGAGTAGGTGTTTGGGAAGCTGAAATGTCTGAAGGTAGATAAGGTCTGGATTAGGTGGACTGCAGCCAGGGTTCTGAAATAAGTATCTGAAGAGATTGTGGAGGCAATAGTAATGATTTTTCAAGAATTAGTAAATTTTGAAATAGTTCCTGAGAAATACAATATCACAAATTCCGCTCTACTCTTTGAGGGTGTACTGTGGAGACAAAAGCCAGGAAATTATAGATCAGTCAGCCTGATTTCAGTGGCTGGCATGATGTTAGGAGTCTATTATTGAGGCACGTGATAAAGTAGGCTGAATTCAGCATAGTTTCCCTGAGGGGAAATCTTGCCTGACAAATCAGTTGGAGTTCTTTAAGGAACTAACAGGTAGGATAGACAAAGGAAAGTTAGTGGACTTTATTTATTTGGATCTTCAGAAGTGGACCAAGTTTTGACAAAGTACTACATATGATCTTGCAAGGTAAATGTCCAGAGTATTACAGGGAAGTACTAGCATGAATAGAAGATTGGCTGACTGTAAGAAAGCAAAGGGCTGGAGTAAAGGGGGCCTTTCTGGTTGGCTGCTGATGACTAATGGTGTTACGTAAGGGTTGATTTTAGGTCCGCTACTTTTCACATTATATGTCAATGATCTGGCTGACTGAATTGATAGCTTTCTAGCCAGGTTTGTGGATGAAACAAAACTAGTTGGAGGGGCAGGTAGTGTTAAGGGAGCAAGGAGTCTGCGGAGCAACTTGGATCAAGTAGGAGAATGGGTAAAGAAGTGGAAGATGGGATAGTATGGGGAAATGTATAGTTATGCAAGTGGTAGAAAGAATAAAGGAGTAGACTATTTTCTAAATGGGCAGTGTATTTAGAAATTGGAGGTGCAGAGAGACTTGGAAGTCATAGTGCAGGAATCCCTTTAGTTTAGCTTGCAGGTTGAGTTGGTAGTAAAGAAACAAATACAATGTTAGGATTCATTTTGAGAGGACTAAGATATAAAAAGATGTAATGCTGAGGCCTTACATCACTGCATTTGGAGTATTTTGATCAGTTTTGGGCCTCATATTTAAGAAAGAATGTGCTGCCATTGCAGAGTTTGCGAGGAGGTCCATGAGAATGATATCGGGAATAAAATGGTTGACGTATGAGGAGGGCTTGATTATTCTGGGCTTGTATTCACTGGAGTTCAAAAAAAAAAGAGGGGTAATCTCATTGTACCCGAGCAAATATTGAAAGGCCTGGATAGAAGAGGATGGGAGAGTGAAAACCAAAGGGCACAGCCTCAGAATAGAAGGATATCCCTTTAGAACAGAGATTAGGAGTTATTTCTTTAGCTAGGATGTGTGAATCTGGGGAATTTATCGCCACAGATGGCTGTGAAGTCCAAGTTCTTGGGTACGTTTAAAGCAAATATTGAAAGGTTCTTAATTAATAAGCTCATCGAAGGTTACGGGGAGAAGGAAGGAGAATTGAGTTGAGGGAGGTCATAATTCAGCCACGATGGAATGATTGGCGGAGCTGATTCCATGAGCTGCAAAATAATCAGCCATGATCAAATGGGGGAGAAGACTCAATAAGCCAAGTAGCCAAATTCTGCTCCAATGTGCTGTGGTCTCATGCTTTACTATTAAAGGCTATGTATAGCTATGGAGACAGCTTTTGCTCAAATTATTCCCAATAATGGAAAATCCTTCAGATCTTTCAGCTCTCTAAGTACCTTCTCCTTTAGTAGAAGTGAATATACTCACTTCTGCCCCACCATCATCTCTGTGAATTTCTGGAATGTTTTTCTTGGGCAGTGAAGACTGATGCAAAATACCTATTTGCCTGCCATTTCTTTGTTCCCCATTACTCTCCAGTGTTATTTTTCACCGGTCTGATGTCCACTACTGTCTCTCTTTTACTCTTTGTATAGTCACAGAAAACAGGATGTATGAATAAAAAAAAGGAGGTCTAGTGCATTACTTTATTGAAAGTATCATGAAATCCATACAATCATCATTGGTGTGAAATCAGAAGTCCAGTATTCTTACTAATCATATCCTTTAACTTCAAGCACCATGAAAAATTAATGTGTATATTTTGATACTGCCATCACCATTTTATCTTATCGTGATTTTATCTTTCCCCTGCCTGCCTCTCTCTTTGAATTTCAAAAGCTGTTTGCAGTCCCGTTTGCCTCAATGGTGGAACATGTATCAAACCCAACCACTGCATGTGTCCACATGGATTTTTTGGATCACAGTGCCAAAATGGTAATGTTTTAAAAACTCATTACTCATTCTGTATATTGATATTAAAGCATGATTTATAAAGCTACCGTAACCCTCTCACCAGGCTTGTATACAAACTTGTCTCGTTAGCTACTCCGCTAAAAGCCATGGGACACAGCGGTGCAAAGGCCACCTTTCATAAACAATATCTGTATAGCGTCGGTGTGATTTGGGGTTCAACTAAACAGGGACGTCGTGATGTTCTGATTAAGGAAACCTCAGTCTGAGTGAATGCTGTGTAAATATACCCACACACAATTATCAGTCAGCATGAAGTAACAGATCGTACACTGCATACAATTATAAAGAATGTATATTTACCAATTTCAGCTTTTCCAAGCAGTTATTAAAAGAAAGAAAAGAATGGAAAAAAAGGACCCATTTCATTTAGACCAGTCTAAATGTACACATGACCATTGGAGCACATCTCGCGGTGCCAAGCTCACAAGCTGTGCAAAAGCACCTGTCACAGTCTGAGCTTCCACTGAAGTCAATCTCGAATAATCTCTCTCTCCCGCCCTCCCCCTCTCCCCTTCCCCCCTCCTCCCCCCCTCACTCTCCCCACCCCCTCTCATATTGACCATCCTTCTTGGAGCCATTCATCTGCACTAAGCACTTCTTGAAACGGGACTCTCCTCCCACAGCATTCTGCAGCATCTTCCCTTTTATGCTGCTCTGCAGCTCCCACAAGAAAGAACCTAAACTACTGATCATCACAAACCTCTCTCCACCCCACTCTCTCCAGACCCCACCAACCCGATAGCCTGACACAACATTCCTAAGTTGAACTGCAGCGCTTCTTATCTTTAGCCGAAATCAGAACATTCTACCAGCTGAACACACCGCTTTTGCAGAAATCTAATGAAATGAAATACCTGCAGCATAGCAATTGAAATCATAACACGGCATTATACTACTCTAATCTATAATATATAACTTAACTATTTTGTTAAAATGAGGATGTCATGAACAGAGCAAACACAAAAAGAGAAATAATGTATGAGATCATGAAAAGGCAACGTAACTTCATTGGACATGTGATTAGGAAAGAGGAGTTAGAATGCACGGTAATTATGGGAAAGATTGAAGGGAAGAAAGCAAGAGGAAGACAAAGACAAATGATGATGGAAACAGCAGCCAGTGAACTGGAAATCAATACCAATGAATTGATCCACTGGACCCGAAACAGGAGTGCGTGGGCCATGGCAGTCAGAGCTCAAACTGGGCTCGGCCCCTGATGATGGTGATGATGATGATGTTTATTTTGTTAAGTGTGAAAGGGAGATGAGATGAGTGCATGTGCATCTAAACTAGACAGAAATGTCAGTAACTTAATTAACAGACCAAGAATTATTAAGTGCAAACAAAAAAAAAGATTCTGCCCAAAAGTAAAACAAGTATTTGCATCAATGATTAGACTTCCAAAGCTGAGTTCAAAGCAATATTGGCACATTTTGTCATTAGCTATGTTTTCATATAAAAGGGCTGCTGTAACATAATGCTTATGTAAATCTGCTAATGGCATCATATTTTTGGGCTAATGATCCAAACGTTTCAAATCCCACCATGGCAGCTGGGATATTTAAATTTGACTAATTGCGCGAAACTGGAATAAAAAAGTAGAATCAATAACCATGACCACAAAACTGCATGAAAATGGCTCTATTTCCCAACATCTTTTAAGGAAAGTAAATATGTTGGTCATTCATGGCCAAAGCACAACTTCATGTAATTGACTATTAGATGCCTTTGTCATGTTAAACTTCTGCCTCCATACTACATTTTGGTTTAAAGCAGCAGGATGTGTGCTTGAAATGGGCATATCATAATGGGTTTTGGAAAAATAAGTTTATTACCAATTCAATTAACCCCTCAGATTTGACCATCTGGTGCAGAGTGGCGGAGTCTTCATGCTAAAGACAGCCTGAACCATGTTTGTTAATTTATCTACAGAATGTAGCAAAGCCAGCATTTATTGTTCATCCTTCATGATATTTGGGGGGATTGTTTCAAGTGCCGTAAAACCAGGGGGACAAAAGTAATATACTGTTTTAAATGTAGGAACATTTGAAAGGATATATTGTAGATCATGAAAAGGCAACGTAACTTCATTGGACATGTGATTGGGAAAGAGGAGTTAGAATGCACAATAATTATGGGAAAGATTGAAGGGAAGAAAGCAAGAGGAAGACAAAGACAAATGATGGAGACAGCAGCCAGAGAACTGGAAATGAATACCAATGAATTGATCTACTTGACCCGAAACAGCAGTGTGTGGGCCATGGCAGTCAAAGCTCAAAATGGGCGTGGCACCCGATGATGATGATACTGTGTGTATATATATATATATATATATATATATATATATATATTTAAATATTGCAGTTTCTGTTTTGCTATTCTGTTTTTGCTGAAGTTTCTTTTGCAGTGTTCTTGCATATAGTCTTGGCAATGTTGAAGAATGGCGATATACTTCCTAGTCAGAATGGTGTGGGGTTTACAGAAGAACTGGCAGGAGGTGGTATTCTAGTGCAGCAGCTAGTCCGTAAGACCACAAGACATGGGAGCAGAACTGGGTGGTCCAGCCCATCGAGTATGGTCCACCATTCCATCACGGCAGATTTATTACCCCTCTCAACCCCCTTTTGCTGCCTTCTCGCTGTAACCTTTAATGTCCTTACTAATCAAGAACCTAACTACTTCCACCTTAAATATACCCAATGACTTGACCTCCACAGCAGTTTGTGGCAATGAATTCACCACCCTCTGGCTAAAAAGAATCCTCCTCCTCTCTGTCTTCAAGGGAAGCTGAAGTCAAATATATCGGTATTACAGCAGTGGAGTAAAGTAAATTACAGAGACATGAGAGAGAAATTGTCAGAATTGATTGGAAAAGAATACTGGCAGTGATGAAGGCAGAGCAGCAATGTCTGGAATTTCTGGAAACAATTCGGAAGGCACAGGATATATATATAATATATCCCAAAGGGGAGGAAGTATTCTGAAGGAAAGATGACACAATGTTGGCTAACAAGAGAGTCAAAGCCAACATAAAAGCCAATGCGAGGGCATTTAATAGAGCAAAAATTAGTGTGGTGGTAAAGGATTTGGGAAGCTTTTAAAAACCAACAAAAGGCAACTGAAAAAGTCATTAAGAAGGAAAAGATGGAATATGAAAGTAAGCTAGCCAATAATACTGAAGAAGATACTGAAAGTTTCTTCAGATACATAAAGTATAAAAGAGAGGCAAGAGTGGATAGCGGGCCCCTGGAAAGCGTTGCTGGAGAGGTAGTAATGTGAAATGACAAAATGGCAGATGAACCGAATAAGAACTTTGCATCAGTCTTCACTGTGGAAAACACTAGCAGTATAGTGGAAGCTCCAGATGTCGGGAATCATGAAGTGTGTGAAATTACCATAACTAGTGAGAAGGTTGTTGGGAAACTGAAAGGTCTGAAAGTAGCTAAGTCACCTGGATCTGATGGAGTCACCACAGTGTTTTGAAAGAGGTGGCTGAAGAGATTGTGGAGGCATTAGTAACAGTCTTTCTAGAATCACAAGTTTCTGGAATGGTTCTGGAAGACTGGAAAGTTGCAAGTGTCACTCCACTCTTCAAGAAGAGAGAAAGATAAAAGGAAGGAAACTATAGCCCAGTTAGTCAGACCTCAGTGTTTGGGACGATGTTTCCCATGATGGGAGAGGCTAAGACCAGCGGGCACAGCCTCAGAATAGAAGGATGTCCTTTTAGAATGGAGGTAAGGAGAAGTTTCATCAGCCAGAGAGTAGTGAATCTGTGCAATTCATTGCTCCAGGCAGCTGTGGAGGCCAATTCTTTATGTACACTTCAGACAGCGATTGATCAATTCTTGATTGGTCAGGGCATGAATGGATTTTGGAGGGGAAGGCAGCACATTGGGGCTGAAAGGAATACTGGATCAGCCATGATGAAATGGCAGAGCAGGCTCAATGGGCCAAATGGCCAAATTCTATTCCTATAGCTTATATCTATCCTTCTATTTTTAGGCTGTGCCCTCTGGTCTATACTCCCCCAATATAGGAAACATCCACTTTATCTAGGCCTTTCAAAATGTGGTAGGTTTCAATTCTTCTAAATTACAGTGAGTACAGACCCAAAGCCATTAAACACTCCTCATACGTTAACCCTTTCATTCCCAAATGATTCTAGTGAACCCCCTGTGCACACCAGCATGTGTGTTCTTAGATAAATAAAGGGCTATGGGTAACCCTAGGTAATTTCTATACTAAGTACATGTTCAGCACAGCATTGTGGACCGAAATGCCTGTATTGTGCTGTAAGTTTTCTGTGTTTCTATAATGGGCCCAAAACAGATCACAATACTTCAAGTGAAATCTCAGCATTACATTTTTGCTTTATAATTCTAGTCCTCTTAAAATGAATGCCAACATTGCATTTGCCTTCCTTACCACCAACTTGAGGTGCAAGTTAACCTTTCAGGAATCCTGCACGAGAACTCCCAAGTCCCTTTGCACCTTTGATTTCTGAATTTGCTCCCCATTTATAAAATAGTCTATGTCTGGATGGTGTTAGATGGTACAGATCACTGATTTTGGTGACATTACTAAGAAACATTTACACAGTATGATGGTGATAGAGCAAATATTTAGTGGGTAGATCAGTTGCATAGCATTGGATTTGAACATATCCGTATGAATAGAAAGAATATCATTGCAATCTTGATTTTTGCCTGGAAACTAGCAGAAGGCATTAGTGTGTTAGGAGTTGAATCACTTGCCAAAGAATACCCATCTTCTGATCTGCTGTTGTAGCTACTTTAATTAGTTTGTTTATTTATTACAACACGGGAAGTCATTCAGCAGAAAATCACATCAGTGCCGGTCTCTAGTCCTTATTTATCTATACTGTTAGGTTTTGTAACTTCAAAACATTAAACTTATTGGAAGAAAAACAAGAGAGTCAGGAATGTAAGTCTAACTCTGTCCTTTAGGTGAGGCACACACATATCACATGGTAATGTCCTGATGTATGCAATTCATGTATTTTTACATATAACCTGTAGTGAATTATTTGAGTGTACATGAATGCTTAATCAAACAGTATTTACAATATTACTAAAATATTATTGAAGTATTAAATACACAACATTCCTCCCTGCTTAGCTTTAAATTCCATTGTCCAATTCCATTTTACTTAATTTGCTGTTTACTTCTGGTGTAAACCATATTATTTGTTAGTTTTCAAATTGTAAATCCAAGTCTATACATCCTGTGTCATGTTCATTATCAGATTTTTCATACGCAGATTAGTGCTGTTTTTGAAGATGCAACTTGACTTTTATCTTTTTCTCTTCACTGTGCCTAGCATACTCTTTATATGTGCCCTTCTTTGTTGTATTTTCCATGTTTCACCTTTAAATCTGCATTGGTCTGGTGTTTGTGAGCCCCTGCCATAATGGTAACACAATTTGTTTGGTCAGGCTAGTTTCTGTTTAGATGCTGCAATTTTGTTCACGTTTTCTTTCATTCCTGACTGCAACTCAATTGCATCTCTGTCTGCTGTTTCCATTGAAACAGCTATTTTAACTGTTCTTTTAAATACAAGTTGTACTCCAGTTAGCAACTGTTTTTGAATGCATTCTTGTAAAATTCAACAAACTAAGTGATTTCTCAGTGCATCATTTAACCCACTACTGAACTAACAATGCTGAGGCAATTTCTTCAATTCAGCCACATATGCTGAAATAGACTCCCCGTCCTTTTGATTTGCTTCAGAAAACTAAAGCATTCTGCAATCAAAAATGGCTTTGGTTCTAAATGTTCCTACAGTACTTTCACAATACCAGCAAAGCTCATTTTTGCTGGTTTGGTTGCAGCAGTTCAACTTTGAAGCAAATTGTATGCCTTTAAACCCAATACACTCAGCAAAATCGGTACTCATTTCTCATTGGCTATTTTATTTGCTTCAAAATACTGTTGAAATGGCTCAGTATACATGAGCCAGTTATCCATTGAGCCATCAAATATGTCTATCCTTCCGATGTAGCCAGCCACTTCTACTCTTTCTTTAAAATGATTATTATCACCTGGTACTCACACTTTATGACCCCGTGAATTCTTCCATTTACTGCCTTTTATTTTTAAAAGAACTTGCGTGGTGGGCTGCATATTTTTACTCTCTGTTTCTCACAGTGCTTTTGCTTTTTTTTTGTTTGAACATTTCGCTGTGGCGTGTCTGCAGTCGTCTTGGGTGCATTTTAAAAATATTTCATCACCACTGGTATGATTTGTAACTTCAAATCATTAAACTTATTGGAAGAAAAACAAGAGAGCTGGAAATGTGGATCCATCTCTGTTTTTTTACTTTAAGTGAGGGGTGCATGTATCACGTGGTAACATCATGACGTATGCAATTCGGGTAATTTTACACATAACCCAGAGTGAATTATTTAAGCAAACAAGAATGCTTAATCAAATAATATTTACAATATTACTCAAATATTACTGAAATACTAAATACACAACATATACCACTGCAACTTCTTTTCTTTCCTGTGTCTATCAAGTCCTCTTTTGGTTGTTTTGTCACTTAACCATACTATGGAGTAATTTACAGAAACCAGTGATCCTACCAATGCATTTTTGGGATGTGAGAGGAAACAGCAACCCACATAGTCATACGAAGAAAGTGCAAACTTAACACACTCAGAACCCAAGATCATGATCAAACCTTGTTCCATGGAGTTGTGAGATGGCCAGTTCAGTTAAGTTTCAAGTCATAAGTGGGAAATGAATGATGGTGGTGCAAGTCAGCATCAATGGTTATTAGAATCTCTGATTGAAGACATTTCCCGCTGGTACTTGTGTTGTTTGATTATTACTTTTTTTTAACGTGTCGCACCAGATTGTCAGTCATTCTTGTCTGGTACCTGGTGTCAGGATTAGTCTCCTTTCAGATTAACCAGGTCACAATATGAATGTTCCTGACTCGGCCCTTTTTTTTTAATGAGGCCGAGTGGTTAGCACGATACTCAACCCGGCATGGATGGAAAGTGTGTTCGGGGGGTGGCCCGACTTGGATTCGAACTTGGGAGCCTTCGCTCTGGAGTCCGGCGCTGATGCCATTGTGCCACCAGCCAGCGATTATTACTTACCACTTATCAGAATGTTTTGCTGATGGATACTGATGGCATCATTATCTAAAGAGTTATGAATGGAATTCAGCCCAGTATTAATCAGCAAACAGCCTCCTCTGGGTGACTAAACATCAGTAATGAAGCAGTTGTTATCTGCCGTGAAGAACTCTTGAGATGTTTTTATGCTTACATAATTGTCCCTAACTATGTTCCTTAGTACTAAAAACAATTCCTGCCAGTGAAGACTTTTTGCTAATTTGCTTTAAGTTTATTTCACTTTTACTGGGGACCCTCAGTGCTTCACTCAATCAAATCCTGCCGTGATTTCAAGACATACCTGGTTCATCTGTGAAACTTAATTCTTAGGGCTAAGGCTATAATTAAGTTCAGAGCCAAATAGCCCTGCCAGAACCCAAACTGGATGTGAGTATTTGGTGAGTAAGAAACAATTGTTATCATACTTGTCAGCTATTTGCACTATTTTGCTGATGATTAAGAATATTAAGGGAGGTTGGCTCACAAATAGAGGAAGTTTGGAGACAGTGTGAAAGGGAGGTTAGGCAGGTGATAGAGAAGGGATGCACTCAGTCAGATGGTTTGAGACATATCTATTTTAATGCGAGGAGTATTATGAATAAAGCGGATGAGCTTAGATCGTGGATCTTGGAGCTATGATTTTGTGGCCATTACAGAGACTTGGATGGTGCAGGGGCAGGAATGGCTACTTCAAGTGCCAGGCTTTAGATGTTTCAGAAAGGATAGGGAGGGAGGCAAAAGAGGTGGGGGCGTGGCACTGCTGATCAGAGATAGTGTCACGGCTGCAGAAAAGGAATAAGTCATTGAGGGGTTGTCTACGGAGTCTCTGTGGGTGGAAGTTAGAAACAGGAAGGGGTCAATAACTCTACTGGATATTTTTGATAGATCACCCAATAGTAACAGGGACACTGCGGAGTAGATATGGAGACAGATTCTGGAAAGGAGTAATAATAACAGGGTTGTTGTGGGAGATTTTAGTTTCCCAAATATTGATTGGCATCTCCCTAGAGTGAGGGGTTTAGATGGGGTGGAGATCATTAGGTGTGTTCAGGAAGGTTTCTTAACACAATATGTAGATAAGCCTACAAGAGGAGAGGCTGTACTTGATCTGGTATTGGGAAATGAACCTGGTCAGGTGTCAGGCCTCTCAGCGGGAGAGCATTTTGGAGATAGTGATCACAAATCTATCTCCTTCACCATAGCATTGGAGAGGGATAGAAACAGACAAGTTAGGGAAGCGTCTAATTGGAGTAAGGGGAACTATGGGGCTTTCAGGCAGGAATTTGGAAACATAAATTGGACACAGATGTTCTCAGGGAAACGTACAGAAGAAATGTGGCAAATGTTCAGGGGATATTTGCATGGGGTTCTGAGTAGGTATGTTCCAATGAGACATGGAAAGAATGGTAGGCTACAAGATCAGTGATGCACAAAGGCTATTGTAAATCTAGTCAAGAAGAAAAGAAGAGCTTACAAAAGGTTCAAAAAAACTAGGAAATGATATGAATCTAGAAGATTATAAGGCTAGCAGGAAGGAGCTTAAGAATGAAATTAGGAGAGCCAGAAGGGGCCATGAGATGGCCTTGGCGGACAGGATTATGGAAAACCCCAAGGCATTCTACCAGTATGTGAAGAGCAAGAGGATAAGATATGAGAGAATAGGACCAATCAAGTATGACAATGGAAATGTGTGTATGGAATTGGAGGAAATAGTGGAGGCACTTAATGAATACTTTGCTTCAGTATTCACACAGAAAAGGATCTTGGCAATTGTAGGGATGACTTGCAGTGGACTGAAAAGCTTGAGAATGTAGATATTAAGAAAGAGGATGTGCTGGAGCTTTTGGAAAACATCAAGTTGGGTAAGTCACCAGGACCGAATGGGATGTACCCCAGGCTACTGTGGGAAGCGAGGGATGAGATTGCTGAGCCTCTGGCAATGATCTTTGCATCATAGTGAGGAATGGAGAGGTTCCGGAGGATTGGAGGGTAGCGGATGTTGTTCTCTTTTTCAAGAAAGGGAGTAGGGATAGCTCAGGAAATTATAGGCCAGTGAGTCTTACTTTAGTGGTTGGTAAGTTGATGGAGAAATCCTAAGAGGCAGGATTTATGAACATTTGGAGAGATATAATATGATTAGGAATAGTCAACATGGCTCTGTCAAAGGTAGGTCATGCCTTATGAGCCTGATTGAATATCTTGAGGATGTGACTAAACACATTGATGAAAATAGAGCTGTAGACGTAATGTATATGGATTTTAGCAAGGCATTTGATAAGGTACCCCATGCAAGGCTTATTGAGAAAGTAAGGGGTCATGGGATACAAGGGGACATTGCTTTGTGGATCCAGAACTGGCTTGCCCACAAAAGGTAAAGTGTGGTTGTGGATGGGTCATATTCTGCATGGAGGCTGGTGACCAGTGGTGTGCCTTAGGGATCTGTTCTTGGACCCCTACTCTGTGATTTTTATAAGTGACCTGGATGAGGAAGTGGAGGGATGAGTTAGTAAATTTGCTGATGACAAAAGTTGGAGGTGTTGTGGATAGTGTGGAGGGCTGTCAGAGGTTATAACGGGACATTAATAGGATGCAAAACTGGGCTGAGAAGTGGCAGATGGAGTTCAACCCAGATAAGTGTGAGGTGGTTTATTTTGGTAGGTCAAATATGATGACAGAATATAGCATTAATGTTAAGACTCTTGGCAGTGTGGAGGATCAGAGGGATCTTGGGGTCTGAATCCATTGGACATTCAAAGGTGCTACACAGGTTGACTCTGTGATTAAGAAGGCATACGGTGCATTGGCCTTCATCAATCATGGGATTGAGTTTAAGAGCCGAGGGGTAATGGTGCAGCTATATAGGACCCTGGTCAGACCCCACTTGGAGTACTGTGCTCAATTCTAGTTGCCTCACTTTTGAAAGAACGTGGAAACCATAGAAAGGGTGCAGAGGAGATTTACAAGGATGTTGCCTGGATTGGGGAGCATGCCTTATGAGAATAGGTTGAGTGAACTTGTCCTTTTCTCCTTGGAGTGACGGAAGATGAGAGGTGACTTGATAGAGGTGTACAAGATAATGAGAGGCATTGATTGTGTGGATAGTCAGAGGTTCTTTCCCCAAGGCTGAAATGGCTAGCATGAGAGGGCACATTTTTAAGGTGCTTGGAAGTAGGTACAGAGGAGATGTCAGGGGTAAGTTTTTTACACAGAGAGTGGTGAGTGTGTGGAATGCGCTGTTAGTGGCGGAAATGATAGGGTCTTTTACGAGACTCCTGGATGGGTACATGGAGCTTAGAAAAATAGAGGACTATGGGTAAAGCCTAGGTAGTTCTAAGGTAAGGACATGTTCTGCACAGCTTTGTGGGTTGAAGGGCCTGTATTGTGCTGTACGTTTCTATATTTCTATGTAACAATTAACCAGATGCATCTTGGCTTAGTGTGGCAACTGTTCTGCCCATGACTGCAAGAAACTGCAGAGAATAGTGAACCCAGCCTCCCCTCCAAGGACTCTGTCAATGCTTCTCAATACCTTCATCAATCGTCCATCATAATCAAAGATTCCACCACCACAGACATTCTCCATTCTTCCTCCCATTGAGCAGAAGATGAAAAAGCTTGAAAGCATCTGGCATCGGGATCAAAGACTGTTTCCATTCCGCTGTTATAAGATTATTGAACAAATCCTTGTGGTATGATCAGATGGATACTTAACCTCACAACCTACCATGTTGTGACCTTGCATCTTCCTGTCTCACTGAGAAGTATTTTCTCTGTAGCTGTTACACTTTATTCTGCACTGTTATTTCTTTCTTTTGTACTACCTCAATGCACAGTTTCAATCAGCTTATCTGTATGGATGGCGTGCAAGACGAGGTTTTCAATGTACCTCAGTATACGTAACAATAATAAACTATTTTAACTGTAGAAGAAGCAACAGTTAGAGCAAAAAAAAAAGAAACTATTTGGAAAAATCCATTAGGCTTGAAAGATTTCTTTCCAGAATAGTAAAGGGAGGTCACTGAGGAATTCCCAATTCCTTGAGCTCAGCAGCTTACAAGGATGAATGCTGCAAGCTTGTACAAAAGCCACCACCCCTGATTTTTCTTTCAGGTTACATAATGTCCTTATTTTGAAATATATTGATTTTTTTTATTGTTGCAGCGTTAGAAAAATAACAAAAATTCTTTATCTGAAGTAGTTGTACCATGATTAAATGATGATGATTCACCAGCTGCTCAAGGACATTTAGAGATAGACAGTAAATGCTGGCTTTGACAGTGACATACTGAACTTCAAACTGAATTGAAAACTATAGCTATCTTTTTGACATGACACCTTGAACGGAAATTGGCACATATTAATCTCTACAACAGAAAAAAAAATCTAGGTAGTCCAATTTACCTTCCTAAATTATCATTAGAATCTTGTAGCTAATTTTTTTAAGTCCATATAATTTGTGAATAACCTCAGCTAAAACCTAGACCCACACATACAAAATGCTGGAACTCAGGGGCCAGGCAGCATATACGAAGGGGAGTAAAGAGTCAACATTTCAGACAGAGACCCTTCATCAGGACTGGAAAGGAAGGGGTGAAGCCAGAATAAGAAGGAGAGGGGGAGGAGCACTCTCTGGGAAGGTGATAGGTGAGAACAGGTGGATGGGGGAGGAGGAGGATGCAAGAAGCTGGGAGGTGATAGGCAGAAGAGGTGAAGGGCTGAAGAAGGAGAAATGTGATAGGAGAGGACAGTGAACCACAAAATAGAGTGAAGGAGGTAGGAAACCTTGGGGAGGTCATAGGCAGGTCATGGGGGTGGGGAGGAAAAGAGAAAGGGTGAGACAGTAACCAGAATGGGGAATAGAAAAAGAAAGAACGGGGGAGAGGAAAACAGGGGAGTGATTACCAGAAGCTAGAGATATTGATTTTCATACCATCAGGTTGTAGGCTACCCATACAAAATACATGTACATACAGCTCTGTTTGGCTACCCATACAGCAACCTGAGTTGGGCCTCATTTTGGCAGTAGAGGAAACCATGGACAGACATGCTGGTATGTGAATGTGAAGCTGATTTGAAATGAGTAGCTACCGGGAGATCCTAGCTTTTGCGGTGGACAGAGCGAAGGAGCTTGATGAAGTAGTTCCCAGTCTGTGTCAGGTCTCGCCAGTATAGAGGAGGCTGCACTGGGAGCACCAGTTACAATAGATGACCCTGATACATTCATAGGTGAAGTGTTGCCTTACCTGGAAGGACTGCTTGGGATCCTGAATGGTAGTGAGGAAGGAGATGTAGCTCTTACAGCAGTCACAGGGATAAGTGCCAGGATGGAGATAAGTGGGGAGTGACTAGTAGATAAGAGAGTCACATAGAGAGCAATCCCTATGGAAAGTAGTGAGGGTAAGATGTGCCTAGTGGTAGGTGTTGTGTTTTAATATTGTAAATATATTCTTTGATATAAGCATTCTTTGTTATTTACATAATAAATTGTGGGTTATCTGTAAAATAAGTGAATGGCATACACCATAATGCCATTATGTCATACGTGCACACCTTGCTTAAAGTAAAAACAAATTTAAGACGTGCATTCCTGGCTCTGTGTTTCCTTTCAATTAGTTTTATGCTATAGCGTTACAGAACATAAGAGTAGGATTCTGTTGGATATGATGCAATGTGCTGGATATGGAAGCTGTTTAGATTAGATTCAACTTTATTGTCATTGTGCTGAGTACAGATACAAAGCCAATGAAATGCAGTTAGCAGCTGACCAGAAATGAAAAAAAATAGTGTTATTTACAAAATAACTACCAATGAAAAGTAAGTGCTACAGCACACAAATATAAAAGTACTGAGACAGTACAATATGGGTGCAATACTGCTTAGCGCTGTGATGTGAGGTTCAGCAGGGTCACAGCCTCAGGGAAGAAGCTCTTCCTGTGCCTGCTGGTGCGGGAGCGGAGACTTCTGTAGCGCCTACCGGATGGGAGGAGAGTAAAAGGTCCATGGTTAGGGTGAGATGCATCCTTGATAATGCTTTTCGCCCTGCTCAGGCAGCGTTTATGGTAAATGTTCTCAATGGTGGGCAATTGGGTGCTGATAATCCACTGGGCATTTTTCAGCATACGCTGGAGTGCTTTGCGGTCCGATATGGGACAATTGCCATACCACACTGAGATGCAGTTGGTGAGTATGCTCTCAATGGTACAGCGGTAAAAGTCCGTCAGTATCCTGGGACAGAGGTGAGCTTTCTTCATGCTCTGCAGGAAATAAAGGTGCTGTTGAGCCTTTTTGACCAGGATGGAGGAGTTCAGGGACCAGGTGAGATCCTCGGAAATGTGGACACTAAGGAATTTGAAGCTTGATACACGCTCCACTACAACTTTGTTGATGTAGATGGGGTCGTGAGTGTGGCTCCTAGCATGCCTGAGGTCCACAATGATCTCCTTGGTCATCTGGGTGTTAAGGGCCAGATTGTTGTCGGCATACCACGTGGCCAAGTACTGGACCTCGTCCCTGTAGGCCGTCTCGTCATCCCCTCTAATCAGGCCAACCACTGTGGTGTCGTCTGCGAACTTGATTATGGAGTTAGAATCACGTACAGGAATGCAGTCATAGGTGAAAAGGGAGTACAGAAGAGGGCTCAGCACACAGCCTTGAGGCACGCCAGTGTTCAGGGTGACAGTGAAGGAGGAGAGGTTGTCTATTTCAACTGATTGGGGTCTGTTAGTCAGAAAGTCCAAGGTCCAATTGCAGAGGGATAAGCTAATACCAAGCTGGCGAAGTTTGGCAATCAGCTTGGAGGGGATCACAGTATTGAATGCCAAACTAAAGTCAATGAACAGCATTCTGACGTAAGAGTTGGGGCTGTCCAGGTGGGTCAGGGCAGAGTGAAGTGCCGTGGAGATGGCATCCTCTGTAGACCTGTTGGTGCAATAGGCAAATCGATGGGGGTCCAGGATAGGGGGCAGACAGGATTTCAGATGTGATAGAACCAGTCTCTCAAAGCACTTTGCAATGATGGGGGTGAATGCAACTGGGCGGAAGACATTCAGGCCCGTGGCAGTGGAATGCTTCGGCACTGGCACGATAGTGGCGATCTTGAAGCTTGTGGAGACAACTGCCTGGGTCAGGGACAGATTGAAAATGTCCATGAAGACCCTGGCCAACTGCCCTGCACAGACTCTGAGAAAATGGCCAGGTATTCCATCTGAACCAGCTGCCTTCCATACATTCACCCTGCTCAGGGTGGCGCAAAAATCGGAGGTGGAAAGTGAGAGAGGCAGTTCACCAGGTGGGAGATCCGCTTTGAGGGTGACCTCCTTGTTCTCTCGGTCAAAGTGAGCGTAGAAGTAATTGAGCTCATCAGGGAGGGAAACAGAGCTGGAAGGGGGCACAGTACTAGGTGGTTGGAAGTCTGTAATAATCTCTATACCATGCCACATGTGCCAGGGGTCCAAGGAGTTGAAATGCTCCTCGATCCTCTTGGGGTATTAAATAAGGACAAGGGGAATCCAGGAGTTTAAGTTAAGGACAGCTATATGGGAAATGGAGGAGATATAGACAGCATTGTTGGTGGTGGAATGGAAGTCCTGTTTTTTTGGAGAAAAAAGTTGACCTGTTGTTTGGAAAAAAGGTAAAAAGATGTTCAAGAATAGAAACCCTTATCCTGAGAGCAGATGCAGTGGAGACTGAGGAATTGGGAGATGCATTTATACAAGTGACAAGATAGAAGAAGTACAGTCAAGATAACTGTGAGAGTGAGTTTGTAAAAATAGATAGTCTGTCTCCAGAGATGGAGACAGAAAGATTGAGAAAGGGAAGAGAGGGGTAAGATTCTGAAGAGATTTTTTTCATCTAAAACACAAACTGTTTGCATAACAGAGAAAATGAACAAAACTCCTTCCTATGTTATAGTCCCCACAATTCAGGTTGTGTAAGCTGGTGACATCCCAAGAACTTTCTTAACTAATGCTTCAATATTTCTATACATCTTGGTTGAACTGAACTGAGTGCTCTAAGATAATATCATTAAAGGATATATATTGGTAAGGTTAAAAACCAAAGCATTCTTGTGAGCATTTATTACTCAGGATATGAGCATGAGTGGTCACCTCAGCATTTATCGTTTATCTTCCAATGTCTACAAGGGTAATAGTGAGCCAAATTCTTGCACCACTGTGGTTAACCAGTAAAGTTGCCTGAACAATGTCATTAAGATCGTTCCAGGATTTTAACCCATCTTAGAAGAAAGAATGATAAACTTTAATCCAGTGTTTTGAATGAATAATTATTTAAAAATATATACAATATAAAACCTCCCTTTGTTTTATTTATATGGACTGAAATAATGAAGTCAGAATTTACAGTACAAAGGCCGTCTTTATAAATGCTGTACATTTATTAAACAGATGCTTAAAACTGCAATTGATTACATATGTTTATATTTAAATACCCAACATTTAACAATGTTTAAACTTTTTTTTTTCTTGCTTTAGCAATTTGCACACCTCCTTGCAAGAATGGTGGTCATTGTATGAGAAATAATGTCTGCTCGTGTCCAGGTGGCTACACAGGAAAAAGATGTCAAAAAAGTGAGAGCTATTTTAAAGTATTAATTTTTTTTCTAATTGTTTAATCTAATCTTTGGCCTCATTCATTTACTCAAGAGCACAATAGCTTAGGGGGCTTTACAAATACTTTCAAGTTGGATCCAAAACAGAGTCCATATGCAAATTCAAGAATGGAAACATCTGGCATGAGCATAAGCGGTAAAGTTATTCAAAAATTAATAGCTCAAATTTCTTGCAATCATTTCAAACGATTCTGAATTAATTTTAGCTATTGGGCATCATCTTTGCACATTTTTTTTGCTTTATTAGAACTTATTTTGCCCAGGTATTTTCATTTTATTTTTCAGTGTTAATTTGCCGACCCTTGCCAAAATGCAACATTCACTTGCATAAGCTGTACTAGAGCAGGGATCCCCAACCTTTTTTGGCCCGCGGACCGGTTTAATATTGACAATATTCTTGCGGATCGGCCGTCCGGGGTTGGGGGGATGTTCAAGTGGGGTTAAACTCACCTCAACATGTCTTTTACAGTTAGGGTTGCCAACTTTCTCACTCCCAAATAAGGGTCAAAAGCAGCAGTCAAATCCCGGGACACTTTACCCCAGGAAAGACTACCATGACCATGAAGCTTTGCGCAGGCACCTGTGTGCACATGTGATGTGCGCATGCGCGTACGTGCCGAATTTTTCCCCACAAATCAGCTTTGCCTTCATCTTCCTGACTATACTATACATACATTATTTCTACTTTATATAGGCTGTGTGTTTATCATATCATTCCTGCTTTTACTATATGTTAGTGTTATTTATTTTCGGTTTTATGTGTTATTTGGTATGATTTGTTAGGTTATTTTTCTGGATCTGGGAACGCTCAAAATTTTTCCCATATAAGTTAATGGTAATTGCTTCTTCGCTTCACGCCATTTCGGCACAAAAGAATTCATAGGAATGCTCTACCTTAGCGGGGGAAATACGGGACAAACCAATTTAGCCCAATATACAGGATGCCCCGGCAAATACGGGACAGTTGGCAACCCTATGTTCAAGTTCAACAGTGCATGACAGGGAATGAGGAACTGACTCATATCGTTTCCTCATGGCCCGATAGCACATGGTTAGGGATATCAAAGTCCTTGATGACTATAAATATTACTTTCCTGACTGTTCTGCCTTTAGGAGGGAGGAGAAGAACCTAGCGCTTAACACTTGCAAATAATCTGAATGAAACTGCCTGCTATCACATCAACCAGTGATTGTAATGAATTTTTGAAGTAGTACTTGCTTGTATTATTCACAGTTCCAGATATATGTTCTTATTTGTGTGTAATGAGGCAGTCCAATACAGGTCTATATTATAAATAGTGTCTAACCATATTTACTCCAGTAGTAATGTACTACTGAGACCGTAATAGTAATTGTCTGATTTCTCAAATGCAAGAGTTTGGTTTAACCACAATGATTAGTATAATTGCAAACATTTTATGTATGTGGCATTTCTGTGCAACTCCCATGGGTGGGTAAAAATGCATGACCTTAAGCTTAATAAGATAAAATTTTAAAAATGGGTATGTCATGGCCAGCAGGGATACAAAATTTTGGAAAATGAGGCAAACTAGAGACTTTGAAATTGTTAATTTGTTGTTGTGAGCTTTAATCACATGAGTGTTCGTTCAGTTTTTTTGATCTTGGCTATTAAGCTACTGACTGAAAACTTGTGTATGTATTTCTGATGATAACTTAATGTTGTATTATTTTTCATCACAAAGTGTGTATTACATTACTGGAAATTAGAGTGCATAGCATACATACTTTATCTATAAATATTAGAAAAAAACATTCTTTACACAGTGTAATGAAATAGCATCCATGGAAAACTACTGGGAAATTGGAATTTTGTTTTTGCACATCACTACCAGATACTTGGTGTAGTGATACACTGCAGAACTGCATGCTCTGATCTCCACAGTTTAAAGACTCCATGCCTCACTCTGGCATGGGCAATCATAGATTTTGTATATGATTACTGTAGAGAGTTCATTAAGGCCAAAACTCACCTTCACAAGATTCCTGATGGTAAAGATATGGGCCGCTGCTGTCAAAGCAAAGCATGCCAGCCGCAGCAATTAGATTTTTTTAAAAATCCATAGTATTTATTTTATGTTTAAATGTATATAATTGTCAAGTACACACAAGCTCTGTATTTTAAATGATCCCACTGATACCATGCGACAATAAATTTTTAGTTCCGTCAGTTGCACTTGACCTATTATTCCCTCCCTTTGGTTAGTAATGAAACAAAGTTCTTCCAGCTAATGCATTCTTTTCACATAGGTATCTGTGAGCCAATGTGTATGAATGGAGGAAAGTGTGTACGTCCCAACATCTGCTCCTGCGTGTCAGGCTGGAGGGGAAAAAGATGTAATATGTGTAAGTCAGAGATTCAATTATGTTCCCTGTGCCTATTCATGGAACATGACTGTCATCCCTGGCAGTGTGTTCCAGGTACCTATCACTCTCTATCTCTTCTGTTGCTTCTTGTAGAAACCTGAGCTATTGTATATTTCATCCAGTCCCAGGGGCTTATCAATCCTAATCTTTATCAGAAGCTCAGCCCCATCCTAATTCTTAATGTCAACATGCACTGGAGCTTGTTCTATGCTGACCTGACATTCTCAAGTTCCCTCTAGTCAGCCTCCTGTTCTCCCTGAAAGTGTAGAACACCTTAGTGTTTTCCTTAATCCTCGTCACCAGGCCTTCTCATGCCCCTTCAAGCTCTTTTGTCCCTTTTTAAGCTTCACCCTGGCTACCTTGTAACTCAAGTGTTCACCTGATTTTTTGCATACTAAACCCCAAGTATGCTTCCTCCTTTCTCTTGTCTAAATATTCCACCTCTCTTGTCAGCCCTAATTGTCAAATACATACAAACTATGTATTTTAAAGGATTCCACTGATGCCATGCTACAGTAAATTTCAGTTCTGCCAGTTTCACTTTCACCTACCATCCTTTCCCTGTATCAGTGGGACAAACCTATCCAAGATCCCACGCATTGGTCCCTAAATAATCTCTATATTTCGGCTGAGAACATTTATTCTAAATTTACACTCCCAAGTTCCCGCCGAATTCCATCACAATTAGCCCTCTCCCTTTTAAATACTTCTTGTATATAGTCAGCTCCTTTCCTCGTCCATGACAATGTTAATGTTGAGGTCACTATCCCCAAAATGCTCACCCACCAAGAGGACTGTTACCTGACCGGCTTGATTGCCTAGTACCGGATCTGGTATGGCTTCTCTCAATGGTCTGTCCGCATACTGTGTCAAAAATTCTTCCTGGACACACATAATAAATTTTGTCCCATCTAAACCTTTTGCACTAAGGAGGTGTTGATCAATATTAAGGAAGTTAGCTCACACTAAATGTTCCTAATTGTACTTATCAAAATTAAGCAACCTAGAAATTCATCTAAACTGGTACCACTGAAGGCTAAAATACAGTCTTTGTGATGGAATACACCTGAGCCAGAATGAAACCAACATCCATGCTAAGAACTTTGCTACCACAATCAGGGAAGATTTAAATTAAAGTGGCAGGGGAAGGAGAAGTACAAGCAACAAGAGGAGAATTATTAGCTCCACTTGGCAGAGCAACTGGGATTACCTTAACTGGGATTATTTTAAGGATCAGAGGGAGGAAAATTTGAGGGCCGTGTCCAGAAGATTTTTGTTGCACCATGTAGATACCCCCATGAGGGAGGTAGCATTCCTGGATCCTGGGGAATGTAGCTGTTTGACGAACAGAATGACATTGGGGGATCATTTTGGAGATGATGCCCATAACTCTGTACATTTTAACTTGGTTGTGGAAAATAGGAATAAAGTTTTTAAATTGAAGGGATGGAAGTAGACAAAAAAAGGAAAAAAAATTGATCAGGGACCATTCATTATAATTTTCATTAGTAGTACAATGAAAGGCTATCAACTTAAAATATTAACTTTGTTTCACTCACCATATATTCTCTCAAAACTGATGACCGTATAGCATCTCCAGCACTGCTGACTGGGAATGAATTTCAAAATTTGTTTTAAATTACAAGTACTATTTCACTTGTTATTCATATCCTTGCGTTTACAAAGTACTGTACATTGGAATTCAAAAATGCTAGAATCCATTTCAATCTTCTGGCAATTTAGCTGTTTGTATACAGAAGTGCAAAAATGGAGGAGAATGCATTGAGCCTGGTACCTGCCATTGTCTGCCTGGATGGGAAGGATTACAGTGTCAAATACGTAAGTACACTTTCAATAGTTATCTTTCTTCTTTGTAATATAATGAGCATGCTTGCGAGGGAAAGGTACGCGTATCTGGAGCTACGACACTGAGGAGCCTTCTCCTGATTTTCTGCCATTTTCATCACCTACCACAAACAAATGATAAGTAACAAAGACTCCCACAATGTCTAAGGAACACATTGTGTGGCCTCATCATGACAGTAGAGCACAGCATATCAGAATGGGAATGGGAAGTGGAATTAAAGTGGGTCTTTAATTCCACTGGGGATCTTGTTTCTTCTTCAGGTTGGAGGATCAACACTTTGTATTCTGTCTGGGTGGCCTTCAACCTGATGGCATGAACATCAATTTCTCAAGCTTCTAGTAATGACCCCCTCCCCCCACTCTCCTTCATCATTCTCCATCCCCTTTTCCCTCTCATACCTTATCTCCTTGCCTGCCCATCACCACTCTCTGGTGCTCCTCCCCCCCCTTTCTTTCTTCCATGGCCTTCTGTTTTCTCCTATTGGACTCTCCCTTCTCCAGCCCTGTATCTTTCACCAATCAACTTCCCAGATCTTTACTTCATCACTCCCCCTCCCAATTTCAACCATCACCTTGTGTACTCTCTCTCCCCTCCCCCAGCTTTAAAATCTACTCCTCATCTTTTTTTCTCCAAGCCTGCCAAAGGGTCTCGGCCCAAAACATCGACTGTACTTTTTTTCCATAGTTGCTGCCTGGCCTGATGAGTTCCTCTAGCATTTTGTGTGTGTTGCTTGGATTCCAGCATCTGCAGATTTTCTGTTGTTTGTAAAGCGAAGTAAGTTTAGTCCAGATCTAACTCAGTCATCCATTCTATAACTTGTGCAGCCAAAATCCCGAGGAAAAATTACACTAACAAGTCAATAGGATCATTAAGAAAATTATGCTGTGTTATCAAAAGTTTAAAGTAAATTTATCATCAAATTATGTATATGTTACCATATACTACTGTGAGATTAGTTTACTTGCTGACGTTCAATGGAATCAATGAAAACTGCACAGAAAGACCGACAAACAACCAATGTAGAAAAGAAAGCAAACTTTGCAAGTACCAAATAATAAATAAATAATACTCAGAACATGAGTTGTAGAGTTCTTGAAAGTGAGCCTGTAGGTTTTGGAATCTGTTCAGAGCTGAGGTTATTCACGCTGCTTCAGGAGTCTGATGGTGAAGGTAATAACTATTTTTGAACCTGCTGGTGTGGGACCTGAGGCAGCAAGAAGAGAGTATGTTCTGAGTGGTGTGAGTCCTTGATGATGAAGCATAAAATATAGATGGTTAAAGGATTTTAGCTGTTTATAATTTTTTTGAACAAAACCACTGATTTCCTGATCAAGAGCATCCAAAGAACGAGAGAATTAACTACTTATGCCAATTTTGCAAGGGGTCCTACAGCCTTTCATCACAGAGCATATGATATTTTTGGGAACCTAGAAACATTTCTTACAACTTTCTGGACACTGTTATACAATTACAGCTTTTTTTTTTTACATTATAGTGACCAAAGAGTTGCAAGAAAGGGCCTGCACGATTGATTAAATAAAATTAAAATCTTCTTGTTAATAACTTTAATGGAGGAAGAGGACATGGAATAAATTTTTCACATTTTGGATTTTGTTTGTTGACAGGAAGATTTCACCTACACCTCCCTCAGATAGTCCTGCCACAAGATGGTTTAGGTGTAGTTCCAGAGGCCAGTTCATCTTCATAATAGCCCATAATTCACCCTTGAGGTAGAAATTGTTGAAAATTGTAGTGTTTATATTTTGCACTATATAAATATTGATTTCTTTTATTTTTTCACAGCTGTATGCCAACAAAAATGCTTGTATGGAGGCAAATGTATTCTTCCAAATGTGTGTTCTTGTCGTCCAGGATATACTGGAATCACTTGTGGTAAGAAGGTGAGCTCAAATTTTTATTATTGATATTTTTACAAAGAAGCAAAGTACTTAACAATTGCTTATTTGGTACTTTACTAGCTGGTACTTCAGCCAAAGTACTCCAGCTGACATTGGGTTAACTAGTACCTGTCCAGAACAGCATGTTCTGAATAAATAAGCTTTTGCTGTATTCTATTTTTGTACCTTGCCCTGTCTGGGCTGCTTCTACACCCACAACTTCTCATTTGTTGATAGCAGAAGAAAGCTTCCGTGAACTTAGTGTTATTTTATCTCAAGCTTAAATATTTGTTTCTTATCTTCCATTCACCTCCCTTCAATTCAAAGATGAACCACTTCCATGATCATAAATGGTATTGGTATTTCCAGAGGCTATAACCCATCTGCTATACTTGATCAGAATGAGGGTTAATATCTCCAGCATATTATCCTGAAACTTGTTGCTATATGGCAGCAGTAAATTGCAATACATAAACTGTAAATGACAGTAAATACTGTGTGTGTGTGTGTGTATATATTATAATGTTAAATTAGTAATGAAAATAGTAGTGTGGTAGTGTTCATGGGTTCAATGTCCATTCATTAATTTAATAGCAGAGAGGAAGAAGCTATTCCTGAATCATTGTATGTCTGCCTTCAGGCTCCTGTACCTCCTCCCAGATGGTAGCAAAGTGAAGAGGGCATGGCTTGGGTGATGGGAGTCCTTAATGATGGATGCCCCTTTTTTGAGGCATTGCTTCTTGAAGAAGCCCTGGATGTGGGGGGCGGGGGGGGGGCGGTGACTGGTGCCCATGATGGACTAACTGCACAACCTTCTGCAGCATTGACCCCAGCCCCCACCATACCAAATGGTGTTTCAGCCAGTTAGAATGCTCTCCACAGTACATCTGTAGAAATTTGTGATTATCTTTGCCTTTTGTCACTGCTGGCTAGCCTTCCATTCACTATCTATACCTCACTAATGATAATTGTTAAGTTTTCCTGTGGTTACAGACAGAGACTGCCCTCAACACAGATTAAAACTTCCATGCTACATTGCTGTCTTTTCACAGCCTCAACACCCCAATTCCATCAGGCACCCTACAGCCCTGCATGTACCTCATGTTCATGCAACTCCGGTCTCTTGTCTAACCCTGCTCCATTTGTCCCATATTAATAGCCCAGTCTTCAGCTGTTTAGCCTTGACCTCAGAAATTCCCTTAGTGCACACCCATCTCCACCGACAAAATTCTTAAAACTACCTACATCCTGTATATCCTGCAACAAGGTATTTTAAGTACTCATCCATATTTTTTATGAGATCCAAAGACAAAATTTGCACTCCATCAAAAACATTTGGCTTGAGTCCTTAAGAAATCTAGAACTAAATATTTCCTTTTTATTTCTTTGCTTTCTTTATATCTGATTATCCTGTGGTACATCTCAAAATGTTACTTAAACACAAGCATCGTTCACTCTTCGGCTTTCTACTTCAATTAATTTAGTTAAGATCAGCCAATTTAGTATACATCTAGTATTTAAAAAGGGACAGTCTTTTTGTATTGCTTTGTCATTATAAATGTTTTACTATCATGTTAAATGTTCAGTTTGGATTACATAATTAATACCCAGTGCATAAGTTAAAACAGGCTTGCACTTCACACCTGGACAAATAAATCTGTCATGATTGTTTCTGAGCAAAATCTGATCATTTAAGTAACAATTAACTGTTCCTTCTTTTTCCAGATACCATTGAAACTGGGTTAACCTTGGCCCCAGTATCTAATTTCTTCCAGCAATAAATGGACATTATGCTGAATTTGATTGAGGACTGGAACTGAACATTGCTCAATTATTAAGATTGCAGAATTAAATCAAACCATGCAGGTACTTCGAGCTCGGTGTTAAACTGTAGTGCTATTCAGAGGTTTGAGTAATTTGGTGTTTATAGCTAAATAATGAGGTATTGTAAAGCAAATGTATTGGCTTGTGTATCACTTCCTCTTGTAGCTTTACTACCTCAGTGCAATGCTCAAGGGTTCATTGCAGGACACTAGGAAGATCACCTGTTTTTGTGAAACATTTACATAATCTCCACCTACTGTGGAACATTTTAACCTGATTCGTTTACTAAATTTTCGCAGAAAATCAAATTGTTTCGAAGAGTTCTTTTAATTGCATTGCACCCCAGTTGAATTATTTGCAGTTACAACTGTGAGATCTGCAACCACTCTAAAGCTAAATTTAATCCCACAATAACATCACCCAGTGCTTTTCCCATAGGTTTGCACAGAAATTGGCAACAATTTGGAGTGGCTTGTGGTAAATAATTTAGAATAATTTCAGCTCGTCTTCCTTATTTACAACAGGTTAGCAGATCTCAATTTCAGTGTTCAGAGGGAGAAATTCATCCAACGAGATACTTTCCAAGTAAGCTTTTAATCAAGGAAAATGATCCCTTACATGACAGACTAGAAAGCTAACAATATGTTTAGGAGACAAGAGGTTCTGCAAATGTTGGAATCTGGAACAACAAAATGGTGGAGAAACTCAGTGGGTCAGACAGCATCTATAGAGAGAAATGAACAGTCAACATTTCAGACTAGGACCCTTTATCAAGAATAGTTCCTTCAAAATTTTGTACATGTTGCTTGTATTTAAGCTCAAAATTTACCATGCTAACATTAACATTTGAACATTTAAAATTTCTCACCAGGCTTTAAGCAGTATTTTAAGAGACATTACCCCATTTGTATTAAATACCACATTACCATATGGACCAAGAAACAGTGTATGCTAGAGGTTCATTCACTAATATCCCAACAATTTGTATTATAGATTAAATCAAACATACTTAAATGTGTAATAAGTATTTATTGTGGGGGGGGGGATTTTATCTTGGTCAAACTGAACTACTGCAAACTTTTTTGAAACAAGAAGTTACTAAAACTAGTTAGATACACCAATTATTTCACTACCATGGATGTTTTTACCCCAGATGTGGTGGCTCAAAACTATAGTTCAGTATTGTCTTAACTTCATCTACAAATCTCTGCCACTTATGTAACATAATATTTAAGCAATCACATTAAGTGGGCTTCTAGGAAATGCAATGTACTACTTGTGCATATTCTACCAGAACTGGAATTATTACTACAATTTACCTACACTCATACAGTACACTTTTGTATGAACATCCCATACATTCAGAATAAGGTTTGGAATCTTGCCTAACTGGTTATGTTTTCTTTTACCTAAACTACAATGTTTTATACTAAATTAAGGAATTGATAAAAGTCATCATTTTATCATTGAATTATAAGATTAGCTTTGGTTTTAAGAATTTGATGTTCAAATTCATGGAATTCATGCACAATGTGTTGCTATGTTCCCTTTATTCCAGTTGCATGTTACTGACTTTTATGCTGTACAATATTCATCTTAAGATATTTTTAAATAAAGGTGCTCATAAAACTTGCATTATGTTTGAAATCCAGTAATCTAAATCAATTAATCCAAATTATTTACTGTTTTAAAATATTTCTTTAGGTGTGACCCATCAAAAAATTGTTGCATAATGTGTATATACCAAATGTATTCTTAATGCCTAATTTGTTGTTTTGTTTAATTAACACTGTACATATATATTACATATGAACATTAAGATTTTCATGTAAAAGTATTGAATTTATTTTTAATTACCGAGTTGTAAATTCTGTACATTCCAAATAAACACACGAAATCCAAGACATATTTAAATAATCAAGGAATGAATATTGTGTCTCTGTAGTTAATGAAAGGTTCTTCAACATCAGTGCAGAAAATGTATCATGCCCTGTACAACAATTATCCCAAAGAATAAAGATCACAATAGAAGCACTATGGGGAAATGGGGACCAAGGAATGAGAATACTGACAATGGGAATAATGCATAGGGCATGGAAGATTTAAAAAAATAGCACCACAGCCAAAGGAGGTGGATTTGTGGTGTATGTAGCCACCTTCTCAATGATCATGAGCCAAGCAGTGGAAAGACCAAATGATACCAAGGTCAAGGTTGGCTTAGCTTCCGGTAAGGAATACTGTGATCTCCGAAGTGCAGAAAACAAAAAGAGAGGTAGGAAGATTAGACAAGTTTTATATTCTGTTTGTAGGAACCAAACAGGAATATGACCTACCTACTTGTACTGAGAAAAATATCACATTCATCCTAGGCTAGCTAGCATCAGTCCTTGTTAAGCATAAAAAAAATTTTTAAAAATTAGGATATTATAGTATTTGGTGATATTTCAGAACAAAGTATTTTCTACCATGTAAAAATTCAAGCAGAAAATAAGATAGTCAATGAACACATACCTTCAAAATTGAGAATTTCTAATCAGATCATTTATTGTCAACTTAAAATGTAAAAGCCTCAAAATTTTCATTGAGAACAAATCTGGAATTTTGAAACCAAGCATAGCAAATATAGCTCTAATTATTGTTTATTATTGCAACAAAGGTACTAGCATAAATGTAGACTTGTTCATATTAAAGATAGCTATTGCATTAAAAACCAAATTCAACAAATAAACGTGCAAAGCAGGGAAAAATAAAAACTTCATTCAATCTTTTATCCTCAGAAAAGGCAAGAGTTTTATGGAAGTTTTCCCACTTTTTTTGATAGTATTTACTTGTAAACTTAATACACTGCTTAATGAAAAGTAAATCAATAAGGAAAAATGTATCCTGTCCAGAAAATTCTACTTTGGCCAAATTTTTGTCTAGACTGTAGAATCAATGACATTGACATACATTAGGAGCAATTCCTTTCCCTCCATGCAAGCAAGGAGCATCACATATTGTTGTAAACAAATCAAATCAATGTTCATATCTGGTATTAGTTTCTTTTTAAATCTTCTATTGTTGGGACAAGCAGACCAATCTTATGACTGTCCTAAAATTGTATTAAATTTGAATAATAAAATTTAAATGAACTTCATATTTACCATACTCAAAGTTATGTCAGTAGAGATTTCCGGGATTAGAAGAAATAGGTAAACATTGAGAATAATTGTTTAAAAATTGATTCTTGTGCATTGGTTTTAGGCACAAGAACAACCATATTTTTTTTGGGGGGGGGAGAGAATTTCAAGCCCAAAGCATTTAAACTAGAAAGATAGAAAGAAACATAGAAAACCTACAGCACAAGCTGTGCCAAACATGTCCCTACCTTAAAAATTACTAAGCTTACCCACAGCCCTCTATTTTTCGAAGCTCCATGTACCTATCCAAAAGACTCTTAAAAGACCGTATCATGTCTGCCTCCACCGCCGTTGCCAGCAGCCCATTCCATGCTCTCACCACACTCTGTGTAAAAGAAACTTACCCCTGATATCTCCTCTGTACCTACTCCCAAGCACCTTAAAACTATGCCTTCTTGTGCTAACCATTTCAGCCCTGGGAAAAAGCCTCTGACTATCCACACGATCAATGCCTCTCATTATCTTGTACACATCTATCAGGTCACCTCTCATCCTCCATCACTCCAAGGAGAAAAGTCCGATTTCACTCAACCTATTCTCATAAGGCATGCTCCCCAATCCAGGCAACATCCTTGTAAATCTCCTCTGCACCCTTTCCATGGTTTCCATATCCTTTCTGTAGTGAGGTGACCAGAATTAAGCATAGTACTCCAAGTGGGGTCTGACCAGGGTCCTATAATACTGCAACATTACCTCTCGACTCCTAACTTCAATTCCACAATTGATGAAGGCCAATGCACTGCATGCCTTCTTAACCACAGAGCCAACCTGCTTAGCAGCTTTCAGTGTCCTATGCACTCAGACCCCAAGGTCCCTCTGATCCTCCACACTGCGAAGAGTCTTACCATTAATGCTGTAGTTCTGTCATCAGCTAATATGTTAACTGAAGGAAATGGGGGCTGAACATTGTAGATTTGATCAATTGGATGATTGAGGAGCTGAAGAGATTGCATTGCTCATTCATATCTTAAACTCTTGTGATCTGCAGCTCATCTGGCTATTTACTGAAGCTTGCAATACTTTTGTTCTATTTATGATGTAATGGTTCAAAGTAATATCAAGATGGGTTCTCATACATTGCACTTGCACAAAGAAAAAGCTATTATCAAAACATTGTAATTATGAAGATAGCAACTTTGCTGATAACAGATAAAGTTTTGCTTCATTCTCCAATTACATGGATAGAAATTTTGTGTACAGTTATAACTAACTTAGCAGTCTCTCTTATATCACCAGTTACACATTTATTGAATTGAGTTTCCACTAAAGATTGCACGCAAACTTCCAAGATTAAATTTCATTCCTGGCTACTTTAAAGAACTAAATCAGATTTTGGAAAACTAATATCCTGTTTGACCTTAACCTGAACTCCAAAAGCCCATTTCCCAGTCATCACTTCTGATTATTTACATCTATTTCAATAACACCACTTACAGCACCATTTCCTCTGATCCAGTCTGCTTCTTCATGCTCTGTTTCTTCACTAAAAGATTCAAGAATGTTCGAAGTCCAAGGTACACTTATTATCAAAGTGCGTATAGAAACATAGAAAATAGGTGCAGGAGTAGGCCATTCAGCCCTTCGAGCCTGCACTGCCATTTATTATGATCATGGCTGATCATCCAACTCAGAACCCGCCCCAGCCTTCCCTCCATACCCCCTGATCCCCGTAGCCACAAGGGCCATATCTAACTCCCTCTTAAATATAGCCAATGAACTGGCCTCAACTGTTTCCTGTGGCAGAGAATTCCACAGATTCACCACTCTCTGTGTGAAGAAGTTTTTCCTAATCTCGGTCCTAAAAGGCTTCCCCTTTATCCTCAAACTGTGACCCCTCGTTCTGGACTTCCCCAACATCGGGAACAATCTTCCTGCATCTAGCCTGTCCAATCCCTTTAGGATTTTATACGTTTCAATCAGATCCCCCCTCAATCTTCTAAATTCCAACAAGTACAAGCCCAGTTCATCCAGTCTTTCTTCATATGAAAGTTCCGCCATCCCAGGAATCAAGCTGGTGAACCTTCTTTGTACTCCCTCTATGGCAACGATGTCTTTCCTCAGATTAGGGGACCAAAACTGCACACAATACTCCAGGTGTGGTCTCACCAAGGCCTTGTACAACTGCAGTAGTACCTCCCTGCTCCTGTACTCGAATCCTCTCGCTATAAATGCCAGCATACCATGCGCCTTTTTCAGCGCCTGCTGTACCTGCATGCCCACTTTCAATGACTGGTGTATAATGACACCCAGGTCTCATTGCACCTCCCCTTTTCCTAATCGGCCACCATTCAGATAATAATCTGTTTTCCTATTTTTGCCACCAAAGTGGATAACTTCACATTTATCCACATTAAATTGCATCTGCCATGAATTTGCCCACTCACCCAACCTATCCAAGTCACTCTGCATCCTCTTAGCATCCTCCTCACAGCTAACACTGCCACCCAGCTTCGTGTCATCCACAAACTTGGAGATGCTGCATTTAATTCCCTCATCCAAGTCATTAATATATATTGTAAACAACTGGGGTCCCAGCACTGAGCCTTGCGGTACTACACTAGTCACTGCCTGCCATTCTGAAAAGGTCCCGTTTATTCCCACTCTTTGCTTCCTGTCTGCTAACCAATTCTCCGTCCACATCAATACCTTACCCCCAATACCGTGTGCTTTAAGTTTGCACACTAATCTCCTGTGTGGGACCTTGTCAAAACCCTTTAGAAAATCCAAATATACCACATCCACTGGTTCTCCCCTATCCACTCTACTAGTTACATCCTCAAAAAATTCTGTGAGATTCATCAGACATGATTTTCCTTTCAGAAATCCATGCTGACTTTGCCCGATGATTTCACCACTTTCCAAATGTGCTGTTATCACATCTTTGATAACTGACTCCAGCAGTTTCCCCACCACTGACGTTAGGCTAACCGGTCTATAATTCCCCAGTTTCTCTCTCCCTCCTTTTTTAAAAAGTGGGGTTACATTAGCCACCCTCCAATCCTCAGGAACTAGTCCAGAATTTAACGAGTTTTGAAAAATTATCACTAATGCATCCACTATTTCTTGGGCTACTTCCTTAAGCACTCTAGGATGCAGACCATCTGGCCCTGGAGATTTATCTGCCTTCAATCCCTTCAATTTACCAAACACCACTTCCCTACTAACATGTATTTCGCTCAGTTCCTCCATCTCACTGGACCGTCTGTCCCCTACTATTTCTGGAAGATTATTTATGTCCTCCTTAGTGAAGACAGAACCAAAGTAATTATTCAATTGGTCTGCCATGTCCTTGCTCCCCATAATCAATTCACCTGTTTCTGTCTGTAGAGGACCTACATTTGTCTTTACCGGTCTTTTCCTTTTTACATATCTATAAAAGCTTTTACAGTCAGTTTTTATGTTCCCTGCCAGTTTTCTCTCATAATCTTTTTTCCCCTTCTTAATTAAGCCCTTTGTCCTCCTCTGCTGAACTCTGAATTTCTCCCAGTCCTCAGGTGAGCCACTTTCTCTGGCTAATTTGTATGCTTCTTCTTTGGAATTGATACTATCCCTAATTTCTCGTCAGCCACGGGTGCACTACCTTCCTTGATTTATACTTTTGCCAAACTGGGATGAACAATTGTTGTAGTCCATCCATGCAACCTTTAAATGCTTGCCATTGCATATCCACCGTCAATCCTTTAAGTGTCATTTGCCAGTCTATCTTAGCTAATTCACGTCTCATACCTTCAAAGTTACCCCTCTTTAAGTTCAGAACCTTTGTTTCTGAATTAACTATGTCACTCTCCATCTTAATGAAGAATTCCACCATATTATGGTCACTCTTACCCAAGGGGCCTCTCAAGACAAGATTGCTAATTAACCCTTCCTCATTGCTCAAAACCCAGTCCAGAATAGCCTGCTTTCTAGTTGGTTCCTCGACATGTTGGTTCAAAAAACCATCCTGCATACATTCCAAGAAATCCTCTTCCTCAGCACCTTTACCAATTTGCTTCACCCAATCTACATGTAGATTGAAGTCACCCATTATAACTGCTGTTCCTTTATTGCACACATTTCTAATTTCCTGTTTAATACCATCTCCGACCTCACTACTACTGTTAGGTGGCCTGTACACAACTCCCACCAGCGTCTTCTGCCCCTTAGTGTTACGCAGCTCTACCCATATCGATTCCACATCTTCCCGGCTTATGTCCTCCCTTTCTATTGCGTTAATCTCTTCTTTAACCAGCAACGCCACCCCACCTCCCCTTCCTTCATGTCTATCCCTCCTGAATATTGAATATCCCTGAACGTTGAGCTCCCATCCTTGGTCACCCTGGAGCCATGTCTCTGTGATCCCAACTATATCATAATCATTAATAACAATCTGCACTTTCAATTCATCCACCTTATTATGAATGCTCCTTGCATTGACACACAAAGCCTTCAGGCATTCTTTTACAACTCTCTTAGCCCTTATACAATTATGTTGATAAGTGGCCCTTTTTAATGCTTGCCCTGGATTTGTCGGCCTGCCACTTTTACTTTTCTCCTTAGTACTTTTTGTTTCTACCCTCACTTTACACCCCGTTGTCTCTCTGCAGTGGTTCCCATCCCCCTGTTGTGAACTAACCTCCTCACGCCTAGCCTCTTTAATTTGATTCCCACCCCCCAACCATTCTAGTTTAAAGTCACCTCAGTAGCCCTCGCTAATCTCCCTGCCAGGATATTGGTCCCCCTAGGATTCAAGTGTAACCCGTCCTTTTTGTACAGGTCACGCCTGCACCAAAAGAGGTCCCAATGATCCAAAAACTTGAATCCCTGCCCCCTGCTCCAATCCCTCAGCCACGCATTTATCCTCCACCTCATCGCATTCCTACTCTCACTGTCGCGTGGCATAGGCAGTAATCCCGAGATTACTACCTTTGCGGTCCTTTTTCTCAACTCCCTTCCTAGCTCCCTATATTCTCCTTTCAGGACCTCATCCCTTTTCCTACCTATGTCATTGGTACCTATATGTACCACGACCTCTGGCTCCTCACTCTCCCACTTCAGGATATCTTGGACACGATCAGAAATATCCCGGACCCTGGCACCAGGGAGGCAAACTACCATCCGAGTCTCTGGACTGCGTCCACAGAATCGCCTATCTGACCCCCTTACTATCGAGTCCCCTATCACAACTGCCTTCCTCTTCCTTGCCGTACCCTTCTGAGCTACAGCCAGACTCTGTGCCAGAGGCACAGCCACTGGCGCTTCCCCCGGGTTAGCTGTCCCCCCCAACAGTACTCAAACAGGAGTACCTATTGTTAAGGGGCACAGCCACCGGGGTACTCCCTATTACCTGACTCTTCCCCTTCCCCCTCCTAACTGTGACCCACTTGTCTGCCTCCCGTGGCCCCGGCGTGACCACCTGCCTGCAACTCCTCTCTATCAACTCCTCACTCTCCCTGACCAGACGAAGGTCATCGAGCTGCAGCTCCAGTTCCGTAACGCTGTCCCTTAGGAGCTGCATCTCGATGCACTTGGCGCAGATGTAGACGTTCGGGAGGCTTGGAGACTCCAGGGCCTCCCACATCCGACACCGAGAACAGCAAACTGCCCTCACACTCATACTGCCCCTCTCCTCAAATAACAACAGAAAATGAATGCCAAACCTTCCTCGCCTCGCCCGTTTCCGCCTAAGCCCGTTGAGCCGAAGCCCTTAAGTCTTCACTCTGCTCCCGGCTCACTCCGCCGCCTGCAAACTACACTGCCTGCTCTATGAGACTCTGTTCCTTTTAAATCTGCCGCGCTGCACTGCCCGACGTCACACGCCTGTGCAGTCCCGCCTCTCAGAACGCCGTTGGAGAAAAAAAAAATAACAAAAATTTCAAAAATGTCTTTCTCGGCACTCCCACTCAGACTCTCAGACTCCTATTGTATACCATATACAATTTTGAGATTCATCTTCTTGCAGGCAGCCACAAAACAAAGAAACAGAATAGAATCCGTAAAAATCCCGACACCACAAAGAGAGTCAAACATCCAATATGTAAGAAAAAAGAATGAGTTGTACAAGCATTAAGAGAGTAAAAAAAACACAAAGAAATCTGTAGGTGCTGAAAATTCAAGCAACACACACAAAAAATGCTGGTGAATGCAGCAGGCCAGGCAGCATCTATAGGAAGAGGTACAGTCAACATTTCGGGCCGAGACCCTTCGTCAGGCCTGAAACATCGATTGTACCTCTTCCTATAGATGCTGCCTGGCCTGCTGCGTTCACCAGCAGAGAGTAAACAAATATCATTCAGAACATGAATCGCAGAGTCACCAGAAGTGAGTCCACATCCACAGTCCCAGTTCAGCGCTGCAGCTGGTCCAGGAACTTTCCAGCTTCTAGCTTCATCCCTCCCCCTCCCGTCTTTTCTGATCATTTCAGATCTCCCCCACCCCCTCCTACTTTCAAATCTCTTACCATCTCTTCTTTCAGTTAGTCCTGACGAAGGATCTCAGCCCGAAACATCGACTGTACTTCCTCCTATAGATGCTGCCTGGCCTGTTGTGTTCCACCAGCATTTTGTGTGTTGCTTGAATTTCCAGCATCTGCAGATTTCCTCATGTTTGCATTAATTATGACATGCCCCACTTTCCACAGAACACTAGTTTAAACACTGGCTTAAAGACACAAATGAACCACTTAATCTATCCTTATACAGCTTTCATACAGCATTCCATCCTGGAATGAAGCCCCCAATAATGTAACCCACTCACCGATCCTCATAACAGACTAGGCTTGTAATCTATCTCTGGCTAACAGCCATGTGACTCAGTATTGCATGGGTAACAATGAGAAGGCCACCTTCGACAAGCAACACATATCTAGGGTCAGTAAGATTCAGATTCACCCAAAATGCAAAGTTGGAATGTTTGCAGATATTACAACATTAACAAAGTTAATAGACAAGGAAAAGAGAAAGGGACATTACAGTTAAACCAGTCTAAATGTGCATATAAACGTTGGAGCTCATTTCTGTAGTAATTGGGTATATCACTTTACTCACAGTGCTGAACCTATGTCACCAGTTTGAACTTCCCTTGAGGAACGTTACAAACAACTTGGCTAACTTAGAAGTATTGGCACTTCCTTCTTGGAACCATTTGTCTGCACAAAGCACTTCTTGCAGTAGGGTCTCCCTTCTGGGAGCGATTTTCCAAGGGTCTTCCCTTGTGCTCTGCTCTACATCTCCTTCTCTTCCAACACCTCCTAACAAAAGATTCAAGCCCAGACCACTCTCCCTCGGAAATGTGACCCTACCCAGATCTCCAGAAAGTTCCACGGCATTGTTACAGCATGTTACCAAGACAAACCTGATTGACTGAGACAACATGCCTAAGCTGAGTGAACTGCTCCTTACCTTACCAGAAACCAAAACACTAGTCTATGAAGTTTAACTAACAGAAGACACTGCGTTTTACAGAAAACCTGCTAAAATAGAATACCTAACAGCATAGCAGTGGAAATACAATAAAACATGTTCTTAAACAAGGCATTACACAGGGATAGATGTCAGGCCACCAAACACTATGGATGAAGATCAGTGAAGACAAGGTCTTGTTGCCTCTCAAGTCAGCGAGACCCCCAGGTCATTGGATCTCAGAATTGGAGGTCCATGCAGGCAGGAGGCACAAGGGCCAATGACTCCTTAGTACATGAGTCTGTGAGGCCTTGAGTTCAGTGTCCTGTTATTGGCAAATCTAGAGCTGAGGCCTGGAATTCGGAGTCCTATCATTGGTGAGTTCTGGAATCAATACCACATATCGAAGCTCGAAGGTTGATCCAAAGTCTGGAAATCAAGTCTCCCAATGACCCAAGCCTGGGTCCATGAGTCTGCGAGTCTACTGGGGATGTTGGAGACCCAATATCTGCAAGTATGTGAGTGCACTGGAGGCTGGAGTATAGGAAGTGGCCTGTATTGGGGTTCGAGGACTCTGTGTGAGTGGGCGGATGGGTGGGAGGGTGTAAAGAGTATTGTTTTGCCGTTGTTGTTTCTCTGTTGTTATTGTTGCTTGTGTTGTCCTGCTGAATATTGTGGGTATGCTAGGTTGCCGCCAGAATGTATGGCCACACTTGCAGGCTGTCTCCAGCACATTTTTAGGTTATACGCACAAAACGCTGGAGGGACACAGCAGCTCAGGCAGCATTTATTTCGATCTACCTTAATTTCCAGGATTTGCCTTATGAGAGTAGTTTGAGCCTATACTCAATGACATTGAGAAGAATAAAAATGGATCTTAGTGAAACACATGAGGTTTCAGAGGGCAGGCAAAAGTTCTCCCTTCTTGGGGAATTTTGAATTAGGCAGAAGAGTTTCAAAATAAAGGGTCTTACCATTTAAGACACAAGACGATCCAGGTATTCCCTAACCGGAAACCTTGGATGAATTATGAGGTCAAATCCCTTTTAATGGCTAGAGCTGCGGCTTTTAAGTCAGGGGATACCAGTCTCTACATGGAATCCAGGCATGAACTCCAGGAAGCCATTAAGGACTCCAGGAGGTAACATCGAGCCAAGTTGAAAGCCCAGGCTAACCAGAGGGATGCCAGTAGACTATGGCAGGGTCGAAATGAGATCACAGGGTGCAAAGAAAAGGCTGGGAATATCAATAACTGTGGTGCTTCTCTTCCTGATGAATTTAATGTATTCTACGCAAGATTTGAACAGAAGAGGAGCGTCCCGCTCCCTCCGGATGAACCGGACCTGGTGGCATCAAGATTCATCATCACCAAGGAGGACATTAGAAGGACCTTCCTGAAGATAATCCAAGGAAGGCAACGGGCCCAGATGGTGTCCCAGGACGTGTTCTCCGGGCCTGTGCAAGTGAGCTAGCTAGAGTGCTTGCTGACATCTTCAACTGCTCCTTGCTTCAATCTAAGATCCCCTCGTGTTTTAAGAAGGCAACGATGATCCCAGTGCCGAAGAAGAGCAAGGTGGCATGCCTGAATGACTAGCGACCTGTAGCTCTGACATCAATTGCTATGAAGTGCTTCGAGAGGTTGATTATGGCACACATCAACCACAGCCTACCGGTCAACCTCGACGCTTGGCAATTCGCCTACCGGAGCAACAGGTTAATGGCAGATGCCATCTCTCTGGCCCTACATTCCTCCTTAGAACTCCTGGAGAATAAAGACGCATACGTAAGGCTCCTTTTCATTGACTACAGCTCTGCCTTTAATACCATCATTCCAAATAAACTGATTCCTAAGCTCCGGAACCTGGGCCTTAGCACTCAGATCTGCAGCTGGATTTTCAACTTCCTCACAGACAGGACCCAGGCTGCAAAAATAGGGGACAAGCTCTCCTCTACAATCACTCTGAGCATCGGTGCCCCACAAGGCTGTGTACTCAGCCCCCTGCTGTACTCACTGTACACCCATGATTGTGTAGCCAAGTTTCCATCGAACTCAATATATAAGTTTGCTGATGACACAACAATCGTAGGCCGTATCTCGGGTAATGATGAGTTTGAGTACAGAGAGGAAATTAAGAACTTGGTGGCATGGTGCAAAGATGATAACCTATCTCTCAACGTCAGCAAGACGAAGGAATTGGTTGTTGACTTCAGAAGGAGTAGCGGACTGCACGACCCAATTTACAACGGTGGTGCGCAAGTGGAACAGGTCAAAAGCTTTAAGTTCCTCAGGGTCAATATCACAAATGACCTGACTTGGTCCAATCAAGCAGAATTCACTGCCAAGAAGGCCCACCAGCACCTTTACTTCCTGAGAACACTAAAGAAATTTGGCCTGCCCCTAAAACCTTCACTAATTTTTATAGGTGCACCGTAGAAAGCATTCTTCTGGGGTGTATCACAACCTGGTATGGAAGTTGTCCTGTCCAAGACCGAAAGAAGCTGCAGAAGATCGTGAACACAGCGCAGCACATCACACAAACCTATCTTCCGTCCTTGGACTCACTTTACGCCGCACACAGTTGGAGCAGTGCTGCCAGGATAATCAAGGACACAACCCATCCAGCCAACACACTTTTCGTCCCTCTTCCCTCCGGGAGAAGGCTCAGGAACTTGAAGACTCACACGGCCAGATTTGGGAACAGATTCTTTCCAAATGTGATAAGACTGCTGAACGGATCCTGACCCAGATCTGTGCCATACCCTCCAAATATCTGGACCTGCCTCTCGGTTTTTTTGCACTACCTTACTTTCCATTTTTCTATTTTCTATTTATGATTTATAATTTAATTTTTTAATTTTACTAATTTTTTACCATTTTTAATATTTAATATTTGTAATCCAGGGAGTGGGAAGCGCAGAGTCAAATATCACTGTGATGATTGTACGTTCTAATATCAATTGTTTGGCGACAGTAAAGTATAAAGATTGTGAGGAATTCCTTTTCCCAGAATATCATGAATCTTTGAAATTCCCTCATTAAGGAGTTTTAGAGGGTGCTTTGCTTCAAAGGCAATAACATGGAAACGGACTGGTAGTATAAGTTCAAGGCATCACATACCCAAGAACACCCTCAAGAAAAACAGGAAATTGCTCAGCCAATTCACCTCGCAAGCCTGTCCTGTCATTCAGTATAACCATGGCTGATCTCCCCTGGGATCAACTTCTCTTCCCATCTTCTTTGCAATTATATCCACAACTCTCTGGACAGAGAATTCTAGAGCTTCACCACCTTCTGCGAAAAGGAATTCCAATGCACCTCAGTTTTAAATGCCATCCTCATTTAAGCAACCACGCTTCTTTATTCGAGACTCTCCCAATGATGGAGGCAGCTCACCACCTACTCTAATACCCTCGGGATCTTACATGTTTTAATAAGGTCTCCATTCTCCGGAACTCTGAAGATTACATGACTAGCATTTTTTCAAAAAAATCTGTTCATGGCAAGGCAACTCATTCATCCTAGGAATTAGCGGAGTGAATCTCTTTTGGACTGCCTCTAATGTAGCTAATTTTGAGCTGAGACCCTTCTCTAGGTTAGCAGTTAGGAATCAAAGCAAATAGTGGATTTCACTCTAAGTTTTGATCTACTTTAATTCCCAGCCTCACCTCTATAATAAGCAAATGCTTTGAGAGGCTGACCAAGGACTACATCTGCAGCATGCGGCCACCCACACTGGACCCCATACGATTCACCTACTGACACAACCGACTGACAAATGACACAATAGCCACAGCTCTATACACTGTTCCTACACACCTGGAGAAGAGGGATGCTTATGTGAGAATGCTGCTCTTGGACTACAGTTCAGTATTCAACACCATAATTCCCTCCAGGCTTGACAAGCAGCTCAGAGACCTCAGCCTTCACCCTGCCTTGTGCAGCTGGATCCTGGACTTCCTGTCGGATCGCCGGCAGGTGGCAAGAGTGGGCTCCCTCAGCTCAGCCTCTCTGACCCTCAACACAGGAGTCTCCCCAGGGCTGTGTCCTAAGCCCTCTCCTTTACTCTCTGTACACCTATGACTGTGTCGCCACCTACTGCTCCAATCTGCTAATTAAATTTGGGTAAAGGTGATGAACTTAGAGCATGGATCAATACATGGGACTATGATGCTGTGGCTAATACAGAGACTTGGTTGAGAGAGAGACAGGAATAGGTGCTTAATGTCCCAGGGTTTCACTGGTTTTAGAAAAGACAGATGCAGGTAAAAAAGGTGGGAGAGTTGCACTACTAATCAGAAACAATATCACAGCTGCACTCAGAATGGATATAATGGAGGGCCCATCACTGAGTCTATATGGGTAAAACTCATATCACTCTGATGGGGTCGTACTACGTCCCCCGATGGCCAGCAGAACATTGAGCAACAGATATGCAGGCATATTAAGGAAAGGTGTAAAAACAATAGGGTTGTTATCATGGGGAACTTCAATTTCCCTAATATAAACTGGGACATTCTGAGTGCAAGAAGTTTAGATGGGCAGAATTTGTTAGGTACATCCATGAGGGTTTCTTAAATCAATATGTAGATAGTCCAAGAGGAAGGGCTGTATTGGATCTGGTGTGGTTAATGAGGCTAGCCAGGTGAGCAGTTAGGGAACAGTGAGCACAACTCTTAAAGTTTTAAGATAGCAAAAGATAAGGATGAGTATGGACCTTGCAGGAGAGTATTAAATTGGAGCAGTCTAAATTACAACAGTTTTGGGTAGGAAGCAGGGAGTGTTAATTGGGAACAGCTCGCTTTGGGCAAGTGCACATCTGATGTGTGGAATGTGTTTAAGGACCAACTACACAGAGTACAGAACAGGTACATATGTTCCAGCCAGAAGGAAGGACAAGGATGGCAAGGCAAGAGAACCGTGGATGCCAAGAGAGGTTATGAATTTAGTCAAGAAGATAAAAGGAAAGTATGTAAAGTTTAGGAAGCTAGAATCAAACAGAAACCTTGAGTATTATAAAGACACCAGAAAGTAACCCAAGGAAGGAATTTGGAAAGACGGAAGGGGCCATGAAAAGTGCTTGGCAAGTAGGATTAAAAAGAATCCCGAGGCATTGAATACATACATCAAGAGCAAGAGGATAACAAGGGTCTCGGCCCGAAACGTCAACTGTACCTCTTCCTATCGACGCTGCCTGGCCTGCTGCATTTGGACTCAGAACTGCTTTGCCCAGAGAAGACAGTGGTCAAAGGGACTTATTCTAGCTGGTAGTCTGTGATTAGTGATGATCGGCAGGGACCTCTGCTATTTGTGATGTATATAAATGACCTGGATAAGAGTAGGTGAGTGGGTTAGTAAGTTTGCAGATGATACAAACATTTGTCGTGCTAATGATAGCAGAGAAGACTGGCAAAGAATATAGAAGTTACAGATATGGGTGGAGAAATGGCAAATGGTTTTTACCTGGCTAATGTGAAGTCTTGCATCTAAGTAGATTAAATGTAAAGAGATATTATAATGTTAAGCCCAAGACCCTTAACAGTGCTGGTGAGCTTGGGGTCCAAATTTAAAGCACCTTGAAAGTGGCTACACAGATTGATAGGGTGGTAAGAAGGCTTATGGAATGCTTGCCTTTATTAGTTGAGCCATTAAGTTAAAAAAAAATCAGGAAGTTCTGTTTCAGCTTTATAAAACTCTAGTTAGGCTGCATCTGCAGATTTGCATACAGTTCCGGTCACCTCATTATTGGAAGGATCTCGAGCTTTTGGAGAAGATGCAGAAGAGGATGACCAGGAGTTTGCCTCGATCAGAGGGTACTTGCTATAATGAGAGGTTGGTGAAACTTGAGTTATTTTCACAAGTGGCAGAGGCTGAGAGGAGATCTGATAGAGGTTTATAAGATTATGAGAGGTATTGATAGAGTAGACAGACCATCTTTTTCCAAGTGTTGAAATGTCTAATACCAGAGAGCAGCAATTTAAGTTGAGAGGGAGTAATTTCAAAGGAGACGTGAGGAGATACTTAATTATTTATTTTACACAGTGAGAGATGGGTGCCTGGAATGTACAGCCTGGGGTGGTGGTGAAGTAGAAACATTAGAGACTTCTAAGAAACATTTCGATAGGTACGTGAATTTGAGGAAAATGAAAGGATATAGACATGGTGTAAGCAAAAGAGATTAGTTTTGTTACCCATTTGATTACTAATTTAATTGGTTCGATACAAAATTGTGGGACGAAGGCCCTGTTCTTGCGCTGTACTGTTCTATGTTCTATCTTCCCAATAACAATTGTTAAGCAAACAGGAACATAGTTTCCTACCTCTAGCCTCCCCACAACCAACGTTCCTGCTTCTTCAATAAGGGCATCACGTTTGTGGTTTTCAAACATACCAGCACTCTCCCAGAAACAAGCTGTGAAAATTTTCATCCAATGGCTCAATGTTTCTGCACCACGTCTTTTGAAATGCTTCTGTCCAGGCCATTGGATGCTGGTGTCATGGCCACTCATAATCCCAATATTTCTTCTCAATAACAATCCCTATCCTGAGGGAAAAGCTCTTTAGTCATAATATCCCATCTTATTTTGAGATGTTTGCACTGTCCTCCACCAAGAAAATTGATGAAAATCTCTGATTTAAATTATCTGGCATTTCCTTGTTATTAATTACACAGTTTCATTCTCTATTTTTTGTCACCTGCTTATTTAGTAGTATAGCTAATTTTTACCCTCTATCAGTTTTTTTGTTTCAGCAGTAATTGCTCAAGGCCTACAATCGAGACCTCGATATGCATTGCTGAATACCTTCTCTGTGCAGAGTGACAGCTTGATTGCCTAACCAAATCTGGCCTAAATGAACACAGCCTCATAAGATCTAGCTCAACCTGCCCATTACCTTTTGATTCTCTCTCCACAGTTGCTGGTTGACCACTAACTATCTCCAATCTGTCCAGTGTTTGTTCTGAATTCACAACAGAAAAGTAGTTAAATACCCTAAAATGCTGATCTCAACTTACCCAAATAGAAGGCTCCACCAACTCATCCATCTGGACAATTGCAGATTCCTGGTGCCAAAAATCTACCAGATGGGAAAGGGGTTGGGGGGGTGGGGGAGGAGATGATCAACAACTGCTTTCAGAATTTAAAATTCATTTAAAATTTGTACATTGTAACCTTATCAATATTGCAAAACATTTAACCTTATTTAGCAAGACCACAAGCAATGAAAAAGTTTCATTCTACCTCTTTGAATAAAACCCCAAACATAGGTGGTGCATTACCTTCCTGACATCTTGATCCCATCCAACCAGAGAAACAAAGGCACTTCACAAGATTGTTGTTGGAGATACACTCAGCATCATTCAGACAGCCACCTTTACATGTAGCTACGTGTAAACAGGAATAATTTGAAATGTCACCAAATAGTATTAATACTTCAAAGTAAACAAGTTAGTAATCCAAATCCAATATCATTTCATCTTTTCCTTGCCCAATATGGTACATAAACTCAGTTTCCTGGAATAATTTTCTCATCTAAAAAGACATGCTTCTATTATTGTTCTAGGTGGGCACGTGGTCAAGTGGTTAAGGCATTGGACTAGCGACCTGAAGCTTGTGAGTTTGAGCCCCAGCTGAGGCAACGTGTTGTGTCCTTGAGCAAGGCACTTAATCACACATTGCTCTGCAACGACACTGGTGCCAAGCTGTATGGGTCCTAATGCCCTTCCCTTGGGCAACATTGGTGTCGTGGAGAGGGGAGACTTGCATCATGGGCAACTGCTGGTCTTCCATACAACCTTGCCTAAGCCTGTGCCCTGGAGAGTGAAGACTTTCCAGGCGCAGATCCATGGTCTTGCAAGACTAACGGATGACTTTTTTAAAATTATTATTGTTCAAAGTAGCCAGCAACCTATTGCAAAGAAACACCCATGAATCACAAGTCACTGGACAAGTTGTACAGCTCTGTCATTAACGTAGCTAAAACAGGATCTCATGCTTGTACTCTCTAATGCACTTACACATTATAATCCAATAAATATGCCAGAATAATGTCTAGCAATTATCTGCTTAACATATTTTAATGATGTGATAACTGTAAATGGTCGATTTTGCCCTGAAAGTAAATAAGCATGTATGTGGAATCTAATTTTCTCTTTATGTTTTTCCCTTCTTATTTGTTACCTTCAACCACTCTATTTTGAATTAAAATGAACAAATTAGTTCTTCTTGGTCCTTGCTATTAATTTCACAATTTTAATTCTATTGCAGAGCACTAGGGAGTGAATAATTTGTGTTATCAGTTCACATTTCGAAGAATATAAAGGACAATTTTAAAAAAAGTCTACCAAAATCTGCAATTATGGATTAGTTTATTAGAGCTCAGTAACAGACTGATCCCCATACAATGATGTTACTCTGCTCGACTCTATCTATTCTCAGAGTTAAAGGGTTGTGAAATATTTCTCCTGCCTATTTATTTATCTATTTTTTTTAATTGCTTAATGCTGTTCATTCCTTCACAATTTAAAACTATAATTCAAAATTACATCTTAGTTGCCTGACTGCCTGAAATCCATATGCATTAAATGTGTGACCATAAAACTCTACACAGATTAATGCAACATTGTACAGTATAACAAAAATCCAAATATATTCTTTGATATTTCTGAAAACCACGTTAGAGAAAGTAAATTATCCTTAAATATTATAAATGATGTTATTCAAGTTATAAGAGAAATATCTCAAATGTTAAGATTCATTTAAAAAAAAAACAGACTTAATTCTTTCTTAAATAGCTTCATTCAAAGCACTATTATCAAAAGCAAGGACTCATGGAATGCTAAGAGATGCAAAAATCATTTCTCAAGCATTCATACAGAATATTATCTGTTGGTCAACTGAATTTGGTGAAACTCTGAACGGTTGGTAAGGAACACAAGTTAATCAACAATTCACTATTAGAAATTGAAATGCATTCCATTTCTAATCATAAGCATGAATTCTGTTTTAAAGAAGTATAGCTATTTTGATGTATGCACCCAGGTGGTATCCTGCAGTATAGAACCAACTTAAAATCAATCTAAAATTGTAGAATTTCATTGAAACTCTTTAAATAGAAAAGCTATTCAACTGTGCAACTAAAATTCACCAATGAAGCAATTTGTCAACTTCAATGAACAGTCGCAGAAACATTTATTGGGACTGTTGTTGCATGAACAAAGTCACCAGAGAGAAGTACTGGTAGATTTGAATTTGTCTTTTTATTCGATAAAATGTGACACAGCAAGTTTCAGATGATGCCCCTTTCAGAGGAAAAAGGTCTGCCTGACCCAACACTACATGACATTTTATATGCTAAATATATAAAAAAAACTTCAGGGCAATTCCATATTCACAATGTTTCTTTCGGACTACACACCACCCTCAGACATCCTTCTTCCCTCTCCGCACCCATACTGCAGACACCCAGCACAAATAACTAATTTAAATCAGCATTATCTGGTCTTTCAATTAACCATGGTGTCTTCTAATTAAAATGGTTCATGGTTCTTAGGAACCCATTGTTCAGAGTTGCAGTTTAGATTTAATGCACAGTTCATACTTGAATCTGAAGACTGGTGGCTGAAGTTATTTGCTATATGTGCCAACACCAAAAAGAAATGCTCTAACAGGGATTATATAATAGGTGTGTTTAGGCACAGTTTTGCAAATTGTTAAAGAAATACATTTCAAACTGGTCTTCGGTACATATGGAGGTTAAACACACACAACTGATCGTGGTGTATTGAGTTTAAGTTCAGATAACCACATATTACAATATTTAATATTTGCACCATGTATTATTGAAAATAAATCACAGCGTTCGCATAACCAAGTTACACTATTATGCCGTTACACTTTGGAGCCTAGTAAGGGATTCATTAATAGCTCCCACTACCTATAAATGCTTCCAATGACATGCACCTCAAATAAACTTTGACAACCAGGTCCGGCCCCTGGACTTCACGTGTGGCTTAGCTACGAAGCCCGCTGGAATCCTTTCTACCGACAGGAGAAGGGGAAAATGCGGTCATTGGTGCCTTAAAACCATTAACTTTAGGCAGATGGAGCTCACCAGCCATGGTTGACAGCTCATCTAGGAGAAGGAAGACTCTGGACTCAAACCTATGCTGCCATGTGGCTATACCCACTCATGGCAAAAAAACTTCGGGAGTAAACCCCCAAGGAAAAATTTGGATTTGGAGTCCCAAAGACAGTCCCACGTTGAGTTCAATGCTGATGGGCAACTCCTGCGACGCTGCTGGTGCCGAACTGTATCATTCTCTGCCGTTCCTTTGTATTCATCAGTTGCGTGAAGAGGGGAACCAGCACACGTGCAACAGCTTGCTCTCCAGATCGGACTGCCCCTGCTTCCATATCACTCAGACAGCTGGGATGCAACATCCATGGTCAACACCAACCAATGGAGGGCCTCAGTCTATTAGTAGACTAAGGTGATGTCTGTGAGGTATGATTTGTGTCATACAACCATACAAGAGTAAGAGGCCGCTCAGCCCCTTGAGCCTGCTCTGTCATTCAGTAAGACTGCGGCTAACCGATCATAATTTCAGTTCTGCATCTCCAACTCCCCCACTCACCCAGTAACCATTCATCCCCTTGGTGCCTGCTTTTGTGGAAGAGAGTTCCAATGACACCTGATCTTCGGAGAGAGGTAAAAAGATGCACCTCACTTACATCTTAAATTAGCAACTATACTCTCCGTGCATAACTAGTACGCAATTAATAATCACATGGTGAATTTGCTGTCATTACTGCATTTTACCACAGATATAGAATTTATTTACAAAGTTGTTAAAGGATACTTACAAAAGTGTTATGTGTCCACAGTTTTTGTTTTCAAGGGAGTCCATAGTTTCGTTTACTGTGGGTGTCACGTGTCCCCAGTTTCGTTTTACTGGGAATCCACAGATTCATTTCTGTGAGTGTTACTTTATGACGTATGCCGATGGTATAAAAGAAATGTGGGCATAAGTGCTGAGAAAGGAGTCGAAGGAAAGAGAGAGAGAGTGAAGACTGCACTTCGAGCTATCTGGGAACAGTCCACGATGGAGAAGGATGAAGCCTAATGCTTACCCATACCCAAGGGATTGGGTTAATCAGTGGCACACTGTGCATTGTGGAGATGTGTCTGTCCTTCATATGATCCATGGGTGTGGATTTCGTGACAGTCACTTTGTGAAATCGCTTTTCATGAACTTCGGAACAGCATTCCTCGGCTGGGATCTTCGGTAACCATTTCTTCGTTCGCTAGCTGTGGAATCTTTGGAATTCATCGTGATCGCCTGATCGCTGCATTATGAATCCACGTCTCTCCTCTCACCTATTTCGTGAATTACTGGGACTCTCTGAACTGCCACTTTATGACTGTGCTTGAGCAAGATTTGTTAAGAATGGGTTCTAAATTTGACTGTGAGGGAGCTATAGAGGCATAACACTGTTAAATTCTGTTTAAGAAAGTAGTTTACTTAATTTTCTATATTTTTGAGTAGATGTAAATAAATATAGTGGTTTTAATATTAGAACCCGACTCAATTTGTCAGCTCTTGCTGCTGGTACATTACGAAATCATAACAAAATTGGGGGCACGTCCGCGAAATGAACAAAATTGGAGATTATTGATTGATTATCAATCTCATTGGCTACTACACTTTTGATTGACTGTGTGGGGAAACCAGCAGCAATGGATATTGGGGCATTTCTGGCATCGCCAGACCCTAAGGCATTATGGGGTGCGAGAAAGGATGTCTTGTTGGCTATTGCTAAGAAGCTGGGACTTACTGCAGTAAAACGGGATATGAAAAAGGTACAGATTCAGAGGATAATAGCTGAGCACTATATTTCTTTGAGGAAGTTTGAAGAGGGGGTGTTAGAAAGGTTTCCTGAAAGTAAACCCAGTGATCTTGAGCTCCATTACAAGTTGGAAAAACTAAAGATGGAGGCTGAGGATAGGCGAAGACAGCAAAAGCTCGAGGCTGAGTTAAAAGGAAAACAGCTTGAGATTGAGTTACAACAAAAACAGCTTGAGGCTGAGGAAGCAGAAAATCAGAGGTGGTTTGCAGTTGAAGCAGAAAAACAGAGGGAGGAAGCAGAAAACAAAGGGAGGAAGCAGAAAACAGAGGGAGGAAGCAGAAAACAGAGGGAGGAAGCAGAAAACAGAGGGAGGAAGCTGGAGTCAATTATAAAAGATGAAATTACGACACATCTGGATAGCAGTAACAGGATTGGTCCGAGTAGGCATGGATTTATGAAGGGGAAATTGTGCTTGACTAATTTTCTGGAATTTTTTGAGGATGTAACTATGAAAATGGACAAGGAAGAGCCAGTGGATGTAGTGTACCTGGACTTTCAGAAAGCCTTTGATAAAGTCCCACATAGGAGATTAGTGGGCAAAATTAGGGCACATGGTATTGTGGGAAGAATACTAACATGGATTGAAAATAGACTGGCTGACAGAAAAAAAAGAGTAGCAATTAACAGGTCCCTTTCGGAATGGCAGGCGGTGACCAGTGGGGTACTGCAGGGTTCAGTGCTGAGACCGCAGCTGTTTACAATATATATTAATGATTTAGTTGAGGGAATTAAAAGTAACATTAGCAAATTTGCCGATGACACAAAGCTGGGTGGCAGTGTGAAATGTGGGGAGGATGTTATGAGAATGCAGGGTGACTTGGACAGGCTGGGTAAGTGGGCAGATACATGGCAGATGCACTTTAATGTGGATAAATGTGAGGTTATCCACTTTGGTGGTAAAAACAGGAAGGCAGATTATTATCTAAATGGAGTCAAGTTAGGAAAAGGGGGAAGTACAATGAGATCTAGGTGTTCTTGTAGATCAGTCACTGAAAGCAAGCATGCAAGAACAGCAGGCAGTGAAGAAAGCTAATGGCATGCTGACCTTCATAATAAAGGGAATTGAGTATAAGAGCAAAGAGGTGCTTCTGCAGCTGTACAGGGCCCTGATGAGACCACATCTGGTGTACTGTGTGCAGTTTTGGTCTCCAAATTTGACGAAGGACATTCTTGCTATTGAGGGAGTGCAGCGTAGGTTCATAAGGTTAATTCCTGGGATGGCGGAACTGTCATATGTCGAAAGATTGGAGTGACTGGGCTTGTATACTCTGGAATTTAGAAGGCTGAGAGGGGACCTTATTGAAACATATGAGATTATTAAGGATTTGGACACGCTGGAGGCAGGAAGCATGTTCCCGCTGATGGGTGAGTCCAGAACCAGAGGCCACAGTTTAAGAATAAGGAGTAGGCCATTTAGAACGGAGTTGAGGGAAAACTTTTTCACCCAGAGAGTGGTGGATATATGGAATGCTCTGCCCCAGAAGGCTGTGGAGGCCAAGTCTCTGGATGCTTTCAAGAAAGAGATGGATAGAGCTCTTAAAGATAGCAGAATCAAAGGTTATGGGGATAAGGCAGGAACTGGATACCAATTGTAGATGATCAGCCATGATCACAGTGAATGGCGGTGCTGGTTCGAAGGGCCGAATGGCCTAATCCTATAAAAACAGGGGAGGTTTGAGTTAGAGAAGATAGAGAAGTTGCAGCAAAGGGGTCTAGCGTATGATTCTGGTGATAAGTTTGTTGCCAGTCAGGAAGTTAAATTGGTCCCTCCGTTTAATGAAACTGAGGTTGATAAACATTTTCAATATTTTGAGAAAGTGGTTCAGAGCCTAAAACTGGCCGGGAGGAAGCTGGCCTTCCTTGTTACAGCGTGTAATTAAGGGTAAGACTCAACAGGCTTATTCTGCCCTATCAATTGAAGATGCAGCTAATTATAAGGCCGAGAAATAGGCTGTGCTTAAAGCCTATGAACTGGTTCCAGAAACCTATAGGCAAAGGTTTTGGAATTTGCAGAAATCTGTGAACCAGACTCATGTGGAATTTGCTTATGAAAAATCTGTGTGTTTTGAAAGATGGTGCACATCTAAAAATGTGGATGGTAATTTTGAGAAACTGAAAGTGTTAATTTTAATTAAAGAACTAAAGGGGTGCGTCCATAATGATGTAAAGGCAAAGATAATGTAATTGCCGATTGTCTTTCCAGATGGTAAACCTGCAATGTAATTTTAATAATAGTGGAATTTAATATTTGTATATGCTCCCGAAATACGTTGTATTAGTTTGTACTGTGCTGTATGATAACCGTGTATGTATTGTTCCATATATTGTAGATTGTAGTTAAAATTTTGCTCTTACAGACCAAAGAGAGAGAGAGTGAAGACTGTACTTCGAGCTATCCGGGAACAGCCCACGATCGAGAAGGGTAAAGTCTAATGCTTATCCATACCCAAAGGATCAGGTTAATCAGCGGCACACTGTGCATTGTGGAGATGTGTCTGTCCTTCGTATGATCCACGGGTGTGGATTTCGTGACAGTCACTTTGTGAAGTTGCTCTTCGTGAACTTCGGAATAGTACTCCTTGTCTGAAATCTTCAGTAACCGTTTCTTCGTTCACTCGTCGTGGAATCTTTGGAATTCGTTGTGATTGCCTCGTCACTGCATTGTGAAGCCACAAGTCTCTCCTCTCACCTATTTTGTGAATTACTGGGACCCTCTGAACTGCCAATTTAAGACTGTGCTTGAGTAAGATTTGTTAAGAACAGGTTCTAAGTTTGACTGTAAGGGAGCTATAGATGCATCACACTGTTAACTTCTGTTTAAGAAAGTAGTTTATTTAGTTTTCTATATTTTTGAGTAGATGTAAATAAATATAATAAAGTAATAATAATAAAGGCATCCGTTAGTCTTGCGAGACCATGGATCTGCGCCTGGAAAGTCTTCATTCTCCAGGGCGCAGGCCTGGGCAAGGTTGTATGGAAGACCGGTAGTTGTCCATGCCGCAAGTCTCCCCTCTCCATGCCACCGCTGTTGTCCAAGGGAAGGGCAAGGGCCGATACAGCTTGGCACCGGTGTCGTCGCAGAGCACTGTGTGATTAAGTGCCTTGCTCAAGGACACAACACGTTGCCTTGGCTGGGGCTTGAACTCACAACCTTCAGATTGCTAGTCGAATGCTTTAACCACTTGGCTATGTGCCCACATAAATAAATATAGTAGCTTTAATATTAGAACCCGACTCAATTTGTTATCTCTTGCTGCTGGTACGTTATGAAATTGTAACAAAAGCAAACTATATTCGGTTACAGTTATATAAAAGCGGTATCAATTTTCATTCCCAATCATTCAGCTAGTGAAATGTTTGAGAGGTTATTGTACCAGGTCTAGTCCCTCTTACCCTGTGATGAGAAGTCCTTAAACTGTGGCCTTTCCCCATAAAACCTTTGTAGTGTCTACACCAAACCCCAATGCTCTCCAAAACACATAGTCCTGTACATCAGAGACATACAGCATAGATACAGGCCCTTCGGCTCAACTCAAGCATGCCAGCCAAGATGCCCATCCAAGCTATATCCCGAACGATTTAATATAACTGGAATATATATCAAGATTCTCTTGGTTAATTTCAGTTCAGTCTGAAATACAATCAGTCCTGAGCTTCTGTAAGAGAAAACCTTCCAAAACTATCGTACCAGGTCCCTTATGTAGGTGGATCACAAACTTTCTCTCTGACAGTATGTGAGACAAGGCAAGCACATCTCCATCTCCTACTCACGCAGCACTGGTGTGCCACAGGCAGTGTTCTCGGTCCTCTCTTATTTTCTCTATACACCAGTGACTATACGTTCAGTGATCCTTCAATTAAACTGATAAAGTTTGCAGGTGACACCACTGTCATTAGACTAAACGCCAAGGTGATGAACCTAAGTACCTCCAGGAAGTACACAAGCTAGCGTCCTGGTGCAATCACAACAACTTGGAGCTGAATGTCCTCAATATCATGGAGGTACGTATTGACTTCAGACAAATGTGTCTTTTTTCCACCCACTCATCATCAACAACTCTACAGTTAGAACCATTTCAACTTTTAAGTTCTTGGACATCATTATTTTGCAGAACTATATCTCCTTCATTAGCAAAAAGGCTTAGCAGAAGATGTTAAAATTCCATCTTCCCCTGAACATACCAGTCCAATTCTGCACTGCCACAATAGAGAGCATCCTCCTATCAGCCATTACTGTCTCATTTGATGCAACATCCTCTCACAATATACAAAAACTACAATGAACTGTCAGGTCAGCTGAAAAGGTCATTGACTGCAGTCTACAATCATTGCACGACTTGTATTTGTCCAGGATAAAACAAAAGTGGGCAGGAAAAATCATAGTCATAGTCATACTTTATTGATCCCGGGGAAAATTGGTTTTCTTTATAGTTGCACCATAAATAATAAATAGTAATAGAATCATAATAGTTAAATAGTAATACGTAAATTATGCTGGTAAATTATAAAATAAATCCAGGACCAGCCTATTGGCTCAGGGTGTCTGACCCTCCAAGGGAGGAGTAGTAAAGTTTGATGGCCACAGGCAGGAATGACTTCCTATGACGCTCTGTGCTGCATCTCAGTGGAATGAGTCTCTGGCTGAACGTACTCCTGTGCCCAACCAGTACATTCTGTAGTGGATGGGAGACATTGACCAAGATGGCATGCAACTTAGACAGCATCCTCTTTTCAGACACCACCGTGAAAAAGTCCAGTTCCATCCCCACAACATCACTGGCCTTACAAATGAGTTTATTGATTCTGTTAGTGTCTGCTACCCTCAGCCTGCTGTCCCAGCGCACAACAGCAAACATGATAGCACTGGCTATCATGTCCCAGGGGAAACATCCCAGCCTATCGAGCTTCTCCTCACAACTCAAGGCCTTCAGTCCTAGTATCACATGTTGTAACTTAATGACATCCTTTCTATAGCTGGATGACTAGAACTGTATACTATACTCCAAATGCAATCTTACCAAAGATTTGTACAGTTGCAGCATGACATCTGATGACCTGAACTATGAAGGCAAGCATACCAAACAATTTTTTCATTACCCTGACTACTTGAGTCACTTCTTTCATGGACCTACGTACCTTACCTCTAAGTCTCTCTATCCTGCAACACCAACACAGGGCTCTACCATTTACTGGTTTAACTTACAAAAGTACAGCACCTCACACTTGTCCAAGTTAACCTCCATCTGCCATTCCTCAGCCCACTTCCACAGTTCATTAACTTTGGTGTCATCCACAAACTTACTAACCATGCTAAAGACATTATCATTCAAACTGTTAATATAGATGACAAACAACAGTAAACCCAGCACTGATCCTTGTGGTCACAGGCCTCCAATCAGAAAAACAACTCTCTACTACCACCCTGTCATCCACCAGGACAATTTTGTATCCAATTAACCTGTTCATCTTGGATCCAATGTAATCTAATCTTCCAGACCAGCCTACCTTGCAGGACCTTGTCAAAGACCATGGTAAAGCCCATGTAGATTATGTTCACTGACCTGCTTGCATTCATCTTTTTGTTATCTCTTCTAAAAACTTAATCAAATTTCTGAGGCATGATTTCTCTTGCACAAAGCTACACCAACTATTCCTAATTAGTCTTTGCCTTTCCAAATGCTGGTAGATACTATCTTTCAGAATTCACACCTCTCCTCCCCCAGTAACAATCCCAGCACTGATATTAGTCTCACCAACCTGTAGATCACTGGTTTGTCCTCACAGTCCTTCTTAAGTAGAGGCATAACATTGGCTGACATCCAGTCCTCTGGTATCTCGTCCATGGCTAAAGATGAAGCAGGGTTCCTACAAGTTCTTCCTCAGCTTCTTACAATGTGCTAGGATACATTTAGTTAAGCCCCAGGTATTTATCCACCTTAATGAGCCTTAAGACTACCATCACCTCTTCTGTTGTAATCAGCATCATTATTCATTTTCCTTAATTCCTTAACTTCCAATCCTCTCCTATATGACAATTCATCACCACCTTGGATTAGGCCAAAACAGTAGTGTTATCACCAAACTTAAATACGGCATTGGACCTGTGTTTAGCCACACAATCATAGTAATGCAGAGGCACCCCATACTGGAACACAGAGCACCTTGCACCTGATGACCAACTTCTGTCTCATGATTTAGAAGTAATAATAACAACTTTATTTATATAGCACCTTTCATACATTGCCTATATTGGTTCCTATGATTTCATAGACGGGGTTGGTAGTGGGGATAACCTCCCACTACCTATAAAGTGCTCCAAATGGAGTGCGTCTCTAACAACCTCTGACTACCAAGTACAACTCTTGGTCTTCACGTGTGGCTGAGCTACTAGGCCCAGCGGAACTGTTTCTACTGACAAGAGAAGGGGCAAAGGCAGACCATTGTCACCTCAAAACCAATTGCTTTGGGCAAATGAGGCTTGTCAGTCTTGGATGGCAGCTTGCCAAGGAGAAGGAAAATACTGGTTCTAAACCTCCGCTGCCTTGCAGCCATACTAACCCATGGAAAAGGTTTCAGGAGTAAACCCTGACAAAGGAATCTGGAGCCAGTTTCCCTCCAGCAGTTTGATGTTGTTTACAACTTCACTCTGGCAACCTCTGCGATGGCACTGGTGCCAAGCTGTATTGGCACTTGCCCTTCCCTTGAACTACATCAGTGACGTGGAGAGGGGTGTGACAGGGTCCTGAATTGTGCTATGAACTGTGCTTTTGAAGGGAGAGAGATAGAGAGAGATAGAGAGATAGAGAGATAGAGAGATAGAGAGATAGAGAGATAGAGAGATAGAGAGATAGAGAGATAGAGAGATAGAGAGATAGAGAGATAGAGAGATAGAGAGATAGAGAGATAGAGAGATAGAGAGATAGAGAGATAGAGAGATAGAGATAGAGATAGAGATAGAGATATAGAGAGAGAGAGAGAGAGAGAGAGAGAGAGAGAGAGAGAGAGAGAGAGAGAGAGAGAGAGAGAGAGAGAGAGAGAGAGAGAGAGAGAGGGGGGGGGGGGGAGAGAGATCAACACCAGACACCTTGTTTTTAAGAGAGAGAGAGGTGAAAACTGTAGTGAGATGGTGTTATGGTTTCTCTGCAGCATGTTTACACTTTGCAAGGACACTGGCTGCTTGATGGACAGTTGGTGTTCAGCACGGTGAGATAAATAGAAGGTCAGCTGTTAGACCTATAGTCACATGGTTTTGGACACTGAATGAGCTTTGTTATGCCCACAGAAAAGGTGGGTTTTGGAGGATCGATCAGGCGGTTCGATCAGTGACTCTCGCAGTGTGAAAAGGGTGTGACCGGTGGGGAGTTATGCATGTGACCAACCCTCACCTGGATTGATAATTCCACCACAGAAGAACGGTCCCCTTTGTTGTGGTCACAGTCAGTGACTTCTAAGGGATTTCGGAGGACAACGGGAAAATTGACGGCAACAGTTCACCTGAAGACTTAACTCTCCATCACTACTCAACTCAACACCAAGAACTGAACGAACTTTACTCATCATCGTAAGACTATTTATTTACCCCTAGACTTGAAGAAGCTTGGTTTTCATATATTTCCACACACACACACAGGCAACAGCAGGTTCTTCAAATCTTCCCATGCAGGCTTGTGCCCTGTAGAGGACACAGTCCACCAGAGTTGCAAACTCATGATCCCTTGGGATTGATGGCTGCCTACCTACTAAATTTCATACATTAAAATGTAGACTCAAAGTGCTTTGCATAGATTGTAAAGATAAATCAATATAGTCATAAAAATATGAGACAAAATTAAAAACCTTAAATAAAAACAAATATTATATAGAATAAAATGTAATTGAATATACCAAGTTATATAAATGTAATCAACATCAACAGGCATTAAGTAATCCTATAACTAGGCCAAATTAAAAAGCTAGGTTTTTAGAAGTGTTTTGAAATGCTCCACAGTACTAGCCTGGAGTCCTGAAGAAGGGTCTCAGCCCAAAACGTCAGCTGTTTACTCTTTCCTATAGATGCTACCTGGCCTGCTGAGCTACTCCAGCATTTGTGTGAATCACTAGCAAATCTTAGTCGGTAGAGTATTCCACATTTTTGATACATAAGAGCAAAAGGCCACATCACCAGTTCTTATATGCTTGGCTCTAGGAACAGTAAGTAAACCAGTATTCACAGAAAAAAAGATGATTAGGGATGTAAGGGGCCAGATACTCCAACTACATGGAGGAGCTAGGTAAATTTGCATTTCACAAATAACGCCTCAGCTTTAGGCTGAAGACAACAGACAACAGCGAATGAATAGAGCTCTCCTCAAAACTTAACTGATTTAAAGGGGGCGAGGTGTATTGACTCTGAGAAGGTCAAGTTCATTTCACTGAAATTACAACTCAAGACATGATCAGTGTCATTGGCTTGGCCTTAGCTTATTTAAAACTTAAAACAGTTGTAGCAAATAAGTTGAATTCAGCCTCCAGTATCTCTGGTTCCCAAGCTGCTGGTTTTTAAGCCATGGTCAAATAGAAAAATGTGCATATGCCAACTGCAGCACCAAATCAAGTAACCAAGCTATTTTGTTGCAAAACAACAACATGAATACCAAGTGCGCAGTGAAAACAAAATGCTTCGCACAACTTTCCTTCTTCAACCAGCAGGTGGCAGCTGATCAATTTGTAGCCAAAGGTTTCACCCAAATGAAGTCAATATTCTGCAAAAGTGAAACATAAAACATGCAGTATATTGACCTGATTTGAAATCACTCAATTTTAAAGAACATAAGTTCCCAGATGCTCCTTTTAGTGAAGGATCGCCAACCCAGAATGTTAACTGTCCTTTTTCACAGGCAATGTCTAGCCTGGTACTTGCACAACATTCTGATTTTATTTTAAACCTCAGCCTACTTATGAGCAAGGAACAGAGAGTATCCCTGTAGGAATACATACACCAATGATTGTGCATATCCACAATGAGTTGCAAAGAGGCGTAACTTTGAAAACTCACAGAAATCCTGATAATAAACGCTATCAAGTTCAAATTTTGTTCCTTGCAATAGTTGTACCTTTGTAGCAATATCCTCCTCCAATTGCAGGTGGGCAGCAGCACTTCGCACAGACAGAGACACACTCTCCCGTTCTTGCACTTTGGGTAACAACTTACTGCAACCATATTATAATCTGGTGTGAGTGTAACTTTCCTTCATGTACGGGAATAGAATCAGAGACAGCTTTCAAAATTCAGTCAGTTATCAGTAAATTTGGCAGTTGGTGCACAAGTATAAAAATAATTTCATTTATTTCTAGTCAGTTCAATTATTCAGTATTTCATCTCAGTTGTTCTGGTGTATAGGCCATAAGATCATTAGATATAGGAGCAGAATTAGGCTGTTTGGCCCATCAGATCTTCTCTTCTGTTTCGTCATGGTTGATCCAATTTTCCTCTCAGCCCCATTCTCCTGCCTTTTCCCCGTATCCCTTCATTAGTTGACCAATTAAGATTAGACCGTAAGACCATAAGACACAGGAGCAGAATTAAGCCATTTGGCCCTTTGGGTCTGCTCCACCATTCAATCATGGCTGACCATTTTTCTCCCCCTCCTCAGCCCCACTCCCCAGCCTTCTCTTCATAGCCTTTGATTCCATGTCAACCTATCAAGCTCTGCCTTAAGTACACCTAATGACCTGCCATCCACAGTCACCTGTGGTAATAAATTCCACAAATTTACCACCCTCTGGCTAAAGCAATTTCTCTGCATCTCTGTGATAAATGGATGCTCTTCTATCCTGAGGCAGTGCCCTCTTGTTCTAGATTCCCTCACAATGGGAAATAGCCTTTCCACATCTACTCCGTCTAGGCCTTTCAACATGCCAGCACATGCCAATGCCAGCACATCTTTTCTGAGATGAGGATCCCAAAGCTGTTCATAATAATGAAGGTGAGACCTCGCCAGTGCCTTATAAAGTTTCAGCATCACATCCCTGCTGTTATATTCTAGACCTCTTGAAATGAATGCTAACATTGTATTTGCCTTCCATATCACTGACTCTACCTGCAAGATTCTATCAACCTCTGCCATAGGTAGCTGTGGGGGCCAAGTCTTCTTGTAATGTTAAGGCAAAGAATTCCACAGATTCACCACTCTCTGGCTAAAGAAATTCCTTCTCATCTCCATTCTAAAAGAACATGTAGAAGAACATTCTGCGGCTGTGTCGTCTGGTCTTAGACTCTCCCACCATAGGAAACATCTTCTCAACACATCCACTCAATCAATGCTTTCACTATTCGATAGGTTTCAATGAGGTTACTCCTCATTCTTCTGAACTTTAGTGAATACAGGCCCAGAGCCATCAAATGCTCTTCATATGACAAGTCATTCAATCCTAGAATCATTTTCAAGAACCTCTTTTGAACTCCCTTCAGTTTCAGCCCATCCTTTCTAAGAGGCCCAGAATTGCTCACAATACTCCAAATGAGTTCTTACCAGTGCTTTATAAAGTTTCAACATTACATCCTTACTTTTATATTCTAGTCCTCTTGAAATGAATGCTAACATTGCATTTTTCAGACTAATAGTCCTATAGTTTCATTTCTTTTGCCTCTGTCCCTTTTTGAAGAATTTTACAATTTTACAGTCTTCTGGAACCTTTCCAGAACCTAGTGATTCTTGAAAGATCATTAATTAATACCTCCATGATTTCTTCAGCCACCTACTTCAGAAGCCTGGGGAGTACACCATCTGGTCCAGGTGACTTATCTACCTTCAGACCTCTCAGTTTCCCAAGAATCTTCTCTCTAGCAATGTTAAATTCACACACTTCATGACCCCTGACACCAGAAACTTCCACCACACTGCTAATGTCTTCCACAGTGAAGACTGATACAACATACTTATTCAGTTCATCTGCCATTTTGTTTTCCCACATTACTACATTTCCAGCAGTCCAATATCCACTCCTGCCTTTCTTTTACACTTAATGTATCTGAAGAAACTTTAAATATTCTCTTTAATATTATTGGCTAGCTTACTTTTGTATTCCATCTTTACCTTCTTAATGATTTTTTTAATTGCCTTCTGTTGTTTTTTTAAAAGCTTCTGAATCCTGTAACTCCCACTAATTTTTGCTCTATTATATGCCCTCTCTTTGACTTTTATGTTGGCTTTCACTTTCTCTTGTTAGTCATGGTTGTGTCATCTTACCTTTGGAATACTTCTTTCTCCTTGGGATGTATATATCCTATGACTTCCTAATTGCTTCCAGAAATTCCAGCCTTTGCTGCTCCGCCATCATTCCTGCCAGTGTTCTTTTCAATCAATTCTGGTCAATTCCTCTCTCATGCCTCTGTAATTCCCCTTACTCCACTGTAATACTGATACATCTGACTTTAGCTTCTCCTTCTCAAATTTCAGGGTGAATTTGATCATATTATGATCACCTTCCCTAAGGGTTCTTCTACCTTAAGCTCTCTAATCAATTCTGGTTCATTGCACAACACCCAATCAAGAATAGCAGATCCCCTGGTGGCTTCAACCAGGAATTGCTGTAAAAAGCCATCTTGTAGGCACTCTAGAAATCACCTCTCCAGGAATCCAGCACCATTCTGACTTTCCCATTCTACCAGCATATTTAAGTCCCGAATGACTATTGTCCTTTCGGCATGCATTTCTTTCTCCCCTTGTAATTTGTAGGCCACATCCTTACTACTGTCTGGAGGTCTGTTTACAACTCCTATCATGGTCTTTTTACCCTTGCAGTTCCTCTACCCATAAAGATTCGACACCTTCTGACCATATGTCACCTCTTTCTAAAGATTTGATTTCATTTTTTACCAATAGATCAATGCTGCCCAGTCTGCCATCCTGCCCGGCCTTTTGATACAATGTGTATCTTTGGACATTAAGTTCCCAGCTTAATCTTCTTTCAGCGATCATTCAATTATGCCTACAACATTAAGCTTGTCAATCTGCAACTGTGCTGCAAGTTCATCTACTTTTTTCCATATACTGCGTGCATTCAAATATAACACCTCCAGTCCTGTGTTCACCCTGTCAACAGCCTCTCTTCTCTATATATTGTCTCTGTTTGTAAACCAGCTACCTCACCTTCAGCACTATTATCCATCTTTCCTATGATATTTCTTGTATCGAAATATACGCAGCTCAGGACACTAGTCACACCATGCTCAGCCTTTTGACTCCTCATATTGTCTGAGATCTTACCAACATCTGCCTCCACAACCTCTGCAGTAAATATTCTGGCTCTCTGGCTCCCATCCCCTGCAACTCTAGTTTAAACCCCACTATGCAGCATCTTCCCATTAGGATATTAATCCTCCTTCAGTTCAGATGCAAGCCATCCCTTTTGTACATGTTTCACCTTACCTGGAAGGGAGCCTAATGATCCAAAACTCTTTTGCTCCCCCCCACCCCCCACACCAACTCCTTAGCCATGTATTAAATCGTATAATCTCCCTAGCTCTGGCCTCATTAGCATGTAGCATGGGTAGCAATCCTGAGATCAGAACCCTGGAGGTTCTGTCCTGTAACTTAGCACCTTACTCCCTGAACTCCCATGCAGAACCAAGTCACTCATCTTATATATGTCGTTGGTACCTACATGGACCACAACTTCTGGCTGTTCACCTCCCCACCTAATAATGCTGAAGAGTCGATTTGAGATATCTTGGACTCTGGAATTTGAGAGGCAACATACCATCTGGGAATCTTGTTCTTACCCTCCTGTTCGTTCCTCTAACTAATGAATCCTCTATCACCACAGTATGCCTTTACTCCCCCCTTCCCTTCTAAGTCACAGAGGCAGACTCAGTACCAGAGACCTGACCACCGTGAATTTCCTCCGTTAGGTCATCCCCCCCGCCCCAACAGAATCCAAAGTGATATACCTCTTGTTGAGGGGGATGGCCACAGGGGTTCACTGCACTGGCTGTTTAACCCCTTTCCCCTTCCTGACTGTCACCCAGTTTCCTGAGTCCTGCACCTTGGGTGTAGTTACATCTCTATAGGTAGGTCCCATCTATCAGCCCCTCAAATGACCCGGAGTTCATCCAGTTCCAGCTCCAACTCCTTGAAGCGGATTGTTAGAAGCCACAGCTGGATGCACTTCTTGCAGTTGTCAGGGACACTGGAGGTCCCACATCCCACAAGAGGAGCACTCAACTATCCTGCCTGGCATCTTGACCATCCTAGCTGAGCAGATATAAAGAACAGAAGGGAAAAAAAGTAACCTGCAGCTTTTCCTTTCTTCTGATTCCTCTGATTGTAGTCTCTCTTTGAAGCACTAAAGCCTCAAAATGACTGTCTACTGCGACAACAGCCACTGCGACAACAGCCACTGCGACAATGAAGCCGTGCTTACCTCTGCCTTCCTTTAATTTGCTGCTCTTAGTCAATCGCAAACACCAATTGGCCACTGGTCAAAATTCTTTTTCACTGTACTGAACCGCTGCTGCCTTTGGTGCTCGGGCAGAGGACCTGCCTGAAGTCCCCTTTTCTCAAAACTTCCAAAATCTGGATTGCCACTGCTGCCCTTTGTACTTGCACCTGGAGTCCCCTCTCTCAAGCTTCCAATGTACGGATCACAATATTGTTAATTTTCATTATATTAATGCTTGCTTTGAGAATGTTATTCATTCAATATGAATATGCCACTTTGTTGTGAATTTACTCAGTTTTATGAGTTCTCACTTGACTTGAGCCTCCATTTAGCCAACTGTTTATCTTTCTTCATTCACACAATGGAACACCCTGACTGACCACCAGATCTCATGCAGTCATGTAAAGGCAAAAGCAAACAGTTTGTGACAATTATACAAATCTACCTCACAATGATCCAGAACCCCAAAGCTTTCTTGCAAACTAAAATTATTTGAGCGATCTAACATACCTATCACAATATTGTTAATATTTAAGAACACTTTACAGATTTATAATTATACGAGTTTCTACTTGTCCTGACAATCCTGTTTTACAAAGGAAATACCTGGCGAGAGTTTTGAATTGAAACAAACTATGAAATTGATCTGGAAAGAACTCATGCATTTGGGGGCTACTGCACAGGACAAAAAGAAGTCACAGAAAGTTGTAAAATTAGTCAGTTCCATCTTGGGTACTAGCCTCCGTAATACCCAAGGCTCCTTCAAGGAGCAGTGCTTTAAAAAGGTGACATCCATTATTAAGGACCCCCATCAACCAGGATATGTCCTCTTCTCATTGTTACCACCAGGAAGGAGGTACAGAAGCCTGAAGGCACACACTCAGTGATTCAGAAACAGCTTCTTCTCCTCTGTTATGTGACTCCTAAATGGACATTGGACACATGAACACTACCTCACTTTTTTATATATATTATTTCAGTTTTTGTACTATTTTTAATGTATTGAATATGATATATTATCATTTGTTGGATTGAACTGCTGATGCTAAGTTAGCAAATTTCATGACACATGCTGGTGATAACAAACCTGATTCTGATTCTGACTCTTAAAGTACATCATCACATCACCTGCAAGTCTGTTTACCAGACAGGCAGAGATCGCCTTCATATCCTTTGGAGCAGAAACAGGTTTGTTCCTGATGTACTGACCCATATCTTGGCAGGGAGGATTGCACTTTGCTTTGGAGTTGAAAACAAAAGCAATGATTACTCCACATGATGCTTTTGACCGAGCTTCGCAAAGCAGTGGCAGCACAAAGACCAGCAGCAGTGAGAAGAGACCAGTCAAGCACAGGCAGATGGCACTGAACTCCTGTTTGTTTTATGCTCTTGTACTTGACGATTTTAATCTTGTTGGACACTTTAACCAGCATGGAGTAATGGAGCCAATTACAGGTTTGTGTTCCAGCATTAGGAATCGATGCAGCATGCGCCCCCAGCAATAGCCATAGCTACACTCCCTGCACTCATCCACAAGGCTTAGAGGGATATGGGACGGAGGTAGGAAATAGGGATTATGGGTGGGCACCGCTGTCAGTGTGAACTCATTGGGCCGAAGGGCTTGTATCCGTGCTGTATTGTGTTATGATTTTATAATTAACCACAAACAATCTGGTTATTAACTGTTACCTAAATTGCAATAACTGCATGTCATTAGAACATGTAACAATTACAATTATTAATAATTATTTCATTCTCCTTTACACTGTGTACAGGAAATGATATTCATCAATCTTGAATCTTGAATCTTGAAGTGATTGGGTATCAAGGATTTATAAATGCAAAGTTGTTCTTGTTTTATAATAATCCTGCGATAGTACTCACAGCAAAACTGGCCATAAACGGCATTGATAATAAAATAATCAACAGTACAGTAAGGAAACAGACCCTTCAGCCCCCATGCTGGCACCAAACACAGTGCCCAATAAAACTAATTCCTTCTGCCTATACATAACAGTCTCTTAAACAGCATTACAGTATCTGCTTCCACCACTACCTCTGGCAGTCTGTTCCAGGTATCTACCATTCTCTGTCTAAGGAAACTTAACAACACATCTTCTTTAAACTTCCCCTCTCATGTTAAATCCATGTCCTCCAGTACCTGACATTTCTCCCCTGGGAAAAAGATTCTGACTTTCTATCCTCTCTATGCCTCTTGTAATTGTATTCACTTCTAGTAGGTCTCCCCTCAGCCTTTGTTGCTCTGGAAAAAAAACCTAAATTTGGGTTATTTTATTGAGTTAAAGACCAGGAGCCATATTGTTTGTAAAATATGGTTCAACTGTTAAATTCCATCATGTATATATACAAACGTGAGGTGTTGGAAGGAAAATTGAATTCAAGTATGATGTACTTAAGGGAAGTGCTCCTAAACTGAGAATCAGAGAGCAAAGAGTAACTGCTAATTCTGTTTGTTAAAGTAGATCTTGTAAAGCCTTAGCTCCCATTTAGCTGCTGACATATCTCTCATAATGTCCACAATGTTCCACTAGTTCTCAGCAACCATTGGCTTCAGGGTAGTTGCATATCCTATTTTACAAAATACTTTGTTACAATAATTGATTTATTCCTGAATAATGGTGATATCATTAATATACACAATCGGTAACTTGTAATTGGCCAGTATTTTAGGTTTTGAAGCAAATGAGGGAAACGTGGGATTTATATACATGTAGATATATATAATGGTCAGGTCAGTTTCTGTTTAGTATGGCCCCATGACGTTCTTTCTGACAATTCAATGTGTCCAATTAATCATGGAAATCAATGCCATGCTCCTTCAGAAGCTTTTTTTTAAATGGGATCTCAATGAGAGACTGCACCAAGGTACATGCAAGAATGAATATTTAGTGTTACCTTGCCAAGAGGTCAGGGCTAGTCCACTTTGGAATATTGCTATATAATTTCTCTTGCCATGAAACTGGATTGTTTAATAGTTTTGAATGCACTAATTGAAAAGTAATAAAAACATTTCTTTCCTTGTAACTTTAACTTTGCTCCCACAATATGCTTTAAATGATGAGAATTAATAGACAAATTATTATGAGATTCTGCAGAACTGCAGGATGTTGATCCCAGTTTTATAACACAGATCAGCACAGTACAGACAGCCCCTTTGGCCCATGATGTTGTACTGACCTTTTAACCTCATCTAAAGTTAACCTAACCCTTCCCTCCCACATAGCCTACCACTTTTCTTTTATCAATGCACCTATCTAAGAGACTCTTAAATCTCCTTAATGTATCTGCCTCTTCCCCTACCTTGGCAGTGCATTTCGAGCACCTATTACTCTCTGTGTAACTTACCTCTGATATCCCCCTCAACTTTTCTCCAATCACCTTAAAATTATGTCCCCTTCTATCAGCTATTTCCATCCTGTGAAATAACCTCTCACCATTCTCTCTATCTATGCCTCTTATAATCTTATACACTTCTAAGAAGTCAAATCTCATCCTCCTTTGTTCCAAAGAGAAAAGCCCTACCTTGCTGAACCTCTTCTCATAAACTATGCTCTGTAATCCAGGCAGTATCTTGGTAAATTTCCTCTACACCCTCTCTAAAGGTTCCAGATGCTTCCTATAACAAGGTGACCAAATCTAAAAACTACACTCCAAGTGTAGTCTAACCAGAGTTTTACAGGGTTGTAGCATTACCTGATGATTCTTGAACTTAATCCACTAACTAAATAAGGCCAAGACACCATATACCTTCTTAAGCACCCTATCAACTTTGAGGGATGTAGACCCCAAGATTTTCTCTGTTCCTCCACACTGCTAAGAACCCTGCCATTATCCACATACTCAGCCTTCAAATTCAACCCTTCAGATTGTATCACACCACACTTTTCCACATTGAACTCCATCTGAGACTGCCCAGCTGAGTTCTGCATCCTGTTAATATTCTGTTGTAACCTACGACAACTTTAAGCACTATCCACAATACCACCAATCTTCATGTCAAAATTCAAAGTTCGAAGTAAATTTATTATCAAAGTACATATGTCACTGTATACAATCCTGAGATTCATATTCATACTCAGTACATCCATAAAATAATAGCTATAATAGAATAACCTTGAGAGAATCAATTAAATCATTCATGTCATCTGCAGTCTAACTAACCTCATTCCACGTCCTCATCCAAGTCTAATATAAAAATCATAAAGAGCAGGGGTCCCAGACATAACAATATGGAACACCACTGGTCACCAACCTCCAGGCAGAATAAGCACCATCTATTTCCACCCTCTGCCTTCTGTGGGCAAGCCAGTTCTGAAGCCAAGTTTCCCTAGATCCATCCCTCCTGATTTATTTGAATGAGCCTACCATGGGGAACTTTGTCAAACACCTTACTAAAATCCATGTACACCACATCCACTGCTCTACCTCTAATTTGTTTTGTCATTTCCTCAGGTTCAAGAAAGATGACCTGTCCCTCACAAAGCCATGCTATCTATCCCTAATCAGAATATGCTTCTCCAATTGCTTGTAAATCCTTTTTCCTTCAATAAGTTTGCCCACCACTGATGTAAGCCTCACTGGTCTATAATTCTCAGGATTAATCTTATTACCTGTCTGGAACAAAGGAATAACATTCGCCACTACCAGTCTTCTGGTACTCGTTCTGTGGCTAGTGCGGAAGCAAATATCATTGCCAAAGGTGCTGCTGTCTCTTGGTTCACATCGTGTAGTAACCTGGAATATATTGTGTCTGGCCTCAGGAACTTATTTATCCTAATGTTTTTCAAAAGCTCTGCAACATCCTCTGAATGTTGACATGTTCCAGCAATACAGCCTGCTTTATGCTGTCCTCACATTTATGAAGGTCACTCTCACAGGTGAGCACTGAAGCCAAGTATTCTTTAAAGACTTACCTCCTCTGACACCAGGCACATGTTTCACCTCTTATCCCTGATCCTACCCTCACTCCAGTCATCTTCCTGTTCCTCACATAGGTGTAAAACACCTTGGGGTTTCCTACCATTCTTTCCCTGCCTCAATGAGACAAACTTATCCAGAGAGTTATACAAGTGCTCCCTAAACAAACTCCACACTTCCATTGTGCATTTCCCTGAATATATCTATTCCCAATTTATGCTCCCAATTTATTGTCTAATAGCATCGTCATTCTCCCTCCCCAGTTAAATACATTCCAATACCATCTGTCCCAACCCCTGTCCAAGGCTAAGGCAAATGTCAGCAATTTGTTGTCATTTTTCTCCAAAATGCTCACCCACTAAGAGATCTGTCACCTGACAATGTTTATAGCATAGTATCATATCAAGTATGGCCTCTCCTTTAGGCAGTACATCTACATATTGTGTTAAGAATCCTTTCTGGACACACCTCACAAATTCTACCCCCATCTAAACCTTTTTGCACTAAGGAGGTGCCTATCAATGTTAGGGAAGTTGAAGACACGCATGCAAACACCCTGTTTTTTAGGACCTTTCCAAAATCTGCTTCCTGATCTTCTCTCAGGTGCTATGGGATGGGTGGGGATGAGGGGAGACTAGAGAATATTCCCAATAGAGTGTTTGCTCTTTTCCTGTTCCTGACTTTCATTCTCACTGACTCAATAGATAATCTCTCCACGATTTCCTCCCTTCCTGCAGCTGTGATTCTGACCATGATTAGCAATGCCACACCCCAGCTCTTTCACCTCCCTCCCTTCTCCTTTTGAACATCTAAATGCCCAGAATATCCAGCAGCCATTCCTGCCCTTGTGACAGCCAGAAACATAAGTTCCTCTTACTGATCCATTCTTTAAGTTCATCACCCTTATTCCTGCCATGTCTCAAGTTAAAATAGACACATTTCAACACATCCAGCTGACTGCAATTATACACTATCCACAGCCTATCACTCCTCACAGTCTCTTTAAAGGTCGCATCTACCTTTACTCATACTGCTGCATCCTCTGACCTATCACTCTGGTTCCCAACCACCCCTGCTAACCTAGTTTGAACCCTCCCCAACAACCCTAGCAAACCTACTGGTTCCCCTAGAGTTCCGGTGTAACCACATTTGTGTAAATCATACATTCCCCAGAAGAGAACCCAATGATCCAAAAATCTGAAACCCTGCCTCCTGCACCACTTTTTCAGCCTCAAATTCAACTGTCAAGCCATCCCATTCTTACCTTCACTGGCACATGATACAAGTAGCAACGTAGACATTATTATCCTTGATGTCCTGCTTTAGAGCTTCCTACCCCATCATCATCATTATATGCTGCGAGGTATGACATGAGCAATCAAAGTCTTGACCATGGTTGTTCTTAGCAAAATTTTCTACAGAAGAGGCTTGTCATTGCCTTTTTTTGGGCAGTGTCTTTATCAGTCGGATGACCCCAGCCATTATCAATACTCTTCAGAGATTGTCTGCCTGCCAAAGGTTGCAAAACCAGGATCCGTAAAGTGCACCAGTAGCTCATATGGCCATCCACCACCTGCCTCCATGGCTTCATATGACCCTGATCAGGGGGTCTAAGCAGATGCTACACCTTGCCCAAGGGTGACCAAGTGGAGAGAAGAAGCGCCTTACACTTCTTTTGGTAGAGATATATATCTCCACCCCTCCAGCCTAGCTCCCTATATCCTCTCTTCAGGACCTCATCTCTTTTCCTTCCTATGTTAAATGAACCACAACTTCTGGCTGCTCATCCTCCCCCTTTAGAATCTCATGGACCTGAACTGAGACATCCCTGACCCTGGCACCTGGATGGTAACATACAATCTGGGTGTTTCTTTCGCTGCAGTTTCCCCTGATATATTGCACCCCACACCCATCAAACAGTATTCAAAGCAGTATATTCATTATTGAGGGGAATGACCAAAGGGGTACCCTGTGCTTCTTGTCTATTTACTTTCTCTCAGATACTTCACAGGGTGAAATACTGGTTTCCTAATTATTAAACAAATCTGCAAAAAGAACAAATTCGTCTTTAATTTGCTGAGTAACTCTGCCTTCTTAAGAAGTAAATAGATTTGAGAGAGAAATAGATAGTCTATTTTGCAGTGTTCTCTTCATCTAAGTTGTCATGAAGTGCACATACACACCCAGTACTTTACATGTTCCAAATATTAGTCTAATATCTTTCTAAGGGGAAAATGATAGGAGAATACATCTTTCTATGGTCATCGATATCACTTTGCCAAAATATTCTATAGGTAAAGCCATATTCCTTTACGTTGTGTGATTTTGAGGCTTCATAGTCAAATACTTAACACTGAAAATTTTCTCTACCAGTACCTCCCTAGTAGTAAGTACTCAGTGCTAAGAAAATGAACATTTCAGAGGCTCCTTGAATAGGGTAGAAGAGCTTCCCTTACTCTCTTGCTCAAAGTTTATTCTTCATCCAATTACATCAAGATATTATTTTTAGATTAAATCTCATTTTTTTTTTAAAGTAGTTTTGAATTACTTGCTTGGAGCATTGCCATACGTGAATTCAAACGTTTTAGAGATTGTGGATTTGTAACAGCTTGACCTTGTGAAAAGCATTGCTATATATAAGTTTTTTTCACTTTTACTTGGAAACTAATTAAAAGATAATATGTTGTAATTTATGCTCCTCAAATGTTATTGCATGAATAGACATCAAAAAGGAGTTCAGCGTTCTGTAAGGGCATGCCCAGTGCTTAAAAGAAATGTAGATTTGTTGGAAATCAGGAATATTAAACACAGCAGCAGGAAAATTGAAAACAATTATGAATAATTATATAAGCTTTCAAGTCCTTCAAGGTAACAAACTACACACAAACTTTTTCATTTTCCTCAATTATTTGTGCTATTAAAATTGATTGATTCAGTAATCTGCCTGCCACCCACAAGACATTTGAACGATCCCACAAACTCTGCCCATTACAGTAGTGATATCAGATAAGGAAAGTTCTACTGCCATAAACACTGACTCAAGCCCATTTAGAGATCTAAAGATTCATGGAAAGGCAAACCATGCATGCCTGGTCGAGAGAGAGAGAGAGAGAGGGGGGAGAGGGGGGAGGGGGGAGAGGAGAGGGGGGAGAGAGGGGGGAGAGAGGGGGAGAGAGAGGGGGAGAGAGAGGGGGAGAGAGAGGGGGAGAGAGAGGGGGAGAGAGAGGGGGAGAGAGAGGGGGAGAGAGAGGGGGAGAGAGAGGGGGAGAGAGAGGAGAGGAGGGAGGCGAGGGGGAGGCGAGTGTGATAAACCATGTATATATGTTGTAACTGGGTTAACTGTCTGGACACGCCCCTCTGCTGACTGCCCCTGCGGCTCCTCCCACAGAATTCTGTATAAAGGTGTTTCGCCTTGCCCCTCCCTCTCAGTCCGGGGGCAGACACTCACTGTGGAGGTCGTATTGTACAGCGAATAAAAGCCTTTCAAAATTTTACCAAACCTCAGTCTTTTGGAGTTATTGAAGCTGCTTCAATTTTATTCGCTGTACATTTTAAAGCATGGAACGTGCGCTGAGACCAGACAAATTAGACCTCAATCCGCAAACACCTGAAGCTGGAAACGCTTTCGAACTCTGGCTGGCCTGCTTCGAAGCGTACCAAGAGGAGATTAAAGCGACCGATCCCGTAGCGAAGCGTAGAGTTCTACTCTCCAGGGTCAGTCCAACGGTTTATTCGCTGAGCAGAGACCAGCCAAACTACGACAGCGCAATGAGTGCCCTCAAACGACAATACCTGCGGCCGATAAACGCTGTCTATGCGCGGCACCGATTAGCAACTGGGCACCAGCGGCCTGGGGAATCGAGTGCCCAGTTTGTCCGGACACTACAGACGCTCGTATGGGCCTGCAATTGCCAGGAGCTGACAACGGTGCAGCACGCAGAGCTCCTAGTGAGGGACACCTTCGTCATGGGGACCAGGTCAGTGTGTGTGCACCAGCGGCTGTAGGAAAAAGCCGATCTTACCTTAAGTTCAGCGAACGAGCTGGCCAATATGCTGGAGGCCGCTCTGCGTAACTCCGAGGCTCTCCAGGCACGCGATCCCCCGATGGCCTTGTGGGTGCCGCAGACCCTGCAACCCGCCGGCGAATCGACCTCGGCTGCTGCCAGTCGCAAGACCCTGCAACCTGCCGGCGAATCGACCTTGGCTGCTGCCAGTCATGAGTCAGCGAGGTGCTATTTCTGCAGACTGGAGAAGCACCCCCGGAAACGCTGCATGGCCTGACAAGCTACCTGCTCCGGCTGCGGAGAGAAGGGCCACATCACGAAGGTCTGTAAGTCAAAACCGCGAGCGGGATCGAGCAGCGCCGCGTGCGAAACTTGGGGGTCGCCATCTTGCCTGCCGCCATCTTCCCTGCACGCCGCCAGCACGTGTGAGACATGGGGGCGGCCATCGTGGTCAGCGCCACCTCCCACCGCCTACGACCAACAGGTGCTCACGGGGCACCCCACCGCGCCAGACTAAGACAGCGACTCCACCCTGTTTTCCGTGACCCTCGACCAAAGCGCTCCCCACCAGCTCGCAAGGTCAATGATGGACATCCTGGTGGAGGGGCGCAGGACAAGCTGCCTGTTTGACTTGGGCAGCACGGAGATTTTTATCCACCCGGACACGGTGCAGCATTGTGGACTCATGACACAGCCGGTAAGTCAGAAGGTCACCGTGGCTTCCGGGTCGCATACAACAGACATCTGGGGGGGTTGTGTAACGACACTAGTGGTGCAGAGCACAGAATATCGAGACTTTACGTTACTGGTTATGCCTCAACTATGTGCCCCTGTGCTATTGGGGCTTGACTTCCAGAGCCACCTGAAAAGCATGACAATGAAGTATGATGGGCCCCTCCCGCCAATTACTGTCATAAATCCCCTGTTTTGTAGGGATACGTCACATACCCCGCTACTGACCACACACACACACCAACCCGCACATCCCACCCAACATCATGCCAACTGCCGCACTACCAACGCCACTTGCGGCCTCTCCACCCTCAAGATCCCTCCCCCACCGCTGTTCGCCAACCTGACCGCTGACTGTAAACCCGTGGCAACTAAAAGCAGGAGGTACAGCGCGAGGGACAGAGCTTTCATTAAGTCGGAGGTGCAGCGGCTGCTCAGGGAGGGGGTCATTGAGGCAAACACAAGTCCTTGGAGGGCGCAGGTGGTCGTTGTTCGGAACGGGGAGAAGAATAGGATGATCGTGGACTATAGCCAGACCATCAATAGGTTCATGCAGCTCGACGCGTACCCTCTACCCTGCATCGCGGATACGGTCAATCAGATAGCACAGTACAAGGTGTACCCAACCATAGACCTAAAATCCGCTTACCATCAGCTCCCCATCCGCCGGGAGGACCGCCCTTACACTGCCTTCGAGGCGGACGGCAGGCTTTATCAATTCCTGCGCGTCCCCTGTGGTGTCATGAATGGTGTATCTGTCTTCCAGAGGGCGATGGACCGAATGGTCAACCAGTGCCATCTGAAGGCCACGTTCCCATATCTGGATAACATCACCATCTGCGGTCACGACCGGCAGGATCACGACAACAACCTCCAACATTTTCTCCAAGCGGCCAAAGCTTTCAATCTCACCTATAACAAGGACAAGTGTGTATTTGGGACCACCCGACTTGCTATCCTTGGGTGTGTCGTGGAGAATGGAGTCATTGGCCCTGACCCTGACCGTATGCGCCCCCTGTTGGAACTCCCTCTTCCCAATACCCTCAGAGCCCTCAAAAGGTGCCTGGGCTTCTTTTCATATTACGCCCAATGGGTCTCTAACTATGCAGACAAGGCCCGCCCCCTGGTCAAGTCCACCACATTCCTCCTCTCAGCCGAGGCCCGCGCGGCCTTCAGCCACGTAAAAGGGGACATTGCCAAAGCAGCAATGCATGTGGTGGATCCATCCTCTTCCAAGTAGAGAGTGACACCTCTGACTTCGCGCTGGCTGCTACCCTCAAACAGGCGGGAAGACCAGCGGTGTTCTTCTCCCATACTCTTCAAGGCCCTGAAATTCGGCACTCTGCAGTGGAGAAAGAGGCCCAGGCCATAGTGGAAGCTATGGAGGCACTAGCTCGCCGGCAAAAGGTTCACCCTGCTAACTGACCAGCGTTCAGTCACATTCATGTTTAATAACCAACAGCGGGGCGAAATCAAAACTGATAAAATTCTGAGGTGAAGTATTGAACTCTTCACCTACAACTATGACATCGTGTACAGGCCTGGGAAGCTCAATGAGCCCTCCGATGCCCTATCCTGGGGAACGTGCGCCAGCGCGCAGATTGACCGGCTATATGCCGTACATGTAGAGCTTTGGCAACCAGGGGTCACCTGACTTTTCCACTTCGTGAAAGCCTGGAACCTGCCTTACTCCCTTGAGGAGATCAGGATGATGACCAGGGACTGCCAAGTCTGCGCAGAGTGCAAACCGCACTTCTACCGACCTGAAAAGGCACCACTCATCAAGACCACCCGCCCCTTTGAGCGACTGAGTGTTGACTTTAAGAGCCCCTTCCCTCCACCGACCGCAATGTGTACTTTCTTAATGTTATCGACGAGTACTTGCGGTTCCCCTTCGCCATCCCCTGCCCCGACACCACTACGACGTCAGTTATAAAAGCCCTGCACAAGCTTTTCACTCTGTTCGGATACCCATGCTATATCCACAGTGACAGAGGGTCCTCGTTTATGAGTGACGAGCTGCACCAATACCTACTAGCTAGGGGGATTGCAACTAGTAGGACCACGAGCTATAACCCCCGGGGGAATGGACAGGTGGAGAAGGAGAATGGCACGGTGCGGAAAGCCACACTCTTAGCCCTCAGGTCAAAGGGACTGCCAGTCTCTCGCTGGCAGGAGGTCCTTCCCGAAGCACTCCACTCCATCCGCTCCCTGTTATGCACGGCCACCAATGCCAGCCCTCATGAGCGGCTCTTTTCATTTCCCAGAAATTCGACCACTGGAACCACCCTACCATCTTGGCTGACGTCCCCGGGGCCAGTGCTGCTCTAGAAACATGTGAGGAGCAATAAATACTCCCCGATGGTCGAGAAGGTTCACTTACTTCATGCGAACCCTCAGGATGCCTACGTGGTTTTACCTGATGGGCGGGAGGACACGGTCTCCATCCGCGACCTGGCACCCGCAGGAGCTCCGGGCCCCTACCCTGAACACTCCGTGGTGACTATTGACCCCGTACCCACCGATGTATGTACCCACGAGACACCGCGCACTCCCAGCCGTACACAGACACCACATGACACTCCCATACCGGGCGCGACGCACACGCACGAGGGATTTACAACGCCTAACGTGCTGACACCTCAAGTCAGGCCGGAGCCAGCACAACCGCCATCGCCGGTGCAATCACTGCCGGTGCTACGTAGATCACAGCGACGGACTCGACCGCCTGATAGACTTGACCTGTAAATATACTTGTTTTAAATATTGCCAGTCACTTCACCCCGCGGGACTCTTTTTTAAAAAAAGGAGGGGTGAATGTGGTAAACCATGTATATATGTTGTAACTCGGTTGCCTGTCTGGACACACCCCTCTGCTGACTGCCCCTGTGGCTCCTCCCACAGAATCCTGTATAAAGGTGTTCGTCTTGCCCCTCCCTCTCAGTCCGGGGGCAGACACTCACTGTGGAGGTCATATTGTACAGCGAATAAAAGCCTTTCAGTATTTTACCAAACCTCAGTCTTTTGGAGTTATTGAAGGTGCTGAGGGGGAGAGGGGGGGAGAGAGAGAGGGGGGGAGAGAGGGGAGAGGAGAGGGGGGGAGGAGAGGGGGGGAGGAGAGGGGGGGAGGAGAGGGGGGGAGGAGAGGGGGGGAGGAGAGGGGGGGAAGAGAGGGGGGGAAGAGAGGGGGGGAAGAGAGGGGGGGAAGAGAGGGGGGAGGGGGGGGAAGAGAGGGGGGAGAGGGGGGGAGAGGGGGGGAGAGAGGGGGGGAGAGGGGGGGAGAGGGGGGAGAGGGGGGGAGAGGGGGGGAGAGGGGGGGAGAGGGGGGGAGAGGGGGGGAGAGGGGGGGAGAGAGGGGGAGAGAGGGGGGGAGAGAGGGGGGGAGAGAGGGGGGGAGAGAGGGGGGGAGAGAGGGGGGGAGAGAGGGGGGGAGAGAGGGGGGTAGAGGGGGGGAGAGAGGGGGGGAGAGAGGGGGGGAGAGAGGGGGGGAGAGAGGGGGGGGAGAGAGAGGGGGGAGAGAGAGGGGGGAGAGAGGGGGGGGAGAGAGAGGGGGGAGAGAGAGGGGGGAGAGAGAGGGGGGAGAGAGAGGGGGGAGAGAGAGAGGGGAGAGAGAATGAGAATAAAAGAAGCAGTTTCAGGTAAGACTGGCCTTTTTCAGTTGCGCAGCCGTGGTAAGTGTTGATGTCAGAAGGAGAATATAAAAAGGGCAGATTTTGGTCAATTCTGTCTTTTTTCAGCAGCTCAGGGGTAGTGAGTGTCAGTGTTGGAGCCCTACCAAAGGTTGGAAGAGTCAGAGTATAAAAGGAGCAGATTCGGGTAAGGCCAATCTTTTTTGGCTGCGCAGGTTTAGTAAGTGCTGTGTCAGAGCAAATAAAAACTAAACTCAGCAGCAAATAAAAGGAAGGTGGAGCAACAGTTGTTGCAGTGTGCAGGCTTTGGCTTCAGTGTGAACAGACGAAGATGCAGATAAGAAAAGGTAAGTTTTTTTGAGTGTAGAGTAGTCAGGATGGAATGCTCCTCCTGTGAAATGTGGGAATTCTGGATAACTGACAGTTTCCCTGATGACTACATCTGCGCGGGAAGTGCACCCAACTTCAGTTCCTGACAAAGCAGGTCAGGGAGTTGGAGCTGGAGATGGAGGTACTCAGGATCAGTCGAGAGGCTGAAGATATTATAGATGAAACTTTTGAAGAGATGAGATAGAAACCATAGAACCATAGAAACTACAGCACAGAAACAGGTATTTTGGCCCTTCTTGGCTGTGCCGAACCATATTCTGCCTGGTCCCACTGACCTGCACACGGACCATATCTCTCCATACACCTCCCATTCATATATCTGTCCAATTTATTCTTAAATGTTAAAAAAAGAACCCGCATTTACCACCTCGTCTGGCAGCTCATTCCATACTCCCACCACTCTCTGTGTGAAGAAGCCTCCTCTAATGTTCCCTTTAAACTTTTCTCTCCTCACCCTTAACCCATGTCCTCTGGTTTTTTTCTCCCCTTGCCTCAGCGGAAAAAGCCTGCTTGCATTCACTCTATCTATACCCATCATAATTTTATATACCTCTATCAAATCTCCCCTCATTCTTCTACGCTCCAGGGAATAAAGTCCTAGCCTATTCAACCTTTCTCTGTAACTGAATTTCTCAAGTCCCGGCAACAACCTTGTAAACCTTCTCTGCACTCTTTCAACCTTATTTATATCCTTCCTGTAATTTGGTGACCAAAACTGAACACAATACTCCAGATTCGGCCTCACCAATGCCTTATACAACCTCATCATAACATTCCAGCTCTTATACTCAATACTTCGATTAATAAAGACCAATGTACCAAAAGCTCTCTTTATGACCCTATCTACCTGTGACGCCACTTTTAGGGAATCTTGTATCTGTATTCCCAGATCCCTCTGTTCCACTGCACTCCTCAGTGCCTTACCATTAACCCTGTATGTTCTACGTTGGTTTGTCCTTCCAACGTGCAATACCTCACGCTTGTCTGCATTAAACTCCATCTGCCATTTTTCAGCCCATTTTTCCAGATGGTCCAAGTCCCTCTGCAGGCTCTGAAAACCTTCCTCGCTGTCTACTACACCTCCAATCTTTGTATCATCAGCAAATTTGCTGATCCAATTTGCCACATTATCATCCAGATCATTGATATAGATGACAAATAACAATGGACCCAGCACTGATCCCTGTGGCACACCACTAGTCACGGGCCTCCACTCGGAGAAGCAATTCTCTACTACCACTCTTTGGCTTCTTCCATTGAGCCAATGTCTGATCCAATTTACCACCTTTCCATGTATATCTAGCGACTGAATTTTCCTAACTGACCTCCCATGCAGGACCTTGTCAAAAGCCTTACTGAAGTCCATGTAGACAATATCCACTGCCTTCCCTTCATCCACTTTCCTGGTAACCTCCTCGAAAAACTCCAATAGATTGGTCAAACATGACCTGCCACGCACAAAGCCATGTTGACTCTCCCTAATAAGTCCCTGTCTATCCAAATGCCTGTAGATTCTGTCTCTTAGTACTCCCTCCAATAACTTACCTACTACCGACGTTAAACTTACCGGCCTATAATTTCCTGGATTACTTTTCGATCCTTTTTCAAACAACGGAACAACATGAGCCACTCTCCAATCCTCCGGCACCTCACCTGTAGAAAGCGACATTTTAAATACTTCTGCCAGGGCCCCTGCAATTTCAACACCAGTCTCCTTCAAGGTCCTAGAGAACACCCTGTCAGGTCCCAGGGATTTATCCACATTAATCTTCCTCAAGACAGCAAGGACCTCCTCCTTTTCGATCTGTACAGTTTCCATGATCTCACTACTTGTTTCTCCTAATTCCATAGACTTCATGCCAGTTTCCTTAGTAAATACAGACGCAAAAAACCTATTTAAGATCTCCCCCATTTCCTTTGGTTCCGCACATAGGCGACCACTCTGATCTTCAAGAGGACCAATTTTATCCCTTACAATCCTTTTGCTCTTAATATACCTGTAAAAGCTCTTTGGATTATCCTTCACTTTGACTGCCAAGGCAACCTCATGTCTTCTTTTAGCCCTTCTGATTTCTTTCTTAAGTATTTTCTTGCACTTCTTATACTCCTCAAGCACCTTATTTACTCCCTGCTTCCTATACATGTCATACAACTCCCTCTTCTTCTTTATCAGAGTTGCAATATCCCTTGAGAACCAAGGTTCCTTATTCCTATTCACTTTGCCTTTAATCCTGACAGGAACATACAAATTCTGCACTCTCAAAATTTCTCCTTTGAAGGCTTCCCACCTACCGATCACATCCTTGCCAGAGAACAACCTGTCCCAATCCACGCTTTTTAGATCCTTTCTCATTTCTTCAAATTTGGCCTTCTTCTAGTTAAGAACCTCAACCCTAGGACCAGATCTATCCTTGTCCATGATCAAATTGAAACTAATGGTGTTATGATCACTGGAACCAACGTGCTCCCCTACACAGACTTCCGTCACTTGTCCTAACTCGTTTCCTAACAGGAGATCTAATATTGCATCCCCTCTAGTTGGTCCCTCTATATATTGATTTAGAAAACTTTCTTGAACACATTTTACAAACCCTAAACCATCTAGACCCCTAACAGTATGAGAGTCCCAATCAATATATGGAAAATTAAAATCCCCTACCACCACAACTTTATGTTTCCTGCAGTTGCTTGCTATTTGCCGGAGATTTGCTCTTCCAATTCTCATTGACTATTGGGTGGTCTGTAATACAATCCCACTAATGTGGCCATACCTTTCCTGTTTCTTAGCTCCACCCATAAGGACTCAGTAGACAAGCCCTCTAATCTGTCCTGCCTGAGCAGTGCTGTAATATTTTCCCTTATATATTATAGATGAGACTTCTGTGGCTCAGCAGGGAAGGGTAAAGTCAGGCAGTGCAGTAGTTATAGGCCTCTCGATAGTTAGGGGGACAGAAAGGAGATTCTGTGACTGCAAAAGAAACACCAGAATGGTGTGTTGCCACCCTGATGCTCGGGTACAGGATGTAGCGGAGTGGCTGTAGGATATTCAAGGGTGAGGGTGAACAGCAAGAGGACGTAGTGCATATTGGAACCGATGACACAGGCAGAAAAGGAGAAGCCGTCCTACGCAGTGAGTATATAGAGTTAGGAAAGAGGCTGAAGAGAGGGACCTCCAAGGTAGTAATCTCTGGATTACTCCCAATGCCATGGGCTGACAACATGAATGAATGAGTGGCTGTGGAGATGGTGCAAGGGACAGGGTTTCAAATTCTTGGATCATTGGAACCTTTTCATGGGAAATGGCGACCTGTAAGAGAGGGATGGGTTGCACCTGAACTGGAGGGGAACCAACATCCTAGCCAGGAGTTTTGCTGATGCTATTCAGGAGAGTTAAAATGTTTTTCAGCGGGTTGGAAACCAGAGCTCCAGGTCAGCAAGGAAGGATTGATGGGTCAGATAGTTTGGAGTGTATATATTTTAAGAGTGTTGTGGGTAAAGGTGATGAATTTAGAGCATGGATCAGTATATGGAACTACGATGTTGTGGCCTACTGAAACTTGGTAGAGAGAGGGGCAAGAATGGGTAATTAATGTACAAGGTTTTCGAAGTTTTAGAAAAGATAGAGAGGAGGTACAATAAGTTGAACTGCCAATCAGGGACAATATCACAACATCACAGCTGCACTCAGGGCAGACATGATGGAGGGTTCAAAAACTGAGTCCATTTGGGTAATACGCAGGAATAGGATGGGTGCAATCACACTGATGGAATCATACTACAGACCCCCAATAATGACCAGGACATTGAGGAGCAGATATGTAATCAGATTAAGAAAATGTGTAAAAGTAACAGGGTTGTTGTCATGGGGGATTTCAGTTTCTCTAATATAAACTGCAACCTTCTTAGTGCAAGGGGTTTGGATGGGGCAGAATTTGTTAAGTGTATCCAGAGGAGTTTCTTAATTCAATAGGTGGATGGTCCAATGAAAGGAGGGTCTGTACTCGACCTGGTGCTGGGTAATGAGCCTGGCCAGGTGACTGATCTTTCAGTGGGCGAGCAGTTACGGAACAGTGACCACAATACCTTAACTTTCAGGATAGCTATAGATGAGGATAGGTATGGTTCTTGAGGGAGAGTTTTTAATTAGAGTAGGGAAAATCATGAGAGGAATTGGGCAGGCACTAACAAGAGTTAATTGGGGACACCTTTTTTTCTGGCAAGTTCGCATCAGACATGTGGAGAGTGTTTGAAGATCGATTGTATAGAGTACAGGAAAGGTGTGTTCCTGATGGAAGGGCAGGGATGGAAAGATAAGAGGACCTTGGATATCCAGAGGGGTGATGAATTTACTCAAGAAGCAAAAGGAAAAATATGTAAAGTTTCAGAAGTTAGGATAAAATGGAACACCTGAGGAGTATAAAGAAGCCAGAAAATAACTAAAGAATGGAATTAGAAAGTCAGGAGGGGCCATGAAGAGTCCTAGGCAAGTAGGATCAAGGTGAATAGCAAGCATTCTATGCATACATAAAGAGGAGGAGGATAACTAGGGAGCGGGTAGGACCACTCAAGACTAAGTGGGGTGGGGGTACATTTGCTTAGATGCAGAGAACATGATTGAGGTACTTAATGAGTACTTTGGTTCAGTATTTACCAAGGAAAAGGACATGGAGGACCAGGAGATTAGTGCTAAGTGTAGTAATATTTTAGGGCATTTAGGGGTCAAGGAGGAGGAAGTGTAGGGCATGCTAATAAGCATTAAGGTGGATAAGTCCCCAGGACCTGATGGGATTTACCACAGGTATTGAAGGAGGCAAGAGTGAAGATTGCTGGGGCCTTGACCTATATATTCATCACTGCTCTAGGCACAGGCAAGGTCCCAGAGGACTGGTGAGTGGCCAATATTGTATTTCTACTTAAGAAGGGAACAAGGGAAAATCCAGGGAACTATAGACTGGTGAGCCTCACGTCAGTTGAAGGGAACTTGCTGGAGAAAATTATTAGGGATAGGATATATGAGCACTTGGAAACCTATGGCCTTGTTAAGGAGAGCCAGCATGGCTTTGTGTGTGGCAGGTTGTGCCTTACCAACTTGATTGAGTTTTTTGACAGTAACAAGAGATGTAGGTAGGGCAGTGGATGTTGCCTACAAGGATTTTAGTAAGGCATTTGACAAAGTCCCTCATGGGAGGCTTATCCGGAAGATTAAGAGTCCACGGTGAATTGGTTGTTTGAATCCAGAACTGGCTTGTGCATAGAAGACAGAGGGTAGTGGTTGAAGGGACTTATTTGAACTGGAGGTCTGTAATTAGTGGAGTTCCACAGGGATCTGTGGTTGGAAATCTGCTGTTTGTGATAGATATAAATGACCTGGAAGAAATGTAGATGACTGGGTTAGTAAATTTGCGGATGATACCAAGATGGGTGGCATGGATAGTGTACAGGACTGGCAAAGAATACAACATGATATAGATCAGTTGCAGATGTGGGCCGAGAAATGGCAGATGGAGTTTAACACAGATAAATGTGAGGCGTTGCACCTCAGTAGGGCAAATGCAAGAGAGACAAGAGGGGAAGGGATGGAGCAAAGAGCTGGAGAGTTGATTGGCAAAAGGGATACGAGGCTGGAGAAGGGAGAGGATCATGGGACAGAGTATCTCCTAGTGGCCTCACATTTTAATTCCACGTCCCATTCCCATTCTGATATGTCTATCCACGGCCTCCTCTAATGTCAAGATAAAGCCATACTCAGGTTGGAGGAACAACACCTTATATTCCATTTGGGTAGCCTCCAACCTGATGGCATGAACACTGACTTCAACTTTCGTTAATGCCCCACCTGCCCTTCATACCCCATCTGTTATTTATTTATTTGTTGTTATTATTAAAAATTTTTCTTTTTTTTCCTCTCTTTTTTCTTCCTCTGTCCCTCTCACTATTCTCCTTGCCCATCCTCTGGGCTTCCCTCCCCCTTTCTTTCTCCCTAGGCCTCCCGTCCCATGGTCCTCTCACTTCTCCAGCCTTGTATCCCTTTTGCCTATCAACTTTGCAGTTCTTGGCTCCATCCCTCCCCCTCCTGTCTTCTCGTATCATTTCGGATCTCCCCCTCCCCCTCCCACTTTCAAATCTCTTACTAGCTCTTCCTTCAGTTAGTCCTTGAAGGGTCTCGGCCCGAAACGTCAACTGTACCTCTTCCTATAGATGCTGCCTGGCCTGCTGCATTCACCAGCACTTTTTGTGTGTGTTGGATGATGGAATTGATGGCTTTCTGGACGTTTGTGGACAATACGAACATAGACAAAGGAAGAGACTTCAGGAGGGCTTAAACAGATTGTTTCATGGGCAAAGATATGGCAGATGGAGTAGTGTCAGTAAGTATATGACCATGCACTTTGAAAGAATGAATGAAAGCATAGATTATTTTCTACATGGGAGAAAATTCAAATATCTGATGTGCAAAGTGATTTGAGAGTCCTCTTGCAGCATTCCCTAAAGGTTAATTTGTAAGTTGAATTGATGGTGAGGAATGTGATTGCGATGTTAGCATTCATTTCATGAGGACTAGAATATAAAAGCAAGGATGTAATACTGAAGCTGCATAAGGCATTGGTGAGGCCTCACTTGGAGTATTGTAAGCAGTTTTGGAAAGGACATGCTGATGATTCAGAAGATGTTTACGAGAATGATTCCGGGAATGAGAGGGCTATCATATCAGTAGTGATTGAGGGCACTGAGCCTGTACTTGTTGGAATTTAGAAGAATGAGGAGGGGGGACCTCACTGAAACCTATCGAAAGTTGAAAGGCCTAGATAGAGTGGATATGAAGAGCATGTTTCCTTTGGTGGGGGAGTTTAGGACCAGAGGGCATAGTCTCAGAATAGCAGGAATTCTACTTAGAGTGGAAATGTAGAGAAAGCTCTTTAGCCAGGAGGTGGTGATTTGCCACAGGCAGCTGTGGAAGCCAGGTCACTGGGTTCACTTAAAGCAGAGGTTGATAGGTTCTGATTAGTCAGGGCATGAAAGGTTATGGGGAGAAGGCAGGACATTGGGGCTAAGAGGGAAATGGATCAGCTATGATGAAATGGCGGAGCAAACTCACTGGCCTAATTCTGCTCCTATGTCTTATGGTCTTATAATGATACCTCTAGTAATGAAGTGCTTTCTGATGTATTACTTTGAAGAAACCATGCAATGACTACTTATGCATCAAAATGATGCAGAGAAAAATAATTCTTTGGCAAGTGGTTGAGTAACCTGCAGCCAGTTCTAAAACAGGTTGGGCCCTTTTATTAAAAATAACGGAGTGCTGAGACACTTGAAAGAGCCTTCCAAAGTGAAAGTTTCTGTTCAAAGATTTGCCTTAGGGAAGAAGTAGGTGTTATGCATAGAATAATGTCACTTTAACGCATCCTTGACAACAGGTGCAATATCTATTAGTGTGCTGAAATGCTGAATGTAGTTATATATCTGCTGCCACTTCACCCCATGATGATCTCTTGTGTGATCTTCTCTGAATAATGTGAAAATTGCACCAGTTTGCAAAAACTCAGGCTTTTGTAATCTACTCTCTGGGTTTGGCACCAGCCATTAGTTGCGCAGAAATGCTTTGTTTGCAAAAAATCCTGCTATTGCAGGACCGTAAGAAGATGCAGAGCATTGAGAACTCAGTCCAAGGGCACTACCTCCCCACCTTCAACACTGTCTAGAGGGGACACTGCCTCTAAAAGGCAAAATCTATCGTCAAATATCTCCGCCATCTCAACTTTAACTTTGAGCTTTCTATCCTTAGCATCTATTCCATCTTCCACTCGTGTTTTGTTTTTAGCCCTTTAAGGAGACATAGAAAAACAGCACATGATAATTAGTAAGTGTAGAGTTTACTGATAAACAACATGGTAAAGGTGACTTCAATTAATCATTTCAAATGTAGCTGTCCAGATTTGTCACCTCTGTTCCTTATCCACTTTCTTTGGCTGGATGTAGAAGTTGAATGGTCTGACCTTCTGCAATTGGGTGGCCTCTGGCAGGAAGTAAAGCTTGAAGGCTTTATTTAAATATTTTTAACTGTTGCTGATATTCAACGAATTATATTCTTGGAGTCTTAAGCATGGAAACAGGCTGTACAGCACATCAAGTCCCCACTTACTATCAAGCACCCATTTAAACTATTCCATTTTCTTTTCTCCACATTCATAACAACATCTCATCCCATATTCTGCTGCTCACCTTCATTAGTCATTGGTTTAACATTGTCAGAGCTTCTGAGATACAGTGAAAAAGCTTGTTTTGCACACCATCCATGCAGATAATTTTAAAACACCATCGATTGAGGTAGTACAAAGGGAAAAGCAATAACATGAAGACCATAAGACATAGGAGCAGAACTAGGCCATTCAGCCCATCCAATTCACGCTGCCATTTCATCATGGCCACTCCATTTTCCATCTTTATTCTCCTGCCTTCTTTCAACACTGACTAATCAACCACCACTATAAATACACCCAGTCACCTCTCCTCCACAGCCATCTGTTGCAACAAATTCCACAGATTCACCACTCTCCGGCTAAAGAAATCCCTCCTCATCTCCATTCTAAATGGACATTCCTCTGTGCAATTTGTTCTTTATTTCCGCAGAAGACCTTTGAATAGCCAGCGGAGAGTGTACAGGAAGTAAAGTAAGGGACAGAGGATGCAACTTTGCAGGATCTCATTTTTGAGAGGAATCAGCGCAGAGGTGCTGCTGGCTGTCCATCCTGTTTGAGTAACGTTGGTCAGGAAGTCAGGGATCCAGATGTACAGGTAGATGCTGGGTCCTAGGTCTAAGAGTTTGGAGTTGAGTTTATTTGGCATTATGGTATTAAAGGCAGAGCTACAGTCTGGATATCATAAATGCTTCAGAACTAACTGTGCCACAGTGCGTCTGAGAATTAATTAACAAAGATAAAGAAACAGAAAGCAAAAGAATTAATGGCTCATTAAAATACTAATAAATATCTAAAATATTAATTTAATGCAAAATAACTAAACATAATAAAATTAATTTTACTTTATTTTTTTCTGTTCAATTTTGTGATTAATATCTCCATCTAATGGATGACATTTCTGATGTTAAGTCAAGTCTGCCTATTTTAGGCTTTGAGATGGGTCCCACTGCAGGGAATATTCTAAAAACAGTCAGGAGAGCACCAGACATACAGTGGATCAACATCTGCCTGTGGTTTACTTACCCAGAACTAAAGGAAAGCTGAAAATTTCCTTCAGAACCATTGACTCAAACCACTATAATTTAATGTAAGCTTGTTCTCTTACTTTTCTTTTGTAAACAATCCTTATCCCCATTCTCTTTCTCGAAAATCAATTTTGTTGAATATTTAAGTAATATTAGTTTAGCCTGTCATTTTAGTTAGATTCCCACTGCATATTCCAGTGAGACCTCATTTAGTTTCGTAAAAACGAAGTTATTGAAAATATATATATACACACACACACGCGCACACACACAAGTTTTTGACCTTAGGAACCTAAAGCCCATTAAACATTTCAAACTGTTTGCTTTTCATTAATATAAACATAATATTTTTCTAGCTAAATCCTATTCATATCCTAAACAAATAATCATTTTTTATAAGTTTGAATCCATGGGAATGGTAAACATTTTTTAAAAATCGAACTTTATAACATTTGAAAATACCTCAATGGAAAATATCAAAATTAATCAACCTTTAAAGGATGATAAATCTTTCCCCTGAATATTTTTGAGTCTTTATCAAATATACCATGCTTTTATCAATATGCATGCTGATTATGTGTAATTAATCATAAGTTTAATAATCATATCAGTGTAAGTTACTTGATTCCCTAAGGTTCTTCTAGCCGTGGGGTGGTACTAGGGGTAAGATCCCGCTACCTATTAAATGCTCTCAATGGCAAGCATCTCAAATAGCTTCTGACAACCAAATCCAGCTGCTAGCTTCAGGTGTGGCTTAGCTACTAAGCCCAGTGGAACTGTTTCTACTGACAGAAGAAGGGGCAAAGGCAGATTATTGGTATGTCAAAACCAGCCACTTTGGGCAGATGGGGCTCCTCAGCCGTGGTTGGCAGCTCATCTAAGAGAAGGAAAACTCTGATCTTAAACCTCCACTGCCTTGTGGCTCTATCCACTCATGGGGAAGGCTTCAGGAAGAAACCCTGATGTAAAATCCGGATCTGGATTCCCTAAGACTGTCCTGCATTGCGTTTAATTCTGACTGGCAACTTCTGTGCTGGTGCGAAACTATATCAGTGTCTGCTGCTCCTTTGGGTTCATCACCTGTATGGAGAGGTGGAGCCTGCTGCAGGGGCAACAGCTTTCTCTACATATCGTACTGCACTGACTGCATACTGGTTTACATATCACAGAGACATTTGAGATGCAACATCCATCAATGGAGGGCCTCAATGTGTAACTAGATTTTCAATATTAATTAAAAGAAAACTATGGTTACTGCACAACAGACCACTTATTCTACTTGGTAGTAATCCATCTTTATCATTCCACTGAAGCACATTTTTAATTATCCTATTCATATTTTGGCCTAAGGAATGTCAAGAAAATACATTATTCTGAAAGTTGATGTTCCTCAGGGGTCATCATTCAGTAGGTTTGAGTTTCTAACTGGAAACAATTTGCTAAGTAATTAAACCAATAAAACCTCCCAATTATGCTTATTGTTCCAATACTATTAAGGAGCATATGAAAAATTTGCTTATTAACCTTCTATCATTGTATCTAAGTATATCTTGAATATATTTGTCTCCTGTACCTTCCATTGCAGGGTATCATTCACTATTTCTCTACAGCTTAAGGATTATGTTTTCCTAGAAGGAGAAGTGATGTAAAAAATCACTTTGTTGTTTAGCTACATTATTAAACCAAAGTTGGAGTTTCAGAAACCGCTAACCAACTGTAGATTGTTCATATCACATGGAGTAGAAAAAGATGGTGTGCAAAATATTTCGCTAATCATCATAAACCTGATCAAAATTATTTCTTATTAGCATGTGAATAAAATCTAATTTATGTAGAAACACACAGGAAAAAGAACTGTTTTATCAACCTATGGATGATATTACAAATATAAGACTGTGACATAAATTCTACAACTAAAGCTGTTTTAATTTCTTTCAATATCTCAGATGATTTAGAAGTAAATACATTGAACTCACAGTATACAATGCAACATCAATGTTAGTCTGGTATTCAATATAGTTCTGGCATCTCTAAACTAATGGCCTTTACAATTTGACTCCACTTCTAAAACTCTAATCAATACAATTTATAACACAATTACCAGATCTCCTTTCAATATCTTTCACATGTTCAAGCAATTCAAATTAACACACACCTCATCTGTCCTTAAGTGTCCATTAATCTCTATTTCACAGGGCTGCAGTGAATTGACTTGAAGATTCTCAGACTGAAGTCTTGCAAGGACCTTAGTGAAATATACCACTCACCCCTCCTCAGATCATCAACTTATCTAATGGTGGACTATTGCTAATGCATGAGATTAAGCCACTGAAATTATATCCAGAGTGTTTTGAAGTTTGATTTGGAGAAATGAGTTTGAATTCTACCAAGGCAGCTAGACATTTTAAATTCAAGCAATCAAACATATCTGATAATGAAAGCTGGTATCAGTAAAAATGGCCAGGAAGATACTGTGTTGTTGTAAACAGTTTGCTAATGTATTTCTTGCATCAATACCTCTTCTGACCACTGATTGTAGAATCACAGCAATAGGAATCACTCTTAACTTCCAGCAAGCCACTCAGATAGATGAGAAATGATGGCTTGGTTAGAGAAGCCTCTGTCCTATAAATTATCAACGAAAAACTTCCCTTTTCCTAATGCAGAGAGGCAAAGTCTTCTTTCACTACATTCCTGCCTCCAGCAATTGGCAAGAAAAGCTACCTGTTTGAATCTTGAATTATCTTCCTAACCTCAACAATCCACAAATAAATTTCCTGATTGCAGGTTGTTATCTGTATTATTTTTAACATGTTTGGAGGCAAAGGATGTCAAATAGATGCCCATTACCGTTTCCACCACTTATTTCTGCTGTAATCTATCAGTTAGTAATCAGCTATAAATCCACCATAATGCAATAACAATTTGAGGATTTACTTTATATCAGTTTCTTTGAGTGCCCTATCTCCAAAATGATCTAAGTTGCAATTAGTTCATCATTAAGTTTCCTCTAAAAAGGGTAGTCTCACAGGTTGTCAATGTCAGAAATCAGGAAGTCATGAAAAAAAATAAGAATGGACATATTTTTATTTTATTTATTATTTAGAATTACAGTATGGTAAAGGGCCCTTCCAGCCCACTGAGCCCAATCACACCCATGTGACCAATTGACCTACTAACCCGTACGCCTTTGGAATGTGGGAGGAAAGCAGAGCACCCAGAGAAAACCCACACAGTCATGGGGAGAACGTACAAACTTCTCACAGCCAGTGGCGGGAATTGAACCCGGCTTGCTGGTGTTGTAAAGTGTTGTGTTAACTGCTGTTCTACCGTGTCGCACGTGTTTTTGTATCATCAGACTAGATCATCCCCAGTCCAACTCACTTAGGGATATTTGGAATTTAAATACGTTTTGATTACAAATAAGTGGAGTTTCTGGGTACCCAATATAATTTTTAAATGGTACATGTAATCATATTGTAACAACCTACCTAGAGACACAGTGGACATAAAGTGTACTGTGTGGCAACACTAAGGAAAAGCATTTAGCAGCATTGGTCACTGTATGTAACCTTCCTTAATCTCATTGAAAGTTCTGATTTCATATCCAGAAGGGATTGTGAAACACCTTCTTCAAAGCTGCATACAGAAATTGATCTCTGTCATGCTCCATAGTGGCTTGCAAACTTTGCTTGTCAAAGGCTCCTAAAGAGAATCAATTTCTGCACAGATGAGCGTCCATCCATCTTTCTCAGTCATTCGTGCTGCAGTATTGCACCTTAGCTTCAACAAATTTCCTGTGAGAGTGGAGCTATTCTTTCAAAAAAAAGTGATAAATTGTTCAGTCTACACTCCAAAGGGTATTTGAAGATCAAAAACTTGACACGATCTGCCAGGCAGCTGAATCTGTCCTCTCCTAAGTTTCCGAGAACTGGACCAAGTACAGTAAGCATCTTATGACACTGCAAAAAATACCATCTTTGCTACTTCCACAAATTCACTGGAAGAATAAACACCAAGATCCTCTGCCAAACTAACATTCCAAGCATCAAGACTCCAGTCAGCAATGTTAAGCCTGCTTGTCATTCACATGACCAACACCAGAATATGAAATAAATGGTGTCCAAGCTTGTTGTGGGAGGAGATTACCAGGCTGACAGAGAAAAAAGATTTGAGGGTGTGTTCAAACTTCTGTCAAGAAGTCCAAACATCCCCCCCCAGCCCCCGTTGTGTCCATGTACAACTACGTATCGATTAAATAAATGCACGCATGTGGGAGATGGCTTTAACTGGTGTATTCACATTGCAGCAAAAGAGAGAGAGAAAACAAAATGTACAATGTGCATGCATAGACAGCAGATCAATACATAGTGCTGGGGGGGGCGGTTATTGCTCTAAAAGAAATAGATCTATACACTACATTTCCTCCCCCTTTAGATTAATGCAACATCAAATTATATGTGCACAAAACATTCAACTTCTCTTTCATAAACCTATATTCTAAATAAACATAATTTCACAACAACGGTCCATATCTAACTTTACAGTTCTAAAGCTTCAGTCTTTTGGGTAGCACTCTGCTTCTTTCAGGATAGTGCCTCTGGACCTGTAGAGTGGCATTAGGTTTGACAGTTGTCTTGTCAGTGATAAAGTTCTTGGTTTCCGGTGTCACATTGCTGTCAGTGACATGATCATCACTGAGAGGTAAGTCCAGTGACTGCAATGTGTCCATCTTGTTGGAAGCAATCGACTCAGGTGTGTTCTTTCGGATAAGCATCCAGTAGCTAGTCCACGTGATGTCTCCATGTCTGATCTCCAACATCCACTGTGTACGTCAGTGGTTCAGTTCTTGTAGCTATCCTACCTGGTGTCCACTTGTCTTCACAGTAATTACATGCTAGGACTTTCTGGTCAATCTCAAAGCTCCTTGCTGCTTCACGGCAACTTGTTGAACTATTTATTCTGCACTTCCCTCCATAGGTCTGGTTTCAGTAGGTCTATGCAAGATCTCAGATTCCTGTTCATGAACAGCATTGCAGGTGTTTGATTTGTTGTCACATGAACAGAGTTCCGATACACTAAAAAGAAGCTGTCCACCTTGTGCTGTAGAGAAATGTCCTCCTTGTCCACAGCTTTAATAGGCTTCTTGAAGGTTTGGATAATCCTTTCGGTTCATCCGTTCATTGCTGAGTGGTGAGGAGCTGACTTGAAATGTGTGATGACATTTTTCTTCATGAATAGTTGGAATTCTTCTGACGTGTATTGTGATCTGTTGGTACTCACAATTTGTTCTGGGAAGCCATTTCTGATGAAGATAGTCCTCAGAGCAGAGACAGCCTTTGCTGAGGTGGTTGACTTCATTGGTATAACCTCTACCACTTTGAATGAGCATCCACAGCAATCAGAAACATGGAGTCCATGAATGGCCCAGCAAAATCAACAGCTTTTGGCCGTCTTCAATCTGTTTTATCTATTCCCTTCTCAAACACCTTCTCATTAGCATTAAGCAGCTGTGCCAATCTCTGATTAGTGCTACTATTTGGGCTACTATTACCTGTTGATGTCACACTGAGAGCTCTGATTGATTGCCAGTCTAGTTGGATTTTTCTCAATCATTCACGCCCGAAAAGTGCTGGCCCTCCACATTTCAATACATAAAGCTCTAGCTTATTGTGTTTGGCCTCCATACATCACAATTACTTTCAGTTTGCCTTTGGGAGACAGTTTTTCACCTGTGTAAGTCTTTTGCATCACTGAGGAATTATCCAATGGTTTCTTAGAAAACGGTCTGTTGTAATCAGCCTCTGGAATTATGGACAAAGCCGTATCCAGCTCCATTTTCAGTTTTACGCCAGACACATATATTGTGATCTGATGATTTTGTGATCTGCTTCAGTTACACTATGCACTTCTAGGCATGACGGCTCACTTTTGTCAGACACTGTGTTGTCTGATTCTGTTTTACAATTGGTAATTTTATGCATTTGTTTAGTTTTGTGTTTGAGACTTTTCAATTGTTTATGCTTTTTGTCTGCCTTGTACATTCTCTCTACGTGACCTTGTCAGTGACACTTTCTGAAAACTTTTTCTTTGAACCAACAAACATTGTATCATGGGAGGATTTGTCAAATTGATTATATTTTTGGTTTTTTACACTATTCAGGGACATTTTGTGCATTTCACATTCCAACCTTCTTTTCTGTAGTTCTGCTGCATCCTTTTCTGCAATTTCTAACAATATTGCAATGGTCAATGCCTGTTCTAAGGTTAGGTCTCTTTCAGACAGTAGCCTCCTTTGAGTGCTTTGATTATGCATATCATTTACAAGCCTGTCCATTAATACATCAGAAAGTCCATCTCCAAAGTCACAATACTGGGAAAGTTTATGCTGTACTACAATGTCTTCAGAAATGCTTTCATCCTTTGTTCCTTTTGTGAAATCTAAATATCTCAGCTATTGCCAGTGGTTTAGGGCTGAAATGATTTTGTAAAATTGTAACAATTTCATTGAATGTCATGCTTGCTGGATTTTCAGTGGTTAAAATTGCATAAGAGACTGTATGTTCTTGGGCCCATTAAGCAAAGAAGTATAGGGGCCTTCTTTTGCTCCGTCACGTTGTTTGCATTATAATACAGTTCAACCCTCTCGACATACAATTCGCAACCTTTATTAACGTTATCAAATCTGTCAACTTCCCCAACTGAAGCCATCGTCATGTTACTTTCACTTTAAATTCAGCGTGTCTTTCACTGTTACTCACAGGTCCTTTGGCTTTCTCATGCTGTTTCATCCCATAATTGTTGATGCTTTTTGTGATATTTTCTGACATTCAGGTTTGTACTCATCACAAATTTGTCGTGTTTGTGCACAACTACATGTTGATTAAATAAATGCACGCAATCGGGAGGTGGCTTTAACTGATGTATTCACATTGTAACGACAAAGAGAGAAAACAATGCTCAATGCGCGTGTGCAGGCAACAGATCAATACATAGTTGGGGCGTGGTCATTGCTCTAAAAGAAATAGATCCACCTCCTGATCTTGGGAAACTCTGGTCTCTGACTTCTCAAGAGAATGTACAATGGTGCTTGAGAACCCAGAGGCCATATATCAGGAATATCTAGAATCTTTGCATAAAAAGTGGAAGTTTAGCCATCTCAAATCAATCTATTGGCATCAGCCACCCTTGTACATAATTTTAGATTTTTTTTTAGATTATGAGAACACTCAGTCCTCTTTTATTGTCAATTAGAAATGCATACATGCATTAAGAAATGATACAATGTTTCTCCAGAGTGATATCACAGAAAACAGGACAAACCAAAGACTAACACTGACAGAACCACATAATTATAACATATAGTTACAGCAGTGCAAAGCAATACCATAATTTGATGAAGAACAAACGATGGGCATGGTAAAAAAAAAGTCTCAAAGTCCCCAGGTCGATCAACCCCCGAGTCCCCGATAGCAGGCAGCAAAAGGGAGAAACTCCCTGCCATAAACCTCCAGGCACCGTCAACTTGCCGATGCCTTGGAAGCAGCCGACCACAGCCGACACTGTCTGTCCGTCCGAAAACTTTGAGCCTCCGACCAGCCCCTCTGATACAGCCTCCCAAGTGCTTTCGACCTAGCCCCGGCCGCTAAAGCAAGCAAAGCCGAGGATTCGGGGCCTTCTGCTCCGGAGATTCCAGTTACCACACAGTAGCAGTGGCAGCGAAGCGGGCATTTCAGAAGTTTTCCAGATGTTCCTCTGTACTCTCAGGTCCGTCTCCATCAAATCAGCATTGTGCACGGTCCCCTACTTGACAGATTACAGATATCATTCACCGGAGAGGCCACGCACGCTTCTCCATTTGTGGAGAAGCCTACAATTCCCACATCAGTTTTATCACCACCACATAAAACCAGTGTGGAAGCAGTTCATTATCAATGAAGAAGAGGAAGAAGATTTTTATACAAGTGGCTAAATGCACTGAAACTATTTAAAATTTTTTTAAAAACTTTAAAATATTGTATTTATTTACGGAATTTATTTACATCCACGAACCTTTCATGAAACATCATAAATGTCAACTTTTTGATATTTTCAGATTGCAAATATTCAGATGGAGATTTATTGGACTCCTTTGGTTGTTGACAAAGATATGTATTTGATGTAAACTGATAGAAGTTGCTAAAGATTTTATTTATTTTAAATGGGTTTTGACTGACACACACACACACACACCAGTTTTCAAGGACAATGAGGGTAATAAATGTCAGTCTCACTGAGTAACCCTGCCTTGCATTAATTTTTTAAAAAATCGGCCTTGCATTCCAAATCTTCCATGGCTATTCTCTCCCATAACTTGTAAACTTTGTCCTATTACCCTCAAGAGTTCTTTTTTGAGACCTTATGCATCCTCAATTTTCATTGCTTCATCAATAGTCATATATCATCCAACCAAACAATTATTTCTGCAATTCCTTTGCCACTTTACTCTCCTTGTTTAAGAAACTTCTTAATGACAATCACTTTAGCTAAACTTTTGTTCACATACCCTTCCATACCCAACATCTTGCATGATAATTTTGTGATGCAATTTGAGATAAACTGTTCAAAGCCCTGTAATAATATTTTTTTTAAATTGGCTCAAATATGATACCATATGGGCATGAGTGAATAAAGTCAAATTGAATTATCCCACATTTTTCAAGATCAGGACCAGTAAATAGGATATAGTAGGCAGTCTGCAGAACATTCTCCCATGAAATATCTCAAATGATCAAAGGTTTTTACGTCCCTGGGGCTACACTGATATTTTCACACTTGGAATGTAACAGTCCTTAAATGTGTGATACTATTGCACACGGGGGTATGTTCATTCATCATTGTCAAAATGGTGCATCTGTGGAAATCTCAGATTAGTTCCTTAAAAGTCTCATTTTACTGCCCTAAGCAAAATGCACAAATAATTATTAAAGTCAGTAACTTATGTCATTAGCTCATTACTTTTGTGTCTCATTAAGAAGCATGGCTTCTGCTGTGACTTCTTTATTAACAACTTAGTGCAGAGTTATGAGATAAACTTAAGAAGAGTTCAATGATTTTAAATGTTAGTTTGTAGAAAAATTCATTTCATTTTCTGTAGAAATCATGAAACAAAAATCTAAGAGCATCTAAAATTTAAAATTTTGGTGGACTTTTTTTGAGATGCGGTGTTTTATTGACAGGACTGACATTTCATTTTGCCCTTGAAAACAGTTTTTAAATACTGCAGTCTTTCTGGTGAAGGTACTCCCACAATTTTTTGGATATTGTCTGAAGATTTATGAACAATGAATAACAGCAGCAATAAAGGAACAATTATATATGTCTATGTCAGAATAGTGTATAACTGGGAGGTGATGCTCCCATGGGCATGTTGCCAGAATGGTGGTGGGCTGAATGCAGAAAATGCTGAAAATACTCAGCAGGTCACGACACATCTATGAGGAGAGAAACAGCGTTAAATGTTTTAGTTTGAAAGCCCTTTGTTAAAATGAAGAAGGAAACAAAAGAAGCTTTTTTCTATTATAAGGAGGCTGAGAGAGTGGGATTCCCAGATAGATTCCATTGGGCGTAACTAGGCTGTACCTAAACCATAGATAATAGGATCGGGTTGGATTGGGATGAAAAATTAAAATGGCAAGCAGGGTCACCCCTGCATTCTTTACAATCCAGGATACTTAACAAAGTTCAAAATAACTTTATCATCAAAGTGCATATATGTCACCATATACAAACCTTAGATTCATCTTCTTGCAAACATTCATAGTAAATACTAGAAGCATAATAGAATCAATGAAAGACCACATCCAATAGGGCAGACAAACAATCAATGTGCAAAAGACAACAAACTGTGCAGATACAGAAAGATAAAAGAAATAATATTAATAAAAATAAATAAGTAAGCAATAAATATCAAGAACATGAGATGAAGAGTCCTTGGAAGTGAGTCCATAGGCTATGGAACTGTTCAATGATGGGGAAAGTGAAGTTGAGTGAAGTTATCCCCTCTGGTTCAAGAGCCTGATGGTTGCAGGGTACTAACTGTTCTTGAACTTAGTGGTGTGGGTCCTGAGGCTCCTGTACCTTCTTCCTGGTGGCAGCAGCAAGAAGAGAGCATGGCCTGAATGGTGGGAGACCTTGATGATGGATGGTGCTTGCCTGTGACAGTGCACAATGTAGATGTGCTCAATGGTGGGGAAGGTTTTACTTGTGAGGGACTGGGCTATATCCACTATTTGTTGTAGGATTTTTCTTCTCAAGGGCTTATCAGGTCATAATACAACCAGTCAATATACTCTCCACCACCCATCTATAGAAGTTTGTCAAAGTGTTAGATTTGGAATGTCATCTTCGCAAACTTCTAAGAAAGTAGGTGGCATCACCATGCTTTCTTCATGATGGATTTTAAAGTTAACTTTGCATGGAAAGAGAAATCAGTGGGAATCAGCTGGGAAAATGGTAACTTGATTCTTTGGATGATGGGATTTCTTGGAAGACTAACAAAAAGAGAGATTGAAAAAATCAAGTACATGGAGGTAGGAACTGTCTGAGGTTGGAGATGATAGCAGACAAATTTCATTCAAGATTGAAAGAAGTTTCAGCAGGGCACTTACTAAAAATAAAGGAAGCAGGATGAGGTCACGCAGCATAAGGAAATCTCTTTCAGAACTGTGGGGTGTAATCTAACTTGTCCAGGTGACATATGTTCTTTCAGACCTTTCAGCATCTCAAGCACCTTCTCCTTAGTAATAATGACGACACTCATTTCAGTCCCCTAACACTCTCAAATTTCTTGCATACTGCAGGTGTCTTCCACAGTGAGGACTGATGTGAAATACTTAGTGTTCTGCCATTTCTTTGTCCCCCATTACCACTCTCCTGTGTCATTTTCCAGCAGTCCAATATCCACTCTCACCTCACTTACACTCTTTATATACGTGAAAAACATTTGCTAGCTTCCCTTCATATTTTAATCATTTCCCTCTTTACTACTTTTTAGTTGCCTTCTGTTGGTTTTTAAAAGCTTCCCAACCCCTTAGTTTCCCATTAATTTTTGTTATATTGTATGCCTTCGCTTTTGCTTTTACACTGTTCTTGACTCCCCTTGTCAGCCACAGTTGCCTCTTCCCCTGTTAAAATACTTCTTCTTTGGGACGTATCTATCCTGCAATTTCCAAATTGCTTCAAGAAACTACTCTCATGCTCTGCTGTCATCCATGCCAGTGTCCCCTTCCAATCACCTTTGGCCAGCCTCTTGCTCATGCCTCTGTAATTCCCCTTAATACACAGTAACATTGACACATCTGATTTTAGCTTCTCCCTCTCAGATTTCAAGCTAAATTCGACCATATTATAAGACCATAAGCCATTGGAGCAGAATTAAGCCATTTGGCCCATCGAGTCTACTTCGCCATTTCATCATGGCTGATCCAATTTTCCTCTCAGCTCCAATCTCCTACTTGCTCCCCAACCAATCAAGACTCTATCAGATTTCCTTAAGGGGGAATCTTGCCTGACAAATCTGTTGTTAAGAAAATCAGTGGATGTTGTCTGCTTGGAGTTTCAGAAGGCTTTTGACAAGTTGACCCACGTGAAGCTGCTAAAGAAATTAATAGCCGAAGGTATTACCTCAATGATACCAGCATGGATACAAGATTAGCTAGCTCAGTGTTTGGACTGCTTCTTTTTCATCGTCGTGGCTATCCCTCAGGGTTGGGGATAATGGTCTTCGTTCTGAAGAAGTGGCCCACAGAGTGAAGACGCCTGTGCGTGTATTTGTTTAATGTGTACTTGATGTTGCACTGCAAGAAGCACACGATACTTCAAAAATCAACCAACTGATTCCAATGGCATAATCCCCCAGAGAAAGCAGGATCTCCCAGTGGCCACACATTTTAGTTCCACGTCCCATTCCCATTCTGATGTGTCTAGCCACGGCCTCCTCTATTGTCAAGATGAAGCCACACTTAGGTTGGAGGAACAACACCTTATATTCCGTCTGGGCAGCCTCCAACCTGATGGCATGAATATTGACTTCTCTAACTTCCGCTAGGCCCCACCTCCCCCTCGTATCCCATCGGTTATTTATTTATTTATTTATTATTATATTTTTTTTCCCTCTCTCCTTTTTCTCCCTTTGTCCCTCTCACTATATTCCTTGCCCATCCCCTGGGCTTCCCCCCTCCCCCTTTCTTTCTCCCTAGGCCTCCCATCCCATGGCCCTCTCATATTCTTTTTGCCAATCACCTGTCCAACTCTTGGCTCCATCCCTCCCCCTCCTGTCTTCTCCTATAATTTCGGATCTCCCCTTCCCCCTCAAATCTCTTACCATCTCTTCTTTCAGTTAGTCCTGACGAAGGGTCTCAGCCCGAAACGTCGACTGTACCTCTTCCTATAGATGCTGCCTGGCCTACTGCGTTCACTAGCAATTTTTATGTGTGTTGCTTGAAATTCCAGCATCTGCAGATTTCCTCGTGTTTGCGCTGATAATTCTTCCTTCAATTTGTAGGAGTTTTGCATTGTTAGAGATGTTAACATCTGAAGCAGATGTTTTATTCATTCAAGCACATGAGAGAAAATTATAAGGATTTCATAAGGTGTCTGATCTTCTGCCTTCCAAACTCCTGAACCAATTCCACATTATACCCCTCTATTTAAATTCTTATTATGAATCTAACTAGTTGCTTTACACAAGTTTATAGAGATTTTCAGAGCTAATTTTTGCTGCATAATGCTCTAGGAAGTATGAATCTAATGTCTGGAACACTGATTCTAATTCTAGCGTGTAATTCTAATTTTGTTCGAAAATTTCTGATCTCTGTGAAATTCTTGATATGCCCTCTTATGAAAAACAATCATGTACCGGGAGCAATAAATCAGTAAACCATTCAGCACTGCCAACCCAGGCATCCACGTGGAGGAATGCTGAACTGGATTATGACACTAGAAGTCAGCGTTCACATTTCAGTATTGGAGCTCATCCAAAGGGACCTGGACATGATTGTTCTTCTGTTAATTTCAATGAAAGAACATTTCTCTAAGTCATGAATCATCTCACTAGTGTTGGCACATACAGTATATCATATGAAATTCTACTCTGGAAATTCTAACTCCTCAATATCCCGTTCTCCATGTTCTGTAAGCAGTTGTTCATTTCTCTCAAGTTTACTGCTATGATCATGAATCCAGTCCTTACTGGACATCCACCTAACTTTTTTTTAATGATAATGTATAAAGGGTAAGTTATTGTACCTGAAATATTCTAAATATCAGCACATACCTGCATTAGATCTGAAAAACAGAATTTTAATCTCTTAGAATGAGCAATTCACTTACACTTTATTTAAAAGGTCAGAGATTTTCAATACATCTTGCTAGATAAGAAAGCTGGCAACTTTCATTTACCTTTCAGTCTTCATTTATTTTAAATACTGGGTGAATAAAAGTTCACTCATATTCAAGGATTTTGGTAATGCTGCATAATGTTCAGCACTTCCAGAATTGCCTAATGTTCTTCCAAAGAGCTCCTGAAGTTAAAATCAAGAAATATTAAGGTTCTTCACCACTGACCTAACACTTACTTTTACAAATGAGGTTTACATTAACTCAATTAGTGGAACATGTCCAGATGCAGAGCACAAAGAAGCTCAGGAAGGGCCATTTCAACACACAAGTCAAGTGGAAATGACTTACACGGAATTCCCTCATGTAAAGAAGCCAAGAACATTCATTTGTACTGGAAAATCCTTGCCCCATCATGGTTCCATTCTACTGTTAACATTTGATAATACAGGTTTCCCCCGCCATCCGAAGGTAGAGCGTTCCTATGAAACGGTTCATAAGCCGGAATGTCGTAAAGCGAAGAAGTAATTACCATTCATTTATATGGGAAAATTTTGTGAGCGTTCGCAGGCCCAAAAATAACCTACCAAACCATGCCAAATAACACATAAAATCTAAAATAACAGTAACATATAGTAAAAGCAGGAATGACATGATAAATACACAGCCTATATAGAGTAGAAATACTTTTCCACAATCATTGCCTGCACTGTTCTCCGTAGCGAAAATCTCACGCATGCGCTCTTGGCAAAAGCACGGCACAAGCACTCTCAGCAGAAAATCTCACGCAAGCGCTGTTGGCAAAAACACTCTCTCCAGTAACCTTTAAGCTAGGAAGCTAGCTAGCCAAATCATACCAAATAACACGTAAAAATACACAGACTATATAAAGTAGACTATATAAAGTACACAGACTATATAAAGTAGTGTAGTATCACTTACGGGAATCAGGAAGACAGCGCCAAGCACACTGATGATGGTGCGTTAGGCGAGTCATCGGAGGGTGGGTGGTGTGGTGGCCCCCAACCTCTGGGCAGCGAACCGATACCGATCCGCGAAGCATGCAGGGCACAGCGGTAGCCGGGAGGCACACAGCACATCTTTAAGAAAAAAGCTGAAATAAACATGCTAATTAATTAGGTGCCGCCCGGGGATTGGGGTGGTGGGACACTGGGGTGTCATCTCATCATCATCTGTTTCCATTAGGCCAGGCAGCTCATCTTCTCCTATGACTGCCCGCCTCGATATCAAAGGTCGAGGTTCGTCGTCTGCTGTGGCTGATGTGGAAGGCTTGAAAAACAACAGTATGCTTGACTGCTTAGCCTCATGCATTTTTCTATCATACAGTTCTTTGTAAACCATCTTGCAAATATGCCCTAAACCGACGTACCCTTTCAAAATTGAAGTCGTACTTTATCATTGCAGCGAAAATTTCACGCGGTTGATTCACGTTCAGTTCCTGGACAACTTCACTTTCGGTCCGTTCGTTACTACATTCGGTTTCAATTATTATCCTTTCCTCTTCCAATTGCATCAGCTCTTCATCTATCAATACTTGGTCATGGGATGCCAAAACCTCTTCAACATCATCTTCATCAGCTTCCACAAGCCAAACTCACTTTGTCCTTACTTCATTCACCATGATCTAAACGCTTAATTATGTCAAGTTTTACGCTAAGTGTAACACCTTTACAAGCTCTTTTAGGCTTTTCCGATACCTTAGAACTCATCTTGCAAACGGCTGCTCACAGGCACGTGTTTAAGCAATGCCGGCGAGAATGTAGTTCCGAATCCAGGGGAGAGCGGCTGCTCGGAGCGCGTGCTGCCTTTTTTTCCTGCGCTGCTTTTTCTTGCGCGCTGCCTTTTTTCGTAACAGTGAAAACACCTGTTAGCGAAAACAGGGAACTAATGTAGGTCTTTCATAACAGCGAGGTTCCGTAAAGCGAACGTTCGAAAAGCGGGGGACACCTGTAATGTATTGGATAGACTATATTCCATTCATAGGACTAATACATAACTACATAACAATAAATTAGAAAACTTTCTTAGATTTACCGATTTACTTGTTTTTAATACTTATTAATCTGATGTCTAAAATGGATATTATTTGAAATGTCATTCATCTCTTTTAAAGTTAGCATCATGTTTGACCAATGCAGCAAATTGAAACATATAACAGATTGTAAAACAGTCAAAGTTCAAAGTAAATTTATTATAAAAGTACATATATGTCACCATATACAAATGTTATCTGAATAGTGTTTTTAATATGCCACCTTGGCTCAACAGAGGAGCACTTTTAGTAATAGACTAACACAACAGCACGGCTCCGAATAGTGCAGTTTGAGGTCATTCTTAACCCCGGCCATTAGGCTCTATAATGAGTCAGCCTACAGCGGAGGAAGTGACGACCACAACCCCCCCCCACCACTCCCACATCCTGTTAGACTGTTTGTGGTAACTTATTTTTTATTCTTTCTACTTCTCTTCTAATATTTATATTTGTGCACTTGTAATGCTTCCTGAGGAGACTGAGGTCCTTTAATATCTGCCGGACGATGCTGAGGATGTTCTACGAGTCTGTGGAGGCCAGTGCGATCATGTTTGCTGTTGTGTGCTGGGGCAGCAGGCTGAGGGTAGCAGACACCAACAGAATCAACAAACTCATCCGTAAGGTCAGTGATGTTGTGGGGATGGAACTGGACTCTCTGATGTTGGTGTCTGAAAAGAGGATGCTGTCCAAGTTGCATGCCATCTTGGACAATGTCTCCCATCCACTACATAATGTACTGGTTGGGCACAGGAGTACATTCAGCCAGAGACTCATTCCACCGAGATGCAACACAGAGCATCATAGGAAGTCATTCCTGCCTGTGGCCGTCAAACTTTACAACTCTTCCCTTGGAGGGTCAGACACCCTGAGCCAGTAGACTGGTCCTGGACTTATTTCCTGGCATAATTTACATATTACTATTTAACTGTTTATGGTTTTATTACTATTTAATTATTTATGGTGCAACTGTAACGAAAACCAATTTCCCCCAGGATCAATAAAGTATGACTATGACTATGTGACACTGTAGTTTCCTTTGGGGTCAGTGAAGTATCCATCGATTTATCTAAAGGTATCATTTATTTAGAAGATAGGTAAAATATGGGTCTTCAGTGTCAAAAACATGATCAATAACTAAAACATAGAGATATGTTTTTATGTATTATTTTCAAACAATTGATTAAAACATATTGAGGTTATCACTTGGAGATATGATGTTGTGGCCATTACAGAGACTTGGATGGCTCAGGGACAGGAATGGTTACTTCAAGTGTCAGGTTTTAGATGTTTCAGAAAGGACAGGGAGGGAAGCAAAAGAGGTGGGGGCGTGGCACTGTTGATCAGAGATAGTGTCACGGCTGCAGAAAAGTGGACACCATGGAGGGATTGTCTGCGGAGTCTACGTGGGTGGAGGTTAGGAACAGGAATAACTTTACTGTATGTTTCTTTACACGCCACCCAATAGTAACAGGGATGTCGAGGAGCAGGTAGGAAAACAGATCCTGGAAAGGTGTGATAATAACAGAGTGATCATGATGGGAGATTTTAATTTCCCAAATACCAATTGGCATCTCCCTAGAGCAAAGGGTTTAGATGGGATGGAGTTTGTTAGGTGAGTTCAAGAAGGTTTCCTGACACAATATATAGATAAGTCTACAAGAGGAGAGGCTGTACTTGATCTGGGTCTTCATCTGGGAAATGAGCCTGGTCAGGTGTCAGATCATTCAGTGGGAGAGCATTTTAGAGACAGTAATCATAATTCTATCTCCCTTACAATAGCATTGGAGAGAGATAGGAACAGACAGGTTGAAAAGAGTTTAATTGGAGTAAGGGGAATTATGAGGCTATCAGGCAGGAAATTGGAGGCTTAAATTGGAAACAGATGTTCTCAGGGAAAAGTATGGAAGAAACGTGGCAAATATTCAGGTGATATTTGTGTGGAGTTCTGAATAGGTACATTCCAATGAAACAGGGAAGTTATGGTAGAGTACAGGAACCGTGGTGTACAAAGGCTGTAATAAATCTAGTCAAGAAGAAAAGAAAAGCAAAGCTTACAAAAGGTTCAGAGAGCTAGGTAATGTTAGAGATCTAGAAGGTTATAAGGCTAATAAGAAAGAGCTTAAGAGGGAAATTAGGAGAGCCAGAGGGGCCATGAGAAGGCCTTGGCAGGCAGGATTAAGGAAAACCCCAAGGCATTCTACAAGTATGTGAAGAGCAAGAGGATAAGACCTCCCGGGAGGGGGGAGAAGATGGCGGTGCGACGATAGCGTGCGCAGCCACTTCGGTGAATGATATCTGTTATCTGTCAAGTAGGGAACCGTGCACAATCCTGATCTGACGGAGATAGACGTGAGAGCACGGAGGAATACCTGGAAAATTTCTGAAATGCCTGCTTCGCTGCCACTCCTGCTGTGTGGTAACCAGAATCTCTGGAGCTGAAGGCCTCGAAATCCTCGGCTTTGCGTGTTTTAGTGGCCAGGGAGAGGTTGAAGGCACTCGGCAGATGATGGCGCTTGGGAGGCTGTATCGGAAGTCTGGTCGGTATCTCGGAGTTTTCGGACAGATGGACTCAGTGTCGGCTGTGGTCAGGTGCTTTCATGGTATCGGCAAGTTGAGGTTTATGGCAGGGAGTTTCTCCCTTTTGCCGCCTGCTATTGGGAACTCAGGAGTCGATCGACTCGGGACTTTGAGACTTTTTTTTACCATGCCTATGATCTGTTCTTCATCAAATTATGGCATTGTTTTGCACTGCTGTAACTATATGTTATAATTATGTGATTCTGTCAGTGTTAGTCTTTGGTCTGTCCTGTTTTCTGTGATATCAGTCCGGAGAAACATTGTATCATTTCTTAATGCATGTATGCATTTCTAAATGACAATAAAAGAGGACTGAGTGTTCTTATAATCTAATCTAAGACGTGAAAGAATAGGACCTATCAAGTGTGACAGTGAGAAAGTGTGCATGGAACCGCAGGAAATAGCGGCAGTACTTAAGGAATACTTTACTTCAGTGTTCATTATGGAAAAGAATCTTGGTGATTGTAGTGATGTCTTGCAGCAGACTGAAAAGCTTGAGCATGCAGATATTAAGAAAGAGGATGTTCTGGAGCTTTTGGAAAGCATCAGTTTGGATAAGTCGCCAGGACAGGATGAGATGCACCCAGGGCTACTGTGGGAGGCAAGGGAATTGATTGCTGAGACTCTGGTGATGATCTTTGCATCATCAATGGGGATGAGAGACGTTCTGGAGGATTGGAGGGTTGCGGATGTTGTTCCTTTACTCAAGAAAGGGAGTAGAGATAGCCCAGGAAATTATAGACCAGTGAGTCTTACCTCAGTGGTTGGTAATTTGATGGAGAAGATCCTGAGAGGCAGGATTTATGAACATTTGGAGAGGTATAATATAATTAGGAATAGTCAGCATGGCTTTGTCAAGGGCAGGTCATGCCTTACGAGTCTGATTGAATTTTTTGAGGATATGACTGAACACATTAATGAAAGAAGACCAATAGATGTAGTGTATGGATTTCAGCAAGGCATTTGATAAGGTATCCCATGCCAGGCTTATTGAAAAAGTAAGGAGGCATGGGGTCCAAGGGGAAATTGCTTTATGGATCCAGAACTGGCTTGCCCACAGAAGGCAAAGAATAGTTGTAGACAGGTCATATTCCGCATGAAGGTCGGTCACCAGTGGAATTCCTCAGGGATCTGTTCTGGGATCCTTACTCTTCGTGATTTTTATAAATGACCTGGATGAGGAAATGGAGGGATGCGTTAGTAAGTTTGCTGATGACACAAATGTTGGAGGTGTTGTGGATAGTGTGGAGGGCTGTCAGAGGTTACAGTGGGTCATTGGTAGGATGCAAAACTGGGCTGAGAAGTGGCAGATGGAGTTCAACCCAGATAAGTGTGATGGTTCATTTTGGTAGGTCAAATATGATGGCAGAATATAGTATTAACGTTAAGATTCTTGGCAGTGTGGAGGATCAGAGGGATCTTAGGGTCTGAGTCCATAGGACACTCAAAGCAACTGCGCAGGTTGACTCTGTGGTTAAAAAGGCGTACGGTGTATTGGCCTTCATCAATCATGGAATTGAATTTAGGAGCCAAGAGGTAATATTGCAGCTATATAGGACGCTGGTCAAAGCACACTTGGAGTACTGTGCTCAGTTCTGGTTGCCTCACTACAGGAAGGATGTCGTATCTATAGAAAGGGTGCAGAGGAGATTTACAAGGATGCTACCTGGATTGGGGAGCATGCCTTATGAGAATAGGTTGAGTGAACTCGGCCTTTTCTCCTTGGAGCGACGGAGGATGAGAGGTGACCTGATAAAGATGTATAAGATGATGAGAGGCATTGACCGTGTGGATAGTCAGATGCTTTTTCCCAGGACTGAAATGGTTGCCACAAGAGGACACAGGTTTAAGGTGCTGGGGAATAGGTACAGAGGAGATATCAGGGGTAAGTTTTTTACTCAGAGAGTGGTGAGTGCGTGGAATGGGCTGCCAGCAATGGTGGTAGAGGCAGATACAATAGGGTCTTTTAAGAATGTTTTAGATAGGTACATGTAGCTTAGAAAAATAGAGGGCTAAAGGTAAGCCTTGTAATTTCTAAGGTAGGAACATGTTCGGCACAACTCTGTGGGCCAAAGGGCCTGTATTGTGCTGTCGGTTTTCTATGTTTCTTTGTGTCACTTAACCCTGGAAGTTCTGGACAGCAAAGATGCATACATCAGGATGCTCTTCATTGACCACAGCTCTGCATTCAACATTATCATCCCCTCAAAACTAAGGAATTAGATCCATAACCTAGGCCTCAGTACCTCCTTGTGCATCTGGATCCTGGAATTAGTCACTTGAAGATCCCAGCTAGTTCAGAGTGGCAACAATATCTCCTCCACAATTTCCATCAACATAGGTGCACCAAAAGACAACAACATCTCCTTCACAATCACCATCAGAACTGGTGCACTAAAAGGCTGTGTGCCTAGCCTCCTCTCTACGCACTTTAGGCTTACGACTGTGAAGCTAAGTGAAGTTCTAAAGTCATATTTAAGTTTGCTGATGACACCACTGTCACTAGCTGAATCAAAGGGGGTGAAAAATCACAATATAGAAGGAAGAGTGAAAATATGGCTGAACAGGTGCCACAACAACAACCTCGCACTCATTGTCATAACCAGAGGTCTATCAGCCAGTCCTCGTCAGGGGTTTAGGGGTGGTGAGGGTCAGTAACTTTAATTTCCTCGGCATTACCATTTCAGTGGACCTGTCCTCAGTACGGCATGTACGTGCCATTACAAAGAAGTTTTTCCTTTCTCTTCCTTTACTTTTTCTTTCAGTGCTCTACTTCCTTCGAAGTTTGCAAAGATTCAGTATATTATCTAAAATTTTGACAAACTTTTATAGATGATGTTACGAAACTGGCAACAATGAATATCAATCGCGACAGGTTATATAAAAACAACCAAACATTTATTAAACACGGATAAACAATAAAACACAAACAGAAAAAAAAACCTTAACCGGAAGTTAACCGCTATGCAGCCGTTCAACAAATTGTCACTTGGCACCGGTTCTTAAAGCGTTAAATGTGAAAACAGTTCTTAAAGCGGTAAAGTCAGATATAGTTCCTAAGATGGTAAATTTGAAAGTCCAACAGATTTATACATTCAATTGGGAGCGACTTCTCTGGAGAAGGATTTCTTCATAGACTTGACACTCCTGCTGGTTCTGTCCAAAGGATTCACGATGCAGGGAATAAACAGTTTAAAACAACTAACCTTAAATTCTAGAGAACATCTTGCATGAACTCCTTATTCTTTTGGCAAGAGTTATCTTCGATGTAGGTCACTACTCCTTCAACGAAGACTCAATAAGGTCGATCCTTTGTTAAACTGCCGAATGATACCAACTCCTCTCAATCCTTCAGGTCCTATACTTCGATAAAGTCTTCACTCTCCCGTACTACTGCTGGAATAAGGTACATCAGCACATCTAGCAAAAATTTTCAGTCCAGCACTATTGTACCTTGCAACAGAACGTAACAACTGTTTTAAAAATGAAACTGTGTCATGAAAACAAATACGCAACAGAAACAGAAACACAGTACGTCCTAGCTGAAAATCTAAAAACTAAATACTAAACTGTGTCATCTGAGGTCTTCCCTGATATACCCGTGGTGCACATGTCATCATGTGACCTCACATTGACTGGAAAATTACATCAGGTGACCTCCAAATGACCATTACATCGTTCTCACAAAAAAAATCACAGATCCCCTTGAGGTATGTAACACCTCCCTCCAAAAAATTTGGTCTCTTAAAGAACAAAATTTTAACAATTAACAATTAACAATTTATACAAAAAAATAAAGGTATAAAACTTACAACGTACACAATATATACAGTCTTATCTTTCAGCATTTTACAAACTAATGTACAGTAGGAGTGTTGCAAATATTAAAATACCACTCCATAAAAAACATATTTTCATTGTACATTTAACATCTAGATAGACAATCAGCGATCACATTATCTTTACCCTTAATATGAGTGATCAAAATATTGTACTCCTGTAACATTAAACTGTATTATTAAATTGGAGTTTAATTTCCTTAACCCTTTTCCTTAACAGTCACAGTGGCATGACCAAATTCACTTTTAGCTAAGTTAATAGTTAAGTTAGCTTTTGAAAGTCTCTCAAATAGTTTCTCCACCACAATAATATGTGCTTTTCACGTAGTATTTCCTGTAACTAAATCATCAATTTAGACATCTGCATCTTTTAATCCCTGAATCACTCTATTAATCATTCTCTGAAAAGTACCTGGTGCATTCTTCATCCCAAATGGAAGAACATTATATTCATATATCCCAGATGGGGTTACAAATGCTGAAATCTCTCTACCTCTATCCATCAACGGAACACACCAATAACCTTTTAACAAATCAATTTTTGTAAGGAATTTGGCTTGTCGAACTTTATCCACACAATCTTCTACCCTATGGATTGGATATGCATCAATTTTTGTCACAGCATTTACCTTCCCGTAATCTGTTCAAAACCTAATACTATTGTCTGGCTTGGGCACCATAACATACGGTGAACTCCAATTCAAATTAGAATGTCTTCTTGTTCAGCAAGTTAACATTTTTCCCTGTTGATTCGATATGGATGTTGTTTTATGGGTTTTGCATCTCCAAAATCTACATCATGTGTAGCTATGGTGGTTCTTCTAGGGACATCTGGAAATAAATCTCTATATTTAAAAATTAACTGTTTCATCTGCTCTCTCTTCTCTGGCTGTAAATGTGCTAATTTTTCATTAATATTTTCTAGAATTTTTGAATTTGGTAACCTGGCTGAAATAATGTTGGGTTTAAAATGAGTTTCAGATGAATCCTCCATTAAGTTTTTATCAAGATCAGGCTCATTATCGATCACAACAGTCATAGTAGTAGCTTCTCTCTCATAATACGGTTTTTAACATATTTATATGACACAGCTGTGTGGTCTTTCTCTGATCTGGGGTTTTTATCATGTAATCCACATCATTTACCTTAGATTTAATCTCATAAGGACCATGAAATTTGGCTTGTAACGGGTTTGTTTGCACTGGGAAAAGAACCAACACCTTATCCCCAGGTTTAAATGACCTCATCCTAGCTTCCATATCATACCAAGTCTTCATCTTCTCTTGAGCTAATTTTAAATTTTCCTTGGCCAAGCTACAAGCTTTATACAATCTTTCTCTAAATTTTAAACATAATCTAGCAAATTAGTGTGTACTTCTTTATTAATCCACTGTTCCTTCAACAAGGCCAAAGGTCCTCGAAATCTATGCCCAAGCATGAGTTCAAAAGGACTAAAACCTAATGATTCCTGTACTGCCTCCCTTACTGAAAAAAGTAGTAAGTGTATACCTTTATCCCAGTCCTTTTCATTTTCCACACAGTATGTCCTAATCATAGTTTTTAGTGTAGAATGAAATCTCTCCAAGGCTCCTTGTGATTCTGGATGATAGGCTGATGAAATAATCTGTTTTGCTCCCAGTTTATAAACTATCTGTCGAAACAACCCAGAGGTAAAATTACTATCTTGATCCGATTGTATTTCCTTAGGCAACCCAAAATAAGTAAAGAATTTTATAAGGGCCTTTGTAACAGTTTTGGCTGTTATATTCCTAAGAGGTACTACCTCTGGAAACCTAGACGCTGTGCACATAATAGTTAATAAATATTGATGTCCAGTTTTAGTCTTTGGCAAAGGACCTACACAGTCTACAATGATTTTTGAGAACGGCTCACCAAATACTGGAATTGGTTGCAGTGGGGTCACTGGAGTAACTTGATTATGTTTACCCACAATTTGAAACGTATGACACGTTCTACAAAATGTCGCCACATCTTTTCTTAAACTAGGCCAATAAAAATGTTTAGAAACTTTGTTCACAGTTTTCTTTATACTTAAATGACCACCCAAAGGAATACTATGAGCCATAGTTAAAATCTCATTTCGATAAATTTTAGGAACTACTACTTGATGATTAACTTCCCATTCCTCACCAGCAGGAATTGTAGACAATCTCCACTTTCTCATTAATACCCCCTTTTCAAAATAATATCCTACTGGCACTTTTTCAATTTCACTATCTGGAAGATCTTGTTCTTTTAATTTAACTATCTCAGGATCTCTACCTTGCTCTGCTATCATCTCCTTCCAAGATAAAGACAAATCTTTCTGGTCAGACTTACCACCAAAATCCTGATCAAATAATGTAGGTAAGAAAGTTTCTGATACATCCTCAAAATTCGAATCTTGATTTGAACTGTCATGGGTAACAACCTCATCCTTTACATCAGTCTTCTGAGCCATAGCTCTTGTTACAACACAGGAAGAATCTGTGTTAGAATCCCTCTGTGGTTCCTCAGAATTTGAATTTATTGTCAAATGCACTTCAGGAAAAACTTTTCCACCTGCTAAATCATTCCCTAACAAAAGAGAAACATCATTCACAGGTAAACTGGATTGTAGTCCTACTTTAACAACCCTTGTAACTAATTCGGACCTTAAATTTACTCTATGTAAATGTACAGGCATAAGGGCACTCCCAACTCCTCTTATATAATTTACCTCACCAATGTCAGACTCATCACTAAACTTTAGCACACTGTCTAATATTAGTGATTGAGAAGCTCCAGTATCTCTAAGTATTCTTATTGATACTGAATTGGATCCTTCTTTCAAGGATACAAATCCTTCTGTTATAAAATTTTCATATCCCCTCTTAACTTGGTCAGACTCTGACACATCTTCCTTAATATTTTCTGAACCCTGTGGCTTTACAGGTTTTTCAATATGCTGCACACAAGCATTTGGGACTACTTCTTTCTCTTTCTTTTTCAATCGAAAGCAATTAGCTACTACATGTCCAGGTTTCTTACAATAATTACAAATAATACCAAAATGTCTTTCCTTCACATGCCTCCCTTCATCTTTACTTTTCTCACTAACTTCAGGTTTAATTTCTGGTTTACCTTGACTCTCTGTGCTATTTTTCCTTTTAAAAGTTCTACCTGGAGAAAATTTATTCTTGTGAATTAAAACATACTCATCAGCTAATTTAGCAATCTCCTGCAATGTAGCAGTGTCCTTTTCATTCAAATATGTTCTCACTTCAACAGGGATGCTTCTTTTAAATTCCTCCTGCAAAATCAACTCTTTTAATTTATTATACTCCCCATTCATATTTGTAGAGGAAACCCATCTCTCAAAACACACAGATTTCTCATAGGCAAATTCCACATAAGTTTTTTTCCACCGATTTCTTCAAATTTCTGAATCTTTCTCTATATGCTTCTGGAACCAACTCATATGCCTTTAATATAGACTGCTTCACAGTATCGTAATCCAGTGCTTGCTCAGCATTTAAAGCTGTATAAACTTGTTGTGCCTTGCCTTTAATTACACTTTGTAACATCACTGGCCATTGCTCTTTCGGCCACTTTAAACTCAGAGCAACAATTTCAAAATGCTGGAAATATTTGTCCACTTCAGCTTCATTAAATGGACGAGCCAAAATAACCTCACGACTAGCAATAAACTGTTTCATAGAACCAGAAGACTGATTCCCAGACTTTAATTTCTCCATGTCTAGCTCAAATTTCCTCTAGTTTTCAGCTTTTCTTTCTTCAAATTCCCTTTTTTATGGGCCTCTCTTTCTTCAAATTCCCTTATTTTATTAGCCTCTCTAGCCTCGAATTCCTTCTGTTTATTTACAGCTTCTAACCGACTTCTTTCCAAATCAGCTTCTAATTGCTTTAACTTTATTTGTTCAAGATGTAACTGCATTTCCAGATTACTCATTGGAAACCTATCTAACACCTCATCATCAAACATTTTCAAAGCAATATAATGCTCAGTGATTTTTCTTTGTATGAAAGCCTTGGTGGAATTCTTCATAATTCCTTTAATATCCAACCTCCTAGCAATCTCCAATACCCCAAGTTTTCTCACATTCCACTAAAGACCCCGAGTCAGGCGTGTCCATAAACACGTCGATATTCATTGCTGCCGAATACCACTCACACACCAATCAAACTAAAAAAATTCGGGTATTTCCCTTTTCCAAATCAAAATGGAAATTACCAGCACTTACACTCAAAATCAGAACATCTCCCATGAGCGCCCACAGATTATGTTATTAACCACAGATAAACAATAAAACACAAACAGAAAAAAAAACCTTAACCGGAAGTTAACTGCTATGCAGCCGTTCAACAAATCATCACTTGGCACCGGTTCTTAAAGCGTTAAATGTGAAAACAGTTCTTAAAGCAATAAAGTCAGATATAGTTCCTAAAATGGTAAATTCGGAAGGCCAACAGATTTATACATTCAATTGGGAGCAACTTCTCTGGAGAAGGATTTCTTCATAGACGTGACACTCCTGCTGGTTCTGTCCAAAGGATTCACGATGCAGGGAATAAACAGTTTAAAACAACTAACCTTAAATTCTAGAGAACATCTTGCATGAACTCCTTACTCTTTTGGCAAGAGTTATCTTCGATGTAGGTCACTACTCCTTCAACGAAGACTCAATAAGGTCGATCCTTTGTTAAACTGCCAAATGATACCGACTCCTCTCAATCCTTCAGGTCCTGTACTTCAACAAAGTCTTCACTCTCCCGTACTACTGCTGGAATAAGGTACATCAGCACATCTAGCAAAAATTTTCAGTCCAGCACTATTGTACCTTGCAACAGAACGTAACAACTGTTTTAAAAATGAAACTGTGTCATGAAAACAAATACGCAACAGAAACAGAAACACAGTACATCTTAGCTGAAAATCTAAAAACTAAATACTAAACTGTGTCATCTGAGGTCTTCCCTTATATACCCGTGGTGCACATGTCATCATGTGACCTCACATTGATTGGAAAATTACATCAGGTGACCTCCAAATGACCATTACATCATTCTCATGTAAAAAAAAATCACAGATCCCCTTGAGGTATGTAACAATGAATGGTGGAGAGGATACTAACTGGGTGTACCGCACTGTGGTATAGAAACAACAGTGTGCTTGAATGGAAAATCCTACAAAAAGTAGTGGATATAGTCCAGTCCATCAGAGGTAGAGCTCTCTCCGTCATTGAGCATATCTACAAGGAGCGTTATCACAGGAAAGCAGCATCCACTATGGAACCCCACCATCCAAACCACGCTCTATTCTTGCTGCTGCCATCAGGAAGAAGGCATAGGAACTTCACAACCTGCACCACTAGTTTCAGGAACAGTTCTTACCCCTCAACTATCAAGCCCTTGAATCAAAGTGGATAACTTTACTCAACCCAACAATAAACTAATTCCACAACCTATGGACTCACTTTGACTCTACAAACCAAGTTCTCAAGTTTATTAATTTATTTATTCATCCATTTATTTATTTATTTATTTATTTATTTATTTTCTGCATTTTAACAATTTGTTGTCTTTTGCACGTTTGTTGCTTGTCCTTTGTATGCAGCTTTTTCATTAATTCTATTGCATTACTTTGTACTTATTGTGTATACCCACTAGAAAATGAATCTCAGCAGAGTATATGGTCATGTATTTGTACTTTGATAATCAATTTACTTTGAACTTTGTCATGCCCTGACATGATCCAGGTATATTGCTGCTTAGTTATTCCTGCTCTCGGTTCATCTGGTATCAGTCAGATTTGGACATTGTCCTAACTAACTTTGACTCTCAGTGGTTGCAAGCCTTTGGTCCCTCTTTGATAAAAGCATACCTATCTTCTTTTGGTTCCTGTAAGATTCTCTTGCAATGTACCTTTGCTGTACTTAAGCTGGAATATTAACTTTGTTTTTCCTTACCACATATGCTGTCAAGCATGCTGAATAATTCATACATTTTCTTATTTCAGTTGACACTCAATATTACATAAGCCACAAACATTACAGAATCAATCAGTTCACCTCTGCAATCTATTTATTCAGTTCTTGTTTGCACAATGGCTGCAGTGAGGGTTGGAATCCAAATCTGATAGAATTCATCAAGCATCCGTGAACAGGGAACAGATTTGCTGATATTGGAGAACACTCCAATAAAGTAATAATTTTCTGAAATCTAAACTATGACTAAACATCTCATCTTTCTTCCCTCTTACTTTGAAACTCTAGTACATCACAATGAATAAGTATATAATTTAATTAAAAATAAATAACTAAGTTAAGGGATTAATACGAGGGACGATTGATAAGTTCGTGGCCTAAGGTAGAAGGAGTCAATTTTAGAAAACCTAGCACATTTATTTTTCAACATAGTCACCTCCTTTATTTACACACTTAGTCCAGTGGTCGTGGAGCATACAGATCCCTTCTATGTAGAAGTCAGTGTCTTGGACCTCCAGAAAGTGGTCCACAGCAGGGGTGATTGATAAGTTTGTGGCCTAAGGTAGAAGGAGATTGGTTATTAACTTCAAACTTTCTGCATAATCATTCAAAGAGTTGAACTGCATGTGCATGTAATGACAGCTGTATAACTCATCTCCTTCTACCTTAGGCCATGAACATATCAATCACCCCTGCTGTGGACCAATTTCTGGAGGTCCAAGATGCCAACTTCTACAAAGAAGGGAATCGTATGCTCCACGATCGCTGGACTAAGTGTATACATGTAGGAGGGGAAAAATAAATGTGCTAGGTTTTCTAAAATTGACTCCTTCTACCTTAGGCCACAAACTTATCAATCACCCCTTGTATTCTTTACAAATCTACAATCTCCAACAGCTACCTTAACTATAATGTTTCATCCTTGCTTGCAAAAAGGATTCCTTTCCATTCTCACATTTCTCTGTCTCCATGGCATTTGACTCAGGAGAATATTAAAACAATCTATTGGTACTTCTTCCAACTAGCATATTGTACAGGTCAACCTTCACTAATCCGACTTCCTGTACTCCGGTTCCTTCGATAATCCGACACTGATTATGCTTAATGTGATCCTTCTGTAATTTGGTATTTTCACTAATCCGGCACCATTGGGACCTGCGGAGTGCCGGATTAGTGAAGGTCGATCTGTACTTACAGTATGTCCATGCAGAGTTGGTGACAGCTTTGCCGAACATCTATTCAGTCTACAAGAATGAACATTAACATGTTTTCTCGACAGATACTGACTGTTAAGTAGTTCCAGTGTTTTCTTAGAAATTACAGGGATGTATTGCTCTTCAATATGAATAGTTCAGGATGACAGGAAAATTGAAAATGTCACTCCACTCTTTAAGAAGGGAGGGAGGCAAAAAACAGGAAATTATAGGCCAGATAGCCTGACTTAGATGGTTGGTAAGATGTTGGAATCCATTATTAAGGATGAGATTTCAGGGTATTTGAAGGCACATGATAAAATAGGTTGAAGTCAGTATGGTTTCCTTAAGGGAAAACTTTGCCTGATAAATCTGTTGGTTCTTTGAAAAAATAACAAACAGGACAGACAAAGAAGAATCAGTGGATCTTGTGTACTTGGATTTTCAGAGTGGCTTTGACAAGGTGCCACACATGAGACTACTTAACAGGTTAAGGGTCCATGGTATTATAGGAAAGATACTAGCGCAGATAGGGCATTAGCTGACTGGCAGGAGGCAAAGAGTGGGAATAAATGGAGCTTTTTCTGGTTGGCTGCTGATGACTAGTGGTGTTCCACTGGGGTCTGTGTTGGGGCCACTTCTTTTTATGTTACATATCAATGATTTGGATGACAGAATTGACAGCTTTGTGGCCAAGCTTGCAGATGGTACGAAGATACATGAAGAGGCAGGTAGTGTTGAGGAATCAGAGAGGCTACAGAAGAATTAGACAGATTAGAAGAATGGTCAAAAAAGTGACAGATAGAATACAGTATCAGGACGTGCATGGTCATGCACTTTGGTAGAAGAAATGAAAGCATGTACTATATTCTAATGGAGAGAAAATTCAAAAATCAGACATGAAAAGGACTTGGGAGTACTTGTGCAGGCTTCCCAAAACATTAATCTCAGGTTTGAGCAGTTTTGGGCTCCTTTTCTAAGAAAGGATACGGTGGTATTAGAGAGGGTCAGGAGGAGGTTTACGAGAATGATCCCAGGAATGAGGAATATTTAATGGGATCTGGGCCTGTACTCTCTGGAGCTTTGAAAAAAATGAAGACATCTCATTGAAACCTATCAAATATTGAAAGACCTAGATGGAGTGGACACAGAGAAGATGATCCTACAGTGGGGAAGCCTAGGATCAGGGAGCACAGCCTTAGAATACAAGGATGTCCCTTTAGAACAAATTTGAGGAGGAACCTCTTTAGCCAGAGGAGGTGAATCAGTGGAATTCATTGCAATAGACAGCTGTAGAAACCAAGTTATTTGGTACATTTAAAGCAGAGGTCGATAGGTTCTTGATTAGTAAATGTAACCCTCTCACCATGGCTTGTAACAAATTAAGCTCATTAGCTATCTCTGACTAACAGCCACGTGACTCAGCAATGCATGGGTAATGATGAGATAGCCATCTCCAATAAGCAATACACATCTAAGGTCAGTATGATTCTGGTTCAACCAAACAAGTAAGTTGGAATGTTCTGTTGAGGGAATGAAAGTTATGGTGAATGCTGTGTAAACACTGCCCCATACAAAAGTTATCATTTGCCAGGAAATAACTGAAGATACACTGGCACAAACTTAAAGTGGAAGTATATTTACAAATACTTCAACTTTAACAAACCATTAATAGAAAAAGGGTACGTTACAGTCTAAATGTGCACATAAACATTGGAGCTCATTGATGGGTAGCCGGGTGCTTTGCTTTAATTACTCACAGCGCTGAACCCATGTTCTGCATGAAAGACACCAGCCACAATTCCAACTTTCCTCGAAGCCCATTATGAATTAACTGGCTAACTCAGGCAAGTCCACACTAGACTGGATAATTTTGAAAACGCCGGTTTCACGTAAAAACAATAGGCGTCCACACCAGGTGTTTTTGAAAATACCTCCGTCCACATTAAAACGGGTGTTTGGGCAAATCTCCTCCTACGGGGCATGCACAGGAAAACAAGCGAAGAGGAAACTGTATACTATTTCCGGTTCCACGATAGCGTTATGCTTTTCTATTGGTCAAAAACTGAAGTACCTACAACAACAGCGAAAGAAAGTTTTCAACAATGTCTTTGAGGAATACTAAGAAAACCTCCGCTGTTAAAAGCAGACCAGACTTCTTCGTTTGGACAGACGGTGAAGTCAAACTGCTTCTGCAAGTTACAAATGACTACAAAGTCAGCAAAGCAGTGGAGAATGTGGACTGGGGGTCGTGCCAAACCAAATACAATGACATTCTCGACCGCTATAAAGAACGCTATTTGCGTTCAAGAAAACAATGAAATGCCGCGCTGCCGGCACCATCTGTTCCGGCACGTCATGACAGCATTTCTAAAAAGCTCCGGTTACCCCGTACACACTACACCGCCCAACCGGTGTAGTGTGTACGGGGATTTACACACTCTGGAGAGCGTTTTAGAAAAGCTCCATTTTTGGGGGAGGAGAACGCTGTTCCAGTGTGGAAGGAGGGTCAAAATGAAGAGGAAGAGTTTTGGTTATGGATTTAACCGGTCTAGTGTGGATGTAGCCTCAGAAGTATTAGCACTTCCTCTGTGGAACCATTTGTCTGCACAAAGAATTTCCTACAATGGTGTCTGTCCTTCAGACGGGGTTCCACGAGCAATTTCCATTGAGCTCTTCTCCACAACTCAGGTTTTCCCAACTCCTGCAAACGGACCCAAAACCAACCCACGTTCTCCTAGAAACCTGTTACTATCAAACTCTCTCAAATGTTCCACAGCTAGAATGTTATCAAGTCAAACCCGATTGGCTGACATAGTATTCCCAAGTGGATAAAATGACTCCTTATATTAACAGAAACAAAAATACTCAAATGTAAATTTTGATTAACAGCACACACTGTATTTTACACTGTGAAGCTGCAGAAAATAAGATACCCAACATCCTAACAATAGTAACAATATAAAAATATGTTCTTAACCAAGGTATTACATAAGGATGTCAAAGGTTACAGGGACAAGGCAGGAAAATCAAATGAAAGGAATAATAAAAGGGAGTCCTGAGGAAGGGTCTTGGCCCAATACATCAACTGTTCATTCATTTCCATGGATGTTGGCTGACCTGCTGAGTTCCTCCAGTATTCTTGTGTATATTGCTCTGGATTTCCAGTATCTGCAGAATTTTTCATGTTTGGAATAATAAATCAACCTTGATGGAATGCCCTAATTCTAGCTCTTCCTTTTAATAGTTTGATATGCGAAATACACATGAATCATAATTCTGGATTAATATTAAAAAAATGATATTTAAATGTTCAGTTATCAAAAGCAAGAAAATATTTTATATTTCATAAGACCATGAGACATAGGACCAGAATTACATAGTCATTTTTTGAAAATACAGTGTTCCCTACTTAATTGCTGTATCTAAAACTAATAATAATAAACAACCTTGTCAAATTATTGAAAGTACAAGCAGATGTTTCCAATAAGTGCAAGATTGATTTGTTATGCCTGTGGGACAAGTTGGGCCCCAGGAGTTTCAGAGAGGTTGTGAATTCAGCCACATGGTCTTAAACCTCATTCCTCATTGTATGACACGATTGACACATTGCTGAGCTCACACTTTCCAAAGATTGTTTTTTGAGATTTCAATTTAAAATCCATGTCATTGACTCTAATTGCACAATCTTTAACAGAGTAATGTGCAGGAAAGTCACACCACAGGGGAAAATGAAGGCAGATTTAACTGCCAACTGATCTTTGTCATCTTTACAAATAATCCCTAAACCTTTCAGGAATAATTCGAAGAATCAGCTCCAATCCATTTGCTTTCTCTATTTTCAGGCAGATTTCAGATGTGATTGGATCAATCAAATGGGAAACATTATTTATTGAGTACAACAAAGTTAAGCTTGTAGTTGTCTTCTGAGGGATTGAATAATATTGCAACTACGAACCAGGTATAAATAATCAAAGGAACAACTAAGAAATGGGGATATTTTTCATGAAAATTGTGGAATAAAATTGCAATAAAATTATCTTGATGTAAACAGATGGTACCATCTATATAAGAACTTTGAGGGGTTAGAATCAAACATTATCTTCTCATTATCATTAGACAAAATAATACAACATTAGACAAAATAAAATACTTCATAAAACTCAAACATAAGCTATGCAATTTGTCAAAATATTGCAGAAATTGTCATTTGTTTATGCCACATCTTCTTTTCACCTTCTACTAACCATCATCTATTTTGATCTTCCTGTTTCCTGCCTACCATTTGGAAAGTGATTACGTGCATGAAAACACTTTCCAAATGGTAGGCAGAAAACAAGCAGACGGTGTACATTAATGTTCAGAGGTGAATTTCACAGTGGCATGTGTATACTTGCTTTGATAATAAATGAACCCCTGAACCTTTGAAACATTGGACTTGCAGATTATTGCTCTCCAATACTCTACAGGTATTTCTTAAGTACAATAAGAATTTATGCCTTTATCAGTTTTTCAAGCAGACGCCTATCTCCAGATGAATCCACTCCAGGTCTTCCAGGTCTGTCCTTAATCAAAAACTCAAGATATTCTGTAAATACTGGAAATCCAGAGAAATGCACACGAAATGCTGGAAGAACTCAGCAGGTCAGGCAGCATCTATGGAGAGGAATTAGCAGTGGACGTTTCAGGCCAAGACCCTTCATCAGGAACGGAAAGGAAGGAGGAAGAAGCCAGAATAAGAAGGTGCGAGGAAGGGAATGAGTACAACCTGGCAGGTGATAGATGAAACAACATGAGGGGGAAGATGAGTGGGTAGGGGAGGAGGGGTTGAAGTGTGAAGCTGGAGGTGATAGGTGGAAGAGGTAAAGGGCTAAAGAAGAAGGACTCTGATAGGAGAGGACAGTGGATCATGAGGGAAAGAGGAGGAGGAGGAGGCACACCAGGGGGACGTGATGAGCAGATGAAGAGAGGAGAAGGGGTAAGCAGGAACCCAGAATGTGGAATAGAAAAAGAGAAAAGGGACAGGGATAGAAATTACCGAAAGTTAGAGAAATTGATGTTCATGCCATCTGGTTGGAGGCTACACGGATAGAATATGCAGTATTCCTGAAAGTAGGAGAATTGCTACACTTGCCCCTACATCTCCAAAGTCACCACTATTCAAGTCCCCAAATGGTTCTTTCAGGTGAAGTGACACTTCAACTGTGAGTCTGTTGAGGTTATCTACTGTATACAGTGTTCCCAGCACAAACTCCTCTACACTGGTGAGAACTGACGTAGATTGGGGGACTACTTTGTCGAGCGCCTTTTCTCCGTCTGCCACAAAAGGCTAGATTTCCTAGTGGCCATCCATTTTAATTCTACTTCCCATTTCCATTCTGACTTGCCTGTCCATGGCCTTCTCTATGGTTACAATGAGGCCACACTCAGGTTGGAGAAGCTTCCTATTCTGCCTGGGTAACCTCCAATCGAATGGCATAAACATCAATTTCTCTAACTTCCGATAATTTCTCACCCTACTCCCTTCACATTGTTTTCTAAACTTCCCCTGTTCTGGCTCCCTTCTTACCCCTTCTATTATCTTCACCTTCCTTTGGTGACCCTCTTCCTTACCTTGCTCCCATGTGTCTTGGTCATCTCCTTCTACTTCAGTCCTTTATCTCTTCCACCTACCCCTTCCCAGCTTCTTACTTCACCCCCCTCCCCTTTCACCCTTACCACATGGAGACGTAGTATTGTGTTTGTTTTTCTTTAAAGGGGTAAGATGTGTTATTATGTGTGTATGTAATAAAGAACTTCAGAACCAGAAATAGCATTGGTGAACAACACACACAAGCTCTTGGCAAGTTATAGGTCCCAAGTAAAATGAGGTTGCGTGGACGCCATTTGTAAATCTATAAACAAAGCAGTTTTAGCGCTTTTACCCATGCGAAGTTTGTTTTTTATCAAGAACAAACACACTGAGGTCAAAAGGATTGAGAGCTTCACTTTCCTGGGAGTAAACACGACCAAAAGTCTTTTCTGGTCCAACCACATTGATGTCATGGTCAAGAAGATTCACCATTTGCTTCTACTTCCATGGGAGGCTAAAGAAATTTGGTATGTCCCTTCGACCTTCACCAATTTTTTATCAATGTACTGTAGAAATCAACCTATCCAGATATATCATGGTTTGTTATGGCAACTGATCTTCCCTTGATCGCAGAGAGATGTGGGCTTGTCTCACCACATCAGAAAAACCAGCACGCCTGCCATGAAGTCTGCCTACAGTTCTTGCTGCCTTGGTAAAGCAGCCAGCGTAATAAAATACCCCACTCAATTCAGACAATCTTTTTTCTCCCCCTTCTCATCAGGCAGAAGATACAAAAGCCTAAAGACACATGCCAATATGCTCAGGCACAACTTCTATCCCACTGTTATAAAATGATTGAATAGTTCCCCGGTATATTAAGATGGACTGTTGACTTCACAGTCATCCTCATTATGAACTTTCACTTTATTGTCTACCCAAGCTACACTTTCTCCGTAACTGCAGGGCTTCATTCTGCATTCTGTTACTGCTTTATCTTGTTCTAACTCAATGCACTGTTGTAATTAATTGATCTCTATGAAGGTATGGATGACAAGTTTTTCACTGTATCTCAGTATACTGTATGTGACAATAATAACTCTCTGGATAAAAATGATCAATTTCTCCCCTATATTAATTACATTAAATGTCTGTCTTTTGCCCTTTGACCTTTATGGAAGGACCGGTTTCCTTTACCTAGGCCACTGGAATTTATAGATACACTAAGTGTCCCTTCAGCCTCATCTGTTCCAAAGAAAGCAAACCATTAGCTAAAATTATCTATTCCTTGAAACATCCTGATAAATCTTTGTAACTTCTGTAGTGCTATCACATTCTTCCTGTAATGTGGTGACCAGAACAGCATGTCGTACTGAAGCCATAGTCCAACTAAAGTAATATGCAGTTATAGAATAACCTTACTACTCTTATATTCTTTACCAAGATTAATAAAACAAATGCATGCTGGATGTTCTGCTACCTTAAGGTCTTGTGTATATATGCGTATATATCTGACTGAATTTGATTTTTACTTTGCAGTGTTTACTACTCCATCTTTCGGAAATGTTTATATGCCACTGTCATATTGGCATTGTTTAAAAATTTTTTATGTGTAAACTTATGGAGAAAACCCTGTTCTGATTATATTTATAGCTACATTTTATTTTTAATTATTTTATTTATTTTATTTAGCAAGACAGCACTGAACAAGCCCTTCTGGCCCAATGAGTGGCACCACCCAGCAAGCCTAGCCTAATTATGGGATCATTTACAATGACCAATTAACCTACTAACTCACACATCTTTGGACTATGGGAGGTAACCGGAGCACCCAGAGGAAACCCACGCATTCAAGGGAAGAACATGCAAACTTCTTACAGTCGGTGCCCGAACTGAACACCAAAATCCGATGCCCTAAGCTGTAACAGCGTCGAGCTAACAATTATCTTATCATATCTTATGTAGTATATCAGCATTATCCCAAATATTAGTATGTTAACATTTACCAATAAGGAAAGAAATATTGTTGAAGGCAATGGCAGGCTCTTAATAATTTCCTTGCTGGACAGGTTTTGTTTTTGGCTTTTGTGCCCAGAAAATTGCATTTCTGTTTGACGGGAACAGAATTGCTTACACTAAGATTTATTACCTTTCAGTAACAGCACTGGATAATTTAACAACTGAGTTCCCAGAGCATTTATTGAAACAATATTCTACATCAGTAATTGGAAAAAGATCTATATTTTGCAAAAAGAAACACAGACTAATTCATTTTATACCAAAACACATACCAGTAGATAGTGGATGCTAAAACAATATTCAAGTAGTGAAAAAAAGCAATCAAACTGAATCCTGTAATCTGTTTCCTGAGAAACAAAATGAGGTAACTAGATAGCTAATTGATGTAATATTGAAATGAGACATCTGTGATCACATTGACACATTACTGCTATGCATGGCAATTTTAATATGGATTTTGAGAAGTAGAGGTTGTCATGCATAGCAACCCTGGCTTGCTGTTGAAGAACTTCAGATTATACTGAACAGAAATAGAGATGTCCTCTACAATTCAGAAGGTCAACCTAGTATCAGGCAGAGGATCTTAACTAAATGTTGTTCTATATAGTGTTCAATTCTGGGGAGTCTAGGACAGAGTAAATTACACACACTATACAGTTGAGGCATTTCCTGACACAATAGTTTGTCATGATCTTTCCTCTGTTTTAGTATGGTCTATCGAGATGCAATTAAGCTCCGGCTGATGGTTCGACATTCGGTTCGCCAGGTGATATTGCTGGACTTTCCTTCACTCATCTGAGCGCTATTTCCAATTCTCATTGTCACTCACTAGGAGCCTGATTCCCATGCTCCCTTTCACTCAGCAGGTCCCCAGTTCCTGTGCTGTCTTACAACTCCACTGGATTTTTTTTTATCATGCTGTGTAACATCTAAAACTATGAATCAAAAGAGTAGAGGTATTAATGGAAATATGAGGGGTGATTGATAAGTTTGTGGCCTAGGGTAGAAGGAGACAATTTTAGAAAACTTAGCACATTTATTTTTCAATATAGTCCCTTCCTACATTTACACGCTTAGTCCAGCGGTCGTGGAGCATACGGATCTTGGACCTCCAGAAAGCGTCCACAGCAGGGGTGATTGATAAGTTTGTGGCCTAAGGTAGAAAGAGATGAGTTATACAGCTTTCATTACATTCACATGTAGTTTAACACTTTGAGTGATAATGCAGAAAGTTTAAAGTTAATAACTCATCGGGGTGATTGATAAGTTTGTGGCCTAAGGTAGAAAGAAATGAGTTATTAACCAAACTTTCTGCATCATCACTCAAAGAGTTGAGCTGCATGTGCATGTAACAAGAGCTGTATAACTCATCTCCTTCTACCTTAGGACACAAACTTATCAATCACCCCTGCTGTGGGCACTTTCTGGTGGTCCAAGATCCGTATGCTCCATGACCGCTGGACTAAGTGTGTAAGTGTAGGAGGGGACTATGTTGAAAAATAAATGTGCTAGGTTTTCTAGAATTGACTCCTTCTACCTTAGACCACGAACTTATCAATCACCCCTCGTATCATCTAATGGTCCTGCACTACCAAAGTCCAGACTGTGCTAGGTTATCGGAGTTTTCATGTACAAGGGATACTGTAAAGGCTGTGGAGTTTAACAAATATGTAATCCAAAATAATTATACCTCTGTTGTGACTACTTTCCTTCTCATAACTTTCAGTTGAAAGAAATGTTGCTTGAATCCGTCTTTATTATAAAGTTTTTCAAATATTTGTGAGATAAGGACTTAGTAAGAATTGATTTCTCAGTTCTAATAATATTCCAGCAATGATATGAGATTTATAGAGCAATGAAAAAGACTTCCATTAAATCAGATATTTACAAGACTCTTCTATAACTTCCAAGGTGCACATTTTTCAATCATATGACATGGAGCATTTCTAAAAAACACTTTTTTTTGCCAACATATTCTTTTTATTTCAATTCCAAGCCGTTGAGCATTTTTAGATGTGAACCATTAATATTGATACGATAACTCTCCGTGACCAATTTAACAAAGGGTTCCTTTCTTAGAGTTGACTTCTCAATCTCTGAGGTTAACTTTCTTTTAGCTTGCATCAGAGACTGATGAATTTTTTATTATAAGAACATAATTTCTGAACTTAGAATATATTATAAAATTCAATTATTACAAATAATATAAAATTATAATGAATTATAGATTTTAATGAACAAGGAAATCTGAAACAGATCATGCTCTGGGACTGTATTTCAACTAAAGTATTCTCTTTGACATTTTTGAAACCTCCTTTTAATAAGAACATGAACAAAAGCTGGAATAGGTCATTGTGCCTGTTCCACCATTAAATAGCTTGGCCAATCTTTTACCTCAGAGCCAGTCAACAGCAGCAACCTATATCCCAGATTTAAATATCCATCAATCTCTGTCTTGAATATACTCAACAACTAGTAGAAGAAATGCAAGGGAACACTTAAGAGGGAAATCAGGAGGGTTAAAAGAAGACTTGAGGTTGCTCTGCCAGACAAGGCGAAGGGGAATCTCAATGGCTTCTACAGATATATTAAGAGCAAAAGGATAGCAAGGGACAAAATTGGTCCACTTAAGGATCATCATGGCATCGAGCCAAAAGAGATGGAGAGATCTTGAATGGATTTTCTTTTCATCTGTATTTACTCAGGAGATGGATTCAGAGTTGATAGAACTGCGGCAAAATAGTAGTGAGGTCAAGGACCATATATGTATTATCGAAGAGGAGTTACATGTTGTCTTGAGGCAAATTAGTGTGGATAAGACCCCAGGGCCTGACAAGGTGCCTCTTCAGATCTTTTGAGAGCCCAATGCAGAAATTTCAGGGACCCTGGTAGAGGTATTTAGAATGTCCTTAACCACAGGCAGAGTGCCAGAGGTCTTGAGGATAGATAATGTTTTTCTTTTGTTCAAAGAAGGCACTAAGAATAAGACTGGAAATTATAGGCCCATAAGCCTGACATCAGTAGTGGGTAAATCATTGGGAGATATTCTGAGGAACAGGTTAGCTAAGTACTTGGATAGACAGGTCTGTTTCAGGATAGTCAACATAGCTTTGTGCATGGAAGGTCATGTTTAACCAATCTTATAGTGTTTCCAGAAAAGTTGATGAAGGACAGGCAGTGAACATTATCAATATAAACTTTAGCAAGGCATTTGACAAAACCCTGCATGGAAGGTTTGTTAAGAGGGTTCAGTCACTTGGCATTCAGGATGAGATAGTAAATTGCATTCACCATTGGCTTCAAAGGAGAAGCCAGAGAGTGGTGGTAAATAGTTGCCTCTCTGAGTGGATGCCTGTGACTCGTGGTGTGCTGCAGGGATTGGTGCTGGATCTTTTATTGTTTGTCATCTATATCAATGACCAGAATGACCAAACTGCATTGGCAAACCTATGGAGGCCCCAAAATTGGGGTTGTTGTCAATAGCAAGGAAGATAATCAAAGCTTGCAGTGGGATCTGGTCCCGCTGGAAATATGGGCTAAAAAATTAAAGAAGGAATTTAAAGAAGGCAAGTGTGAGGTATTGCAATTTGGAGGGGACAAATCAGGGTAGGACTTACACAGTGATGTGTAGAGCACTGAGGAGTGCAGTAGAACAGAGGGATCTTAGAATACAGATCTGAGATTCTTTGAAAGTGATGTCACAGGCAAAGAGCTTAATCAATTTATTAACTGGTCAACACAATGCTGGAGGAAACTCCAGGTGTCTAACGGCTGTTTCCATTTCTCTTTCACTCTCTTTCTCTTTCAATCACTCTCTCTCTCTTTTCTCAACACATTTTCTCTCTCCCTCTCTCCAAGTATTCCCCTTTGGCCTGGTCACTAATCTTACTCAAAACAAGAGTAGCCTCCACAGAAGTTAGCCCCTTTTTATACCCTTAAAACACCTTACCCTATACTTTCCCATGAAACAGTACCAGATGGTATCTGCACCTACACATTGCCCCTTTCCCAGATGATTATCATAACTGCCTATCTTCAAGCTGCAGACTGCTACTCTTTTACTTCTCTAAATATTTGCTGTGGACAGGAATCCAATTACTTTCTCAAAATTTTCCCACATTCCAAGCAATTAAACATTTTGTCTAACAACCATCACATTGTGCAGCATATACCAAGGAGGAATCAAATATGACTTCTGGCAAATGTAATTCATTATTACAATATTATCCATCCTTGAGTAAAGAGATCAAACTTGTGCTCAATGCTCCTGTAACTGTCTCATCATTGCCCCTATAATTAAAGCAAAATATCTCTATCCTTGTAGTCAATTTGTTTCCTAATTGCCTAATGTACCTACACGATCCATGTACAAAAATGCAAACAGGTTTCCCTTAAACAAATATCTTTCAAACTCATATAATTTAAAAGTGCATCTCCCTTTATATTTTCTCTCGTCGTCGTCAGGTCGCATTTGAAATTTCCATTTGGCGGACGATTTCCCTCCATGCTGCTCTGGCATATTGGGAAATCATGTTCGTGGCAGATTACAGGAGTGGTTTGCCTTTGCCTTCTGCCGGGTGAGTTTAAAGAGATCACCACCTCTTGCAGTGGATGATCAGGACATCTAAGTGCCTTGTCATGCTCTTAGCGCTCCACAATGCCTGCTGGCCTGCCTTCTTGACCATTGGACCATTAATTGGTCTCTTCCGGTCAATCCGCCATGGCCAGACATCACACGCTGGGACAAGCAGATCCTCTACCTCACCGAGGGTCGAAGACCCATCGGCTAGCCTCACCTGGTTTGGCCCGTCTGCCGAGACAGTTTACTGGGGTGTGGCCGTCGCACGTGTTACAGCTACTTGGAACCACAGGTGAGAGCTGAGCGCCAGGTGGGGACCAAAGGTGGAAGAGCTGCCCTGAAAAGGGCACGGCAGGCCCCCCCACCAGAGGGGCTACCCCTCCCTGGACACCCCATACACCCCCTATTTTCTCTACCCAAGTGAATACACTCACATTTTGTCATGTCCTTGCTAATTTATATCTGTCTGAAGCCTCTTTCCACCCTTCTCACTGCTGATACTGCTACCCAGGTTGTGTCATCAGCAAACATGGACATATTTCACTGGATCCTCTCATCCAAATCACTGAAGTGGATTGCGAAAGTTGGAGTCTGAGCACTGATTATTGACCTCATCCCACCAGCCAATTTCATCCAACCCAGAAGTGAGCTATTTATTCCTTCTCTCTTCTTGTTGCTGATTAAGCAGTCCCCAATTCTGATTAGTACATCTGCTGAGTAATTTTGTCTCTCATTTAGATTTCCAGCAGCTGCAAGCTTTTTATTTTGCATCTCAACTTACTCTTATTACCATGCTTTCTAATTAAACCACAGATTTTTACAGATTTGCCCAAAAGTGATTTTGCTTTAACTAATCTGAGGTGACTTTGTCTAATACTGTATTATCATCACTTTGTAAGTGTTAGCTGCCTCAATCTTGACAATAGATACCAAGATTTTCTCTTACCATTGACATCAGTCTAATGGCTTCATAATAAATGAGGCTACATTTGTTGCCTTCCAGTGCATGGGGAACAGTCCTAGAACATAGAACAGTACATGCAAGAACAGATCCATCAGCCCACAATGTTGTACCTAACTAGGATCTATGGAATTTCGGAAGATGGTAGTCTGTGCATCCAGTATTTCTATAATTATCCCCTTCAACACTCCAAGATGCAGGTCATCTCTCCACAAAATTTATTGCCTTTTAGTCCCATTAACTGCTCCTTTTTTTTTACTATCTCTATTCAAAATGTTAGACTGAGAAAGTGATTCAATTTAAATTCATGACTTAAATGCACATATATACATATAAATACACTATGGAGGCCACGGGTTTATTTTAACTATGCTTTAATTCTAAAGAATGCTAAAAATACTTCAGTGGGTATATTGATATTTTGTTGCTATGGTTATTTTTGTGATTTTTATTTTACTGCAAATATTGAAGATTGTTTAAATGAAATAACAAATTCTAGATTATGATAGCATTCCACTTTCAAACATTTGAATTTTAATTTGATGGATTTTTGAATATTTATAATGTCAGTAAGTTAATTGCATTAAGTCTGCAAGCACATGCTGCACCACAAATATATTAGGGGTCCAGTTCAAGTGAGGGTATTTAGTAGCTTCTGGTACAAAATGGACTGATAAAATATGCTACAAAGTGAAAACATCCTGTCAAAGAAAGGAAATACTTGTAAATGAAACAACTGAGGAGGTGTCAGATATGGAGAAATTCAAATTTAATGTGTTGTAAATCCATTTCTACAAAAAAGAAATTGGATTATTGCAACGTGGATGTGTTATGAGCAATTTGTGAAAAGGATCATTAAACTATGATTAAGTTTTAAAGTTGTACTGTGATGGATATTCATTTCCTGGGACCATGGGCCTTTTGGTTTTTTGCAAAACTCACTTTCTAAACAGATCAGTTTCCACTTGTCAAGATTAAACATTTGTAAGTGAATTTCCAACTATAGTTGTTTAGCTTCTGGTCGTAAATGTGGGCGCCAGTCTTCAGTTCTTAAAATGTAAATGGAAAGCAGTAATCAGCTTGAAGCTGAAAACACAGCTTTGCAAACAAGCTCTGTATAGACTTGCTGGCTCATACTGCATGGTTAACTGTTCAAAAGGTACAGTATAAGGCAATGGGTTATTTAATTTGGCTTGTTTCAAAGTAGTTGCTTAGTTCACAGAAGCTTGCAGACCAAATGGATAATATAATTTAGCATATCAAATAAACAATCTATTAATGCTGACATTTTTATGTATCTAAGGAGATTAGCTTTGCAGCATTAATTGGAGGTAGCTGGGGTATGTGGCTCCAAAAAGACCTTTATATCATTTTTGTAAAAAGGGTACTGAGGAAATATCATATACATGTGAAGTCATCCAGGTGGCAAAGGAACAGTATAAAGGTACAGGTCAATTCAGGCTTATTAGGAATTGGGAAAGGAACATCAAGAAGCATGACAGAAACATAGGGTGAACTAGAATCCATTCCTCTGACTTCAATTTTTGAATCAGATGATCTGTTCATCTGCATCATTGCTATGTATTTTTTTTATCTATCAGAATAGTACATGTGTTTCGGAAATCCTTTGCGTCTTAGAAATGGTTTCTGTTTTAGAAATGGTTTGTAATTTAGAAATGTTTAAGGTAGAACTGTAAGTTTTAAGTGAGTTTTAAGAATATTGTTTGGATTTAAACATGTATCATTGAAAATTAATACTGTGTCTTAAACTACTTGTTAGCTGGAAGTATCTTCTCCTTGGTAGGAAGGAGGGACCCACCATGAAAATAAACAGGGTAGCAATCTAGTTTTGAAGATTGGGTAGTTAGAGAATAATCCCCATTAGTGAGAGTACTTATGGCTATTTATATCCAACAGGGCATAAGGTCTTTCTTTGAGTTTAGATCTTTGTGGTCAGCCAATACTATCACTGTACGGAAACATTTCAACATGTATGATAACTGAAGACATACAGGTGTATGGAGAAACAATGGCCTACGCAATCACTCATGTCTTTGTGCCAAAATGTAAATTAGACTAGGGTTAATAAATAATAATTAAAGTGCCAAACATCAAGCAGAAAGAAGAGCTGTAAATTATGAATCAAACTTAAGACATTTAGACATAGGAGCAGAAATAGACCATTTGGTCTATTGACTCTGTTCCAGAATTCAATCATGGCTGATTTATTGTCCCTCTCAAACCCATTCTCCTGCCTTCTCCCCATAACCTTTGACACCCTTACTAATTAAGAACCTATTAATCCCTACCTTAAATATAGCCAATGATATGGCCTCCACAGCTGTCTGTGGTAATGAATTCTATAGATTCACCACCCTCTCATTAAAGAAATTCCTCCTCATCTCTGCTCTAAAGGGGCATCTTTCTATTCTGAGACTGTGTCTTCTGGTTCTTGATTGTCACACCATAGAAAATATCCTCTCAGCTCCACGTTATCTAGCTCCTTCATGTTCAATAGGTTTCAATGAGATTCCCCTTCATTCTTCTAAGGTCTAGCAAGTACTGGTCCAGAGCCATCAAACACTCCTCATACATTAACCCTTTCATTCTTGTGAACATTCTCATGAACCTCCTCTAGACCCTGTCCAATGCCAAAAAAAATTTTTTTTAGATAAGGAGCCCAAAACTGCTCACTGTATTCCGAGTGCAGTCTGACCAATGCCTTATAAAGCCTCAGCATTACATCCTTCCTTTTATATTGTAGTTGTTTTGAAATGAATGCTAACATTGCTTTTTCTCTTCCTTACTACCAACTCAACCTTTAGGGAATTAACCTTTAGGGAATTCTGCATGAGGACTCCAAAGGCCCTTTGCACCTCTGATTTTTGAATGTGTTCCCCATTTATAAAATTGCCTTTATCCCTTCTATTCCATTTAATAAAACTCATAATAAAATAAATACTAAATAAAATCTAATTGTTACTGCATGTATTAATATTCCCACATAAATCTTTCTTGATACTAATCCTGCTTCAATATCTTAACTGGCAGAGTTTTTATTGTTTTACCAGTGGGGCAATGGTGGCAGAATTAAACCCGCCTCTGTCAAATTTGTATATTTTTTTACAATTTTTCAATTTTGGTTGAAAAAGAATGATACAGAGAAGGCTATATGTGAAACAAATTGAAGGGATTTCACAAGAAAATCTGAAGATGCCTTGCAGTGGTGCTGTAGCTGAGTAGAGAAATGCAGTGTTAAGGAAAAGTAAACTTAAATATGCGCCTATCACTTACCACCAGGTCAAAATACATCAGAGTCATCATGAGGGATCCAAGGCATTACTTGACTCCCAGCTGTTGTTCTAAATGAAGTTCTCAGCCTGTTTTTTTCTGGAAGGTCAAGTACTCTTTTGCTTTTACTCCAGATAAGTGTCTGTATCTGACTTTGAATTTGTTAAAGCCTAGTCTATCCCCATCCGTTGTCTAAATACTGAATCACACAAAAAAAACCTTGAAAGCTGTTGATTTCTTTTTTTAAAAATCAGTTTGCATTTGCCTCCAAGTTATAATTAATTGACAGAATGTATAAACAGAGAATACAATGTATGGAGTAAAATCCATGTAATGCATAAGCTGTGAATATACTAATATTTCTGTCACTCTTCTAATGGCAATAGTATATTAAATTCAACCTACTTTATTTTAGATGGCTTAAAACTTAACTTACATGTGACATAAGAATATATCCTAGAGCTCACTATCTACATTGTCATGGCTCCTCTGCATTATTGTTTACCTGCACTGCACTTTCTCTATAGTTGCAAATGTAATGCCCAGGTTCACATCTTTACTGTTATGCTGCAGGTATTTCATCTGGCAGCTCTGTAAGAGCTGTCTGTTCTGCTTTCAGCCGGTTATGCTATTGTTGAAGGTAAGCGAGGTTTTCTTGGTGAGGGACAATAAGGTTGGTCTTGGGCTTTTGTTTGAGAGGAGGTGGACAGAGAAAACACTGGGGAGAACTGGTCGTAGCACACGATCCGGTGGGAGACCCGTTTGTTCGAGGTGGATTGCGAGCGACGTTCGAAAGGTGGTGTGGGCGTTCACACTGACCGAGGGCCCAGCGCATGAGTGACAGACAAGTTCAAGATGAGCTCCAACTTGTGCACATTTGACTGCTTAATTAGAATGGGCCCTTTTCTTTTTGTTATTCTTTACTAACCCTTTAGTTAAGTTAGGATTCATCAATATAATTCCTTTAATCATATGCAATGCACTGTCTGTTATCTTGTGGCACTAAATTGTAACAGGGTAGCAAATTACACAGGATCCACACAAACTGGGGTTTGGGGTAGGACGAGCCGTCTCAACCTCACGAGTTTGGTGGGACTTGAGAGTGTCTTCCTTAGAGTTACGCAGCCAAGGAAACCAGGGTGTTTCACAACTATTAACACTTACTTTCTATTCTATTATTACTTCTCTCTTGTATGACTTTGGTACACTACTGTTTTGAAATTATCTGTATCATGCAAAAAAAGAATTGTTAATTCTACCTTGGTACATATGCAACCTGCAACTAGTGGACTTCTGGATTGGCTGCAGTGATTCCTGGCTTTCTGAACTTCAGTTCTAAAGGCTGTTTTCTTGCTTCTATTGTTTACACAATTCTCTAATTCTCTCATTCTCTCTCTCTCTCTCTCTCTCTCTCCCCCCCCCTCCCCCCACCCCCACACACTGAGTGTTTGACAGTTTTCTTTTGTTTTTAATGGGTTCTATTGTGGTTCAATGTTTTGTAGCTGCCTTTAAGGAGATGAATCCCAAGGTTGTATAAAGTATTCATTGATAATAAATGAACTTAGAACTTTGAAAATAATAAGCCAATAAGGAATAGAAGCAGTAGTAAGCAATTCAGTCCTTTTTGTTTGCTCTGCAATTCAATGATGTAAATGCTGATATTTTTATCTGTGCCATTTTCCAGCATCAATTCCTTATATCTTGATTCTTTTAACATCTAAGATCTTTTCAGTTGCTCTTAAATATAATAAGCACCTGAGCCTCCATTGCTTACTTAGAAAGAGAATTTTATAATTCACCTATGACCAAATGAAAAAACATTCTTTGCATTTCTGTCTTGTGTGAGGACCATGAGTCTGAGGCCATAATGCCTAGATGCATGCAACCCAGCCAAAGGAAAAATCAAATCAACATTTACAATGATAGAGAGTCACAGAAAATGCAGCCCAGTAGAGGCCCTTTGACCCATCTTGTCTGTTTAAAATGCCTAGTCCCATCGACCTGCAGCTGGACCATAGCCTCCATACCACTGTCATCCATGTGCCTACGCAAACCTCTCTTAGATGTTGAAATCAAGCTTGCATGTACCGCTTATGCTGGCAGCTTGTTTCACACTCTCACAACCCTCTGAGTAAAGAAGATTCCCTTCATGAACTGCTTAAGCTTTTCTCCTTTCTCCCTTAACCATCACCTCTAGTTGTAGTTCCACTCAACCTCAGTGGAAAACACCTATTGCATTTACAATATCTATACCTCTCATAATTTTGTATACCTCTATTAAATCTCCCCTCAATCTTCTACATTCCAAGGAATAAATTTCTAACCTATTCAATCTTTCCTTAAAACTCAGGTCCTCTATTCCCAGCAAAATCCTTATAAATTTTCTATGTACACTTTCAACTTTATTTACATCTTTCCTACAGGAAGGTGACCAAACCTACACATAATACTCCAATTCATGCCTCAACAATACCTAATACAACTTCAGTATAACATCCCATCTCCTGTACTTAATACTTCGGTTTATGAAGACCAATGCGCCAAAAGCTTTCTTTATGACTCTATCCATCTGTGATGCCACTATCAATGAATCATGGACTTGTATTCCTAGATCCATTTGTTCCACCACACTCCGCAGTGCCCTACCATTCACTGTGTACGACCTATCCTGATTGGTTCTACCGAACTGCAACACCTCGCACTTGACTGCATTAAATTCCATTTGCCATCTATGAGCCAATTTTTCCAGCTGGTCTAGATCTCACTGCAAGCACTGATAGTCAAGATGGTGCCTGCAAACAATGCTCCTTTGGTCACATCTCCTGGATAGATCATGAAACCACATATTTCACTTCTTTTATGTCTTTTACGTTTGTTTGGATGTGATTTTGGAGCAGTTGGAGCCTGTGATTTACTGTATGGAGATTGTTTGGGTGTTCTATCGCTCTGCAGTCTCTGAGGGAATTCAGGAGGCAGAGGTGATATGTGGAAATCTCATTGGGCGGGTTGTGAGCCAATTCGATTCCACTTCACCGATTAAAGTTTCCATTGTTCACCAATTAAAATGATGAAAGAGATTGAAACATCGAGGCGAATGTGGAAGCTTGGAGGTCATTTGGATGCTGCATTGCTCTGCAGTCTCTGAGAGACAGAAACAGCAGGCTGAGAGATGTGGCGCAAACCGTTGTTCAACTCCATTTCGCTGATTAAAGCTTCCATCGTTCGCTGATTAAAGTGACAAGGGAGATTGAAGAATCAAAGTGAGTGTCTTTATGATAGCTCTGCTGCGGTGCTAGAGAAAGGTCTGCTGCTGGGTCCAGCGAATGTTGTCCAGGTTTTTTGCATTTTGGATGTGGACTTGGACTATAGATTTGTTTTTCCAGTCTTATAGTTTGTTTTTATTTTCTGTGTTTTTCATACGATCTTTCCTGATCTTTTTTTGTATGGGGAGGGGGATTTGGGGTTCAACGTGCCTGTTCCATTTTGTTTGTTTTTGTGCAGAGGAGGGATATGAAGATCGATGGGCCTGCTTCGTTTTGTTCATTTTTCGTGGAGGAGGAGGGATTTGGGGGTCAATGTGCCTGTTCCATTTTTGTTAGCTTTATTTGTGTGGGAGGAGAGATTTGGGGGTTGATGCCCTAATTTTATTTTTGTTCATGTTTTTTGTGCAGGGAAGTGGGATTTTGAGGGTTGATGATCGTGCTACTTTTCCTTTCTTTTGTGGTTTTCATGGCTACCTGCGAGGAAGAGTTTCAAGTTGTATACTTTGATCATAAATGAACCTTTGAACCTTTTGAACCTTTGATAGTTTTCCTTGCTGTCCACTACACCCTAATCTTGGGGTCATACACAAATTTGCAGAACTATTTAACCACATTGTCATCCAGATCATTTATACAGATTGCAACAAAGGACCCAGCACTGATCCCTGTGGCACTCCACTAGTTGCAGGCTTCCAGTCAGGGACACAACCATCTACTACCACTCTCTGGGTTCTCTCACAAAGCCAATATCTCATCCAATTTACCATCTCATCTTAAATGCCAAGTGATTGAACATTCTTGACTGACCTCCCATGCAGGACCTTGTCAAATGCCTTGGTAACGTCCATGTAGACAACATCCACTGCCTTGTAACTTTCCTTGTATCTTCCTTGGAAAACTCTGTAAGATTGGTTAGACATAACCTACCATGCACAAAACCTCCTCTAATCGGTTCTGTCTTTCCAAATATTCATCTGTATCTCATTTCTTAGAGTACCTTCCAATACTTTTCCCAATACTGATGTCAAGCTCACCAGCCAATAATTTCCCGGTTTAAATTTGGAGCCTTTTTTAAACAACAGAACAACATTAGCTATCCTCCAATCCTCCAGTACCTCACTTGTTGCTAGGGTTGATTTAAGTATATCTGCTAGGGTCTCTGCAATTTCTGCACTTGCCTCCCATAGGGTTTGAGGGAACACCTTGTCAGGCCCTGGGATTTATCTACCCCAGTTTGCCTCAAGGCAGCAAAACACCTCCTCCTCTGTAATCTGTATAGTTTTCATAACCCTGCTGCTGCTTTGTCTCATTTCTATAGACTCTGTCTGTCTCCTGAGTAAATAGAGATGCAAAAAAAATCAGTTTAAGATTTCCCCCATCTGTTTTGGCTCCACACTTAGATTACCATTCTGATCTTCCAGAGGACCGATTTTGTCCCTTGCAATTCTTTCATTCTTAATATATCTGTAGAGTCCCTTAGCATTCTCCTTCACTTTGTCTGCTAGGGCAACCTCACGCCCTCCTTTTTCCGTCTGAATTTTTTTCTTAAGGGTTCTCTTGCATTTCTTATATTCCGTAAGCACTTTATCTGTGGAGATATCTTGAAAAACAAGGTTCCTTAAACCTGTTATTTTCACCTTTTATTCTAATAGGCACAGGCAATCTTTATACTCTCAAAATATCATTTTTGAAAGCTTCCCACTTACCAAGTACATCTTTGCCAGAAACAGCTTGTCCTAATCCACACTCGCTAGATGCTTTCTTATACCATCAAAATTGGCCTTGCTTCAATTTGGAATATCAACCCACAAACCAGACCTACCTTTTTCCATAATTACTTTAAAACTAATGCCAATATGATTACTAGATGCAAAGTGTTCCCCTACATCAACTTCTGTAACTTGCCCAGTCTCATTCCCTAGTAGGAGATCAAGTATCATTCACTCCTTCATTGGGATATCTGTGTATGATTAAGGAAACTTTCCTGACACTTTACAAATTCTGTCCCATCCAGTCCATTTACAGAATGGGAGTCCCATTCAACATGTGGAAAGTCAAAATCACCTACTATCACAACCTTATGTTTGCAGATTTCTCAACAGATTTGTTCATCTGAATCTTGCAGACTGTTGGGTGGTCTATAATACAGCCCCATTACTGTGTCATATCTATCTTATTTACCTCAACACCCAGCTCTCCAAAGGAATTTCTCTCTCCACGATTCCCTGGTCCATTTGTTTCCTCCCCACCCCCAATCTCTCCTGGAACCCCGGATGAGAAATCCAGCTTTAATCCCTCCTGCTCTGTCACATCTAAAACAACAGAACTCCGGAATATTGAGCTGTAGTCCCGCCCCTCCTGCAACCAAGTCTCACTAAAGGCTAATGTCAAACCCTAAATGAATTTTATATTTCTCAGTGAGATCAACCGTCATTCTTCTAAAGGAGACCAGTCAATATTTCACTTTCTACATATTGACTGGGACACCCATACTGCAATAAACCAATAGTTCCAAGAATTAATCTGGTCAATTTTTGTTACTCTCACTCTATCATAAGATTATGTTCCCATAGATAGGGAGATCAGCCACAACGTTTTGGATTCTCAACAGAACCCCACTTCAATGAGGCAAGATATTTCTTCCCTTGTATTCAAACTGCCTTGTAATAAATTAATTTTGCTAAACATCATAATGTATTACCTTATTTAGGTAAAATGTTATAAAAATGGAAAACGTAAAATGATAAGAAAGTGCTTGTAAAACTAGTGCAAAAATCATTTAAAATGTACACAATACATGTATGTCACCCAATACATTACAAATATTATTAGAGAAAACACAGTTTTTATGTTTCATGCTTGGACACTCCATGAGAACTGATGAAAAAGAATGAGTTCTTTTCAAGTGCTGAGTCATAGAGTGTGGGGTGGGTATGTGCTGTCGGAACATAAGAAGCTAGGTTTGGTGATTTCTATCAAAACAGTGAATGAATTTAACTGATTATTCTAGCCACCCTGATCCCCATCCTTTTGTCATATTCATGTCTTTCACAGAAACCGATTTCTCTTTAAATTTCCTTTGACTCTGAGCAGATTGGTGAAGTTTTGGTGGAAGCCATTTCACAACATTTCTCTCAAAGCCCACAATCAAACACCAGTCCACTATTTACAAAATAACAGAAAGTTGACTGCATAGAAGGTGACCATTTGGACCAACAAATTCATCCTGGCTCCATGTAGACCTACTCCACTTTACCAGAAAATCCCTTCTTATCAAGTACTCACACACCATGAATGAATATGCCCCAATGCTCTCCTATCCACTACACCTTATCTCTTCCTGAATTCATTGACTCAATTTCCTTGTAATCTTACCTAATTGTAATTTCAGAAGACCTGGCCTGGACCCAGCATGTAAGTACATATAATCATGAAGAAAACATGACAGCACCTTTACATCCTTGGGAGTTTGTGAAGATTTGGCATGACATGTATAACTTTGACGATCTTCTGTATATGTGTGGTGGAGAGTATATTGACTGGCTGCATCACACCCTGGTATGGAAACACCAATACTCTTGAATGGAAAATCCTACAGCCCTAGGCTATCATGGGTAGAGCCCGTCCCACTATTGAGCACATTTACATGGAGGACTGTCACAGGAAAGCAGCATCCATCATCTAGGACCCCCAACACACAATGCCATGCTCTCTTATCACTGCTGCCATCAGGAAGAAGGTACAAGAGCCTCAGACCACTGGGTTCAGGAACAGTTATTACCCTTCTTAAACCAAAGGGGATAACTTCACTCACCCCATCACTAAAATATTCCCACAACCAAAGGTCGCACTTTCAAGGGCTCTTCATCTCATGTTCTCAATATATATTGCTTATTTATGTATCATTTCTTTCTTTTTGTATTTACACAGTTTGTTTGCTTTGTGCACACTGGTTGAAAGCCCAAGCTGTTGTGGCCTCTCATTGATTCCACTATAGTGATTACTCTATTATGGATTTATTGAGTACTCCACAAGAAAATTAATCTCAAAGTTGTGTATGGTGACAGTTATGAACTTCGACAATAAATCTACTTTGGACTCAATGTTATCAAGACTGATAACATTGTCCTGGCAAAACTATAGTTTCGGCACAATCCTATTTTGGCATCTCACCTTAGAAAGATTGAGAAACCTAAGTTCAATGACTTCATATTTGTGATTGTAATCAGCGTACGACATTATGAAAAAAGCAAATAAGCAAATGCCACCTTTTCCAATGAAATTCCTCCCTTTCATTAACCATACTCCATAGCATTTTCATGTCTCTACCCAAACTTAGTTAAAATTCCCAAATCGCCAATTTGGAACTGAAAAGCTTTCAAAGAGCAAAACAGATTACCTCCACATTCTTTTTGTTATACTCTGCCTAACTGAAGTACTTCAAAACTAATCATTTAATCTTAAATATATCAAGTTAATCTTCAAAGCCAATTCCAGCTGGATATTCATCCAACTTCCTTCAAAAGGAGCTCAGGAGAATAACACTAATTAACTTAAAAGAAGATCATTCCAGGTGATCAACTGAATATAGAAAAAAGTTAATGACCGGTAATATCAAAGTCACATTAACGTCTCTGTAACACTGTAGCATGCCAATGTTAGTAATAGAAGATCAATGGAATCTGGTCTCCTCTTGCCTGCCTTTTTCCAAATGTAACTCAGCAGATGAGTTGTACAACCTTAGCCATAAATGAGATACTCTAAAATAAAGTTCTCTAAAAATAGTACAAGGGCAGTCTGAGCATTTTGGGAATTGTGTGATTACACTCCAGTGCGCTTTAGAGCTGCTTGGTGAACAGCCCCTTAAATGCCATAGTGCTTCAAATGATGTCATAATGTATATCTCAATGGGCTGTGCTGCTTCAGTTTTCTGGGACTGGACCTGGGAGCTCCAATTTATGCCAAGAAGACTTCAGACACACTTTCATTATCAAATGAGAACTTTACATGAGCTTCAGACGCTGAGAAAAACAGATGTAATAGTATGGGTCCTGACAAAAAGTGCTATTTTCACCAAGGTCATGATTTTACCTGGAAATGATCACCAAGATGGGTTACTCAGACAGAACAATTTTGTATCACAGAGTATTGAAAGACTATGCTGTGTGATCTGATTGTAGCAACTATGACTCAAGTGTTTTGACTTCAAATAATCTGGAGTGAGGTTTAAATGGCTGTCTGAGTACTTCTGAAAGCAGTAAGGTAATGCATTGGCAATATACTTACCGATCAGGAGATGGTTTTAGAACCCAAGTTTCTGCTAAAGTTAAGCTAAGATAGGACATGTGTGCTTGTTAGACCAAGCTAGTCCATGAACTGCGTATGTGTCCCTCAAGGATATAGACAGCCAGCTTCCACAGGCATTAGCACTGGCAGTATGCTGAAAGGAAATTGGAGTTTGGAGGAATCACAAATGGATTCAATTAGGGATGAATAAGGGGGGGGGAAGGGTGGAATTAATTGCAAAAGAACAGGGCCAATTGAGAAAGCACAATTCAGAAATGCATATCAGTAAAAGACTACGTGGTAGGCATTGAGGAGGAGGAGGGACAGTAAAGGTAATGGAAGTAGCTGAGGATAATAAAAGAAAAATATATGGGTGGGGCATCTCACTGAAACCAATTGAATATTGAAAGACTTCAACAGAGTGGATGTGGAAAGCATGTTCCCTATTGTGGGGGAGTCTAAGACCAGAGGATACAGCCTCAGAATAGAGAGATATTCATTTAGAACAGAGATGAACTGGAGTATCTTTAGCCAGAATGATAAATCTGTGGAATTTGTTGCCACAGGCAGCTGTGGAGGCCAAGTCATTGGGTATATTTAAGTCAGAGGTTGATTGATTCTTGATTTTACAGGGCATGAAGGGATATGGGGAGAACGCAAGAGACTGGAGATGAGAGGGAAATGGATCAGCCATGATGAAATGGTGGAGTGGATTCGATGGGCCATATGGCCTAATTCTGCTCCTATATCTTATAGTCTTGTGATCTTAAAAAGCTAGTGAGAACATGAATGTGACCACCTTAAAAATAATTTCTTTGTGAGAGCAGAGGGGCAGTTTCTGGAAATGAGGCTAAAATATAGCATTGTAAACTGGAGTGGAGGCAAAGATACCTTGTTTTTAATATTTGACATTAATCTGAATTGCATCAGATGAGGACATAATTACATTTCTTCACATGCCTTCTTCTACAAACCAGATGGCAAATCTGCTGTAATTATTGAACAAAAAAAAACTAATCAATTCTATTGTACAAATTATTTTTCTCATTGGGTAGTATTCATACTAGATGACCTTGTAGGCAATTTTTGGAGAGTAATAACATTGACTTCATTATTTAGAGCAAGCTATATACCCCTCATTCTTCATGGGACATGACATTTGCTGACCACAAACTCAAATAGTCTTGAAGTGGGCCTTCCTTAAGTATTAAGACAGTAAGGGCTAGAAATTGTTTAATTACATTTTAGTAGTATTAAAACTATGTTTTTAGTTACCCTAATGATTTTATGTGATATTCATTTTAAGATTCTGTTGCTGCTAACCCCTACCAAATTTCACTGATTTATTTACTGCTCTGTTAGGAAAATCACCCAGACTCCATCATTAAGAAAACAATAATTCACTTAAAGATTAATATATTCAAAACTGTGAAGTCTTTGTAGCTTTCTCATTAGATCTGTTGCAAATTCTGTTAGCCGTAATCATCTATTAGCAGAACTTAATACATTAATAGTAGCAAAGCAGTTAGGACAATGCTATTACATCTCGGGGTGTTCTGGAGTTTGGAGTCAATTCCAGCACTATTCTGTAAGCAGTCTCTGTACATTCTCCCCATGGAATGCTTGGGTTTTCCCAAGATTCTCCGGTTTCCTCCCACAGTCTGAGGACATACCAGGTAGGTTAAATGGTCACAAACACAAGAAAATCTGCAGCTGCTGAAAATCCAGAGCAACTCATGCAAACTGCTTGAGGAACTCAGAAGATCAGGCAGCATCTGTAGAAAAAGAGTAAACAGTCTGAGACCCTTCATTGGGTTAATTGGTCATTGCAAATTGCCCTGTGATTGGGTTAGGGTTGCTGGGTAGTGTGGTTCAAAGGACTGGAAGGACCTACTCGCGCTGTATCGCTAAATAAATTAATTAATTAAAAGAAACATACACATAGTTAGTTACTGGAGAAGGTTGCTGTTAAATGAATGAACGAACAAATGATGGAACTGATTTGTAAGTGTCCACCCAAGGTGTTGAATGGATCAGGATAGCGCTGAGAGGAAAGCAGATGAAATCTTGTTATTGAAATAGTGGAGTTGGGTGACCTTTCAAAATGCAGCAAAACTCTGAGAAGTAACCGATATCGGGAACAGCAGCAGACAGGCATCACTTCTGAGGCTGTGATTTTGTGACTATATCCTCAACCTTTAATGGCAATGTGATAGGATCTTTTAAGAGACTCCTGGACAGGTATATGGAGCTCAGAAAAATAGAGGGCTATGGGTAACCCTAGGTAACTTCTCAGGTAAGGACATGTTCAGCACAGCTTTGAGGGCCGAAGGGCCTGTATTGTGCTGTAGGTTTTCTATGTTCTATGTTCTAAATTACACAATGAAATTTATATTTGAGGCGATGTGAGGCAACAGATCTTAGGGACACAACATAACAACAATTTCAGTGTTGGATCTTTAAATAACATGCTTTCAGGAAAGACAGTAAAATATGTTGCTATGCCAGTATGCAAGACCAGCGTAGCTGAAAGTATCACAGCAGCTGAATTTGTGTTGGACACTGCTGATGTCATTTGGGGGCATTTGTGGAAAGGAAGGGGGTAGAAACCAGAAGAAGGTGGTGATGGGGAAGGAAAGGAGAACAAGTACATGAATGGACAGATTCTTGAAACAGTCACCCACCACCCATTTCTTGGGGTTGAAATTAGCAAGGATCTTAACTGGGCATGCCACATCAATCAGATTACAGCCACAGCAAATAAAATGCTGGGTATCCTGAGAAGAAACCTCCACTCCTGTAGTAAATCCGTCAAGGACATGGTATACAAGACACTCGTCCGTCCAATGCTTGAGTATTGCGTGGCCATATGGGATCCCCATCAAGCTAACAATAAGAAGTCCATTGAAAAAATGCAATGTTGCGCTGCTTGCTTTGTGTTAAACGATTACGGCAGGAAATCCAGTGTCACCAACACACTCTCTAACCTTCAATGGGAACCACTTGAAAACCGACGTATTAAACTACGGTTAATTTTCATTTTCAAAGAAGTTCACAACATCACTCCATCAAACATCCAATTTCGTCACAGGGTCAGTTAAACTCGACAGCAAACTGGACCTCACATATTGGAAACTCCTTCATTCAATAAGATTTACTGCCAATACTCCCTCTACCCAAGATCAACAAGAGAGTGGAATCTTCTGCCGCCTGACCGGCGCAGTATTTCTGACATTAACATATTTAAAGATAGACTCAATCAAATCAGTTTAAGGGATCTAGTCAAAAAAGCTTACTTTACAATTTAATTCCCACACCGTTCACACCGCCCGCGCGTTATAACAGCCATCGGGGAGTGCTTGCGCAGTACCAAGCAGAAGCAGAAGCTACAAAATGATAGGTAAAGCCAGGTGGGGAGCAGGTAGCTGGGTGGGAAGGGGGGAATAAAGTGAGAAGCCTTCCTTTCCTTTTATTTCCAATCCTGATGAGGAGTCTCAGCCCAAAACAACAACTATTTATTCCTTTTCATAAATGCTACCTAACCTGCTGAGCTCCACTAGCATTTTGTACGTTACTCAACAAATACATAAGTACATGCAAAACTGCACCACAAGAATGGTCAACTGTACAGCACGTTTTCCAATTGTGCTAATGATTTCTTAGCCTGGGTTTCATTCATGTTGCTGTCAACAAGCTGGGATTTTACAACAATCCAATAGTTTCATGGTTCCTCTTACTGTGGAGGGGTTTAGACAAAAGCCAAAGTATAGATCTCCTAAAGCAAGTGGATTGATATAAAAATTGATTGTTCAAAGGTTCAAAGGTCCAATTTAATGTCAGAGAAATGTATACAATATACATCCTGAACTGCTTTTGCTTCGCAAACATCCACGAAAACAGAAAAGTGCCCCAAAGAATGAAGAACAGTTAAACGTAAGAACCCCAAAGTCCCCCCAAGCTCCCACCTCCAGCGCATAAGTGACAGCAAGCAACAAAACAAAGCAATGCTTGCTTTTATTTCATTCTGACTGGAATACAAGGAATAGATTTTGCAAATCTACACAATTCCACTTGGACCCTATTTAGAGTCAGCCATTTTGTTTCTCAGCAAACATACCTCAAAAAATATATTCATTTGAAAAATAGGTGTAGTGCAGTTCACAAGAACAGTGCTCGGAGTGAAACTGTGAAATCATAAAGCAAATCTGCAAAACTTAAGAGACAGGATAGTCACACAGCAGTTAGTACAACCTTGTATTTCAGTAACTTCCCTTCAAGCCTGATCTCAGCTGAGTTGACATATTTAAACTCAGTGGAGTTTGCATGTTCTCCTAAAAACCAAGTTCTTCCCAGGTTCTCTGGTTTCCTACTATATTCTCATGCCGTGCCGGTTAATTAATTGGCTCTTGCAAAGGATCTCTAGAACAGGCAAAAAAAAAGTTAGAAAGTGTGATAGATACGCAAGGGAGAATATTTTGCAGTGCTACTGGGAAATGAAGGGAATAGGCCTAGTACTTGAACTGATGGGAAGAGACCTGATGGGCTAAATGGCCTCCCTTTCTGATGCAATAAGTTGTTTTCCTCCTATTTAGGCAAACCCTCGGAATAGAGAAATTGCTTCCACTTTTTTTCTCTGATTGTAGCTGAAGCTAGTGAGGAAACAAACATTTATAGATAAGAAAGGTGGCTACTAGAATAGATGGGTAGGTCATTTGCGAAGTGCTCTGTTTCTTAGGGCCTCTTTCTGGAATCTGGTGGCAGGCATGCAAATAACAAGATCTGCCCAAGATTTACGAGGATGTTTCTGAGACTCAAGGCACTCAGTTATGGAGAAGAGCTGTGCAGGTTGTGACTTGTTTTTACAATGATGTGCAAGAGAATGAAGGATGATCTATCAGAGTTTATCAAAATCATGAAGGGTATAGATAGAGTCAATACCTATATAGTTCTTTGCTTAGGCTTGGGGAAATCGAGAACGAGAGGACATCATTTTAAGGAGGGAGGGGACAGTTTTAATAAGAACCTGAGGGGCAACTATTTCTATTCAGAGGGTGGTGGAATGAGTTGCCAAAGGAAGTGATTGATTAACAACATTTTAAAAAGCTACTTAGACAGGTACATGGATAGAAAAGGAATATGGACCAAATGGGACTCACTTAGATGGGAATTTTGGTCAGTGTTGACCAGTTAGGCCAAAGAGCCCATTTCCACACTGTATGACTAAAAATGCGTGGATGTTGCTTTCCATGGGATAAATCAGAACCGGAATAAAGGGGCGCCCACTTAAAACTAAAATCAGGATAATTTCTCCGAAGGCCTATGTCAATGGTGCTCTTTGCCAGAAAAATGCAGGGCAAGCCTTGAGTCTGTTTAAGGCCAAGGTAGATATATTTCTAAAAAGGGATTTGAAGGTTGAGAAAAGAGATGAAAAGTGTATTTCAGGACTGTTGGTTCATGCATAATCCTATTGATGGACAGAGCACGTTTGGATTTTGTGGTCTTACAGAAAACAGAATTATCTACACCTGGTATCTCAAGGCACTGGAACATTGTAAAAAATCTTTCAAGTTCACTAGGATAAGCATACCAAGGTCAGTCCACACCCAGGCCAAGATTCCAGATATTAATAACCTAGTTACACTTAGCTGTCTACAGTGAGCTACCTACATCATTCACAGCCTGATTCTAGCTGGCCTCAATCATAGCAGTACCCAAGAAGAAAGTGGTAACCTTTCTCTGTGACTACCGTCCAGTAGCACTTATATCCACCGTGATGAAATGTTTCAAGAATCTGGTCATGAAGCCTGAGAAGTGGCCTGGATTCACTCCAATTTGCCACCACAATAGGTCAACAGCAGATGTTCTTCACTCAGCTCTAGAACACTGGGACAACCTCAGGATGCTTTTCATTGATGAAAACATTCAACACTATCATCTCCTTGCAGCTCTTCAAAAAGATCTAAGATCTCGGCTTTGGTACATCCCTTTGCAACTGGATCCTCAATTTCCTCACTGGTAGACCCCAGAAAATATGGATTGGCAACAATATCTCCTCCACATTCACCATCAGCCCTCATGCACCACAGTCCTCTGCTTCACTCACTTTATACCTATGACTGTGCAGCTAAGTACAGATTCAATGCTGTACTTAAGGTTACGACTGACACCACCATTGTTGGCACATGAATCAGTGCATAGGAGGGAGATTGAAATTCTGATTGAATGGTGCCACAACCATCACTCAATCACCATCAGCAAGGCTAAAGAGCTGATTATTGAATAAAAGATAAAGATCCAAGGGTCCATGAGCCAGTCCCCATTGAGGGAATGGAGATACAGAGGATTAGTAGCCTTAAATTTCTTATGTTAACAGTGGATTTGTCCTGGGACCAGCAGATAATTAGCCTCACAAAGAGGCACAACACCATCTCTGTTTTCTTAGAAGTTTGCATAAATTCAGCATGTCACCAGAAACTCTGACAAACTTCTATAGATGCACAGTGGAAAGTGTCCTAATTGGTTGCATCATGGCCTGGTTTGCAAACACCAATGTCCAGGAACAGAAAAGGACACAGAAAGTGGTGGATTCAGCCAGTCCAACACTGAATATATTTACATGGAGCACTGCCACAAGAAGGCAGCATCCATCATCCAAGGCCCTCAGCATCCAGGCCATGCCCTCTTTTCACGACTACTTTCGGGGCAAGAGGTACAGAAGCCCTGGGTCCCACAACACAATGCTGAGGAACAGTATTACTCCGTAACCATCAGGCTCCTGAACCACTAATCTCAACTGTTTCTATAACCTCCAGACTCACTCTTAAGGATTCTTCAAAACTTGCGTCCTCAGTATTATCTTTATTTGCAGTTTGTCTTCTTTTGCACACTGTTTGTCAGTCCTTGTCCTTTTATGTATAGACTTTCATAGCATTCTATTGTATTTATTTTTTCCTGTAAATGCCTGCAAGAAGAACCTCAAGGTGGAATATGGAACCAGATATATACTTAGTTAATAAATTTACTTCCAACACACCAAGAAACAGACACACAAATCAGACTGCTGCCACTTGTCAATAAGTAGTACGAGACCTGAAATGACAGGAGTTCCATGGACAGCCTGAGTAGGAACAATCTAAGCTATGCTCCACTGTCATAGACACTGTCTTGAGTATCTGTACAATAGCAGGAATAAACTCCATTGCATAAACTAGATTGAGATAGAGAACTAATACAACAGCACCATCCACTGGCTGTGCAGAACACATCTGATCACAAAAGTCTGCTGTTATCCTGAATAGCTTGGAATAGAGAGAAAATTTTTTAAAAATCAGTGAAATTCAAAGGTGCATTTAACTCAATTCCTAGGTATTCCAATGGAGGTACAACCAATATCCAGTGAGGTAGATGAACAAGAGTTTCTTACAGTCATATAGTGGAAAGACTGAAGTAAATGTTCTGCAGCAAACGGTATTATTATCCAAATGCTAATTTAATTTTTTATTTCTTCCTGACAACCAATGAGGGACAGAAATAGAGTGGCTTACAACTCCTAAATTATATCAGACCACATTCAGCTTCTAAAAGTGGACCTTGCAACCCCCACTCCACCTCATCAATCAATGCCATCATCAATTCAGCTACCATCACTTTTAAATTATACTTTTGGAACAGCAAAACCTAGAACAAGCAACAGATTCTTGACCACCTCAACTTTCTACTCTCAATGACAACTCATCTAAAACCATTATTGAAAGATCTCAACTTATTGTCCCACTTAACCATCATCCCTGATTTAAACAAACCCTGATACTTTTTCGTCAAAATCTCCACAAAAATCTATAATCACTCACTTCATCTTCTCCCAATGATAGCACATCACATACCATCTCTGGGTGAAAGATTGTTCCTGAACTGTATTTAGGATTTGTGTTTATCTTGCAATAATTACATTGAATTTTGATATCACCAAATTGGCCCCAAAATTTAATAACTATTTTAAAGTATAGGCAAACAACAGGAATTCTGCAGATGCTGGAAATTCAAGCGGAACAAGTGCTACACATGCCCTTACACTTCCTCCCTTACCACCATTCAGGGCCCCAAACAGTCCTTCCAGGTGAGGCGACATTTCACCTGTGAGTCGGCTGGGGTGATATACTGCGTCCGGTGCTCCCGATGTGGCTTTTTATATATTGGCGAGACCCGACGCAGACTGGGAGACCGCTTTGCTGAACATCTACGCTCTGTCCGCCAGAGAAAGCAGGATCTCCCAGTGGCCACACATTTTAATTCCACATCCCATTCCCATTCTGACATGTCTATCCACAGTCTCCACTATTGTAAAGATGAAACCACACTCAGGTTGGAGGAACAACACCTTATATTCCGTCTGGGTAGCCTCCAACCTGATGGCATGAACATCGACTTCTCTAACTTCCGCTAATGTCCCACCTCCCCCTCGTACCCCATCTGTTACTTATTCTTATACACACATTCTTTCTCTCACTCTCCTTTTTCTCCCTCTGTCCCTCTGAATATACCCCTTGCCCATCCTCTGGGTTCCCCCGCCCCTTGTCTTTCTTCCCAGACCTCCTGTCCCATGATCCTCTCATATCCCTTTTGCCAATCACCTGTCCAGCTCTTGGCTCCATCCCTCCTCCTCCTGTCTTCTCCTATCATTTTGGATCTCCCCCTCCCCCTCCAACTTTCAAATCTCTTACTAACTCTTCCTTCAGTTAGTCCTGACGAAGGGTCTCAGCCTGAAACGTCGACTGTACCTCTTCCTAGAGATGCTGCGTGGCCTGCTGCGTTCACCAGCAACTTTGATTTCAAGTGTAGGTACATTGGTCTAATTCACAAGTAGGGCACATACAGTTTCACATGCAACTTTTCCTTGTGACACTTAATACCTTTATACACCAACTTTAAAAAATCTATTCTGGTTGTGATCTAGTGTCTGAACAACGCTGGAAAGATCTCAGGGTTACTGCATTCATATGTAAGGGGGTTTCGACTTTTATGTTACTGCGGAGGCTAATTAAAATGGCGTCTTTGTTATGTTAATCTGGGGAATGCGGATTTGTTGTGTTAAACGCTGAGAAAGTTTGCGCTAGCAGTTTGTTTTTGCTTTAGAGTGTGACAAGAGAGTGCTATTAACCAATTAGGATAGTTGTTATGGTTTTGGTGTATTTGAAGAAACTGTATGCGCGGGGTTTTGGGGCAGAAGGCGGGAGAGCGAAGCAGAGGATGGACCAGGTGCTGTGAGTCCGCTAACGGGGTCGGACCCCGAGCGGGACGTTCGGCGAGGAGACGGAGACGGACTCGTCTGGAGCGTCTGGTCGACCACCGTTGTTGGTCCTAGGCGGCCGGTCGAGGTGGTCCGAGGGGGTCGCAGGGTGAAGAAGAAGATAAGTGTGGCACCTTTTATTTTCCTTTTATATTTTATTCTCTTTTAATTATATAGTTCCAGTAATATCTATAAACTGTAAATCATTTAATTGCATCTGGTGTATTGTCTGTTATTTGGGCAGAGTGGGGTACCTCACACAGCATCCACACAAACGAATTACCCAGTTTGCCGGGGCCCAGGCTGTTTCCCTAGATGACAGCAAGCCGAGCGACCCTGAGGGTGGCCGGGGGGGGGGGGCTACATTGTGGGGGCTCGTCCGGGATTGAGTCTGCTGGTATGCTGTGTGGGTACCCTGTTTAAATCCATTGGGAAATCCATGGGGGAAGTGAAGGTGTGTGGAGTTTTGACGTATGTGGATGACCGCCTAGACCTTGGATTCGCCTGGGGGGACTATGAGGTGAGGCGAGTGGCTGAGCCCGGGCGACCGAAGCGAAGTGTCAAATGTGGAGGAGTTTTTGGCCGGAGGAGTTTGGTGCAATGTGAGGAAAATGACCTGACATACCAGTTGAACTTCCTGGTGTTGGGACAGACGTTGGTGGACCGGGGGATGGAAACCCAGGTCGTCAATCTGAATGAGACACAGGGAAGAGAGGGGATTTGCACCGCACTGCGGTCATGTACTGATGAATTAATCCAGTGAGAAGAAACAATGGCCCACCTTCGAATGGATCAGCAGAAACTCAAGACGTCGATTCAGAACAGATTGGAAGACTTGCAAGTTGGGGAAGATCAAGGAAGTGTTCTGACTAAGGTCAACAGAAAACCGAGAGCCCTGGGAGGGGAGTTTGACTACACTCCCGAGGAGGTTAAGAAATGGAGGACAGATCTCGGAAAAGGGAGACGGACGCTTGAAAGGAACCTGAAGGTGACTATCGCGAGTTTAAATGAAGTGGAAAAACTGAAAGTCGACCTGGAAGACGTCCTCAGGAAGAAACAACCGGAGGCTGAACATCCTTTAACTGCTGCTTTTCAGGTCAGTGTGGAAGAAGCTGGTGGGATAATTGCGTCCCAGATTGAGATGACCAAGAACCCTGAGTCAGAACTGCGGAGGCTGTGGCGAGAGTTGAAGGAGTCCCCGAAGAAGCTGACGTCTCAACTTCAGGAGGCTGAAGGGGTAGCCCCGGCTAAATGTTTCAGTTTGGAGGAACTTAAACAGCAGCTACTGATTGAGGGAATGAGGAAGGATACGGATTCGAAGGATGATGTGCTGCACATGTGGAACATGCTGCCTTTCGCTAACTTCCCCGTGATTGAGGAAGAGACCTTTGGCCCTTCTCCCACTGAGTCAGGTGTAGTGGGGAAGGCTAGCTGTGGGCAGTCTGAGTTACGGCAGGATCAGGAAGGAGGAGAGGCGGGGCCCCAGACATGGGACAGGGGGCTCCGAGCTGTAGTGGTGGCCTGAGTGAGAGAGGAGTGGGCAAGCAGACCCGAGGTATCCCTAGTAGTGTCTGAGCCTTTTGGGTTTAGGTGAGGGGGTACAGAGGTCTCGGAGGGTTAAGAAGCTCCCAGATAGGTTGGCCTATGTAGCGCCCATGGGACGGGAGTAAGGTCCACTGTTTGGGGAGCACTGTCACTGTGTGTATCTGTGTATGTGTGTGTTGTGTGTCTGCAGGACTGGTTGGCGAGTTATTTAGCAGTCATGAGGACATGACTTTATTTGGTGGGGGGAGAGTGTAAGGGGGTTTCGACTTTTATGTTACTGCGGAGGCTAATTAAAATGGCGTCTTTGTTATGTTAATCTGGGGAATGCGGCTTTGTTGTGTTAAACGCTGAGAAAGTTTGTGCTAGCAGTTTGTTTTTGCTTTAGAGTGTGATAAGAAGTGCTATTAACCAATTGGGATAGTTGTTATGGTTTCGGTGTATTTGAAGATACTGTATGCGCGGGGTTTTGGGGCAGAAGGCGGGAGAGCGAGACAGAGGATGGACCAGGTGCGGTGAGTCCGCTAGCGGGGTCGGACCCCGAGCGGGGCGTTCGGTGAGGACAGGAGACGGAGACGGACTCGTGTGCAGTGTCTGGTCGACCACCGTTGTTAGTCCCAGGCGGCCGGTTGACGTGGTCCGAGGGGGTCGCAGGGTGAAGAAGAAGGTCCTTGAGCTCCAACGGTTTTTTTGTGCACAAAGAGATTGACTTTGATAAGTGTGGCACCTTTTATTTTCCTTTTATATTTTATTCTCTTTTAATTATATAGTTCCAGTAATATCTATAAACTGTAAATCATTTAATTGCATCTGGTGTATTGTCTGTTATTTGGGCGGGGTGGGGTACCTCACACAGCATCCACACAAACTAATTACCCAGTTTGCCGGGGCCGAGGCTGTTTCCCTAGATGACAGCGAGCCGAGCGACCCTGAGGGTGGCCAGGGGGGCTACACATAGTTTGTATTATTCAAGCAATTTTTTTAATTCAATAGATTAACTATGCCAAATGGTAACAAGTCAAATTGCATATGATTTATAATCACTGTTTATTTTCCAGAAAGTACTTGTACTTTAAAATAGTTTATCATGAATTATGCACTTACATATCACAAACAGCAGAGGTCCCTGTTCTAATCCCCGTGGAACACGAGCCCAGCTAGAATAAATCCTATTGACCATTACACTGTCTTCAATAGGCAAGCTAATTCTTAATCCAAATGGCCATACATTTCAATCTTCTGGGTAAATATACTATGGCGCTCTGGGGGCGTGGTCGACAGCTCACCCCAGCATTCCTAGCAGCCAGCTCCACGTATCGCTCTTGTTTAAAAATGCTTTTGCAGTATTCGTGTTCAATAGAATTATGGTGAGATATTCTTCATTTCTTTTAGCTCAGGTTATACAGTTGTTCACTTGTGTGTTTGTGTTCCACTCTGAATGTAACCGGGGTGTGTAATGATCACCTCCCCTATCTGTATGTGACTGAGTTACTTGTCACTGAGCTGTGTCACCCGGCCTATATTGTGCTTGTCGCTATAAAAATGGCAATTGGGATAAACGAGCTCTTCTCATCTGTCATCATGGACCGAACGCTTGCCAGATTGGAGTCAGGAGTGGGATCAGAAATTTAGCCTCCACCCCCACCCCCCACAGTCGTTCCAGCATTGCCCCACACCAGCGCCACACCACAGCCCTGCACAGCCATTGGGAAATACCAAATGGGTGGTGCGTAAGAGAAACACTAGCAGAGACCTCCAGCGGAATTCCTCCATTGTTGCCTCCCCAGATAGACCATTTGGGTGAAGAGCAAGGCTTATACATGAACTGCATGGTGGAGGGCATCAGATGTTGTGCATTAGTGGACACCAGCTCAACCATCACTATGATCTGGGTGTCCTCCCCAACACAGATCAGCCACCTCCGCCTGGGTGGACAATAACGGCAGTCTAGGTGGCTACGATCACCGGCAACTGTACGACAATGAAAGGGAAGAGTTGGCTGCACTTTGCACTTTGTAGGGAGGAAACATACAGCAGAGTACAAGACATGGCCTGCTGGACATCCAGAACTCCTGTATCGTTGGCCTGCCTGCTGTCCCACTGGGGGGGGGCTGTGGGGATGTGTCGGGGTCAACACTCGACCTCCACGCTGAAGCCGTACCTCTCCGACGGGGCAACTGTGGGAAACGAGCAGGCGGGTGCAGCAACACCCTCCACCGGTCCCACGGTGGCCCACCACAGTGCAGCACACCCTGCAGCTACCCAACGCAACACAGAGCAACACACCGAAGCCTGCAACAGAACGGCCTTCTCCAGCCCTGTCCACCCCAGTGCTGCTCACCACGTCCCTGTCATCAGCAACCGTATTAGTGCAGCATGATGACATTGGCAGCACCCTCCAGTGAGACCTTCCAGCGGGTGCTGAAGCTGTGGCAGCAGAGCAACAAGGGCTTGTATCAGGACCAGCGGCGGTGGCTGGAAGACCTCTTGGACCAGCACCTTGACAATTTTGCAGCCAGGAACAAGGAGTGCAGACATGTGGGTCTGGTCCAAAAGCACATTAGCACCAGGGTTGACCAGCCCATCTGCCTGTGGCCCCATCGCCTGGCCCTTGCCAAACACGAGGCAGTGGATCAAAGAGAAGGCAGCAGCTAGCATCATCAAGCTGTCTGACAGCCATTGGGCAACCCCAGCAGTGTTGGTCGGGAAATTCTGCATAGACTTTCGCTGCCTCAATGCCATGACCCAGAAGGACTGCTACCCACTGCCCCGAACTGAACACAGGTTCAACCTGGTTCAGCTCTCTCAGTCTCCGCAGCAGCTACTGGCAAGTCGAACTGGCCCCGGAGGTCTGGCCCAGGACTTCCTTCACCATTGGTCAAGGGCTCTGGCACTTTGGTGAATTACATTTGGCCTGTATAATGTCTCAACCACATTTTAGATTATTAGATTAGATTATGAGGACACACAGTCCTTTTTTATTATCATTTAATAATGCATACATTAAGAAATGATACAATGTTTCTCCAGAATGATATCACAGAAACACATGACAAACCGACTGAAAAACTGACAAAAACCAAATAATTATAACATATAGTTACAACAGTGCAAAGCAATACCGTAATTTGATAAAGAACAGACCACAGGCACGGTAAAAAGTCTCAAAGTCTCTCAAAAGTCCCATCATCTCACTCAGACGGTGAACCTCTAGCGCTGCAAACTTGCCGATGCAGCATCCGACCACAGTCCGACTCCGAGTCCGTCTGAAAACTCCGAGTTGCCGATCAGCTCTCCGACACCGAGCACCATCTCTGGCGAGTGCTTCGACCCTGGCCCTGGCAACAGGCAATAGGCAAAGCCGAGGATTTAGGACCTTCCCCTCTGGAGATTCTTGATCGTACAGCAGCAGTGGCAGCGAAGCAGGTATTTCAGAAGTTTCTCCAGGTGTTGCTCTGTGCTTCTCAAGGCTGTCTCCATCAAATCAGGATTGTGCACGGTTCCCTAGTGAACACATACGATATCATTCAGAACAGCCGCGCATGCTGCGTCGCGCCGCCATCTTCTCCTCCCATTTGAGAGACTGATGGAGAGAGTGCTATCTCACATTCCGTGGAGTCGCTGTGTCATGTGTTTGGGTGACCTCCTGGTGCACACGACTGTTTTTGATGATGCTCTGTGGAGCCTGGAAGAGGTTTTGGCCGCCATCCACCAGGCAAACATCAATCCCCCAAAATGCTGCCTGCTGCGTGGCCAGGTGACATTCCTGAGCACATGGTTAGTGTGAAAGGAGTGGCAATGGACCCCAAGAGGGAGGCGGTGGTAAAGGAATGGCCCACCCCTCGCAATGTCTCTAAGCTTCGCAGCTTCCTGGGGTTAGCATCACACTACCGCCAGTTTATTTAGGACTTTACCACCATCGCTAGTTCCCTGCACCTGCTCACCGAGATGCCCTTTGTCTGGACTGATACCTGTGCTGCCGCCTTTAACCAGCTCCGAGCTATGCTCACTCAGGCCACAGTGCTGGCATACTAACCCAGCATGCCCCTTCATTGTTGACAAAGACGTCCGCAATGGGGAGCTCGGCACAGGGCTGATACAGAATGGGGACCAAGGAGAACATGCTTTGGATTACTTTAGCAGGATCCAGAGCTGCCCTGAACAGAACTACTGTATCACCCGCCAGGTGCTCACAGCCATTGTCCAGGCCCTCCGCCACTTCCAGCCCAACCTCTTTGGCTGACGGTTCCTGCTTTGCACGGACCATGCATTGTTGACCTGGTTGTTGAGCTTTAACCCATGGGGAAGCTGGCGTGGTGGCTGGAGGCTCTCCAGCACTATGATTTTGAGGTAGAAGTGTGCCAGAAGGCACCACAGCAATGCTCACTCCCTCTCTCACTGTCCTGGTGAGGCCACCAAGTGTCGCTACAGTCGACACCTTGAGGAGCACAGCCAGGGGCAAGTGCCAGCGATGGCACTTCAGGTGGCAGCCAGAGGCGACCTCCCCACCATGGACCACCAGCGGCTATGCAGCGAGCAGCAGAGTGATCCTATGCTGGCACAGGTGAGGGGAATGGCTGAGCATAGGACAGCAGGTGGAGTGGGCAGAGGGAGCTATGCTGGAGATGTGCAATAGGTGGCTGTTCCAGCGGTGGCAGTTTTCTGATGGCGACAGACATTTCCTGCAGCTGGTATTCCTCCAGAGGCTTTGAGCCACAGCAGTGTGATAGGTGCATGGGCTGGTGGGGCCAACTATTTCTGGATTGACAAGTCATTGGGCAAGCTGCATGAATGCTTCTATTGGCATGGTGCAGGCAGTGCACTGCTGCGACGCTTGCACATCAGGCTGGGCCGCCAATAGTGGGAACCCCAATGAAATGTGGAGGGGTGGACATCCTTGGCCTAGTCCCCTGCACTGATGCCGGGAACCCCTACGTTCTTGTGGTCCTGGATTACTTCACAAAGTGGCCAGAGGTGTGCGTAGTGCCAGAGCAGAGCATTACCACCACTGCTGAGAGACTTGTGGAGGAGTTGTTTCTGCTGTTTCAGCACCCCCCCCCCCAAGGAACTCCACAGCCACCAGGTCACAACTTCGAGGCACAGGTGTTTAGCAAGGTCTGTGGGCTGCTGGGTATCACCAAAACACAGGCCACCCCTCTTCACCCGCAGCATAATGGGCTGGTGGAACGTTTTAATTACACCCTGGCTATCTAGCTATGCAATTCGCCATTCTCATTAGCAAGCATCAGCGCAATTGGTATCACCACCTACCCCAGCATTGTGAGCATACCAGACAGCAGTACAGGAGAGCACCAGGTGTGTGCCAGCTGTGCTCATGTTCCTCCAGGAGCCGAGCTCATTGGTGGATCTGGTGTTTGGCCTTCTTCCCGAGCCATAGATCCCTGGAGGGCTGGGTTAGAATATCTGCAGTACCTCAGGGGGAGCCTGCAGGCTGTTCACTATGTGGCTTGGCAGAACCAAAGGCGCAGCCAGTGGCCATCAAAAATGGGAACAGGACTTTACTGTGAGGGAGAGAGCATGGGTCTACTGCCCCACTAGGAAGGACGGACTATCCCCCAAGCTTAGGAGGGACCAGGAGAGGAGCTTGACCACACCTCCATTGTGGTATACTGGGTGCGACTGCCTGAGCCGCAGAAGGCAGTCATGCTGCATCACAACTGGCCAACACTCTATCAGCCCTTGGCTACCACCGACCCAGCAACGTTGAGGGAAGATGACATTCCAGGTGCCCTGCTTCTTGCCTCACCAAATAGTGCCTCCCCTGGGAGTGTTCCAGACAGCCTGCAGTGCCTCAGGCAGCATCAACCACCACTGGGACTATTGGACTTTGTTGTGGACTCGGGTTGCCAGGGACCGCTGATCCCTCAGGTGGAAACTGTATGGTGTTCCAGGCGCCCCAACTTGCCTAGCAGCCAGTGCTACTTATTATTCTTCTTTTAAAATGCTTTCGTTGTGTGCGGGTTCAGTAGAATTACAGTGAGATGTTCAAGTTCATTGATTTTAGCTCTGGTTATACAACTGCTCACTTGTATGCCACTGTGAACGTAGCCAGGGTGTGTAATAATCACCTCCTTGTCTGTACGTGACTAAGTTAACCCTCATCAAGTTGTTGCACCCTGGCTGTTATTGTGCTTGCCGCAATAAAAACGGCAGTTGAAATAAATGAGCTCTCTGTCAGTCATCACTGCTCCTATGCTCGCCCCACTACCACTCAAGATCTTATCAAGCAGTGTTAAAATCCATAGTTCTAGATCCACCAGAGCTTTTTCAAAATCACATTTATTATCACGGTCCTGTAATGACATGATATCAATTGTTTTGCAGCAGCTGTATACTGCAAAGGCAAAATTATTATGAATTGCAGATAAAAATAGAGCAAAACATTAGCAAGGCAGTAGTATTCACGGACCATTCAGAAATCTGAACTCGCTACCATTGAGGACATCTTGAAAAGCTGATGCCTTAAAAAGGCAGTACCTATCATCAAGGACCCCCACCATCTAAGTGTCTTCTCATTACTACCAGAGGTGGTACAGAAGCCTGGAGACACACGTAACATTTTAGGAATAGTTTCTTCCATTCCATCATCAGATTTCTGAATAATGAACCCCTGAGCAGTACCTACTTTTATTGCATTAAAGAAAAATATTTCTTACGATAATTTAAAGCGTACTCAGTGACCACTTTAAGTACACCTGCTTGTTAATGCAAATAGCTTATCAGCCAATCATGCAGCAGCAACTGAAAGCATAAAAGCATGGTTAAGGTTCAGTTATTGTTCAGACCAAACATCAGAATGGGGAAGAAATGTGATCCAAGTGATTTTGACTGTGGGATGATTGTTGGTGCCACATGGGGTCGTTTGAGTAACCTCAGAAACTGCCGATCTCCCGGAATTTTCACACAAGTCTCTAGAGTTTACAGAGAAAAGTGCAAAAATCCAAAAACATAATCCTGTTAGTGGGTGAAAATGCCTTGTTAATGAGAGAGGTCAGAGGAGAATAGCCAGACGGGTTCAAACTGACAAAGCAATAGTAACTCAAATAACCACAAGTTAAAATAGGTGTGCAGAAGCGCATCTCCGAATACACAACCTATTGAATCTTGTATGGGTTACAGCAACAGAGGAAGAGTTCCACCCCTGTACCTAATAAAGTGACCACTGTGCATATTACATATTGCATTGTACTGCTGCTGCAAAACAAATTTCAAAAGTCAGTGATAATAAACGTGATTGATTCTTCTGATCTGATAGCTGAGAGGAAAAAGCTGTTTCTAAAGTCCTGAGTGTGTGTCATCATTCGCCTTTAATGGTAATGAGAAGCAGGTATGGCCCAGATAGTGATGGTGTTTGGCGATGGATGCACTTCCTTCAATCACCTTTATCATCTCCTTGAAATACTCAATCAAGTTAGTAAGGCATGACAAGCCCCTATTGTATAAAAGATTGCCTCAACACAAGTCAAATTGATAATTACAGCAAAACAATCAACACACACTGACATAATCCTTTAAAACTCTGCAAACTTGCAGTAGATACAGTTTAAAACAGAAATCTGGTAGTTGCTCCCATATTAAGGAGATTCCCTGAAAAGCTTCAGCATCACTCCTGCTAGATCTCACCAGTGCTAAAAATCTGATGGCCAAATAGGGCAATGGAATCACTGACACTTTTGCAAGCCAAAGGCTACAATAGAGGGGAAAATATCCTGACATTATCTTATTTTGTACATCATTCTAGGGATACTACCCATCATTCAGAACTCCAACACCCAAATCTACATGAAAACTGACCTTTTCTGTGCACGTTGATCGATTTATTTAATATCAATGTTGATTCTGCCTTGCACCACATAACTTTGCTTTTCTTGCAAAAAAAAAAGCGAGAAGTGAAGCTAGGAAGCAATGCTTAAGCAACAGAGCACTAGATAACAAACAGAAGTAAAAAAATCTTCAGGATTACAATCTTCACTGGAATTACTTATGACAAAAACAACAAAATACTAAAAATGTACTCATCTAGGAAAGAATAGAAACACTGAATCTGTTGTACAAAGTAATAGAACAATGGAGAAAAACTAGCACTTTCAAGATACTACGTAGCAACGTCAAAATGTAAAACAGTCAATTAAGCATCCCTCGTGGTGGTGGGAGATTTGTAGAAGCTAAATAAGTGGAATGGATGGTTAAATACATTTAAACCATTAAAAGTACCAAATATTGAAAACTAGAATTAAAATGTACAGTCATTACTATGATATTGTATAACAGATGGTATGTTAACTAGCAACTGAACAAAATTTCAAGATAAATACTTTAAAATTTTAATATTAGCAGAAACTCAAATGTTAAAATAGCTTAAACAAATTAACAGTGTGTATCGAGAAACCTATTTTAATGTCTGTAAACTGTTTCACTTTACTATTATAAGCTTGAGTATTAGACGAAGGTGTACAATTAAAATTTAATTAATACACAAGTGTCATGTCTGAACATACATACATTACTGTTATGAGTGGTAAAATTCATTTTTGTGCTCTGGTTGGGAAGAAGAGGGGAGATGGAAAGCAAGTAGGGGAACTTTACAATGAAATACAGGCCTCAATATAGCTTGCAACTGTAATACTTCAAAACTGTTTTCATTGGAACAAATGCTTTAAATTGTTTTCATTGTGATAATACAACATTGAAATTTGTATATGCCTACATTAGAAGAGCAGATAAAAGCCCAAAGACTGTATAGAAATGCTAAGAATAGTAAAGTCCCATTAGGTTTAGTTAAAAACAAACATTAAATCTATATTAAAGACTGATATAATTAGGTGTAATAAAATCCAAAAGCCAATATTAAATGTACACACTACACACCTTAAAATTTAATAGCAATTCAGGCTGTGAATCAGTCTTTTAAAAACATTTTATTTGGAACAATGGATGCAAAATATAGTTTTCTAAATTCAGAGATCGTAAATGTGTCATGATTGCAAAATTCTGATTTTATATCAAAATAATGTCAAATAGAATGCTTTTCAGACAGCGACACTGGAAAAATTTAGTCTACCTGAATGTAACATTGAAAAGCACAATAAGAAAACTCTAAGGAATCAATGTGTCAGAGCAGAAAGTGCATCAGATGTGCAAGTCATTCAATTACAAACCCACTGAATATTAAACTACTGCAATTTAAGATTTCAATTAACAGTTAAACATTTTCCACATTACAAGTTGAAATTTATCTACTCCAGAAAGGTGGTAACAATAATGAAGTCCAATGGATTTCTTCAAAACAAAGATTACAAACAATCTTATTTTTGCAAAATTCACCAGAAAATTATCAAAAAAGATTGGAGTTACTCTTAACACTGCAATCAAGCAATATACCATGAGCATTATTTTCAGTTTTAGCAGAATAAAATTCAGTAATAAATTAGTGGTTACATGGCAGCAATTCAGTAGTTTGAGTTAAATAACCAAGATATACTGAAATCAGAATTGAGACTGAAATAAACATTTAATCCCTTGATGGTCAGTTTATCCACTTCTCAAAAATTATCTTTGCCTCAAAACATCATTTTTTATCCCCGAACTGCATCTCTAAAGCAAACCAAATTTATAATGTCATTAAGATGGTTGATTTTACGTCTCCGCATCAATAGTTTATTCGCTTATCTGAAGTACCACACGTAACTGCTAAACTTTTGTATTTATTATGATTTGACAGTAACTAAAGTGCATGGTTGCTGATAAATAATTGGAAATTGCTCACCGTTCATAAAACAGGAAGTGTTATTTGTATTCAAATACTTGATCAGATGCAAGCTAAGAGTATGCCTTCGCTACATCAAAAACTAAATCGCAAAAGGGCATGTTTCAAATAATACAGAAGTCATTTGGAGCTCTTTGAATTCTTTGTATTTTAAACAGAACTATGCATTGTGTAGTAAACAAAGTGAATGTTGAGGCTCAAATAAAATATCAGTTGGTGTATGATGCTGCCTAATAAAAACTTCTACAACTATTTGTTTAGTGTTAAATATTAGGTGAGGATTGGAATAAACAACACAATTTGAAATGACTAATTAGAAAATTTGTGATCCATACAAGGTGTTTAGTTAATTACTATAAGATAAATCACATTGTCAACAGCAAGTAGTATCCATCTCCACAATACATTTAAAAGATAATTTCAATTAGAATTAAAAGTAGAACACTCACACTGAAGTCATCATCTTTACTATTAAAGTTTTAGTGCATGGATGATAGAAATTAATTCAAAAATGATTCCAGAAAAGCAAAAGAGGTCTTAACATAACTGACCAAGTAGAGATAACCAGTTCCCTTTAACCTGCTTGCATGTACTGGGACAATGTGACCCCAGTTGTAGTTAACATTAGTCACTTTCAATTATAATTATCTTCATTTCACACAAATGTGAACATCTTGCAAACCCAATATTTGTATTAATATTCCAAGGCCTGTATTTGAGGCATAGTTCTTACTGTACAACATTGAGATTTTCTGATCTTTTGTAGTAAGTGGTGTTCTTCCCACAATCCACATATTGATACCTTTCAAGTGAAACTTGCTCTGTGTGTCCAAAATAGGATGTTGTAACAGTGGCTCTGGAAGAAATATTTTATCAATTAAATTTATTCCATGCTGCATCAATATCTTAGAACAAATAGTTACCATGTTTTTTTATTTGAAATTAGCTCCTGACAATCATGGAAAAACAAAGATGACAGCCATCAAAACAAGTAATAAAAGAACAAACAAATTAAAAAACGAATATTGGAGATAACCAGCAGATTAGGCATCACTTAAGGACAGAAAAACATTTTAGATTTTAGAACTGGAAATACAACAATGCAGGGTCATCCACCTGTAATATTGTGCTGTATCTTACAGGCAGGTAATGTATTTTGCATCTCAACATTTTTACTTTTATACTGTTATTGACCTCCACCATTCGCACTCTTATGACTGATAAGCATTCATCATCTGTCAATATCAGCAGCATTAATGGCACCTCAATAGTTTTGGTTTTTAACATATATTAGATGCATAATAGTTTATTCTCAAGTTTTATTTGAACACTCCCAGCAGCATCAATACAAATTAGTGTATTGCAAAGTAGTAAATAAGCAAAAGGACTTGAGCAGGACTGAAGCGAATGCTATTCCAGATCCCAGGAGGAAACAGCACAGTTTGATCCTGGCATGTTCTCACAGCTACACCTTTGACAAGAACAAGCAGAATGTGCTTCTTTGGAATAGTATGAAACTACATCTTGAAGCATATTTAATTACTTCATGAACTAATTACAAAGGCTAGCTTGACTACTTTTGTTAATGCAAAGTGTTAAACAGAAATAAATTAATCAGTTTAGCCTCCATCAAATCAAAAGCCAAATTGCTAAATCTGAAAATTCAGCATGTACAAGTTTGACAATTGAACTTAGTAGAGAGCAACTATAACATTATCAGAGATTCAGCCTTTAGGGAGATCCAAGAGCTCCTATGGCACTATCTGAACATTCAGCTGGCATTCTGCGTAATATTTACTAAGCAACCAAAAAAACAAATCAGTCATTATGCCCTTTTTACCTTACTGATACTCCAGGACTTAATGATCATAATTTACGTGTCACTTCTGCCACCTCACAACTATGGCAACATATTATTTCTTGAGAAGCACTTAAGGATTCTAAAAGGGTGGATTCTTAATTGAAAGCTCAATTCCAATCTTCACACAAAAATGTCCTTCTCTTCAAATATACCATGTGTATAACATCTGCTATTTCCCAGATAAAATGAATGTAGTTAAACCCAAAACAATTCCTTTGTTCCCACTTTTATACTCAAAATATAAAGTCATGCAAGCACGTCAGTGCACACTATTTATACTTACTGCATCAAAATCACAATATTATGTACTTTGATTGATGTCAGCGTGCAGTAGCCACTGTAAAACAATGATAAAACAACCATTTTCAGCTACAAGTTTCATAATACCACATTGTAAATTGCAACAAATAAAGTGTTCACTTTCTAACTGCACTCTTTAGTACTAACTCCATTTACTCACATTGCATCAGCTTTCAGCCAAGGCTAGAAAGCTTGTTGTGATCCATCAACATCCAAAAACAAATGAGTACTTTTGCTATAGCATGTGAAATTTAGTTAGATTGGAGAAATATTGTCATTGGATTTATTTTCCTTTACAGCCAGCAAACTGGAAATAAAGAGCATTCCTGACAATCTTTGAACCTATAGACTCTGTAAAACTAGTTCAACACAAACATTGAGAAGTTGGGGTTCAATACTTCACAAGTATTGAAGTATATTTCAGTTGGTGAACATAAACAGTCAAATGCAAATTAATGTTGGTGACTGATTAACTCACTCCAGTTTTACTAGGTGTACAACTTTGATTTGACATGTCACAAAACTATTATTTATGGAGAAATACCAGAGATTTTAGATATAATCATAAAACCAATTATCCTGCAAAATGGCGCCAGTGAAACTACTCTCACTGCAACCTGCAGCTTGTAATTTCCCTTTAACATATTTTTGAACCGTCTAAATTAACTAATGATTTCACGAGCTTCTGAATAACTCAGCAGACTTAACTAGCAGGAAGGCAGGTACAACATCTTCAAGCAGATACAGCTACATTGCCATCGTCAGAAGAGAGGGAGGAGGGAAGGGCTCCAAGCAAGATTAAAATTAAGGGTGTAAAACTTTCTCTATGCAGTATCTTGTTAGCAAATGTACAGCCAATGGAGAACCAGAATGAGGACCTCAGGTCAAGGTTGCTATACTGGAAGAAAATGAAGTATTGCTGTGTTCTATGTTTCATGGAGACAGAGCTCATTCCAGACACACTGGATATATCAATAAGACGCAAGGGCTTCTCCATACACCGGATGGGCTGGACCGCAGATTCGAAGAAGTCAAAAGTGGACAGGGAGGGTCTGTGTTTCATGATAAACACTTTGTGATGCTTGGACATAGCGATCTTATCACACTTACTTCCCCAACCTGGAACATCTAAAGATTAAGTGCCAACTGTTCTACTTACTAATGGAAATTCTACTATGTGATACTGACTGCAGATTATCAAAGGCCAATGTTAAACAAGCACTCAAAGTATTGAGAACAGCCATTAACACACAAGAAAAAGCCCACCCTGACACTTATTCAAATCATTGTTGAGGACTTTAATAAAGCTTGGTTGAAGAAACTTCTGTCCAATTATCATCAACATATCAACTGCAGCACAAGGGGTCCCAACACACTTGACCACTGTACTATGATTAGGAATACCTACTGTTCTGTCATTAGACCTCAATTCTGAAAATCTGTTCATCTGACTGTCCTACTTGTAAAAGGCAGAGGGTACAGAGAAAGGCTCCACAGACAAGGACAAAGAGGCGGTTGCAGGAAGCAGAGGTTCAGCTACAGGATTGCTTTCAGTCAGTGAACTGGGCCATGTTCAAGTGCTCAGAGGATCGGAATGAAGACCATCACCTAAATGAGCATGTCCTCACAAAATCATTGAAAGTATTCCCCAACCAGAAGCCCTGGGTGAACCATGAGATTCGCAAGGGCCAGATCAGAGTCATTAAAGTCTGACAACTAAGAAAGTTACAAGAGGTCCAAGTACAATTTCCAGAAAGCCATCTCATGGGCGAAATGGCAATTCTGGGCTAAACTTGAATCTGAAAGATGCTTGACAGCTGTGGCAGGGCCTGATCCCCTTCCTGACACTTATCCTTGTAAACAGAACAACTGCTACACCTGCCTCTACACCTTCTCCCTCACTACCATTCAGGGTATCAAACAGTCCTTCCAGGTGAGGTGACACTTCACCTGTGAGTCCATTGCGGTAATGTACTATGTCTGGTACTCCCGGTGGGGCCTCCTATTTATCAGTGAGAGCCAATGTAGATTGGGAGATGGCTTCGCCGAGCACCTATGCTCCATCCGCCAGAAGTGGGATCTCCCAGTGGCCACCCATTTTAATTCCACTTCCCATTCTGATAAGTCAATCCATGACCTCCTCTACTGTCGCAAAGAGGCCACACTCAGGTTGAAGGAACAACACCTGGATAGTCTCCAACCTGATGGCATGAACATCGATTTCTCGATCTTCTGGTAATGCTGTCCCACCCCCTCACCATTCTCTCACCTCATCTCCTTGCCTGCCCATCACCTCCTTCTGATGCTCCTCCTCCTTTCCTCCATGGCCTTCTGTCCTCTATCAGATTCTCCGTTCTCCAGCTCTGTACCTCCTTCACCAATCAACTTCCCAGCCCTTTACTTTATCCCTCCCCTCCCAGTTTCACCTATAGCCTTGTGTTTCTCTCCTCTCCGCCAGCTTTTAAACCTACTCTTTATTTTTCCCCTCCAGTCCTGTCGAAGGGCCTTGGCCAGTAATGCAGTAATGTTGACTGTACTCCTCTGACCCCCGCCCCCCCACTATTGATATTGCCTGGCCTGATTTCCTCCAGGATTTTGTGTGTCGCTTGGACTTCCAGCGTCTGCAGAGTTTCTCTTGTTTGTGACTGAATTATCTCCAAGTCCTTGGCCTCAATACCACCTTGTGCAAAAGGATCCTCGATTTCCTCATTCACAGACCTCAGTCAGTTCAGGTTGGCAACAACGTCTCCTCCACAATTTCCATCAGCACAGGTGCACCACAAGGCTGTGTACAAGTCCCTGCTTTACTCGCTTTATACTTATGACTGAGAGGCTAAGCACGGATCCAATGTCATATTTAAGTTTACTGACACCACTGTTGTTGGCCAAATCAAAGGTGGTGACGAATCAGTATATAGCAGGCAGACTGAAAATCTGGCTGAATGATTCTGCAACAACAAGCTGTCATTCAATTTCAGCAAGACAAGACAAGAGAACTGATATTGACTAGAGGAAGAGGAAAGCAGAGGTCCATGAGCCAGTCCTCATTGGGAGGTAGAGGTAGCAAATTTAAATTCCTCCGTGTTATCATTTTAGAGGTTCTGTGCTGGGACCAGCATGCAAGTGACATTATGAAAATAAAATCACTGCAGCACCTCTACTTTCTTAGAAGTTTTTGAAGATTTAGCATGTCATCTAAAACTCTGACAAACTTCTATACTGCAGATGTGTGGTGAAGAGCAAATTGCCTAGTTGTAACTCGGCCTGGTATGGAAACATCAGTGCCACTGAATGGAAAAGCCTACTAAAAGTAGTGGATACAGCCTCGTCCACTACAGGTAAAGCTCTCCCCACCATTGTGCACATCTATAAGGAGCACTGTCACAAAAAAAAGCAGCAGCCATCAGCAAGGAACCCAACCATCCAGGCCATGCTCTCTACTCACTGCTGCTGTCAGGAAAGAGGTACAGGAACCTCAGGACCTACACTACCAGGTTCAGGAAGAGTTATTATCCCTCAACCATCAGGCTCTTGGACCAGAGGGAATAACTTCCCTCACCCCAATACTGAACTGTTCCCATAATCTATGGACTCACTTTCAAGGACTATTCATCTCATGTTCTCATTAATTATTGCTTTTTTATTTCCTGTGAATGCACATAAGAAAATAAATCTCAGGGTTGTAAACGGTTGTATACCTGTATTTTGACAATCAATTTCCTTCAAGCTTTGAAATTAAGAACTTGAAAGTTATTCCTACCACCTTCCATAAACTTAGCATGTTGCAGACATATGGAATTTAAACAAAAGTAATCTTACTTACCGATGTGATTTTGCAAGGACTCCACTTTTATTAGTGTTTTAATTATACAGTGCTCATTAAGATTTCAGTTTGATCAGAATCTGAATTGTCAAATAATGTAAATATGTATGGATTTTACTAAATTTTAATGATCGTTACTTACTACATGTAGCTCATTTGATCTCCTATTACAGTATGAACAGAGTAGTCAATCTGTGAAAGACATACAACGCATGCTTACTAAAATACAACATGCAGTATAAAGCTTATATACTAAAAGAACAAATTCTACAATCTCGCCTTCATCATGAGATTACTTCAGATAACAAATTAAATATTGAAAACAGATCTCACTTCAGTAATGAAGTTAACCCACAAACATAAAGAAAATTACTTTACACTGTAAACTCCTAATATACATAGCCAAATGATAACAATTCTATCTGTCAACGCTCCTGCATACATCTTACATTCCAAACCAAAATATTTTAAGTAAACTGTCAAAGCTAAAAGGGCCTATTCATTACCAACAATTACCTGCTTCATATCCAGAGGTCCAATTTTGGTAATGTTGCTTATCCGCGTTTTCCCAATAACAGTTTTGGAAAACTGTACTTGAGCACTAATGTTTGCCACACTGACTGAGTAGAGGTTGTTATTAGTGATATTTAGAGTGCTCTGCAAAGAATTAAACAACATTCAGGAACAAAAGGCAATTTCCTTGCACAGTTATACAAATGCACTTCTAATGTGGTATATTTTTAAATATGTAAACAATGTGCTCAGTAGCAGAAAACTAACATTACGACTTCAGCTTTAATCTCTCATACACTATGAGATACCAAATGCACAGCTTTCATTCACTGTGTTCAGAAGGCAGAGGTGAAGGAGAAACTGAAAGAGGTAGACAATTAAAAATAACAAATAAATATTGGTACTAATCCAATCTGTAAACAACAACATTTCATCATACTCACTTAGGCTGATTTTGTAAAGAATGCCATATTTCCAACACAAAATATTTTTCTTTTTAAAAAAAATCACTCAATTTTTCCGCCAACTCCAGGCCACTGCACACTGCCACATTTTCACACCAGAGCTATCAGTTTTATCACCAAAAGTCATCATAAATGCAACTGTATCAAAGACAAACTAATGTCCTTTGTATCTATTGAACATGCCAATCTCCTTCAGTGTTACGCCATCATTCAACCTAGTGGAAATACTTTCACCTGCTTCCAATCTGATCTACCTAAACATAGCTGATCACCTATAATAGTTTTCCTTCCTATAACCACATCAACCTCTGCAGATGCCTTAACCTACAATGATGAAAACACACCTTAAGCTTGCCCAGCAGGCTGATAATTGGCCCATCTCCTGTCAACACTGAACACTCCAAGCTATCAGACTGCATTTCTAATTTGAAACAAAAGAAATTGCCTTCACTCTTGGTCAATAATATAGTTCAATGACATTGACTAATCTCTCTCACTGAGTGTAAACCAAATTATAATTTGCAACCGCAATGTAACATGTGATCTAGTAATAAGCTTGTAACGGCATTCACACCGTCATCAAAATGGGCCCTCTTCCCCAGCCGCTTGTATCATTAAACTTTATTCAGTAAATCAGCTCAAGCTCTACCTTAAAATCTAACATGTTTCTCATCTTTACCAGATCACAATCCCAAACTCAAATGCATTCCCCAAACCTGCTTCTTTCTTTCTCCAAGATGTTCTTTAAAACTTGTCTTAGACCAAATATTGTTAGTCCCCTGATCCAGTATCACTGGGGCTCATTGGCAAGTTTTGTGGGGTAATGTAATGATCCACTCTGGGATACAAATGAAAGTAATGCAAGAGATAAAAAGCGCTAAAGTAATCTCAAAAATTATGTTACCTAGAACTATAAAAACTGCATATCTATACACCAAACCAATTGCAAAACTTAGCACAATAACAAAAGACTGTAATAGAACACAACACAATGCTGGAGGAAAAAAGTAATGACAGTTAGCAAACTATTACAGTCTTGATTCTGAGGGAGTATACCTTATGGACTTCAGTCATTCTGTGTCAAAGCAAATTTTTAAAAAACAGGGTAGTTATGTTTTGTAACTCTAAAAAAAACAAAAACTAATTGAAAGGAAAACAAAGGAGTCGGGGATGTTTATCTAATTTCATTTTTACTTTAAGCGAGGCATGTACACGTCATGATAGTGTCATGATTATGCAATTAACATTTATACATATGGCATAATGATTTAAATTGTTTAAACAATATTTCCAATATTACTAAAATTTCTAAATACACAACAGTAGTAAGCACCTAGAATGAGCTGCCAAAGTGGACAAGTTGAACACTTAAAGGGCATTTGGATATGGACTTGGAGAAGAGCTTAGAGGACAATGGGCTGAACGCAAGCAACCGGGACTAGTATGGAGTTAGACTAGTATTTCCAGCTTCCAGCTTCTTTGTTTTTTTTCAATTAGTTTTTGTTTCGGAGTTACAAAACATAACAACTGCTCTGTGTTTGGCAAGGACCAGTTAGGCTGATGGGCCTGTCCTGTGCTGTATTACCCTGACTATATCAGAATCCTATCAACCCAAGTCTAAGAGCAACATTAAAAGAATAGAATTATTGCAATTAATAATTTCTTATAATAAATACAAAAAGGAAACAGTACATTGCAACTGGTGTGCATTAAAAAAAATCAACTGCAATACTTGTAACCAGTAAATAGATAGACTATACCCTATTAACCAGGCCACAATGAAGAGCTTAAGAGGGGAAAAATTCTACATCAGACATCTGCATAATAGAATTACTCAAAAGAAATAGACAAGTTCAAGTACAATCGATAACAAGAGGATTTTTCCTTGAAATTGTTTGAATGAGATGGTAATTATATCAATGGCATAACTTTATTAACTTTACAAAAAAAATACCTCCAGCTTTTAAGGATAAATTAAGGTGTTTAAATCAATTTAATGGGTCAAGGTTTACTGTAATACTGAGATAAGCTACTTACTGTGATGTTGAGATATACTACCCGATTGCCTTGGTCATAGCTGACGTAAATGGACTTTACACCGACATAACTCACATCAATAGATCGTGGAAACAGGAAAAAAACAGCTAGGCCAGAAAGCAGCAAGCAGAGTATCACTGATGAGGTTACATACAACTTCCTGAAACAAAAAACACAAGAATTTAATCACTAAGACATAGTATGTTCATCAATAATTGCATCACATCATGCAAAAGCTTAACAATACGAATACTTCGTTGAAGCAATGGCAGTATACATTCTCATCATCCTAACCAGCACTCGTTTGTTGATTGGGTTTCTCTCAGACCACATTCACTTATCTACTTAGTAAATTTCATTCCAATGGAAACAAATATCTAGAATTTGCAGTGACAACAACCTAACACCAAATCCCACATTTTGCTTAGATTCTTCGTCACCAGAGTTAATTCCATTGTCTTTCAAAACAGAATGTCAAAAACCCACAAAAAGTTAAAATTAAAATAATAAAAACCAATATATTTAGCATTCTATTTGTAAATGAAGTTAAGGTACTCAGTTATTGATTGGGTTTTTTTGATGGCCTCAATCCCTCCTAAAATTTTTTTTGCCAACAGTATTTACTGAACAGTCTTTTTATTTAAATATTAAAAAGCCTAGTACATCAAATCTTTCCTGATGCATCAATGGTGTCAAGGCACAAGTTAGTTAACTTTCAATCAGCACTTTAAAAACCTAGCAACTTTTCATCAAATAATTGTGAAGTATTAAGATAAATTAGCTGCAAAACTCAAAAGGTGAAGGGGGGGGAGGAAGAAAGTAGTAACAGGGGACAGAGAGGAACTAATTAAAAAAGATAAAGCAAAGCTCATTTTCCTAAACAACTCAAAGGTCAGCCTGAACTTACTGATGGGACCTTTTGCTAAACCAAATTACTAAAGCTCAGCATTTAACAGCTTTGATCACAATTCTACAAGTGTCCATTTCTCGGAACAAGAGGATACACATAGTGAATAGAGGATTGCAAGGGCATGAGAACTTTAAGGGACTCCTGCAATCTGCCATGGAATAGTCATTGTTCCACAATTGCTACTACATAATGGTAAAGATCCACTCCCTAAATCACACTGTACACGTCAATCTTCAATGTATACAAACTCCAAGAAAATGCAACGGCAGGGGTTGTGAGGTGGGGGGGGGGGAGGGGGAAGCACTAACCACTACATTATATATGGGTGTGATTTCATCTCTTCATTATCACCCCTCATCATTATTCCAATTAAGTTATTATTCAGTTGACTATGAAGACCCAGAAGGCATAAAAGCCTAGCATGCCTTTGGAAGAATTGCCATTTCAAAAATGCAATTCCATTTGTAGGGTAATTATTCAAACAAATGGCATAGGGAATCCAGATGCCACTAAACTTCAGCTAGTCAATACTAGAATACTCATTCTAATCAGTATTACAAAAAAAAACACAACTCAGCCATCCAGAGCAATGTCTTGCAACCTCAAAACAAATATGAAACCTCGCAGGAACTATTATAATGTGACACCCAGTCACACAAGATGGGAAATTTGGCCAAATCCAAAAGACAAGATCTCAAAGCACTGCTTGAAAAGTGAAGAATTAACTGCATTGCTAGGCAAAATGATTCATTCATTATGAAGGAGTAAGAAATAAGCATTACTGCAAAGAATTACAATTTACATAACAGGTGTAATTTAATTTTCATCCATTTTTGTGGCTATCCCATTTCTTCTCAATAGCCTTAATATGAATATTATCACAATATGTTATCACACATAATTAGAGTGCCTTCATTCTAATCCAAGCGCCAAGGCATTTCCAAGTAGACAGAAGAAAAGATTCAAGTGTATGCTCAGCGCCTCCATGAGGTACAATATTATATCCTTAATGACTCTTGGGATTTCCTGGCCTATGATCATTCAAAGTGGAGAAAGAGCATTCACAGTGATACTGAAAATCTGAAGTGCAATCAGGAGCCCTGAGAAGTGCAGAAGGACACCACTCACAAGCAAGCCCTATGCCCACTCCCATCAAGCACCTTCTGCTCATTTCCTGAAGATTCTTTGCTTCTCGCATTGGATTCAGAGCGGACCAATGCAGCTAAGAAAACCAGAGTGGAAGCAAGCCAGCCTCCAATGTGAAGGATTGCCCATTAAGAGCCTTTCGATGTCTTGTATAACATCAGTCTTTTTTTTTTTTTAAATCTTGCATTTTGTGCTCATTCCCTTCTCCTTCAATTACTCTTCAAAACATAGCTCACTAATCACGTTTGGAGTAACCTTACATGTTCCCATTACCCATTCAACTAGCAAAACAGCAAGCCTCTACACCGAAGAGCCACCAAAAAGGAAAGATCGCACAAAATTTAAGAAATGCAGTTGGTCTCGTAATATCTATTAAGGAAAGGGGTATTTCACATCACCTTCGGATTTGTGATGCCTTACAATTGATAATTTTATTTCATAATTATCATTTATAGGAGGATTCCAATTTTAGGATGACAAAGAACCTTTATTTTTATATAAACAAAGTCTCAACTCAAAAATATAAGTGTTTCTCAGTGGAAGTACCATGTTATTGTTTCTCAGCGGAAGTACCTTGTACTGCATGTCCAATAAGCTCATTACATTAATAATTGTTGTTCCAAATGTTGAGAGTGGTAGAATTACTACTACTGATAATACAGGTCTCAAAAATATTCAGTTGAATTTAGAATTATCAAGACATAACTCATGCAACTTTGTCACAGAAAATGCAAGGAAACACCTCCACATTTCATTTAATAACACATTGTAATTTCTGCACCAAACATTGCAGCGATTTCTTCAATTTCTAAATATTTGAAGGAAAATTACTCGTATGGGAAGCATCTGAACATCTTCAAGAAGTGCTGCCTCAAGGAGGCAGCATCTATCACTAAAGACCCTCACCATCTCAGATATGCCCTCTTCTCATTACTATCAGGGAGGAGGTAAAGGAGCATGAAGACTCTCACTGAATGATTCAGCAATGGCTTCTTCCCCTCCACCATTACATTTCTGAATGGTCCACGAATCCATGACCACTAACCCATTTTTCACATTTTTGCAGAATTTATTGTAATTTTATTTCCTTGCACTGCTGCCACAAAACAGGTACCATAAGACCTGATGATCAAATAATTCACAATTACAAACGGATTGATTCAACATGAAATTGGTTTCATGGCCACTCCATTCCCATCACAGAATGTGTTGCTTGATTACTATCCAGGAAGCTTAATGGGAAATTGATTAGTGTTTTCTTGACAGAAACATAAATATGAAGTACTTAAGAGTCAAAGCATAGTATTTTTCTTAAATGATGGAACTTCTAAGTTCACGATAGAACTACACAAATCTATTTTGGCATGTATTGATGCAACTGTTACCATTCCTTAAAATGTCAACACAACCTACGTTCGCCTGGGTCTTAGCCTTTGATCACTGTAAGGAATTAATGCCACAAGCTGGTTTTCTTGACCTAAAATGGAGAAATGAAAACATTTAATATTGGCTAGTAAACAGATCCACTTGATCTTCTCAAAACCAAAAGGATTGTTCCAAAGAAATGGTTTAAAAAGAAAAAAAAACACAAAATTTCCACAAAATTTGCTGATATTTTCACATGGGAGTACTGTCCAATGCTCCTTTTCACCTCAACTAAGAAATTTTAAGGTTTTTTTTGATAAAATAACACACAAACAATCCATGTCCTAAGTGTACAAGAACTTCCCATACAGTACATGTTCAGCAGTATGGATATTGTTTTGACTACTGAACATTATTCTATTAATACGTCACTTCAAAATGCTATCTAGGAGAATAATAGTTTCCAATGAGCACAGTGAGTGGACAGCAGCTGGTGACTGGAGCCCTGGTAAGCCAGATGCTGAATCATCAAATATCAGGCCTCTTAGGTTTTTACTGTACCACCCTTATACTGCTAACTGATACCCTCAGAGTACTCAGGAGACAGGATAATAAATAGTGTTAATATTATTCACAGTTCAAACAGTTTTATGTATTAAAAAAAGTTCTTGATTATAGAGGGAACCCAAAGCACCTCCCCAAAAAGCAAAATTCTTAACGCAGTACCAAGCACCTAATTTCTAATCAACTTGTTTTATCAGCTGCTACACAAGGGACCTGGATCTGTGTTTGTATGTGGCAGAGAAACTAGTTCCACTGTAATTATTGTGAAACCAAAATATGCTTGCAACATTGTGTGTCCGACAGAGTGATCAGCAGCACTGGGGTTCCACAGGGGACTGTCTTGTCTCCCTTTCTCTTCACCATTTACACCTCGGACTTCAACTACTATACAGAGTCTTGTCATCTTCAGAAGTTTTCTGATGACTCTGCCATAGTTGGATGCATCAGCAAGGGAGATGTGGCTGAGTACAGGGCTACGGTAGGAAACTTTGTCACATGATGTGAGCAGAATTATCTGCAGCTTAATGTGAAAAAGACTAAGGAGCTGGTGGTAGACCTGAGGAGGGCTAAGGCACCGGTGACCCCTGTTTCCATCCAGGGGGTCAGTGTGGACATGGTGGAGGATTACAAATACCTGGGGATATGAACTGACAATAAACTGGACTGGTCAAAGAACACTGAGGCTGTCTACAAGAAGGGTCAGAGCCGTCTCTATTTCCTGAGGAGACTGAGGTCCTTTAACATCTGTCGGACAATGCTGAGGATGTTCTACGAGTCTGTGGTGGCCAGTGCGATCATGTTTGCTGTTGTGTGCTGGGGCAGCAGGCTAAGGGTAGCAGACACCAACAGAATCAACAAACTCATTCGTAAGGCCAGTGATGTTGTGGGGATGGAACTGGACTCTCTGATGGTGGTGTCTGAAAAGAGGATGCTGTCCAAGTTGCATGCCATCCTGGACAATGTCTCCCATCCACTACATAATGTACTGGTTGGGCACAGGAGCACATTCAGCCAGAGACTCATTCCACCGAGATGCAACACTGAGCGTCATAGGAAACCATTCCTGCCTGTGGCCATCAAACTTTACAACTCCTCCCTTGGAGGGTCAGACACCCTGGGCCAATAGGCTGGTCCTGGACTTACCTCCTGGCATAATTTACATATTACTATTTAATTATTTACGGTTTTATTACTATTTAATTATTTATGATGTAACTGTAACGAAAACCAATTTCCCCCGGGATCAATAAAGTATGACTATAACTCAAATGCTTGAACCAAGATGATATGGAACAACCAATCAAACAAACACCTAATCAAAAGAAGATTAACAATGCAGAGTAAGGAAGCAGAAAGATCAAGTGAATTCCAGAAGTTAGGGCCTTGACAGCCCAGAAATAGATGCCAATACTGGAGCAATTCAATTGAGAATGCTCCAAAACAGGATTAATAACATGCCACACAATTGGCTGGTTAGCAACATTGAAGTAAATAGAATTTAAAAACTTAAAAATCAGCGGTAGCAGAAATAAGAAAATGGGGTTAAAAAATTGGTGATGAATGGTTATTTTATTCAGACTGCAGGGTGACCTACAGTGATGTTTCCCAAAACTTAATACTAGAATCATCTGTTAATTGCTCAGACATGTGAACGTACAGGGAAAATTCTCCAAATCTGCAGATGATGCACAAGACTTAGAAGCATGGCAAAACAAAGTGGCCAGTGAAATTGAAAGGTAATCATATTCTGGGTGCAAAAGCAGACAGGGAGGCAACAGTTTATTAGCGAGGTGAAAAATGATACACCTTACGAAAACAAACAAAATAGTGTACACTACAAAATGATTCTGTTCCAAAGATTGAGTAGGAACTGATAGGTCAACTGTCTTTATGTTCATTAACCTCTGGAAGTAGCAAGACATGTTGACAGTGTGATTAGCAAAACATTTGATGAGCTAGGATTCATAAACACACACAGACTACTGAAGCAAGGAGATAACATTGATCTTGTGAAAAATGCTAGTTAGGCCACAACCATAACATTGCATTCAATATAGTTTAATGTAAATACGAAGTGGCTGTGGTAAAGAAATGATTACTAGATTAGTTGTGAAAATTCTAATCTCTACAAGGCAAGGTGAGAATTTAGGAGGAACCAGACAGGCATCTTCACCCCCCCCCCCCCAACCCAACCCAGAGGGTAGTCCATATATGGAATGAGCTGCTAGAGGAAATGGTTGCAGCAGATAGATTAACAAAAGCCAAATGCATGTAGGCAATAAGACAAGCTGAGGTGGGCACCTTAAGTCAGCATGGACCAGATGGGCCAAAGGGCCTGTTTCTCTGATGTTAGATAAGAATCTACTATTTCATTGGTAACTTGCATATACTGATACATAGTAGCTATCCAGTAGAACTAATATACTTGTGGCACTCTATGTAGTTAAAGCAAGTCTCCAAATTAGCAATGAAAATATTCAGAAACAATCACCTCTTGGAATTCTTCCTGTTCCTTGACATGTTGGACAGGTAACACTGTCTCGACCAGTGAATTCCACATATGGAAACTGGGAAATATCCCCATTTCTAGAGTCCTCACTGTGATTGGATGAGATCTCCAATTTGCTGGATTCACCACTTTCAATGATAGGTTTGCGCAGGGATAGACGTGATAGGTTTTTCCCCATGCTTCAATCACCTGGAGGAAAGATTAAATATGGGAACTCTAACATGGGACACAGAACATCCACCTTCAAAAGAGAACGAACAGCTTAGATGGAAAAAGAAAAACAGTGCAAGTCTAAACACAAAAATCTAAGACTTGTTCCAAAACATTAATTTAACCTAAGTACAGACTAACAAAAGTGTAACCCAAAATGTTAACTTTCACACCTCAACTGAGTACTTTAGCATTGTTTCTATTTCACACTTGAAGAATCATCTCCTATATTTTGTACCTGTTCGAGGTAGACAGAATTGAGAAATGCCCAAATACCAGCAGACTAATTTGTTGCTGATTTCAGCCAAGGTTTTATACAGAAAATACAGAATCACAGAATAGTACATGCTCTTGAATTGTGAATTATTACCAGAGACAAATATTTAACATGTTCAAACTGTCCATGATAATATGTGCACCAAAACATTTCAAACAAAAATAATGAGAAAAGCAAAAATAGGAATAAAATGATCAAAGTCTAAAGTCAAGCATTTTAAATGTAGCTGCTAAAGAAAATCCAGAGTCTAAGACTGCAAAGAGATATCCGGCAAATTTTCAAGTAAATATATGAACTACCCAAATGTAGCCAGCAATATATTTTATCATTACATGGTGACTGAAGGTAATAATATTCTACCAGACTATGAATTACATTTAAAAATTCAGCTACTTCTAAGACAATAGCAACATTGTCTGCTAATCAGTGCATACCAAAGTTCAACTGCAAATTCCAATATATTCTTCAATATTGAACCAAAAAATGTGTCACATTCAGAAGCATCCTTTCTCTTCTATCACTGGAATCATTGTACAAATGATTCTAGTGATGGGAGAAGGGATGAATATGCAGGATATGGAAAACACACAGATTACCTTAGTTTAGTAGGGATTAGTTCAGTTGGGCATTTGATTAGTAAATTGATTAGTTTAGCACAGCACTGTGGGCTGTACTGTGCTATGTTTTATGTAAACCTCTGAGCTAGATTTAATGATTATTCTTTAGAAACTTGAAGTTTGTTAAATATCCAGGGGAGGAAAACATACAAAATTCAATGCAAAGTTTAAAAATTCAAGGGGGAGACTTCTGAGTTTCTAAACAAAAGCTCAATGCAGTCATACGCCTGAAACACAGCTTCAGCAAGTGACAACAGTACAAATTATTCAAAGTTGAAGAAAATTCAACTGGATTCTCTCTCCCTTGGTTTGGTCTCTTCCTGTGACACTTCTCATGCTCTTGATCTCAACAACTTTCAATTCCCTGGCCCTGATCACCTCATTTTCACTATGGATCTCTAGTCCCTATACATTTCTATCGCCCATCAAGAAAGATTAAAGCTCTCCACTTCCTTGTCATCAAAAGATCCACTTGAGTTCCCCTCCACCATCACCCTTCTCCATCTTGTAGAAGTGGTGATCAGCAATTTTTCCTTCAGCTCCAGACTCAAGAGGTAGCCATAGGCACGTGCATGGGCCCCAGCTTTGCCTGCCTTTTGTTGGCTACGGAGAACAGTCCATCTTCCAAGTCTTCCCTGTAGTGCTTCCTAACTCATTTTGTGCTACACTGTTGACTGCATTAATGCTACGTCTTCACACACCCATGCTGAGCTCATCAATTTTGCCTCCAACTTCCGCCCTTCCCTTAAATAGACTTGGTCCACAGCCAATGTCTTTCTCCCCTTTCTTGATCTGTCTCCACCTCTAAAGATAAACTCTCTACCAACAACTTTTGTAAAGTTACAGATTCCCATGGCTATATTGACTACACCTATTCCCACTGTCTACTGTAAAAATTATATTCCATTTCTCAGTTCCTTCATCTCCACAACTGTTCCCAGGTCGAGGCGTTCCTTTCTATGATATCAAATGTCCTCCTCTTTCAAAGAACAGGGTTTCCCTTCCTCCACCACTGATGCTGCCCTCACCAACATCTCCTCTATTTCCCGAACGTCTGCACTCACCCTATCTTCTCTCCACCTTAACAGGGATAGAGTTCCTCTTATCCTCACCTACCACCTCATGAGCCGCTGCATCATTCCACCAAACCCATCTTTACTTCCTCCCCTCCACCTCTCCACAGAGATTTCTCTCTGTGATTCTCTGGTTCATTCATCTGTCCCCAGTAATTTACCTCCTGGCACATATCCCTGCAAATGTGAGAAATGAAATAACATACCTGTCCATTCACCTCCTCCCTCACCTCCATTCAGGGCCCCAAAAAGTCCTTCCAGGTAAGACAACACTTCACCTGCAAATCTGTTTGGGTTGTCTATTGTGTCCAGTACTCCTGATGCACCTTCAATGCACATTGGTGAGACCCGATGTAAAGTGGGGAACTACTATGTCGAACACTTCCACTCCATCCACCAAAAGCAGTATTTCCCAGTGGCCAACCATTTTACTTCCTACCCCCATTCTGCAATTGTGCCACCATGAGGCCACCCTCACAGTGGAGGAGCAACACCTCAAATTCCGTCTGGGAAGCCTCCAAACTGGTGGTATGCACATCAATTTCTCCTTCCCATAACTGTTTTCCTATTCCCTCCCTTCTCTTCTATTCCCAACTCTGGCCTGTTACATCTTCTCCTCATCTGCCTATCACCTCCCCGGTGTCTCCTTTCTTTTCTCCCATGGTCCACTCTCTTTTCTATCAGATTCCCTCTTTTCCAGTCCTTTGTCTTTCCCACTCACCTAGCTTCACCTTCGAGCTCGTCCTCCTTCCCCTCTCCCCACCTTTTTATTCTGACACCTTCCCCATTCCCTTTCCCAGTTCTAAAATAGGGTCTCGGCCTAAAGTGTCAACTATTTATCCATTTTCATACATGGTGTCTGACCTGCTGAGTTCCTCCAGCACTTTGTGGGTTGCTTTGGATAGCAAAGTGTTTGTAGTTAATGTTAAATCAATACTAGAAACAAGATGAAATGACTAAAATTTCCTAATGATCACACAGCATGGAAGAGCAAATTAAATAAGCAAATGGAGTAGGTAAGCTTATTGGAGTAGGTACAAAAAAAATCAGAGATATTAACCAAAAAATTCAGAGTAAAGAGGAATAAATTCTTTAATTCAAACAACTGCAAAGCCATTTCTGATCAATTGCAGAATTAGGTAATTCGCACAGACTAACCATCTAGAATGAGACCAATTGGTTAGTTCATAACTACATAACAATGTAAGCTCTTTTTTAAAAAAAAAGTGAATAATGAATTATTCTGCTCGAAGGAAGCAACTTTAGTTACATGTCACGTGATTCTTGAATTCATTTAGAAACTGATTAACAGTTTTTAAATCCAACTAAATTCGACCGAACACTAGAACAATTTCATCCGTGGGTCGCCAAAGTTTCGCGACTAAATTTGAAAACTGCAAACTTTTATTACCTTGACGAACGGTTTACACACAGTTTTCGTTCAAGTACAATGAACAAAATTAACACACTGATAAGATTAACACACTACAAGTTGTTATTAATGCCTCTCTAGGAGATTCCACCTTTATACGAAGTGAAGAATTAGTAACCAGTATTGAAATCCCTGCAACGCGAGCGGATCGAAACCGTATACCTGTCTAATCAATGGCAGCCTGTGGTTCCCATAATTACTACATCAGGCAACTTAAGTCAGACAAAACCACAGAGGAAGAAAGTCTTCTATGGTCACCACGATCGCCCAAGTGAATCCCCCCCCCCTTTCTCGTTGCAAAACACGTGCTATCTGCTAGTTTCACCTTCCTATATTAGTGCGTGAAAATGTTAACTTGTATGTTTAACCTCTAAAATCTGAATTAACAGGAAATTATTTTCCGCCAGGATTTAGAAGATACAATCCGTACAAAGAAGAAAAGTCACGACCCTTAGATAGACTAGCTTCACAGTACACACGTCGAACGAAGTGTCAGCATCTGTGGCGTACTGACAGGAAGGCCATGGTAGAGATTCCACACGTTTACTCACGCTGCCTCAGGTGCGGAGGATAAGCCGCTACCGGCGGCGGCACCCACTAATCCAGACTCTAGGTTTTCACCTCTCAACCCGAGCCTCAGGCCGTACACCTTCACCGGGACAGCCGGTGGGGCCGGCCAAAACTGGGAGTCGCCGCCAGCGCGTCCGTCAAACAATGTAAACTTACCACCTCACTCCGGATTTACCGATAACCGAGACTGTGTTCTGACGCTTTTCTAGCGGAGTCACGTCTAACGTCGCGCTATATTCGTTATTTACAAAAAAAATAACAAGATGGGCTGACCGAACCCCGTGTTTACCATTTTTTTTGCACGCCGCGCAAGCGCACAGGCACCGACTCCGTGATGATACGCAGAACCATTGGATGACGTCACAGCGCTTCCCTGCGGTTGCGGCGGGTGCTTCTGCCGAAGGGCGGGGACGACTGCCAAAGCAGTCAGCGGGAGTGGTTACTGCGTTTAGTTTCAATTTTTGATTTCCGGAATGATTTCTTCTGCTGAGTTGCAAAAACAAGTATTTCTTACCCTTTTGTACCCAAGTAGATTGAAAGGCAATGTAGATTTCAAGTTGAGGATAGTTTGTCAAAGTTCAAAATGAGTATATGTCACCATATACAACCCTAAGATTCATTTTCCTGCGGGAATACTCAGCGGTTCTATAGAGTAGTAACTATAACAGGATCAATGAAAGATCAGCTAGAGTGCTGAAAACAACAAACTGAAAATGAAAATACAAATAAGTAGTAGTAAAAAACAAGAACATGAGAGTCCTTAAAGCGGGAACATCTTTAAGGACTTTGTGGGAACATCTCAATGGATGGGCAAGTGAGTGTAGTTATTCCCATTGTTTAAGAGTCTGATGGTTGTGGGGGTTAGTAACTATTCCTGAACCTGGTGAGTTGTGAAACTCTTGTACGTTCTACCCGATGGCAGCAGTGAGAAAAGAGCATGGCCTGGGTGGTGAGGATTTCTGATGACGGATGCTGCATGTAGTTGTGCTCAGTGGTTGAAGGGCTTGACTTGCGATGTACTGGGGCAAATCCGCTACCTTTTGTAGGATATTTTGTTCAAAGGCATTGATGTTTCCATACCAAGCTGTGATACAGCCTAATTAACAATAGGAATAATCAACTGTTTTGTTTAATTCATTCCTTAGGATGTAGCTATTTCTTTGAAGGATCACATTGTACCACAGTAGTGAGGATGCCCTATAGATACCTGTATTGTCAGTATCTGAAGTCTGCTGTCATTCAACCGAACACCCAAAGGAATTTGGTTAGGGATTGCTTAAAAGTGAGAAAATATTTGGGATGGTATTGGAGGCTGAGAGCACATAAAAGGAGCAAAAGGAATGGATTAGTCAACAAATTTTCCATGCATATACTACTTCAGCCACTACCTGCCCATTAGCCACCTTAGAATAGACAAAATTGAAGTTGAAGCAAGGCACATAATATGATCAAGATTCTGCTTAAGAACATAACAGGAGCAGCTAATTGAGCCTGACCACCACTCACTACTATCATGGCTAATCTGTCCCAAGTTTCACCCCTCACCTGCACCAGCTCTTCAGAGCTCTAAATTCCTCAATCTTCCATAAAGCATTTAAGACCATCATTCCCACAATCCTGATTGAGAAGTTGCAGAATCTGGGCTTCTGTACCTCCCTCTGCAATTGGATCCTCAACTTCCTAACCGGAAGACCACAATCTGTACAGATTGGTGATAACATCTCCTCCTCACTGATGATCAACACTGGTACACCTCAGGCATGTGTGCTTAGCCCACTGCTCTGCTCTCTATATACATGACTGTGTGGCTAGGCAGAGCTCAAACACCATCTAAAAACTTGCTGACGATACAACCATTGTTGGTAGAATCTCAGATGATGACGAGAGGGCATAGGGGAGTGAGATAGGCCAACTAGTGGAGTGGTGCCGCAGCAACAACCTGGCACTCAACGTCAGTAAGACGGAAGAGCTGATTATGGACTTCTGGAAGTGTAAGATGAAGGAACACATACCAATACTCGTAGAGGGGTCAGAAGTGGAGAGAGTGAGCAGTTTCAAGTTCCTGGGTGTCAAGGTGTACGAGGATCGAACCTGGTCCCAACATATCGATGCAGTTATAAAGAAGGCTATACTTTATCAGGAGTTTGAAGAGGTTTGGTATGTCAACAAATACACTCAAAAACTTCTGCAGATGTACCATGGAGAACATTCTGAAAGGCCGTTTCACTGTCTGGTATGGGGAGGCTACTGTACAGGACCAAAAGAAGCTGCAGAGGGTTGTAAATTTAGTCAGCTCCATCTTGGGTACTAGCCTACAAAGTACCCAGGACATTTTCAAGGAGTGGTGTCTCAGAAAGGCAGTGTCCATTATTAAGGACCTCCAGCACCCAGGGCATGCCCTTTTCTCACTGTTACCATCAGGTATGAGGTACAGAAGCCTGAAGGCACACACCCAGGGATTCAGGAACAGCTTCTTCCCCTCTGCCATCCGATTCTTAAATGGACATTGAACCTTTGGACACTACCTCACTTTTTTTTAATATATAGTTTTTCTGTTTTTTGGATGATTTTTAATCTATTCAATATACATATTTTATTTTTTTTCTTCTATATTATGTATTGCATTGAACTGCTGCTGCTAAGTTAACAAATTTCACGTCACATGCTGGTGATAATAAATCTGATTCTGATTCTCAACTCATTTTCTTTAAATAACTCCAGTGGGAAGAATCTGTTTTCAGAGATCAACAAGAGATTGAAATAACAGATCTGAGCTCAGTCCTGGCTGAAGCGATTCTGCGGTTTTGAGGAAACACAATGCTAGTGGCTATGTTAGGAAACGTTCCACTTACACTACACAATCCCACCCAATAACTAATTCACCATCGATGTTCTGCTTTCCATAGTATGTAATCATAAAGATCAAATTGATCTATTGTAAATGTTGGACATGCCAATAGATTCCATGTCTTAAATGATTTAATAAAAACTATTTAGATTTCTGGTCAACTCCATTTCCTCTTGTTCTCATTTTTCTATATTGTTCCAATTGAGTTCAATACAAGTTCAAGAAATAGTTTTTTACATTTGATTGCCCACTTTATCACCTTTTCGTTATAACACTAAATCACTAATTCTAATTAATGTTTTTGATCTGCTTATTTATACAACCTTAGATCCATTGTCTGTTTTGTGCCATTTCTATACCACATTATGATTTCTTAAACTCATTCTTCAGTCAGGAAGATGACTGAAGCAGCTAGGTGGGGAATACAGGTAATACAAAGGGATGGGGACTTAGTGCCGTGATGGGTTGAGTTGCTAACAAGGAGCATCACCCCTCCTCCAGGTGATTGACTAGAATTGATGTGGGGAGAACTACATTAACAATGTAAAGTTAAAAAGAAGATGGACCTCATACTTCCCAGCCACATTCCAGGGTGGATTAACCAATATTGAAATGGGCTTCAACCCTTCATTTAAGATCTTGCTCAGCATGGAAGGCTGATGGAATTTCTCACAGGTGATATCAAAACAAGTATAGAACATAGAACATACAGACGTAGAAAACCTACAGCACAATACAGGCCTTTCGGCCCACAAAGCCATGCCAAACATGTCCCTACCTTAGAACTACCTAGGCTTTACCCATAGCTCTCTGTTTTACTAAGCTCCATGTAAAAGACCCTTTCGTTTTGCTTCCGCTGCCACTACCGCCACCGGCAGCCCAGGACCAATATCCTGGCAGGGAGATTAGCGAGGGCTACTGAGGTGACTTTAAACTAGAATGGTTGGGGGATGGGAATCAAATTAAAGAGGCTAGGTGAGAGGAGGTTAGTTCACAACAGGGGGATGGGAACCACTGCAGAGAGACAGAGGGGTGTAAAATGAGGGTAGAAGCAAAAAGTAGTAAGGTGAAAAGTAAAAGTAGTAGGCCGACAAATCCAGGGCAAGCATCAAAAAGGGCCACTTTTCAACATAATTGTGTAAGGGCTAAGAGAGTTGTAAAAGCGCGCCTGAAGGCTTTGTGTGTCAATGCAAGGAGCATTCGTAACAAGGTGGATGAATTAAAAGTGCAGATTTTTATTAATGAATATGATATAGTTGAGATCACAGAGACATGGCTCCAGGGTGACCAAGAATGGGAGCTCAACGTTCAGGGATATTCAATATTCAGGAGAGATAGACATGAAAGAAAAGGAGGGGGGGTGGTGTTGCTGGTTAGAGAGGAGATTAATGCAATAGAAAGGAAGGACATAAGCCAGGAGGATGTGGAATCGATATGGGTAGAGCTGCATAACACTAAGGGGCAGAAAACGCTGGTGGGAGTTGTGTACAGGCCACCTAACAGTAGTAGTGAGGTTGGGGATGGTATTAAACAGGAAATTAGAAATGTGTGCAATAAAGAAACAGCAGTTATAATGGGTGACTTCAATCTACATGTAGATTGGGTGAACCAAATTGGTAAGGGTGCTGAGGAAGAGGATTTCTTGGAATGTATGCGGGATGATTTTTTGAACCAACATGTCAAGGAACCAACAAGAGAGAAGGCTATTCTAGACTGGGTATTGAGCAATGAGGAAGGGTTAATTAGCAATCTTGTCGTGAGAGGCCCCTTGGGTAAGAGTGACCATAATATGGTGGAATTCTTCATTAAGATGGAGAGTGACATAGTTAATTCAGAAACAAAGGTTCTGAACTTAAAGAAGGGTAACTTTGAAGGTATGAGACGTGAATTATCTAAGATAGACTGGCAAATGACAAAGGATTGACGGTGGATATGCAATAGCAAGCAGTTAAAGATCGCATGGATGAACTACAACAATTGTTCATCCCAGTTTGGCAAAAGAATAAATCAAGGAAGGTAGTGCACCCGTGGCTGACAAGGGAAATTAGGGATAGTATCAATTCCAAAGAAGAAGCATACAATTTAGCCAGAAAAAGTGGCTCACCTGAGGACTGGGAGAAATTCAGAGTTCAGCAGAGGAGGACAAAGGGCTTAATTAGGAAGGGGAAAAAAGATTATGAGAGAAAACTGGCAGGGAACATAAAAACTGACTGTAAAAGCTTTTATAGATATGTGAAAAGAAAAAGATTGGTTAAGACAAATGTAGGTCCCCTACAGACAGAAACAGTTGAATTGATTATGGGGAGCAAGGACATGGCAGACCAATTGAATAATTACTTTGCTTCTGTCTTCACTAAGGAGGACATAAATAATCTTCCGGAAATAGTAGGGGACAGAGGGTCCAGTGAGATGGAGGAACTGAAGGAAATACATGTTAGTAGGGAAGTGGTGTTAGGTAAATTGAAGGGATTAAAGGCAGATAAATCCCCAGGGCCAGATGGTCTGCATCCCAGAGTGCTTAAGGAAGTAGCCCAAGAAATAGTGGATGCATTAGTGATAATTTTTCAAAACTCTTTAGATTCTGGACTAGTTCCTGAGGATTGGAGGGTGGCTAATGTAACCCCACTTTTTAAAAAAGGAGGGAGAGAGAAACCAGGGAATTATAGACCGATTAGCCTAACATTGATGGTGGGGAAACTGCTAGAGTCAGTTATCAAAGATGTGATAACAGCACATTTGGAAAGCGGTGAAATCATCGGACAAAGTCAGATGGGATTTGTGAAAGGAAAACCATGTCTGACGAATCTCATAGAATTTTTTGAGGATGTAACTAGTAGGGTGGATAGGGGAGAACCAGTGGATGTGGTATATTTGGATTTTCAGAAGGCTTTTGACAAGATCCCACGCAGGAGATTAGTGTGCAAACTCAAAGCACACGGTATTGGGGGTAAGGTATTAACGTGGATAGAGAATTGGTTGGCAGACAGGAAGCAAAGAGTGGGAATAAACAGGACCTTTTCAGAATGGCAGGCAGTGACTAGTGGGGTACCGCAATGCTCAGTGCTGGGACCCCAGTTGTTTACAATATATATTAATGACTTGGATGAGGGAATTAAATACAGCATCTCCAAGTTTGCAGATGACACGAAGCTGGGCGGCAGTGTTAGCTGTGAGGAGGATGCTAAGAGGATGCAGGGTGACTTGGATAGGTTAGGTGAGTGGGCAAATTCATGGCAGATGCAATTTAATGTGGGTAAATGTGAAGTTATCCACTTTGGTGGTAAAAACAGGAAAACAGATTATTATCTGAATGGTGGCCGATTAGGAAAAGGGGAGGTGCAACGAGACTTGGGTGTCATTATACACCAGTCATTGAAAGTGGGCATGCAGGTACAGCAGGCGGTGAAAAAGGCGAATGGTATGCTGGCATTTATAGCAAGAGGATTCGAGTACAGGAGCAGGGAGGTACTACTGCAGTTGTACAAGGCCTTGGTGAGACCACACCTGGAGTATTGTGTGCAGTTTTGGTCCCCTAATCTGAGAAAAGACATCCTTGCCATAGAGGGAGTACAAAGAAGGTTCACCAGATTGATTCCTGGGATGGCAGGACTTTCATATGATGAAAGATTGGATGAACTAGGCTTATACTAGTTGGAATTTAGAAGATTGAGGGGGGATCTGATTGAAACGTATAAAATCCTAAAGGGATTGGACAGGCTAGATGCAGGAAGATTGTTCCCGATGTTGGGGAAGTCCAGAGCGAGGGGTCACAGTTTGAGGATAAAGGGGAAGCCTTTTAGGACCGAGATTAGGGAAAACTTCTTCACACAGAGAGTGGTGAATCTGTGGAATTCTCTACCACAGGAAACAGTTGAGGCTAGTTCTTTGGCTATATTTAAGAGGGAGTTAGATATGGCCCTTGTGACTAAAGGGATCAGGGGGTATGGAGGGAAGGCTGGTGCAGGGTTCTGAGTTGGATGATCAGCCATGATCATACTGAATGGCGGTGCAGGCTCGAAGGGCCGAATGGCCTACTCCTGCACCTATTTTCTATGTTTCTATGTTTCCACGTACTCACCATTCTCTGCGTAAAAAACTTACCCCTGTCATCTCCTCCGTACCTACTCCCAAGCACCTTAAAACTATACCCTCTCATGTTAGCCACTTCAGCCCTGGGGAAAAGCCTCTGACTATCCACACGATCAATGCCTCCCATTATCTTGTACACCTCTATCAGGTCACCTCTCATCCTCTGTCACTCCAAGGAGAAAAGGCCGAGTTCACTCAACCTATTCTCATAAGGCATGCTCCCCAATCCAGGCAACATCCTTGTATTGCACATTGATGTTAATTACTGCACTTAATAAAATATATTGCATGCTCTCAAGTAATAGCTTCATTTCAAAAAGAAAGTGCTTCATTAATTCTGGATTTTCATGGCAATTCAATAAGTTTTAAATTTTTAGGACCAAATCAAAATATAAAAGATAGATATTCCAAAACACATCTCGTTCCTTAAAACATCGAAAATCTAATAACATTGTCTTCTGCTCAGCCTTTCTATAGAATTGAAGTTTCAGAATCCCTTATTGATGACTCACTGCTAATATATAGATGCTTATTTATACTCTTACCTCCTCTGCCTTCAGACTACCTGCTGTCTAGCTACAATACAGCTCATAAAATTGTTCTAAATTCCATTATTTAGGTAGTCTAAGGGATATAAAACTGCAATGACTTTCACTAATACAGCTGCCAAATAAGTATGTAAGCACTCCCAAAGGATGTTTGAAATTGAATAGATTGATTTGACCTATTGATTGGTTTCTATCATTTTGAATGACCTGTTAAGTAGGACCCAATGTTGAAACAATCACAGTAAGAAACCCACACAATATCGTCTGAGTATTCTATGCAGCCTGCAGAAATAGATAACAGGAGCCACTTTCAAAAGTTTGGAAGTCAAATTGGATACGCAAGACCTTTTTTCCATGGGCTACACAGTTTCTTCCGACACCCAGATACAAGATAGGAAACTCGTATTTGTACAATTAGAAGGGCAGCACTATCGTTCCCCATTATTAGCAATGACAAACAAAGGGCATGTTTTACTGACACCTGAAGTAATATTAGACTGGTTGCATTTGCAAATAATGGTCTAATACTTCTAGCAGGCTCTGGGTGCAACATTTCTGTCACAACCACGGATTCGGCAGCGCAGCAGATTCGGCAATTGCGCTTGTGAATATGCACATGACAGCCAATTATTATTTCATTGTGATAGTATTTAACTCCATTCATTCCATCATAATATTTGTTGAGACTTGAACCCAGGACATAGCTACGCTTCATTATCTGCATTCCGCCTTGCCTGAGAAACTGGACTGTTGAGCCAACTGAATCTGAAAACTAGCGGTATTCATTTAATTCTTAGTTGCACTTTTCAGCCGCAGTGTAGGCTTCGTTTTCCATTTGAGAGTTTTAGTTCATGGCCCTGTTTGGCCTAGCGTTTATTGTTTTCTTTCCCTTTAACACTGTTCGCATTGAAGTCTGTGATCTATCAACCTGCTTCAGTGTCTCTCATTCCGCACTTGGGCCATGTCCGAACCACGGCGACAATTTCAGAGTGACATGAGAAATGTGAACATTAATCAAAATGAAGGCATTTAAAATTCTTGGGTTTGCACTTAATCCTTTGTGGGTGACAAATGATGTTATTCTGATTGGAATAACCAAATTTAACTCCATAAGTTTGCTATGAGTGTAAATACAAAATCCAATGGATAATCCATCATTAAATAATTCCAGCAATAAATCCCTAAGGAAGATGGCAGAGTTTGTCATCAAAACGTCCGTTATAATCAATACCTGTACCTGGCTGGAAGCCCAAGAAGAGTTTATTTGTAATAAATAGCTATTTACGACTGAACAATATTTTTTTCAGTTCCTAATTTAAGTGTGACTAGTTTTTCCCCTTAGTATCTTTTCTCTTAGGCTTACCCAGCAGTCGTATTATTAATGCACGTCAGAAAAAACTTATTAACATCCTGACTTTTTGTGCAAGGAAGAACATTTGACTTTGTTGGCTATCTGATAAGGCCCCTGAACTTTGTGGTTGGCGTAAATTAATCATGGAATATATTCCTTTGGACTTTTTAACATGCATGGTACACTCAAAAATGAATAGTTTTCATAAAACATGGCAACTTTTCTACAATATGTATATGTAAACCTTTCTGCTATACTAATAAGGGCTTTCGTACAAGATGTGGTGGTGATGTCTATACTTTGATGGAAGTGTCTTGATAGCTGATATGTGTGAGGGGAAGAAATGTAATTGTACCTGGAAGTGGAAGGTTTTGTTATGCTGAGCAAAAAAAAAAAAAAAATTAAAGTATGACTATTTTATATGCCAATAAGGCAGATTCCATTTCATCCAGTGCAATCCTTGTCCTAGATCATGATCATAATGAATAGGCACAGAATTAGGCCATCCGCCCCAATGAGTCTGCTCTGCCATTCAGCCATGGTTGATTTATTTTCCCTCTCAACCTCGTTTTCATGCCTTCTCCCCATAACTTTTGGTGCTCTTTTTCATTAAATACCTATCAACCTTCACTTGAAATATACCCTAATGCCTTGGCCTCCACAACCATCTGTGGCAATGAATTCCACAGAATCACTACCTCCAAGTTAAAGAAATCCCTCCTAATCTCTGTTTTGAAAGGATGTCCTTCCATTCTGAGGCTATGCCTTGTGGTTCACTATTGAAGCATCCTTTGCATGTTCATTCCATCTAGATCTTTCAATATTTGATAGGTTTCAATGAGATTCCCCCTCATTCTTCTAATCTGAAGTGAGTACAGGCCCAAAGCCATCAAATGCTTCTCAGAAATTAACCCTTTCAGTCCCAGGATCATTCTCATAAATCTCTTCTGGGCCTTTTCCAATGCCGGTGCATTCTTGATCGTAGAACAGTACAGCACAGGAACAGGCCCTTTGGCCCACAATGTTGTGCTGAACCAAATAAATTAATAATCAAATAGCTAACTAAACAAATCCCTTAGACCGACATAATATCCAGATCCTTCCATTTCCCTCATATTCATGTGCCTATCAAACAACTCTTAAGTGTCCCTAATGTATCCGCCTCTACCACCACCCCAGGCAGTGTATTTCAGGCACCCACCACTCTCTGTGTGAAAAAACTTGCCTCTCACATCTCCTTTGAAATTATCCCCCCGACAGCATCCTGATAAACCTCTTCTTCACTGTCTCCAAAACCAAGACATCCTTCCTATAATGGGACGCCCAGAACTGCATGCTATACTCCAGGTTTTACTGCAGAACCTGGTCCCCTGTACCTCTCTCTGCAATTGGATCCTCAACTTCCTAACCAGAAGACCACAGTCTGTGTGGATTGGTGATAACATATCCTCCTCGCTGACGATCAACACTGGCAGACCTCAAGGGTGTGTACTTAGCCCACTGCTCTACTCTTTATATACCCATGAGTGTGTAGCTAGGCAAAGCTCAAATACCATCTATGCATTTGCTGAAGATACAGCCATTGTTGGTAAAATCTCAGGCAGTGACGAGAGGGCGTATAGTAGTGAGATATGCCAACTAGTGAAGTGGTGCCACAGCAACAACCTGGCACTCAACGTCAGTCAGACGAAAGAGCTGATTGCGGACTTCAGGAAGGGTAAGATGAAGGAACACATACTAATCCTCATAGAGGGATCAGAATGGAGAGAGTTCCTGGTGTCAAGATCACCAAGTTCCTGGTGTCAAGATCACTGAGGATCTAACCTGGTCCCAACATATCGAAGTAGTTATAAAGAAGGCAAGACAGCTGCTATACTTTATTATGAGTTTGAAGTGATGTCAACAAATACACTCAAAAACTTCTATAGTTGTACTGTGGAGAGCATTCTGACAGGTTGCATCACTGTCTGGTATGGAGGGGTTACTGCACAGGACCGAAAGAAGCTGCAGAAGGTTGTAAATCTTGTCAGCTCCATCTTGGGTACTAACCTACAAAGTACCCAGGACACCTTTGGGGAACGGTGTCTCAGAAAGGCAGCGTCCATTATTAAGGACCTCCAGCACCCAGGGCATACAGTTTTCTCACTGTTACCATCAGGTATAAGGTACAGAAACTTGAAGGCACACACTCAGTGATTCAGGAACAGCTTCTTCCCCTCTGCCATCCGATTCCTAAATGGACATTGAATCTCTGGATGCTATTTCACTTATTAAAAATTTACATTATCTCTGTTTTTGCACCTTTTTAAAATCTATTCAATATACATAATTGATTTACTTGTTTATTTATTATCATTATTTTTATTTTATTTATTATTATTATTTTTTTCTCTCTCTGCTAGATTATATATGGCATTGAACTGCTGCTGCTAAGTTAACAAATTTCACATCACATGCCAGCGGTAATAAACGTGATTGATTCTGATTCTGAGGTGTGGCCTAACTAGGGGTCTATAAAGTTTCCTGGCTTTTGAAATCAATGCCTCGACTAGTAAACACAAACATGCCATATGCCTTCTTAACCACCCTATCAACGTCTGTAGCCATTTTCAGAGAGCTATGAACTTGGACTCCAAGATCCCTCTGCTCATCCACACTGTTAATGGTTTTGCCCCTAACAGTGGACTCTCTCTTTACATTTGACCTACCAAGATGTAACACTTCACATTTGACTGGGTTAAACTCAATCTGCATTTCTCCGCCCATATCTGTAACTGATTATATCACACAGTGTTCTTTGCCATCTACACTATCCACAACACCTCCAATCTTCGCATCACCTGCATATTTGCTAATGCATTTGTTGGCGGGGGGCAGGGCAGCTGCATGGCCTCGGTCGCAACAAGGACTAGGCCTCATGCCTCAGTGTTGCCTATATACAGCTGAAAGGAGAGGGGATTTGGAGCCGGTGGGCTCCACCTGAGGCAGTGTGGCATGGCATCCAAGCTGGAGTTGGTGCTGCCCCCCAATGTTCGCTCATCAGAAGTCAAGCGGTATTGTGTTCGACTGCAGATTTCTGCAATATTCATGGATACAGGGTCCTGGACTACATACTTTTTGTGGACTGTATTTTACTGCCATCCTATACGTCCCTATCTATCTTATGTGCTTTGTGCTGCGTGTGATTTTTGGTACTAAGTTTTGCACCTTGGCCCTGGAGGAACACTTTCGTTCAGCTGTATTCACGCGTATTCTTGTATGGTTGAATGACTACTTTCAAAAGTTTGGAAGTAAAATGGGACATGCAAAACCTGTTTTCCATGGGCTATCTGCAGGTATATTTTCATCCAGTTTATTTACTGTATACACATCACAAACAGCAAAGTTCCCAGTACAGATCTCTGAGAAACATCACTGATCACAGACCCCCAGCTAGGAGAAGTCCCTTTGACCACTATCCTCTGTCCTCTGTGGGCAAGGCAGTTCCGAATCCAGGCAGCCAATTCACCATTGATTCCATGCATCTTAATCCTCTGGATGAGCGTCCCATGAGGGACCTTGTCGCACACCTTACTAAAATCGATGTACATAATACTCACAATCACTCTTGTAACCTCATCAAAGAACTCAGTCAAGTTCAAAAAGACTCAACAAGATATGACTTGCCCTGTACAAAGCCATGATAACTCTGCATAATTAGGCCATAGTCTTCCAAATGCTCATAAATCCCATCCCTAAGAATTTTCTCCAGTAACTTCTCTGCCACTGCTGTGAGACTCACCAGTCTGCAGTCTCCTGAATTTCCCCTGGTTCCCTTCTTGAATAATGGAGCAACATTAGCTATTCACCAGTCCTCTGGGACCCTGCCTGTTGCTAGGGAGGACACAAAGATACAAACTTCTGACCTTTACCATAGCCTTAGTCAGGAATAGGAACAGACTGTATTTTTGTTCATTTATTTAGAGATGCCGCATGGAACGGGCTCTTCCGGCCAGCTGAGACATGCCACCCAGCAACCCACTGATTTAACTACTAACCTAATCACAGGACAATTTTCAATGATCAATTAACCTACTAACTGGCAACACACATCAAAGTTGCTGGTGAACACAGCAGGCCAGGCAGCATCTCTAGGAAGAGGTACAGTCGACTTTTTGGGCCGAGACCCTTCGTCAGGACTAACTGAAGGAAGAGTTAGTAAGAGATTTGAAAGTTGGAGGGGGAGGGGGAGATCCAAAATGATAGGAGAAGACAGGAGGGGGAGAGATGGAGCCAAGAGCTGGACAGGTGATTGGCAAAAGGGATATGAGAGAATCATGGTTCAGGAGGCCCAGGGAGAAGGAAAGGGGGGAAGGGGGGAAAAACCCAGAGGATGGGCAAGGGGTATAGTCAGAGAGACAGAGGGAGAAAAAGGAGAGAGAGAGAAAGAATGTGTGTATATAAATAAATAACAGATAGGGTACGAGGGGGAGTTGGGGCATTAGCAGAAGTTAGAGAAGTCAATGTTCATGCCATCAGGTTGGAGGCTACCCAGACGGAATATAAGGCGTTGTTCCTCCATCCTGAGTGTGGCTTCATCTTTACAGTAGAGGAGGCCGTGGATAGACATATCAGAATGGGAATGGGATGTGGAATTAAAATGTGTGGCCACTGGGAGATCCTGCTTTCTCTGGCGGACAGAGCGTCCTCATGTTTATGTTTTTAAAGAACTTACTAACTGGCACGTCTTTGGATTGTGGGAGGAACTGGAGCATCCAGAGGAAGCCCATGTGCACACAAGAAGAACATACAAATTTTCTTACAAAGGACACCAAAATTGAACTCCAAGCTGTTATAGCGTTGTCCTAACCACTGCACTACTGTGGAATTGTGGGACAGTGAGTTATTATGCTATTTGGCAGGAACCTGGAATTATTTATTGGGAACAGATGCACTCTGGGAAATGTACACAGAAATGTGGAGGTTGTTTATGGAGCATTTGCATGGAATTCTGGATAGATTTGTCCCAATGAGAAGGGACAATGATGATAGGGTGAAAGAACCATGGTTGACAAGAGATATGGAGGGGCCAGGAAGGAGCTTAAGAAGGGACCTAAGAAAACTAGAAAGGGACATGAGAAGGCCTTGGTGAGTAGGATTAAGGAAAACCCAATGTCTGTGAAGAACACAAGGATGACTATAGTGAAGGTATAACCAATCAGGGGTAAAAGAGGAAACATGCCTGGAGTTGGATTGGTGGAGTTCCTAATGAATATTTTGCTTCAGTTTTCACCAGTGAGAGGGACCGTCATGTGTGTGAAGATGGTGTCAAACAGGCTGACATGCTGAAACATTTTAGGATTAAGAAAGAGGATATGCTGGAACTTTTGAAAAGCATTAGGATAGATAAATCCCCAAGTCCAGCAAAGATTATACCCCAGGTTACTGCAGGAAATGAGGGAAGAGGTTGCTGCTCCTATGATGATGATCTCTGCTTTCTCACTGTCCACAGGAGTAGTACCAGAAAATTTGAGGGTGGCAAATGTTATTCCTTTGACACCTGAGTTCCTTCATCATTTTATTTAATGTTCAACTGGAGGGTATTCCATTACGTTCCTAATTTATGCTTGTGTGTACATGATGGAAATTCTTTGGGTGTCAGAGATGAGAGATTTGGGGAGCAATGATGTGGGTGCAGGTTGATGGGTCTGGGCAGAATAGTCATAGTCATAGTCATACTTTATTGATCCCGGGGGAAATTGGTTTTTGTTACAGTTGCATCGTAAATAATTAAGTAGTAATAAAACCATAAATAATTAAATAATAATGTGTATATTATGCCAGGAAATAAGTCTAGGACCAGCCTATTGGCTCAGGGTGTCTGACCCTCCAAGGGAGGAGTTGTAAAGTTTGATGGCCACAGGCAAGAATGACTTCCTATGACGCTCTGTGTTGCATCTTGGTGGAATGAGTCTCTGGCTGAATGTACTCCTGTGCCCAACCAGTACATTATGTAGTGGATGGGAGACATTGTCCAAGGTGGCATGCAACTTGGACAGCATTCTCTTTTCAGACACCACCGTCAGAGAGTAATAACTTGGCATGGATGAAATGGGCCAAATTATTCAACCAAGTCTGGCCAGTCTGCTCCGACCTCTCTCATTAATGAGGCATTTTCACCCACAGAACTGCCACTGACTGGATGCTTTCTTTTGAGCTTTTTTTTTGCACCATTTTCTGTAAACGCTAGGGACTGTTTTGTGTGCAATTCCCAGGAGATAAGCAGTTTCTGAGATACTCTAACCACCCTGTCTGGCATCAACAATCATTCCACGGTACAGGTCACTAAGATCACATTTCTTCTCTATTCTGATGTTTTGTCTGAACAGCAACTGAAGTTCTTCTTCTTATTCTTCTGCTTCTTGTAAAGCTTAATGGCGATTGGCAGACCAACATAAGGTGCATTACCTCCACCTACTGAGGTGGAGTGTGAAGCAAAGAGACAGGAAGTCTAACTACTTTAGAACCCCACCCCCCAAAAAAAACAAAAATCTCAGGTTATATCAAAAAGTCTAATGCTTTTTCAGAAAGTCAAATACACAATTATATACATTACAATGGCAGTGATATCCCAACAAACTATCCATGTTAAACTGCGTCTGTTCTAAAGATCTCACTTTAGCAATTAAATGTTTCCTTTGCGCCTCATAGGATCTGCATTTAAACAATATATGCTGCACCATTTCTTGACAAATGCATTTCCTACAAATGTCTGTATCATGCATATTAATTCTCAACGAGGAATTATTTAACCAAGTATGTCCAACACATAAACATGTAAGTATAACTTTGTCCCTTTTTTTATACCCACCTCCTAGTTGAGTTCCTCCCATCCTCTGAATTTTATATACAGTAAATGCCATACTTTCTTTTCATAATCACAACTTTGTTGCTGCAGTGATGCTGAAGATCCCCAACCATATTGCAGCCACCACCCTGCGACCAGACATTAGTGTCTGAGTCTACTAAGCAAGTGGTGCTGCTGGAGCTGACAGTCCCATGGGAAGATAGCTTGGAAGAGGCCTCTGAAAGGAAGCTCTCCAAGTACGCAGGACTGGTCAGCAACTGTCAGCAGGCTGGATGGAGAGCGAGGTGTGTCCCAGTGGAGGTTGGTTGTAACGGATTCGTAGCCCATTCTTTAGTTAGAGCCTTCGGCATTTTGGGCATCGAGGGAGAGAGGAAGAGGAGAGCCATCCGCAGTACCACTGATGCGGCAGAGAGGGCCTCAAGATGGCTGTGGCTCAAAAGAGGGGAGCCGTGGAGTCATAAGTAGCTAGCCATCTGGACACAAGCTGGGGTCTGATCAGCCCTGGCTGGGTCACCTAGAGGAGGTTGTATGATGTTGAAAGACCCGAAACACCCGATGATTCCAGGAACATCACTGAAGATGTGTCCAGAAGCATCAATAGATGTATGTACACAGTAATAGACTTTTGAATTATGGCTTTCACCTCCCCTTTATACAAAGGCACCATCATATTTACATCCTTAATTTTAAGTGATTGCTTAGTTAAAATGTCAGTCACCTTGTTTCCTTCAACCCCAAAATGGACAGGGACCCATAGGAAATAGGTACACAAGCCTAGACCCTGTAACCTCAACAGAGATTGTCCAACCTCAAGAAGAATGTCTGACCCACAATTTGAAATACTTGTTTTAATAGATGTCAAAACCAAGAATGAATCAAAGCACAGAAGTACACAAGAAAGGTGTACTTCATTGACCAATTCCAAGGCTAAAATGATAGCAGACATCTCAGACATGAATACTGATACTTTTCTTAATAGTCACCTGAAACTTCGGCACACAAACAAAGACACCTGAACGATCTGTCACCAGGATCTTTTGAACCATCTGTATAGACACACTATGTAAGAAACCTTAACATATGCCTTGTGCATATTGCTGAACTACCTGTGCCACTGGTAAACAATCACTCCTCATCTTGATCTTTCCTTGAAGGCTTAAATCAACCACGAGCCAAGGGAAAAACTATGGTGGAGTAACATATTCATTAGAAAGTGGTATTCCTGTCCTAAGTTGTATCTTCCCACCATATAAAAAATCTTGAATCCAATTGAACATTCTACCACCTATTTCCATCTTTTCAAATTTAAGCAGTAACCCTTTTGTCCGTAACATATAAGTTTTTTTCCTACATCAAACAAAACTGCTACCACTGATTCTTTATTAACTTGGTCGTTACAAATATTAGATTTCAGACTGAACAGGTCCAGATCAGATTTCAATCTTAACACCAAGTCCATGGGCATTCTCCCTTTATGAAATTCAGATTGGTATACAGCTTATTTTCCACAAAATCATAAAAGCTTTTCTATAGACATTCATTCCATTATTTTAGGTTGATAGATTCTTGATTGGTCAGGACATGAAGGGATAAAGGGAGAAGGCAGAATCTGGGGCTGAGTGGAAAAATGGATCAGCCATGATGAAGTGGCAGAGCAGACTCAATGAGCTAAATGGCCAAACTCAATGGCCCCTATATCTTAAGTTCTTATGGTCTTAAACACCTGAACCTCTTGACCATGTCTTCATGATTTTATGCATTGAGTTGCTGCCACATGATTAGCAGATTAGATATTTTCATTAATGAACTGGTGTACAGTTGTACCCAATAAAGTGGCCACTGAGTGTAAGTGAGTCATTTGCTGCAGAACCCTTTGCTTCTGACTTGTTTTTATAGTCATAGCTTGGAATTCCTGGAGTAACGTCCTGGGGTTAGGACAAATGACACCCCAACCACAATAACCATCTTCCTTTGTGCAGGGTATCACTTCAAGTACTGGTGTATTTTTTTGCTTTGCTGCCCATTGACCTTGAGATTGTTTATTGTGCCTTGATGCGAAACCCAGTCAAATGTTGCTTTAGTGTCAAGTTTGCTCTCATCTCATCTCTTTGGTCTAATTTTGGGCCAAGGGGAGTGATGTTAATCCTGGCATTGGTGAGCAGGTTATTGCTGAGGAAGCAGTAACTGTTTGATAACATTATCAACAGCCATTCCAATTACTGATCCATTTACTACTTTCAAATCCTTATTGTTAAATATTAATCTTAATATCAATATATGGGTCAAAATGATTAATAATATGTGGATGGACTTCACTAATTACATAAACCTTGTTGGCTTCACTTCAATAATGCAAAAACAAAATAAGTATCAATTACTCAGCTGCAACAAAAGTAATTTTATTCTGCATAGAGTCTGAAATGATAGCCTACATATACTATGGGTTTCCTTCTCTGTGGCACCTTATCTATAATTATTGATGTTCTCTTGTGTCTTTGAAATTTATTGCATTTTTGAACAGCATTTCATATTAGTTTTGTATTTGTCATGGTGACTGTAAATGTCATTCCTTTGTGTCTTCAATCCTGTTATAATGACAAACAGATGTTATTCATCTCTAAGTTGATTGAAATATGATCTCGGCTCAGATTGAATGATCGCTGAATGCCAAATCAGTTCAAACATAAACGATACATCTTGTATCTTAACAACTTTTAGTGTCATTAAGATGGCGCCAATAAGTGGTGACTCTTTGTGTACAGCTCTGATGGGAATCATGAAATATTAGAGCTGAAATCTGCAGTCACTGCCATGGGTACTTCAGTGAACAGCATTGTTTAAAGATGTTTAAAAAATCTATTAATTCTCAAAATCAGCAGGTTCTGGACTGCAGATTCAGGTCGTGAGTGCAGATCCCCTATAAGGAATCAAAATCAGAATCAGGTTTATTATCACCAGCACGTGATGTGAAATTTGTTATCTTAGCACCAGCAGTTCAATGCAATACATAATATAGAAGGAAAAAAACAAAATAAAATAATAATAATAATAATAAATAAGTAAATCAATTACAGTATATGTATATTGAAAGGATTAAAAATTGTGCAAAAAAACAGAAATACTATATGTTTAAAAAGTGAGGTAGTGTCCAAGGGTTCAATGTCCATTTAGGAATCGGATGGCAGAGGGAAAGAAGCTGTTCCTGAATCGCTAAGTGTGTGCCTTCAGGCTTCTGTACTTCCTATCTGATGGTAACAGTGAGAAAAGGGTATGCCCTGGGTGCTGTAGGTCCTTAATAGTGGACGCTGCCTTTCTGAGACACCGCTCATTGAAGATGACCTAGTACTTTGTAGGCTAGTAACCAAGATGGGGCCAACTGAATAACCCTCTGCAGCTTCTTTCAGTCCTGTGCAGTAACCCCTCCAAACCAGACAGTGATGCAGCCTGTCAGAATGCTCTAAAACGGTACACCTATAGAAGTTTTTGAGTTTATTTGTTGACATACCAAATCTGTTCAAACTCCTAATAAAGTATAGCTGCTGTCTTGCCTTCTTTACAATTGCATCAATATGTTGGGACTAGATTAAATCCTCAGAGATCTTGACACCCAGGAACTTAAAACTGCTCACTCTGTCCATTTCTGATCCCTCTATGAGGATTGGTATGTGTTCCTTCATCTTACCCTTCTGGAAGTCCACAATCAATTCTTTTGTCTTACTGACATTGAGTGCCAGGTTATTGCTGAGGCACCACTCCACTAGTTGGCATATCTCACTCCTGTACACCCTCTTGTCACCACCTGAGATTCTACCAACAATAGTTGTATTGTCAGCAAATGCATAGATGATATTTGAGTTATGCCTAGCCATACAGTCATGTGTATAGAGAGAGTAGAGCAATGGGCTAAGGACACATCCCTGAGGTGCACCAGTGTTGATCGTCAGCGAGGAGGATATGTTATTACCAATCTGCACAGATTGTGGTCTTCCGGTTAGGAAGTCGAGGATTCAATTGCAGAGGGAGGTACAGAGGCCCAGGTTCTGCAACTTCTCAATCAGGATTGTGGGAATGTTGGTATTAAATGCTGAGCTATAGTCGATGAGCAGCATTCTGACATAGGTGTTTGTGTTGACCAGGTGGTCTAAAGCCGTGTGGAGAGCCATTGAGATTGCACCTGCCGTTGACCTATTGTGGTGATAGGCAAATTGCAATTGTTCCAGGTCCTTGCTGAGGCAGGAGTTCAGTCTAGTCATGATCAATGTCTCAAACCATTTCCTCACTGTCGACGTGAGTGCTAACCAGTGATAGTCATTAAGGCAGTTCACATTATTCTCCTTAAGCACTGGTATAATTTTTGCCTTTTTGAAGCAAGTTGGAACTTCCGTCCGTAGCAGCGAGAGGCTGAAAATGTCCTTCAATACTCCCGCTAGATGGTTGGCACTGGTATTCAGAGCCTTAACAGGTAACCCATCGGGGCCTTCTGTCTTACGAGCGTTCACTCTCTTTAAACACAGCCTAACATTGGCCTCTGAGACAGAGATCACAGGGTCATCAGGAGAGGCAGGGATCTTCACAGCTATAGTTGTGTTCTCCCTTTCAAAGCGGGCATAGAAGGCGTTGAGTTCATCTGGTAGTGAAGCATCGCTGCTATTGATGCTATTGGGTTTCGCTCTGTAAGAAGTAATATCTTGCAAACCCTGCTAGAGTTGTCGTGCAATGTCACCTCCAACCTCATTCAAAATTGTCTCTTCACCCTTGAAATAGCCCCTTGCAAATCATACCTAGTTTTCTGGTCCAGGCATAGGTCACCAGACTTGAATGAAACAGAAGAGGGAATGGCATGCTGGTTTACAGGTACAATGGAAACACTAAGGGCTTAGGCTCCTACTCCCGACTATCCGATTGGCGAATGTACAGTCTCTGGGAAATAAAACTGAAGACCTCAGAGCAAGATTGCAGTTCTAGAAGGACATCAGGGACTGCTGTTTACATTGCTTTACGGAAACTTGGCTGTTATGCACCATTTCAGATGCAGCGTCACGGCCCGATGGCCTCACCATTCTTCACAAAGACAGGAGAGCTCAGTCTTTTAAAGGTAGAATTGGTGGAGAATGCTTCATGATTAACTCATCATGGTGTACAGACGTGTCCATTCTGTCTCAGTCCTGTTCACCCAACCTGGAAGATCTCACAGACAAATATCATCCTTCTTGTCTGCCAAGGAAGTTTTCTGCCATCATCATAGTAGTGGTGTACATTCCAGTTCAGGCCAATGTCAGGCAGGCACTGGAGGAGCTGACCATTGTAATTAGCATGCATGAAACTGCACACACTGATGCCTTCCCTATCATTGCAGGGGATTTCAACCAGGCCAGCTTGAAGAAGTTTGAGAACTACAACCAACATATCACCTGTGGAACCAGAGGAGCCAAAGCACTTGACTACTGTTATACCACTGTGATGGGCTAATTTATTACAATAAAATAGACAGCAACAGCACAAATAAGCTACACAAAATACTACGTAGTAAGTCACAAAGATTTCCACAAAGGCTTCAGGGCTCATGATTCTTAGCCAGCACTTGATTGTCACTGTTGGTGGGGGAACTCTGAATTATAACTCACTCATGCAATCACCCCTGGGTCTCAGGCACCATTCGCGATTTCTGGTCCCTGGCGGAAGTCCAACAAAACTAAGGAAGGCATCTCTATATACTTATGAGCTTCACAAAGTAGAGAGACCCAGAAAGAGACAAACTCTTTGACCATTTGTTCACATGCCATTAACTCAGCCTGTTTTCTTTCATTCAAACAATCCATGTGTTCATTAACACGGTGTTCAGCATACCCCTATAAATCAATTAGACTTTGTAATGGTCATTCCTCAACCATTAGTCCACCAATGTTTTGGACATAACATTCCTCGAGACTCAGAAAAGAACATTAATATTATGTATAAACAATAAGCCCGAATCCAAAAAAGAATTCATCAAGCCAACTTGACAGACATGAAGACAGAATTCATCAACCTCGCTCTCAAAGTGACCAACAAACATTCTCATGTTAATGGTACCTGAGACTAAGAAAGAATCCAACTGCAGACATTAGCAGACCTGCAGTGTTTACCTTGTACAACAGACACTCTGCAAACATTACTCACTAACAGATATATAGACTCCACATGCTAAGGGTTCAGAAAGAGTTAATTTGCCATTTAAATTGCCAATGTTTTACTAAATTTGATATGACATAACCACCATCAAGAAAGATTACCATACCATCCAATATTCACACTTTGGAAAATCCAATCTCCTGGCTGTACTTCTATTCCCTGCACATAGGCAGAGATTAAAGACTACAGTGAGGACCAAGAATGTAGGGTTAAGAGAGGCAGGGGAGTGCTTGCAGGACTGCATTGAGTTAGTGGACTGGATAATATTCAGGGACTGATCTTCAAATCTGAATGAATACACCACAGTTGTCACCGAGTTCAACAAGACCTGTGTGGATGAGTGTGTGCCTTCAAGAACATACTGAACATACACAAAAATAAAATCTGTGGATAAACCAGGAGATTTGTAGTATACTGAGGGCTCAATCTGTAGCATTCAAGAATGGTAATCCAGAACTGTACGAGAAGTCCAGACATGACCAATGGAAGACTACAGTCGATGATACTGATTCTGACTTTGATTCTGTAATCTATAGCCAAGCACATACTGAGCTGGGTATGAAGTGCCAATACTGAACTCCTCTCTGTGATGGACTACATTTTTTGGTGCAGCATTAGGGTATTAGGTTTACTTTTAATAATTTGAATTTGATTGTTGGGACCGTTTCTTTTTATGCTGTATGTCAATGATTTAGACGAGGGAATAGGTAGCTTTGTTGCCAAGTTTGCAGATGATATGAAGATTGGCGGAGAGGCAGGTACTGTTGAGGAAACAGGAAGGCTGCAGAGGACTTAGACATATTATGAAAATGGGCAAGAAAGTGGCAAATGAAATACAGTGTTGGAAAATGTATGGTCATGCACTTTAGTAGAAGAAATAAATGTGCAAACTATTTCCTAAATGGGGAGGAAATCCAAAAATCTGAGTTGCAAATGGACTTGGGAGTCCTGGTGCAGAACACCCTAAAGATTAACTTACAGGTAGTGTTGGTGTGAGGAAGACAAATGCAATGTTAGTATTCATTTCAAGAAGTCTAAAATCTAAGAGCAGGGATGTGATGCTAAGGCTTTATAAGGCATTGGTGAGTCCTCACCTTGACTATTGTGAACAGTTTTGGGCTCCTTTTCCAAGAAAAGGTGTGCTGGCATTGGAGCAGTTGCAGAAGAGGTTCACAAGGATGATTTCAGAAATGAAAGGGTTATCATATGAGGAACATTTGATTGTTCTAGGCCTGTCCTCTCTGGAATTTAGATGGACTCCCATGGTGTGGGAGTCTAGGATAAAAGGACATAGTCTCAGGATAGAGGGGTGTCCATTTTCAACAAGGTGCGAAGAAATTTCTTTAGTTAGAGGGTCGTGAATTTGTGGAATTTGTTACCACAGGCAGCTGTGGAGGCCAGGTCATTGGGTGTAGATTGATAGGTTCTTGATTGGCCATGGCATCAAAGGTCACGGGGAGAAGGCCGGGGAGTGGAGCTGAGGATGGAAATAAAAAAGGATCAGCCATGATTGAATGGCGGACCAGACTTGATGGGCTAAATGACCTAATTCTGCTCCTGTGTCTTGTAGTCTTCTGGTCTCTATAGTGTTATGATCTAAATTACAACAACAATAGGGCTCACTTAATGAGTAAATTTGAGTCTTCTGTTTAACACAGAGATTGAATAAATAAAGAATAACAATCACCTTGTAGCCACTCTATATCCACACTGCTGAAAATGTTTACCTATAACAACCATGGCAAATTAAAACTTTTCTCTTATGTACCTCTCAGGTTCAGTAATGGTAATCCCTTCTTTAACATGAAAATGTTCCTCTCTAAATGAATAAATTGTAGATAAATGGAAAGAAGATGATACTGTGGGTCAGATAGGTAGATCCTCTGTGTACATGTTGCTCTGCTGTGACAGCATCCCTTCATGTAATAATACATTACAAATATTTCATCAATATTCTTCACAATGTGCATTAGATTGGCTGACTGGCAGGAGGCAAACGGTGGGAATAAAGGGTGTTTTCTGATTGACTGCTGGTGTCTACCTGTGTTCCACAGGGTCAGTATTGAGACCACTTCTTTTCATATCAATGATTCTGCTTCTATAACTTATTGTCTTTGCATGCTGTAGTTTAGAACAACAGAGAACCAAGTACAGGACAGCACTGTATGGCCCCTTGGCCACAATGTTTTGCCAATGGATATAAACCTACTCCACAATCAATCTAACCTTTCCCTCCTAAACAGTCCACAACCTTCAATTTTTATTACAATAACTTAACAAATCTCTTTTTTTTGCAGAACTGTCATCTTTCAAGGAGTCTTTGGGTGTATTTAAAGCAAAGGTTGATAGGTTCTTGATTAGTAAGGGCATCAATAGTTGCAGGAAGAAGGCAGGAGAATGGTGTTGAGATGGATAATAAATAAACCATGGTGGAATGGCAGAGCAGACTGAATGGGATGAATGCTCTAATTCTACTCCTCGGTTTAATGGTCTTTTGGTCTCATTTTCAAGTTAAGATTACACTTTAATAGCATTTTCTTAGTTTTCTAAAATAATCTGTGTAACTTGGCTGTTCGGTTTGGTTTGTGTTGCTTTTCACAGCAGTAAAACTCAACCATTGAAAACATTTGATGCCTTGCCTGTTGAACATCACAGAACCAATTATAATACTAGTTTATCCAGAGTGCATCTTATGAATTTGATATATACAGTACAGTACAGATCTCTGCAATCCAAGCTGTATCTGTGGGAATGTACTGTACAGTACCCACAGGGGGAGCTCTTACAAAAATAACACTGATGTGTTTTCGAACTCAGTTCATTAAATTTTAAGGACAAAAACTTGGATGTCAGATTTGTTTTTAGCAGACTTATTTTATTAAATATGAAAAACATTTTTGAAAAATTAATCTAGCAATTGCCATTGTCTATGGAGTCACAGAATGACACTTCATAGAAATAGGCTCCTTGACTCACAAAGTTTTAACCCACCATCTGCCTATCATTTATCAATTTTGGCAAATTGTTTTGCACAACTAACACTGCTTAATAAATAATGAGCTATTGATTATTTACAAAAAGATATCCAGATCCATACATATTGTTTACTTGGATTTTATGATTTGATGTGCCTAGACTACTAACTTAAATTGATTGACTTTACTAAAAAAATGGGACACTTCAATTTTGCAGATATTCAGTTGAAACACTGATCTAAATACTGTATGCTCTGCACATAAATCTGTTTACTTCGGATTTCAGTGTAACCATATTTAAGACGATCTCAGAGTTTTAAGGATGATCGATATTAATAAGTTGATGAAAGCCATCAAAAGGATGTAATGGTATTTAAGTATGCTCAGTCAATCAAGCAGCATCGACCAGACGCGTGGGGGGTGGGCGGGGGGTGCGGAGGAGGAAGCTGGAAGAAATATATGGGGCGAATATAGAGTGAACAGGCTGTAAGAGGTAGTGGCAGAAGCAGTGACAGCAGTGGTGTTTAGAAGGCTTTTAGATAGACACATGAATATGCAGGAAATAGTGGGAAATGGATCAAATGCAAGCAGTAGAGATTTTGTTTAATTTGGCATTGTGTGTTGTGTCGTCATTATGGCCTGAAGTGCCTGTACCATTGCTGCACTGTCTTATGTTTTATATTCTATAGCAGTACTTTCCGTAGATGGGCAAGAAAGACAGAAGATATTTATTGCACCCACGTGGCTTTAAGTGTCTCACATGCAAGTGCTCATATTTATACTTACCACAGATGCTTCCTTTCGTTAAAAATGCAGTTCTTTCTTGATTGTACGTTGCTGCCTGTGCATAAATCCGTGACATGCTGAGAACTGTCACGATGCTTTATAATTTATCCAACTACGTTCTTTGGAATAAGTGCCAAGAACTCCATTGAGATGTACGTGTATTGCGCTACTTCGGTCTGACCAACACAATCACAGAGATACAACAGAAATAGTTTAAATCTTGGTGACTCACTGCCTGTTTCATCATGAATTGCCCACAATAGATGAATCACAATAGAATACTTAATCACTATGGTATGGCATTGTAGAAAAACAAGAGTTCACTCACGACTTAGATTCATTCCAAAAATAATGTTCAACTTTGAAAAGGAACAGGAACAATTGTTTTACTAAAGTGAATTTATATTTCATTGTGTACTTAATATATTAATAATATTAGAGTAATATTGTAAATATATTATTTGATTAAGCATGCTTTGTTTTTTATATAATTTGTTATGGGTTATATATAAGACATATGTCATGTGGTCACCAAGTCTCATTCTGTTCATCAGGGGTCCCCAACCTTTTTCGCACTGCGGACCGGTTTCAAATTGGCAATATTCTTGTGGACCGGCCGACCGGGGTGGGGGGGGGGGAAATGGTTGCCAACGGACAAGAGTAGCAGTCAAATACATTGTGTTTACCCAGAGAAAGACTACAATGACCATGAAGCCTTGTGCGGGCTAATACACTCAATTTCATTTCTAAAAGGGGTAATCTAACGAATTTAATATTAAACACACGGCGCATATTTTCCTCGCATGAATATAATGATAAGTCAGTTATCGGGGAGGACAGGGGAGCTTGAACTAAGTGTTGAACAAACTTCCAGTAGAAGTGGCAGAAGCAGGTTCAGTATTATCATTTAAAGTTAAATTAGATAGTATATGGACAGGAAAGGAATGGAGCGTTATGGGCTGAGTGCAGGTTGGTGGGACGAGGTGAGAGTAGCGTTTGGCACGGACTGGAAGAGCGGAGATGGCCTGTTTCCATGCTGTAATTATTATATGGTTATATAAGTCAATAACATCATAACATTTTAAGTAACATTTGGATATTAAATACACAGCGCATATTTTCCCCGTATGAACATATAAGATCATTGCAACGCACCAATATCGCTGAATAAGTGGGAGCCCTGGGCTTGTTTTCCTGCAACAAGACGGTCCTATCGAGGGGTGATGGGAGACAGCAATACTCGAAGGGGGTTCCTTATGTCCAGTCTATTCCACAACTTAGTTTTTGTTACGTTCATCGCAGAGATATGTTGGAAATGGAAGCAACGTTTTCAGTGCTTTCGTGGCTGTCTCAGGATATTTAGGCTTGACTTTGATCCAGAATGCCGGCAGAGATGTTATGTCAAATATGCTTTTCAGCCCGCCATCATTTGCAAGCTCAAGGAGTTGATCTCCTTCCCGTGCTGACATGGATAACGCGCGGGTAATGATCTCGCGTGCATTCAAGTTCAACAGTGAGCATGACAGGGAATGAGGGAAGGTGCAGCTGACTCATATCGCCAAATCACATCGTTTCCTCGCGGCCCGGTAGCGCATGCTCTGCGGCTCGGTACCGGTCCACGGCCCAGTGGTTGGGGACCACTGCTGTACATGCACACCTCACTTTAAGTAAAAGCTAAGTTAAATACATTATTCCCTGCTCCATGTTTTTATTTCTATTAGTTTTATGTTTAGGAGTTACAAAATGTAACAGTGGCGATGAGAAGGTTTTAAACAAACCTGAGAAAATACCTGCCTGTTGAAGCACAGTGAGATGTCAAGAAAAAAAAAGCAGCACTGTGAGAAATGTTTGAGTAAAAAAAAATTGAGCAGCATGTGCTTCTTTGGGAAGGGACAGACATAGTCAAGCTTTTAAAAAGGCAGAAAATGGATAATTTCATGGGTTCATAAACAATGAGTACTGCGTGATAATCATCATAAATTTTAAAGAAGAGCAGAAATGGCAGGCTGCGTCAGAAAGATAGACATAATTGATTGCACAGGAGATAAATGGTTATTATATACTGAGCAAATTGAGCAGTATTTTGAAGTGAAACAAATAACCAATGAAAAGTGAGGTCCACTTTTGCTGACTGCAAGAGGTTGAAGAGCATATCATTTGTTTGAACATTTAACTGCTTCAACCAAACCAGCCGAAATGAACGTTGCTGTATCAGGAAAGTAATACAAGAATACTTAGAACCAAAACTATTGTTGATTGCTGAGTGCTTTAGATTTCATAAGCAGAATCAAAAGGAAGGGGAGTCCATTTCAGTGTAGGTGACTGAAGCATTGAGATTGTGTGAGCATTGTCAGTTAAGTAATGGGCTTAAAAATACACTGAGGTTATTTAGTTTGTGGAATCTTACAAGAAAGTATTCAAAAATGACTCATAACTGATGCACAGCTCACATTTAAAAGAGCACTGGAAATCGCTGTGTCAATGAAAACAGCAGAGACACAACCGAGTTGCAGTCAAGAATGAAAATAAGCAGGAATAAAATTGCATCACTAAACAGAAACCAGTCTGCTCAAAACATTGTGTTAACATTGTAGCAGGGGCTCTCAAGCATCAGATCATTGTAGGTTTAAAGGTGAAACCAGAAAATGCAACAAAATATGACACTTACAAAGACCATATCAGGCAGAGAAAAATAAATGAACTACACAGTGAAAAGATAAAGATAAAAAAGTCGTTGTAGTTTCAAAAAGAGCACTAATCCGCATGCTGCTAAAGAAAAATCTGATAATGATGAGAGTGACTCAGGGGCACGGAACTCAGCAGCCTTAAGACTTACAATGAGAAAACTACTATAGCCAAAAAATATAACTCGAACCAGAAGTGAATGGCAGATGAATTAAAATGAAATTGGATGCCAGCTCCGCTATTTCAATTAGTCCACACAATGAGTTTCAAAGTTAAAAACATGGAGCGAAGACTAACATGTCTAACTTTACTTTTACTTTAAGCAAGATGCGCATGCATATCTTGTGATGGAGTAATGATGTATGCCATCAAATGTTGTATGCATTTCAAAGATACTGAGCTGAGCCCTGCAGATATCTAACTAAGAACTTATACTGGAGAAAAGATAACTCCTGTGGGAATGACATTCATAGCAGTAAAATACATCAACTGCATTGGGCTTGTATGTGGGAAAAACAGGAGGCCAGCATTGTGGGACCATGAGTAACTGAGACAATCAGAACTTGTTTGGAGATCCATCCACCACTTGCATGCCACATCCACTGCAATATAGTCAACTGAAAGTGAATTGAGACAGGAACTAGATGATGCCACAACAATGTTTAGAGATGGCACTGGAAAACTCAAATATATCAAGGGTAAAATTGTGATAAACAAAAATTCTATCCCCATATTTTACCTAGCTCATCCATTTCCTTTTACCATCTGTGATACAACTGCCAGTGAGTTAGATAGCATGGAGACTGAAGGAATTCTTTTCCAAGTCTGAGTGGAGCCCATGGGCAATGCCAGTGGTCCCAGCAGTAAAGAAGAATGGGTCTGTCAGGTTCTTATCAATTTTAAGGTCACTATCAACCCAGAGTCAACTCCTACATCCACTGTGGAGGAAGCCCCAAAACCTGAGATTGTTTCACAGCCACATGTCCCATGTGCCAAGCAGAGTGAACACCTTGTCAGGACATATGTTATCCCACAAGAGTAAGAAAGCCTGAATAGGACATTTTAAAATTTACTGTGCTGTGGATGTCTATATAGTAGTTGTATTATGGAGTGTATGATGTATATAGTTGACATGCATTCCACATTGAGTTGGAGTTTATAACTAAGCAGGGAGGTGCGTTGTGTATTTAATATATCAGTAATATTTGAGTAATATTGTAGATAGGTTGTATGATTAGACATTCTTTGTTGTTTACATAATTTGTTAATATTTGTAAAAAGTATGTGAATGGTATACATTATTACACCATCACAAGATATGCCTGCGCACCTTGCTTAAAGTAAAAATGAGGTTAGACAAGTTAGTCGTTGCTCCATGTTTTTATCTTATTTTCTTCTATGTTTTGGAGTTACAAAACATAATATATTTGGTGAAACATTTTAACTTGGTGAACTGTTAGGTCAAGTATTTTATGAACATTTTGAATAGAATGATTTGAAAAGCCTTTTATAAGTTTTCCATTTTTTATCTAAAACACAATCACACATTTTTAAAAATTGTCATCAAATGAAAATGATTTTTGAAACTTTATTTGACTAGATTTATATACTGAATTGTTTCCAGTTTATATGTTGGCTTGTTTTTCCTTTGTAGTGCAAATTTTCAGAACATGAATGTGCGTAGTTTTTTATTACTTTGCGGTCCTGTACTAGCTCCATAAAATAAATAATGTGTGAGAAATATTGTTTACATCCCAATACAGATAGAGAGGAAAATATTTAAAAATATCCTTTCAAAGTGGTTATCATTTTGAAATATTGTGATCATAATAATTTCTGCAAATCTTACAAAATATTGATTTAAAAAAATCTTATGCTAATGGAAAGAGGGAATTTTATCTAAGTACCTTTTCATGTAACCTTTTTCATGTACTTAGCACTGCAGTTTGCACACTGCAAACGAACCCCAGCTGACCTATTTTGACTCAAATCCCAGTAGGACATAAATGTTTAATCAGCCCTTCTCAAGTAAGCTTGAGCAATAGCTCAACAGAACCTCTGAGTGTGTTTATTTCACTTGCAGTCTAGTAATTCTAAATTAAGGCTGTTTAACAGCAGTTTACATGTCCAGTGATAAATACTGGTTGATATTACTATTAATAGAACAGGCATTTCCATGCATGTAGTTAATGGCCCTGGATTATATGTTATTCTACACATTTAAATTTTCATCCTTTTCTAGGAGTAGCAATCCATTGGCAGATGTTTTATGCTAATACTCCAATTGTTTCTTATGACACTCCTTGTGTTTTCATTTTATTGGGTGGAACTGATCCAAATTTAAACTTGTGGATTATTCATTGTTTTAGCTTTGCTGGCCTGATCAGATGCCTGTTGTGTAGAAAGCACAGCTGCATTGCAGATACAGTGAGGAATAGGAGTCTCTATGCAAATAAGCAAGCCCTGGTGGTTCCAATTATTGTGGATTGATACAAGACAGTACCAGAACTGATGTGGGAGAAACTGCATGCTGATAAAACTGCATCCTGCTTTACCTCTATCACTCACTGTGCAAATGGTAAGCATCATATTTCTGTGATTTTAAAAAGAGCTACCATTGAATGCAGCAGGGCACAGTGTCACTGTAATGCACGATTAGAACATGAAGCACTTAGGTGGGTGGAACACTTCTCAGCATGTTTCTAACCAATTTAACTCAAATTCAGGAATATATTAAATAAATGGAGACTCTAAGTTTATTTTAGCAGTGACTAATGCTACATTAATTAACTATAATGAAGCTGTTAAGGGATGGTTTAGTGCAGCAGAAAGAGTTTCATGCATGATGCATGAAATGTGAAAATCATAATGAGCATCGCTTGCCTGCTGGTGGCAGCCTATTAAGGTGATATCAGTAAGGTATCATCTCTGTGCTCGGTAGCAGTTCTTTCAATGGTATTCCTCCTTAGAGCATGAAGATATGCATATTAAAAATTCCATTATAGGGTTAATTTTGACAGCTATTACTTGGTGTTATCAACTCAAATAGTGTTGTTAACCTTACCATTTACTATACTGAAGACGAAAGTAGTAACATTTTAATAGGGATCTACTGTTGGCTTGCACTTTCCTAATCGTGAAGGTTCAAAGGATAAAAATTGTAAGTCGGGATTGAATTCAGACACTTCTTTTCAAATGTGAATTTGGGTTGCAGATCAGCTGTAAATCTGTAATAACTTCTACGCTGTTTCATAATAATTTCCAAAATACTTGACTGATAATGTGGTATTTTCATTTTATTTACTTTGGAATTATGCTGCATCGGAGAAAGTTTTCTTCTGCTGTCGTTGTTGGAAATCACTTGACTAGAATGTGTGTGTTTTATCATTTCCAATGTGTTAGTTTTATCATTTAAAAACACAGAATATTGTTACTGTAACTAATGAATATGAACCAATATCAATCAAATGATCTTGCCAAACAGTTGGTTAAAATTCATCCCTCAGTATTTTTTCAATTGTACAATATAACAGGGTTTCTTTACAAAGGAGAATTGTGTTAAACCAGAATTATGTTTAATAATAATCTAAATATTTCTATTAAATTAATACATTTTACTTATTAAGCTTCTGGGAAGATGGTGCATGTTCAGATGCAGCAGTCTTTCAGGGGCCAACCAAAGATACTTCCATCTTTTTTTAAACGTCTTTTTTACGATCACAAGACAATGCTGGGCATTAAGAGCTTCAAGTACTGCCGGTCTACCCCATCAGTTAGCTGCTTGTTGTTAGAGGAGCTGGAGAAGCAGGACTTGGTGCAAAGCACGTAACTGCTCACAACAGAAAGGCAACGGAGTCACTATGCAGTCTAACAACCAATCATTGTCTTGGATATTTCTCTTGCGATCACAAGACCCTGTTGGGCATTGGTAATGTAAAACGCTGTAAGTCCACTTCCCTTGTTTATTGGTGAGACAGACAGCAGGTGAGCTGTGTGGTCTCAGTTGTAGCGAGAACTAGGTTTCAAGCCGTGGGCTTGCCTGTTGCAACAGTCCCGCAGAGAAGACACGAAGACACTGGAGGTGGTGTAGCGCTGCATCCATGTTGGGCTGGGGGCTGGTCCCTCCTTTCAGTGCTGCCCTCTAGTGTCTGACCAGTGCAGTGACAAACTGGATCACGTGCATGCATGTGTACATTCTTCTGCAGGCTGCTGTGAGCTACTTGTGCTTGCCGATAACACCCATGCAGCATCGATTTACAGGACACGGCCTACATTTTTTTTGTGTGAATGTATGTTTACTTGCCTTCTTATATGTGCTATGTATGCCTTGTGCTGTATATGACTGTTGGTATTGTGTTTTACATCTTGGTCCTGGAGGAACACTGTTTCATTTGGCTATATTCAAGACTATTCATGTATGATTGAATGATAATTAAAATTGAACTTGAACTTAAACTGTGAATATGTAAAAGATCATTCATAATTGCTACAATATATATTTCTGGTATCCAGATGAAAAACTGAAGGTATCTAAATTTATTTTTCATGTTCAGTTAATTAGAATGGAATTCAAAGTTATATAATGGAGGATATGGGGTAACAGTGTTGCACCAGAACAAAATCAATAATGACATAGATACCGAATTTTCTACATTTTTAATTTATTATTTTTTCCCAAAATTTTCAATTTCTTCAGATTAACACAGAATAGCATTATGCTTCCCATTTCGCAGTGTTTGATCACTTGATAGAAACAAAAAATCATGGGAAAGCTCTGCCGATTAAACAGTATTAGTGGAGTGAAAAGCAGTTCTAATGTTTTAGATCAATGACGTTTCACCAGAACTAGGAAATCTTGAAAATAAAACGTGTTTTAAGTTGTGGAAAGGAGGAGAGCTGGACAGAATGAAATACAGTCCACTGAATGCGAAGCTGTTGGTGACTAGGAGAGATTGAATGACAAGTGTATTGGTGGTGCCAGCTGGTATATGACAATAAAGGTTTGTAAATCACAGCTTATTTGTCTGTGAGAGATGTAAGCAGAAGGAGATGAAAAAAGAGAAGAGAGAAATGAAAAAATAAGATGAAGGATGGTAATGGCAGAGGGGAGCTGTTGGGCCTCTATTCAAGGATGAATCAGAATTAGGTTTAGTATCACCAGCATATGTCGTGAAATTTGTTAACTTTGTGGCAGCAGTACAATGCAGTACATGACAAATATAGAAAAAAATCTGAATTACAGTAATTATGTACATGTATATTAAATGGTGAAGTTAAAAGTGGGCAAAAACAGAAATAAACAAGTTTTGAGGTAGTGTTCATAGGTTCAATGTACATTTCAGAAATCAGATGGCAGAGGGGAAGAAGGTGTTCCTGAATCACTGTGTGTGTGAACCTCCTTCCTTGGTAACAATGAGAAAAGGGCATGTCCTGGGTGGAGGGGTCCTTAATGATGGAAGTTGCCTTCCTGAGGCACCACTTCTTGAAATGTCTTGGACACTACAGAGGCTATTACCCATGATGGAGCTGACTAACTTTTCAACTTTCTGCAAAGGGCTTTCAGGCTATTTCGTTGTGGGATGGAAGTGTAGAGGTATTGTATTTCTATGGTGAAAATGAGCCAGACAGAAGCAGGAAAGTGGAAAGTGCCGAAGTGTTAGCATCAGAGGAGTCATGCCTCAAAAGGGAGAAGAATGCAGGACTGAAGGTGCTGTATTTAAATGTGCATAGTATTCAGAATATGGTGGACAAACTCATGGTGCAATCAGAGATTGGCCAGTATGATGTTGTGAGCATCATTGAGTCGTGGTTGAAAGAAGGCCGGAATTGAGAGCTAAACGTCAAAGGATATACTTTGTATCAAAAGGACAGGCAGGAAGACATAGGCAGGAAGAATTACAGTACACAATTGTAATGGGGGACTTTAATATGCGAGGGGATTGGAAAAATCAGGTTGGTGTCAGACTGCAAGAGAGGGAATTTGTTGAATGCCTACGAGATGGCTTTTTAGAGCAGCTTGTGCTTCAGCCTACTTGCTGAAATGCTTTCTTAGATTGGATGTTGTGTAATAACCCAGAACTTGTTAGGGAGCTTAACGTATACGAACCCTTAGGAGGCAGTGATCATAATATGATTGAACTCATACTTCAGTTTGAGAGGGAGAAGCATAACTCACATATATCTGTATCTCAATGGAATAAAGGGTATTTCAGAGGCTAAGAGAGGAGCTTGCCCAGGTGGATCGGAGAAGGATATACTGACGAGGATGATGGCAGAGAAGAGCTGGCCGAAGTTTCTACATATAGTTCACATGGCACAGGATAGGTATGTCCCACAGAGGAAGAAGTTCTCAAATGGCAGGGATAGGCAACCATGGCTGACAAAGGAAGTTAAAGACTGCATAGAAGCTGAGGAAAGGGTCTATAAGGTAGGAAAAGGGAGTGGGAAGTAGGATGATTGGGAAGCTTTTAAAATACAACAAAAGGCAACTAAAAAGCTATAAGAAGGGAAAAGGTGAAATATTAGGGCAGACTAGCCAACAATATAAAGCAGGATACCAAAAGTTTTCTCAGTTATATAAAGAGTAAAGAGGAAGTGAGAGTTGGTATTAGACTGCTGGGAAATTATGTTGGTGAGGTGGTAATGAGGGACAAAGAAATGGCAGATGAACTTAATGGGTACTTTGCATCTGTCTTCACTGTGGAAGACACTAGCAGTGTGCCAGAGGTCCATGAGTGTCAGAAAGCAGGAATGAATGCCATTCCATTACAAAGGAAAAAGTGCCAGGCAAACTCGAAGGGCTTAAGGTGGATAAACCACCTGGGCCAAATGGACTACATCACAGAGTCCCGAGAGAGGTTGTTGAAGAGATAACGGATGCATTAGTCATGATCCTTCAAGAATCACTTAATTCTGGCATGGTCCCAGAAGACTGGAAGATTGCAAGTGTCACTCCACTATTTAAGAAGGGAGAAAGGCAAAAGAAATGAAATTATATGCCAGTTAGCCTAACCTAAGTGGTTGGGAAAGTGTTGGAGTCTATTATTAAGGATACTTGGATACTTGTTTCAGGGTATTTAGAGACTGATGATAGAATAAGTCAAAGTCAGCAAGCGTTCTGTGAAGGGAAATCTTCCCTGACAAATCTGTTAGAGTTCTTTGAGGAAGTAACAAACAGGGTGATTGGAGAGGCAGTGGATGTCATTTACTTGGATTTACAGAAGACGTTTGATAAGGTGCCATAAGTAAGGCTGCTTAACAAGATAAAATCCTATACCATTACAGGAAAGATACTGGCATTGATATCAGAATGCCTGACAGGCAGGAGGCAGCAAGTGGGAATAAAAGGGGCCTTTTCTGGTTGGTTGCTGGTGACTAGTGGTGTTTCTCAGGAGACAGTATTGGGACCACTATTTTTCACATTGTTTGTCAGTGATTTAAATAATAGAGTTGATGTCTTTCTGGCAAAATTTGCAGATGATACGGAGATAAATGAAGGTATGTAGTACTGAGGAAGCAATGCAATTGCAGCAGGACTATGACAAATTGAAAGAATGGGTAAAACATTGGCAGATGGAATTCAGTGCTGGGGAATGTGTGGTAATGCATATTAGTAAAAGGAACAATAGTGCAGACTATTATCTAAATGGGGAGAAGGTTCAAACATCAGAGGTGCAGAGGAACTGAGTCCTTGTGCAAGACTCCCAGAAGGTTAATTTACAGGTTGAGTCTGTGGTAAAGAAGTCAAATACAATGATGGCATTTATTTCAAGGAGAATAGAGTATAAAAGCAAAGAGATAATGCTGAGCCTTTATAAGACACTAGTCAAACTACATTTGGAGTACTGTCAACTGTTTTGGGCCCCATATCTCAGAAAGGATGTGTTGTCATTGCAGAGAGTCCGGACGAGGATCACGAGGATGATTCCAGGAATGAATGGGGTAAACCATATGAGGAGCATTTGGCAGCTTTGGGCCTGTACTCACTGGAATTTAGAAGAATGTGTGGGGATCTCATTGAAACCTGCTGAATGCTGAAAGGACAAGATAGGGTGGATGTGGAGAGGATGTTTCCTGTGCTGGGGGTATCCAGAACTAGAGTGCACAGCCTCAGAACTGAGGGACAACCCTTTAGAGCAAAGGGAAGGAGGATTGTTTTTAGCCAGAGAGTACTAAATTTGTGGAAAGCTCTACCACAGACTGCGGTGGAGGCCAAGTCATTGGGTATATTTAAGACGGAGGTTGATTGTTTCCTGATTGGTCAGGTCATCAAAGCACATGGGAGGAAGGCAGGTGTATGGGGTTGAGTGGGATCCAGGTCAGCCAGGGTGGAATGGCAGAGCAGACTGAATGGCCTAATTTTGCTTCTATGGTTTATGATCTTATGGTCTTGGTTTTATCGTCATGGATTTATCAAGAAAGACACTGGAAATATTACGTACTTGATATTTCAATAATATTTGAATAATAGAACATAGAACATAGAATAGTACAGCACAGTACAGGCTCTTCGGCCCACAATGTTGTGCCGACCCTCAAACCCTGCCTCCCATATAAGCCTCCACCTTAAATTTCTCCATATACCTGTCTAGTAGCCTCTTAAACCTCACTAGTGTATCTGCCTCCACCACTGTCTCAGGCAGTGCATTCCACGCTCCAACCACTCTCTGAGTAAAAAACCTTCCTCTAATATCCCCCTTGAACTTCACACCCCTTACTTTAAAGCCATGTCCTCTTGTATTGAGCAGTGGTGCCCTGGGGAAGAGGCGCTGGCTATCCACTCTAACTATTCCTATTATTATCTTTTACACCTCTATCATGTCTCCTCTCATCCTCCTTCTCTCCAAACAGTAAAGCCCTAGCTCCCTTAATCTCTGATCATAATGCATACTCTCTAAACCAGGCAGCATCCTGGTAAATCTCCTCTGTACCCTTTCCAATGCTTCCACATCCTTCCTATAGTGAGGCGAATCTTGAATACATGTTGGTTGATTAAGCATTCTTATTCTTTTCAAATAATTCATTATGGGTTATATGAATAAATACATGAATTGTATTTGTAATCACATTACCATGTGATCGTGCATGCTTCCAGTCAGTGACGTTAGAATAACTGCTCTGGAGGAATTAATATGAAGTGTCTAGGAGACAAAGTCATCGTGTTCAGCTTGTATTCTATTGTGATGGGACAAAGTTCAGGCCTTTGTTGATAACTGATTACTTGGTTTCAGGGAAGGAAAAATGAGAAAGGGTGGTGAAATCATGGAAAGGTGTAGGACTTGTGGAGGGAGACTAGATCAGAAAAAGTGAAGGCTGAGAAAGGTTCAGAGAAGTATGACAATTTATGAATTGTTGAAGTTCATGCTTAAAATACTGCAAGCTGAATAAAGTAGTAAATTAGGTTGTATTTTGGTTCCTAATTGATACCCAAGAGTCCTGTGGGGTATATATTGGATGAGCCTTCCAATCAACTCAGCTGTGATGTACTCTAGAGGCAAATAACCTATCAACGTTCTCTCTCGGTGATGAATACTCATCATTTAAGTAATCACTCTGGAGATTTCCAGAACCTGAATATTAGTTTTTTGCTCAGTGATATTTCAAGTTCGATTTCAAATTTATTGTCATCGTCGAGATACATATGTAGGGTATAAATTCATGAAAATTACCTTTATGCAGCTACAGCACAGTAAATTACAATGATGCAAAACATAATTTAACATAAACTTAAATTAACATAAATTAAACATAATTTACTGTGCACGTGCACAAAACTAAACAATAAACATAACGATGCTAACGTGAGGTTGAGAGAGAGAAGAAAAGAAATGCAGTCCTCGCTTGTGATAAGCATTTTCCTCCACAGTGTTAGGGTTTTGATGACATTGGGGAAAAAGCTGCTCTTGATCCTATAAGTGCGGTTATTCAGGCTCCTGTACCTTCAGCTTGCTGGCAGCATCAAGAAAATGTCATGGCCTGGATGGTGGGGATCTCTGATGAGGAATCCTGCTTCCCAGAGTAAATTCACCCAGCACAGAACTAAACCCCTTCCATTTCCTTGAAAAATAGCTGTTTTGGATAAATGATCCCTTCCATCACATTTAGCACTTAAGCTAGAAAAGTAATATCCTTATAATATGCTGAATGAAACTTCATAATTTTGTTGACTGTATCTGAAGATAAGTACTTTCCCTTGTTGCCTTATAAACACTCCATATAAGATAATTTCTAAAACAAAGCATTAGTTGCCACTCTTGTAATGTTCAAGTTTTTTTAGATATTTGAACTTACAATGTGTTCTACTAAGGAAATATCTAAGTTTGGTAACTTGAACTGGAGGGGGAGCACAATCTTCACAATCTTTACTGGTGCTGCTCCGGGAGGTTTAAACTAGAGTTGCAGGGGGACGGGAACCAGAGTGCCAGGCAGATAGTGGATTGATTGTGGAGAAAGTAGATGTTAAGCCTACATACAAAGACAAGAACAGAAAGGTTGAGCATGTTAGAAATAATGTTCTGAGTTGTTGACTTATAGTAGGTAGAGTGGATGAGCTAGGAGCTTGGATCAGCACATGGAATTATGACATTGAAGCCATTAGTAAGGCTTGGTTACCGGGTGGTAGGAGTGGCAGCTCAATGTTCCGAGGTTCCGTTCTTTTAGATACGATAGAGGAAGAGCTACTAATGGGGGAGCAGAGGCATTACCGGCCAGGGAAAGTGTCACAGTAGCGCTCAGACAGGACAAACTGGAATGCTCGTCTAATGGATAGAACTGAAAGGGATAACCATGTTAATGGGTTGATATTATAGACCATCCAAAAGTCAATGGAATTTAGAGGAGCAAATTTTATAGAGAGGTAGCAGAAAATGCAAGAAAAATAAGCTTGCATTAATAGGTGATTTTAACTTTCCACGTATTGACAGGGATTCCCTGCTAGGGCACTGAAGCAGGGACCCAATCACAGACCAAGTTCTGTGCGCACTGTGATATTTACTGAGTAGCAAATCCAGAGAGGCAACAAAGTCAGCGTCAAAGTTCAGGCAGAGATCAAAAATTGCAGAGAAATCCAAAAACCAGGATCGAGAAACAGGCAGAGTCAATATTCGGACGGACAGAGTTCAGATACAAAGGCTCAGGAAAACTCATTGGCACAATCTGGCAACAAGCAGGTGAAAACACAGAAAACAAATGGAGTACTTAATCAGTATAAGAAATGAAAGAGAACACTTAAGAGGGAAATCAGAATGACTAAGAGAAGGGATGAGGTTGCTCTGGAAGACAAGGTGATGAGAATCCCAAGGGCGTCTATAGATATATTAAGAGCAAAAGGATAGCAAGGAACAAAATTGGTCCACCTGACGATCAGCGTGGTCATCTTTGCATGTTGTTCCATTGTTCAAGATTGGCTCGAAGTATAAGCCCGGAAATTACAGGCTGATGAGCCTGACCTCAGTGGTGGGTAAATTATTGGAAGGTATTCTGAGGGACCGTACTTATAAGTATTTGGGTAGACAAGGACTGATTAGGGATAGTTATTGTGAATTTGTGCTTAGTATGTTGTGTCTAACCAATTTTATGGAGTGTTTTGATGAGATAACCGGGAAAATTGATGAAGGAAAGGCAAGGAATGCTGTCTACATGGACTTTAACAAGGCCTATGACAAAGTCCCGCACAGGAGGCTAGTCAAGAATGTTCATTCAGTTAGCATTCAGGGTAAGGTAGTAAGCTGGATTAGACATTGGCTTTGTCTGAGAAGCTAGAGAGTGGTAGTAGTTGGTTGCCTGTTTTACTAGACACCTGTGAATAGTGAAATGCTGCAGGAATCAGTGCTGGGTCCATTGTTGTTTGTCATCTATATCAATGATCTGGATGATAATGTGGTTAACTGGATCAGCCAATTTGCAGATGACACCAAGATTAGGGACACAGTGGAATACCATCAAAGCATGCACTGGGATCTGGACCAGCTGCAAAAATGGTTCAATTGTTTAATTTAATGTTAGAGAATGTATACAGTATACAACCTGAAAGGCTTACTCTTCACAGACATCCACAAAACAGAGGAAAATACCCCAAAGAATGAATGGGCAGAAAAACATTAGAATCCCAAAGCTCCCTCTCCCTTCCATGCAGAAGCAGCAGCAAAGCATCAATCCTGCCCCATTTGTTCCAGCAGAAAGCATCAGCACCCCCATCACCCACCAAGCAATAGCAAGCTCCCAGGGACCAGGATCTATAGTTCATCAAAACCTATTGCTCATCCCAATAGGCCCTCTCTCTCTTTAATGAGGGAAAGAGCAAGATATCCTCCTGCAACAATGAGAGAGTAGGACAAAAGCTTGCTGTTGTGATGTTACAGTCTGAAGCATTGTTTATTTTGAGCTTCCCTGACTCGAGAATCAGTAGCAAACTCTCTCTCACCATCGAGAGAGAGAGGGAGAGAAAGAGAGATAATTCCAGTGCAGAGGCTTCTGACAGCCGCACCCATTGTCTCAGTGCTTCAATCTCTCACAACGCTTAAGTCGGCAAGGAATTGGGTTGTCCACAGGTCTGCACAACGGCGCATCCTGAAGATGCATGTCTTCCAAGCTGCTCCTGAAGATACCAAAATGTAGGCTGCTCAGCGAGTTCTGAAGAGCAAGAACCCACCTTCCGAGAAAAACGCATTTGTGTGCAGCTGTAGATCATGGATTCCAGCAGGACCCCAGCCATCTTGAAAGGGGAAAAACAGACATGAGAACAGGAAAGGAGATTTAAGCTGTTTCGTGGATGAACTCGAAGAAGTCACTAGGTCCACAAAATCCTCTGGCACCATCTTTCGTAAAAAAGCTGGAAAATAGTAGATGGAATTTAATGCAGTCAAGTGTAAGGTGTTGCACTTTGGGAGGCCACACTAGGGTAGGATTTACACAGTGAACAGTAGGGCACTGAGGAGTGTGCTATAACAGAGGGATCTGGGAATATAAATCCTTAATTCTTTGAAAGTACTATCACAGATAGATAGGGTTGTGAAGAGATCTTTTGGCACAATAGCCTTCATAAACAGAGATAACAGGAGTTGGGATGTTAAGTGGAAATTTTATAAGGTGTTGGTGAGGCCTAACTTGGAGTATTGTGTGTAGTTCTGGTCACCTACCTACAGGAAGGATATCAAGAAGATTGATAAAATACAGAGAAAATTTACAAAGATGTCACTGAAACTTGAGAACGTGAGTAATAGGGAAAGTTTGAATAGGTTTAGACTTTGTTCCCTGAAACATGGGGAAATGAGGAAGATTTGATTGAGGTATGCAAAGTTATAAGGGGTATAGATAGGGTAAGTGCAAGCAGGCTTCTTCCACTGAGATTGAGTGAGACTAGAACTAGAGGTCATAGGTTAAGTGTGAATGGTGAAATAATTAAGAACCTGAGGGTGATCTTCTTCACTCAGAGTCATGCGCGTACCAAACAAGCAGCCAGTGGAAGTGGTGGATGTGGGTTTGACTTCAATATTTAAGAGGAATTTGGATAATTTTATGAATGAGAGGGATATGGAGGGCTATGGTCCATATCCTCCATATGTTGATGGGACTAGGCAGGATAACAGTTCAGCTTGGACTGGACGAGCCAAAGGTCTTATTTCTGCATTGTAGTGCTTATGACTATGTTTTTTTGCAAAGTGCATTTAAAAGTTTTAAAATAATTTTTGTGGCATTGTAACAGCATTGTGGGTCACCAAAATGCTATTTGTGGAAATTATATCAAGACTGACATCTTCAGTTGTAAATGAAATAGACATACTGTTTTTTTATATAGGTAAACTAAAGTGTTACTTTCAGTACATTGAAAGTTCTTGCAGCTGTAGAATTTAGTTTTGCAGATGTGATCTCTGCAGCCAGCCGTTAAAGCAGCATACTATACAGGCAGCTTGCTTCCATCGACAGTGGAATATACATCGAAATAAATGGATGTTGTCATGGTGGAAGGTGCTCTCAAGGGATCAGAGGTTCCCGATATTGCTTGATGTGTTGAATATTTTCAGCATTTTATGTTGTTGTTTCTGTTGTATTTTACTACAAGGTGTAATGTAATTAGATGAGGGAGATACATTAGAAATATGAAAGTAAGAGTAACAAAAATATTAACCTATATGTTAACAAGATAAGTATGTTTAACAATATAAAATACATATAGATTATAAACTATATAAACTGTAGTTTCAAATTCAACTTTGAAACTGTGAAATGACTGCGAGTATTGAGAAGTGGCTGCATGGAGCCCATGTCTGGGAATTAAGAACATGCTGTGTTAAAATTCCACTGTGTGAGACCTACCCTAGTTTTTCAGGCACCTTTAAGCCCACTTGTTCAGCTGGTCCGGATCCTGCTGCAAGCTCTGAGAGTTTTCCTCGCTGTCCACTGCACCCCCAATCTTGGTGTCATTCACAAATTTGATGATCCAGTTAACCACAGTATCACCCACATCATTGATAAAGATGAGAAACAACAACTGGCCCAGCACCGATACCAGTGGCACTCCACTAGTCACAGGCCTCCAGTCTGAGAAGCAACCATCTACCGTCACTCTCTGGCTTCTCCCACAAAGCTAATGCCTAATCCAATTTACTATCTCATCTTGAACGCCAAGCGACTGAAAATTCTTGACCAACCTGCCTTGCTAAAGTCCATGTTGACAACATCCAGTGCCTTGCTTTTTGTTAAAATGTCAACAGTAAAGATGGGAAAAGTGTAAAGTGGGAAGAGTAATGTTTATAATTGAGGATGACTTCACTTCACTGATGTTATAATTGCTAAGTGATCCCATCATGAACCACTTTCATTTCAGCATTATGTGAATGAAAATCCATTAAAGTCAGAATGAAACATGATAGCTACTAAGTCATTTTGTGGCACTTTAGAAATTCAGCGGGGTATATCATAGAGGAATTCACCTCTGTATGCTTGACATGATGTCATTTTCACATTGAATGATATTATTTCTAATATATTGATTCTTTAGGCTTTCTAGTGACATAGACATAAAGTGATCATCAATACACACAGTCCTGGATCAAACATATTTTGATACTGTACACTGGATTGGAATCCATGCCAGGTACGTTTGATAATTAGCATAACTCCTTTGGATCCCCTATTCATGATTTACCATTCTCCTCTTTAATCCTTTGAAAGTTGCACCTCTTTGGTTCCTGACATCTAGTTCTCCATCCTCCAAGTCTGTTAGCTCTGCAGCACTATAACATGTGAGTTATACTTGTACATAACATTAGTTTCTTGTCAATAATTGTTGCTTTACTACTTTCACCTCATTAAGGATGGGGAGTGGGGAAATGACTAATTGCTTATAGGATTGAACAACTGTCTGAATTGCATTCTATTTGTTGCAAGAAAAAGTTATTGTGTTGAGCTGCCACCCAATCAAGTTAACACACACAAAATGCTGGAGGAACTCAGAAGATCAGTTGAGATTTTGGGCTGAGACCCTTCTTCAGGACTAGAAAGGGAGGGGGGAAGGGGTCAGAATAAAATGGTGGGTGGGGGGAGGGGAAGGAGGAAAGCTAGAAAGTGATAGATGAAGCCAGGGGGTTAGGAAAGGTAAAGGGCTAGAGAGGAAGGAATCTTGTACAGTAGGAGAGGCGAGTGGACCATCGGAAAAAAGGGAGGAGGAGGGGACCCATGGGGAAGTAATAGGCAGGTGAGAAGAAGTAAAAGGGCAATGTACGGAACAGAGGAAGGGAGCAGGGGAAATTTTGTTTTCTGGAAGGAGAAATTGATATTCATGCCATCAGGTTGGAGGCTACCCAGTTGGAATACAAGGTGTTGCTCCTCCACTCTGAGGGGTGGCCCCATCATGGCACAAGAGGAGTCCATGGACTGTCATGTTGGAACAGCAATGGGAATCAGAATTAAAATGTTTGGCCAGGAGTAAGTTCCACTTATTTGACGGATGGAGCGGAGGTAAAGAACAAAGCAGTTTCCCAATTTACGACAGGTCTGACCACTGTCGGGAAAACCGCATCGGGAGCACCAGACAGAATAGACCCCAGCAGATTTGCAGGCGAAGTGTTGCTTCACCTGGAAGGACTGCTTGCGACCTTGAATGAGGTGAGGGAAGAAGTGAATGGGCAGGTGTGGCACTTTGGCTGCTTGCAGGGATAAGTGCTGGGAGGGATGAAAGGACAATGGATTCTCGCAGAAAGCAGAATTTTGGGGAGGGGGAGAGTAAAGATTTATTTGGAGGTAGGAACGTAAGATCCCTTTGGAGAGGGTGGAAGTTGTGGAGAATGATGTGTTGGATGTAAAGGCTCATAATGTGGTGGGTAATGATAAGAGGAACTCATAACACTGTTAAGGCAGCGGAAGATGGGGTGAGCGCAGATGTATGGGAAATGGAGGAGATGTGAGTGGGGATACCATCATTGGTGGAGGAAGGGAAACACCATTCTTTGAAGAAGGAGGACAACTTTGACGTCCTAGAAAGGAAAGTCACATCCTGGGAATAGCTGATGCAGAGACAAAGGAACTGAGACAAGGCAATAGCATTTTTACAGGAGACAGGGTGGGAACAGGTATAGTCAAGGTAACTGTGGGAATTGGTAGGTTTATAAAAGATGTCAGTCGATAGTTTGTCTCCAGAGATGGAGAAAGAGAGATCAAGAAATGGGAGGGAGGCGTCAGAAATGGACCAAGTGAATTTAAGGACAGGATGGAGGTTGGAGGCAAAGTTGTTGAAATTGTTGAGCTCAGCATGGGTGCATGAAGCAGCACTAATGTTATTGCCAATGTAGTGGAGGAAGAGATAGGGACCATTACCAGGGAAGGTTGGAACATGGACTGTTCTATGTAACCAATGAAAAGGCAGGCACAGCTGGGGTCCATGCGAGTTCCCATGACTACCCCTCGAGTCTGGAGAAAGTGAGAGGAGCCCAAGGAAAAGTTGTTGAGGGTGAGAACTAGTTCTGCCATATGGGGGAGGCTAGTAATGGAGGGAAACTCAGTGGATCTTTTGTTGACAAAGAAGCGGAAAGCTTCAAACTTCCTTGATAGGGGATAGAAAGGCATAGAGAATGGACATCCATGGTGAAAATGAGAAGGCCAGGGCCAGGGCCAGGGAATTGAAAGTTAGTGAAGAGATTAGGGCATGAGAAGTGTCATGAATGTAGCTGGGAAGCAATTGAATGAAGGCGGATAGAATGGAGTCGAGACATGAGGACACTGGTTCATTGGGGCAGGAGCAGGCAGTGACAATTGACCCACCCGGCAGTCAGGTTTATGGATCTTGTGTAGGAGGTAGAAGCAAGCAGTATGAGGTAAGTGAACTATGAGCTTGGTAGCAGTGGATTGGAGTTATCCAGTTGATAAGGTCAGTATGGTGGCAGAGACAGTCTTCTGATGGTCTGGACTGGGGTCCTCTTCAAGGGGTAGGTATGGGGAAGTGTCTGAGAGTTGCTGCGTGGCCTCAGCAAGGTGGAGGTCACACTACAACGTCACTTCCTTAGTCTGTGGGTTTAATGTTAAGGTTGGTACAGTACTGGTGCAGAGAGAGTGGAGGCCTGTGTGTTCAAAGTGGGCAAGGTCAAATTGCAAAATTTTGAAAGATCAAGTTTAATATGGCATTAGGATGGGTTACACCTAGTAATGAGTCACAAAACTGGAATTGCATAATTCATACTGCGCCCATATTCCCCTCTTTGATGTGAAGCAAGCATAAAAGAGCATCAGCTTTATAATATAGCAGCATCACGCACTTTGGCTGCTATGGAGACCACTGAATCTGCAGGGTAGAGGGAATCACTCAAACAAATAGGAAGGCAAGGTACATTCAGGACTCACCATAAGATTGAGGTATTTCATGATTTGAGAGGATTTGCCAAGATGATCAGTCTACTGCTGTTTATACCTGCAGAGAAAAGACCTTTGCAGAATTTTTCATGTGGGAGTTCATTTTTTTAAACAAAGTGAAACTCATCACAAAATACTGAAATGTAGCAAGCCATTGAAACAAAGCTAAAGCAGGAATTCATTGTTCACATTTATATTCAGTACAGGCTTGTGTCTGCTTCTGTGGGCCATGGAAAAAATTGATGAGGTCTGCTGTTCTTTACTGAGATGCTTAGGTGACCTTTGTAGTGTAACAGTGAGCAGAATAACTGAGATGTTACAAAGATCAGCTTCAGCACCTGAACAGTCCTGAAGCTTGGAGAGTCACTACGGCCATGGTTTCCATTGACTAGCAATCAAAGCCCGTACAAAACAATATCTCTGGCATGTTCCCGATCTCACTGAGGACAATGAATGCAGTTTAAATATTGGTCCTTCAATTAGGACTGTTTGAGGAGAAACGGTTCAGTAAAATTTGGTTATTCTACAAGTAAGAACTGTTGGCCTAGAAATTAGTTTGTGTAACAAACTTGGAACTAATTGTGAGTTGAAAATTTAGATATATTCACCTCTGATTTCAGTGCATTTCTACTTTTTGCAGTCCAAATGAACTGCAGATTAACAACAGTTCTCAATAGATTTGCCAGCTAACTCAACATTATAAGCATAGAAGCTGCAAAGCCCATCTATTTAGAAGCAAGCTGTGGGAAGAAATGTTATAATAACTAACAAAGGATGACTGCTTACATTTCTTGCCATTTCCCAACATCTTAGAGTTTAAAAGGGAGATACTGCAGCACTCCTCCATGAATCATTTATTCCCCTAACAATTCAAACAAGCCAATACTTTGCTTGTTTTCCATCAAATTATACCCTTCTTCCCCTGAACGCACACACAATCTCCACTGAGTGACTTTCCTAATAATTACTCATGACCATCATTCTTGCAGAACTACTCCTGTCCTCAATTGCAAAATTCGAGACTCTAACAAAAAATCTGTGTTCCTGCTATTCTCTCTTCTCCTCTCCTCTTAGGTTGCAGATGAAATATTTTGAACTATATAAGTATGCAAAATAATTTGAGCATGAAAGCCTCGGGAACAATTCAACAAACACAGAAACCATTATTGAGACTTTGTTTTGGCAAGCACTTAGCGCATCTAGTTGGGTATGCCATACTTTCTTGGCAAATGATATGGCAGCAGAAACTAATGACATTGAGGATCAAATTAGAAGTAGAAAATGATTTAAGAGAGTTGTCCATTTGCTACTTGGTAGAAGCTATGTAGTGGCAAGATGCAAAGGCTGGACAAACATTTATCAAAGGCAAAGTGGTTTTAATTGAAAGGTGTAGGATGTTTGGTCATAGGCCTACCATTCTCTTATTTAATAGCTTAAAGTTCAAAATTGCCAGTTCCTGTTTCTATATCTATCTCTTCTTCTTAGGCAGTCCCTTGGGATTGAGAATGAATTGCTTCCATTTCAGTTTTATCTGTTCTGAATTGGCTAATGAGATTAATGAGAAAACTGCAACTTCATCTATAGATGGGGCAGAAGCTGGCTGACAGGGTTGGTGGCTGGGTGGTTTGTGATGTGATATGTTCCTTCTGCACGCTCCTCATATATAGCCTTGAAATTCCTAAAACCATCTCAAAAACTCCTTCCCTTTGAATGTCCATGAGCCAAAGCTTCCCAGGAGTCAGCAGGGATATCACTCTTCTTCAATGAAGCTTTCAGCACATTTTAGTATTACCATCACTATAAAAACAGTGATTTTTTAAAAGTAGGGTATTACTTCCCAATTTATCAGAAGATCTACACGCAGTGGCCACTTTATTAGGTACTTTTGTACATCTTCTTTGATGCAAGTATCTAATCAGCCAATCGTGTGTCACTAACTCAATACATAAAAGCATACAGACTTGGTCAAGAAGTTCAGTTATTCTTCAGATAAAACATCAGAATTAGGCAGAAATCGAAGTGGCTATGGCCGTGGAATAATTGTTGGTACCAGATAGGGTGGTTTGAATATCTCAGAATCTGTTGATCTGGGATTTTCATGCACAAAATCCTTAGAATTTACAGCAGGTGGTGCAAAAAAACATCCAGTAAGCAGCATTTCTATGGGTGAAAACACCTTGTTAATGAAAGAGGTCAGAGGAGAATGGAAAGACGTTCAAGCTGACAGGAAGATGACGATAAGTCACATAACCATGCATTATAATGGTGTTGTGCAGGAGGGCATCTCTGAATGCACAATAGGTTGATCCTTGAAGTGGATGGCCTGCAGCAGCAAATGACTATGAACATACACTGAGTGGCCACTTTATTAAGTACTAAAAATATAGAATTTTAAAGTTTATTGGTCATTACTGTAATTCAGTAGTCTAGCACTCACACCAAAGGAATGATTAAGAACCAAAACTATCTCATCAACTCTAGAATAATTTGAATTATTTTAATAATATGAAAGAAAATATATAAATTTAAGTTGCACCATTCTTTAAATTACTTTAAATGGCTAACACGAGAGGGCATAGTTTTAAGATGCTTGGAAGTAGGTCCAGAGGAGATGTCAGGGGTAAGTTGTTTACGCAGAGACTGGTGAGTGCGTGGAATGGGCTGCCAGCAGCGGTGGTGGAGGCGGAAACCATAGGGTCTTTTGGATGGATACATGGAGCTCACAAAAAATAGCGGGTTAAGGGTAAGCCTAGGTAGTTCTAAGGTAAGGGCATGTTCAGCACAGCTTTGTGGGCTGAAGGGCCTGTATTGTGCTGTAGGTATTCCATGTTTCTATGGATCGTACCAAACTACACAGTTCAACATGTTAGTTTTGCCCCTTTCTTTTGTTCACTAGCAGTTCTCTAATTTTTTTTTCTGAATGGTTGAGCCCACCTCTGTGTATGTTACATTTCAACCCATGTGCCAAAAGAGCAAGTTGATCTATTTCATCAAATGAGTTTTGATAGAGCCAAGAGAGCTACTGCTTGAACACCATAAACAGAGGCTGGAAAATCTCCAAAAGCAGAGTGTTCTAAAATAACACACACACAAAATGTTGGGGGAACTTGGCAGGGAAGGCAGCATTTATGGAAAGTCTAAAATAACCGATCCAAAATTTGATATAAGTGGTCTGAAAGTATCCTCAGATGAATCAATTAAAATTCAACAACATTGATTCTTTTATTGTTAACCACAGTTTCCTTTTTGTAGTGATTTGCCAAAAGCAAGATCAGAGTTGATAATACCCAATGACTAGCTGCAAAGATGCGATCATTTCAGATGGCTAATATATTGGATTGATTACCACCAAGTGACAAAATATAACATTTTAAGATGTCTATGACGTTGCTACCTTAAAACATATTTGGAAGTAAAAAGCGAATAATGATCTCTAGCATACTCACAAAAAGGGAGTAGGGAAGATTAACTCCAATGGGTCCTTCACATGACAAAATGTGTAGAGCATGGCTTCAACGTAATCCTACTTCTTTAGTGGGACAATTCCAAGACATGATGATTGCATCCCCTGAGCAAAGGCACATGTTAAATTATATCACCATTCAAATGAAAATATAATATAGCCTTAAAGATGTTTGCATCTTCTGTGCTGAAATAGGCATCAATGACTGCTGGATTGAATGCTAACTAATGCACTCTATCACCTCTAGTTCCAAAACATCAACACCACAAAAAGTGCTCCCACATGAAGATGAATGTTAAAAGGTTCCCCTAAGGTATCACTTCTCAGACAGCACTGTTATGTTTTATAACTCTAAAACATAAAAGTAATTAAAAGAAAAACACTGGGAGCCCCGGAGATGCATGTGCTCGGTTTTGTTTTACTTTTAGCAAGGCACGCACTTGTGACGTGGAAGCACAAAGAGTATTTCATTCACGTAATTTTACATATAACCTGTAATGATTCATTTAATTAATCAAAGAATGCTTAATCAAACAATATATTTACAATATTATTCAAATATTACTGAAATATTAAATACAGGACAAGCACCTCACAGAGAGCCTATCAACTCCTACACCACAGGAATAGCAGAGAGCAAACAATGTATAGGCTGCGTAGAAGTGTGCCATAATTGTCAGGTATGAAGACACTAATGACTTCCATGCCAAGAAGAACTTGAAGAATAATTTGAGAATGACAAGAGATTGTGGAATTAATCAACTGTAAAAGGAAGGCTCTGCTGGGTGATAAGCTAAAACATTTATTCAAGGATAGGAAATAAATCTATGAACAACTGAAGGTAGAAACTCAGGACTTACAGACCAGATGGTGGATAGAGAGAGTGCAGGAGGCATGATAGCTATGACATGCATGGATTCTTCACTGCTGTGAAAAACATCTATGGCTCCAACACTCAAGGTCTCTCATCACTGAGAATCAGGAATGGGAGTGAGCTCATTTGGTATAGAGAGCTGTCAAAGTCCACTGGATGGTAGATTTTGAAAACTTCCTCAATTGTGATGAACACTTTTCATTCTATCTCACAGTAGCCTGTCCAGGCCAGCCATGCCACTACCTCTGACCAACAAGTTGTCATTCAGATCATTTCCCATTAAGAAAGTAACAAGGGCATGAGTGAAGACCCCATCCCCAATGAAATCTTAATGATGAAGAACTTGGGTCACAAGTTCACAGGCTCATTCCTTATATCTCTTTCCTTTCTTGCAGATAGTCAATATGGTAATTGGAGAAGAATCTTGCAGTTGTCCACCGCAGTATAGTCGTTGCTACAGTGTTGTCAGTAGCCTTCTCCCAGTGGCTGAAGGACTGTTCCTTCAATTATGGTATGGATTCTGCCCATTTGAAGGTACAGTGGGCATGATCTTCACTGTGCAGTAATTCCATGCGCAGGGAATAGGTCTAGCTACAACAAATTTGGCTTCTTAAACCACACCAAAGCTTTTTACTTCAATCCTTGGAAGGGAGTATTAAACATCCTTTTCAAATTTAGCTGCACACAGAAATTCATCTTTGTTTTACATATGCTGGTTGGTAGCTTGTAAGCCATAATCATCATCATCATCATTATGTGTCCTGTCAGTGTGAGGTAGGTGATCATGGTCTCATGACCATGATTGTTCTTGGCAAGTTTTCTTCAGAAGTGGTTTACCATTGTCTTCTTCTGGGCAGTGTCTTTACAAAATGGGTGACCCCAGCTATTATCAATACTCTTCAGAGGCTGTCTGCCTGGCATCAGTGGTGACATAACCAGGACTTGTGATATGCACCACCTGTTCATACGACCATCCACCACCTACTCCCATAACTTCAGGTGGCTCTGATCAGGGAGCAAAGCAGGTACCACACCTTGTCCAAGGGTGAGCTGTAGGCTAGTAGAGCGAAGGAGTGCCTTACACCATTGGTAGGGACATATCTCCACCCCACCACCAAATCTATAACAGAGCCAAACTTAGCAAAGACTTGTGTCAAACAAAGCTCTGTCCCAGCTGTGGCACATTACTCTATATTTCTTGTTGTGTTGTTGTATCTCAACCCCAACACATTTCAGAACAAATAGGAAGTTGTTTAATCCACAGCAATTGCACTCCAGAAGCAAAGCCACACGAACCTCAGCAGTCAAGTTACTGAGTGAGGAGAATCATGCATTCACAAACACCCGAAGGTGAAGCACCAACTCATATGTTAAAACATACTTCAACTTTCAAATCCCTTACTCACTCTTCCTTCAGTTAGTCCTGACGAAGGGTCTCGGCCTGAAACGTCAACTGCACCTCTTCCTAGAGATGCTGCCTGGCCTGCTGCATTCACCAGCAACTTTTATGTGTGTTGCTTGAATTTCCAGCATCTGCAGAATTCCTGTTGTTTGCACTCCTAGCCTTCTCTGTTTTTGTTTTAGATTTTCAGTATTTATCATTTTTTTTTCTTATTTTCACTCCTTTCTAAGCTCTGCCATGGGAAGAGGTTACCAGCTGGACATAAGAAAAGACTCAAGAATGGCTCAAAGCCTCCTTGAAGAAGTGCAACATATTTTCTGACTCTTGGATATCTCTGGCGAATAACCACTCAAATTGAGAAGGAACCTATAGGACAATATGGAGAATCCAGAGGCAACACTTCAGGAATACACAAAGATCCCAAAGAAGCAATGGAAGGACTGGACAACTTCACAAAATAGTCACCCACCTGCTCAGTCAAACAGCTCTGCTCCACCTGTGGAAGATCTACAAATCCCACATTGGCCCTTATCCTTATCATAAACCTATGTCCTCTAATTTTAGACACTTCTGCTCTAGGGAGAAGATTCCTGCTACTTAAATTATTCATGTCCCTCTTAATGTCATATACCTCAGTCAAGAACCCTCTCATCCCCGAAATTTAAAAAAAACTGATCCTGTGCTGTGGTCCCTCCATGTCATATGATGATACAACCAGTTAGAGTGCTTTCTATCGTACATCTGTAGAGATTTGCAAGAGTTTTTGGGGAAGTACCAAATCTCAAACTCCGAATGAAATATAGCCACTAACATACCCTCTTCCTGATTACATCAATATGTCGAACCTAGGAAATATCTTCAGAGATGTTGACTCCCAGGATCATTAAATTCCTCACTATTTATATTGCTGATGGCAGGTGTGCATTCCCTTGACATCACCTTCATGAAATCTACAAATAATTTTTTTGGTCTTACTGACATTGGTCTTACTTACTGTTACAAGGTTTTGGTTGCAGCACCGCTAATCCAGCCGATCTATCTCACTCCTGTATGCCTCCTCTTCACCATCTGAAACTGGGCCGACAACAGTGAGCCATCAGTGAATTTATAGATAGTGTTTCCACTGTGCCTAGCCACACAGTCATGGGTGTAGAGAGGGTAGAGCAACAGGCTAAGCGTGCATCCTTGAGGTGCACTAGCAAGGAGGAGAGGTGTTATTACCAATCCTAGCTGACTGTGGACTCCTGATGAGGAAGTCAAAGATCCAATTGCAGATAGAGGTACGGGGGCCCATATTTACAGGCTTATTGATTAATACTGAGTGGATGATAGTTTTGAACCCTGAGCTGTAATCAATAAACAGTAGCTTGATGTAGGAATTGCTGTTTTCCAAGTGGATTTTTTTTTCAAATTAGAGACCTCTGACTAATGGATTGCTCATGGACCAGTGTTAGGTCTCTGTTTGTTTGTCATGTATATTAATGATTTTGTTGAGAATGTAGGTGGCATGATTAATGGTGAAGAGGTCACATGGCTGTGACATTGAAATCAAGAGTTAGGACTTCATGTTACAGATGTACAAAATATGATTAGACCACTCTTGGGGTATTTGTATATTCATTGTTGCCCACATGTTATGCCTCTTTTTGATGGAATCTCTCATTTGAAGTGGAATGAATTCCTGCTCTATGTTATGGACTAACTGTTTGAATATCTGCCATTGTTAAGCTGCTGATATCCCTTAGTTTATTTTCTCATTCCACATTAGATAACCTCACCTTATAAACGCCATTACTTAAAATTGAGACAGTCATTTCTGGTCCTGTGGTGCTTATGCTCCAATGCATCTGAAATCTTATCATATTATGATTATTACTTCCTTGGGGATATTCACAAAATCTCTTATTAATTCTTCTGCATTACTCACCCCCAAATCTACAGTAACGTGCTCCTGGTAGGTTCCTAACACACTGTTATAAGAAGCAGTCCCCAGTGCATTTTATGAATATTTCTTCCCCAATACCCTTGCTAGGTTTTTCTAATCAAAATGCAGATTACAATCTACCATGATAATTATAATCCTCTTCAAACATGCCCTGAGTATTTCCCACTTTAAGCTCCACCCTATGGAGAAGTCACATTTATGGGGGATTGTAGACTAATCCCAACTGTCTCTTTTTCCTCCTGCTATTCATGAATTCAACTCAGTCTGATTCTACATTACTTTCCACTGCCTCAACACCATTCTGATGCCTTACTTGACTAACAACACTATCCTGACTTGTTTCCTTTTAATCTGAACATTGTATCACCTGGAAAGTTTAGCACCCTATCCTGGTGACCCTGCAATCATGTCTCTTTAGTACTCATTAGATCATCCTCGAATCTTGATACCTGTGCGTGAAATAATGACCTGAACATTTTGAATTCTACATTTTTACTAACTCTGGATTTGCTTTGTGCTGCATACTTTTCATGCTTCTTGCCCAAGCTTTAAATTGCTTACCAATTTCCTGTGCTGCTACTCTCTCATTTAGAAACATAGACCATAGAAATCCTGCAGCACAATACAGGCCCTTCGGTCCATGATACCCTGCTGAACATGTACTTATTTTAGAAATTACCTAGGGTTACTCATAGCCCTCTATTTTACTAAAATCAATGTACGTATCCAGGAGTCTCTTAAAAGACCGTATCGTATCCATCTCCACTAACATCGCCAGCAGCCCATTACACAAACTCACCACCCTCTGCATAAAAAACCTACCCCTGACGTCCCCTCTGTACCTACTTCCAAGCACCTTAAAACCGTGCCCTCTCACGTTAGCCATTTCAGCCCTGGGAAGAAAGCCTCTGACTATGCACACAATCAATGTCTCTCATCATCTTGTACACCTCTATCAGGTCACCTCTCATCCTCCATCGCTCCAAGGAGAAAAGGCCAAGTTCATTCAACCTATTCTCATAGCGCATGCTCCCCAATCCAGGCAACATCCTTGTAAATCTCCTCTGCACCCTTTCTATGGTTTCCGCAACCTTCCAGTAGTGAGGTGACCAGGATTGAGCACAGTACTCCAAGTGAGGTCTGATCAGGGTCTTATAAAACTGTAACATTACCTATGGCTCTTAAACTCAATCCCACGATTGATAAAGGCCAATGCACCGTATGCCTTCTTAACTACACAGTCAACCTGCGCAGCAGCTTTGAGTGTCCTATGGACTTGGACCCCAAGATCCCTCTGATCCTCCACACTGCCAAGAGTCTTACCATTAATACTATTTTCTGCCATCATATTTGACCTACCAAAATGAATCACCTCAAACTTATCTGGGTTGAACAGCATCTGCCACTTCTTAGCCCAGTTTTGCTCCTATCGATGTCCCGCTGTAACCTTTGACAGCGCTCCACGCTATCCACAACACCGCCAACCTTTATGTCATCAGCAAATTTACTAAACATCCCTCCACTTCCTCATCCAGGTCATTTATAAAAATCACGAAGAGAAGGGGTCCCACAATAGATCCCTGAGGCACAACACTGGTCACCGACCTCCATGCAGAATATGACCCATCTACAACCACTCTTTGCCGTCTGTGGGCAAACCAATTCTGGATCCACAAAGCAAAGTCCCCTCGGATCTCATGCCTCCTTACTTTCTCAATAATCCTTGCATGGGGTACCTTATCAAATGCCTTGCTGTAATCTATATACACTACATCTACTGCTCTACCTTCATCAATGCATTTAGTCACATTCTCAAAAAATTCAATTAGGCTCATAAGGCACAACCTGCCTTGAACAAAGCCATGCTGACTATTCCTAATCATATTATGCCTCTCCAAATGTTCATAAATCCTGCCTCTCAGGATCTTCTCCATCAACTTACCAACCACTGAAGTAACACTCACTGGTCTTTAATTTCCTGGGCTATCTCTACTCTATGTTGAACAAGGGAACAACATCTGCAACCCTCCAATCTTCTGGAACCTCTGATCCCCACTGATGATGCAAAGATCATTGCCAGAGGATCAGCAATCTTCTCCCTTGCCTCCCACAGTAGCCTGGGGTAAATCTCATCTGGTCCCAGTGACTTTTCCAACTTGATGCTTTCCAAAAGCTCCAGCACATCCTCTTTCTTGGTGTCTAAATGCTCAAGCTTTTCAGTCCACTGTAAGTCATCCCTGTAATCACAAAGTGAATACTGAAGCAAAGTATTCATTAAGTACTTCCGCTATCTCCTCTGGTTCCATACACACTTTTCCACTGTCACACTTGATTGGTCCTATTCTCTCACATCTTATCCCCTTGCTCTTCACATACTTGTAGAATGCCTTGGGGTTTTCCTTAATCCTGCTTGCCAAGGCCTTCTTATGGCCCCTTCTGGCTCTCCTAATTTCATTCTTAAGCTCCTTTCTGCTAGCCTTATATTCTTCTAGATCTCTATCATTACCTAGTTTTTTGATCCTTTTGTAGCTTCTTCTTGACTAGATTTACAATAGCCTTTGTACACCATGGTTCCTGTAACCTACCGTCCTTTCCCTGTCTCATTGGAATGTACCTATGCAGAATGCCACGCAAATACCCCTGAACATTTACCGCATTTCTGCCAGACATTTCCCTAAGAACATCTGTTCCCAATTTGTGCTTCCAGTTCCTGCCTAATAGCTTCATATTTCATATTTCCTCTTACTCCAGTTAAACACTTTCCGAACTTGTCTGTTCCTATCCCTCTCCAATGCTATGGTAAAGGAGATTGAATTATGATCACTATCTCCAAAATGCTCTCCCACTGAGAGACAGCTGACCAGGTTCATTTCTCAATACCGGATCAAGTACAGCCTCTCCTCTTGTAGGCTTATCTACATATTGTGTCAGGAAACCTTCCTGAACACACTTAACAAACTCCACCCCATCTAAACCCCTTGCTCTAGGAAGATGCCAATCAATATTTAGGGAAATTAAAATCTCCCACCACGACAACCCTGTTATTATTACACCTTTCCAAGAGCTGTCTCCCTATCTGCTCCTCGATGACCCTGTTACTATTGGGAGGTCTATAAAAAACACCTTGTAGAATTATCGACCACTTCCAGTTCCTAACTTCCACCCACAGAGACTCAGTAGACAATCCCTCTATGACTTCCTCCTTTTCTGCAGTTGTGACAGTATCACTGATCAACAGTGCCATGCCCCCACCTCTTCTGCCTGCCTCCCTGTCCTATCTGAAACACCTAAAGCCTGGCACTCTAAGTAACCTTTCCTGCTCTTGAGCCATCCAAGTCTCTGTAATAGCCACAACATCATAGCTCCAAGTACTGATCCACACTCTAAGCTCATCTGCTTAGATTTATTCAATATTACATTTTGGAACCCTTCCCCTTCTATATCAGAATCAGAGTCAGGTTTAATATCATTGGCATATGTCATGAAATTTGTTGGATTGAAGCAGCAGTACATTGCAATACATAATTAAAAAAACTACAAGTTACTATATATATATAATGAACATTGCAAAAGGAGAGCAAAAAATAGTGAGGTCATGTTCATGGGTTCATTGTCTATTCAGAATCAAATGGCAGAACAGAAGAAACTGTTGCTAAAATGTTGAGTGTGTCTTCAGGCAATGAGAAAAGGGCACGTCAGAGGTGATAGGAGTATTTAATGATGGATGCCACCTTTCTGAGGCTTCACCTTTTGAAGATGTCCTTGATGCTGTGGAGGTTCGTGCCCATGATGTAGCTGGCTGAGTTTACAACTTTCTGCAACTTTTTCTGATCCTGGGCAGTGGCTTCTCCATGCCAGATGAGGTTGCAACCAATTAGAAAGTTCTCCATGGTTCATCTGTAGAAACTTGTGAGAGACCTTGCTGACAGAAAAAGTCACTTCAAACTCTTAATGAAATATAACCACTGTCATGCCTTCTTTACAATTGCATCAATATGTCAGGCTCAAGATAATTGTTCAGATATGTTGACACCTAGGAACTTAACACTGCTCCCCCTTTCAACTGCTGACCCCTCAGCGAGAGCTGGTCTGTGTTCCCTCAACTTTCCCTTCCTGAAGTCTACAATCAATTCCTTGGTCTTACTGACAATGAATGCAAGGTTGTTGTTGTGACATTACTCAACTAGCTAATCTATCTCTTTCCTGTGCACCTCCTCATCACCATCTGAAATAATTCCAACAATAGCTGTGTCATTGGGAACTTCATAGATGGTGTTTGAGCTGTGCCTAGTCACACAGTCTCGAGTGTGGAGAGAGTAGAGCAGTGGGCTAAGCTTGCAGTGTTAATTGTCACTGAGAACCATAAGAACATAAAACATAGGAAAAGAATTAGGCTATTTAGCCCATTGATTCTGCTCCATCATTCCATCATGGCTGATTTATTACTCCTTTCAACCCCATTTTTTGTCTTCTCCCTGTACCTTTGATGCCCTGATTAATCATGAACTTAACAACATTTGTTTTAAATACAGTCAATGACTTGGTCTCCACAACCATCCGTGCCAATGAACTCCACAGATTCAGCAACTTCTGGTCAAAGAAATTCCACCTCAACTCTGTTCTGAGTAGTCGTCTCTCCATTTTGAGGCTGTGCCCTCTGGTTCCAGTCTTCTCCAGTACAGGAGACATCCTCTCCCCATCCAGTTTACCTCGGCCTTTCAATATTCGATAAGTTTCAATGTCATCCTCCTCGTCCTTTTCATCTCCAGCAAGTACGGTCCCAGAGACATTAAGTGCTCCCCATACTTCAAAACTTTCATTCCTGGATCATTGTCGTGAACCTCCTCTGGACCTTTTTCAATGCCAGTACATCCTTTCTTAGATAAGGGACCCAAATCTGCTCACAATACTCCATGTGAGGGCTCACCAGTGCCCTGTAAAAACCCAGTGTTACATCCTTGTTGTTATATTTGAGTTCTCTTGAAATGAATGTTAACATTGCATTTGCCTTCCTTACCATTGACTTGGCCTGCAAGTTAACCTTTAGGGAATTCCACCCAAGGATACCCAAGTCCTTTTGCACCTCAGATCTTTGAGTTTTCTCTCCATTTAGAAAATAGTCTAAACCTTTATTCCTTCGGTCAAAGTGATTGACCACACATTTCCCTACACTATACTCAATCTGACACTTCCTGTCTCATTCTTCCAATTTGCGTAAGTACTTCTGCAGACTTATTGCTTCCTCAGTACTACCTACCCCTCCACCTATCTTTGTAACATCTGCAAACCTGGCCACGACAACTGGCTCCTTCCTCTCAGACATCATATTCTTCTCCAACCCAGAATTGATGTCATTAACCCTAGCATGAGGCAGGAAGCTCAGTTTTCAGGACTCACTGACTCTAGCTATGCTTTCTTCCGTGACCACTGTAGTCTTTTCACGCCCCTCCACCCCCCCCCACTTGAATAGCTTCATTGTCATAGTGTTATGGACAATTTGCATATCCTCCTTGCAAGCTATCAAGAACTTCTTACCTGTTGGACTGGAATAAGAATTGAGACGCCTCTAGAAATATCTTTTGGATTCCACCTCTTATGCAGTCATGCTATCCTGCCTTTGATCATTTGTCAATTTAGAGATGGTTAACCTAAGAGGTGTGACTGCCTCCTGGAATGCAGTGTTCAAGCAAGTCTTTCACTCCTCAGTCAAAGATTTTGGAGACTGGACTCTAGCACATTGACTTTAGTCTGCAGTTCCTTAAGCAACAGGTTACTGGTTTTTAAATTCAGTCGACTAGTTTCTACACATTGCTATTTCAACATCTCACCTTTTTAGCTTTCTGTTCTAATTAATTAGTTGCATTTATTAGGTTAATTTGTATTAGATTTCTTTATTTTAAATATGCCAAAAATGTTCACACTGATATGCCCTGATTAAAACACTTGGTCATTTAGAATAGAAAGGGAGAAAATAAAAGTACCCATTAATTTCTTACCTGTTCTTCTGTGATCGCACACAATGGCACTTACAATCAGGAGAAACTGTGACTCATGTTTCTATTTTAGATTGAAATTCTGAGCAGTTTGTTGTGTCAAGGTTTTTTGATCTGTTTCTCTGGTTGTTAAAGCTAGGAAGGTTTAGATCCACATTCTTGATGTGCCAGAATATTGTGTGTTCTTTGTATTGGTTGGCAAGCTCTGAGTTGGGTCATAAAGTGGTACAACACAGGAGCAGGTCCATTGACCCACTAGGTTCATGCAGGCCATCCAGTACCCACCTACAAAATTTCCATTCACAGCATGTAGAGCAAAGTGTTCTATCCCTGATAATTCAAATACCTATCCAGATACCTTTTGAATGTTGGAGGAGTACCTGCCTTAACATCCTCTCCCTCAGGTACTATTATTCAGAGTGTAGCCAGGATCCAAGCAAGGAAAAATATGATCTATATGCCTTTATTCCCTGCCAATTTATGTGTCTGCCTACATGGCTCTTTAAAGATGCGACCATACCTGCTACTACCACTTCAGCTGCAGCACGTTCCATCCTTGCTGCTTCTAAAATAACTGGCGTCACATCTCATTTTAACCTATCCCCCTCACACTGTAAACGGAAGCCCTGTAATATTTGACATTTCCAACATGGGTAAAAGACGCTATTTAACCCATCTTTGCCTCTCATAATTTTATATACTTCCATCTGACCACTCTGCAGTTTCTGATACTCCCAATAAGGTCCCAGCAGCTTTTATGCACCTGCAATATAACTTGCCAACTTTCATATTCACTTGTCTGACAAAAGAAATAAAACATGCCATTCAGCTTACTTAACCCCGATCTTTCGGGGAGCTATGCACTTGCACTTCACAATGCTTCTGTACATCAATGCTCCTAAGGGCTCTGCTATTTATGTTTTTCTTGCATTTGACCTCCCAAGATGCATCACTTCATGCATGTCTGGAGTCAACTCCATGTACCATTTCTCCATCAAATTTTCAGCTGACTTATGGCCCGCTGTTTCCTTTGTCAACTTTCCTCACTATCCACTACTCCACCAATTTTCATGTCATCTGCAAACCACACATTACATCACATATGCTATTGTAAACAACAGAGGTCCTTGTGTTGATTTTTGCAGAACACACTGTTCACAGAACTTCAGTGAAACAGCCTGCCACTGCTACTCTTTGTCATCTATGACAAAACCAATTTTGTATCCCGTTTACACTGTGGATCCCATGTGACTTAATCTTCTGGACCAGCTTCACATGAGGTACTTCATCAAATATGTTACTGTCGGTAACATCCATTGCAATAACCTCATCAATCACCTTTGTTATGTCCTTCAAAAGAAACTCAACAATTTGATCCAGGACCTCCCCACACAAAAACATGCTGACTTCAATAATCCAAACAACAGGAATTCTGCAGATGCTGGAAATTCAAGCAACACACGTAAAAGTTGCTGGTGAATGCAGAGGCCAGGCAGCATCTCTAGGAAGAGGTGCAGTCGACGTTTCAGGCCGAGGCCCTTCGTCAGGACTAACTGAAGGAAGAGTGAGTAAGGGATTTGAAAGTTGGAGGGGGAGGGGGAGATCCAAAATGATAGGAGAAGACAGGAGGGGGAGGGATAGAGCCAAGAGCTGGACAGGTGATTAGCAAAAGGGATACGAGAGGATCATGGGACAGGAGGTCCGGGAAGAAAGACGGGGGGGGGGGGGACCCGGAGGATGGGCAAGGGGTATATTCAGAGGGACAGAGGGAGAAAAAGGAGAGTGAGAGAAAGAATGTGTGTATAAAAATAAGTAACAGATGGGGTATGAGGGGGAGGTGGGGCATTAGCGGAAGTTAGAGAAGGCTTAGTGGTGGGATCCCGTTGGAGGTGGTGGAAGTTACAGAGAATAATATGTTGGACCTGGAGGCTGGTGGGGTGGTAGGTGAGGACCAGGGCAACCCTGTTCCTAATGGGGTGGCGGGAGGATGGAGTGAGAGCAGATGTACGTGAAATGGGGGAGATGCGTTTAAGAGCAGAGTTGATAGTGGAGGGAGGGAAGCCCCTTTCTTTAAAAAAGGAAGACATCTCCCTTGTCCTAGAATGAAAAGCCTCATCCTGAGAGCAGATGCGGCGGAGACGGAGGAATTGCGAGAAGGGGATGGCGTTTTTGCAACAGACAGGGTGAGAAGAGGAATAGTCCAGGTAGCTGTGAAAGTCAGTAGGTTTATAGTAGACATCAGTGGATAAGCTGTCTCCAGAGACAGAGACAGAAAGATCTAGAAAGGGGAGGGAGGTGTCGGAAATGGACCAGGTAAACTTGAGGGCAGGGTGAAAGTTGGAGGCAAAGTTAATAAAGTCAACGAGCTCTGCAAGCGTGCAGGAAGCAGCGCCAATGCAGTCGTGGATGTAGCGAAGGAAAAGTGGGGGACAGATACCAGAATATTTTTTTTTCCAAAAATACTTTATTCAGAAATATTACAAAATAAAAATAATTACATACAGAAAAAGAAAACCATTTGTTGACGGAACATAGGTTGTTCCACAAAGCCAACAAAAAGGCAGGCATAGCTAGGACCCATACGGGTGCCCATAGCTACACCTTTAGTTTGGAGGAAGTGGGAGGAGCCAAAGGAGAAATTATTAAGAGTAAGGACTAATTCCACTAGATGGAGCAGAGTGCTCTGCTCTATCAATTGCCTCTAAATTGTGAATGATAAAATCAAGTTTTGGATTTAAATAGGGACTTGATGGTGGGTGTGGTCTCAGTTAGGCTCTGGGCCTGTCTCTATACTCGATGACTTGCTCTGAGTGTTGTCAGTATGCTTTGATCAGAGAGATTTTGGCCCTGTACTTTCCTACTAAATAAATTTTCAAGTTCATAATTCTACATCAAATATGTTTTCTTTTTCAAGCAGCACTAAATGTAACACAAGTTCTTGATCCAAATGTCAATATTATAGACTTTTAAAATAGTTTTAAAATGAATCTTCATTGTGCTGACCAGACACAAAATACAGTTATCTTGTAGTCAGATCTTCACCGCACCAGTTTTCTTTAATCTGGTTCTTCCTTCTGCTATGTGTGTAAAATATAAGGATGTGCTTTTGTATTTTATTTTTGATCTTAGATCAGCATATGTTCATTCTGCATCTGCATATGTTCATTCCATTCCTAAAGATATGCTCTTTTTGATATTTGTGAACTTTCTTTTAATATCCCAAATGGAACATCAAAAGCTCAATTCCAAAGCTAATAGGGTCTTGGCCTGAAACGTCGACTGTACCTCTTCCTAGAGATGCTGCCTGGCCTGCTGCGTTCACCAGCAACTTTGATGTGTGTTGCTAATAGTGACTACTTACACATTACCCTTGTGGTAATGGTTAAAACTAAATTTCCATCATCATATGTTCTTGTACACTCACAGAGCTGCCTGAGACTTTAGTTCATAGGGAATATAACATTTGAAATAGATTTTTGGATTTTAAATTGACAAGAACTTTTCTGATCTAACATTTTTTTCACAAAATCAAATATTTATGGTGGAACAGTAAAATAGTTGATGTATTTTTGGATTAAGCTGGGAGTTCCTTTCTCTCACTGGGCTCATATTATTTATTAATATTACATCAAACATCGCTTCCGGCTTCTAGGTTGAATCCATTATTCAGCAATATTGGAGATGACACAGAATATAAACATAAAATAAGTTACTTAAGTCTAAGAATTTGCTCACACCAAATTAGAAGTAAACACAAACATTTGAAGAAATTGTGATTGTGGTTTAGGTGGCAATAAAACTCAGCCCATGCAGTTCACAGACATTGCTGGTGGTGATGCTGGCAGTACCAAAGGTAATTGTGTGCTGACCCATGGGAAATATTCAGTGCTGTTAAATTGATCTGTCTATTTCTGGAGCTGGGGTTGGGTTGGTGTTGATGAGAGAGGTTAATGACACATAGGTCCCCTGAGGAAGAAGTCTTTGCGTCTGAAGTTGACCAGCTGTATCTTTGAGTGGTCCTGAACTCCCATGACCAACAGCAGTCATTGAGGCATAGGTCAACTGATCTATGTAGTGCTTTTATCAACTCAGAGCTGCAGCTACAAATTGTTATATGAATAAACTGTACAGGTAATAACTTTCAGCATGTGTCGAACCGCAGTGGATGGGTGAGCTGCTCAATAACCTTTCTCCTCTGTTTTTACAAAAGCTTCAGAATTTGAGATAGTTACTGGGTGTATCTTGAGGATAGTCTGCATTATAGCAGGAGATAGTGTGGGTTATCTTAAAAAATAGGAAGATAGATAAATCTCCCAGGCCTGATCATAACTATCCAAAATTATTGTGGGAAGTTAGAAAAGAAATTGTGGTAGCCCCAGCTGAGATAAATGCATTATTACAGGTGCAGTGCTGGAAGACCGTAGGGTGTCTAATCTTGTGTCTTTACTTATAAAGGGCTGTAAAGAAAAACTTTGGATTATAGACGTGTAAGCTTAACATCTGTGGTCTAGAAGCAGAGTATGATTGTGGAGGGTTGTTTCTTGGACTGGAGGCCTCTGACTATTGTTGTGCCTCAGGGGTCCGTGTTAGGTGCATTGTTATTTGTTATCTAAGTCAATAATTCAGGTGAGAATGTACAGGGCAAGATTAGTAAACTTGCAGATGATGCTAAAATAAGGTGGTGTCATAAACAGTGAAGATGGTTTTCAGGGATTACAGAGGGATCTTGATCAGCTGGGTAAGTGGGCTGAGGAATTGCAAATGGAGTTTAATTCAGATAAGTGTGAGGTGTGCATTTTGGGAAATGAGTGGTAGGGTCCTAGAGAGTGTTGTGAAGCAGAGGGACCTAGAATACAAGTACATGGTACTTTCCCTGAAAATTGCATTAAATGTAAGCAGGCTGGTAACAAAGGCTTTTGGCATGCTGGCCTTCATCAGTTAGGGCAATGAGTCTCAAAGTTGGGATGTTATGTTGTACACAACGTTGGTAAAGCTGCATTTGAAATCTTGTGTTAATTTTGGGCATTGCTATCGGAAAGATGTCATTAAGCTGTAAAGAGCATGGAAGAGATTTACAAGGACATTACTGGGACTCGGGTACTGAATCATTGAGAGAAGTTGAACAAGTGAGAACTTCATTCTTTGGAGCACAGTGGAATATGGGGTGATTTTATAAAGGTGTACAAAATCACAAGGGGCATAGATAGGGTGATTGCATACCATTTTTGCCAAGGTTGGGGAATCAAGAATTAGAAGAAACTATGCAGAACAGTATGTGTCAGTATGTGTCCTTCAGCCCACAATGTTCTGTCAACTTATATAGACCACTCTGTGATCAATCTAACCCTAACCTTCTGACACAGCCTATAATACTCCATGTTTCTTACATCTATGTGCCTCTGTAAGAACCTCTTTAGTGTCCCTATTGTATCAGACGCTACCACCACTCCCAGCAGTGCATTTTAGACTCTCACCGCTCACTGTGTAAAACAAACTACTTCTGACATCACACCCTAAATTTTCCTCCAATCCCCTAAAATGGATGTCCTCAGGTATTGGCCATTGCTGCCCTGAGAAAAAGTCTCTGGTTCTCCATTCTATCTATGCCTCGTATACACTCTCATCCCCTTTCGTTCCATAGAGAAATGTCCGAGGTCACTTCCGCTTTCCTCAAAAGACATGCCTTCTAATCCAGACAGCATCCTAGTAAATCTCCTCTGCATCCTCTCTAAACCGTCCACATCCTTCCTATAATGAGGCAACCAGAACTGAACACAATACTCTAGTGCAGTGTTACCAGGGTTTTATGGAGCTGCAATATTACCTTATAGCTCTTGAACTCAATCCCTTGACTAGTGAGGGCCAACACACCATACCATCTCTATCTAGTTTGTCGCAGTTTTAAAGGATCTATGGACTTGGACCCTAAGATCTTTATTGCTCCATACTGTTAAGAATCCTGCTATTAACCTTATTTTCTGCTTTCAGGTTTGATGTTCACTAATTTGTGTGGTGTCCTCCTTGTTAAATATGAATTATGAATCATTCTTTTGATAAGTAATTGCACTGCAGGAAATCAAATGGGAAGATCACATCAGAGTTAGGATGAATCATGATAAAGTTACCCAGTCCAATTTCCTGAAGAGTATGACTTGCATCTTATGCATATTTGACATTGTGGTGCTCAGATGAGCAGTCTTGTTGCACTCTTGTTTCCCGATCTGGAACATGATCAAGTGCCAACCATTCTAATTACCAAAGAATTCTCCACACGATCCTGACTGCAGATTACATACCATCAAATGCAGATGTTAAGCAAGCACTTGATGCATTGAGTGCCAAGATCAGCAAACAAGGAACAGCCTACCCTGCAGCCTTTCACCTTCTTGCCGAGGTCTTCAATCAGACTAGATTGAAGAAATCTCTGCCCATTTACCAAAAGCACATAACCTGCAGCACCAGCAGATGCAACACATTCAATCACTAGTACACTATCATCAAGAATACTTGCTGTTCCATCCCTAAACCGCATTTCAAGAAATCTGATCATCTGGCTGTCTTCTTTTTACCTGCATACAGGCAGAGGCACCAGAGGTAAGGACAACAAAGAGGTGGTCACTGGAGGCAGAGGAGAGGCTACAGAATTACTTCAAGTCAGCAGACGGAACCATTTTCAAGGATTCATTGGAGGACCTGAATGAATACGCCATGGTTGTCATGGATTTTATGAAGACACTTGTGGATGAGTGCCCAAAAATAGCATTCAGAGTTTTCCCCAACCAGAAACCTGGATGAACGAAAAGATTTGCAATCTGTTGATGGTTATATCAGTGGCTTTCAGGTCTGGTGGCCAAGGAAAGTACACAAGATCCAGGTATGACCTTCAGAAAGCCACTCCCCATGCGAAGTGGCAACTCCCTATGCGAAGAGGCAAGTCCTGATAACGTTTCGGCCAGGAACTATGATTGTTTATTCATTTCCATTGATGCTGTCTGAGCTGCTGAATTTCTTCAGCACTTTGTGAGTGTAATGCAGGAAAGAAACTTGGATCACAGAAGGATGCTCAACATCTGTGACTGTACTTCAATGCTCGCACCTCCTACAAAGCAAAACTAAGCATAACATAGTATCCGAAAATAAAATTTTGTTCCCAGATGAGCTCGATGTTTTTTCATGCTTGCTTTGACTGATAGAAAATGGAGGCACCTTCACAAGCTCCCGCAGCTCACGGTGACCCTGTTATTTCAGTCTCTGAGGCTGACATGACATCATCCTTCAGGAGGGTGAACCCACGGAAAGCATTTGGCCCTGATAGGGTACCTGGCTGAGTACAGAAGACCTATGCTTAACAATTGTCTCGACATCTTTAACCTTTCACTTTGGCAGTCAAAGGTACCTATCTGCTTTAAGCAGGCTTCAATCATACTGATGTCCAAGAAGAACATTATAACCTACCTGAATAACTATCATCCACTAGCATTCACACCTGTGAAGGTGAAGTGCCTTGAAAGTTGGTCATGAAATATATGTACTTCTGCCAGATTTGGGTTCACTCCAATTTGCCTACTGTCACAACAGCTCACCAGCAGACGCCATTTCATTGGCTCTTTACTCAGCCCAGGAACACTGGGACAGTGAAGGTGACTCTTCATTAACTACAGCTCAACATTCAACACTATCGTTCCCTCAAAAAAAAAAAATCAGTAAGCTCCAAGACCTAGGATTTAATACCTCTTTGTGCAACTGAATCCTTGATTTCCTTACTTGCAGACCCCAGTCAGTTTGGACTGGCAACAGCATCTCCTCCATAATTACCATCAGCACAGGTTCATCACAAGGTTGTGCATTTAACCCCCTGCTCTACTTGATTTACACTTATGACTATGAGGCTAAATACAGCTCCAATGCCATATTTATGTTTGCTGATGACACCACTGTTGTTGGCTAAGTCAAAGATGGTGATGAATTGACATATAGGTGGGAGACTGAAAATCTGGTTGAATACTGCCATGTCAACAACCTCTTACTCATTGTCAGCAAGACCAAGGAGCTGATTATTGATTACAGGGGGAGGAAACCGGAGGTCCATGAGCCAGTCCTTATTAAGGGATCAGAGGTGGAGAGTTAAGTAACCTTAAATTCCTCCACATTATTATTTCAGAAGACCTGTCCTGGGTTCAGCACGTAAGTTACATTACAAAGAAGGCACAGTAGTGCTTCTGCTTTCTTAGAAGCTTGTACGGATATGGGATATCACCTAAACCTTTGACAAACCACTATAGATGCACAGTGGGGAGTATCCTGATGGGCTCTCTCAAGGCTTGGTATGGGATCAACAATGCCCGAGAAAGGAAAAGCCTACAAAATGTGATGGACACAGCCCAGTCCATCACAGAAAAAGTCTTCCTCACCACTGAGCACATCTACAAGGAGTGCTGCATCCATCATCAAGGATCGCTATCATCCAGACCATGCTCTCTTCTCACTGCTACCATTGGGAAGGAGGTACAGGAGCCTTAAATCCCACACCATCAGGTTCGGGAACATTTATTACCTTTCAACCATCAGGCTCCACACTAAACTGATTGCACAAACTGTGGATTCACTTTCAACACCTCTACAACTCATGTTCTCAGTATTATTCATTTATGTTTTTATTGTTATTATTATTTGTTGGTTTTTTTTGTATTTGCACAGACTGTCTTCTTTTGCACAGTGATTGTTTGTCAATCTTTGTATGCAGTTTTTCATTGATTATATTGTATTTCTTTGTTCTACTTTTAATGCCTGCAAGAAAATGAATATCAGAGTAGTATATAGTGACATATAGGTACTCTGAAGTTTGAATTTTGAAAATTTTACCTATGTAATTTCTAGGCATTCCTGAAATGAGACTGGGACTTTCATGCCAGGAGCAAGCCTCTGCGAATCCATGTGCAGTACAGGAAGAAATTCAATTACTTCATTCATAATTATTGTTAATGTTCTACTCTCTGTCAAATCATGTGAATGTAGGGAATCCATTGAGGCAACCATCTCCACACAACACATTGAGGAACATGTTTTCAAATATTTCTTGCAAGGCAACGATATCAAGAACAGGCACTTTACTTATCTATTGTGTTACGTACCCCGTAACTGGGTTGCCAAACCAGCAGAAATGGATCACTCAGTTGGAGTCTGGATTACTAGATCTAAGAAAGTTTTATTAAAAAAAACAAGCAACACAGTAATCGAAAGGATAATGAATGCAACAGTTCAGCAATGATAAACACACATGTGCACAGAATTAAGATAACAGCATCAATCAAGCTCTATCGTTGTCTAGGGGTAAATGACCAATTTCAAAGTGACACAAAGTCCAGTTCAATTTAGTTCAGTTCACAGTAATCGTTGCCATGGCAATGGACAATGTTGGGGGGAAGGAGAGAGAGAACGAGAACGAATGATCATTCAAAATGGCTTCCACTCACAGACCTGCAATATTGCTCACAAGCAGCTTTCGGGCGAGTCCTTTGTGATGTCACCTGGGGTCACCGACTGTGATCCCTCCTCCAGATGCGGTCGATCCTCTGCAGTGAACCCGGCACCCAAGCGAGGGTGGACACACACCAGGTTCCCGCTGATCGTACCTTTCCACCCTGTGCGTTTATGGCCCGGTACTTCCCACCGACTTGTGAGGGGCGCACCGCTTCCAGGGTCTCGTTACCTCGGGTGTCGTGTGTGTCCTGCCTTAGCGAACCTGTCCCTTTTTATCCCCCTGCGGGGGTATCGCCTGTCCATCACTTCAAACAGTTCAGGGTTCAAAGGGGGAGCCGCTCTAGACAGCTCTCTCTCCCATCCCTTCATTACACATCTCCAGATCGCCTGTCCATCACTTCAAACAGTTCAGGGTTCAAAGGGGGAGCCGATCTTGACAATACCCAGACTGACGGCTCCTTCATTAACATCTCCAAATGCTGCTCATTGTGTTCCTTATCTCTCCCTCCCCTGAGGGCAGGTGGCAGACCAACTGCTGATGCCACTGGTTCTAGCCCAGGCCAGCAAACATCTTAATTTATGTGTATTCTCGTCACAATTGGAACAGGGTGTCTTTCAACCCCCAAGACTTTGAGGTTAGATGAGCAGTTGTTCCATAACAAGTCCCTGGCTGTGCAAGAGTCTGTGACACTGGCAGTGACTGAGTTCACCCTCACCAATTTTCTACTCCTTAATTTCCAAGTTAGTTTGGTTTTGTGATTGAGAGTCACGTGAGCTCTCATCTGCCCAAGTCCTGAGTTCATTAGATGCCTGTGAGGGAGGGGAAGAGCTCCGGGCACCATTTCATTTTCTGGCACATTGCAGCTAATAGAAGCTAGGCTAGATGCATATATTTCACATGGTGAGATATCTAACATGTAGGCTGAAATAGGCAGAAAAGCCTTTGGAGGGTATGGTCACTGTATAATTATGTACTGGAGGATTCAGATGAGACTTTTAATAGTACAGTCTACATGCCCTTTACTGGATGACTGGTTGCAGATTCAACTGTCTAGCAGGTCACTCTCCAACCTCTTAGTGGACTTTAATAGAAGCAAGAGGCTTTATGTCATTTGGAAAGTAATGAGATCCTCCATTCAAACAGATGGTAAGTGGGTATCGGCGTAGACGTTGGCATCCATGGTTGTGTCGGTGAAGGTCACCCAGAGCTTACACCATTTTATGTAGACTAGGTCCACTTCCATCAGAGATTTCCTGTAACGAGCTGAACATTATATGGCGGTACACAAGCACAGCTAACTGCCATCAAGCAATTGCAATTAAATGTAATTAAACATATGAAAAAGTAATAGAGTAAAAAAATAAAGAACTGATAAAATATTGTGCTCTACTTCATGTTAATTCTATTATCCACTGCATTTATCTGCTATTTTCTCACAGGTGTAAAAGGGATTTTCTGGATAATACTTTAAAACAAATGAAATCCATAGTATTAAGTATGTTGTTCTGTGCCAACTAAAGGCCAATATGGCAAAGATCTGTACTTCTTAGCTGAAAAATTAGATCACTCAACAGTATCATATGTTGCTGTTAAATCCAAACAACAATTGCCATTTTTTGTTGTAGCTGATGGACTACAATAAGATGGTGGGAAGGAGGCAAGTTCAAAGTTCGACTGTGATCAGGACTCAGATGGCAGGTGTTCAGATTGAATTCTGTTAGAAGTGTTCAGTTTTACTCTACTTCAAAGATGTGAGAAAAGCCAAATGCTCAATGTGTGTCCACTTCATTAATCATTTTGGTATTGAATCACCAAATTAGGACTTCATTTTCAGATACACTAGTGCTCCTCCCACTTTGCCTTTCTGCACTCATTATTACACCAAGCTTGATCTAGCTTCATAGTAGCAGTAGAACGAGGGAAATGCTTTGACATGATGCCATAAATAGTGGTGGAATACAATTCTCTTGCAACCCAGTAGTTTCATGATCATAAATACAGAGACAAGATTTCTTTTAAAAGAAATACAGATTACTTAATAATCTAAATTTAAATGATCCAGCTGTGTTTGTGGATTTGTACTCCTGGCATTGTTAGTTCAGACCTCAGGATTATTAGTTCAAGCACTGCAGCACTGATACAAAAGCTGGGTATGGTTAGCTTCAGTACTTTTCATCATAATCTTTTACTTCTAACTCACAAATGAAAGTGTGTTTCTATATTATAACATAATGGAAACTATCATATGCTTAATGCAGTTCATTTGGTCTATAAATTGTAATTTACCTATTATTCAGTGTCAATTAAAATCCCTGCAATATGACAGTGCTTTCAAACTTAAAGTGGATATGTTGTACACAGGTTTCACATGGTCTCAAGTGCACCTGTCACTGTAGAATGATTACTGGATTCTATATACAGTCCTTTTTGTAATATTAAAACCAGATTATATAGGCCAAGAGAAAACAGCTATTTCACTTATATAGTTGTCACACAATCCTTGCTGAGATTGATTTTCTTCTCAGGATGCATGTACATTTCTTCAAAATATGAGCAAACGGGAAATTAGATTTAAAAAGAGACTGCTGTGGCTCATGGTTTTCATTTCAACATTGCAACATTTATGTGTAATGTCATTTGTGGAGAGTTGTGTCGTTTTTGTTTTAAACTGTCATTTCAAAAATTGAAAGTGGAATGTTTGTCAGTGCAATAACTTAGACTATTTTTTCCTGAAATTTTTGATTATTTTACTGTATTATTAGCATATTGAAATAATTCTTTGTTAGCAGTATTTTATATACAGTGCTTTAAAAAATCTGTTTAAAGTCCACACAAAACATGACCTGGAACACCAGGAGTGATTTCTCTGTGTATTTAGTGTCCTAGTCTTCTACAGTATCAGAAAGAAAAGAACATAATGATGAACAGCCAATTCCTTTTGAAATCTTGTGATAGATTAATTGTGAACTTTTCCTCTCCATAAATGTTTTATACAAATGAGTTTAAAGAATAACTATAATTACTTCACTTTTTCAATGGACGAAGCATTAGGAACAGTGGTTATTTTTATCTTCTTTAGCTACTGTTGTGTTTGAAAGGGTAAAATAAAGTGGGGTTCATTTCAATATCATTAGAATTAATTATCATATATTACATTAAGTAAATTATGTTCTAAGTCTGCAATGAATTTGTAATGATATGTAAATTACAGTGTCAGAGATGGCAGTGTATGTAGCAACGTCTACTCTGCCTCTTCTGTCTGGGTGAATCTCCTAGGACAAAGCAGAATAAAATTCTTTCTCCCCTAGATTATTCTATTCCCCTGCAGCCACATGACAATCATTCTCCCTTGTGCACCTTGAACTTTGCTACCATCTGAAAACCAGCATAACTTAATTGATGCATCTGGCCCAGAAACAAAGATCGGATTATTGAGTTACTGAGCAAATGCCAGTAGACTTCCACTTTCAAAATAGGATTATCGCACAGAATATTTGTGAACAAGTGCCAAAGAGGTCCACTAAAATCTGTAGCTGTTAAGTGATTTATTACTATTTAGTCCTATTTTAGACCATGGAATGATCAAAAATGGCACTTTCATGATTTCTAAATACCTCAAAAAACAACTTAAAGTGTTGTGCTACATCTACAACTTAGCAATCAAATGTACATGGCAAATTTCCATTTAGAGTAATATAAATGACGAGATAATTTTAATTTAATGATACTGGTTGCAGAATGAAAAACTGGCCAGGAAACCTTTGCTCTTCTTTCTCCTAATAGCATTGTAAGTTGTTTTATATCCATCTGGAAGGGTAGAAAATGGAATGGGAATTAAATCAGCAATCCCTAAGATATACGTATGGGAATAGTGATGCATAATCACCAGGTGCTGCTTCAGAGTAGAGCAGCCAGCATGACATCTATCTATTGTCTGCTCATTACTGTGATTTCTGCATGCAGCCATATCTATTGGGTCAGAACATGCTGGATCCGGCTCAACAGGCAGGATCACTGCCCATCCACAGTCACCCAGTCTCAACATCTGTTCATTCGTCACAGGCACATCACTCATTTGCATGACAGTCAGTGATTTCCCCTGTCCTTCCACAAGCAGGAAGCTATCCGGTGGGGGGGGGGGGGGGGGGTTGTGGGTAGAGGCATGCCTGCACTTGTCGAACTGTATGAACGCGACATTGCTTACTATTATGGGAAGGTTATGACATATGTTTGACCAACAGTGTGGCTAAATACATTTATACTGGCATCCTCAGACCTAGTTCTCCTTCTCATATCTGTGTTAATTCACATAATACAATCTCATCTGATTTAAAAGCTGCAGAAAATTATTTTTCAAAGTCTTATCGTATGAGGAGTGTTTGATGGCTCAGGGCCTGTACTCACTGGAATTCAGAAGAATGAGAGGTGACCTCATTGAAACCAATTGAATATTGAAAGGTCTCGGTACAGTGGATGTGGAGAGGATGCGTCCAATGTGGGAGAGTCTAAGACCAGAGGACACAGCCTCAGAATAGAGGGACGTCCATTAACAACAGAGATAGGGAGGAATTTCTTTAACCAGAGAGTGGTGGATCTGTGGAATTCATTGCCACAGGTAGAGTTTGATAGATTCTTGATTAGTCAGGATATGAAGGGATATGGGGAGAAGGCAGGAAATTGGGGCTGAGAGGGAGATGGATCAAACCTAACGAAATGGTGGAACAGACTTGATGGGCCAAATGGCCTAATTCTGCTCCTTTGTCTTATGGTCTTATAGTCTAAGTACAGAACAGTTGCTTTCTTCCATCCTCCTCTTTCCTCTTTCCTCCACTTCCATTTCTTCCACCTGCTTTGCCCCTCTTGCTGCTAACTATTTTACTGAGCAAATAGTAGCAAGATCTGTTCAAACAGTGAAGCCCTCTTTTGTTTCTCAGCAGCCCTTTAAGGTTGAGAATGATTGGCTTCTGCTTCAATCCAATGGGTTCTGAGATGGCTGAAGTCACAAATATGGGAGCCACAAATCGTGCCTCAGATGGTAGAGTCTGTAGGTAGCATGAAGACTGGATAAATAGTCTGGAAGGTAGTGTGCTCCTTCTGCCATTTTCACTGGGCTCCTGCTAGGTCCCAGTGGGTAATTTCAAGGCTCCTAATGTTAACCTGGCTGCTCCTACTAAATACCAACAAGTAGGTGAGAATGTTTCAAACTTTCCCTGTTTCAGGAGTCTGATGACAGGCTTGTGAAATCTGCTACTCTTTTCTTTACCCTGATGAAGACCATATACTTAACTGGAAACCACAGTACTCTGCATTTTAGCTGGGTTTTCAATGAGGCTCAATAAACAAGTAGCGAAGACAACTTTTTTAATGTTTAGTTGCCTCATAAGTCATTCTGTGCTAGGTTACTTGCAACAATGTCTGTACTGTGTTTACAGAAAGGTTTATATGTGTTTGTAGTATCCAACAGACAATCGGCATAGTGGGAGTAAGAGGCCTGTTGGAGTTGCAAATGTAAGATTTAATTCATCTTGGACCTAATCTTTCAGGAGAAGTGCAAGTAAGATAATTTTTTTTAGGTGCAAATGGTGGAAATCTGAAATAAATACAGAAAATGCTGGAGATACTCGGGAGGTCAGGCCACATCCGGAGAGAGAAGCAGAGTTGACATTTCTGTTCAATGACCCATCATCAGGACTGAAATGATAACTCAATTTCTCTTTCCATCGAGGATGAGCATCTCTGACCTTCTCCGTTTCTATCTTAGTGCAAGTCAGAGTTTGTTGTGTAACTATTAATGAATGACCCCTGCTGAAAAAAAAATAGGCTTCGGATATGTGGGATTAATTCCAGTCTTTTTAAGAGGTTTGGTGTACCTAATCTATGTTTTAAATCTAAAGTCAATCAGCTTTTTTAGACAATAATTAGGCAAAAGTTGTACATGTCCTTTTCCTAAGATCTGGAATTAACAAGAATACGTTACTTATAACAAATCCAAATGTGATTCTGAGAGTCTAATTTTGAAATAATGTGTTACAGTCAGGAGAACAGGCTACATTTACTACTATTCTGAAAAAATATCAATATTATTGGATGCAGTGAGAGCAGTGATAATTTCATCTGCTAAATTTACACTCAGGATGCCTCTGATGCCTAATACAGTGGCCACTCAGTGTAGGTTCATAGTTTTCTGCTCCTGTAGCCCATCAACCTCAAGGCTCAATGTGTTGTGCTTCAGAGATGCTCTTCTGCACACCACTGTCGTAACGTGTGGTTATTTGAGTTACTGTTGCCTTCCTGTCAGCTTGAACCAGTCTGGCCATTCTCCTTTCACTCCTTTCACTAACAAGAACTGCAGCTCATTGGAGCTCATTTTTGTTTGTCACACCATTTTCTGTAAACTCTACAGACTATTGTGCATGAAATTCCCAAGGAGAGTACCAGTTTCTGAGGTACTCAAACCACCCCATACGGCACCAACAATCATTCCATAGTCAAAATCACTTAGTTCACATTTCTTCCCTATTCTGACCTTTCCCTCTTGACTATGTCTTCATGCTTTTATGTATTATATTACTGCCATATGATTGGTTGATTAGATATTTGCATTAATGAGCATTTGTACAGGTGCACCTAATAAAATGGCCACTGAATGTATAGCATTATATGCTAAATATTACTCAGCAACAAATGGTATTGTAAGTGATACAGAGGCACAAATTTTCTGAAGGCCAGTGAATTACCCAAGCTCACTGGTCACTTACCCTTAAATCATGTTGTCCTGGACTGTCTTCCTATCGTATGTCCGCTTCCACGATAGAATCTTTCTGCTAATAAAGGACTAATTAATGGACTGACAATTGGTAAAGGCCTGCTTTGAGCTACACTGGTACTCCAAGCTGTTTTGTGGTAGATAGTAATGTAGAAGTGAGGTCATTACTAGATCAACCATGATCTTTTTAAGTGGCAGAGAAAGCTCCAGAGACTGAGTGGAAGACTCCTGCTCTTAATTTTTATGTTCACACGGCTTACCTGAATTAATCTTTTCTTAACAGACTAAGTTTAGGATTAATGGGGGAGTAAGCAGTGAAATGTCTGTTTAATAGGGGACTCAGGAGAAAGAAGATTCATGGGAAACATTTAAAGGTAAAATTGAATTTTGAATTCATGACTCTAGATGAGTGAACTTGATCCTGATCTTGTGATGCTGTCTGCCTGGAGTTTGAATGTTCTCTTTATAACTGTATGTGTTTCTACCACATGTTACAGTTTCTTCCCACATGCTGGTTGGTAGGTTAACTGGTCACTGTAGTTGGATTTGAAATGGGAGGGGAGGTGGGGGTGGAATTGAAGTGATGGGAAGACAAGCTGAAACATGAGGTTAGTGAAGGAATAATGCGAATTGTGTTTAATGGTTAGCAAGGACACACTTGGCCAAGGGCTTCTTTCTGTTTTGTATGACCCTGATTGTATGACTTATCTCAACTTGCGCTGATATTTGGAGATGTACAGTTTAGTCCCAAAAAGACAGAAGGCATATCATTTAAATTAAAGCTAATGAATCTGATACTATTTTTTGCAATAAGTTCAGATGCTTGTGGAAATTATTCAGATAACCAAACAAATGTGTTAATGTTAGGTATTAACAAAATCTTTGATAAAAATCTATTTACGTATTCACAACACCACCAAGAAATCATACATAAGTCTAATCAAAGTGCCAAGGATAGATCAGTTGCATCAACCTCAACAATTTCCATCATCTCCAGAGGGATTCTACCACTAAACATATCTTTACCTTCCCCCTCTTCACTTTCCACAGGGCTCACGCTCTCCAAGATTCCCTTGTCCATTCGTCCTTTCCCACTAATCTCTTCCTGGCACTTATTCCTGCAAGTGACCTAAGAGCCACACCTGTCCTTCCACCTCCCCCTCACCCACATTCAGGGCCGCAAACAGTCCTTCCAGGTGAGGCAACATTTCACCTGCGAATCAGCTGGGGTCATCTATTGTGACCACAATGCTCCATGCAGCCTTCTCCACATTGGTAAGACACGTCGGAAATTGGAGGACCACTTCAACAAGCACCTGCGCTCCACCCAACAAAAACAGAACCTCCCGGTGGTCAAACCTCGACTTTTTCTTCATTTCCAAAGATGCTGCCTGGCCTGCTGAGTTCTCCCAGAATTTTGTGTGTGTTGCTTCAGATTTCCAGCATCTGCAGACTTCAATGGGATCGCACCACCAAGCACACCTTTTCCTCCCCCAACACTTTCTGCTTTCCACAGGGATCGCTTCCTACTCAACTCCTCTGTCCATTTGTCCCTCCCCACTGATCTCCCTCTTGACGCTTATCATTGCAAGCAGAACAAGTGCTACACCTGCCCCTGCACCTCATCCCTCACCACTACTCAGGGCCCCAAACAGTCCTTCCAGGTGAGGAGACACTTTACCCGTGAGTCTTTTGGGGTCATATACTGTGTCCGGTGCTCCCAGTGTGGCCTCCTGTATATTGATGAGACCCAACATAGAGTAGGAGATCGCTTCGCCAAGTATCTACCCTCCGTCTGCCAGAAGAAGCGGGATCTCCCAGTGGCCACCTGCCTTAATTCCACTTCCTATTTCCATTCCAATATGTCTATTTATGGCCTCTTCCACTGTCATGACGAGGCCACACTCATGTTGGAGGAACAACATGTTACATTCCGCCTGGGTAGTCTCCAACCTGATGGCATGAACTTCGATTTCTCGAACTTCCAGTAATGGCCCACCTAGCCCTCTCCTTCACCATTCCCCATCCCCTTTTCCCTCTCTCACCTTATCTCTTTGCCTGCCCATTGCCTCCCTCTGGTGCTCCTCCCCCTTTTCTTTCTTCCATGGGCTTCTGTCTTCTCCTATTAGATTCCCCGTTCTCCAGTCCTGTATCTCTTTCACCAATGAGCTTCCCAGCTCTTTTCCTCACTCCCTCCACCTCCCGGGTCCACCTACCACCTTGTGTTTCTCCTTCTCTTCCCCCGACATTTCAAATCTACTCCTCAGCATTTTTTCTCCAGTCCTGCTGAAGGGTCTCAGCCTGAAACATCGACTGTTTACTCTTTTCCATTGACATTGCTTGGCCTGCTGAGTTCCTCCAACATTTTGTGGGTGTTGCTTGGATTTCTAGCACCTGCAGATTTACTCTTATTTGCAGATTATTTTGTATTTGCATTGCTTTAAATTCATAAACATACTATACACACACACACTGTACATAGTGTAGTTCAATTTTGAGAAAGACCCATTAGCTAGTGCTGGCAACTGCACTTTTCTGTATCTTTTCACTGTTTGGCTAATGCGGTGAAATTCCACACAGAAACTGAAAGACTTCCAGGATATTTGCATTAATCTGGTCCACATACAACAGATAGGAAGTGCCCTAAATCACTGTAACATAACACAATCAACAAGACAATTCAATTATGCCTGGTATTATTACTATTCATTTTCTCAGGACTTGGGAAATTAACAAGTCAAGTCATCTGCATTGAGACAACAAAAAGAAACCAGATCTTAGAGGCAGATGCAGGTTCCTTTTGCAGTTGTGACTCAAGCTATCAACAATGACCTGGGATAAGAACAAAGCTGCTTGAGTGTGGTTTGATATATATATATACACTTCGATCATCTTCAAGGATTTAATTATCTTTTACACAGTTTTATTCAGAATCAAGTCCATCAGCAGCCAAAAATAAAAGTACACTATTTAATTTCAATGAAAACAAAAGGTAAATCATAGTCTTATTGCGTGTGACATTCTGTAATCTAATTTATGCAAATTTCATATATATATATATCAATTATAAAATTTTGCAATTGGTCTTTTTCACAAACAACAAAGTGATGAATAAAAACAAGTATACAATCAGCTATCCTTTGCCTGTATTAGTGTTGTAGCTTTTATGTTCAAATTCAATTTGACTGACAGGTTTGGGTCATGTGATATCAAAAGACCAGTCAGATCAGTAGGATGTCGAGTCATAGAGACAGCTCTAATCAGTGAAATTGGCTGCCATTCCTTCTGAACAGTGGCTACCCAGCTGTGTTAGCAGCTGGCATTGAAGGTTTTCAGCAATTGTCCTATGGGATATTAAGGATAACTTGGCAGCACATATAATATTACCAACATGGATATCCCATTGTTTGTTTAAGTAGATATTTAAAGAAATGTTTTGTAATGTGTATTAGTTTCTTAGTTTCTTATCAAAACCACACGCTCAATGCTATTTACTTTCATGTATTTTCCTCTTGCAGATTAGACAGGATTATATTTGTGTTTATTTAGAGATTCTGTGCAGAATAGGCCCTTTGAGCCACACTGCCCGGCAACCCCCAACAACTCTGACTTAACCCTAACCTAATCATGGGAAAATTTACAATGACCAATCAACCCGCCCGGGGAGTGATTGAACTGTGGGAAGAAACTGGATCACTTGAAGAAAACCCAAGCATTCCACGGGGACAATGTACAGAGACCCCTTCAGAACAGCTCTGGAGTTGAACTCTAAACTTTGATGCCCCGAGCTGTAATAGCATTGTGCTAACCACTACACTACCATAGCGCCCCAGGAAAGAAGCTACAGCTAACTTTTATATTGCTCTATGACTGATTGAGCAGACACGTCCTTCTGTCTGGTAAGACAGGTCTACCAGATTTTTTTTCTTTATCCCTAACCGGAGCATGCCACAAATACAAAATATTTATTCCAGTCAAGAAATGATAAATGAATCCCTCTGAGATGTTTCACAAGACTTCAGACCAATCTAAACGTGGGGCGTCTCAACTGTTAGCTGAAATACTTTCCTTGAAGCACCATATTGCTACGTAAATTGTTTGAAATGGTTCTGCATTTGAATGTAAGTAAACATACTCTTACACTGAATAGCATGGAAGTATCAGAGCATACATTATCAACTCCCTGAATGCTGGTTGTTCCATGATGTCGCAATAACAGATGGCAAAAAGATTACAGGTTTATAATGAAGTGATTTATTGCTAGTGACAACATTGGTCACGTGATTATATTTTTAAAACATGAATTCACTACAGAAAGAAATTACTCATGTTACCCTATTATGTTTAAATTCATTAGATTAGATTCAACTTTATTGTCATTGTGCCGAGTACAGATACAAAGCCAATGAAATGCATTTAGCATCTGACCAGAAATGCAAAGAATAGTGTTATTTACAAAATAACTGCGAATAAAAAAAGTGCTACAGCACACAAATATAAAAGTACTGAGACAGTACAATACGGATGCAATACTGCTTAGCGCTCTGATGAAAGGTTCAACAGTGTCACAGCCTCAGGGAAGAAGCTCTTCCTGTGTCTGCTGGTGCAGGAGTGGAGGCTCCTGTAGCGCCTACTGAATGGGAGGAGAGTAAAAAGTCCATGGTTAGGGTGAGATGTATCCCTGATAATGCTTTTCGCCCTGCTCAGGCAGCGTTTATGGTAGGTGTTCTCAATGGTGGGCGATTGGGTGCCGATAATCTGCTGGGCTGTTTTCACCACACGCTGGAGTGCTTTGCGGTCCAGTACGGGACAATTGCCATACCACACTAGGATGCAGTTGGTGAGTATGCTCTCAATGGTACAGCGGTAAAAGTCCATCAGTATCCTGGGACAGAGGTGAGCTTTCTTCATGCTTTGCGGGAAATAAAGGCGCTGTTGCGCCTTTTTGATCAGGATGGAGGAGTTCAGGGACCAGGTGAGATCCTCGGAAATGTGGACACCAAGGAATTTGGAGCTTGATACACGCTCCACTACAGTTCTGTTGATGTAGATGGGGACGTGAGTGTGACTCCTGGCATGCCTGAAGTCCACAATGATCTCCTTGGTCTTCTGGGTGTTAAGGGCCAGACTGTTGTTGGCACACCACGCAGCCAGGTGCTGGACTTCGTCCCTGTAGGCCGTCTCGTCATCCCCTCTGATCAGACCAACCACTGCCTTGTCGTTTGCAAACTTAATTATGGAGTTAGAACCATGTACAGGAACACAGTCATAGGTGAAAAGGGAGTACAGAAGAGGGCTCAGCACACAGCCTTGAGGCACGCTGGTGCTCAGGGTGAGAGTGGAGGAGGATTGGTTGTCTAACTTAACTGATTGGGGTCTGCTAGTCAGAAAGTTCAAGGTCCAATTGCTGAGGGATACGCTGATACCAGGCTGGCGAAGTTTGGCGATCAGCTTGGAGGGGATCACAGTACTGAATGCCAAACTAAAGTCAATGAACAGCATTCTGACGTAAGAGTTGGGGCTGTCCAGGTGGATCAGGGCATAGTGAAGTGTCGTGGAGATGGCATCCTCTGTTAACCTATTGGTGCGATAGGCAAATTGATGTTATTCTTAATGTCACAGGTAATTCTGAAAGATCCTGAGGCCATCTCTCCGTATGTTGTCAGCCAACTTAAATTAGACATTACAGCAGGCGCACTTCGATCTTCATGGGTAGAGACTATGGCGAGTTGGCCATGCCACTTAACAGGAAGTTGATGCTCATGGATCCTCGCGGATTGATTTCTCCAAGTTTTGCCAATGTATTATTTGCTGCAGCCTCTACCCATAAAGTTCGAGAGGGGCACATATTCGACTGGGCATCAGTGAAAATCATGGCACAAACAAACACACGACATGCAAGAAAAATCCGGGAAGCATGGTTTTTCGCAAACAATTCTGTAAACAGACATGCAAACATGAGGAAATCTGCAGATGCTGGAATTTCAAGCAATACACATAAAAGTTGCTGGTGAACGCAACAGGCCAGGCAGCATCTCTAGGAAGAGGTACAGTTGACGTTTCGGGCCGAGACCCTTCGTCAGGACCCTTAGTCCTGATGAAGGGTCTCGGCCTGAAACATCAACTGTACCTCTTCCTAGAGATGCTGCCTGGCCTGCTGCGTTCACCTGTAAACAGACATATAGACCTTGATTACATTTGTAAGACAATGTGGGCAAAATTACAGGCAACGCATGGAGTTTGCCATGCAAGCAATCAGCTATGACACCTCCTCTCTATGTCACAACTGAGTTTCTGTAATGGCCACCAATCAGCTGATTGATAAGTACTTAGAAGCCAAGCATTTGGAGGACACACCACAAATGAACAGCACACTGATAATGGTGACAACACATTTGCAAATGGATTGCCAATATCAGAGAACAACCCAGCTCAAATAACATTATGTTATTTAATAACATAATGTACATATCAGGAATAATAGTGACCTTGAAAATGACATTTATTCTCTAGACTTGTAGTTAAGAAAACAGTTGATGGATTAGTGCTCAGGGCTGAACAAAAGAAGGACAAAAAAGCAATATGTTTAAAAGTTTTTGTCTTTATTACTCATGCACTTGTTGTTTAGAAAGTCACAAGATAAACATTCTTCAAAATCTTATTAAGAAATACAAGAGATTTTTCAAATGCCGGAAATCTTGAGCAACACACACGAAATGCTGCTGGACTTCAGTAAATCAGGCAGCATCTGTACTGGCGGGGTGGGGTGGGGTGGGGTGGGGGGGGGGGTGGAATGAACAGTCGATGGTCCAGACCCTTCAATGGTGATGGAAAGGGAGCAGAGGCCAGAATAAATAGTGGGGGAGGGGAAGGATCACAAGATGGCTGGTGAGAGATGAGACTAGGTGAGGGGGAAGGTAAGTAAATCTGGGAAGGCCGCTGAGGTAAGAAGTGGGAATGAAAAGAAGTAACCCGCACACCTCAACTCCATTTTGTCCCCCTTGGTTCATTCCCTTCCTACTCACATCCATAATACTTAATATGACTTCAATCACTTTCAGTTCCCTGGCCTAGATTGCTTTATTTTCACTATGGATGTCCAGTACCTATATATTTCCACCCTGCATCAGGAAGGTCTTAAAACTTTCCATTTCTTTCTAGATAGCAGAACTAACCAGTTCCTCTCCTCTGTCTGGCGGAACTGATTCTAATCGTCAATAATTCTCTTTCAGCTTTCTCCATTTTTTCCAAACCAAAGGTGCAGCCATAGGCACTCCTATAGACCCCAACTATGCCTGCCCTTTTGTTGGCTACTTGGAACATTCCATGTTAGAAGCCTACACTGGTATTACTCCCCTACCTTTCCTCCACCATATTGATAAATACATTGGTGTCTCTAACTTCCACTCTCCCTCAAATTTACTTGGTCCATCTCTGACTCTTCTCTCCCCTTTCTTGATCTCTCTACCTCCATTTCTGGAGACAACTGTGCACTGGCACCCTATACAAAACTACTGATTCTCACAGTTATCTTGATTACACCTCTTCCCATCCCGTCATTTGGAAAACTGGTATTCCCTTCTCTCAGTTTTTCCACCTCCTTGGCATCTGCTCTCAGGGTGAGGCTAGAACATCTAAGATATCCTCCCTTTTTTCAAAGAACAGGTTTCCCTTCCACCATTGTCAGAACTGCCCTCACCCTCATCTCCGTTTCATGCACATCTGCCTTCAGCCAATCATCCCACTGCAATGTCAGGATTAGGATTCCCTTTGTCCTTATTTACCATCCTAGGAGTATCTGTATCCAGCACGTCATTTTCCATAATTTCTGCCATCTCTAATGGAATCCTACCATCCTCTCCCCCGCCCCCACCACCAACTTTCCACAGGGATCACTCTCTGCACAATTCCCTTATTTACTCATCCCTCCCCACTGATCTCCATACTGGCATGTATCACTGCAAGCAGGGCAAGTACCGCACTTGCCCTAACCCCTCCTGTCTCACCATGTTCAGTACCCTAAACAGTCCTTCCAGGTGAGGTGACACTGAACATGCCAGTCTTTTGGGGTCATCTATTCTATCTGGTGCCCCTATTATGGCCTCTTCTACATCGAGGAGACCCAACACAGATTGGGGAATCTCTGTCTTTAGCATCTTTTCTCTGTCCATTGCAAATGGCCGGATGTTCCAGTGCTTATCTATGCGTATTCAACTTCCCTTTTCCATTCCAACATGTTGCCCCATGGCTTCCTCTACTAACATGATGAGGCCAAACTCAGGATGGAGGACCAACACCTCATATTCTATCTGGATAGCCTCCAAGCCGATGGTATAAATATTGATTTCTCTAACTTCCTTTCATTTCTCCTCCTCCCTACTTCCCTCTTTTTCATTCCTCATTCTGGTTATACTCTCACCCTTATCTTCTCATCTTCACAATATCCTCCTCTGATTCCCATTCTAGTACCTTTTCTTCCATGGTCCACTATCCTCTCCTCTTAGATTCATTATTTTTCAGCCCTTCACATCTTCCACCTATCCCATCACCTTTTTACTTCATTCCCCCTTCCCCACCCACCCACCTTCCCCCTCATCTGATCTCACCTATCACCTGACAGTTTGTACTCATTCCTATTTCCCCTTCATCTTATACTGACTTCTGCCTCCTTTTCAATCCCGATGAAGGGTCTCAACCCAAAGCGTAGACTGTTTATTCCTCCCCATAGATGCTGCCTGATTTGCTGAGTTCCTCCAGCATTTTGTGTGTGTGCGTGTTTAGAAACTGTTATACATCAAGAAATGTGTTTTGGCATAATTTATTTATTTATGAAACCTCTTGCTTTCTTCTGCAAATTTCAGCTAGGTACTAGGCACAACTAAACAGATATTGCACATTTTCTACATCAAAATATAGTCTGGTGTGAGACGGGGTTAATACTGAGTTGGAGCTCTTAAGCTAGCTATAGGCCCACTGGATCCACACCACGGCTGCAGGGGAAAGTCTGGCAGAAGCTTTAGAAGTGTATACTGTAGTTAAGGTTTGGGGAGAAGATTTAAAGTTGTGAATATAAAATTAGGATCTGGAGTAGACCATTTGACCCCTCAAGCCTGCTCTGCCTTTAGTATGGCGGATTTGATTATAACCTCAATATTGTATTCTTGGTGATAGGCAGCTGTATCAAATCAATTCAGCTGTATTAAACAGCAAAGTAGGCTTAGGTGACAGTACAGCCTACTCCAGTTCCTAATTCATGAGTCACAACTTCGTATTTCTCCCTTTAACCCCCTTGCTTATCTAGAAATTATCTAGCTCTACCTTAAAAATATTGAAGGAGTATGGTTCTGGAAATATTTGAGGCAGTAAGTTCCAAAAACTGATGAGACTTTGTGAGAGAGGAAAAAAGACATGCCTCATCTTTGTCTCAAATAGGAAATGCTTTATTTTCAAGCACTAACTGTAAATTCTGGGTCTTCTCAGGAAGGAAAACATCCTTTCCACATACTCTTTGTCAAAAACATTAAGATTCTTATCTTTCAATTAAGACCTTTAATACTCATTTGAAAAAATAATGAATACAACCCCAATCTGCCCAAGCTTTCTTCATTAGGTGACTGCTTACTTACTGACTGCCTATTACTCTGATGGTGTTTAAGGCAGCCGTGAAAGTCCGCTGTTTCCAGCAATGTTCAGGGTTTCCTTCATCATGTCAGTAGCTTCCTCTCAATTTTCACTACTGTAAGTCATGCAAGTCCTAGATTGCGACACAGGAATACCATTGCACTTAGATGCGGCAGGATTCTTCATTGCGGTTTCCAAAACAATTTTGTTTTACAAGTCAGGTTTACTAGCCCTGAGCTGAACCCCTGAACCCAGAGGACAGGTGGATCACTCTTAGTTTGTCCTCTACTCTTTGACCTGCTTGGCTACCAAGAGCCAAAGCATAAAGCACTGACTCCAGCCAACATAGCTTTCTGGGTCATTGAGGCATGCAAGCCTCCAAACCATAACAAGGTTGTGACCCTCTTGGAGGTTCACCAGGTGAACAGCCACGGTATTCGTGTAGCAAACCTTTCCTGCACTACTTCTAAAGCATTTACATCCACCCTTGAATAAGGAGGCAATACTGTGCACCTTATTCGCATTGTAGTCTCATCAGTGACCTGAATATATGATGCATAACTTCCTTGCCTTTGCCTTCTATTCTCCTGAGCAATAAACAACAGCATTTGGTTCATGTTTCAAATTATTTAATCATTTCCTTTTGTGACTCATCTATTAGGACCTTCAGATCCCCTGACATCACACAGCTTCTCAATCTCTCACTATTTAAATATTGTGATTTGTTTTAATTGTTCCTTTTGAAGTGGATTATTTTACATGTTACCACATTATACCACATTTGCTAGATCTTTGCCCACATTCTTAAACTGTATATACCATTTTGTAAATGCCCTGTATTATTTTCACAATTTACTTTCCCATCTACGTTTGCATTTTTAGTAAATCTTGAACTGAACTTTCAGTGCCTTCATGTACACTCAGTGGCCACTTTACTAGGTACACCTGTAGACCTACTCATTAATGCAAATATCTAATCAGCCAATCATGTGTCAGCAACTAAATGTACAGAAGAATGCATACATGATTAAGAGGTTCAGCTGTTGTCAGACCAAACATCAGAATGGTGAGGAAATGAGATCTAAGGAATTTTGACCTTGGAATGATTGTTGGTGCCAGATGAGGTGGTTTGAGTATCTTAGAAACTGATGATCTCCTTGTATCTTCATGCACAACTGTCTCTAGTGTTTACAGAAAATGGTGCAAAAACAATAAAATCCAATGAGCAGCATTTCTGTGGGTGAAAATACCTTGTTAATGAGAGAGGTCAGAGGAGAATGCCAGGCTGGTTCAAGGCTATAGTAACTCAAATAACTACGTGTTGCAACAGCATCTCTGAACACACAACATGTCAAACCTTGAAGTGCATGAGCTACCGTAGCAGAAGATCACAGACATCCACTCAGAGGTCACTTTATTAGGAACAGGAAGTACCTAATAAAATGGTCACTGATTGTATGTCATTTATATAAATCAAAAAAGCTGAGACATCAGGAATGTTCCCTTGTGCGCACCACTCTTGTAACCTCCTCAATTCCCAAGCCAATCTTCTGCCCATATGGAGTGAGGCATCAAAGCTCTGCATCGTGGTGGGGATGGTTGATGCTGAAAGAATATTTATTACTCAACACATTTATCGAGGCACTTGGTCATGGGTGATAGTGCACATTCTCTAATCATGAGCAAGTTTTCTGTTTGATAGAATTTCATTTCTCAATGCAGATTCCACATCTTCATCGTCACACTGTCTCAGTGAGGAAATCCCAGAACTTATTTTTTCATTGGTATAACACTATTAAACGGCTCTAGTAATGTTTTCATCACATACAACTATCACAACTATGGCAACATTCAGTGAAATCACAGGTGATTGTGGTGCACTTCATAATTCTGACACATCTGTTCTTCACATAGTAGGGTTCATCTACTCAGAACTTTGAACTAACAACACTCGTCACAAAGTCACAGGACAGCAAATCAATTATGTGAGCATGAATACAGCACTTGAAACTATGAAACTAAGTGAAATTAAAGATGCAACACTGTAGGAAAACACTTCAATTACAGAAGTGAAAATAGTCATTAGGAAATTACCTGAATCTACTCCACAAGATTGGCACAAATACTATGATGAACTTGTAGCTGCACTTATCAATGACGAAATCTTATTGTAATACTGCAGTCGCTAACAGATCATGTTACTGATATTGCTCATGAGGACCAGCATGAAAACTGAACTATGTCGTTCACAGGAATAGACTGTTCAGTCAAGCAGGAAGTCAACAAATGTCCAGTGTGCCACACAGTCAGAATGTCAAATTAAAACTGATACAAATATTACTCAAAAAGGTAATGCTAATAATGATTTTGCTGAACTCTATTACTTACCAAGTTCTTGAGCCTGTTGATCACTATAGTAGCTTTGGTGTTATAGAAAATATCAGTCCTACTTCTGTATAAAAACACTATTTCAAAGTAAATTGGTACTTTATCATGACCTGGTCCTGTTTAAAGTACTATAAAATTTGTTCCCTTCTATGCCAATGGTCATGATTATGACATCTGAAAAGTTCTCTGGAATATCCTTCCCTTTACAGAATTGGAAGATGAAGTTGTGGATTCATGACTGAAATTCTTCTTTGCTTGGTTTTAGAACTTCATTCTGGATATCATCTCCTCTTGAGGTTGCACATTTTGTTTTGCATTGGGATTTGGCCTTGTTAACCACTTGATAATTAGGTGTAGTGGCAAAACTGGACAGAGTAGAATGTAGGCCAAAGATTTAACATCGTTGAGAAGGTCTTCAAGAGGAGATGAGTCTGATTGTGGTAACTACAATGGAACCTTCCTGCTCTCTATCATGGGGCAAATCATTGCCAGTGTTCTCCTTAGTTGCCTCCTCCTAATGGTCAAAGAGCTGCGCTTCAAATCATATTGTGGATTCTGTTCAGGTATAGACATAATCGACATGAACTTCACTGGTGGCATCCCTATGAGAAATACATGGAAAGACACCAACTGTTACTCATAGCTCTCTTCAACTGGTCTTCTGCTGCTACCAATATGCAAGGAAGATTCAGAATTGTTTTGAGTATTTTCTCCCTGTGACCCTGTTGATTCATTCATGCATATGACAGAAGGACTGTTGGCCATCCTGCCACATCCGTGAAAGAACCTGCTGTTCACATTTTTGTTTCATTAGCTACCTAAGAATGCATAGAATTAGAGTGGAAACAATTATACCAATGGGCTGCCTATACATTTATATGTATGTTTCTGAAAATGCCATATAGCTTGAGTGTGGCAGTAAATAATGGAGGCATTGTTCTATATTTTGCCTATGTGAATTTGTTTAATTAAATTTGTACACCAAGGGCCTATGAGTTGGAATTTATATGCCATTGAAGACCTGAGCTGGTGAAAGCTCTCCACTGTAGTTGATAGTGGTGGAATTCAACACTGGAGCTCCATGTCTTGGTAAGTGATTGGAAATCCTGTGCATTGAGTTAGTATCCATTTCCCTGTGTTTGGAGAGGACAGGAAGTATAACTGGGCATTTGGGTGTGAAGGATCAGGGGCTTGTGCCTTAAATTTAGTAAGTTGGAGAGGAATCAGGGTGATAATTCCAGTGAAGTTGCAGCAAGTAGGAGCTCTTATCTGTGGGCTTTGTTGGATTGCAAGGCTGCAAGATTAGCTGTTGGCACCAAGGGTTTAAGAGATCTTGGAGTTAGGAAGATCATGTTGTCCCATGACATGACATGTTTTCCTATGGTGAGCACAGCTAGGATAACATTCTTACAATGCTCTAAAAGGAGCCTGTGGGGATTGATATAATTCTGTGCATCCTGATGCTGGAATCGTAGCAATGGTGGCAACATGTGTAGAGTGGTTGTCTCAGAACTCCTGTATCTCGGGTTCAATCCTGATCTCCAGTACTGTCTACAAGAAATTTGTGCATTCTCTTCATGGCCCAGTTTATTACATCCAATTGGCCAACTTCCTTCCACAGATGTATGGATTGGTAAATTAACTTTACACAATAAATTGTCTCTAATATATAGGTAAGTGGTACATCTAGTGGAAGCTGATGGCAATGTGGGAAGAATACAAGAGTATAATTACTGCAGGATCAATGTTAGCGGGTGCTTGGAGGTCACTTCAATCATGGTTTGTTCCTTACTGTTATGGCTTTATGATTTTACGTACGACTCATGGCTGGAAGATCATATTTCTGGAGTGGCCTTTCTAGCTGCTGTCCTATTTTACTTTGGACAAAATGTGATTGAATTTCTTTGACTTACAGAGAGATCAAAATGCCAGTCCTACAAGAAACACAAAGTAATCAGAGGTTATCTTTAGTTCTTGCCTTTGACATTAACTAAGTTAATCATGTGCTGTATTTACCAACTGTGTTTTAATAACTTCTTAATTGAGCGGTTTTACCTACATTTTAACTTTTGGCAATAGTGACTGGTGACCCTGTATATATACCAGGTAATTTTCTCTTCTACTATTCCCAATCAGGATGGGTATATTATGAAAAAAAAGATCCTGTATCATGTATTTAAAAGTGTAATTGAAGATCAGGAATGAGCTTTTCTCATGTTTTCATAATTTCTTACAGCATTTAAGAGTCCATCTGAACCATTGACCCCAGAAAAAATCTCCTTACTCCGATTCCCCACATTTCCCTATCATCTATTTTCTTTTACATTCCTCTTAACCCTTGCCCCCATATTGATTCTTCAAGAATCATACACAGCAAATGTAAAAGGAGGAGGGGGAAATGTTAAAATTTGTTTTTGAAATTTTATGTTTCTCAGTAAAGCATAAATCTTTAGGAACAAACTACAAAGAGACAGTATTATTGTGAAATCCTGCTGCATTCAGCTATTTAAGAAATGAAAACAATGAAACATAGTTGAGCTTCATTTTACATAATGGAATGAAGCATAAATCTTACTTCAGAAGCCAACTATTTATAGCCAGTGTTATGGGGACTTGCTGCTTTCTTCTCATTGCTTAGGAAATGAAAAGAATGATCCAAGTACATAGTCGAACTTTACAAATGAAGAACCTTCTGTGCGATTCATTCATTATATTTACATATTTTAATGTATTTCTGAATATAGGCATATTACTATATTGTTTAAGAAAATTACTAAAAATACCAACAAAATGATGACATAGTATTGAAAATTTTGAGCAATACTTCCAAAATATTAATATTAAATAAACTCAAAGCAATCTAGTTTAGAGAAGTTCAAATAATTAAACTAAAATTCCTAATTATATATCAGGGCATAAGAAAACACCTATTTCTCGGATAGAGATGAGAAAGCTTTTCAAGGTAATAAACATAACTTTAAACATAAACAAAAAAACAGCGGGATATAGCCAAGTGAAATAAAACATTGCTGGAATGTCAAACGGATCTCAAACCAACTCCACGATACTCCAACACGAGGAATTCTGCAGATGCTGGAAATTCAAGCAAGACACATCAAAGTTGCTGGTGAACACAGCAGGCCAGGCAGCATCTCTAGGAAGAGGTACAGTCGACGTTTCAGGCCGAGACCCTTCGTCAGGACACAGTCGACGTTTCAGGCCGAGACCCTTCGTCAGGACTAGCAGTCGACGTTTCAGGCCGAGACCCTTCGTCAGGACGAAGGGTCTCGGCCTGAAACATCGACTGTACCTCTTTCTAGAGATGCTGCCTGGCCTGCTGCGTTCATCAGCAACTTTGATGTGTGTTCCACGATACTCCTCCAGGTTAAAAAAAAGGCAGGACAAATGGATGTATATGCCAGGAGCTGTGGGGTATCAAAGGATTCAAAGCACATTTCTTATCAAAGTATGTATGTCATATACAGCCTGAGATTTGTCTTCCCCACTGACAGCCACGAAACAAAGAACCATGGAACCCATTCAAAGAAAAAAAATCAAATCCCCCTACCCCACGTGCAAAAATAAAGAATCACGCAAACGGCAACAATGAAAAAAACAAGCAAAAAGCACAGAATATAAAACACAAAATCAAAAGGCATATCTCAATTCAGCTCAGTGTTCACTATCTACAGGCTATGCAGATTCAAAATCGCCCAAAGTAGCAACAATAGAGGGAGTGACCGGAAACCTGAAATACATCATAACATGAATTGGAGTCCAATTCACAAACTCTGTCGATTAAGCCTGCTCCTGCATCATTCTGCAACAGCATCGAGGGAGAGAGTGTGATCATTTGGATGCAAGGACCTTCCCTTGGAAGCAGTGAGTGAGAGGGAGAGAGTCGCATGCAGACACCTTCCTCTGGCAGCAGTGAGTGTGAGTCTGTAGACAGCATTGCACACACACCTCAGTGATTTCATTCTTCCTTGGCACTTTAATCGGTGAGATTGGTGAGAAATGGAGGTGATCATGGGCTTGCACCTCATCTCCAGACTTCATGGCTCCATGCCGCACACTTCGCCTGCAGCCTTATGAGATCCTCTTGGAGACAGCAAAGCACCAGATCGCTCAATCAGCCCGAAAGCACACCATCAGAATGCAGATCACAGGCTGCAACAGTAGCATAGCCACATCTGAAATAAAAAAAAAGATACAAAAGAAGTGAATGGAGTAGCTTTGTAAACTGTCCTGAAGATGTAGCCCTCAGCAGCATTGTTCACTATTGTATTAACTCATTGAGTTTCCATGTTATCTGATGGAAAATGAGGGCATATCTTAGGAAAAGGTAACTGACTATACAGCACTGATCATGAAATAGGAAAAGCCACAGTGTTATGCTCAAGAACAAGAAGATTATTTTACTTCTGGAAACTAAGCCCTTCCACCGCAGTGCTTGACCTTCCCACTATCAGATAGTCCTTCTTGAAAAACTAAAGGTCCCGCCAATAGGAATCAGAATTGGACTCTCTTCTCACCCTGCTGCACAGATGTCCTCTAGAACAGAGTTATGTACGTTCCTCTCCACCATCTGTTTTGCTCAGCTATAGACTTCCTTCCTGCTCCTATGTTTGCCTCTGGAATTCATCGCACACAATAACCACTCCAGTCTATACATCAGACTGGTTTCTGAGTGTTCCTGTAAGAGTAAGATGTAGAATCATCTTACAGTATCAAAATATTAATTGCAAGGATACACTAATTTTTCTCCCTGCTTGTGAATCCTATCCCAACCAACAAGGGGGTGAATAATACAGGAAAAATAGGGAATTGGAAGTTGGAAATAAATGGGCAGCAAAATGAAGGTCAATAGTGATTTGTGAAAGACCCATTATGTTTGGCTAATTTGTTTCTGTTCTTTGAGGAAGCAACAAAAAAGTAAATTACTATGATGCAGTTGATATTATGCATCTGGACTTACAAATGTATCACATAATAATCTTAAGAAAAGATAAGCCAGGTGATTAAAGGGACAATAGCTTCATGGCTGCAAATGGACAAAGAGAAGGAAAGCAGACAGCTGTCATTAAGGGCTGCTTTTCATACTGGAGAGAAATGTTTTCTGGTGCTCTCTGGAGATTGGTACCGGAGCCATCAATCCTTTTGATACATATTAATGACTTAGACTTGAGTAAATGGGGCATAATTTCAAAGATTGCCGATTACAGGAATCTCATAAATGTGGCAAACAATGAAAAGGGTGGTAGAATATTGATTTGGAAACTATTTTTATTTTATTTAAGACTTAATGTAGCATGCTTTAGGAAGGGCTTAATGTGAAAGGATTTTACTGAGTACTTGGTCTACTCAGAGAGTAATATTACCAGACATAAAATGATGTACTGGGTAGTTTTTGCACAAAACAAGGATTTTAGGAGCTTTTACTAAAGATTTTATTTGAACACTATATGCTTTATCCTGCTGAGCTTACTGTAGGTGACAGAAACCAAAGAAATTACTTTGCAGTCAAGTCCTGGAAACTTTACAGAAGCTACCTAAGATTGATTTTGGAACTATTCTGTAAGGGTTAAGGTCAATTTGGGTTTAAAACTCGTAAAGTCTCAGTGTCAGGAAGACTTCAGTTAAGAAACCAAATTCTGATAAGGTCGGCGTACAGAGAGCCCTAAACAAATTGAACTATCAGCGGAAATAAGTCATATAAATCATACCTACTGTACGTCAAACAGCTCCACTTACCTCTTAAGATCATTTCAGTAATTGACACCTCTGATTTTAAAGCAATATTTTTCATCTAGAACTCAAAAACTATTCTTCTGTAGCTACATGATTTTCAATATCAGCATCATTGGATTATTGGGTTAAACACAAAATTGCATTATAAATACTATTTCTTTGGATCAGAATGCAGAAAATTAGCTACAATCCTCTGTCATGTTGATTCTGGGCAATGAAAACATTTATGATTGCCCTAATAACCTGCAAACACTCCTTTCTCACATATTAAGTTCAACAATCTCTGTAAAGTACCAAATTGCTCCATCCCTCACGGAACGTAAGGGCTGTAGCAACATGAGTTACATATCCAGTAGAGGACACCATTAATGGAGGGGGCTTCAGTAAACCCTCAGTTTCCTGATTCATCTGCCTTCTGGGACTTGCTAAATCCTCATGAAAATCTATGTACTGTATACTATATAAAATGCACTTCTTTTTACTTCCTTTTCAAAGATGACAATCATATTAGTTAGACACAACCTTCTTATTATCCATATAGGATTAAATCTCTCTAAATATTGACGTATGCTGTGATTCAGAACATTTTTCCCAATAATTATTAATCTCTTATGAGAGGTTGTTAAGCAAATGGTTCCTCAATCTATTGCTTACTTCCTCAGGTCTTTGACAATGAGTCTGGCTCCATAATTCAGAAGGAGGAGGGAGGAAGAAGATGAATGTAGTGGTGATGGGGGATTTTATAGTTAGCGAAGCAGACGTGAAAGAGACATCCGGATGATATGTTGCATCTTAGGTGCCAGGGTCAGGGACGTCTTGGATCTAAATCCTGAATTTTAAAGGGGGAGAGTGAGCAGCTGGAAATCATGGTACATATTGGTATTGATGCATAGGTAGGAAAAGGGAGGAGGTCCTGAAGAGAAGAATAGAGGGAGTTAGGTGAAAAGCTGAAAAGCAGGACCTCAGGGTAGTAATCTCTGAATTGCTGCTTGTGCCACATGCCAGTGAGGAAAAAAAGAGGACGATTTGGTAGATGATTGCATGGCTGAGGAATTGGTGCAGGCAGCAGGGTTTCAGATTTCTGGATCATTGGGATCACTTCTGTGGAAGGGATAACCTGTACAAGTAGGATGGGTTACACGTGAATCTGCGAGGGACCCACTATCCTGGCGGGCAGGTTTACTAGAACTGTGAGGAGGGGATGGGAATCAGAGTGATAGGGCTGAGGATGGGGCAGCTGCTATACAACTCACTGTACTGTGTAGTGAGACTGAGGGGAAGGACAGGCAGATGAAGGGGAAAATTGCAGTCAGTGGGGTGGGATGAAATGTAACTTGGGAGAAAATTCGCAAGCGGTGATTGATACAGGACTGGAAGTGTTATACTTGAATACAGACACTGTGTAGCGTAAGGTCAATGATCTTGAAGTGCATTTAGGGATTGGCAGGCGTGACATTGTGGCTGGGTCTTTAACATCCATTGTATCCAAAGGACAGATAGGTAGGCAGAGGGAAATGGGTGGCTCTGTTGGTTAAAAATGAAATCAAATCCTTAGAAAGAGGCGACATAGAGTACCACGCAAAAGTCACCCTTGTTGTACATATGTGCCCAAGACTTTCGCACAATACTGTAGTGATTTTATGTATTGCACTGTAATGCTACCGCAATAAAAAAATACAACTTTCATGACATAAATATGTGAGTGATGATAAACCTGATGGTGCTATAGGTCTCATTATGGTCTGAGTGGGTAAGGGGCAGGGAGGAGCATTGTGTATTTAATATTTCAGTAGTATTTAAGTAATCTTGTAAACATGTTGATTAAGTATTCTTTGTTTGTTTAAATAATTCATTACAAGTTATATGAATAAATACATGAATTGCATTCGCCATTATATTACCATGTGATACATGTGCAACTCACTTAAAGTAAACACAAAGTTGGACCCATATTCCCAGACTCCTGTGTCTTCCTTTGAATTAGTTTCATGTTTTGAAGCTGAAAAACATAACAGAGAGGGGACTCATGATTGGGCAAAAAGGGAAGAGAAATGGAAGGATGTGGGCAGCACCAGAGACATTCTGTAATGATCAATAAACCAACTGTCTGGAAACTAAGACTTGCCTGGTGTCGCAGGGCTGGGTGTGTCTGCATAATTGCCACCCCCGCTCCTTGCACTCCTTCTCTGTCACTTGTCCAATGCCCCTTCCATGGCACTCCTACCAAATTTACAAACTTGTTCTCTGCTCCACGTTGACAAATACAGTACTGTGCAAAAGTCTTGAACACCAAAGCTATATATTTGTACCCAAGACTTTTGCACATTACTGTAAAATTACAAGATATAGAATCATTCTGGATAAAGTTAAGAAACTGCAAGAGTAAAAAGAGTTACAGTATATTCAGTTCACTGAACAGTAGCCAGGATATGGTGTACAAATTATAGAAAAGGAGATTTTAAAAAGGCATGTATAAAGGGCAATGTTATTATAGTGATGGGGGATTTCAATATGCAAGTAGGCTGGGAAAATCAGTTTGGTGCTGGATTCCAAGTGATGGAATGCCTATAAGATGGCTTTTGAATGTATTGGAGGAAAGGCATTTCTGGATTGGGTGTCGTGCAATGAACCAGATTTGATAAGGGAGCTTAAGATAAAGGAACTCTTAGGAGAGAGTGATTATATTAGATAGAATTTACCCTGCAGTTTGAGACGGAGAAGATAAAATCAGATGTATCAGTTTCAGTACAGTATAGAGAGTTACAGAGGCATCAGAGAGGAACTGGCCAAAGCTGATTGGAAGGGGACACCAGCAGGGATGATGGCAGAACAGCAATGGCCAGAGTTTCTGTGGCAATTCAGAAGGCACAGGATAGATACATCTCAAAGAAGTAGTGTGTGAAAAGGAGGACAAGGCAATCATAGCTGTCGAGGGAAGTCAAAGACAGCATAACAAAAAGGGAGGGCATAAAATATAGCAACAATTAGTGAGAAGTTAGAGGATTGGGAAGCTTTTAAAAATCAGAAGGTAATTGGGAAAAACATATAGCGAGAAAAGATTAAATATGAATGTAAGCTAGCCAAAAATATATAAAAGAGGTACCATTTTTTTCAGATATATAAAGAGTAGGAGAGAGGAAAGAATGGATATCAGACCCCTGGAAAATGATGCTGGAGAGGTAATAACATGAGCCAAAGAAATACAGATGAACTTAAGCATTTTGTGTCAGACTTCATGGCAGAAGACACCAGCAGTATGCTAGAAATTTGACAGTGTCGGTGGAGGGGGCAGAAGTGAACGTAGTTACTATTACTAAGGAGAAGGTGCTTGGGAGTCTGAAAGGTCTGAAGATAGCTAAGTGACCTGGACCAGATGGTCTACACCCCAGCATTCTGACAGAGGTAGCTAAGAGGTTGTTGAGGCATTAGTAATGATCTTTCATGAATCACTATATTCTGAAATAGTCCCAGAGGACTGGAAAATTGCAAATGTTACTCTACTCTTAAGAAGGGAAGGAAGCAGACGAAAAGACATTATTGGCCATTTCGCCTTATTGGGAAGATGTTAGACTCCATTTTTAAAGGATGAGATCATATCCTCTTTGCTGATGATCAACACTGGTGTACCTCAGGGGTGTGTGCTTAGCCCACTGCTCTACTCTCTGTATATACATGACTGTGTGGCTAGGCATAGCTCAAATACCATCTACAAATTTGCTGATGATACAACCATTGTTGGTAGAATCTCAGGTGGTGAGAAGAGGGCGTACAGGAGTGAGATATGCCAACTAGTGGAGTGGTGCCGCAGCAACAACATGGCACTCAATGTCAGTAAGATGAAAGAGCTGATTGTGGACTTCAGGAAGGGTAAGATGAAAGAACACATACCAATCCTCATAGAGGGATCAGAAGTGGAGAGAGTGGGAAGCCTCAGGTTTCTGGGTGTCAAGATCTCTAAGGATCTAACCTGGTCCCAACATATTGATGTAATCATAAAGAAGGCAAGATGGCGGCTATGCTTTATTAGGAGTTTGAAGTGATTTGGCATGTCAACAAATACACTCAAAAACTTCTATAGTTTTACCATGGAGAGCATTCTGACAGGCAGCATCACTGTCTGGTATGGAAGGGCTACTGCACAGGACTGAAAGAAGCTGCAGAAGGTTGTAAAGGGGTAAAAGTTTAGGGGTAACACGAGGGGGAGCTTCTTTACTCAGAGAGTGGTAGCTGTGTGGAACGAGCTTCCAGCAGAAGTGGTTGAGGCAGGTTCAATTTTGTCATTAAAAAAAAAAATTGGGTAGGTATATGGACAGGAAAGGAATGGAGGGTTTTAGGCTGAGTGCAGGTAGATGGGACTAGGTGAGAGTAAGCGTTTGGCACGGACTAGAAGGGCCAAGATGGCCTGTTTCCATGCTGTAATTGTTATATGGTTATATATGGTATGAATGGGTATTGAATGGGTAATGTTTAAGAGGCATTGAATGGGTACTGTACATGCACAGGAAAGTTTGGAGGGAAATGGAACTATCTCAAAAAAGCACCTTGGCTGGCATGATTGGGTTGGGAGCCAAAGGTTTGTTTCTGTGCTGTCTAACTCTCTGACTCAGTGTAAATAGTTGCCATCAAGTGGGCTGTAGGAAGCTGTGCGGGCACTTACTGCTCAGGTGTGAAGTTCAAAGTCAGCATGGAGAGAGCTGGCTATTGCTGGACATTGGTTGTGGCTACTCTATAAATTCACAGACTACCAAGATCCTTTGATGCCTCTCACCTACTCCTTTGGTTGCTGATCATTGAGCTGATAGTGATAGAGAAATCCCTAGGCTGAGGAAAACTGTGCAATAAAGAAGGAACAGGAGAGACAGCAGCTTCCACTGTGCCCAATAGTTGGATAGGAGAGAGACCATAAGATCTTGGTGGTCTGTAACAAGTGGAAAAGATGCTGCTCATCCACAACAATCAGCCACGCTCGCCATGCCAGGCAGAGTGCAATCCCATGTCCCTCAACTCAAAATTGAGCCATCTCACACCATACTTGACTCCATTCCTTCACCCCTACAAAACACCAACACACATGGGCAACTCTCCACAGAGATCTGTGGGTGATTCATTAACACAAGAGGGCAAATAGAAAGCAGTAGTTCAAGCTATTTCCCAGCACCCAAGTTCCCAGCACACAAATATGTGAGACAACACAAAGAATTTCCCAGCACCCAAGTTCCCAGAACCCCAGCACACAATATGTGAGGCAACACGAAAAACTTTGAGTCCCTTTGTCAGTAACATATGGAAGTTCAATGACATTAGCATACAGTGACCTAAAAAACAACCATCCCCATGTGTGGTAGAGTCAGCAGAACTTACATTAACCTCATCCACCACTTCAAAACTACTAAACTCTAATACTGTACCATTCATCCTCAGCCACAAAGACTGCCCAAAAAGAGAAAGAAGACACATTATCCAACTTTACCAATGAATCTATTTTAAAATTGCTGGACACCTGATTTTTAAAATTATATCTCATATCTTTTTTAATTTCATTTTTATTATATCATTTTATCATACTGAACAATGTTTGCATCAACCCCAGTTTTTGGAAAGGCATGTAAAATACTTTTTTTTAGTATCTTGCCCATGTTTTCTGCCTCAACCATCAGCTCATCCATTGTTGTCTAGGGTAGGCTCACTCTTTTATTTATATATAGTATTAGTTAATTATCTGAGGGATTTTCTTGATTTAAACTGACAATGACTTCATATCCATCCTCTTTAGTTTTCTAATAGTTTTAATTTCACCCTACACTTTCTCTTTAACTAAAGAAGATTGAATTAAACTGGAAATATATCACATTGTAAATAGATGAATGAACAAACGAGGGGTGATTGATAAGTTCATGGCCTATGGTAGAAGGAGTCAATTTTAGAAAACCTAGCACATTTATTTTTCCTACATTTATACACTTAGTCCAGCGGTCGTGGAGCATACAGATCCCTTCTTTGTAGAAGTCGGCATCTTGAACCTCCAGGAAGTGGTCCACAGCAGGGGTGATTGATAAGTTTGTGGTCTAAGGTAGATGGAGATGAGTTATTAACTTCAAATTTTCTGCATTTTCACTCAAAGAGTTGAACTGCACATGCATGTAACAGGAGCTGTATAACTCATCTCTTTCTACCTTAGGCCACAAACTTATCAATCAGCCCTCGTAAGTGTAGCGGCCAATTCTAACCAAAACAGCGACCCCACAGATCTGTCATACTTGCATGATGCACCCTCTGCTCCAATAATGATTGTTCCAAAGTTGAAGATATATATTCAATCCTTTATCAGCAATTAGCAAATGTATAATTTTGAAGCAATGAAACTTAAGCATACCTAAGTGTAAGTTAAGTGAAACTGAGCGGTCAGCGAAAGATATGACATCCGTCAGTCCCCAGTCCCAAGTTGCCATGAACAAAGCACGAATACGTAACTTAATCCCTTTACTTTTACTACACCCCCACACATAATTTGTTACCATAATAAATGTGCAATACAGAATACAATGCAGAAAGAGAACAGATGCATAGTTCCTACAATAGGCAGCACACATTATAGTCATATCATAGCTGAGACTTGTACATCTGTTTCTCAGTTGATTTAGCTATGTTAAACTACAAAGTAAATTGGATCAGGTAAAAGATCCTTAAGTATTACTTTCCCTTCGCACTGAATTTTTGAGAAACCATGAAGGCAATCTGCCTCATCTTTATGTTCCTCTGATGGTTACAGATTAGAAAGGGAGAGGAAAAAGAATTGTATTTCAGAACTTGACAAAAGGAAAGGAAATATAAATATGCCACTCTTATATTTAAAGCAATCTACTGATCTACTACTTGACAAATAAACTATCAAGTTGCCTTCATTTGAATTGAATAAAATTATAGGCTGAAACTTGTTCACTGAGAATACATATTAAAAAACAACTAGCGAACTGCATAATCCTCTTATCCACTGAGACTTTTCAATATTATATCTGAATTTTAATAGTACTGAGGATACATATTGATAAACTACCAGGGAACCGTATAATCTTCTCACCCACTGATGCTTTTCAATATTCTAACCCTGAATTTTAATAGAATGAATATTCTAGAAGGCTAGCTGTAAAGCTCAAAGTTCAAAGTTCGAAGTAAATTTATTATTGAAGCTCATATACGTCACCATATACAACCCTGAGTCATGTTTTCTTGTGGACATTCACAGTAAATCCAAACTGGAACCTCTCGCAAAATCATGTGTTTGAAAACCAGCTTTGAGCTTATGTTCCAATGCAATGAATAGAAACTAATTTTAATTGATTCGCAAAAACAACGTACATTGGATCTGCAGACAGAACAGCTGGAAGTACTCCTCAGGTCAGGCAGCATCTGAGATGAGAGAAACTGAGTTACCATTTCAGGTGGTTTCAGGGATCTAGGTAGGAAACTGAGAAACAGGACCTCCAGGGCAGTAATCTCTGAATTGCTGCCTGTGCCACATGCCAGTGAGGGTAAGAAAAGGAGGATCTGGCAGATGAATGTGTGGCTGAGGAAAATGTGCAGGGTGCAGAAGCTCATGTATACAGATCATGGGGATCTCTTCTGGGGAAGGTATGACCTGTACAAAAGGGATGCATTACACCTGAAGCAGAGGGGGTCCAATATCCTTGCGGGCAGGTTGACTAAAGTTGTTCGGCTGGGTTTAAGCAAATTTGGCAGGGGGATTGGTACCAAAGTGATAGTGCTGATGATGAGGTAGTTGGTTTACAAACAGAGGTAATGTGTAGTGAGACTTCTAGCAAGGAGAGGCTTATGATAGGGCAAAATTGCAGTGAACAGCATGATTTGCAAAGTAAAAAGTGGACAAAATCGAAAAAGGTAAATACAGATCAAAAGGTATTATATTTGAGTATTCCCAGTATATGGAATAAGGCTGATGAACTTGAAGCACAGTTACAGATTGGCAAGTATGAGGTTGTAGGCATCACTGAATCATGGCTGAAAGAAGACTATAACTGGGAGCTTAATGTCGAAGAACAGGCAGGAAGGCAAAAGGGGTAGTGTGGCTCTGTTGGGAAAACTTGAAATTAATAATTAGAAAGAGCTGACATAGGACTGGAAGGTGTTGAATCGTTGTAGATAGAGCTAAGGAACTGCAAGGGTAAAAAGACCCTGATGTGAGTATTATACAGATCCCCAGACAGTAGTATGGACGTGGTCTACAAATTACAACAGGGTATAGAAAATGCATGCCAAAAGGGCAATGTTACATAGTCATGGGGATTTCAATATGCAGGTATATTGGGAAAATTAGGTTGGTGCAGGATTTCAAGAGGGGGAGTTCCTAGAATGTCTTTGAGATGACTTTTTAGAGCAGTTCGCGGTTGAGCTCAACAGAGGATCAGCTATTCTGGAATGGGTGTTGTTCAATGATCTGGATTTGATTTGAGAGCTTAAGGTAAAAGGACCCTGAGGGAAAAGTGATCATAATACGATCAAATTCACCCTAAAATTTGAGAAGGAGAAACTACAGTCACAAGTATCAGTATTACAGTGGAGTAAAGCAAATTACAAAAGCATGAGAGAGTCATTGATTGGTAAATAACACTGGCAGGGATAATGGAAGAGCATCAATGGCTGGAATTTCTGAAAGCAAGTCAGAAGGCACAATAAACATACATCACAAAGGTGAAGAAGCTGAGGAGTGTTTGGCAGCTTTGGACCTGCACTCACTGGAATTTAGAAGAATGTGGGGGATCTCATTGAAACCTACCAAATGTTTAAAGAACTTGATAGGGTTGATGTGGAGAGGATGTTTCCTATAGGGGTGTGGTATCCAGAACTAGACGGCACAACCTCAAAATTGAGGGGTGACCTTTTAGAATGGAGGTTAGGAGGAATTTTTTTTTTAGTCAGAGGGTAGTGAATCTGTAGAATGCTTTGCCACAGATTATGATGGAGGCCAAGTCCATGGGTATCTTCAAGGCAGAAGTTGATAGTTTCCTGATCAGACAGGGCATCAAAGGATATGACAAGAAGGCAGGTGTATGGGGTTGAGTGGAATCCGGGAGCATCCATGATGGAATGGTGGAGCAGACTCGATGAGCTGACTGGCCTAATTCTGCTCCTGTGTCTTATGGTCTTATGGTCTCAAGGAAAAATGACACAACCATGGCTAACAAGGGAAGTCAAAGCCAACATAAAAGCCAAAGAGAGGGCACATAATGGAGCAAAGATTAGTGGGAAGTTAGGGGATTGGGAAGCATTTAAATACCAACAGAAAGCAACTAAAAAAGTCATTCAGAAGGTAAAGATAGAATACGAAAATAAGCTAGCCAATACTGTTAAAGAGCCAATAATAATATAATAATCATCAATAATATTAAATAACAAAAGTTCCTTCAGATACATAAAGTGTAAAAGAAAGGCAAAAGTGAGTATCAGACTGCTGGAAAATATTGCAACAGAGGTAGGAATGGGGGGACGAGGGAGTGGCAGATGAACTGAATGAGTATTTTGTATGGGTCTTCACTGTGGAGACCACTAGCAGTGTAGAGTAAGTTCCAGGTGTCAGGGATCATGAAGTGTGTGAAGGTACCATTACTAGAGAGAAGATTCTTTGGAAACTGAAAGGTCTGAAGGTAGATAAGTCACTTGGACTAGATGGTGTACACCCCAGGGTTCTGAAGGAGATGGCTGATGAGATTGTGGAGGCATTAGCAATGATCTTTCAAGGATCACTAGATTCTGGAATGGTTCTGGAAGACTGGAAAATTGCAAATCTCACTCCACTCTTCAAGAAGGGAGAAAGGCAAAAGAAAGGAAATGACAGGCCAGTTAGTCTGACCTTAGTGGTTGGGAAAATGTAGCAGTTGATTGTTAAGGATGCGGTTTCAGGATGCTTGCAGGCACATGATAAAGTAGGCCGCAGTCTGCATCATTTTCTCGAGAGAAAATCTTGCCTGACAGATCTCTTGGAATTCTTTGAAGAAATAGCAAGCAGGATAGACAAAAGAGAGTTGGTTGATGTTGTGTACTTGAATTTTCAGAAAGCATTTAACAAGGTGCCACACATGAGGCAGCTTAACAAGCTATGAGTCCATGTGTTGGGAACAGACCCAAATGCAAGACACAGACACTGAAGTACTAGGAACAGGACAAGATTTATCAAGAAAGCAAGGGGAGTCAGGAAGAAATGATGCTGGACATGGACACAGGCCCTGAATGAGACAAGGGCACTGGGCCTGGGCTAGGACTGAGATTAGAAAAGCGGGACCAGGACAAGGAACTTGGAACCAGGAGCCTGGGCTAGGACTCCGAGCCAGAGACTGGACAGGGACCTGGAAACTGGGCCTTGACTCGGTCTCGGACTCCGGATCTAGGCGATGACAAGACGTGGTTACAGGGCTGGACGTGGCTAGGCTACAAGACTGGGCATGGAACTCCTGCACAGGATGAGAACACAAAGCCTTAACTTGGACAGGATGACGTTCTTGGACTAGGCTTAGACAAGACGAGGTTCTAGGACTTGGCTCGGGCTGGGCAAGGGAACTCCTAGGCTGGGCGAGGGAACTCCAGGGCTGGGTGAGGGAACTCCGGCACAGGAGGAGGAAACTCTGGCACAGGAGGAGGGAACTTCAGCACAGGACGTGGCTTTTGAGCTCGATTTGGCTTGGCTCTTGGACTTGGCTGGGTTAGGCTCTAGGGTACGGAGCCAGGACTCCTACTTGGGCTCAGAGCCACCGGGACCCTTCTAGGATGCAGGGCCGGGACCCTTTCTTGAACACAGGGGCTGGGATGCTTTCCAGGACGCAGGGCCGGGACCCTTTTTAAGATGCAGGGCCAGGATGACTGCCGAGGATATTTGCCGAGGTAACTGCCCAGGTAACTGCCGGGGATACTTGACGAGGTCACTGCCGAGGATACTTGACGAGGATTCTGACGAAGTGGCAGATGAAAGTTGCAGGCAAGGTAACCGTCGGAGATTCGGAAGGGAGGGGAAGGGAACAGTCCAGCAGGGAATCCTTGGTTTGAGAGGTGTTTATATGCCAGCCCAAAATGAGTATCATGTGCCTCAATTAAGGCACCCAATGGAACAAGGAAAAACAGGAAAACCCAGAATAAGGGATCGATGGACCGGACCGTGAACCAGAATGCAGACTTCACAGACTGGACCATGACACCATGGTATTATAAGAAAGATTCTAGCATGAATAAAGCAGTGGCTGACTGGCAGGAGGTAAAGGGTGGGAATAAAGGGAATCTTTTCTGGTTGGCTGCCATTGACTAGTGGTGTTCCACAGAGGTCTGTTTAGGGACAGTTTCTTTTTATGTTATATATTGATGACTTGGATGATGGAATTGATGGCATTGTCGCAAAGGTTGCAGATGATACAAAGATAGGCAGAGGGGCAGGTAGTTTTGAGGAAACAGGGCAGATAAAGAAGGACTTAGACAGATTAGGAGAATGAGCAAAGAAGTGGCAGATTGAATACAGTGTCAGGAAGTGTATGGTTATGCACTTAGGTAGAAGAAATGAAAGGGTTGAATATTTTCTAAATGGAGAGAAAATACAAAAATCTGAGGTGCAAAGGAATTTGGGAGTCCCTGTGCAGGATTCCCTAAAGGTTAATTTGCAGGTTGAGTTTGTGGTGAGGAAGGCAAATGCGATGTTAGCATTCATTTTAAGAAGACTAGAATATAAAAGCAGGAATGTAATGTTGAGACTTTGTAAAGCACTGGTGAGGCTTCAATTGGAGTATTGTGAGCAGGTTTGGGCCCCTTATCTTGGAAAGGATTTGGTGAAACTTGGACTGGCTTCACAAAAGTGATTCTAGGATTGAACAGATTGTCATATGAAGAGCGTTTGATGGCTCTGGCCCTATATTCACTAGAATTTAGAGAATTGAGGAGTGACCTCATTGAAACCTATTGAATGGTGAAAAGCCTTGTTAGAGTGGAGGTGGAGAGGATGTTTCCTATGGTGGGAGTGTCTACAACCAGAGGACACAGCCTCAGAATAAAGGGGTGTTCTTATAGAAAGAAGATGTGGAAGAATTTCTTCAGCCAGAGAGTGGTGAATTTGTGGAATTCTTTGCTATAACCAGCTGCGGAGGCCAAGTCTTTATGTATATTGAAGGCAGAGGTCGATAGATTCTTGATTGGTCAAGGCAAGAAGGGATATGGGGAGAAAGCAGGTGATCAGGGCTGAGAGGAAAAATGGGATCAGCCATGATGGAATGGCGGAGCAGACTCTATGGGTCAAATGGCCTAATTCTGCTTCTATATCTTATGGTCTTAAATTCAACTACAACTTCAAATCAATATGCTTCTTTAGCCATAGGAACGTTTTCAATTTAACTCATTCCAAAATTAACATGCAAGTTTTATTTGAGGTGCTTTGAAAAACCTAGTACAACACATTATATCAGCAAGATTGTAATTACTTCCTTCACGATTATCTGCTTACACAAATTAATCTAACGATGTTTCTGCTTCCAAGTATCACAATAATGTGTTTTTTCTCTTGTACCAGGAATGAAAACCTGATTCTGAAGAACAAGTGCACAGAATTCAAGATAAACTGAATAAATAATCTGGCATTTTTAATCAACCAGATTAATTTAAAATTTTAATTTTGGTAGAAAGAAACATGCGAACTAGCTAGTTTGGGAATATCACATTTTCGGTTTGGTAAGTACGTACCAGATTTATATGTAGAAATACTGAAAAGTCATTGATACTCAGAAATAGCGTATATAATAAGACACTACAATATAAATTAGTAATAGAATATTACCTTTGTTATCAAGGCACCAATGACTCACAGTGATAGATTATGCATTTTACTTTGGCAATAAATCACCAGAATATGCTTTGGATTATGACAGCTGTGTCTATGAACTAAAGAAAGCAGTGGCCTGATTTGCAGCTGGCAGTCTACAGAAGGATTTGCAATCAGCTAAATTTGCCTTAGGAGCAGCCATAGAGGGCCATCTCTGGGAATATCAGCGCCAAGCTTTATTGATTAAAATTAAAGCCAATAATCTTGCCTAATCCCTGTGTTGCACCCTTAAAGAGGATACCTTATATGAAGGGCAGCTTTAGGTTTTATCTAATCTTACAGATAAATTTCACTTTAAGCACTGAGAGGATGGGTTGGCTTTTCAGTTGAGCTCTCTAGAGACAATATATATGCTAGATTACAAAAAAAAAAATTGGCAGTTTCAGGTTCCCATTCCCTCACTGTCCTGAATTTCACTTACAAACCCAAACCTTTATGGATTATCAATAGCTCTGAAACTAAGCAACTTAGAATTTGTAAATCTCCCCTTGGGTTACTGAAATGAGCATATGCATATTGTTCTGTGAAAGCTACTTGTTATATCATCAAAGATGATAAATAAATTTGCAGCCAAAGTATCACTCTTGACTGTCTGAAATTCATATTTACAGAGAGGATAATCTAGCCCATCTGTCAAAGACCTTAATGAAGACAGGAGAAGTAGTACTTTGATGCATTATCAGGCAGCACACAAACAGGAGGAAGAGTACTATTAAACTCCTTGGGACAGCATATTTGTTCAACAGCAAACCTTTGAACTTGAATATGGCACAGGTTTAAGTAAAATATTTTCCACAGTTTATGGTCGGATGATAACAAATACAAATTTTATGAGGAAATTATTTGTTTTTGAAGATTCTATTGAAATAAAGTAACATCATGAGGAAGGACTGTAGAAAGATTTTTCAAATAAGTCCTTTCAAAGTGACAAATGATCTACAAGTATTTGTGTATGTTCTTAAATGATAGACAATCAAAGATAAAGTGAAATATTACTTTTAGGTTTAGGGGGCAAATTTATTTTTTGAAGATATATATTACCACTCATGTGCTCTGTTTGCTATAACCACTCATTAGAGCAATGATATTCCTCAATAAAGTTTGGACTGACTTATAAAATGCTCTTTATCATTTTGATAGAGCATCATGAACAACTGCAAATATATTTATGTTATGCTTCAAGATTTCGCACAACATTCATTTATAGGATCAGATTGTTAATGTACAGAAAGGGGCTATTTTGTTCTCATTTGTTCTTGTCTGTTTTTTTCTTAACCTTAAAATATCTAATCTAATTCTTTAATTCAATCTTTTCCTCCTTCAAAATTACTCATATTCACCAAGTCATATAATTCCATTCTGAATTACTAATTGACTGTATATCAGCAAAACATATTTCAGATGATGTAAAACTAGCTCTTAATAACAAATAATAGACAAAAAGCAAAATAGAAGTTAGCTTGCACCAATACATTAGAACTTTTTAAAAAAAGTTTATTTTTCAGACCAGATGCATTTCAACTTCGAACGTCCTCTGGTCCCTAAATGAACCCAGTATGCAATTGCCATAGCCTTCAAGATAAAATTAGTTTTCTTTGGAGGAGGGCAACTGGTCCTCGGTTCAACCCAATCTAATGATCAGGCCTACCTTTTTGCTTGCCTCCTGTGTTGATTCCCCCAGCACTCTATTTAACTTCCTCCTCTACCTTAAGGTAATTGGATATCAAAGGAATCTCCGATAGCAAGAAAGAATGCAACATACTAAGGTATGAATCTAGCATTGGCAGTCACGTCTTTTCCAGCATCACCTGAAGTAACAAGGCCGTTTATTCCCAGGATGTTCAAAGACTTCTGATCACTGGAGTCTGTGGTCTCCAGAGGAAAAATGTCTGCTGCTACTGAATCATCTCTGATCATTTTATAACCTTCTTTAGCAAGACCATGTGCAGGCAGGTGAATAGACAGTTGGTTCAAACATGATTGAGCAGAGGAGGTGTGTAAAGCTGTCTATCAGCAGTGATGAGGTTTCACTGCTTTGTAGAATCTAACTCATACACTTCAGCTTTTTTAAGCATATTGTGGTAGAAGCATATCAAATTGTTACACTTGTCATTATTCCAAAGGTCCTGAGATTATTATGCATTTGCATTATATAATGTTGCTATCATCTCTTCACTCTCTAATTTCATATCAGATTTTTAATTCTATGTCTTTCTGTGTCTCTCTATACATCAGTTCCTGTAAGTCTTTTGTATGGGTGGCTCTAAGCTGCATAACTGGAGAGAAAGAATTAATTAGATGTTGTGTAAATGGTCATCAGTATTACTAGAGGTAGGTGGATCTATGGCCTATGTGTCATAACCTGGAATGCAATCTTTTGAGTAAGTAAGTCAGAGAGATGAAAGGATCAAAATCAGAAAAAAAAGATATGTACATATTATTTGAATGAGAAGTTGGAATCTTCTGTATTTCTGTATTCCTATCATGAGTTGAGAAACTACATATCAAGTCAGTCAAGGAGAATTGAACAGAGCTCAACATGTGGTGTATTTTCAGGAATTCATCAGTCAGATATTAGTAGTTCAGGGAAGTTCATAGCAGGTCCAGGAAGTCTAGGATCAGGACCACCATTGGGAGAAATCAAAACTATGAAGTGTGACTGTCTTAAATCAATGAAGTGGAAAACAGTTCCTGTTATTTTTAAATTGCACGATGACAATATCTGCAGAATAATTTAGTCCAATTTCCCTGGAAGGTTCCAAAAGGAGGATCTGTAGGGTATGTGGCCTTGAATGCAGAAATATTAGATTGGTGGTTAGATGTGCTGGGGTGGATTTCCCAGTTACTGCAAATTGACCTGGAAATAATCACTGAAGGTACCAGTCCCATGCGAAGACATAGATGATTAAGTCAGCTACTCTCTTATTCACAAAGAACACAGCTTAAACATTGATACATCATAAAGTCCAAGAAGTTATTTGGATAGTTCAAGTGTTGTGAGACTTTCATCACCTCTTTCCACAAAACCCAGGTGGCTGCAGTGTAATATCCTTCTCCCCACTATTTCTGATTTCCTTCCAGTGTCATACTTAACTCACTCTGCTACAGATACAGAGGTTTCCAGGCCTCTTTTAGGCCTTTTCATTCTGACAAACTCCTTACTCAAAATCCCTATATTATAACTTTGGGTTCACACAGATAGACAAAAGTTTTGGAACTAACTGTCCTGTATTTAAAAGCAATCATTTTACTTTTTCAGCTTATCAGTGGAATAAATCTTTGCAAAAAATAAGTACTCAGGCTGTCATTAAGCATGATCAGAAGTGACAATGGAATATGTTGGGTTATAAATTTATTCCAAGATGCTAGTATTGAACAAGTCATATCTGTACAATCTCAGGTGTTCATTTCAGGGACATGACTGCCTCACAGGTCTCAACATATCAATAGGCAGGGAAATAAGGGCAATAGCTTAAAAAAACAGACTAAGGAATAACATTTTTACCAAGTTCACAACTTCAAAATAGATCATCCAAAGTCTGCCAAAAATGGTCGGATGATCTGAATGAAGCTGTTGCAAATTTGTTGCATGATTGACTATTTGTTGCTTAAAAAAGAGATAAAAGATCATTTATAAAGAATTATTCCAGTGTCAGAATAAAATTGATTCAGAAGTCAATAACAATATCAAGGACAAGTTGATTATTCGAAGAACATCTTTAAATGAACTGATGAATATTTGTGAATCTGACAACATTTTTTAAATTTAGTTAGTAGGCATTCTTGGCAAGACCAGCATTCAATGCTACCCCTAACTATCCAACAACGGTTAGGTTTTTTGCTGAAGGCATTGTCAGAATACAGTTGGGTGGGAAGTTCCAGGATTCAAACCCAGTGTTGATGAAGGAAATATAGTTCCAAGTCAGGATGACGTGGGTGGTGACATTCTTGTGAACCTGCTGCTTTTCCCCTTCCTGATGGTGCATATTGTGAACTTTGGCAATTGCCGTTAGAGCAGCCATGGAGAATAAATGTACTGTATTCCGTACATGCTACACACTGCAGCCACAGCGGAAGAAAAGAGTTTTTGTGGGGTGGAAGGGATGTAAGTTAAGACTGAAAGGTACCAAGGTCTTGCTGCATTCTGCAAATGTTTACTGCAATCATCAGTGAACGTTCCCATTTCTGACTTTATATTGGAAATGATTGTACCTGGAACCCCTCACTGAAAAGCTGCTGCAACTTGGATGATTGTCTTCAAATAGTCGCAACAATCTTCCTTTGTTTGAAATAAAACTTCATACCACTAGAGTGTTTACTCCTTAATAGACTCTGACTTCATTTTTATCAGGGTCCCTTGATGCCATAATCAGTCAATTATTACCTTAATGTTAAGGACAATGAACTCAACCATCAACTATGCTCCATCCGACAGAAAGAAATGGGATCTCCCAGTGGCCAGCCATTGTAATTCCACTTCCCATTCTGACACATCAATCCATGGTCTCCTCTACTGTCGTGATGAGGCTACACTTAGGTTGGTGAAGCAACACCTTATATTCCATCTGAGTAGCCTCCAAACTGATGGCATGAACATCGATTTCTCAATCTTCTGGTAATGCCCCCCTTCACCAATCCCCCTCCTCTTTTCCCTCTCTCACCTCATCTCCCTGCCTGCCCATCACCTCCCCTCTGGTGCTCCTCCCACTTTTCATTCTTCTATGGCCTTCTGTCCTCTCCTGTTAGATTCCCCTTCTCCAGCCCTGTAGCTCATTCACTAATCAATTTCTCAACTCTTTACTTCACCTCTCCCTCCCCTCCCAGTTTCCCCTATCACCTTGTGTTTCTCCCTCCTCTCCCCTCACCTTCTAACTTCCGCTCCTTAATCTTTTTTCTCCAGTCCTGCTGAAGGGTCTCAGTCTGAAACGTCAACTGCACTCTTTTCCATAGATGCTGCCTGGCCTGCTGAGTTCTTCCAGCATTTTGTGTATGTTGCTTATTTTTTCCCTTAATATAATGAGAAGAACTAAATACCTTGCGCTGGAATTGTGTAAATAAAATGAAGTCTACACTGAATTTGGAACATTTTGGATAAGTACTTGGATGGGAGGGGAATGGAAGGATATGGTCCAGGTGCAGGTTGATGGGATTAGGCAGAATAATTGTTTGGCACAGAATAGATGGGCCAAAGGGCCTGTTTCTGTGTTGTAGTGCTCTATAACACTAAATCAGAGAGCAAACATGAAAAACGGTCAATGCTTAAGCACAAAAAATCAGAAATTGTGGTGTGAGTTTTCTTGACGTGCCATAATGTTGCCTTGCCAATAATTGAAAGACTCCGGTAATGACCCTTCATCATTTCCAGCACATGCAGTATTTTACTTCTGAAAATATTGATTTATTTATTGACAGGCTCTTCCTCATTGCAACTGTACACGTTCTATGCTTTCTCTGGTGGGTTCCAAGAACCTTGGAAAAACCTACGGACAGCCTTATTATTTCCATTCTAATTGAATACGTAGTATACTGAAATTGGCAAACTTCCTCTGCTGAGATATTTGTTTGCCTGTAGTCCGTCACACTCGGTTTAACTGCCAAACTTGACATGTTGGAGCTGGCTTTCTGATTCATTTTCAATTAGGGGTGCTTTTCACCACATCCTTTCCAAACCATCTGCAGACACCTTGTGAATTCTGAGCTATTTATTAATGCCAGGGTTCCCTGGAGTGCATTTCATGCTGTATTAGAATTGTGCTATAATAACGTTAAAGATCACTATACTATGGATACCACCTCTCTGGAAAAAGTATGTACCATTCACTCTGAAGACTGCTACAGAACTATGTTCAGCACCAGAAGCAGGATTTGAAACTTTGTTATAAAAGACACAAATAACTATGTTAAGTGGTTTATCTCTTTACAACTATTGATTAACCTGATGTATGTTTTTAACAACTGCAATATTTTCTCATATATATTTGACCTCAGAACAGTCTTACATGTGGCATTATTTATGTGGAGATGTACTGTAAGCTTCTCAGATACAAATAAGATACAGAAGTCTAAAATAATTGCTTCACATACCTTTTATAAGTCAATCTTAATATTAACATCTTTATTTCATATACTTTCTTTAAGAAACCTACATTCAAATTGTATGCAGAATTGACAGATATTTAAATTCTTGAGCATAATAAAATTAGGCATTTTAAAGAATTGCTGAGACTTAGGTATTCATCCCTCAGACTAATTTAGATGCGTAGTTTTGCTTGGAAGCTACATAAACTAGCCAGCAGCATTCATTGCTGGTTAGCAATCGTCAATTCATTCTTGCAATTTAAAAAGGGCAACCATTGGCAGTTTCCATAAAAGTATATTAGGAACATACAAAACCAGCTGTGCAGCTAATGGGTTTCATCTCCTCAGAGAAACACTTATTCCCTGTATGCAACTCTATTTCAGAGTCACATTGTGCAATTGTTTCTTTGGCACCTTGAAGAGAATGAATGCCTGAAATATGAGATAACCTACATTTTTACTTCCCAGTGTTTTGGAAACTGATTTTATTTATTCTCTTTAAATGATGTAATTATTTTTCCTCTAAATTCTATCTAAATTAATGCTAATTGAACCGGAGAAAGGAAACTAACAATTAGAGCATGGTCTCTTCAGATTAAGTTTATTAGCTTCCAGAACCTCAATTGCAAATTACTCAACTCTAAAATACTCTTTTCAAGCATTCTGAATAATATTTGCATATCTTAATTGGATCAGCTTGAACAGGATTTCCCTATTGACCTGTTGACTAGAATGGACTGCAGGAAGATGAAATAAAAAAAAATTCCCGGATCACCAGGACTGTATCAGATATGTCCGTTTTTAGTAATGCATTTGTGTCAGAGAATCTGTTGCAATTTTCGGTATCTTCATGTATTTAATTAAATAAAATGTGCAACCCATTAAAATAAACTGTGATGTTTTTTCTTTTGTTTCAGATGAAAATAATTGGGTGGATGGTTTGCAAAACAACACATAGTTAACAGCCTGAAAAATAGCTCTCCAATTTTTGCTCCAAATGACTTGTTTAAACATAAAAGAGGGCCACTTTCAATTTAAAATAGTTATTTGCAGCACTTCTAACAAGCCTTGCTGATAGGGTCAAGTTTCATTGGTTGGTGCTCGAGGTTGTGAATGGAAATCTAGATTTTTTGTGAGCTTGCTGTCAAACACATAATGACAAATCCAACATTCCGTTTTATTGATGAGAAGTTCTGTTTTGCAAAGATTCTGCTACATTTAGAATGGCAATAGTCTCTGATCCTGTGTTAGATCTGACAATCCCAATTTTCATTGAGCGTCTGTGGATTAAGAAGCAAAGTGAAACAATTAACTTACATTTTTTAATTAGTTTCTACTAATATTTTAAATTGCTTTTAAGTGTTTTAGATAACTTCATATTTTGCTATTATGAAGTGTTTTAATTATTTATTTCTAATGTTAAAAGTTTCAGTTTTTTTCTGAATGTAGAAAAACTCTTTAAAACTGCTAACCATCTCATGCAGGTTTTATAAAGTAGCTGGCAAAGCGGGAGGGTATGGCTCCATTAGCTTTCAGAGCTTTCAGGTGTGTGAAGGGGACAAGACTTCCCTACTGCACATCAAAGGACCTGTGGCTATTTAGGCTGTCACTGAACTTTGAAATGCTTTGTGCCAGCAGATAGGTCCACAAAATCCAGTGGGGGCAGGTTGGGGAGACTGCAGACTCAAGGGATACAAGGTTAGAATTGAGTCAGTGATTTGAAGCAAATGTCTTCAACAGAATCATGGCTTTAAGAAAGAGCCACAGGCCAAAATACAGACTGCTTGATAAAATGATGGGAATGAGATATTACTATACTCTCACAGACCTGGACAGTAATACAGTAACATTTACTTCAATGAGAGAGGGAGATAAATATGGCTGCCCACAATACGTTTCACAGAACAAGGAGGCATCATAAAAGACATACTTTATGAGTAGTGGGTCAAATGTCTTCTATCCAGTTGTATTTCTGAGGATTTTTCTGCAATTTGCAGCAAAATCTGAGTAATTACTCTTCAGTAGAGAGTAATTATTGAGCTTGGACAGGAGTACATTATTGATGTTTGCAGCAATGCCCAGGGGAGGCATTGAACTCTTCCAGTCATGAACTATATCAACTGGGACAAGAGCTGTATATTTTTGGGAGAGGGGGAATGAGGAATGATGAGAAGAATGTCTGTCAGAACCATTATGGGATACTGGAGGCATTGCAGAAAAAGTAGATTGGTCATTGCAGTTGTAGAGTAATGGAACTGGAGGAAACGTACATAATTCAAAACCACCGACATTGAGTTGGGGTTCACTTTAAGAGGCTGGTCTGACGTGATGCCATAATTACAAATAAGCACTTTTACTGCACTTTGTGTTCAGTGTTTGGAGTACAATAAATGTGCTGTTACAGTTTTTTGTAAACATAAAACACCTTATTAGTGAAAACCTATATTGGTGACTGCGATGCTCTAGGACAATTCCAGAGATATTGAACATATTGGCCAACACAGTCGTTTTGAAACTGCCAAGCTTTTGGAAAAAAAATAATGTTGCTTGCTTTGTACAGGCTGAGGCCCAATTTGTGGTGCAAGAAATCCCACTGATGACATTAAATTCTAATATGTGGTAGCATCGCTCAGCAGCTCCACGGCTGTGACAATGGTGAGTCTGCTTGAACAGCAGCCTGAACATGATAAATACTGATCACTGATTTCCAGATTTTTGGACTATCGGAGTCCAAGCACACCAAAAGGTTGCACTCTTTGCTCAGCCTTGGCGATGCTAAGCTGGCAGAGCTGATGGTCCACATACTGTCTCTGCTGGAAATCACCATCCTTGCTTCATTTTTAAAGAGCACCATGCAGTAAATGCCTTATCAAGTTCGTATACCCCTGGCTAATGCACCCATGAAGGACGATAGGGAGCTTGCTAAAATGGCTGATAGTTTACAGTCAGGGCAACAATTTGTGTGTGGCACAGGTGCTCAAGTGAGTTTGCTCCCAGCATCACCTATTCATCATCAGAAGGCAAAGAGCTACGAAACCTCGTTAAAGGCCGCCAATGGAAGCAGGATCCAGAATTATGGTACATGATAAGTCACACTCTGCTTCAGTGGGCGATGTCACACATGGGACCTTGTCTTGGCCAATGTGGCTAGACTTCTGCTTGGTGCAGACTTCCTGAGTGCCCAAGGATGATTAGTTGATCTTAAGAATTGCTGGCTTGTGGATGCCAAGGAGTTTGGGTCATTACCCTGCTCCTCCAGTAAGTTCCTCACGACGAGTCTGTGAGTTTACTCGACTGCCTGGTGAATTCCCAAAAATCACCAAGTCCACATTCTCCACTACAGTCACAAAATATGGGGTCGAGCACCACATTTCTACAACTGGCCTGCCAGTCCATGCCCGCATGCGTAAACTGGACCAAGAAAAGCTGGCAACTGTGAAGACTGAGTTTGCCAACATGGAAAGACTGACACTGTACGCCAGTCGAATCGCCACTAGGCTTCGCCCCCCTATATGGCCCCTAAGTCCGATGGTGGTTGCCACGCATATGCTGATTACCGATGCCTTAACGAGGTCACCACCCCCTATTGTTACCTAGTCCCACACATCCAAGGGTTTTCAGCACATTTAGACAGAAAGTTAATTTTTTCCAAAGTTTACCATCATGTGCCTATATACTCGGAGGACACTCTAAAACAGCTGTGATAATCTCCAATTGACCTCTATCTGCATGCCGTTTGGACTGAAAAATGCAGCACAGATTGTCCAATAACTGATGGATTCTGTACTAAAAGACTTAGATTTTGTTTTTGCTTACCTGGATGACACACTTATTATCCGTGCATCCAAATCCAAACGTATATCTCATCCCCGCACACTTTTCAAGTGCTTAAGCTAACACAGGTTGATTATTAACCCTGCTAAGTGCCAGTTTGGATTGTCAACCATTGACTTTCTTGGCCATTGCATCTCCACAGAAGGTGCAAAACCCCTCCCATTAAAAGTAGCTGCAATTATGGATTTCCCACTGCCTTGCATGACTAAAAATCTACAGGAGTTTTCAGGCATGGTGAATTTCTATCACTGCTTCATTCTGTGAACTGTTGAAATTATACTTCCTCTGTATAGTGCACTTGAAGGCAATACCCCAAGCACGTGCTTGACTGGTCAGCGGACATGACCAGGGTATTTGATTATATCAAATAAGCTCTTTTCACATGACTCTATTAACACACCCACTCCCCAACGCACCCATAGCCATTACTACTGATGCTTCAGACTATGCTGTGAGTGCTGTGCACGAACAGTTGGTCGGAGGCATGTGGCAGCCACTAGCCTTCTTTAGCCGGCAGCTCCATTCCCCCAAAAGGGAGTACAGTATGTTTGACCATGAGCTTCTTGGTCTCTTTCTGTCTATCTGCCATTTTTGTCTTCTTCTCGAGGATCGCCATTTCACAGCGTTTTTTGACCACAAACTCCTTGTGCATGCAATGGCCAAAATATTGGACCCTTGCTCTGCATGGCAGCAACGCCAACTGGTTCACATATCAGAGTTCACAACAGATATACAACATATCAAGGGGAAAAATAATGCCTTGGCTGATTGCCTGTCACAGCCAGCTGCTGAGGCCACGCACATAGGGGCTGACTATGCTGGCATGGCAGCCGACCAAGCTACTGACCCAGAGGTCCATGCTTATGAACAACAGTCATGGGTCTGCTCCTCACATAGCTCCTTACCATGGTGGATCGTACCACCAGGTCACCAGATGTCATCACTCTAGCATCAACGATGGCCACAGATATGGTTCGAGCGTTATCCAGCACCTGGGTTGCTCGGTTTGGCACCCCAGCTGATATTTCCCCTGACTGCGGTCACCAATTCAAATCAAACCTCTGGGCTGCAATGCCCCAGAACCTAAGTGTTAGGCTACATCACACCACAGTGTATCACCCGCAGTCCAATGGCTTACGTGAGCTGTTTCACTGCTCCTTAAAGGCTACTGTGAGGGCTCCCCTGACTGATGAGTGTCGACAAGATCATCTCCCATGGGTTCTGCTACGGCTCGGAACAGCTCCAAAAGAGGACTTGCAGTCATCCATGGCTGAGTTGGTGTACAGTCAGCTGTTACTATTGCCAGGTGATTTTATGCCACGATCACCTGGTTGTCCTCTCAACAATGTTCCATCCTCCCCAGTAAGTTCAATTCCTTTGCACATATTCCTACCTCCCATAATGGCATACAGTACTCTTGGGTTCCTGTTGACCTGCGTTTTGCCTTGTTTAGTTTTGTCCGCCGTGATGCACACAACATCCCCTTAGGCTCCCTTACGATGGCCCGTTCTGTATTTTGGAATGGAGAGAAAAACCTCTTATCATCAATAAGTGGGGTAAACCTGAACGTATTTTGGTAGCTTGCCTTAAACAAGCCCACCAACATTTGGTGGATTCCGCTACTGACATGACATGACATGACCATGAGTATGTCAACACACCTGCTGTTCCTCCACCCATGGAACATAGGACCTGAGCCGGGTGGCTCATCTGATCTCTGGACAGGTTCACAATGCCAGTTGTAGTGAATTATTGGACCGGGGGGGGGGGGTTGCTGTGTAGGGTAGTGTAGTTGGTGAAAATGTACATAATTCACAATCACTGACATTGAGTTGGAATTCACATTAAGAGGCTGGTCTGATGTGATGATGTAATTACATAAAGTACTTTTACCACACTTTGTGTTCAATGTTTAGAATACAGCAAATAAGTTTTTGTTTTTTGTTATTGAGAAACAGCATGGAGTAGTCCTTTCTGGTTCTTGAGCCATGCCACCCACCCGCCAATTTAATCCTGGGACAATTCACAATGACCAATTAACCTACCAACTATATGCCTTTGGAATGTGGGAGGAAACCAGAGTACCCGGAGGAAACCCACGCAGTAATGGGGAGAGCATACAAACTCCTTGCAGGCAGCAGCAGGAATTGAACCTGGGGCACCTGTACTGTAAAGCGTTGTGCTAACCACTATGCTACCGTGTCACCCTGTTATGGTTTTTCTTAAACATAAAATGCTCCATGTAATTTTATTTGCAAAACCTGCATAGTAAGGATAGAAATGAGGCTTTGAAGAAAGGGGGCTCCTGGGGTTAGGCCTGTATCTTAGAATGAGGTGGGAGAGCAGGCTTGGGCCAATGATAGGTATTGGGTTGGAGGAGAAGAGTCAATGATAAAGATCAGGACTGTGAGAAAGAGTCTGCCAACAGGACCTAGGCTAGTGGGGGATTTTTTTGAAGGACTCAGGAAATCAGAGGTCCAGGTACCTTGAGATGAGTGGGATGGGGCCTGAGCCAATTTGGATTGAGAGCTTGTGAGGTCAGAGCTTAGGCTAATATGAGTTGGTTGCTGAGCATCGAGTAGGTCAAGGGCTCAATATCATGGTGGAAGAAGGAAAAATATTGCAGTTCTGTAAGGGGCTGAACTCAGTGACTCCAGCTAATTGCTCTACAGTGTAAACACATTTGTCCTGAGAGTATCCTGTGCTCCCAAGTCAAATTGGATTAATCTGCACATTAAGTTGTATGGTGAAATGAGATCATTTGGTGCTGGAATTGAGCCAGAACTCATGTTGGGAACTGCCCCATTGAATTTCCTGACTGATATGAAACTACATAGATATTAACATAGTTTATTCAGAGTTATTTTCAATCACATAGAGATGGAAACTCTGCAATCTGATTCTTTGGCACAGAACTGTTTGGTAACAGTGTACTCTCTTCACCAAGGTGGCCTCTTAGGAGGCAGAAAGTACAGCTCATTCTAAAATCTCTTACATTGGTTAATGTCAGAAAATTCTTCCATTGAAAGGGAAAAATAGTTTTGGGAATTTTACAGTAACTTTAATCAAATTGACAATAATAAGAGATTATCAAAATTATTGGCAAATAAAAATGATCTCTGCCATCATGAAATCATTATAAAATCTGTATGTGAAGAAGGAACTAAGCAAAAATCCAATGACTTACAGCAAGTTTGACTTAAAATGAATTCAATTTTAATGCATCTTTTTGGAGGAGAAGCTATGCAGACAGAAACTCTGAGTAGCAACAGAAAAACATCTGTGATGGTGGAATTACAGATGATGATTTCAAATAAATTGTGATAGAAATGCATAAAAGACAAATTAGACAATGTCCAAGAATACAACTGCACAATAAAAATAGAGGGAAAGAAACTTCCAAGCAATTTATCATGCAACCTGTACTGGAATCTTTCTGGTTCCTATCAGCAATAACGTATCTCTGGCCTTGAAACCATCAACCATTTCTGCTCTGATAAAATGTCTCTGGCTATCCACTCTACATTTGCCTCTTATCATCTTGTACATCTCCTTCAAGTCAACTCTCATGCTCGTTTGGAATTCAAAGATATAAAACCCTGCTATGTTGAGGAGCACAAGCTCAAAATCAGATTTACACCCATCTTCCAGCACTGGGACCAGATTAAGTTATGCCTGAGTAAACACATGAGGATATAATCTTGAAGTTCTAATCTGTGTGTCTATCAACTCAACTTTGGTAAAGCTATTGGACCCAACCCATTACTTCAGACTTCACAACGTGCTCAAAATTCAGAATCAGAATCAGGTTTAATATCACTGGCATATGTCATGAAAATTGTTGATTTTCAGCAGCAGTACAATGTAATACATAATAATATAAAAACAATAAATATATATATAATAAATTAAATAAGTTGTGCAAAGAGAGAGCAAAAAAAGTGAGGTAGTGTTCATGTGTTTATTATCCATTCAGAAATCTGTTGGCAGAAAGAAAGAAGCTGTTCTTGAAATATTGTGTGTGTGCCTTCAGGCTCCTGTACCTCCTCCCTGATGGTAGCAATGAGAAGAAGGCATGTCCTGGGTGATGGATGCGGTCTTTCTGAGGCATCTCCTTTTGAAGGTGTCCTGGATGCTTTGAAGGTTAGTGCTCATGAAATAGCTGGTTGAGTTTGCAACTTTCTGCAGCTTTTTCTGATCCTGTGCAGTGGCCCCCTCCATACCAGATGGTGATGCAACCAGTCAAAATGTTCTCCATGGTACATCTGTAGAAATTTGCCAGTGTCTTTGGTGACACAACAAGTCTTCTCAAGCTTCAAATGAAATATAGCCACTGTCGTGCTATCTTTGTATTTGCACCAATATGTTGGGTGCAGGATAGATCTTCAGAGATGTGGACACCCAGGAATCTGAAACTACTCACCCTTTGCACTTGTGATTCATTGATGAAGACTGGTGTGCATTCCCTTCACTTCTTTGTACTGAAGTCCACAATCAATTCTTTGGACTTACTGGCGGTGAGTGAAAGGTTGTTGTTGGAACACCACTCAACTAGCTAATCGATCTTGCTGCTGTACGCCTAATCCATCTGAAATTCTGCCAACAATAGTTTTATCATTGACTAATTTATAGATGGCATTTGAGCTGTGCCTAGCTACACAGTCACGTGTGTCGAGGGAGTAGAGCAGTGGGCTAAGCATGCATCCTTGAAGTGTACTGGTGTTGGTTGTCAGCGAGGATGAAATTTTTATTTCTGATTCACACAGACTATTGTCTCCTAACGAGGAAGTCAAGGATCCAGTTGCAGAGGAAGGCACAGAGGCCAAGGTTTTGGAGCTTGTTGATTAGAACTGAGGGTATGATTGCATTGAATGCTGAGCTATAATCAATAAACAACAGCTTGATACAGGTATTACTATTGTCCAATGATCGAAGACTGAATGGAGAGCCAGTAAGATAAGGCAAATTGCAGCAGATCCCCATGCTTGCTTAGACAGGAGTTGATTCTGGCCATGCCCAGCCTTGCAAAGCACTTTATCACAGATGTGAGTATAACTGGGCAATAGTCTTTGAGGCAGTTCACCCTGCTCTTCTTTGGCGCTGGTATGTATGTCGCACTTTTGAAACAGATAGGAAAATCTGACTGCAGCAGTGAGAGACTGAAGATGTCTTTGAACACTCCCACAAGTTGTTTGTCACAGGTTTTCAGCGCCCTTCCAGATACATCAACAAGGCCTGATGACTTGTGTTGGTTCGTCTTCTTGAAAAATGATCTGATGTCGACCTCTAAGATACGGATCACAAGGTCACCAGATACTGTGGGGATATGCACAGGAGTGGTTTTATTCTCCCTTTCAATGCATACATAAAAGGTATTGAGCTTACCTGGGAGTAAAATATCCCAGCCAATGGTGATATTAGGCTTGGCCTTGTGGGAAGTAATGGTCTGGAAACCCTACCAGAGCTGATGTGAATTTGATTCTGTCTCCAAGTTCAATCGGAATTTTTTTTTTCTCCTAACATAGTGTAGCCCCCCCTGCCACCCTCAGGGTCGCTCGGCTCGCTGTCGTCTAGGGAAACAGCCTCGGCCCCGCCAAACTGGATAATTCCCTTGTGTGGATGCTGTGTGATGTACCCCACCCCGCCCAACTAACAGGCAATACACCAGATGCAATTAAATGATTTAAAGTTTATAGATATTACTGGAACTATATAATTAAGAGAGAATAAAATATAAAAGGAAAATAAAAGGCGCCACACTTATCAAAGTTCAATCTCTTCGTGCACAAAACAGTTGGAGCTCAAGGACGTTCTTCTTCACCCTGCGACCCCTCGGACCACCTCGACCGGCCGCCTGGGACCAACAACGGTGGGCGACCAGACGCTCCACACGAGTCCGTCTCTGTCTCCTCGCCAAACACCCTCCTTGGGGTCCGACCCCGTTAGCGGACATCACAGCACCTCATCCACCCTCTGTCTCGCTCTCCTGCCTTCTGCCACAAAACCCCGCGCATACAGTATCTTCAAATAAACTAAAAACGTAACAACTATCCCAATTGGTTAATAACATATTTCTTATCACACTCTAAACCAAAACAAGCTGCTAGCGCAAACTTTCTCAGCGTTTAACACAACAAAGCCGCATTCCCCAGATTAACGTAACAAAGACGCCATTTTAATTAGCCTCCGCAGTAACATAAAAGTCGAAACCCCCTTACATAGCCTTCAGGACTATAGACTTCAGGAGAGGGAAACCAGAGGTTCATGAGCCAAGTCCTCATTGGAGGATCAGAGGTAGAGAGTAAATTGTCTGGCTGCATCACCGCCTGGTATGGAAAGACCAATGCCCTTGAGCAGAAGATCCTGCAAGAAATAGTGGATTTAGCCCAGTACATCACAGGTTAAGCCCTTTCAATCATTGAGCACATCTACATGAAAGGCTGGCATAGGAAAGTGGCGTTCATCATTAAAGATCTCTACCACTCAGATCATGCTCTCTTCTCACGGCTGCCGTCAGGTAGAACGTACAAGAGCCTCAGAACTTGCACCACTAGGTTCAGGAGCAATTACTACCCCCAACCGTCAGGCTGTTGAATAACTTACCCCATCAGTGAGATGTTCTCACAACCAAAGATCTCAGATTAAAGAATTTTTATCTCAATAACTCATGTTCTCGTTATTTATTGCTATTTATTTATATTTGCATTTGCACAGTTTGTTATCTTCTGCACCCTGGTTGATCTTTTATTGATCTTGTTATAGTTACTATTCTATAGATTTGCTGAATATGCCCATGAGAAAATTGATCTTAAGGTTGTGTATGGTGACATATTTGTACTTTGATAATAAAATTTACTTTGAACTTCTGTAGGTTGTACATGGACTCACACTCATCTACACAGGTCTTAGTGAAGTTAGTGCCAAACGTGTCAAGTCAAGTCAAGTCACTTTTTATTGTCATTTCGACCATAACTGCTGGTACAGTACACAGTAAAAACGAGACAACGTTTTTCAGGACCATGGTGCTACATGAACAATACAAAAACTACACTGAGCTACGGCCGGGGCGAGGTCGAAGGCGCTCAGCAGAGGATGGCGCTCGGGAGGCTGTATCGGAGGGCTGGTCGGAGGCTCAAAGTTTTCGGATGGATGGACTCAGTGTCGGTTGTGGTCGGCTGCTTCCAAGGCATCGGCAAGTTAACAATGCCTGGAGGTTTATGGCAGGGAGTTTCTCCCTTTTGCTGCCTGCTATCGGGGACTCGAGTCTCGATCGACTTGGGAACTTTTGAGACGTTTTTTTACCGTGCCCATGGTTTGTTCTTCATCAAATTATGGTATTGCTTTGCACTGCTGTAACTACATGTTATAATTATGTGGTTCTGTCAGTGTTAGTCTTTGGTTTGTCCTGTTTTCTGTGATATCACTCCGGAGAAACATTGTATCATTTCTTAATGCATGTATGCATTTCTAAATAACAATAAAAGAGGACTGAGTGTTCTCATAATCTAAAAAAAATCTAAAACAACACAAAACTAGACTACAGACCTACCCAGGACTGCATAATGTGCACAAAACAAGACAATATGCACAGTAGAGAGCAGTAGGTTGCTGTCAGTCCAGGCTCTGGGTATTGATGAGTCTGATGGCTTGGGGTAAGAAACTGTTACATAGTCTGGTCATGAGAGCCCGAATACTTCAGTGCCTTTTGCCAGATGGCAGGAGGGAGAAGAGTTTGTATGAGGGGTGCGTGGGGTCCTTCATAATGCTGTTTACTTTACGGATGCAGTGTGTGGTTTAAATGTCTGCAATGACAGGAAGAGAGACCCCGATGATCTTCTCAGCTGACCTCACTATCCGCTGCAGGGTCTTGCGATCTGAGATGGTGCAATTCCCAAACCAGGCAGTGTTGCAGCTGCTCAGGATGCTGTCAATACAACCTCTGTAGAATGTGGTGAGGATGGGGGTGTTGGAGATGGACTTTTCTCAGCCTTTGCAGGAAGTAGAGATGCTGCTGGGCTTTCTTTGCCAAGGAGCTGGTGTTGAGGGACCAGGTGAGATTCTCCGCCAGGTAAACACCAAGAAATTTGGTGCTCTTAGCGATCTCTATGGAGGAGTCGTCGATGTTCAGTGGAGAGCGGTCATTCCATGTCCTCCTGAAATCAACAACCATCTCTTTTGTTTTGTTCACATTTAGAGACAGGTTGTTGGCTTTGCACCAGTCCGTTAGCCGCTGCACCTCCTCTCTGTATGTTGACTCATCGTTCTTGCTGATGAGACCCACCACGGTCGTGTCATCGGCGAACTTGATGATGTGGTTCAAGCTGTGTATTGCTGCACAGTCGTGGGTTAGCAGAGTGAACAGCAGTGGACTGAGCACACAGCCCTGGGGGGCCCCCGTGCTCAGTGTGATGATGTTGGAGATGCTGCTTCCGATCTGGACTGACTGAGGTCTCCCAGTCAGGAAGTCTAGGATCCAGTTGCAGAGGGAGGTGATCCGGTCCAGTAGGCTCAGCTTTCCAATCAGTTTCTGAGGAATGATTGTGTTGAATGCTGAACTGAAGTCTATGAACACCATTCGAACAAATGTGTCTTTTTTGTCCAGGTGGGTTAGGGCCAGGTGGAGTGTGATGGCAATGGCGTCGTCTGTTGAATGGTTGGGATGGTACGCGAACTGCAGGGGTCCAGTGAGGGGGACAGCAGGGTCTTGATGTGCCTCATGACGAGCCTCTCGAAACACTTCATGATGATGGATGTGAGTGCAACAGGACTGTAGTCATTGAGGCAGGACACTGAAGACTTCTTTGGCATGGGGACGATGGTGGCGGCCTTGAAGCATGTAGGAACAATGGCGCTGCTCAGGGAGATGTTGAAGATGTCAGTGAGAATCTCTGCTAGCTGGTCTGCACATCCCCCAAGCACTCTGCCAGGAATATTGCCTGGTCCAGCAGCCTTCCTGTGGCATACTCATTCAGATTTGGAGATGAACCTTTCAATATTTTCCAGTGCACTGATTCAAACCATTCCTGTAGGCAGTCCTCCATCTCCATTGATCATATCTTCCTGGCTCTCAGAACTGGTGTTGCAGTCTTTAGTCCCTGCCTATATGCCAGAAGTAGAAGTACAGCCTGGTGATTGAACGTTTGCAGGTGTGGGATGGCATGGTAATCATTCTTGATGGTGGTATAATAGTAGTCAAATGTGCTGGCTCCTCTGGTTCCACAAGTGATATGTTGGTGGTAGTTGTTCAGCGACTTCATGGAGCTGGCCTAGTTGAAATCATCCGCAATTATAGAGAAGGCATCAGAGTGTGCTCTTTTCTGACTGCTGATCACAGTGCTGAGCTCAGCCTGCCTGACATTGGCCCTTGGTGGAATATACACTGCTACCAGGATGATAGTGGAAAACTCCCTTGGCAGATAAAATGGACTGTTTGTTTACTAGATGTTCCAGATTGGGTGAGTAGGGTTTAAAACAGTACAGTACCATGACATCTGTGTATGACAACGAGTCAACCATAAAGAATACTCCACCTGCTCTACTTGTAAAAGACTCAGATGTCCTGTCTTTGAGGAGAATGGTGAAGCCTTTGGGCTGCAGTGCTGTGTCCATCATGGCAGAGGTAAGTCATGTTTCCATGATGCAAAGTACACAGCAGTCTCTGATGTCCCTCTGGTACTGCAATCTTGCTCTGATGCATTCAATTTTATTTTCCAGTGACTCTAATTTCACCAGCATGATAGTCATGAGTGATGGCCTAAAACCTCTGTGCTTCACTCATAGTTACAGACCAGTTCATCTTCTATGATATCCGTTTTCTTTTTTTCTGTAATTTATTTTTATTGAACTTCATCATCAACCAAACATTTCCATAAGATGTATTTCAGATACTGTACATATATATCATATAGTCATTTTCTTAATGGAGAACTGCACTCACGATTGCAGTTTGGAATACACCACTTTTTCCAATTGTCTTAAAACAAAGTTGCTTACTGAGGTACACATGGCTTTGACTGTGGATTTCAGCTGTAGTTGTCCTACTACATCATCATCAAATATTTGATGATCCCCATTAGAGCTGCACAAAGTCATGACTTATCAGCGCCACCATGTAGACATCATGTGGTGACACCTGCACCATGTCACCTAGTCTCCCCAGTCTCTTCCTCTTCAGCATCTCTTGACTATGTAATCAGTGGAAGGTGGCTTTGGAATTTTCATCCTCACTTTTTCATCCCTCTCTTGCCAGAGCTTGCCAAATTAGCAATTTCATCCTTCTAGTTGCCTGAGTCTTTACTTAAACCTGATCTAGATTCTCTTTTCACTCTATGTTTTGATTTCTAAAACTTTAAGTTTCTGTTTTGTCTCTGCTCTCTGTCACACTTGAACTTCAGTCCTCCTGTTCCTATCTTGGAGAATGTGTTTCATGTTTAATTTCAATGCCACTAAATACAACTGTAACCTCTAAGGCCATATGACAGAGTTGGATCAAATTTTTGAACATGCTCTTTATTTACTTATTGAGATACAGCACAGAATAGGTCCTTCTGACCCTTTAGAGCACATCACCCAGCAATTCCAATTTAATCCTTGCCAAGTCATTGGAACAATTTACAATGACCAATTAACCTACCAATCGGTACATCTTTGGACTGTGGGAGGAAACCAAAGTACCCTGAGGAAATCCACAAGGTCATGGGGAGAACATACAAATTCTTTACAGGAGGCAGTGAGACTGAACCTGGGTTGCAGGTAGTGTAAAGCATTGTGCTAGCCATTACGCTACGCTCCTACATGGAAACCATTTTCAGAGATGAGCTCCTGTTTTTCTGTGGTGATTGGCTTTTGGTTGTCTCTAATCAGAGAGACCCAACTACCGATTTTCAAATGTGTAATAGCAGTCTAGAAATTGGCTACAATAAATGGGAGTATACCATTATTCTGATTCGGAATGGATGAAGCTCTGAAGAAATGCATACAGTATATGTTGAATAGACCTTTTAATTTTGGAGTAAATGGATTCCTATTTAGTTTGCATTGTCCGCTTTCAAGCTTGCAGAGCCTCAGCTTATTGTGCCTGGATAACATACATATTCAGTGAAGCTGTAATTGCTGGCTCACTGAAAATTATATTGTAGAAAATGTCAAAAATTTATTGAGGCCTGAAACAAAAGACTTAAAATTTTTAAGACTTGTCTTCAGAGTAGTAGTTACAGATGGGTGTTCACGAATGTTTCCCAAATGTCCTCCAGTTATTAACCATGTAAGTTATCAACATTATTACCAGGTTTCCAGATCCCTATCCATTCAAATGGTGAAGGTGTCAGATGGGAAAGCCTGTAGCAGAAGAGCAAAGCAGTGAAGCCGTTAAGGAGGTAGAACAAAATTGCAGTTGAAGATGAGTTGGGGAAGAAGATTGTAGAAGGTGGTAGTTTAGGAGAACTAAAATGACCGCAGGAGGGGCACAGATTATATATTATTTACTGGTATACATGCAAGAAAACACCTCCACTCCTCTAAAAATATTATTTTGGCCTTTCTGACCTTTTTTGATCTATACTGTTAGGTAAGAATAAAATAAATGCTAATAAACGTGTGCCACATACTTACATCAGCTTCCTGCTAACATGTTTCTTGAAAATGAATTAGCTGATTACCTGTTCTTTGGCAAGTTCAAGATGGATTTGTGAAGTGTTTGAAGTTTTTGTATTCTACCATCTCCAAAATTACCCATTTCTCAGAGTTAAGTTTATCCCCAAGGTAATAAAATTGTTGTGACATTATTTGTTCATTTGATATCCCAGTTACTGCAAAATATAAATCAATATCCAAAAGCAATTAACTTGTATTTCACTGTACTGTTAATAAATGACAATAATCACTCATAATAATGAGGACAAAACAATCTAAATTTATGTTTCTTGCAAGTTGAAAAGATTAGAAGGGATTTCCAAATATACAGTAACATAGGAGACAGGATGTCTCTAATAAATATTTAGTATAATTGGTGTAGGTATTTATGAGTGTGACATACACTATGGATTAACAGCTTATAGACCTAATTGCTTTCATGGTAATATAAAATTAACACCTTAGTAAGGAATAAAATGCTCCTAACATTTTTCGAGATGAGGAAAACTACTAACATCACAGTAAGAGTGTATTCAATCAACTCTTTAAAACTCTTCACAAGTGGTTGACAACCCTTTACTGATCTCTTCCAACCATGTGATCTGCTCATGTTTGTCCATGTCAAAACACTCATCCTTTGTCTTTACTACCTCCAAAGTGAAGTATTTCAAGAAAAGTGCTTCCCTTCCTCCACTATCAACTCTGCTCTTAAACGTATCTCCCCCATTTCACGTACATCTGCTCTCATTCCATCCTCCCGCCACCCCACTAGGAATAGGATTCCCCTAGTCCTCACCTACCACCCCACCAGCCTCCGGGTCCAACATATTATTCTCCATACTTCCACCACCTCCAACGGGATCCCACCACTAAGCACATCTTTCCCTCCCCCCCCCTCTGCATTCCACAGGGATCGCTCCCTACGCAACTCCCTTGTCCATTCGTCCCTCCCATCCCTCCCCACCGATCTCCCTCCTGGCACTTATCCGTGTAAGTGGAACAAGTGTTACACATGCCCTTACACTTCCTCCCTTACCACCATTCAGGGCCCCAAACAGCCCTTCCAGGTGAGGCAACACTTCACCTGTGAGTCGACTGGGGTGATATACTGCGTCCGGTGCTCCCGATGTGGCCTTTTATATATTGGCGAGACCCGACGCAGACTGGGAGACTGCTTTGCTGAACATCTACGCTCTGTCCACCAGAGAAAGCAGGATCTCCCAGTGGCCACACATTTTAATTCCACATCCCATTCCCATTCTGACATGTCTATCCACGGCCTACTCTACTGTAAAGACGAAGCCACACTCAGGTTGGAGGAACAACACCTTATATTCCGTCTGGGTAGCCTCCAACCTGATAGCATGAACATCGACTTCTCTAACTTCCGCTAAGGCCCCACCTCCCCCTCGTACCCCATCTGTTACTTATTTTATGCACACATTCTTTCTCTCACTCTCCTTTTTCTCCTTCTGTCCCTCTGAATGTACCTCTTGCCCATCCTCTGGGTCCCCCCTCCCCCCCTTGTCTTTCTTCCCGGACCTCCTGTCCCATGATCCTCTCGTATCCCCTTTTGCCTATCACCTGTCCGGCTTTTGGCTCCATCCCTCCCCCTCCTGTCTTCTCCTATCATTTTGGATCTCCCCCTCCCCCTCCAACTTTCAAATCCCTTACTCACTCTTCCTTCAGTTAGTCCTGATGAAGGGTCTCGGCCTGAAACGTCAACTGTATCTCTTCCTAGAGATGCTGTCTGGCCTGCTGAGGTTCACCAGCAACTTTGATGTGTGTTGCTTGAATTTTCAGCATCTGCAGAATTCCTGTTGTTTGTATTTCAAGATACTTCCATCTTCATCCGCCTTCATGGTGGTTAGAAAGCACCCACAACACAACTCAAAAAGCAAGTGCACTGAAAAAGCCAATATTTATCTTTCAACTAACATATGATTTGGTCATTGTCATGGTAACTTTTTTTGTGGGAGCTTGTAGTACCCAAATTTCCTAAATTATCTATTTTCATTTCATATTTCATGTTATATTTCCATATGACAAAGAGCAACATTCTGTCTATCATCTATGCTGGTTGACTGAACAATCTATCAATCCCATTCTCCATTTATTTACTGCAGCCTGTTTTTGCACACATATCCATTCTTGCTTCACCGAGCCTCCTGTTCACTACCTGCACTAGGATTAAAATCTCATACTCAACTAACCTAAAAATCATCAGATACTTAAGATGTGAGAGTAAACCAGAGAGTAGGGGAAATCTACATAACACAGGTACACATTTGCCATTTTGACTTCCAATGGTGTTGGAAGTCAAAAATTGATTCTTGACCTATACAACAGCTGTGCTGTAGCACCAAAGGAACTAAACCATAAAAGAATCCTAAGTGCTTATAATAAACTTTACCAATAATGTGTAAAGAATAATGTCCATGTAAATCTTACTTTTTGCACTTTTCATTACTTGAGCTCATTCATCATACTGTGCCCATTGTCCAACAACTTTCATTCATCCAGACCTTCCTGCTCACCAATTAGCATTAGCTGCCAACCTGGCAATGCCATAGTTTTAAAATTTTTATTTGGTTTCAAACACCTCCATGACATTGTCCTTTTTCTATCTCTGTAATCCTTTCCAATATGATAAATCTCGAGATCGCTGTCTCCTCCAATTCTTGTCTTTATTTCAGACCTGCTTTTAAGTAGATTATCTATGGAAAATGCAATATGTCATTTATGTTAAGTTTATACATTTCTACTTTAAATATAGAATACATATTTCTTCTTCAAGACTGTGTATATTTTGGAGAATGCCTGTATCTTGAATATGATAATAAAATAACCAGCTACTGGTTTGTATCATGCTATCATGACATATCACAGGTTTTTTGGTTATAGTTTACAGCAGCTGAGCCTTTTATCTACCTAGACCTGAGCTCTGGAATTTCCTAGCTGCCTACTTAACTCTCCATTCTTCTTTGCACCGCATTACCTACCTCACTGACTGACTTTTCATTTCCCAAAACCCCTTTGTGGCTGGGAGTCAGTTTAAGTTTCACAATGCTCCAGTAGAGTGCTTGGAAAGGTCTTTGCTAATAGACGTAACTTTTAGGTGTTGGAAATTATGGAGGATCATGCATTGAACGTGAAGGCTAATGGGATGAGTTACAGGGAAACTTACAATGGAGTTCTGGCTAGGAAATGAGAGGGTGAGAGCAAAAGTGCAGGAGATACAACAGATAGGCTTCTCAAGCATATCAATTATTTGCCGGAATAAAAACCATAGTTAAGGAAAAAGGGTGACATTTTGGAATCACAAATAGAGAGCTTGGATCATTAGAAAGAGAAAACCTGGGAGAATGGAGTGGAGTCCTTGTGGGAAGCAGATGAGTAGTCAAACTATCTATGGGAGTCAACAGATATGCTGGTAGCCAGCACTGTTCACTATAATTAAGTTGTCAAGAAAAGGAGGGGAAAAGTTGAAGATAAACCTTAACAGCAGAAGAAATTTAAAAAAATTCAAGTTCTGTATGAGAGCAGGAGCTACGGAGCCCCTGTAAGACTGAAACAAGGAGTCTTCCACATATCCTACAATGAGACAATGAAGATCTTGAACCCAAAGGCTTCCAATAGTCACACATTTATGTGGAAGAAATGAAGAAAGTTAAAGAAGAAAAGCATCTATCTGTACTTGTTGCTTGACCTACTGAGTATCTCCAGCATTTTCCACTTTAACTTTAGAGTTAAGCCAAATTGTTCAATGTGGGAAGAAGATCAGCTCGGCAAAAGACAGGAGTCATGAAGTCTAGTGGGGTCTTTGTTGACAGAAGAAGGAAAGGGCCATCAGGATGTGCTGATATAAGATGAAAGTGTAGGGATATCAGATATAATGGTAAAAATGAAGTGTTTGGGGCAAGGCAATAGGAAACTGCTTAACTGGCAAGGTTATCTGAATTGAATTTGGAGGATTTGTCCAATTCAATGGTAAAAAAAAATGCAGAGTTGCACTGTCCCCTGCTGGCAGGAGGAAGGAGACAACCAGTAAAGAAGGCAAGGCTAAAGGTTCCACTGAGATGAAGAGCAGGAAATTGCTGCCACAGTCCTGGATTTGGTTCAGTTAGTTGCCTAATGACCAAAGAAATGTTGGAATAGTGAAAAGAGTATCATGGCCTTCTGCAGTGCTGCTTCATCCCCGTCCATCTGCTATTAATCCCACTTCAGCCACACTTAATCCAACTATATTACTTTCTCCATAACCTATAACTAATGATACTCAAAGTATATGTGTCATAGTCACTCTCAAAGAAAATAATGTATCAGAACTACCAAAGGTAGAATGTTTTAAGTCATCATTATGCACATGATCACTTTCTCATTGTTGCTGGAGTGAGCATTGTAAGCAATGTGGCTGGATGAAAAGGAATTACCTTGAGAACTCTGAGATTCCTGTCTTCTCAGCATGACCCGATTCATGAAGGCCAAGGTTACATTGAGTCTGCCTTTCAGAAGCACTTCCTTCTCCACAGGTGTCAACTGGAGTATGTGTAGTACCTCTCTAGTCTTGTCTCTCTCCCTCCAACCACTCAATGCTTGCAATTAATCACACACAAAAGTTTCTCTGTTCTCTTCTTGGAAAACTTAAAACACCAGGGAGAAGTCACGTAAGTTCACCCACTTGATACTTAGTTGCCCAATCTACCATCCTAATTTCATAGTCCGAAAATGCTCTGACAAACAACTGACCATTTTATCCATAAACGCTCAATAGTTTGCATTAATTCATGTGTGGACAGTACATTGTGATCACACAGGTAATCCCCTTCATGCAGCTAATTATCAGCAATAAACAAATAAAAAGGAAAGTATTTAGAATATGGAAAAAAGCTATCTGTAATACTATTCTTAAATCACAAACAAGAATTATTTGAGAACTTGTTGCATTTCAGCAGCAGGACTCCACTCTCTCTCTGGGTCAGAAGGCTTTGGGTTCAGTTCCCTCAGAGATGGGCATGCAAATGATTTCACTGCAGAAAAGAGGGAGTTCTGCAGCTTTGCATTCTGTCTTCTGGACAAAAAAAAAATTAAAGTTCAGGTGTATATAGAGATTCCATGCACAATGTTGAGAGATGAAGGAATGTATTAGAACCATAAAAGTTAAAATATTTTATATCATTTTTTTTGCATTTAATTACGTTCTCCTATTAATAACAGATTATTCGATACTATTGTAGTTTGCTTGTAGGAACTTTTATCTCAAAAGTACTTCCTTTGATATAAAATGTTTTGAACACATGCCCACTTCTTACACCACTGAAGCAGGAAGCTTCATGTTCAAGGGGCTTCAGCACATATAGACTTACACTTAGTCATTTAAATAAAGCCTTAAACTGAAGCCCTTTTGCTCACTCAGGTAGACATGAAAAATCTCATGGGCATTGTGAAGAGTAACAGAGCTATCCCCAAGATCTGGGCAAATGTTGATCTTTGAAATAAAGTGGATTATCATATTTCTATTTGTAGACACTTGGTATACGCAATTTGCTTTTTCTTTTACAATGCAATGGTGACTGCAAAGAAGTATTTAATTGGCTGTGTAAGTGCCTGACAACATCCTGAAAGGGATGTGATAGACACTACAGTATATAATTACATTTCCTTCTTTCACTGATTGATTCTTGACTTCAATTTCCAGTGTAAGATGGTTTTGCAGAGAGAATGTTATCCTTATCCCATTATGAATGATGGAATCATCTCTTAAGAAGACTGTTGTCTGATGCTACAGCTAACTTTCTACAGCTTACAGGAAGGTTGTTTTAATTTTATTGACCTGGAAAACCAATAAGTATCTTATCAAGTTGCAGTAATTTGTCACTCTCTCCAACAAGACTATCAAGTATATATATTACAGCCACATTACCATGTCTGTATTTTTCAGAATGAAACCTAGGGACTAAGCATAATATTGTCTGCTAAGTGAAGTTCCAATTTTGGGGGGATTTCATTTGAAATATTGATTGCAAGTGGGGAAGTAACTTGTAGATGAATTCCCCTGGCTAAGATTTTGAACAGGAGTCAATTTTTCAGAACTCATGTATGAATAGGCTGAAAATAATTGTCATGTAAAAGGTTTAATTTGTAAATGTGATTGCAATACACACACGAAGTTTCACTTGTAAGTTTACCTGCACAGAATAATGATAATGGTAACATTACAGAAATGACTTACACACTATATCGTTTTCTAATTCAATAGCTTCACCAGCAATAAATCAACTTAATTTTTTAACATAATGCTTCTGTTTTTGGTCTGCTTGGAACAGACTAATTTCCTTTTTTTTCTCTTCGGATGTTTTTCTCTGAATTTTTATGTGTCGCATGTTGAGTTAGATTATCACAAACAAAAGGAAATTCTTGTCACTGACACACGGGGTGGGGAAGCATTATTACAATGCTCATTAGAGCCCTTTGGGACCATCACATAATCTGTCTTAGAATATAATAAGCATGCACTGAGAGTGACACATTTCTAGCTTCATGGTATATTGTCAATCAAGAGCCTTTTGTTTAGTGTCAATTACAAAGCTAAACAGAATATAATTGTATATGGCATATTGCAGTATGGTTTTGTATATCAGTTAAATTACCTTCATGATATCTTATTTACTTTAGAACACATCTTTTCATCAGGATACAAAGAAAAGGTACATTTGAAAGCCATGAGGTATAAGTTGCCAGTTTTATATATTAACTGCCATTTGTCTTTTTCCCTTTTTAAGTTAATTATTCTCAGCATGAAATACATTTGCCTAATTGCAAAAAACTCACCCAACCAGAGCTTTTAGAAATTAAAATCCAATAACCCGAGAGAATGAACCTGTTTAAAGGAGTGTTCAAATTCACAATTGTGTTCAAATATGTGAATACTATATAATACAAGAAAAAAACACCATTATTATGATGTTTAATGGCCATAACAATAAGGTTTGCTTAGAAAATATATTTTGGAACTTGGCTGTTGTTCCCTTTAAATAATTAAATTAAATTTTAATGACTGATGTATGTTATACAGTAATGAACAATAAAGATAATTTTTCCATGTTTTATCATGCAGCTTTCTTTTCATTAGCAATAAATAATATACCTTGCAGGCTCCGACTGGTGTTAATATGTGGTTTGAAGTTACTACAACAACACAGGAGATCATTAATACTAAGTCCCAAATAGAGCAGTCCAGTCAGTCCCATTAACTGCAAGTAATTGGAAAGGCAAATGGAATGTTGACTCCTATAGCGAGAAAATATTCCTGCAAAAACTGTACAGGATGTTGGGAGATCATACCTGAAATATTGCACACAGGTTTGCTCTGCATATTTAAGGAGGTTATGCCTTGGAGGCTCTGCAGAAGAGATTCATTATGTTAATTCCTGGGCTGAATCTGATGTCTTATGAGAAACAATTGTGGAGACCATATCATCTAGAGTTGAGAAAAATGAGAGGTAACCTCACTGAAGCATGTAGTATACGGAGTAGGCTTGACAGTATAGATGCTGCTTGAATGTTTCTCCCAGTAGAGAATCTCGTATCAGTGTGCACAGGCACAGAAAAACGGGATACCCATTTAACAGAGACATGAGGATGATTTCCTTCTTTCAGGGGATTTAGTATATGAGTCCTTAAAGTTCCTTACCCATTTCTTTTAAGAATTTTAAAGTGAATCTGCTTTCAATGCAGAAGAACCTAAATAAACTGGAACAGGAATAGTCCATATTAAAGCCTTCTCTGCATTCACTACAATCATGGTTGATTTAATTCTAAGCAACACACATAAAAGTTGCTGGTGAACACAGCAGGCCAGGCAGCATCTCTAGGAAGAGGTACAGTCAACATTTCGGGCCAATACCCTTCATCAGGACTAACTGAAAGATGCTGCCTGGCCTGCTGCCTTCACCAGCAACGTTTATGTGTGTTGCTTGAAATTCCAGCATCTGCAGATTTCCTCGTGTTTGTGATTTAATTCTAATCCTGGTCTCAATTCTACAAACTCTTTATTTTCATAATATTAAAATATATTTTCATCTCAGCCTTGAACCTACTTATTGATTTAGCTCCACACATCTTTGGGATAGAGAATTCCAAAGATTTGCGTTATTCTTTGAATTTTATTAGTGCCCTTGTTGAAAGTAAATTTTATTATTAAAGTACATATATGTCACTATATACATCATTATATACAACCCTGAGACTTAATTTCTTGTGGACATACTCAGCAAATCTATAGTATAGTAACTATAACAGGATCAATGAAAGATCAACCAGAGTGCAGAAGATAACAAACTGTACAAATGCAAATATAAATAAATAGTAAAAAAAAAATGAGAACATGAGATATTAAGGTAAAGACTCCTTTATGTGAGATCATTGGTTGTGGAAATACTTTTTTGTGATTGCTGCTGTTTACATCACCCCCATCCCCAAAGCTGTGTGCTAGAGCTGGGGAAGTACTACAGGGACTCTATGGCACCACCTGTGACCTCAGAACCACTCACTGATGGTTTCTTCATTGTAGCTGATGACTTTTATCATGCCAACTTAAAAACAGTGCTGCCAACGTTCTACAAGCATTTCAATTCACAACCAGAGGAGAGAATAAATTAGACCTGGTTTACACCAATATTTGTATAACCTAAAAGGCTGACCCCCACCCTCCCCTTGGATGCTCAGACCACATATCCATTTTGCTAATCCCTGCATACAGACCGCTGGCTAAATGAGTCGGGGAGTTTACAGGGAGATCAGGACCTGGCCAGAAGGTACCACCTCAGTGCTACAGGACTGTTTAGAAAGCACGGACTGGAGCATGTTCAGGGAGGTGGATGCTTGTGATCATTATGTCAGCATTGATGAATATGTGGGATTGGTGACTGGCTACATAGGAAAATGCATTGAGATTAAACACTACATTGCCAGGGCAAATCAGAAACCATGGTTGGTTGCAGAGGTTCATGCACTGATTAGGGATCAGGGTGCTGCCTTCAGATCCAGGCATAGGATGACTCTAAGGTCAGCAAGAGCTGTGATCTCAAGTGCCATCAGGAAGGCAAAGTGAGACTACTCACAAAAGATCTACAGACACCCATTGTGACACCAGGGACATATGGTGCATGTAGCAAGGTATACAAACCATAATAGATGACAAGTCCACCCTGCCTGTCAACGACAGCAATGCCTCCCTTCCTCCTGATAGGCTGAAGGCCTTCTATGCATGATTTGGCATAATGACTGATGTGACTTTGAGGAAAGGCCCCTTTTCTCCTAAGAAACAGGCACCCTGTCCAACCACAGCTGAGCTGAGGATCCCAGCTAAGATAAACATACCCAAAGCTGCGGGGCTGGACACCATACCTGGAGCTGAGTGATTGTGCAGTCCAGAAAACAGAGATCTTAACAGACATCTTCAATATCTCTTTGCAACTGTCTACTGTCCCTGCAGGCTTCAAGGCAGCAACAATCATTCTGGCTCCCAAGAGAGCAATGGAAACTGGCCTAAATGATTAGCGCCCAGTGGCACTGACCTCAATAATCATGAAGTGCTTTGAGCAGCTGGTAATGGATCATATAAACTCCCACCTTCCAGTTCACCTACTGCTCAAACTGGTGCACTGATGCCATAGCCCTGGCCTTCCATTCCATCCGTTCCCACTTAGAAAATGATGCCTCGTACACCAGGCTGTTATTCATTGACTTCAGCTCAGTGTTTAATATAGTCATCCCTCAGAGGCTGGTGGGTAAGCTGTCCTTGTTGGGACTCCTCTCTGTGATTGGATTTAGGACATCTTGAGGGAAAAGAACCAGTCAGTCCCAGCTGGCAGCAACATCTCAATTTCCATCCCGCTCAGCACTGGTGCCCTCTAGGGCTTGCCCACTGCTGAGTCACAACAGATCATCAAGTTTGCTGCTTATCCAGCAGTGGTTAGCCTTGCCAGCAACAATGATGAGTTGGCATACAGAGAAGAGATCGTGATGTTTTTTTCAAATGGTGTGAGAACAACAGCCTGAGTTTCAACGTTGGCAAGGCTGAAAAGAAGATCGACAACATCAGGAAGGCACAGTTCGATCACTCTCCATTGTACATCAATGGTTCTGCCATGGAGAGAGTGAAGAGCACAAAGCTCCTTGGTGTGCACATAACGGACAGTCTAACCAGGGCCCACATCACCTTCTCGTTACTCAAGTTGGCACAGCAGTCATATTGAGGCATGAAAGGCTCTCCACTCCTGTTCTAACATCCGCCTACAGGAGCACCATTGAGAATGTCCTGTCAGGCTGCATCATTATGTGGTACAGAAGCTGCAAAGCATCGGACTATGAGACTCTACACAGGATAGTATAGACTGCCAAGAGGGTCACTGGAGTCTCCCTCCCGCCTATTTGTGATATTTGCTGGGATTGTTGTATACGAAAGGCCTGAAGCATTGCTGACGATCCCTACCACCCATCCCACAATCTCTTTGACCCTCTAGCATCAGGAAGGAGCTACAGGAGCGTCAGGACTAGGACTATCAGACTGGGTAGCAGCTTCTCCCTCAGGCTGTGACACTAATGAATACCCTGCCACCACTGAGATCTCTTCACTGGGACAGCGAGTTGTTTACTGCTTACCTGTGCTGCAATTTGCAGGCACTTTGGATTATATTTTATTAACTTATTTGTGGTAATATTTTGTTATATGTGCTGTGTGTGCTATATGCTTTGTGGGTGCACCGTGATCTGGAGAAATGTTGTTTCTTTTGGTTGTATATAATGTACAGTCAGATGACAATAAACCTGAACTTGACTCTAAAGAAGATGTCTGTTACTTTGAAAGAGAACGTCAAGTAACTGTTTGAAGTATGGTGTCACAGCAATGTTTGACTGTCCATTTAGCTGTGATACCTTGGTGACACTTGTCAATTTTGGGCAAAAGCAGTAAGATAGAACTCAATTAAGTTTCCAAAGCAAAAGTCTGCTGCTATAGAAGCTATCAGAGCTGTCACCATTGTTTCCGTTATTTTAGATGCCACCTGTACATTAACAGAGCTGAGCAAAAATCAATGGAAATGATGGCTATTTTTAAGTGCCCCCTACTCCCACCATCAGTCCTCCTCTGCATTATCCTAGTTCAGGGATCCAACCGATATATGACAATGGCATGTGATCTGAGTGATCAGGTAGCACTCCCTGAGACAATACACACCATATCCTCTGCCTCTTCAATTCTGATACAACTGGACTTCCATTGCTGGTACAATTTGTATTTCTAATGGAAACATACCTGATTTTATCATTGCTGTTTCCATGAACAGACATTGTTTGTCATGATCCTAGACGCAAATTTTTCTATTATTTTACTCTTACCAGAGGTTCACAAAGCAAGGATTAATAAAACCCTGCTCACTGTAATCTACTTAAAGGATTAAACGTAGCTTCACATGCTCAAATGAACATTATTCAGATTGGTAGATATAAAAGCAGCACAGATTTTTCAAACTGAAAAAATAATATATTTATTTATAGCTAAACAGGAACATGAAAGGGAAATTTGAGATTCAGCCTTTTAAGTACAAGAACTGAACAAGTGTAAAGATATCTAAGAACTTAGGAAATAAGATCAGGAACGAATGTCATTCCATCTGGTGACTTCATGAATAGGGCTTTTGTTTCTAAGTCAGCAGATGAAAGTTCCTTTTCGGAGAAAGTGGCACAAAAATGTAGCCTGCTATTCTAGAGCATCTGTACTGGTAGAGGTACTGTCTAATGACTAAATCCGTAAATCATGCCACTATTTTGAAGAGAGTTCTCCCCATTATCTCGGTCAAATATCTCTACCTTCATAAACTTTACTGACAACAGATTATCCAGTCATTATCTTCTTGCAGTTAGCGGGAGTTTGTTGTGGATAAATCAGTTATTCTTCAAAAGTATTTCATTCCTGTAAAGTTCTTGTAAAGCAATTTGTGATATTAAGAGGCTGTGAGAAATGTCATTTTCATTTTCCACACAAACTCCACATTCCTACCTTCTCCCCTTTATTCTCTTTTCCTTTTCCAAAATTCTAATCTTCTTTCCTAAAGATTTTCAGTCTTCTGAATAATAATAAAAAGCATGACTCTTCATTCCTAAGTGGATATTCTCATCTTTTGATTATACAAATTGTTTTTATATTCTACTGCAAGTGCCAGGCAACTCCAAAAGCAAAATACTGCAGATGTGGAAATCAGAAACGAAACAGAAAATTGTTGAAATATTCAATAGATTAGGCAGTCTGTGAAGAAATAAAACAATCAACGGTTAAGTCCAGTGATCTTCCAACTGAACAATGTACAACAGCAGAACAACTCCTCAAAATCTAATAGCAATGCCAAAGCCTCCAACATCAGCATCCCAGGGATCACTATTGATGAGGGACTGCTGTATGACGCACTTACTGACATTTGAAAACCTTTCCACTTTTCACAACATAGAAGTACTCTCCAATTGTCGGAGGGGTGTAATGCAAGCAACACTCAACCCAAGATCACTTACTAAAATGGGTTATTTGTGAAACAAGGTTAGAGGCCACATTTTTATCATGAGTTATGGATTGGGGAAAGACAAATAAAAGGAAAACAAATTCAGTCTGAAACACAATTTAATCCTATTGATTTCTGTCATTTTGGAAAGATAATTTCATTTTATTTTAATTGAGTTTCTTTAAAGTTTAGCATTAGATCATAAAATGACAATATAATAAAATATGGCTAGCATCTTTCGAAGTCCATGCAATGCAAATTAGAATGCCAACATTAGGGGGAGCTAGTAAAACCCTTTAGAAATAAGCCACTTTATAATGATCTTATAAATATTTAGGAACACATTTGGATCAGTTACTATTTTACTAGTAAATTGTGATATATTTGATCCTGAGTGAGGGCACTCTTGCTGATCTGCTAAAATGAATTTCAGACTCTTAAACTATATTTTAGCAAATGTTGCTTTTTATGTTATAATAAGAGTAAGTGGTTGAAATAGGTATATAGACATCCGTTAGTGTCGTGAGGCAATTGCTTTAGGCCTGGGCAAGGTTGTACGGAAGACCGGCAGTTACCCAAGCTGCAAGTCTCCCCTCTCCACTCCTCTGATGTTGTCCAAGGGAAGAGCACTAGGGCCGATACAGCTTGGCACCAGTGTCCTTGCAGAGCAATGTGTGGTTAAGTGCCTTGCTCAACGACACAACACGTTGCTTCTGCTGAGACTCGAACTAGCGACCTTCAGATCACTAGACCGACGCCTTAACCATTTGGCCATGCACCAACACGAATAGGTTGAAATAGGTAATCACATATATTATTAGTCATATTCTTTTTATAATTCTTATTTTATTGTTTTTCTTCTTGTCATTTATATATATATATATTCCTATTGTAATTTATAGGTATTGTACTGTACAGCTGCTGCAAACAACACATTTCACAACGGGCATCAGTGATAATATATCTGATTCGGACTCTTTCACTGTCTCTGAGTTTGATTAAATTGGCTGCAATTATATCACTGTTACAAACAACTGCCGTTGCAGCTATTAACATAAAATCATAGAGTCAATGAGAAACACAGCACAGAAACAGCCCCATCAGTCTACTGGGTCTGCATTGACCAACAACCACAAATGTACTCTAATCAGATGGCACTGGTGGAGCCCAGAGACTACTTACTGGTGGCAAACAAACCAAAGAATACAATGAAATTCTTTATTAATTCCACCTTTCCTTGTAAAATTTATGGTAAACGATCACTGCAAACAATGGCGAGGCGAGCGAAGGTGAGACTGAGTCGAGGGTTGAAGCATGCGGTGCGAGGCAAAGTCAAGGTGAAGTCAAAGTTGAGGCATATTTGAGGCGAAGGTGGAGTGGAGGAGAGGCAGATTCAAGGCCCGCCCACCTAAACTGAGAGCAAGGTTTGATCGATCTACATGCCAGGCCGATTTGGAAAGGTTGGATACGGGCCAAAATGGTGGTGGCAGGTTCCAGGCAAAGAGCGTATCAATGCATCATGGCCTGGGTCTTATTGTGAGGAATAACTCGATTTTTGGACATTTTAAATATTCCGCACTGAACTGAGGCTGAGCCTGTGGCTTGCTCCAGGATTCATGTGTGAGAACTCCTCGACGTTTACTCAGCTCTGTGCGGAACTGCGCTGAATCTGTGGTCTGTTCTGGATCCATGTGTGAGAACTCCACAATGCTTACTCAGCTCTGTGTTGAACTAAGGCTGAGGCTGTGGTCTGTTCCGGGATCCATGTGCGAGGACTCCTTGACGTTTACTCAGTTCTGCGCTAAACTGAGGCTGAGGCTGTGGTCTCTTCTGGCTGCTACGGGCTTTGCGTCTACGAACTCACTTCTGTTCTGAATGCTATTTGCTTAATTTTGTTGTTTGCATGATTTGTTGTTTTTTCTCTCTGTACGATGGGTGTTTGACAGTCTCTTTTTTTTTAAGGGTTCTGTTGGGTTTCTTTGTTTCGTGGCTGCCTGTAAGGAGATGAATCTCAAGGTTGTAAAATGTATACCTAGTTCGATAATAAATTTACTTTGAACTTTGAACCTACATTAATTCCATTTTCTTACTCTCCTCAACTACCTCCGGAAATGTTATTATCAACTCCTCCTGGATTCTACCTCTGACCTGCAACAATGGCCAATTATCCTCTCAACATGCGTGTCCTTGTGATGCGAGAGCACCTGAAGGAAACTCATTGTCTTAGGAAGAATGTGCACTAGACAGAAAAACTAGAGGTCAGGATTGAACCCTGTTAATAATAATATAATCTCAGAATACAGACAGAGATCATGTTATATTTTACAACAATTGAATACTAATCAAACTTATTTTTGTAACTTTAAGTATTGTTGAAATTATGAAATATTGCATGCATGGAGCAGCGATATATTCGCAAGTGTTGTATTTCACAAATAATGATCGATGGCTCCTTCTTTATTAGAATGTATAAATTCCATCACCTTCCTGGTAAATTGAATTGGATTATATATAGTTTCAAGAATTGCACTTGGTCAGAGATTCTGATATGACCGTCATCAATCATCTTCTTTAAATAATCTGATCTAATTGTGTTTTCATTGTAATGCACAGAAATAACCAAGTTGAATAGCGATTGAACTCAAAACCAAAGAGAGAAAATATGGCATTGTTTGTATAATACATTGTCACTGGACAACTTCCACTTTCAAAGAAAGTGATAAAATAAATAAGCATTCTTAAATATGTTTTACTCTATAATTTTTCTCTTCCATCCCGTGAAGAAGTGTTGTAGTTTATCATGTTTCAGAGTTATTAAGCAACCTCCTGCAACTTGGATAATCAATCATATGCAAATTAAGACAGTAAGGGAAAAATTGTTTACTTCTGCACTTGCAGTTTAACTAATTTCATGGATTTAGCTCATTAAGAGACATTGTTGGAGGACATATAACAGACTATAATGCAGCCTGATATTCAAACCAATAATTTAAATGGATAGATAATCAGCATGGCTTCATTACTAGCTTGGGATTCTCTTTGCCTAATGTGCCTCTAAGTCTTCCACTCCACTTGCTTTTTAATGACCAAATGCATCAGTTTCTGCATGATAGCAGTCAATACATCTACTCAGGCAAACAAGTGCAGTAAGTTCCTCATGATAGACATACATGCACACCTTTCCATGTCACTGATAACAATCAGAAGTGGGAACGCATGCTGATTTTTTGTTGGATATCTTGAACCAGGTGTGATAAGGTTAATTGTAGTATCACTTCTGTCATTCAAGCTTAAATCAACTGACACTGACAAGGAATTAAACATCCCCTTTCTCACCATCTCATTGAAATGCAGCTTTTATATAATGCCATGAGGCAACAATGCCACAACATTTTTCAAAAGTAGTACTAAGCTTTTGTATCTTATTAAACTTTGTAAACTTGAAATCTTTTTAAGCATTTATTCAGATCGGATATGCATTCTTAGTTGCAATCTCTCATCACTATGATTATTAAGGCTTGTATTGTAGTCACTATGTTATGCAGATAGGTTTAATTACATAAAGTATCTATTACATTCATCCATTTTTCCACCTCTTAAATAGCAACAGCCAAAGAAGAACCTGATGAAAAATAGTAATCAATTCTGTCTGAAATGAAAGATATGGATGCTAGATATGAACACATGATATCTAAACAGACCCCTGCAACATAATTACCAATGTTCAAATGAAGAAATGAAATGTTTATACAAAAGCAGCAAATACATTTCTATAAATGTATTTGGAAAAAATATATATACACCATACACTGAAATAGAAATTTAAAAAAAACTAGTTATCGGAGCTTTTTTTATTGCAGTTCAGCATTTGAAGGTTTTATTTTGCTTTCTCATTATAAGCAATATGATAATGAGATAGTAATGTTTTGGTTCTTATATGCTAAATAATGGAACAAAAATCAAAAATGAATCAAAAACATGAGCGTCTCTCCACAGATGCTGTACGATCCATAGAGTAAACTCAGAATTTTCTGCTTTATTTCTAATTTCCAACACCTACAGTACTTCACCTTTCATCTACAATTAGCAACTTCACCAATTTGTACCCCAATTGGTAAAATATATCATCTGTTTAAGCCAAACAGTAATGGTCTAAGTGTACAGATAAAATGTGAAATCCTGCTGAAGGATTCATATAGAATTTTTTTTTGAGCTGCATATAATCCCTGTACATGTGGATTTCTGAAATATTTATTTGGAAAAGAAATTTTAGATTTTCAAAGTCATATGGCTTTCTGTCAGAAGGTAAACAGTCTGTAGACATTTGCAATGTAATAATGGAGCATAGCTCTGATTACATTATATGAGAATTAGCATGTTCTCATCCTGAATGCCAATTCGAAGGCATTAATGGAATTTAAAAGCTCAGTGTCAGCCCCCAGTACCGAACAGAAAAATGTATTCACTCCTCATAGTGCTTAAACCATTCTTGAGATGGTAACCAGGCTCACGTGATTTTCTTTTTAAATTTGACAGAAAGTATCAGCGAGCTATTCAGTATTATGATGGTACTTAAAAGTTACTACTTTATATTCTTAGTCAATAACTTCAAAATGAATAGCAAACAGAAGAGGAAAACTTGTACAATTATTTGTTTTCTTAGCCAGGGTTATTTAACTCAATTGTCACACCATTCTTCATCCCAGTTGAGAACAACATTTGTGTTAAGTAGAATGAAAATCAAAAACAGATAATCTTTCTGATCAGAGCACCTCTGTGATTCTGAGTCTTCAAACATAAGTTATGACCTTTACCACTGATATTCATTTTGATTCTATTACATTTTAAAAATGTACTGTCTCCATTATATTTCCCTAAAAGTAATAAAAGTAATTATCTGTGAAAAATTTAGACATACCGAACATTTAAGCACTAGATTAACAGCCTGATATCCACCTTTGCAAATACTGAGCTTTTAACTCTTCTTCTATAAGGTTGTATTAATACAACATTTTTCATATTAACTACTTGAAACTTGTCAGTAAAAATGTTATAAGTCAACCCTGTAAGGTATCATTGTCAAGTAAACAGAAGGTAACTTACCTCAGATTCCCTTGTGTGACAAGCTCATAATTCACAAGTGTTCCAGATGGTAGTGAAGGATGTCGATCTCTCATGCATGTGAAACAAGGACACTCAATGAATTTGACTGAGTTGTTCCATTTATTGAATAAAGCTTCATTTAGTTCCATTTAGTGGTGTTGGTTTGAACATATACACAAGTGAAAGTAATTTCATTCTTGTAATTTTCCACCCAGGTTGATCCTTGCAAAAGAATTCTAGATCACATAGTGATGCTGGAACTATAGAAATTATTATTTTAATACCATAAAAAATTAATATGATTTTTTAATTGTACCATGCATCACAATGTGACAGTTTGCACAAAGTGCAATTCATATGGTACGATTCAATTACTTTGTCTGTTGGTTGGGTCCAGGTTGATTGTATTCCCCTACGGGATTGTTATGAATTTCAAAGGATAACTAAATGTGTTTCTACAGAATTTTGGATAATATAAAATGCTATATGATCCACTTGTATTTCTTTAGCTGAATATTCTAAAGATCAATGCTATTACATGTGTTGCTGGTCACAAACGTATTGTCCTTCAAAGTGATTCACTTCAAGAGTCCACAAATTCATGCCTAACTTTTAGCTGAGCTTCAAGCATGGCATACTTTTCATCACCAAGTTATTTATTTTTGCTTCCTTAATCTTGGTAACATTAGATATATTGTTTTTACTCTTATACTCATTTGCTCTACTCTAGAACACCTTGGTTGGTTAATATCTACCCAATATTCATTTGCCAATATATTAATTTTAAGCTCTCCACACCCATCTCCAAACCTGACTATGGTTATTATTGTATAAAGGAGTTATTTAAATTTAATTATCATTTGATTGTTTCAATAAAATATATTTCATCTGAAATGTAAAGTGTGAAGATAACAGGAATATTAACATTTGCTCTCTTTTCTGATTTATTCCACTAAAGTTATCTACTCATGCTACACCGTTGTCTTACAGTTGTCAGCACCTCTGGATTAGTTATTCAAGCTGTCACTTTTTATGGGCCAACCAAAATTGTGTATCAAGAAAAATCAACAGATACTGGAAATCCAAAGCAACACCCAAAAAATGCTCGAAGAACTGATGAAGGGTTTCAGCCCGAAGTGTTGACTGTTTACTCTTTTCCATTGATGCTGTCTGGCCTGTTGAGTTCCTCCATCATTTTGTATAAATTGTGTATATCCACTTTTCCACATTCTATTCATTATGACTAAATTCAATCCACACTTCTCTAGCAATTGGTTATGGAGTGGATTTATGATATATGTGCACTGCTCTAGCTAAGATCATCTATCTTGGAGTTAACTAGGGACTTCCCACATCCATGTGAGTTGTTTGAACACATGGTGATGTGTTTATCCATTGGGTTATTGTTAGCAATGTAACAAGTATCTCCTTCTTCTTGGGCCCTTAGTTCCCAGTGGAGCATTGTCCATTGGTAACCTCCCGTCCCCAAAGTTGATGGTACTGTTGGAGTTCATCAATGTTTCTGTAATCCATAGTACAGTTTCACCAGAGCCCTGTTGGCTGGCCTTACCCATTTCCACCCCACATGATGGAGATGTAGGGTTGGACTTCGAGAGGCAGAGGTCCAGGGGCTCTTTAAATGTTGTTTTATTTCCTTCTATGTTAATTTTAAAAATCTGTTAATGTTCTGAATTTTTATTTATTGCTGGTTACTTATTTTCAGATCATTTTGTTATTTATTCCCAGATTTTTATAGAGCTCCACTTCGTGATCATTTATCATCTTCATTTCATTATTTAATTCAATTGTGTTGCAGATTCAGAAGGTGATTAAAACAGTAATCTCTTTCTGGTTTATTCAACCCCTCGACTAATATTTTCTAATCCCAGCGACCCTCTGCTGCTTGTAGTGTGGAAAGAGCATATGGCACCAAATTCCTATGTCACCAAATAATACCAATTATATAATCTTTGACTGCATCATTTAGCAAGATGGTAATAAAAGGAAACACCTAGACATTAAATATGTACTGTTTTAAGTGTATAATTACAGGGAACCTTTTAGAATCAGCTTGAATTATCAATAATGTATTTCATAATGATTTGAATTTGATGTAATTTTTCATTTCTATATGTTTTTAGGATTAAATTTCAGAATATAATATTATTGAAAAAACTCTTAGAATTGAGCCAAATAATCTGCTTTAAACATTTCTTAATCAATCAAGGATTGATCTGCAGGATTAAACTACTACAAATTTAATTTTAAATCAAAAAGGAGTATTTGCTTACTACACAGAAAGTGTGAGTAATTGACAAATTGTCATCAGTGCGTTGCCCAACCTCTATTCCTGAGATAAAACCTCCCCATATTGATGGTGGTCATCATGTATTTCTGAGTTACCATGAGCTGATTTCTCCACCCTCAGCTCGACCTCTGACCCTCCCCATTATTTACATGCATCACCTAGATATTGGACTGATATAAGGATTAACCGTCACGTTTGCCCGCAAGATTCTCAACAAATCAAGTTGAGTAGGTACACAAATTATGTTGTCATGCAGGATAATTATGAAACATTTTCAATAGTGGAAAATGCTCTCCACAAGTTCTGGCTTGGTTAACACATCCTTGCCTATTTATAGTCCATTTACTTTTGTCACAAGTTCCTTTTCACAACTGTACAAGAATACACAGCCACTGTTGAAGGCATCTTAACCAGTCCAATATACCTTAAGTGATATCTTTACGGGCTAAAATATTTGTTTGGTCAATTATAGTCACACAATGAACTAAACACTGCTTGACGCATCTTGTAGTTTAAGTACTGACGTAATTATGAACGTAATTCACGTCATCCTAAAAATGGTTTTTTTGCAACCGATTTTGATGAAAATACACTGGAGTTCATACTCCACCTCAGGTTCCGGCATTGAACAGCTGCCAAACTACTGGGAGTTTCGCTTTGTTATTATTTTCTACCCAGAGTCCATAAAATCAGCGACAATATAAATCCTTACTTAGCTGCTCTATCGGACGATAATCTTTTGATCGTTGCTTGCTTTCTGACAGTCGGGGAAAAGTAATCCACACTCTCTGCTCAGGGGCAATCATAGGAACACGCTGCCGAGTTTTTTAGACCTTAAATCTCTTTGAGGTAAAAAGTGGTAGATAAACAAAAGGGAATTTGTCGGTCTCTCGTTGCCAATTTCCACTGGTGTAGGAATATTTAAATCGGCGATGTGTGGGAATTACTTAATCGATGTTTTTTTAAAATCTAATACATTTGCAACGGATGGGTGTGGAGAGCTTTAAAGAAAGAAACAAACTGACAGGCCTCCCAGGGGAGGGGTCAGAAATTTTCCCCACCCCCTCCTTCTCACAAGCGCTCAACTATCCACCTCCGTACATCTCATTGCTTTGACTTTCTTGTTGCTGTGAGATGCAGGTGCAGACACGCATATGCTCGTGTGCCTTTGCACATGGTTATATATGAGTGTAGACAGTAGTATTCTGCAGCAAAGCTAGGCAGTGACATTACTGCGTTTGTTTCTTTCTTTCCGTGCAGCTGGTGCGAATGACTTGCAGCCATCTACAAGACCCGAGTGACCCGCTGTATCAGCCGAAGCCCCTCATGGACAGCTGCTTCCCTTAGCTGATTGAAACCTGCCGTTAGTCACTGACTTGGAAGGAAAGGAAACGGTGGCAGCTCAGGTTGTTATTGTTTTCTGACGAAAGCACCTTTTTGTTTTCCAAATTCGGGGAGCGAGCCTTCTGGAGAAAGACTTTCTTTATCAACAGCTGCTGGTGAACACTCAGCGAGAGAATTAAGATAAGAGGGGGAAAGAGAGACATCAATAACGGGGCAAGTGTTATAGTATCCTTTGTCTCTCGAACTGGAGTCACACTGAAGCAGCCTGGTGATTCTGGAGCTATGGGACCGAGAAAGAAAAGCAGCCCTTCAATCAGATGTCTCAAGAACTGTGCTGCTTCAGCACGGGGTATTGGTGTGGCGTTAACCCTGGTCTTTGGGATCTGGACTGTTACAGCAGAAGCAGAAGAAGAGTTTCAGTCTGTGTATGTTTGGAAACCAGGTAGGACAGACATAACAAAGATTCTCAATCGTTTCTAAGCACATTGCATAGAATAAATACAACTATATTTCAAATGCTGGGGTTACAGCAAAGTTCTCCCTTTTGAATACTTATCGGAGTAATTCAGAATTTTATCGTGGGACGAAATGAGTTTCATATGATTGTCGTCCGTTTTTCTACTAATTGAATGCTTTGCTTGACAATCCAATGGGGGGGGTGGAATGTTTTGGGACCCACCGATTTTCTCCGTGGGAAGTAGCAATTCCATTTTGTCATTACCCTGCAGGAAGTCTCTTTCTACAGCTGGGACGGAGCGTCCCACCTCGTTGCCTAACTAAGTACCAGCATATACATGCATCGAGCAGTTATGATGATTTGTTCTCTAGGCGTCAGTGATGGGAGTCCCCACTTGACCGCTGATGCCAGGCGTGCTTGTATTGCCAAATATTTAGAAAAATGTTTAAATCAGTATTTGCATAACTGGAGGTGTTAAGTATACGTTAGCAGCTAGTTACATTCGGGGCATAAAATAACTTAAAATCCACATTGTCATTAAACAACTTTCACCTTACCATTAAATTGCGTATTTCTGCAATGGTGTTAGTATATGCGAGGTACTTGGTTCCCAATCTAATACTTGACGGTTTGAAGACAAAGGGATTTACAGGGATTCTCCTGATCTTCTGCTGAAACTTCGGCAGAAATACTCGCAAAATGCTGTAAATCGCGGGAGAACTCGCACGGAGATATTACCTCGCACGAACTAACTGGTACTGTACCCGATTTTACAGATCCAAAATATTTTGACGCCAGGAGACTTAATTCTCAATAGCTAATACCCGAGGCAGACTTAATAGTTTAACTCGGATATGCCAACGACACTTGCACCATAAAACACCAGTTTACGTCCAATATTTGTTCGCCATTGGCGCCTTAAGGGTAAATCCATCAATCCCATACTGATGGTTGGTGGGGAGAGTAGTTTGAAAGTTGATTTCCATTTACAGCATTACCTCTGACCCAGGCTCCCTCTACAACCTTGCACTAGGGGAGAAAGATCCATTAATTCTGCTTTGTTAGTAACCTTAAGTGCTTTTTGCTTGCCACTTTGCAAATTCTTGCTTATTTGATACAAAATGATATGCCTTAATCATGCAAATAAAAAGTATAAACCTGATATCAAAAAAAAAACCTGCTGTAACTAGCACCAAGTGCACACTGGTTAATTTACAACTATTCTGATAACTTGGATTTTCAAACAGATTGCATCTTACCAGGAGTTCAATTAGATTTTGATTCTATCTTTTATATGCTGCCATTGCCAGTCTAGAACAAAATTGCACACAGCATGTGCTAAAGAAAGACTTTCTCAAAAATGGCATAATCATTCACATTTGATCTAAATGATTGTGTTTCAACTGGGTTGGTGGTCTCATCATTACAATATAAGTGTGCAATAACTTTCAAAGTCATTGGAGAATAGTTCATACTATAAACAGGAATGAATACTGTCAACAAATATGCAATATATTTGAATGCATGAAGTATATGAAACAAGGTAGATGAGCTTATAGTACAGATAGAAATCTGTAGACTTGATGTTTTGTGAACGGAGGTCCCAGCTGGGAGCTAAATATCTAAAGATGCACATTCTATTGAAAAGACAGGCAGGTGGGCTAAGGGGGTGGGGTGCCTCTGTTGTTAACAAATGTAATCAAATCTTTAGCAAGAAGTGACATGGGTTCAGATGATGTATAATCCTTATAGGTAGAGTTAAGGATAAAAAGTGTAAGGATAGAAGGAGTAAGGGTAAAATGATTCTGATGGGGGTTATATATGGGCCTACTAATAGTAAACAGGATGTGGGGTACAAACTATATTTAGAGGTAAAGAAGGAAAAGTAATAAAGACAATGTTACTGTGATGATGGGGGATTTCAACATACAGGTACACTAGGAAACATCAGTTTGGTTTTGGATACCAAGAGAGAGAATCTGTAGAATACATACAATTTTTTTTAAGAACAGCTTTTTGTTGAGCTCATGAGGTAAAAGGTAACTCTAGATTTGGTGTGCATGAACCAGGTTTGATCAGGGAGTTGAAGGCAAAGGAACACTTGGGGGATGGTGATCAAAATATGACAAAATTCACCCTGTAGTTTGAGAGGGAGAAGCTATCATTGGATGTAATAGTATAACAATTGAGTTAAAATATCTACAAAGTGTTACCCAAGCATGGCAGTGGACAAACCCAAGTGCAGTACACAAACACAGGGGCAGAGTCAGGAGGTGTTATTGCTATAGCAAGCGTGGAATCAGTTTCCAGGAGAGTCCTTACCCAAAGTCCTGGGTTTGGAGAGAATCCAGGAGCAATGCTAGACTTAGAAATAACAGTCCTAAGAACCATGAAGCAAGGTTACTCAACACTAGAGTCAACCAACAAACCAGCAGCTCCTTGTTGTGATCACAGGGTCTTTATCCTGCATTTTCTGACGGAAAGTAGGTGTGTGTAGTTAGTGGTACCTGGGAATGATTGGAAATTAAACAAGGGAGATGAGCTGGCCAAAGCTGATTGGAAGGGAACTCTAGTAAGGATGATGATAGAGCAGCAATGGAGGAAGTTTCTGTGAGTAATTTAGATGATGCAAGATAATTTCTTCCCAAAAACAAGTAATCTAAAATGAGCACAAGGCAACTGCAGTTGACAAAGGAAGTCAAAGAGGGTATAAAAGCAAAAGAGAGCACCTACAATATTGTAAAAACAAGCAGCAAGTTCAAAGATTGGGAAACTTAAAAAAACAGAAGGCAACTAATAAAATCAATAAGGGGAGAAAAGGTGAAATGTACCTAGCTAATAATATAGTACCTAGCATATAATAATATGTTTTAAAGATAAATAAAGAGCAAAAAAGAAGCCAAGAGTTGACATTTGACTACTAGAAAATTAGGCTGGAGAAGTAATAATGAGGAAGAAATGGAAAAGTATTTCACATCATTCTTCATCATGGAAGACACTGGCGTCATGTCAGAAATTCAAGAATTGGGAAGAAGTGAGTGTAGTTGCTATGACTAAGGAGAAGATGCTTGGGAAGCTGAATGGTCTGAAGGTATATAAACCATGTGGATTTGATGGATTGCACCCCAGGATTCTGAAGCAGCTGAAGTGATTGTGGAGATATCAGTAGTGGTCTTTCAAGAATCATTAGAATTGGGATGGTTCCAGAGAATTGGAAAATGTTGCAAATGGCACTCCATTCTTTCAGATGTGAGGAAGGCAAAACACAAAAAGTTATAGGCTGGTTAGACTCACTTCAATGGTTAGTAAAATTTCAGTCAATTACTAAGGATGAGGAGTTAGGGTACTTGGAAACATATGATAAAATAGGCCAAAGTCAGCATAGTTTACTAAATGAGAGATCTTGCCTAAGAAATGTTAGAGTTCTTCGAGGAACTAACAGTTAGCATTGACAAAGGAGAGTAAGTGAATATTGTGTAGTTGCATTTTCAGAGGGCCTTTGAGGTTCTGCACATGAGACTGCTAGTAAGATAAGAGTCCAGAGCATTTCAGGCATTGGTGACTGGCAGAAGGGTAACTGTGGGAGTAAAGATTAGATTAGATGAGATTAGATTCAACTTTATTGTCACTGTGCCGAGTACAGATACAAAGCCAATGAAATGCATTTAGCATCTGACCAGAAATGCAAAGAATAGTGTTATTTACAAAATAACTGTGAATAAAAAAAGTGCTACAGCACACAAATATAAAAGTACTGAGACTACAATATGGATGCAATACTGCTTAGCGCTGTGATGAGAGGTTCAGCAGTGTCACAGCCTCAGGGAAGAAGCTCTTCCTCTGCTTGCTGGTGCTGGAGTGGAGGCTCCTGTAGTGCCTACCAGATGGGAGGAGAGTAAAAAGTCAATGGTTAGGGCGAGATGCATCCCTGATAATGCTTTTCGCCCTGCCCAGGCAGCGTTTATGGTAGATGTTCGCAATGGTGGGCAATTGGGTGCCGATAATCCGCTGGGCAGTATTCACCACACGCTGGAGCGCTTTGCGGTCCGGTACAGGACAATTGCCATACCACACTGAAATGCAGTTGGTGAGTATGCTCTCAATGGTACAGCGGTAAAAGTCCGTCAGTATCCTGGGACAGAGGTGAGCTTTCTTCATGCTCCGCAGGAAATAAAGGCGCTATTGCGCCTCTTTGATCAGGATGGAGGAGTTCAGGGACCAGGTGAGATCCTCGGAAATGTGACACCAAAGAATTTGAAGCTTGATACATGCTCTACTACAGTTCCGTCGATGTAGGTGGGAATGTGAGTGCGACTCCTGGCATGCCTGAAGTCCACAATGATCTCCTTGGTCTTCCTGGTGTTAAGGGCCAGGTTGTTAAAGGGGGCCTTTTCTGACCGACTGCCAGTGACTTGTGGTGTTCCACAGGTTTTGGTCTTGGGTCAGCTACTTTTAACATTATGTATATAAATTATCTGGATGGCAGACTTGACGGCTTTGTGGCTAAGTTTGCAGCTGGGATAGGTGGAGTGGCAAGTACTACTGAGGAAGAACTTGGACAGGTTAGGAGAATAGACAAAGAAAGTGACAGATGGAATTCAACATGGGGAATTGTATAGTGAGTACTTTTCTAGAAGTGAATGCAAAAACAATTGTCTAAATGGGGAGAACATTCAAAAATCAGAGGTGCAACGGGACTTTGTAGTCCTAGCGCACAATCCTTAATCTGCAGGTTGAGTTAGTAGGAAAGCAAATGCAATGTTGGCATTGATTTCTAGAGGACTGGAATATTAAAGTAATGATGTAATGCTGAGGCTTCATAAGGTGTTGTTTAGACCATAGTTGAGCAGTTGTGGGCCCCATATCTGAAGAAAGATTTTCTGGCATTGGATAGGGTCCAGAGGAGCTTTATAAGAATGAAAGGGTTAACAAAAGAGGAATGGTTGATGACTTTGTGTCTGTACTTGCTGGTATTTAAGAGAATGAGAGGGGATCTCATTGAAACTTACTAAATATTGAAAAGCTTGGATAGAGAGGATGTTTCCTATAGTGGGGTAGTCTGGGATCAGAGGGCACAGCCTCAGAATACAAGGATACCCCTTCAGGATAGAGTTGAGGATAGGTTTCTTTAGCCGTAGGATGGTGAATCTGTGGAATTCTTTGCAACATACTGCTTTTGAGGACAAGTCATTGGGTATGTTTAACACAGAAGTTGTTGATAGGTTCTTGATTAGTAAGGATGTCAAAGGCTATGGGGAGAAGGCAGGAAAATGGGGGTGAGAGAGATAATAAATCAGCATGCCGGACTGGTGGAACAGACTCGATGGACCAAATAACCTAATTCTACTCCTGTGTTTTATGGAAATGTTTTGTTATTTTATTATTATTATTAAGAGATACAGCACAGTATAACAGGCCCTTCTGACTCAATGTGCAGGCTGCTGAATTACACCAGTGTTACCAATTAATCTACTAAACAGTAGGTCTTTGGAATGTGCGACAAGAACATCTGGAGGAAATCCAGTGTTCAGAAGAAAACTGAGAAAATGTACAAACTCCTTACAGACAGTGACAGGAATTTCGCCCGTGTTTCTGGTGCCGTAAAACGTTATGCTAACTGCTTCACTACTCTTCTGTATAGCTAGAATATAAGAGCATGTCTTTAGAACACAGATGAGGAGGACTTTTTTTTTAGCTAGAGTTTGGTGAATTTGTGGATGGCTATGGTGTCCAGTCACTGGATAAATTTAAAGCAGAGGTTGAAAGGTTTTGATCAGTTAGGGTGTCAAAAGTAATGCAGAGAGGGCAGTGGAATGGGTTTGAGGGGAAATAATAAATCAGCAATGATTGAATGGTGGAGCAGACTCAATGGACTAAAAGGCCTAATTCTGCTCTTATGCCTTAAGGTCTATAAGGTTCAATTCATTGTGTTTTATCATAGATTAATAATAAATTCAAAAATTACAAATTCCGAAAGGCCCAATCTGAACACGTTTCTGTGTCGTAGGTGGATACAAATTTCCTTATTCACAGAATTTGTGTGTGAATGCTTTGATGATACTTTGATAATAAATGAACCTTTGAATGCCTGTAAGTGAAATCTGGGGAAAGCAAAGATATGAAATTCTGCTAGACTGGTGCATTCGGGGTTTAGGTGGGCAGGACATTATTTAGTGTCACCAAATGCTGAACATTGTAAATTTTGGAATTGCAAGTGGGTATAAAACACACCAAACTCCCCACCCTACCTCTGAAAACTAACATCCCACTAAACAGAAGGAAAATGTGTATCAGTCATGCCAGGCTTTACATCAAACTTCGGGTGGTGTGGATAAGTTTGTTTAAAAAAAAAGCAGTATCAAGTTTGAAACAATGTATAGTGAACGATTAGAAAAACAATTCCATAAATCAGTTCTCTTAACGGAACAAACATCACACAGCAAAATTTTATAATTGAAAATTAAAACTCTGGAGAATAAAAATAAAAAAAATCTGAAAATGCCATCAGCTCCAAAAGCATTTAAAAAAACCCCACAAAGGTTGACTTCTGAGCATTAGAAAAAGTACCTAAACAAAGTCTGACTTTTTCTTTGAAAATGTATTGCCTGCACTCCCAAGTATGAAGATGGATTTGCTGCTTGACCTGTGTGTATTTTGGTATATTATTACCAAATATTGTAATTATTATCATTATAATGAATGTCTTTAATAAATAAACATCAATAGGAACCACATTAACATGGAGTCATGTTGTTTAATGTTATATCTGTAAATGAATAAGTCAACCCTGGAGTCTGATCCACCATTTCATAAATCCTAGACTGATACAATGTTCGAGTCAACACCATGTCCTTCTCTCCATGTCCTTCTCTTCTTCTTTGTACTTTAACTGTTTCAGTATCTGGCTTGAATGCATTCAATGAGCCTGTCTTCGTGTCTTTTTTGGGGAAAAGAATTCCAGGGATTCATTATTTTCTCCATTAAATAGATTGTCCTGTACAATGAAAATATGTCCATTGGTCCTCAATGCCACCATCAGGGAAAAGAAAATCATCTCAGTAACTTGGTCAATTCTTCTCAAGTTTGCATCTTTTTGTATGATCACCTCATATTCTTTATTCCTTGTATACAACCTGCTCAGCATTTCTTTCAAGGACATTAATTCTTTCATCACTAGAATCAATCCAATGAACCTCCTTTGCACTTCCACTAATGCAAGTATATATTTTTCTCTCAAATATAGAAACTAAAACAATTTGCATTATTTCACTTGTGGATTCATGAATACTTTGGTTTTCCATAATTTTATATTCCGTACTGTTTGCAATAAGGACCGACATTCCATTAGCCTTCCCAATTACTTGCTGTACCTACAAGCTCAGTATCTAAATAATACTTTTGCTTTTCATTCTTCTTTCCAAAATGGATAAACTCCTATTTTCTTGTATTATACATCATCTGTTGGCTTCTTGCCCATTTACTTAAACTATCTATAGTCTTTTATAAGCTTTGTGTCCTTCATACAGCTTATTAATGTTCTTATCTTTGTAACTTCAGCAGATTTGACTCATTCTCTCCATCCAAGTATTAATCTTGATAGAAGTATTTGAAGCCGTATCGCTGATACAATGGACACCAATCGGAGATAACCTGAAAATATAAGTTTATCCTAACACCATCTTTTGATAGTTAACCAGTAACTTCTGCATAGTATTATAATACTCACAATTCTCTGCACTGTTATGTGGTACAGTGTCCTTTTATGAAATATTTTATTGAATGCCTTCTGGAAATCCAAATATACTACATACACAGCTTCCCCTTTATTTGCTCTGGTGTTATATGCCCCCAGAATTATGGTAACTTTGTCAAACACTATTTTACTCTCAAGAAACTATGTTGACTGTACTTGATAATGTTGATTTTCTAAATATAGTAACATTACTTCCTTTATAACTGATCCTAACATTTTCCCAATGACAGAAATGTGGCCCATTGACCGATAATTTCTGTATCACTCCCTTGTTGACTTATATTTGTGGTATTCTAATCTTCTTGGACCTTCCCAGAATTCAGGGAACTTTGGGTTGCAACCAATTCCTTTAAGACTCTTAAAGATGCAGACTATTTGATCCTGGAGATTTGCCAGTTTTTAGCCTCAGTAATTAGCCTTGTCTTTTTTCCCTAGCAATAGGGATTTTTCAAGTACCCACACCTTCACTTTAGCCCCTTATTTATCTATTATTATTCATATGTTTTTAGTTATTTCATCCCTGAAGTCTGATCCAGATAATTATTTAGAATCTCTGCCACATCACTATTTCCAATTATCAATTCCCAAACATTATCTTCCAAAAGAACAATAATTACTTATTCCTTTTTTGAGAAGGTAACTATGAAAGCTTTTTATATTATTTGCTAGTTTACTTCATATATTATCTTCACTTCTTTATTAAATTTTGGCATCCCATGCTGGTTTGCAACAGAAAACACCAATTCTTAGGCCTATCACTATCTTCCAGACATTGCATGCTTTTTAATATAATCTGATACATCATTAACTATTTAGTTAGTCACAAATGGTCCTTTTTGTAGTCTTCCTTTCTCACCACGTTACCTTTAACTGAAATTTTATGGAATTACTTTTGTGGCTTATTTGCTAAGATGGCAATTTCTCAGTGTAAGTCAAGGGAATGGCTGGAAGATTCTTTCTCCTATTGGCCAGGGTTCAGTGTGAGTATCAGTTGTGCATTTGCATCTATTCAGCTGACTTTGATAATTTTGAACTGGGGACTTTTAATTTCATTCTTGGCTTTCTCTTATCTACATGGTATCTCCCAAAGATTAAATCTGGAGATACTCAGGCTCCAAAAGTGAGATAGATTTCATTCCGGCAATTGCAATTTATGAAGTTCTCCATGAGTTCTTTTATCCCATTGTCAGATTGCTTGCTTGACTTCCAGTTTTGATGTTCCACTGATTAAATACTGCCAAACAAAATTAACAGCCATTTCTTTTGCATCTCATTGCAACCCCCACACCCATGCCATTGATTACATTAAATGGACATTTCTTCAACTCTTCTCTGCACTTTGGGTAACATGTGTTCTAGTGTCTAAACCGTATACACTGGAAATATTGTTCTAAGCCCTTTCCTTTCCACAAATGTAACCAAGCTTGAAACCACCTCTAAGGTTTTGGTTATTTCTCTAAATATATTATTTAACTCTTTTTTGTTAATTATGTCTATTAACATGTTATTTTGGGATATTATTCTGCATAAACATCAATATTAAGAATATTTTACCATAGTGGAGAATACCCTGACTGGTTACACCATGGTCTGGTATGGAAAATCTGATACCCAAGAACAGAAAAGCCTACAAAAAGTAGTGGATACAACCGAGTCCATCACAGGTAAAGCCCAGCCCACCATTGAGCACATCTAGAAGAACGGCTGCCACAAGAAAGCAACATCCATCATCAAGGACCCCCATTATCCAGGCTATGCTATCTGCTCATTAACACCACCAGGCAGGAGCTTCAGGAGCCTTAGATCCCACACTACTAGGTCCAGGAACTGTTAATACTCTTCAACCATCAGGTTGTATTTGCACAGATTGTGTTCTTTTGCAATTGGTTGTTTGACAGTCTTTGTGTGTAGTTTTATCATTGATTCCATTGTATTTCTTTGTTCTATTATGAAGATCTGCAAGAAAATTAATCTTGGGCCGATATATGGTGATGTATAAATATTTTGATAATAAATTTACTTTGAACTTTGATATGCTGTACATTAAATGTAGTGAAATATCTCAAGGCTTTCTGCAGGAGTTTCTCCAAGTTTAAAAAGAAATCTACACCAAGCCGTACAATATTAGGATGAGTAGCAAAAGAAATGGGTGTTAAGAAGCACCTTTAGAAAGTATAGTGGAATAGAGAAAAAGAACTTTATGATGGGAATTCCAGAATTTAGTGTTCAATACCCTCCAGCAGTAGAGTATTTAAAAATGGGGATGCATATGAAACTGCAATTGTAATTGAGTAAAGATCCCAAGAGTATTGTTGAGCTAAGTTAGAGACAAGGTCAGGGAGGAATCTGTTTTAAACAAGAATAAGAATACTGATATTAAGATTTTACCAAACGGAAGTTGTACAGATAATACAGAGAAGTGATCTCCCCTCAACTAAAGATGGAAGCTGGAGATGAAGCTAATATCTTTTAGAAAATTAGCTCAAATTTTCACACAAAACATACACAAAATGGTGGAGGAACTCTGCAGGCCATGCAGCATCTACAGAAAAGAGTTTCAGACCGAGACCCTTCAGTAGGGCTGGAGAAAAAAAGATGAAGAGTAGAGTTAAAAGGTGTGGGGGACACATTTTCAGCAATATTTCTTTGTACTCATTACCAAAAATAACAGGGTAATAATTCAATTTGCAGTCACTTTATAATTAGTAAACATAATCAGATCCTGGATATGAGTACTTGTCATGTGGCTTTTCAATTCTACTATAAATGCACCCAATTAGAATTTCAAATTCTATGTATTTTGATTTCCATGTAGCATTTAAATTTGAGCAGCTTTGGTTCATTAGTTTTAGGTAAGCATTCATTTCAATTAAATTTGTAATTACATTTTAAGTAAAGCTCCATCACTTTGAACTATTAAATCATTACCGAAGGGGGGAAAAAAACTCAGCCTATCAAGTCTATACTAGAAGTATCCATATCAACTTGAAATCCAAGACATGCACCATGGAGCTGAATTAATCCTAATTAAACAAACCTCAGCTTTTATTTCAGTTTAGTGAGACAAGTAGGGACAGGCCTGATGCTGCAAAGATTTCCTTTTGCTTTTGTTTGAAGAGGGAAATGGGCACACCTGAATTTCTAAAATGTACTTCCAGCAGGCAGGGCTTATTGCCAGAAATGTCTTCGTGTAAAATTATATTTCATAAGTGAGCTCTTTGACAAATGGGGTAACTGAACCCAAAGTTCAAAGTAATTTTATCATCAAAGTACATGTATGTTACAAAACACAACCTTGACAGTTATTTTCTTGCAGGCATTTACAGGAAAAAATATAATAGAATTTTACAGGAAAAAACAATTAACATAAATTGACAAACACTAATGTGCAAAAGAAGACAAACTGTCCCCAAATAAATGTAGTACTGAGAACATGAGTTGTGGCAAATCCTTGAAAGTGAGTCTGCAGGTCATGGAATCAGTTCAGAATCATGGTGAATAAAGTTTTCCATCCCTGTTCAGTAGCCTGATTGTTGTAAGGTAATAGCTGTTCCTGAACCTGTTGGTGTGAGATCTAAAGCTTCTGTACCTCCTACATGATGGTAGTTGTTGTTGTTCGTCCATAGTTGTCGTTGATGAAGACCTCGACACCATTGATGGTGTCGAGACTAGCACTTGATTTGGATTTAAGTGAGGGGGAGTTGTGCAGCGTCAGCCTCGCTCTCTCTTCCCAGTTCCCATCTGGATCCAGTGGCAAGACAAGAGTTGGGACAACTGGAGATGGGACTAGGTGCAGTGGATGACTAGGATGTCTTCTGTGTCTTGTCCTGCTCTACACATTCCACGACGCTTCCAGAGACTGCCTTCTTGACCATTGGACCTTCCATTGGTCTCGTCCGCTCAATCCGCCGGAGTCTGTCTTCACGTGCTGGGATAGACATCTCCCTATCTCACCGAGGGCTTGAGACCCGTCGGCTACCGTTACCTGGTTTAGCCGGCTTGTCGAAGCCGTTGACTGGGGTGTGGCCGCTGTCATATGCAAACAGTTACGAGGAGCCATAGGTGAGAGCTGAGTGCCGGGTGGGGACCAAAGGTGGACTAACAGCCTTGAAAATGATGCAATGTTCCCCCACCAGAGGTGCTACCCCTCCCTGACACCACATACACCCCATGATGGTAGTAGTGATAAACAAAGTGGCCTGAAATGGTGGGCTCTTTGATGATGGATGCTGCCTACTTGTGGGAGCGCTATATGTAAAAGTATCAATGATGGGATGAGCTTTGTTTGCGATGGGCTGAACTGTATCCATTATGTTCTGTCACCTTTTGTGTTCCTGGGCATTGAAGATTCCATATCAGGCCATAATACAACTAGTTAGGATACTGCATCATGCATGCATCAGTGGAAGTTTTTGGTGACATGCTGATTCTATGCAAGCTTCTAAGAAGGTAGAGGTGCTACTGTGCCTTCTTCGTGAAGACATTTATGTGCTGGTCCCAGGACAAATGTTCTGATATGTTGACACCAAGGAATTTAAAGCTACTGACCCTTTCCACCTCCGATCCCCTATTAAGTATACATAACCTCTGTCTTAAGTGTACGTAAAGACTTGGCCTCTGCAGCTGCCTGTGGTAATAAATTCAGCAGATTCACTGCTCTCTGGCTAAACAAATTCTTCCTCATCTCTGTCCTGAAAGGATGCCTCTCTGTTCTGAGGCAGTGTCCTCTGGTCATAGACTCCCCCACCATAGGAAACATCCTGCCACATCCACACTATCAAGGCCTTTCACCATTCAGTAGGTTTCAATGAGGTCACCCCTCATTCTTCTGAATTCTAGTGAATATAGGTGCAGAGCCATCAAACACTCTTCGTATAACTAGTTATTCAATCCTGGAATAATTTTTGTGAACCTCCTTTGAACCCTCTACAGTTTCAGCAAATCCTTTCTAAGGGGCCCAAAACTGCTCAGTTCTCCAAGTGAGGCCTCACCAGTGCTTTATAAGGTCTCAACATTACATCCTTGCTTTTATATACTTGTCCTCTTGATATGAATGCTAACATCACACTTGCTTACCTCTCAACGGATTCAACCTGAAAATTAGCCCTTGGGGAATACTGCACAAGGACTCCCAAGTCCCCTTGCACCTCCATTTTTGAAATATTTTTCTCCATTTAGAAAATAGTCAACCCTTTCATTTCTTCTACTAAAGTAGATAACCATACACCTTCTGACACTATATTCCATCTGCCATCTCCTTGCCCATTCTCCTAATCTGTTTATGTCATTCTGTAGCCTCTCTACTTCCTCAGAATTATCAGCCCCTCCACCTATCTTCATATTGTCTGCAAACTTTGCAATAAAACCATAAATTCCATCATCCAAATCACTGACGTATAATGTAAAAAGAATTGGAACTCAACACAGACCCCTGTGGAACACCACTAGTCAACGACAGCTAACCAGAAAAGGCTCCGCTTATTCCCACTCTTTGCAATCAGCCACTGCCACTGCAGAATCTTTCCTGTAATACCATGGGCTTGTAGCTTGTTCAGCAGCCTTGTGGGTGGCACCTTATCAAAGGCCTTCTGAAAATCCAGTACACAGCATCAACTGATTCTCTTTTGTCTATTCTGCTTGTTTTTTCTTCAAAGATTCAAACAGATTTGTTAGGCAAGATTATTTCTTTGAGGAAATCATTCTGATTTTGGCCTTTCTTATCATGTGCCTCCAAGTACACTGAGACCTCATCCTTAAAAATCAACTCTAACATCTTAATAACCTCAGAGGCTAGACTAACTGCCAATAGTTTCCTTTCTTCTGCCTCTCTCCCTTGTTGAAAAATGGAGTGACATTTGCAATTTTCCAGTCTTTAGGAACTATTCCAGAGCCTAGTGATTCTTGAAAGATCATTATTGATGCCTCCACAATCTCTTCAGCCACTTCTTTCTGAACCCTTGTTGCATAGCAACTGGTCCAGGTGACTTATCTACCTTCAGACCTTTCAGTTTCCAAAAAATCTTCTCTCTAGTAATGGTAACTTCATACACTTAATGACCCTTGACACATGGAAATTCTACCATACTGCTAGTGTATTCCACAGTGAAGACCGATACAAAATACTCATTCAGTTCATCTGCCATTTTTTTGCCCCCCCCCCCCATTACTACCTCTTCAACATTGTTTTCCAGTGGTTCAAAAGCCTCTGTCGCCTCTCTTTTACATTTTACATATTGTATCTGGAGAAACTTTTGGTATCCTTTGGCTTCTTCCTGTAGCTGATAATCAGCTCCTTGGTTTTGGTTGAGTGAGAGGTTGTTGAGGCAACATTCAACCAGATTTTCAATCTCTCTCCTATATATCAATTCACCATTTTTGCACAGTTAAAGGTTCTTGTGTATGGGATACGCTGCCATATATTTGATGTTTCTCTCCAAAAATAAACAGATGTAAATGTCTCTACTTGTCCCTGTTTAGATGTGCTATTTGAACTTCAGGACTGATGATGGTCTTGGATTGAAATGGTGACTGTTTATTCTTTGCTGCCTGATCTGTTGAGTTCCTCCGGCATTTTGTGTGTGTTAGTCTACATTAAATATTTGGAGTTCTGAGTTAAAAAGCCAACAAGAGATGTGTTACATCTAATGAGTTTCTCCAATGTAATCAGACACAACCCAGTCTCTCTCCCAGTGACCACCTCCAACATTCCACCCAAAATTTTCAATGCATAGAATTACAGTGTGATGATCACTTGTGTCAGTAAAGATAAACATTAAGGTTGTGTGATATTTACTTGATTGCTGCTATTTTCCGATTAATTAACCCCTTGTATATTAATCTATTTAGGTATGCTATCAGTAGATTCAGTGAAAATGCTATATGCTTATGGCTTAAATCAGCCTCAAGTGCTTTTTACATTGAAGTTTAAAACAGAACAAGACATTCCTGACATGGATGCGTCATGTTTCTATATGCAATGTCAGATATATTTAACATCAACTAAAAGCATCTATGAAAATCCATATAAAAGAGGCCAGAAAGAGCAGTAAATGATTTTTAAGAAGTCATAAATTATGCATTCGCTTTGTAAATGGATTGTATTGCCCCAGCAGTTCTTATTCTTTTCTGCTCTGAACAGCTTGAAAAGTTAATTTCTTTTCATTCAGTCAGTTATTTAATCCTTTCCATCCGCTGGTGAGTATTAACTTTAGGGATGGACACTGCCTTCTTTGTCCGATTCTTTGCTCCATCTTCCCAGTTGGTTAATTTATTCAATACCAATTGCAATGCCAAAAAAAATGAAGATTCTTTGCACACTGAAAATTTTCTACTACAAAATACCAAACTATAAAGTGCAGTGATGTCATTTTGTTGGATTATATCAATAATGTAATGGTTTTGATAACAATTACAAAAACTGCACAGATAGTGAAGTGAATTGTTTGGGCTGGAATATGTTTGTGTTAAAAGAAAAGCATTGACGAAGCTAAGAAGTTATATTATCAGTACTGAGAAATGAGACCAAATTGAATTAATAATTAATATTTTGTGTGGAAATTAATGTGGAATCAATGGATTTGCAGCTTATGGTTTACAAGAACAACCTTGTATTCCATTTGGGTGAAAGGTCAGCTGCACAATTGTACCATTATACTGATTGTCATATATGTGGCTGCTTTTCATTATGCATATAAAAACATTTTCAGTCTATTTTATTAATGATGAATGCATTTTTCAATACCAACAAAATGAGTGTAATCTCATGTTGGTATCTAGACAATGAGCCTGTCAGATGAATACTAATCCATATTTGCATAGTGACTTGTGCCTTTAGATAAAACTTCCATTATTTTTAAAGAATTGTCAACATACAGTAGCTATTTTTTGATAAACTGTCCCTTCTCAATCAGTTCATCATTGCTGTATGTCAGAGCCCATGTCAGAGGTATGTATTGAAGTAATAGAGTTCCCTATTAGAAGTCATTCTATAGTAAAGGCAGAAGGATGCAAAAAAATTGAATATTTTGCAGAAAAAAAACATGGCTGCTTTCAGTGTATTACAGTACTTAATCTTAAGGAATTTAAAGGAAAAAGTCACTTAAAAATCATCAGGAACAGCTTAGCACAGTAATGTCTTAATTGCCCATGTCCCTGCAATGAAAAGGAAAATCTGCTTTTGCACAGTTTTTAAGTGCTTTTCAATACATGTCTAACCCTTTTATGGTCAATAAATACTTCTGAAGCACTGTCACTGTTATAATGTTGAACACGTGGTTGCTAATTTCTGTACAGCGAGCTCCCACAGACAATAATATGATCATGAAATCGTAAAGAAGTATGGCATAGAAACAGGTCATTCAGCCAATCACGCCTATGACAGCCCATCATGCCAATCCATGATAATCCCACTTGCCTGTATTAATTCTAAAACTTTTTATATCCTGCTCAGTCAAGTACTTGTCCAAATGCCTCATATTGCCTGCCAGAGGTGGTGAATGTTTGTGCCTGCCTTGTTCACCATTTCTGACAGCTCATTCCAGATACCAACTCCACTTCAGATGAATGAAAACTACCCCTCAGATCCCTTTTAAACCTCTTCCTTCTCACTTTAAATCTATGCCATTCGGTTTTAACCATCACTATCATGGGAAATGAACTCTGGCTACCTGCTCTAATCTGTACCTCAAATAATTAATTATCTCACTTCTGTGCTTCCTTTGCTCTAGGGGAAGCAGTCCTAGCCTATCCAGTCTCACCATTAAAAAAAACATAAGCTCTCCAAGCCAGGCAATAACCCCATGATTTTTTTATCTGCATCATTGTTGTTTAATCACATCTTTCTTGTAATTAGCAATCAGAATTGCACACAATAATCCAAGTGTAGCCTAAGCATATATTTTGTACAAAACGATGGCATCCCAACTCTTGTACTCAGTGCCTTGGCCAATGTAGGCAAATGTACCATAAGCATGCCTCACCACCATGTCTCTCTGTTGATTCACTCAGAGTACAATATACTTATACCTGCAATTCTCAGTGTTTAACAAAACAGCCCAGGACCCTATCATTCACTGGCTTGCCTGACCTTGTTTAATTTTCCCAAAATGAATCACTTAACATTTGTTTGAGTTAAATTCCATGGAAACAGTAAATATAACGCTTGTGCACTATGTCTTCCATCACCTTCACCACTTTCCCATTCAATCTACACTCAGTGGCAGCTTTATTAGGTTCATTTCTTCAATGCAAATATCTAATCATGTGGCAGCAACTCAATACGTAAAAGCATGTAGATATGGTCCAGAAGCTCAGTTGTTGTTCAGACCAAACACAAAATGGGGGAAGAAATGGAATGGTTGTTGGTCCCTGTCGGGTTAATACCTAACATATCTCATAAACTGCTGATCTCCAGGGATTTTTACACAACAGTCTCTAGAGTTTACAGAAAATGGTGTGAAAAACAGAAAAAAAACATTCAGTGAGTGACAATTCTGTGAGCCTTGTTAGTGATAGAGGTCTGAGGAGAATGCCCAGACTGGTTGAAGCTGTCTGGAAGGCAACAGAAACTCAAATAACCATGTGTTACAACAGGTGCTGTGCCCAAGAGCATCTCTGAAAACTCAACACGTTAAACCTTGAAGTGGACAGGCTCCATCAGCAGAAGACCAAGAACATGTACTCAGTGGCCACTTCATTAGGTACAGGAGCCACTGAGTGTATATTCTGTTGTAACCTTACTATATCATCAATTTTGATGCCATCTGCAAACTTACTAATTATGTCACTGATATTTAATATAAAGAAAATAACTGGACTCAGCACCAATCCCTGCAGCACATCCTTGTTCATAAGCATGTGGTTTGAAAGCAAACCTCTACTGCCACTCTGCCTCCTGAACTTTATAAATAGATGTGTGGGCATAAGAGATTTATTAAATTGATTTCAGGGATGAGGGCTTTTGATATACAAATTGGAGATATTGAGGCTGTTTCCTTTAGAACAGAAAATGTCCAAAGGGAATTTGATTGAGGTTTTAACATTATGAAGATTATAGACAGAATAGATCTCCTTGTTAACTATTGGTACCTAACATATGTCAACAAAAAGAATTGCATGGAGGAAAGCTTTGGGGATAGAGAGGCAATCAATTGGGAAGAACTCTTCAAAGAAGTCCTCAATGGAGACTGTCTCACTGAGATGTCTATGCTTGACTGTACCCTACAACAAACTGTAGACTGGCACAAGAGATTCTAATAATGCTGCAAATCTTGAGCAACACTGGCAAAGTGCTGGAGGAACTCAGCAAGTCAGGCACCATCTGTAGAAGCGAATAAACAGTTGATGTTTTGGGCTGAGACCCTTCAGCAGAACTGGAAAGGACTGGGGCAGAAGCCAGAATATGGTGTGGGGAGGGGAAGAAGTGCAAGCAGGTAATAGGCAAGACCAGGTGAGGAGGGGATGGTGAGTGGGTGGACGAGGGTGGATTTCAAAATCAAACTCTTATTATGATTCTACTTCTGCTATAGAATGATATGCCCACTGTGAACCTCAGCGGTAGATCCACTGCAAACTCAGTCCCAGTGTAAATAGGGCTATATGTCATTGAACCAGACTCCTCCATCTTCCTGCCTGCATTATTGCACCTTGACTCCAACAAGATCCATCCTGGAGTGAATTTAATCTGCAGGAATTTATTCTAGAACCAAGATCAACCTAACATCAATCATGATGATTCTTGTATATACACTATTAACACAGAGATATGTCATTGTGCAATGATGGGCCTGATGCTAAACATCCAGAAGGTAAAGTTCCTCTACTGTCCTCTGTTTACTTCAGCGTCACCCTCTACTATCCCACCTCACCACTTCAAAAATCAAGATCTATGCCCAAGACCTTGAATGACACAATCAGTCTCCATATCTCAGGAGTCATATCTCAGCTTTGGCAAACATCAATGACAGAGTTTACAACTCGACCTGCAGTTGACTGAGGAAAAGGTTAACTTAAAATCCAAGATCTCAAAACTGTCTTTTTAGCTCATGGTCTCCTAAGCAGCAATAATCCTAGTCAACACCTCAAAATACTTGAAAATGCCATGAATGCTGTATCTGGAAAATCATCCTAAGTGGTTTGCAGGATAATCAATCATTTCTGCCAGACCAGCCATCCTAACTTCAAGAGGCACATAGGTTTTTGAAATCCTGAAAGTTCTGAAACAAGTAGATAACTAGAAAACTAAATTAAAAAAAGAGATAACTAGAAAACGGTGGAATGGGGGAGGGGTGAATGTTTCAAGAGGGTTCTCAAAGTCTTCTTGAAAAGTTGAAAAATCCATTGACTCATTAATATCTTTGCCCTATACTGCTTAAAATGGAGAAGCAGCACCTGGGAAGGCATTAAGCCTTTATTAATAGAAGAGGTGCACATGGAAGTCACACACAAGCAACAGAAGAAGTGTTAAACTGGTAAAGTCTGCAGATCCTATGTTGGCCTCATCAGGTACATTAGAACTGTGAAAACAAATTATCCTCAAATCCCATGACTGCCTCCCAATAGAATTGGAGGGAAAAAAAAATCAAGAGGCATCACCCAAGGCTTTTCTAAAAGACCCTTTTGCAGACAGCTCAGACACAGTCAGCTTAGGTCTGCAAACAGATGGCTTGTTTGTCCTCTTTGCCAGGAACTGGTGCATGACATGTGGGAGCAAAAAAGGATGGAAGGAAAATGCATTTAGAAAGAGGTCAAACAAATCAATTCTTATGCTTTCTGCCACTTGACATTACTAGTTCACTTAGTAAAATTACACAGCAGGGATTCCTAACATGTGCCAAGGATATCTTGAGGCACTCTTAAGTTACAGTACTAATTTATTAACTTATTAAATAATGCAAAGAGTGTTGATAATTAGACATCAGTATTCTTCTGCTTCAAGAAGCATGTGCTCTTGTATAGGAAGCAGTTAATTAAACAACAGAACATAGAGCTTTAATTTTGGTTTTTGTTTCATTACAATGTTGCAAAAATTGACTCCTGTTTCAGTTTGGCTCTTCGTGGACAACAGCAGAGTAGTAAATTGTTTATAATCTGACAGCCATGGGTTCTGAACTAGTAGTTTTACGCACAGAAGATAATAAAAGTAAAAGTTGTTCTGAGGCAAGCACAACATTATACTCAAAAATCGGGGCATTAAAGGAATTTGTCAGATAGAACTGCTGATGAATGCTTAAAAAAGGTGAAACTTCACAATAGAATAGAATGAGGTGGAGGATAAATGTGTGCCTGAGGGATTGGGGCAGGGGGTAGGGATTCAGATTTCTGGATCATTGGGACCTCTTTTGGGGCAGGTGTGACCTGTATAAAAAGGACTGGTTGAACTTGAATCCCAAGGGGACCAGTATACTGGCGAGAAAGTTTGCAAAGGCAATTGGGGAGAGTTTTAACTAGAATTGCAGGGGGTGGGAACTGAATTGAAGTGGTGGAAGAAGAGACGGTTGGCTCACAAATAGAGAAAGCTTTTAGACAGTGCGAGAGGGAGGATAGGCAGGTGATAGAGAAGAGACGCGCTTAGACCAATGGTTTTGAGATGTGTCTATTTTAATTATGAACAAAGCGGATGAACTTAGAGTGTGGATCAATACTTGGAGCTATGGTGTTGTGGCAATTACAGAGACTTGGATAGCTCAGGGTCAGGGATGGTTACTTCGTGTGCCAGGCTTCAAATGTTTCAGAAAGGACAGGGAGGGAGGCCAAGGAGGAGGGGACGTAGCACTGTTGATCAGAGATAGTGTTACGGCTGCAGAAAAGGAGGAAGTTATGGAGGAATTGTGTACGGAGTCTGTGTGGGACGAAGTTAGGAACAGAAAGGCGTCAGTAACTCTACTGGGTGTTTTTTATAGACCACAATAGTAACAGGGACATCGAGGAGCAGATAGAGAGACAGATTCTGGAAAGACGTAATAATAACAGGGTTGTTGTGGTGGGAGATTTTAAGCTCCCAAATATCGATTGACATCTCCCAAGAGCAAGGGGTTTAGACAGGGTGGAGTTTAAGTGTGTTCAGGAAGGTTTCCTGACACTATATGTAGATAAGCCTACAAGAGGAGAGGCTGTACCTGATCTGGTATTGGGAAATGAACCTGATTAGGTGTCAGATCTCTCAGTGGGAGAGCATTTTGGAGATAGTGATCACAATTCTATCTCCTTTACCATAGCATTGGAGAGGGATAGGAACAGACAAGTTCGGAAATTATGAAACAAGTTCGGGGAAATATGAAACTATCAGGCAGGAACTTGGAATTCAGAAGGATGAGGGAAGATCTAATTGAAACCTTTCGAATGTTGGAAGGCCTAGACAGAGTAGATGTGGAAAGGATGTTTCCCATGGTGGGGGAGTCTAGGACAAGAGGGCACAGCCTCAGGATAGAGGAGCATCCATTTAAAACAGAGCTGCGGAAAATGTCTTTAGCCAGAGGGTGATGAATTTGTGGAATTTGTTACCACAGGCAGCTGTGGAGGCCAGGTCGTTGGGTGTATTTAAGGCAGAGACTGAGGTTCTTAATTGGACACAGCATCAAAGGTTATGAGGAGAAGGCTGGGGAGTGGGGCTGAGGAAGGGAATAAAGGATTAGTCAGGATTGAATGGCAGAGCAGACTTGTTGGGCCAAATGGCCAATTCTGCCCCTATGCTTTATGGAATATGGAATAAATTGGAAACAAATGTTCTCAGGGAAACGTATGGACGAAATGTAGCAAATGTTCAGGAGATATTTGCGTGGGGTTCTGAATAGGTACGTTCCAATGAAACAGGTAAAGTATGGTAGGGTACAGGAACTATGGTGTACAAAGGTTGTTGTAAATCTAGTCAAGAAGAAAAGAAGAGCTTATGAAAGGTTCAAAAAACTAGGTAATGATAGAGATCTTGAAGATTATAAGGCTAGCAGGAAGGAGCTTAAGAATGAAACTAGGAGAGCCAGAAGGGGCCATGAGAAGGCCTTGGTGGACAGGATTAAGGAAAACCCCAAGGCATTCTACAAGTATGTGAAGAGCAAGAGGATAAGACATGAGAGAGTAGGACAATGGAAAAGTGTGTATGGAAGTGGAGGAGATGGCAGAGGTACTTAATGAATACTTTGCTTCAGTATTCACTATGGAAAAGGATCTTGGTGATGGTAGGGATGACTTACAGTGGACTGAAAAGCTTGAGCATGTAGATATTAAGGAAGAGGATGTGCTGGAGCTTTTTGGAAAGCATCAAGTTGGATAAGTCACCGGGACTGGACGAGATGTGCCCCAGGTTACTGGGGGAGGTGAGGGAAGAGATTGCTGAGCCTCTGGCAATAATCTTTGCGTCATCAATGGGGATGGGAGAGGTTCCAGAGGATTGGAGGGTTGCAGATATTGTTCAAGAAAGCGTGTAAAGGTAGCCGAGGAAATTATAGACCAGTGAATCTTACTTCAGTGGTTGGTAAGTTGATGGAGAAGAACCTGAGAGGCAGGATTTATGAATATTTGGAGAGGCATAATGTGATGAAGAATAGTCAACATGGCTTTGTGAAGGGCAGGTCGTGCCTTACGAGTCTGATTGAATTTTTTGAGGATGTGACTAAACACACTGATGAAGGTAGAGCAAGAAATATAGTGTATATGGATTTCAATAAGGCATTTGTGGTACCCCATGCAAGGCTTATTGAAAACGTAAGGAGGCATGGGATCCAAGGGGATGTTGCTTTGTGGATCCAGAGCTGGCTTGCCCACAGAATGCAAAGTGTGGTTGTTGTCAGGACATATTCCGCATGGAGGTCGGTGACCAGTGGTGTGCCTTAGGGATCTGTTCTGGGACCCCTACTCTTCCTGATTTTTATAAATGTCTTGTATGAGGAAGTAGAAGGATGGGTTAGTAAATTTGTTGATGACACGAAGGTTCGGGGTGTTGTGGATAGTGTGGAGGGCTGTCAGAGGTTACAGCGGGACATTGATAGGATAGTGGCAGATGGTGTTCCACCTGGATATGTGTGAATTGGTTAATTTTGGTAGGTCAAATATGATTGAGTTTAAGAGTCAAGAGGTAATATTGCAGCTATATAGGACCCTGGTCAGACCCCACTTGGAGTACTGTGCTCAGTTCTGGTCGCCTCACTACAGGGAAGGATATGGAAACCATAGAAAAGGTTCAGAGGAGATTTACAAGGATGTTACCTGGTTTGGGAAGCATGCCTTACGAGAATAGGTTGAGTGAACTCGGCCTTTTCCCCTTAGAGCAACGGAGGATGAGAGATGACCTGATAGAGGTGTATAAGATGATGAAAGACATTGATTGTGTGGATAGTCAGAGGCTTTTTCCCAGGGCTTAAATAGCTAACATGAGAGGGCACAGTTTTAAGGTGCGTGTAAGTAGGTACAGAGGAGATGTCAGGAGTAAGTTTTTTTTATGCAGAGAGTGGTGAGAACATGGAATGGTCTGTTGGCGACAGTGGTGGAAGCAGATACGATAAGGTTTTTTAAGAGACTCCTGGATAGAGTATTAGAAAAATAGAGGGCTATGGGTAACCCTAGGTAATCTCTAAGGTAAAGACATGTTTGGCACAGCTTTGTGGGCTGAAAGGCCTGTATTGTGCTGTAGGTTTTCTATGTTTCTAGAATCATAAAAAGCCATGCATGGGACTAAGGAAGGTATTTGTGGTTTTGGAGAGCAACTGTTTCAACACGCCTTCACCACTGTAAGCTCAGGAGGACTTGAATAAAAGAGCAGTGAATATAAGGCACTGGTGAGGCCTCTCCTTGAGTATTGTGAACAGTTTTGGGCTCCTCATCAAAGAAAAGATGTGCTGGCATTGGAGAAGGTACAGAGGAGGTTCACAAGGATAATTCTGGGAATGAAAGGGTTATTGTATGAGGATCGTTTGATAGCTCTGAGTCTGTATTTGCTGAAATTTAGAAGGATGGTGGGGGGGGATCTCATTGAAACCTTTCAAATGTTGAAAGGCCCAGACAGAGTAGATGTGGAAAGGATGTTTCCCATGGTGGAGGAGTCTAGTACAAGAGGGACCAGCCTCAGGATAGAGGAGTATCCATTTAAAACAGATGTGAAGACATTTCTTTAGCCAAAGGGTGGTGAATTTGTTACCACCTGCAGCTGTGGAGGCCAGTTCATTGGGTGCATTTAAGGCAGAGTTTGATAGGTCCTTGTTTGGACATGGCATTAAAGGTTACAGGGAGAAGGCCAATAAATGGGGTTGAGGAGGGGAGAAAAGTATCAGCCATGATTGAATGGTGAAGCAGATTCGATGGGCCAAATGGCCTAATTCTGCTCCTGCATCTTATGGTCTTATGGTCTAAATACATAACAGTTATCTGGAAAGACTGAGGAAAAAACATACTTTAAGGCTACTTGGTTAGGGAATCTGTTTTAGCATTTTATTTAAATCTATGTCAGCTTTATCTTTTTCGTTCCTGTTTCCTGCCTTCCTTCTCCATCCCTTGATCTCCTTAAGATGTCTAGCTTCCTATTAAGCAACTTAATTGAATCTGCTTCTGTAATCTTTCCCGGAGATGCTTTTAACAGGCCTGGTTTTAAATTGTAGATAGTTTCTAACGTATTTCACTTTCAGCTATGATTATAATCCAAAAGAAGGAGAACATAATGGAAATGCAAGTACTTCCTTTAGTGGAACTTTATAACTGGATCATAAAGTTTGAAATCTTTGTTAAATACAGCAGTATTTCCCAACCACCTTCAGCCCAATGCCCCCTTAAAGAATTTTTATACTTGCCAACGCCTCCCCAAAGCACCTTCAATCTTGCCAAAGTTGCTGTTAGGCACAATGTATTTTCTGGCACCCCCATAGTGTAAAAACATTATGACCATATGCTAACATGAGAAAAATTGATTCTGCTTTAAATTTTTATTTGTCTTTAAACCTACCTTGCACAGTACCTGTGTGCTGTAGAGCAGCTGCGAAATCAATGTGATCCTTGAGCCTGATAGTTTTTAGCAAGAGTTGAAATATCTGGTTCAAGTTATGTGAGCAACAGCCTCAAGTCCCTACAAGTAACAATGTCCAAGCGGTTTCTGTTTTTTGTGAGTATGTGGTTTACTGCACTGAAGCTTCTTTCGACAAGGTAGGAGGATGGAAATGCAATGAAGTGCATATTGGCTCTTCTCCAAAGACCAGGAAACTTCATATGACAGTGTAGCCACATACCGCAGAAGCTGACATTTTTGAAAAGCATTTTTGCTTCTTTATCATTTGGAATTTCAATAATTTCTTCTTGCAAACTCTCTTCCTGTTCTTCCACCTTACAAAGAAATGGATTAATTACCCAGTGCAGAATTTCCAGATCATTCAAGTCATTGAATCAATTCTGAAAATCCATCCTCAGTGACTGCAGGTGTAAACAGTACTTTTGCAAATCACTGTCTGTGAAAGAAAGTGGCATACTTTCCATGCAGGAAAACTGTGAGAACATTCTTCTCCCAATGTTTTGCTTATATATGTCCAATTTTCCGATTTTAAAAATAGACACTGCACTTTTTGCCTGGAGTAAATTGAAGTTCTCACCTGTAGTTTCATATTTATAATGTCCATATTGTCATACATATCGGCTGGGTATGCCACATGGCTACATACAAGTTCAATCTTGATTCCCAAGCTCTTGTCAACTTTGAGCAAAAATTCAACCATAGTATGAAAAAAAAACCTGAGAAACATTTTAAGCAGCAGCCTTTTGACAGACCACGCACGAGTGTGAAGAAGCAAACGTTCAAACTCTTCATCATTATCTTGGCATAACTGGTGAAATATTCTACTATTTAATGGATGAGGTTTAATTTTGTTGATCGCAGATATTACAAGAGTCATTGTTGTACCTCTCTGCATAGTTGATATTCAATGTCTTCACTCATTTCGTTAATATGACGAGTTGTGTTATTACTCAAAGGAATTGTTTTTACAATAATGGTATCCATTTTGAGAACAGTGGTGAGCACTTCTGATATAGCAGGCATTATTCACCAATTGTATGACATTTTCCACACTTTGCTATCATTTTGGTAATGCCATTGGAAGTAATGAGACCACTATCAATGTCATTTTTAGCTTTCTTGGCAAATGACTCGAGTGTGCAACACAATTCAAATGCTTTTTAACTTACAGTATAAATTTTTTTTATTGCAGATCAGCTTGGTTTGGTTTATTATTATTGTTACATATACAGAGTTGCAAGGAAAAGATCTGTCAGCTATCCAGTCAGATTGTGCCATGCATTATAGTAAAAAAAAAACATATTGCAGAACTTTGTTGCAGTTGCAGAGAAATACAGTGCAGGTACAGTGGATAAGTGCAAGAGCCATAATGAGATAGATGAAGAGATTGAGATAAATTAATCAATAAATGAATAAGAGGTAACTGCGCTGCATGTGACTGCAAGAAACTGCAGAGAGTTGTGGACACAGCTCAGCACATCACAGGATCCAGTCTCCCCTCAATGGACTCTGTCCTTTGTTCTCCCTGCTTCAGTAAAGCAACTAGCATAATTAAGGTCCCTACTGACCTTGGCATTCTCGCTTCTCCTCTCTTCTGTTGGGAAGAAGATAGTAAATCACATAACACCAGGCTTAAGGTCTGCTTCTACCTCACTATTACAATGGTTCCCTAGGACAACAAGTGGATTTTTGACCTCAAAACTACCTCATTATGATTTTGTACCTTATTGTTTACTTGCACTGGACTTTCTCTGTAGCTGTTACACTTAATTCTGCATCATTTTTTAATTTTGATTTACATTGTGCTATGTCAATGCACTGTGTAATAAGTAGATCTGTCTGAAGAGCATGGAAGATGAGCTTTTCACCGTACCTTGATGACAATAATAAACCAATTCAATCCTCAGAAGGCAGAAATCATAATATGATAGAATTCACCTGGCAGCTTGACTGGGAAGCTTAAAAAAAAAGATCTATCAGTATTGCAGTTGAGAAAGATCAAAGTTGATTGGAACAAGACCTTAACAGGACAGCAGTAGAGCAGCAATTGCACGTTTCCAAGAATAACTTTGAAGATGCAGGATCATTTTATGCCAAACAAGCTGCATTTTAAGGGGAACGTGAGGCAACCATGGCTGACAAAGGAAGACAAAGACAATATGAAAGCAAGAGAGAGGGCATACTATATTGCAAAAATTAATGGAAAACTAAAGGATTGGGAAGCTTTTTAAAACAGAGGCAAGACGGAGAGAAAAGATGAAATATGAAGGTAAACTAACCGATAATATGAGTAAAAGAGAAGCGAGGGTGGATGTTAGGCCATTGGTAAATCATACTGGAGAAGAAGTAAGGGGAACAAAGAATCGGTGAACACAGACTGTGTAATGTATGAGCGGGGCAGCGACAATGAAGCACTATGATTAAAAGTTTTCATTGAGTTACATTAGTGACAGTACATGCTGGGCAACTTGCTGTGGAGGAGCTAGAAAACGAGCCCACCTAGAGAAGAACATGCACACCTGAAAGCCTGTGCCAAAAGAGGTGGTCTCCCTCCTGTAGGAGACTCTACCAATTCACTGTGTAATCAATCAACTGCACATACACTTCCCACATTCTCACAATCAATCTCAAGGACAGGTTCTATCCCACTGTTATCAGACTCTCGAACAGACCACTATTATGATAAAGTATGCCCTTGGCCTCACAATCTTATTTTCTTTTTGATCTAGAATTTTGTCATTCACCTGCACTTCCTGTTTATGGTAGCTTTTACACTTTATTCTGCATTGTTATTGTTTCACCTTATTCTAGGTCAATGCATTGTGTATTGATTTGATCTGTATAAACAGTATGCAAGATAAGCTTTTGATTACATCTTGGTACATGCGACAATAACAAACCAATTATCAATTTGTACTGAAAAACATTCTTGATTATGAAAAGAATGGAAGCCATGAGATTGTAGTGAGGAGCTAATGGGATCCACTTCTATAAACTCTTGTGGTGATCACTGATTTACATCAGCATGGAAAGAACAATTTGCTGTCAAGGACCAGGAATGCCAACTGAACCCTTGACCCCACTGTCAGCCCAGTACCCAATGCCCATTTGCCTGATTCTCTGGACTTCTGACCAATCCCCCATCCACTTGCCTTATCCTTTAATCAAAGCATAATCAAAGACCCCACCCACGTGCATCTTACTCCTGTTCTTCTCATCACTAAACTGAACCTTAACTGTAATCTTCTCTCATATCTGTTGGTCACCATATTTTAGGAATGATGTGATGGACTTAAGGAGGTTACAAAAAAAAACAATATAATTCTAAGGAAGAGATGTTGCAACTGCAAGATTAGATTAGGGCTGCTCTCATTAAAGCAAAAAGCTTTAGGAGATTTACAAAGGTCTAGAATATAACCTGAAAGCAAAACACTGCAGATGCGGGAAATAAGAAATAAAAGCATGACATCTGACAGAATCGGCAAATCAGACAGGACTTGTGGGGAGAGTTGCAGGTATTAATGATTAAATGAACTTGAAATTAGGAGATGTTTGCGGCAAAATGTACTTTGATATGCAGTGGAAAAGTTCAAGGAGGAGAAGTCTGTTAGAGGATAGAATACATGAGGGATTAAATGACGAAAGGGGAAATACTGCATCCCCAACAATCATTAGGTCATGAAATGAATACCACCCCAATAGCTTTGATTAAATGGAATATATTTAATAGTTATTTTGGTAGCTTAGCTAGTTTTTAAAATCTGCCAGGATCATGACACTTGTATATGTCTAATGATGAAGAGTGCTTCATTTGAGTTATTTGAGTTATTATTTTGATGTGTATGTTTTGGATCACGTTCCTCCATTTTTCCATCTCTGCCTATATTTCAGATAATCTTTATGTATGACCCATTTCATATTAATTCCCACAACAGACTGATCATGTTTAATTCTTTACCTCACCACATCATTTAAAGACTTTCATGCAATGAGTGTTGTGTTTTCCTGTTCTGAAATAAAACAGCAAGATGGGGGAATAAATCATGTTACTTTGATCATCTTTTAAAAGGAATATGTGGCTCCTCTGCCAAAGCTAAAGCAGATGGGCAAGAGACTAATCTGGAAATTCACCACATTGTTCCTTAAAACTGATTTAACTTTTATCACCCTTAAAAACAATGTTGAAAAATACCAGATTATAAACTGAACACATTCCTATTTCAAAACACTAATGTTTACTTGCCAGAAATCATAACACTTTGATCCCTTGTTGCTTCTTACAAAACATATGTTAAGATTCAGAGCTACAGGGTTCTAGCATCTTTGGCCTAAGCTCTCTTCAATCATTTTTCCCCTTGAGAGTGTTAGGTCAGGGTATCCATAGAAACCTGCCTTAATTGAAGATATAATATGCCTTTGTTGTTCCTGTATTGAGGAGATTTAATAGAGGCACTCAGGATCAAGGTTGGTTTAGACAAGATACTGGAGGTGGAAAGAAGCTATCCCTATTATGATATCATTCAAGGAACAAGGACACATAGTCGTTCAGTAATGCAAGGAGAATTCTTCCTTGCGCAGAATTTAGTCTTGAATGCACTGCTTCTCAGGATGGTGAAAACAAAATGGCTATGGAGAAAGACCAGGAGAATGGGATTAACCCACTAGATGCCAGTACAGACTCAATGGACCAAATGGCCTCTTTAGTTGATTTGATCATGCTTTGACTCTGTGGTCACACACAAATTTCTTTGGTTATGCAGCAGTACTTATTTTGTTTCTAAATATTATCAAAGTCAAAGGTCAAAGTTGAGTTTATTGTCATATGTACATGTATGCACATGTGCAATAAAAAGTTACTTGCAGCATATCCCAGGTACATTTCAGACATCCAAGTGTATTAAATGTTCATATGTTGGTACAGCAAATAGCAACATGCTAAACTACCAAAATAGCTATTCATTATATTCCATTTGATCAAAGCTATTGGGATGGTATTCATTTCATGACCTAATGATTGTTGGGGATGCACCATTTCCCCTTTCATCATTTAATCCCTCATGTGTTCTATCCTTTATCAGGCAGCATCTATGAAAAAGAATATAGTCAATGTTTCAGACTGAGAAACCTTCATCAGGGAGCCCAAAACGTTGACTATACTTTTTTCCTTAGATGCTGCCTGGTCTGCTGAGTTCCTCCAGCATTTTGTATGTGTTGCTCAGATTTCCAGCATCTGCAGATTTTCTCTTGTCTGTACCTGCTGTATATGCTGAGGTTTCCAGAATTAGCTCCCAGATTTAATTCTAGTCACAGTAACAGCAGTGCTCTTTAAATCCAGCTATTAGCATGCATGTTCATAGTTCACATTGCTAGCAAGAGTGGAGCTTCCAAGAACTTTTATAAGTGAAGCTAGATATGTTTTTCATTTTTTGTGCTGTTTAGTTCAAAGAATTTGGTGGAGGCATCTTATTTTTGTATTTCAATATTTCTCTTCACTTTAATTGTGATAATTAACAGTGGAATTTGGGACATGTATCTCATCCTTACCCTGAAGTCTTGGACCCATGAAGCAGGCTTTCAGAAAAAAATCTGTATCTTTGCCGAGTGAAATGGCTGGCTCATTCCCCAGTCTTAATTTTATTCAATTTCAGACTTTTGTTCATTAATTCTGATGTTGCCTTTCAAGTTGAAATTTCTCTCTCAATAGCAGTTATCTGACAGGATAATTTTTATTTTAGTAGTAACTAACCAAGAATCATTCAGACAAAAGATGAGAATTAAAATCAATATTGATTGTAGCAGATAGTAAATTGAATGGGTAGTATATGGAGTTTTATGTTAAAGGATGATAACAACACCATAAGAATTAGGCCATTCAGACCATCAAGTCTGTTCCGTGATTACTTCATGGCTGATTTATTATTCCCTTTCAATCCCATTCTTGTCTTCTCCCCATAGCAGCCTCACTAACCAAGAGCCTATCAAGCTCTGCTTTAAATATACCCAGTGACTTCACCTCCACGACTGTCTGTGGCAATGAATTCTACAGATTCACCACACACTGGCTAAAGAAATTCCTTTTTACCTCTGTTCGAAATGGACGTTTCTCTCTTCTGAGGCTCTTTCCTCTGGCCCTGGTCATACGCACTACTGGAAATATCCTCTCAGGTCCACTCTACCCAGGCCTTTCAATATTTCATCTCCTGGATCATTCTTGTAAATATCCTCTGGATGTTCTCCATTGTCAGCACACCCTTCGTCAGATCTGGGGCCCAGAACTACTCACAATATTATATGTGGTCTGACCAACGAGTGATAAAGCCTTGGCTTTATACATCCTTGCTTTTATATTATAGTCCTCTAGAAATTAATGCCAACATTACTTTTGCATTCCTTATACTGATTCGACCTGCAAGTTAACCTTTAGCCATACTGGATCAGGACTCCTAAATCCCTTTGCACCTCTGATTTTGAATTATTTCTCCACTTAGAAACTTTTTATCAATTTTACTAAATTGCATGATTATGAGCTTCCTTCTGCTGTATTCCATCCACAACTATGTCCATTTTCACAACCTGCCCAAGTTCTTCTGCAGACTCCCCCCTCCCTCAGCCTATCTTTGTATCATTTACAAGTTTGGCCACAAGCCATCAATTCTGACATCCAGATCACTAAAATATAACATGAAAAGTAGCAATGCTGACTGCTGCAGAACACTACTCAACCCTGGCAGCCAACTAGAGAAGGCCCCCTTTATTCCCACTGTGCCTCCTGCCAGTCAGCCAATCTTCTATCCGTTCTATCTTCTCTGTAATACCATAGGCTGTTATCTTGCTTAGCAGCATCATGTATGTCACCTCATCAAAGGCCTTCTGAAAATCCAAGTGAACAATATCCACTGGCTCTTCTTTCTCTATCCTGTCTGTTACTTCCTTAAGGAATTCCAAAAGATTTGACAGGCAAGTTACAGAGAAGGTGCAGTGCAGGTAACCAATAAGGTTTAAAATCATAATGAGATAGATTGTGAGGTCAAGGAACCACTTACTGTCCTAAGGAACCTTTCAGTAGTTTTTTTTAGCAATGGGGTGGAAGCTGAGCCTACTGTGATGTGCTTTTAGGCTTCTGTATCTTCGACCCAGCAGAAGAGGAGCAAGAATTCTGAGGTGAATGGTATTTTTGCTGCACCAAGGCATAGGTAGAGGCATAGATAGAGTTAATGAAAGGGAGTCTGATTTCTGTGATACGCTGAGCTGTCTAAAACTCAGTGCGGCTTTTTGCAGGCACGTGCAGAGCAGTTGCCATACTAAGCTGCTGAGAGTCCAGATAGGATGCTTTCTGTGGTGCATGGATAAAAATCTGTCAGGGTCAAGGGGATGCACCAAATTTCTTTAGCCTCCTGAGGAGGTAGAGGCATTAGTGAGCTTTCTAGACCATGCCTCTACTTGTTTGGACAGGGCAGCCTAGGACCAAACTTGAAGCTCACAATTCCATCAACTCCAGTACCATTGATGTAGACAGGACCATGTCCATTGTCCCTCTTCCTGAAGTTAGTAACCAGTTATCTTGTTTTGCTGATGTTGAGGGAAAGGTTGTTGTTATGGCACTATGTTACCAAGCTCCATTTCTTTCTTGCACTCTGATTCATCGTTATTTAAAACACAATCCACTATAGTGGTATTATCTGCAAACTTTCAGATGGACTTGGAGCTGAATCGGGCCATGTAGTGATAAGGGAGCAGAAAGCACAACCTTCTCAAGCACAGGTGTTTAAGAATAACCATTGTGGAGGTGTTACTAACTATTCTTACTGTTTGTTGTCCATTAGTCAGAATGAAAGTCAAGGATGCAAATACAGAGAGAGATGCTGACTCTGTTCTCAGAGTTTGGAGAAGTTTGCTTGGAATTATAGAACTGAAGGTGGCTCCTTTAATACTAAAGCTCCCTAATCAAACCTCGTTCATTGCACAACACCAAATCCAGAATTGCCCTTAACCTGGTGAGCTCAAACAAGTTACTCTAAAAGGTCATCTAATAGCCATTTTGCAGATTCTTTGTCTTAGGACCCAGTGCCTAAATGATTTTAGCAGTCTAGCTGCATATTGGAGTTTCTATGATCACCATAACATTGCCTTTCTTGCGTGCCTTTTCTATTTCCTGTTGTAATATGTACCTCACAATCTGACTGCTATTTGGAGGCTGTATACAAGTCTCAAAGAGGTCTTTTTACCCTTGCAGTTTCATAACTCAACACACTAAGATTCTACATCTTCTAATCTTCTGTCACTTCTTGTTAGGGATTTGATTTCTTTTTTTAAAATCAACAGGTCTACCCCACCCCCTCTGCCCACTTGTCTGTCTTTTCAACATGTATCCTTGATGTTTAGCTCCCAGTTGTGATCTTCTTTCAGCCATGACTCTGATGCCCACAATGTCGTACCTGCATATTTCTATCTGCATTATAAGCTCCTGGTTTCAAATACAACACCTTCAGTCCTATATTCACCACTCTTCTTCTCAAATTTGTCTCCGTATTGTCCAAGGTTAAACTCTATTTCCTTTCTGAACATTTTAAAGTTTAGAGACTTTATTAACCTCTCTGGTGGTACCCTTTCTTTTACTTTATCCATACTTTTCCAATCTTAGATCCCACCCCCTACTATTTAGTTTAAAGCCCTATCCACAGTCCTAGTTATTAGGATCCTATTCCCAGCATGGAACAGGTGGAGCTCATACCATCAGAACTATTCCCTCTTTCACCAGTACCAATGTCCCATAAGTTCAAATCCTCTTCTCTCACGCCAGTCTTTTGAGCCATGCATTTAATTCTCTGATATTATTGACTGTATGCCAATTTGCAAATGGCTCCATTATAGTCTGTTTGGCTTTTTTTAAATTAATGTAGTCCTTAGCTGCTCAAATTCCCTCAGCAGAACTTCTTCCATTGCACTACCTACATATATCATTGCTACACACATAGATTACAACAAATGGATCTTTCCCCTCCCACACCAAATTCTTCTGCAGGTCAGATGAAAGGTCCTGAATTCAGGCACCAGGCAGGCAACCCAGCATTTGGGACTCTTTACCCTTGTGATAGAAAATAGTGTCCATTCCCCTGACAATATTATCTCCAATTTCAACTGCATTTGTCTCGTATTGCCCCCTCCCTCTTCAATCATTTTCTAAGCCACAGAGGCATGGTTCAGTTGCTCATCTGCCCCCCCCCCCCACTCTCATCCTCACAGGAAGCAATGATCTCAGATCTGTTGGGCAAGTTCAAGGTCTGAACCTCCTCTGGCACCACCTCTTGGATACCCTTATTTGCCTCATTCATAGACACACCATTTTCTCCCTGACTGCAGATCAACTCGAAGTAGTTAGTATTGTGGGGGTGACTACTTGCCAAGATATAGCACTTGGGTTCCTTTCCTCTGTTGGAGAGTGGTTGGTGCGTGGAATGCACTGCCTGAGTCAGTGGTGGAGGCAGATTCACTAGTGAAGTTTAAGAGAATACTAGGCAGGTATATGGAAGAATTTAAGGTGGGGGGTTATATGGGAGGCAGGGTTTGAGGGTCGGCTCAACATTGTGGGCCGAAGGGCCTGTAATGTGCTGTATTGTTTTATGTTCTATGTTCCTCTTCACTGATGTGTTTAAAGCTCAGCTTCCAGATAATCAAATTTGTGCCCCTTAAAGCTGCCAACAAATGCTGCAGATGTGGTCACCAGGAACCACAATAGGGTCTACAAGCTCCCACACCGTGCAGCTACAACACATCTTGTGATTCCACATCCTTTCTCTATTTAATTAGCTGTAATTTGGTGTATTTTTATTTAATTACTACATTGACAGTAACCTCATTCAAGTTTCAACTACAAGCCTATTAAGCAATTAGTCCATCCACATAGTTTTAAAGATGAAAATTTAACAGTAAGACCTGGTGCTCTGCAAAGCCTCAGGCTCAGGGCCACTCCACTGTCATGTTATATTAACAGCTGCTGTTCAATTAGCCAATAAGTCAATCAATGAAGCTTGTTGCTTTAATGACTATACCCCATGTAGCACCCACATCAACAGTGATGAAATGCTTTGAGAGGCTGGTCATGACTACAGCCTCAGCAAGGACCTGGACCCATTGAAGTTTGGCTATCACCACAATAGGTCAACGGCAGACGCAATCTCAATGGCTCTCCACACAGCTTTAGACCACTTCGACAACACAAACACCTATGTCAGAGTGCTGTTCATTGACTATAGCTCAGCATCATTCCGACAATCCTGACTGAGAAGTTGCAGAACCTGAGCCTCTGTACCGCCTTCACTGGATCTTCAACTTCCTAATTGGAAGACCACAGTCTGTGTGGTTTGGTGATAACGTATCCTCCTCACTGACGATCAACACTGGCACATCTCAGGGGTGTGTGCTTAGCCTCTTGCTCTACTGCTTCTATACCCATGACTCCGTGGCTAGGCATAGCTCAAATACCATCTATAAATTTGCTGATGATACAAGCATTGTTGGTAGAATCTCAGATGGTGATGAGAGGGCATACAGGAGTGAGATAGGCCAACAGGCGGAGTGGTGTCGCAACAACAACCTGACACTCAACGTCAGTAAGACGTAAGAGCTTATTGTGGACTTCAGGAAGGGTAAGACTAAGGAACACATACCAATCCTCATAGAGGGATTAGAAGTGGAGACAGGGTGAGCAGTTTCAAGTTCCTGGGTGTCAAGATCTCTGAGGATCTAACCTGGTCCCAACATATCGATGTAGTTGTAAAGAAGACAAGACAGTGGCTATACTTTATTAGGAGTTTGAAGAGATTTGGCATGTCAACAAATACACTCAAAAACTTCTATAGATGTACTGTGGAGAGCATTCTGACAGGCTGCATCACTGCACAGGATCGAAAGAAGCTACAGAGGGTTGTAAATCTAGTCAGCTCCATCCTGGCCTACAAAGTACCCAGGACGTCTTCAGGGACCAGTGTCTCAGAAAAGCAGCGTCCATTATTAAGGACCTCCAGCACCCAGGGCATGCCGTTTTATCACTGTTACCATCAGGTATGAGGTACAGAAGCCTGAAGGCACACACTCAGTGATTCAGGAACAGCTTCTTCCCCTCTGCCATCCGATTCTTAAATGGACATTGAATCCTTGGACACTACCTCACTTTTTAAAATATACAGTATTTCTGTTTTTTAAAAAAAATATTCAATATACATATAATTGATTTACTTATTACTTTTATTATTTTTTTCTCTCTCGTGTATGTGTATTACATTGAACTGCTGCTGCTAAGTTAACAAATTTCACGTCACGTGCCGGTGATGATAAACCTGATTCTGATTCTTTAACTGCTTTCCACTCTCACTCTCATAATGGAAATCCAAGGCCTCTAATATTCCTGGTCCTCAATGATATGTTTAGTTTTGAGAATTCATACATGTCTCATATTTGGCTTTCATGTATATCAATTAATAACATGTGATGGTATTGTAAATCTTTGAGTACCATTGGAAATTGATAATAATTGATTTCTTCAAGTTATTGGAGTGTTTTTTCAAAAAAGGAAGCATAAGACAATCTGCACACTGGGAACAACTGTTATAAGAGCCAGCCCAGAAAAGATACCCTGAGGCAGTATAGGATACAAAAATAAGGATGACAATCTTCGTGAAACTAAAGAGGAAACTAGTGGATGAGTCATTGTCAATTTTCTTCCCAGTGTTGTAGAAACTGGCTTCCTTGATTGAAAGAGTACAAAATCAAGCTGCTCAGGCAGAGCTTACTATAGACTTGGAATTTGTTTTCAGTAATTGAAATGAAAGTTATGATCTTCGGCTGAAGAAAAGGGAGTGTTTGCAATTCAAAAAGTGATTAGTTTTTGATGTGAATAATTGGATTGAATGGAAACAATGTTCTAAGACAGGGGTTCCCATCCTGGGGTCAGCAAATCCCTCGATTAATGGTAAGGCTCCATGGTATAAACAAGGTTGGGAACCCCTGATCTAAGATTAAAACTTTTCTCTCAATTGAATTTTGTTGAACTTAAACATGTAAAAATGTTCAATTATTTCAATTCTCATTCGATTGGTACTGTTTAGTCTTATTGCATGAAGCATCTTGTTTGGTAAGTATTTATTTAATGTTACTGAATTGCATAGAATAACTTTTATACTGTAATGTTAAGTATAAATACAGGATTTGCACTGGGCTCACTAGCACCCATTCTATGAGCATTACTGGTACTGTACACAGACTGAAATGTTGACTGATGTGCAAAACATTGATGCTGCAGTAGGAAGACATTAACAAGCTTTCTAACATTAACTGAAAAAATCCGGACTGAGCAGATTATTATCTCAATCAATGAGCGTTGCTAAATAGGTTCCTGCTCTACACTATCAGAGCTCAGTACTCTAGCCTTTGCTGCCATAAACAGTTGAACAGACTTTAAGTGGAAGAAATGAATGTGTTTCAGTTTGAACCTAGGACATAGAACAGTATAGCTCAGGAATAGTCTCTTCGGTCCATCATGTCTGTGCTAGCCATGATCCCAGACTAAGAAATCCCATCTGTCTGCACTTAGTCTGTATCCCTCGACTCCATGCTTGTTCATGTATCTGTTAAATGCTTCAAAGATGTGGCTATCTGCTTCTACCACCTCCCTTTGCAGTCCGTTCTAGGTACTATCTCTCTGTGTAAAAGAAAAAAATTGCCATGCATATCTCCTTTAAACTGGCCCCCTCTCAGTTTAAACCTATGCACTCTAATATTTGACATTTCTATCCTGGGAAAAAGATTCTGACCATCTCCCCTGTCGATGATCCTCATAAGTTTACGGACTTCTATGAGCTCACCTTTCAACCTTTGCACTAAATTCTATCACCTCTGTCACCGCAATTAGAACCTGAGAGCAGCGCAAGGGCCGCATTATTGGGCTGTCAATATTACCCTGGAAATGAACTTCTGTCCTTCTGACTCTTTTCACTCAAAAGTTGGAGATTTTTACTTCCTTTTCTCAGTCTTTCATTCACCATTGGAACTAATTACAGTACATTTCATTCCTCTGTTGCCAAAGACCAACGGGGGAGAGAGCCCAGAGCTTTCTTAGGAAGGCAACCTTCCCCATGGTACATAATACCATAGATAGTATGCAGATTGCATTGTAGGTGCCAAATGCCAACTCTCCTCTACACTGAAACAAAAAGGTATTCCACTCCTTCGGCATTCAGCTGTTGTAGGAACAAATCATGCAGATCGATGCCCAGTATCCTGGCAATGATGATGATGATGTCTTTATCCTACAACTGTCTGCTGTGCCAGCTGAATTTAAACAAGCAAGGCAAGCCAAAGGGCGATTTCTCTGTGATGTAGGATTTCTTCCATTGACAGGGCTAATTAAACTGTTATGCAGCCTGTGGATACATGAATGACTGAAAGATAATTAAAGCCATATTACCACATGAAATGTGGAAGAGCAGACCAACGTCTTACTGAAACAGTATTTCTGCTGCCTGGACAGCTCTTAGGGAGTCCAGTAGTGCTTGGCACTAAATGGGTTATGAACCCTTCTTGCTTATTGCATGCTGCAGCCATCAGCTTAGCACAGATCCCCCATGGTCCTTTGTGGAGCAAGAGCATAGAGGTAAGCGGAAAAGGACAAAAAAGGAAAGAGATGGTCTAGGTAGCCTTTTTTTCCTGTTCATAATCACAATGAAGAACTGATTTGACTGGAAAAGTGTAATTCAAACTCAATTCACCTTACATCAATATTCTGATGTCAATGGACTTGTTAGCCAACAATTAATAAAAACCAATACAAAATAAACACCTTTAAGTATTTATTAATTCAATGATACCAGTTACATTAAAATAAAAATTAATTCAGGATGGAAAGATTCAAGTTCAACAACCGCTGGGATTCTTTTGGAGCAGGATTGACCCGTACAAAACAGACCGCTTGCATCTAACTTTCAGAAGGGTGAGGAGATTTGCTACAGCTACTCTAGAGGGTTTAAACTATGGGATCCACAGTGTTTATTCAATGAGAAAAGTGAGGCAGATATAGAAGTTAAAGAATCATATACAAAATGCTGGAGGAACTCAGCAGGTCAGGCAGCACCTACGGAAAAAAATAAGCGGTTGACATTTCGGGCTGAGACCCTTCTTCAGGGCTGTTTTTTTAAAAAAAAGCAATTTGTGTGGACATGACATCAAGAAGGACAGAAAGAAGGAAGGTTTGATTTTAATGCAAGAAGCCTGACAAGGGAGGCAGATGAACTAAGGTAAATGGGACTGGGTGTAAATAATGCAGAAAAATAGTTGTGAGATGGGCTGGACTGGAAGCTCAGTATTCCATGGTTCAAGTGCTACAGGCTTGACAAAAGAGAAGAGGGAGGGCTGTATTTCTGATTGAGAGCATAATGGCAGTACCTAAAGAGGGTATTCCTGGGATTATCCAGTGAGGCTCTATGAATGGAACTCCAAAAGAAGAAGCAGGTGATCACATTGGTGGACTGGTTTCATAGGCACTCCCAGCAGTCAGTAGGAATTAGTGGAGCAAGTATATTTACGATAACTCTAAGAGTAATAGTGCTTTCATAGTAGGTGATATTACCTACCCCAATATTGATCGAGACTATTATGAGAGCTAAGGGGTGGGGTGAAATTTGAAAAGGTTTCAGATAGTGACCACCAGGAGAAGTAAGGAGAGTAAGCAGTTAGTGCCGGGTACCTTGAGGGGACGTTTGCTACATGGGGGCAAAATCGAACAGGGTGACAAATACAGAACCGATATCCTTGAGGGGAGGTTTGCTAGAACTGTTGCAGAGGGTTTAATCTAATTTGGCAGGGGGATGGGAACCATGGTGATGGTCCTGAGAATGAGGCAGGGGGTATACAAGTCGATGCACCGTAGTGAGACTGTGAGGAAGGACAGGAAGATGAAAGGGCAAAATTGCAGTCAATGGGATGAGTTGAAGTGTAACTTGGGGGCAAAATTGAACAGGATGACAAACATAGGACCCAAGGTCAAAGGACTGTGAGAACGTCTGAGAGGCTTATAGGGGTCTCCCCACCATCCATCGGGAACACTTATCAGGTGCGCTGCATACCCAGGGCCCTTGGTGTTATTAAGGTTCCCACCCATCAAGCATCTTCTTTGACTTTCTACCATTAGATGGGAGACTCTGATATATAAAAACTAGAACAGTCAGGATGGGAAACAATTTCTTCTCAGGCCATTAGCCTTCTGAGTTCCCCGCCACACTGCATTCAGAGTGTCTCTGGTTAGTCTGTTCTGTACCCTACAATATTTAGTTTATGTGCATTAGTTTGTTAATCTGTAAATTTTATCCTTACTTTCATAAGTTATTCTGTGCTATGTGTATTATGCATACTACCGTGCTCTACACCCTGGTTCAGAGAAACATCTTGTTTGATGGTATACATGGATATAGTTAAATGACAATAAACTTGACTATTTGAATACTGCAGTATACAAAATAAGGTAGGAGATCTTGTAACACAGTTAGAGACTGGCAGGCATGATGTTGTGGGCATCACTGAGTGATCATAGTTGGGAGCTTAACATCCAAGGATACCTATTGTATCAAAAGGACAGGCAGGTAGGCAATGGGCATGGGGTGGCCCTGTTAGTTTAAAAAAAAAGAAATCAAATTCTTCAAAGGAGGTGACCAAAGGATTTGAAGTTATGGAATCCTTGTGGGTAGAATTAAGAAACTGCAAGGATAAAAAGACCCTGAAGGCAGGCCTCCGACAGTGCACAGGATGTGGGATATAAAGTACAACGGGGTATAGTAAAAGCATGCAAAAAGGGCAATGTTATGATAGTCATGGGGGATTTCAAAATATAAGTAGATTGGGAAAATCAGGTTGGTGCTGGATCCCAAGAGAGGGAATTTGTAGAATGCCTATGAGATGGCTTTTTAGAGCAGCTTGTCTTTGAACCCTGTAGGAGAAAGGCAGTTCTGTATTGGGTGTTATGTAATGAACTAAATTTGAATGGGGAGTTTAAGGTAAAAGAACCCTTAGGAGCCAATGATCATAATATAGTAGAATTCAGTCAGCAGATTGAGAGTGAGAAAATACAGTCAGAGGTATCAGTATTACCATGGAGTAAAGTGGAAGAAGTAAACGGGCAGACTATTATTCAGGTGGCAAAAGAATTCAAAATGCAGAGATGCAAAGGGACTTATGAGTCCTTGTGCAGGATACCCTAAAGGTTAATGGTGCAAAAGGCGAATGCCATGTTGATACTCATTTCTAGAGGTATAAAATATAAGAGCAGGGATGTGGTGTTGAGGCTCTATATGGCATTTGTGAAACCACACTTGGAGTATTGTGTACAGTATTGGGCTTATTTTAGAAAGGATATACTGACATTGGAGAGTTCAGAGAACATTCACAAGAATGATTCCAGGAATGAAAGGGTTACTGTATGAGGAACGTCTAGCAGCTCTTGGGCTATATTCCCTGGAGTTCAGGAGAATGAGGGGGGATCTCATTGAAACATTCTGAATATTAAAAACTCTGAACAGGTTAGATATGGCAAAGTTATTTCCCATGGTAGGGGAGTCTAGCACAAGAGGGCATGACTTCAGGAATGAAGGTCGTCCACTTAGTACAGAGATGTGGATAAATTACTTTAGCCAGAGGGTGGTAACTTGTGGAATTTGTTGCCATGAGCGACTGTAGAGGCCAAGTCATTGGGTGCATTTAAGGCAGAGATAGACAGTTTCTTGATTAGCCAGGGCATCAAAGGGAATGGGGGGGAAGCAGGGGAGTGGGGATGACTGGAAGAATTGGATCAGCCCATGAGTGAATGGCAGAGCAGACTTGATTGGCCAAATGGCCTACTTCTGCTCCTATATCTTATAGTCGTATGGAATTAAAAAGGATTGAGAAAGAAGTTGTCCAAAGTTGATTGGATGACGGCAGAACAGCAATAGTTGGAGTTTCTGAGTGCAATTCAGAAGGTGCAGGATAGATACATTCCAAAGAAGAAGTATGCTAAAGGTAGGATGAGGCAAACGTGGCTGACAAGGGAAGTCAAGGACAGCAGAAAGGCAAAAAAGAGGGCATATAAAATAGCAAAAATTAGTGGCAACTTAAAGGATTGGGAGGCTTTTATAAACTAGCAAGAGGCATCTAAAAAGCAATATGGAGAGAAAAGATGAGGTATGAAAGCAAACGATTCAATAATATCAAAGAGGACACCAAAAGTATTTTGCAGGTATATAAGATGTTCTAACTCAACCTGGGAGATTGGACAATGTGATAAATGAAATGGAAAGACTAAAGATTAACATCATGGGAATTAGCAAAGTTCATTGGACAAGTGCTGGAACATGTCAGAATAGAAATAAAACACTAATTTATTTTTGTGGGACATCCCATACTAATGGAGTAGGAATTATTATAGATGAAAACATGGCCAAATGTGTTTTAGGACATTGGGCAATATCAGAAAGAGTGCTCCTTGTTAGATTCAGAGGACAACCATTTGATTTAGTAATTATACAGGTATATGCACCAACAACAGATGGAACAAATGAAGATATATGTAACCGGGTGACCGTTGGATCTTATTCAGTATCGTTAAAAGTGTACTTAGGCATCCATCTGGGTAATGCTAGAATAGTTGTCTGTGCCTTTAAGGGAGATGGTGATGTCATTAGGCATGCACAGGATAGTGAGGAGACCATTTTGCTTTCTGCTGAAGACGTGATAAGGTGTTGGAATTGGGTTCTTCCCAGAGTGTGCTGGGCATGGTAAGGAAAGGTGAGCATTAATTGATAATATCCATGTGAATTCGTTTATGCTTGTCGGCGGATCGTGATTATAAAGAACCCAATTCCAACACCTTATCACGTCTTCAGCAGAAAGCAAAATGGTCTCCCCACTATCCCGCGTGTGCTTAATGACATCACCGTCTACCTTAAAGGCACAGACAACTATTCTAGCATTACCCAGATGGATGCCTAAGTACACTTTTAATGATACTGAATAAGATCCAACGGTCACCTGATAACATATAGGTAAATTCTATGAAGAGCTTGAACAAGCAAAGAATGGATGCAAATCTCAAGGTATTGTTATTGTCATGGGAGATCTAAATGCTGAAGTAGGACAAGGTGCTGATGGAAATACCATAGGAAGATTTGGACTAGGGGAAAGAAATGAAAGAGGTGAGAAATGGGTAGAATGGTGCAAGATGAATAATCAGGTCATTATGAATACCCACTTTAAAAACCATTCGAGACACTTATGGACCTGGAAAAGCCCAGGTGATAACACCAGAAATCAAGCAACACACATCAAAGTTGCTGGTGAATGCAGCAGGCTAGGCAGCATCTATAGGAAGAGGTACAGTCAACGTTTTGGGCCGAGAACCCTTCGTCAGGACTAACTGAAAGAAGAGCTAGTAAGAGATTTGAAAGTGGGAGCAAAAATTGACTTTATTACTATAAACGGAATATTTAGAAACTCAGTGACTCAATGCAAAACATATCCAGGTGCAGACTGTAATAGTGACTATAACCCAGTAGTATGTCATGTAAAAGTAAAACTTAAAAAAAAACTAAAGAAGCAAAAACCTGAACAATCCCTTGACTACTCGCAATTAATTAAAGAAGAAAACTTAAGACAAAAATTTACAATTGAAGTAAGGAATAGATTTCAAAGTCTAGAAATAGAATCCGTTGAAGATGATAGCAATCATGTAGAAATGAAGTTTAACTCTCTAAAAGATGCCTTGGTCGAATCAGCAAAGTCAGTGATTCCTAAAAAAGAATAAATGGATGACAGATGAAATCAAAAATCTAATGGAAGAAAGGAGATGGAAGGAAGCAAATCCTATAGAATATAAATCCTTAGATTAAAAAAAGTTAAAAGCTTATGTCAAAAAGCCAAAGGAGAATGGATAAACCAGGAATGTGAGCAATTAGGAAGAATCCCTGTTACTGTTCCAAAAAGCTTACATCAACAAATCAAGAATATCACTGGTAAAAAGCTCCTCTGTTCTTCAGGTGGATGTTTGAAAGCAAAGGACGGTACCAATATCATGGAAAAAGATGAGATTATGAACAGATGGACTGAGTATATTCAGGGATTGTTTGAAGATGATCGAGGCGAAAAACCAGAAATTAAGAACATTGAAGGTCCATGTATTTTAGAAACATAGAAACATAGAAAATAGGTGCAGGAGTAGGCCATTTGGCCCTTCGAGCCTGCACCGCCATTTATTATGATCATGGCTGATCATCCAACTCAGAACCCCGCCCCAGCCTTCCCTCCATACCCCCTGATCCCCATAGCCACAAGGGCCATATCTAACTCCCTCTTAAATATAGCCAATGAACTGACCTCAACTGTTTCCTGTGGCAGAGAATTCCACAGATTCACCACTCTCTGTGTGAAGAAGTTTTTTCCTAATCTCGGTCCTAAAAGGCTTCCCCTTTATCCTCAATCTGTGACCCCTCGTTCTGGACTTCCCCAACATCGGGAACAATCTTCCTGCATCTAGCCTGTCCAATCCCTTTAGGACTTTATACGTTTCAATCAGATCCCCCCTCAATCTTCTAAATTCCAATGAGTACAAGCCCAGTTCATCCAGTCTTTCTTCATATGAAAGTCCTGCCATTCCAGGAATCAATCTGGTGAACCTTCTTTGTACTCCTTCTATGGCAAGGATGTCTTTCCTCAGATTAGGGGACCAAAACTGCACACAATACTCCAGGTGTGGTCTCACCAAGGCCTTGTACAACTGCAGTAGTACCTCCCTGCTCCTGTACTCGAATCCTCTCGCTATAAATGCCAGCATACCATTTGCCTTTTTCACCGCCTGCTGTACCTGCATGCCCACTTTCAATGACTGGTGTATAATGACACCCAGGTCTCGTTGCACCTCCCCTTTTCCTAATCGGCCACCATTCAGATAATAATCTGTTTTCCTATTTTTGCCACCAAAGTGGATAACTTCACATTTATCCACATTAAATTGCATCTGCCATGAATTTGCCCACTCACCCAACCTATCCAAGTCACTCTGCATCCTCTTAGCATCCTCCTCACAGCTAACACTGCCACCCAGCTTCGTGTCATCCGCAAACTTGGAGATGCTGTATTTAATTCCCTCATCCAAGTCATTAATATATATTGTAAACAACTGGGGTCCCAGCACTGAGCCTTGCGGTACCCCACTAGTCACCGCCTGCCATTCTGAAAACGTCCCATTTATTCCCACTCTTTGCTACCTGTCTGCTAACCAATTCTCCATCCACATCAATACCTTACCCCCAATGCCGTGTGCTTTAAGTTTGCACACTAATCTCCCGTGTGGGACCTTGTCAAAAGCTTTTTGAAAATCCAAATATACCACATCCACTGGTTCTCCCCTATCCACTCTACTAGTTACATCCTCAAAAAATTCTATGAGATTCGTCAGACATGATTTTCCTTTCACAAATCCATGCTGACTTTGTCTGATGATTTCACCGCTTTCCAAATGTGCTGTTGTCACATCTTTGATAACTGACTCCAGCAGTTTCCTCACCACCGACGTTAGGCTAAATGGTCTATAATTCCCCGGTTTCTCTCTCCATCCTTTTTTAAAAAGTGGGGTTACATTAGCCACCCTCCAATCCTCAGGAACTAGTCCAGAATCTAACGAGTTTTGAAAAATTATCACTAATGCATCCACTATTTCTTGGGCTACTTCCTTAACCACTCTGGGATGCAGACCATCTGGCCCTGGGGATTTATCTGCCTTCAATCCCTTCAATTTACCTAACACCACTTCCCTACTATCATGTATTTCACTCAGTTCCTCCATCTCACTGGACCCTCTGTCCCCTACTATCTCTGGAAGATTATTTATGTCCTCCTTAGTGAAGACAGAACCAAAGCAATTATTCAATTGGTCTGCTATGTCCTTGCTTCCCATAATCAATTCACCTGTTTCTGTCTGTAGGGGACCTACATTTGTCTTTACCAGTCTTTTCCTTTTTACATATCTATAAAAGCTTTTACAGTCAGTTTTTATGTTCCCTGCCAGTTTTCTCTCATAATCTGAAATAATTTTAAAATCTGAAGTTCGTAATGCAATAAGTAAGATGAAGAAAGGAAAGGTAGCAGGTCCTGTTGAATTAGTAATAGAACAAATTATCGCCTTTGAAGTTTATGGAATTGAAAAACTTACTGATTTAATCAATGACATTTATGAGACTGGAAAACAGTAATACCAGAAGAGATGAAAAAATCAGTATTTATCACTCACTAAGAAACCTGGAGCAATAGAATGTGAACTACATAAGACCATAAGTTTAGTGAGTCATATCACTAAGATACTTATAAGAATTTTGATGACAAGAGCTAAAAGTCACATACAAGCTGAAATAAGTAAAGAACAATGTGAACAACAGGAATTCTGCAGATGCTGGAAATTCAAGCAACACACATCAAAGTTGCTGGTGAACGCAGCAGGCCAGGCAGCATCTCTAGGAAGAGGTACAGTCGACGTTTCAGGCCGAGATCCTTCGTCAATCTCAGTCTGAAACGTCGACTGTATCTCTTCCTAGAGATGCTGCGTTCACCAGCAACTTTGATGTGTGTTGCAAAGAATAATGTGGTTTTGTGACAGACCAAGGTACAAGAAACACAATATTGATGTTAAGGATACCATCAGAATGAGCTATTCAAGTGCAAAAAGATTTGCTTGTTGTTTTATTGACTACACAAAAGCATTTGATAAAGTGAAGCACAATAGTTATTCAAAATATTACAGAAAACTCTAGATATAGATTTGAAAGACCTCCGCCTAATCAGAAATCTGTACTGGGAACAAACTGCTGCTGTAAGAATAGATGGAGAAGTGAGTCAGTTTACAAAAATCAAGAGAGGCATTAGACAAGGGTGTGTTTTTTCCCCGATTTGTTTAGTGTGTACAGTGAAACAATATTACAAAAAATAAGAGACATCTTGGGAATCAAAATTGGCGGTGAAAACATCAATAATTTTAGATATGCGGATGACACTGTTAATTGCAAGTACGGAGGAAGAACTACAAAACTTAATTGATATCGTTGTTGAAGGAAGTGCAAAAATGGGTCTACCTATCATTTGCAAAAAGACAATGTATGGTCATATCCAAAAAGAAGGAGAAACCTATCTGCAGGCTGAGAATAAACAGGGAAGACATAAAACAAGTACAGAACTTTTGCTACTTAGGAAGCTGGGTGAGATCAGATGGCAGGTGCAACATGGATATCGAAAGAAGAATAGGGATGGAAAAAGACACCTTTACGAGAATGAAGAGTATACTGATCAACACTAAACTAGGCATGACAACCTGCCGCAGAGCACTGAAATGTTACGTTTATCCAGTTGTGTTATATGGATCAGGATGTTGGACAATACCTAGTAACATGAGGAAATGAATTGAAGCAGCAGAGATGTGGTTTTTGAGGAGGATGCAAAGAATATCATGGATGATACAAATATCTAATGAGGATGTCATGAACAGAGCAAGCACAAAAAGAGAAATAATAAGAGCAACGTGACTTCATTGGACTTGTGATTAGGAAAGAGGAGTTAGAATACATGGTAATTATGAGAAAGCTTGAAGGGAAGAAAGCAAGAGGAAGGCAAAGACAAAGGATGATGGAGACAGCAGCCAGAGAACTGGAAATGAATACCAATGAATTGATCCACTTGACCCGAAACAGGAGTGTGTGGGCCATGGCAGTCAAAGCTCAAACTGGGCATGGCACCTAATGATGACGATATAAAATGTAACAGAGACGTGAGAGTGAATATCGGACCACTGGAAAATTATGCTGGAAAGGTGGTCATGAGGAAATCTGCAGATGCTGGAATGTCCTGACGAAGGGTCTCGGCCTGAAACGTCGACTGTACCTCTCCCTAGATGCTGCCTGGCCTGCTGCGTTCACCAGCAACTTTTACGTGTGTTGCTGGAAAGGTAGTAATGGGATTTAAAAAAAAATGGCTGATTAACTTAATAGGTATTTTGCGTCAGTCTTCAGTGTGCAAAACACCAGCAAAATGCCAAAAATTCGAGAGAGTGTCAGGGAGCATTTGCTATTGTGAACGCAGTTGCTATTACTAAGAAGAAGGTGCTTGGAAAACTGAAAGGTATGCAGGTAGGTAAGTCATCTGGACCAGATAGACTACACCTCAGTGTTCTGAAGGAGCTAGCTAAAAAGATTGTGGAGGCATTAGTAAGGATCTTTCAAGAATCACTAGATTCTAGAATGTTTCCAGAGCTCAGGAAAATTGCAAATGTCACTCTGCTTTTCAAGAAGGTGAGAAGGCCAATTAGACCATCTTCAGTGGTTCAGAAGATGTTGCTGTCAATTGTTAAGGATGAAATTTCAGCATGCGTGAGGCACATGATAAGCCAGGCCAAAATCAGCATGGTTTCCTTAAGGGGAAATCTTTCTTGACAAATCTGTTGGAATTCGTTGATGAAATAACAGGCAAGATAGACAGGGAAGAGTAAGTAGATGCTGTTTATTTAGATTTTCAGAAGGCCTTTGATAAGGCTGCTTAGTTACAAAAGATCCCATTGTCTTACAGGAAAGATACTAGCATGGATTGAAGATTGCTGACGGGCAGGAGGCAAATGGTGGGAGTAAAGGGGGTCTCTTTTGGTTGGCTGCCAGTGACGTGGTGTCAATAGTGTTTGATATTGGGTCCGCTTCTTTTCACATTATATGTCAATAATTTGCATGAAGGAATTGATGGCTTTATGGCCAAGTTTGCAGATGATACGAAGATAAGTGGGGGATAGCTACCATTGAGAAAGCAGGGAATGTGCAGAAGGATTTAGACGGATTAGGAGAATGAACAAAGAAGTGGTAGGTGGAATATAGTTTAGGGAAGTGTACGCTAATGCACTTTGGTAGAAAGAATAAAGGCATAGACTATTTTCTTAACGAGGAGAAAATTCAAAAATTAGAGTTGCAAAGGGACTTGGGAGTCCCTGTGCATTATTCCCTAAAGTTGATCTTGCAGGTTGAGTTAGTGGACTAGAATATATGAGCAAGGATGTAATGTTGAGGCTTTATAACGCATTAATTAGACAGTACTTGGGGTATTGTGAGCAGTTTTGGGCCGCTCATCTAGGAAAAGATGCGCTGGCATTGGAGAGGGTCCACAGGAGGTTCTCAAGAATAATTCTAGTAATTAAAGGGTTAATATGAGTGTTTGATGACACTGGGTCACTACTTGCTGGAGTTTAATAGAATGGGGGTGGGGTGTCTTACTGAAACCTATCAAATATTGAAAGGCAAACAACAGGAATTCTGGTGAACGCAGCAGGCCAGGCAGCATCTCTAGGAAGAGGTGCAGTCGACGTTTCAGGCCGAGACCCTTCGTCAGGACTAACTGAAATATTGAAAGGCCTTGATAGAGTGAATTTTGAGAGGATTTTAAATATATTTAAAGATCATTCTAGAATGGTCAGGCCATCAAAGGTTGTAGGAAGAGTGCAGGAGAATGGGGTTGAGAGAGAGAAAAAAAATCAGCCATAATGGAATGTTGGAGCAGACTTGTTGGGCCAAATAGCTTAATTTTGCTCTTGTGTCTTAAGCCCTTTTGCGGGGGGGGGGTGGAGAGGGAAGAAGGTGGGGAATCAGAGAAAGGTGACAGGAAGGTCACGACAGTGTGTGAAGGGATTAGGGGCAGGGAAAGAGCAAAAGAATAAGTAGGGAGAGAATGTGTCCCCTTCATGACCAATGTGGTCATTTACATGTGGAGCCACAAGAGATGGGCAAGGTTATACATAAATATTTTTCATCTGTATTTACTGTAGAGAAAGTCGTGGAAGAAGCTAATAACTTCAGAGAAGGTCGACAGGGTAGTGAAGAAGGCATTTGGCATTGAGTATAAGAGTAGGAAGTTCATGCAACACTATACATGATATTGGTGGAACCACAACTTGAGTATTTAATGAAGTTCTTGTCACCTAGCTAAATGAAGGATGTAATTCAGCTACAGAATGTAAAGAAAGGAGTAGATCAGGGAGGTCATATGTCCCCGATGACTATGTCTGCAGGACATGTACCCAACTACAGCTCCTTTGAAATATATTGGTTGGAGCTACAGCTAGACTCACTGAAGAGCTTAGATCTTGCGGAGAGTACCGTTGATGGGAGCTTCAGGAAGATGGACACTCTGTGACTACAGTCAGATAGTAGATGGGTGACTGCTGGTTCAGGCTTGCAAGCTATTCTTGAAAGCTACACTGCCTTGGATGTGGTTGGGTAGGTGGTCTTTTAGAGTAAAGCAGTGTCCTAATGGATAGCCCTGTTGTATAGTCCAGAGCCACATGCCACTTCTGGCTGCCTCTCATGCTTCCAACACCTATGTTCCATCTTTACATTATCCAGAATTAAGTGTGTTAGGTACAGATAGATTTCCAATGGTACAAAGATGAGGAACCAGAAGTGAGGCCTCAGATTTTTTTTCAGAAGGAATGCAGCTTGAGTATGATTGGCACGTAAAATCACATGTTTTTAATGATTCTCCATGAAAAGTCGCTTAGTCTGTTGAAAAAAGCGACTGTTATGTTCTGGACTAGAAATGTTCAAATCAAGCTAGAGGAAAGTAATGGGTATTACAATATGTTTGATTTTATTGAGATGAATTTTATGTTACAACTGTGTTTCAAGCAGCACAAAAAATAAATCCAAGTAAAGAGTTAAGTTTCTTGATGGATATCAGTAGAATTTGCTCTGCCCTTGATGAAACCAATTTCTAATTCTTAAACTCTTTGGGGGGGGGGAACATATTTATTTGGGTGCTCCTATTGAAGTGCTTGGAAGAATTAGTTGCAAAGGTGCTGTCAGAGAAGATTCGTATCTGTATATAATGCCTTCTAAATTTGTACCATCTTTGCACAGCTGTGGAAAAAGTATACTGAAAATAAATACAAACACAATTTCTTTTGATAAAGTCATAGCTTCAAATTTTGGCTAACTGTTTAAATATCATTTAATCTATTGTTAAAACTAACCAATGCTAATATTAGCATGATCTATTCATGTTGCTAATCCAACTAATTAATGCTCAACAAATCCTAAGAATTAAGAAATGGTTTTTGTTGTAGCAGAGTACATCATTGCTGCTTCTGAAAGCCATATTAAATTCTTATTTACCTACCTTAGAACTAGTTTACTATCTAAATAGCCCAGGTTGAGGTTTGTTACATCCTGCAAAGATTTACTTAATACAGGTGACTAAATTGCCGATATATTGTAAAATGAACATTTTGTCTATTTCTTGCCAATTGTATATTTCTTCTGGTCCGTCCTCCAGTGTCCAGTGGCATCATTTTGTGCTTTGAAATGAATCTGTTTCATCCTGTAAATGCATCAGTGAATCAGTAATAACTTAAGGCATTAGGCTTTGCTGAATAATCAGAGTTCATTACCAATTAAAATTATTAGTAAACAGAGTTAAGAGCACAATCATCAAATCAGCTAGTTAGCTTATTATACAGGGCTTAATGTATTTTTTGGATGAACATTTTGAGAATGTTTTATAACCACACAGGATTTGATTGCTGATCTCTTTTATTCTGTAGGTAATGTTCTGAATCTTTTAATCTTTGTACTCATTCAGCATTATATTGCTCTTGTACTTTAAAATACACACTGAAGTGTATTAAACAAAGAAGCTAGTAGAAAGGCCTTGAATCAGCCTTTGTTGATTGCATTTTATCCTACAACAAAATCAGATTTAATGTGTAACTTGAAAATAAACAGATCAATAACTGCTTAGTAATTGGTACACAGGAAAAATAAGGAAGTCATAGATGCCTGAACAACCAAATTACTTACTTTATCAAAACTATTCTATCAAAATGGCAGGTAACAAAAATGAAAACTTGATGATGTTTTGCAAACTTCCTTTGAGTTGCAATAATGACTTCCCAGCTGTCTGAAAATATACCTGAGTAAGTAATAAAGATAGATATGAAAACTCTTCCCCTACCCAAAAACACTGCAGACTAAAATTCTTTTTTTGCTAAAGATCTGCCTGCACTGTGCTGTAAATCCCCAATAACATGCTTTTATTTCAGAGGACAAATCCCTTGTCTGAGTCTTAATTTGAAGAGCTTGCCTGAAGCTCCAATTACTAATTTGTGGTTTGTTTTTTTGCTGATGCTTTGGTTCATTTCACATGAATAAAACATGTAATAAATCGCATTAGAATAAGAAAGGATTCTAGGAAATTACAGAGGTTATAAAACAGATTTTTCCAGTTATTTTAACAGTGAGGAGATAATTAAAGAGACATTGTTCTTTTGCACAATGTGTCAAGGTAGGATATGTTTAAGAAAAAGATATAGCTGATGAACTCAACAAAGTTTGCATCGCTTTTCATTTTGATACTACAGTCCTGATATCATAGAATAAATGTGTAACTAAAGCTGATCCATTAAAAGTAACTGCGGAAATGGTGTTAGATAGTATTAATGAGTTTAAGATTGATTAGTTGCTTCTATTTACCCTGGAGTAATCATGAAAATGAAGAGGTTGTATGTGAGGCACAAGGTCATATGTTCAATCATATGTTTATTGAAATGTAGCCTGATTCCTATAGTTGGAGGGGTGCTCAATTGGTTCATTTCCGTAAGATAGAGGAAAAAAAATTAATCCATGAAAATCAAGGGATGTTTATAAATTACTTTTCACTGTTGTAAATGCCTCCAAATCTATCACAACCAATTAATTAATTTTGTAATGCAGATAAATAAAACAGTCAATTTGCACACAAAATCGCACATGGATTGATGAGGTGAATAATCGTTATAGTTGTATTGGTTAATAAGTAAGTATAAGACACCAAGGAAACTCCCCTGCTATTTTTTTTATGATTTCTTCATATCTTCCTGACAGGCAGACTTGGTCTTGATTTAGCTCCTCTTGAGAAAAAAGTAGTTTCATCCATTTGACATTAGATGCAGAGAAGCAATTGTAAAAAATCATTTGTGATGTGACATATGATCATCTGATAGTTAACTAGGAAGGTACCACCTGTTTGGTAATTGAATCATCTGACAAAAAACATGTAATGATGGTTGCCTGATATATTTGACTGCATTTAGTGACTATACGACAGGCATCCGGAGTGAAGTTGATTGAATAGGTCAGTGCTCAATTCTTAGTGATCTCAGTGCTGTAAGTAACTGAAAAGAATAAATTGAATGTATCTAGTCTCCATGCATCCACTTTCTGGGTAATTTGCCCTGCTTTAATTTGCAGAGACCACCACAGTTTGTGTTTACTCCTTCAGTCGCTGTGCATCACGTGCCTCACTCTTCCTCCAACTAATCTGAATATCTGCAAATACTTTATTTAGGTTGTTTTTCATATTGTGACTGATAAAGCAATGCACAGGCATGTTTCACTGGATTATAAAATGTGCTTGTGGGCCACTCCCGTGAAAAATAGGATCCGACAGAGCTTGACATTGAGATTGTAATGATTTGTCGCCTTTGAAAATAATCCTTAAACTAATCCTGACAAGATCTTATTCAAATTCATTACTAAGTTCATGGTTGATAAAGAAATATGTATCGGATTTAGTAATTGAGACTTAATCTTGAGGTACACGAGAATTCAGGAATTGTTAAGAGGTTGCGCCTCAATCATGCAGAGCATTGATTATTAATAAATGCAGTTTTTCTTGTTGAATGCTGACTGTATTTAAATTGCTGCGGTTTTCAAATGTGCATTAATTTGTCAAGATTCTTTCAAAAATTATTGTTTTTGAGATTTGAAGATCGCTGTCAAGGTTTCTCGAAGTGCCCTTGAGAAGGTTGTAGGGTGCCACCTTCTTGAATTACTGCAGTCCTTTTGGTAAATAAACCCTGCAGTGCTGTGGATAAAGAGTTCAGAAGTTGGAGACAGCAGATACTGAAGAACTAAGAGCTTATTTCCATAACAGAAGATAATGTGACTTGGAGGAGTAATGGTGTTCTCTTGCACCTGCTTTACTAGTTTTCCTTTATGATAATGGTGCAGGTTTGGAAGATGCTGTTGGAATACCTGGGGGATTTTTTAAAAGTTACTGAGTGCATTTCGTAAATGGTGCACATGACAGCCACTGTGCGTTGCGAGCAGAAGGAATGAACTTCTGGCTAGTTGATGAGGTATCAGTCAAATGGACTGCTCCCTTCAGGGTGGTCAAGCCTCTTGGGAGGTGCTGGGGCTTTACTTATCCAGGTAAATGGAAAGATATCCATCACATTACTGACTTTTAACTTATGGATGAAGTAAAGGCTTTGAGGGGGATGGTGGGAGTTGGTATCAGGAGGTCAGTCATTTGTGGCAAGATACTTAGCCTCTGACCTGTTTTTGTAGTCACAATAACTATATTGCTTGTTCTTACAATGCCAAACCTCTAATAAGGATGACCACTGGATATAGATGGTGGAGAACTTGGCTATAGTAATGGATTTTTGGAACCAGCATTAATCTGTGTATTGTAAATTTTTTTTTAACTTAACATTTCTTGCTTTATAGGTGAAAAGATTAACTTGAGACGTACTGGTTTTGATACTATTAATACAGATGAAGTGTTTTTTTTAATCTTGATATTTGTTCTAGTTGAAGTTCAAGTTTAATTGTTATTCAACCTTACATGAATACCCATAAATATGGCCAAATTAAACAGCGTTTGTCTGGGGCCAGGCTGCAATGCACTATACCAACAGTCATACACTGCATAAGGCACATATAACATAATTGCAATAGTAGTAAACAATAGAGTCACAAAAAAACTAACATAGCCCAAGTTTCTGAGTGCCATGTTCTGCAGTTTGATGGTGCATGGAACATTTTCAGCAAGAACAAGCCTGCAGCAGTCCAATCAGCACGAGCTAATATAGCTGCAAAAGAATGCAATACAGCTCAACTTCCACTGAGGAAACTCTTGGAGGCCAGCCCCCAATCCAGCATGGACGCCCGCCACATCACATCATCTGGGTGTCTGCAACAAGCGACCCTGCAGCTTGAGGTCTTGGTGGGTGGTACAACCAAAGCCACGCAGCTTCCCCGTTGTCAGTCTTGTCGATGAAGCAGTGAAAGTATTCTTCATTACTAAGGTCCAACGGTGTCTTGTGATTTCTAGAAAAACATCCAAGATAATCCCCTGCACTATATGTTAGTGTGTGCCCCTCCTCCACGTACTGCCTCTGATGCAGGCTGCCACATGGTCCTCAGCAAGTTCAGCTCCATCACTATCGAGCAACTCGCCAGTGGGGTAGAGCTTCAGTAGCCGATGTTCTTAATATCCAACAGTGCCTTGCGATTGTAAAAATCGGTAAAGGATGAACAATAGCATCTTTGTTTGAACCCAGAGAGGCTGCTGCGACTGAGCACGCTGCCAAGAATGAGGCATTTTTAATGTATGTCTTCTTCATCACTTTTTGTAATCCTATTTTGAAACTGAAATACTTCAGAAAATATTCAGAAATATTGCCAGTTTCATTGGTACATAAAAGTCAATTGTGAGGTCAAGATTCCAATGTATCATACACTGGGCCATTCAATAATTTTATTACAGTTGGTAAAAGCTGTCCTTGAGCTTTCTGGTACACATTCTCAGTTTTTATTTGTATCATCTCCCCGACGGGAAGGGGGAGAAGACAAAATGCCCAGGGTGGGTGGGTCTTCGATAATGTTGACTACTTTACAAAGGCAGCAAGAAGAATAGACAGAGTCCATGGAGGGGAGGCTGGTTTCCATGATCTGATCTGTGTCCACCAGTCTCTCCAATTTCTATTAGTCCTGGGCCGAGCAGTTGCCATAGCAGGCCATGATGATTCGGCTTTCTGTGGTTCATTGATTTAAAAACTGGTCAGGGTCAAAGAAAACTTGCAGAATTTCTTCAGCTCCCTGAGGTTCATCTTCCTGCTGTGGCTAGACCAAGACAGGCTGTCGGTGATGTTTGCTGCCAGGAATCTGAAGGTCTTAATCTTCTTTATCACATTCCCATAAATATATAAAAAAATAGGAGCAGGAGTAGGCCATCTGATCCATCAAGCCTGCTCCACTCTTCAATAAGATCATGCCTAATCTAGCCGTGTACTCAGTACCATCTACCTGCCTTTTCTCCATAACCCTTCACTCCTAGGCTATGCAAAAATCTATCTGTTTCTTAATAATGTACCCTCTCCTGCATCCCTGGACACAGAATTCCACAGAATTACTATTCTTTGGGAAAAGCAGTTTCTCTCATTTCTGTCCTAAACCTATTCTCCGAATATTGAGCTTGTGTCCCATTATTCTAGTCTCACTTACCATTGGCAACAACTTTCTTACCTCTATCTTATCTATCCCTTTCATAATTTTATATGTTTCCATAAGATTCCTGCACATTCTTCTTCTGAATTCCAGTGAGCAAAGTCTCTAGGCAACTCAATCATTCCTCATAAACTCAATCATTCCTCTTAAGTGAAGGTTAAGAGACTACTGGACAGGTATATGGAGGAATTTAAGTTGGGGGCTTATATGGGAGGCAGAGTTTGAGGGTTGGCACAACATTGTGGGCCGAGGCGCCTGTACAGTGCTGTACTATTCTACGTCCTATGATCTATGTTCTAAGCTAACCTCTTCATTTCTGGAATGGACCTGGTGAACCTAGTGTGCACTACCTCCAATACCAGTATATCTTTTCTCAAGTAAGGAGACTAGAACTGCACATGGTACTCCAATGCAGCCTCACCAGTACCCTGTACCGTTGCAGCATTACTTCCCCACTCTTAAATTCAATCCACCAGCAAGTAAGGCCAACATTCCATTTGCCTCCTCAGTAATCTATTGCACTTGCAAACCAACCTTTTGATATGTCATTGAGAGGATTAAGATGATTGAAATTGATAGAAAGTGATAGATGGTAATAGATGGATATCATCAAAGTGGAAGGAAAACACTCACCATGCATAAATAATCTAATGGTTGGAAATTGACTTATTTTATAGTTATCGTCTTTAGTTAATTTTTGTATTTGTTCTCCATTTCAAGATTTTCCTTTCCCATTGTGCTATATAATTGTGACAAAATGTTTGGAATAACAACTAGTTTTTCCTCTGTCATATCAAATGACAAGTTTCAAGAAAGATAAATATTAAATATTTCTAATTATGTTTGTGCCCTACCTTCCTCGCAGTAATTTTACAATCAAAATTTTATTTATTTTTTGGAAAACACATTTTTTTTCTAGATTTAGGCAGTAGTTTCACGTTAAAGTGGACCAAAGGTATTGCTGATATTCTGAGTTTTGAGTAGGCATGTTTGTATGAACGAAATTAATCATTCTCAAATAATCAGTGAATATTCATTCTTGAAGATAAATCATTGAAAACATGACTATTTAATACATACACAACATGCTGGAGGAACTCAGCAGGTCAGGCAGTATCAATGGAGAGAAACAAAGTTCAAAATTATTGTCATTTGACTGTACATATACACAAACAAATGAAACAAAGTTCCTCCAGTCCAATACATCTACAATAGACATATCACGCACAGCTCATAAAATAAAATATTACCACAATTAAGTTAATAAAATATCATTCAAAGTGCACAACACAGGTAAATAGACAACAGTACAGCACACAGTAAACAGTTCACTATCCTAAAGAGAAAACATCAGTGGTTGCAATGTATTCATTTGCTCCACAGCCCAGGAGAAGAAGCTGCTACCCAATCTGGCAGTTCTAATCCTGATGCTTTGGCACCTCCTTCCTGATGGTAGTGGGTCAAAGAGATTTTGGGATGGGTGAGGATCCTCAACAGTGTTTTGGTCTTTCATATACAATGCTCCCAGTAAATGTCACAAATATAGGGAAAAGGTAGACCCTGGTGATCCTCTAGGCCATTTTTTTTCTCCTATCCTCCTTAGAGTCTTGTAGTCCAATGTCTTGCAAATTCCATATCACAGTCATACAACTAGAGAGGACACTCTTGATGGAGCTCCAAGTTATTGGAATGGGGGTGGGGGTCCTTGCACGCCTCAGTCTCATCAGAATGTGTAGATGCTGCAGTGCCTTCTTGACTAGTGAGGAGGTGATGTGGATCCAAGTCAGATCGTCCAATATGTGCACACCAAGGAACTTTCTGTTCTGTTCTGTTCATCATCATCATCAATAGGATTTTATACAACTCATTACAATCTACCTTCCAGCTACATTGGTCCAATATAGCTGGAAGGTGGGATTTTATACAATCCATTACCAGCTGCTCCAAACTCTTCATGATTGTTGAGGTCAGTGTCATTGGCCGAGAACTATTTAGGCCAGTTACTGCAGCTCTCTTGGGCACTGGAATGACGGCAGCTGCCCTGATGCCTGTAGGGACAGTGGATTGTTGCAAAGAGATGTTAAAGATGCCCATTAATACCTCTTTTTAGCTTGGCTTCCTATCTCTCAGCCCCTGACCTGGTATGTTGTCTGCCCCCACAGCCTTGCATGGGTTTGACATGGCAAGAATACTTGTCACCTCGGCTGTGGCTAAAGAGAGTGCTTGTTCCTCAGGAGGAGAGGGGGCTTTCCTTGATGTCACATCATTCATTGTATCAAATTGAGCATAAAAGGAAAGAGGCGTCGCTGTCATTGAAGTGCAGGGTGGACTTGTACTCTGTTATGGTTTGTATTCCTTGCTGCATGCGTGGCTCCGTATCACAAAGGTGCTTGTGAGTTTTCTGTGCATACTTTTGCTTTGGCTTCTTGATGGCATGTGAGAGCACAGCTTTTGATGACCTTTGAGTTGTCTTGTTCTGCTGATCTAAAGGCAGATGATCTGATCTCTAAGCAGTGCACGTAACTCTGCAGTCAGCCATGGTTTCTGATTTGCCCTGGCAATTTAGTGTTTAATCACATTGACATCCTCAGTGCATTTTCCGATGTAGCCAGTCACCAATCCCGCGTATTCATCAATGCTGACGTGATGGTCGTAGGTAGCCACCTCCCTGAATGTGCTTCAGTCCATGCTTTCAAAACAGTCCTGCAGCTCTGTGGTGGTACCTTCTGGCCAGGTCCTGATCTCCTAGTAAACCTGGTTTGACTTATTTAACTAGTGGTGTTTATGCAGGGATTAGCAAAATGGGTCTCACTGTAAACTGGTTTGACTCATTTAACCAGAGGTCTCTATGCATATGTGGTCTGAGTATCCAAGGTGAGGACAGGGAACAGTCTTGTAGGCTCTGTGAACAATAGTAAAGACCAGGTCTAATATGTTCACTCCTCTGATTGTGAAGGTGAAATGCTGGTGGAATCTTGGCAGGACTGTTCTAAGTTGGCATAGTTGAAGTCAGTAGTTACAATAAAGAAACCATTGGGATGAGTAGCTTGGAGATGGCACCATAGAGCCTCTGCAGTGCTTTCCCAGCACTAGTACAGGGAGTGATATAAACAGCAACAATCACAATGGCAGTGAGCTCCCTCATAAGTTGTAGGGCCTGCACTTCACAATCAAACACGCTATCTGTAGGCTGTTGCTATCGAGGCATTCACACATCAGTTCTTATTGACCTAGGCATACAAACCTGCTCCATGGGTCTGATTGAAGATCTCAACAAACCTGTCTGCTGGAAAGGAGATAAAGCCTTCTAGCTGGATGGCCAAGGCTGGAGAGGTGTAGTGGAGCCACGTTTCTGTCTGAACGAGTGTGCAGAAGTTTCTCATCCCACACGAGTTCAGTTGCAGACGCAGGTAATCCTTATTATTTTCTTGTGTGCAGATGTTAGCAAGTAGAATCATCGGGACTGCAAGTCTCTATGGATCCATTTTAAATCTCACTTGAACACCAGCACACTTACTACGCTTCTGTGTCCTCACACACCACTTCTGATGTCTGCTTTGCTGAGTAGCTATAGTAGGCCATGGCATGGTGGGTAGCTTCCTACCTACAAGCATGAACATCAATTTCTCTAACTTCTGGTAATTTCTCCCCCTTCTTCTGCTCAGTTTTACCATTCCCCATTCTGGCTCTCCTCTTTTCCCTCCTTTTCTCCTCACCTGCTCATCATCTCCCCTGATGCCCAATCTTCTTTTCTTTCTCACATGATTCACTCTCCTCTCCTATCAGATTCCTTCTTCTTCAGCTCTTTAGCTTTTCAACCTATCACCTCCCAGCTTCTCACTTCATCCCACTTCCCCCACTCCCCTATCTTCTCCTTGCCCTGGCTTCACCTATCACCTGCCTGTTGTACTCCTTCCCTTCCCCTCACTTTCTTATTCTGGCTTCTTTCCCCTTCCCTTGCAATCCTGATGAAAGGTCTTGGCCTGAAACAATGTTTTTTCCTCTCCATAAGTAATGACTGACCTGGTGAGTTCCTCCAGTGTTTTGTGTGTGTTTCTCTGGATTTCCAACATCTGTAGAATCTCTTTTGTTTATGGGCTGCATATCTTTAAAAATAACATTTGAGAATCTTAGTTCAGGAAGAATAATCAAAGCCCATTAATAGTGACATACAGCACCGTTTATCTACTGTTCACTCCACATTTTGAAACAAGTTATTTCTGGAGTGGAAATTGATTAAAATGACTTCTAAGTTGTATAATACTACTCTCAAAATTTAACTGGATATTCACAACCATGAATTGTCATTGCATCCGTGTTGCAATTTTCATGCAGTAATTCTGCATATCAGGAACTACAGCAGTTATATGCGCCTTTCTGAAGTAAGAACACAAAATGAATAGTAACTTAACCATAGCTTACAAAATAAGTTAAGAATCATATTAGATCCAAAGACAAGGCACATAAATGTGCCACGAAAAGAGGAACAGTCTTGAGGATTGGGAACAGTTTAGAATACAGCAGGCAAGCACCAAAAAATTGATTAAGTGAAGAAAAAAAGTATATGACAACAAAGCTTTCCAGAAACAGAAAACTGGACAGAAGCTTTATAAATACAAAACTATGATTAGTGAAAGAAAGTGTACGTAGGTACCGAGATGAACAAAATTGGAGAACTAATGACAGTACAAAGAAATGGTAGAACAGTTAAACAAAGCCTCCTTTTGGCTCTCACAAAAGAGGAACCAAGAGTTTTAATTAGAAGGTGAGCCTCACAAGAATGATGTGGAAGCTATTGAAGAGGGTTCTTATGGATTGGTTTATTTGGAAAAACATAGTTTAATTAGGGGGAGTCAGCATGACTTTGTTTGGGACAGGTCATGTCTTACAAACTAGGCTGAGTTCTTTGAATAGGTGATGAAGTTGATTGATGAAGGTAACACAACAGATGTTGCTTACATGGACCATAATAAAACATTTGATAAATTCCCTTATGGTAGGCTGATTAAAATGCCGAGAATCCACAGAGACCTGGTAGTTTGGATTTAGAATTGGCTTGCCCATGGAAGAAAGAAGTTAGTGGTAGAAGGGTGTTATTCGGGCTGAAGGTCTGTGACCTTTGGTGAACAGGAACATCTTGCAAAAATTATACAAGGTCTTATCAATACCACACCTGGAATATTGCATCTATTCTTGATACCATTATCTCAGGAAAAAAAACATGTACTTGTTATGGAGGTTGTAGCATGAAGGTTCACCAGAATGACTCTTGGGATGGAAAGAGAGTGTTATGAGGAGAAACTACCGTGACTGGCTTGTACTTGCACAGAGTTTAGAAGAATGAAGGAAACAGAGAATATTAAATTATTTGACTGGAAGCAGGGAGGGTATTTCCCTAGACTTTGGATTGTGGTCTCAGGTTGCAAAGTTAGACATTTAGGATTGAGATGAGGAGAAATTTCTTCTTGCAGTGAGTGGTGAACCTTTGGAATTCCACACCACAGAAGATAGTGGAGGCTAAGCTGTTGAATATATTTATGATGGAGAAAGTTTAATTTCAAGGAAAAATAAAGAAATATGAGGAGGGAGTGGAAATTTGGTATTGAGATGGAAGACCAACTGTGGTATATTGAATGGTAGAGCAGGCTTATGTTTGCTGCTGCTCTGATTTTCTCTTTCATGGAGTGTTGTGATTCTGCCTACAATGCTTCTTTATTGCCCAGGACATTAGACCAAGTTATTCTACAGCTGAGCTCTCTCAGAATAGACATATTTCAATAATACTGCTTATGAAATGGACCTAGATTTGAACTCCACTCAGAAAGGTGTTATTGTTTATCCATGCACCTTTCCTTCCAACCCTGAACAAAATCCCTTCAATCTAACTCACCACCTAACTTCCCAACTGTCTATTGTGATAGATGCTGACTGTCCAGGGTCCAAGGAGCCTTATTGCAGCTGACACTTCCAGGGATCAAAGAGTTGTTTTTGAGTAAGTTAAAGTCTCAACCAATATTCTTTACTCAGCTTCTTGTCATAAGTCAGAACCAGTCTTCAGTTCTTAATGTAATCGCAAGCAGTAATCACTCTGAAGTTAAAAGGACAGCTTTGTAAACAAACAGCAAGCAGCTGGCTACTCAAAAGATGTACTGTAGGACAATGGGTTTATGTTAATTGGACCAGTATCAAACCAGACAGCACTAGCTAAGTTATTTAGTTCAAGGAAACTTGCAGACCAGATTGATACTATCATCTAGCACATCAAATACCTGATCTGCCAGTAGTTGAAAGATTTGTGTGCTCAGAGATTTAGCCCTCACAGCATTAATTCTGGGTGTTTTGGATTCTGTTCCAGAAGCTTTTAGACAATCTGTGTCAATTTATCAACAAAGGATTCTGGGGGAAAAAACTATCACATACATGTGAAGCCACAATATAGCATAAATACAGTATAAATTTAAGAGAACAGTCAGGCCTGTTGGGAATGATCGAGAAATGTTGAGAAAAATGACAGATAGATGGGGAATAGTATCTAAATCTCTGCCTTCAATTCCTGTAATGGTCAACTCCTTCATCTGCAATTCATTTGTATTTCTTTTTTTAGCTTATAGGAATTTTACTCGAGTTTTGGAAGTCATTTGTGTTTTGGAAATCATTTGTAGTTTAGAATTATTTTATAAGATAGAAATCCTTTGAGTTTTAAATGTGTTTTAAGATTTTTTTTTGAATTTAAACATGTATCACTAAAAATAAATGAACTGTGTTTAGACTACTTCACTAGCTGAAGTATCTCCTCCTTGATTGGGGTTGATGACCCATCACTCAAATAGTGGGTATTAGCAATTAAAGCCATACGGAGGATAAACAGGGAAGTGAGCTAGCCTTTGAAGAGTAGGTGGCTATAGTATAACCTCCCTTTAGTGAGGGTACCCGTAGCTATCTCTTTGGGATAAGGGTTAAGATTTTCATTTAGTCCAAAGCTGCACGGACAGCAAACCCAATACCATCACACTCTAAACCCTGAGTCTCCAGTTATTCACACAGTGATCTCAACCAGCCGAACCTTGCCCTTGACTTCATTCCATTCAATTGATTTATCAATCACTTTATACATTTCAATAGCCCATTTCTCTTGCACAGGCTTTCCAATTCTCTCTTCACAATTTGCCAATTTGGTGTCTCATCTATTTATAAGATCTCGGCCAAACCCCAGTCCAAGGCTGCAGTGCAGTTCCAAAAACTAGCTAAAGCCATTGCTCAATTCTGACTAAGGTGCAGGTCAAACCACTTCCCCAATAATCCCAAAGCCTTGTCTCGATATCTGATAACTGCTCTGCACATCTAAGCCTGTCCACCACTTCATGCACTAGACTTGCTCTGGATTTAACTGATATATTCCTTTGTGCCCTTTTCAGAGACATGGCATATGAAGAAAAGTAAATAACAAAAATTCAATAGTGCACAATGCTTTAAAATTTTGGGTCCTGCAGAAAGCAGGCCCCTTCTCAGAACAGTTTTTCAGCAACTCTTCAATATGCATCTCTTAGTGCCAAAGAATTTCTAATCTATTGTATTATGCAAAATTATTAACATAATCATGAGCCTGTAGCAAGAGTATAACTGAATGTAAACAAAATGAATTTACCCCTGATATTGGTTGTACTTTGGTAGGTAAGAGAACTGCAGTTAATAGCTGATATTTCAAGAGGAGATGTAAAACAATTTTAAGTGATGCCTGTCCATTTTTCCCCTTCAAAATACTTCATCGTGTGCAAAAATTAATTTTCAAAGGTGTCTCTGAGTTACATATAATTTAGCCTTGGTTACAACCTGACTATTGAACTATTTAACAATAATCTTCATTTCATAGAAGAAACATCATGAAAGAACAGTCAACTTTAACACTTGCAAAACTGAAGCAATGGAGGGTCAAGCTTAGATATTGGCAGTCTGCTTTAGGATGAGATTGAATTGGAAAAGCATTTAATTTGCCTGATTTCTATTGTGTGAGGTGCCATGTGATTGGATTGTTGCTGATACATGGCTCAGAAATGTGCAGGATATCTTCAGTAGAGACCATAGAGTCCACTAACTGACTGATCTTCAGTCAGGACATGTCATTGGACCACTCTGCTCCTTGTTAACCTCTGTATCAGATCAGATTACAAATTATAAAGCAAGACAGTATGAAAACAGCCTAATATTGGATTTTACCTGAGTCCTTGAGTATTCTAGTCTGAACTCGTGGCAGAGGCAGCGATTATTTGCTAATGTTGCCCTCTGTCTTGTGTTTCTTCATTCCACGTTGCTGGCAGGGGTGACAGCAGAGCAGCAATGATGTGAGTTTCTGGGGAAAATGAGGAAGGTCAGATGTATTCCAAAAACAAAGAAATCGTCAAATTGCAAAATAGTACAATTGTGGCTGACAAGTGAAGTCAAAACTAATGTAACAGCAAAAGAGAGGGTATACAACAAAGCAAAAATTATTGGGAAGATGGAGGATTGGGAAGTTCTTAAAACCCTACAGACAACAATTAAAAGAATCATGAGGAGGCAAAAGATGAAATATGAAAGCAGGCTAGCAAACAATATCAAAGTGGATATTAAAAGCTTTTTCAAGCATGTAAAAATATGAGAGAGAGAGAGAGAGAGAGAGTGTCAATATAGGACTGCTAGAAAATGAGGCTGGAGAAATAATAATAGGGTAATAGGGGGCAGGGAGATGGCGGGTGAACTAAATGGGTACTTTGCATCAGTCTTAACTATAGAAGACACTAGCAGTGTGCCAGATGTTGAAGGGTGTGAGGGAAGAGAAATGAGTGTAGTTACTATTACAAGGAAGAAGGTGCTCAAAAAGCTAAAAAGACCTAAGGGTACATAAGTCACTTGGACCAGATGAACTGCACCTTAGGGTTCTAAAAGAGGTAGTGGTAGAGGTTGTGGAGGCATTAGTAATGATCATTCAAAAAAAAAATCATTGAACTCTGGCATGGTGCTTGAGGACTGGAAAATTGCAATTGTCACTCCACTCTTTAAGAAAGGAGGAAGGCAGCAGACAGAAAATCTGTGGTTGGGAAGATGCTGGAGTCATTGTTAAGGATGAGGTTATGGAGTACTTGGTGAAACAGGACAAGATAGGACAAAGTCTGCATGATTTCCTTAAGGGAAAATCTTGCCTGACAAACCTGTTGGAATTCTTTGAGATTACAAGTAGGATAGATAAAGGGGACGCAGTGGATGTTGTATATTTGGACTATCAGGCTGACATTGTTCGAGCATTAGCTGATTGGTAGAAGGTGGTGAGTGGGAATAAAAGTATCCTTTTCTATTTGGCTGCCAGTGTCTAATGGTGTTCCGCAGGGCTTGGTATTGGGGCCACTTCTATTTATGCTGTATATCAATGATTTAGATGATGGAATAGAAGTCTTTGTTGCCAAGTTTGCAGCAGATGCAAAGATTGGTGGAGGGGCAGGTAGTGTTAAAGAAACAAGTAGGCTGGAGAAGGACTTAGATTAGGAGAATGGGCAGGACAGTGGCAAATGTTGGAAAATGCATGGTCATGCACTTTGGTAGAAGAGATAAATGTGCAGACTATTTTCTAAACAGGGAAAATCCAAACATCTGAAATGCAAAAAGATTTGGGAGTCCATGTGTAGAACATCCTAAAGGTTACCTTGCAGGTCGAGTCAGTAGTGAGGAAGGCAAATACAATGTTAGCATTCGTTTCAAGAGATCTAGAAGACAGGAGCAGGGATGTGGTGCTGAGGCTTTATTAGGCTCTGGTGAGGCCTCACCTTGAGTATTGTGAACAATTTTAGGCTCCTCATCTAGGAAAAGATGTGCTGGCATTGGAGAAGTTTTAGAGGGGATTCACAAGGATGATTCCAGGAATGAAAGGATTGTCATATGAAGAATGTTTGATAGCTCTGGGTCTATACTCGCTGGAATTTAGAAGGATGAGGGGGTGATCTTATTGACACCTTTCAATGTTGAAAGGCCCAGACAGAATAGAGTGAAAAGGATGTTTCCCATGGTTGGGGAGCCTAGGACAAGAGGGCACAGCCTCAGGATAGAGGGGCATCCATTTAATACACAGATGCGGAAAAAATTTCTTTAGCCAAAGGGTGGTGAATTTGTGGAATATGTTACCACAGGTAGTTGTGGAGGCCAGGTTGTTGCATATATTTAAGGATGAGCTTGATAGGTTCTTGATTGGACATGACATCAAAGGTTGCGGGGAGAAGTCTGGGGAGTGGGGCTGAGGAGGGGTAAAAAAGGCTCAGCCAGGATTGAATGATGGAGCAAGCTCAATGGGCCAAATGGCCTAATTCTGCTCCTATGTCTTCTGGTGTTATGGTGATACCAGTCTTTGAGATATTGCTTTGGGGTGTTTTGTGCAATCAGTGGCCCAGAACCTGTATGACACAGAATTTGAGCTAATCCTGTCATAAATTTATACACCTCAATTAATTCTCATCTATCACCATTAGCTCCATCTTCCATTGTTGATAATACCAGACCTATCCAACCTTTCCCCTGGCTTGTCCTTGTGGTCCTTCTTAAATGAAGGCATAACATTAGCTAACCTGCACTCTTCCAGTATCTCACCCGTGGCTAACAGTGATACAAGTATATCCGTAGCAATCTCGTCCCTTATTTTCCACCATGTCCTAGGATACACTTGATCAGATCCTGAGGAATTATCTACCTTTATGTGCTTTAAGACCACTTTAGAGGAATCTTGATATAAGGTAGTAATAGCATACACTTTCGCTAAACTGAATTTAAGAATCTCAGAACAAGTACATTAAAAATACAAAGTATTTTTTTTCCAATTTAGGCTTTAGTCTTGAGTGATGTGGGGACAGGTATTTATTATAATGTTGGAGTATTTTGGTGAAGAATAACCAGGCGCTGTATCACTGTATAACAAACAAAAGCACATGTCAGCCAATGAATTACAACACAGTAATTTAACCTTGTAGATCTACTGACATTCATAAAACGCTCAGGCCTTGCTCTCTTACCCTGAGAACTGCTAAAATGAATTACTGCCTTGTTGCTCACTTCCAGCTATTATCCAAGACCTATATGTATATTTAATGCTATTATCTGAGAGAAAAATGCTCTTGAAAATTGTGCATTAGCTCTCAGATTACAAGCAGCACTTTAACGCTGTAGTACCCCATGATTTTTCCTTAAACACATTTAGTTGACTGGAGTCAGGATTTTTCTCATTTATTGGTTGTCAGTTACATGTAAAATAACAAGGTAGCGGAGGGTGTCATGAAATCATCATATTGTGCCTTCATTTATATTGCTTAAACTCTGTGTTGGCACATAATTACCAGGAGATTGTCTTACAAATCTTACCTTAAAGAAGATTCTCTTGTAAAATGTGTTTTTTGTTCTCATTTAGTAATTAGTTTGAAAAAGTAAAAGACCGTTCTTGCAGCAGCAGATGGCCTTTAATTGTAATCACAAAAAGCTTTGTTTCCTGGTCACCACCACTAGAAATTCTAATGAGGATTCGGGGCTCTGGGTGAATCCTAAGAAACAAAAGGTCATGATTATAAGGAGACAATTTATAAATCTGGTTACCAGCAAAGACTTCACGTCAGAAACACAAATGTAAAATTCAGTTGTATCAATGAATGAACTTGCATGTTTTCATGAGAAATGCTTTGGAACCTGTTGGCCATTGCATATGAATATTCTTGTTTGGCTTCCATTTGGAAAAATTCCAAACTGACAAAGCAAATTCACAACGTCCAACCCTGAGTATTTATGCCAAACTGAAACAAATTCTCACTATTTGTTTTACATGCACACCTGGCAACTGAATCACATTAGGAGTATGAATCCTTAAAATTACACCTTTTATGGGCAGAGAGCCCAACTTACCAGCTTGGAGTCAGCTTGAATTGTAATTACTTTGTGGACCTGTTTGGATGAAAAGCATTTGTGTTCAAATTATTGGCAATCATCTTGTAAAATTATTTTTCATTGGAGGTGAAATATAGTCATAACTTTTATTACGTACATACATAATTATCATTGTATGTACTACTCGGGAGAGTTTGGCAGGTGGTTAGGAAGCATAGAAGGAGTACAGCAAGTGGGGAGAATAGAAGAGAAATCAATTAAATCCAGGAGGCCTAGCAGGTTAGGAAATATAAGAGGGCCCACAGGCACAAATGCATTTTTTAAAAATGTAAGGAGCCTCATGGTTAAATCAGATGAGCTTAGATCATGGGTTAGCACTTGCATGTATGGATGTTATTGCAATCACAGAAACATGCATAAGTGGAAGAGCAGGACTGGCAGTTTAATATTTTGCAATAGATTTCCTGACACATACCGGTGATGATAAACTTGATTCTAATAGTTTTAGATGTGACAGAATGCAAAAGATGAGGAGGAGTTGCACTACTGATTAGTGAAAACATGCCAGCAGTACTTGAAGACTGTATCTTGGAGGAGTTGTTCAAAAAGACAGTATAGGTAGAATTTACAAATAAGGGAGGGCAGTCCCTTTACTTGGACTTCCAGTAATCAGCAAAAATTGGAGGAACCGTTAGATCAAAGTTCAATGTAAATCTATTATCAAAGTACATACGTGTAATCATTTACTACCCCGAGTTTTATTTTCTTGAGAGCATTCACACTAAATAGAGAGCAAGAAGAAATGCAGTAGTTATAGGGGATTCCATTGTAAGGGGGACGGACAAGAGATTCTGCGAGCCGGACAAGGATACCTGGATGGTGTGTTGCCTCCCTGGTGCCAAGGTAAGGGATGTCTCAGATTGAGTCCAGAGTATTCTGAGGAGAGAGGGCGAGCAGCCGGAAGTCTTGGTACATGTTGGTACCAATGACATAGACAGAAAAAGAGAGGATATCCTGAAGAAAGATTACTGGGAGCTAGGAAGAAAATTGAAAAGCCGGACCTCCAGAGTAATAATATCAGGATTGCTGCCTGAGCTGCGCGCTAATGATGGTAAGAATAGCAGAATTAAGCAGATGAATGTGTGGCTAAGTAACTGGTGTAGGGGGCAGGGCATCAAATTCTTGAATCATTGGGATCTATTTTGGGGAAGGTATGACTTATACAAAAAAGATGAATTACACCTGAACTCAAAAGGTACTAATATCCTGGCGGGATTGTTTAATATACCTGTTAGGGAGGGTTTAAACTAAGTTGGCAAGGGGAAGGAAACCAAGGTGTTAGGGTCGAGGAAGAGGAAAATAGAAATAAGTCAAAAATACTGTGCAGCAAAGATGGCAAGAAGGACAGGCCGGTGAATATACAGGATAATTTGCTGAAAAATAGAAATATAGCAAAATTGGCAACAGATGCTGATCTAAATGTACTGTACTTAAATGCACACAGCATTAGAAATAAAGTGGGTGACCTTGCTGCACAGCTGCAGGTTAAAAGATATGACATTGTGGCCATCACCGAGTCATGGCTAAATGATGGATGTGATTGGGAGCTGAATATCCCAGGATACACAGTGTATAGGAAAGATAGGAAGGTAGGTAAAGGGGGTGGCGTGGCTCTGATGGTAAGTAACAATATCAAATCAATAGAAAGAAGGGACATAGGATCAGAAGAGGCAGAATCCTTATGGGTAGAATTAAGAAATGGCAAGGGTAAAAAGACACTAATAGCAGTTATATACAGGCCTCCAAACAGCAACCGGGATGTGGACTACAAGTTGCAGCTGGAAATAGAAAAAGCGTATCAGATGGAAAATGTCCAGATAGTTATGGGGGATTTTAATATGAAAGTGGATTGGGAAAGTCGGGAAGGTAATGGATCTCAGGAGAGGGAGTTTGTAGAATGCCTACAGGATGGCTTTTTGGAGCAGCTTGTCCAGAAGCCCACCGGGGGACCGGCTGTTTTGGATTGGGTGCTGTGTAACGAACCTAAGGCGATTAGGGAGCTGGAGGTAAAGGAACCCCTTGGAAGTAGTGATCATAATACGACTGAGTTCAGTTTCAAATTTGAAAAGGAGAAGCTGGTATCAGGTGTATGGATATTTGAGTGGAACAGGGGAAATTACAGTGGTATGAGAGAGGAACTGGCCCAAGTCTATTGGAAAAGTAAACTAAATGGAGGGACGGCAGAGCAGAATTGGATGAAATTCCTACAAGAAATAAGGAAATGCAGGAAAAATATATTCCAAGAAAAAAGAAAATCATGAATGGAAAAATGGCATAAATGTGGCTAACGAGAGAGGTTAAGGCAAAAATAAAAGCAGAAGAAACGGCGTACAAGGAATCAAAAATTAGTGGGAAAAATGAGGACTGGAAAACTTTTAAAAACTTACAGAAGGAAACTAAGAAAGTCATTAGGAAAGAAAAGATGAATTATGAAAGGAAGTTGGTGATTAACATAAAAAGAATACTAAGAGTTTTTTTAAATATATGAAGAGTAAAAGAGTGACAAGGGTAGATACGGGACAGATTGAAAATGATGCTGGAGAAATTATAATGGATAACAAACAGATGGTGGAGGAACTGAATGAGTATTTTGCATCAGTCTACACAGTGGAAGACATGAGCAATATACCTGATAGCCAGAGGTATCAGGGAATAGAATTAGGTACAGTCAAGATTACCAGAGAGAAAGTACTTGGGAAGCTAAGTGGACTAAGAATAGATAAGTCTCCCGGTCCGGATGAGATGCACCCAAGGGTTCTGAAGGAGGTGGCTTTGGAGATTGTGGAAGTATTGGAAATGATTTTCCATGAATCAATAGACTCTGGCATGGTTCCGGAGGACTGGAAGGTCGCAAATGTAGTTCTGCTATTTAAGAAAGGAAGGAGGCAACAAAAAGAAAATTACAGACCTGTTAGTCTGACATCGGTAGTTGGAAAGATATTGGAGTCAATCCTCAAAGATGAGGTTATGAAATACCTCGAGGTGCATGACAAGATAGGCCGAAGCCAGCATGGTTTCATGAAGGGAAGATCCTGCCTTACCAACCTATTGGAATTTTTTGAGGTAATCTCGAATAAGATTGACAAGGGAGAGGCTGTGGATGTTGTGTATTTGGATTTTCAAAAGGCCTTCGATAAGGTGCCGCATATGAGGCTGCTTAATAAGATGAGAGCCCAGGGAATTATAGGAAAGATATTGAAATGGGTGGAGCATTGGCTAATAGGCAGAAAGCAAATGGTGAGAATAAAGGGATCCTATTCTGATTGGTTGCCGGTTACTAGTGGTGTTCCGCAGGGGTCGGTGTTGGGGCTGCTTCTTTTTACGATGTATATCGATGATTTGGATTATGGATTAAATGGTTTTGTGGCTAAATTTGAGGATGACACCAAGATAGGTGGAGGAGTAGGAAATGTTGAAGAAACGGAAAGGTTGCAGAGAGACTTGGTCAGTTTAGGAGAGTGGGCAAAGAAATGGCAGATGAGGTACAACGTTGACAAATGTACGGTTGTACATTTCGGAAGAAGAAATAATCAGGCAGATTATTATTTAGATGGGGAGAAAATTCAAAAATCGGAAGTGCAAAGGGACTTGGGGATCCTTGTGCAGGATACCCTAAAGGTTAACCACCAAGTTGGATCAGCAGTAAGGAAAACGAATGCTATGCTGGCATTCATTTCAAGAGGAATAGTGTATAAGAGTAAGGAAGTGTTGAGGAGGCTCTATGGGGCATTGGTGAGACCACATTTGGAATACTGTGCAACACACATCAAAGTTGCTGGTGAACGCAGCAGGCCAGGCAGCATCTGTAGGAAGAGGTGCAGTCGACGTTTCAGGCCGAGACCCTTCATCTAATCCCTTACTCACTCTTCCTTCAGTTAGTCCTGACGAATGGTCTCGGCCTGAAACGTCGACTGCACCTCTTCCTACAGATGCTGCCTGGCCTGCTGCGTTCACCAGCAACTTTGATGTGTGTTGCTTGAATTTCCAGCATCTGCAGAATTCCTGTTTTTTTGGAATACTGTGTGCAGTTTTGGGCCTCCTATCTTGGAAAGGATATACTGATGTTGGAGAGAGTTCAGAGAAGATTTACGAGGATGATTCCTGGAATGCAGGGGCTAACATATGAGGAGTGTTTGTCGGCTCTTGGATTGTATTCATTGGAGTATAGAAGAATGAGAGGGGATCTCATAGAAACATTTCGAATGTTGAAAGGGTTGGACAGAGTAGATGTGGAAAGGTTGTTTCCCTTGGTGGGTGAGTCCAGGACAAGAGTCCATAGTCTTAGAATTAGAGGGTACCCAGTTAAAACAGAGGTGAGGAGAAATTTTTTTAGCCAGAGGGTCGTGGATTTGTGGAATTTGTTGCTACATACAGCAGTGGAGGCCCGATCATTGAGGCTGTTTAAGGAGGAGATTGACAGGTATCTAATTAGTCAGGGTATCAAGGGATATGAGGAAAAAGCCAGAAATTGGAACTAGATGGGTGAATAATTTAGCTCATGGGGGAGCTGCGGAGCAGACTCGATGGGCCGAATGGCCTACTTCTGCTCCTTTGTCTTGTGATCTTGTAAATACATAGAACGCATAGAATCAATGAAAAACCACTCACAACAAAAATGGGCCAACAACCGAGTTGCAAAAAACAACAAACAGTGCAAATATAAAAAGAGAAATGTAAAAGCAAGCTAATGATGGTAAAGGAATAAGTAATAAATATTGAGAACATGGTGATTGTCGAGGAAACGTTGCAAATCCAAGCCGACTGTGATCTGCAATTGAGGAAATTAAGGATCAAGTTGCACAAGGTGGTCTTGAGGCCTAGATCTTGAAGCTTATTGATTAGTTTTGAGGGGATGATAGTGTTGAATGCAGAGCTGTAGTCAATGAAAAGCATTCTAATATTTGCATTTTCACTGTCCAGATGTTCCAAGGTTGAGTGAAAAGACAACGGAATGGCATCTGCTGTTGACTTGTTGTGACAGCAGGCAAATTTGATACAAGTCACTCCTCAGGCTGGAGTTCCTGGGCACCAGTGTAACTGAATCCTGCTTGAAGCTATTGAGCACCACAGACTGCCGAAGTGGGAGGTTAAAGATATCAGTGAACACTGCAGCCAGTTGATTAGCACAAGTCATCAGAACTTGACTAGGGACCCTGTCTGGGCCAGATGCTTTCCATGGGTTCACCTTATTTCAGGATGCACTCATATTGGCCTCAGAGACTGAAATCACAGGGTCATCAGGGGGTGTTGGAATTTGTGAATGTGCCTCCATGTTTCGTTGGTCAAAGTGAGCAAAGCAGGCATTGAAATCTGCTGGGAGGGAAACCTTGATGTCATATACGTCACTTGGTTTTACTATGTAGGAGGTGATAGCATTCAAGAATTTGGTCTGGAATTGCAACTTCACATGTGAGATGACTTTCTGGAACTGTTCCTGGACCTGTTGTTTTTTACTTGCTCACCATACTTGAACACCGCTGATCTAAAGGATCACTATCTAAAGGAAAGGTGTGAATAAGAATGTGAAGAAAGTTTACAAGAATGTTGCTGTAACTTGAGGAGCTGAATTATAGGGGAAGATTGAATAGATTAGGACTTTATTGAATGGTGGAGCAGGCTAGATGGGCCAGATGACCTACTCCAGCTCCTTTTACTTATGTTTGTTACAACATAACAAATAGAAACAGGGATAGCCCATTTTGTCCTGCATGCCTGTTCAACATTCTACATTGTGATCCCTGGTTCTAGACAACACAGACAAGACAAGGGAAGTCAGGAACTGATCTTTACAAGGGGTATAGAATTGTAGAGTTGGCAAGGCCAGACTAGCGAATGAGGGGGTGAGGATGGAAGGGAGATATATTGCTGGGGGTGGGGATTGTAGTGGTGTCAATCATTCATCTACCTTGTTAAACCCCTTCAGAATTTTCTGCTTCTTTGAGGTTACTTCTTCCTTTCTATATGTCTAGTTTGTTTCTTTCTCATCAAGTCATAAACCCACCAACACAGGAATCCATCTGCAAAACCTTCACAGAATACCTCCTTTTAGAAGTGTATTCTCTTGTTAGGGAGAGAAGAACTGTGCATGATATTTCAGAGGCAGACTCAATACAGTAATAAGTAATTTGAGTAGTGTGGCATTACCCCCCTGCCCCCATCTGCAATAAAGACTTAATGTAAGGTTTGCCTTTCTATTTGTTTACTGAGAATGGTATGAGAGGGATCAAGAATTGGGGGAGGGGAGGGCATACTTTCAGAAAAGTTGGGGCTCACCACGTAAGATTGAGATCAGGAAAAATATCTATTTCCAGATCAATTTTGAACCATCTAAACAAATCTTATGAAATACTTGGCACACTTGACTCTCAGGAATGCAGATACAGCAGCTTAAGGCAGACGAATTTCAGCCATCATCACCGAAGAGATCATGCCAATTAAAGTACCAAGCCAGATTAAAGCGTCGAGGCCAAAGATGAAAAATGAACTGGTGTTCAGCCCTACTACCCCGTTCCATTCAAGATCACCCACCCGAGCCTGCCCCAGTCTACCTGTGTTGGACCCATCTCCCTCTCTTCTCACTAGTACCATTGGGTGGGAGGTACAGGAATCTTGGGTCCCATGCCACCAGGTTCAGAAACAATTGTTGGCCTACACCATCAGGCACCTGGACTGGCGTGGATGTCTTCACTTGCCTCTTTGCTGAACTGTTTCAGCAGCTTGTGGGTTCACTTTGCAGCTCATAATTTCAGTCTTATTTGGTTACTTTTTCATCATTTGCACTAGTTGAACTCTTTTGCACATTCAAAGATTGTCTGTCTTTGTTATGTGTGGGTTTTTATTGGATTTTATTATATTTATCAGTTTTCCCCTGGGTGCCTTCAAGAAAATGAATCTCAAAGTTGTATATACTACACATACTTTGATAATAAATTTACTGTGAACTTTGAATCTTTGTAATTGTCTGCCTCAGAGAGCAGTGACAGAGTGGCACACGGTAGTGCTGCTGCCTTGTAGCTCCAGTAGCCCAGACTCGAACCTTGCCTGTGGTGCTGTCTGTATGGAGGAGTCGGTCAGCTCAGGACATGCTACCCATGTGAGCTTTCTTTCATGACTCAATCATGTCCGATATACTGTCTAAGTTGCCTTCCCAACAAGAACTTTGTGAGAATGCTTACGATCGTGCTGATTGTGATGTTTAAGTGGTGGGGGAGGGAGGGGTTAGACAGACACATAGACAGGCAGGGAATAGAGGGACAAAGACCATGTGCAGACAGATGTGTTGTTTGAATCAGCATTATGGTCGACGCAGGCATTATGGCCCGATAATTTGTTCCTGTGCTGTGCTGTGCTGAGGGAGGAAAAGATTCTGGTGCAACGCAGCGTGCGCGGCCGCTCCGAATGATATTGTATGTGTAACTAGGAGCCGTGCACAATCCTGATTTGATGGAGACAGCCGTGAGAAGCATGGAGGAACACCTGGAGAAACTTCTGAAATGCCCACTTCGCTGCTGTTGCTACTGTGCAATCGAAAATCTCCAGAGGGGAAGGCCCCAAATCCTCAGCTTTGCCTGTTGCCAGGGCCAGGGTCGAAGCGCTTGGCAGGGATGGTGCTCAGTGTTGGAGGGCTGGTCGGAGGCTCGGAGTTTTTGGACGGACTCGGAGTCGGACTGTGGTTGGATGCTTCCAGGATGCTGCATCGGCAAGTTTACAGCGCTGGAGGTTCACCATCTGTGTGAGATGATGGGACTTTTGAGAGACTTTGAGACTTTTTACTGTGTCCATAGTCTGTTTATCAAATTACGGTATTGCTAACTATATGTTATAATTATGTGGTTTTTGTCAGTTTTTCAGTCTTGTTTGTCTTGTGTTTCTGTGATATCATTCTGGAGAAACATTGTATCATTTCTTAATGCATGCATTTTTAAATGACACTAAAAGAGGACTGCATGTCCTCATAATCTAATCTAATCTAAATTCTAACACGTTATTTCTCAAAATCTTATTACTCTTATGGCAACAGTAGATACAGAAATGGAATCATGACTTAATGATTTATAATGCATGAGTATGGTTATATTAAAAATTCAAATATATTTTAAGGAATTCATGTCACTAAATATTTTAAAATACTAATTATTTGTGTGTTTATGCATTTTAATGGATTTAACCTTTTTAGTATCACTTCCTACACCTCTTGTAGAATTATTCTATGAGTTAATTTAGAAGTGTGCAGTAATATTACATTCAGTAGGCAATCCCTTGAGTTGACTAGCAAAAATGTGCAAAAGGCTGAAAATGTAAGTGATAATATTATTGGGTGTTAATTTAAATGGGAATATTGGAATAGGAACATGTCATTTAGAATTCAGAATTGTTCTCCATTCAGTGAAAACATGGCTGGTTTGAAATATATGTAGGAATGTTTCTATCCTGAATTGGGGTAAATGTAAATGAGGCTTGATGGTCAGCGCAGACTGCGTCCATTGTACAACCTGCTTACATTCTGAATGACCATGATTCTATGACCAGGTAAGAATACTTCTAAGTATAGTGCAGATGCATTTCATTTTTTTAACCAGATAATTATTTTTAAATTCATTTCATTAACAGCTGAAATAATTACTACTATACAGATAATTTTCACAAGTAAAAGTAAATGAATTGCACCATTAACCATAGTTGCTGTGAGACTTACTGTATGGCCAAATATAAATGTTTTTAATTGTTACTATAGCACATTACAGTCCTGCTGCACAATCGTCAGGAATTTATTCAGATGGATAAATGTTGGTGTTTGAAAATGCACTGGCAATTTCAATGTAGGTCAGCTGTAAAAAGATGTTCTGAAATGTTTGCCTGAAGGGTATAACGCTACAGCTTGGTAAGCAGATTTGATTTGGTAAACACTTTCTCTAAGTCCCTTGTGCCAATACTGATTGTACTTAGAAAGGCACTAATGTTCGTATTGACCAAGCAACTGAACATAACTATACACGCCCATATATTGATCCACTATATATTTGCAAACTGCTGTGAGATTCTGATTTGGCCAATTGATGGCCCATGTTTTCCCTTACTTCCTCAGGGATGTATTTATTGAAAGTATTTCTTTTAAATACAGTTTTATAGAATTTGATGTTTTGATGAAAAATATCTAAGCAATATCATTTAAAATACATTATCACTTAACAAAATAAATGAAGACTTAGATTTTTGACTGCACATGTTATTTCAACCTGATCATTGTGATCTTAGTTATTGAGTGATATGGATTGATCACTACATGATGCATTAAATTCTAAGTATAGAAGTACAGCCCGTGGAAGAACAATGGTAATGTTTGGCATTGAAGAAAGGAAGAATATTAGGTAATGTTAAGCCTACATTCTCTGAGGCAAAGCAATCTTTTTGCTCCATATGAGATATGTTGAAAACAATTTCTGGATGGTGTTTACAAGTGCAGAGCAATAATGTTCCCAGCGGGAAGTAGCCATTCAATCTGTAATCACGGTAGATTACTGCTGTTGTGTTTTTCATTAGTGCTTTCTCTTTATTTTCACTGCATTGGGTGCAGGCTTCCAATTTTCTTTTACTTCACAAGATATCTCTTGTTCTTAAACTATGGCAGATTTTTCATTGTATCCTTACTTTCTAAATACTCACAAGCTCTTATTGATCAGACCTAAATCCATTATTTTTCTTAGTCCCTTGTTGGAATTTCCCTCCCCTTCTGATTATTGGTCTTGCTGTCTTTCATTTGTGCTCAGTATTAATCTTATTCTTCTCACATACGCACCCACTATACCTCAAGATCCAACTAAAAAAAAAAATTATTTTAGTAGCTTTCTTGATTCTGCCATCATCCAAGGTTTAATTAATTTTTATATTTAGTCTTGAATGTGGGTTGGGCTGGCCAAATCTTCTTCCTGATCTGTTTAATCTCAATTATTTGTTGGTTCCACTTCACTATTCTAATTATAATGGAAGTATCTCCAGTAATTGCTTTCATTTTCTGTACAAAATCTCTTCAGTGTCAGCATGATCCATTTTTGTCCATTTATCTTTCTCAGTTATATAGTATCCTGTGATGATAGAATCAACTTCTACTTGAGTGCTGATGATACCCAGATTCATGTCTGTGATCTCACTTGAGCCAGTTACTCTCCCTGTCCTGTCTGATTACTTGCCTAGTTTTTGTCTCAAATAAATCAAAGCTTGCTCATGCTAATTATCAGGAAGTCATGTTGTTCTCTGTTATATTCACACAACTATATACACAAGCCTTATGTCCAATCATTTCTCTCATTACTTTGAATCAACTTAATTGCCTAGCTCAAACTGCAATTCATCAACTGACCCTATATTCTTTTCATATAAAGTCCACTTACATGCACCTCTATAAAATGTCCTCCTTCCATTCTCATCCTGATCTACTGCTTAAACCCTTACCCATGCCCGTATTTCCTTGCAGATTAATACAAGACTTATAGCTTGGTTTGCCAATGTATGTGTTAGAATATTATAATAAAGTAAATATTAGAAGTTGTCTGGTTTGAAATATGTGCTTCTCGAAGGAATCCACCAAAATTTCCTCTATTATTGTTTAGCTGTGTAGCTAGATTCATCTCTAGGAAGTTCCCCACTTGCCAGAATATACAAATGAATGATAATACTGGTAGATTGGATTATATAACATCACTCATATTTTATAACATTAGCAGTACTTCACTAACTATATCCATTTCACCCTATTACAGACCTTCCCTTTGTTCGACTCATACCCTCCCCACCTTCTATGCTACTCAAACTAATTCGCTTTCTCTCTTTCTCTCAGTTTTGATGGTCTATGACCTGATAATCTATTTCTGTCACAAAATGCTGGAGGAACTCAGCAGATCAGGCAGCATTATTGGAAATAGTTGACATTTTGGGGCGAGACCTTCTTCAGGAGTGAAAAAGAAGGGAGAAGACTGCTGAGTTTCTCCAGCATCTGTGTGTGTTGCTTTGGATTTCCAGCATCTACAGACTTTCTCGTGTTTACTCTTTCTTTTTCAATGGGTGCTGCCAAACCTGTTGCGTGTTTCTGGCATTTCTGATTTATTTGGAATTGAAGTTGGAAGTGGAATTGGCATATTATTATCACATCTACCAAGGTACAGTGGAAAAAATTGTCTTGCATGCTGTTCATACGGATCAATTAATTACACAGTGCTTTGAGGTAGCGAAAGATAACACAATGCAGTAACAGAATGCAGAACAAACCACCGAGAAAGTGCAGTGCAGACGGTTAATAAATTGTAAGGTCATAACGAGGTAGATTGTGAGGTTAAGAGTCCATCATATTGAACTCGGGATCCATTCAATAAGTAGACTTATAACAGTGGGGCAAAAACTGTCTGTGTGCTTGGTGGTATGTGCTTTCAGGCCTTTGTATCTTCTGCATGATGGGAAGGGGGTGAGAGGAAAGAATGTTCAGGGCAATGGAGTCTTTGATTATGCTGGCTGCTTTACTGATGCACCGAGAAGTATAGAATCCTGTAAGGGGATTCTGCCACCTCTATTCCATTTCATGCTACATTCTGTTTATCCATCAATCTTATTCAGAATGGTATGTTAGCTCCTGGTTCTCTTAACTCATGCAAAGCCTTTGTTCAAATCATTCATAACTTCCACTACAAATCTGGAAAAACTGATATCGATTAAACTGAATTTTAGAAGTACAATTCAAGACAAACATTGGATGCTATAGTTGAACTGACCCAAGGATCAAATGTTCCCCTTTTGTTGAAAGGCAAGCTATTGCTATTTTCTGGAACATTGAAGAAATTATTTCCTGTCTGTTGCCAAGAATTACTCACTCATAATGGCATTGGTATTAACATTTAGAAATTTGGTATGCAATTGTTTCATTGTAACAATTGATCATCAGTTGCAGCTTAATAAATTCATGTTATACTGCACTCTGGGAATTCAATTTCAGATTGGAATAGGTAGATGTGGTCAGATCATTTCCTGCCAGGATATTATTTTTATCTGTAAAAATGAATTATCTATTATGGATTGATGCCAAATGGACTGATATAACTGTAAAAATAGATGCATAATAATTTGTTTATCTGAAAGCAAGAATCTAAGTACACTTAAATTGAATTAATATGTTTATTTCACAAGACCACAAGATCCACAACCTTCTGAGGCCAGATCAATAGCTCTCAGGCCTGGCAACCAAGTTACATTATGTAATAGAGATCCAGGTATGTTCTCTGGAAGCCATCTCCCATGCAAAGTGACAATTCTGGACCAAACCAGAATCACTGAAGGATGCTCGACAGTTGTGGCATGGCTTGAACGCTATCACCTTCTACAAAGTGAACCCAAGCTACATAAGTGACGATAAGGATTCGCTCCCAGATGAGCTCAATGCCTTTTATGCTCGCTTTGACTATAAAAATATTGGAAGCACCTTCATGATCTCCCACAGCTCCCAATGACCCTGTGGTTTCAGTCTCTGAGGCCAACATGAGAACATCCTTCAGGAGGATGAACCCATAGAAAGCATCCAGTCCAGATGGGATATCTGGCTGAGTACTGAATATCTGTGCTGACCAACTGGCTTGAATATTCACCAATATCTTTAACCTCTGGCTTCGGCAGTCTGAGATACCCACCTGCTTCAAGCAGACTTCAATTATACCAGTGCCCAAGAAGAAGGTGGCACCCTGCCCCTCAATGACTATCATCCAGCAGCACTTACCACCTCTGTGATGAAGTGCATTGAGAGGTTGGTGATGAAACATATCAACTCCATTAGAAATTATAATTCCAGAAACTAATTGAAAGAAAAACACAGGAACCTTGTCTACTTAGTTTTCTTTCTTTTTCTTTAATGAGGGGGTCACATATGTTGTGGTGGCATAATGATGTATGCTATTCACGTACTTCATCCATATAAACCATAATGAATTATGTAAACAAGCAAAGAATGCTGAATCAACCAATATATATTCAATATTACTGAATATTAAATACACTACACTCCTCCCTGGTTAGCTATAATCTCTAACTCTCATAGAATGCATCTCAACTCAAATTTGTAACATATTGCTCTCGAGTAATTATATGTATATACAGTATAATATAAATTCAACTACTATATAGACATCCAAAGCATAGTAAATTTTAATTTGTTCCATTCAGGCCTAAAGATTCATTGCTGTGAGGCATTTCTTACTCTTGTGTGGTAATGTCTATCCTGACATGGTGGGGGAGGGGCTGTGAAACAATCTTCCGTTCTGAGGTGACTAGGAGTGGACCCTGGGACTGCAGGAAGTTGTTCTGATCGATTTGGACACCCTTATTCTCTAACAGCTGACTCTGCCGTCCTCAACTGATCCATGTGTCTGATATCATCTGGAGACGCCACAATCTCCACTGTGTAGGAGAATGGTCCAGATCTGTCCTTAATCTTTCCAAGTACCTAGTTTTGATCAGCTCTGTAGTCCCTCACCAGGACAGCTTGTCCAGGAGTGAAATATTAAACCTCCTTGTTTGCAGAGGCCACAATTTGTCTCAGCTGTTTGTCCTGCATACTCTTTCTGAGAGTGGGTTTAAGGAGATCAAGGCATGAGCACAAGGAACAACCCAGGAACTGCAGAGCTGGTGAGTTGTTGGTTGTGGAGGGTGTTGCATTGCGATATGCAAGGGGGAAATTGGTGAGCTTCTGATTCAGTGTGTGTTCTGCTGACATTGTTCACAGTGTGCTCTTTAGACTCTGAACAAACCTTTTAGACAAGCCATTTGTCTAAGCTGAGTGGTATGGTGCAGATGTAATATTCATTTTCATGAATGACTGAAACAGTTCCACAATAAACTGTGGTCCATTATTACTGACTAAGTGTTCCGGAACACCAGTCCTTGAGAAAATGCTTCTCAACACGTCAACAGTGTGCAAGGCTGTAGTGGAAGCTACTGGGAACACTTCTGGCCACTCTGTAGCTGCATCCACTATGACCAAGAAATTTGTGCCCATGAACTGTCTGGCAAAATTCACATGAATTCTCTGCCAGGGCAACGCCGGCCATTCCCAGAAGTGGAAAGGTGCTGCTCTTGGCATCTTCTGGATGTGTTTCTTGGCATTCCAAACAGTACATGGCAAGCCGCTGGATCCGACTTAAGAATAATTTCTGATATTTGATTTATCTTACATTTTAAGTTTAACTTTGCTGTCAATAAAGGTCTAAAAGTCCTTTTCTTAATTTACATTTATACTACTTTCCACATATTTTAAATAATAGACCAATGACTTCCTTTATTCAGAAAGGAAGTAATTTGTAGTTCTGTTATATTTGTTCCCATGTATCTCCCAATTCTAGCTCCCTTATATTTACACCAGAGTTCTTGCAGTATTTTCTTCTTTTGAAATCAGATGCATTTAAAATTGCACATGAGAATAATTTAATTTAAATTTGCATAACTGTTCAGTCATCATTGATAATAATATGAATAGTATCTCAACTTGCTCCCACAACATTCTCAAAGCTCCTTTGCTTGATCAAATGGTTTCGTTCTCAGTTATAACTGAGGCAAAACCTTATTTATTAGCTCCTCAACACAATTAGCACATTATCATTTTTACTTGAATTTACTTTTATCGTGCTACTTCACCTTGAGTTAAGTCACCAACAATGTAACTAAAAATATTTTATCATGAACAAGAGAAAATCTGCTCTGCTGGAAATCCAAGCATCACACACAAAGGAAGGAACTCAGCAGGCCAGGCAGCATCTATGGAAAAGAGTACATTCAACATTTTGGGCCAAGACCCTTCAGCCTCACTGGAGAAAAAAAGAGGAGGAGTAGAGTTAAAAGATGGGGAGAGGGGAGGGAACAGTCTCCCAATCTATATCCCTTGTCTATTTGTCCCTCCCAACTGATCTTCCTCCTGGCACTTATCCTTGCAAGTGGAACAAGAGCTACACCTGCCCCTACATCTCCTCCCTCACTACCATAGGGCCCCAGATAGTCCTTCTAAGTGAGGCTGTAGTTCACCAGTGAGTCTGTTGGGGTCATAAACTGTGTCCCGTGCTCCCAGTGTGACCTCCTGTATATTGGTGAGACCTGATGTAGATTGGGAGACCGCTTTGCCAAACAGCTACGCTCTATCCGCCAGAAGAAGCAGGATCTCCGAGTAGCCACCCATTTAATTCCCATTCCCATTCTGGTATGTCAAGAATGCTCCGGAGGGTTCTTGTACTGTGGAAGATGTCCTGCCTCGTCCCTGTGCCGAAGACACCGCGCCCCAGTGGCCTCAATGACTACAGACCGGTGGCATTGACCTCCCACATCATGAAGACCCTGGAGAGACTTGTTCTGGAGCTGCTCCGGCCTATGGTCAGGCCACACTTAGATCCCCTCCAGTTCGCCTCCCAGCCTCGACTAGGAGTTGAGGATGCCATCGTCTACCTGCTGAACCGTGTCTACGCCCACCTGGACAAGCCAGCGAGCACTGTGAGGGTCATGTTTTTTGACTTCTCCAGTGCGTTCAACACCATCCGCCCTGCTCTGCTGGGGGAGAAGCTGACAGCGATACAGGTGGATGCTTCCCTGGAATCATGGATTCTTGATTACCTGAATGGCAGACCACAGTACATGTGCTTGCAACACTGTGTCCGACAGAGTGATCAGCAGCACTGGGGCTCCACAGGGGACTGTCTTGTCTCCCTTTCTCTTTACCACTTATACCTCGGACTTCAACTACTGCACAGAGTCTTGTCATCTTCAGAAGTTTTCGGATGACTCTGCCATAGTTGAATGCATCAGCAAGGGAGATGAGGCTGAGTACAGGGCTACTGTAGGAAACTTTGTCACATGGTGTGAGCAGAATTATCTGCAGCTTAATGTGAAAAAGACTAAGGAGCTGGTGGTAGACCTGAGGAGAGCTAAGGTACTGGTGACCTGTTTCCATCCAGGGGGTTAGTGTGGACATGGTGGAGGATTACAAATACCTGGGGATACGAATTGACAATAAACTGGACTGGTCAAAGAACACTGAAGCTGTCTACAAGAAGGGTCAGAGCCGTCTCTATTTCCTGAGGAGACTGAGGTCCTTTAACATCTGCCGGACGATGCTGAGGATGTTCTACAAGTCTGTGGTGGCCAGTGCTATCATGTTTGCTGTTGTGTGCTGTGGCAGCAGGCTGAGGGTGGCAGACACCAACAGAATCAACAAACTCATTCGTAAGGCCAGTGATGTTGTGGGGATGGACTCTCTGATGGTGGTGTCTGAAAAGAGGATGCTGTCTAAGTTACATGCCATCTTGGTCAATGTCTCCCATCCACTACATAATGTACTGGGTGGGCACAGGAGTACATTCAGCCAGAGACTCATTCCACCGAGATGCAGCACTGAGCATCATAGGAAGTCATTCCTGCCTGTGGCCATCAAACTTTACAACTCCTCCCTTGGAGGGTCAGACACCCTGAGCCAACAGGCTGGTCCTGGACTTATTTCATAATTTACTGGCGTAATTACATATTACTATTTAACTATTTATGGTTCTATTACTATTTATGGAGCAACTGTAACGAAAACCAATTTCCCCCGGGATTAATAAAGTATGATTATGAATATGACAATCCATGGCCTCCTCTACTGTCACGATGAGGCTACGTTCAGGTTGGAGGAACAACACCTTTTATTCCATCTGAGTAGCCTCCAACCTGATGGCATGAATGTTGATTCCTTGATCCTCTGGTAATGCCCCCCCAACCTTCACCATTCCCCATCCCCTTTTCCCTCTCTCACCTTATCTCCTTGCCTGCCCATCACGTCCCATTGGTGATCCTCCCCCCTTTATTTTCTTCCATGGTCTCTGTAATCTCCTATTAGATTTCCCCTTCTCCAGTCCACATCTCTTTTACCAATTAACTTCCCAGCTCTTTTCTTCACCCCTACCCCTCACAGTTTCACCTATCACCTTGTGTTTCTTCCCCCACCACCTTTTAAATCTACTCCTCATCTTTATTCCCTAGTTCAGCTGAAGGGTCTTAGCCCGAAACGTCAACTGTACCCTTTTCCATAGATGCTGCCTGTCCTGCTGAGTTCCCCCAGCACTTTGTGTATGTTGCCAATATGTTATCATTATCCTCTCCTTCACTTGCCATTTTCACTCCTTCTGTTTTCCCTATTTGGAGTTGCTAAGTTCATATATCCAAACAGAAAAGGGTATTTTTAAACAGGGTAGTTTTGCTCTGCATGCAAAAGCTAGACTCATTGATAATTGCTTCTTGAAGGAATGTTCTATTTCTTTCACTTCCTTATCCTATTTAATCTGCTAAAATTGCTCTGATAGACTTCTCAACAACATCAATTACTGTTAATAAGAGGAACAATTTTCAACGTTGACATTGATACAAAAGTAATATTGTTGGCAAAATTGAGGGTTGTACCTGGAAGTGTTCTCTCAGTCTCCAAGTGTAATTTTGGCAGAGGATAGGCAGAAAGTTATTTGTTTAGATGAATTCCAATTGCATATTTTGGAATGATGCCAACCAAATATCAGTGCAGCTGAACAAGAATATATATTTTATATTTTTTTAATATAAAATGTTTCACAGATCTATCATCAAACAAGATTGGATGTAGGGAGATATTATGACAGATGATTAAGACTCTGCATAGAAGCACTTAAAGGAGTAAAGGGAAGAATAGATGTTGGGGATGATATCCCAGTTTAGGGTCCTAATAATTGAACTCATGATTACCCTTGAGGACCAATTAAAACTGGAGATGATTAAGAAATCAAAATTGAAGGGGCATAAATATCATCCAGATTTCCAGGTTGGATTGGATTGCAGAGATAAAGTGAGGTTGAGTCATGGCAGAAGTTCAACATAAAGCAAAGGTTTTAAAACCAAGGTATTGCATAAATGGGATCTGATGTTTGTGAGCAAGACCAGGGATGATGATTGGAAAAGAGATGACATGAATCAAATAAAAAGATGTAAATGTTGAATTTGGAAATTAAAAACAGAATTGCTGGAAATAATTAATAGATCAAGTCATAGAGCATAATGGCACTGAAACAGTCCCTTCAACCTATCCAGTCCATTGCAACTTGGTTTTCTGCCTAGTCCCATACAATTGCACCTAGACCATAGTCCTCCATGCTCTTCTCATCCATGTACCTATCTAACTTGTCTTTGATGTTCCAATTGCAACTTCTCTATTTCTGCTGGCAGCTCGTTTCACACTTGCATCACCATCTAACTGAAAAATAATTTTACCTTTCACTCTAAATCTATGACCTCTAGTTCTAGTCTCACTCAACCTCGGGGAAAAAGCCTGATGTATTTACCCTACTGTATCTATACCCTTCATCATTTTGTATATGTCCTAAAGATATCCCCTCATTCTCCTACACTCCAGAGAATACTGTCTTAACGTATTCAACTCTTTCTGATAACTCGGGTCCTCAAGTCCCAGCAACATCCTTGTAAAATTTCTCTGCATTCTTTCAACTTATTGATATCTTTCCTGTAGGTAGGTGACCAGAACCGCTCTCAATTCTTCACATTAGGCCTCACCAATGTCTGATACAACTTCAATGTAATGTCCCAACTCCTGTATTCAATCCCCTAATTTATGAAGGTCAGTGGCCAAAAGTTCTCTTTACAACCCTATCTACCTGTGATGCATTTTCAAGGAATTATTAAGCTTTATTTTCAGACCCTTGTGTTCTAATGCAGGTGACATCTAATTTTCATGGCACAGATATTCCCCAACCTACTGAATATTTCCACCATTTTCTTTTCTTTTAAATTTGAAGACTAGATATGAAGTAGGACAGCAGCAGTGGACTTTTGAATTACTTCTAACTTATGGAGGCTAGTCCATTACAGTCATCAAGTACTGTATGGGAATCATTTAATCTATTGCTACCAAAGGCATAAATGAATATTTCAACAACTGATGTCCTGAGGCAGGGGCAGAGTTGGGTGAAGTGAAATTGGGCAATTTTAGTGGATATGTTTTCGAAGATTATCTCTGAGTGACTGTGATGGCGTGTTTACGAATATTCCTGTTCAGTATCAAATGGGTGCCAGAGAATATTACAGTATGAAGCTACTAGTGAAAAAATGCACTTTGTAGTAGACAGTTGCCACTTTTTTTTAATGGTATTGCTGAAAATCGTATTTGAATGATTTTTTTATTCGTACGTAGAGAAGAAATAGGATAGGGCCAAATAGACAACTCGGGTGAATATTACCCACATAAAAGTGAGAAGTGGAGCCAGTGCAGGTGATTATCTATCAGCAGACAGACAAGAATAGAAATGATGTATAACAGTGGGGAAAAACTCTGGAGGGCAATCATGTGCTCATTCTTGTTCAAAGGTCAGGAATAATATGAAGAATTGGTTTATCTTTTGACACGACTGCATTGGATATCACTCGTAATTTTAACAAAAGAGAGTAACTGGTGTGGAAACCTGATGAAAATGATTTAACATATATACTCTGACAAAAGTGGGCATGGATTTGGTTCAAGGACCTTGAAAAAGAGATTAGTATGGTTCAACTATGAGTATGGCAGGTCAGAGAAACTTAGCAAACAGGTATAGCAAACAATTAGGAAAACTAATTGTAGGATGGCCCTTATTGCAAAGGGAAAGATCTTTAAAAGTAACAATTTTTTGTTACAGCTGAACATGACGAGGGATCACATCTGGAGTATTGGAAATAGTTCTTGGTCAAAATTCAAATTTCAAGGTACATTTATTATCGAACTATGTACATAAACCATATACAACTTTGAGATTCATCTTCTTGCAGGCAGCCACAAAACAAGCGTAATAGAATTTATGAAAAACCAAACATCCAATGTGAGTAAAAGGAAGACCAAATCATGCAAACAACAGAAAAACAAACAATCCACAGAGCATGAACCGCAGAGTTCCTGAAAGTGAGTTCACAGCTGCATAGCCTAATAAGCGCTGCAGCCGGTCCAGGAGCCTGATGGCTACTGGATGCAGCTGCAGAGTCTGTTCAACACTGAGGGGAGTAAATCATCCTGGAGCATTGAGCTGAACACGGGTTTGTCCTGCGCCCCTGGCCTCAACACCTTAATCTCTTTAATCAGGCTTGGTGCTTAAATTGGCCAAACATAGGATCATTATCTGCTCTCAGGCCTGGGCTCTACTGCTTCAGTCTGGCCCACAGATTCAACTCGGCCCCAAGTCTGCTCCAGCAATGGTTGCGGCAACAGTATCTGCATTCTCGAGATTCCATTTTGCCTAATATTTCAGGATACTACAAAAACACCAGGTCGTACAAACGGTTCAAAAGTATACCTCCCAGTGTGAAACCACAGGCTGTGGATTCCAGTGATTGTAGTCCTGAAAAAGAATATTTAGTAGAATTAAATGTTATTCTTGGCAGGAGATGCTTGTCTGAGAGGCAGGGCAGGTAAGGATTACTTGACTGACTCCAGATAATGTCAGGCTCTATTGTGAGGAAATATTGAGATCAGTGCAATAGTCTCTGGAGCTTAGAAAAGAAGTAGACAATCCTGTTGTACATCTTGAAGTGTTTCAATAGGTAGACAGGCTGAGATTGTGTTTCACCTGGCAGGAACAAATAAAATTAGAGGGCATTGTCTTAAAATGAAAAGATTGCCCAATTAGGACTGAGATGAGGAGGAATCTCTTCTCCAAATGACTGAGGCAGAGCCATTAAATATATTCAGGGCTGAGACGGACAGATTTTTAGACTCCTGGGGAATCAAGGGCCCAAGAAGGAAAGCAGAGGTGAGGTCAAGATCAGATCATTCATAATATTATTGAATTGCAGAACAGGCACAGGGGAGCAGATGACTTACTGCAGCTCAATTTTTTTGATATTCTTGTGTTCATGTGATTGATAAATCAAATTTCTTTTGTACCAAGTCAGCATTAATGTTGAAATTGATCACACACAGTATTTTCCAATGCATGGGTACACAGCATACAACCCACAGGCCACATCTGGCCTGTAAATTCTTTACGTGGAAATTTTTTTTATTATATATAAGATTTTTTAAACTACACATATATAAAATATAGAGTTCAACACATGGAGAAGCTAATATAGAATTTCAAGCACTCTGGGTAGGGTGTTGTTTCATATCTGAAAAGTGTCTCCATCAGTTTTCAAACTGAATATGTCATCTTACTCTCCAAGTCCAAACAGTTACTCATGTTCTTCTGGGGCAAGATGTTTAACGTTAGTGAAGCTTCACCAGCAGCCCTGTACATATTTGTTGCTCCCTAATGCTTCTGTTAATTTATTTGTAAAGGCACAGGATTAAGTTTAAAAACATAATCTGTAAGAAGATTCCAACAATGGCATCAATAATTGATGGCAGTGGGGGAACAGGTTGAAGAAAATGTGAATAGCCTTTCAGCATGGAGAGATACCAAGAAATCATTGGGAATATTTGATAGGCCATCATCAGTAGGGAGGATATTGACTAAAAAATTTGTGGGGAAATTAGAGAGATGTTTAAATGTCCTGGAAGAATGATAATTGGTGATATTTAGCTATCCACATATGGACTGAGATAGAAGGGGATAAGAGAATGGGACATGGTTTCTGTTCAGGAGAACTTATTTGATCAGTACATTTCTGGCCCAAAACAGAAGATGTGAACTTGCTGGATTGGCTTTGGGAAATATGCCAAGCCCAGTGGAGCAAATCATTGTGGGTAAACATCAAGAAAAAATATGCTCATCATATCATGAGGTATAGAATAGCCATCATAAGCATTTAAAGGAAGGCCCATTTCTAAGGGATGAGACAGATATGATTGGGAAAATGTGGAATCAATTCTTATAAGGCAAAAGTGTAAATGAACAATGAAAGGCCTTAAAAGATTTTCAGCTATAATTTAAGTATACATTCATGAGGGAGAAGAGCAGTGAGATTAAGTGCTGAATTTCATAGGCAACTAACGATATTGAGAAGTCCAAAAGTGGATATGACAAATGCTAGGCTGTCAACATAAGTGAAAACCATGCAGATTACTGAAAGTTCAGCGGGGAAATAAAAGAGAAACAGGAGAATATAAAGAACTATGAGAAAAAAAAAACTGGCAGCAAAAGTAAAATGGAATCCAAAAAAACCTTCATGGCCATGTCAAATGGAAAAAGATTGTAAGAGGAGAGGACGCTGATCAGAATCATAGAGGCAGAGCAGAGGGAATAATAAGCATACTAAATAACTACTTTACAGTACCCTTTATAAGGAGAGAAGATGCTGCTGGGATCTCAACAAAGGAGGATATGCTTAGATTTTTGAATAAACTAAGAGTTGTTAAACTTTAAAATAGATAGATCACCTAATTTAGATGAGCTAATTCCTAGGTCATTGAGGGAAATAGAGGAGGAATTTACTGAGGCTCTGTCCTTAGCGTTCTAAACATTTACAAATTTTGGGGTCATCTCTGCCAATTGAAAATTTTCCAACATTACATTCTTTCTGAAGAATTCATTAAATGTAGACTAGTTCAACTTTGGTAGTGGCGACAGATCTAGGAACAGTGAGAATAGACACAAAAGTTCTTCAAGAAGGTTAGATTGATTCAAAAACACAGGGATTTGTTTGAAAAAATTCCATCTACCTAACTTGACAGTTTTCTGATGAAGTAATCTCAAAGACAAAACTGTGATTGATGTGTTTTATATCGAATTTCAGCAGACACTTAATGAGATGCACAGAAAAGGCTTTTCATCAAGATTGAAGGCCCCAGCATAAAAAGGGTATGGTTGTATAGATGGCAAAGTTACGGGTTACAGAGAGTTGTAATGGAAGTTTTTTTTGTGCACTGGAGGGAAGTGTACAGCGGAGTTCTGAGGATTACTGTCTTTCAAAATAAACTCAGTCGCTACTTTAATAGGTACACCTGTGCACCTGCTTGTTAATACAAATATCTAATCAGCCAATCATGTTGCAGCAACACAATGCATAAAAGCATGCAGATTTGGTCAAGGTGTTCAGACCAAACATTGGAATAGGTAAGATATGACTTTGACCATGGACTGATTGACAGTGCCAGACAGGGTGGTTTGAGTATCTCAAACTGCTGATCTCCTGGGATTTTCATGTACAATAGTCTCTAGAGTTTACAGAGAATGGTGTGAAAAACAATAAAAACATCTGATGACTGGCAGTTCTGTGAATGAAAACACCTGTTAAAGAGAGAGGTTAGAGAAGAATGGCCAGACCGGTTCAAACTGACAGGAAGGCAACAATAACTCAAGTAAGCACACATTACAATAATGATGTGCAGCAGAGCATCTTTGAACACTCAACCTTAAAGTGGATGGATGACAGCAGCAGAAGACCACACCGAGTTCCAGTCTTGTACCTAATAAAGTGGCCAATGGGTGTATATTCAGAGATACAAATTTTGGTGTGCAAGGCACAAAATACCATCTCAACACTTCGACACCTTGGACAGCGATATGGCTCCTGCCACAACGAGCGGGGAGATCAACAGCTCCCTGTTTCAATGTTACAATATGCCGTGTTGCTTGTCTGAGCCTTCCTGACATGAAGGCCAACAGACTCTTACGCACCATCGAAGAGCGAGAGAAATTGCTTGAATGCAGGGTCCTTCCTTCCCACTGCTGTGCACACCACCCTCGTCTCAATGTTTCAATCTCCAGCAACTCTTCAGTCGGCGACATTGGGGAAGAAGCGGGGTGTCTATAGGGTCGCATTTTTCCACTGAGATTTGGTAAGACTAGAATCATAGGTTAAGGGTGAAAGGTGAAATATCTAAGGGGGACCTGAGGGTCAACACTTACACTTAGAGAGTGGTGAGAGTATGGAATAAGCTACCAGTAGGTGTGGTGGATGTGGATTTGACTTGAACATTTATGAGAAGTTGGGGTAAGTTCATGGATGGAAGTGGTATGCAGGACCATGGCCCAGGTGTGAGTTGATGGGTCTAGGCAGAGTCACGCTTCTGCATGGACTAGTTTTGCCAAATGGTCTATTTCTGTATTGTAGTGCTGTATGACTGAATGAGAAGAAGCAATTTAAACCAAAGGGCATAACTCTAAAAAGAGACAATAACAAAAAGATCCAGTGGTATAATTAGGGTTAAGGTCTCTTAATTATTTTGATTGATTAGAGAAGCTGAATTCTTGGGACAGAGGAGTTTGCAAGAGGATCTGATTGTGAAGTGCATGGAAAGAATTGTTCCACTGGTAGAATGGTGTCACAAATGAAGTTGATTGGCAAAAGAACCAAAGGTGGCATGAGGAAAAGTTCCTTCAGCGGTAAGTGGTTAGTGGATCTGGGATGTACTGCGTGAGGTAGTACAGACAATGGATTCAATTCTTGTCTTCACAAAGGAGCTGGGTAAGCATCTGAAAGGAAATAATTTTCAGCTATGGAGAGAGTGGGAGAATAAGTCCAGGTGAATTGCTTTTTCATTGCACTAAATCTAACTCTTGGTGCTAAATGACTTCCTTCCCTGCTGTAACCTTTTCTTAGTTCTGTAATTCCATGAAATATGTTTCACACCATTGGCACTCAAAAGTGATTTTAGGTTGTCAATCTGCACCTCACCCCAAACAGTAGTGCAATACTTTCAAGTGTGACTTAATTTCCAATCTTTTCTTTAAAAAAAATTCCAAATTATAAGTTCATCTTTAACTTGTTATTTGTGCAAAAAAAAAAAAATCTTCTGGGAATAAGATCTAGATTTCTATCTAATTCATGAATAAACCTGAGGAAATAACAAACTGTATGTCACACCACAAAATATAAGTTGGGCCTTAACCTTGTACTCCATGTTTCGTCCTTGTTTGTTTTATAACCTCTCTTTTAGAATCTGACATATTTGTGAATTACTGAAAGTTGGGACCTCTTTATTGATTTCTCAAATAACTCCAGTTTGGCCTCATAAATTGCCAGCTGACTTGTTCAGTGCTATTTGGTGCTTGTTATCAAACCATGGATTAAGTCTTTAATTGAAGGGCGGCTTGTGAATTTTCCATTTGAATTATGATGTAAGACAGCATCAGCTTTCTAAATTTGACTGAAATAGATGGGTTTCCTGACATTGACAGTGCTGATAATTCTGAAATGCTGTGTCTCTGAATAGAGTTTACTGTTCTGCTTATAATGGATTCCAATCAAAATAGCAGAATACAAAGAGAACTATATGAAGCCCAGTCCACACTCATTTTCTGTACTTAAGATATTGTTTAAAAGGATGATGTTCTGTACAATAATTGGTCAAACAATCATACATTGATTGCACCCTTAAGTAGAACTCAGAACAAAGAGGCTAGTATTGATTGTGGGCCTTCCATGAGGCCTGAATGCAAAAGCACTTGTAGTGCAAACTGACAATTTACATTTTGGTCACTATTAGGGTAAAACACCTGAACTTTTTCTGTAGATGATAATTGTGAATAATTCTAAAATGAATGAGTTTGACAATTTAAAGAGGGACAATATAGTGTTCTAATTTTCAAAATACTTGAGGTGTGGATCAGATCTATGGTCAAGTAACAAATTTTTATGACTTTCAGTACTGCCTTCCTCGTCATTGGATCTCGCTGTAGATCTCATCCGCCCAGTCCACAGGAGCTCACTTCACATGCTAAGACAGGCATGTCCCTATCTCACTGGGGTATGAGGCTGCTGGTTACCCCACTTGGTTTAGCCCACCTGTCGAAGCGGTGTACAGGGGTATGGCCACTGTCGCGTGGAAACAGCTACTTGGAGCCGCAGGTGAGAGCTGAGTGTCCAGTGGGGACCACAGATGAGCGAGCTGTCCCGGAAGGGACATGACAAAGATCTCCACCAGAGGTCCTACCCCTCCTTGGACACCCCATACACACCATCACACCATACTGCCATATTCCAGATAGGTAGTAAGTAAATACATAATAAATACGCATTTATCAAGAAGATTAAGCATATGCAATTAGTGAGAAATAGACAGCATCCAGGGATCCTACCTCTTTGCTGCAGTGAAGCCCAAGAATAATCTATGGTATACACACTAAAAGCTGCCTTATTTACTGTTCATAGGTGGTTAATTCTGCCAAATATGTAACAGAATAGCAACACACACAAAATGCTGGTGGAATGCAGCAGGCCAGGCAGCATCTGTAGGAAGAGGTACAGTCCACGTTTTGGGCCGAGACTCTTCATCAGGACTAGTCCTATGTCCTGACAAAGGGTCTCGGCCCAAAACGTCGACTGTACCTCTTCCTATAGATGCTGCCTGGCCTGCTGCATTCCACCAGCATTTTGTGTGTGTTACTTGAATTTCCAGCATCTGCAGATTTCCTTGTGTTTGCATTTTTAAACGTAACTGAATAGTTTTTATTATGAAGCTCATGGATTTCTTTAAACAGCCATAACAGACAACCACTAATTAGTTATGAATTACTACTTTCTAACCAGTCAAGCTCTTAAAAAGGGAAATACCACCTTAGATAAATTGCTTCCCCCTGCTGGATGCTATAGAGATAAGTCACTAACCCGAGAGATTCTGCAAAAGTTGGAAATCCAAAGCAACACACACACACACAAAATGCTGGAGGGATTCAGCAGGTTAGGCAGCATCTATGGAAATGAATACACAGTCGACTTTTCAGGCTGAGAATCTTCTTCAGGTCTGGAAAGGAGAAGACACCAGAATAAAAAGGTAGGGAGAGGGGAAGGAGGACTACCTACAAGATGATAGGTGAAACCAGGTGGGTGGGAAAGGTCAAGGGCTGGAGCATGGACCATGAGAGAAAGGGAAGAAAGAGGTGCACCAGAGGGAGGTGATAGGTGAGCCATGGACCGACACTTTCCAGGTGAGACTCTTCAGCAGTGAATCTGTTGGGATCATCTACTGTACCTGGTGCTCCTAATTCAGCCTCCTTTACATTCGTGAAGCCCAACGTAAATTGGGGACCACATTGTCAAGCACCTCCGCTTCATCTGCCAAGAGTGGAATTTCCTTGTGGCCAGCCTTCTCAATTCTTATCCCCATTCCCATTCTGACATGTTGGTCTATGTCCCCTTCTTTTGCCATGATGAACCCACTCTCAGGGTGGAGGAATAGCACCTCATATTCTGTCTGAGTAGCACTTCGTATTCTGCCTGAGATGCACATCAATTTCTCCTTGTAGAAAAAAATTTCCTGCATCCTTCCATCTTCTTATATTCCCCACTCTGAGCTCTTGCCTCTTCTCCTCACCTGCCTATCAACCCCCCTCCTCCACCTCCCCCCGGTGCCCCTGCTTCCTGCCCTTCTCCCATCATCCACCCTCCTCTTCTAGCAGATGACTTTTTCTACAGGTCTTTACTTTTCCCACCCGCTTGGCTTCACCTGTCATCTTCTAGCTAGTCCTCCTTCCCCTCCCCCCATCTTTTTATTCTCGTGTTTTTATTCCAGTGCTGATGAAGGGTCTTGGCCTGAAATATTGACTGTTTATTCACTTCCATAGATGCTGCCTGACCTGCTGAGTTCCTCCAGCATTTTGAGTGTGTTGCTGTATATGTAAGTTTTATTTGTCACTTCATGACTTGTTAAGTGACTCATAGTCAATGATGTACTTTGGATCTGTAATAACTTGATAACAAATTAGCACACAGCAAAGATCCACAGACACCTATGAAAAGGGTCATTTAAATGTGTTTTGAATGTTTAAGAAACATTGTGCTGCGCATTGAGGCATATTGCATTATATAACCAACATTCACATGGAAAACAAATTAAACATGTTTTATTTTTTACAAGGAAGAACAAAGACAATCAGAGCAAAAAAAAAAGTCCTTGTTATTGATCAAAGTGGCCATTGTGTTGTTATTAAGGTTTTGATTGTTGGTTGAAGAATCAAATGATTGAAGGAAAGTAGCTGCTCTTGAACTTAGTGGGGTGTCAATTGAGGCACATTCCTGTCCGACCCCTTGATGCATGTTGCCTTCTTCAGGCAGCACCACCACCCTACTGATGGTGGGGAAGAATGTGTTTGTGATTTGAAGCCAAACTAAGTTTGTATTTTGACACAGAGGACTAATATTTAAAATTAAAAGAAGCAAATAGGTTATTGCCATTACGGTGGAAATCTACATTTGAGCAGACCATTCCAATAAAATTGAGAAGCTGTCAATCTTCTTTGTCACCAGCTTCAGGTGTGACTTCCCCCCCGCCCCCCTCCCCGAACCTTTTTTTAAAGTGAAAGAGCTATTAAGTTGTACACATTATTGATTCTGATGCTAATATGGAAGAGAAGGAATTTAATCTCTAAATCATTAACTTGCTACAACTGTGTACCTAGATGCGGAATTAAATCTCAGTAGATGGCTTCATCCCCAATAGAAATTATAGAATTATCTTCATATTGAAGGTGACTGACAACACAGAAGGAAGATAGATAGCTCATTCAGCTGGCAGATAGACCTGTTTCTCTTTATCAGCTGCTTATCTTTGCAATCTCTGTGAAGCATAATCTCTTATCCTATGCTTCCGTTTATCAGGATTTTGATTTGAAGTGTGGATATTATTGGCAACAGATTGAAAGCAAGAAGATTCTTAGAAGAGTTTGCTCATCTTTTATTCATTGAATGCTGTGAACCAATCTCAGGATATATAACAAATATCATTATCTTTGGTTAAATACTTGTAAATGCAAAAATAGGCAGGGGAAGCAAAAGTAATCAATATGGACTTCTCATGAAGTACGAGAACCGATCTGTATCATGATGTTCATTATCTCAGTCAAAGCATATTTATTTCAAAATCCAAAGTTAAATAAATAAGCAATAAATATCGAGAACATGTGATGAAGGGTCCTTGAAAGTCAACCCCTAGGATGTGGGATCAGTTCAGTGATGGGGCGAGTGAAGTTATCCCCACTGGTTCAAGAGCCTGGTGGCTGAGGGGCAATAACTATTCCTGAACCTGGTGGTGTGAATCTTAAGGCTTCTGTACTTTCTTCCTGATGGCAACGGTGAGAAGAGAACATGACTTTTGTGGTGGGACTGCTGTCTTGCAACAGCGCGCTGTATAGATGTGCACAATGGTGGGGACGGTTTTACCTGTGATAGACTGGGTCATAACCACAAGTTTTTGTACGATTTTCCATTCAAGGGCATTGGCATTTCAATACTGGATTGTGATGCAGCCAGTCAATATACTCTCCACCACACATCTATAGAAGTTTGTCAGAGTTTTAGATGACGTGCCGAATTTTCATAAACTCCTGAGGAAGTAGAGGCGCTGCCGTGGTTTCTTTGTGTAACCCTCTCACCGTAGGCTCATAATGAGTTAGCTATCACTGTGAATACTAGTTAACAGCAACATAACTCGACAATGCATGGGGAATAACAATGGAAAGGTCACCTCTATTCAATAAACATATCAAGGGTAAATGTGATTCGGGCAACACAAACAAAAGTTTGAATGAATCTTCTGAGGGAAAACAAAGGCAATTACTTGTATGAACCCATTACACCCATGCAAATTTACTTTTCACCAGGAAGCAATAATTCAATTTAAATCGAAATTGTTTTGACAAAATATTTTAAGCTGTAACAAGCACAATAGGTGTCCCCTGCTTTTCGAATGTTCGCTTTACGAAACTTCATGCTACGAAAGACCTACATTAGTACCCTGCTTTTGCTTTCAGAAGGTGTTTTCACTGTTACGAAAAAATTCAGCATGCGATAAAAAATCAGCGCGCGATAAAAGGCAGAGCACTCTGAGCAGCCGCTCTCCCCCGGATTCGGAATGGCATTGTTTTAGCACGTGTCTGTGAGCAGCCGTTTGCAAGATGAGTTCTATGGCATCGGAAAAGCCTGAAAGAGCTCGTAAGGGTGTTACACTTACGGTAAAACTAGACATAATTAAGCGTTTTGATCGTGCTGAACGAGGTAAGGACAACGTGAGTTTGGCTTGTGGAAGCTGACGAACATGATGTCGAACAAGAGGTTTTGGCATCCCATCACCAAGAACTGACAGATAAAGAGCTGATGCAATTGGAAGAAAAAAGGATAACAATCGAAATCGAACGAGTAATGATAAAGTACGACTTTAATTTTGAAAGGGTATGTCGGTTTAGGAGATATTTGCAGGATGGTGTGAGCCCTTATTAAAGAACTGTGTGATAGCAAAATGCGCGAGGCTCAGCAGTCAAGCAAGCCTTCCACCTCAGTCACAGCAGACGACGAACTTCGACCTTCGACATCAAGGCGAGCAGTCATAGGAAAAGATGAGCTGCCTGCTCTAATGGAAACAGATGATGAGATGACACCCCAGTGTCCCACCACCCCAACCCCCAGGCCACGGACAGATGCCGATTCGCGGAGAATGCAGCAGTAGCCGGGAGGCACACAGCACATCTTTAAGAAAAAAGCCGAAATAAACATGCTAATTAATTAGGTGCCACCGACACGTAATTGTCGGCCCAGATCAGAGACGACGAAATCGGAAATCGGCACTGATCAGGGCCGACAATTACAGGTGGCACGTAATTAATTAGCATGTTTGTTTCGGCTTTTCTCTTAAAGATGTGCAGTGTACCTCCCGGCTACCGCTGGACCCCTGCATGCTTCGCGGATCGGTATCGGTTGGTCGCCCGGAGGGTGGGGGCCACCGCACCACCCCAACCTCCGACAACTCAGTCTAACACACCATCATCAGTCTGCTTGGCGCTGTCCCGATTCCAGTAAGCGATACTACACTGTACATACATTATTTCTATTTTATATAGGCTGTGTATTTTTAGGTGTTATTTGGTATGATTTGGCAGCTTCATAGCTTAAAGGTTACTGGAGAGAGTGTTCTTACCAACAGCACTTACGTGAGATTTCCTGCCAACGGCGCTTGCGTGAGATTTTCACTACGGAGAACAGTTCAGTAATGATTGTGGAAAGTATTTCTACTTTATATAGGCTGTGTATTTATCATATCATTCCTGCTTTTACTATATGTTACTGTTATTTTAGGTTTTATGTGTTATTTGGCATGATTTGGTAGGTTATTTTTGGGTCTGCGAACACTCACAAAATTTTCCCATATAAATAAATGGTAATTGCTTCTTCGCTTTACGACATTTCGGCTTACGAACCGTATCATAGGAGCGCTCTACCTTCGGATGGCGGGGGAAACCTGCATAACACAGAATGAAGAAAAGGCCTATCATCACCTGAAAACCCAGTCCAAATGAAACATAAAGAAATATCCTCGTCACGTCCAAAGAAAAAGGTGTCGAACTTTCTCCAGTGCCTTGTGCTAACTAGCTAACTAAAGGTTATCTGCACATTCTCTGTGAGACCATTGTCTGCATGAGAATTTTCCATCAGTGGTATCTGTTCTTCCAAATGGGTTCTGTGAGTGTTTCACCATGTTCTTAGCCTATTGTTGTACTCAGTTACTATCTCCTCCTTTGATCCCATGCGATCTTTAGAAAATGGTTCACCGTTCTTATACCCACAGTCTCCTGGGATGTTCCCAAGACAAATCCTATTGGCTAATTCAACAAGCCTAAATCCTATTGGCTAATTCAATTGAATTTTTATTTTATTTTGAACAGCAAATATGAAATACTTGATTATATAATGTAACTAAAGGAACACTTATTGCATTTTGAGAAAATCTGCAGAAAATGAATATCCAATAGCATAACTGTATTAATAAAATAATGCATGGTCTTAAACCAAGGTAATACATTTGTAACTGCACTTACATTCTAGGTCCAGGACAAGTCCTCTGAAATTATAACACCGCAGCACTTAAGTTGCTGATCCTTTCCACCTCTGATCCCACGATGAGAACTGGCTCATGGACCTCTGGTTACCTCCTCCTGAAGTTAATGATCAACCTCTTTGTCTTGCTGACATTGAATAAGAAGTTATTGTTGTGGTACCACGCAGCCAGATTTTCAATCTCCCTCCTATATGATGATTCATCTCCACCTTTGATTCAGCCTACGACAGTGGTGTTTGTTAGCAAACTTGAATGTGGCATTGGAGTTGTGCTTAGTCACACAGTAATAAGTGTAAAGCAAGTAGAGCAGGGGCCCAGGCACACAGCCTTGTGGTGCACCTGTGCTGATGGAGATTGTGGAGAAAATGTTGTTGCCAATTTGAACTAACTGGAGTCTGTAAGTGAGTAAATTGAGGAACCAATGTCTCAAGGAGATATTGAGGCCAAAATCTTCAAGCTTGTTGATTCGTTTTGACAGGATGATGGTATTGAATGAAGAGCTGTAGTTGAATAAGAGCTTCCTAAGGTATGAATCTTCACTGGCCACGTGTTCCCAGGTTCGTTGAGGAGCCAATGAGATGGCACCTATTGTGGACATGTTGAACCTGGAGGCAAATTGAAGCAGATCTATGTTGCTCCTCAGGCAGGAGTTGATATGTTTCATCATCAAACACTCAAGACACTTCATCACAATGGATGTAAGTGCTATTGGGTGTTAGTCTTTGAAGTTGGTTACCACAGTCATTTTAGGCATTGGTATAAGTGAAACTTGCTTGAAGCACATGGGTACCTCAGACTGTTTAAACAAGAGGCAAAAGATCTTGGTGAACATTCCATCCAGTTGATCAGCACAGGTTTTTAGTACTTGGCCAAGTACCCTGTCTGGGTTAGATATTTTTTGTGCATTTCCCTCCAGAAGATTGGTCACAGTTTGGCTTCAAAGATTGAAATTAGAGGGTCATCGCGGGCTGTGGAAGTTCATGATGGTTCCTTAATGTTTTGACAGTCAAAGTGAGCATAGAAGGCATTGGGCTCATCTGGAAGCAAAGCCCTGTTGTCACCTATGTCACTTGATTTTACTTTATAAGAAGTGACAGAAGTGATAAGAGATTCATGAAAATGATTCCAGGATTACATGGCTTGTTATATGAAGAATGTTCGATGGTTCAGTACCTGTATTCACTGGAATTCAGAAGAATGAGGGGTGAAGTCATTGAAACCTATTGAATGGTGAAAGGTTTTGATAGTGGATGGGGAGAGGCTGTTGCCCGCGATGGGAAAGTCTTAAGACCTCAGAATAAAGGGGGGGGGGGGTCCTTTTAGAATGGAGATGAGGAGGAATTTCTTTAGCCAAAGTGATGAATCTGTGGAATTCTTTGCCACAGGCAGCTGTGGAGGGCAAGTCTTTATGTATATTTAAGGCAGAAGTTAATAGATTCTTGATTAGTCAGGGCATGAAAGGATACAGGGAGAAGGCAGGAGTTTGGGGCTGAGAGGAAAATTGGATCAGCCATGATGAAATGGAAGAGCAGACTTGATGGGCCAAATGGACTAATTCTGCTCCTGTATCTGAAAGCATTCAAGCCCTGCCACAATTGTCGAGTATCCTTTTTTGATTCAAGTTTAGTCTTGAATGAATTGCCACTTCATCTGTGAGGTGTCTCTTCAGGGCTCGTACCTGGGCCTCTTGTAACTTCCTTGCTCACCAGACTTGAAAGCCTCTGATCTGGTTCTCAGCATATTGAGGAACCCCTGGTTAATCTAGGGCTTCTGGTTGGGGAAGACTGAATTATTTTGTGAGAACACACTTGTCTACACCTGTCTTTCTGAAGTCCCTGACATTCCTGGTGTATTATTCAGATCCACAGATTCGTCCTTGAACACAGCCCAGTCCACTGACTCGAAGCAATCATGTAGCCGCTCCTTTGCCTCCCATGACCACCTCATAGTTGTCCTAAACTCTAAAGTTTTGCTCTTTAGCCTCTGTATCAATGCAGGTAGGAGTAGGACATCCAGATGATCAGATTTAAAGAAATACAGTCCAGGGATGGAAAGCTGGCATTCCTTACAGTAGTACAGCAGTGAACAAGTGTGTTGGAACCCCTGGTGCTGCAGGTGATACATTGGTGAAAATTGGGCGAAGAGATCATTAAGCAAGTTTGATTGAAGTCAATGAGTTGAAAGGAGTCGGGGTGGACTGTTCCTTTTGTTGCCAATCACAACACTCAAAAATTCAAGTGCTTGCTGAACATCCGACTTTGCCAGTATGTAAAATAGCCTCTGTGTGCATGCATGTAGGAGAAGGGCGGCCAAGTGATCAAATTTCCCGAAATGCTGTCTGGGCGAGGAACAGTAGGCATTCCTTATCTTAGTGTAACAGTGATCTCGTGTGCAGGGGTGGGGGGGTGACCTCTTGTGCTACAGGTGATATGTTGATGATAATTGGGCAAAGAATCCTTCAAGCAAGCTTCATTGAAGTACCTACCTGCCAATGATTTGAAATGTTTCTGGATGGCTGTCCTTGTGTGCTAATCACAGCACTCAATTGTTCAAGTGCTTGCTTAACATCTGAATTTTGGGGGGGGGGGGGTGTGGTTTGTAAACTAGCCTCTATGTGTATGCAAGGAGGAGAGAGACAGCTAAGTGATCCAGTTTCCTGAAAAGCAATCTCAGCATGGAACAGTAGGCATTCCTTATTCCTTAACAGTGATCCAGGGTGTTGGGTCCTCTATTATAGGTATTCTTTATCCTAATATAGTAGTAGTATCTATTTAGATTTTATTGTAGGTCACCTAATGCCTCCTCTTATTGTTCTCATTTCTGAGCGGAAATCAGTTGATATCATCTGGCTTGACTGTAAATTCCCTTAGGTCCATGATGTTATGGTGACTAACATAAATGTATTCAATTATCAGTCTAATCCTTCCCTCCTGCACAGTACGTAACCTTATATTTTTCTTACATCCATGTGACTATTTAAGATTCTCTTAAATGTCGCTTTTGTATCAGCAAGTACCACAACCTTCCATAATGCATTCTAAGAACTGACCACTCTAAGAACCTACATGGCATCTCCCTTAAAGCATCTCCATTCAACTTAAATGCATATCCCCTGGGTAATGGCCATTGCTACTTAGGGAAATAGATGACGGCTGTTCACTTTATCTATACCTCTCAATCTTAAACACCTCTATCAAGTCACTGCTTAAGTCCTGACGAAGGGTTCCGGCCCGAAACGTCGACCGATCTTTTCCACGGATGCTACCTGACCTGCTGAGTTCCTCCACCGTGTTGTGAGTGTTGCTTTGACACCAGCATCTGCAGATTATATTGTGTTTGCCATTACTTATGCTAATTCATTGGAGAGAGTTGAGCCCAGCTTGCTCAACATTTCTCTAATCCAAAGTCAAAGTTCAAGGTTCAGAGTAAATGTATTAACAAATGACATATTTGCCACCATATACTGCCCTGAGATTAATTTTCTTGCAGACGTTCGCGGTAGAACAAAGAAATATAACATAATCAATGAACAACTACACAAAAATCAATGTGAAAAAGAAGGTAAACTGCAAATACTGAAATAATTAAAAAATAATTAATAACCCTAAGACCATAAGTTCTAGAGTTCTTGAAAGTGAATCCGTAGGTTGTAGAATCAGTTCAGTGTTGAGGTGAGTGAGGGGCTTCATGATCTGCTGGTTCAGGATCCTGACGGTAGAAGGGCAACAGCTGTTCCTGTATCTTGTGGTACGGGACCTAAGGCTCCTGAACCTCCTGCCCTGTGGTATTAGTGAGAAGAGAGCGTGGCCTGGATAGTAGGGGGCTGCTTTTTGTGGGTGTGCTCAGTAGTGGGGAAGGTTTCTCGTGTGATGGATTGGGCTATCTCCACTACTTTTTGCAGGCTTTTATTTTCTTGGGCATTAATGTTTCTCTACCAGTCTGTGATGCGACCAGTCAGGATAATCTCCACCATGCATCTCAAAAAGTTCCTGTAAGTTTTAGATGCCATGTCAAATTTATGCAAACGTCTTAAAAAAAAAAGTAGAGGCATGCCATGACGACTTCGTGATAGAGCTTGCATGCTGATCTCAGGACAAATCCTCCGATATGACATTGCTAGGGAATTTAAAGTTACTGACCCTCTTCACCTTTGACCCCTAATGAGGTCTGCCTCATGACCTCTGGTTTCTTCCTCCTGCAGGCAATAATCAGCTCCTTGGTTTTGCTGACTTTGAGTTGAGTGAGAGTTTGTTGTGTGGTAACATTCGACCAGACTTTCAATCTCCCTCCTTTATGCTGATTTGTCATCACCTTAGATTCAGCCAACAACAGTGGTGTAGTCAGAATACTTAAATATGGCATTGGAGCTGTACTTAGCCTCAAAGTCATAAGTATAAAGCAGGCAGAGCAGGAAGCTAAGCACACAGCCTTGTAGTACACCAGTGCAGAGGTGATTATGGAGGAGATGTTTTTACCAATCCAACCTGAATGGGGTCGGCAAGTGAAGAAATCAAGGATCCACGTGCACAAGGAGGTATCAAGCCCTAGATCTTGGAGCTTATTGATTAGTTTTGAGGGGATGATAGTATTGAATGCTGAGTTGTGGTCAGTGAGGAGTATTCTAATGTATGTATCTTCACTGTCCACATATTCCGGTGTTGAGTGAAGAGCCAATGAAATAGCATCTGGTGTAGACCAGTGTGATGGTAGACAAATTGGAGAGGATACAAGTCACTCCTCAGGCAGGAGTTGATATGTTTCATGACCAACCTCTGAAAGCACTTCATCACCGTGGAAGTAAGTGCTACTGGATCATAGTCATTGAGGCTGGTTACCATGTTCCTCTTGGACACCAGGATGATTGAGGCCTGCTTGAAGCAGGTGGGTACCTCAGACTGCCAAAGCGAGAAGTTGAAGATATCAGTGAACACTCTAGCAAGTTGATGAGTGTGGGGTCTTCTGTACTCAGCCAGGTACACCATCTGGGCTAGATGCTTTCCCGTGGGTTCACTCTCCTGAAGGATGCTTTCAGTCAGCCTCAGAGACTGAAGTCACAGGGTCATCAGTGGCTGTGGTGGTTCGTGAAGGTGCTTCCATGTTCTGTTGGTCAAAGTGGCTATAAACAGTATTGAGCTCAGCTGGCAGTGAAACTTTTTTGTCAGATACCTTGCTTGGAATACCAAGCCCTGCCACAGCTGTTGAGCATCCTTCCATGAATCAAGTTTGGCCCACCTCACATGTGAGATGGCTTTCCAGAGGTCATACATGGATATCTTGTACGTTCCTTGATTGCCAGGCCTGAATGGCACCAGTCTAGCCCTCAGCAGATTGTGGATCTCTTGCTTCCAGAAGACTCTGATTTTGTGGGGACACACTTGTCCACATGTATCTTTATAATTGCAGTGAAAACCATGTCATATTCTTTCAGATTCTCTGACTCCTTGAACATGCCCCAGTCCGCTGACTCGAAGCAATCCTACAACCACTCCTCTATGTCCCACAGCCACCTCTTTGTTGTCCCTACCTCTGTTGCATGGCTCTTTAGCTTCTACCTGTATGCAGGTAGAAGGAGGATAGTCACATGATCAGATCTCCTGCCATGCAGTTAAGGGATGGAACGATAGACATTCCTGATAGTAGTGTCTCATTAGTCGAGTGCGTTGGGACCATGGAGCTGTAGGTGATCTGCTGATGGTGATTGGGTAGCAATTTCTTCAAGCTAGCCTGGATGAAATCCCCAGCAAGAATATGAAATGTGTCAGGAGACGTTGTTTCTTGTTTGCTAATCAGGGCACTCAGTATATCATGTGTTTGCTTATTATCTGCCTTTGATGGGACAGGATCACGGCAGAGAACTCTCTTGGTAAGTAGGATGGGTGGCACTTAAATCAAGTTCATGTTTAATTGTCATTCAACCACACATGATTATCCATGAATACAGCCAAACAAAACAGCATTCCTCCGAGACCAAGGTACAAAATAGAGTACCAACGGTCATACACAGCACAAGGCACACATAACAGATATAGGATAGCAGTAAACATACAGCAACACAAAAAAAATATAATATAACCCAAGTCTCTGAGTTCATAGTTGCTGTTGACAAGCCTCACAGCAGTCAACAGACGAATGCAATCCAGATGCCTTCCACCAAGCAAACACTGGAAAGCTGCACCAGTGGGAGGGGCCAGCCCTCAATGCAGCATGGATGCCACTCCATGCTTCCTCCTCTGTCACCTCTCGTGGGCGGCTGCAACAAGCGGCACCGCGGCACGAGGCCTAGTCCGCGCTACAGCCGAGGCCACGCAGCTCCCCTGCTGTAGGTCCCGCCAATAAATCAATGAACTGGACTTGCATCATTCCACATTACCAGAGCCTGAGAGGGCCTTGAGTTCACAAGAAAAATGACTAAGACAATCACTCACTGTTAGGCAATAAACCCCCTTCACGCACTGACTCTGACACCACTCGGTATCAGGCTGCAACAAGGTCTGCATTAAGTCCAGCTCCTCCAGTTCCTCCACCAATGAGCAACTTGCTGATGGGGTAGACTTACGTTTCTTGATTTTCTTAATGTCTACCAGTGTCTTGCAATCATTAAAAAGACATTTAAAAAAAAAAAAGACAGTAGCATCTTTGGTTGGCCCCATAAAGACTGATGTAGCTGAGTGTGTCGTTACCTTACCAGGATGCTACCTGGAACACCTCAATCTCCCAACAAATGAATGCCAATACACAATATGCCATCTTAATATTCCTATCAACTTATGTAGCAACTTTGAAGTTTCTATGGACTTGAACCCCATGATCCCTTTGTTCCTCCACATAGCTCAGAATCCTGCCATTGACCTTGTGCTCAGCTTCCTAGTGTAATCTTGCAAAAAAGTACATCACCTCCATCTACTACTTCTCCATCCAACTCTGCATCCTGTCTATATCCCATCATAATCTAAGCAACTTTCTACACTATCCACAACACCTCCAACCATTGTCTCATCTGTAAGTTTACTAACTCACCCCTAAGCTTCCTTCTCAGAGTCACTTATATAAAGCAAAAATAAATCATAAAAGGCAGGGATCCCAGAGCAGATCTCTGCAGATAACACCAGTCATTGATCTTCATGCAGAATACATTCCATCTACAACCACCAGCTGCTGTCTGTAGGCAACCTATTTCCAAATACACACAACCAAATCCCATGGTTCCCAAGCACAGGGAACATTGTCAAATGACTTGCTAAGTACCATATACACCACATTTATCACCGTCTTCAAATTGTTTTGTCACCTCCTCAAAGACCCAATTTGGATCATGAAGCCCCTCACAAAGCCATGCTGACTATATCTAATAAGACTATGCTTGTCCAAGTGCTCAGAAATCCTGTCTCTCAAAAGCATCTCCAATAGTTTGCTCACCACTGATGTAGGACTCACTGGTCTACAATTTCCAAGATTATCCTTATTACTTTTCATGAACAATAATATAACATTTGCTATCCTGCAATCCTATGGTACCACCCCTGTCACCAGAGATGACACAATGATCGTCAGAGTCCCAGCAATCTCTTCTATCACTTTCTGAAGTAACCTGGGAGATATCTCATCTGGCCCTTGAGATTTATCTATCCTAATGCTTTTCAAAAGTTTCAACACTATCTCTTAACTTCCACAAGTTGCAGCATGTTAGTCTGTTCTACACTGAACATTCATTCATCAAGGTCTCTCTCCCTGGTGAGAGGGCATGTTTCGCCTTGTTGCTTGGTTGTTCGGTATATTCTGTTTTGTTGTGTTCTGTGTTGTTCTGCTGAGCACTGTGAGCATGCTGTGTTGGCACCAGAATATGTGGGGATACTTGTAAGCTGCCTCAGAACATCCTTGGGTATGTTGGTTGTTAACACAAATTACACATTTTGCTGTATGTTTCAATGTACATGTAAATAAATTCTAAATCAGTACATGAGCATTGAAGGTAGTTATACATTAAGGACATTCTCAAGCTCCAGGCACATTTCCTATTTTATGTCTGAGTGGTCCTACCCTCACTCGAGTCATCCCCCGTTCTTCATGTACATTTAGAAGACCTTGGAGTTTTCCTTAATCCTTGTCACCAAGTTCATGCTCCCTCCTAGCTCTCCTAAGTCCTTTCTTAAGCTCCTTTTTATCTACCTTTATCTCTTGAGTTGTGTCATAATTTTGTTTCCTAAACCCAAAGTATGCTTCCTTCTCCCTCTTGTTTAATTATTCCATCTTCCTTGTCAACCATGGTTCCTTCACCCTACCATCTTTTCCCTGCTTCAATGGCACATTCCTATCCAGAAGTGCTATGTAAGTGCTCCCTAAACAACTTGCACATTTCCATTGTACACTTCTCTGAGAACAACTATTCCCAATTTGCACTCCTAAGTTTCTGCCAGCTACCATAATTATGAAATAATAATTAAATAAGCAGTAAATATTGTGAACATGACATAGAGAATTCTTGAAAATGACACCATAGGTTGTGGGAATAGTTCTGTGTTAGGGTGGGTGAAGTTGGGTTAAGTTATCCCCTCTGGGGAAAAAAGCACATTCCTTATTTGGAAAAGCACAGTCCTGTTAGAGGCAATCAGCATGAACCTGTATGGAGGAGATTCTGTTTCACTGATTTGTTGAGGTCTGTGAGGAAGTCAATTGATGAGGGTAGGGCAGAGTATGTTGTCAACATGGACCTTCATGAAGCATTTGACAATGTCTCTCTTGGTGGACTGGTCCAAAAGATTATATCAGGAGAGATCCATGGTGTATTGGCAAAATAGAATTGGAAATTTGCTGGGTTATAGAAGACAGAAGGTAGTGCTGAAGAGTGTTTTTATGACTGGAGGTCTGATACAGATAAAAAGGCATCCGTTAGTCTTGCAAGACCATGGATCTGCGCCTGGAAAGTCTTCACTCTCCAGGGCGCAGACCTGGGCAAGGTTGTATGGAAGACCAGCAGTTGCCCATGCTGCAAGTCTCCCCTCTCCATGACACCAATGTTGTCCAGGGGAAGGGCATTAGGACCCATACAGCTTGGCACCAGTGTTGTCGCAGAGCAATGTGTGATTAAGTGCCTTGCTCAAGGACACAACACGTTCCCTCGGCTGGGGCTAGAACTCACGAGCTTCAGGTCGCTAGTCCAATGCCTTAACCACTTGGCCAGGTAACAATGTAGATAATCTGATAGTATGTTTGCAGATCACATGAAAATCGGTGGTGTTGTGGTGGATAGTGAAGAAGGTTCTCAAAGGATGCACCAGGATATAAGTAGATCAGTTGGAAATTCGGATGGAAGAATGGACAGGTGGAGTTTAATCTATTTTGGAAGACCAAATACATGAAGAAAGAAAACAGTAAATGGCTGGACCCTTGTAAGCATTAGTGTGCAGTATAGTGGGACTTGGGGTTCAAGTCCTCTGGGAATTTTATCTGTTTTACTATCAGCCTGTTTTCTCCAGATATATAGTATTTATAACTGGAATTAGTTCAATGAACTGTTTCGGAAGGACCACAATTGCCACATAAAAAAAATCCATGCATCACAATTTGGGGCATACAAGAATAATTATAAATAAATATAATTAAAGTATGTTAATAGAATGCCATAAGCCATATAGCTGTCAAGTAAACAAGACATTTTGCATTAGTAAAATATTGCATGCAGAAAGATTTGCTTGATTGTGAAAAATTACACTACATAATTCAATGTCTTCACCCAGAGATTATTTTGTTTCCATTATAAGGGTACTCCAGTAATTCTAAACTAATACATGGGTTACCTTTTCCTGGAATAATCTGTGCAATTAAAATCAAGATACAAGAAGTTTGTAGACAAGAAGAGCCGTTTGATCTACTTCAGTACACCAGCCAGTAGACTAGCATTTCATAAAAAAACATCATAAAAGATTCTACAAATCTTTTTAGAAGTTAATTCTATATTTTGATTGAGGCATAAGGGTTTTTTTTACTTCTGCCCTAAGGTTACCTTTAACTTAAAGTATGTTTCTCTGTCCTTCCTGTTTACATGTTGGGTTTAACATTTTCACTGGAAACACAAGAATCTGCAGATATCAAACATAGAACATAGATCATTACAGCAAAGTACAGGCCCTTCAGTTGTGATGTTGTGCCAATTTATTACCTACTGTAAGGTCAGGCTCACCATTCCCTTCGATATAGCCCTCCATTTTTCTATCATCCAAGTGCTAATCTAAAATAGTCTTAAATACCCCTAATGTTTCTGACTGTACCACCATCCCTAGTAGGGAATTCCATACACTAGCATATTTTCCTCCAATCACCTGGTATGTCCCCTGGTATTAGCCATTTCAGCCTTGGGAAAACGTCTTTGGCTATTCACTTGATCTATGACTCTATCATCTTATACACCTCTATCAACTCACCTCTCAACCACCTTTGCTCCAAAGAGAAAACCCCTACCTCACTCAAACCACCTTAATAAGACGTGCTCTTTAATCCAGGTAGCATCCTAGTAAATTTCCTCTGCACTCTCCAAAGCTTCTACATCCTTCCGATGATGAGGCAACCAGAATTGAACACAATATTCCAACCAGGGTCTAACTAGGGTTTTATGGAGCTGAAACATTACCTTGCACTCTTGAACTCAATCCCCCTGACTAATAAAAACCAACACACCATTTGTCAGTCTCAATTTGCACAGCAACTTTAAGGGATCATTGGACATGTAACCCCTCATTTACTGGTTCCTCCACACTACTGAGAATCATGCCATTAACTCTGTATTCTGCCTTCAAATTCAACCTTCCAAAATGAATCACTTCATAGTTTTGTGTTTTGAACTTCTATTAGCTACTTCTCAGGCCAGCTCTGCATCCTGTCAATGTCCTGTTGTAATCTATGACAACCTGCAACACTGTCCACAACTCCACTAATGTTAATGCCATCTGTAAACTTACTAACCCACCATTCCACTTCCTGATCCAAGTCACTTATAAGCAAGGGTCCCAGGACAGATCCCTGTGGAACACCCACCTCCAGACAGAATACATTCCATCTCTACTACCTTTTATCTTTTATGGGCACGCCAATTCTGAATCCACACAGCCATATTTCCCTGAATGCCTTTTCTGAATGAGCACTACCTAACACCTTACTAAAATCCATATGCACCACGTCCACTGCTCTGCCTCCATTAAAGTGCTTTGTCACATCCTCAAAGAATTCAAGAAACCCCTAACAAAGCCATGCTGACTACCCCTACTGAAACTATGCTTCTCCAAATGCTCCTAAATCCTGTCTGTAAGAATCTTCACCAATAATTAGCCAACCACGAAAGTAAAGCTCAACTGGTCTGTAATTCCCAATGTTCTCCCTACTTCCTTTCTTGAACAAAAGAATCACATTTGCCATTCTTAAATCACTGGTATGTCTCATGTGGCCAGTGAAAAGGCAAGGGTCATCATTGCCAATGACAAAACAATATCTTCCCTCACTTCTCATAGTAACCTGGGGTATATCCTGCTCAGCCTGGGGACTTATCTATCCTAATATTTTGCAAAAGTTCTAGCATAGGGTTGGATTGAATTGTTCTCCGATCTTGGCAATTTACATGCAAGCATTTCGCCAGCATGCAAGGAGATATCGTTAGGTCAGTGTGCTGTTGATTGTGTGTCCTCCAAATGTTTGACAGTGGCCTTTATATACTTTTCAATCAGCTGATTGTCCATTATTTCAGAAACACAATTGTGATGTGGGGAGGAAATCTTGTCACTAATTGGCTGTGTGGTGAACCTTGTGCATTGTGGTCTGAAATTTTCCTTGTGTCGGCTCATAAGTCGGTTGAAGGTCTTTGTGTTTGTTATAGAATTTTTCATGGAAAACCACAATTCTAGGAATTCTCTTGTGTGCTGCGTTTATGCTTGACCCATGACTTTCACTGAAGCCCAGTTGAATTTGTGCCCTTCTCAATCTTCATAGGTGGAACTACATCTCTTATCAACCATGGTTGCTTCACCCTATCATCAATAGGACAAACCTATCTGGAACACATACAAGAGTTCCCTCAGCAATGTCCTCATTTCAATTGTGCATTTCCTTCAGTATATGCATTCCCAATTTATGCTCTCAAATTCCTGCATAATAGGATCTAAATTAGCCTTCCCCCAATTAAATACTACCCCATACCTGCTTCAGGAGCCCGTCCATGGTTATACTAAACATCAAGGAGTTGTGGTCACTGTCTCCAAAATGCTCACCCAATGAGAGATCTGACATCTGACCAGGTTCAGTGCCTAGTACCAGATCCAATATGGACCCCCTCTAGTCAGTCTGTTTACATATTGTGCCAGGAATCTTTCCTGGACACACCAAACAAATTCCACCCCATATACTCCTAATAGAGTGATAGCTCCCCTCCTGTTTCTGACTTCCACCCACACTGACTCAGTAGTCAATCTCTCCATGAGGTCCTCTCTTTCTGCAACTGCAATACTCTCCCTGATCAGCAATGTGACTCCCTAAGCTCTTTTACCTCCCCACCCCACCATTGGCCCTTTTGGAACTTCTAAACACCAGAACATTTAGCAGCCATTCCTGCCCTTTTGACAGCCAAGTGTCTGTAATGGCCACAGTGGGGTAGTTCCATGTACTGACCCATGCTCTAAGTTTGTCACTCTTGTTCCTGATGATACTTGCATTAAAATAGACACACTTAAAACCATTGCCAAATTTTGCCCTATCAACTGCCTAACCTTCCTCACAGTCTCACTACACACTTCATCTAACCGTGTACCAACTGCTCCATCCTCTAACCTGCCAAACTAGTTTAAACCCTCCCCAACAGCTCTAGCAAACCTGTCTCCAAGGATATTGGTCTCCCTCAAGTTTAGGTACGTAGAACATAGAAACCTACGGCACATTACAGGCCCTTTGGCCCACAATGTTGTGCCGACCATGTAACCTACTCTAGAAACTGCCTAGAATTTCCCTAGTACATAGCCCTCTATCTTTCTAAGCACCATGTACCTATCTAAGAGACTCTCAAAAGACCCTATTGTATCAACTTCCACCACCGCAGCTGGCAGTGCATTCCATGCACCCACCACTCTCTGTGTGAAAAACTTACCCCTGTCATCCTCTTGGTAACTATTTCCAAGCACCTTAAAACTATGCCCCCTCGTGTTAGCCATTTCAGCCCTGGGAAAAAGCCTCTGGCTATCCACACGAGCAATGCCCCTCATCATCTTATATACCTAATAAGGTATCACCCATCTTTTCTATACAGGTGATACCTTCCCAGTAGAGATCTCAATGATCCACAAATCTGAAACACTGCCCCTGCATAAATTCCTCAGCTACACATTCATCTGCTAAATCATCCTATTTTTACCATCACTGGTACATGACACAGGCGTCAATAAAGAGATTACTACCCTTGAGGTGCTGCTTTTCAGTTTTCTATCTGACTCTCTATATTCACTTTGTAGGACCTCATCCATTTTCCTACCTATTTCACTGGTACCACAACTTCTGGCTGCTCTCCCTCCCTGTTTAAAAAGCTGTGGACCCAGTCTGAGGTGTCCCTAACCCTGGTAACTGGGAGGCAACATGTGATCTGGGAGCCTCTTTCACATCCATAGAATCTCCTACCTGCTTCTCTAAATATTGAATCCCCTATCACCACTGCACATTTTTTCTCCCACCTTCCCCTCTGAGCCACAGAGCCAGGCTCAGTGCCAGAGATCTGGCTGCTATGGCTTTCCACAGTTGGCCGTTTCTTCCCCACAAAGAGGTACTCCGCACTGTCTGTTTATTCCCTTAACCACTCCTGACAGTCACCCAGCTACCTGCCTCTTGCAACTTAAAGGTGACTACCTCTTCATAGCTCCTGTCTACATGTATCACCACCTCGTTCTCCCATAGGAGCCAAAGATCATCCAGCTGAATCTGGAGCAGAAAATTAAATTGCTAGAAAAATTCAGTGGGTTGAGCAGAATTTGTGGGCAGAAAGGGATTGAGGATCTTTTGGGTCAAAGGCTTGCATCAGAATTGGCACAGAAGCACATCAAGATTTTCTTCAGCAGTTTGTTTGTTACTTAATATTTTCATTCCTTGATAAGTAGTAAACAATATTTGATACTCCAAAGTCTCAGCAACCAGGAAAAGGTGCAATCAAGTACGGCTAAGCACTTTTGCAGTTTTGTCATAATTTTCTTTGAATTCCTCTGCCTGGTGTTTCATTCTTTTAGCCATGTATCTACATATTCTACTGATTCTGATTGGTTCTCGGTATTGTAAGGACAGGACGAACACTTTTTCCTGTTAAGAATCCCAGTGTTCTGAAGAATTCTACATTTTATTTAGAAGGAGTTTCCGGGTGAGGAAATGGTTCACCTCTGTCCCTTCCAATCCAGTTTACTGCACGCGGTGCCCATACGGTGACCTCCTCTACATTGGGAATTGAGTGTAGACGAGGCAATAGTTTTGCACAGTACCTGTGCTACGTCTGCAACGACCATCTTGAGCATCAGTTGCATGTCATGTTAACTCTCCTTTCCCATCCAGCACTGACTTGTTTGTTCTTCGCTTTCTCTGCTGCTTCTGAGAAGCCAGACACATATTTGAAGAACAACATCTCATATTCTACTTGGTTAGCTTCAGTGTGTAAACAGCAAACTACCTAATTACACATCCACGTACTCTCTGTCCTCACACACTCACCCATCCACAGAGTTTTCTCTCCGTTTTTTTAACTCTGCCGCCCCTACTCCCCACCTTGATCTATCTGCTCATTATTCCCTTCCAATCTGGTTTCACTCCATCTCAGTCTCACTCATACCGCTATATATTTGGCATCTTTCCTTTCCCCTCTCAGTCCTGACGCAAGGTCTTGATCCGTAACGTTGACTTATTCCTCTTGTCTCCATTGGCACAACTTGACCCTTAGAGCTCTTGTCTTTGGCACTCTGATTATCATCACTTGTACTATAACTTTGTTCTTTCCCTTTAACTTTTTAAATTTCATTTTGCCATTATCCCATCTCTCACCATTAACTTTATGTAACCCTTGGGTTTGGCCAGCGGCATTAGTCTAGGGGAAGACAGTCTCCAGCCCTGCCAAACTTATGAAACCTTGTCTGTGTGGATGCTGCATGATGTGCTCCCCTGTTACAAATCAGTACCACAAAATATCAGACAGTACACCATCTGCAATTAAATGATTCAGCTTTATAGTTCTTAAGTTGACTATAGGTTTGGTAAAGAAAAAGAGCCCATTTTAATAAAACAGTCTAATGTCCACATTGGAGCTCACGGTTTTCCCATCCGTTAGTCTTCCATTGATTTCCCCGGGCGTCGTCGACTCCCAGCCCCATTCCAAGTCCACTCCATCCTGCAATCTATGACCTCTCCGTTCCAGCATCATCTCTCTCCATCTTCTGCCAAACAAAAGACCGTGAATACCTCACTCTCGGGCACACAAGAAACACTCCCCTCATTGGACAGCACACATTCGAAAGCCCCCGTTATCTCTAGTCATAACCTAAACACTGCTGCTACAGAGAAACCATTACAATAGCAGTGAAACCCTGTGCGTTATACTGAAATCTTATCTACAGCTCTAATTTAGTTTTCTGGAATATTGGTCCCAGTTCAATTCGTCATTTTAGGTTTTATGTTAAACTGCCCACTTTTGTTACATATTGTCAGCAACTCCCATCAATTTCCTTACTGTTTTATGTACTGTGTTGTAAGATCATACACAACGAATTGAAGTAGCTAAAGCTTAGCTTTGCAATTAAGCTGTGAGGTAATGGAGCACACATTACCCTAAAGTATTTCTAAGGAATAGTATTTTCTAATGAATAGTTTGAAAGGATTATTTCTCATGATAACTTAGATTAAAGTGTTAGACGGTCAAGTGCTTTTATCTCACTATTTTATGTTCTTTACTATAGAGGTTACAAAGTGATGGTTTCCAGGAAACTATCCCAGTTGTCCTAGTCCCAAGACAATGATTCCAAGCCATGTATATTACCCTATAATTAGAGTGGTTGAGATAACCAGTGATTTAAGACCAAACCAAAATAAATTTGACTATATTCCAGAATCGCATAATCAAATAGGATGATTTTAGCAGCTGAACTGTCAAAGAGGTCCCAGAGTCTTAAAATACAATACAAGCAATAATAAAAAAAAAAGTTCAAACTCTGTCTGGAAAATGTAATACAGATAGTAATCACATTGCTTTAAAAAATATTATCCTCTTCATCTCTGATCTGTGTGTGGCCCGTACTGGTAAACTATTGCAGTGAGTATAGATGAAATCACAAATCTCATTTGGATGTGAGGCTCCCTTTAGAAATAGGAGAAAAGGAGAATGAGGGGGAGAGATCTTAGAAGAGAACAAGAAACAAACAAACATACAAATTAAATTCACTATATCCCTTTGAACCGTTTCTAAAAAGTATGCTATTACAGCTGCATTGTACGGGGGGGGGGGGGGGGGAGAGAGAGAGAGAGAATCTGTAACTCAACTGAGCAAGCAACATTTTTGCAAATTGTCTTTGGTTTTTGCCCTTCACACTAGTGTGTTTGGGATGTAGCCTATCAAACTGTTCTCCAATAATACTGGACAAGTTTGAATAATGATCCTTTCCTTTAAATTAGACAGAATGTGTGGTGTGCAATATGTCTTTTGAGCTTTAGTGCAATCAATGTCAGACTGGAACAGTTTTGAAGAAAGGCGGAGTAAGAAATCAATAGGGCAAAGTCAATCAATAGTCGGCATCTGCTCGCCTAGCTAGCCTGAAGCAAAAATAGATTGAGAATAAAAAAAAATCGAGGCATAATCCTTGTTCCACTACAAAATAATTTGGACATGTCTATAAAAGTGACTAATGAACTTCAACCAGTGAACTGAAGTATTTTGCACGGCTGGAGCCTATCTTCAGTTTTGAGGCAAATAGATAACTTAGACAAGGTACTTTGCTAAGAATTGTTGGCAAAAGCGTGGATATAATTAATATACATTATTCTAAAGTTTGATCATGTTTTATTCTTTGAAAGACTGGTTTGACAGTATTTCTTGATGTATGGAACAGAATCTTGATCACTGGTGGCTGTGCACACTCAACTGATGTCATGCTGGTACTATTGGATTGTTTCTTACTGTCAGGGCAGTGACTAATAGTACAGCATTCACCTGCAATGGACGAAAATAACGTTTGATGTAAGATGTGCTGTTAAAGTAAGCTGATGGATCAAATGAGTTTATTTCAGCGGTTAAGATTAGAAGTCAAAATACCTTCATTGTGCCTTAAGCAAAAATATTGAGAAAAGAACCAGATTTAATTTAGCACAGAACATCAGATACGTGACTGCCTTCTTTTTCTGTCAAAGAACATAAAGCACAGAACCTAGAACAAGACAGCACAGTACAGGCCCTTCAGCCCAGCGATGTTGTGCTGACTATTTAACCAACTCCATGATCAATCTAACCTTTCCCTCCCATTTTTCTTTCATTCAGTTGCCTATCCAAGAGTCTCTTTAATGCCCCTAGTGTATATGCCTCAACCATCATCCATAGCAGGGCGATTCACAAGTCTAACCCTTTATGTGTAAAAACCCTACCTCAGAAATCCCACCATTCTTCCTTCCAATGCCCCCTCATATAAGACTTTTCCACCTTGGGAAAAAGTGCTGGCTCTCCGTTGAATCTATGCCTCAGTATAAATGAAGTGAGTAGGCTTCATACATAAGAACCTAAAAGTGAAGGAAAATATAGGTCCAGATGTTCTTCACTGTGTGAAACCCTGCTTTGAAGATTTCATCTCTAAACACACTAATATCTTTCCTTTGCCAAGAATGACGATTACTAAGGATATATGTTGGTGAATAGATTGAGGTATAGACTGCGTGTGGTTTGGAGATGTGGAGATAAGCAGAGGCAAAATGTCAAAGTGAGTTGGTAGGAGGAAGGGGAATGCTGGTGAGATAATTCAATGGGAAAAAAGAATTGTTAGTGGAATATAAAGAAGGCTGTGATGGTTTAAGGATATTAAAGATGAGTTTTTGGATTGAAAGAGTGATTAGCAAGGTTGGATTGACAGATTTGGCTAAAGTAAATGATTCATTAATGTTGGTTGCTGAGGAGGTGATCAAAATGGGGTTATGAGGCCACAAATAAAGATTGAGAGAATGAAAAATAATAATCCATCTCAAAAATGACTGACACCTTGAACTCCTCAGTGGCAACTTCACAATTAGTATCCAGGCAGGCTAATCCAGAGTTCAAGGCTGGCAGCATCTACATTCCTTACATGCTTGATATAATTTTATACAAGTAGTACCAGTCAGATTTTCCATCTTTTGACCTCACTGCATGTGCCATTATTCTCTATTTACATGAATTTATGGAAATAAACCTTGTGGGCATAAAGTACCTGAATGAGTGTATATGAGAAAAACTTTAGACTGAACATTTGTGTAAATATGAAGATACTACTGAAGTAATTGTCTTCAGTACATATCTTCAAATGACATGAATTAACTGTAAGAATTGACATTATGCCAATTAGTTTTTAATCATATTGCTATAAGCATTTTACCTAGCTGTGTACTGAGAATTTAAAAAAAAATGGTTTCAATTATTATTGCTCATTTATGTCAGGATCTAATTTGCCATTGTGGCAATTAGTTATATTTTGTTTAGATATCAATATGTAATTGTCAGTATACAATATAAAGAAGCAATAAAAACAAGTAAAATGTCACACTTGGCTATTAACACCCAGTTAAGTCATTGCTCTGCCACATTAATTTACAATAGAGCTGTGTTGATATATGATGGCAATTTTGAAAATTATCATGTCACCAGGAAATTAATTTCGAAGCTTATATCATTTTGCTTAAGTGCACACCTTAGAAATACATAATTACACAAACCTTATAGAATTCAAAGTGGAGATAGTAGGATGAGATTTCAAATCATTAAAAAAATTCTCAAAATCTAGGGAAATGGCATTATTTTCCATGTCTCAAATGATCATTTTCATCCTGGTAAATCATAGAAAATATTCTTTCAGCCTGACAACATGACCTTACAGAGAGAATGAACCACTCAAGGTAAGGAAACAGGTTGAAATGCCCTCAAGCCCTTCCTAAGTCTCTGAGACAAGTAGTGAGGTAGCATTCATGGGTCCAGAGAAAAAATATTGTAAAATTATTTCTTTTCTATTTCTGCTGTCATAACGATAAAGACAATTGATTGGTGCCCACAATTGAAAGTGAGTAAAGTTCAAGGCAGACTGAACATTGTAACAAACATTACTAGGGCATATCCTGTGATAAATGAAGGCAACATATAAAAATATAAAAACATACTAAAAATTTCAACCACATGGACATTTGCCATCATTGTGAGAATGTGAGAAATACAGAGAAAAAAATGATGATAAATTCCTGAGGGGAAAAAGAAGGAAAAGTGCTAAATACAGAGTAGAGGGGTGTGGAAAATTATTGTTACAAAATTTTCCATAGATGGCTATCTGTTCTTCCTGTATGTACTGGATCTTCCCAAGAATGATCTATAATTCAACTCTCCTGCTTCTACAGAATTTTGCAGAACAGAATTTTACATTTTCATATATATATATATATATATATATATATATATATATATATCCCATTCCAGTTATAAATCATTACAGAATCTGCACTGCCACCTTTCAGGCAATGCGTTATCATCATAGCTACTCAAAATGTGGGGGAAAATCTAATTTATTTACCGTTCTTTGCCAATTGTGTTAATTCCCTACTATTGGTCACTGACCCTCCTTTCTATGGTGACAATTTCATAAAGAGAAATTTATTGGTTAACTCAGTAAGAAGGTAACACAGAGTAATCAAAGGTTGAAATGCATCTTTTCCCTGAGACTAAGTAACTGTAGAAGTAACAAATGTTTTAACTTTTTCTTCACGTCACTTGTTTCTGTAATTTTTCTGAAAAGTTTTCTAATGAAGTTACAGTTAAACTCTTTTCAGATCTCTTAACCAAATAGTGTTCTCATATATCTGAATATGCATGGTGTTACCTGTGACATTGCTATTCCAAACTAAAGGATGATAAAAATGGATGTAAATGTAGATTTTTTTAGGTGTGGGTGGGGTTGGTGGAGGAGATGGTTGTGAGTGGAACACTCCAAGCTGTCTTTTAATCCTTTCTTCATTTCTTTGTAAACCTTTACAGATAATGATGGGTAGCTTGTAAAACTCATTATTATGATGTTTGTTTTAAGAAAGTATCACTCCAATACCTTAAAGAAAACAAGGTAATGTGCCTTAATGATTTCAGCCCCATGGTTCTGACATCTATCATCATGAAGTGCTTCGAGAGACTGGTCATGACATGCATGAACTCCAGCCTCCTAGACAACCCACCCACCACAATTTACTTACTGCCATCTCCCTGGCCCTATAATCATCTCTGAAGCATATGGACAGAAAAGATATTTATGTTAGACTATGGCTTAATGACTACAACTCCACCTTCAATACTATAATTCCAAGCAAACTCATCTCCAAACTCTGAGACCTGGAAGTCAAAAGGTCCCTTTGCAACTGGAGCATTGTCTTGCTGGCCAACAGAACACAATCAGTAAGGATAGGCAGCAACATCTTCGCCAGGATTATCCTTAGTTCTGGTTCCCCACAGGCTGTGTTCTCAGCCCCCTCCTCTACTTTCTATAAACTCACAACTCTGTGGGCATATTCTGGTTGAACTTCATCTACAATTTTGCAGATGATACTGTAGTTTAGTGGGCCATATCTCAAATTAATGAGTCATAGTACAGAAGGGGATAGTCTCTAATGACATGGCGCCATGACAACAACCTTTCCCTCAATGTCAGCGAAACAAAATAGCTGATTACTGACTTTGGGGGGCTTGGGGGGTAGTGTGGTACACGTGCTCCTATCAATACCAATGGTGCGGAGGTTTAGAAGGTTGAGAGCTTCAAGATCCTTGGTGTGAACATCACCTGTAGCCTGTCCTGGTCCAACCGCGTTGATCCCAGATCAGAAAAGCTCACTCCAGTGCCTCTGCTTCCTCAGGAGACTGAAAACAACTGGCATGTCCCCTTTGACCCTCGCCAATTTTTTTCGATGCACCACAGAATGCGTTCTATCACAGGTGCATCATGCCTTGGTGTGGCAGCTAATCTGTATGTGACAGCAAGGAACTGCAAGGAGTTGTAGACACAGCTCAGCACATCATAAACTCTTCATAGACTCTGTGTAAATTTTTGCTACCATAGTAAATCAGCCAGCATAATCAAAGATCCCACCCACTCTGAACATTCTCTCTTCTGCCCCCTCCCACTGGCAGAAGATAGAAAAGCCCAAAAACACATACTACCAGACTCATTGACAGCTCCTATCCCACTGTTATAAGACTATTGGATGGTTGCCCAGTGTAATAAGAAGGACTTTCGACGTCACAGTCTACATTATTATGACCTTGAGCTATATTGTCTAGCTGCACTGTACTTTTCCTGTTACTGCAGCACTTTATTCTGCATGTCTTTATTATTTTACCTTGTTCTACCTTATTACTGTTGTAGTGAATTGATCTGTATAAATGGTGTGCAACACAGGTTTTCCACTGTAGCTCAGTATATGTAACAATAATACACCAATTTACTAATTTACCACACTTTGTTCTCAGAAATAACTTTCTATTGAAAGTAAAGAGTAAAGTCCAAGATCTTGGACTGCATTGTGTGTTCAGAGTAATTCATGTTGGGAAGAAACTTGGGGAGCTGGGGAGAATGAGGATACCAATCACTGGGAATGGCTGAGAACACAACCTTGAGGATCAAGTTAGGTGATTGAGAATGTCAGAATTTATCTGCTGAGGAACTGATCAGTATGTATGAAGGTTGTGCTTGCAGTTGAGGTGACAATAAGGCAGACAACTGTTTGGGAACCGAGATACTGTAAGACCAAGAAGATGACTAAAATATTTTGTACCTGTCCTCTTTATAGAATAGGATGCTGCAAATGAGACAGTGGAAGTGACTGGATGGAAATTACTATTGTCTGTTCTTAAAGGACAGAAATTTTACCTTCTCTGGATAGGATACATGCTTGGAGACTGGGGGAAATAAAGTTTGAAATCAGCGTAAATCCATCCAAGTTTTGAGATGGAAATGGTACCACACTACTAGAGGACTGCAAGCATTGACTTAGGGAAGTGTAAACTGGTACTTTTTAGGCGGTAGAATCAAGAGAGGCAATATTAACCAAAGTGTACAGTTTTATAAGTTCTGCAAGAACTAAGAGCCTTGGGGTGCTCTAGACACCAATTTGAAGATGGCAAAGCAAGCTAGGAAAGTTGTTTGAAAAGTTTCTGGTGTTCAAGAAAGATGTTAATTCCATGCAGAAGGGATTTACCAAAGTGATGCTGGAGTTGAGGAATTTCCATTATTTTTCTGTTAGGCCAAATTACAAGAGGGCTCAAAGGTGGGGTCTCTACTCGTTAACTATGCCCATCTAAAGTAGACTTTCCCTCAAACAAATAATTATATACTTTATTTTTCAATTTATTTTGATTCATACAGTGGCATCACAGATAGTGCTGCTGCCTCATCATTGGTGACCCAGGTTTGATCCCAGCACCTGGTGTTATCTGGGTGGATTTTGAATCGTCAGATCTGACTGTGTTTCTCATAGGCCTGTAGTTTGCTTGCATATCCCATAGCTGTGCCATTGTAGGTTAATTGTTCACTGTAAATTACCCCCATTGTGTCTGAGCCATAGAAAAATTGTTTTGGAAGAGGTTGGAGGACATGTGAGAGAAAATAATTTGCAGGGAAATTAATGATACTGCTGTGAAGATTGTTCAACCCATTGAATTTATAACAATCTCCTTCTGCATAGGATGCTAATATGTTTGTTTTTCTTTCCAGAGTTGTTCTGTTTTATTTTGATTAACTGCAGACTTCTGCAAACAGCCTGGGCAGCATATCTTTTCTTAATTTCTAATGGTTAGGCTTCCACACTTTAAGCAGAGCGTTTCATATGGCAGCAGGAAAACAGAACAATTTGCCAGCTGACATATGACAGGAGTGTTAAAAAAGATGCTGTTCAGAACAGCGTAGATATTGCCATCAAAGAGAGGTAATGACAGGAAAGTCCAAAAATTGTTTCATGTAGCACAATTATTTTGTGTGCTAATCATTGTATTTTATAAAAAAAAAGTTACATTTGATCAATATAGCAGATGTCTAGAAAATAGATGTGGGTCGAACATCTTGCATTTGACAGGCAAGGGACTGTGAGGCATGCTCAGGGACATAAAGTAGCATGCAAAGGTCATCTTGCTGTTACTGACATGAAATTGAATGGCATGGACTTTCTATACTGAAGCAGATCTTATCTGGATGGTTGTTATACTCCAGGGAGTTATATAATAGGTAGATCTGTGGTCTTACTTCATGCTCATTGTTGTTGAATGTCCTTAGAAACCACTGTCCGAGGGTCATCTCGGTGAAATGCGCCCCTGCCCATTGTTCTTCACAGCAGAATCTGCCCCACCATCCACTTCTAATGCATTCATGAATTCTTCTCTCCCCCCACCCCCAACCTTCTTACTCTGACTTCTCCCCTTCTTTTCCATCCTGATGAAGTGTCTTGGCCCAAGATGTCGACTATTCACTCTTTTTCATTGATGCTACCTGGCCTGCTGGGTTCCTCCAGCATTTTGCATGGGTTGCTTCTATGTGGGTTTCTTTGATGTAATCATAATAATCATCACTGCACAAAGATAAATAAAAAGAGTGATTATCAGTGGACATACTTTCTAATAACAGAACATTATTTCATGAAATACACATTGCATTACATTGTGAGCAAGGCTGGGTAATAAAAATGCTCACCTTATAAAATTGAGTTGAGAATAGAATGATTATTGTTATTTCTAGAGTGGAATGAGGACTTACAGAAGTATGAATATTTTTTTTTTATCTTTACTGTTTAAATATAATGTGACAGCATCTCCAAAGAAAGAAAAGAAAACAATTTACAATCCAACTTTATCAGGTTTATAGTAAATGACTGAATCTATTCAGATGCCCAATTGTTGTGTAATGTTTGATAAGCCAGGATGTTGCTTCTATTGCATGGATGTTATTGTTCATGAATGTTTCTTTGTCTTATAATCCATTTGCAGGTAAATTAAAAGCATTTCTATTCTGTGTCTGCTGAAGCAAAACATAAATAATTTTAAAATAGAAGGTATTGAACAATTCTCTGCCTGGGAATTAAATTGAATTCTCTTAATAGTTAGGTGATCCTAACACATTGTTACCAAAGTATTATGAGAAAAAATATTCTGCATTTACAACTTCGGGACACATAATGCACTAAGAAAAACATCTTTATAATGACGATTGGTTTCAGGCATAATGGAAATATCACGGTGGTGTATGTACACAACCCTTAATATTGCAGTATTTTCATTTGCTTTTTCAAAACTTTTCCCAATTGCCGAATGTTTTGCAACTGAGTAAAACGTGAAACATGCAAATTGCTGAAAAATTGCTTCTGTATTTATATACATAAGTGTGCATGTATATATATATATTTACTGTAATTCACATTTTTCTATTAGTATGTATTGTACTGCTGCTGCAAAGACAACAAATTTCACAACATATGTCGATGATATTAAACCTGGTGCTGATTCGGCGTACTAAGTACGGACTTGCAGTATGAACTAATCCACAGAGAGTCACAGAGACACACAGCATAGAAATAGGTCCTTTGGCCCATTCTCTCTATGCCTTCCATTATGTGCCCTTCTCTACTCCCACATCAGCTCTTGGTCTTGTTTAGATATTTAGACATAGACGAGTACAGCAAAGAAACAGACCTATTTGGTCCACAATGTCTGTGCCAAGTATGATGCCAATTTAAACTGCACATCTGCTTGCATGTGGTATATATCCCTTCATTCCTTCACTGTTCATGTGCCTGTTTTACATGCCCCTTAAACGCTGCTCTCTTATCTGCCCCCAGCACTTTCCCTGGTAGCATGTTGCAGGCACCTATCACTATTTGTGTAAAAAAAAACACACCTTCCCTTGTGTATTTCCTTTAATTTTTACCCCCTCAACTTAAAGCTCTGCCATTCCAAATTTGACCAGTTTCTCCTTATAGCTCATTCTCTCATCAAGGTAAGACCATGGTAAATCTTTCTATACCCTCTCCAAAGTTGCCACGTTATTCTGTGGTGCAGTGAGCAGATTTGCATATAATACTTCTGATGTGACCTAACCAAAATTTTATACAGCTGCGTCATGATTTGCTGACCTTATACCCAACATCCCGATCAATGAACGCAAGAGTGCTATATGCCTTTCAATCACCTTATCTACTTTTGTTGTTACTCTCAGGGAGCTACGGATTTGCACTCCAAGATGCGTCCACACATCAATGTTCCTATCATTTACTGTATGTATGCAATATGCAAATTGCGATATCTCTTATTTGTCTTGATTAAATTCCATCTGATCAAACTCCATCTTCTTAAATGTTATGAGACTCTCTGCCTCCACCACCTTCCTAGTTTGTGCAGTCAAAATTGTAAAATTGTAATTTTAGAGGCACGGTAATGTAGTGGTTAGCACAACGCTTTACAGTACCAGCGACCTGAGTTCAGTTCCCACCGCTATCTGTAAGGAATTTGTACATTCTCCCTGTGACTGTGTGGGTTTCCTCCGGGTGCTCTGGTTTCCTCCTACCTGTTGGTAGGCTAGTTGGTCATACTTGTTGGTAGGCCAACTGGTCATTGTAAATTGTCCTGTGATTAGTCTAGGATTAAATCAGGGGATTGCGGGGCAGTGTATCTCAATAAATAAATAAAAAGATTTGTTTCCTTTGTAGCTCCTCTACACCTCTTACTCATTACTTTAATCCTATGGGGTTTGGTTCGAGATGTATTTATAAATATTTTTATTTTATCTGTACCTTTAAACAATAGTAACGTATTTTTAAAATGCAAGACAAAAACACACTAGGAAAAATGAATCTTCTTTGATTTGGATTATTTGATCAAACATATATGGAAATTTGACTTGAATTGCTTTACAAAACATAAAATAATAGTTGCTGATTAATCAGGCCCCCAGCAACTAAATTGGATAGTATTGAAAATAATTGCAGCGACTTGCAGCAGGATTAAACTGACGATTCTCCTCTTTGGTTGTCCATTGAAATCCGATGACGACGTCCACTCCTTTAATGGTGAGATCTCTGATGACTATATGGTCCTATCCTGGACCCACAAGCTCTATTGCAGGTAGGACATGCACATATAGTAGTGGTGGTGGTAGTGGTGGCAACCATGGGTGCATTTCTCCTGGCTCTCTTCTGCTGTCTTCTGGTTGTTCTTTCCATATCCAGAGTACGAACCCCGTCCCTACACAGCTGTTGCCAAGTGGTATGGTCAGCAGCAACCTCCTCCAGGTCCTCGGGTCTGATCTTGCACTTCCTTAAAGCATTCTTCATCTGATCCTTATAGCGCTTCTTTGGCATTCCAGCTGAGCGTCGACCATGATGTAGCTGGCCTTATAACACTCTGCTGGGTAGCCGACATGAGGGTATCCTTATCACGTGCCCCAGCCACTGCAGCTGACGCTGGGTGATCAGGGCCTCAATACTTCTGCAGTTGGTCTTTACAAGTATTTCAGTGTGAGGCACCCGCTCACGCCAGGTAATTCTCAGGATGCGCTGGAGGTAGCTTATGTGGAAGCGCTCCAAGGACTCGATGTGATGACTGTAGGTTACCCAAGCTTCACAGCTATAACGGAGGGTGGTGACACGAACCACTTGGTGTACGCAACCTTTGTGGAGGGACGAGGCTCCTGTTCTGAAAGACTCTACGCCAAAGTCTCCCAAAGGCAGCTGATGCCTGTTGAATGTGGCTCTGGATGTCGTTGTCAATGCCGCTATCCTCAAAGAGAATGCTCCCCAGATATTTGAAAGATGGCACTACTGACAGCTTTTCATTACCAACAGTGAAAGCAGGTAGAGTGCGTGGGACACTGGTACTCCATTGGCAAACCACTTCTGTCTTGGTGGTATTTCTGCTGTTTTCAGAGGAGATTTATTGGGCCGTAGATGGTTTAGAGTGCATTGTAAAAATTATGCATGTCATTATTATCAGCAAAGGAATGGATTTCATGTGCCTTTTCAGTCCACCACTCATTTTGTATGGCCTGTATTACCTTTTGCACTTTCCTCCGAGCTGCCTGCCAATGCTGTCTGATGCTGGTGGATGACGGGTTGTCTAAAGTTGCCCGGTGTGCTTTGTGCATGTCCTTAAGCAAGTTGTGGATGGTGTCTGAGTTATCCTCAAACCAGTCTTGGTGGTTCCTGCTCTTATGGCTGATGGATTGGGCTGCTGCCTCAGAGAGCGTAGAGCTGATATACAAACCCCATTTCCAGAAAAGTTGGGATATTTTTCAAAATGCAATAAAAACAAAAATCTGTGATATGTTAATTCACGTGAACCTTTATTTAACTGACAAAAGTACAAAGAAAAGATTTTCAATAGTTTTACTGACCAACTTAATTGTACTTTGTAAATATACACAAATTTAGAATTTGATGGCTGCAACACACTCAACAAAAGTTGGGACAGAGTTAAAATAAGATTGAAAAGTGCACAGAATATTCAAGTAACACCAGTTTGGAAGACTCCACATTAAGCAGGCTAATTGGTAGCAGGTGAGGTATCATGACTGGGTATAAAAGTAGTGTCCAGCAAAGGTTCAGTCTTTGCAAGCAAGGATGAGTTGTGGCTCACCCCTTTGTGCCAAAATTCATGAAAGAATTGTTAGTCAGTTCAAAAGGAACATTTCTCAATGCAAGATTGCAGAGAATTTAGGTCTTCCAACATCTACAGTAATAGTATTGTGAAAAGATTCAGAGAATTCAGAGATATCTCAGTGCGTAAAGGGCAAGGTTGGAAACCACTGTTGAATGCGCGTGATCTTCGAGCCCTCAGGCGGCACTGCCTAAGAAACCGTCATGCTACTGTGACAATTATAGCCACCTAGGCTCGGGAGTACTTCGGAAAACCATTGTCACTCAACACAGTCCGTCGCTGCATCCAGAAATGCAACTTGAAACTGTATTACGCAAGGAGGAAGCCATACATCAACTCTATGCAGAAACACCGGCGAGTTCTCTGGGCCCAAGCTCACTTTAGGTGGATAGAAAGACTGTGGAACCGTGTGCTGTGGTCAGATGAGTCCACATTTCAGCTAGTTTTCTGAAAAAACAGGCGTCGAGTTCTCCATGCCAAAGATGAAAATGACCATCCAGATGGTTATCAGCGAAAGGTGTAAAAGCCAGCATCTGTGATGGTATGGGGGTGCATCAGTGCCCACGGCATGGGTGAGTTGTATGTATGTGAAGGTACCATTGACTCTGAGGCATATATTAGGATTTTAGAGAGACATATGTTGCCATCAAGGCGATGTCTCTTCCCAGGACGTCCATGCTTATTTCAGCAGGACAATGCCAGACCACATTCTGCACGGGCTACAACAGCGTGGCTTTGTAGACACAGAGTGCGTGTGCTTGACTGGCTTGCTGCCAGTCCAGTTCTGTCTCCTATTGAAAATGTATGGCGCATCATGAAGAGGAGAATCAGACAACGGAGACCACAGACTGTTGAGCAGCTGAAGTCTTACATCAAGCAAAATGACAAAATTTCCAATTGCAAATCTACTACAATTAGTATCCTCAGTTCCAAAACGATTAAAAAGTGTTATTAAAAGGAGTGATGTAACACAATGGTAAACATGCCTCTGTCCCAACTTTTGTTGAGTGTGTTGTAGCCATCAAATTCTAAATTTGTGTATGTTTACAAAATACAATTAAGTTGGTCAATAAAACTATTGAAAATCTTTTCTTTGTACTTTTGTCAGTTAAATAAAGGTTCACGTGAATTAACATCACAGATTTTTGTTTTTATTGCATTTTGGAAAATATCCCAACATTTCTGGAAATGGGGTTTGTGTGTCCACTGTTGTTCCAATGTATTTTCTGAGCTCAGACAAGGTTCCAACTCCCTTAATTTCTCAGCTAGGATACGTCAAAACTCACTTCTTGTTTCTGTGTTTCTCAGGCGGTTGCAATTTAGCCACTTTTTATTGGGTTTTTGCAGCCGCAAGAGGGAACACTTCCATTTGGAGTTTGGCCACCATCGTACGGTGGTCAGTCCAGCACTCTGAACCTCTCATGGCATGGGTGATAAGAACATCCTTGATGTCAGTATGTCTCACAATGATGAAGTTGATCATGTGCCAATGTTTAGTGCATCCACGAGGTCTTATATTTTGCCTTCTGCTGGAAGATGGTGTTGGTTATGGTAAGGTTATGCTCAGAGCAAAGAGTAAGTAGCCTCATGCCATTTGCATTCACTTTGCCAATACCATGCCTACCTAGCACTCCACTCCATATCCTGTTGTTCTGTCCCGCCCTAGCGTTGAAGTCCACAAGCAAAAGGATCTTATCATTCTTAGGGATCTGGCAAAGAGCTTCATCCAATGTCTGATAAAAGCATTCCTTGGTCTTATTCTCAGATGGCAAAGTTGGTGCATAGGCACTGAGAAGCGTGGCATAACGTTTCTTTGCCGGGGGATACGGAGGGTCCTTAGTCTTTCACTAATGCCAACGGGTGTTGCTGTAAGACTTGGTAGAAAGGTGTTCTTGATGGCCAAGCCTACTCCGTGGAGATGTTGTCCACCTTGGGGGAAACCTTTCCAGAAGAAGGTGTAACCCATCCCTTCCTCTATTAACTCTGGTCTCACTCAAGGCAGTAATGACGACGTTGTAGCGTCTCAGCTCAGCAGCGATCAAGGCTATTCTCCGTTGAAGTCTATCAGAGATGCCATGCCAGGAGAGTCCTTACATTCCATGTTGCCAGTTTTAGGTTGTATTGTTTCTTATTTCGACGGCAGTAGTGGAATAACCCGTTAGGCGTGGTAACCTATCCAGGTGAGTGATTGGGCAATTTTTAGGCCACATTTTCTAGGCTCTTGCCCAATTGGGGTGAGCAGTGCGGTCCCTAAATAGGGCTGCTCAGTCGCACAGGGGTCTGCCGAAAACAGCTGCCACTCAGTCCCAGCTGCTAGCGACCAAATACCCTGTGCCGCTGCCATGGGGGGTTCTGACTAGGAGTTCCCAGCCCATTCGTACCTGCTCCTGTTGCCAGATGCCCCATCACCTTCAGACTTCAACCATAAGTAAGGTCCAGGTATTGTTCACCATGGTCAGAGGTGGAGACCTGCGCAAGGAAGATTTTAAAGTGCCACAGGGGGTGTGCCATTCTCAGTAACACTATCTTCACCATGATGAGGTAAATCCTGGTGGCAAGGGTGATCCCAGGACAACTGGTCCCACATCTTGGCTGCAGGAGGCTGCCAGGTCCTTGGTCTGTTAAGGCCTGCCTATTGCGTGCCGCCAGTGCGTTGCTTTTCTGTTAGGGTTTGCTCCCTTAGCCTTGTCTCAACAGACTTACCACAAGGCAGTGGGGCTATTTGCCCATAGCTGGGACAGTGGTTGATGGGCCCCAGGGCGTGTCCACACTGAGGTGGGCCTGCACGCCACGTCTCTGGGGCCCACTGCTGCTCCGAGATCCCCTGTAGTTTAGTCTGAAACCGTAAGATACCCAGTTTCCGTGTGTGGACCTGAGGAGGCACTGCAAGAGTCTTGGTGGTGGAGAGGCTCTGTACTGGCAGGAGGAGGCTTACACACTCTGCTCTTTTCACCCTCTGTTAAGAAGGCTAGCCAGTGGTAATAGCTGTAAGCCGAGAGCACTATGCGGCATGCAGCATGCACTAACTACAAGCACTACTACACTACTGCACTAGATGCTTCACACACACCCTGTGAGCAAATACTCTCACCCACACACAAACTGATGATTGAAAGGCAAGCAACATGATAACTATTTATTGCAACTTCTTTATTTGGCAGCTAAAATATAAAGTGGAAAAAATGTGAGGTCTTTCACTTCCACAGATACAACAGAATACAGTATAGTATTTGTTAAGTGATGAGAGACTGGGAAATGTTGACTCCCAAAGTAGCTTGGGTGTGCTAGTAACATGACTGAAGGCCAACATGCAGGTGCAGCAAACAATTAAAAAGGCAAATGGTATGTTAGTATTTATTGTGAGTGGGTTTGAATTTAGGAGTAATTAACTTATATTGTAATTGCACAGGGCCTTGGAAAGACTGCACCCAGTATTGTATCCAGCTGTAGTCTCCTTACCCATGAAAAAGTTTACTTGCGAGAGATTAATGGTGGCCCTGATCTTGCTCAAGTAACTTGGTTAATCTTCCAAACTCACACTTTATTGCATCAATGCAAACATTCCCTGTGAATTTGTTAGAAATGACTCTAGGTCAAGCACTGATTGTGGTTGTACACTTGCAAAATAGAACTATTAGAGCATTTAAATGGAAAATACACTTCACTTAAATATATTCAGGCAAAATTGAATGCATAGCCAAATGAGTTAAAAAAAAGGAAATATATGCAAATCAAAAGTAGTCAAAGATGTTAGTTTTAAGGAGATTATTGAAAACAGAGGTGAAGAGGGTTGGGAGGATATAGAGTCCAGAAACTTATGGGACAGTATTAAGAAGGAACGGGAAAGTATAAATATCAGAGGAACAGAGATGCTTGGAGTGGAGATGGGATAAGAGGTGGAAATTTGTAGGACTGTAAGATGTTGCAAGAATTAGGAGGATTATAGTGAAGGAAAATAAATGCAAGTTAAACATTTTCAATTGGAGTGATCAAAAGAACAATGCCGATTTGTGACAACCTTGGAAACAAATAAAATTGAAATCATAGCCAGGCGTATTGTAGGCCACCAGATTACATTCCAAAACAGAAGATGAAAATTACATTTTATATGCTTGCAGTGATATCTTACTCCATAATCACCTTAATTCATTCCCAAAAACTAATTAACTTTTTCACTTTCTTTTCTATTTTCAGAAATACTTTTGCAAGTTGGTTTCACTAATTACATTTGACATCATCATTTATTTTATCCTTAGACATGAGAAAATCTTCAGATGCAGAGGGAATTAGATGGCAGAGGGGAAGAAGCTGTTCCTGAATTGTAGAGTATGTGTCTTCAGGCTTCTGTACCTCCTTCCTGATGGTAGCAATGAGAACAATGCATGACCTGGGTGATGATAGTCCTTAATGATGCATGCCACCTTTTTGAGGCATCGCTCCTTGAAAATGCCCTAGATAAGACAGAGACTAGTGCCCATGCTGGAGGAGACTAAGTTTACAACTCTGCAGCCTTTTTCCCCAATCCTCTGCAGTAGATTCCCCCCCCCCCCCACCATACCAAAGGGGGTGCAGCCAGTCAGAAGACTCTCCATGGTACATCTATACTCCTAATAAAAAGCAGGTCTTCTGAAAATTACCTTTCAATAGGGGTTGTACAATAATTTTCAGGTACACTTTTGACTTTTTTATTGAATTAGTGAACTGTCAAAACATATAGGAAGGTTATAATGCTGTTGGAGACAGAACAAAGATTCGGCAGGCTGTTGCTTGGATTGAAAGATTTTAGTTATGGTGGAAGATCGAATAAGCTCAGTTTGTCTTCCCTGGAGTGGAAAGATAGAGTACATGAAAGGCAAAGATAGAGTACACAGTCAAATTCTCTTTTTTTCCCCCCATGGAAGGTGCATCAAAAACAGGAGGGCCTAGGTTAAAGTGAGAGGAAAGAATCTTAAAGAGCATCTGAGGGGCAAGATTTTTTTACACAGAGAATTGTTGATACCTGGGGTGTGCTGCCAAAGAAGGCAGGGAAATCAAGTATGATTGCTTAATTCAAAGAACATTTCAACAGGCACCTAACCAGGCAAGGCAAGGAAATATACTGTCCGGATTCATGCAAATGGGATTGGTGGAAATGGACAAAACTGTAAGGAGATGAATCTCAAGGTTCTATATGTATACACATTTTGATAATAAATTTATTTTGAACTTTGAACGAGCCAAAGAACCGACTTCTCTGCTGCATGGATCTATGACTGCATAATTGTATGACAATGATCTGATATAAAACTTAGCTAGAGTGCTGCATTAAAACTGAATGTTTTGTGGTTCATTAACCACAAAAGAAAGCTATTCAGCTTATTGTCACTCTTCCAGCCCTTTGAAAATGCGAGTCCCATAATCTATGTTGTTTCCCCATTTGCCCTGTGATGTTTCCCTTTCAAATATTTATCTGATTTACTTCTAAATGTTATTACTGAATTTGTCTTCAGTAATCTTTCAGCTTTGCATCATAATATCTTGTTCTTTAAAAATAGTTCAGCTTCCATCTGATTTTTCTCTCTACGGTTTCAGCCTTCCCTTCTTCCTCTGCTCAATTAGTTCATACTCTACCTCTGGGAGGACCCTCAACCTATCCCTGTTGAGATACAACTTTTTCCAGCTTCCTCCTACCCCTGAGTTAAGTCCCAATACCCAAAGAATCTGAAACATTTCCACATGCACCATTCCTCCAGGCAAAGTTCAAAGTACATTATTATTGAAGTGTGTGTATATGGTATACAACCTCCTTCTTGCAGACAGCCACAAAACAAACAAATGCCATAGAACCAGTTTAATGGAAAACCCAAAAAAACCAGACCATCAAACTTTCAAAAAAGGAACAAATTGCGCAAACAATAAAAAGCGAACAAATATCACACAGAATATTGGACATCATACCGCAGAATCCTCAAAAGTGAGTCCAAAGCCATGAGCCACCAAGGCAAGTGAAGCCGGCCAGGAACCAATAGCCGTGGCCACAGCCACCAAGTCAGTCAGTTCAGCACTGTGTTTGTCAATGGCTACAGATCCAGTTCTATGCTGAAGCGCACCGATCAAATCGCGCAAGTAGTTAAAGTGCTTTGGACATTAAACATCAAACTGCAGCCGAAAGTGAGTCCACAGCCTCGAGCCGCCAAGGTGATCAAACTTTGCATGTAGGACCCACGACTGCTGCACCTTCCGCCGGCAGCAATGAGAGGGAGACCAGTCAAGCACAGGCAGACGGCATTGAACACCCGTTCATTTTCCATTCTCCTCCTCGCAGATTTTAAACTTTTTCAATGTTTTAATCAGCATCGAGTAATGGAGCCTTCGACGGCTTCATGTTCCACCATCAGGAATCAACACAGCGTACACTCCCAGCGATAGCTGCAGCCACACTCCATGCTGAATCCCCCGGGAGATAGCAGAGTTGCCAGAACATTCAATCAGCCCAAAAATACATTCTTATAGGGGAAATTACAGGCTGCAATCGACCGCATTCAGGGCTTTTGTAAGTTGTCTGCAAGATATTTGGCAAACTTTTAAAATTAATTCTAAACTGAGTGAACTAGATATCTGCTTAAAGACATCTTTTGCCTTGACCCAAATTGTGATTCTACAATCTTTGAAGTTTCAAAATAGAAACAGGATGGTTCATTATGTTAAATAGGAATTGAATTCAAGCAGCAACAGAACTATTAGCTGAACTGAAATAAGGTAAAAAGAACACATTGACGAGTTACCAATCTGATTAATCTGAGAACAAGGAATTTAATTCTCAGCAGATTAATAAGTATAAAAGCAATAAAGTAATAACTATTCAGTAATATCTGCTCATTAACAGCATGTCAAATTTAATTAAAGTGAAGTTCAGATTCAATCCACATTAAAATATAAACTAATAAAAATTACTTGTCAATAAATGCATAGAAACTTCATTTTGCTTGAATTAATACAATGAAGAATGTGTAGATAAGTGGACACAAAAGATTTACAGTGTAGACATTGAAGCAAGTATCTCTTCAGCCTATTGGCTTTCTGATAATAGAGGAAAAAGAATGAAAAAATATACACTCTCTCTATTCCACCACAACCTCTGTCACATGATAAGTCAAATTGCAAATGAATCAGCTGAAATTGAAATGGATCATAATCAATGACTGAATAAACAGCATTTCATTGAATAAAAGCAGATCAATGATCAAAATGATGGAAAATATTGAATTAGATTAATTTATCTATAATCAAGCATCTCTAAGTCAAGTTGAAACATAAATGGCGAGAATTTCAGCAGCATTCTATGGTGCTAAATGTGCTGTATAGCTGCTGGAGTGAAATGCATTTTACTTTTTAAATGCAGTTTCACTGACGTCAATGGAACAAACTTTTAGAGGTAGAACACAACATGCTGCTGCTCATCTAATGCAACAATCTGGGATGAATTTCCAGGCATATAGTTATAAAAAGATTTGATGGAAGTGAATGAATTGTAGCGAAAAACTAAGCTTCAGATGAACTCTCATAGTAAAATTATAATTTCAGTAGATAGAAGTTGGTGGCTGTTTCAGCTGCGTGTGTTCAGCTTAAAACTATTGTCAGAAACTAACAAGGCTACAATTGCATGAGACATGTCACCATACAGTGGAAATATATTTTTAAAAATCTGATTTGTTCAAAATGTTTGGATCTATTTGTGCCAATAGTTTACCTCTAGATTTTTGCCCTAGCTCCATGTTACACAATTAATGCAAACTTGCTGTCAGAAGAAGGCCTCTGGACTTGAGCATTATCGTCTTCTTGCTCTCTCATGAGAGTCTGTAAATTCTTGAGTCAGGGGACTTGAAGAAGCGGCGCGGAAGATTAGAACATCCGAACAGCGAGCTGCTGGTCTCTGCTCTTGTTGTTGCAGGAGCGATTTCTCTCTCCCTCACTGGTGAGGGAGAGCTTGTCTGAGATACCGAAATGCTGGGTTATGGACTGTAGTTTTCGATGAGCTCTAGATCAAGGTCTCTTTGAGGGGGGCTTTTGTTATTGCTTGCGTGGTGGGGGGAGTAAGGGATGGGGTCAGTGCTTCTGCTGCCACAAGTTGGGTGGGAAGCGGGAGGCTCATTGCTGCTGCTTGTGCGTGGGAGGGGGAGGGGTGCTTTGGAGTTCTGATGTTGCTATTGTAGCCCCCCTGGCCAACCTCAGGGCTGCTCGACTTGCTGTCGTCTAGGGAAACAGCCCTCAGCCGCGCCAAACTGGGTAATTAGTTTGTGTGGATGCTGTGTGATGTACCCCACCCCGCCAAAATAACAGACAATACACCAGATACGATTAAAGGATTTACAGTTTATAGATATTACTGGCACTATATAATTAATAGAGAATAAAATATAAAAGGAAAATAAAAGGCGCCAAAGTTCTTGTCAAAGTTCTTCGTGCACGAACAGTTGGAGCTCAGGACCCGTCTTCTTCACCCTGCGGCCCCTCGGACCACCTCGACCGGCTGCCTGGGACCAACAACGGTGGTTGACCAGACACTCCACATGTCTCCGTCTCCTCTCCTTGCCGAACGCTCCACTCGGGGTCCGACCCTGTTAGTGGACTCACAGCACCTGGTACATCCTCTGTCTCTCTCTCCTGCCTTCTGCCCCAAAACCCCATGCATACAAATCTTCAGACACACCAAAAGCATAACAACTATCACAATTGGTTCATTCGTCCTCATATCAGTAGATAATCCAAAACAAACTGCTAGCGGGAAGGACTTTCTCAGCCGTTAACATAACAAAGAAGCCCTTTCAATTATAACATAACAAAGAAGCTATTTTAATTAGACTACGCAGTGACATTAAAAAAAAAAGAAACCCCTTACACTATCATTCATTCTTTGGGGTTTCTTGTTTCATGGATGCCTGTGAAGAGTAAGAATTGCAGTTTGTATACTGTATATGTTCTCTAGTATTGTACCATTTGAAACATTTGCTGGGCATCAAATGCTCATTTTGGCATTGCTTGTGCAAAACTGTACCATCTCTCCTGACCCTGCAATCATATCCCTCATGAATCTGTGCTGATTGTTCTCCCAACCAACCTCTCACCTGCTTAACTAAAGTTAACTTAAGACCTTAAGATACAGGAGCAGAAGTTGGCCATTCAGCCCATCAAGTCTGCTCTGCCATTCAATCATGGGCTGATCCATTTTATCCAGTCATCCCCACTCTCCTACTTTCACCCCATACCCTTTGATGCCCTGGCTAATCAAGAACCTATCTATCTCTGCCTTAAATAAACCCAATGATTTGACCTCCACAGCTGCTCGTGACAACAAATTCCACAGATTTACCACCCTCTGACTAAAGTAATTTCTTCGCATCTCAGTTCTAAAAGGACGTCTTTCAATCCTGAAGTCGTACTCTCTTGTCCTAGGATCCCCTACCACAGGAAATAACTTTGCCATATCTAATCTGTTCAGGCCTTTTAACATTTGGAATGTTTCTATGACGTGCCCCCCTCATTCTCCTGAACTCCATGGAATACAGCTCAAGAGCTGCCGGATGTTCCTCATATGGTAACCGTTTCATTCCTGGAATCATTCTCATGAATCTTCTCTGAACCCTCTCCAATGTCAGTATATCCTTTCTAAAATAAAGAGCCTAAAACTGCACACAATACTCCAAATGTGGTCTCACAAGTGCCTTATAGAGCCTCAACATCACATCCCTGCTATTATATTCTATACCTCTAGAAATGAATGCCAACTACATTATTTCAAGGTGTTAGGAAAGGGGACATGGAACACCGTGTATCCCTATATGCTGATGACCTCTTACTTTATGTTAGCGACCCTGTAGGTAGTAGTCCTGCTATTGTGTTATTATTAGGTCAATTTGGAGCCTTCTCTGGCTATAAACTGAACTTTCAAAAAAGCAATTGCTTTCCCATTAATAACTTGGCCCTACAGATCCGACAGGAATCTTTGCCTTTTCCTTTATCTCAAGATGGTTTTTGTATACCTAGGAATACATATTACTCGCTCTTTTACATCTGTTTGAAGCTAACTACAGGCCTCAGGTTAGCCAAATGAAGGCTGATTTCGAGACATGGCGCAGTTTACCCCTTACTATAGCTGGCAGAATTCAATCAGTGAAAATGACTATACTTCCTAGATTTCTCTATTTGTTTCAGTGTTTGCCAGTTTTCTTATCTAAGTTATTTTTTAAATCAGTTGACCAAGCTATAACCTCCTTTATTTGGGAAAATAAGGTCCCAAGGGTTAATAAGCACACTCTCCAAAGAGGTCATGACGTAGGTAGAATGGGTCTTCCCAGGTTAATTCGTTATTACTGGGCATCGAACATTCAAAAAATATTATTTTGGCTACACCGGCCAAATATAATCTGGTGCCTGCTTGAGTCACGGTCTTGCCACTCCTCGTCTCTCCCAGCTTTGCTGTATTCTTCCTTACCATTGAAATCCTCTCAATTTACATCTAACCCGGTCATGCTCTCCACCGTCAACATTTTTAATCAATTTCGCTGCCACTATAAGTTCATATCAGCTTCAGTTTTGGGTCCCATTCATAAAAACCATTTATTTCCTCCCTCCACATTCGATTCAGCTTTCAGACAATGGGGTTTGAACGGTCTTACGCGCATTAAGGATTTGTATACTGATAACATATTTGATAGTTTTGATAACCTGCGCGGTAAGTATGGCCTTCTGCATAATCACTTTTTTAAATACCTGCAGATTCGCCACCTTGTCAAGGAAAAATTTCCCTCTTTTCCTGATCTACCACCTGCTATGTTATGGGAAAAACTCACTCTTAGCTTTAACAATAAAGGGCTGATCTCTGAACTATACTCTCAGCTGATGTCTTTGGGAGTTCAAGATCTAAACAAAACTAAGAGTAGGTGGGAGGATGACCTCAGTATGGATCTGGCTGAGGAATATTGGGCAAAAGTATTGAATAAGGTTCATTTCTCATCATCATGTGCTAGACTGGATCTCATACAATTTAAAGTTTTACACAGGGTACATTTAAGTAAAGCCAGACTTGCAGACGTATACCCTAGGACAAACGCTGGCTGTGACAGGTGTTCCTTCTCTCCGGCTGGTTTAGTACATGCATTTTGTTCATGCCCTCGGCTTGATGACTATTGGGCACTGGTTTTTAAAATTATCACTGAGGTTTTGGGGGTGACACTGAGACCTTGCCCGCTTATAGCTGTATTTGGTGTGGCAGATGATGATTTGGGTTTAAATGCAAGCCAGTCGGATATCATTGCATTTACATCTCTATTGACCCGTAGGAGAATTTTGCTTGTTTGGAAATTGCCACTCCCCCAACTGCTGCTGCTTGGTTAGAAGATGTAATGTTTTTTCTGCAATTAGAAAAGATTAAATTCACTTTGAGGGGGTCTGTGAAAAAGTTCTATTCAAAATGGGGACCTTTCTTATCATATTTTGGGAGTCTTAAGGAATTACCTACTAGTTGAGGGCATTTGATTGTACTTGGGAAGTTGCCTCCCATTTAACACGCTTATAATTTACCTCACAGGGTGGTCGATGAATTGTAAATATGAGTGTATTTTGGATCATCTGACATGTTGCAGATGTGTGTGAGCCGTCGTCTTGAAGTAGTGTGGGGGTATGGTTGTGAAATGTCCGTACTTGTATTTGTGGATTTTTGTGTTGTAAATATATTAGCTGCCATGATATGTTCGGGGAGGGCGGGTGGGGGGAGGTTTGTTTGGGGTACGATATAAAAGTAAAATGGAGGAAAATGTAATCCATTATATATTCTGTATTGTGTCATTCCTTCAATTAAAATAAAAATTAAAAAAAAAGAAATGAATGCCAACATTGCATTCGCCTTCTTTACAACCGACTCAACCTGCAGGTTAAACTTTAGGGTATCTTGTACAAGGACTCTCAAGTCTCTTTGCATCTTTGTATTTTGAATTATCTCTCCATCTAAATAATAGTCTGCCCGTTTATTTCTTCCACCAAAGTGCATGACCAGACACTTTCCAACATTGTATATCATTTGCCACTTCTTTGCCCATTCCCCTAAACAATCTAATTCTCTCTGCAGGCTCTCTGTTTCCTCAACACTACCCACTCCTCCACCTATCTTTGTATCATTGGCAGATTTAGCCACAAATCTCTTAATACTGTAGTCCAAATCACTGGCATATATTGTAAAAAGTAAACGGTTCAAACACCGGCCCCTGTGGAACTCCACTGGTAACCGGCAGCCAGCCAGAATAGGATCCCTTTAATCCCACTCTCTGTTTTCTGCCAACCAGCCAATGCTCCACCCATGCTGGTAACTTCCCTGTAATTCCATGGGCTCTTATCTTGCTAAACAGCCTTTTGTGCGGCACCTTGTCAAAGGCCTTCTGAAAATCCAGGTACACCAGGTCTACTTCATCTCCTTTGTCTACCCTCCTTTTAATTTCTTAGTGATCAATTAACTTAGTAATCAATTACTAAGATTACGTTACTCCCAAATACAGTAGTCACCTTTCTGCAACCATCATTTTTCCCACCTTCCCAACAACACCCACTCCTCCCCCGCCCTTACAAATGCCTCGAATCCGTTCCCTAACATAATTCATCCAGGACTTTCACAATGATTTGAGTCACAGAGGAAAGGTATTTGTGTAAATTCTGCTATGCATTAGTTACCATGTACAACTCTTTGAGCCTTTGTATGGAGCTTAGGGTGCTCACGCAGAACTAGTATTCTTCCCATTAACCTCATGCAGCAGCTAGTTGAACAATTTATTATTATTACTGTGACAGTCTGTGACCCAGTAACCTATCTCACTAATCTCTACTTCATTCTCTAATAGTTGCTAACTTCAGTAATGACAGAAAAGATACCAGTTTCTTTGCCCCCAGGACATCCGAATGAGTAAGATTATGAATCTAGTTAATAGATAGGTGACACAGTCAGTGTAAATGTTTTCTGCAAAAAAAAATAGATTTAGAAAAACAGGAATCAGTAGCTGATTTATGCACTACCTGCACATTTTTTTTGAATATTCAAATAAAAATTTCACGTGTTCAGGATGATGGAAGGGTTCTCAATATTGATTTAATCTAAGCTTGACATTAAAATGGCAGATCTTGTTTTTGACTAACTCGTGGGGTTTCCTCCATCTCCACAGCTCTCCGATGATATCTGTGGTCTTCAGTTCTGGCCTTTTGTTCATCTTTGAATTTAATCATTCCACTATTGATGGCTGTGACACAGTCAAAAGCATTGGAATTCTCTTCTTGGATACTTCTGCCTCTCTGAATTTTTGCTCACTTTAAAAACCTCTTTAAAAATTACCTCTCTGGTATTTCTAGGGCACAGTGCCTGTATTTCTTTATGTAGCTTCTTATCAAATTTTATTTGATAAAGCTACCACAAAGCTTTGCCATTAAGGCTGTAATAAATATTTTCCTGTTCTGCAAAATGCTGCATGCTGCAGGTGATTTTTATTCCTGAATTTGACATTTGCTTTTGACTGAATATGAGAGGCACATTTTTGTTTTTGTACATCCACACAAAGGTCCAGGGTACGTACATTCAATTGAAACATGTTGCAAGTACTTGAAAGGGTCATACCGATTTCAATATTGATTGAAACCCCAGAAGAGTTCACTTGTAAAATATCTAGATTGCTTTGCTGACTCATTTTATCAACTCCTTGAACATCAAAGGAATATGACAGTGTTGAAATTTTCAGACATTGACATTATAAGTAACAAAACCCCTTGGGAATATGATCAAGCTCTATATGACCCTGTAATCTATATTATGTGTGAAGGATCGACATTATGAAATAGCATTTATGGTTTCCAACAATATTGGAGAATGTAATATTAATACAAAACTTTAACTGTTTTAAAACCACGATTAATCTGAACAAATTACTCTAATGTATAAATATTTGATATTGATGAATACAACACTGGGGAGAAATTTGTCTCTGCTTTCTAGTACTGAAAGCCTAAGAAAGTATTGGTTGTCAGATGTACACACCCCCCACATGTTCAATTCCATAGCCTTAACTGGGTCAGGAAATGACTACAACAAACAAATAACCTCTCAAAACAGATGAGGTTTACTTGTGTATACATTGGAACAAGACTTGCTTCTTTAGTAAAAGAGAAAATAAATGAGTATTTCAGAAGGCAGCAACCTATATGCTGTAATTCCTGTTGCAAGTAAATATTCAAAAATGAAAATGAGGGGTCACAACATCAAATAAACAAGATTATTTGAATTGCAATGTGGCTATCTGGGTCATGGCACATCCCCTGCTGAAATTAACTAGTAGAAAGATGTTGCCTGCCATAAAATAATTATTTGTGTGGGTGAATTGAATTAAGAGATTGCTAGTACATAAATCGTTGGTTCTCTTGAATTTTGATAAATGAATGTTAGTTTTTATCTCAGGATTAATCGGGTAATAGTATTTAAAAGTGATTATGTCTTGCTGGGCAGATAGATTTAATTTTGTTTCGACTGTTACCAAGTGTAGAGAGCTTGGCATGTATAAATAATGGTGAAGTACAGTATATTTTTCTAGGCTTTTTAATTTTGTATGCTTCTTTAATGAGAACAGAAGGTTAAGATAAAATTTGGGCTTTTTTTGTGCAGATTCATTAGTGTTCTGGGTGCTCTAATATTCCTTGACATTTAGAAAGTGAAGGGAAGTGCCATCAGCTTGCTGATGGCTATCGTATAAAGCACAAGCTGTTTATTAGGAAGACAGATGGGAAGGTTCCAGAGTGTTTTGTGACAGATGCACAACTCAGGTGTAATTAAAGTGCCTCACTGCATGTCACATACTTAAGGGTTATTCCATGGGTGACATTTCTTATTCATATCAACCATTATATCAGCCAAGGTGAAGAGCACCACAAGAACAGAAGGTGAAAGAATGTCAGCATTGTTTTTTACAAGTGGAGCACCCTTTCTATGCTCACTGAAACTCTTATTACTGTTTTTAATTGACATTTTTCAGATTATAGGATCTCTTTTTTTAGTTGTACTGCAATAATTGAAAGAATTTAAAAATTTTGTATTTATATATAAATTGAAAAATAAGTGACCCTTAACTGTTAACATTGATAGTATGTCCTACGATTGAAAATAGAATTCCCATAACCTCAATAATCTATCTGACTCTTTCTTGACAAAAAAACTCCTTTGTTATTCACAAGTTTTAACATTTGGAATACTTGAAGACAGTCCAAAACATTTAACTCATTGAATGCCTGTTTAGCACATTTAGAGCACTTGTAGATAGTGTTTCAGCAAACCTTATTTCTGAGTTAATTTCTTTTTGATTCAAATTTCCATCTCACAACTTTTAAAATCAAAAACACAAGAAAGTCTGCAGATGTTGGAAATACAAAGCAACACTCACAAAATGCACAAGGAACTCAGCAGGCCAGGCAGCATTCATGGAACTGAATAAACAGTCAACATTTCAGTTTCAGACTCGGTCCAAAACATCGACTGTTTATTTATTTCCATTGATGCTGCCTGTCCTGCTGATTTCCTCCAGCATTTTGTGTGTTTTGCTCATTAAAATAATTTTTGTTTCTTTGTATTTTTGAGTGGTGCACACTAACTTTTACAAGCTTTAAGTGCACTATGCTGTCCTTTGTCTTTCTGTGCTCTCAACATCCCAATCAATACTTAAAACATTATCCTTCTTTATCAGTGGATGGATGCAAAAGTGAAATTGTGTAGTTTTATTTTTAAAGAGTGCATTACTACCTATAGCTGGAGTGGCAACCTAATATCCCAGCTATTGTTTTGTTGGAGAAATTTTATTTACCAGCATTTCTGGTCATTGATTTTTTTTTCAAGATTTAGAGTGCTGCAATTCATTTATAAGGGTTCAAAATGCATTGTATTTGTTAATTCTATCACTAAAAGATTCTCAATATCATTCATTAGCTTGAAGTGCTTTGAATTTAGATTCATTCATTATAGGCTTTGCAGTGTTGCAAATTTAAGTCCTACAAGGAATATTAAAATGAAATTAAAGCTCTGGGAGTCTAAAGTCAGCCACACTCTCAGCATCGTCACTTTCTGATCAAGTTAATACAAAGCTCCTCACAATGAGGAGGCACCCACTGCCTCAAATTTATTTAAAATCAGCAAAATACTTTGGAAATAGATATGCTTTCATTTATCTTTGCAATATTTTCTAAAGCTGAACAGATGTTTGATGAGAGTTTGTGAAATATAAATCATTATTATTTTCAATAGCAGCTGTGATTAGAGACACTCATCAGTATGTGTCTTTGCATTATGAATTTTGCATAATGAGTGCCAAGTTATCTTGCTTGAATTAAACAAATTAGCAGTACTGTCTATGTATCCCATTATTTCCCAAAAAGATTTAAGATTGAATACCAAGTGTTTGGAGAAATCCTGTGTTTCTTGTTAAAACTGAAGCAGAAACAACTCAAACTTTTCAAAACTTAGGACCAAATTCCTGCTGGAATTGGAACAGGTTTATTATTCTCACGTGTATTGTGACAGAGTGAAATGCTCATCTTGCATAATGCTCATGAAGATCAAACCATTACACAAAGCATTGAGGCAGTACAAGGTAAAACAATAATGATGCAGAATTAAATGTAACAGCTGCAGAGAAAGTGCAGGGCAGATAAAAAAAAATAGAGTGCAAGATCACAACGGAGTAGATTGTAAGGGTAAGAATCCATTCTATCAAACTAGGGAACCATTCAATTGTCTTATAACAGCAGGGTTGAAGCTGTCCTTAAGCTGGTAGTATGTGCTTCCAGACTTTTGTATTTTTGGCATGATAGAAGAGGGGAGAAGAATATCTGGGGTGAGTGGAAACTTTGGTTATGCTGGCTGCTTTACTAAGGGAGTGAGAAGTATAGACAAAAGTCCGTGGAGGGGAAGCTGTGATGTGCTGAGGTATGAGCACAAGTCTCTGCAGTATTTTGGTTTCACGTACAGAGCAGTTGCCTTGCCAAGCCATTCTGCAACCAGATAGGATGATTTTTGTGGTGCATTGATAAAAATTGGTTAGGGCCAATGAGGACGTATCATATTTCTTTACCTAGGGATATAGAGCATTGGTGAACTTTCTTGGCTGTTGAGCCTATGTGATTGAATCAGAATAGGCTATTGGTGATGTTCAATCCCTGAGCTTGAAGCTGTCAACCTCAATACTATGAATATTGACAGGAACATGTGCATGTTCTATCTTCCTGAAGTCAATAACTTTTGATTTGCTGACATTGAGGGAAAGGTTATTGGCATGACACCATGTTACTAAGTTCTCAATTCCCTTCCTGCACTCTGACTTCTCATCATTTGAGATATGGCCCATTACGGCGGTATCATCAACAAGCATGTAGATGGAGTTTTACAGAAGAATCTGGTCACACAATCGTGAGTGTCAGGGGAGTAGTGTAAGGAGTAGAGATCACAACCTTGTAGGGAACCAGTGTTTAGAATAATCATGGTAGAGGTATTGCTCCCTTTTCTTTTGGGGTCTTTTGCTCAGGAAGTTGAGGATTCTGATGCAGAAGGAGGTTTTGGCTCCCACAGTTCATAGTTTAGGGATGTGTTTGCTTGGGATTATGTTATTGAATGTGGAGTTGCAGTCAATAAATAGTGACTAATTTAGGTGTCTTTACTGTCCAGATTTTCCAGAGATAAATGTAGGGGCAGGGAGAGGGCATCCACTGTAGACCTGTTTCGATATTAGGAAAATTGCAGTGGGTCTGGTAGGCTGGAGTTAATACATGCCATGACTGACTTCTTGAAGAACTTCATGGTGGTAGATGTCAGAACCACCAGGTGGTACTCATTAAATCATGCTTTCTTGATTTTCCTAAGTACCAGGATGATAGTTAAAGCAGGTGGGTATCAGGCCTGTGCTGGCAGGCACCACCCAGTCTCCACCCAGCTAATAGGAGTCACTTACAGCTCATTTCCAAATCGTCACCTGCAGCCCAGCTTTCAGCCACGATATTTTGTTTACCCATTGAACCAGATAGCTTTAGCCAGTGGCTCCTAGCCTTCAGTTACACTATTGCCTTGTTATGCTAAGTATTCCCTGTTGTTTTGTGTATCCTTGTGGCTTATTATTTAGGAATTTATTAGTAAAATATTGTTTACTGCTAAATCATCTCTGCTGCTCTGCTGTTACGTTAAGACTCCTCTACATTTCCTGACAGGATAAGTGAACTAAAGATTGACCCAGCCATCTCTGTATGTTATGGACTGAGCTAAAGTTGCCTTTGTCATTTCTGTCTTGACTAGTTGAGCTCTGGTCTGGAGATGAAAATAAACATTTACAATAAATATGAAGATATTACCGATGAGGTACACCTGATTTTCAACCATCCAGGAAGTGGATGTGTGGCAGCATATGGGTTACATTGCCTGCAGCAAGGCTCACAGTTGTTGCTGGATTAGAGCTCAGGACCCTCATGGTAGAGTGCTGCAGGAATGTGGAAGTGCTGCTGGGCCACTACCATCACAGCCTCTCAGAGCATTTGAAAGACTGGCTGTTTACCAGGGAGATACCCACAGACCTCAGAAACCTCTTAACTCTGGCACGCCCAATTGACAAGCATCCTATGGAATATCTCTCCAGATCATCAGCTCGAATCTCAGTTCCTTCCCAAAGCCATTTCATAGTGCAGTACCCTCAACATCAAAGCCTCCAGAATGTAGGCAGTTACGGCAAGCTCCCTTAACACCCCCCCCCCACCCCCACCGTCCCAAGAGTGCAAGTGTCGACAGAGAAACAACTTGTATGCTTATTGTGGAGCCAGTGATGATCCATGCAACAAATGCCCACTGCATCTGGGAAAATGGCACCATTAGGTATAGCTGAGGGGCCTTTCATGTGGAAAACTCTCCCCAGCCTCTTATTCCAGCACCATAGCCTGACTCACTCTCTCTATCCTCTCCCACAGCCAGAGACCTTTACACACACGGGAGGCTCTGGTGGATTCTGGCAGCTTTATGGACCAGACCTTGTGTGTGCAATTTGGACTCCCCACCGAACCTATCTCTCACTCCTTCAGCATCACTGCAATTTATGGATATCCCTTGTGGTCTAGGATGGTAAAGGGTGTAAAGGTAGGAAGGTAGAAGGGCTGAAGTGTGTGTACCTCAATGCAAGAAGCATCAGGAACAAAGGTGATGAACTGAGAGCTTGGATACATACATGGAATTATGATGTAGTGGCCATTACAGAGACTTGGCTGGCACCAGGGCAGGAATGGACTCTCAATATTCCTGGATTTCAGTGCTTTAAAAGGGATGGGGGTGGATGGGTGGTATTACTGGTCAGGGATAATATTACAGCTACAGAAAGGGTGGGTAATGTCGCAGAATCCTCTTTTGAGTCAGTATGGGTGGAAGTTAGGAACAGGAAGGGAGCAGTTACTCTATTGGGAGTATTCTATAGGTCCCTTGGTAGGAGCAGAGATACCGAGGAGCAGATTGGGAGGCAGATTTTGGAAAGGTGCAAAAATACAGGGTTGTTATCATGGATGACTTTAACTTCCCTAATATTGATTGGCACCTGATTAGTTCCAAGGGTTTGGATGGAGTAGAGTTTGTTAAGTGTGTCCAGGATGGATTCCTCTCACAGTATGTTGACAGGCCAACTAGGGGGAATGCCATACTAGATCTAGTATTAGGTAACGAACCGGGTCAGGTTACAGATCTCTCAGTGGGTGAGCATCTGGGGGACAGTGACCACTGCTCCCTGGTCTTCAGCATTATCATGGAAAAGGATAAGATCAGAGAGGACAGGAAACTTTTTAATTGGGGAAGGGCAAATTATGAGGCTATAAGGCTAGAACTTGCGGGTGTGAATTGGGATGATGTTTTTACAGGGAAATGTACTATGGACATGTGGTCGATGTTTAGAGATCTCTTGCAGGATGTTAGGGATAAATTTGTCCCGGTGAGGAAGATAAAGAATGGTAGGGTGAAGGAACCATAGGTGACAAGTGAAGTGGAGAATCTAGTCAGTTGGAAGAAGGCAGCATACATGAGGTTTAGGAAGCAAGGATCAGATGGGTCTATTGAGGAATATAGGGAAGCAAGAAAAGAGCTTAAGAAGGGGCTGAGAAGAGCAAGAAGGGGGCATGAGAAGGCCTTGGCGAGTAGGGTATAGGAAAACCCCAAGGCATTCTTCAATTATGTGAAGAAAAAAAAGGATGACAGGAGTGAAGGTAGGACCGATTAGAGATAAAGGTGGGAAGATGTGCCTGGAGGCTGTGAAAGTGAGCGAGGTCCTCAATGAATACTTCTCTTCGGTATTCACCAATGAGAGGGAACTTGATGACGGTGAGGACAATATGAGTGAGTTTGATGTTCTGGAGCATGTTGATATTAAGGCAGAGGAGGTGCTGGAGTTATTAAAATACATTAGAACAGATAAGTCCCCGGGGCATGACGGAATATTCCTCAGGCTGCTCCACGAGGCGAGGGAAAAGATTGCTGAGCCTCTGGCTAGGATCTTTATGTCCTCGTTGTCTATGGGAATGGTACCGGAGGATTGGAGGGAGGCGAGTGTTGTCCCCTTGTTCAAAGAAGGTAGTAGGGGCAGTCTGGGTAATTATAGACCAGTGAGCCTTACATCTGTGGTGGGAAAGCTGTTGGAAAAGATTCTTAGGGATAGGATCTCTGGGCATTTAGAGAATCATGGTCGGATCAGGAACAGTCAGTATGGCTTTGTGAAGAGAAGATCATGTCTAACAAGTCTGATAAGAGTGTTTTGAGGAGGTGACTAGGCATTTAGATGAGGGTAATGCAGTGGATTTGATCTATATGGATTTTAATAAGGCATTTGACACGGTTCCACATGGTAGCCTTATTCAGAAAGTCAGAAGGCATGGGATCCAGGGAAGTTTGGCCAGGTGGATTCAGAATTGGCTTGCCTGCAGAAGGCAGAGGGTCATGGTGGAAGGAGTACATTCGGATTGGAGGGTTGTGATAAGTGGTGTCCCACAATGATCAGTTCTGGGACCTCTACTTTTTGTGATTTTTATTAATGACCTGGATGTCGGCATAGAAGGGTGGGTTGGCAAGTTTGCAGACGACACAAAGGTTGGTGGTGTTGTAGATAGTGTAGAGGATTGTCAAAGATTGCAGAGAGACATTGATAGGTTGCAGAAGTGACAGATGGAGTTCAACCTGGAGAAGTGTGAGGCAGTACACTTTGGAAGGACAAACTCCAAGGCAGTGTACAAAGTAAATGGCGGGATATTTGGTAGCGTGGAGGAGCAGAGGGTTCTGGGGGTACATGTCCACAGATCCCTGAAAGTTGTGTCACAGTTAGATAGGATAGTTAAGAAAGCTTATGGGGTGTTAGCTTTCATAAGTCGAAGGATAGAGTTTAAGAGTTGCGAGGTAATGATGCAGCTCTATAAAACTCTGGTTAGGCTGTACTTGGAGAAATGTGTCCAGTTCTGGTCGCCTCACTATAGGAAGGATGTGGAAGCATTGGAAAGGGTACAGAGGAGATATACCATAATGCTGCCTGGTTTAGAGAGTATGGATTATGATCAGAGATTGAGGGAGCTAGGGCTTTACTCTTTGGAGTGAAGGAGGATGAGAGGAGACATGATAGAGGTGTACAAGATAATAAGAGGAATAGATAGAGTGGATAGCCAGGGCCTCTTCCCCAGGGCACCACTGCTCAATACAAGAGGATATCACTTTAAGGTAAGGGGTGGGAAGCTCAAGGGGGATATTAGAAGAAGGTTTTATACTCAAAGAGTGGTTGGTCCATGGAACGCACTGCCTGAGTCAGTGATGGAGGCAGATACACTAGTGAAATTTAAGAGACTACCAAGCAGGTATATGGAGGAATTTAAGGTGGGGGGGTTATATGGGAGGCAGCGTTTGAGGGTTGGCACAACAATGTGGGCCGAATGGCCTGTACTGTGCTGTACTATTCCATGTTCTATGTTCTATGTGACATGCACATAGCATATGTACGTGAGCATTACAGAGCACCACGAATCTATCCAATTCTTCCTTATTGACTCGCACTAAATTCCTTTCATCTTGGGTTAACCCTGGTTCTCCACTCATGACCCTCACTTCATCTGGTTTTCCAGTTCACTGCTGGGTTACGGACCCGCTGGCTGCACCCCCTGCCAAACAGCAGCCCTCTGGACTCCTGCTGGTCCCTTGATGACTGAGATCACACTTTGCCATGGATTTCATCATAGATATGCTCCCTTCCATTGTGGACATGGTGATCATGACAGTAATGGACTTGTTCTCCAAGGGGTCCCACTTCATTGCTCTCCCAAGCCTCTGTCAACAGCTGAGATGACGGACCTGGTTCTACAATATGTAGTTCGCCTACAAGGCTTCCCCCAGGATATTGTGTTGGTCTGGGGCCCACTATTTGTCACCTGCTTCTGGCAAGCCTTTTCTATTCCCTCCTTCACCCTTCACAACTCAGTGAGTTTATCCTCTGGCTGTCAGCCACAGACCAATAGACAGTCAGAAAGAGCCTCTAACCCTTGCACATGGAAGCTGTAGCTGCTCTGGGCTAAATTGTCCTACAATCTACACACTTCTTCTGATACAAGTATGTCATCAATGGCTACCAACCCCCATTTTTCCCGATACAGGAGGTACTGTCTGCCAGTGCCCTGGTTTGCCAATGCTGCAGTGCTTGAAGAAGGGCATGGAGAGCCATCCAGACTGTCCACCATCTCTACTGCAGTCAGGCTGACTACCATTGGCACCCAGCAGACAACTCTGGCCCGGGGATCATGTCTGGCTGTCCAGCCGAGATCTGCCCCTGGGTGCCGACTCTCACAAGCTCTCGCCCTGGTTTATTAGTCTCTTTAAGATTATCCGTCACATCAATCCAGTCACTTAACCATCTCCAGCTGCCACTGTCCCATAGGATTATATCTACCTTCCATGAGTCATGCCTCTCAACCCACCTGAGCCTGCATCTACATAACCGAGGATGGTGGAAGTTGCTCCAGTGAACACAGTTCGCTGGCTGATGGAATCACATTTTCGTGGATAGGGTGTGTTGTATCTGATCGACTGGGAAGGATGCAGTTTTTGGTTGGCATCCAGTTTCATTTTGGATTCATCGCTCATCGAAGAACTCCACTGGACCCAACTAGATCACCCTGGGCCACTGGGTGCCAGTAGTTGGAGAGGGGTGGGTCCTGTTAGGCCTTCACAAGCAGACATCTCCCAGTCTCCACTAAGCTAACCTGCAACTCATTTCCAAATCATCACTTGCTGCCTATTTAATCTCCGTTCTCACCCACAATATTTGTTTCCCAGCCAGTCTCAACCAGTTGTACCTAGTCTTCAGTTACCTTGTTGCCTTGTCATGTTAAGTGGTAAACAGAAGTCAGTTTTCAGTTCTCAAAATAAGGCATAGACCATTTAAGATTGAACTGAGGAGAAACGTCTTCGCCCCAAAAGTGGTGAATCTCTGGAATGTTCTACCCTTCTCGCCCTTTCCAGATATCTTTCAGTCTCTATCTTGAAGGTAATCTGTCGTTGAGGTTTGCAGCTTTCTCGGGTAGAGGAAAGCGGGAAAAAAAAAGTAGGAAAATCTTACAAAGGAGAATTGCGAGGTTATTCAAAACAGTTTGATCTTCCCATGAGGATAGAAATTACATAATAACAGGAATGTTATCTTTTCTGTTACACAGGATACAGTGTTATATATTTGTTATGAATTTAATTAATATTCACCAACCAAAATGCATCCGTTTACATCTATATGGATATTCCTTTATAATATTTCCTCTATCAACTGAATAAATGTTATCTTGCTGCATGACCATGGGTTAGAAATTACCCTTTGTGATTTTAGCTTATGAATATTTAATACATTAATGTATGTGCTATTTTAGAATGTTATAATGTATTATTAAAAGAAAACAAAGTCATTAACATACTGTAACATTTTCAATTTGAAAAATAAATGCTAACCCATCAAAAAAGAATAACAGTCCATCTAGCTAAAAGAAACTAGTTCTATTTGCCTGGATATACAGTTATTATTAGTTACTCACACTAAGATTTTTTAACTGAAATTATTCACCTAAATATGATGTGATGCTATATGAAAAACATCCCAAACCTCCCTTTCTTCTGAAGCTTACCTTCCTGAGGGGCTGAAGAGACGGATTAGCTGCAGGTATTAGACCCAAAATTTTGTACAGGTTGTACATTGAAGCAGCTTTAATGCAGCTGCTGTTTCTTTTCTGTGTATCCCAACCAATTAGGATGAATGATTGTGATAAGGCTCCGCATTACTTGATTTGAGCTTCAAAATATGAAGGTGTAGTCAATAACACACAACACCCATGAGAATCCAGTCAGGCCTACAAATTTGAGAACCTGTTAGGGGCCAAATTGGAATAATTGGCTGTCTTAGAAAACAAGCATCAACACCTGCCCTATATATTTGTATGTGGCCAAATGGGAGATCCCACATATGTCTCCAACAAAGTGTTGAAGATGATGACAACTTGAGAGGTCATAGCAAAGTTTGGCCTCAAGATCCAGCATGCAGCTTATTTTCTTCCAATATTCTGTAAATGTCTGTCAACATTTGTCTCAGTACCTTAAGCTGTCTAGGCTGCCACTGCTGAGATGAAACATGGGAAATTGAATTTGTGGTTCTGTCACCAGAGAACAGTTCCACCTTTCCCCCATCCTACCACCCCACCCCTGCCCTCCGATCCCCTGCAGCCTGCTCCAGTGCATTCTTGTGCTGACTGAGGAATCTGTAATAAATCTGGCCTTCTCTTAAGGCTGCTGTTGCTTAAGTTTCTTTGTGGTCTAAAGGCAGTTGTTTTAAAACTCTTGTCGATTTGAGGAAAAGCACAGTTAATATAATTATCTGTGATGGCAGAGCTTAAGATGAAATAACTGACATTCTCTTTTTTCAATATCTGTAACAACATGTGATACTTTGAAGTGTGACAGTTCACTTGGAATGTGAAGAACATGTTATCAGTAATTGTTTAGAAATCCAAATATGAGATATTTTCAATGTTAACCAGTGGAAAATCGATTTCTTTTCTGGAAAATTGTTTTCTAACTATTGCTGGATTGTTGAGCAATTCTCCAGAAATTCAACTGAGTTTTTTTCAGGACTTAAGTCAGTCAAATATTAAAAGGCCTAGATAGAGTGGATATGGAGAGGATATTCCCTATAGTGGGGCAGTCTCAGACCAGAGGGCACAGCCTCTGAATAGAAGGATGTTGTGTTGTATTAAATTTTGTAAAGCATTGAATGAATGTCTGAACAGTTCAAAATGACAATTTCACTCTTTCTGTGCTTGCAGCATGTAGAGTGTCTGTACAAGGTAAACACTGCAGGTTTGTTAATGTCTCATGTTTGTTGAGAGCAGCTGGATTCTTTCTCAGTCTCAGGCACCATTGACATGAGGATGTATGTTAATAACTAAATATCTTTTGGTCACTTTGAGAGCTAGATTAATGGATTCTTTCTTAGTGCCTGTCAAATTAGCTTGATGGATTCTTTTTTAGATTCACGGCTTGTCACTTATATGTAAAATTAATGCCCTTCAGTAAGTCTAATGAATGTTGTTGTGTTCAAACATTGGTGATTAAATGAATGAGGAGTGACCATTAAAGTGTCTAATTGATTTAAAAGAGTATACTGGACACAGTGTTAATGAAAATGTCTGATGTTTTGAATGGAGGAAACCAGGCTGAGTAAATGGCATGAGGACAAAAAATTTTTTGGGGTACTGGGGTTTGTTTGACTTTGCCCAGATCAGAAATCGCACTTGTGCCTGGAACCCATGGGTACTTTCACGAGTGAGTCAGAATTCGAAGTTACCCCAACAATAGCAACAACCGAGTGGTGACTAAGAATCGTGAGCCCTGAAATCTTTGTGGATATCTTTGCGACTTACAATGTAGTATTTTGTGTGGGTTATTTGTGTTTTTTTTAAATTTTATGATAAATTAGGCTCAAGTTACTTTGTTGTGCTTGTGCACGTATTACCACGTCTCCTGGACGCTCGAATCGCTGGGTCTGAGCAACTCAGCTCATTACAGACATCTCTTTAGAACAGTGATTAGAAGGAATTTCTTTAGCCAGAGGGTGGTGAATCTGTGGAATTCATTGCAATAGATGGTTGTGGAGGCCAAGCCATTGGGTATATTAAAAACAGAGATTGATAAGTTCTTGATTTGTTAGTCCATCAAAGGGTACGGGAAGAAGGCAGGAGAATGTGGTTGAGAGGGATAATAATCTGCAATGATGCAATGGTGGAGCAGACTCAATGGGCCAAATATCCTAATTCTACTCCTATGTCTTAAGGTCTCAGTTCAAGTCAAAAACTGTAGTGAAAAATGGAACAGCTCAAGGCACAGTACAGAGAAACTTACCAAGATAAAATAAAACTGCAACAATTTATGTGCTCGCCTTGATAAGATGAATTATGATGGATCAAGCTCACTCGACCTGCAAGTTCATATGTATTCTGAATGCACAATTCTATTTCTCATTAAAAGTCTTCCTTAGAACATAAAAATAGTTACAGGTGCATTCAGAAGTATGAATAAACTTGCAGGTAGACGCAATTAAAAACAAATTGCTGTAATTACTCTACAGGTGAGGCCGTTTCATTGGAGCGAAAAATAGTTAACAATTTAGGTCCTGCCGAAGGGTTTCAGCCCGAAATGTCAACTTGTACCTGTTTCCATAAATGCTGCCTGGCCTGCTGAGTTTCTCCAGCATTCTGTGTATGTTGCTGCAATAATTTAGGCCAATTATCTTTCATCAGAACTTGGAGAAGTTAGAATTCAAAAATGTTTCAAGCACAAAGATGGTGGTGTGGCAAAAACAAAGGATTGTCTGATGGAGTGGAGAACAAAGGATACTGGAGGTCATGCGGTAGTTGAGGCAGCTGAGAGGCCTAGTGAAGGTGGGTTGATTACGGCTGATCCATGTGAAAGAGGTGTAAATATCAATGAAAACACAGGTGAAAAAAATGCTGAAACTGTGATATAGGTGTATATAAATATTTCAATTGCTGAAAATCTGAATTCAAAAGATTCAAGATTCAAGTACATTTATTAACAAAATATGTATGCGGTATACAACCCTAACATTCATATTCTGGGTATTTTCTAGCAGAATCTGTGGAGAGTGAAAATGCATGTTATTTTTTAATGTACCAAATTTAACTAGTTTATTTTCTATTATTCATTATATAATTATATCCACCTGCACTTAGCTTGTTAGTCTGGCTGACAAGATGTCCTCTGTGTATTTAATGTTATTCCTATATTCCACTGTGTTTCTAATTTATGAAATATTGCAGAACATTGCATAATATATTTCTCTTAATGGATAGTCATAATATAGTAAAAATATGTTAATTTATATGTGAGCTTTTTGAGATCAAATTCTCAAAATATACAGAGTTACACACAGAAATGGGGCATACAATGATTTAAATTAGATCTTGCCTCAAATTCTAGTCACATCAGCTTGGATTTTGACATTTTCTTGTCTCCATGGTGAAATTTCAAAGGAATTATTCTTTCTTTTCATATCATAAGTTCAGTAGTATTAAATTGTGTAGCAATTATAATTCCACAAAATATTGTAGCATAAATGATCAAGTTTTTCATATGCAAACGTCTATTTTCTTTACTCTGTTGATACATAATTCATGTATAATCTTGTCTACATTACATGGTCATACTGTTAAAGCTCATTTATTGCTTCATGAGCTGTTGAATTTTATTCAATTGTTTGTTAAAATTCATGGTGTGGACGAGAGTCAAGTACAGCCAGTTTGGTAGGGGCTTCTTTCCCTGAGGACATTTTTTGAGCTTTTACAACCTTTTTGCTTCAGGCAGTCCATGAATTATAAGATTTATTGTTTTCAATTTCATAACCCTCATACTCTTAGCCCTGAGGTACTATTGTGGTACCAGTCAAAGTGTTACTATATCCATCCATTTATTGGAAAAATTGTAAGAATTAATATCGGGAGGTATATCTCCATTACAAATGGCATATGAGAATGTACAAAATAGAGTTTGGCAATTAGTTTAACCAAGGTGCTCTGTATAGTGAATATAACCCTTAAATTTCCAACTTTGGCATGTAGCAAAGAGCTCAATGTTTTCTTTTTACTGGCTTTGCAACCTGTTGCTACATTTTATGATTTGTATATCTGTACCCCTGATTCACTTGGGTCCTGTATCTTACTTACAGACTTCCTTCCAGTGAGAAAATATCCCTCCATTTTCCTACCAAACCTCACGTTTATGTCAGAGCATATCTACTAATTAAATACCTGTTCAATATTTATTTACACCTTGCATGTTGATGTCTTCCTTTGTATTAACAAGTTTTGAAATTTACCCCCAAGCCATCGTTAATGTTAATGGTAGACTCAATATCAATCTTTATGGAACCACATAATAGACATCCTGTTTGTCCGAGTAATTCCTTTTACCACTACTCCCTGTTTTCTTCTATACATACAACTTGTTTGTTCTTCTGTGCCTGTCTTTTATTTCCTACCCAGTCAAACGAACAGAGGATAACAAAGTTTGTGGATTCAAAAGAGACTGTTGAAGTGTCGTAACGTACCAGCAGCAAGAGATGCCAAATTGACTCGGGTTTTAATATTAAAACCACTATATTTATTTACCTCTACTCAAAAATATAGAAAATTAAATAAACTACTTTCTTAAACAGAAGTTAACAATGTTATGCATCTATAGCTTCCTTATAGTCAAACATAGAACCCGTTCTTAACAAATATTACTCAAGCACAGTTGTAAAGTGGGTGTTCAGAGAGTTCCAGTAATTCACGGAATAGGTGAGAGGAGAGACGTGGATTCACAGTGCAATGATGAGGCGATCATGACGAATTCCAAAAATTCCACGGCTAGCGAATGAAGAAACAGTTACCGAAGATCCCAGCCACGGCTCTTCCGAAGTCCACAAAGAGCGATTTCACAAAGTGACTGTCATGAAAACCACACCCATGGATCACAGGAAGGACAGACACGTCTCTGCAATGCACAGTGTGCCGCTGATTAACCCAGTCCTTTGGGTATGGGTAAGCATTAGACTTCACCCTTCTCGATGCGTGAGCTGTTCCTGGATAGCTTGAAGTCTGCAATCTTCACTCTCTCTCTTTTACTTCGACTCCTCCTTTTATACCGTTGGCATACGTCGTAAGGTAACACTCACAGAAATGAAACTGTGGACTCTCAGTAAAACGAAACTGGGGACACATGACGCCCACAGTAAATGAAACTATGGACTCCCAGGAAAACGAAACTGTTGGCACGTAACATATGTAAGATACATTCAAGGCCCCAAACAGTCCTTCCAAGTGAGGCAACACTTCACTTGTGAGTCTGTTGGGGTCATCTATTGCATCCGGTGCTCCCGGTACGGCCTCCTCTACATCAGTGAAACCCGACGCAGATTGAGGGACCGCTTCGTCGAGCACCTCCACTCCGTCCGCCAAAACAGACAGGATCTCCCAGTAGCTACCCACTTCAACTCTGCTTCCCACTCCCATTCAGATATGTCCATACATGGCCTCTTCTATTGCCATGATGAGGCTAAACTCAGGGTGGAGGAGCAACACCTCATATACCGTCTGGGTAGCCTCCAACCCCTTGGTATGAACATAGAATTCTCCAACTTCTGGTAATTCCCTCCCCCTCCCTTCTCCTATCCTTATGTCGCTCTGCCCCCTCCCCCAGCTGCCTACCACCTCCCTCATGGCCCCGCCTCCTTCTACTACCCATTGTGTTTTCCCCTATTCCTTCTTCACCTTTCCTGCCTATCACCTCCCCCACCCCTTTAGCTTTCCCCTTACTGGTTCTTCACCTGGAACCTACCAGCCTTCTCCTTCCCACCCTCCCCCCACCTTCTTTATAGGCCTCTGCCCCTTCCCCCTACAGTCCTGACGAAGGGTTCCGGCCCAAAACGTCCACCGATCTTTTCCACGGATGCTGCCCGACCTGCTGAGTTCCTCCAGCATGTTGTGAGTGATACAATATGTTCTACAGTGGGGAGGAGTTGCCTGAACGGGACAGGTTTTTGGTTTAGTTGGTGCTTTGCGCAGTGCTTCTGTGCATCCCCGATGTATGGATTGCTGCTCCTCTTTAAATGATAATGAATCAGTGAGTTCCAAAAGTCAATGGGATGTTGCACATTTTCAGTGGCTTTGAGCTCATCCTTGAATATTTTCTGCTTTCCATCAAGTAATCTCTTCCTGTGATAGAGCTCAGAATATTGTGAGTTTTAGGAGTCTAATGTCTGGCATATGAATGACATGGCCTGGACAACAGAGTTGACAAGGTGTAGTTAGGTACTCATTGCTGAGGATGTTGACTCATTGATTCTTCCAGTGGATTTGAAGGATTTTGCTGAGGCAGTATTTGTGGCATCTACCCATTGCCTTGTGATGCCTTCTGCAAATAATCGGGTCCTAGAATCAGACAGGAGGGCAGGGAACACTGCTGTACAGTGGACCATGAGTAGTATGCCCGACTCAAGGCCTTTATCTTCTTTAAATAATCACTTCCTCGATAAACCGAAAGCTTCACTGATGCATTGAAGGTTATTGGTAGAGAAATTCTGTTCCAGGGGTAAGTTGAATTCAACTTCATAGATCTCCATAAGTTGTGCACACTTTGCAGTTCCTATTGGTTGTGAACTGACTGGCAAGGATGTAATGCTATGGCTTTACAAGGCACTGGTAAGGCATCACTTGGAGTATTGTGAGCAGCTTTGGGCCCCTTTTCTTAGAAAGGATGTGCTGACGTTGGAGGGGGTTCAGAGGAGGGTCACGAGAATGATTCTAAGAATGAAAGGCTTATCTTATGAGGAGCGTTTGGTTCAGGGCTGAAATTTAGAAGAATGGGGGAGGAACCCCTTTTGAAAGGCCTAGATAGAGTGGATGTAGAGAGGATATTTCCTATAGTGGGCGAAATCTAGGACCAGAGGGCACAGATTCAGAATAGAAGGACATCCATTTAGAACAGAAATGAGGAGGAATTCCTTTCGCCCGAAGGTGGAGATTCAGTGAAATTCATTGCCATAGGCAGCTATGAAGGCCAGGTGTATTTAAGGCACAGACTGATAGGTTCTTGATTAGTTGGGGTATGAATGATTATGGGGAGAAGGCAGGAGAATGGGGTTGAGAGGGAAATGGATCAGCCACGATGAAATGGTGGTGCAGACTGGATTGTCCGAAGGGCCTAATCTGCTCCTTTATTTTTGACAATTTGCCCATAATGTGCCTTGAAATGGAATCTCTTGTTGCACTGCTGTGTTACACTGACTTTTTGGGCCTAACCTGTGGAGATAATAGAGCAGACCAGGTGGTAACCAGTACCTTCCAGTGCATGAAGGATATAGATATTATTGTAGCCCCTTTGATGATGAAATAAAGAGTGTCGGTGTCTGGATTGAAGGTGTTACTGTGGGCCATGAGGAGGACCCTTTTGAAATTGGCATTCTTTACCTCCTTGCGAATTACATGGTCATTATAGTCACCCAGGTGAATCAGTTTGTTTTCCTCTGGGATGTGGATGTAGACCACCTTGGTCTCATCTGTACCTTGAAGGGCTGGGCCAAACGTACAAATGGCCAGGGCACTTTGTTCTTAGAGTGAACCAAAAGGTCGTGAGGCATTCACTAATTTTGCAGCGGCAGAAGTGGGTTAGAATTACGGAGTTTACAGACTAACTCAATCTTGCTAACAAAGTCTGTGCTGTGAAGGTGAGTTTCACTTCTGGATTGCAACTCCAGGAAAAGATGTACCCACCACCTTGTTCTTTAAACTGATCATCTGCCCACCATGTCATAGTGTTTTTAGTTCCTGAGTTATGCTAGCAGATATGCTAGCACTGTTGAGGCAGTATGTGCTTCTCAGCATTCCAGAACCTGAATTTCATAAATAGAATTGAGAATAGCCATGCATGATTTCTTTTAAAGGACAATGGTCATTTTACACTAACCACCATTTGGCCTAGATCCATTGGCAAGGGGATCTCAGAAGATGTGTCTGTGTCATACAGGGGAGTTGGCTTTGGGCACATGAACCCATGCTCTTTCTTCACAATACCCTCACATACTCCTGTCCCATTCTCTTGACTTGATGAAGTAATACTTAACTGAAGACCTTTGTAAATTCAAACATACAGTATGGGACGTTTAAAATTGCAATACTTACACTTGATATTAAAACAATATTATTGGTCAATTCTAATGTTGTTTGAAAGTTGCACAAAAAATCAAGAGTCAGTTTCAAAGTTCATTTGTATTCCTGCCACACTGACATTGATATTTTCAGTTTCAATGCAGTGTTTCTTATTGAAAGTTCTCACTGCTGCCAGTCCTTAGCCTAACATGCATAATCTCTAAAGACAGCCCTTTTAGACACATCACACAGTCCAAAGGGCACTCTTCCATCTATTGGGAAGTGTTGCTGTTGAACAATTGGATGGTTCAGTAATGGTAGGGGTAGGCAGAGTGCTCACAGATGGTGATCAGAGGGACCTGGTCAGGCTGGAGAACAACAGTGAATACAGGATGTATTTTATTAGTGCAAGACGATCATTGTTAAGCATTCTGGGATGGTTTTAATGAGAATGCATAAACCCGAATCATTAACATTCCACAGATGCGACCTGATCTATTAAGTCTTTCCAGCATATTCTGCTTTTATTCTTGGTAAGCAATTGCAATTTGAATTGGGTTATTATTGTTATATATACACCAAGAGACAGTGAAAAGCTTGCCTTGCATATTTGCTGAGTATGCCTACAGGAAAATGAATCTCAGAGTTGTATATACTGAGATATATTGTATGCACTTTGATATTAAATTTTACTTTGAACTTTGAATGTTCTTCCCATGACTGCACGGGTTTCCCTTGGGTAATCTGGCTTCCTCTCACATTCCAAAGACGTATGGTTAGGGTTTGTAAGTTGTTGCCTGTGCTCTGCTGGTGCCTGAAGAGTGGTGACACGTGTGGGCTGCCCCCAGCATAATCCTCACTGACCTGATTTGATACAAATCAGGCATTTCACTGTATGTTTTGATTTACATGTGACAAATAAAACAAATCTTCTAATATGCAGTGGGGTTGTTGCAAAGAGTAGCAGAAGTAGTCTGGAAAGACCCAAGGCTCTGTGGCTGAGAGCCACTGTGACCTGAGATCCAGAGGCAAACAGGTCAGGATATAGATGTGCGTTTGTACTTATGATTGTGGAATATGACAAGCACAGCCTGAATGTTGGTTAATATAACATGGTTTCAGGAAAGTAGGGGTAGATGAGCATGATTGTTCTGTGAATAAATGTGAATCATTATCTTTCCAGTTAGTATATTTGAAAATTGTGCCAATTACATATCTTTCATGTCATTTGGCAGAGTTTAATGCTGAAAATTATTTCCAATGAAAATTCCTTTGAAATATGATGTATTCAATTTCCCATCAACTGCTAAGACATTGAGAAGTGTGTACAAAATTGCTGCTCTCCAGTTTAAGCCAATCTTCATCCGTGAACAGTGCAAGTTTTTATGGAGATTATGAGCAAATATCTAGACATCTGCTTATTATCTGTAAATTCTTTCTGCTTTTCCTACAACAAACTAAATATCAGTTCTGTATTAATTTGAAATCTATTGTGTATCTATTTCCCTTCTTTATGACTGTATTGTCTAGTTCATTTATTAAATATTAGCTTTATTTGTCACATACTGTATACATTGATACACGGTGAAATATGTTGTTGGGGGCAGCTCACAAGTATTACCATGCTCCTGGCACCAACATATCGTACTGTGCAAAAGTCTTAGATAGAGGTAGCTAGGGTGCCTAAGAATTTTGCACAGTACTGTAGTAATTTTATGTATTGCACTGTACTGCTGCTGTAAGCAAAGGACAAATTTCATGACATGCGAATGTTAAACCTGATTCTGATATGGGTCTCTATTGTGGACTGAGAATAGGAAGGGGGCAGGGACAGGAGAATCATAGCTGAGGAAAAGGTGAAGGGAGAGGAGAGGGAGCGGGAAGCACCGGAGAGACATTCTGTAATGATTAATAAACCAATTGTTTGGAATCAAATGACTTTGCCTGGTGTCTCCGGTCTGGGTGTGTTTGCACCTGTACCACCCCTTGGCCCGGTACTCCTTCTCTGCTGTGTGTCCCACACCCCTCCCGCAGCGCTCCGCACTCATCATTCCCAACATCTTTCGCTCCGGCCAGATTTATGAACTTGCTCTCTGCTCCACGTAGTACATGCACCCTAGCTATATATACATGCACCTAAGACTTTTGCACAGTACTGTGGCATGCCCACAACTTACTAACCTGAAGCTGTAGGTCTTTAGATTGTGAAAAGGAACTGGAGCAGCAGGAGGAAACTGACTCGGTTATGGGGTAAACCTTCCAGACAGTGGTGGCAACTGAACCTTGATCACTAGTGCTGTAAAGAGTTGCAATAATTGTTACATTATCGTGCTGTCTTTATTTTATCTTTGAGTAAAGTTGCAGTTACTTTCCTACAATACCCAATAAGCTGCTTGGTCCATAGTTTGCCATTGTCCTTTGATCTTTCTGTTCCAACTCAAGAATCACCATTATTGTTTCTGCCCTTCAGCACCGTTCTGTTTTCTAATTATTTTTTATGTGTATGCAATTGTGTCATTCCTATCTCTGTGCAATAAAGACCAAGAGTCTTATCATCTTTAAATCTGATTAGTTTATCTATTTCCTATCCCCTTTTCTTAATGTTACATCTTTTTAATTTCTTCTTCTAAAGTTGTCTCAGCTTATTAGACTTCCTGAAGCAAAGAAACTATTTAACATTTCACCATCATTGTCTTTCAGTTTGTTTGTCTTGGTGCCTTAATGTGCCTAGCCATACTGAGGATTTTCTTTGATTTGGGTATGTGTAGAATATTTTTATATTTCTTGATAATTTAACTCTGTAATTTTACTTGTTTTTTTTTCCTATTTTGTTTTTCATTTCTCCCCACAGGTATGTATTTTCTTTTATCATATTTTCCTTACTATCCATTGGATATTATGTTTTTATTTAATTTTCTCCCCCCCCCCCTTTTTGGTTTACTCATTCTTGTTAACATTCAAACAAATTTTAAACTGACAAGTTACATTAGAATATTTTAATACATAGTGTACTCAGATACTATTCTATTAAAATATTAGCAGAGTTAAAGACCCTCTCGTTTAGCTTGAATTACATTATATGGGGCTATCTGAAAATGTCCCATTCCACTCATTACTCCCAGGGGGAAGTCATCAAATCTCAGACTAACCTAGAAAAGTATTTCTGGAAATTTGTGTCTTGGACCCTTCCCCAACTAGGTAATCAAAACCAGACCTGGAGACTCTGTCCCTAAATATTCCTACTTGGTGCTTCTTGTCCATTCTCATGCTTACCGTTTGCAGTCGATGGGTTCATTCATTCTCAAAACCCTCCTCCCATGTCAATCTGCAAAGCAGAATAATTTAGGAGCAATGGCTAGCCGTAACGTGGACCCTTCTTGGCAGTCCTGTACTTGACTGCCATGATTGTCCTTTCATAACACTGAACACATTTTTTCAAAAGTATTGCTTCCTCAGAATTCTTTTGTTTATGATAGACTGCTTGAAGATGAACACAAATATAATTTCAGACTACTTGTATCACATAGGAATTCGGAGAAACAACAAATTAAGTTTTATTGAATATAATGTGTTTAATTGCATACTGGTGCTGATGCTTTGCAATAGTTCAACTAAGTTAAAAATATTTTGGTAATGGTTTCCATTTGTACTCAGTGTCTGAGGCTTCTTGCTTAAGTGTCCAACAATAATTCACCAGTTTTGATGGATTCCAGCTGCCCTGGTATCCTTTCTCAATGACCACAGTGTCCTGGTGAAACCTTTAACCATGCTCATCACTAACAGCACCGAGATTTGCAGGGAAGAAGTCTAAGTGGAAATGCAGAAAATGAATCTTTAGTGACAAGTAGCACTTCATGTTTTTTTATGCTTGAAGCATGCTTTCAACCAGCTGCATATAGTTTGGTGCTCTGTAAAAAAAAAATTTCAACAACTTCCTTGAATGCCTTCCATGTGATTTTCTCTGGTCCCACTACAAATTCTTCAAATTGCTTGTCATTGATCACCTGTTTTACTTGTGGACCAACAAAAATGCTTTCCTTGATCTTGGCATCAGTTATTCTGGGAAGCATCTGTCTCAAATATCAAAATCCTTCATAAAAATTTTTGTGCCTGGTGATAGCAAATTCCATCCTTACAGTCCTGAACCCAATAATTATTACTAAAACCTGTCCTGCCATGCAGCAGCCGCACTGCCTAAGCATGTCCAAGCATGCCTGGACAAGATAGGAAACTTTCCAGCTTACATTGTAGGCAACATTTTAATTGACTTGAATTATGAATTGAAATAATAAACATAAGTGATTTCAAAAAATGGTGCATGATAGGGAAATTTCATGGTGATTTTCATGATCAGTAGCCCAAAATTTGTAAGATACACCTAAAGGTATTCAGGAAGCAAAATCTGTGTTATCCAGTGTAATCAAGTGTTTTCAAAGGCCACTGGACTGATTTCAATGGTTTCTGGTTACCAAGAGGCACTTTAGAAAGATCAAGGGTATTTAAGTAATTTGAAAATAATTAAAGCAGTAAAATAAATAAAGATTAACTTTCAAAAAAGGAAATGTTTCAAATTCATTTAACTTTTCAAGGTCAGTGACTCCAGTCAGAAGTTCAGCTGTACTTGCTAATTATTAACCCTGTTAACAGGGAACCACTGGGCTGAACGGAGCTATGAAGACAAAGAAATAGAAGGGAAGCAGCATTTCCATGGTAACCAATAGAATGGGATGAGAGAGACCAGAGGGTCTGGGCCATATGTCAGTAAATGGAGCAACAAATGTAGTCTCCAGTGATGCCTTAATTTCACCATGATGGCCCAGGAGTGGCCTTGAGATGCATATTTTAGCACTGAAGAGCTGTATTACTTGATGTAGCTTTCCCAGCGTAGGCCCCCATGGGTAGTCTTTACTCATTTTCTTTAGTAGCTCACTTCGTAGTAAATTATGAGGCAATAAAATCACCATTCCATTGCTGTAGGCACGTTAGGTTTGGACAGGTGAACCAGATGTCTTTGTTAAGGTACTGGGAATACATATCTTTATCTGTTCAGACTCCAGGACTGAGGGAATCTGAATCACAGACCGATGTCATAAAATTTGTTGTTTTCTGTCAGCAGTACAGTACAGTGCATAAAATATACAAGGTATTACATTAAGATTTATATATGCAAATTAAATAAATAATGCAAAAAGAGAGGAAAATAGTCAGGAAGTGTTTGTGTTCATTGGCTGTTGAGAAATCTAATGGCAGAGGGGAAGAAGCTATTCATAAAATGTTAATTGTGTGTCTTTGGGCTAATGTATCTCCTTCCTGATGGTAGCAATGAAAATAGGGCATGTGGTGGGGGTCTTTAATGATCAATGCCAGCTTTTTGAGGCATTGCCTTTGGAAGATGTCCTCGATGGTGGGGAAGCTAATGATGAATGAGCTGGCTGAGTTTACAACACTTTGCTGCTTTTACCAATTCTATGCTGTGGCTCCTCCAGACCAGACAGTGATCCAACCAGTTAGAATAGCCTCCACGGTATATCTGTAGAAATTTCCTTGAGTCTTTGGTAAGATAGCAAATCCCCTCAAACACTTAATGAAATATAACTACTGGCATGTTTTCTTTGTAATTAAATCAATATGTTGGATCAGGATAGATCTTCTGTGATGTTGACACCTGCTGAACCTTCAATGAGGACTAGTATGTTTTCCCTCGACTTCCCCTTCTTGAACTTCATAATCAGGTCCTTGGTGATGCTGATGTTGAGGCCAAGGTTGTTGTAGTGATGTCATTCAACCAGTTGACCCACCTCACTCCTGTATACCAAGACTACTGTAATGAACCAGTAAGGCAGTACTAAATTGGGTACCAGTTTATACAGATAAAACAGATTTAAGAAATTAGTTGCTGTTTATTGCAAGTGGAGTTAAATGCAATCAATGGATGTTATTGTTCTGTTATATTGAGCACTGGTGAGATTACATATGGAATACTGAACATTATATTGGTTACCTTACTTAAGGAGGGTTACTAGTGTGTCATAAGGTGTACCAGAGTAGTGGCAGTAATGGGCTTAAAATAAAAACTTGGACAAGCAAAACCTGTATTCACCTGAGAACGGGAGAGATGCCTTGATTGAAACATATAAGATTCTGAGGGACCTTTAGAAGTCTCATAAGTTAAGGATGTCTCCTTTTCCTGGAGAATTTTGTGGTCATCCATTAAAACACAGAGATTAAATATTCTTTTCTTTTTGGGAGTCTGGCATGTCTTTGAAACTTTCCTCAAAGGGCAGTGGCAACAAAGACATTGAATATTTTAAGGCAGAAGCAGAAAATTACTTTATAAACAGGGGTGGAGGGAGGTGAAAGATTACCCCAGATATTTGAGAACTTAGGGTTGATGTTGTAATTTCCAGAAATATCATTAAATGGCAGAAAAGGCTAAAGGAGCCAAGTAGACTATATTTGGTCCTGATTTCTATGTCTCTTTGATTTGAGCTATTGTGTGAGTAAGTGTTTGTCTCATCTAGAAACAATTCCTGCTCTTGCAGTTCAGTGAATCAGCACTGACCTCACAATAAGCAGCCTACTCTGTAGCCTTGCTGTTCTCTGGAGAAATTTAAGCAAACTACAAAAGTGTACAGAAATTAAAACAATACAGTTTGAATTCTGAATCAAGTGGCATAAATTATTGAAATACATAAATCAAATGCCTCTCAGCCCCATTTTAACTGAAATGTGGGAACATGGAATGCCCAAGAATTTGATCTTCTATTTCAGTCTATATACAGGAAGAACAATGTTTTCCCAGGCTGAAATATAACATTGACAAGTTGCAAGTTGAATTGTGGCACTTTAGAAAACTTACATTTGCATGGTTGGGTCATTTTCAATGCTGCCAGTGGACACAATGGAGTAATTCCTAGTTGCCAATCCAGAGGAAATCTGCAGATGCAGGATATCCAAGGATCACACACAAAATGCTGGAGGAACTCAGCAGGCCAGGCAGCATCTATGGAAAAGAGTACATTCAATGGTTCGGGCCGAGACTTTTCAGCAGCACTGGAGGAAAATAAAAGATGAGGAGTCAGAGTTAGAAGGTGGGTGGATGGGAGAAAGCTCCCGCCCCCCCCCCCCCAGTGTCACCTCTCACCTTGTGTTTCTCCCTCCCCTCCCCGACCTTCCAAATCTGATGCTTCATCTTTTTTCTCCTGTCCTGATGAAGGGTTTCGGTCCATAATGTAGACTGTACTCTTTTCCATACAGCATATCATATTCTGCCTGGAATTCTTCAGCCTGATGGTATAACCATTGAATTCTTTGCTTTCTGGTAGGATCTCCTCTCTCTTTTTCTCTTCACTTCCCCCCCTCCTGATTCAACTGGCCCCCATCACTATATCACTTCTACTCCTCCACCGTCTGCTATCAGATTCTATCTTCTTCAGCCTTTGGAATTTCCATCTATCACCTCCCAGCTTCTTAAATCCTTTCCACTCTGCTCCCTTCCCCATTAGCCCCTTCACCTCGATCCACCTTTCACTTGCTAGCTCTTCCACCTTTTTTATACTGGCTGCGCCCCCTCACCTTTTCAAACTGGTCATCTCTCCTTATTCTTTCTAGTCTCAATCCAAAGTATTAGTTTCCCTTTACCTCTATTGATGTGGCCTGACCTCCATCTCCTTGGTGTATTGCTCCATAAAGTAACAAACAAAGTGTTGAAAATATGGAAGAGAGTAATCTGTAAATGGTTCTTTTGCTCTTTGGCTAATCAATAATAAAATGGCATGAATTGAGGATTAGAGTTTAAAAACAAGAAGGCAAAAGTTAAATAACTATTACATGAGACAGAATACATTATCACTGAAGTTGATTGAACTCGAACATTTCCCACAGTAAAAGCCTTGACATGATTTTTTTTTAAATTTGGGAGATGGGACAGCATTGAGACAGCACTCAGTTGTAACAGTGGCATGACAAGTCCAAAACAACTGTGGGTCTCTAGCTTATTGCAATTCTGAATACATGTCATCATCCTGAAACATTATTTCAATTTCTTTCTGAATGCTGCCTGGTCTGCTGAATATTTCTAGCATTTTTTGCTTTTGTTTAATATTTCCAGACTCTAGAGTTTTTTTTTTGTTTTTCAGTTATAGTAGCCTTTGTCTACTTTCACTGTTGTCCAGTTCCACAGTTTCTGCCCTCTGATCTACTACTGAAGACACGCTATGGAAGATCCATAAGCTCTTTCTTCAATATGATATGAAAAAAATCCGAAGGACTTGAGAAATACCAATATATCATTGTAATCTTTGCTGAAAAAGTGAAGTTAAGTTGTGAGAATTAATAATACATTGCTTTATTCAGCAGGAATAATGCTCATCTTTTTAAATTGATTATTACACTTCAAGAAATTTAGGATGCTCTGTCAGCCTCGCTAAAGGACCTGTAACAAATCTGTAGAGGAAAGGTCTTTGAAAAAAGTTGAGCACTTCACTCAAAGTGATCAATTCTAAGATTCAGCACAGGATCCCAGTGGCTACCGGGGAACCGCTCTTACATAAGGGCACAATGACCCAGGTTTATAACAGAGTCATCATCCTTACATTTCCCTGTGAATTCAAAACCTGGGTGTGCTGGATGAGAGGAGAGATTGTAATGATGCCTTTGAAGATCGCTGCATTAATGCCAGCATCCTCACTGAGGTCACACGTAGTGAAAAATGATTAACATGCACCAACTCCACGGGGCTGGGACTGGGTGTTGTATTCATGCCTCCCATAATTAATCTTATGTTCCCACTCAGCTGTGGCCAGCGATACATGCTAGTCAGAAGAACCACTACAACACACTACAAACCTCATTCAGGATAAGCAAACCGCTGACCAGCCTCGATGTCATTACATCTGGCAGTTGCTCTTTTTGAAAGGAAACATGCGGTGCTCACTACTTCAAGAACAAGAGACTGAAGGAAAGTGAGAGTATCTCCTCACAGCAGGCAGTTGACCAGTGAGGAAATGTTCGTATTTCTGCACGAAGATTTGTGATTTCAGAACAGGACTCCTGAGTCAACTCAGAATCCAAATGGTGGAGAGACTTCCAGTGGCATTGACAATTGTTGAAATATTTAGAAATTTAGATGAACACATGGACAGCAATAAAGAGTAAGTATAGGAAATTTGTTCCACCGTTACTAGCCCAGCGTAAATCAAGTAAATGAGGATTCACAAACACGAGGAGATCTGCAGATGCTGGAATTTCAAGCAACGCATATAAAAACTGCTGGTGAACGCAGCAGGCCAGGCAGCATCTATAGGAAGAAGTTCAGTCGATGTTTCGGGCCAAGACCTTTCATCAGGACTAACTGAAAGAAGAGATAGTAAGAAATTTGGAAGTGGGAGGTGGAGGGGGAGATCTGAAATGATAGGAGAAGACAGGAGGGGGAGGGATGGAGCTAAGAGCTGGTAAGTAGATTGGCAAAAAGGGGTATGAGAGGATCATGGGACGGGAGGCCTAGGGAGAAAGAAAGGGGGAGGGGGAAAGCCCAGAGAATGGGCAAGGAGTATAGTGAGAGGGACAGAGGGAGAAAAAGGAGAGAGAGAAAAAATATATATAATAACAAAGAAAGAAACAAACAAATAAATAAATAAATAACGGATGGGGTGCGAAGGGGAGGTGGGGCATTAATGGAAGTTAGAGAAGTCAATGTTCATGCCATCAGGTTGGAGGCTACCCAGTCAGAATATAAGGTGTTGTTCCTCCAACCTGAGTGTGGCTTCATCGTGACAGTAGAGGAGGCCGTGAATAGACATACAGTATCAGAATGGGAATGGGATGTGGAATTAAAATATGTGGCCACTGGGAGATCCTGCTTTCTCTGGTGGACAGAGCGTAGGTGTTTCAGCGAAACGATCTCCCAGCCTGCATCGGGTTTTGCCTATATATAAAAGGCCACATCGGGAGCACCGGATGCAGTATATCACCCCAGCCGACTCACAGGTGAAGTGTCGCCTCACCTGGAAGGACTGTCTGGGGCCCTGAAGGGTGGTGAGGGAGGAAGTGTAAGGGCACGTGTAGCACTTGTTCTGTTTACAATGAGGATTTGTGTTGTTTTGTAGTGTGCTTGTTTGAGGTACATTAGTTGGCCATGCATTGTCTTGTCCTTACTGTGCATTATGCCCCTGGCCTTTATGGCAGCAGTAAATATCCTCCATCTCTGGTGATGTTCAGGGCTTCCTTCATCATGTCAGTGGTTTCCTCTCTGTTTTCACTACTAAATTCATGCAAATTCTGGGTGGAGACTCAGGAATACTGTCGCACTCAGATGTAGAAGGATTCTTTATTGTTGTTTCCGTAACAATTTTGTTTTACCAGTCAAGGTTATTCACCTTGAGTTGGACCCCAAACTTGGAGGTCTGCTGGATCACACTCAGTCTGGACTCTACCCTTTGACCTGCTTGGCCTGGATGACCCCACCAAGAGCCAAAGCATAAATCCCTGACTCCAGCCAACATAGCTCTCCGGGTCACTGAGGCACTCAAACCTACAAGCCACAACAAGGTTGTAGTTCTGTTTGGAGGTTTGTCTTGTACAGATGGGTGGAATATGTGCTGTTTACGCTCTGCTGTTTGGGCTTGGAAATTACAATAGCATTAACTCCTTCCTCTTGAATCCACTGTATTAATCCCATTTTCAGTGCTGTTTATGGGAGTGTTTAGAATTTCCAAAGTATTTTCAGTCAAAATTGACACTGCTCAATCCCTTTATTTTCCTGTCAGGTAGAAAACAAATGGGTGGTATTTGAAAGACTTTCCCATTGTGATTTAACTGACAACCTGCATTACTTTATAGCCACATGGATTGCTATCTTAAGTGGCTGTCAGTGTTCTACCTCGCCCCATATATTGTTCCAAATGTCGGAAGAAATAATTATGGTATATTTTTAATTCATGTCTATGATTTTTTAAAAAATTCTGCTGTAAAACATGAGGATTTGTTTCACATTTGAACATTATTTATAGGATGCATCACCTTGAATGTGGAAAATAGTCAGCCTGTCAGTGTATTGTGTGGTTAGTCAGCATGTCTGTTAAATCCAATTTCATAGCTTTACTCTCAGTGGCCACTTTATTAGGTATAGGAGGTACCTAATAAGCTGGTCACCCAGGGTACATCTGTGGTCTTCTGCAGCTGTAGGTCATCTACTTCAAGGTTCAATGTGTTGTGCTTCAGAGATGGTCTTCTGCATATCACTGTTGTGACTCGTGGGTATTTGAGTTACTGTCACCTTCCTATCAGCTTAAACCCATCTGGTCCTTCTCCTCTGACCCCTCTCATAACAAGGCATTTAAGTTCACAGAACTACTGCTCACTGGATTTTTTTTTTATTTTTCGCATCATTCTCTGTAAACTCTGGAAAAATGTTGTGCATGAAAATCCCAGGAGATCAGCAGTTTCTGAGATACTCAAACCAACCTGTCCTGGACTGAAAATCATTCTATGGTCAAGGTCACTTAGATCATATTTCTTCACCATTCTGATGTTTAGTCTGAATAACAACTCTATCTCTTGACCATGTCTGCATGCTTTTATGCATTGAGTTACTGCCACATGATTGGCTGATTAGATATTCGGACTAATAGGCAGGTGTACAAGTCTAGCTAATAAAGTGGCTACTGAGTATAAGTGTTGACCACAAATTAAAGCACCATTTCATGAAAAATATGTTGTTTGATACTTTCAAATACTTGCTTGCAAAATACATGATATAGGTGCAAATTCAGTGAATTTAAATAACAGTACGTACAAGACCTATGTTACGTGGTTATGTATTAAATGTTTTATAGCACATTAGTTGATTGATGAAAGGTTTATCATTATCCACTTTGTACGTTGTCAGGGTACTCATTCCTCCAAGAAGACCCCACCGTCACTGAACATCCCAACCCTCCCCTCTCCTCAGACACTACCAATCCCCTTCTGCCCTCTGATCCCAGCTCTCATGCATGCTAGGTTTTCACCATCCCCTCTAACCTTCCCCTCTCTGAGGTAGAATGTTCTGTCCTCAGTAAGAACTTCACCTTTGTCCCCCCTGCGCCCACACCTCAGTGAGTTCTGCACTCGCCATGAGACTGAGCTCTTCTTCCATCGCCTCCATCTCCAAGCCTATTTCTTTGGCAAAGATTCTCCACCCCACTCCGAATACCTCTTCTCATGTCTTCAATCCTCCACCTCTCCCTGGACACCCTGCCTTGATCTTCTGCCTACTCTGGACCTTCTCATTGCCAACTGCTGACATGACATTAACCATCTGGACTTCAGTACTCCTTTGTCCTATTACGACCTCACTTCTTCTGAACGCTTGGCTCTCCACTCCCTCTGCACTAATCCTAACCTCACCATCAAACCCGCAGATAAGAGAGGTACTGCAGTAGTCTGGCGGACTGATCTCTATCTTGCCAAGGTCCAGTGCCAACTCTCAGGCACCTCCTCTTACTTACCTCTCGAATAGGACCCCACTAAGGAATACCAGGCCATTATCTTCCACACCATCACCAACTTTATTGACTCTGGGGGTCTCCCATCCACCGCCACCAATTTCATAGTTCCCACACCCTGCACCTCCTGTTTCTAACTCCTAACCACAACCCACAAACCTGCTTGTCCAGGTAGACCCATTGTTTCAGCTTGTTCCTGCCCCACTGAACTCATCTGCATACCTTGACTCTGCTTTATCCCACCTAGTTCAGACACTTCCTGCCTACATCTGTGAGACCTCACACACTTGGGATCTTTTCAATGATTTCAGGTTCCCTTGGCCCCCTTCATCATCTTTTCACTATGGATGTGCAGTCCCTATACGCCTCCTCCATCCCCCACCATGAAGGCCTCAAAGCTCTCAGTTTCTTTCTGGACACCAGACCCAACCAGTTCCCTCCACCACCACTCTCCTCCATCTAGTAGAACTTGTTCTCACTCTAAATAATTTCTCCTTTGGCTCCTCCCACTTCCTTCAGTCAAAAGGGGTAGCCGTGGGTACTCGCGTGGGACCCAGCTATTCCTGCCTGTTTGTCGGCTACATGGAACAGTCTACATTCCAAGCCTACGCTGGTGACAGTCCCTCACTGTTCCTATGCTACATTGATGACTGCATTGGTGCTGCTTCCTGCACCCATGTTGAACTTGTTAACTTCATCCACTCTGCCTCCAACTTTACCTGGTTCATTTCTGATACCTCCCTCCCCTTTCTCAATCTCACTGTCACTATCTCCAGAGACAGCTTATCCACTGATGTCTATTATAAATCCATGGATTCTCACAGCTACCTGGACCACACCTTGTCTCACCCTGTTGTAAGAATGCCATCCCCTTATTTCAATTCCTCTCTCTCCACCACATGTGCTCTGAGGATGAGGCTTTTCATTCTAGAATGAAGGAGATGTCCTCTGTTTTCAAAGAAAGGGGTTTTTCCTCCACCATCAATGCTGCCCTCAACTGCATTTGTTCCATTTAATGCACATCTGCTCTTACCCCATCCTCCACCACCCTACCAGGGATAGGGTTCCTCTTCTCCTCACCTAACACCCCACAAGACTCCGCACCAGCACATAATTCTCTGAAACTTCTGCCACTTCCAACAGGATCCCACCACCAAGTACATCTTCCCTGCCCCCCCCACTCTCTACAGGGATCATTCCCTACACAACTCCCTTGTCCATTTGTCCCTCCCCACTGATTTCCCTCCTAGTATTTATCCACGCGAGCAGAACGAGTGCTACACCTGCCACTACACCTCCTCCCTCACTACCATTCAGGGCCCTAAACAGTCCTTCCAGGTGAGGCGACACTTCACCTGTGAGTCTGTTGGGGTCATATACTGTTTTCAGTGCTCCCAGTGTGGTCTCCGGTATATCAGTGAGACCTGGCATAGATTGGGAGACTGTTTTGCCGAGCATCTACCACTAACCACTGTCCACCCGAAAAAGCGGGACCTCCCGATGGCCACCCATCTTAATTCCACTTCCCATTCCCATTCCGATTTGTCCATCCATGGCATCCTCCACTGTTGTGATGAGGTCACACTTAGTTTAGAGGAGCAACACCTTATATTCTGTTTGGGTAGCTTCCAATCTGATGGCATGAACATTGATTTCTCAAACTTCCAGAAATGTCCCCCACCCCTCCTCTTCACCATTTCCCCAGCCCACTTTTCCTCTCTCACAACTCCTTGCCCACCCATTACCTCCTTCTGGTGCTCTTTCCTCCTTTTCTTTCTTCCAAGGCCTTCTATCTGTTTCACCAATCAACTTCGCAGCTCTTTACTTCATCCCCCCCCCTCCAGTTTTCACCTATCACCTCGTGTTTCTCTCTCCCCTCCCCCTACCTTTTAAATCTACTCCCTAGCTTTTTTCACCAGTTGCACCAAAGGGTTTCGGCCTGAAACTTTGACTGTACTTATTTCCTAGATGCTGCCTGGCCTGCTGAGTTCCTCCAGCATGTTGTGTGTTGTTGCTAGGACTACAACCTTGTCGTGGCGTGAAGGCTTGAGTGCTTCAATGACCTGGAGAGCTATGTTGGCTGGAGTCAGTGTTTTATGCTTTGGCTCTTGGTAGGGTCACCCATGCTAAACAGGTCAAAGGGTAGAAGCCAGACTGAGTGTGGGCCAATGGTCCTTCAGGTTTGGTGGTTCAGCTCTGGGCTAACAAAATTGTTATGGACACAGAGATAAAGAATCCCTCTACATCTGAGTACAGCAGTATTCCTGAGTCTCCACCCGGAACTTACATGATTGACAGTAGTGAAAACCAAGTTACTGACATGATGAAGGAAGCCACTGTCAGAGATGGAGGATCTTTATTGCTACCCAAAACGCTAGCGACAAAATAGGCAGTACACATTGAATGGAGCATCTTATAAAGTGTCAAGACTCACTTAAGAGATGAATAGGAATTGAAAATCCTCCTTAAATATATAAAAGATAAGTTGTCCTTTCTGTTTCACTGTCCACTCTAATGTACAGTAGCATGCAAAAGTTTGGGCACCCCGGTCAAAATTTCTGTTACTGTGAATAGTTACGTGAGTAAAGATGAACTGAACTCCAAAAGTCATAAAGTTAAAGATGAAACATTCTTTTCAACATTTTAAGCATAATTATTGCTTTATTTTTGTTTTGTACAATTTTAGAGTGACAAAAAGGAAAGGAGCATCATGCAAAAGTTCGGGCACCCCAGGAGATTTGAGCTCTCAGATAACTTTTACCAAGTTCTCAGACCTTAATTAGCTTTTTAGGGCTATGGCTTCTTTACAATCATCGTTAGGAAAGGTCAGTTGATGCAAATTTCAAAGCTTTATAAATACCTTGACTCCTCAAACCTTGTCCCAACAATCAGCAGCCATGGACTCCTCTAAGCAGCTGCCTAGCACTCTGAAAATTAAAATAAATGATGTCCACAAAGTAGGAGAAGATAGCAAAGTATTTTCAGGTAGCCGTTTCCTCAGTTTGTAATGTAATTAAGAAATAGCAGTTAACAGGAACGGTGGAGGTCAAGTTGAGGTCTGGAAGACCAAAAAAACTTTTTGAGAGAACTGCATGTAGGATTGCTAGAAAGGCAAATTAAAACCCCCGTTTGACTGCAAAAAACCTTCAGGAAGATTTAGCAGACTCTGGAGTGGTGGTGCATTGTTCTACTGTGCAGTGACACCTGCACAAATATGACCTTCATGGAAGAGTCATCAGAAGAAAACCTTTCCTGCATCCTCACCACAAAATTCAGCATCAGAAGTTTGCAAAGGAGCGTCTAAACAAGCCTGATGCATTTTGGAAACAAGTCCTGTGGACCGATAAAGGTAAAATAGAACTTTTTGGCCGCAATGAGCAAAGGTATGTTTGGAGAAAAAAGGGTGCAGAATTTCATGAAAAGAACTCCTCTCCAACTGTTAAGCACAAGGATGGATCGATCATGCTTTGGGCTTGTGTTGTGGCTGGTGGCACAGGGAACATTTCACTGGTTAGAGGAAAGAATGAATTCAATTAAATACCAGCAAATTCTGGAAGCAAACATCACACTGTCTGTAAAAAAGCTGAAGGTGAAAAAAGGATGGCTTCTAGAACAGGATAATGATCCTAAACACACCTCAAAATCCACAATGGACTACCTCAAGAGGCGCAAGCTGAAGGTTTTGCCATGGCCCTCACAGTCCCCAACTTAAACATCATCGAAAATCTGTGGATAGACCTCAAAAGAGCAGTGCATGCAAGACGGCCCAAGAATCTCACAGAACTAGAAGCCTTTTGCAAGGAAGAATGGGCAAAAATCCCCCAAACAAGAATTGAAGGACTCTTAGCTGGCTACAGAAAGCGTTTGCAAGCTGTGATACTTGCCAAAGGGGGGTGTTACTAAGTCCTGACTATGCAGGGTGCCGAAACTTTTGCTTCAGGCCCTTTCCCTTTTTTTAGTTATTTGGGAACTGTAAAAGATGGCAAAAAAAGTAATCTTGCTTAAAATATGAAAGAAATGTGTCATCTTTAATTTTATTCCTTTTGGAAATCGGGTCATCTTTTACTCGCTTAACTATTCACAGTAACAGAAATTTTGACTAGGGGTGCCCAAACTTTTGCGTACCACTGTATCTTAGAGGTCCCAGTGGACAGTTGAATTGATAATTTTTTTCCTCTGTTTATGAAGGGGAGTAGCAACAAACCAGGTAAGTATAGCGGGAGGGGGTTGAGACTAACATTGTTCAAAAGATGAGAAAAGTGTGCTAGAATAATATGACTGGGAGTACATCTAACTGTGGGAAAATATAAACCATGTTAATGTGAATAGAGTACAAAGGTTTCTAACCCAATTTCTTGATTGGTACAATTTCAGCCAAGAAGAATCTACCCCAGTTTAACCTGCTTTTATGTGCAGTCATTTCATAATAAAACTACAGTAAACAATCAAATTTCACTGCTCAACTTTGTAGCTTGGCTATTGCTACTAGTTTATATGTGAAGTTTTGCAGATGATTTTAAAATCTTTTTATTACCATCACCGTCAAATTCCAATAGTTTATTCTCAACATAAAGTCTGTAGCCTTTAACATATTGCAGAGTATGCCCTTTAGTTATAGATCTTTATTAATTGTTGCCATGCATTACTAGGCCAATAATTTCATTATCTAATCTGATATTTTGACATCCTCGTGCAATGGATTCAACATTAACATGGCAACATTGACTGCAAAATGAAAATGAAAGCTTCAAAATAGCACAGAAATGGTCAGAACTTCATTGGTACCATTTTTACGAGGATCTTGAACGAGGCTGGTGAAACACTGTTTGAATAGAGTTTTCTAATGTACTTATTATATTTTGCTGAAGAGATAATGTGTGCATTGGTCATGATCTTTCAAGAATCACTTGACACTGACTTGGTCATGGAGGACAGAAAGATTGCAAATTTCACTCCAACCTTTAAGAAAGGAGGATGACAAAAGAAATGAAATTATAGGCCAGTTAGCCTAACCTCAGTGGTTGGAAAATTGGTGTCATTTATTAAGGCTGAGATTTTGGGATACTTGGAGACTAATGATGAAATAAGTTAAATTCAACATGATTTCTGTATTGGGGAACCTTGCCTGACAAAGCTGTTAGAGGTCCTCAAGGAAGTAACAAGCAGAGTGGACAAAGGAGAGGCAGTAGATGTTATAAACTTGGGTTTTCAGAAGACATTTTATAAAGGTGCCACATATGAGGCTGCTTAACAAGATAAAATCCTATGACATTACAAGAAAGATACAGGCGTAGATAGAGGAATGGCTGACAGGCAAGTGGCAACAAGTGAAATAAAGGGTGCCTTTTCTGGTTGGCTGCCAGTGACTATTGGTATCCCTCAGGGGTCAGTATTGGGATTGCTAATTTTTCACATTGTTTGTAAATGATTTGGATAATGGAATTGATGGCTTTGTGGCAAAGTTTGCAGATGATACGAAGACAGGTGGAGGGGTAGGTAGTGCTGAGGAAGCACTGCAATTGCAGCAGGACTTAGATGAAGTGGAAGAATGGGAAAAAATGTAGCAGATGGAATACAGTGTTGGAAAGTGTATGATAATGCATTCTGGTAAAAGGAACAATGGTGCGGACTATTATCTAAATGGGAAGAAGGTTCAAACATCAGAGGTGCAGAGGGACTTAGGAGTCCTTGTGCAAGACTCCCAGATGGTTAATTTACAGATTGAGTCTGTGGTAAAGAAGGCAAATGCAATTATGGTATTTATTTCAAGGGGAAAAGAATATAAAAGCAAGGAGATAATGCTGAGGCTTTGTAAGATACTAGTCAGGCCACATTTAAAGAATTGTCAACAGCTTTGGGCCCCATATCTCAGGAAGGCTGTGTTGTCATTGGAGAGGGTCCAGAGGAGGTTCACAAGAATGATTCTGGGAATTGAGAGGTTAACATATGAAGTGTGTTTGGCACCTTTGAGCCTTTACTCACTGGGATTTAGAAGAATGCGGCAGGATCTCATTGAAACCTACCGAAGATTGAAAGGACGAGATAGAGAGAGGATGTTTCCTATGGTGCGGGTATCCAGAACGAGAGGGCACAGTCTCATAATTGAGGGGGGCAACCGTTTATAACAGAGGCAAATAGGAATTATTTTAGCCAGAGAGTAGTGAATCTATGGAATGCTCTGCCACAAACTGTGGTGGAGGCCAAGTCTGTGTGTATATTTAAGGTGGAATTTGATAGTTTCCTGATATAGCAAGAAGGCAGGTGTATAGAGTTGAGTGAGATCTGCAATCAGCCATGATGGAATGGCAGAGCAGATGATGGGCTGAATGGCCTAATTCTGCTCCTATGTCTTATGGTCCTGTATACAGTAGAGATTCTGCAGATACTGGAAATCCAGAGTAACACACATACAGAATGCTGGAGGAACACAGCAAGTCAGGAAGTATCCGTGGAGGGGAATAAGCAGTCAATGTTCTGAAATGTCAATTGTGTATTACTCTTTGCAGATGCTGCCTGATATGCTGAGTTCCTCTATGATGTGCATGATTATTCATCCATGTTTAGAATCACAGTATCACAACTAATCTGAAAACTTAAGCTGACACTGGTTGGGTCAGTATGTGGAAAAGAGAGCACCTCAGAATATCAGGTGCAGTGGCCTCCAGTTATAGAGGAACCATGTGTTGCTTGGTCATTCTGCCTGAGAAATTGCTGTGTTACTGATCATATTGCAGCAGCTCATATGTCAAAACAGCCTTGGGAACAGCTCTTTTTCTTGATATGTAGCCTTGAGAGATCATTGATCCAAGCTGTTGACCCTGTTTATGTTTCTGCTGATGCACCCGGACCTGCTGAGTATTTCAAGCATTTTCTTGTTTAATTTCAGATTCTCAATTCCTAAATGGACATTGAACCCATGAACACTACCTGTCGTTTATTATTTATTATTTCTGTTTCTTTCACTATTTTTAACACACACATGTATTATATATACTTACTGCAATTTATTTATTTATTTATTAATTATTTTCCCTATATTATCACAGATTGCATTGTACTGCTGCCACTAAGTTAACAAATTTCTGGACTTATGCTGGTGATATTAAACCTGATTCTGATTCTGATCTGAACTTTTATTTTTGCTTTCATTCTTTTGGTTATTGTAAATTTTTTTTCACTGCCTTTGTAACAATATCTCCAATTGTCTGTCTTATAGGTGCCTGGGGGAGATGTATGGGACAGAAATGTGGCCCAGGTGGTATCCAGACAAGGTCGGTATGGTGTGCCCATGTGGAGGGATGGACAACTTTACCTACTAACTGTAAACCAGCAGAAAGACCCGAGAATCAGCAGAATTGCTTCAAAGTCTGTGACTGGCACAAAGACCTATATGAGTGGCGGGTGGGTGAATGGAATGATTGTTTGCCTGTTACGTCCAGGAGTGCTTCTCCAAAACAAACCTCAGAGTGCTTGAAAGGTGAGGATGGTATTCAGAGGAGGAATGTAACTTGCACCGAGAAAAGAAACGGAGCAATGGCAGAAGATGTTATTTGTGAATATTTTGAGACGAGGCCCCACGTTGAGCAAGCCTGCCTCATCCCTTGCCCACAGAATTGTGTGGTTACAGAGTTCACTCCCTGGTCTGAATGCACCAAGTCCTGTGGGGTTGGATTACAGCACCGACTTCGGCAAATCCTGGTACCTCCGCTCTATGGTGGAGAGCCGTGCCCCAAACTTACTGAGTTTCAGACCTGCACGTACAATTCCTGTCGGATTGAAGAAAGCATGTACAGTCTGAAAGTTGGTCCGTGGAGCGAATGCTCTCTTCCACATTCTCGGCAAACTCGGCAAGTGGGAAGCAGGATGAGAGACCCAGAAGCCTGGGAGCTTATGAAGAAAAAACGGAACAGAAACCGTCAAATCCGCCAAGAAAACAAATATTTTGACATACAGATTGGTTACCAAACACGACAAGTTACGTGTACTCACAGAAGTGGGAAGACTGCTGCTCTCAGGTAAGAAGCTCAGAATTAATGAGACAGACTGTGTGCCTAATTTCAATAATGACTCAGACAAATAGTCAAAATAAGAGATTCAAAACATGAAAGAACGTAGTTCAAACCATCACAAACTTGAGAATATCTAGTTGTTGACATCATTGTCAATATTCGCCTCTTAGCAAGGAAAACTGAAGCAACTGCACCGTGCTTTTCAGTAACCTTGATAAATGGAGGATTAGTTGTCCATCACAAAACAACCACTTACCTGTGATGGATGTGAATCAATGTGAGGACCACAAATATTCAAAATATATTAAAATAAAGAAGAAATCAACTGTACCGTAAGTCAAAGTAGGGGTAATGGAAGCCAGCAAGGAGGGTGACATTTACTGAGAGATACTGATTCATTAAATGAGTATGTACAACTTTAGCAAAAGGAATAAAATATGAGTAGTTGTGAAGTTGATTACTTTGAAAGGAAGAATAATAATGCACTATTTAAAGGGAGAAAAACAACAAATTTCAAAGCAAATTTATTATAAAAGTGCCTATATGCCACAATATACAGCCCTGAGATTCACTTCTTGTAGGCATACTCAATAATTCCATAATAGATTGATAACCATAATAGAATCAGTGAAAGACTGCACCAACTTGGGCATTCAAACAGCATGCAAAAGACAGCAAACTGTGCAAATTCAAAGAGAAAGAAGTGATAATAAATGCATATGCAATAACTATCAAGAACATGTGATGAAACATCCTTGAAAGTGAGTGCATAGATTATGGGAACATTACAATGATGGGGCAAGTGAAATTGAGTGAAGTAATCCCCTTTGGTTGAAGAGCCTGACAGTTGAGGGGTAATAACTAATTTTGAACCAGATGATATGAATCTGAAGGCTTCTGTACCTTCTTCATGATGGCAGCAGCAAGAAGAGAGCATGTCTTGGGTGATAGGGGTCCCTGACGATGGATGCTGCTTTCCTGTGACAATGCTTCATGTAGGTCTGGTGAATGGTGGGGAGTGCTTTACCCGTGATTGACTGGGTTGTATCCAATACTTTTTGTAGGATTTTCTGTTCAAGGGTGTTGGCGTTTCCATGCCAGGCGGTGATGCAATCAGTCAATGTACTCTTCATTGTACATCTTCTGAAGTTCGTCAAAGTTTTAGATATCATGCTAAATCGAAGCAAGCTCCAAAGGAAGTAGACGTGCTGCTGTGCTTTCATCATAATTGCACTTACGTGCTGGGCCTAGGACAGGTCTTCTGAAATAATAAGACCAAAGAGTACAAAGTTGCTGACCTCCTCCACCTCTGATTCTCCACTGAGAACTGGCTCATGGACCTCTGGTTTCCTCTATTTGAGGTCAATAATCAGCTCCTTATTCTTGCTGACATTATGTAAGAGGTTGTTGTTATGGCACCAATCAGCCAGATTTTCAATCTCCCTCCTATATGCTGATTTGTCATCACCCTTGATTTGGCTTACAACAGTGATGTTGTCGGTAAACTTGAATATGGCACTGGAACTGTGCTTAGCCATACAGTCACAAATGTAAAGCGAGTAGAGCAGGGGGCGAAGCACACAGCCTTATTGTGCATCTATGCTGATTGAGAAGGAGGTGTTGTTGCCAATCCAAACTGACTGGGGTCTGCAAGTGAGGAGATCAAGGATCCAATTGCACAGGGAGCTATTGAGACCAAGATCTTGTTGATAGCATTGAATGCTGAGTTGTAGTCAATAAAGAGCATCCTGATGATTAGATCTTCCATGGTTGAGTGAATAGCCAATGAGGTGGTATCTGCTCTGGACCTGTTGCTCTGGTTGATAAATTTGAGCAGATCCAAGTCACTTCTTGTGCAGGAGTTCATACGTTTTATTACCAATCTCTCAAAACACTTCATCGCTGTAGATGCAAGTGCTGCTGGACAATAGTCATTGAGGTAGGTTACCACATTCTCCTTGAGCACCAGTATACCTGAAGCAGTTTGGTAACTCAGACTGCCGAAACAAGAGGTTGAAGTTCCCAGTGAACACTCTAGCTAGTTGACCGGCACAGTACTTGGCCAGGTACCCTGTTTAGGCTTGATTCTTTTCGTAGCTTCACCTTCCTGAAGCTGCTTGCATGTCGGCCTCAGAGACTGAAATCACAGGATCTTTGGGGGTTATGGGAGTTCATGATGGTTCCTCCATGTTTTGATGATCAGAGTGAGGATGCACTGAGCTCATCTAGAAGCAAAGCCCGGTTGTCTCCCATGTCGCTTAATTGAAGCCCTGTTGTTACCTTCATTGATTCAATTTGGACATCTTGTAACTTGGTCACCAGACCTGAATGCCTCTGATCTGGCCCTCAGCAGGTTTAGATCTCATGGTTCATCGAGGGCTTTTGGTTGGGAAAGACTCTGATTTTTTGGGGGCACACTTGTCTACAACTGCTTTAATAAAATCTATAACAACCATGGTGTATTCATTCAGATCCACAGATGAGTCCTTAAACACAGCCCAGTACATCGGCTCAAAGCCATCTTGTAGTTACTTCTCTGCATCTCACAAACACATCTTTGTTGTCCTAATCCCTGGAACTTTGCTGTTTAGCCTCTGCCTGTGTGCAGGTAGGGGAGGACAGCCAAGTGGTCAGATTTACTGAAATGTGGCCTCGGCATTGAACACTAGGCATTCCCTATTTAAGTATTAACAGTGGTCCACCAGTGTGTTGGGAACGTTTGGTGCCACAGGTTATATGCAGATGGTAGGTGGGCAGGACTTTCTTCAAATAAACCTGGTTGAAGTCCCTGACTATGATTTGAAATGCACCGGGATGGAATGTTTCTTGTTTGGAAACGGCATCATGCAGTATCTCAAACACTTCATTATAGTTAGCCACTGGACGTATGTGAACTGCAGTCAGGATTATGGAGGAGAATTCCCTCAGTAAATAGAATAGATGGCATTTTTCATTAGATGTTCAAGTCATGGGAACATGAGTTTGACAAAACTGCCACATCAGAGCACCATGGAGAGATTATCATGAAACACATACCTCCACCTTTTGCCTTTTCCGAATCAACAGTTTGGTCCATTCTGTGAATCAAGAAGCCTTCGGGTCTGGTCACTCTATTTGGTGTGCTGGGAGAAAGCCACATTTCATTGAAACATAGAACATAACAATCTCTCATTTTCCTCTGATACAACAGTCTTGCCTCAGGTCCTCAGTTTTGTTCTCCAGCAACTTCACATTTGTTCAAGGAGTATCCTTGGACAGAAAACACGGAAAGCTATCATATTGTTCACAAATTAATTGGGATGCTAATGGATTTTTTTTATATAGAAGGGACTAGAATAAGAGGGTATTTATTCTCTCAAAGGTTTATTAGTCTTTGGAATTCCCTGTCCCAGGAATCTGTGGAGAATGAATCCACAAATATGTTCAAAATTGATGTAAATTTTTAATCATCAAATAAATTAGGGTTATGGGAAAGGAGTGGGAAACTGAATTATGATCTTATTAAATGATAAAGTAGGCTCAGGGGATTTAATAGCCCACATATATTCTTGTTTCTTAGGGTCTTAACCCCACATAGTCATAAACTTACAATCCAGAGAATTCCCAGTAAAGACTAAATTATTCACTGTTATCTATTATCTATTTCATACTGTCGGTAATATTATGAAAAGAGCATTGCTCATAATGAGATGTTTTTGACTCAGTAAGAGCTGTATTGACTATGAGACTGGGCTGGAGATAATAAAAACTGGCAAGGTCTCTTTTATACTGATCAAGACACATCATTGTTGTTAGGATTTATCTGTATATTTGTTCTTAATAAAATAATTAGCTTTATTTCAAAGTATATTATTTATTAAAAATATCCAAAGCAATTTTAAAGGTCTATGAGGTACAATATTTTAAGATTGTGGGTTTTAATGTGGTACTTTGGTGGCATGTTGTCACTTAATATTATGCCATATTTTAAAATGGTATACAAATGTACCATATAGTAATTTGAAGAATGGCATTTAACCGTCTAATTTAAATCTAATGGTGCTTTATTTAATAATTCAGACTTTTGCACCAAATAAAATTATTGTAGTGCAAAAGTCAAAATCCTTAAGAACATGCTGTGTACTGCCCTTCATTAGTTGGGCATTGAATACAAGAGCAGGGAGAATATTCTTCGAGTTTATAAAACAATGGTCAGACCTCATTTGGAAAACCGCATGTGGTCTGGTTACAACACCATAGGAAGCATCCAATAGTGCTGGAGAGGGTGCGGAGAAGATGTGTGTGGTTGTTTTCTGAAATTGAATGTTTTCATTATTAGAATTGCTATGAGTTTTTTAAAGTTCAAAGTAAATTTCATTTTCAAAGTACATATATGTAACCATTTACAACCATGAGATTCACTTCTTGTGGCCATACTCAGCAAATCAATGGAATAGTAGCTACTACAGAATCAGCGAAATTCAGTCTGAAGAAGGTGTTCAAACAGTGCAGAAGACAACGAACTGTACAAATGCGAAAAGAAGAAACAATAATGTAATTAAGGTATAAATATCAAGAACTTGAAAAGAAGAGTCATTGAAAGTGAGTCCATTGGTTGTGGGAACATTTCAATGATGGGGCAGGGGAAGTTGAGTGAAATTATCCTCTTTTGTTCGAGAGCCTGATGGTTGAGGGGTAGTAACTGTGCCTGAATCTAGGGGTGTGAGCCCTGAGGCTCTTGTTCCTTCTTCTTCATGGCAGCAGTGAGAAGAGAGCATGTTCTGGGTGGGGGGTTCCGAGTGATGAGTGGTGCTCTCCTGTGACAGTGTTTCACGTAGAAGAGTTAAACACATTCACAAAGTTGGACTCCACCTGTGCCCATGCCATCAACACATCAGGAGGGCTTTCACTAACACAAGAATAGAGGTTAAGCCCTCACCCCAGATTTTCCATGTTGTGATGGATAAATTCATTGCTGTGTAACCAAGGTAATCTGTTTATTGCTATAATCATGAAAGAAAACTAGCTTCTGGTATTGAATCAAATGCTCAGGAGATTCCATGTGCACAATGTGAAGTCAAATAAATGCATGTTTTCCAATAAGAAGTACTGCTTTTGTTTTGAAGTTTGGTGTTAATGACTTAGTACTAGTGGGGGGGGGGGGGAAGCAGACATCTTCATTAATGTGCTAGCACTGAAAATATAGCAGAGCTTCAAAGCGTTGCTACAGTTTTCCACAGAATTCCTTCCAATCTTGAAAAGTGCGTACACGATTGTATTACTTATTGAGAAATAAGTGAGATGGATAGAGAACAAAGAGCAGCAAAGTACATATGAGTCCATTTGAAATGCATATTCTACGAGCATGGGACTTTATGCTTCTTACACAGTGATAGTTGTGAAAACATGGCATGGCCCAGATGGTGAGGATCTGTCATTCTAGGTGTTACCTTCATGAGGCAACACCTCCTGTAGATCTTGCTGGTGGTCTGCAAGGACGTACCTGTGATGTATTGGGCAGAATCCACAACTGCCCACAGCTTCTTATATTCCTGTGTATTCAAATTGCTATACCAGACCATGATGCAAGCAGTCAGAATACGTTCAACAGTACATTTGTAGAAGTTAATATTACAGATCAGGATTACATCTCTAAATGCAGGTTTCAGATTGATTGGTGGTCTTTTGTCATATCCAGACCATATCGCAGATGTAAATAATGAGTAAACAAAATAAGGTTTGTAATTGAGTGTAGGACAGAAGACAGGAGTTGTATCAGTAGATGGGAAAATGAAATAGCTGTAAGTGACCCGCAAGACTTAGAGTAAGTATGAGATTTTATGCTAGAACAACAGAGGTGAAGAAAGACATGGAAATTCTATCAAAGCAGGGAAGGTTGCATTGGCTGCAGGGATGACAGGAAAAGGTGGGTTGTCAAGGAAGCTACCACAAACATCAGATTATCTGGCTGTCTGTATTCCAGTAGGAAATCTGTAACCCTAGAAACAGCCAGCCCCTTCCATGAGTGCAAGTCCATTATCAGAGTTTACTCTCTGAGAAAATGTGTGTCATTAAGTCTTGAAGTTATCACAATCAATATTAAACCAAGGGCTTGTAAAATACCTGACAGAAAGAATAAGTTACCACGTTTTGAGTTTGCATTGAACTAAATTGAAAGCATAGAGGCCAAAGACAAAGAGGTTCAGGGATCCTGTCTTCCAGTTTGTAAATTCAAATACAATATTTTACCTACAAGTCTTATTTGCTTGTACCAAGGACCTCCTATCTGAGTAATAAGAAACATGATTTTGAACAAATATATGTATTGCTATTGATGAAAGGATTGATACAGTTGGCATCTGAACTTATTAGACCTACATCTACATAATCAAAATATACACCAATCAGCAAACCAAACAAATATAAACAGAAAGACTTTTCATGAAAGTGAACGCTGTTAACTTTCCAGCAGAAACCAGCTGAGCTCATGAATTTAATCATAAAATTATAGTCATCATAAAAGCAAGATTCTGCAGCATCTAATTATTTAATGCAAGTTTTCAGCTTTTTGAATCATGAATTTACTAAAGCAATTGATGATCATGTATAAAGTAGTAATTGCTTTTAAGGATCATAGATCACAACTGAACATGGAAAAATATACAATCAGGCCCTGTGGATTAATCTGACCCATAATGTTTGAAATTAATGACGTTCAGTTGGAGCAAAAGACAAAAATGAATACTCTACATTGACTTATTAAAATAATACATAGTCACAGGATGTGAGCAAATATCTTGAAACATAAGTTGTACTCACATATTTCCATATCTAATCCTTTAAACATTGCTTCACAGTACCATTGATATGATTTTTCTCTGTAAGCATGGATTTTTCTTCAATTAAGATATTGAAATTAAAATAATGAAGGGGGAGGGGTGGCAGTGGGGTGAGTATCCAAAGAGATTGGAGCTAATGCGATGTAGCAACAGTGAATCAGAGCAAGATTGAGGTTTGAGGAACAAAAGTTAATGAGACATGCAAGGAGGTATCCATGTTAGAAATATAGAAAATCTACAGCACATTACAGGCCCTTTGGCCCACAATGTTGTGCTGACCACGTAACCTACTTCAGAAGCTGCCTAGAATTTCCATACTGCATAGCCCTCTATTTTTCTAAGCGCTATGTACCTATCTAAGAGTCTCTTAAAAGACCGTATTAGACCGAGAAATTGATGACTGAGGCAAACACAGATGGAGAGTGCAGAGACGTGGAGCAGAATAAACATCAAATAACAGTTGGGGAGAGGTTGGGGGCCCAGAGAGATATTGGTGGGGGAATATGGAAAGTATTTGAGGGGGTTATTGGTGAAAGAGCAGAAAAGAGAAGGATATTGGTGGGTGGGGGTAGAAAGCTGCATGGGAAGAGCAGATAGACTTGGAGGGAACCTCCCTATGGAGCTGGGAGAAAGCAAGAATGGAACGAAAGCAGAGGTTTAAAAGTCCTGTAATACCGTAATCAGATACTCCTGTTTTTACAACACCTTTTAAATGAAGAACTTTTCCATCCCTTCAGCTCTCAGTTTTTCCAAAGCCTAGAAAACTATTCTGGGTAGCTGTAGAACTTGAATACAGAGTCTTTCAGAATTGTTTGTCCTCTTTCTCTATCCCTCCCCACAACCTAATTACATAAAGGCTACTAGATTCCAGGTCTGCCTGCATTTGGGTTGTAGGATTTTCACTTTCATTTTTGAGTTTATCTAATACCATTTTTGGGGGTTTTGTGGGGATAAAATTTTTACAATTACTTTCAAGAATTCAAACAAAGAAAATAATAAGAACTGTCCCGTACACTAAACACCGCTTGTTGCTAGCCTATTGACAGTTTTCTTGTTATGTTTTAGAATTTCCTGATTAACGTTTATGACAACAAACCCAATGTTTTTCCACTAACAGTATAATGGGTATGGAGGGAGATTTTGCAATTCAATTCAGTGATCTAAAGCAAATACTTTACAAAGGAAAGGACAAGTTTAAAAATAATCAGAGATTTTGGAGGTCATGAAGAGATAGAAGTAAATACCCTACTGCTACGTTCCTACTGCAAACCCTGGCTGTTCTACCCTTTTACATTTTATGGCATCATTCAATTTCTGACAGGTAACCTGTATCAGCCCATAGTGGCTCACTTTCACCTTTGAGGTTTTGTCTGTGTTTGTGTATCTATGGGCTACAAAGATGGAATGTGCATCATTTCTAATTCAGTTGCTAAATGTGTTGAATTGATTATACTTTCCATGTTGTTTTGCTCTCTCCCATTTCTTCCATTTCACAAGCCCTTGGACCCGTTACTCTCCCCAAAGTAAAAGTTCTGCAATGATTTTGAAGTGTTCTGTTATTGAAGTATATGGTCCAGGAAGCATTCAGATTTGATTATGGGGTTGTGTGGAATAATCTGATCTCTGTCATCGTTTTGCAGAAATTTCCTTTGGGATACTCTCAAATAACTAAAATCCACTTATCTGCTGTTTCAGTGAACTGAAAAACATCAAGCAGGGGAACGGATGAACTTCCCTGATGTTGATGTCCTCTTGCCAGGGAAGAGAAAATCAGCTATGACTCCCTCTTTTCTTTTTACCCAGTGATTATCACTGGCCATTTAATTGTGCTAACAATCACTCAAAAAGATTATCAGGTCACGATTAAGCTGCTTTTTGTGAGCAGTTGAAGGTTGCAAATTGGGTGCTATGTTGCATACATTACAACAGTGATAACGTTAAAACCAGCACTTCATTGGCTGTAAAATGCTTTATGGTCCAGATGTCATCAAAGGCACAATAACATTTGGTGATATTGACAGTTAGTGATGCTAAGGAATGCTTATAGTCTGTGTCCTGTATACAGAAACAAATTGAGACATTGACCTGAATGTAGCTCTGGCTAAGTGTTCGTACGATACACTGCACAAAAATCAGAATTATATGATTGTTTGTGGTATGTTGTGTTTCTGTTTATGTGAAATACATAAATGTCAGTCTTGCTTTATTGGTTGTGGACTTGCCTCTGAGGAAGAGTCTATTGGCTCAATTGCCAATCAGATGAGTAATTTATCTATACTGATGACAGACAATTTTAAATGAGTTCTGACTTTTTTGTTGAGCTGCTAAACTTAGATCATTTCAAGCCTCTCAAACAAATAGTAAAGACCCTTTCAAAGAAAGCTTATGCCAGAATTTAATCATTGTTTAGGCTTTATCTGGAGAAATACTAACATTCAAGATATAGGATTCCAGGAAAAATATAAAGCCTTGACAAAGGTGCGTGGATGTTATCAGTAATGTGGGAAGTTGGGAAAATTGGATTTTTTCCCTGAAGCGGAGAATAAGAAATTCCCTTAAAGTGGTGTAAAGTAAATACTGCAAACTAGTGTCCAGCTGAGGGAACACACACCAGTCTTCATCAAGGGATCAGCGGTGGAAAGGGTGAGTCGTTTCAAGTCTGGTGGGATATACTCCAGGTTATTGGGAGAGGCAGGAGGAGCAATTGCTGAGGAAGTGACCAAAATCTTCACGTTATGTCTAGCCACGCGAGGTCCAGGAGGACTGGTGAGTAGCTAATGTTATTCCATCATTCAAGAAGAGAACCAGGGATAAACCTGGAAACTATAGACCTGTGAGTCTCACATCAGTGGTGGGGAAGTTACTGGAAAGAATTCAAAGGGATAGGATTTATGAGGATTTGGAAAACCATGGCCTAATTAGGAAGAGCCAGCATGGCTTTATGCGGGGCAAATTGTGTCTCACTAACTTGAATTATGTTTATGATGAAGTGACGAGGGTGATTGATGAAGGTGGACATTAGTAAGACGTTTGACAAGATCCTTCTTCCAGAAGGTTAAGATGCATGGGATCCATGGTGAATTGGCAATTTGGATACAGAATTGGCTTGCCCATAGAAGACAGGGGGTAGTGGTCAAAAGGACTTATTCTAGCTGGAGGTCTGTGATTTGCAGTGTTCTGCAGGATTCTGCACTGGGACCTCTGCTGTTTGAGATGTACAGTATATAAATAACCTTGATGAAAATATAGATGGGTAGATTGGTGGGATAGTAAGTTTGTGGATGAAATTAAGAGTGGTGGTGAGGTGGAAAGTATAGAAGAATGGCAAAGGATGCAACCGGATATAGATCTGTTGCAGATATGGGCAGAGAAATGGAAGATGGAGCTTAAGCCGGTCAAGTGTGGAGTGTTGCACTTTGGCAGGTCAAATGTAAAGAGAAAGTCACCGTTAAGGACAAGACTCTTAACAGTGTTGAATCCAAATCCATAAATACCTGAAAGTGGCTGCACAAGTTGATAGGTCCTTGACTTTGGTCGAGGCATTGATTTCAAAAGACAGGAAATTATGTTGCATCTTTATAAAACTCTTGGCTTTGGAGAGGGTGCAGAAGATGTCAATCAAGATATTGCCTGGAAAAGAGGGCATGTGATTTTTTGGGAGAGTGGAGAGACTTGGGTTGTTTTCTCTGGAGTGGCAGAGGGTAAGTGGACTTCTGATAGAGGTTTATAAGATTATGAGAGGGACAGATAGAGTAGACGGAAGTATCTTTTTCCCAGAATTGAAATGTCTTATACCGGAAGACATGCACTCAAAGTGAGAGGGGATAATTTCAAAGAAGATGAGAGGAGCAAGTTTTTTTTTAAATAACAGAGTGTGTTGGGTGCCTGGAATGCGCTGCCTGGGGTGGTGGTAGAGGCAGGCACATTAAGGAGTTTTAAGAGGCATTTCGATAGGCATATGAATGAGGGGAAAATGGAAGGACATGGACATTGTGTAGGCAGAAGAGCTTAGTTGAATGAACCAATTGATTACTAATTTAATTGATTTGTCACAACATTGTGGTCTGAAGGGCCTGTTCCAATGCTGTTCTAGATACACTGAGTCTTCGAACATGACCTATTCCACTAATTTGAAACCCTCTGATAGCTGCTTCTTTGCATCCTATGACCACGTCTTCATTGTCCCTACTTCTGGAGCCTTGCTCTTTAGCCTCTGCCTGTATGCAGATAAGAGAAGGACCGCCAGATGATCGGATTTTCTGCAGTGCAGTCTAAGGATGGAACAGGAGGCACTCCTTGTGGTAATGTAGCAGTGGTCGAGTGTACTGGAACCCTCGTTATCTGCAGGTGATATGTTGATGATAATTGGGCGAAGATTTCTTCAAGCAAGCTTGACTGAATTCTCCATGAATGATTTGAAAGGTATTGAGTTAGGCTGTTTCTTGTTTGCTAATCACAGAACTCTGTAAATCAAGGGCTAGCTTAACATCTGCCTTTGGTGGTATGTCAGGATGATGGAGGAGAACTCCCTTGGTAAGTGGAACAGAAAGCATTTAATCATTAGCTGTTCCAGGAAGAACAAGACTGCCATGTCCCGACACCGTGAAGAATTTATCAAGAAATTCACCAAGATTATCAAGAAACCCACCACCTTTTGCCCTCTTCAAATCAACAGTCCAGTCCATTCTGCGGATCGTGAAACCTTAGTGTCTGACTAATGTAGTCAGCTTGTTTGGGGTGAGCCATATCTCCATGAAACTGAGAATGCAGCAATCCCTCATTTCCCCTCAATACAGCAATCTTGCTCTTAAGTCATCTATCTTGTTCTCCGGTGATTATGCATTTGCTCACGAGATGCTGGGTAGAGGTAGTTTTGCACTCTGATATTTTAGTCTGGCTTGGAGTTCTTTCTTTTTCTCTCTCTTTTGGCCATGGTGATAGAACTTTGATCACTTAACGGTGCCATACCTGCATTCCTGAGAGTTAAATTTGCTCAGGATTTCATAAAATTGCTATATTGCTTAGATGGTTCAAAAGTGCATTACTAAAAGGAAAATTGCAATCTACAGATTGCAGTGATAGTAGTTTACAAGAAATATATCTAGAAGTTTTGTAAGCTGCCCACAAAACCATTGCTGTGTACCACCAGCCATCTTGATGGCAAAAAAGGAATGAATCACTTTTGAAATAAAAGGCACTGCTGAATGAATGAATTAATTTTAATAAGTGACAAGAGAAATTAACGTATGCTGAATCATGGCTCTTAAACTATTCTGTTTATTATTTGGTTCATTTGCACAAACTCAGTTCATTGGTTTTCAGTTAATTGGTATACATTGGGACCAGTACATTTTGGCCTAATTAAGTAGCTGCCATAATTAGCCAGTTTCGTGGAAATTGTTAAAAAAGGTATAAAGAAATAATCTGCCATTTAACTGAGTAAAAAGTTATGTATTTAAACAAAATGCAGAGCAACTTATAACATTACCAATGCAACTATAGTACTATAAAACTATGCATTTGTTCCTAACAGCTATTGAAGGGGGAATTCATTCAGTGTTTGCTGCTGTGTATAGGTGTCTAGGGAGGGGTGGCACCTCTGGTGAAGCAGCTTGTCATGTCCATTCTGAGGCAGCTCACTCAACTTTGGTGTCCACTGGACACTGGTGCAGTGTACCATTGTGGTGCAACAGCCACATCTCAGTACACTGCTTCGACAGGTGTGCTAAACCAGGTGAGAGTGTTATAACAGTGTAGTTCTTTCTGGACTACGGACCAATCAGGTCAACAGTGAAATCCAGCAGCCAAGAAGACGGTTCTGCAATGCTTCATGGAGAGCAAATGACATGATATGACGCGGAAGTCATGGTGATCCCCTGCAACCAAGGAAGACTCCAGATTGTGACGACTAACTGTAGCACTGGATCTGAACCTCCATGGTCAAGACAGTAGAGCTGTCCCAGTGCAACAGCTTTTCCACTTTAAAGACTCTCCCACACCGGTTTCACTGTTGTCATTGGATACAATGGACAACCAACATGCTACTGTGTTCTTTTGATTGATTGTAAATGAACAAAATTAACGCAGACACCCAGTTCAGATAATGGACTGCCTTCGACGATCGCATCCTCCAAATCTTCATTTTCATGGTAACATTCATGATGATTGTTGATACTTTCACATTCTTTGAAGTTCCTAACTTGTTGAAGTAGTGAAATTGTTTAATTTTCACTCTGGCCATTTCTGGCATCTCTAAGCCTGAATGCTTGAAACTGCAGAGAGCAAAACAGATCTAAATTGTCGCTGCTTATTTCCTGGCAACTATAAGTGACAAAAATTGCTGATTTTTGAACACAAACACAGACAAATGTAGCTATTTAAAAATTGTTTGCTCTAAGCATGGTGCAGTGTCTAATGGCCACATAAGTTCATGTGACTGATCAGCAACAGTCTCGTGTCCAAAGGAAATCCCATCTACTTGATTAGTTTTTGTTCTTTAAGAGTTGCCCCAAATAAACTGATGGACCAATTAACCAGATTTGACTGTATCAGCTACAGTCAAATAAGCTCATAACTAACCAATGAAGAAATTCTGGCATGCCAGCATGTTTTTTTGCATATATCTGAGAGTATTGTAAAAGGATACCTGAATAGATCAGGTTACAACTTTCAGTTCAGGTTTTTGACTGAGGAGATAAGGTTTTTATTATAAATCGAAACCTCCTTGAGTCATATAGTCCCTTATCCTGAGGGATATTGCCAAGATTGGAGTTCAGAATCAGGTTGGATATCACTGGCATATGTCATGTAGTTTGTGGTTATGTGGCCATAGTACAATTACAATACATAATTTTAAAAATCAAAATATCAGTAAGTGTGTGTGTGTGTGTGTAAGTATTAGTATTGTCCAGGTGATCCAAGGCCATGTGAAGAGCAAGTGAGATTGCACCCATTCTAGACCTATTGTGGCAATAGGCAAACTGCACTGGGCCCTGGTCCTTGCTTAGGCAAGAGTTGCTTGTAGCCTTCTTGATCTTTTACAAGGTTGCACAACAAAAAATGGCCTATCAGCCCAATATTTGAGGCCTACATGGCCTCCTCTGAAAATGAATTCCCAAATAAAACGTCCTACTGTGGAAGGAATGAACAGCATACTGTGACACATTATTCACATCCCTGTACTATTCTGAAATTAAAAAGAAAACATTTTTGTCAGCATGAGCTTCAAATTCATATCCATGTTGTCAAAGTGCCCCCTAACAGGAGACACCAACAGTAAATAAGAGGTTTTCGATTTGGGGGAAAAAACCTGGTTTCTTATATGGACCTTTGTTGTTTGTTATCTGGTTGCAGAGGGATTTGCACTAGTCTGCATGTGGATGGAATGAATGAAACCGGTGTTCTTATTCTTCAATAACTGTGCCAATAGCTGCAATGTTGTTGTTCAAGAATCAAAAGGACCAGGTGTTGTCTTTGTGGCTTTCTGGAGTTTATCCAATAAAAAGAAGCAAAGTAACTGCAGAAAAGGAAATCCTTCTGACAGTTAATCCTCTTGCTGAAAGAAAAGGATGGAGCTTGTTTGGTGTATAGGATCTCTTGTGTAAGACCAGTGATCAACTCTTAATTAAATCCACGGTGATATGTTCTACAGAAATGTAATTGACTGAATTTAGACTAATTTAAACTGATGTTAAAGTAATTATAACATCAGTAGGAGGCTCCACACAGAATCTAACCTAACCTCTACAGATGAAGGTGATTAATATGGAAATAACGTGACTGAGATATTGAATGCCACCTGACCAAGAGTCCAGAACAGACTCTCATCTGTCTGTTCATGATAAGAAACTCATCTGTCCATGTGGTCAGGGGCAACTTTGATCAAATAAAAATTTGTGCCAGTGCTCATTCAATTCCACTGAGGAATTGGAAATGACACCTCAATGATCAAGACAATGTCACTTTCATTGCATTTAAAGCAGCATGTTGCAAACAGCGTGCTCCCTCATAGTGTGCAACTATTTGCAATACAATACAGGAAGAAGTAATGTCTTTGAAAAACTTAAAGATACAGCTTGCCAAGGTTCTGTTTTAAAATGCATCCAATTTATGCCAATCATTTCTGCTTTGTAAGGATTTTAATCCCAGTTATAGAAGGAAGATTTTTGCCTCAGCTTCCTAACAGCTTGTTTTGCTTGCATTTGAGTGGCCTCAAGTGTTTCTTTAGTGGTTGATTTAAATGAGTTGAATAACCTTCTGAGCCTGGATCCAATACCTGAATAAGCATCCAGGCAAGTGATGGAATAATCTAAACTATTAATAACTTGTGTACAGAATAGTGCGTGAACACATTTGATAACAGGTAAATGTAAGTGGGAAAAATGAAGCCACGTGAAAATGTAAAATGCAGAAAACTGGATCAAGCTAAACGATCAAAACAAGGGAAAGATGGGCATATTCTTCTACTGTAGGTGCCTTGGATTCACCATTTCTGCACATTCTATCTACTTTCCTGCCTTTCATTTATTTTAAAGCAAAAATAAAACCTTTAACTCTAGTCAGGAAATATTAATTAAAAAGTCCACATTAATGGTACAAAACCCTGTGAAAGATGAAGATAAAAGAAAGAGTCTGTATAATCACTCAGTATTGCCTACCTGCTTGAGAGTGAAGAGACATCAAGGTAAATCTAAAAGCAGCAACAGAATTCCCACCACTTGACATGCTTGTTGTCATGTTTGAATAGAGACAATAGGCATAGAGGATAACAGGATGTTCAGAAGGGAAAATAAAAGACGGGGAAATGTGACATGCAGAAAATATTTAATCTTGACATTGGGATACTATAATAAAAACAAAACTTTGTGAAAGACATTGAAAATCAGATGCTTGACATATTTGTTTGACATTTCTCTTCCTAGCAGCGTAATGAAGGTGCTAGCTCAAATACTGAGTGAATCCTGTATTCTAATACAATAAAAGTGATTTTTGGTCTATGTCTTCATTTGTGTTAAGATGCTGAGTGATAGCATTGCCATATTTTTTTGCTAAGTCAGCTAATGTACTAATTATTAGTACATGGTTGATGTTTAGCTGCATCGTCCAGATGTTCCTCATTTTGCTGAGTTGAGTCATGTTATTGCTGGACAAAGTTAGAAATCACATCACGTACACTGTCATCAAATAGCTTGAAGATACAAGATCCAGCAGCTGCTTAGCAGCTTGACCTTGTTGTTATTTGTATTGATGTTTCAGCTGATACTTTGCTTCTAAGCAACAAATGCATTAACAATTGTTTGTAAATGACTATAAGCAGCAACACATCAACATTATCATGATAATTTCGATTGCTCAATTACCAAACTGGCTACCTTTCATTTTAAGGTTGAATCAGTATTAGATTGTGGCATATCCAGTTTTTCAGAGGTAGTTCAAACCATTGTAATTAGGTATTATATCGGTACATTAGGCTTTCATTATATAATCAGGAGAAATAGAAATAGTACAGAATAAATTGAATGATAACCAACTTTCTGAAACCAGAACTAGTTGGAGCATTTACCAAACTCTGTGAGATGTGCAGGTCTGACATAAATTGGAGATCTTTAATACCATAATTATAGCAAGATGTATGTTCTCTTTAGAATAACTTCATGTACTGTGCTCAGCCAGGAGAAATAATTGATAGCTTTTAGTATCTTTTTCCAATATCATTCAAAGCATTTGGAATGATATTTCAAGATGCCACACAATTAAAATACAATTAAAAAAGGTGTGCACTGCTGCCAAAGGAGTCATGTATTTTAAAATGAAGTAGCAGATTTCTGTGAACCAAATTAATCCCTTATCATTAGAGAGATAAAGCAGGTGACCATTCATAAGAACGAGAGGTGATCTCATTCAAATGAACAAAATTCTTAATGGATTTGAAAAGTAGATCTTTTGTGTGGCTGGAATTTTTAGAACCAGGGGTCACAGTCTTAGAGTTTAGGACCAGACATTCAAGACATTGATGATAAATACCCTTTTCAGCTGGAGGATAACGTATCAAATTCACTAATTGTGAAGGATCAAATGCTGAATACATTCAAGAAAGAGAATGATGTATTTTAAAATATTAATGGAATTAAGGAATATGGGTTTGTTGCAGGAAAGTGAGACAAAGATCAGTCATGACCTCATGGAGTGAAAGCAGGTACAAACTGCAGAATGATGGACTCAAAGTTCAAAGTAAATTTGTTGTCAAAGTACATTTACATCATCATACCCAACCCTGAGATTTGTTTTCTTACAGGCATACTCAATAAATGCAATAACTATAGTAGAATCAATGGAAGTCCACACCCAACAGGGCGAACAACTAGTGTGCAAAAGACAATAAACTGTAAACAGGAAAGAAGAACAAAATGAAGTCTATAGGTTGTGGGAACAATGCAGTTATGGAACAAGTGAAGTTGAATAAGGTTATCCACTTTGGTTCAAGGGCCCAATGGTTGAAGACTAATAAATGTTTCCTGAACCTAGTGCTGTGAGTCCTGAAACTCCTGTACCTTCTTTCTGATGGCAGCAGCAAGAAAGAAAGTATGGCCTGGGTGGTGGGGGTCCCTGATGATGGATGCTGCTTTCCTGTGACAACACTCTGTACAGATGTACTCAATAGTGAGAAGGGCTCTACCTGTAATGAACTGGGGCATATCTATTACTTTTTATTGGCTTTTTCATTCAAGGGCATTGGTGTTTCCATACCAGGCTCAGATACAAGCAATCAATATATTAGCCACCACACACCTATAGAAGTTTGTCAAAGTTTTAGATGTCATGCCGGGTCTTTGCAAACTCCTAATTGTACTTAAGTGCTGGGCCCAGGACAGGTCCTTTGAAATGATGACACTGAGGAATTTAAAATTGCTGTCCTTCTGTTCCTCCAATGAGCACTGGCTCATGGACCTCCAGTTTCCTCCTCCTGAAGTCAATATTCAGCTCCTTGGTCTTGTTGACATTGAGTGAGAGGTGGTTGTTGTGGCACCATTCGGCCATCTTTTCACTGTCCCTCCTATATGCCGAGTCATCGCCACCTTTGATTCAGCCAACAACATTATCAAACTTTAATATGGCATTGCAGCGCTTAGCCACACAGTCATCAGTGTAAAGCAAGTTAAGCTGGGGGCTAAGCCAATCTAAACTGACTGGCATTTGCAAGTGATGAAATCAAAGATACAGTTGCACAAGGAGGTAATGAGACTATGGTCCTGCAGCTTATTGATTTGCTTTGAGAGAATGATAGTACTGAATGCCAAGCTGTAGTCAATAAAGAGCATCCTGATGCATGATCCTTGCTGTCCAGATGGTCCAGGGTTGAGTGAATTGCCAAAGAAAAGGCATCTGTTGTGCTGGTAGGCAAATTGGAGTGGATCCAAGTCACTACTCGGGCAGGAGTTGATGTGCTTCATCACCAGCCTCTCAAAACGCTTCATCATTGTGGATGTAAGTGCTACTGGACGATAATCATTGAAGCAGGTTACCATGTTCTTCTTAGGCACCAGTATAATTAAAGCCTGCTTGAAGCAGATGGGTACTCCTGACTGCTGAAGCAAGAGGTTAAAGATCTCAGTGAACACTGTAACCAGTTGACCAGCACAGGTCTTTAGTACCTGGCCAGGAACTCAGCAGGCAAGGCAGCTTCTATGGGGGGGAAAAAAAGTAAACAGTTGACGTTTTGGACCAAGACCCTTAATCAGGACTCTTCATCGGGACCCTTCAATAGTTTCACACACATTATGTCATTTTAATCAGATTGAAATGATGGACTTGAATTAAAGTTGAAAGTGAGAAAAGGAAATCAAGAAAACAGCTGGAGTCAAATTACTTTTAAAATATCCCTCATTTTTCCCCCCAAGGTAAATATCAATTTAATACTGCTACAAGGATGACCTTGGAATCTGCAGTCCTTGTGGCATACTTCTCCCAGTATGTCAGAAAATCAGATTTGAGTCTTGTAGCTATTTTGACCTCCTGATTAGCGCACTTGGTCCTAGTGGAAAAAAAAACTAGTGGCTTGGTCTGGAAAGCCCAAAGAGACGTAAATGACTTTTCCCTTTTCCATTTAAAAAGAATGATATGCATATGGAACATCATCACTCAGCTGCCCTGTACCATCTGTATGGGGTTCAAAATCTTTCCATTTGTTATTACCCATGACCTCCTACTGCTGTGTTTAGCAGCATTAAGGTGCTTACACATTTCCCTCTGTACACACCATCATTGCACAGTAAAGGAAACTGTGGGGTGAATTGAGGATTAGAGAACTGATCAGGAACCATTGGGAGCATAGAGGTGATTAAACGGTCAGAGGTGAAAGAGAGTAGTGATGCACTATCAATTACTCCAAAAGACTGGAAGTAGAGTAAATACTGAAAGGCTTTTATTAGCAGTAAAATGTGACCTCAATCATGCTGAGTATCTGCCCTGGACTGAGGGAGGAGCAATGGCGCAATCGCCTTTATTCAGGGGTCTGTGGGAGGAGCCACAGGAGCAGTCAGCAGAGGGGCCTGTCCAGACAGGTAACTCAGTTATATGGTTTACCACAAATAGGGATGAAAATCTGATTGCAAAGTAGGACTTAGTGAAAAGGAAGGTTACTTGAAAAATGGTGGAGGAACTTAGCACATCACACAGCTTCTTTAGAGAAGAATAAACAGTCGATGCTTCAGGCTTTGACACTTCATCAGCACTGGAAAGTAAGGAGGCAGAAGCCAGCATAAGAAGGTGGGGAAGGGGAATGAATACAAGCTGGGAGGGGATATGTGGAAGAGATAAAAGGCTGAAAAAGAAGTTTCCGATAGAAGAGGCTCGTGAACCATAGAGGAAGGGACCACAAGGAGGTGATGGGCAGGTGAGGTAATGAAAAGGGTCAAGAGAGTAACTAGAATGGGTAATGGAAAAATTGAGAAAGAGAGGGTGAAAAATTACCAAAGTTGGAGAAATCAATCCTCGTGCTATCAGATTAGAGGCTACCCTGACAGAATATAAGTTGTTGCTCCCCCAACCTGAGTGTGTCCTCATCACAGAAAAAGAGGAGGCCATGGACTGACATGTCGGACTGGGAGTGGGAAGTGGAATTAAAATGGGTGGCCACTGGGAGTCCTGCTTTTTCTGGCAGACGGAACGTAGGTGCTTGGCAAAGCGGTCTCCTCCAACCGGAGTTTGATCTCATCATGGCATTAGGGGGAGGGCAGGCAACATGTCAGTAGGAATGGAAAATGAATTGAAATAGGTAGCCACTGGGAAATCCTGCCTTTTGCAACAGACAGGGCAAAGATGCTTGACAAAGCAGTTCCCCAGTCTGCGCAAGACCTCATCGATGTAGAGGAGGCCACCCTAGGAACACTAGATAGGACAGGCTCACAAATGAAACATTACCTTACCTAGAAGGGCTGTTGGGGGCTCGAATGGAGGAGGAGTAGGTGCAGTTTAACGCTTGTCATGCTTGCAGGGGATAAACACCAGGAGGGAGATTGGTAAGGAGGGATGAGTGGACAAAGGAGTCAGGTAGAGTGCGAGCCCTACAGAAAGTGGAGATAAATGAAGGTAAGGGTGTGCTCAGTGGTAGATGGTGGAAGCTGGTGGAAGCTATGGAGAATGATGTGCTAGAAACAGTTCATGCACTTTATAAAATTTGTTCCATGTTCTCCATGCATAGTCTTTTATGGACAGACGATAAAAAACTTTGCAAAGTTAATTTATGTGTGCAACACATGGATCATTCTCACTGAAGTAGGACATACCCTACCAGCTGTGGCATTGGCTGAAGGGTTTTAACCCTTCCTGGTCCACTGCCAGTACCTCTGCAGCATCAAGCTGCCCCCTTGGTTCTGGTCTTCAAGCTTCTTGGACATCATTTTCCATCATCCCCTCTGCTATTAGTAGGAATATGTTTCTGAGCTTACGTCTGGCATATTTTTCTATCTTTGGTTCATTTGCCTGTCGTGGGGTGATAGGTAAGAACAAGGGGAACCCTATCCCTGTTATATTGGTGAGAGATAGGCTGAGGGCAGATGTGTGGGAAGTGGAAGAGATGTGGCTGAGGGCTCTATAGATGGTGGTGGAAGGGAAGCCTTTGGGGGGAAAAAAGAGGATGTCTTTGAGAGATGGAGGGGATGAGAGAAGTCAATAGCATTTTTACAATTGACAGAGTGTGAAAAGATAACTGAGAGAGTCAGAAGGTTTGTAAAAGATATCAGTAGATAGTCCCTCTCCAGCGATGAAAACAAAGAAGTCAAGGGGGGGGGGGGTCAAGTAAATTTAAGGGTGGGGTGCAAGCTGAATACAAAGTTAATGAAATTGATGAGCTCAGCATGGGTGCAAGAAGCAGCACCTCTGCAGTCATTGATGTAGTGGAGAAAAATTTGGGGAATATTTCTAATGTAGGTTTGGAACATTGAATTTTCGACGTGGCAAACAAAAAGGCAGGCATAGCTAGTGCCCATGTGAATGCTCATGGGTACAGATTTAGTTTGGAGAAAGAGGAGGGAAGCAGAAAGGGAAACTGTTCAGATTAAAAACCAGTTCAGCCAGACGGAGGAGGCAGGTGGTGGAGGGGAGCAGGTTAGATCTGGTATTAAGAAAGAAGCAGTTTAAGTATTAAGGCCTTCCTGATGAAGGAAGGAAGTGTATAGGTACTGGACATTCATAGTAAAAATAAAGTGATCCAGAACAGGAAACTGGAAGTTATTGAAGCAATGGAGATCATGTGAAGTGTCACAGATGGAGGTGGGAAGTGGCTAAACCAAAAGAGGCAAAATTGAGTGGACATGTGGACGGAAGTTCAGTGAGGCAGAAGTAGGCAGCCCTTTGTGAGGTTTGCCTATTTACACCCCTCCACAAATGTTTCCTGACCCGCTGAGTTCCTCTAGCTTTTTTCTGTGTGTGGCTCAAGATTTACAGCATCTGTAAAATCTCTTTATGTTTATAAGTTACTTGAGTGGGCATTTTTTGTGAGAATCGCTGCTGACCAGCTCTGCAATACTGGACTACTTGATCTGAAGTGAAATATTTTATCTCTCTAATTTGAACCTGACTTGACCACATCTAAATTTACAAAGCCAACCCTAGCTGATTCCTGCTGTAATAGTAGGGCATAATTAAAGCAGTCCGAATAATCGCCTCAGTAAAGAAAAACGTATTCTAATTTCCAGAACATCACTCTGAAGGAGTGCTGCAAAATTGTCACTGCATTCCTCCCTGAAAATAACCAATTTGCATGTGCACATTGCTGAAAAAAAAAGAATTCACAGAATACCAATGAATTTCTGAGTCATTTTGTGTGAATCATTGCTAAGAAGTTCTGCATTGCCAATCTCCATAAACCAAAAGGTGCAACTTTATCTCTCTAATTTGAACCTGACTTGACAATCTCCAAATTCAATTGCAGGCTTCATTGAACTAAAATAAGAAGTTCTAGGCTGAAGATTTTAAAGATGACCATTTCCTCCCTTCAAACAGCAGCTACTAAACTAAAATAATACTTCTAAATGTTCTCTGGCTACTAGAGTTAAAATTTACAGCATTGTAAAGTAATAAGTCTTACACAGTGCCTGCGTTTCTGACAGCAGAAAAATCATTCCAACTCTTGCACATGCACCACAACCAACATACCACTCTTATGTAAATGTTGCTAGACAAAGATACACCAAAATTTATTTCCGTACTCCAAATCTTAACACCATCAGCTTCTCTCCGCTTTCAGCTTCTCTCCTCTTTCTCCAAACTGAATGTGTAGCCATGAGCATTCGCAAGGGCACTAGCTTTTCAACGTAGGCATCTGCTTAGCCCGATTCCAGGGAAATGTTACAGAGATATTGTGATATTATTTCAATAATACATTAACAGTTGGTTAGTTTTTCATTTGGCCTGTTGCCTTGCCAAATGAAATGGATACCATTCATATAAATACCACACTTATTTACAACATTCTATACTTCAAATCGCTGGTCTTTAAGATTTTTGGTTCTGCATGAAACACAAAAAAATACCATGCAGGAGCAGCAAATAACTGGGGAGACTAACTGAATTTGAAGTTTATTACAAAGAATATGGAGTATTCAATTAAAATGTTTTGGTACAATGTCTTAGGGAACTGGGTAACCTGTACCTGGAATATTGTAATATGCTTGGCCTCCACACTTTACTAACATGCTGATAAGGCAGCATGCAGCACATGGTCATTATTGCAAAGGGTTTGGAGTTTAAGAATGAGGTATTAGAGTAGCACAGGGTGTTGGAGGCCACATCTGGAGGACTCTGCACCATTTTATCCCCTTAGCTAAAAATGAACAGAAAAGCATTTGAGGCAGCCCAAAGGAGATTTGCCAGGCTGATTACTGGGATGAGAATGTTGTCTTGTCAAAAGAGATCAGAGAGTTTAAGTCTGTATTCCTTGGAGTTTCAATGAATGATCTAACAAAGCTTGACAAGATACAGTAGATGTTAAAATGTTTTCATGTGGATCTTGAAAAGATTTTCCCCCTGGAGGAGATATCTAGAAATAGTGGCTGCTCATTTCACTTGAGGTAAGGAGGAATTTCTTGTTATGTAGTAACACAAATTTTTAAAATTCTCTACCCCAGACAGAATCATTGAAAACCAAGCTACTGCTTCCCAGCTCTGGTGGCCTGAATTCAATCCGGACTGCTAAAGAAGCTGTTTGTGTGGCAATGCCCCTGTGACTATGTGGGTTTCTCCCATATCTTAAAAGCCTATGTTAATTAACCGGTTTACATTGCTTCAAGTGCATCGAGATGAGCAGTAGAATCCAGGGAATAGTTGATGAAGCTGTGGCAAAAATAAAATGGACTAATGTGGCATTAGTGTAAAAATAGATATTTGCAGGTTGAAATGGGCTTGATGGGCTGAAGGTCCCTTCTCTGTGCTGTATACTATGCTCAGAGAAGATGGCGCCAGCAATTGTGACCAAGGGTGACATCCTTCAGACAGTTTACAAAAATAATTCTTTCCCATTGTTTACTTCATCGTTTTCATTCAAATGTGGTTCTGCTACTGTTGGAGACTGTGATCTACATTTTGTTGGTGTGTTTTCGGGCTGATTGAGTGATCTGGCACTTTGCTGTCTCCAAGAGAGTTCAGCAAGGTTTTGAGCAAAGCTTGTGGTCTTGAGGCCAAGGAGCCTGGAGGTGGAGCGCGAGCCCATAATTACCTCTATTTCTCACCAGTCCCACTGATTAAAGCATCGAGGAAGACTGAAATCAACGAGGATGAGAGCGGAAAGTGGGTGGGTGTGTAAATGGTCGCTCTCTCCCTCTCACTTGCTGTTCGCAGAGGAAAGTGCCTATGTACAAAATCTCTTTCTCTCTTTCATTACTGCTGGAGGAAGTTGCGTACATATGAACAGTTTCTCCCTCTCTCTCTCTCCCTCTCCCTCTCCCTCCCTCTCCCTCCGTCCCTCTCCCTCCCTCTCCCTCCATCCCTCCTTCCTTGCCTCTCGCTTGACGGTGCCACAGTCCATGGGTCTTGGGCAAGTTTTAATTGATGTGGTTTGTGGGTTAGACTCTGTAGTTGGTGTCCATGTTTCTGGTCGCTCCTTTTTTTGTTGCTGTTTTGTACAATTGTGATTGGACTCTTTGACGGTGGTGTCTGAAAAGAGGATGCTGTCCAAGTTGCATGCCATCTTGGACAATGTCTCCCATCCATTACATAATGTACTGGTTGGGCACAGGAGTACATTCAGCCAGAGACTCATTCCACCGAGATGCAGCACAGAGCATCATAGGAAGTTATTCCTGCCTGTGGCCATCAAACTTTACAACTCTTCCCTTGGAGGGTCAAACACCCTGAGCCAATAGGCTGGTCCTGGACTTATTTCCTGGCATTTACATATTACTATTTAATTATTTATGGTTTTATGTTGTTTTATTTATACTCTATTCTTGGTTGGTGCAACTGTAACAAAAAACAATTTCCCTCGGGATCAATGAAGTATCACTATGACTATGACTACTATGACTAGACTAGCTCTGAGGCCTGCAGAGAGCGAGATACTGGATTGAACTGAATTGAGCTGAACTGAATATGCCTGGGCTCTTTTGATGTCTTTGTGATATGATGTTTTGTGTTTTTTGCTCTTTTTTCCCTTGCCGTTTGCCTGATTTGTTTTTTATTTGCGCATTATTTCTTGTAAGGAATAACTTGGGAGCTGGTGCATGTTCAGTGCTACAAACTGGAAAATTGGCCTGAAGTTATTCATTGTATATCAAGAGAAGAAACCTTGGCAAATGATTGTCAAGAAGCATGACTGATTAGATAGCAGACAACCAATGACAGAGCCTCAAGCATGATTGGGAAGAAATAGATGCGTTGGAATAGTGAGCCTAATAATGATCTAACCTTCTGAAGTAACATGTATTGGTAATTTAAACAGAAGTCATTACATCTCATGTCAAGTACATGCAAAAGTCAGGGAACTGATAGTCCTTGAAAGACAGACGGACTTCTCCAAAATGACTGAATCTGTATCCTTATTCACATAAATCTGAAGTTTGTAAGCAGTGGAAACAGCCTCTCAGAATCATATAAGTTTCAAGAAATGGTGACATCAGTAAAAGAAAATGTAGAAAGTGAATATTTATTGATGATAAATAATGGTGAAATTATTCACATCTTAACTGGCTTGAGAAATTGAAAGGTATTTTCTCTGATGGAGACTTGCTTCATCTGTGCAATACAATGACTTTGGACTTATAATCTAAACATTAAACACACTTCGAATGTGATTGGCAAAATCCTCGTGAGATGGTTACCCCTGTCATATACTGAAAATATTAACAATGAGCATTTTTTCTGCTACGACTGTTATGTTTGTTCTTAATGAAGACAAACAACATGGGTAAAAATGCTAGCACATGTTTTTTTTCTGTTAGTGGCTTCCAGTTCAACATGAGCACCTGTGACCAATTCCCCAAACACAACTTCTGGTTCTGGGTGAATCATCCACATTGCCCACTGGGAACTGCAGTTCTTTATTATGTACACACATAATAACACATCTTTCCCCTTTAAATAAAAATCAAACACAATACTATGTCCTTATCAACCTACAGGAAACAATAATGCTTTTCAGCAAAGATAAATACATTAACTTTAATTGTAATGAGCAAATACAGTCCCTTATTCACTCATCATCTCTCAATCAGTCCCTGCAGTGGATTGATGATCCTTTATAGTCTGCTATTTGTCTCCACACATGTATTGCTTTAATTTGATGTACTAATATTCGTGTCTTTCTGAGAACTCTGAACAACATGTTCCTTTCTTTCAACTCCTTCTGTCAAGATCCTATCCATTCGTTTCTATTCTTGTTCTTTCTGTTTGACCATAATTCGCTCCATATGCTTCACAATGGGGCCCTGGACTACATCCATGTGATCAGTGAGTCTTCGCACAAGTTCCAACTGAGTCTGCCTCAATTCACAGAGTTTCTTCTGTTGGCTGCGTATCATAGATAGCTACTTCTTCTGTTGGTCTGTATTGAACTGGTACTGTTGTTCTGATCTTGGGATTGTGTGGTCTCCCCATCCTCCTTTATATTTTTCTCTTCAACTTCAGCAAGGATTGGGGGAATACTTTTGATCTCCAGTCTTTAAATGGGTTCAGCCATTGGAGAAATCAAAGGCAGAGGAGTGGACTCTAGTCACCTTGTATTTTTGTCATTCTCCTTGTCATTTCTTGACCATTCCTAACAATCCAGACTGTTCTCTAACATTAAGCTGAACCAGACCCTATTGTTTTCTATTGATTAAATAATGGACCAGTGAGGACCCTATTGTTCATTTATTTATGACAAGAGGCTGAGCATGAATATTGGAAGTAATTCCTCAGTGCTAATATTTCAAAGAGCCAGTCCTGGGCCCAGCATGTAAGTGCAGTTACCAAGAAAGCATGGTAGCCCCTCTACTTCCATGGGAATTTATAGAGATTCAGCATGACATCTAAAACTTTGACAAACTTCTGTAGATTGACTGGCTGCATCATAGTCTGGTATGGAAACACCAATGCCCTTGTGCAGAAAATCCTACACAAAAGTAGTATGGACATTGTGTGTACACCCCAGTACATTGCTGGTAAATCCCTCCCAACCATTCAGCATGAAAAGACTGCTGCAGGAAAGCAGCATCCATTATCACTGAGCTCCACTATTCAGCTGTCATCTGGAAGAGGGTACAAGAGCCTTGGAACTCACACCAGCAGGTTCAGAAACAGTTACTACACCTCAACCATCAGGTTCTTGAACCAAAAGGGATAACTTCATTCAACCTCACTTGCCCCATCATTGAAATGTTCCCACAACCAAAGTATTCACTCTTCATCTCATGTTCTCGATATTTATTGCTTATTTATTTATTATTATTACTGTTTCTTCTTTTGCATTTGTCGAGCATGTTGTCTTCTGCATTCTGATTGAATGTCCTAATTGTGTCTTTCATTGTTTCTGTTATAGTTATTATTCTATAGATTTATTAAGTATGCCCTCTAGAAAATGAATCTCAGGATTGTATATGGTGCTGATCTTTGTACTTTGAACTTTTTACTCAAAAACAGCTCTTCAACCACTGTAGGTGTCAGTTGCGGTATTAGAAGACAAAAAGGCCTCCACGGGCCCTGGACATTGAATAGCCATCACATCAGAATCATGTATCTTTCAAGAGATAACGATGCTTTCTTCTGAGCAGAAAATATTGGCTTGTCTTACTCATTATCTTTGCACAGGGCAAAGTACATATCCCAGGAAGCAATCTGCTTTATTTACTTTGCATTGTTCCTTTGGTATGAAAACAAAGCTCTATGTAATATTTGAAGGTGTTGTCTCACCAAAGCCTCCTACAGTTACTCCCGTTACATCCTTGCAATAAAAGTGCAAATTGCCGCTCGGCAAATTTCTGTGTTTCTTGTGAAAATATATTCAGATCCATATGTCTTCTTCTTATACAAAATGCTGGAGGAACTCAACAGGCCAAGCAGCATCTATAAAAAAAGAGTAGTCTTAGCCTGAAATGTCAATGGTACTTTTTTCCATAGATGCTGCCTGGCCTGCTGAGTTCCTCCAGCATTTTGTGTCTGTTGGTTGGACCTACAAAATCTGCAGATTTTTCCTTGTTTGTCTTCTTCGTACTTATTTCTCATCATTAAAAAACAGGCCTTTTAGCCCACAATGTTGTGCCAATAAATTAGCTATGAAAAGTCCTGCAAACCCTAAAAAAAGTATTTGGTGTACTCTTCATGCCCTAGAGTGACTGAAGAGAGCTTACTAAAACTATACCAAATGCTAACTATTTCAGCAAACATATGAACTGAGAAACCCATAAGCCTTTACTCCTTGCAAACGAAGGCAGAAATATAAATAATGCAAGGCAAAGCTCTCGTCCTTGGCTTTATTGAACTGAGTAACCAGCAGCCAGATTTTCTTGCTTTCTTTTATCCTTTGTCAACAGGAGGAATTTGAGCCTTACCTAACTTTAAGCCTGAAGTTTCATCACCACTGCCAGCTAAACTAGCACAGCCCACCCACTCATGAAATTATGCAAGAAGATTCCTGTCAAGCTTGTGGGGAGAATGCCATTTAGGTGTGCATGCCAAAATCATCAAAATTTCTAAATAGATTATTGACTTGTTTCAGCCTGGTAAATATAGAAACTGCTCATTATTTTCAAATGAACTGTGTAACATATTGCCCTACTATTGTTCCCATTTTCTAGAGTTCTAACTTTTGAATTAGTTGCTGGCTAGAGACTAGAAATTTAAAATCCTGCATTTGACTTTTGATCAAAATTATATTGTTGCTAACTAAGACTCTCTATCACGATAGATAAGTTGTATATCTTTCAATTCTAGGTAATAAATAATTGCTTCACTTTTAGCAGTGCAGCTGTAAAAGAATGTTGTACTGTTTTCATAGAACAATCCAGCATTTAACTCTAAAATCAATCCAACTCTTGCCTTCTACATAGCCCTCCATTTTTCTGTCATCAATTTGCCTACCTAAAAGCTTCTTAAATACAACTAATATATCTGCTTCTATTCCCAGGGCATTCCATGCATTCATCACACTGTGCAAAAAATCTACCCTCTCATATTAGCCATTTCCACACTTCAAAAAGTTCCTAGCTATGCATTTGATCTATACCTCTTATCTTGTACACGTCTATCATGTCACTTCTCATCCTCCTTCACCCCCAAAGGAAAAAGGGCTAGCTTTCTCAGCCTGCCCTCATTAGGTATTGTCTCTGATCCATTAGCATCCCGGTAAATCTCCTCTGTACCCTCCCTAAAGTTTCGACATCCTTCCTATAATGAGGCAACCAGAACTGAACACAATATTCCAAGTGTGTTCTAAGCAGGGTTTTATAGAGCTGCACCATAACCTGGCCACTCTTAAACTTAGAGGGTTCATCTTCAGTTGGGTGAATGGTTCTTTTTCACACAAATGGAAGGCGAACAGCACTGTTCCCAGGAATCATTTTTGGGCCACTGCATTTCTTAATCTTCATTAATGACCAAGATTTTGGGGCCCAAGCCACAATTTTTTAAATATTACAACATTCAGAACTCTAGAGAAAATACACATGAACTAAATACAAGATAGAAGCAGGCTGCTAGAATAGGCAGATGTATGGAAGGTAGCGTATGAGGTGATGCATTTTGGCGGAAAGCATGTGCAAAGACAACACAGAATAAAAGATCCATTATTAAAGGGGTGCAAGAGCAGAGAGACCAGGTGTATTGGTGTCAAGTGTATGGAAAGTGGCAGGCAAGCTGAGAATTCAGTTAAAAAGGCATGGTGTGTAAAAGGTGGGGTGTTATGTTGAACCTTTATATTAAAAAAAAATTGCTCCCCATCATCTGGAGTATTGAGCTCAATTCATATGAAGGATGAGAAGGCATTTGAAAGGCTCCAGGAGACATTTGCGAAAATGACTATCTGAATGAGGGATTAGAATTACGAGGACGGATTAAAGAAGTTGAGACATTTTCTTTCAAGAGAAAGCTGAGGGGAGATAGGATAGAATAATATAAAATAATGAAGAGTTTATACAGAGTGGTTAGTAGGAAGTTGTTCCCATGAGTGAAAGGTTTGAGGAATGGAGGGCTAAAATAAAAGGAAAGAGAATTAACATTGGGATGCTGAAGAACTTTATTATATAGCTTGAGATTGCAATCCAGAATGCTTTGCCAGCACATGAGGTGGAGGCAGGTTTTATTGTGGACATTAGGAGGGAATTCATAAATTAGATTAGATTAGATTCAAATTTATTGTCATTGTGCTGAGTACAGATACAAAGCCAATGAAATGCATTTAGCATCTGACCAGAAATGCAAAGAATAGTGTTATTTACAAAATAACTGTGAATTTTAAAAAAGTGCTACAGCACACAAATATAAAAGTACTGAGACAATACAATATGGGTGCAGTACTGCTTATCGCTGTGATGAGAGGTTCAGCAGTGTCACAGCCTCAGGGAAGAAGCTCTTCCTGTGCCTGCTGGTGCGGGAGCAGAGGCTTCTGTAGTGCCTATCGGATGGGAGGAGATATCTGGTGAAGAAAGGTTTTCAAGAATGTGCAGAAGAAACTCTGGAAGGGAATTAATGAATTGAATCAGAATAGAAACAGCACAGACATGATGGGACAACTAGCTCCTTTCTGTACCATATCTGTCCTACAATTCTGTAGCTCTTCAAATGTATAGTTCCTTCAGTACTTAACAGAGCATTCTGAAATCTGAGTAAAGACTATCATGTGCTTGTAACTGGCTCCCATCTGATCAAAATAGGAATGGAGGAAAACAACATTCTTCAATGTTAATTACAATCAAAAGGCTTCTCAATAATTGTTCAGCCTAGTCTGGGCTATATTTTCCTTTGAAACAATTGTCCATTAATGCCATCACAATTGAGAATCAACAATTTAAACTTCTGTTACAAGTTTATGAACATAATTTTACTCTGCTAGGGCTTGACGAGTTGCTTCACTTATGCCACTGATTTTGTTTTTGTCTTCAAGGGTGATGAAACCTTTCCAGGGAGTGGGAGGTGTAGCTTCAATGTGTGTGGTTGGTGTGTGAGTTTCTTCATTAATGTGGGTGTGTTGATACTTTGTAATCAGTAGTGTTTAGCTTCATTTCAAAACTGTTGCAAATTATTTTATAAAGTATTTGAGCAGGAAACAGTTCAGCTCATATACTGTTTTCTAAAATTTGGAGTTTTGTGAGCAGTTTTGGGTCACATCTAAGGAAGGGTGAGCTGGCATGGGAAAGGGTCAAGAGGAGGTTCACAGAGATGAACCCGGAAATGAAAGGGTTAACATATGAGGAGTGTTTGATGACTGGGTATTTACTCAATGTGGTTTAGAGGAAGAGGGTCCAGAGGAGATTCATGAGAGTTATCCCAGGAATGAAAGGGTTAATGCATGAGGAGTGTTTGATAACTCTGGGCCTCTGCTCGCTGGAGTTTAGAAAAATGGCGGGGGAGAGGGGGTTGTTATTGAAACTTCTCGAGTATTGAAAAGCCTAGATAGAGTGAATGCGAAAATGTGTCCTTTTTTGAGGGTAGTTTAGGATCAGAGGGCAGAAACTCAGAATTGAAGGACGTGCCATTAAAACAGAGATGAGGAGGAATTTCTTTAAGCAGACGGTGTTAAATATGTGGAATTCATTAACACAGATGCTGTGGAGACCGTATAGTTAGATATATTTAAGGTGAAGGTCAATAGGTTCTCGATTAGACAGGGTGCCCTGGTTTACAGGGAGAAGGCAGGAATATTGGTTTAAGAGGGATAATAAAACAGCCGTGGTGGAAAGGCAGAGCAGACTCAATGGGCTGAATATCCTAATTCTACTCCCATGTTTTATGGTCTTATGGTCTATGATGGCTTTAAACTGTATAAGCAACACACACAAAATACTGGAGGACCCAAGCAGGCCAGGCAGCATCTATGGAAAGAGTAAACAGTTGATGTTTCGGGCTGAGACCTTTTTTTTAGTCCTGATGAATTGTCTTGGCCTGAAAAGTCAACTGTTAATCTTTATGATAGATGCTGCCTGGCCTGCTGAGTTCCTCCAGTATTTTGTGTGCATTGCATTGGATTTTCAGCATCTGCAGGTTTTCTCATGTTTGTGCTTTAAACTGATTAAATATTTGTCTTTTTTCAGCCACTGCACACAACATAAGTTGCCAATCACTTTCCAGTCTTGCGTGGTCCCAAAGGACTGTCAAACATCAGAATGGTCTGAGTGGAGCCCTTGTTCAAAGACATGCTACAGTGCAACATCTCCTAAAGGATTTCGTACCAGAACATCCAGTATTAACCAGTTTCCAGTTGGTGGTGGAAAAGAATGTCCACCGGTGGAGGATCAAGAACCATGCTCTCCTCAAGGAGAAGTTGTGCCACCTTGTGTTACGTAAGTCCATTCTTTCTGATACCTTATAAAAGGGAAATGATTTTTCGATTTGTTCAAGTTAAATGTAAAATCAGGAGCACGGATAACGTACAATTTCAACACATCTCTTGTACAGTTTGATTTGTTTTCATCATTTTCTTCCCTTCCCATTAACCGTGGAGACCCCTTTTAAACTTCTGCTTATCTTTCCCCAAAGTAACCATAAGAAGTAGCAGCTGTACCTGGATCAATCCCCTTTTCTTCCTCTTGCTTCCTATGTGAAATATCTGATCTATTGAAGGCCCAGTGCTTTATTTAATTAATTTTAACATTATAGATTATCCTTGATTTGGTATTGGGAAATGAACCTGGTCAGGTGTCAGATCTCAGTAGGAGAGCATTTTGGAGATAGTGATCATAATTCTATCTCCTTTACAATAGCATTGGAGAGAGATAGGAACAGACAAGTTAGAAAAGCGTTTAATTGGAGTAAGGGGAATTATGAGGCTATCAGGCAGGAAATTGGAAGCTTAAATTGAAAACAGATGTTCTCAGGGAAAAGTACAGCAGAAATGTGGCAAATGTTCAGAGGATATTTGTGTGGAGTTCTGCATAGGTACATTCCAATGAGACAGGGAAGTTATGGTAGGGTACAGGAACCGTGATGTACGAAGACTGTTATAAGTCTAGTCGAGAAGAAAAAAAAGTTTACAAAAGGTTCAGAGAGCTAGGTAATGTTAGAGATCTAGAAGATTATAAGGCTAATAGGAAGGAGCTTAAGAAGGAAATTAGGAGAGCCAGAAGGGGCCATGAGAAGGCCTTGGCAGGCAGGATTAAGGAAAACCCCAAGGCATTCTACAAATACATGAAGAGCAAGAGGATAAGACATGGAAGAATAGGACCTATCAAGTGTGACAGTGGGGAAAGTATGTATGGAACCAGAGGAAATAGCAGAGGTACTTAATGAATACTTTACTTCAGTATTCACTATGGAAAAGGATCTTGGTGATTGTAGGGATGACTTGCAGTGGACTGAAAAGCTTGAGCATGTATATATTAAGAAAGAGGATGTTCTGGAGCCTTTGGAAAGCATCAAGTTGGATAAGTCGCCGGGACCGGATGAGATGTACCCAAGGCTACTGTGGGAGGCGAGGGAGGAGATTGCTGAGACTCTGGAGATGATCTCTGCATCATCAATGGGGATGAGAGATGTTCTGGAGGGTTGGAGGGTTGTGGATATTGTTCGTTTATTCAAGAAAGGGAGTAGAGATAGCCCAGGAAATTATAGACCAGTAAATTGATGGAGAAGATCCTGAGAGGCAGGATTTATGAACATTTGGAGAGGTATAATATGATTAAGAATAGTCAGCATGTCTTTGTCAAGGGTGAGTTGTGCCTTACGAGTCAGATAGGATTTTTTGAGGGTGTGACTAAGCACATTGATGAAGGAAGACCAGTAGAAGTAGTGTGTATGGATTTCAGCAAGGCATTTGATGAGGTACCCCATGCAAGGCTTATTGAGAAAGTAAGGAGGCATGGGATCCAAGGGGACATTGCTTTATGGAACCAGAACTGGCTTGCCCACAGAAGGCAAAGTGTGGCTATAGATGGGTCATATTCTGCATGGAGGTGGGTCACCAGTGGAGTGCCTCAGGGATCTGTTCTGGGACCTTTACTCTTCGTGATTTTTATAAATGACCTGGATGAGGAAGTGGATGGATGGGTTAGTAAGTTTGCTGATGACACAAAGGTTGGAGGTGTTGTGGATAGTGTGGAGGGCTGTCAGAGGTTACAGCAAGACATTGGTAGGATGCAAAACTGGGCTGAGAAGTGGCAGGTGGCGTTCAACCCAGATAAGTGTGATGGTTCATTTTGGTAGGTCAAATATGATGGCAGAGTATAGTATTAATAGTAAGACGCTTGGCAGTGTGGAGGATCAGAGGGATTTTGGGGTCCGAGTCCATAGGACGCTCAAAGCAGCTGCGCAGGTTGACTCTGTGGTTAAGAAAGCATATGGTGTATTGGCCTTCATCAATTGTGGAATTGAATTTTGGAGCCGAGAGGTAATGTTGCAGCTATATAGGACCCTGGTCAGACCCCACTTGGAGGAATGTGCTCAGTTCTGGTTGCCTCACTACAGGAAGGATGTGGAAGCCACAAGAGGACACAGGTTTTAGGTGCTGGGGAGTAGGTACAGAGGAGATGTCAGGGGTAATTCTTTTACTGAGAGAGTTGTGAGTGCGTGGAATGGGCTGCCAGCAACGGTGGTGGAGGTGGATATGATAGGGTCTTTTAAGAGACTTTTGGATAGGTACATGGAGCTTAGGAAAATAGAGGGCTGTAGGTAAGCCTGGTAATTTCTAAGGTAGGGACATGTTTGGCACAACTTTGTGGGCCAAAGGGCCTGTATTGTGCTGTAGGTTTTCTATGTTTCTTTGTTTCTATAAATCAAGAAAATGAAGCAATATTTTATGCAGCAAGACCTAAACAACATTCATGCATGGATAAACAGGTGGAAAGTAACATTCAGATCACATTTATAACTTCTGGTTAAGATAACACCACTGAAAGGAATTTTTAGTAACATTTTAAGTTGGAGTTAATTAGAATTTTAACTACCAAAGAGCTGTTGCATGCATTCAGTGGTGTCATCTTAACCAGAAGTTATAAATGTGATCTGAATGTTACTTTCCACCTGTTTATCCATGCATGAATGTTGTTTAGGTCTTGCTGCATAAAATATTGCTTCATTTTCTTTTTATAAATGAATTAAATATTATGCAGTCATCGGTGAATATCTCCACTTCTGACTATATGCTGCAGAGCAGCTGAAGATGGCTGGACAAAAGACGTTTCCACAAGTAACTCCTGTAGCAAAGTTTTAAGGTTTCATTTATCACTAATGTCTACAATCATATATTGCTGTGCAAGATATCACTCCTTCCATTGAAAAGTTTTCCTTTTGATGGCTATTGACTTCAGTATTTCTTGCTATCCTTGATGCCACATTCAGCCAAATGCCTCCTTGTTATTTATGGTGACTTTCAATTCATCTTTGAAATTTAGCTCATTTCCCTTTGATTAGATCAAAACCATTTTTTTTAGAAGTTTGCATAGATTCAGCATGTGTAATGGGCAGAGATGATCAGACCCAAACTATTGTAGAGTCCAGGATTAATAGTAGGCAGCCATCAATCCCAGTGGATCATGGGTTTGTGCCTCTGGTGGACTGTGTCCTCTCCAGGGCACAAGCCTGGGTGGGAAGATTTGAAGAACCGGCTGTTGCCCATGCAGCGGGTTCCCCTTCTCCACGTCACTGATGTAGTCCAAGTGAAGGACAAGTGCCCATACAGCTTGGCACAGGTGTCATCGCAGAGGTTGCCAGAGTGAAGTTGTAAACAACATCACACTGTCTTAGGGACCCCGGCTCCGGATTTCTTCCTTGGGATTTACTCCCAAAGCCTTTCCCTTGGGTGGGTATGGCCACAAGGCAGCGAAAGTTTAAATTCAGAGTTTTCCTTCTCCCAGGTGAGCTACTGTCCAAGGCTGACGAGATCCATCTGCCCGAAGCAACTAGTTTTGAGGCGCCAGTGGTCCGTCTTTGCCCTTTCTCTTGTCAGCAGAAACAGTTCCGCCGGGCTCATTAGCCTAGCTACATGTGAAGGCCAAGAGTTGGACCCGGTTGTCAGAGGCTGTTGGAGACACATGGCATTTGGAGTACCTTATAGGTAGTGGAAGCTTATCCCCACGACCACCCCGGCTATGACAACCTTAGGAAATAGGAGATGTGGTAATAAGTGTACAAGCACAACAAAATAACTTAACCCCAATTTAATATCATAAAATAGATAACACAAATAAACCACACAAAGTACTACGTAGCAAGTCACAAAATTTCCACAAAGGTTTCAGGGCTCACAATTCTTAGTCACCACTTGATTGTTGCTGTTGTCAGTGGAATTCTGAACTCCAACTTAGTCGTGAAATCACCTCAGGTACCAATCGCGATTTCCAGTCTGGGCAAAGTCCAACAAAACCAGGAAGGGCACCCCAATAAATATGTGTTTCACAAGCGTAGAGTAACCACAAGACATACAAACTCCTTGATCTTTTGTTTCAACACAGCCTGTCTTTTTTTTCAAACACATCCTGTGTGTTGATGCAGTCCTTATAAATCAATTAGACACTACAATGGTCACTTATCATCCATTAGTCCACCAATGTTTTGGACATAACATTCCTTCAGACTTAGAAATGAACATTAATATTACATAAAAGGGATAAGCCTGAATCCAAAACAAAATCTATCAAGTGAACTTGACAGACATTTGCATTTAATGGTGACTGAGACTAAGAAAGAATCCAGCTTCTATCAGCAACATACTACAGACATTAACAGTGTTTACTCTGTATTAACACTCTGCAAACATTACTCGCTAACAGACATACAGACTTCACATGCTCAGATGTTAAATTGTCATCTTACCCTCCAGGCATTCATCCAATAATTAACAACATTCAATACAGCACAGCATGTCATCTAAAACTTTGACAAACTTCTTTATCTGCACAGTGGTGAGTATCCCAATTGGTTGTATCACAGCCTGGTATGGAAACACCAATACCCACAGAAAGTGATGGGTACAGCCCAGTCCATCATGGGTAAAGCCCCCCCCCACCACGGAGCACATTTAACTAGAACATTGCCACAAAAAAAAATGTAGCATCCATCATCAGGCTCCCCACCATCCAGGCCACACTCTCTTTTTGGTGCTATCATCAGGCAGGAGGTACCCAGAGGCTAAAGTCCTACACCAATAGGTTCAGGATCAGTTATTACCCTACAACCATCAGTCTCATAAACCAGTGTGGATAACTTCACTCACCACAACGCTGAACTGTTTCTACAACCCACATTCAAGGACACAAGAACTTATGTTCTCAGTATCATTTATTTATTTACTTACTTTATTTGCTCAGTTTACCTTCTATCCACATTGGTTGTCAATTATTGTTTATGTATAGTTTTCATAAATTCCATTGTACAGTATTTATTCTATTCTGTAAGTCTGCAAGAAAGTGGATCTCAGAGTGATATGTATACATACTTAGATACTAAAAAAATTACTTTGACTTTGCAGTAAGGACCAGAAGTAAGTAGCCTTCTCCAAAACTTAACTGAGACAATAGTGTGTAGATTAACATCTAACAGCACTATTGATAACTCCTTCTAATACTTTGCAGATGAATGTAAACAGATTGGATGGCAATAAACTAAATAGTTTTTTTTTCAAACTTTTGTCCTATTTTATATTAGTAAAGGTATATATCAGTTGAATCAATAATATTTCAAATTTTGCAGACATATAATAGGAATATTTACTGGAAACAAATAGCAAAAGCCAACAATATTTTGGCACTATACTTCAGTACAGACAGTATCAATATTGATTAAATGTCTATAATGTGAGCCTATTTTATGAAATGGATGTAACTTTATCAGCACAGAAGCAAAGTACTTGAGGCTTTCAGGGAGATCTGAAATCGAAGCAGACGATGCTAAAAATGGTCAGCAGGTCACACACCTTATGTGATGAAAGAAATATTCCATTTCATTTCAATAATCTTTTGTCAAATCTGTGTTTTTTTAAGTTTTTCTCTCCACAAGTGTCACTTGATTCTCTCAGTAATTTTATTAAGTTGGAGAACATTTTTAAAGTACTATAATTACTAGGCCAATAATTAAAATATTCACAGGAATGGTGGAAAAAGCAGATATGACACAGTCCAGAGTGTAGTAAGGTTGCTAGCCAATAAAAGTGGAGTGAAATATGGGTTTGTTTTCAATCAATATGAATCAAAAATTAAACAGTTCATAATGTATTTACATAAATATGAAGAACTCTTTGAAGTAGATGATTTTCTGTTTTAGAAATTGACATTTATGATTCCTCATGAAAGTACTGCTTTATTCATGACTCCAACATGTCCTGGTATATTCACATTCTGATTGCATGCTCAATAAGAAGTATAAGCTTCAGCATTATGCAATTACTTCAGTTTTAAGTTAATGCAGAAACTATCTTAGCTCTGGACATCCCAAATGAAAATCCGAATTGAAATTTCTTATTACTGTCTAGCTTATGAATTGCATAAAGTATTTACATTTTAGTTGTTGAAAGTTTAGTTGAAAGGATAATCCACAGATGTATTCCAATGGATTAAATTAAGTTAAAGTTTGGAGATTTAGAAGAGTCAAATTTTCACAGATAGCTCAAGTGTGAAGTGAAGTTTAATTGCCTATACTGATCAATATTGACAACAAAAGGTCGTAGGATCAAAAGTACTCTCACACTCGATGCTGTATTAATAATAATGATAGATAATACTGGAAAATGTAGCTAAAGTATATTTTTGAAAAAATAATTGAGATGTGTAGATCATTGGTATTATTATGAACATTTTTTAATAATAACCTTCAAATTGATGACTTGTTTAAAGTCATTTACTTCACTGATATTTCTCTTGATGCTGGCATGTCATTGACCTATCAAGTGTTACAAGGCTTCACCTATTGTCTCATTTAACATTTTATCAATTTATATATTGACCATATATACAGGTTCTCAAAGATTTCTTTTAAATGTGTGTAGCCACAAGCAATGAAATATGGCACTCATAGATCAGTAACACCTGATTACAGCAAGATCACAAATTTGAACACTGCTGAGTAATTGGAGTAATCTGAGTCAGTGAGCCTGTCAAAGTTCCAGTGTTGCAGCATTTTCTCATTTAACCACTGTGTATAACAGAGACTGAATTATGCTGGTAATTGTCTCTCATTGACAGAGCCGGTAGCCTCCAGAGAGATGCAGAATTTGGAAAAAATTCTTTAAAAATGCAAAAGTATGCTGAACAAATTGACAAGTGGTTCCTTATATAGGGAGATGAGTCACTTTGGAGTTCTGTCACTACTGTGGAGCTGAAGGTAGCAGTTGACACTTTTATTTCTTGAAGCAAGGATCTATTAAAATGAGTTTTTTGTAATCATAAGAGGATTTTGTTTAGAACCACAAGGGTTTGCACATGAAAGACCAAGAAATGATTCAACTGCAGCAAAAATTAGTTGATGATAGATTTTATTTCTAAAGAGATGATATTCATATTTGATGCTGCTTAACAGGTTTGAGTGCATGCCTTGAGGTGCAATTTTCATGGTTTGATCTGTTTAACAGGCACTAAACAAGCTGCGCAAAATTTCAAAAAGTATAGATTTAGGTACATTTGGGCAATTTGCATCTTCCTTCTGATAAAATAGCTAAGAAATTGAGGAGGCTTTTGACCCTCAGATGAATACCAAAAAAAAAAAATCCATGGTACAGTTGGAAGAGAAGCAGAAACCTGTTCTGGAATTTGGCCCAATGGTAAAACTGAAGTAAAGCATATCATTAATTCATTACCTACATCTTTCTGAGCTTAAAATGGCCATGCTGTCTGCAAAATATTTGCAAAATTTATTCAGTAGATACTGTAGCAAGAAGTAATTATGTCTTGCAAAACACTGAGTAATTCAAACATTAAGTAATTTTATCTTATCACAGAAATAAAAACATATAAGTGATTGTTTTAATTGCACTGAATATACCGTGCCAATAAAAAGTATTCACCCACCCCCCCCGCCCCCAGCTTGGAATATTTTATGTTTTATTGTTTTACACCATTGAATCACACCGGATTTAATTTAGCTTTTATGACACTGATCAATGGAAAAAAGACTTTTTCATGTCAAAGTGAAAACAAATTTCTACAAAGTGATCTAAATTAATTACAAATATAAAACACAAAATAAATGATTATTCAAAATAAGTATTCACCCCCTTAAATATGACACAACAAATCATCACTGGTGCAGCCAATTGGTTTTAGAAGTCACATAATTAGTTAAATGGAGAAAAGCACCGTCTACACCTCATCTTTTTTTCTCCAGTCTTGCCGAAGTATTTCGGCCCAAAACATCATCTACGCTTTTTTCCATAGATGCTACCTGGCCTGCTGAGTTGCTCCAGCATTTTGTGGGCGTTGCTTGGATTTCCAGCATCTGCATATTTTCTCTTGCTGTAGTTAAATGGAGATCTGTTTTTGGAGACCTGTGTACAGTCAAGGTGTTTCAATTGGTTTTAGTAAAAATACACCTGTATATGGAAGGTCCAACTGCTGGTGAGTCAGTATCCTGGCAACAGCTACACCTTGAATACAAAAGAGCACTCAAGCAACTTTGCGAAAAGGTTATTGGAAAGCACAAGTCAGAAGATGGATACAAGAAGATTTCCAAGTCACTGAATATCCCTTGAATACAGTTCAATCAGTCATCTCCAAATGGAAAGAATATGGCACAGCAATAAATCTGCCTAGAGCAGGCCGTCCTCAAGAATTTAGTGACCATGCAAGAAGGGGGCTCGTGAGGGAGGCCAGCAACTCTGAAGGAGTTACAGTCATCAGTGGGTGAGATGGGAGAGACTGCACATACAACTGTTGCCTGGGTGATTCACCAGTCACAGCTTTATGGGAGAGTGACAAAGAGAAAGAAAACTGTTGAAAAAAACTCACATGAAATCTCAGCTAGAGTTTGCCAGAGGGCATGTGGGAGAATCTGAAGTCAGCTGGAAGAAGGTGCTATGGTCTGATGAAACCAACCTAGAGCTTTTTGACCATCAGACTAAATGCAATGTTTGGCATAAGCCAAACACTGCACATCATCAAAAACACACTATAGCTACCGTGAAGCATGGTGGTGGCTGCATCATGCTGTGAGGATGCTTCACTGCAGCAGGCCCTGGAAGGCTTGTGAAGGTAGAGAATAAAATGAATGCAGCAAAATACAGGGAAATCCTGGAGGAAAACCTGACGCAGCCCGAAAGAGAATTGCAGCTTGGGAGATTTGTTTTCCAGCAAGACAATGACCCCAAGCATAAAGCCAAAGCTACACAGAAGTTGCTTAAAAACAACAAAGTTAACGTCCGGGAGTGACCAAGTCAGGGTCCAGACCTCAATCCAATAGAAAAATTGTGGGTGAACTTGAAAAGGGCTCTTCACCCACAATCCCCATGCAATCTGATAGAGCTTGACCAATCTTGTAAAGAAGAATGGGGAAAAATTGCAGAGGTCAGATGTGCAAAACTGATAGAGATCTATCCACACAGACTCAAAGCTGTAATTGCTGCCAGAGGTGTATCTACTAAGTACTGACGAAGAGGGTGAGTAATTATGCAAACAATTATTTTGTGGTTTTAATAATTGTAATAAATTTAGACCAATTTGTAGAAATTTGTTTTCACCTTGACACAAAAGGGTCTTTTCTGTTGATCAGTGTCAAAAAAGCCAAATTAAATCCACTGTGATTCAATGCTATAAAGCAATAAAATATGAAAACTTCCAAGGGGGGGGGGTAATACTTTTTATAGGCACTGTAGGTCAGAGAAGATAATATAAAGAAAAAAGCAGAAAATATAGTGCTTCATAATATTAAAAAGTGTCACAGAACTTATGTACTGATTGTCCAATTTTGTGTGGCTTGAAAATGATCAGAATTCAGTGCTCAAAAGTTACCATAATCAAAGCAATGACAAATAAATAGCTTCAGAGTACAGATTGCCCATGAACTGTTTATATCCTTTAAACTAAATTGGATTTACATTCACTGTATGCTCCCTTCTTCTGGAAATTTCAAGCTTGACTAAGCAGAAAAAGAAGGATTAAGACTATTATAGTGCATTTTCTGCAGTGCTGGGCTGTCTCCCCAGAGCTGCAGGAATACTGAGTGAGTGTAACCAATGGCAGAGTAGAGCTCAGTATTTGCATCCACTTATTCTCCACAACTATCATTTGGTTTTTGTTATTGTGACAAATGTCCTCTGAAGACAAGTCAATTCACAGAGAATGTGTACAAAAACTAGTTATTTACACAAGTTAAAATACAAAAATTAACACTTGAAGTCTGTGGATTGGCTGTATGGCAGTCCTTTGTGGCATGATTTCATTATCAATAATGTGCTCCCAGTTAGTTGCAGAGTCTGTGATTGCAGCTGTGGGAGGGACGGAAGTTGGGTGACGGTAGCTTTGAGTGCTCTAGTAGTAGGCAACGGTTTTATTAAGAACCCAGAGCAACTGAAGATGCCATCAGTAAAATTCAACAAATTTCTGAGTCATTTCCAATAGTTATTGATATTTGTTAAGTTGCTCAAATCTGGTGCAAGTAAGTAGACCTTATATGATATACATCAACTATATATACATACTCAACTATACATCAGGATTCCAGTTCAATTCTGGTTTGAATATTAATGCACACATACACCAGTTTCAGTAGTAGTCTTTTCCCCAAATCAAAGGCTCATTTGAAAATTGCTATGAGGGACTCTGGCTATAGTTGACTTTGTCGAGCACCATTTCTTCGCCCGGTTTTCCATTACTGGTCACCTATTTTTCATGTTCACCTATTTTTCATGTAAGAAGTGGACATCCAGCAAGTTGAAAATCATCCCATTTGAACCAACATAACATATGGGTAATTAAGCCTTGAAATAGTGACTTTAAAAAAATGGAAATATTAGCCTTATTTGTCTCATGTACGTGGAAATATCAAAATATAGTGAAATGCATCATTTACCTCAACGACCAATGTAGTCCAAGCCTGTGCCAACATAGTATAGCTGTCACTTACTAACGCTAACCCTTATATCTTTGGGATGTGGAAAGAAACCGGAGTACCTGGTTTCACATGGAGAATGTACAAACTCCTTACAGACGGTGGTGAGAATTGAGAATTGAACACTAATTACTGGCACTGTAAAATGTTGTACTCTGCTACACTACTGTGCTGCATTGCTTTATTGCTGTATTTTCTGTTTGAATAGATCTATTTCTCAGAACATTTCTGTTAATGATTGTATTAACACACATTTGCAGAAGTGTTAGTAATGCTTGTTTCCCCTCTTAATTTTCTCCTTAGTTCCCTCTGCAAAATTTAACAATTCTGTAGGTACAAATGTAATTACTAGGTCAAGTATGTTTATTTCCTGGCTCATCAAGTTGCAAACAATTGTTTGGTACTGAAATCATAAATACTGAATGTCTGTCCTCTTAAGTAGTTAACACACACCCTATCACTATCAAATAGTAGAATTAAGAATCTTAACTAATTTCCCTTTCATAGTTTAGATGAATAAAGCCAAACTACTATGTTTGTCCAATTTCCTTAAGATTAATTAACTTCTACATCTATATTTCAAACATCTGTATTCTAAAGCTGATGACGTACAAAGAAGTAATGTTCTCTGGCCTCCCCAGTCTCATTCAAAAAAAAAGCCTTGAGCATACTGAACAATGTTTTCACAGTCCATTGTTAGGTGGAAACTAGCTTACATCTAAATTACCAGTGAGCATATTTATGTCTGTTAAATAGACAGAGAGGCAAGTGGAAGTCATTGCTTATCATTCTGAAATGCACTACTCATTGTTGTCTCATAAAATACTTTCCTGAGACGGATATGGAAATTCTGACAGCAATGTCTTCGAAAACATAGATCTGAAATATGGCCCAGCTGCCTCATTAAATTTTTAAGCAAAGAACATCTAAAATCCTACTTTCAAAGCTCTCCTTCCTTTTATATGTATTAACTCTATGAGTGTAGAATTTCCTTTGAAGTGTTTGGATGCATAGATGCTTTAAAAATGAATCGGAAAATTCTTTTATGTTTTTGTTGTGAATTTTTTTTTTAAACTGCAGCTCCTAACAGAGATCCTAATATTCTCTGCCAAAATGAAATGGTCAGAATGCTGGTAATTGTTATTCCAAATTTTGATGCTGAGTACACAGTCCTCAAAGAGATTTAGGGCTGACTGTTCCACTAATGTGTATGTTTATCTGCTAATTTATCGAAGAGTTATACACTGTTTACCAGCTAGGATATTTACTTCCAGCTGATATAAATGCCAGCAGGTAGCTTTTGGAGTGATGAAAAAGAAGAAATTGGAAGTAGACAAAGAAATAGCTCGCAGTGTAGTTTTATTTATTGAAAATAGTTGTAACATGCTTTGACTACCGTGCTGTGCAAATCCATGGCTTACTTGTCTTTTTTTCCACTCTGATCTCTCATTTCTTTAATTTGGCGTTCTTGTTGGAAAAGGGTACTACTAAGCATTTGCCCAATGAATGACTGAAGAAGAAATTTAATTTGTTTTCATCTCTCAATAATGTGAAGTCCTAATGATGATATTCTTCATTTAGTGTGCTGCAGTGGCAAATTGTTCTCAGTACAATAGTTAAATACGCAACTGGGGACAAGATATTGGGAGTTATCCATAGTGATAAAACACTGTATGTCTGCTGCTTCAGTGGATCAATGCCAGAATTAAAGCTCATGAACATCATGCACAGATTGCTGTTGTATTCCCTACATTACAAGTGGCTACACTTCATTAGGCTTCACTGCCTGTAAATATTGTGGGACATCCTAGACTATAATTGCAGTCTTTCTTTTTACTCTTCTCACAGAGAAAATCAATCTAGAAGCCTCTTTAACTAACAGTTACAATGATATTTAGGTACCCTGAAGTCTCCTAGCAAATCCTTCCATTATATAACAGCAAAATGAACGGCAAGAATTAGATTGCACTATTTAAAATGATAACTCTATTATCACTTAGAGCAACTGATGTCTATTAAAATAAAGGCAACCTTATTACTATCAGTCTTCAACATGAATTTCTTTAAAATTGTTGCCTTCTTTACAATTTCTGTTTCGGATTTGATTGCCTTCAATTTATTAAGCTACGCTTGAGTTGTTGTTAGCAAACTTCCTTGAATTGCTGCAATCCATTTGGAATTTTAAAATGATGTATTATGAAATGAAATAATTTTCTATTGATCTGCTTGCTGCAGGTATGTGTGGAAGACAACAGAATGGAATGAATGTCGTGTTGATTCACTACTCAGCCAGCAAGACAGAAGACGTGGAAATCAAACTGCGCTCTGTGGTGGGGGGATTCAAACCCGTGAAGTCTACTGTGTACAAGCCAATGAAAACCTCTTTTCCTATCAAAACACACTGAAGGAAAAGGAAGGTAATGGTCCATGTTTCATCAGTAATGTGATCCGTCATATTTACCCCTTGGAAACTAGATTTAAATGTCAGTTTAGTTCACTGCAGCAGCCCATTTCAAAGACTTCAGATTCAAAGTACATTTGTTATCACCTATGTTGTAATGTAATACAATATACAACCCTGAAATTCATCTTCCTCCCAGCCGGTCAGGAAACAAACATTCATGGAACCAACCTGTTCAAAGAAAAATATTAACCATCATATTCAGCTCAGCCATTCACTTAGCTGACTTAATTTTTCCAAAGAATGTTAATTATAGCAATTGCTTTAACAACAAGATATTTTCCCCTGAATTTTGTGAATGAATTAAGAATGAAATTCAAATTTAATGTAATTATATAATCAAGTAAGCTTTATTCTATTAATCAATGTAGCACAGAGTTGAACTTTATTCTTTACTTCACCCCACCCATCTGTTCTAAATACCACTAAGTCACAATGCAATAGAACACAGAAACAGACCCTTTGGCTCACAATGTACTATCTATATTAATTCTATTTAACTACAGGTTTTTCTGCCACACCCTGATGTGTCTGCACCCCACTATCCTTGCTTCAAGATGTAGCGGATTACTGTTGTGCATTCCTTGGTCTGTTGCCTGTTCCTGATACTTATACTTTATTGTCGCCAAACAATTGGTACTAGAACGTACAATCATCACAGCGATATTTGATTCTGCGCTTGCCACTCCATGGATTACAAATATTAAATATTAAAAATAGTAAATATTAGTAAATATTTAAAATTTAAATTATAGATCATAAATAGAAAATAGAAAAATGGAAAGTTAGGTAGTGCAAAAAAACCGAGAGGCAGGTCCGGATATTTGGAGGGTACGGCCCAGATCCGGGTCAGGATCTGTTCAGCAGTCTTATCACAGTTGGAAAGGAGCTGCTCCCAAATCTGGTCGTACAAGTCTTCAAGCTCCTGAGCCTTCTCCCAGAGGGAAGAGGGACAAAAAGTGTGTTGGCCGGGTGTGTCGTGTCCTTGATTATCCTGGCAGCACTGCTCCAACAGCATGCGGTGTAAAGTGATGTCCATCTGTTCACCCTCCATGGTCCACTTGGCCATCTCCCTTTCAGGTCCGTTTGCCACATGCACTCAGGATCTTCCTGTGACTTTTCTCTCCTCCCTGTCACCTGCTACCTCTATGCCCTCATTGTTCACTCTTGCTTTCCTCTGTCTTCCCAGACTTTCACGCTTCATCCAACTTGTCTGGTTGACCTGTGGATTTTCACTTTGCCCAGCCCACTCCCAATCAAGAGTAACTGATAAAAAATGCTGGAGGAATGCAGAAGGTCAGGCAGTGCCTACAGAACTGAACAAACAGTCAACATCTCAGGCTGAAACCTTTCATCAGAACTCAAATCCCCACCCTCCCTGCTTCGACCTGCAGCAAACTGCTGCTGAGATTTTACTTCACCCTGTTCATTTCTGCCTCTGGTTCATATTCTGTGGTCCACATCATTCCTGATGATTTCCTTTCAGGTTCACTCTTGTTCCACCCTCCCTTCTTCGTTTCAGGTCTGCCAGAGCTGCCCTCTGCCTTCTCCCTTTCAGGTGCTGTTGAATTCCACCCTGTCGGGTCTGAAACCAGTATGCCACATCCCCTCAGGACCTTGCTTCTGCCTCTGCCCTTCAATCTGCTGCTTGTGATCTCAGTGCCCATCGTAGTTTACTCCCAATTTGCTTTGCCGTTCAGCATGTTAGCTCATCGACCAGGATACCTTCACATTTCACTGTCCTCTCCCATCTCCCAATTTTCTCTGTTTCAGCCTACAGCCGATTACCATGGTACATTCCCATGTTAGTCACCCCCTCACCTTGTACATCGCTGCTGCTAGTTCACCATCAAGGACAGAAAGAATGTAGTTATTTATTATATAGTGTAGAGTAGGTCCTTCCATCCCTTCAAGCCACACTGCCCAGCAATCCCTCATTCTAATCCTTGGACAACTTTCAATGACCAATTAGCTCACCAACCGGTACATCTTTAGACTGTGGGAGGAAAGCAGACAGAAAACCCACATGGTCACAGGGAAGACATACAAACTCCTTGCAGGCAGCGGTGGAAATTGTACCTGGCTCTCCTGTACTGTAAAGCGTTGTGCTAACCACTATGCTACCGTGCTGCCCAGAAGAATAAAGTCTTCTGACCTCCAACTCGGACAAAATAATTGATAGGCCTGAAAAACAAAAGGCTTAACCTTATTAATCAGTATAAGAATAAGCCAACAAGAACTTTAATTTGGAACATCATATAAGAAGATTCTACACGTGCTAGGTATCTTGAACAACACACACAAAATGCTGAAGGAACTTAGCAAATCAGGCAATGTCTATGGAGGGGAATATATTGTTGATGATTCCGGCTGAGACCTTTCATCTGTGACCAGATGATGGGGAAGGTGGGTGGGTGGAGGAGAGGTGGATGCAGTAAGAAGCTGGGAGAGGATAGGTGGAATAGGTAAAAGGCTGAAAAGGAATTCATATAGGAGAAGGCAGTTGATCTTGGAAGAAAGGGAAAGAGAAAGGGAAGGAAAGGGAGTTGATAAGTAGGTAAGGAGAAGAGAAGGGGTGAAAAGGGATAGCCACCAGGAGATCCTGCATTTTTATTGATTGTACATGCTGTTTGGAAGTCTAATGGCTGGATATCAGCTCTTACAGAACCAGTTCAACACTGGATATGCTAGTTGGCCCATGATGTTGTGCCAGGCTTGATGTCAATTTCACCCTGATTTAATCTGTTGAACAGCATTTAGTGTTATATTCAAATGGAGATCACAGTACCATTGAAGATTCCTGTCTAAATGGAACTCCATTTCTCCAGAGTTCTCACTTAAAATATAGGAAGCAAGTCACACCCTTAAAGAACTCTCCAGCGGCATTAAAAAAAGAGCTGATAGAAGTTGAGGGAAATACAGGGGTGGCAAGACATATTTTCAATGTGTGTGGGGCCACATTCTCAATGTAATCAATCCCATGGATTGTGTCCTGTGCCGCACAGGAATTACGTCACCAATACACACTACCTTGGACACAGAGTGGGCATGTGCAGACAGCAACACCATTTTCATTGTTGAGATTTTTTACCGCATGTCTCTGATCAATCTGCTGTTGGGTTTAGGGTTTGCTCCTTTCCTTTTCTGTGGGTTGGAAGTTTGGACGTTTTGTTCCGATTTCTATCAGGGAAACTGAAGGATATTGTATATGTTGTACAGGTTATTGATGAGTTCCTATGCAGAAATGATGCCAGAAAATCATCCCAGTCTGACTTGCCACCAGAAACAAGTGACATTACAATACAGCTCGAGGAAAAAAAAGAGTGGCACTGCTAGTAGAGCCGCTGCCTCACAATGCCAGAGACCCAGGTTCAATGCTGACCTTAGGTCCTGTCTGTGTGCTGTTTGCATATTCTCCCTGAGACCACATGAGTTTTTTTTTCCAGGTGGCTCTTGTTTCCATCCACATCCAGAGTCATGCAGGACGCTAGGTTATTTAGCCATTTGAAATTGCTTCCTGTGGAGGTGAGTGGGAGAATCTCAGGGAAGATGATGAGAAGATGAGGGAAATTAGAAGACAATAGAATTACTGTAAATGGGTGGTTAATAGGGAGTGTGAATTTGGTGGGCTGAAGGGTCTATTTTAATGCTGTTTGAATCTATAATAGATGCAGTATGTCTATGATATCTCTATAACAACTTTAAAGATTTTCTTTTAAATGGCTGCAAATCTTTAATTACTCAGCTTAAAGTGTCTTTAACCGTCACAATTGCAACTTGTGCAGAGGTAATATTTTCTGCTTGGACAGTTCGGACTTCTGAACAGTATACATAGTAAGCCCTCCTGGGTCTTTATTGAAGGATGCTCTATTTATGTTTGCCACCGATTTATAAATTGCTGGGTTGCCTCATCATATTCCACTGCTGGCAGGCATTGTCAGTTTCATGAACAATACACTGACAGTTAAATTATCCTGAATAAAGAAAGTCATATAAACATTGATATTAATGTAATATTTCAGTTTTATCAGCACTGCTAACCAATTTATAAAATAGGTTAATATGTTTGATAAAATCTTGATCATTGAAGCAATACAAATATATGGGATTTATTTTATTCAAACAATATAATTTCAGGGTCATTATTTCTTGGCTTGAGTAGGGAAAAAAACAAATAGATTGCAATATATTGTTTGCACAGTGAATAATTTCACTTGCTGTCAGATTTCAGATTGTTCAAAAACAAATGCTGCCTGTATAAGGTTTTATATTGTAACTCCATCCGGGAATTTGGATACTATTGATTGCATTGTTTCAAAAAGTGCATCACTGAAGTAGGGGAAGCCTAACATTGCTTTACTTCTGCCAATCACTGTTGAAATGATAGTTATCTATCGTATCCAACAAATACAGGAAACCTGTGCGAGAGAGTTTTTAAAGTGGAAAAGCAATTGCACTGTGGCAGCTCCACTCTCTTGACCTCAGAAGTCTGGATATGAACAAGTGTCAAAAACTGGGGCATCTTTGTTTGCTGTGGATGACCATGATCATCGAAGTTTCAAGGATGTAATGTTAAAACTTTAAAAAGCACTCACTTGGAGTATTGTAAGCAGTTTTGTGCCCCTTATCTTAGAAAGGATGTGCTGAAACTGGAACGGGTTCAAAGTAGGTTCACAAAAATGATTCAGGGATTGAATAGCTTGTCATATGAAGAGCATTTGATAGCTCTGGGCCTGAATTCACTTGAATTCGGAAGAATGAGGGGTGATTTCATTGAAACCTATTGAATGGTGAAAAGCCTTGATAGAGTGGATGTGTTGAGAAGATGTTTCCTATGGTGGGAGAGTCTAAGGCCAGAGGACACAGCCTCAGAATAGAGGGGCATCCTTTTAGAATGGAGAGGAAGAGAAATTTCCTATGCCAGAGAGTGGTGAATCTGTGGAATTCTTTGCCACAGTCAACTGTGGAAGCCAAGTCTTTATGTATATTTAAGGTAGAGGTTGATAGATTCTTGATTGGTCAGGGCATGAAGGGATTCATTGAGAAGGCTGGAGATTGGGGCTGAGAGGAATATTGGATCAGCCATGATGAAATGGGAGACCAGATCCGATGGACCACATGGCCTAATTCTGCTCCTATATCTTATGAGGTCTTTTATGCCTTGTCATGGCCTTCGCTCTCCATGGAACTTTGCAGTACCGCCTTCCTGGTCGTTAATTTGATTGTAGATCTCATCTGCCCAGTCTGCCGGAGCTGACTGCATGCTAGGACATGCATATCCCTTTCTCACTGGAGTATGAGACCGCCAGCTGCCCTCACCTACTTTAGACCACCTGTCTAAGCAGTGTAACAAGGTGTGGCCGCTGACATAATGCAAGCAGCTGCTTGGAGCCACAGATGAGAGCTGAGTGGCCAGTGGGGACCAAAGGTGAATGAACTGCCCCGAGTGGACATGACAAGCCCCTTCACCAGTGGTGCTGCCACTACCTGGACACCTCATACTCCCCACCTTTGAAATAACAGATATGTAATTAAGGTATTCTAAAGCATATTTTGCTTGAATTATTTAAAGTAATTGAAATTTTAAAATAGGTGTTCCCCTAACGTTATTTTGGAACAGTTGAGTTACTGGAACTCAAACAGAATACTGCTGAAGCTGAAAATCTGCATGATTTCTTAATTGATAGAAGCTAAAGATGCAAGAAAAATTCTCACAGATCAGGCAGCATCAGTAGAAAGAGGGAATATTTCAGACAGGTGACCCTGCACCTTTCTATGTAACAAATGGAACTACTCTGCTACTCTACTCTTTGTAGATATTTGAGCTGTGTATGTGTGTGTGCTGACCATCTCAGCGGCAGTACACGGTTAGTTTTACTTCCATGAAACTTCTCAGACCTTTAACTCTAAGAATCTTAAGCAGTGTGAATTAATAGTGTAGAAATCATGGCTGGGTCACTGGTGCAGGCAAAGGCATAAGTTTGAGAATTTCAGTGCAATCCTATGCTTTGCTTATGTGCAGTTTAGGATTAATCATGAGAATAGACCTTGACTTTGAACATTATGTAACAGATGTGACAAAGAATCAGTTGACTATTTACTGATTTTGTTTTCAATGAAGAATATTTACTTTTTCACTCTATTACACCTATTTAAATGTTACCCAATTGTAACTTAATTACATTCATTAAAATTTTAGATGATTTGAAATGATGCAAACAAACAATTTCCCCAGGTCATACTTGAATTGCTCTGTCCTCTTCACTTAAGTGTTTTTTTTCTCTTCCATCAACAACCTCCACCCACACTGTTGTTTCTGTGTAACTACATATCAATTAAAATAAAAGCACACACGCGGGAGAGAACAATGTGCATGCGTAGACAACAGATCATACGTAGTGCTAAGGGTAGTCAATCCTCTTAAAAAAAAATCCATACTTCCTGCCCCTTTAGATTAATGTCATATAAGACTAGTTTTTTATTTTGCGTGTCGCACCAGACAGTCAGCCATTCTTGTCTGGCGCATGGTGTCAGGATTGGTCTCCTTTCAGATTAACCAGGTCACGATATGAATGTTCCTGACTCAACCCTTTTTTTTTACGAGGCCAAATAGCTAGCTCGACGCTCAACCCGGCATGGATGGAAAGCGTGCTCGGGGGTGGCCCGACTTGGATTTGAACTCAGGAGCCTTCGCTCTGGAGTCCGGCGCTGATGCCAATGTGCCACTAGCCGGCAATCAATCAATCAATAAATAAGTAAATAAAAGACTATAGGTACAAGACATTCAATTTCCCTTTCACAAACTATATTCAAATAAACATGCTTTCACAATAACAATCCATAACTAACTTCACAATTCTAAAGGTTCAGTCTTTTGGGTGGAGCTCTGTTTCTTTCTCAATAGAACCTCTGGAGTTGTGGAGCGGCATTAGGTTTGGCAGTTGTCTTATCTAAGACAATGCTCTCGGTTTCTGGTGTCACTTTGCTGTCAGTGACACGATCATCACTGAGAAGAAAGTCTGGTGGCTGTAATCTGTCCACCTTGTTGGACGCAATCCACTCAGGTGTGTTCTTCAGTGAGCATCCAGTTTCTGGTCCACATGACATCTCCATGTATGATCTCCAACATTCGCTGTGTACATTGGTGGTCCAGTTCTTGTAGCTATCCTACAGGGTGTCCACTGGTCTTCTCAATAATCATGCACTTGGACTTCCTGTCCAAGCTTGAAGCTCCTTGCTGATTCATTTTTGACTACCTGAACTGCTTATTCTACACTTTCCTCCGTAAATCCGGTTTTAGGAGGTTTAAGCAAGATCTCAGATTCCTACTCATGAGCAGCATTGCAGATGTTTGACTTGTTGTGGCATTACCATGGTTCCGATACACAAAAAAAAGACTGGCCACCTTGTGCTGTAGGGAAATCTCCTCCTTGTCCGTAGCTTTAATGGACTTTCTGGAGGTTTGGATAAACCTTTCTGCTAATTCATCCATTGCTGGGTGGTAAGGAAGTGACTTGAAATGTCCAATGCCATTTTTCTTCATGAACCGTTGGAATTCTTCTGACATGCATTGGGGTCCGCTGTCATTCACAAATTGTTTAGGTAAGTTGATTCTGGCAAAAGTTAGTCCTCAGAATGAAGACAAACTTTGCTGAGGTGGTTGACTCCATTGCATTAACTTCCAGCAATAAGAAACATGGAGTCCATGAATGGCCCAGCAAAGTCGATATGTTCTCTTTGCCATGGTGGCCACAGCCACTCCCACAGGTGTAACAAAATACGTGGAGGTGCAGTTTGTATTTTTTGGCATCCCGAACAGCTTTTGGTCAAGTCTTCAATCTGTTTATCTATTCCCTCCTCAAACATCTTCTCATTGTATTATGCAGCTGGGCCATTCTCTGGTTGGTGCTAACATTTGGACTGCAGTTGTCTGTTAATGTCACATCAAGAGCTTTGATTGAGTGCCAGTCTGGTTGGATTTTCTCAACCATTCATGTCTGAAAAGTGCTGGCCCTCCACTTTTCAATACATAAAGTTTTAACTGTTGTGTTTGGCATTCATATGCGCATTTAGTTTCAGTTTGACTTTGGGAGATACTTTTTCGTCTGTGTATCAAAGTCTTGTCATCTTCAGAAGTTTTCGGATGACTCTGCCATAGTTGGATGCATCAGCAAGGGAGATGAGGCTGAGTACAGGGCTACGGTAGGAAACTTTGTCACATGGTGTGAGCAGAATTATCTGCAGCTTAATGTGAAAAATACTAAGGAGCTGGTGGTAGACCTGAGGAGAGCTAAGGTACCGGTGACCGCTGTTTCTATCCAGCGGGTCAGTGTGGACATGGTGGAGGATTACAAATACCTGGGGATACGAATTGACAATAAACTGGACTGGTCAAAGAACACTGAGGCTGTCTACAAGAAGGGTCAGAGTCATCTCTGTTTCCTGAGGAGACTGAGGTCCTTTAACATCTGCCGAACGATGCTGAGGATGTTTTACGAGTCTGTGGTGGCCAGTGCTATCATGTTTGCTGTTGTGTGCTGGGGCAGCAGGCTGAGGGTAGCAGACACCAACAGAATCAACAAACTCATCCGTAAGGTCAGTGATGTTGTGGGGATGGAACTGGACTCTCTCACGGTGGTGGCTGAAAAGAGGATGCTGTCTAAGTTGCATGCCATCTTGGTCAATGTCTCCCATCCACTACATAATGTACTGGATGAGCACAGGAGTACATTCAGCCAGAGACTCATTCCACCGAGATGCAGCACAGAGCGTCATAGGAAGTCATTCCTGCCTGTGGCCATCAAACGTTACAACTCCTCCCTTGGAGGGTCAGACACCCTGGGCCAATAGGCTGATCCTGGACTTATTTGATAATTTACTGGCATAATTTACATATTACTATTTAACTATTTATGGTTCTATTACTATTTATTATTTATGGTGCAAATGTAACGAAAACCAATTTCCCCCGGGATCAATAAAGTATGACTATGACTAAGTCTTTAGCATCACTGTGGTCTTCTCTAATGGTATCTTAGAAAACAGTTTGTTGTAGTCAGCCCCTGGAATTATAGACAAAGCTGACCCTGTATCCAGCTCCATTTTCAGTTTTACACCAGACACATCTATTGTGATCCAGATGATTTTGTGATCAACTTCAGTAATACTAAGCATTTCTAAGCATGACAGCTCACCTTTGTCAGACTTTATGTTGTGTGATTTTGTTTTACAATCAGTAACTTTATGCATTTGTATTTGAGACTTTTCACTTGGTTGTGCTTTTTGTCTCCCTTGCATACATGACTTTATCTGTGACACTTTATGCAAACTTCTTCTTTGAACCAACAGTCATTTGCATCATCGAGGATTTGCCACATTGATAACATTTTTGGCTTTTTGCACCATTCAGGGACATTTTGTGCATTTCACATTCTAACCTCCTTTTCTGTAGTTCTGCTGCATCCTTTGCTGCCGTTTCTAATGATATTGCAATGGTCAATGCCCATTCTATGGTTTGGCCTCTTTCTGACAGTAGCATCTTTTATGTACTTTGTGCATGCCACATACACGCCTGTCCCTTAAAGCATCAGAAAGTCTATCTCTAAATTCACAGTACTGGGGAAGTTTGTGCAGTTCTGCAATGTATTCAGAAATGCTTTCATCCTTTGACAGGTTCCTTTTGTAAAATCTAAATCTCCCAGCTATTACAGTGGTTAGGGCTCAAGTGATTTTGTAAAATTTTAAAAAATTTGTCAAACATCTTACTTGCTGGCTTTTCTGGAGTTACTAACTTGTGTAAGAGACAATACATTCTAGGACCCATTAAGAAAAGAAGCATGAGGGATTTCTTTTGTTCCTTCATATTTTTCGCGTTGCAATACAGTTTCGCTGTCCTGATATATGACTCCCAGCCTTCATTAGCGCTATCAACTTTATCATCCTTCCCAAATGAAGCCATCGGCATGTTATTTTCACTTTAACTTTGCTAGTTGGGTCTTTCACTGTGTACTATGCAGGCAGTTACTCATGCATCTCTTTGTTAGCGTCCATGATGGCTCTCATACAGTTTAACTCTCACTGTTTTGTCCTGTAACTGTCGGTGCAGTTGGTGATATTCTCTGACATTCAGAGTTGTCCTCGTTGCCAATTTGTTGTGTCTGTGCAACTATGTATCAATTAAAATAAAAGTATGCACATGGGAGATGGCTTTAACTGGTGTATTCACATTGCAGCTAGAGAGAGAGAGAGAGAGAGAGAAAAAGGTGAAAAGAATATATATGCATGGACAGCAGATCATACATCGTGTTAAGGAGTCATTACTCCAAACTCTAAAAGAAGTAATTCCATACGTTACACGCACCATCTCCTCCAGGTGCTCCAGTTTCCTTACCCCATTGGGGTGGCACAGTGGTGTAGTGGTTAGTAACCCAGGCTACATTCAAGCTGCTGTCTGGAAGGAGTTTGTATTTTCTCCCCATGATTTCCTCCGGATGCTCCGGTTTCTTCCCACGGTATAAAGATGTACCGGTTAGCAGTCTAGTTGGATTTTGTAAGCCTGGGAGGAAGGTATGGAGATCCTGAGATGCCCCGTCATCAAGATCCTCCTTTCAGCCTCACCAGTGTAGTCCAAAGGAAAGCTTATGAAGCAATACATTTGGCACCAGCTTGGCTATAGGAACTGCTGGAAGGATGTTCAATGACATCCAGCCGACTTAGGAGCTCCACTCCAGGTTAGCTGTCTAGGTTTACTCCCATAGCCTTTGTCTCTCCCGAGGCTGCCCACAAAGCAGTGGAGCTATTCACCCATAGCTGGGGATCTGGTTCACGAGCACCAGAGCCTGTCCACACACCGGTGGACCTGTGTGCTAAATGTGTAGGGGCCAGACCTCCTCCTGTCCTCTGTCGTTCAGCCTGAGTCCAACAGGAGTTCACTTTCCATGCGTCGCCAACGAGGAGGTATTGCATGAGGCTTGCTGTTGGAGAGGCTATGTATTGGCAGGGAGAGACTTACGCATTCAGCTCTCCTTTTTGCAAGACTGCCAGCGAGCAGAGGAAGCTAAAAGTGACAGCGACAAGCAGTACCCGCTGCAGTACCAGACTAGACACATCACAACAACCATTTTGACACCTGTGATTACACTAAGATTAAATAGGTAGGTTGCGGAGCAGGGCAGTTCATTGGGATAGAAGACCAGTTCTATGTTTTAACTCTAAACAAACAAATCTCTTTTCCACCCTGTCTAGCAAACTCTGTATTTATACGTCTAGATTCCATGTTCCTTTACACTCCATAGTGTCCTACAATTCATAGTACAAGCCCTATGCGGGTACGATATTTAAAACTGTATCACCTTACATATCCGTGTTAAAGTCCATTTGCTACTCCTCAGCTCACTTCCCTAGTCATGTACAATAACCTTCACTATTGACATCTCCTAATCCTGCGCCTTCTGCAAACTTACTGATCAAGCCAGGTATTTCTTGATCAAATTCACTTATAGAAATAGCAAATAACAAGGATACCAACAATGGCCTACTCATAGTCACTGGCTTCCATTGCAATAAGCAAACTTTAATCACCTTCCTACCTCCAAACCAATTTTGAAACCTAACTAGCCCTCCTTGGATTATGTGGCATCTAGCCTTACAGAGCAGCCTACCACACAGTACCCTCATTGCCTTGATAAAATCTAGATAGACAACATCCACTGGCCTACCCTCATTTGCCCTTATTACTTTAATAAATTAAGATTCTTCAAGGAGACTGTCCTTGTGCAAATCCAGGCTGAGTCCTCCTAATCGGACAGCCTACCCCAATGCTGATAAACCTTGTCCTTCAAAACCACCCCCCTGCCCCCAGTAACTTCCTCACTATTGTCGTCAGGCTGACCATCCTGTAGTTGCCTACTTGACCTTGCTATTTTTTAATAAACAAAGGAACATTAGACACCTTCCAGTCTTCAATAACATCCCTAGTGGCTAACGAAGCCAATATCTCCAAGGTCTCTGTAATTTCTCCTTTAGCCTCCCATGAAGTCTGAAGATGCACTCAGTCAAGCTTTGTGGATTTATCTACCTTAATGTGCTAAAGGGCTGCAAATACCACCTCCATGTTAATATGAATGTTATCAAAAGTATTTCCTATAGACTTACATCAAAGGCAACCATGATTTTCTCCTTAGTAAACACTGAGGACAAATATTCATTAAAAATTCCACTCATCTCCTGCTGCTCAGGACTTGGGTGGCCCTGCTGATTTAAGTGGACCTACTCTCTCCCAAACCACTCTTTTATTCTTAATATAGGTACAGAGCCTCTTTATATTTTCCTTAACCTTACCTACCAAATCCATCTCATACCCTCTTTGTCCTCCTGATTTTCTTCCTCAGAGTATACTTAATCGTTTTATAACTATCAAGAGATTTGCTTGAACCAACATGCTAAACCCAACATATGATTCCTTTTTTCTTGACAAGGGCTTCAATATCCCTCATCAGCCATAATTCCCTAAACGTGCCAGCTTCATCCTTCATCTTAACAGGAGTGTGCTGGTCCTAGGCACTTGGTATCTCAGTCTTAAAAGACTCCGGCTTTCATCTCAAGTATGCTTTCCCAATTGACCTCTGCTAGATCCTGTCCAATTCCCCCAAAATTAGCTCTGCTCTACTTTCGCACCCTAACCTGTTGACCTATCTTACCCTTTCCTATCACTATCTTAAAAATAAAAGAATTATGGTCACTAGAGCCAGTGTTCCTTGACTGCTACTTTTGTTAATTGTCCTCCTCACTCCCTATGAAGAGATCCAGTATTGTTCCCTCAAAAAAAGGGTCCTCTGTATATTGATTCAGGAAACATTCCTATATGCATTTCATAAATTCCACCCCATCCAGGCCCATATAACTCCAAGAGACGCAGACAATATCAGGGAAGATTAAAGTTACCTACTAATATAATCCTATTATTTTTACAAATCAAGTCTAGTCATTTATTGTCAATTAACTATATACATGTATATAATGTATATAACCAGATAATGTATATAGAAACGAGAAAACGTTTCTTCGTACCAGGGTGTCAAGCACAGTTTTGCACATAACACACATAGCACATGATAATTTATGAAGGTAAGGATAAAATCTACTGATGAATCACAAATAAGTAACAAAGTAAAATGCATTAATATTAAGTATTGTAAGGTGCAGAACAGTTTAACCAGTGACACTTCGAATACAGTGCAGTCATGAGTTCAGAAGGCTAATGGCCTTGGACTCTGTTTCTCATTCTAACCCTTTCCTGTTTCTCATTCTAACCATTCTTGTTTTTGTGCCTCGTAGTCTCCTGCCTGATGGTAGAAAGTCAAAGAGGATGCTGGATGGACGGGGGAGATGTTCAATAATACTAAAGGCCCTGTGTTTACAGCGCTCCTGATAAATGTCCCCGAAGGATAGCAATGAAACACCTATGATCCTCTTAGGTGTCGTCACAGTCCTTTGTGGAACTTTAGGTCCAAAGCTCGACTGCTCCCATACCAGATGGGGATGCAACGTCAGGATTCCCTCAATAGTGCTCCTGTAAAACACATTTAAGATGTTGGGGGTTGGGGTTGGGGGGGTGGGAAGAGGAAGCCTTGCTTGTCTCAATCTTCTTCGGAGGTGGAGATCCTGCTGTTCAGGGAGGTGATATTAAGGGACTGGGTGAGATCATCCATGATGTGAACGCTCAAGAACTTGGTGCACGTAACTCACTCCATTGAGAAGCCTTGTATTCACAGAGGGGGATGGTTCGTTTGCACCTTCCTGAAGTCCACAATGGTTTCCTTGGTCTTCTCCACACTCAGGCTTAGGTTGTTCTTCTCACATTAATCCACCAGCCACTCCGCTTCCTCTCTATACTCTGACTCATCATTATTCTTGATGTGACCAACCACCATTGCAGCATCTGCAAACTTGATGACTCATTTTGAGCTGGATCCTGTGATACAGTAATGCCTCAGCTGTGTGAAAAGCAGTGGGATGAGTTCATAGCCTTGCGGAGCACCTATGCTGACCGTAATTTGACTAGAGACGTTGCTGCCCACATGGACCGACTGTGGTCTTACTGTTAAGAAGTCTATATCCAACTACAGAGGGAGGTGTTGAGATCCAGTGAGGCCAGTTTCCCCACCAGTTTCTGGGGTATGATGATGTCGAATGCCGAACTGAAGCCTATAAACAGCGGTCTGGCATATGAGACCCCATTTTCCAGCTTTCCATTTTACAACTGACCAATTTTTCTACACACCTGCTCCTCAAGTTCCTACTGACAATTTGGGTGGGGGGGGGTAGGGGTGTCTATAGCACTACCCCACTGGAGTGACCATCCCCTTGTTTCTAAGCTCTGTCCATGACACAACTGTCGTTGGCAGAATCTCAGATGGTGATGAGGAGGCATACAGGAGTGAGATAGATCAGCTGGTTGAGTGATGCCGCAACAACAACCTTGCACCCAATGTCAGCAAGACCAAGGAACTGATTGTGAACTTCAGGAAGGGGAAGTCGAGGGAACATACACCAATCCTCATTGTGGGGTCAGCAATGGAAAGGGTGAGCATTTTCAAGATCCTGGGTTCTGAAGATTTATCCTGGGCCCAAGATACTGATGTAATTACAAAGAAGGGACAGCAGTGAATATATTTCATTAGGAGTTTGGGGAAATTTGGTATGTCAACAAAGACTCTTGCTAATATCTGCAGATGTACTGTGGAGAGCATTCAAACTGTCTGCTATCAAGGGGCCACTGCACAGGATTGGAAGAAGCTATAGAGGGTTTCAAACTCAGCCAGCTCCATCACGGATGGTAGCCTCTGAATCATCGAGGTCATCTTCAAAGCACGATGCCTCAAAAAGACAGCATCTATTATTAAGGTCCCACACCACCCAGGATATGATCCCTTCTCATTGCTACATCAGAGAGGAGGTATAAGAGCCTGAAGACACCTCATGCAGGAGGAACATTCCACTCTCTGAACTGCAATCCCACTTATACCAAATCAGGTACTCAGTGTGAACAGTAAAAATAAACCTTGCCTCTGCCCCTTCACCAAAGCCTCTAAGCAAGGCCACAACTTTCCAACCTATGCTCCCACTTAACCTTACAGTACCTTCTTCTTCTATAACCACTTAACCTTACAGTACCTTCTTCTTTACTGGATAAAGTACCCTCCCAGTAACCACTCAATGAGTCTTTACAATGGCCCCAGTAAGTGGCGAATCTTTGCATGTAGCTCCAACGGACATCATCAAATATTCCCATTTAGGACTACTACAGCAGAAAACCACATTCACAGCCATGGGTACTTTAGTCAGCAGCATTTTTTAAAAATGTTTAATAAGTCTATTGATACTCAAAATCGATGGATTCTGGATGGCAGATTCTGGTTGCGAATGCAGTTCCCCTTTAATAAGGGAACGAAAGCAGGACAGCACGCTGCTGTACAGCTACTTTTGAAACACCAAGGCCTTAAAATCCCACTACCAATTATCCTGCAGGTGAATGTACCAGAGGGATATCAAGGACTGCTATGTATTTGCTTCATGGAGTCTTGGCTCATTTACCTGAGACAAGTTCATCCCATAAAATGTAACAGTAAAAATCCACTGTTCTTGCAAGCTTGGGACATTAGTGTTGCCGGACTGGCAGAATCTTTATACTTTTGGATATTACGCTTATTACAGACCCATGCTTTTATTTAGATTGGTAAATTGGTTTATTATTGTCCAAGGTATTCATTACAACAGTGCACTGATTGTATATAGTAAAACAATAAACAGAGTGCAGAATAAAGTCTTATGGTTACCAAGGTGAAAGGTCAAATAGAACCATAGAAACTACAGCACAGAAACAGGCCCTTTGGCCCTTCTTGGCTGTGCCGAACCATTTTCTGCCTAGTCCCACTGACCTGCACACGGACCATATTCCTCCATACACCTCCCATCCACGTATCTGTCCAATTTATTCTTAAATGTTAAAAAAGAACCCACATTTACCACCTCGTCTGGCAGCTCATTCCATACTCCCACCACTCTCTGTGTGAAGAAGCCCCCACTAATGTTCCCTTTAAACTTTTCTCCCCTCACCCCTAACCCATGTCCTCTGGTTTTTTTCTCCCCTTGCCTCAGTGGAAAAAGCCTGCTTGCATTCACTCCATCTATACCCATCATAATTTTATATACCTCTATCAAATCTCCCCTCATTCTTCTACGCTCCAGGGAATAAAGTCCTAACCTATTCAACCTATCTCTGTAACTGAGTTTCTCAAGTCCGGCAACATCCTTGTAAACCTTCTCTGCACTCTTTCAACCTTATTTATATCCTTCCTGTAATTTGGTGACCAAAACTGAACACAGTACTCCAGATTCGGCCTCACCAATGCCTTATACAACCTCATCATAACATTCCAGCTCTTATACTCAATACTTTGATTAATAAAGGCCAATGTACCAAAAGCTCTCTTTACGACCCTATCTACCTGTGACGACACTTTTAGGGAATTTTGTATCTGTATTCCCAGATCCCTCTGTTCCACTGCACTCCTCAGTGCCTTACCATTAACCCTGTATGTTCTACGTTGTTTTGTCCTTCCAACATGCAATACCTCACACTTGTCAGTATTGAACTCCATCCGCCATTTTTCAGCCCATTTTTCCAGATGGTCCAAGTCCCTCTGCAGGCTCTGAAAACCTTCCTCACTGTCTACTACACCTCCAATCTTTGTATCATCAGCAAACTTGCTGATCCAATTTACCACATTATCATCCAGATCATTGATATAGATGACAAATAACAATGGACCCAGCATTGATCCCTGTGGCACACCACTAGTCACAGGGTAGATGACGTAGATTGTGCGGTCAAGAGTCCATTTTTATCATTCTGCATTATTTTTAAATGTAACAAGGATCAAAAATAAAAATTCCAGTGAACTTCATAAATCTAATAGAATGACAGGAAACAATGCTCTGGAGACTTCAAAGGCATGCAGGAAACAGAACACAGTGAGCTTAAAGGGAAAGAGGAAAAAGGTAACATCACCAAGTGGGCCAGATGCCTAAGCATCAGGATTTCTGAATAATCAGCCCATAATTTATTTAAGTTTTATTGCATTTTGTTATGTTTTGCAGCAGCAGTACAATACAATGCATAAAAATTACTATAAATTACACAGAATATATACAAATAAATAAAAATTACTATAAATTACACAGAATATATACAAATAAATAAGTAGCACAGTAAACGAGGGAAAAAATGTGATTAACTGGCATATCTGTTCTCAATTCTGATTGTTGGAGTCAATATAACAATCGTTCTAAAAATAATTATTCTTTAAAAACATTTGCCAATACACGTTACAAATCTAAATATACACTTAGAGGCCACTTTATTAGGTACATCCTGTACCTAATAAAGGACCACTGAGTCTATGCTTTAGTATTATGTGTCCTGCAACAAGATGCATGACACAAGGATTTTTAATTCCAATTACCTACCTTTCCCTCTAGGGATAGGGCAGCTCTCTACTGTTCTAATGTGATTACATAGCATCAGTCTTGCATTATCAGTTTTTTTATGGCTTCAAAAATCATTCTGTCAGAGTGGCACAACTGGTCAAGGGAATGTTTCACTGGCATAGGACTTGCGTATGTATCTTAGAACATAAAGGAATTTTTGTGTAACATTAATCAATAATTTGGGACTTTTGGTCATACAGCATAAGCATTATTTTCAATTACTGCTCTAGTTTGGAAATTGCAAATGGGCAATAGTCCATGAAATTTTGTAATTACAGTGCACAATTGAATATTATACCATGCCTTTGGTGACACACCAATGTTTTGCCTTTTTGAAGCATCCAGAGTCATCAAAAGCACTCTAGGAAGTCTTGCATTTATATAATAAGTTTCATCTCCTATAATAAAATGTTTCACAGCTTTAGCAGTATGGTCAATTTTATAATGTTTGTTCGAACATACAGTACAAGTTTAATTTGCCTATGTTTTGTTGAGGCCTTTTGAGGCCAAAGCAAGGGCTTCCCTATGAACTCAAAAGAACAGCGAAGAGAGAAGGTGGTAGAAGACTTCTCAAACCTCATTCTTCCTTTTCCTAACTGATTTGGTTGCATATTTTGAGCATTGCAAGGGGGCACAGAGAAGATTCCTACTCCACCTTCAGAAAATCTTGAGACATTTACATATATGCAAATAAAACAAAGTTTGCATTTCCTGATTATATTAAATAATAACTAGAAGTACATGATGGTGGAAAATGGTCAGATAGATGAATTATTGCGCTGTTAAGATAAGTTGAGGTAATGGTGTTTTCTCCATTATTCTTCCAGTAAGGAGATACACTGGTCATGAACAATTTCTTTAAAGGGAATTTTAGCAATCCAATTTCTCCAAAAACATCAAACATACCCACAAATAAAATCAAGAGGTTATTACTCATCATTCAGAGTACACTGCAAAGAATGACATGAGCTAAGAAATTACAGGGATAAAAGGACCCTGATGGCAGTTATATACAGGCCTCCTAACAGTTTCAGTAATGTGGACTACAAATTACAACAGGAAATAGAAAAGGCTTGTCAGAAGGGTAGTGTTATGATAATTGTGGGGGATTTTAACATGTGAGTAGATTGGGAAAATCAGGTCGGACTGGATTTCAAGAGAGAGAATTTGTAGAATGTCTGTAAGATGGCTTTTTAGAACAGCTTGTTGTTGAGCCCACTAGGGGATTGGCTGTACTAGATTGGGTGTTGTGTAATGAACCGGAGGTGATTAGAGAGATTGAGGTGAAGGAACCCTTGGGGGGCAGTGATCATAACATGATTGAGTTCACTGTGAATTTTCAGAAAGAGAAGCCGAAATCTGATGTTTCGGTATGTCTGTGGAGTAAAGGAAATTACAGTGGCATGAGAGAGGAACTAGCCAGAGTTGACTGGAAAGGGACACTAGCGGGAAGGACGGCAGAGCAGCAGTGGCTGGAGTTTATGTAAGAAGTAAGGAAGGTGCAAGACAGATATATTCCAAAAAAGAAGAAATTTTTGAATGGAAAAAGGATGCAACCGTGGCTGACAAGAGAAGTCAAAACCAAAATTAAAGCAAAGGAGAGGGCATACAAGGAAGCAAAAATTAGTGGGAAGAGAGAGGATTGGGAAGTTTTTAAAAGCTTACAAAAGGAAATTAAGAAGGTCATTAAGAAGGAAGAGATGAACTATGAAAGGAAGCTAGCAAATAATATCAAAGAGGATACTAAAAGCTTTTTCAAGTATATAAAGAGTAAAAAAAGGTGAGAGTAGATATAGGACCGATAGAAAATGATGCTGGAGAAGTTGTAATGGGAGATAAGGAGATGGCAGAGGAACTGAAGGAGTATCTTTCATCAGTCTTCACTGGGGAAGACATCAGCAGTATACCGGACACTCAAGGGTGTCAGGGAAGAGAAGTGTGCACAATCACAATTACGACAGAGAAAGTACTCAGGAAGCTGAATAGTCTAAGGGTAGATAAATCTCCCAGACCAAATGGAATGCACCCTTGTGTTCTGAAGGAAGTAGCTGTGGAGATTGCAGAGGCATTAGCAATGATCTTTCAAAAGTCAATAGACTCTGGCATGGTTCCGGAGGACTGGAAGATTGCAAGTGTCACTCAGCTATTTAAGAAGGGGGCAAGGAAGCAAAAATGAAATTATAGCCCTGTTAGCTTGACATTGGTGGTTGGGAAGTTGTTGGAGTCGATTGTCAAGGATGAGGTTATGAGTACCTGGAGGCATATGACAAGATAGGCAGAACTTAGCATGGTTTCCTTAAAGGAAAATCCTGCCTGACAAACCTATTGCAATTTTTTGAGGAAATTACAAGTAGGCTAGACAAGGGAGATGTAGTGGATGTTGTACATTTGGATTTTCAGAAGGACTTTGACAAGGTGCCACACATGAGGCCACTTAACAAGATGAGAGCCCATGGAATTACGGGAAAGTTACATACGTGGATAGGGCGTTGGCTGAGTGGCAGGAAACAGAGAGTGGGAATAAAGGGATCCTATTCTGGTTGGCTGCCGGTTACCATGGTGTTCCACAGGGGTCCGTGTTGGGGCCACTTCTTTTCACATTGTACATCAACGATTTGGATTATGGAATAGATGGCTTTGTGGCGAAGTTTGCTGATGATACAAAGATAGGTGGAGGGGCCGGTAGTGCTGAGGAAACAGAGTCTGCAGAGAGACTTGGATAGATTGGGAGAATGGGCAAAGAAGTGGCAAATGAAATACAATGTTGGGAAGTGTATGGTTATGCACTTTGGCAGAAGAAATAAATGGGCAGACTATTATTTAAATGGGGAGAGAATTCAAAGTTCTGAGATGCAACGGGACTTGGGAGTCCTCGTGCAGGATACCCTTAAGGTTAACCTCCAGGTTGCATTGGTAGTGAAGAAGGCGAATGCAATGTTGGCATTCATTTCTAGAGGAATAGAGTATAGAAGCAGGGATGTGATGTTGAGGCTCTATAAGGTTTCCCTTCTATCGTCATCAATGATGCCCTCACCCGCATCTCCTCCATTTCCTGCACTTTGGCCATCACCCCATCCTCCCACCATCACAACAGGGCCAGAGTTCCCCTGGTCCTCACCTACCACCCCATCAGCCTCCGGATCCAGCACATTATCCTCCGCTACTTCTGCCACCTTCAACAGGACCCCACTACTAAGTATATCTTTTCCTCTCCACCCCTCTCCGCTTTCCACAGGGATCGATCCCTCCTCGACTCTCTGATCCACACGTTCCTCCCCATGGATCTCCCACCCGGCACTTATCCCTGTAAGCGTAAGTGCTACACCTGTCCCTACACCTCCTCTCTTGCCACCATTCAGGGCCCCAAACAGTCCTTCCAGGTGAGGCAACACTTCACTTGTGAGTCTGTTGGGGTCATCTATTGCATCCGGTGCTCCCGGTACGGCCTCCTCTACATTAGTGAAACCCGATGCAGATTGGGGGACAGCTTCGTCAAGCACCTCTGCTCTGTCTGCCACAACAGACAGAATCTCCCGGTTGCCACCCACTTCAACTCTGCTTCCCACTCCCATTCAGATATGTCCATACATGGCCTCCTCTACTGCCATGATGAGGCTAAACTCAGGTTGGAGGAGCAACTCCTCATATACCATCTGAGCAGTCTCCAGCCCCTTGGTATGAACATAGAATTCTCCAACTTCCGGTAATTCCCTCCCTCTCCCTTCTCCTACCTCTATTTCACTTTTCCCCCTCCCCCAGCTGCCTATCACCTCCCTCATGGTTCCGCCTCCTTTTACTACCCATTGTGTTTTCCCCTATTCCTTCTTCACCTTTCCTGCCCATCACCTCCCTGCCTCCCCTCCCCCACCCCTTTATCTTTCCCCTTACTGGTATTTCACATGGAACCTACCAGCATTCTCATTCCCACCCTCCCCCCACCTTCTTTATAGGGCCTCTGCCCCTTCCCTCTTCAGTCCTGTCAAAGGGTTCCGGCCTGAAATGTTGACTGATCGTTTCCACGGATGCTGCCCGACCTGCTGAGTTCTTGTGAGTGAGGCTCTATAAGGCACTGGTATGACCTCATTTGGAGTACTCTGGGCAGTTTTGGCTCCTTATTAAGAAAGGATGTGCTGATGTTGGAGAGGATTCAGAGAAGATTCACTAGAATGATTCCGGGAATGAAAGGGTTAACATATTAGATTAGATTAGGTCATGAGTACACGCAGTCCTCTTTTATTGTCATTTAGTAATGCATGCACTAAGAAATGATACAATGTTCCTCCAGAATGATATCGCAGAAACACAAGACAAACAGGACTGAAAAACTAACAAAGACCACATAATTATAACATATAGTTACAACAGTGCAAAGCAATACCATAATTTGATAAGAATAGACTATGGGCATGGTAAAAAAAAAAGTATCAAAGTCTCTCGAAAGTTCCATTATCTCACGCAGAAGGAGAAGGAAGAAAAACTCTCCCCGCCATGAGCTTCCAGCGCCGCAAACTTGCCAATGCAGCACCCTGGAAGCACCCAACCACAGTCGACTCTTGAGTCCGTCCAAAAACTTCGAGCCTCCAACCAACCCTCTGACACTAAGCACCGAGCACCATCTCTACCAAGCGCTTCAACCCCGGCCCCGGCAACAGGCAATAGGCAAAGCCGAGGATCTGGGGCCTTCCCCTCTGGAGATTCTCAATCGCACAGTAGCAGCAGCAGCAAAGCAGGCATTTCAGAAGTTACGCCAGATGTTACTCCGTGCTTCTCACGTCTGCCTCCATCAAATCAGGATTGTGCATGGCATCCTACTTACAAATACAGTATCATTTCGTTGTGGCCACGCGCACTGCGTCGCGCCACCATCTTCTCCTCCCCTCCTGAGGAAGGTTTGTCCGCTCTTGCACTGTATTCCATGAAGTTTAGAAGAATGAGGGGGCACCTCATAGAAACATTTCAAATATTGAAAGGCAGGGACTGAGTGGATGTAGCAAAATTGTTTCCCATGGTGGAGGAGTCTAGTATGAGAGGGCATAACTTAAGGATTGAAGGGTGCCATTCAGAACAGAGATGCGAAGAAATTTTTTCAGCCAGACGGTGGTGAACCTGTGGAATTTGTTGCCACGGGCAGCAGTGGAGGCCAAGTCATTGGGTGTATTTAAGGCAGAGATTGATAGGTATCTGAGTAGTCAGGGCATTAAAGGTTACGGTGAGAAAGCGGGGGAGTAGGACTAAATGGGAGAATGGATCAGCTCATGATAAAATGACGGAGCACACTCGATGGGCCGAATGGCCAACTTCTGCTCTTTTGTCGTATGGTCTGATGGACATACTTTAATATGCTCCAGTTATTAAATGAGACATTTTACATGTTACATCTAATGTATAAATTAACACAATTTTTTTGTTTATATTTTCAGCTTCAAAACCTGTTAACAGCAAGTTGTGCACTGGAGCCACACCAAACACTACACAAATGTGTCAGATTGCATGTCCAATTGAATGTGAAGTATCATCTTGGTCTGCTTGGGGACCATGTACCTATGAAAACTGTCATGATCCACAGGGAAAGAAAGGTGAGTTGAATCTCAATTTGAGTTGTGTATTGGTGGACAAAGGTTGTGAACTATTTCTTATGATTGAAAAAATTCAGGTCAATGAAGGAAGTGAATATTATTAAACAATAGTTTTTGGATTTATATTTAGGACTTCTTTAGTGTTCTTTTTCTCTGTACTATTTTTTCAATTTTATGGTGGATCTCTGTGCAATAAATCTAACAAAATTATTCAGGTGTTTTTAATGAAAATTAATTAAGTGGTCCCAACCTCTGAGCCGTGTACTGATACTGGGCTGCGAAGCATGCAGGGGTGCAGCAGTAGCCGGGATGCACCCAGCACGTCTTTAAGGAAAAAGCTGAAATAAACAAGCTAATTAATAATTAATCCCTGGAGGTTGGGGACCACTGAGCCAAGCAAAGAGGAAATCACCTAATTTAGGATCTGCATAGCAATTTTTTTTTTGAGAGAGGAATAATGGAAGAGTTAGACTCCATTTAAAGTAAGTATTTTGTTCAGTCTGTTTTCAAGGGTTACTGATGGTTTTGTTAATTTTAATACAATGTAATCAAATGCATTGATGAAATTTTAAAAGATGCAAATGTTAGACACAAGAGATTCTGCAGATGCTGATAATCTTCAGCAACAAGCACAAAGTGCTGCAGAAACTCAGATCAGGCAGTGTCCATGGAGGGAAATAACCAGTTGATATTTTGGGCTGAGACTCTTCATCAAGACTGGAAAGGAAGGTGTTAGAATCCAGTCTACGAAGGTGGGTGAAAGGGGAGGAATTCAAGCAGGTGATTGTTGAAGGGGAAGGTGAGTGGGGGAGGGTAATGATTAAAAAGCTGGGAGGTTGTAGGCAGAAGAGGTAAAAAAGGGTTGAAGAGAAAGGAATCTATTCAGAGAGGACAGTGGACCATGGACGAAAGAGAAAGAAGTAAGAAGCCAACGGAGGTGATAGGGAAGTAATGAGGGCAGGGGAGGAGAAGAGAAGGGGTGAGATGCATACCAGACAATATTTAATTTCATCAGTGATGTTTTGAGTTTATATTATATTACCTACCAAAACTAAGTAAAGCTGGTTCTACAATTCTTCATTTGAAAGTATCCTCCCTTATGAGATGTTTTTTCCTTGTATACTGATTTCTGAAAAATATTTATACAACCTATTATAGATTCATTATTATTACTTCTATACATTTTGTGAATAGAAAAGTGAAATGTCAAATTATTCCTTCTGTCAGGATTTAAACTGCGGAAACGACAGATTACCAATGAGCCTACTGGTGGGATTGGAAACTGTCCACACTTAAATGAAGCAATACTTTGTGACAACCCGTCATGTTATAGCTGGCAGGTTGTGAAATTGAGCAAATGCTTCCCCAGCAATGACAGTGAATGTGGACCGGGTGTTCAAGTACCTGAAGTTCAATGCATCAACAGCAACAGTAAGACACTTACAACCTATTTCATGAATGTATACCTGAGGTTTTGCTTTCGCTTGAATGCTGAAGCAAACATATTTCATCTACCAGGAAGATTAGGTGGTGGACTGAGTTTCTGATTTATTGCTATCTCTGGTGTTACTTGGCATTAGCTAAATTCCCTGATTGAAGGTTCCCTTAGCTTTGTTCTCTGTCTTAGTAAATGATTTATTTAGATTGATGTTTAAGATCTGTAAGAGTTGGCACCTGTATGACAAGACATTTTTTTTTTCTATGGTGCCTACATTCAATATCTGATTTCACCTTCTGTGTTTGCATCTTGCTTACCCTAGATTGGTTACTGGAAGTTCTGTCATCTGTGGCTGTGGCTGGTACATCAAAATGAATCCCATACTGACAGGATCACTGCTTCTTGTCTGGGAGTTTTAAGTGTGTTGTGTGATTGAAGTTGGATTTGCCCTTCATCATTTCCGAAGAATAGCTGGAAAAAAACTGGCAACTTTAAGCAAAGCAAAAATAGAACTGTTGGTGTAAGAAAATGAAAGATGTTACACAATGTACTGGAGGTTGAGTGAACTTGGCCTTTTCTCCTTAAAGTGACGGAGGATAAGAGGTGACCTGATAGAGATTTATAAGATGATGAGAGGCATTGATCATGTGGATGGCCAGAGGCTTTTTCCCAGTGCTGAAATAGCTCACGCAAGGGGGCATGGTGTTAAGGTGTTTGGAAGCAGGTACAGAGAGGATATCAGGGGTAAATTTTTCACACAGAGAGTGGTGGGTGTGTGGAATGCATTGCCGGCGGCGGTGGTGGAGGCTGACCAATAGGGTCTTTTAAGATACTCTTAGATAGGTGCATGAAGCTTAGAGAAATAGAGGGCTATGCGGTAGGGTAATTCTAGGCAGTTTCTAGAGTAGGTTACATGGCTGGCACAACATTTTGGGCTGAAGATCCTGTAATGTACTGTAGATTTCTATGTTCTAAGTTCATGTCAGTAGTGCCAATGTGGACCACAATCTCTGGTTGCTCACCTTCCCCTTTCAGAATGTCTTGTACTTGTTCAGAAACCTCCTTGACTCTGGAACCAGAGAAGGAACACGTCATCCTGAGGTCTCACTCATGTCTACAGAAATGCCTTTCTGTGCCCCTGATTATAGTGTCCCCTATCGCTATCATTTGCCCACACTTTGACCTTCTCTGTTATACAACAGAGTCTGTGATCTGGCTGCTTCTTTTGCTTTTCCTTCAACAGGATTCAAACATTATACCCTATGGAAAGGGGAATGAATGACACCTTCTGTAGTACCTGTCTGGCTCTCTTGGTAGTCATCCATCTATCTGGCTAGACCCGCATTGTAAACACCCCCCGAAACTTCTATCTAATATACTCTCTGCCTCCTGTTTGCTCCTCAGTCCAATTGCTGCTTCAACCTTCATATTTCAATGCTTGAAAAAAAAACAATAATCTTAAATTTGTTTAGGAATGTACAGGCAAATTCAGATTTTATGGGAAAATGTGCAACTATTTCCGATGCAGCTGAAATCAGAAATATGAAAAATATATTTAAAGAAAACCCAATAGTAAAAGTGAAAGGAGAATGCCACTCCTGCATCACAAGACTTTGTCCCTTGCCTTCTTTAATGGAAGGTGGCAGTTTTAAGGGAAGTGAATGGGGGAAAGAAGTGCAAGGAACCAGAACTTGGCCTGACAAGGAGGGATTGAATAACCGATACTGGTCCTGGTAGAGACAGAAAACAAAATAATACACAGATTCATGAAATGATTGTTTGAGTTCATATCGAACATTGATTGGAATGTTTTAATGTATTTGCAGGTTAAAAAATAAGCAAAATCATCTTCCAGAGTATTGGTGCCAAAATCTTATATTAGCTCTTTAAAAAATCAATTGGAACTATGAAATATTGATAAAGTATGCTCATCTGAAAATGGCTGATCTTGACTTAATGCTAAGCTAATTGACTGCGAACAAACAAGCTTCAAGAAAACAAAAGAAAAACAACAGAAATAGTCCAGCAGCTTTTGTAGAGAGGCACACAGTGCAAACCTTTACAGGTCAATGACCCAGCATTAAAACTTAGCTGGATCCAAAACATGAAGGATGGAGTTTAAGTTTTAAATCATGTGGAATAAGTTGGGTATGATTGTTTCAGTCAGAGTAATGATCCAAATAATTTAAATGCAATTCTATTTATGCTAGTAGCAGGTAGGTAATGTATTTAAAGTTTAGAAAAAAATAACCTTGCAACTGTTTTTCTGAAGCTGAAAAGCATTCATAAGTTTACAAAGTTTTACTAATTAACAGGGCTACCTGAAAATATTTTACAAGATTAAGATTTTCTTTGTGAAATTAGATGGTGCAGAAAGATTGCTACTGATAAGTTGTAACTATAGTAAACAAAAGCAAAGCAAAAATAAAGTTTTAGTGAAATTGAGTAAGAAACAAAAGACCAAGTCCTTCAAAATGTTGCTGTTTTCCAAATTCATATAAGCAATAACAGTCAAGCAAAATAATTTTAATGTAACCATGCAGAAATTTCAAATGAATTGAAAACAGTAAGCTCACAGCTGTGTCATTAAAATGAACAATTGTGAAGAGGCAACTGCAATTTTTGTGGGCTACATGAAGCTGCTTCACATTGAAATTATTTATAAGAAATGTCATGTTGATTACTTGCACAGATTTAATATCTAAATAAGCAAATCATACCAAACAGCAGCTTGCTGACCAGCTGCTAAAACTAATGAATATCCTACTGGAAAAAAAACTGTAGGAAGAAATTGACAAGGAACATCACACAGAGTAGGAAGATAAAATTTTTATCGTTCTTAATGGCTTTCCCATGGTAAACGCATATAAGTTAATACAGTTAATTTTTTTTTCCATGGAAGACATTTTTCATATTCAACAACAAATCACTCAACTGGAGTTACGGGAAATTTAAAAACTGTCAGGTGAATGGGGAAAATTTAATACTATTAAGAATCCCTCATTCTTCATGTCCAAATATCTTCCATTTCTGTGTTATTTCCTTCAGCCCTGCATCTTTCTGTAAACTTTAGTTACTTGCTTAATGTACACTCTTATTTCTTTGGCTTCTATCATTGGTGTTGTTGAGTGCAGCGAAAACCATCAACAGCACTTGGCAACAAAATAGCCAAAGATTCCAAATTAACCACATAACCCCACCGGTGAACTGAACAACTGGATTTAAGTGCACAGAATATTCAAGGGCAAAAATAGAAAATGGAAAGCAGCACTCATTTTACACCACTACATATGGTCACAATCTGTTCCAAATTGTGCAATCACTGTATACCTGAAAGTAGAGAAACATTGCAAACTGGTGTTCACGGGAAATTAGTTAAATTGTGCTATTCCTTGGGATTAAAAGATAGTGACTGTCAATCATGAACACAGTTCATTTATTATTCAGCAGTTAATTGAACAAGGGTGTTCTATTTGCATTTTATTGGCTTTTTTTTATGTACCTGTTTGGTTTTGGAAGTGGAATTACCCACCATGACAATGGGATTCTTCATTCCTTGGAAATGACAATTAAAAGGCTTTAAAGCAATTTATGTCATATTTGGTTACAAATTTATAGGTCTGTCATGAGAAGAAATCAAATTACATATCAAAATTTCACTGCATTGTGTACAACATTGTAGAATTTTGATGTGTGGCTGGATTAGGCTGTGTTGAACCTAGTGTGTAGTATTTCATTCTTTCAGTAATTAAGATGCAACATTGTGCTTGAGATGTTAACCGCACAGAGTTGCAAGTTGTTGATTTTAAACTTGCTACAAGGGAACGACGAAAGTGAAAACTCTTTAAATTATTAATTTAAAATCCTCTGCAGTGCTATCTACATATTTTCTTAGTTGTTGCCTGCAGTCTGATTTCTCCAAATCATTGGAAAATAAAAATAAATTTGCACCAAAGATTCCACAATAATCCTGCAGCTAAGATTTTAGAAAGAGGCCAACAAACTGAATGCATCGTTGGTATACTGCAAGATGATTTGTGGTACAAATTATTAAAAATGATTTCAATAAAATCATTGTCACTGGAGAAATTTAAAAACAGATTGGCATTAATTTGCCTCCACGTGTATATCAAAATATATGCTGAAATATGTCATTTGCATTAACAATCAACACAGTCCAACGATGTGCTGGGACAGCCTGCAAGTGTCCCCACACATTCCAGTGCCAACATAGCATGCCCACAATGCTGGGCAGGACAACATAGAATGTAACAAAAAGAACTCAACAAGCAACGGAACAAGACCTCTACTTCCTTCCAACTCCACACACCTTTGGTGTGATCACTGAGTAAGAAATCAGGACTGTAAGTATTTAAACCAATGCAATTTATTCAGGCAAGTTGATGGCTGTCAAGGTCATAGCTCTAAATGAGTGCTGTACAACTTGTGTGCACTGAAATATTGTGTTCGAGCACCATTTACATGTAATTCAAAAGATAATTATAAAAGAAGATACGGATTTTTTAAAAAATCTAATAAGCCACTAATATTTTAATAGGAATTTTACTGATTTCAAAATAATTATTCCAATTTAAACTTGTCCTGAAAAAGCCCAAATGGTAAATATACAGTATTTTACATTACTCTAAATGAACACACCAAAGCCTATGAGATGAGTCAATGACCCACCTGTGGTATTGAAAATTTGAGCTCCAGAGCTACGTATAGCTCCAAGCTGTTGCAGAACAGCTATAACATTGACATGTACTTAATAATGTGGAAAACTGCCAAGATTTGTCCTGTTTTTTCAGAAGAAAATCACAAGACAACCTGCCCAGTCAGTAACTGGCAATGATCAGCAGGTTCACAGAAGCTATTATTACGAGAGTTATTACTCCCAACTCACTCCACTCCAGACTACATGGACCAAGCAGCAGTATTCCAGGGATGAAGTGAGATTGATTGCCCTTGACCTCAAGGCAATATTTGACTGAGTGTGGCATCAAGGTGCCTGTGATAAAACTGAAGTCAGTTAGAACAAAGGGGAAAATATTCCAATGGCTGCAATCATACCTTACACAAAGAAATGTGGTGATTGTTGAAGATGAACCATTCTTGTTGAAGGACATCACTGCAGGAGTTCCTCAGGACCATGTCCTAGCACATTATCTTTTTCTGCTTCATCAATGATCTTCTTGCCATAAAATTGTTAAAAAAAAATGTGGCATCTTGCTGATGTTTGCATATTGTTCAATTCTATTCAACACATTTCAGAAATGAGGTATCAAGACTAACACAACATTCAGGTATGGACTCATATGAAACTTATAATATTTGCACCATGCACTGACAATTTCCGAAGGTGGAAGCATTTTAATATATGGGACTAGCAGAGCTTTAAGAATTGAATGTTTCTTCTGGTTTGAGTATAATTCATTATTGTGCCTTCTATGCTGTTGATAATTGGCTGTTTTCAATAAAGGCTGTTGCCAGGTGTTGTAGTGTATGAAGGAAGAGAAGTTGGTGCAGTTACTATTACAAGGGAGAAGGTGCTTAAAAAGCTGAAAGGCTTAAAAGTACATAAGGCACCTGAACCAGATGAACTGCACCCCAGGGTTCTGAAAGAGGTAGAGTTAGAGATTGTGGTGGCATTAGAAATGATCTTTCAAAAATTATCGGACTCTGGCATGGTGTCAAAGGACTGGAAAATTGCAAATGCCACTCCACTCTTTAAGAAAGGAGGAAGGCAGCAGAAAGGAAATTATAGATCAGTTAACCTGACCTCAGTGTTTGAGGAGATGTTAGAGTCAATTGTTCAAGACGAGAGGTGATGGAGTACTTGGTGACACAGGACAAGGTAGTACAAAGAGAGTATGGTTTCCTTAAGGGAAAACCTTGCCTGACAAACCTGTCGGAATTCCTTAAGGAGATTACAAGTAGCATAGATAAAGGGGATGCAGTGAATGTTGTGCAATGTTTTTGAGTTATTTATTTCATTAGGTTCTCTTTATATAGTGTTAAGACTTACATGAAGATGTGATCACATTTTAAGTCATACTTATGTAGGAATAGAGAAAATTCTATAGGGTTTACAAACTTTCTAGCACCACTGTATATGCAGTGATATAAAATGGGCAATTCAATTGCAATCACACAATTATGTGCTTAGGGTGAGTTTTCCTGATGTGTGACAGTTGATGATCCAGTATTACATGTATTTGTTGGAAAAAGTATGTGAACCTTTGCTTTCAGTAACTGGTGTGACTCCCTTGTACAGCAATATTTTCCACCAAACATTTCCGGTAACAGTTGATCAGTCCTGTACATCAGCTTGGAGGAATTTTATGCCATTCCTCCTTATAGAACTGCTTCAACTCAGGGATATTGGTTGGCTTCCTTGCATGAACTGCTTGCTTCAGGTCCTTCCACAACATTTCTATAGGACTAAGGTCAGGACTTTGACTCAGCCATTCCATAACACAAATTTTCTTTTTTAAACAATTCTGTTGTTGATTTACTCCTGTCTTTTGGATCATTGTCTTGTTGCGCTATTCAACTTCTATTAAGCTTTAGGTAATGGACTGCTACCCTGATATTCTCCTGTAAAATGTTTTGGCACAATGTTGAATTCATTGTTTCCTCAATGATTGCAAACTGTCCAGGCCCTAAGGCAGCAAAACAACCCCAAACCATGATGCGCCTTCCACCTTGCTTCACAGTTGGGATGAGTTTTTGCTGTTGGTGTGCAGGGCCCTTTTTCCTCCAAACATAGCAGTGTGCACTTCTACCAAAAAGCCCAACTTTCATCTCATCTGTCCACAGAACATAGTCCCAGAAGCATTGTAGAACATCCTGGTGTTTTTTTTATGAAACTTGAGATGTGCAGCAATGTTTTTGTTTACGAGCAGTGGTTTCCTCCATGGTGTCCTTCCATGAATACCATTCTTGTTCTGTATTTTTCTTATAGTGCACACAGGAACAGAGACTTTAGCAAGTTCTAGAGATTTTTCGCAGATCTTTTTCTGTTGCCTTTGGGTTCATTTTCACCTCCTTCAGCATTGCACATTGTGTTCTTGCTGTGATCTTTGCAGAACGCTCACTCCTAAGGTTAGTAGCAACAATACTGAGTTTCCTGCATTTGTAGACAATTTCTCTTACTGTGGACAGATGAACACTCAGGTCTTTAGAAATGCTTTCTCTAGCTTCATGCATCTCTACAATTCTTCTTGTAAGGTCCTCTGAAAGTTGTTTGATCCAGGCATGTTTCACATAAAGAGTTCTTTCTTGAGAAGAGCGGGCTCTGTCAGTAACCTGATTTTGTGTGTCTTTTTTATAGGGCAGGGTACCTCTGCAACCCACACCTCCAATCTTATCTCATTGATTGGATCACCTGACTTCAAACAGCTTTTGTAGAAAGGCATTACCCCAGAGGTTCACATACTTTTTTCAACAAGTTCATGTAATTTTGGATCATTTTTCTCAATGAATAAATGAGAAAATATAATGTTTTGAGTGCTAGATATTTAATTGGGCTCTCTTAATCTAGTTTTAGGACTTGCATGAAGATCTGATCACATTTTATGTCATATTTATGTAAAAATAAACAAAATTCTACAGGGCTCACAAACTTTCTAGCACCACTGTATTTCAAACCCTTGACTTCAATGGCAAGACATTTTAGGAGATTTTTTAACATGTTACTTACCTACCATCGCCCATTTTACTCTCACACAATGTCAATACCATTGTTATTGTTCCTAAATTAAACGATTTATTGAATTTTCCACAGATGGAAGGCGAATCGATTCAATGTTATCACACAGATAGCAATGACTGATATCACACTATCCAGTTTTTTTTTAAATTTCAGGCACAGAAACATATTGAGCATCAGAACATATTGGAAATTTGAGCATGGTACCACACACCTTTTTCAAACCAGTTATTTTAAAGTATGGAAAGTTGTAGGAAATCCAAATTCCTAATGTGCATATTTGGAGACTGAGTCATCAGGCTAGGATTGTAAACTCTTCAGGTTATCTCAGTTTAGATCAGTCAGTGGGAGAGTTAATTTTTAAAAAGTAATCTTTTGCCATATTGGAGTCCTTGCAGTCCATGGCAATTTTGAGAAGTCACACTTGTGGGCCTCAAACATTATTCTATCAAACTGTCTGAAATTCCAAGCTGATCAGTTAAAATCAAACTTGATTGAAGATGCTTTTATGAGACATATTATGATACGTCAGCCAATCAATGCTTTGTTGGCATCAGATGAATTTCCTCACCAGCTGAGAGTTTTGCTTCAGCTAAGTTAGCCCCTCATCAATGTATAAAAATGCGTCAAGAAGGGACATTTATTTGAGATAATTGCACTGAGCCAACATTCTTGTATCATGTTATTCCATTTTTTCCACAGAATAAACAAATGTGGGGAAAGGTGTTGTTAAACCAACGTACAAAGTTGAGCATGATGAGACTGATGTCCTGAGTTGTGTGTATTTCAATGTAAGGAATGTTACAGGGAAGGTGGGTGAGCTTAGAGCATGGATAAGCATGTAGAATTGTGACATTGCAGCCATTAACAAAACTTGGTTGGAGGAAGGGCAGGACTGGCAGCTCAATGTTCCAGGGTTCCAATACTTTAGATTTGATAGATTTAGAGGAATTAAAGGGGGAATGGTGATATTTCTAGTCAGGGAAAATATCATGGCAGTGCTCAGACGGGACAGACTAGAGAGCTCATCAACTGAAGCTATATGGGTGGAACTGAGGAATAAGAAAGGGATGACCACGTTAATGGGATTATATTACAGATCTCCTAACAGTCTATGGGATTCAGAGTAGCAAATTTGGAGAGAGGTCACAAACTGTGGCAAGAAACAGAAGGTCGTGACAATAGTTGATTTTAACTTTCCACATATTGTTTGGGTCTCCCATTCTGCAAAAGTTTTGGATGGGATAGTGTCAGAATGAAAGACAAGGATAACAGGCAACTAGGAGCAAATGAGGTACTTGAGGGGTATAGAAATGCAAGATATCATTTAAGAAGGAAATCGGGAGGGCTAAAAGATTGCATGAAGTTGCTCTTGCAGACAGAGTGAGGGAGAATCCCAAGGACTTCTGCAGATATATTAAGAGCAAAAGGATAGCAAGGGGCAAAACTGGTTCTCTGGAAGATCAAAGTGATCACCTTTCCATGGAGCCAAAAGAGATAGGGGAGACCTTAAATGGATTTTTTTTTTTTTGCATCTTTATTTACTCTGGAGGTAGACATGTCTATAGAGGTGAGGCAAAGCAGCAATGAAGTCATGGGCTGTATACAAATTATGGAGGAGGAGGTGTTTGCTGTCTTGAGTAAATTTAGGGTCAATAACAAATAAACTGTTCTTGGGCTTCTAGTCAAGCACAGTACCTATTTTAACCGATGTTTTGATGACGAACACGGCCATCTTCATCAGGGATAATGCCTGGCCATGTCTAGTCCAGTGGTATGTATATCCCTGTTGTCTGTCCCTCTTGATTGGTTAGCCTTCATCCAATCAGGTTTCCATTGTCCCACGTTGTGCACAATTGGACCCTTAAATGGGCCAATGGAAAAGTCTGGAAACCTAACATTGAGGAGGAACCCATTACTACTGCCTGTCTTCCCTATATTTCCATGGTTTCTGGAAGAATTGCCAGGATCCTGAAGAAATACCAGTTTAATACCATTCACAGACCCTGTAAGGAAGCTGACATCACAGCTTATGTGGGTCAAAGACGAGCTGGGACGCAGGATGGCTGGCGTTTACAGGATTCCCTGTGAATGTGGAGCAGCATATAACAGGCAGATGGGGTGTACAGTGGAAACTCACATCAAGGAGCACAGGAGGTGTATCCATTTGGGATACCCAGAGAAATCACTGGTAGTAGAACACTGCATTCACAATGGCTATAGGATTGACTTCATTGGCATAAAACTACTGTACCGTGCCAATGGCTTTTGGTTCCGCCTCGTGAAGGAAGCCATAAAAATAAAATTAGAGGAGAAGAATTTTAACAAAGATGAAAGTCTCGCTCTAAGTAATAACTGGAATTTGATTGTAAACAAAGTGGGACAGCAGAAACCTGATTGGATGAGGACCAACCAATCAAGAGGGACGGACGATAGGGTTATATATACCACCGGACTGGATGTCCCCAGGCATCATCCCTGCTGAAGATTGCAGTGTTTGTCATTAAAATGTTTGTTAAAATCAATACCTGTACTTGGTTGGAACGCCGAGAGGAGTTTATCTGTCATGTACTCTGGAAAAGCACTAGATCCTAGGGTGGATAAATCTCAAGGGTCTGATAAGTTATTCCCTTGGACCCTGTGGAAGGCTAGAGCAGAAATTGCAGAAATCCTGGCAGAGATATTTGAAACATTCTTAGCCACGGTTGAGGTGTCAGGGAATTGGACAGTAGTTCATAATGTTCTGTTGTTTAAGTAAGGCACATAAAATATACCAGGAAATTTCAGCCAGTGAGCCTGACATCAGTAGTGGGTAAATTATTGGGAAGTGTTCTAAGGGAATGGATATATAAGTATTTGGATACACTGGGACTGATTAGAAATAGTCAGCATGGCTTTGTGTGTGGTAGGTTGTGTCTAATCTTATGAAGTTTTTTCGAGGAAGTTAACAGGAAAGCTGATGAAGCCAAGACAGTGAATGTTGTGAACATGGACCTTAGCAAGGCTTTTGACAAGTTCCCATATGTGAGGTTAGTTAAGAAGATTCAATTGCTTGGCATTCAAGATATTGTAGTAGATTGGATTAAACATTGGCTTCTTGGGAGAACCCAGAGTGGTAGTAGATGATTGCCTCTTTGACTAGAGGCCTGTAACTTGTGGTATGCCTCAAAGTATTGGTGCTGAGTCTGTTGTTGTTTGTCATCTATAGCAACAATCTGGAAAATAATGTGGAGAACTAGATCATTAAATTTGTGGATGACACCATGATTGGGATTGTAGTGGACTGTGAGTAAGACTATTAAAGCTTGCAGTGGGATCTGGACCAGCTGGAAAAGTGGACTCAAAATGGCAGGTAGCAGAGAAGTGAGGGGTGTTGCACTTTGGGAGGACAAAGCAGGGTAGGACTAATATGGTGAGTAGTAGGGCACTGAAGAGTGTGGTAGAACAGAGGGATCTGGGAACACTGATCCATAATTTGTTGGAAGTGGCATCACAGTTAGATACGGACATAAGGAAAGCTTTTGGCACACTGGCCTTCATAAATCAAAGTATTGAATACAAGAGTGCAGAGAAAATTTAGACTTGAGGACCACCACACACACACACACACACACACACACACACACGGTCAAAGCAACACTCACAACACGCTGGAGGAACTCAGCAGGGGAAGCCTTCCCACCCTCCCCCCACCTACTTTATAGGGCCTCTGCCCCTTCCCTCTACAGTCCTGATGAAGGGTTCCGGCCTGAAATGTCGACTGATCTTTTCCACGGATGCTGCTGGATCTGCTGAGTTCCTCCAGTGTGTTGTGAGTGTCTGTCTCTGTGTGTGTGTCTCTCTCTCTCTCTCTCTCTCTCTCTCTCTCTCTCTCTCTCTCTCACACACACACACCTCTCCTTGGTCCATTTTATGAACGTACAGTCAGTCCATTTCTGTAACAGTTACTCGTACATAATGCTTTATAGAATTGCTTTTATATTAATTTATTGTGGTTTTTAAATTTTTTTCTTTATTGGGTTCATGATGCTTATTGTGTTTGTTTATACTGCATCAGATTCACAGTAACAATCACTTTGTTCTCATTTACACTCGTATACTGAAGAATGACAATAAACAATCTTGAATTGTGAATTTACAAACACATCCTGCCAAAATAACATGCTGGGCTTATTTAAGTGGTTTTGTTATCTAATTTTTTTAAACTTCTGGTCAATGAAATCTATTTGAGCATAATTAAAGGAACAATGTCTCATATTGTTTAAAGTTATCCTATTCTGACTAAGATTTTATTACCAAAATATTCTTAAATTATTTCTAGCAAATTCCTTTTTGTCAATTATCATTGTAGCTCCTTTGACTCAATCACCTTTTGTGATGCACTGTTTCAACAGCCACAAATTTTGCCCAAATTTTTATTTTCATGTAGACAAAGGCTAAATTGGTCCTTGTGCAATATCTACATATGTACGTTTCAGTGTATGTTCAGGCTATCATAATATTCACAAGGCAGAAGGTATTTGTGCCTGCATTTGATCTTCTGATATTTTCATCCGCTCCATTATCATTTTCCTACCTGTCTCTCTTTTCAATTATATCAAATTCACTTACAAATTGTTATAAAAATCAGAGCAAATATTTTGTGCACTAACCTTTGACTAACATTTTAATAGGAAAGTAGGTGCCACACCAAAAAAAAAGCAACGATTTTGAAGAATTACCAAAAAGTATATTTTAGCAGAGGCTTCAAAATCAAATTAGTTAAAGGAGGAATTCAGAAAATTGTAACTATTTGGCTGATGGTAAAAACTGGAGTTGAGGCCAGCATAGGTCAGCCATGATTATTTGAATGATGGGTCATGCGTGGCATACTCCTGTTCTTGTCTCCTTGTGTTCTTGTACATAATGTCATGGTTTAATGAACTGTAGCTAAGGCAGAATGCATATCAGAAATATACAAGCATCAGCGAGAATAATTGAAGGAAGGGAAAAACTGTATTCAGGAAAATATCCAAAATTCTTACAAGGTAATGCTAGTAACATATACAGCAACTACTAGTATGGACCGAGAAACCATCCTTAAAAGAGAAGGGAAACCGAAGAAGTTAATATGTCTAAGCATCTTGGGAAAAAAAAACATTTGTGTTATGTGAAATTTTTGAAATTTAATAGGAATGGGGTAAAAGAAACAAATGATTACTACTTTGGAGAAGGGAGACCCAGAAAGGGAATTGAAGAGAAGAAAATGCAGAGCTTTGGATGAAAGGAAAAGAAAAGGAGGCTTGGTACTGAGCAGAAAAACTACTGAGGTAGCTCAATTCATTTAATGCGAACTTTTGCCCATCAGTAATATATATCTGAACAATAGGTGCAAAGGCAAGTCAGCCTGATAGTTTTATCCATCAATAATGGATAGAAAAGCTTGTGTTCCCTTGTGACATCTGTGTTAGAATTTCTAATATGTACTAGAGTTATGATTATACATATATGGCATTGTGTTTTAAGGGTCACTTGCAGTAGCCATTTGTGGCAAAACACAGGAGATCTTAAAACAAGTTTCCAAATTCCTGATGTCTGCCCTGGTCAGGTTATGGTGTACTCTAGATAAATTGTTTTGCAAAAAGACTTTTTTTTACTGTAAGGTAAAACATCAATAAGGTTAGATGCCTGTCCACTTATCTACTATAGTCTAGTGGGCCTATTTGTTTTACAATGTTCATCTCCACTGAGGTCATAAATTGTGTTGAGGGGGTTTTAAAGCTGGAAAGTCATATGGTACCTCATCAATCTATTGGATATCTTTGAAGAGTTAATTGGGTCAATAGCTGTAGTCATAAAGTGAATTGATTTTGCTTAGACTTTGAGTTTCACATACAGAACTTTACAGAAACTACTTAAAATAACTGATTAGACTGGACATCAGTTTGGAAAAAATAAGTAGAGAAAAAAAATGAAAAGATATTGTTTTGCCTTTTGGTATATACAAGTGATTTATCAGGGATTTTGGCTTTTTTTTCATTGTTTGCTCAGTGACAAGAATAACATGAGTATGGAAGAGAGAATGGCAGGTCCAAATTAATAGACTTCAAATTGCATTCAGATTCTAATGTGGATTAATACTATGAACAGATTCATTTAGAAAAAGTATTGAAATAGTGCTTGATCCAGGTCTTTTGAAGTAATATAATAATAATAAATTAATTAAATGCTGTTCAAGATAAACACAAGTGTTTCTCTCCACTGACATGGAAAGGGTCATTTACAACCTGTGATTCCATAGAGAACTGTTGGAATACAAGTGCATAGGTCAACTCAATCCTGCTTTCCTCACCTATTTGTGCAAGTCAGAAGTCAGCACGTCAGGTCTCCAGTTGAGCCACCGTACTCGTCTCTTACCAAGCTAAGAGGTGGATGTGCCTTGGTGAAAATATTTTTTTTTATTGTGTTTATTCTTATGTATTTAATTAATGTCTGCTAATTAAGTTAAAAATGATTTTAAATATTTTATTTATATATATTTCAGCAATTTTTAAATGACTAGATCATTAGCTATATTCAAAAATGATCCAAATGCCTTTGACAGCACAGAGCTAGCAAAAGGACAAGAGGATCATCTGAGGGGGAGGGTTTGGATTGTGACATGGGGTAGTGCATGCAGATCTATCGTCGCCACTATCTTGTGACAACCTCAAGAGCAGTCATCTCTCCACAGCCACAAAAAGTGAGTGCAGCTGTGGGAGTAGTAACGGCAGTGAGTGCAGGTAGCAAGGCAAAATGAACATGAATTAGCCCATAGGATAATGGATATGTGGACAAGATTCCCACCAGTAAAATTACGGTAGTTGATTTTTTTAAAAGTTTAAAAACAGAAATTTTGTGGATCAATTTTCCTGCCTCATACTGATCTGAGACCTAGAAATCCCCAGTACTGTTTGATTTCTTTCTTCTATATTCTGCAATTCACCTCAATGCTATATAAAGCAAACCATCTGCTAGTTTTGAAAATTGATCTACTAAAATTCACCTAAATAGATCTTTAGAAATACACTAACTGAAATATATGAATATTAATCTACATACATTGAGAGGGCCAGTTTGTCTAAGTTATAGTATTGCACACCAATAACTGATCAACTAAAGATATTCAATCTGACTTCAAATGAGCTGCATCAACTTTTGATCCCTTTCAGTTTCGATCAGAGAAATAAGTCCAAATATTTAATAACTACATGCTTATTCATAGTCATGTCAACATAATGTTTATTTAATTCATTGTCTAGGGACAAAATAATGCTAAGATATTTTAAAATAAAAAGAGAATCAAAGTTGATAATATACATAAAACTGAGATTGAAGTGCACATTTGAGATTAAGATTCACTCTGGTAACTCACAGCATGCATTTTTTATCCATTTGCAGAGAATAATGCTCATTGATGACAAAGTTCTGAGATTTAAAAATGCTCTCCATTATGTGCTAGCTAGATTCTGCAATAATATTTCAACTATGTTTGTGGTGTAGCATCCAGATTTATTCAGAAGATTTTATTGCTTTATCGCCAAGCAGAAATGCCATGAACTGTCTCCATTTCGCAACATAATAAGTATCTCCATAAAAAAAAATCAACAAGCCATTATAAATATCAAGATTACTTTCAGTGCTAAACTCATTTCCTGGCAGACAGTAAAGTAGCTCCAATCTCCATGAGCTCTATGTTGAAATAAAGCACCAGCAAGGACAACAAAATCCTCATCTGTCTAAAACTAGCAGCATTACGTTAGCATTTATCACACTATCCAACATAACCACATACTAACTTGGGCTTTCTCTTAAATAATTTTTTGACGAAATCTTGATTCTCTGCCATGAGCAACGTACATTTTCTACCCATTACTGCATGTGTTTTCTATCTCTTCTTTCACTATTCTTATGCTATTGATAAGTACATCCCAGAAACAAGCAAATTGTTTAACTGGCCGATACAAATCTTCTGAAACCCACAGGCTGTTAGGCAATATAGAGGAGGTAGGCCCAAACGTAGACCAGCTGAGACAATTTAGCGGTGAACAATAACTTTAATAATAAACTACGAAATAGCAGTCCATGAGGGGCCACAAAACAATAGAGAACTGATACTAATCACAACAAGGCAACTGAAGGCTAAGAACAACTGGTTGAGGCTAGCTGATTCAAATGGGTGAACAAGCACTACGGATGAGAACTGGGTTCAAATGGGCTGCAGGTGATGAGTTAGAACCGAGTGGCAGGTGACTCCTATTAACTAGATGGAGATTGGGAGGGGCCTGCATCTGCAAGCCGGACAGGACCCCACCTTCTCCCCTCTTACAGCCGACCCCGACGCCCCAGGATGATTTGAATGGGTCCGGTGGAACTCCTTAACGAGCGATGGATCCAAGATATACCTGGAATAGATCTCTCCTCTAGGCTATACCCTTCCCAGTTGACCAGGAACTGAACACCTCGTCCACGATTACACAAATCCACCAAATGGCAAATGGTGTACACTGGACCACCTTCCACCATCCTAGGTTCCGGAGGTGCAGGCTCAGGTGGGTTTAGTGGTCCATGAATGATAGGCTTGAGGCAGGACACATGGAAGATAGGTATGATCCTGAGGTATGGTGGAAGGTGGAGATGATAAATGACTGGATTGATGCGAAGGGTAATCTTAAAAGTAGTGGTCCCCAACCTCTGGGCCACGGACTGATATGTTGTCATGAAGAATGCAGTGGCGCAGCAGTAGTCAGAACGCACCCAGCACATCTTTAAGAAAAAAGTCGAAATAAACAAGCTAATTAATTAGGTGTCGCCCGTAAATCGCTTGTTTATTTTGGCTTTTTTCTTAAAGATGTGCTGGGTGTGTTCCGACTACCGCTGCACCACTGCATTCTTTGCGGCAACGTATTGGTCCGCAGCCTGGAGGTTGGGGACCACTGCTTAAAAGGACCAATGAGTCAGGGCGAGAACTTGCAGGAGTCAGTGCACTGGGACAGGTCTGAGGTGGACAGCCAGACACAGTCCTCTGGCTGGGTGCTAACAGTGGTTGGCCTGGCACCAGTAGACACAGTTTGCAGCTAGGATGGCCCTCCGTGCCTTCTTCCAAGCATTATGGCAGTGGCGATCCAGAGCCCTGGCATACAGGACCTCAGCCTCTGGTTCCTCTGTGATGAAATCCTGTAATGAAATCCATGGCGATGTGGGACCTCGAGTGTTGAGAGACTAGTAGAGGCTGCAAGAGTCCAGAGAGACAGTGCTTGGAGAAATTGGGCTGGGTTCCTTGAGGGCTAGCTGATATACATCTGGTGTCATGGTGGGCTACTAGAACCTGCATAGCAGAAAACCAGGGTCTGTCACGTGCCTAGATGGCCAGAGAGGGGTGAGGGTTTGCTCCTCTGAGTTCATGGTTGCCATCAAGTTCCTGGGGTTGTTAGATGTGTCAGCTGGAGCAAGATCATGCTGTAGGGTCTAGCCAATCTGGTTCTCAGGGATGAGGATCTGGGAGGATGGAATGAGGCTGAGGGTCAATCTGTATTTCAGCTGGCTCAAACTATCATGACAGGGCAATGCCTTAGTGTTTGGAGCTAGGTCAGGAGGGAATGAGGAAGTTGAATTGCTCTAAGACACAGCAGTTAACCAGATGACCAGGCGAAGTGCAAGTCGTGAGTGCAGAACCAAGAGCAGTCCAAGATAAGAGGACTGTTGGGTGAGTCGATTCAGAGGAAATGGATGAGCTCGAAATAGTTCCAATGCTCACGTGCACATCATGGCTGTTTATGGACGTCTCAGTTCTGGGATGGTCTGACCATCCCGGAACCAAGACGTCCGTCAATGACCATGATGCAAAGGGGTGAACGAAAGACTTGGTAGGGAGTCCAAGCTGCGCCACCACGTCCAATTCAGAAAGCTGCCTGCTGCGCTAGAATGCACCAGTGGCTCTTGGACACGTCGACCTAGGATTGGGAAGGAGGATACTTTACTTTATACTTTATTGTCGCCAAACAATTGGTACTAGAATCATCACAGCGATATTTGATTCTGCGCTTCCCACTCCCTGGATTACAAATATTAAATATTAAAAATATTAAAAATAGTAAAAATTAGTAAATATTAAAAATTTAAATTATAAATCATAAATAGAAAATAGAAAAATGGAAAGTAACGTGGTGCAAAAAAAAAACGAGAGGCAGGTCCGGATATTTGGAGGGTACGGCCCAGATCCGGGTCAGGATCCGTTCAGCAGTCTTATCACAGTTGGAAAGAAGCTGTTCCCAAATCTGGCTGTATGAGTCTTCAAGCTCCTGAGCCTTCTCCCAGAGGGAAGAGAGACGAAAAGTGTGTTGGCTGGGAGAGTCGTGTCCTTGATTATCCTGTCAGCACTGCTCCAACAGCGTGCGGTGTAAAGTGAGTTCACGGACGGAAGATTGGTTTATGTGATGTGCTGCGCCGTGTTCACGATCTTCTGCAGCTTCTTTCGGTCTTGGACAGGACAACTTCCATACCAGGTTGTGATGCACCCTAGAAGAATGCTTTCTACGGTGCATCTATAAAATTTAGTGAGGGTTTTAGGGGACAGGCCAAATTTCTTTAGTTTTCTCAGGAAGTAAAGGCGCTGGTGGGCCTTCTTGGCAGTGAACTTTGCTTGGTTGGACCAAGTCAGGTCATTTGTGATATTGACCCCGAGGAACTTAAAGCCTTTGACCTGTTCCACTTGCACACCACTGATGTAAATTGGGTCATGCGGTCTGCTACTCCTTCTGTAGTCAACAGCTAATTCCCTTGTCTTGCTGACGTTGAAGGATAGGTTATTGTCTTCGCACCATGCCACCAGGTTCTTAATTTCCTCTCTGTACTCAAACTCATCATTACCCAAGATACGGCCTACAATTGTTGTGTTGTAGATTGTTGTGTGATAGAGAAAGTGCATCAAGCTATGGTGCTGGAATGAGAGGCCGGGGGAGTTTACCAGATAGAAGGCTCCTCATCTCTACCTGACAATACCATTTTCCAGGACACAGGGGAGTTGATACATTGGCGATCAGTTGCTCCGCAGTAAGTGCACAAGTTGTTTCTCAGCTCTTGCGGGCTGGCTTAAAGGAGTTCTCTCCGACCGCATGGGTGCCTGAGGCGTTTATGATGATGTCTCTGCAGTCAGAAATGGTTCTGGGAACAGAACTAGGGTTCTGGTAATGGCCTGGAGGACCATTCTTAAGATTTTTTTCAATACTGAGGGCCAGAGGGCTAGAGTGATGAGACTTTTGATGTCAGTGGCCATCTCCCAGGTAGACAGCTTGTCTTCCAAGTGCTTCAAGAGGCTATGAGAATAATGGGCCAGAATGCTTCCACATTCCAGTTACACTCTGCTGTAAGGGTCCTGAATTCCACAGTGTAATCTAGCAGCAAGTGTGGGCCTTGATGCAGGTGAAATATATGTTTGGCTGCCTCCCTTCCACTGCCCAGTTCGAAAACCCAGCATCTCAGCAATGGACTCCTCATATCAGTTGCAAATGGTGGTCTTGTTGTCCCAGTTATCGGCCACCAAGGTTAGAGCTCTCCCAGTCCAAAGAGAGTTGAGGAAGGCAATCTTGGCTCAGTCTATAGAATACAGAGATAGCTGGGAGGAGCCTGCCTGTGTAGGCCTGACACATGCAGTATTCTCAAGAAACTTTATCTGCTTGATGCTTTAGCTAACATTGTTTAATCACCAAATAAAATGGGTCTTTACAGTCGCAATTCCATATTTATTAAAACTGGAATTTTGAAGTTCAGCTTACAATTACCGATTATCATCAAAGTTAGGAGTATATTTTAGCTCAAAAGAGCCTTAAATGGAGACATTCTAAAATTCAAAATGAATTATTAACAGTTTCTTAAGTGCATGGCCCGGAATTTGCATTTCACACAAAATTCTCTAGATTGCATCTAATTTTGCTACATTTTATCATTGGAAATATAGAGATCTGATGCATCTCCGGTGGGAGATGTTAAGCCTACACTCAGCGAATTATATACTCGATAATCATAGACCTTGATGGAAGACCCTGAGCCTCTCTTCGTCGTGGTTTGGACTTTAACTAGGCCAACTTCAAGAGTATGTGACCAAGACATTACCGGTAGATCTGCTGCCCCACAAGGGCTCCAAACAGCTTTTACCATTGCTACCAAACCATCAAAGATGCCTACTGAGATAACTCCTGCCAAATCTTTGATAAATCCTATCACCAGGCTCTCCTTGCATATCAACAAAAGCCGAAACATGAGCATCCAGTAGGAAGAGTCACACAGAGCTGATCTGCGGAAGCAGATGAACTTCCATGTAAATGCTTTGAGTCTGTAGATTGGTCATTGTTCACTGCCAGTCTAGAAGAGTGTGTCAGCATGATCAGGGATTATATCAGCAAATGTGTAGACAAAGAGGTCATGCTCTAAGTTCCCAAGCCAGAAACAATAGATGAAGCAGGAGGTCCTCCCTCTACTAAAGTCCAGGTCTGCGGTGACCCTGACCTGTATAAAAAAATTGATATGCAACCTTTGTAAAGCAATGAGCAATACGAAGATACAACAGCAGTGCAAAATCAAATCCAAGAGCAGCTGTCAGTCGAGGTAGGGCTTACATGCTATAACAGTCTATGAAACAAAGTCAGGCTGGATCACTGACAACAGCACATTCCTTAACTGATTTTATGCATATTTTGAATAGAAAGAAATTCCACCACCCACCCCAATAGCTTCCATTGCAGCTGAATGTAAAGTCACTGCTGCTGACATAAATCGTCCAAAGGAGTGTACCTCTGGAAACCATATGGTCCAGATGGTAGCTCTAGTTGTGTCTGTTGCTCCTGTGCAGATCTGTTGGCTGGGCATTTGCAGATATTCTTAACATCTCCCGGCTTCAACCTAAGGTTCCCACCTGCTTTAAAACCACTATTGTTCTAATAACTAGAAAAAAAGGTAACATTCATTAAAGACTACCACCTGCTGAATCTGACATCCACCATCATGAGATGCTTTGAGAGGCTAGTGCTGGCACACATTAATTCCAAGCTCCCAACCCACTGCAAAAACAGGTCTAGGGAGGACACCATCTTCCTAGATCTATACTCATCTCTGGAGCATCTGAACAATAAAGACACCTATTGTATGTTAGGTGTCTAGGTTAGGTCACTACCATTCAGGGTGCTAAACAGGTGAGATGACTGTCCAGGTGAGGCAACACTTCATCTGTGAGTCTGTTGGGGTCATCTACTGTATCCAGTGCATTCTATCTGGGTAGTTTCCAAACAGATGGCATGAACATTGATTTCTCAAACTTCCGGTAGTTCCCCCCTCCCCACCCTTCTTCACCATTCCCCATTCTCACCTTATCTCCTTAACTGCCGATCACCTCCCTCTGGTTCTCCTCTCCTCCTCTTACTTCTTATGGTCTTCTGTCCACTCCTATCAGATCCACCCCCTTCTCCAGCCCTTTATCTTTGTCACCAATCAACTTCCCAGCACTTTACTTCACCTATCACCTACCACCTACCACCTACCACCTTGTTCTTCTTCCTCCCCACTCCCCCACCTTCTTACTCCGACCTCATCCTTTTATTGCAGTCACGATGAAGGGTCTTGGCCCAAAACATCGACTGTTCCTCCAGCATTTGTGTGTTTTGTACCTATGTTAGACTATTGTTTACTGAGTGCACTTCTGCCTTCAATACAATAATTCCAAGCAAACTTAGCTCCAAACTCCTAGACCTGGGATTTAACACCTCACTTTGCAGCTGTATCCTTTACTTCCTGCCCAACAGATTACCATCAGTAAGGATAGGTAGCAACAATTCAGCCATAATCATGCTCAACACAGGTGCCTCTCGAGGTTGCATCCTCAGCTCCCTGATCTACGCTCATGAATGAATGACCAGATTCTGCTCTAATTCCAACTGCAGTTTGTGGAGGACACTACCCTAGTGGGCCATATCTCCAAAAATAATGAAAGCTCATCAGCACCACTTTTCCCTCAGGAGGCTAAAGAAATTTTACTTTTACCAGTTATTGTATAGACTATCACAGCCTGGTGTGGCAACTTCTCTGCCATGACTCTAAGAAACTGTGGAGATTGAGGGACCTAGCTCAGCATATCTCAGAAACCAGCAACCCCTCTATGGACTCTTGTCTACTCTTCCCACTGCCTCTGTAAAGCAGCTAACATAATCAGAGACCCCAGCTGCCTGGGACATTCTATACCTTCTTCTGTCAAGCAGAAGATGCAAAAACCTGAAGGAGCATATCATTAAGCCCAAGGACAGTTTTTATCCCCATGGCACAATAAGATGGATTCATCAACTCGCAATATTCCTCATTATATCTTTGCACCTTAATGTTTGCCTGCACTGCTTTTCCTCGAACTGCCATCTGTCATTGTTTTCCCTTCCACTGCCTCAACACACTGTTGTAATGAAATGGTTTGTTTGCAAAACTTTTCTTCACAGTACCTTGGTACATGTGACAATAATAAACCAATTTTTTTAATCAACCGTCAAGCCACTGACTTGTAATTAACTATTACCATTGTTTTTATATATCAACCCATTTGAAAAGAAATTTTATTTACAATATAGAAAAAATGTTATTTAATTTTTCACAGAATATGCAAATAAGTAATAATATTAGATTAGATTATGAGGACACGCAGTCCTCTTTTATTGTCATTTAGTAATGCATGCATTAAGAAATGATACAATATTCCTCCGGAGTGATATCACAGAAACACAGGACAGACCAAGACTGAAAAACTAACAACAAACACATAATTATTACGTATAGTTACAACGGTGCAACAATACCATAACTTGATGAAGAACAGGCCATGGTCACAGTAAAAAAATTCAAAGTCTCTCGAAAGTCTCACATCTCACTCAGACGGGAGAAAGAAGAAAACTCTCCCTGCCATGCCCAACCACAGTCCGACTCTGAGAAGTCTGAAAACTTTGAGCCTCCGATCAGCCCTCCGACACCGAGTACCGAGCACCATCTCTGCTGAATGCTTCGACCCCAGCCTCGGTCGCCAGCAGCAGGCAAAGCCGGGGATTTTGGGGCTTTCCCTCCGGAGATTCTCAATCGCACAGTAGCTGCGGCAGCGAACCGGGCGTTTCAGAAGTTTTCTCCAGATGTTCCTCTGTGCTTCTCACGTCTGTCACCATCAAATCAGAATTGTGCACGACATCCTACTTACAAATACGTTATCATTTCACCAGAGAGCTGCACACGTTGCGTCGTGCCGCCATCTTCTCCTCCCGCCTCCCACCATACATAATATGTATGTGAATTGAAATGCAAATTAATCTAATGCAGTTTCTCAGCATATTATCATTTTAGTACTAAAATAAAGATATTTGCTAAATGGAACACCAGATTACTATTAATATGATTTACTTTGCTAGAGTTATGTTTTGATTCTAATACCTCAGATTAATAACATACCAGCTGTCAACAGTACAAAACAAATTTGCTATAACTAGATTCAGATAATATTCTTTTGTGTAATAGCAGCATTTTTTCTTGAGAGAAACCCATTTTAATGAAACACATAGTTTAAATGCTATTTTCGAGCAGAGGGATCTTTATTTCTTGGCCATGTGCTGAAGATTTAATCTGTCATTGTTCTAAAATTAAGTTGTCTTTTAATAAGGTGACTTTCTTGATGGTCAAAAGCTCACATGATGTCCTTCTTAACCGTATAATGTCCCAAAACAAATTACAGCCAATTAAGAACTTTTGAAATGTGGTCAGTGTTGTAATGTATGAACACAGCAGTTTTCATGCATTATCCCATTTGCTGTGACAAGATAATTGGTCTCTTATTGATTTGGTTATGAGATAAATATTGGCTTGGGCCCATAGAAAACAAATAGAAGCATCTCATCTGAAATTCAGTAGCAACTATCATTCTCACAATACTATGATGAAACATCAGTCCAGATTATGTACTCAATTCTCTGGAGTGGGATTTGAACCCTTAGCCCTCCATCTCAGAGTCAAGAAGGCTATCAACTGAATCCTCAACATCTAATTAAGTTGAATTAAAATAGTTAATCTGTTTTATCATGAAGTTCCTGAAGCACCTGAAATAGTATTTGTTCACAGATATCTGTTGAATATCATTACCTTTGTGTTGCCAATTATGCACTTGTTGTGTTCATTGAAATTGTTATTTCCATGTTTTTTTAAATTGTACATGTTAACTCTAATTGGTATCCCTGGAACACATTGATTGCATTGTCTGAGGCTGAGCTATGGGTGAGGTAGACGTTTGGAAGACAATGTTAATGGTTTCTATAAATATTTGGAAAACTAGGGAAATGCATTTATCATTGATGTATTATGGAACTTATAACTCAGAACATTTTCGTCTCCTTAGAACTCTGTTGGTCTTTCAACTGTCAAAATGCAGTTATATTTTCTTTACCAGCATCACTATCCTTGTGGAATTTGTTGAAAGCAAGAGGTTAGATTATTACAAAGTAGTGCATTATTTGAGCAGGAGTCCTTTTACTTATGCATGAAAAGTCCTTGCAGAAAATAACTAACTCTAGGTTTCAATGAGATCCCCACACATTCTTTTAAATTCCAGTGAGTATAAGCCCAACGCTTCCAGATGATCCTCATATGTTAACCCCCTTCATTCCCCGAATATTCCTCTTGACCCTCCTCTGGACTCTCTCCAATGACAACATATCTTTTCTGAGATACAGGGCTCAAAACTGTTGAAAATACTTCAAGTGCAGCCCGACTAGTGTATTATAAAGCTTCAGCATTATCTCCCTGTTTTTATATTCTATTCCCCTTGAAATAAATGCTAACATTGAATTTGTCTTCTTTACTACAGACTCAAGCTATGAATTAACCTTCTGGGAGTCTAGCACAAGGACTCCTAAGTCCCTTTGCACCACTGATGTTTGAATTTTCTCCCCATTTAGATAATTGTCTGCACTATTGTTCCTTTTGCCAAAATGCATTATCATACATTACTGTATTCCACCTGCCATTTTTGTTGCCCACTCTTCCAATTTGTCTAAGTCCTGCTGCAATTGTATTGCTTCCTCAGCACTACCTATCCCTCCACCTATCTTCATATCATCTGCAGACTTTGTCACAAAGCCATCAATTCCACTATCTAAATCATTGACAAACAATGTGAAAAGTAGCTGTCCCAATACTGACTACTGGAACACCACTAGTCACTGGCAGCCAATCAGAAAAGGCCCCCTTTATCCTCACTTGCTGCTTTCTGCCTGTCACCCATTCCTCTACCTGTGCCAGTGTATTTCCTGTAACTCCATAGGATTTTATCTTGTTAATCAGCCTCATGTGAGGCACCTTAGTAAATGCCTTCTGAACATCAAAGTAAATGACATCCACTGCCTCTCCTTTGTCCACCCTGCTTGTTACTTCCTTGAAGAACACTAACAGATTTGTCAGGCAAGATTTCCCTTCACAGAAACCAAGCTGACTTTGACTTATTTTATTATTAGTCTTCAAGTACCCTGAAACCTTATCCTTAACAATGGACTTCAACACTTCCCAACCACTGAGGTTAGGCTAACTGGTCTATAATTTCCTCTCTTTTGTCTTATTTCATTCTTAAACAATGGTGACATTTGCAATTTTCCAGTCAATAGACAATAGGTGCAGGAGTCGACCATTCGGCCCTTCGAGCCAGGTGCACCATTCACTGTGATCATGGCTGATCATCCACAATCAGTTCCCCGTTCCTGCCTTCTCCCCATATCCCTTGACTCCACTGTCTTGAAGAGCTCTACCTAACTCTTTCTTGAAAGCATCCAGAGAATTTGCCTCCACTGCCTTCTGAGGCAGAGTATTCCACAGATCCACAACTCTCTGGGTGAAAAAGGTTTTCCTCAACTCCATTCTAAATGGCCTACCCTTTATTCTTAAACTGTGGCCTCTGCTTCTGGGCTCCCCCAACATCGGGAACATGTTTCCTGCCTCTAGCGTGTCCAATCCCATAATAATCTTATATTTTAAAATCAGATCCCCTCTCATCCTTCTAAGTTCCAGTACATCCAAGCACAGTTGCTCCAATCCTTCAACATATGACAGTCCCTCCATCCTGGGAATTAACCTTGTGAACCTACGCTGCACTCCTTCAATAGCAAGAATATCCTTCCTCAAATTTGCAACCAAATCTGCCCACAATACTCCAGATGTGGTCTCACCAGGGTCCAGTCTTCTCGGACTATCAAGTGATCCTTGTAAGATCTTGACCAATACATCTGTTATCTCTTCAGTAACCTCTTTCCCACCTCTGGGATGTAGTCTACCTGGTCTAGGTGACATCCACCTTAGGATGTTTCAGTTTTCCTAGCACTTTTTCCTTTGTAATTGCAATGGAATTCACTGCTGCTCCCTGACACTCACGGACCTCTGACACACTGCTAGTGTCTTCCACAGTACTTATTAACTTCATCTGCCATTTCTTTGTCCCCCATTACTACCTCACCAGCATCATTTTCCAGTGGTCCAATATTAACTGTCACCTCCCTTTTATTTTTTATATAACTGAAAAAGAATCTTTCAGTATCTACTTTATGTTATTGGCTAGTTGCCTTCATATTTCATCTTTTCCATTCTTTTAACTTTTTTTAGTTGTCTTTTGTTGGATTTTTAAATCCTTCCAATCATCCAACTTCCCATTCACTTTTGCTACCTTATATGCCCTTTCCTTGGCTTTTAGGCAGTTCTTAACTTACCTTGTTAATCACAGTTAGCTAGCCTTGCCATTAGATAACTACTTCTTCTGTAGGACATATCTATCCTGTGCTTTGTGAACTACTCCAGAAACTTCAGCCTCCTCTGTTCTGCCATCATCCCCACCAGTATCCCTCTCCAATCCACCTGGGCAGGTTTCTCTCTCATGCCTCTGTAGTTCCCTTTATTCCATTGCAATACTGATATATGTGACTTATGCTTCTCCCCCTCAAACTGCAGTGTGAATTCAATCATGTTATGATCACTGCCTCCTAAGGGTTCATTTACGCTAACCTGACTAATAAAAGCTGGGTTATTACACAACAGCAAATCTAGGAAAGCCTTTCCCTGAGTAGGGTCAAGCACAAGCTGTTCTAAAAAGCTATCTTGTAGGCATTCAACAGATTCCCCCACTTGTGATCTAACACCAACCTGATTTTCCCAATCCCCTTGCATATTGAAGCCCCCATTACAGTTGTCTTATAATGTTTTTTTGACGCTTGTAGTTTCTTAACTCTGCCCACAAAGATTCGACATTTAGTTGTAAACACCAATATATTTCAATCGATCTAGGAAGCTAACAATCTTCTTTTCTCTGATCCAATATATTATTTTCATGAATTAAGTACTTCCTCATAAGTGGATGCCTTATGCAAAATCTGTTATTCTACCTTTGCTTAATCTAATTATACCTACATTATGAAGTTGACACTGTTTCTTTATTTATTGAGGTACTGCAAAGATAGGCCCTTATGGCCCTTAGAGTCACGCCACCCAGCAATCCCCTGATTTCATCCCAACCTAATCACGGGACAATTTACAATGACCAAATTAACCTTCCAATCAGTATGCCTTTGGACTGTGGGAGGAAACTGGAGGACCCTGGGGAAACCCAGGCAATCATGGGGAGAACGTACAATCTCCTTACAGGCAGCAGAGGGAATTGAACCCTGGTCACCTGTACTGTAATGCATTATGAATATTGGCCTCAGAATTCATTATGAAGTGTGTCTCCTCTGGAACTATCCTCCACAGGACATTTGTGATTCTTCTTGAAAAACCATAGGAATACTGCAGATCTAAAGAATAATTTTTCTTAATGTATTGTATTTAACAACAATTCCTTCTGAAAAGTTGTGTTCAGAAACACAGAGGGTATCTGACTATTGCACCAGTATAGCAAAAATTTGTTGCACTCCTGCTTAACTTACTCTCCCAGATATGGAAGTTTTAAAAACATTCATGTGGAAAGAATTTGCTGTTCTCATCTATAGGATATCTCAAAGAAATTAAGTCAAAAAACTACCAGTGTAAGCTCTTAATTATATAGGTAAACACATTGTACTATACCAAAATCAATAAACATATATCATAATTTAAGTACATATTTATACTTAATGCTTTTCAGTTATCAATAAAAAATAGGTAGTGAAGGGTCAATATGTATATAGATATAGTTCCCTGAATGTTGTTTACTACCATTTCAATGCCATTTCGTGGCTGATGTTGTTTTTATTGATAGTGCTTTATTCAAGCAGCAATTCGTATTGTGAGATAGTTACTTTATCAAATCCAAACTGTACAGTAATACGTCAATATTTCCAGCACTTTAACTAGTTCCATGACCCTTCTGCCTGTCTACATTCAGTTTTAGTTCCCATTGGTCGATCTTCTATGATCAAGGAATGAAAATTGATTTTTCTCCTTGTGGGAGTTCTTGCTTGTCATCAAATGCACTTTGTTCGCACTAAGATGATACTTGATTAAACTGACTTTTATAAGGCAGACATTTCTTCACCGCTAATCGATAATCTTCTGTCCCTTGGCAGAGCTTTATTTTTGTCATATGAAATAGAAGGAATCGTTGGGTTACCATTTCCCCTCACCAAGTTTGCCCCTTTATAATGTAAAGATTATTTGTTCTCTGAAAACATTTAACTTTTAGAAAATTATTCAAAAATTTGAAAATCACCAATAATATGGAATGTACATAACTTTTTGAATTACATTTTAAAACAGTTGTATAGCAGAAATCAAAGTGAGTGTGAAAGTTTCCACAGGTACTTTTCGTACTGTGAAGCACTGACTCCAGCTCAGATATTATTTTCTTATCAATGCTGACTATAAATTAGCATTTCTCAGTAGACAGGAGTAACCAGAGAAAATGTGGAGCCTAGCACATTAGCTACAGGGAATATACTGTACACCAGAATTTAGAAGCAAGTCATTGGTTTCATGAGAGATATATCAGGAAGGTAGTCAAAGATGTTGAGAAATAAAAGCACAGAGAACTTGATTAAAGGTAAGTTCTAAAGTGTAGAAAAAGAAAAGATAGTTTCTTCACAATAATAAGAACAAAGATGCCTTTCCAGAGATGTGAGTTTTTGCTCAGTGAAGTTGCTAGGCATGTGAGAATGTGGGGCATAGGAGAAATGGGGCTGATGTGACCAGATGGGTCAAATGGCTCCTTCTGTGTCATGGAATGTAAAAGTTAATAAAATAAACTTTCTTTCTTGTCAAATATGCATTGCTTTATTCCCTCATGTTCAGTTTAACGCATGTACATCTATGCTTAGTATGAGAAACCTGAAAGCAAAATTACCTGGTGAAATGTAGAAAAAGTATTCACTTTCAGAAAGTTGAAAATAACTTGTTTTTCCTTCCTTATAAAAAAGTATATTGTCAATATGTTATGTAGTGTCAATTTATCTACAGGTGTACTTCATATTGCACCATCTTGAAATTGAATCTGGGTGTAAGACTCCATCTTGTCTATGAGCCAGGATCCCAAATTTCGGCCACTGGGGGGAATAATTCTTACAGGGATTTTGGTAAGGTATACACCCCTAGTGCTAGAAAATATGTGATAGCATTGCAGTGGTGGTAGCTTTCAGAAAAATGTAGCGGTAGAAGAGCAACTCACAGGAAACTCTGCTACAGTAGTTGATGGAATGAACGGTGTGAAAAGTGAAAGGTGATCAAGTTACGTTCAGAGATGTTGCCACAACAATTCTGGGTATGGCTCTGAGGGAAGGCAGTCAGAGTAGCAGAATAAATGTGTTCGACACATACAAGGAGAACTCTATCAAGAATAGTGAAAGATTTCTACAGGGTAAAGAGACTGGTCAAGAGTTGCAAGGTATAACAGGCACGCAGATGGTGAGGCAATGGACGAGCTTCCTGACCAAAGTCAGTAATGAAAGTAGTCTCATTAGCTTCATAGTCCATGAATGGAGGAAGGCGGAGTACAGAGCAAAGCTACAGGAGAAGATTCTGTATGCAACTGTGATTGACAAATGTTACAGAATCACATCTCAAGACAGTGAGGAGGTGTCAGCTCTTCAGTGTCAACAAGAAGAAGCAGATGGCCGCCTAATTCTCCATGCTGCCCATGCTACAAGAGAGGGATACCAATCTGTAGTGATCTGCTCAGAAGTTACAGATGTCTTTATCACGTCTTTAGCATTTTGTGACAAGATTGAGGCCCCATTGTTCCAGAAGTGTGGCACTAGAACCCGTACAAGGCTTGTAGAATTCAGAAAGGTTGCTGCCACTGTTGGCATAGAGGTTTGTAGGGCTGTCTTCGAGTTGCATGCATATACAGGATGTGACGCTGTAAGCGCTCTTGCGGGCAAAGGGAAGACAAGTGTCCTAAGACTTCTGACCAGCAACAGGGAAACACAGGACACGTTCTTAGAGTTGGGTCAGGAATGGGATCTCTCCCCAGAACTGATGGACAAACTGGAGGCATTTACATGTCTCCCATATGCCCCAAAAGCATCGACCACCAAGGCCAATGAGCTCAGGTATCACCTTTTCTGTGCCAAAAAAGGTGAAATCGAAAGTCATCAACTCCCACCATGCAAGGACTGCTTAACAAAACATGCACAGCAAGCCAACTACCAGGCTGGTATATGGAGAAGATGCTTGGAGAAGGACCTACAAGTGCCAAGCCCTGTTGGCAGATGATGGAAGATGGAGAGAGAAGAGGAAGCTGAACAGTTGGTGGTGCACTGGATGGAAGGCCAGCCAGCACCCCATACCATCCTGGATCTACTGGCCTGTAGCTGTCCTAAAAAATCTTCACTCCCAAGATATATGTGTGTTGCAAATGGCCTCAGGTGTACTGACATGTGTAGAATAGCAGACTGTGAAAACCAGGCATCCACCTCAGAGAGTGTGGAAAGTTCAGATGAAGATGTGGAAGACGTGGAAGACTTGAAAAATTATTATGATTATTAACAGGTTATGAAAGTATGGAAAATAAGGTATGGAAAGCAGTCTTTGATTAAATATATTCATTTTACAACCAAATGGGGCCTAGTTTATGGCCATGTGGAACCCCACATTTGAGTTATTGTACTGTAATTCTATATGCTATGACAAAAGCTTAAGATTGTTTTGATTTGATACAACAATATGGAAAACATCATGACATTGATAAAACTCCAGAAATCTCTCCAAATGAGATTTTCTACTTTTTGTGGGGGAGGGTAACATTTTCTGCTGTACTGATGTTAGTATGGAATATATACAAAAAGTGGTTACTTATTTGAGTTCCTGAATAAACTCTTTGCAGATCCATGTGATTATCTGTGTCCTAGGGATTTTATTGATTTTTCCAAAATAAACAACAGACAAATATTTTTCTAAAAATGAAGTGATTCACTCTATTGAAATTGGACACTGTACTGCAAGTGCCACCAATGACACAGTTTTCAATGTAGGATTTTATAACAACATTTGATGAAAAGTGCTTGAACTCAGCTATCATTGTGACAAATTTCAATGTTGAGGGATCACTGACAACAAAATACCACTAGGTTGAATATATATGTTGTACTTTATATTGGCCACTTTTCAGAAATGCTTATTTTAGGGTAGTGTTATAAAATGCATGATAGCGCACATGAAGCTACCACTGGTGCAATGCTATCACATATTTTCTAACTCTAGAGATGTATAGCTTGCCAAAAATCACCATGAGCATTATTCCCCTCTGATGGTACTGACCAACCCTACTGGCTCACCACCATTCTATTTACATTCTATTTTCACGTTCTTCAGACAGAGGTGATTAATAGTATTTGAAGAGCGTAGAAGTCATGACCGATACTGAAATCTTTCATATATGACTACCCTAGCATAGTTTCTAAGTATTTTGAATAATGTATCTGTCCTACCATTCCCAATCCCTAGGATTTCTCAATGCATGTAGCAGCAAATGCAGATCAAAAACTATGCACCTCTTCCTACAGATGCTGCCTGGCCTGCTGCGTTCACCAGCAACTTTGATGTGTGTTGCTATGATTTCAATCAGTTCTTTATGTGCAAATTATACAAGAAAACAATTTAACTTGGAGAAGATCAGGGTAGAGGTGATTTGTGGATGAAATCACTATACTGCAAAAGTTGATAGGGCATTTCCAGGTACTGGTCAAAAAATTAGAAAACCATTATAGTTGAGTTTGAGCTTAAACACCCAATTGCTTCTCATATTTTGCAACCAGATTGGTATGATTTTTCAATGAACATAGAACACAGAAATTTGCAAAACATATTACAGGCCTTATGGCCCACAATGTTGTGCTAACCATGTAACCTACTCTAGAAACTGCCTAGAATTTCCCTACTGCATACCCCTCTATTTTTCTACGTTCCATGTATCTATCTAAGAGTTTCTGAAAAGACCCTATTGTATCCGCTTCCACCAAGGCTGCCGGCAGTGCATTCCATGCACCCACCACTCTCTGTGTGAAAAAGATACCCCTGACATCCCCTCTGTACCTACTTCCAAACACCTGAAAACTATGCCCCCTTGTGTTAGCCATTTCAGCCCTGATGGAAAAGCTTCTGGCCATCCACACGATCAGTGACGGTGTTCAGGGAATCAAAGGTACAGGATATGTATACAAAAAACACTCAGAGGTAAAAGATAATCTGTGATTTTAGTGAATGGTAGGCCTGCAGGAGAGTTCAAATGTTCCTTAATCTGATAAATGAATTTGAGCATTTGAGAGGCAGATCACTATGTTCTCAGTCACTGTGCCCTGGTCACTTTGTGTCTGCACAGATGAGCTTGACATCCCTTGATCTACACTGCCCAAGAGCAGACAAGGATGACTGACACATTGTCTGGGGTCCCAGCTGGAAGTAAATTGGTGATGTATTGAGGGAGGGCATCAATGTTCAGAATAAGAATTTCAGAATAGATGTATTATTATTGGCATTTAGTATGACATTTGTTGTTTGTTGTCAATACTACAGTGCAAAGACAAAAAAATCTATATACAGGTTTCCCCCGCCATCTGAAGGTAGAGCATTCCTATGAAACAGTTCGTAAGCCGAAATGTCGTAAAGCGAAGAAACAATTACCATTTATTTATATGGGAAAATTTTGTGAGCGTTCGCAGACCTAAAAATAACCTACCAAATCATGCCAAATAACACATAAAACCTAAAATAACAGTAACATATAGTAAAAGCAGAAATGATATGATAAATACACAGCCTATATAAAGTAGAAATAGTTTTCCATAATCATTGCTGAACTGTTCTCCGTAGCAAAAATCTCACGCAAGCGCTGTTGGCAAAAACATGGTGCAAGCGCTCTCCAGTAACCTTTAAGCTATGAAGCTGCCAAATCATACCAAATAACACGTAAAAATACACAGCCGATATAAAGTAGAAATAATGTATGTACAGTGTAGTATCACTTACCTGAATCGGGAAGATAGCTTGCTGAGCACACTGATGATGGTGTGTTAGACTGAGTCGTCACAGGTTGGGGTGGTGCAGTAGCCCCCACCCTCCAGGCTGCCCACCCGATACATTGCCGTGAAGCATGCAGGGGTCCAGCGGTAGCCGGGAGGCACACAGCTCATCTTTAAGAGAAAAGCCGAAACAAACATGCTAATTAATTAGGTGCTGCCCGGCACGTGGTTGTCAGCCCAGACCAGTGCCAATTGCCGATTGCATCGCCTTTGATCTGGGCCGACAGTTACGTGTCGGCGGCAGCTAATTAATTAGCATGTTTATTTCGGCTTTTTTCTTAAAGATGTGCTGTGTGCCTCCCGGCTGCTGTTGCATTCTCCACAAATCAGTATCTGTCTGTGGCCTGGGGTTTGGGGTGGTGGGACACTGGGGTGTCAACTCGTCATCGTCTGTTTCCATTAGAGCAGGCAGCTCATCTCCTATGAATGCCCGCCTCGATGTCGAAGGTCAGGGTTCGTCGTCTGCTGTGGCTGATGTGGAAGGCTTGCTTGACTGCTGAGCCTCGCGCATTTTTCTATCACACAGTTCTTTAATAACGACTCAAACCATCCTGCAAATATCCCCTAAACCAACGTACCCTTTCAAAATTAAAGTCGTACTTTATCATTACTCTTTCGGTTTCGATTGTTATCCTTTTTTCTTCCAGTTGCATCAGCTCTTTATCTATCAGTTCTTGGTCATGGGATGCCAAAACCTCTTCAACATCATGTTCGTCAGCTTCCACAAGCCAAACTCACTTAGTCCTTACTTCGTTCACCACAATCGAAACGCTTAATTATGTCTAGTTTTCTGCTAAGTGTAACACCCTTACAAGCTCTTTTAGGCTTTTCCGATACCATAGCACTCATCTTGCAAACGGCTGCTCACAGGCTCGTGTTAAAGCAATGCTGTTTCGAATCCGGGGGAGAGCGGCTGCTCGGGGCACGCGCTGCCTTTTATCACGCACTGATTTTTTATCACGCGCTGCTTTTTTTTCATAACAGTGAAAACACCCTCTGAAAGTGAAAACAGGGTACTAATGTAGGTCTTTCGTAACAGTGAGGTTGCGTAAAGCGAACATTTGAAAAGCGGGGGACACCTGTATTACAAAAACTTCTGGTTTAAGATGGCACTGCTGAAGGCGAGCAACTACTTACTGTTGGTTAACAAAACAAGGAGTGCAGCTAAATTCCTTACTAATAACATTACACTTTTTCTGAAAAAAAATATGGTAAATGATCACTACAAGCAATGAAGAGGCGAACGAGAATGAGTCAAGGATCAAAGCATGTGGGTGTGAGGCTAAGTCGGGGCAAGATCGAGGCATATTCGAAGAGAAGTCGCAGTGAACAGAAAGAAGCAAAGTTAGAGTGGAGGGGAGGCAGATTCAAGGCCTGGCCACCTGAACTGAGAGCAAGGTTTGATCGATCTAAGCGCCAGGCTGATTTAGAGGGGTTGGATATGGGTCAAATTGTGGCGGTGCGGTCGAGGCCCAGAGAGTATCAATGTGACAGGTCCAAGGTCTTAGAGCAGGGGTGACTCAATGATTGGACAATTTAAATGCTGGACCAGATGGATTGAAAAGGCAGGGTGTCGGAACCAAAGGTGAGGGTCGGGTTGGTTCTGCTTGCTGCTCCACAACGTTTACTCCAGTCTGTGGTGAACAATGCCTGAGTCTGTGGTCTATTCCGGCTCCTCCAGGTTCTGTATCTGCGTGCTCCACAACATTTACTCCCCTATGCGCTAAACTGAGGCTGAGGCTGCGGCCTGCTGTAGGCTTTGTTTCCAGCTCACTTCCATTTTAAATGCTATTTACTTACTTTTATTGTTTGCACAATTTCTTTCTTTTTTCCACTCTACACATTGGGTGTTGGACAGGCTATTTTTTATGGGTTCTTTTGGGTTTCTGTGTTTCGTGGCTGCCTGTAAGGAGACAAATCTCAAGGTTGTATACTGTGCACACACTTTGATAATAAAGGTATGTTGAACTTTGGAGTAGAGGGGCATGGTAGTGAACTACTGCTGCCTGTGAGGATTTGGTATATAGGTTTCCTCCTACATTCCTCAGACATATGATTTGGAATAGCAAATTGTGAGCACGCCATGTTGACCTGAGAAGTGTGGCAAAATTTGTGGGCTGCCTAGCACAATCCTTGCTGATTTGGTTTGATGAAAACAGCTCATTTCGCTGTACATTTTGATGTTTTAACTGTACACATGGCAGATAAAGCTAATTTCTTAAATAAATTAATAGCACAAAAAGGAATAATAAGGTAGTGTTAATGCACTTGTGAACAATTCAGAAATCTGATGCCAGAAAAGAAGAATCTGTTCCTGGAGCATGAAAGTGGGCCTTCAAGTTCCGGTACCTCCTCCCTCTATGTCTTTGGAATGTGGGAGGAAGCCCACACTGTCACATGGAGAACTCCTTGCAAATTGTAACAGGAATTGAACCCCAATCGCTGATCACTAGCATTGTAAAGGATTGTCATAACAGCTATACTACCATGCCACTGACATGACTTCTTCACAATTCCATCAATGTGCTGGGCCCAGGATAGATCCTCTGAACCGTTGATGCCCTGGAACATGAAGCTACCCAATGATCCACACCCAAAGTAGTTAGGAGTCACACTAGATCACACTCCCTCATACAGGATCCACCTTCAAAATGTTGCATAGAAACTAAAATCCAGAATAGCCATGATCAGGAAGATAGCAGGAACCAAATGAGGTGCTGAGCAGTCAGTCTTATAAACATCTAGCATAGCACCAAGTTTCTCCGTCGCCGAATATTGCACACCCACCTGGCAGAGAAGTTCTCACAGCAACGTCATCAGTACACACTTCCATACTTCTATGAGAATAATCTCAGGAGCTCGAAGATCCACACCTGTCCAATGGCTCTCAACAATGAGCGGAGTAGCACCCCCAGAGATATGTAGAAGAGCAGCTTCAGCAAAATTCTACAAGCATATCCAAAATATGCCCAACAACATTTCAGTTTGTAAACTCATCAAAAAAAAAACACTCCTTCAACTTCCGTTCTCAGATCCCAAGGACCTTTCTACATCTTGAAAAACCTTGACTCCTGTGATGAACACACAATGGCACGAATACTGGCAACCCCCCCCCCCCCACCCCGGCAGAGATCTGATCGATGACCCCACCTCGCTCCTCCCAGGATTTACTACAGCTGCCAGGAAAAACTGGACATGTGCAAATAGACACAGAAGTCAATGTGCCAAAACAGTGCAAACACTACACCGATGGGGCACCCAACAAACCCCAGCTTGCCCCTGTGGTGCCCCAACCCAGGACGTCCTCCACCAGGTCTAAAGATGCCCTCTCACCAAGATACAAGACGGCTTTGCCACAGTCCATCGATGCGGTCAAGAGCTGGAGGAGCGGCTTGACAAAAACTAATTACAAGTATGAAGCGAAAAACAGCTGCCATACGAAACAACAGTAACAATAGATGTAAGTGCCACCAGGTAATAGTCATTGAGGCAGCTCATTCTGCCCTTCTTATGCATCATAATGATTGCTGCCCTTTTGAAGCAGATGGGAACCTCAGACCGCAGTAGTGTTCTAAATCTTTAAAGGATGTGTTTAGCTGATGGTGCAATCCCATGACACTCAGATACCACCATTGTTTCAACCTGTATACCCCAAGCTAAGTTGGATGATAGATTCCTACCCACAAGTGTCTGGTATTCTTCATTCTTCATAGAGGTTTGTAATTCTCTGTACAATCTTATCTGATCTCTGTTTCCATTGAAGAGAGGCATAAATGCAGGGGTGGGTGGAATACACTTGCTCTTGTAGAAGAAGAGCTCCTATCTTCCATAATGGTGTTACTAATCTTTTCAATATGTATCTTTTTGAATCATTTTTTTTGTCTGAGCAGTGGAGGGGATAAAATGTCAATGGTGGGACGTATTGTGGGAGAGGTGAAGGCCATGAATTGTATTTTAAAAAATTGAGTATATTTTCTTTTTTTCTGCATGCACATTCTAAGTAAGTATAAAGGGTAGCACTGGTATTGGCCCCAACCTTGCTTTGATATTTCTGGTAGGATTATGAAATGTCAACCTAGCCTGCTTTATACTTCTGAGATTTTCACTCCTGGCTGACAGTATCCTAGTCTCCTCCAGCCAGAATCTTCTAATTCTGCTGGTGCTCACAGTCTCCCATCAACCTTGCTCCACCCCCACTCTGATTGATAGAACGACACCCCAGGCATCTATTTCTTGAATCAAGAGCTATTTAGCTATGTGAATATGGAAGCTTTCCATCCTCCATAACAGCTATAATGCGTTTTGCCACTGATTGGCTGTCTTGGCGAGAAGGCTTGTAAGTGGATAAGTTTTTCTTTCATTGTACAAAACTGATTTTCAGCAGTTACAATATGCTAAATTGAGTGTGATCCCATTAGATCCCATTATAATGTTTCATTATGGATGTTAATTGCCTTAATGGAACTTTAATTGTTGTTTCAGCAAATTTCATGTTTTTTTTGTAGGACTAAATTACATTAAACTTAAAGGAAATTCAGAAGGGCAAAGATAGATAAAATCCAATTTCTTGGCTTTTACCATAAAACCGTAAGAATCAGTAGCAGAATGAGACCATTTGGCCCATTGAGTCTAGCCCTAAGTACACCCAATAACATCGCCTCCACAGCCACATCCTTACCTCCTTTCTAAGTGAACATTCTGAGGTTGTGCTCTCTGGTCCAAGACTCCCTCACTATAGGAAACATCCTCTCCAAATCCACTCTTTCGAGGCTGTTCAACATTAAACAGGTTTCAATGAGATCCCCACTCATTCTTCTAAATTCCAGCAAGTACAGGACTAGAGCCATCAAACACTGCTCATATGATAAACCTTTCATTCCTGGAGTCATTTTCATGAACCTCCTTTGAATCCTCTCCAAAGTCAGCACATCCTTTCTTAGATAAGGGGCTCAAAACTGCTCACAATACTCCAAGTTGAAGGCCTCACCAGTGCCTTATAACTCATCATGCTTGTTTGTATATTCTGAAACACTCAAAATGAAAGCTGACATTGTCCTTGCCTTTTTCAGCACTGACTCTGCTGCAAATTACCCTTTATAAATCCTGTACAAGGACTCCTAAGTCTGTTTGCACCTTGGATTTTTAAAGTTTTTCCCAGTTTAGATCTATGCCTTTATTCCTCCTATTAAAAATGCATGACCATACATTTCCTGTCACTGTATTCCATTTGCAGCCTCCCTGCTTCCTCAACATAACCTGCCTCTCCACCTCTCTTTGTATTGTCCACAAACCTGGCCGCAAAACCATCAGTTCCATCATCCATATAATTGACATACAATATATAAAGAAGACATCCAAACACCAATCCCTGCGAAGCACTACTAGTCACTGGCAGCCAATCAGAAAAGGCTCCCTTTATACCCGCTCTTTGCCTCCTGCCAATCAGCCAATGTTCTATCCATACTCAAATCTTTCCTGTAATACCTTGGGCTCGTAGCTTGTTAGGCAACCTCGTGTGGCACCTTATCAAAGGCTTTCTGAAAATCCAAGTACACAATATCCACCGATTCTCCTTTGTCTATCCTGCTTGTTATTTCTTCAAAGATTCCAACAGATTTTTCAGGCAAGATTTTCCCTCATGGAAACCATGTTTGCTTTGGCCTTTTTTTATCATGTGCTTTCAAATACCCTGAAACCTCATCCTTAACAATCAACTCCAACCACTAAGGTCAGAATAACTGGCCTAGAAGTTCCTTTCTTCTGCCTCCCTCCCTTCTTGAAGAGTGGAATGACATTTGCAATTTTTCAGTCCTCCGAAACATTAGCAGAACCTACTAATTCCTGGAAGAGAATCTCCTACCACACACTTAAAATACTTCATTGCTTCCAAATCTTGATATATTTCTTGTACACAATAAGGACAAACCCTGAGGCTTCTCAGGATTTCCTCAAAATCTCAGGACTTCTCAGTGTCCTTACCAGGATGAGGAACATGTGAAATATTGCAACGCTGTAGAAAATCTTATTGTTATGAATAACCTGATCAACTTGATGACATCAGCTAACTCAACGCATGTTAGCACAGCTGTAAGGGAGTTCCTATTGTTTTCAAGCAAAGATATAACTGTAAACATTTATCGCTGCTCCCTGGCTCCATTTGTCTTGAATTCAAAAGAAAGCTTCCAATGAGAGTAACGTTAAATTCAGCTTTAGCCCATTGTTTATTTTCGTTAATTTACCTGTAGTTCAAGGACTTCAACTGAGTTTCTGTACATGACAGTCAAGTTAAAGGAAGTTCAATTATATTCTCTTTTGTTGAATATTTTATGAGAATATAATAGGCTTTTGACATCTGACTTTACATTTCAGGATTGCAAAATACTTTAAGCATTATTTAACAAGCCCATTCAGAGGCACTATTTCAATGAAGCACACTTTTGAATATCTTTTATTTAAATACCTTGGGAAAGAGGAAATACCATTGTTTTATTAGAATAAACATTTAGCAGCCGTCCAATTGTTAAAATATTGAAATTAAAATATGTTTCCTTCTATTTAATTTTCAAATAAAGGGCATGTGTCTGACAGGGATTGATATAATAATTTATAATCATAAATCTGAAACATTACAAGACACTGATGGTGAATTTTTTTTCACTCAATACTGTATTTTTTCTACCTCTCACTGTACTTCAGAAAACTCTGATCTCAAACCTCCACTGCCTTGCAGCTATACCCACTCACGGGTAAGGCTTTGGGAGTAAACCCCGAGCTGGAATTTCGGGGGGAATAACCAATTTCCCCCGGGATCAATAAAGTATGGACTATGACTATGAGTCCCTAAGGCAGTCCTACGTTGAGTTCAATGATGACTAGTGACTCCTGTGACGTGTCTAGTGCCAAACTGTATCGATCTCTGCCATTCCTATGGATTCTTCATCTGTGTGGAGAGAGGGCGCCTGCTGCGTGGGCAACAGCTTGCTCTCCACATTATACTACTCATATACTGGCTTGTGTATCACGTAAATAGATGGCACACAGCATCCATGGTTGACCCCTACCAATGGAGGGCTTCAAGCTGTACTTAACTTCCTTTACTATTTAAAAACTGTTTTAAATTCTATCTAAGTTGAATGCAAAAGGTGTTTTAAATTGTAGGTTGAATACAAGATTGGATTTATTCTTTCTAAGTTTCATTGGGGTGATGAAAATCGGTCTGTTATTGTCTAGTCATCACCCAAGCTTTTAAAAGAGAATGACCCACCGATCTGTTGCCTGGGCTTTTGATTTCAACTCCACTTTACAAGTAAAGATTTCATCAGTATCCATCGTTCAGCATCTTTTCTACATTATATTAATGCAGAACTTACCGGGGCTCAGGAAATCACAATACACTTTACAGTCAGTGAAGAACTTTGATGCATAATCATCATTTTAATTCAAATATGGAAGCCGAGGCAAGTAAAACAAAGGTGTGCGGAAGAAAACATGACTGAGACTGCAAAGTTATTGTCCTGTGGAACCATTGTGAAATGGAGCTGTAATAAAATTGGAAACACAAGAAATTCCACAGATTCTGGAAATCCAAAGCAGCACACACAAAATGCTGGAGGAACTCAGCAGGTCAGGCAGCATCGATGGAACTGAGTGAACAGTCGACGTTTTGGACCAAGACTCTTCTTTAAGTCTGGAAAGGAGGGGGAAGACGCCAGAATAAAAGGTGAGGGAGTGGAAGAAGGATAGCTGGAAAATGATAGGTGAAGCCAGAAGGGAGGGAAAGGTAAACGGCTGGAGATTAAAAGATTGGAAAGGAAAGGAAAGTAGACCATAGGAGAAAGGGAAGGAAGAGGGGCATTGTGGGGAGGTGATAGGCAGGTGAGAAGAGCTAACAGGACAAAGTGTGGAATAGTGGAATAGTGGAAGAGGGAGAGGAAGGGAAAAAGTTTTTACCAGGAGGAGAAATTGATATTCATGTAATCAAGTTGGAGGCTGCCCAGATTAGATATAAGGTGTTGCTCCTCCATCCTGAGGGAGGCCTCATTGTGGCACAAGAGGAGGCCGTGGACGGACATGCCAGAATGGGAATAGGAATCGGAATTAACATGTTGGACTACTGGGACATTCCACTTTTAGCAGATGGAGCGGAGACGCTCATTGAAACTGTCCCCCAATTTATGATGTGCCTTGTCAATGTCAAGGAGGCCACATCAGGAGCACTGGATACAATAGATGACCCCAGCAGATTCAAAGGTGAAATATGGCCTCACCTGGAAGGACTGTTTGGGGCTCTGATTTGAGGGGAGGGAGGAGGTAAATGGGCAGGTGTAGCACTTTGGCTGCTTTCAAGTGATAAGTGTTGGGAGGGAAATTAGTAAGGAGAGATGAAAGGACAAGTGAATCACAGGGAGTGGTCCCTTCAGAAACTGGAAATTATTTTGAGATAAAGATGTGTTTGGTGTTAGGATCCCTTTGGAGATGGCTGAAGTTGCGGAGAACAATGTGTTGGATGCAGAAGCTGATGGGGTGGTAGCTGAGAACAAGAGGACCTTGTAATGTATGGATCTATTTCTGTTAGAGCAATGTCTCTCCCGCCTTATGACTACATATTGATCTGTTGTCTGCCCATGTGCATTGAGTTCTCTCCCTCCCCTCTCTCTCTCTCTCCCTCCCCCTCTCTCTCTCTCCCTCTCCCTCCCCCCCTCTCCCTACCCCCCTTCTCTCTCTTCTCTCCAATGTGAATATACCAGTTAAAGCCATCTCCCACATCCTTGCTTTTATTTAATTGATATGTAGTTGAGCACAGACGCAACAGAACACTGTCACTGTTAAGGTGGCGGCTAGATGGGATAAGTGTGGATATCTGGGAAATGGAGGAGATGTGGGTGAGGGCAGCATCAATGGTGGAAGGGAAACTACAATCTTCGAAGGAAAAGGACATCTCTGATGTCGTGGAAAGGAAAATCTCAACTTGGGAACAGATGCGGCGGAGACGAAGGAACGGAGAAAAGGGAATAGCATTTTTAAGGGAGATAAGATGGGAAGATAGCTGTAGGAATTAGCAGATTTATAAATGATGTTCATTGAGTTTTTGCCAGAGATGGTTAGAGAGCTCAAGAAAGGGGGTGTGGGTGAGGTGCCATCAATTTTACAAATGGATTTAAGAGCAAGATGGAAGTTGGAGGCAAAGTTGATAAAATTGTTGAGCTCAGCATGGTGCATGAAGCAGCCCCAATGCAGTTATCAATGTAGCAGAGGAAGAATCAGGGAGCATTACCAGGGAAGACATGGAACATGAACTAATGAAAAGGCAGGAATAGCTGGAGCCCACATGGGTGCCCCCTCCCCTGATAAAATTGGTTCTATCAATGAGAAGAGTCATCTTTCCCTCTGTGTCACAAGGATATAAATTAATTTGAGATAGGCCATAATAGCAATGTGCTTATTGAATAATTTATGGATGAGACATTCAATCCTGTAAAATTCTACCTGCCATGCCAATTTTCTAAAATCTCAAATAGTTTGCACATTCTTTTTCTTTATGTTATTTATGCATTTTTAAGGATCAGGGCATCGGTGGCAAGATCAGCAATTATTGCCCTTCCTTAATTACCTTTAATAAGATAATGACTGCATTTTTGAACTGCTGCAGTACTTCAGCTGTAGGCAGGCTCACAGTGCTGTTGAACAGGGAGTCCGTTATTTAGACTCGGCATCAATGAAAATCTGGTGATAAGTTTGGGAATCGGGGCATCATTGAAAGTCTGGTGATATGTTTCAGAATCAGGGCATCAGTGAAAGTCTAGTGATGTATTTCTGAATCAGTGCGATGGTGATTTGGAGTGGAACAGGTGGGATATAGTGCTGCACTTATCATAGCAGTGATAGAGGTTGCAGGTTTTGGCCGTGTCATCGGATTTGTCTGTTTGATTAAATAGAATGCATTTATAGATGGTGCCAGCAATAACTATTTAGATGGACCATTAAAGATAAGAAAAATAAAAGTCACTTGACTTCAGAGCACTTAGCACAAATTCCAATCTAACACTTTCGTTCTGTATTGAGGACATATTGCACAGTTGATCGTTCTGAGTTGTGGATGAGACTTCATACTGCTGTCTCCATCTGCCCTCTCAATGGAGCCAGAAAATTGAAGATTATGGACGTTATTCCATACAACCATAGAAACTACAGCACAGAAACAGGCCCTTTGGCCCTTCTTGGCTGTGCCGAACCATTTTCTGCCTAGTCCCACTGACCTGCACACGGACCATATCCCTCCATACACCTCCCATCCATGTATCTGTCCAATTTATTCTTAAATGTTAAAAAAGAACCCGCATTTACCACCTCGTCTGGCAGCTCATTCCATACTCCCACCACTCTCTGTGTGAAGAAGCCCCCCCTAATGTTCCCTTTAAACTATTCCCCCATCACCCTTAACCCATGTCCTCTGGTTTATTTCTCCCCTTGCCTCAGTGGAAAAAGCCTGCTTGCATTCACTCTATCTATACCCATCATAATTTTATATACCTCTATCAAATCTCCCCTCATTCTTCTACGCTCCAGGGAATAAAGTCCTAACCTATTCAACCTTTCTCTGTAACTGAGTTTCTCAAGTTCCGGCAACATCCTTGTAAACCTTCTCTGCACTCTTTCAATCTTATTTATATCTTTCCTGTAATTTGGTGACCAAAACTGAACACAATACTCCAGATTCAGCCTCACCAATGCCTTATACAACCTCATCATAACATTCCAGCTCTTATACTCAATACTTCGATTAATAAAGGCCAATGTACCAAAAGCTCTCTTTACAACCCTATCTACCTGTGACGACACTTTTAGGGAATTTTGTATCTGTATTCCCAGATCCCTCTGTTCCACTGCACTCCTTGAGTGCCTTACCATTAACCCTGTATGTTCTACGTTGGTTTGTCCTTCCAACGTTCAATACCTCACACTTGTCAGTATTAAACTCCATCTGCCATTTTTCAGCCCATTTTTCCAGATGGTCCAAGTCCCTCTGCAGGCTCTGAAAACCTTCCTCACTGTCTAATACACCTCCAATCTTTGTATCATCAGCAAACTTGCTGATCCAATTTACCACATTATCATCCATGTCATTAATATAGATGACAAATAACAATGGACCCAGCACTGATCCCTGTGGCACACCACTAGTCACAGGCCTCCACTGAGCGAAGCAATTTTCTACCACCGCTCTCTGGCTTCTTCCATCGAGCCAATGTCCAATCCAATTTACCACCTCTCCATGTATAACTAGCGACTGAATTTTCCTAACTAACCTCCCATGTGGGACCTTGTCAAAGGCCTTACTGAAGTCCATGTAGACAATATCCACTGCCTTCCCTTCATCCACTTTCCTGGTAACCTCCTCGAAAAACTCCAATAGATTGGTCAAACATGACCTACCACGCACAAAGCCATGTTGACTCTTCCTAATAAGCCCCTGTCTATCCAAACGCTTGTAGATTCTGTCTCTTAGTACTCCCTCCAATAACTTACCTACTACTGACGTTAACCTCACCGGCCTATAATTTCCCGGATTACTTTTCGATCCTTTTTTAAACAACGGAACAACATGAGCCACTCTCCAATCCTCCGGCACTTCACCCGTAGACAGCGACATTTTAAATATTTCTGCCAGGGCCCCCGCAATTTCAACACTAGTCAGCTTCAAGGTCCGAGGGAACACCCTGTCAGGTCCCGGGGATTTATTCACTTTAATTTTCTTCAAGACAGCAAGCACCTCCTCCTTTTCAATCTGTACAGTTTCCATGGTCTCACTACTTGATTCCCTCAATTCCATAGATTTCATGCCAGCTTCCTTAGTAAATACAGACGCAAAAAACCTATTTAAGATCTCCCCCATTTCCTTTGGATCCGCACAAAGCCGACCACTCTGATCTTCAAGAGGACCAATTTTATCCCTTACAATCCTTTTGCTCTTAATATACTTGTAAAAGCTCTTTGGATTATCCTTCACTTTGATGGCCAAGGCAACCTCATGTCTTCTTTTTGCCCTCCTGATTTCTTTCTTAAGTATTTTCTTGCACTTCTTATACTCCTCAAGCACCTGATTTACCCTCTGTTTCCTATACATTTCATACAACTCCCTCTTCTTCTTTATCAGAGTTGCAATATCCCTTGAGAACCAAGGTTCCTTATTCCTCTTCAATTTGCCTTTAATCCTGACAGGAACATACAAACTCTGCACTCTCAAAATTTCCCCTTTGAAGGCTTCCCACTTACCAATCACATCTTTGCCAGAGAACAACCTGTCCCAATCCACGCTTTTTAGATCCTTTCTCATTTCTTCAAATTTGGCCTTCTTCCAGTTCAGAACCTCAACCCTAGGATCAGATCTATCCTTGTCCGTGATCAAATTGAAACTAATGGCGTTATGATCACTGGAACCAAAGTGCTCCCCTACACAGACTTCCGTCACTTGCCCTAATTCGTTTCCTAACAGGAGATCCAATATTGCATCCCCTCTAGTTGGTCCCTCTATATACTGATTTAGAAAACTTTCCTGAACACATTTTACAAACTTTAAACCATCTAGACCCCTAACAGTATGGGAGTCCCAATCAATGTATGGAAAATTAAAATCCCCTACCATCACAACTTTATGTTTCCTGTAGTTGCCTGCTATCTCTCTGCAGATTTGCTCTTCCAAGTCTCGCTAACTATTGGGTGGTCTGTAATACAATCCCACTAATGTGGCCATACCTTTCCTGTTTCTCAGCTCCACTCTTAAGGACTCAGTAGACAAGCCCTCTAATCTGTCCTGCCTGAGCACTGCTGTAATATTTTCCCTAACAAGCAATGCTACTCCCCCACCTTTCATTCCTCTGCCTCGATCACATCTGAAACATCAGAACCCTGGAATATTAAGCTGCCAGTCCTGCCCCTCCTGTAGCCAAGTTTCACTAATTGCTACAACATCATAATTCCACGTGTCAATCCACGCCCTCAACTCATCTGCCTTCCCCGCAATACTCCTAGCATTGAAATATATACACCTCAGAAGATTTTTACCACCACTCACAACCTTTCTATCAGCGGATTTGCTTAAACTTTCAATATCATTTATTTTCACCCCAGCCACACTGTCAGCTCTGGCACTCTGGTTCCCATCCCCCTGCAAATCTAGTTTAAAGCCTCCCCAATAGCACTAACAAACCTCCCTGAAAGGATATTGGTCCCCCTGTGGTTCAAGTGTAACCCGTCTCTCTTGTACAGGTCCCTCCTGCCCCAGAAGAGGTCCCAATGATCCTGAAATCTGAAACCCTGCCCCCTACACCAGTTCCTCATCCATTTGTTCCTCCTCCAGAGCATCCTATTCCTACCCTCACTGGCACCTAGCACAGGTAGCAATCCTGAGATTACCACCCTTGAGGTCCTGCTTTTCAACTTCCTACCAAGCTCTCTACACTCACTGTCCAGGACCTCTTCACTCTTCCTTGCTATGTCATTGGTGCCTATGTGCACCACGGCATCTGGCTGGTCACCTGTTATTCTGGCCAAAATATATCCCAACTAATATTACTAATAAAAATATTATCTTGATTACATTGTTATTTATGCCCCTTCTGTGAAACGTCTCTGTCATGTTGCCCATATTATAACAGTAATATGATTTCAGAGATCTTCATTGATTGTGAAGGGTTTTGGCATTCTTAAATGTGCTATTTAATCACAATTTCTTAATTTTATTTCTTGAGCAGGTGACATTTTTACCATAAATAAAGATGCTGCCAACATTAGCTAAGATTTTAATTTTAGAAATCCCCATCATCATAATAGCACTATTTAGATGTCTATAGATGGAAATTGTGATTTTAGTTGACTTTGGAGATTGCAACTGTGTATGAAATTTACAATCTACCTATTGATTTTAAAATAACACTAGAATATCCTATAACTATGGTAAATAGTACATTTTCTTTTAACCTTCCATAATGTTTACATCTTGAATCAAGTGAATTCTGATTTACTTTCAATGGAGATTGTTGATTTTATTTTGTGTGATTTCTTCTTTCCCTAGGAGAAGTTGTAGACAGGAATTTCTGTGGAAAAGCTACATACCCAGTGCCAGCATCATGTGAGGTATCTTGCCCAAGAGATTGTGTCCTTAGTAAATGGTCAGAGTGGTCATCATGTTCATATACTTGCTCTGGGAAAACAACAGATGGTAAACAGATGCGAGCACGTTCAATTCTGGCATATGCGGATGAAGGTAGGATTTATAATCAGTGAGGCCTGTCAAGATCTCATTACTCTAATCGTAAAAAAGAATAAAGTCTAAAATAATAACCAGTTTTATATGTGTATATTCAAACAATTTTGTTATCTTTTTAAAGTTTAATTATGGGGTTTCAGTCTGTTGACTGGGGTGCACTGCTGTTAGTAATAAGGAATAGATCTTCAGGGATTTGTGCAATTAGCAGATGTTCCAGCTTCACCAACTGTACTTTTTGTTCAGCTTAATCCTAAAAATCCTGCAATTAATATACATTAGATTATTAATGTAATTACACATGTAAAAGGAATGCCTTGTTAATTAGCATTCATTATCCAAGTCATCTTATCATTCTATAGGCTTGATGAGGCTGACCCAAGGTATTTTTCATGCTACAAATGTCAATGAATGTGCTTTGGTGCCCACATCATGCTTAACAGAAGGAGCTTACTGATATTTTGTCCCAGGCCTATTGTAATCTATTACATGTGAATGATTTGTATTATTTCCTTCATGCAGGGATTTGAAATTGATTGGGTAGATATGTGTTCTTCAGATGGTATAAACTAGAATTCACAACTTTCAGTAATAAAACCATGAAATACCTGGTCAACAATAGACTATTAAACATGAAAGTGTTCTGAGAAATTCACCGCCTAATCACGTTTTAATACTGTTTTCTCCTTTTTTAAAAAATAGTAATTCACTCACTGAAAAATCATACGTAGCTTTTCACAAAAACATTTGAAATTAAAGCCATGCACAAACACTCTGCGTTATTTACAAAATAGACATAATAAGGACTACCATGTCTTATACAAAGAAGAGGTATTGTATAAATATATGTTACTAGATCGCATGTAGCTTCAAACTGTGCTGATGATCACTTTTTATATAAATCAAAATCAGGGACACATTATATCACTGTGAAGACTGCTACCAATGTTTTCAAAACCAAGCATGCTATTTTGGTATCTTTTACTTTTCAACAGGAGGAGCACAGTGCCCGAACAGCAGTGCCTTGCAGGAAGTGCGCAGCTGTAATGAGCATCCTTGTGTTATACATCACTGGCAGACGGGCCCTTGGGGCCCCTGTATTGAAGATTTGTCCGTAGCTGGCCTTAATTCAAGCACCAGCTGGAGTGGTGATGCCACCTGTGCCGTGGGAATGCAAACCAGAAAAGTTATTTGTATGAGAGTCAACGTGGGACAAGTCGGACCAAAAAAGTAATTGCTTGTTAAAACTGTTATAACATTTGCTTTACGTGAAAGCAAGCTATTTAACATAATATATGCTTCCACTGTCTAAAGTACAATGTAAAGTGAATGCACAGCATCTACGCTGGATTTAGATATCAAGATGGCCTATATGCTCTGACTGGGAGATCTTTTCTTCCCCATGGGATCTTGACATGGGGAATCTAGTTTATACTATTTATCTATCTATCTATCTATCTATTTATTTATTGCAATACAGCACATAATAGGCCTTTCAAGCCGCACTGCCCAGCAACTCACCTAGTCAACCCAAACCTAATCGTGAGACAATTTACAATAACCAATTAACCTACCAAATAGTACGTCATTGGACTGTAGGAGGACACCAGAGCACCTGGAGGAAACCCACGCAGTCACGGGAAGAAAGTACAAGCACATTACAGACGGCGGCAGGATGGCGACTGTTGTGTGGTAGAACTCAATCACTACTAAAATTTGTGAAATCCTAGTCTTTTCCTCTTTAGAATTAGGTTGGCCTAATGCCAGCCAATTACTGTAGTGCTTTGAGCAGGCATATCAACAATCAGCATTAATGTCCTTAGAAACTTTTATTTTGACTTGTTTACCCTTGGATATGCTGATAGAAAAGGTTGGTTGTGATAACTTTCAGCTTGAGTAGAAGAAACAAAAGTGACAACAACATCCATGTATCTTCCCTTTCCCCTATGGTCTGCTCTCCTCCCCTATCAGATTCCTTCCTCTCCCCCACCTTCTTATTGTGGCTCTTACCGCTTTCGTTTCAGTCCTGAAGAAGGCTCTCGGCCTGATATGTCAGCTGTATATTCATTTCTATGGATGCTGCCTGACGTACTGAGTTCCTCCAGCATTTTGTGGGTGTTGCTTTGGATTTCCAGCACCTGCAGAATTTCTCGTATTCATGCATATATTGTGTTGAATGTAGAGAAACAGCTAAGTGCTGTTCACCAAAGAATAACCTGATTTACGGGCCCGCTGTAAGTTTGTATTATTCTTGCATCTTATTCCAGAGAGTTCATTGCAAAATTCTAAACTTACATCTCAGTGGAGCACAAAGTATTGTTAGATAACTAGTTACACTGAGGCTGTCTCAGGTAAATTAAAAGGTTCCATAGTACTGTTTTCAAAATGATTAGTGGGGTTTTCCTCAATTTCCTGGTCAATATCTGTCCCTCAACCAGCATCATGAAGAGAGATGATTTGGTTGTTGCTAATTGTGGAATTGTGCAGTTTACTTGCTGGGTTATCTACATTATAATTGTGAATAAAGTTCTAAAGCAACTTATTAGCTGTAAAATACTTCAGAACATACCAAAAGGGATGAGGAGCAATATGCAAATAAATATACACGGTATATGCAAATCCTTCCTTGTATTTCATGAATGAATGCCAGACCACAGGCTGCTTTTGAGGACTGTCTAAAACTTGAGATAGGGAGAGAGAGCGCTACGGTAGTATAGCAGTTAGCACGACACTATTATAGCTTGGGTTGTGGGAGTTCAAAGTTCAATTCCAGCATTGTCAGTAAAGAGTTTGTACGTTTTCCCCATGACAACCTGGGTTCCCCCCAGGTGCTCTGGTTTTCCGTTAGTCGGTCAATTGGTCATTGTAAATTGTCCTGTGTTTAGGCTAGGGTTAAATTAATCAGTTGCTGGGTGGCGTGGCTTTTTGGGCCAGAAGGACCTGTTACCAGCGGCTTGTTGGGCCAGAAGGGCCTGTTCTGCGTTGTTTCTCAAAATAAATCACAGACTGTTGTCATGGAGTTTCATTATTACAAGACGATGTGCTTGGGGTGTAACCAATTTGGAACAGGTTACACAAGGAAAGATGACGAGGATGAAATTGTTCACTGAAAGAGCAAAACATAGGCCTTGTGATTCAGCAGCTTGTTTTCCAGAGCATTATTTGTTTTCACTGTTAACATATGCATAATTAAAATGTGCTAGTTGTCTATCAGCACTTTTCACCCTTTTGGCCCATTTCCTATTCTTGAGTGCTGGGCAGTTAGGTGACATTGTCTGCCCATTGGAGCTGTCTGAATGTAATTAGCAACTTAATCTGGAGGTGTTACTCTGGTAACATCACAATGCTTATCCTACCAGAGGATTTGAAGAACATTGAATTTAAGACAAAATTTGAACTTATTTAAAAGTCTTTAAAGTTAAAATTGAAATAGCATTGGTGTTATATTTCCAGTACTTTGGTGTAGGTAGTGCAAGTCTAAGGAGCATGCAACAAAGCTGTGATCATTGCCCTGTAGATGAACACCCCGGGGTCTTGATCTTCAGGTGCTCTTTTCCTCATTCAAATACTGTTTTAGTGCAGTAAAGTCTACCTGATATGAATTTCTTCAACAACATTGAAGGGGTGGCTCCTAAGACAGGTAACATTCTCACTGTTTAATAGAAATCCATGGCCCATAATGGCTCAGAAAGGGGACAGTACTTTCAATATGGCATTGAGACCCCAAAGTGGAACAGGCACACGTGAGCCCTGTGTAAATGATGGATGGAGCACACCATCCCAAACTATCCCTCCACACCTTTACGTCAAATGCCACCTGGCCAGTCTATGCCTGAGTTTGCAGATCCCACATTGTCTTTCCTCATTAGGCATTTTAGAACTGACAGAACTGAGCTAAGGGATTACTCAAAAACAAGATGTTGCAGAGCACAGTCAGCTGTGCACTTTCAACAGAGAGACATCAAAACCACACCGGCTATCTTCTAATGCTCATGGATACACAGGACATTCTGCAGATGCTGAAAATGCTGAATAACTCACATGAAGTGCTGGAAGAACTCAGCAGGTCAGGTAGCATCTATGGAGCAAACATTTCTATTACATTTTGTAACTTCAAAACATTAAACTACTTCAAAGGAAAACATGGAAGTCCAGGAATGCAGGTGTAACTTTGTCATTACTTTAAGCGAGGTACGCACATATCACATGATAGCGTGATGACATATGCAATTAATATATAAACCATAATTAATTATTTAAACGAACAACAATCCTTAACCAATATATATAAACAAGCTTACTCAAATACTACTGAATTATTAAATATACAACACTCCTCCCTGCTTAGCTATAAACTCCAACTCAATAGAGAATGTGTCGCAACTAGATACACAAAAAACCATATAATACAACTACTATATGCAGACATCCACAGCATAGTAACTTTCAAATTGTACCATTCAGGCCTATAGATTTCATCACTGTGGAGGCTTTCTAACTCTTGTGGGTTAAAGTATTTCTTGACAAGGGGGATCTCTCTGCTTTGTAGGTGAGACTTGTGGCTATGAAGCAAGCTCAAGTTCTGGGGCCTCCTCTGTGGTGATTGTAGGAGTTGACTCTGAGACTGTAGAAAGTAGTTCTGACGGCTCCAGATACCTTTCTTCTTCTTTTCTCTCTTTCGATCTACTTCAATCCCCTTCTTTTTCTTTCTCATGTTCCTTTTCTCTTTCACATCCACGTTCTTCTCTCCATCTCTTCCTTCCTTCTTCTTGTAGTTTGTCTGCCTTGATCCATTTAGTTCACGGGAGTATTCTCTTAATAATCCTTCTATTGCTCCCTTTACAATCTGATCTCTCTTCTTTGTTTGGTTTCCTCATCCACAACGTCATCCGATGATCCTCTGTTTTCATATCTCCATTGACTCCTTTATTTTGACCTTTCATTCATCTAGCTGTGCTTTGGTTTTTACATCTACTTTCACAAGCAGACTTTGTTTCCCACTTGAAGTTCATGCAATAACCTTAATGCATGCATTGTAGAGTCTGGGGCTTTATATTCACAAAAGCCAAATGCTTGTAACCTTCCTGAAGCTTCCTGAATTCTCTTCCAGCTTAAAACCAAGCCACAAGTAACTGCCTGATTAATATTATCAAAAGCTTTCTCAATATGTTACCTACAAAAACTGTTGTAGTCAGACCACTGCTTTTGTCACTTCCATGATTCCTCTGAGCAGCAAGGTCCTTCCTTAGTCCAATATGCTTTCCAACCAGAGGCACAGAATTTGGCACCAATGCCTGTTTGTCCACTGTTGGGCAGTATTTCATGGTGTACGGCATGGAGACAGTCGTGGCATCATTCAGCACCTTTCTTGATTCACTTTCAATTGGCTTCATTGCAGGGTATTGTTTCTCTTTATGCCTTGTGGTGCATTAGGCGGCATTTTGACATTTCCTTAGCATTTGTCAGTTTTCAGTTTTTTACGAGAATGAGTTGCTAGCTTGGTGCTCAACCCAGCACAAATGGAAAATGTGCAAGGAGCCGGCCAGAGTTGAACCTGGGACCATTTGTCTTGAAGGTGGGTGCTGAATTACAGGGGATGTGGCATGCAAATGGTGAATGGATCTCCAATCAGGTTGTAGTTGTTTCAGCCAAACATGCCCCATAGTGCTGGTCCTTCTGTTTTTACCACGTACAAACCCAATGTTACTTGTTGTAGTTCACAGTTGCAGATGTCATTCCCACAGGACTTCTCTTTTCTCCAGTACGTTCTTAGTTGGATATCTGCAGGCTTCAGTTTGGTATCTTTGAAATGTCACTCAAACTCATTTTGTGGAATGACTGAAATAGTCAAGCCAGTGTCATTTTAGTTAATTTGCCATTCACTTCTGGTATAAGACATCTTGCTTGTCTCAAGTTTGTTTTCATAATGTAAATCTCATGGTTGCTCAGTTTGTGTCACTCTCATCATTATCAAATTTTTCATCAACAGCATGCAGATTGGTGCTGTATTTAAAACTGCAATTGCCCTTTTATCTTTTTTCTCTTCTCTGTGCAGTCCATTTATTTATGCCTGCCCAGCATGCTCTTTGTGTGTGTCCTACCTTGTTGCATTTTCTGTAAGTTTTGCCTTTAATCCTGCAATTGTTAGGTGTATGTGAGCCCCTGCCACAACAATAACTCAATTTGTTCAGCCAGGCAGGTTTCTGTTTAGATGTTGCAATTTTGTTCGCGCTCAGTTTCATTTCTGACTGCAACTCAGTTGTGTCTCTGGCTGTGGTTTCAATTGAAACAGCGCTTTCTACTGTTCTTTCAAATGTAAGCTATGCTTCAGATAGGAAACATCTTTGAGTGCTTTCTTGTAAGATTCTACAAATTAAGCAATCTCTCATTGTATCATTAAAATTGTTACCAAACTGACAATGCTCAGACAACTTCTTCAATTCAGCCGTGTACGCTGAAATTGACACCCCCTTCTTTTTGATTCCACTTACGAAACCTAAAACGTTCTGTGATTAACAATGGTTTGCTTGGTTCTAAATGTTCCTGAGTCACTTTGAGAATGTCAGGAAAGCTCACTTTAATGGTTTGGTTGGAGCAGTCAAACTTCAAAGCAAATTGTATGCCTTTAAAACCAATGCACTTAGCAGAATTGGCATTCACTGCTCATTGGCTGTTTCATTTGCTTCAAAATACTGTTCCAATAGTTCAGTATATCGGAGCCAATTCCCATTGTGTGATCAAACTCATCAATCTTTCCGATGTAGCCAGCCATTTCTGCTTTTTTTAATGATTATTAACACCCAGTACTCACTTTTTATAAACCCATGAATTATTCTGCTTTCTTACTTTTTAAAAAAAGACTTGATCATGTCTTCCCTTCCGAAGAACACATACTTTTTGGAACTCGACAGCTCCTTGTTGCATTTTATTTTATTTCGAAATCTTGCTGCAATTTCACAGGTTTGTTTTAAAATATGCGTCGGCAATGTTAACTTTTGCAATTTCAAAACTTTAAACTAATTCAAAGGAAAACACAGGAGTCTGGGAATGTGGGTCATTGTGTGATGTTGTATACAGGTTTCCCCCGCCATCCAAAGGTAGAGCATTCCTATGAAACAGTTCGTAAGCCGAAATGTCATAAAGCGAAGAAGCAATTACCATTTATTTATATGGGAAAATATTGTGAGCGTTCGCAGACCTAAAAATAACCTACCAAATCATGCCAAATAACACATAAAACCTAAAATAACAGTAACATATAGTAAAAGCAGGAATGATATGATAAATACACAGCCTATATAAAGTAGAAATACTTTTCCACAATCATTACTGCACTGTTCTCCGTAGCAAAAATCTCATGCAAGCACCATTGGCAGAAAATCTCACGCAAGCGCTGTTGGCAAAATCACAGCGTAAGCACTCTTCAGTAACCTTTAAGCTATGAAGCTGCCAAATCATACCAAATAACACGTAAAAATACACAGCCTATATAAAGTAGAAATAATGTAGGTACAGTGTAGTATCACTTACTGGAATCGGGACAGCGCCGAGCACACTGATGATAGTGTGTTAGACTGAGTCGTCGCAGGTTGGGGTGGTGCAGTGGCCCCCACCCTCCAGGCCGCCAACAGATACCAATCCACGAAACATGCAGGGATGCAGCGGTAGCCGGGAGGCACACAGCACATCTTTAACAAAAAAGCCAAAATAAACATGCTGACTAATTAGGTGCCGACCAGCACGTAATTAATCAGTATGTTTATTTCGGCTTTTTTCTTAAAGATGTGCTGTGTGTCTCCCAGCTACCACTGTATTCTCCGCGTATCGGTATCTGTCCATGGCTTGGGGGTTGGGGTGGTTGGACGGGTGTCATCTCGTTATCGTTTGTTTCCATTAGGGCAGGCAGGTCATCTATCTCTGCCCGCCTCGATGTCGAAGGTCGAGATTCGTCGCCTGCTGTGGCTGATGTGGAAGGTTTGCTTGACTGCTGAGCCTCGCGCATTTTGCTATCACACAGTTCTTTGTAAGGACTCACACCATCCTGCAAATAGCCCCTAAGCCAACGTACCCTTTCAAAATTAAAGTCATACTTTATCATTGCAGCTAAAATTTCATGCAGTTGCTTCACATTCATTTCACTACTGCATTTAGTTTCGGTTGTTATCCTTTTTTCTACCAATTACATCAGCGCTTCATCTGTCAGATCTTGGTCATGGGATGCCAAAACCTCTTCAACATCATGTTCATCAGCTTCCACAAGCCAAACTCACTTTGTCCTTACTTCGTTCACCACAATCGAAACGCTTAATTATGTCTAGTTTTACCCTAAGTGTTACACCCTTACGAGCTCTTTTAGGCTTTTCCGATACCTTAGAACTCATCTTGCAAATGACTGCTCACAGGCATGTGTTTAAGCAATGCCGGCGAGAATGCTGTTCCGAATCCGGAGGAGAGCGGCTGCTCGGGGCGCGCGCTGCCTTTTATCTCACGCTGATTTTTTCACGCGCTGATATTTTATCACGCACTGTTTTTTTTTCGTAACAGTGAAAACACCTTCTGAAAGCAAAAGCAGGGTACTAATGTAGGTCTTTCGTAACAGTGAGGTTTCGAAAAGCAGGGGACACCTGTACAATTGATGTATATTTACATATAACCTGTAATAAATTATTTAAAAATAAAAATGCTTAACTAACATATATACACACAAGATTACTCAAATATTAATGAAATATCAAATACACAAGAATTTTCTCTCCAGATGATACCTGCCTTGCTGAGTTCCTCCAGCACGTTGTGTGTGTTGCTCCTGACGTTCATGTATAGCTAGCAGAACTCAATACTGATAATTAGCTCCTGAATATAGATTTGAGACAGGATTTAGGAGAATAGATGCAAATCAAGAACATGGAGAAATGAAAAATATATCTGTTGGTGTTGAGATTCATTGCTGTCAGTGAAGGATACTACTTGAGCACAACAAAAAGTGTACAGAATCAAGGAAAGTAGGTATGTAGTCAGCAATCTTGTGGATATGGAAATCACATGATTAAAGGAATCTCACAGGTGAAATTAGTTTGATGAGAATATGATGAAAGTGTCTGGTAAGAACAAGATGTACAGTATATCCAAGTTACAGAAAGCAGAAGCTAATGGGAAGTTTGGGTTTGGCCACAGGAAGTGGGAAGTAGTAGTAACAACTTGCTTCAGTTTCTGGAAGCCGTTGGACATAACTTAGGAAGAGGAAAATTTTAAGAAGAATTTCAGAAATACAGAAAAGAAGCAACTGGTTATATTTCCTCTGTCAAAATTATCCACTATCCCCTGACCATCCTGAAGAGTGGAGGAAGTTCAAATTAGTTCTGATCTCGCCCAGCAAAAGTTGGTGAAGTGCAACTCTCAAACATCTGCAATCTTAAATATCAAGACTTCCTCTGTTAACTGTAATCAGTAGTTTCCCTGCATAGAACTGATCCATTTTTCCAAATCCTGTAATAGCTTCTTATTCTTGTTTCAGTGAAATAATGAAGCTTAAGCTTTAACCAATTTCTGAGTACTAATTAAAGCAATAAGGAAACAAATTGTAAGCAAATTGCAATTAGCAATTTGGAAGCTGATGGTATGTGTTTTTGAACTAGGAACTGCAGTAAACTTTAATAATATCTCAGAGAACAGGTTAGCTCAAACAAAACACAAAGCTGTGTACAGTTTATGCTAATTCCTTCTATGCAGATTTACTTCAATGATGTGGTACAGTTAGCTTTCTAGTAGATTTATGCCTTAAATAGGTTATTGAATATCATGAAGGAAAAAAGTTCCAGTGATACATTCTCAATTATTAAATCTGCTTCAGTAAAGAAAACATTTGAGATGCTGCCTGGCCTACTGAGTTCCTCCAGCATTTTGTGTGTGTTATTTGGATTTCCAGCATCTGGAGATTTTCTTCTGTTTGTGATTTGAACATCTGAGTTTCTTGCTGCCATCCCCTGGAGCACACTGTTATTAATCTTAAAACTTAGGCAATCTTGAGGAATATATAAAAAAACATTTTGTCCTTTCCATCATCCCAAATGCATGAAGGTATCTATGGAGTTATATAATATCTACAGCCATTTCTCAGCAGGGTCATATTAAATGACATCTGATTTTCAGAATGGTGTATTTTATTGAAAATTAATATCCAAGGTTGTAGATTTTGGCCTTTGACTCCAGTTTATGACTGAATCAAAATAATGGGTGCCCATCATTCTGTGTGAACAACATGATTGGAACCTGATACCCAATTTGAGTGAATCACAAAAGGAAGTGTGCAAGCCAATTAAATTTCCTTGTGGGCTGATTTCAGCAGGAAGCAGAACACAAGAGAATTGGAGCAGGAGAAGGCCTTGAGACTCCTCCAACTTGCCCCGCTGCTCAAGATGATCACAGCTGATCTCTGTTGGCCTCAACTTCACTCTGTACCAGTAGCCCTTAACCCTCAAGTTCTCTTTCAAATTATTTTCGATTTCCATCTTTAATATGTGTAATAATTCAACCTCCACCATCCTCTGGGGCAGAGAATTTCAGAGATTTACTATCCTGTGGGAGAAGGGCATTCTACACAACTCAGTTTTAAATGACCAAACCCTTACCTTTCAGCTATGTCCCCTTGTTTGTTACTCTCCTTCCAATGAAAACATCTCAACATCTACCATGCCAAGCCCCCTTAGGATCTTGCAAAAAGATTAAATAAATTTTCTATCCAGTCTTGACAATGCAACCCTAACCCTTTCATCCCAGGAATAGGACTGGTGAATTTGCTTTATACTGCCTCTAATGCTAGTGTAACATTTATTAGGTAAGGACACTAAGTCTGTGCACAGTATTCCAAGTGTGGAAATGCCAACATTCTGTGCAACTTTTACAAAGTCTCCCCTCTCGCCTCTCCCAATAATGACCAAAATGTTACTTGCCTTCTTAACTACTTGTTAGACAATAGACAATAGGTGCAGGAGTAGGCCATTCAACCCTTCGAGCCAGCACCGCCATTTACTGTGATCATGGCTGATCATCCACTATCAGTATCCAGTTCCTGCCCTATCCCCATAACCTTTGATTCTGCTATCTTTAAGAACTCTATCCATCTCTTTCTTGAAAGCATCCAGAGACTTGGCCTCCACAGCATTCTGGGGCAGATCATTCCATATATCCACCACTCTCTGGGTGAAAAAGTTTTTCCTCAACTCCGTTCTAAATGGCCTACCCCTAATTCTTAAACTGTGGCCTCTGGTTCTGGACTCACCCATCAGTGGGAACATGCTTCCTGTCTGCAGCGTGTCCAATCCCTTAATAATCTTATATGTTTCAATAAGATCCCCTCTCAGCCTTCTAAATTCCAGAGTATACAAGCCCAGTCGCTCCAATCTTTCGACATATGACAGTCCCACCATCCCGGGAATTAACCCTGTGAACCTACGCTGCACTCCCTCAATAGTAAGAATGTCCTTCCTTGAAATTGGAGACCAAAACTGCACACAGTACTCCAGGTGTGGTCTCACCAGGGCCCTGTACAGCTGCAGAAGGACCTCTTTGCTCTTATACTCAATTCCCCTTTTTATGAAGGCCAGCTTGCCATTAGCTTTCTTCACTGCCTGCTGTACTTGCATGCTTGTTTTCAGTGACTGATGTATAAGAACACCTAGATCTCGTTGTGCTTCCCCTTTTCCTAACTTGACTCCATTTAGATAATAATCTGCCTTCCCGTTCTTACCACCAAAGTGGATAACCTCACATTTATCCACATTAAACTGCATCTGCCATGCATCTGCCCAATCACCCAGCCTGTCCAAGTCACCCTGCATTCTCATAACATCCTCCTCACATTTCACACTGCCACCCAGCTTTGTGTCATCGGCAAATTTGCTAATGTTACTTTTAATTCCCTCATCTAAATCATTAATATATATTGTAAACAGCTGCGATCCCAGCACTGAACCTTGCGGTACCCCACTGCTCACCACCTACCATTCTGAAAGGGACCCATTAATCGCTACTCTTTGTTTTCTGTCAGCCAGCCAATTTTCAATCCATGTCAGTACTCTGCCCCCAATACCATGTGCCCTAATTTTGCCCACTAATCTCCTATGTGGGACTTTATCAAAGGCTTTCTGAAAGTCCAGGTACACCACATGCACTGGCTCTCCTTTGTCCATTTTCATAGTTACATCCTCAAAAAATTCCAGAAGATTAGTCAAGCACGATTTCCCCTTCGTAAATCCATGCTGACTCGGACCGATCCTGTTACTGCTATCCAGATGTGTCGTAATTTTATCTTTTATAATTGACTCCAGCATCTTTCCCACCACCAACGTCAGACTAACCGGTATACAATTCCCTATTTTCTCTCTTCCACCATTCTTGAAAAGAGGGACAACATTAGCCACCCTCCAATCCACAGGAACTGATCCTGAATCTATAGAACATTGGAAAATGATTACAAATGCGTCCACGATTTCTAAAGCCACCTCCTTAAGTACCCTGGGATGCAGACCATCAGGTCCCGGGGACTTACCTTCAGACCCAACAGCCTATTCAACACCATTTCCTGCCTAATGTAAATTTCCTTCAATTCATCCAATACCCTAGGTCCTTTGGCCACTATTACATCTGGGAGATTGTTTGTGTCTTCCCTAGTGAAGACAGATCCAAAGTACCTGTTCAACTCGTCTGCCATTTCCTTGTTCCCCATAATAAATTCACCTGCTTCTGTCTTCAAGGGCCCAATTTTAGACCTGCCTGCTAAATTCCTGTGCTTCATGTACTGGAACACTGCGATCACTTTTGAGTTTTACTCATTTGCATATTCACTCCATTGGATAATATTCCAGTTTTGATTCCTCTTACTCAAGTGCATGACCTCATAATTCCCTCTGCCGGGTTTTTATCCAATTACTCAATCGCATTGCAGAATTACAATGTCCTCAGCATAATTATGGGCAGTGTAAATATAGTGAATCCTGCTTTTCAGGTCCAGTTTCATTAACAGTATTGGAACTGTATTTAAGAAGCAGATATTTTGTGTACGCCGTTAGTCTTGCGAGACCATGGATCTGCGCCTGGGAAGTCTTCACTCTCCAGGGCGCAGGCCTGGGCAAGGTTGTATGGAAGACCAGCAGTTGCCCATGCTGCAAGTCTCCCCTCTCCACGACACCAATGTTGTCCAAGGGAAGGGCATGAAGACCCATATAGCTTGGCACCAGTATCGTCGCAGAGCAATGCGTGATTAAGTGCCTTGCTCAAGGACACAACACGTTCCCTGGGCTGGGGCTCAAACTCATGACCTTCAGGTAGCTAGTCCAATGCCTTAACCACTTGGGCACGTGCCCACACTTGTGTACTATTAGTGCATATAACAGAAGATTAATTCATCCCATTTTTCTTACTGAATCCCTTTTTGTTCAGTCTTGTTGATTATCCCCAATGTCTATATTGAGGCTGGAAATATAGTGCAAAGAAACTCTATATGCACTTTAAGAGCAGACTCAATATTCCAGGTGTGTAGCCTGGATGGTGAATGAAGAACAGTGCAGTAGCACATATTATTATCAAAACTTTCAGTCAGTATGTGAGTTCTCAGAATCAGATGAATGATAAGAATGAGATTGACACAGTTCTTGGCTTTAACAAAGATTGATGCATTAAATTTATGAAAAAAAAATGGAATAGGCTGAATTCAATAGTGACTCTTTAAGCAGCATTTGAGAGGCTTTTAGATAGGCACATGAATATCCAGAAAATGGAGGGATATGGAGTTTTGTAAGCTGGCTGGGCCAGTTTAGCAGGCATTTAATTACTACTTTAATTATTTCAGCTCAGAGGGGCTGTTCATGTGCTGCATTGTTCTTTTTTAATACATGCATATTCTGAAGCTGTATTTAGGAAACAATAATTGATTTGATATGAGTATTTTCAATGTATTTGTATTTGCTTATGTTGTGCCTCATGCTGATATTTATTTATAAATTAAGATATTATTTATGTAAATTATGTTTTCCTGTGGCAAAAAAAGAGAAATATACCTGCAAAAGATCAAAGATCAAAGTAAATTTATTAACAAGTGCATATATGTCACCATATACAACCCCTAAGAATTGTTTTCTTTCGGGCATACTCAGTAAATCCAAAAACCAAAATAGAATCAATGAAAGACTGTACCCAACAGGATGGACAAACAACCACTGTGCAAAAGACAGCAAACTGTGAAAATGCAAAAAAAGAAAGAAAAATAATAATAAAGAAAGAAATTAGCGATATACATTGAGAACATGAGATGAAGCGACCTTGAAAGTGAGTCCATAGGCTCTGGAAACAGTTCAGTGATGGGGCAAGTGAAGCTGAGTGAAGTTATCCCCACTTGTTCAGGAGCCTGAGGTTGAGGGTTAGTAACTGCAATAAATGTTGAATCAGTTCCATAAGTAACCCAAATGTAGTATTTTATAGAAGCATTCTAAAGTTTCATCTTAATTCACAAGAAGGATGACATACAAATACTATCCTGAAGGGGTGAGTTAATTCCTCAAGGAAATCATATTTTGTATCAGTAACTAAAAATGAATAAAAACTCCCTTATAATGTTATGTGCCCATAGCATAAGATAGTACAGGTTCTTTGCTGATTATCAATTTACTTGCCTCCTGAATTTATAATCTGTAAGACAAAAATATCTGCACTTTTTAAAACTGCATACTCATATTTATTCTTCTTAAAGCTCTCTAGTACAGTTGCAGTAGTTAAAAGGTTTATCATATCAAAATAGGAAAACAATCTATATGTCTGTCTTTGGTGATATTTTATCTACTTATGCAAGATTAGGTTTAAATGACAGGAGAAATTACATGCATATTCTATCCCAGTTCTCATAATGATGCAATGCTTGTTGTGTATTTAATATTTTAATAATATTTGAATAGTATTGTAAATATATTGTTTGATTAAGTAATCTTCCCTATTTACATAATTCATTATGAGTTATACGTAAAAGTATGTGAATAGCATATGTCGTTACACTATCATATCATACATTGCATAAAATAAAAACAACACTAGTCACATTACCTCTAGGGTGCTATCATTTCCTTTCAATTAGTTTCATGCCTTGGAGTTACAAAGACATAACAGTGGTGATGAGGAAGTTTTAAATGTATCTGGGATGATTACCTACCTGTTGAAGTGCAACAAGATGAACGAGTTTTTAAAACATCACAATGAGAAACAATCAAGTTAAAAAACAGCACAGCGTGTGCTTTGTTGGGAGGGGAAAAAGATGATCAAGTTTTAAAAAAGGCAGAAAACGGACAAATTCACAGGTTCATAAACAGTGCATACAGGGTGATAATAATCATAAAAAGAAAGCAGGAATACCTTGCTACTTCGGAAAGATAGATGTGTTCAATTGCACAAGAGATAACTGGAGATTGTATACTGAGTGAATTGAGCAGAATTTTGAAGCAAATCAAATAGCCTATGTAAAGTGAGTGCCAGTTTCGCTGAGTACATTGGGTGAAAAGGCATACAGTTTGCTTAGAGGTTTGAATTCTCCAACCAAATCAGCTGAAATTAGTTTTGTGATATCATGAAACATAATGCAGGAACATTTATAACCAAAGCTACTGTTGATTTCAGAATGCTTTAGGTTTCATAAGTGGAATAATAAAGGAAAGGGAATCCATTTCAGCATATGTGGCTGGATTGAAGAAATTATCTGAGCATTGTGAGTTAAATGATAGGCTTAATAAGGCACTGAGAAGTTGTTTAGTTTGTGGAATCTTAGAAGAAAACGTTCAAAAACGGCTCCCTAACTGAAGCACAACTTACATTTAAAAGAGCAGTTGAAATTGCTGTTTCAATGGAAACCTCAGACAGAGACGCAACTGAGTTGCAGTCAGGAATTAAACTGAGCATGATCAAAATTGCAATTACTGTGGTCATACCATTGATGCACAAGGATTGCACATGTGTGCTGTGAAAATTCAAGCAGTGGTGGATGTCCCAAGACCAAAGGTGCTAAAGATACAGTTCTCTTTTAGGATTTGTAAATTACTATAATAGGTTCCTGATAATCCTGGTTACTGTGCTCCAACTCTTGAACTCCTTACTGCAGATCGAAAAAAAACGGCATGGACAAAGCAACATGAGGTGGCTTTCTAAAAGTTAAAGGAAATAATGACATTAGACACTGGATTCATATGTTATGATCCACGTCATCCAGTAAAGCTGCTTGTGGACACCTCACCTTATGATATAGGTGCAGTCATGTCACATGTTTTGAGTGATGGATGGTTACACTCCATAGCCTTTTCATCACGTTGCATTACCGCTGCAGAGATAAATTATGCACAGTTGGGCAGAGAGGCCATAAATCTGGTTTGGAATCCAAAACATTTCAACCAGTACTTGTATGGGAGAGAGTTTACTACCCTTATTACAGATCATCAACCACTAGTGTCCATTTTTAATGCACAGAAGGGTGTTTCACTAACCGCAGCAGAATGAATGCAGAGATTGGCTCTGTTTCTTGGAGGACACAATTACAAGATTGAATTCAGGAGTTCAACTATTCATTGAAATGCTGATGGATTGTCCCAATTATCCTTGGAAAAGGAAGTTCTTGAAAATTTTACTAAAGTGGAAACTCCTCTGGACATTTTCTCCCTAATGCAAATTGAACAGATAGAGATGATTCCTTTGACCTGGCCACCAAAAATGGCTGGAATGTGTAGCAGGAATCCCAGTATCCCCATCTTTAGTATTGCCCTTGCCCTAGCCCTTGAACTTGCACTTGACAGAGGTTTCCTTACGGGGGGACTGAGAGTTAAAGTGTTGGAGGAGCTAAATGGCTATCTTCTAGTCATGGTGAAGATGAAGACATTGGCTGGACCATTCATGAGCACAAATTTGTTGACAATAATGGATGCAACCACAATGTGGTCAGAACTTTTCCCAATACCCTCACTATAGTTTTGTACACTGTTGATGTGCAGAGAAGCCTCTTCTCAAGCTCTGGTGTTCCAGAACACTTAGTCAGTGACAATGAGCCACTGTTTCAGTCATTCTTGAAAATGAATGCAATAAGACATATTGCATCTGCACTGTAGCACCTAGCTACAAAGGTATGCCTGGGTTATCCTTTGTGTTCACTGTTGGATCTCTTCAAACGCAATCTCAGGAGTATGCAGGACAAACAGCTGAGGGCTCCTCAAACAATGAGGCTTGATGCTTCACTTCTGGACAAGCAATCCTGGCAAGTGACTACAGAGGTGATCAAAAATGAGTACCTGGATAGATTTAGAACAGAACTGGACCACTCTCCCCCACAGTGGAGGTTTCATCTGGAGATGATATGTCAATCAGTTGAGAAGAGCAGATTCAGTTCATTGAGAAAAAACGGTATGCAGAGCTGTCCGAACCACATTCTGCAGTCCCAGAAACAACTCCTAAAACCATCACGGAGGAGGCTCCAGAACCTGAAGTTCTTTCCCAGCCACTGGGCTCACCTGCTAAGCAGAGTGATCCCCCTTGTCAGGAAAGATGTTATCCGACATGAGTAAGAAAACGACTAAATCATTAGGCCTGAGTATGACAATTTAAAATTTGGAATGATATGGGTGTCTATATAGTATTTATTTTATATTGTGTGTGTGTGTGTGTGTGTGTAAGTATATAAATATATATAGACATACACACACACAAATTCTATGTTGAGTAAGGGTTTATAGCTTAGGGAGGAGTGTTGTGTATTTAATACTTCAGTAATATTTGAGTAACATTGTAAATGTATTGTTTGATTAAGCATTCTTTGTTTACATCATTTTTTATATATACGTATATGTGTGTTGTGTGTGTGTGCGTGTGTGTGTGTGTGTGTGTGTGTCTGAATGGCATGCGTCATTACACCACCATATTATGCATGCATACCTTGCTTAGAGTATAAAGAAACTTGACACATTATCTTCAGGCTCCCATTTTTTCTTCCTTTCTATTAGTTTCATGTTTTGGATTTAGATAAACATAACAGTGCCATTTAATCTTTTATAAGGATCATATAGATTATGTCATTAAAAGATGAGCTAAAGGATCAGATTTTTCTGAAACTAGCAGTAATACTTTATCTTGATTTTTGAATGTAACCAACAAAACATTTTCCTTTCTAAACACTATAGATTAAACAGAGATACTTCACATGAAGGATGAGGCTTTTTGTACCCTTCTGATGAATAGAGATTATCATTGGGTAATCAGATCAATAAAAGAACACCATAGGGTTTATCCAACTTCACCTTTCTCTGTTGAAAAACACTTTGTTTCACATCATTTGATTTTAAGCTAACATTCAGCACATCATAGAAAAATCAATATTCCACTTCAAAACTATGAGCACTAGCTTAGATTTCTGCATCACTGCAATAAAAATGAGTGGTTTCCATGATGTGACTAGCACTGTTGATAAAAACCTACTTCATGTTTTAAGGCAAAACAGAAAGTTATTGAAGATCCCCCTCCCCCAAAGTAACAACTTAAGTAGATGAAAACAGACATTAACCGTGCTTCTCTGGCATGATCATTTGATTTCACACTGAATTATATCGTCAGAGGCTGAGGGAACCTCACAAAAAAATTGAAAGCTAAAATGTCTTTTGCTATCAAGCATATTATAATTCTTCACAATTCCAAGATACTACACATGGAAGGACAGTAATATATATTACTCTGGAAGTATAATGATTGCATGCTTACTAACAACCTTGAAAATATTTGAGTGGTCATTGGCAATGTTTGTCTTGTAGATTGTCACAATCATTTAATTTTGCTTTTTCTCATTAAGTGCTTAGAGAATTTATTTTAGCTAAGACCTTGCACACTGTTGCTCTGTCAAGTCCATTGCTAAGATAAATAAAAATTAAAATTTATACAAATTCATTAAACAGCAACAATTTCTGCACGCTCTTCGTGGAGAAAATATATGGGAGTATTTTGAGACATCGCCCAATTTGATTAGAACATTACCTTATCTATCAAAACAGGAAATATGGTAATTGCATGAGTACAGTCCCTATAAATGCTCAGTTACTTTAATCATCAATACATATTTCTTAGAAAATATTCACTCAGTGGTGACTTCATTAGGTACAGGAGTGGAACCCAGTGTGGTCTTCTGCTGCTGCAGCCCAACCACTTCAACATTTAATGTGTTGGGCCTCGGAGATGCTCTTCTGCTCACCACTGTTGTAACGAGTGGTTATTTGAGTTACTGTCGTCTTCCTGTCAGCTTGATGCAACTTGGCCAATCTCCTCTGACCTGTCTCATTAACAAGGCAATTTTGCCCACAGAACTGCTGTTTAATGGATTTTTTTTTATTGTTTTTCATACCATTCTCTGTAAACTTTTCGAGACTGTTGTGCGTATGTGTGAAAATCCCAGGATATCAGTGTTTTCTGAGACACTCAAACCACCCCTGTCTGGGAGCAACAAACATTCCATAGTCAAGGTCACTCAGATCACATTTCTTCCCTATTCTGATGTTTGGTCTGAACACCAACTGAATCTCTTGACCATGTCTGCATGCTTTTATGCATTGAGTTGCTGCCACATGATTGACTGATTAAATGCTAGCATTAATGAGCAGGTGTAAAGGAGTACCTAATAAACTAGCCACTGAGTGGACATTTCTAATTATAAAATAGAGATGTCAACAACTCATGAATTACAGAAGCAAGACCTTTTATGTTTATAAAATTAACCGGTCTAAGTTTATTGGCTGAATGCAGCACAAGGTTTCCAAAAAATACTTCCAAAATATATCTGATTTTGTACTGAAAATAATGTCTACTGATGATTTCAACTGAGTAATGCGCAATTGTTTTGGTTTGAATGCTTTTTTGCATTTTTGTAAAAGTATCAAAATACCTTAGATAACAAAAGTCCAGTAAAATGATAAATAAGAAGGAACCTTTAAAATTAAACTTGAATGCAAATAACTTATAGGGAACAGCTAAAAGAATGTCTGACCTTATAGAACAACAATTTTTTAGAAATTCAGTGCCTCTTCTTTGCAACTGACAAGATGACAACAGACATATCACATGAACAAAGAACTGTGTTTGAAATATTTGTTTCATTTTTCCTTATCTCTCCTTTTATACAGTAAAATCCAAAGAATATATGTGATTATTTTCTTTTGATGGAAGGAGCTATGAGCCATGCCATTTTTAACTGTCAAGAACCTTTATTTGGAAACACGGATGTACTGATCTCCAAATATATTGATTTGCAGGCTGATTACAGTAAAACTACACAAGAATATTTGTAATATTTAAGAGTATTCTAAATCTAAAACAAACAATGGGCCTATTTTAATGGACTGTTGCCAACAGTCTCATGATACATCTAATTCTATATTCTATGCTAGGAGAAATCTTTCTGTTTTTTTGTGGGTAGAAACTTTCACTATTAGTAGTAAGAAATTCTATGAAGATAAGACCATGACTTTACATAAGTAACTAAATGTATCTATTGAATGTAATTTGTGAATTCCCTTTGTAAAAATCCCCTTAGGAACCACCATACTGGTCTATTTTCAGCTCTAGTCTTCAAAGTATATGAAAAATATGGTGATGCTAAACTGTATAAAATGACTTAGGTACTTTGCTTTCAATGAACAATTAATAAAACTTTTGCTGTTTGTCTTAGGTGCCCTGAGAGTCTACGACCAGATACAGTGAGACCGTGTCTTCTGCCTTGTAGAAAGGACTGCATTGTCACATCTTTTAGTGATTGGTCACCTTGTCCATTAATGTGCAAAGATGGTGAGTAATGACGTGCTTGTTAAACTACAAGTTTAAATGGATACAAAGAAGCTAAACTCTTTAGCCCCAATTTCGCAATCCAGAATCAGATTTAATATCACTAACATATGTTGTGAAATTTGCGGAGTTTGCCACAGGATCTAAATCAGTGGTTCTCAAAGTGGGTGATTGCCACCCTAGGGTCGGAGCGAGTTTCTAAGGGAGCAATAAAGGGGGTGAGGAAGCAGCTGACGCATTACAGTCTTAATTTTAGGAAGTAAATTACTTCTATGCATTTGATCCTCAGTGCCATGTAATTGATTACAATGATTACGTAATCAACTTATCTCTTGTTGACCCACTGTTCTCTTAGACTTTGCTTGAAGCACATACAGTTGTTGAAAAGCAATGTGCTACTTCTGTATTTGGCAAATCATGAGAAATCTGGACTGAAGTAAATATGTTATTTCCAGGCTTGGCCTGCACATTATTGCCATTCACTACTGTAGTACAGTGTTAGCTATTATGATTCCCATAATCACACAGTGATGCAATTCCTGTGAATTAGAGTATGCTATTCAGTGGACTAAAGTTCAAAATTTGCCCTTTCGAATGATCTTGACCACATTTCTTTAGCCCACGGCCCAACTGAAATAGCATTACCTCACTCTATGTACCTTCAGATAGAGAGTCAGGTTTTCCCTGAGCTATTATGACATCATAACTTTCCCCTTTATTGATCACAGCACTTGAGGTTAGACTTAAACGATAGGTGATTGACTACAGTCATTAATCCATAATGCAAATGACAGAAGCAGAACAAATGAAAAAGAAATGTAGACAGTATTAGTGCGGAGAAAATGAAATATGGATTTATACCAGCACCAAGCAACCAACAACAGCCGATGCATCTTTGTGTGAAAAAGGTTTTTTTCAATAGAGGCCATGAAAACCATCCTGGCTCTTTGAACATTTGAAAAGAATACACTCTGATAAAGCAAACAAGAACTTGGCTTATTTTCAGTCACTTTGTGAAAACTTTCAGAAACAGAAACAGAAAACACTTCAGAGCATGTTTGCCGGCACTTCACAACAGAACAGTGACGGCTTGCATGCTTCACACAGCATTTCATCACTCATTGCAAATAAATCTGGAAACCCCATACAATCGGAGAAGAACTGATTCTGCCAGCAGTAAGGGAGGTTCTGAGTACTGTTTTGTGTAAGTCACCAGATCAAATAGTTAAAGCAGTTCTGCTCAGTGACAACTCTGTTCAAAGACTAAAAGATAAAATGTCTGAGAATTGGGAAGACACATTGGTCAACATACTTAGGAGAATAGAATTTACTCTACTGTTGAATGAGTCAATTATGCCTGGCAATGAATCTTTGCTTCTAGGTTATGTTCATTTCATAAAAGATGGTTCAAGTTTGTAATTTGCAAGGGGACTAGAAACAGATATGAAGGAAGCATCAATATTTCAGGTGGTTGAGCAATTTTTCAAAGAGTGGGACATTCAGCTTATCAGCATTCTTGCTGTGAAACAGATTGGGCACCATCAATGACAAGACACCACCGTGGGGTTATTACTTTCTTGAAAAAGCTTTACCTAACATATTTACTGTATAATTAACAGACAACATCTTGTTGCAAATAAACTAAGGGATTAACTGCACAAACCATTAAATACTGTTATCACAGCGGTAAAAAATCAAGTCCCATGCTCAGAATTCTCAACTATTTCAAGTGCTTTGTATTGAGAATGATGAACAGTTTGAAAGCTTGCTGTTACACACAGAAGTCAGCTAGCTCTCAAATGCAAACTCCTGAGATGCTTTCATGCGCATTTTGAAACTGTGATAAAATTCATTGAATGTTTCTTTCAATAATCAACACAGTAATCAAGAATACTAGGCATGATATTGCTTATTTGGGGAATTATTTGCAAGGTTTAACAAGATCAATTTTCATTTGCAAGGAAGTGATGTGAATCTTCTCAAAGTCAAATCAGTCATCTCCACATTTCTGTCCAAGTTACAAGTGTACTGTTGTAACTATATGTTATAATTATGTGGTTTTGTTAGTTTTTTCAGTCTTGGTCTGTCCTGTGTTTTGTGATATCACACCAGAGGAATAATGTATCATTTCTTAATGCATGCATTACTAAATGACAATAAAAAGAGGACTGAGTGTCCTCATAATCTAATAATCTAAAGTTAACTCTATTTAAATGCCACATTGACCAGCGTGACTTTTTCCACTTTCCAAGCCTCTCTGAATTGAAAGAGAAGGAAAGAATAACACGTGATGATCTTCAAGTATCCTGTACTCACCTGGGTGAACTGCATAAAAACATGTCAAAGAGATTTCAGAATCTTTTTAAAATGTGTTTTTTTTAATGATCATAAGACTATATTGGACTCCAAGAACAATGGGTACAGCAAGTCTACTGCATCAGTGAGCTGCTCGTTGTTTGGTACAGCCAGCTGGGGCAACAAAGGAGCCGCCCGACAAGTCTGAGGTGATGAAGCCAGGCTCGGGTCAGAGAAGGTGAAGCTGGCGCCCGGGGTGGAGAAAGAGAAACCAGAGGATGGGCTGGAGAAAGTTCAGAGGAGCTCACCTGGGTGCAGACCATATTGCTGCCTGCTACTTGAAGGCGTTGGTGTTGATGTACGAAAGCAAGAACAAGGCCTCAAGCCACGGGCTTGCCTGCTGCTACAGTCTAGGTGTGAAGACGCTGGGGGCAATGTAGCATAGAGTCCATGCTCAGTTGGGAGCTGGCGTCTCCCATCAGTGCTGCCCTCCAGTGTTCAATCAGCGGAATGACAGGCTGGATTGCTGGGAGCTGTACCATCAATTTGCATATTGCTCAGGCACTTGGACAATGCATGCATTGTCTTGTAACAATTTGTGTTTATTGTTCACTCTCTCGCTATCTTGTCTTTGATTTATGGTGAGAGGGAGAAGGTTAAAAAGGGATTTGAAGGAAAAATCTTCCAAACAAAGAGTAGGTGGTATCTGGAATGATCTGTCAGAGAAGATGGCGAAGACGAGTAGTAACAACATTTGAAATGTATCTCTACAGTCATGTGAATGAACAGGACCTTGTACGCCTTGGACAGGGCCCACCCTACCATGTGGGACCTTGTTAAAAGCTTTGTTAAAGTCCCTTGTAGAACAAAGGGACCTGGGAGCATGGGTACACAGTTCCCTGACCATGGTGTCACATATAGACAGGATGGTGAAGAAGGCTTTTGCCACACTAGCTTTCATCAATTTAGGGGCCTGAGTATAGAAATTGGGATGGTATGTCACTGAAATGAGAAAAGTGCAAAATGTATAGATTTTCGGAATTACCTGCCCAAGATTGTTATGGAAGTTAATTACTGTGTTTGTTCAGAAGATCAATAGATATTTCAATACTAATGGAATCAGCTGATACGAGGTTAATATAGGAAAGTAATGCTGCGGTAAAAGAAGTGGAAAATGCAGAAACCTCTCTGCAGGTCAGGACACATTCATAGAAAGAGAAACAGTTAACCTTTCAAACCCAGGCTCTTCACCTGAACTGAGAAAGAGAGACAACAGCGTGGTTTACAGGAGCATAAAGTGTAGGAAGGGACAGGTTAATTAATAGGAATTTCTCCGAAAGGGTCAGACCAAGTGACTTCATGAGGCAGTTGAATAATAGATTCTGCTTCTTTGCACAATGTTTTACTAATTATAAGGCTGTGGAACATTCCCAGCCATCCACACTACAACAATTGTTCATCCCAGTTTGGCAAAAGAATAAACCAGGGAAGGTAGTGCACCCGTGGCTGACAAGAGAAATTAGGGATAGTATCAACTCCAAAGTAGAAACATACAAATTAGCCAGAAAAAAATGGCACACCTGAGGACTGGGAGAAATTCAGAGTCCATCAGAGGAGGACAAAGGGCTTAATTAAGAAAGGGAAAAAAGATTATGAGAGAAAGCTGGCAGGGAACATAAAAACTGACTGTAAAAGCTTTTATAGATATGTGAAAAGAAAAAGATTGGTTAAGACAAAGGTCCCTTACAGTCAGAAACAGGTGAATTGATCATGGGGAGCAAGGACATGGCAGACCAATTGAATAATTACTTTGGTTGTGTCTTCACTAAGGAGGACATAAATAATCTTCCAGAAATAGTAGGGGACAGAGGGTCCAGTGAGATGGAGGAACTGAGCGAAATACATGTTAGTAGGGAAGTGGTGTTAGGTAAATTAAAGGGATTGAAGGCAGATAAATCCCCAGGGCCAAATGGTCTGCATCCCAGAGTGCTTAAGGAAGTAGCCCAAGAAATAGTGGATGCATTAGTGATAATTTTTCAAAACTCTTCAGATTCTGGATTAGTTCCTGAGGATTGGAGGGTGGCTAATGTAATCCCACTTTTTAAAAAGGGAGGGAGAGAGAAACCGGAGAATTATAGACCGGTAAGCCTGACATCGGTGGTGGGGAAAATGCGAGAGTCAGTTATCAAAGATGTGATAACAGCACATTTGGAAAGTGGTGAAATCATCGGATGAAGTCAGCATGGATTTGTGAAAGGAAAATCATGTCTGATGAATCTCATAGAATTTTTTGAGGATGTAACTAGTAGAGTGGATAGGGGAGAACCAGTGGATGTGGTATATTTGGATTTTCAAAAGGCTTTTGACAAGGTCCCACACAGGAGATTAGTGTGCAAACTTAAAGCACACAGTATTGGGGGTATGGTATTGATGTGGATAGAGAATTGGTTGGCAGACAGGAAGCAAAGAGTGGAAATAAATGGGACCTTTTCAGAATGGCAGGCAGTGACTAATGGGGTACCACAAGGCTCAGTGCTGGGACCCCAGTTGTTTACAATATATACTAATGACTTAGACGAGGGAATTAAATGCAATATCTCCAAGTTTGTGGATGACACAAAGCTGGGCGGCAGTGTTAGCTGTGAGGAGGATGCTAAGAGGATGCAGGGTGACTTGGATAGGTTAGGCGAGTGGGAAAATTCATGGCAGATGCAATTTAATGTGGATAAATGTGAGGTTATCCACTTTGGTGGCAAGAACAGGAAAACAGATTATTATCTGAATGGTGGCCGATTAGGAAAAGGGGAGGTGCAACGAGACCTGGGTGTCATTGTACACCAGTCATTGAAAGTGGACATGCAGGTACAGTAGGCGGTGAAAAAGGCGAATGGTATGCTGGCATTCATAGCGAGAGGATTCGAGTACAGGAGCAGGGAGGTACTACTGCAGTTGTACAAGGCCTTGGTGAGACCACACCTAGAGTATTGTGTGCAGTTTTGGTCCCCTAATCTGAGGAAAGACATTCTTGCCATAGAGGGAGTACAAAGAAGGTTCACCAGATTGATTCCTGGGATGGCAGGACTTTCATATGATGAAAGACTGGATCGACTAGGCTTATACTCTCTGGAGTTTAGAAGATTGAGGGGGAATCTGATTGAAATGTATAAAATTCTAAAGGGATTGGACAGGCTAGATGCAGGAAGATTGTTCCCGATGTTGGGGAAGTCCAGAACGAGGGGTCACAGTTTGAGGATAAAGGGGAAGCCTTTTAGGACCGAGATGAGGAAAAACTTCTTCACACAGAGAGTGGTGAATCTGTGGAATTCTTTGCCACAGGAAACAGTTGAGGCCAGTTCATTGGCTATATTTAAGAGGGAGTTAGATATGGCCCTTGTGGCTAAAGGGATCAGGGGGTATGGAGGGAAGGCTGGGTCGGGGTTCTGAGTTGGATGATCAGCCATGATCATACTGAATGGCGGTGCAGGCTCGAAGGGTCAAATGGCCTACTCCTCCACCTATTTTCTATGTTTCTATACATACTTACAAAAAGAAAATCTGAGCCAAGATGATGGCAGATAGAAATGGTCAGAAGAAAAGAAAGAGAAAGTATCCTAAAGTTGGAGAAGTTGATGTAGAGAGCTGAAATCTGCATCTCCTTCTGTTTCACAGGGAAGTGTCATGGCACCAGCAGTGATGGTGGTGACAGATGAGAGGACTAGGGAGTTACAAAGATATAAATCTGTTTGAAATACTGAAATAGGTTGAGAATATGTATCTGGCGTAGAAGCTTGTTGAAACTGTTGGAATGGAAAGTAATGCCTAGGGGAACAACCTGTTCTTGCTCCGTCTGAGAGGAGAGGGGGTTGGGACTATCTTCACGGTTATTCAGGAGGAAGGAAGACCTTTCTGCAAGATCTGTGAAGAATATCTCATGTTTGGACCCAGAATGAAGAGCTGGGAGTAAAATGGTGTCTTTACAAAGGGTGAGGTAGGAGGAATTGTATTCAAGTTAGCTTTGTAAGTCTGGGGCTTGTAATGGATATTGGCTGAAGTGAAAGTTCAAACATGGTGATATTAAATGATGGGGTCTTTTCCTGCTGTGTCTCATGCTCATGTTTTTATGTTTCACATAGAACAGACAGCACAGTCTGGGCTCTTTGGCCAATAGTATTGTGCCAAACTATATAAACCTACTCCACAAACAATCTAACTCCTCTCTCCTACAGAGCCCATAGCCACCTTTTTTTTCTTATATCCAACTATTTATCTAAGAGTCTTTTAAATGCCCATCTTATATCAGCCTCTAACATCACCCCCAGCAGTATGTTCTCAGCACCCAGCACTCTGTGTAAGAAAAACTATCCCTGACATCTTCCCTATTCTTTCCTCCATTCAACTTAAGCAGATGTCATCTGGCATTGGCCATTTCCACCCAGGGAAAAAGGTGCTGGCTTTTCACTCTTTCCATGCTTCTCGTTATCTTATCTACCTCTACCAAGTTGCCTCATACTCCATTGCTCCAAAGAGAAAAGGCCCAGCTTGCTCAACCTTTCCTCATAAAGACACGTTCTACAATCCAAGCAGGATCCTAGAAATCTCCTCTGCACCCTTTCTAAGCTTTCACATCCTTCCTATAATGAGGCAACCAGAACTGAACGCAAAACTCCAACGTTATCTCGCAGGTTTTAAATTCAGCCCGCCAACTAATAAAGCTCAGTACACCCCCGTAAACGCCCCATCAAATTGCACCCAGAAATCTGTTCCTCCACACTGTTAAGAGTTTATGGACAAATTAACTGCAGCCAAGCTTCCCTACAGTATATCCCATGCCTTCTGACGTTCTGAATGAGCCTATCATGTGGAACCTTATCAAAGCAAAATCCATATACACCATATCCACTGCTCTACCTTCATCAGTGTGCTTTTTCACAACCTCAAAGAATTCAATCAGGCTTGTGAGGCATAACCTGCCACTCACAATGTCATGCCGACTACCCAAAGGATTGAAAGGGTTCAAAGTACATTGATTATCAAAGTATGGTATGTCTGCAGTAAACAACCCTGAGATCCATCTTCTGCACAGACAGCCATGAAATGAAGAAAGCCATGGAAAACTGCTCAAAGAAAAACATCAACCCCGCTCCCCCCATGTGCAAAAAACAAATTGAGCAAGCAGCATCAAAAAAAGAGCGAGCGAAAACAGAATACAAAACACAAAAAAATGAAAGAGTCCATATTCAGTTCGGCTCAATGTTCATCATCTCCAGGCCACCCAGACTGAAAGTCGCCCAAAATAGCAACAGAAAAAGAAACCAGAAAACACATCATATTGTGAATTACAGTCCAATCCACAAACCATGTTACTAAAGCTCTGGCACCAATCCTCTGACCACATTGAGGGAGAGAGAGGTCATTCAAATGCAGAGGCTTTCCATCGGGGCAGTGCGCAAGAGACCATCACACACAGACATCTTCTCCGGCAGCAGTGAGAGAGAGGCTGGTAGATGACACTGAACATTCGCTCGCTTCCACACCCGCCTCTACGGTTTCAACCTTTCTCAACGCTTTAATTGGCGAGATCACTAAGTGGATTTGATCATGGAATGTTTACCAGACAATGATGCTCTCCACAGTACATCTTTTGAAAATTTGAAAGTGTCTTTGATGACATACCAAACCCCCATCAAACTACTAATGAAATATAGCCGGGGTCATGCCTTCTTTGTAGTTGCATCAATATGTTGGGTCCAGGGTAGATCTTCAGAGATATTGACACCCAACAATGTGAAATTGCTCACACTTTCCACTTCTGATCCCTCTATGAGGACTGGTGTGTGTTCCGTCAACCTACCCTTTCTTTTTTTTTGTAATTTATTTTTTATTGAATTTCATCATCAAACAAACATTTCCGTAAGATGTATTTCAAATACTGTACATATATATCATATAATCATATTTGTCGCAAATCTCCACATAATATTTATCTGAGGTATACACTTATAGGAAGGAGAGGAAAGAAAGAACAATTGAAAGAAGAAAACTATGTACAGAGTAGGGAGTGATCTTTTTTTACAACATATTCATTGACTTGTGAGAATAAAATCAGGCTTATGAGGTGTTACGTAGTTAAACCATTTTTTCCAGTATGAATAAATTGTTCCAACTTATGATTAACAGATGCTGTTATCTTCTCCATTTTGTAAATGTCCATTTACTAAAATGGTTAGAGCATTTACAAAATGGTTAGAGTATTGTAAATGTCCATTGTAATTTCCATCCATACATTTAAAGTTGGGCTCTCTTGTGATAACCATTTCCTGGTATGGGTCTTTTTACCAACCACCAGCACTACATTCATTAAATATTTATCTCTTTTCAACCATTCTTGAGGTATATACCCAAAATATATGGTCTTACTCTCTAAGGGTATTTTGCATTTAAAGATGTCTTGTAGGGCATTATGTATCCCACTCCAATAGACTTTGATAATGGGGCAATCCCAGAAAATATGATAATTGTTTCTAAAGTCCACAATCAGTTCTTCAGTCTTACTGATGTTAAGTGCAAGGTTGTTGCTGCGACAGCACTAAGCTAGCTGGTATATCTCATAAACAGCAACAACATTTAATGTTCCCATTTTATGAAACTGGATTTTTTATTCTTTCTCAATCAGCTGAAAATTTAAACCTGCAGTCAGTCCTATAACTATTTTCTCCTCCCTGCTCATTTTAAGCAGGTAATACCTAGATAGCATTTAAGTAATTTTAACTATTTCATGCAGTTGTTTTACCTTTCTCCTTTACATTTTCAGTTCCTTTTCAATTATGTCTGCCTGAAAATATTTCAAACATTTGGGATTCTTGAGGAATTCATTAGAAATTGGTCTTTTTTGTTCCTGTCCAATGGGTGTAAAAAAAGGTACAACGTGGGCCAGTTTTTCTATCCATTAACTTGCCACAGGTAAATACAGCACACTGAGAGTGACCATTTTTCTTGTATTCTTAGTGGCATCCGAATCAAAGATCAGACCCCTCAGGTCAATTGACAGTCTGCAATGCTGTTGTCAGGTCTATTTAGGTCAATGCTATTACCAGGCCAACTCAGGACCTATTTACAGGTTATGTGTAAGTTCATGCTGTACTGAAGTCGTGAGAAATTACTGCTGTGAATTCGGGAGAACTAGGAATACTTTGACACCGTACTACATGCAATTACTTACACAACTTATTCATAACATTTGCCAATCATACCTTTGTGTTTGAATAAGGCTGACAAACCTAAGCAGATTACAATATTGGCAGCTCAAATTAAACAAGTTTGGTCTGAACACAAATTCTGGTCCCTGTGGGGGTGAATGCCCCTTTGGACTCAATTTCCATTTACCAGAAGAGAGATGCTTGCTTACCTGGCTGCCAGCCTGGCAGACTGCATCAAGTTGTTAAATTGTTCTGACTTTTATTCCATTAATTTCAGTATAGTCAGTGAATCAAATTTCATGGAGAGAAAATAATAACTCCATCTGATTGGCATCTATGTCACACCCATACACCGCATAGGAAAATTAGCAATAGATATAATTCAAACACGCCGATCTCCAAATCCAGATTTTCAAACCACCAAGGATTCAAGCATGAATCTCTAACTGATAATAAAACTTAGTCCCAGAAAATCCAAAGGTAGGTTAAGTTTACAAATTATTTGGACTAAAAAGAATGACATTGCATTAGTGGGAAGATGGCCCTGATTTTTTATCAGCAAATCTGCTGATGATACAAAGATTGGAGGTGTAGTGGACAGTGCGGAAGGTTTTCAAAGCTTGCAGAGGGATTTGAACCAGCTGGACAAATGGGCTGAAAAATAGCAGATGGAGTTTAATACAGACGAGTGTAAGGTATTGCACTTTGGAAGGACAAACCAAGGTGGAACATATAAGGTAAATGGTAAGGCACTGACGAGTGCAGTAGAACAGAGGGATCCGGGAATACAGATACAAAATTCCCTAAAGGTGGCATTCCAGGTAGATTGGGTCGTAAAGAGAGCTTTTGGTACATTGGCCTTTATAAATCAAAGTATTGAGTATAAGAGTTGGAATGTTATGGTGAGGTTGTATAAGGCATTGGTGAGGCCGAATTTAGAGTGTTGTGTGCAGTTTTGGTCACCAAATTACAGGAAGGATATTAATAAAATTGAAAGAGTGCGAAAAGGTTTACAAGGATGTTGCCGGGACTTGAGAAACTGAGTTACAGAGAAAGGTTGAATAGGTTAGGACTTTATTCCCTGGAGCGTAGAAGAATGAGGGGAGATTTGATAAAGCCTACCTGTTTCCTCAACACTACCTGCCCCTCCACCAAACTTCGTATCATCTGCAAACTTGGAAACAAAGCCAGCTATTCCATCATTTAGATCATTGATATGCAGCATAAAAAGAAGTGGTCCCAGCACCGACCCCTGTGGAACAGCACTAGTCACTGGGGATTTGATAAATTATGATGGGTATAGATAGAGTGAATGCAAGCACGCTTTTTCCACTGAGGCTAGGGGAGAAGAAAACCAGAGGACATGGGTTAAGGGTGAAGGGGGAAAGGTTTAAAGGGAACATTAGTGGGGGCTTCTTCACACAGAGAGTGGTGGAAGTGTGGAATGAGCTGCCAGATGAAGTTGAAAATGCAGGCTCACTTTTAACATTTAAGGAAAATCTTGGACAGGTACATGGATGAGTGGTGAATGGAAGGATATGGTCCAGGTGCAGATCAGTGGGACTAGGCAGAAAAATGGTTCGGCACAGCCAAGAAGGGCCAAAAGGCCCGTTTCTGTGCTGTAATGTTCTGTGGTTCTATGGTTCATTAATATTATTAAAGCTTATTCTGATATAATGAGATGCATCCTCAAAGTATTTAAATATGCTCTTCCATGAAAGCTACTTCTCACTGGGACCTCTGGTTTTTGAGGTTACCTGTATTTCCTTATTACACATATAAAGTATTATTTATTAAAGATTCAAGGATCAAGAATTTCTTCTGAGTAGGGAATGGCACATGTAGATGTCAATACGTGTGGAGGCAAACATATAGGTTCTTTGCAGATCTGCACATGGGACTCTGGGCAATGCCTGTCTAAATGTGTGAAACCCCCAAACCCCACCAGGCCCTGCTAACAGCCATGGGACCCAGTGGTGAGATGGCCACCTTTCAAATACAACATATGTCTAAGGTCGATGTTATATATTTGGACCTCCAGAAGGCCTTTGACAAGGTGTCACACCTGAGGCTGCTTACAAAGTTAAGAGCCCGTGATATTACAGGAGAGTTACTAAAATGGTTAGAGCATTGGCTGATTGGTGGAAGGCAGCGAGTGGGAATAAAAGGATCCTTTTCTGGTTGGCTGCCAGGGACTCATGGTGTTCCACAGGGGTCAGTGTTGGGACCACTTCTTTTTATGCTGCATATCAATGATCTAGATGATGGAATAGCTGGCTTTGTTGCCAAGTTTGTAGATGATACGAAGATTGGTGGAGAAGCAGGTAGTGTTGAGGAAACTGGTAGGCTGCAGAAAGACTTAAACATATTAGGAGAATGGATAAGTAAGTGGGAAATGAAATACAATGTTGGAAAATGTATGGCCATGCACTTTGACAGAAGAAATAAATGTGCAGACTACTTTCTTTCTTTTTCAATCTTTTTATTAATTTCAAAATATAGAAACAAAACATAGCAGTAATACAGATAATATGAGATGTATTGTTACATTTAAAAAAAGAGTAATTGCAAAACCAAATAGTGGAAATTACCAAAACTCCCATACATGTAGAACTGATCACGGATAATATAAAGCAAAAAAAAGGAAAAAGACAAAAAAAAGAAAAAAAAAACCCATCCCAAAAGAAAAAAAAACTAAACTAAACTAGAAGACTTGGGCAAAACTAACAACTTAAAAATGGAAAAGAAGAAAACCTCAGCGTCGACGCCTCCACTCCCCTCCAACAACAGTACAGAGAAATAAAACCAGTTTGGAAATGATCAAATTACATCAAATGAAAATGCTTATGCTGTATAATGCTCATACACAATTGCCGGTAGGCATGAAATAACAGATCATACACCCATAAAATTATAAAGTACATTTACAAGTTTCAGCTTTATTGAACGGTTAGTAGCCTCTACCAGAAAGCTTAAACTAGGGGAATGTTAATCTTTCATCAGGACAACAATGCAAAGCACTCTGCCAGAACAACCATCGAGTGGCTTCAAATGAAGAAAATTGCTGTGCTTGAGTGGCCCAGTCAGAGTCCTGACTTTAACACAATCAAACATCTCTGGCAAGACCTCAAGATTGCTGAACACTGCCAATCCCCAACTAGCCTGGCAGAGCTTGAGCGATTTTGCAAGGAGGAATGGGAAAATCTTCCTGCATCATGTTGTGGGAAGCTAATAGGAACTCACCCAAGAAGACTACTGGCTGTAATAGCTGTGAGAGGTGGTTGAAGTAAGAACCGTGCAATGTGTTTTGGGGGTTGCGGAGGGTGCATACTCTGAACTGCTGACATTTCACTTCTTGAATTTTTATTTTTCATAATTTACAGATTTCCTTGTTTTTATGGGATCTACTGTGAAAAAGGAGCATGTGATTCACAAATGAAATTCTCAGTTAAACTAATAAAAATCCCTGGTTGGAGGCCAATTACTTTTTCAAGGCACTGTACTGTGAATGAGATTTGAACTCACAACTTTCTGACTCAGAACTTAGAATGAAATAAATTGAATCATGTTTCATGAAGGTAAAATGACATAAGGAATGGTGAGGTTAGAAGAAGTGAGAAGCAGTTAACAAAACTATTAAGTGATTCTTAATAGAAATTAAATGTAATTATAACTTAGGTCCTAAGCATGAATCCAGATTTGTTTCATTTTAATGAGTGAATGTGAATTATCCATTCACCACTGGGTTTAGATTACTATGATTACTTTAAAAAGTTATTTGATCATGCACTATGTTTTAGAGTTGCTTTTCCCTATTGATACTTGAACTCCAGTCTATTCTGGGGTTGGCTAGCAGGGGCAGACAAAGTTCCCTAAGGGTTTTTTCAGAACTAATTGGACTCTTTTGTTATTGATCTTTGACTGCATATGTTCCCAATTATCATCTGTGTATTTAAAAACTGCTTCCTGTACCTTAAAGTGTGACCTTATAAATCGCAAAAGCCTCTGACTATATATTTTTTTGAGTCTTCTCTGTGTGTTTTTATATCTGTCTGCCATTTCTAGATCTTGTTTGTGCATCAATATCTTGGTTACCGAACTTATGTTTGGATTACTGCATTTTTGAGTTGGACTGGTTTCCTGTTTTTGCCCATCTTGGCTAAAAGAAAGTAAAAGTCACTTTCAAGTCTGCACATCAACTCCTGTCTGCATTGTGCTTTCTGCAGTTGGGCTCACTCACAGTCCTCAGTGATGCAGTGGTCAAGTGCTGGAATTTCAACCCGGCAACCTGAGTTTGATTCCCATTTGGGCCATTTCCTTTACAATTGAAGTGCAATGTTTGCACCTTAAGCATCTTAATTCAATTCACTTCTGAATATTACTGGGTGCTAGGATATTTCACCTCACCTTCCCGGAATTTTCACCATTGTTAATATTATTACCACTGTCTATCTCCCAATTATTTTCAACTAAATCAATTTCCTTATTATCTCCCTTACTATCAACTACATCCATGCTATTTAAATTGAGACTATGTGACACAGGCAGTGTTATTCCCTTGCGTCTTACCATCTGAAGCATTTTCAAAATCTCAACAGCCTTGAAAATCAAAGCAGGCACAAATTCTAGAACCCTGAAATAGAAATAGTCCTCGGCATTTAAGGTATCCTTTTATAGAAAGTAAAATTGAGTTAATATTTCTGGTCAGTAACCTGTCCACTGAATTGGAGAAATGAAAAGTAAAGTAACATGCTTTCAATTTCACAGAGGGGAAAAGGAGGAGCAAACAGAAGGAATGTCTTGATGAGAAGCCAAGCATATCTTCTTCTTCTATTTCTGGCTGTTTAGACACATCTAGGCATATTACAGCCCTCCACAGGATGTATAATTAATTATAGAATTTCAAGGAACTCAAATTCTCGAATACAACCTAGCCTCACGTATAAACTGAATGATAGACTCTTCAATCAGATGTTGATTCTCTTGATGGCCAAACAAAGATTTAATAGGAAACCAAAATAAATTTAAGCCAGATAGCCTCTTGAACAACATGCTTCTTTCAGTTTTGTATCGATTACAGCTCAGCAAAACATGCTGGACTGTCTCTGGCCTACCACAGTCACATAATCCAGTAGGATGTTTTCCTATGATCTTTAAATAATAGTTTAGCCCACAATGCCCCAACCTAGGTCTTGTAAATTTCACCACATCTCTACGACTTAAAAGGTAACAGTCTGAGACCTTTTTAACTAGTGGGTGACTAGAAAAATAATGCTGCCCCTTAATTCATTTTTCCAATCCTCCTGCCACTTCTTCTCTATACCTTTTTAAGTTCTACTTCTCAATTCTGCTCTGCCTAGGGGAACTCTAATTTCTACTTGCCTGCTCAGTAAGGAAGATTTTGCAATGCCATCCACAATTTCATTTCCCTCCACCCCAGCATGCCCAGATATCCATGAAAATCTAACTGCACAACCCATCTTCCCTACTCTAAGCAACACTAAGAGAATCTCAATAACTATGTCAGGACGAGCTTTTGATTTACTCCCTTTTATAGACTCTAAGGCAGCAGCAGAATCCAAACAGATGATAACCCTACGTGGTTGAGAGTCTTCTACCAGCCAAGCATATCCAAGTGATGCAATGCTTTTGAAGGGATCTTGTTAATGGATGAAAAGGGGAAAATTGGCAATTAATTTAAAAAAAAGGAAAAGAACATATTGGAATTGAGAGAGGCAGAGCACAGAAGTTGTTGGAAAATTGAAACAAAAAATAAACAAGAAATATGCCGCTGATCAGGCAGCTTATGTAGAGAGGAAAACAGTTAAGTCAGAACTCAGAAAAAGTAAATGTTGGAAACACTCATCAAGGCAGGCAGCATTTGTGGAAAAAGAAGCACTGTTAATATTTTACATCAAAAATCCATGATCAGAAATGGAAACAGAAACAATAAGAAAATTTAAGGTGCCTACAACTGTTGCACAGTACTGTACATCAGAAAATCAAACACAGATTCAGTGACCACTTTACAGAAGATTTACCTTCAGATCACAAAAACATCCCAGAGCTTCCAGTCACCTGACACTTTAATTTACATTCCGCTGTCCCGTTAGTTTCCTACAAGGTTGTAATGAAGGTCAATGTAAGCTCAAGGAACAGCATCTCATCTGCTTCTAGGTACTTAGCAGCCCCTGGGATTCGTTGTTGAATTCACCAATTTCAGATTGTCGTCTATTCTGGTTTGTGTCAAAACTGGACAGTTCTGATGGAAGGTCAGCCATCGCAACCCATTTTTTTCTTTCTCCACAGAATATTGCCTGACCAACTTAATTCTGTTTTGTTTGGTTATTGATCAGCCTGCCACTGGCAGCAGTGTTTCCTCGCCTGTACAATGAAAATCCTCCACAATGACTCTTTTGAACATTGCCCTGGATTTAAAATATTAATTCCTCATCTAGTTGTGTGTACCAAAAGGCAATCTGCAAGTAGAAGTTTTTTTATATTAAATTTGTACACAGTGCAGAATCTAAGCCTTATTCATGAACTGTTGTGATATTCCATTACTTGCAGGAGAAGATAACACAGCAAAACAATCCCGCCATCGTATCATTATTCAATTACCATCAAACGGAGGGCGTGATTGTCCTGATACACTCTTTGAGGAGAAGGATTGCGAGTCCCCTCCTGTCTGCAATAATTACAGGTAAAAAATGATCATCAGATGGAGTATAATCTGACTACATTAAACTCAACTCCTGCTTAATTTCTATTAATTATTGTGCTTTTCTTTACAAACATTTTACGAATGAGGCAATATCTTCATTCTCCATGTTAAAAGGTTCTGATTTTAGGAAGCGTTTAATTTCAGTTTGTAATTGATGTCAAGCCAGATGATATCAGGTGGAACAAGCAGCCATTAGTGAACGCATAAACACAATAGTGGAAGAAGCAGCAAGAATATTGACTTCTCCTACAAACTGGGTTCTCTCTTCAAAATGTAGCATTTACAGATAAACTGTTCAGTATGATGATATAGTTGGTTAGCACTCTTTGGCTTCCTGTATTATCTGGTGAATATGTATTGCTTGATTAGTCCAAGCTGTTTAAATTCTCATTTGCATACTTGAGGCACATTCACTGTAAAGTTGGTAGCAATGTGAGTGTATTGTCTGCCTAACTAGTGTTTATTCATGGAGTTGTGACTCAGAGTTCAAGAGTGCTAGCTTAATTTTCAAAATAGATCCTTACAATCAAATTGACCCTTTAAACAAAGCTAATCCTTATAATAGCTTCTATATGAAAATGTTATGATTGCTGTCAGGAGACAAACATGTGGTTGGTTTTGTGAAGTTAATGGCCAGTTTTGCAATGAATCTGCAATAGTGCCACATTTAGGCTAGAAACATGAATGTCCAGGTGAAGAAGGACATTAAGAGCCAGAATCACATTATGAGAGCATTTAGAGTGCTGATTGTGGGTCAAGAAGAATGGGTACAGGTATGTTTCTGTCTGTTAAACTGAACCTACCTGCTTCAAGCTGACCATTCCCTCACCAAGCTCTTCTCCATCACAACAATCCCTTCCTTGCTGCTCCTCCTCATGTTCCCTCCTCCCAAGTGACAATCATCTGCATGCACCCTTTGTAGAGTATTGATAGTCTCATTCCTTTCCATCAACCATGATTTCCTTCTCCTACCCTTGCTGCTGCCTGTTTCTTGTCTGCATTTATATGGCAAAGGGCTTCCCAAAAGATATCTAAACATATTGTGGGCATTTGATGAGAAACCACTCATAGCTCTAACCCTTAATCTCTTAACACATTCTGTTGGACTTCTCTGTCAGAATCCTTATGAGAAAGTGCAAGGTAATATTATGAACCAGATGAATGAGCATATCAATTGTTGGAAGAAAGACTGGCCACTATTAAGTCCATCTGCTTGAGATAGATGGGGCACTGCTGTCAGAGTAGTTTTATGGCTAAAGCATTTATCTGTCTTCTCATGATGGATGAACCCATGTATATTCACTAGTTCTAAACTCAGAGCCTTATTTGACTTTCAATTCTGCTTTATTTCTCTCTCTGTAAAACTCAGGCTTGCTATCCATCTTGTTTAAATAATATGTGGCACCAAACAACAAATCTCCTCTTTCATTTCCTGCACAGCCATTTGCTTTGTTTATGGAAAGAAAAGTGTCATGTATGCCTAACAATCCAGAGGTATTTTGAATTGTATTACTTAATCAGATGTAAATTTAATTCCCGACTAAGGAACAATCAACTATAGTATAAAAAGGCGCTAACAAGAGAAAATCGGCAGATGCTGGAAATGACTGTACTTTTTTCCATTGATGCTGCCTGGCCTGCTGAGTTTCTCCAGCATTTTATGTGTGTTGTTTACAAAGTCATGCATCTGACTTCATTAAACTAGAACCAGGTTACATTTCAAGAATGTATTCATCAATCTCAGGATATTCTTCAGACGATCATTACGGTTAGAAATTCCGCTCTGTACAGTGCCGGTAAAATGTATTCACCCCCCTTGAAAGGTTTCATGTTTTGTTGTTTTACAATATTGAATCACAGTGGATTTCATTTGGTTTTTTTGACACTGATCAACAGAAAAAGGCACTTTTGTTTTAAAGTGAAAATGGATATCCACAATGTGATCTAAACTAATTAAAAATATAAAACACAAAATAATTGATTGCATAATTATTCACCCCTTTCAAATCAGTATTTAGTAGATGCAGCAATTATAGCAGTGAGTCTATGTGGATAGGTCTCTATCAACTTTGCAAACTGGACCCTGCAATTTTTCTCCATTCTTCTTTACAAACCTGTTCAAGCTTTGTCAGATTGCATAGGGATTGTGAGTGAACAGCCCTTTTCAAGTCCAGCCACAAGGTCTCAATTGGATTAAGGTATGGACTCTGACTTTGCCACTCCAGGACATTAATTTTCTTGTTTTTAAGCCACCCCTGTGTAGCTTTGACTTTATGCTTGGGGTCATTGTCTTGTGGAATAAAAATCTTCTCCCAAGTTGCAGTTCTCTTGCAGACTGCATCGGGATTTCCTTATATTTTACTGCCTTCATTTTATTTTCTACCTTCACAAGCCTTCCTGGGACTGCTGCAGTGAAGCATCCCCACAGCATGATTCCGCCACTAATATGCTTCACGAAAGAGGTGGTATATTTTTGATGATGTGCAGTATTTGGCTTATTACAAACATAGTATTTAGTCCGATGGCTAAAAAGCTCAATTTTGGTTTAATCAGACCATACAGCCTTCTTCCAACTGACTTCAGAGTCTCCCACATGCCTTATGGCAAACTCTAGCTGAGATTTCATGTGAAATTTTTGAACAGTGGCTTTCTCTTTGCCACTCTCCCATAAAGTGCGACTGGTGAAACACTTAGGCTATGGGTTGTTGTATGCAGTCTCTCCCATCTCAGCCACTGAAGCTTGTAACTCCTCTAGAGATGTCATAGGCCTCTTGGTGGCCTCCCTCACTAGCCCCTTTTTGCACGGTCACTCAGCGTTTGAGGATGGCCTGCTCCAGGCAGATTTACAGCCATGCCATATCCTTTCCATTTCTTAAAGATTGACTTAATTGTACTCCAAGGGATATTCAGTGACTTGGAATTTTGCTTGTATCCATCTCCTGATTTGTGCTTTTCAATAATCTTTTCATGGAGTTGCTTGGAGTGTTCTTTTGTCTTCATGGTGTAGCTTTTGCAAGGATACTGACTCACCAGCAGTTGGACTTTTTAGATACAGGTGTATTCTTACTACAATCAATTGAAACACCTTGACTACACACAGGACTCCAAAAATAGATTTCTATTTAATTAATTATGTGACTTCCAAAATTAATGATGATTAGTTGCACCAGTGATGATTTGGTGTGTCATATTAAAGGGGGGAGGGTGAATACTTATACAGTCAATTATTTTGTGTTTTATATTCATAATTAATTTAGATCACTGTAGAGATCTGTTTTTATTTTGATACAAAAGAGTCCTTTACTGTCGATTAGTGTCAAAAAATCCAAATTAAATCCATTGTGATTCAATGTTGTAAAACAATAAAATATGAAAACTTCCGGAAAGGGGTTGAATACTTTTACAGGCACTATGAATTCTGTACAAATTTGTAGTATATTCTACAATTGCTTTACTACATAAATGATTATAAATCAAGGTTCCCCAACCTTTTTTGCACCGCAGACCGGTTTAATATTGACAATACTCTTGCGGACCGGCCGACGGGGGGGGGGGGTGGTATTCAAGTAGGGTTAAACTCACCTCAACATGTCTTTTACAGTTAGGGTTGCCAACTTTCTCACTCCCAAATAAGGGACAAAAGTAGCAGTCATCCCAGGACACTTGTGTTTACCCCAGGAAAGTCTACCATGACTATGAAGCCTTGCGCGGGCACCTTTGTGCGCATGCATGACGTGCGCATATGAGGCATGCACATATGTGACGTACGCATGCGTATGCATGCGTATTTTTTTCCACAAATCGGTTTTGCTTAATCTTCCCAACTACACTGTACATACATTATTTCTACTTTATATAGGCTGTGTATTTATCATATCATTCCTGCTTTTAATATATATTAGTATTATTTTCGGTTTTATGTGTTATTTGTTATGATTTGGTGGGTTATCTTTTGGGTCTGGGAACGCTCAAAAATTTTTCCCATATAAATTAATGGTAATTGCCTCTTCGCTTTACGCCATTTCGGCACGAAAGGTTTCATAGGAACGCTTCACCTTAGCGGGGGAAATATGGAACAAGGGCGGTCCCATATGGGACAAACCAATTTAACCCAATATACAGGAAGTTCCGGCTAATTCGGTACAGTTGGCAAACCTATGTTCAAGTTCAACAGTGCGTGACAGGGAATGAGGAAAGTTGCAGCTGACTCATATCATTTCCTCACGGCCCAGTAGCACATGCTTTGCAGCCTGGTACCAGTCTGCGGCCGGTGGTTGGGGGCTGCTGTTATCAATGATACCATTTTAAGGAAAACGCATAAAATAGAGCTGGCGGAATGTGAACACAAATCTTGAAAGTAACTTGTCAGATTGAGTAGTGCAAAGCTTTGGTTTTCAAAATAGATGAATGGAATATCGCAGCCATGCTATATACTACATGTCTGTGTGTCACTAGTTAGGTCTAAACTGGAATAACGGATTCAGTTCTAGGCATCAGACTTTAGGTGGGGTAACCAGACCTTAGAGGATATAAAGTGGAGCTTTTCTAGAATGGTAACAGAATAGAAAACTTCAGATAGAAATATGGAGAAGATGGGGTTACACTTCGCATGGAAATGGTTTTGGATAAAGCTATTGAAAATTATGAGTGGTTTTACTACAGCAGATATAAAGAAACAATTATGTTTTCAGGTTTGGTAATTAGAAGTCTCAGGTTTAGTGATTGACAGATCAAAGATCATTTCTTTTACACAGCAAATTATTTCATTAAGAATTCACTACATTACATGTTCAAAACAGGATTAAATAAGTTCTCAAAAAGTAATTGTGGTAGAAGAACAGGGCAGCGGAATCAGATAGAAAGGTCTTTCAAAGAGCAACACAGTTGTGATGGGCAAAGTGGCAATTTTCTGTGATGCATAAATCTGCAGCTTAAAAAAAAGAAGGCTCTAATAGGTGAAGAGTTTGATTGAAAAAGTGAAGACTTACGTATATTATGCAAACTATTGGTAACTGTAATTCTTTGGATTTATACCTCTGAAAATAAATAATCAAATTACATTCTCAGGAAATATGGACCATTGAGAGGGAAGAGAATTTTGTTTTACTGACAGTATTAAATTGATTAATGAAAGTTTTTTTTATTTTTGGTTACATACAATAATCTTACTAGGCATGGTGATAGCAATACATTTTCAATGAAATTTCACTGGGCTAGATTATGACAGTGTACAGTATACAGAGGACTGAAAAGTTTAAGGGCTTCTAAATCAAAAATTAACAAATTACCAAACTGATATATTTTTCTCTTGTGAAACTTAAACTGTGATAATTCTAGACTACAGGTGTACTCTCATTTTGTTTTATCATTACAGAGATAAAACTTACCTCACTGCAAAATTAATGCATGAGATGTTGAAAGGCTCTTTGCATGTTATTTTACTGAAGGTACTAAAACCATAGTTACTGTTGCTTTAAAAACGCAAACAACACGAATTCTGCAGATGCTGGAAATTCAAGCAACACACATAAAAGTTGCTGGTGAACGCAGCAGGCCAGGCAGCATCTCTAGGAAGAGGTGCAGTCGACGTTTCAGGCCGAGACCCTTCGTCAGGACTAACTGAAGGAAGAGTGAGTAAGGAATTTGAAAGTTGGAGGGGGAGGGGGAGATCCAAAATGATAGGAGAAGACAGGAGGGGGAGGGATGGAGCCAAGAGCTGGACAGGTAATAGGCAAAGGGATACGAGAGGATCATGGGACAGGAGGTCCGGGAAGAAAGACAAGGGGGGGGGAACCCAGAAGATGGGCAGGGGTATATTCAGAGGGGCAGAGGAAGAAAAAGGAGAGTGAGAGAAAGAATGTGTGTATAAAAATAAGTAACAGATGGGGTATGAGGGGGAGGTGGGGCATTAGCGGAAGTTAGAGAAGTCGATGTTCATGCCATCAGGTTGGAGGCTACCCAGATGGAATATAAGGTGTTGTTCCTCCAACCTGAGCGTGGCTTCATCTTTACAGTAGAGGAGGCCGTGGATAGACATGTCAGAATGGGAATGGGATGTGGAATTAAAATGTGTGGCCACTGGGAGATCCTGCTTTCTCTGGCGGACAGAGCGTAGGTGTTCAGCAAAGTGGTCTCCCAGTCTGCGCCGGGTCTCGCCAAGATATAAAAGGCCACATCGGGAGCACCGGACGCAGTATATCACTCCAGCCGACTCACAGGTAAAGTGTTGCCTCACCTGGAAGGACTGTTTGGGGCCCTGAATGGTGGTAAGGGAGGAAGTGTAAGGGCATGTGTAGCACTTGTTCCGCTTACACGGATAAGTACCAGGAGGGAGATCAGTGGGGAGGGATGGGGGGGACGAATGGACAAGGGAGTCGTGTAGGGAGCGATCCCTGCGGAATGCAGAGAGAGGGGGGGAGGGAAAGATGTGCTTAGTGGTGGGATCCCGTTGGAGGTGGCGGAAGTTACGGAGAATAATATGTTGGACCCGGAGGCTGGTGGGGTGGTAGGTGAGGACCAGGGGAACCCTATTCCTAGTGGGGTGGCGGGAGGATGGAGTGAGAGCAGGTGTACGTGAAATGGGGGAGATGCGTTTAAGAGCAGAGTTGATAGTGGAGGAAGGGAAGCCCCTTTCTTTAAAAAATGAACACATCTCCCTCGTCCTAGAATGAAAAGCCTCATCCTGAGAGCAGATGCGGCGGAGACGGAGGAATTGCGAGAAGGGGATGGCGTTTTTGCAAGAGACAGGGTGAGAAGAGGAATAGTCCAGATAGCTGTGAGAGTCAGTAGGTTTATATTAGACATCAGTGGATAAGCTGTCTCCAGAGACAGAGACAGAAAGATCTAGAAAGGGGAGGGAAGTGTCGGAAATGGACCAGGTAAACTTGAGGGCAGGGTGAAAGTTGGAGGCAAAGTTAATAAAGTCAACGAGCTCCGCATGCGTGCAGGAAGCAGTGCCAATGCAGTCGTGGATGTAACGAAGGAAAAGTGGGGGACAGATACCAGAATAGGCACAAACATAGATTGTTCCAAAAAGCCAACAAAAAGGCAGGCATAGCTAGGACCCATACGGGTGCCCATAGCTACACCTTTAGTTTGGAGGAAGTGGGAGGAGCCAAAGGAGAAATTATTAAGAGTAAGGACTAATTCCGCTAGACGGAGCAGAGTGGTGGTAGAGGGGAACTGATTAGGTCTGGAATCCAAAAAGAAACGGAGAGCTTTGAGGATGGAAGTATATAGAGACTGGACATCCATGGTGAAAATAAAGTGGTGGGGGCCAGGGAACTTAAAATCATCGAAAAGTTCAAGAGCGTGAGAAGTGTCATGAACATAGGTAGGAAGGGATTGAACAAGGGGGGATAAAACCGTGTCGAGGTATGCAGAAACGAGTTCGGTGGGGCAGGAGCAAGCTGAGACAATAGGTCGGCCACCTCTTCCTAGAGATGCTGTCTGGCCTGCTGTGTTCACCAGCAACTTTTATGTGTGTTACTGTTGCTTTGTACTTTATACTTTATTGTCGCCAAACAATTGGTACTAGAATGTATAATAATCACAGTGATATTTGATTCTGCGCTTCCCACTCCCTGGATTACAAATATTAAATATTAAAAATAGTAAAAATTAGTAAATATTAAAAATTTAAATTATAAATCATAAATAGCAAATAGAAAAATGGAAAGTAAAGTAGTGCAAAAAAACCGAGAGGGAAGTCCGGATATTTGGAGGGTACGGCCCAGATCCGGGTCAGGATCAGTTCAGCAATCTTATCACAGTTGGAAAGAAGCTGTTCCCAAATCTGGCCGTACAAGTCTTCAAGCTCCTGAGACTTCTCCCGGAGAGAAGAAGGACGAAAAGTGTGTTGGCTGGGTGGATCATGTCCTTGATTATCCTGGCAGCACTGCTTCGACAGTCTGCGGTGTAAAGTGAATCCACAGACAGAAGGTTGGTTTGTGTGATGTGCTGCGCTGTGTTCATGATCTTCTGCAGCTTCTTCCGGTCTTGGACAGGACAACTTCCATACCAGGTTGTGATGCACCCTAGAAGAATGCTTTCTACGGTGCATCTTTAAAAATTAGTGAGGGTTTTGGGGGACAGGCCAAATTTCTTTAGCTTCCTCAGGAAGTAAAGGTGCTGGTGGGCCTTCTTGGCATGAACTCTGCTTGGTTGGACCAAGTCAGGTCATTTGTGATATTGACCTCAAGGAACTTAAAGCTTTTGACCTGTTCCACTTGCGCACACTTCGATGGAAATTGGGTCGTGCGGTCCGCTACTCCTTTTGAAGTCAACAACCAATTCCTTTGTCTTGCTGACGTTGAGGGATAGGTTATTGTCTTCGCACCATGCCACCAGGTTCTTAATTTCCTCTCTGTACTCAAACTCATCATTACCGGAGATACGGCCTACAATTGTTGTGTCATCAGCAAACTTATATATTGAGTTTGATAGAAACTTGGCTACACATTCATGGGTGTACAGTGAGTACAGCAGGGGGCTGAGTACACAGCCTTGTGAGGCACCGGTGCGCAGAGTGATTGTAGAGGAGAGCTTGTCCCCTATTTTTACAGCCTGGCTCCTGTCTGTGAGGAAGTTGAAGATCCAGCTGCAGATCTGAGTGCTAAGGCCCAGGTTCCAGAGCTTAGGAATCAGTTTATTACTCATTACTAAAAACTCCGTACTTTGGATTCAATATACTAGTTGCAGATTTCATTCCATTTGTGAATTTGACAGGTCTATTAGGATAAAGTCAGCAGCTGAATTGGTTTAATTCTTATCAGTTTGCCACAGGAATATTTCTTGTTTAACAGTGACTCAGGAGGATGGGTTAAAATCAAGCTTACAGGGAAGGAGACCAAACTTCTTTAGAAACTCATATTTTATTCACTCAGCAAACAAATCAAAGTCATGAGTTGATCTTGATCCTGTTGTAACCTTGACAACCTTCACTGTCCATTATATCACCAAACTTACTAATTATCCCAGCTACATTCTCATCCATACCATTAATGAACACCCAGTGGCCACTTTATTAGGTACACCTATACACTTGCTCGTTAATGCAAATAGCCAAACAACCAATCGTGGCAGCAACCCAATGTATATAAGCAAGCAAACATGGTCAAGAGGCTCCATTGTTGTTCAGACCAAACATCAGAATGGGGAAGAAATGTGATCAAAGTGACTTTCACCGTGGAATGATTGTTGGTGCCAGATGGGGTTGTTTAAGTATCTGAAAAAACTGCTGATCTGTTTTGATTTTCATGCATAAAATACACGCCTTGTGCCCATGTGCGCATGCGCCGGTCATGCATACAGCCTGGTACAGCCGTTCCGATCTATTCTTACTTTCTTCTTCTTACTTTTTAACTTATGTTATTTTTTGTTTTTTTTTCTCATGGTAACACGTCGAAGCTGCACCTTCTCTAACGTGCTGGTAGAGAGAGTTTTATTTGGGTTTTTTTTAGCGCTGGAAATAGTTAACATCCCGACACACAGGACAGAAGCAAGGTCGCATTGTTTATTCCACGGACCAGCTGTTTGTGCTAATGCCGGCTGGTTTAGCGAGCAGAGCGGCGGACACCCCTGCTGAAATCCGGAGGAAAACACATAGAGGATGCAGAGGGGGATCACAAAGTCGAGGAAAGAGGACCATGTCAAGACAACAGAGACTGATGGAGAAAAGGAGTTTAGTGGATAATAAAATGGACGAGTTGACGGCGCTAGCCAGGCGTCAGAGAACATTTCGGGAGTGCAGTGTTACGTGTTTCACTGGAACGGGACTGCACGAGGTCATACACGATCAAAACTTCTCCATGGACGGCTTCCAGACCGTTCCGGCTGACCAGAAGTGCACTGAGAGCGGTAAGCGTAAAGGAGTTGGGTGCTTACTGTTCTGGTTAACAACAGATAGTGCAATCTGGGTCATATTACGATCAGGGAACGTGTTTGTAGACCGGATATTGAACTTTTTACTGTTGGACTTCGGCCACATTTCACCGTGATACAACACTTGGCGGCACGGGAGTCGTCCCTGCCTGTGGCCAATGAACGTGCAGTTCCTCCCGTGGAGGGTCAGACACCCTGAGCCAATAGACTGGTCCTGGACTTATTTTCCATCTGGCATAGTTTGCATTTTGTTGTTTCATTGTTTGTGGTTTTTGTATTGCTATATTTACGCTCTATTCTTGGTTGGTGCGGCTGTAACGAAACCAAATTTCCCTCGGGATTAATAAAGTGTATCTATCCATCTATCTATCTACCTATAACAGTCTCAAGAGTTTACAGAGAACTGTGCAAAAAACAAAAAAAAAATCCAGTAGGCGGCCGTTCTGTGGGTGAAAATGCCTTGTTAATGAGAGGGGTCAGAGGAGAATGCCCAGACTGGTTCAAGCTGACAGGAAGGTGAGAGTAACTCAAATAACCACATGTTACAGCAATGATGTGCTAAAGATCATCTCTAAATGCACAACATGATGAACCGTGAAGTGGATGGGCTATAACAACAGAACACCATGAACATGCACTCAGTGCCTACTTTAATAGGTATTCAGTACATTGAATCTGCTCCCCCATTCAATCATGGCTGATTTATTATCCATCTCAACCTCATTCTCCTGCCTTCTCCCAATAACCTTTGAAACCCTTACTAATCAAGAACCTATCAACCTCCACTTTAAATATACCCAATGATTTGGCCTCCAATGGATTCCACAGATTCAACCCCTCCTCATCTCTGTTCTAAGATTCATCCTTCTATTCTGAAGCTCTGTCTTCTGGTCCCTGACAACAATGGGAGAGGATGTGGCACACCACTGGTCACAGGCCTCCAATATGAAAAACAATCCTCAGCTATCGCCCTGTGATTCTTACCACAAATCCAATATGATATCCATTTGACTTACTCATCCTGGATTCTATCTGGTCTAAGCTTGAGGATCAACCAGCGAAAGTTCTTGCTGAAGACCATGTGGGGGTCAACTGTAAGCGCATGTACCAATAGAAAGAAGGGTCTTGGACCAAACTGTTGACTGTTTATTACCCTCCATAGATGCTGCCTGCTTTGCTGAGTTCCTCCAGCATTATGTGTATGCTGTTCAAGGTTGAAATTTTGCTGGCATGGAGAAGGCTGGGGGTCAGTCAGAGATGAGAGTCAGGCAGCTCATTCATTCCCTGGGCAAATTCAGTTTCTTCCCCACAAATTCTTGGTGGAGTTTCTGATGCATGTGTTTTGTAGGAGGAGAAGGACAGTCAAAAAGCTCTTCTTTGCCTTGGAAGACCAGACTCGTACTCATTATAGCATTATTCAGTGAAACACCTACAAATAAATCACGAGCCAAAACTCCTGCCTGAGTCACTCCCTTGGGTTTGAGGTTGACTTGCTTCTGCTGCATTTCTGTAGGTTCTGAGGTGGCTGATGAGGTGTATGTGAGACCCACAGACTTGGGACAGGAAGTGCTTGTTGCAACTAGTGTGTAAATTGCTTGTGAGATGAAATGCTTTTTCTGTCATTTACTATGGCCTCTTATGTGGCCTTGATGCTTCAATTCCTAGTTCCTTGTCATTCAAAATACTTTTTCTCCCACTTGAGGTCATGTTAATGAAGACCTGAAGTCATGAAGGTTGTTTATAAAGAGATTCTGAAGACACCGTTGAATCATTTCCTGTCTACCTGATAACTTCATGTCCATATTGAGGATCTGATCCCACTTTGACACTGTTCTTCATTTACAGAAAGTCAAAAAAGGCATTGGTGGCAGATAGTATGTTCACTGAAGTTCTAAAACTCTGCAGTGAAGAACTCAGTTATAAATCCACGACCTCTTGGAAGAGGAGAATATCCCAGCAGATTTCAAAGAATCCAGGGGACAAATCTGACTGTCGTAGCCAGAGACATGTTTCCTGGCGGTCTGTTACAGAGAATGTTATCTCAAGATTGAGTTACCTCAATCACTTGATCCCAAACGTTGAAGAGCTGCTTCTTGAGCCACACTAATTCCATGGAGATGCACAATGAACATCATTTCAACCACATGGAAAGACAAAGCAAAGTACAGGGGCAAAACAACTATACTACGTAGCCTTGCAATTTTTTCAACCTCATTAAAACCATTGCCACAAATTTTAGCTATATTCTGATCACACTGTGAGCAGAGAGGAACACTGGAAGAAATACTGTAACATCCCCACAATAGCTACATTGGGTTCTTGAGCAAAGTATTTAATATTCACACAATCGTGATATTATCAGGACATTGGGTCTCTCCAGGTATGGGAGGGGGAAAACAGTGGATTCTTAATTCCAACTTCTTCAAACAATGCAGCTAGTACAATCATTTAAGCCTTCTGCAGTCTTGCTAATGGTTACTAGTAGAGAATGTTAGCTCCAAATTACCTTAGGTGTTGCAGTAATTGTTAGGCTATAGAATCATTACGAATAAAGAAAACCCATCTTAATTTAGTTATTTGCATAGTCTTAACATGTCTCTATACATCACTCTGCTTCCTCTATTATAATACCCAACTGTTCCCTAAACAGACTCACATATTTTGTTTTATTATCAAGAAATCCTTCTTCATACAAAGAATGGTCAACAAATGGAAACTCTTCCAAATACTGAATTTTTTGTCATTGCATCCATATCTGAAAGTTATTCCATGTAATTATACATTACTGAATGTAAGTCTGCCAATAACTAATGGATAACATTTTGGAATAACTTTTTAAAAACATATAAATTAAAAAATCAATTTTAAGAATGACAACATGATATAGCTTATTAATCATGTTTTGTATGAGGAAGAATTTCCTGATATCAGTTCTAACACTGCATTTAATCTTTTTGGTAAATTTTCAACTGTATTTTAATTTAAGTTAATTTTTTATGTTAAAGTTTTTCTTCACATCAGCTTGAGGCCAAGAAGCCCAAGTCGATCTTTCCTTGCAAATTCGATTTCTAAGTAGTTCCGCCTTTATAAGGAAGAAGGTAAAAGATTGGAAGGCATTTTATGGGAAAATGAAAATTTAAAAATTGACATAAAATAAATGCAACTTCTTCCTTTCTTAGTTAAATACTATATAATAACTAATTATGTATTATTTTCAATAGGTGGAAAACACACAAATGGCGGCGCTGTCAGTTGGTACCTTGGTACGTCCGTCAAGACAGCCCAGGAGCACATGAATCCTGTGGTCCAGGCCTTCAAATCAGAGGTTAGTTTCCTTGTTTACAGCTATCATATCATACAAAATATATTCAGCAGGGATCTGTATCGATTCTGATGTCGTCCCAATTTGTCTAAAATTGACCTACCCAGCTCAAAAGTTGGGCCAGGAGTCAGCACTGATAAATGCCCCCAATACGATGTAATCACTCATTTGAGTTACTCTAATTGCCACTGGTTTCCAGGTCTTGAATGTAGTTCTCAAATTTATTTCTTTGTTTGACACCAGGGCACTAATAGACATACTTTTTAAGCTTTATATTTACGAAGAAATTGATCATTGGTCTACAAGAGCCATCACAAATAAATTGTTCTGTATGATAGTTTTGAAGTCATTTTCTGTCACTTAAAACAAATTGATTCTTAGGTGGAGAACTAGACGCTGACAAAAGGTGTATTGTGATTTTTTTAAAATCTTCAGAAATAATGCAGCTTCATCGTGTTATCATTCGTAAAAATGATTTTTAATGTATAATAGCGGGTGAAATTTTATTCCACAATGGTATCCATTCATGTTAGTTCATTCTATGTTTGCAGTCAGTAATGTACAAATGTGTGTGCATGGAGAAACAAGATGGAAAGAACGCTCCTCAATGCATTTGTGCTCAGAAGATCATACCAATTCTCACCAATTATACATTCAATGAGCCTGTTAAGTAAACTGTGAATTTTGTGAGTCCAATAACACAACTGTACATCTGCATAAAAAAGATATTAAAAATGCCTGTTTAATATTGTTATATTCCATTATTTAAGCTTTAAATATGATTTAAATAATACATATGTCAATAAATTTAATACATAAAAATTTTAATTTTCTGACATTAAGGAAGTCACACTAGATTTATTTTGTAACTTATTTATTAGTTAACACATTCTTTTTAACAAGGTTATTGAATAAATGTTCACAGGTACCTTTCTTGCATATTTAATTGGATTTCATACGGTATTTTTGTGAAATGATATCAAGGCATTACTTCTAGCAGAACCATTATCACGTGTATTAAAGACAACTCAAATTTATTCCAAATAGATTGCTTTTCAAGCATAGCTGAGAGAATGGTAAGCCATTCTGAAACATCAAACCATATTCTGTCAACTTCTCGAATCCACCTGAGAAACATATTTGAATGTTGAATTCTAATCATATGATATATGCAAATTCAAGAGCAGAACAACACAGTCAAAATAAAACCTGTTTGTCTCAGGTTATTTCCATTTGTTTCAGTTATGATCCCTCTAGCTCTGTTTCAGACTCAATCATGTGTGAGGACAATGATGCTAGGGTGAACCCCTAGAAGAATATGGCATCATGTGATACTTAAATAAGTTGGTTAAATGCTACGTGTTACTTTAACCATAACCCTATTCATTTCAAATTTCTTGGGGTCTCCTTCCATTAGATCCTTCAAATATAGGGGAAGTAACATTGATTTGCAGTAAAGAGGCATGGCACTAGTTTCAATACATCATGTGTGTACCTGGGATCCCTGTGCAGGCATCATGCTTCCTCAGAGACAGCAACAAAACATGACATTGACATATTTGGGTGAGCACTGATTTCTTCCTTCCTATTAAGTCTCAATATTGCAAGCTAATCTTTGCCCAATGGAGTTAGATATTTGATATGGATTTCAACCTGCCTTTGATTCTGGGCCTATCACTTTTATTCTGATGTAACAGCAATTAGTGCCAGTCTCAAGTTCAATGCCCATCATTGTAAACTGTAAACTAAGTTCTATCAGAGAATAGAGTCTGCTACCCTGGCACAGTGACTCCCATCTACATGACGTAGTTGATTCTTAATGGCTCTGAAGTCCCTCAGAACAGATAAAAGCATTGGTTATGGGAAGGAAGCAACATGGGGAAAAGCAATAGGGACTTATGCTTCACCGAGACCTTCTACTTATTACAACGCAGAAGGAGGCAATTCTGCCCATCAAGTCCATGTGGGTTCCCATTAGTCCCATTATGAAAGCAGAGGAATGCCCTGCATGCTCAAGAGCTTTAGAGGAGTGAGAAACTGAGTAAACTGTTCAGGTCTAACTTGGTTTCAGTTTCCTTAGATGCTGCCTGACTGCTGAGTATTTCTAGTATTTTCCTATTTTTATTTCAAATTTCAGGCATCTGCAATTATTTTCTTAACTGCCATTGGTCACATTACCACTTTACCTATTTCGCTGTGCCCCAGCAACTTATTTCCTGTCACATGTCAATTAATGGCCTTTTGATTCTTTTACTATTAACCTAGCTTTACTATGGGTGCTTTACAGAAGCCAATGAGCCCACCTACCTGTCTTTGGGACGTGGGAGGAAACTGAAGCAGCCAGAAGAAAGGTGCACAGTCATAAAGAGAAAGTGCATAAAATACCAGATTACTGGAGGTCAGAGTTCAAAAGTTCAAAGTGCATTTATTATCCAAGTATTTATGCATTATACAACCCTGAGATTTGTCTCCTATGGCTGCCATAAAACAAAGAAATGCAGAAGAACCCATTAAAAAAGACTGTCAAACAGCCAATGTGTGGAGAAAATCAAACGAAACATGCAAACATTGAACACAAGAAAATAGCATTCTGAACTGAAGTCCACAGAGTCCAGCCCCAAACCTTTAGTTTAGCACAGAGCCAAATAACGAGTAGAACCAGCCCAACCCTCACCTCGCCTCTCAACACCCTAACCCTTTCAATCAGACCCAGCACCTAAATCGTCGTCCAAATATCGGGCTCAGTCACTTTAATACACTCTGGGTTATGGACCCCACTGCCTCAGTTTGGTCTGTACCTGACTTTTCAAATTTTGGCCCAGTGCTTAAATTTTCATCCAAACATTAGGTTCAGTCGCTTTGAATCACTCTGGGGCCTGTACCCTGCCGCCTTGGTTCGGCCTGTACCCGACCTTTCCAATTCAGCTCAGCACTTAATTCGATCAAACTTTGGGTCTTCCTCACTCTTGGCAAAGGGCCTGCTGCCTTGCCTCACCTGTGTTCTGCCACATCGAATTGCTTCCAAGTCCAATGGGAAGTTATAGGCTATTGCTTGCGATGATCGTTTACCGGGAAAAAAAAGTGATTAACAAAGTATTTAGTTCTGTCCGCCACCAGCCAGAAGTCGCTGAGATTCACTAATGCCATCTTAAACCAGAAGCTAAACCCATCAACACCAACTGCTGCATTACCATGCAGCCAAAGGCTAATTAACCTCAGCTGCTCCTTCCCTGTTTGCCTGACTTCCTTTGATTATCATAAGCCTATTAACTTCGGATATGAAATTAACATTACACCAAGTAATAATTATTGTCTGTAAAGGAGAATTCCCAAAGCATGCCTTCTTCTGTATAACTATTTTCATTGCTCCATTTGTGAAAGGACAGGGTTGAATTTTTAGATCATGTCACTGCTCCCAGGTTCTCGAGTAAGCAGAAATGGTTTCTTTCTATCTACTAATAAGTTTTATTTATTCAGAGGATTGTATTTGGTTAGCCCATGCCTCCTACTCATCCTAGTACAATTCTTCCAAAGACAGTAACCTTTCATAGCCCTATAGGTCCAGTTGAGCTGGAACCCTTGATGCTTCAGAGGGTCCAAGAGTTGTGACTAGACCAACAGCAACCACAAATCATGCTGTCAGATACCTTTCTAACTGCTCGTAAATGATAAATGACTTATAGAGGACTGAAAAGCTTGAGCATGTAGATATTAAGGAAGAGGATGTGCTGGAGCTTTTGGAAAGCATCAAGTTGCATAAGTCACCGGGACCAGATGAGATGTACCCCAGGCTGCTGTGGGAGGTGAAGGAGGAGATTGCTGAACCTCTGGCAATGATCTTTCCATCATCAATGGGGAAGGGAGAGGTTCCGGAGGATTGAAGAGTTGAGGATGTTGTTCCCTTGTTCAAGAAAGGGAATAGGGATAGTCCAGGAAATTATAGACCAGTGAGTTTTACTTCAGTGGTTGGTAAGTTGATGGAGAAGATCCTGAGAGGCAGTATTTATGCACATTTGGAGAGGCATAGTATGAATAGGAATAATCAGTATGGCTTTGTCAAAGGCAGGCCGTGCCTTACGAGCCTGATTGAATGTTTTGAGGATGTGACTGAACAAATTGATGAAGGTAGAGCTGTAGATGTAGTGTATATGGATTTCAGCAAGGCATTTGATAAGGTACCTCATGCAGGGCTAATTGAGAAAGTAAGGAGGCATGGGATCCAGGGGGACATTGCTTTGTGGATCCAGAACTGGCTTGTCCACAGAAGGCAAAGAGTGGTTGTAGACGGGTCATATTCTGCATGGAGGTCTGTGACCAGTGCTGTGCCTCAGGGATTTGTTCTGGGACCCCTACTCTTCATGATTTTTACAAATGTCCTGGATGAGGAAGTGGAGGGATGGGTTAGTAAATTTGCTGATGAAACAAAGGTTGGGGGTGTTGTGGATAGTGTGGAGGGCAGTCAGTGATTACAGCGGGACATTGATAGGATGCAAAACTGGGCTGAGAAGTGGCAGATGGAGTTCAACCCAGGTAAGTGTGAGGTGGTTCATTTTGGTAGGTCACATATGATGGCAGAATATAGTAAGTATTAATGATAAGACTCTTGGCAGTGTGGAGGAGCAGAGGTATCTTGGGGTCCAAGTCCATAGGAAACTCAAAGCTGCTACGCAGGTTGACTCTGTGGTTAAGAAGGCATACGGTGCATTGGCCTTCGTCAATCGTGGAATTGAATTTAGGAGCCAAGAGATAATGTTGCAGCTATATAAGTCAGACCCCACTTGGAGTACTGTGCTCAGTTCTGGTCACCTCACTACAGAAAGGATGTGGAAACCATAGTAAGAGTGCAGAGGAGATTTACAAGGATGTTGCCTGGTTTGGGGAGCATGCCTGATGAGAATAGGTTGAGTGAACTCAGCCGTTTCTCCTTGGAGTGACAGAAGGTGAGAGGTGACCTGATAGAGGTGTAGAAGGTGCTGGCAGGCATTGATCGTGTGGATTGTCAAAGGCTTTTTCCCAGGGCTGAAATGGCTAGCATGAGAGGACACAGTTTTAAGGTGCTTGGAAGTAGGTACAGAGAAGATGTCAGAGGTAAGTGTTTCTTTTATGCAGAAGTGGTGAGAGTGTGGAATGGGCTGCCGGCAATGGTGGTGGAGGCAGAAACGATAAGGTCTTTTAAGAGACTCCTGGATGGGTACATGGAACTTAGAAATTACCTAGGGTTACCCATAGCCCTCTAATTTTCTAAGGTAAGGACATATTCGACACAGCTTTGTAGGCCAAAAGGCCTGTATTGTGCCGTAGGTTTTCTATGTTTCTATGTAAATCTTACCAATAATCAGAAAAATTTAAATATAATTGGTTTAGATTTAAATGCATTTTAAAATATATTGTTGAATAAATGCAAAAGTAATGTATTTAACCAATGTAAATTGTTTAAAGCAATGAATCAATTAAAATTTTAAAAAAGAAACTCTTTACTTGTACAGTACCTATTTTGTCCATTCAGCTCAGCACACAGCTAACATGATAGGACGGCGCAAGATTCAAGAACAAAGACTGGGCTGAAACTGTGGGGGACCTGTGATAGATGTCCAGCTCCTCAGCTAAGCTTTGCTGAGCTCTGTCAATAGGCTCATGGCTGACCCTAATAGCATAATGAGAGGTTTAGACATGCAAGTCATGTCCAGCATATTATGTAATTGGGTGCTGCAAATTACAGAGGATTTCGGTTCATTGGGCGATCGGTTAATTGGGCCAACTGCTTATTTGGGACAACTCTTAAAGAACAAAAGCTAATCCAGAAAATAGCTGAGGTTTCCTTCATTTGTTTGGGACACTATATCACATAATTTGGACAGGATGTTGTTGCCAAACAGTTTCTAACTGGCATCAAATGTGTGCACTTTGGTGGCCTTTAGACACCACACTGTACTTAGAGCAAGCTGTTTTTAACCAGCGCCAGTTGCATGTGTTTGTGTTCAAAAAGCAGTGATTTTTGTCACTGATAGTTGGCAAGAAATAATACGAGGCTTCCGTTGGTCAGAGTTGACCATGGATATTGCATTCTAGCTGTCTAGATGTGTAAGCGTGGGCAGTACGTTATCATGAGCAAGCTGTTGTCCATATAGCAAGCTGATGAACCCAAAGGAACAGCAGAGACTGATACAGTTCGGTACCAGCACCGCCACAAGAGTTGCCAGTCAGCATTGAACTCATTGGAGGACTGCCTTAGGGGCTCCAGCTTCAGATTTTTCCCTCAGAGTTTACTCCTGAGCCTTCCCCATGAGAGGGTATAGCCACAAGGCAGTGGAAGCTTGAGATCAGAGCTTTCTTTCTCCTAGGTGAGCTGCTAACCATGGCTGATCTGCCCGAAGAGACTGCTTTTAGGGTGCCAGTAACCCGCCTTAGCCCCTTTTCTTGTTAGTAGAAACAGTTCTGCTGGGCTTAGTAACTCAGCCACATGTGAAGGCCAGGAACTCAGAGGCTGTCAAAGGCTATTTGAGGTGCACGCCATTGGGAGCAATTAATAGGTAGTGGGAGCTTGTCCCCATTACCACCCCCATCACCATACCTCCCAGCTGTGACAAATTTAAGGAACCAAGAAATAAGCAGTAAGACAATTCAAAACTGTTTTATTCTCCATGGTTTCAAACATTTAGGAATGGAGTTGCCAGAAACAGCCAGAATTGAAAATGAAACTATTTCACTACTTCAACAAATTAGGAGTTATGAAGTATATGAAGGTATTAGCAGTCATCTTGAATATTGTAATGAATATAAAGATTTGGAACATACAATTCTCAAGAACATTATATGAAGGCATTTGATTATTTGCACTAGGTACCTGTGCGGATTTTGTTCATTTACAGTCGATCAAAAGAACACAACAGCATACACTGGATGAATTCCTCCGTTGATAACTATTAGAAACCAATCCACACTTTCCTAATACTGTGGTATGTTGGTAGAGTTCTAATATGTTCTGTAATTCATTTAAATACATGATTTGTGACTCAGTTAAACATTAGTTTGTCTTTATTATACCTTTGTAACTATTTCCATGAAATTTCAGCTAATTTAGGCAGCTACTTAATTGGGCCAAAGTGTACTGGTCCTGATGTGTCCCAATTAACCAAAATTCACTGTACGTGGTCAGAAGCCATGAACATGCTAACCATGTAATTGTCATGGACTTAACTAGAGTTGCCAAGGGTTCAGTTTGTTTGAGTATAAGCCATTAATGCAACTCCCTACAATGTGTGCTTCCTGTTTAACTATAAGCAGGATGGAATTAACAACAAACTTCCTGTACTGTACAGCTTTTAACTTCACACAAACTTACATGGCAAGTGCTTTACGCCATGCACCTTTCTCAGCCAAAGGAAAGTAAAACATCACTTAAGTATTCTTCACTAATATTAAGTTAAGGTGCATTGTTGGCATAGAGCTTTACTCAGAGGGTGAGAAAATATATTAAATCATATTGCAAAAGTTAGAATACAACAGTGCTAGAATGCTATAAACCTAAAAATGTAATTACATAGCACTTTTAGCAGAATTTCAGATGGCAGCAAAAGGGTGTACAGGAGCAAGATATACCAGTTAGTTGAGTGGTGTCGCACTAACATCAGTGTTGTGTCTGTGCATAACTACATGTTTTTTTTTAAAGCATGCACGCAGGAGAGGTGCTGAGTTTCTATGTACTGATTTCCAGCATGCTGATTTCTCTGTCTGTGCTGAGTTTCTATGCCTTTTTTCCTTCGGAAATTACTAATCTCCATTTCCTGAGATTCAAGTCACACCGCCCACACTTCCTCTGCCCAAGCCCGCAATGCTTATTCATCTCAAATCCTAAATCCTTCAAGTAGTCCCCAAAAGTATAACTCCACCCCAGTACTGAGTCTCCCACCATTATCATCCTGTGGATCCATCACTGGTCTGAAACTCATATGAAGCAGCCACATAAATACTGTGATTGCAATTGCTGATCAGAGGTTGTGTATCCTGTTGTTGGTGAAACAGTGCCTGGCCCCCAAGAGCCCTCCCATAATGTACAAGTCAGAAAGATGATGGAATACTTGCCTGCTTAAATGTTCGAAAAGCTATAAAGAAGCTCTTGGACAAGGTATACATGATGCCTCTTCTACGACCCTTAGTATTTGTTTCCTCTATCATTGGTGCATAATGGGTGCTGTGTTTACAAATTGGAAAATGCATTGCAGTATGAGAGACTGTGATAGCACCTCCCAAACCCAAGTCCTCTCCCACATAGATAAAACAGGGCAGAAGGCATATTAACAGGTATGTAACAGAATGTAACAGGTTACATTCTATGCTGGATTGGAAAGCATTGCTGGTCCTTAATTGCCACAAGGCAATTGTATCTACGTATATCCCAAACCAATGGCACAGTCGGAGTATCTTCTTTGGAAGAACTGGAACAATTTGAGAAGCTAGCTTACCACCACCATCTCAAGGGTAATTAAGGAGCGGCAACAGAAATGCTGCCCTTGCCAGATCCAGATCACGAAAAGTAAAAAATAATCGATCTGAAGGGCCTGTATTGTGCTGTATGTTTTATATGTTTCTAAGTCCAACCACTGCTTCTTCTCCACTGATTCCCTACATTCCAGCTGCTGGTTCTGCCCCAGCGCTTCTTCAGATTCCAATTGTTTGTCACTATGACCCTCTTCCCAGATACCCAACTCCAAAAGCCTGTCCCTTCCAACCCCTTCCAGCCCCTTCCAGATATCAAATGCAAAATTCCCACTCATTGAGCTGACCACAAGGTAAGCATTATGGTATCTGTAAGCCTCAGAAAATATGTAAAGCCTCATTATTGCAGCTGAAGCTTCTTGCCTATGCGCCTAACTGCTGTGCACTATAATGGCTGTACTAGAGTTATTACACAGTGGATTTTTTTCAACAAAAGCTAATTAACATGTTGAACAGATGAACTTTACGCAGTTTTATTTCTTCTGCAATTTCAGTTTTGAGCCAAAATATTCTGAGCTCAAGTCTCATTCCACAGATTTGAACAACAAACAAAAGTTTGTGTTTCTATAGCACCTTCAAATTAGTAAAATATCTCAGCGTGTAGCTAGAGGAATAGAGTCGTAGAAAAGTACAACACAGAAACAGGTCCCTTGTCTCAGCTAGTCTGTGCCAAACTGTTTAAAATACTACGCCCATCAATCTGCCCCAGGACCATAGCCTTCCTTACCCCTGCCATCTATGTACTTATCCAAACTTTTCTTAGGGAAGTATCTGGTTGGAAAAGTTTACAGAAATAGGCAGACTCAGTAGGTCCAGGAAACTGTTAAAATAAGGATATGTATGTTAAAACTGAGACAGCCAAACCAAGAATCTATGTAGATCTGCTCATGCAATCTTGATGGATGAATGACACTTAGTGAGACCATGTACCGGGTTATGAATGAAGATAAGTTTCTACAGGGCCAAAAATTTTGAAGCCAGCCAGATGAGTATTGGAATAGTCAAGCCTAACAAAGGTATAAATGAGGATTTGTCAGCAACGGAGTCGGGATGCCCAAGCTGGCAAATAACGCCATGGAGGAGGAAATAAATAGTTTTATCAATACAACAGATATGTTGATTAAAAATTAGTATTGGCCTGACTCGAATTCCAGATAATGTAGTAGTACATGCATTATGTATAATGATTTTAAAAATCTATACCAACAGCGCAATATTATGAGAGTCATTCCCTGTGGGATATGTGATTTGTCATAATCTTTCTTTTGTTCTGAGTTAAGTTTTACTTATCATTGAGTAAAATCCAAGGCTGACAACTGCATAAAACATAAGCTTACAAATTAAGACATAGCATTATCAATTTCTACAAAATACTTTTTTTTGGCCTTCCTTTACTTAGTCTCTTTATAAACATGCCTGTGTTTCCTTTTGGTTTCTATGGTCATAACACATTAGGGATTGTGCAAAAGGAATTTATAGCATGAAAGCGATATCTAGCTACCTTTATGATACTTTTATCAGGGAGTATAGAGAGAATATATTTAATAACATGAACCTCTACATTTAGAAGAGATAAGAGATGACAGAACAGATGGCTTCGTCTCTCAACTTCATCAGCAGCCTACACTCACAACATTTTTGTGCAAAGTAGATATCTGCCACTTTCCACTACTTGGTTTCTCTGCATCAATGCTGAACAGTAATCACAAAGAACCGCACAAACCTATTTTCATACAACTCCAACCTTATGGATGTTTCCAAATTTGGCTCAGAGTTACTTTTAGCAGTATGCTGGATGTTCACTATTTTTAAAGTAGATCTACCAAGTCCTCCAAACATTTGCCTCAAGTAATGGTTGGATGTGGACAGAGTCATGGTACATTGTACTTCGTTCAAAAGCTACATTTCACTTTTTAGTAAAGAAATTGCAGGTTTTAAAAGATTGTCCACCTCTCCAGTAACTCAGATCCGTTTTGAAGATAATTTTTATTAAGTAACATTTCTTCACAGCTTCTCAGTGACTCATTTTCAAGTGCCTTGTCCTTGTCCACTTTAGCATGAAATTTCAATGAACATCATTAAAGTTAGCATGCTTAACTCTATCTTGGCATTGTAATTAATGACATAGTTTTCACATTCACCTGAGCTGTATTAACCATTTAATGATGTTACACTATCTTAAGGTAACTGATACATCTGAGAATCTTTTCTCAGTGCAAATTCTTAATAAATTTCTACATGCAAAGTGCTTGATATTTGCACACAATTGTGCCAAAGCCAGTGTCTGTCAATGTGAATCATTTGATACATACTACTTCTCTCAGCACTTAAGCACTGGTCTGTGATGAGTCAACTGTCACATAAATTTTAACCTTGGAGTAAGAGTGGGATACTTAACTCTCCAAGCCCAATCAGTCCTCAAAACAAACATAAAAAATAAAGAAAATTCAGTATTTTGTTCTTGCTCTCACCCCTTATCCCACAGATTGCTTCGTTATTCAGAACTACATTTTATACTTCCTTGAAATGAATTGGCCTCAATTCTCATCCAAGATAGAGAATTCTACAGGTTCACTATGCCTTGGTAGAGGAAGTTTATCCTCGCATCAGTCCCAAACATTTCAACCAATATCCTCATCCTATGATCTTCAGTTTTGAATATCACCATTGAGAACAATATTTCTGCTTCTAATCTGCCCAGTCTAGTCAGGATTTTATAAATTTCATTGAGGTTCCCCTCATTTGTCTAAACCTGGAAACTACAAGCCTAAATGTCCAAATTGCTACTCATACTTCAGTCCTGCCATCTCAGGAATCAGTTGGGTAAACTTTTGTTACACTCCTTCCAAAGCACAACTGAACTTCTTGAAATAGGGAGACTAATGCTGCACACAATAACTCAAGGAGTGATCTCACTGAAGCCCTGTACAATTGGAGTATATCATCCTCCTTCTGTATTCATGTCCCTCGTGTTATAGAGCAACATGTGATTCATCTCAAGAGAATCCAGTTATCATTGTACCCCTCAACCCTTCCTACACTGTCACCACTTCCATATGATCTGTTATATAATCAGTCTTCCTGTTTTACCATCTCTCCTTTATTGACATACTGCATCTACCATGGATTTTCCACTCATTCAACCTCTTCAAATCACACTGGAACCCTTCAGATTCTTCCTCACATCACCTGCTTATTTTGTATTGTCCACAAACTTGGAAATACTACATTTAATTTTCTCAGCTATATCATTAATCATTTAATTCTGGTGTGACCAACCCCAGTTCCACCATTAGTTGCAGAATTAACTATGGGATATTTGCCAATTGTTATAATTATTTTATTTTAGTCAATTAATGTTCACATCCTTTATAATTTTCTAGGTAGATGTGTGAAAGTGGTCAATTACTTAGTCCTGGTTCAAGCATGAATGCCAGTCATCAGAAAGGTTGCTGTAGTGTGAAGAAGCACCAAATAAAGTGTGTTACTGCAAGTCACGCCGTCATTCTCCTTACATATTAGTTTTGGAGCGAAAATTACCAATTTTATGAGGGATGATTGATAAGTTTGTGGCCTAAGGTAGAAAGAGTCAATTTTAGAAAACCTAGCACATTTATTTTTCCTACATTTACACACATAGTCCAGCAGTCATGGAGCATACGGATCCCTTCTTTGTAGAAGGTGACGCCTTGGACCTCCAGAAAGTGGTCCATAGCAGGGGTGATTGATAAGTTTGTGGCCTAAAATAGAAGGCGGTGAAGAGAAACTTCAAACTTTCTGCATTTTCACTCAAAGAGTTGAACTGCTTATGCATATGATGAGAGCTTAGTTAATAACTTATCTCCTTCGACCTTAAGCCATGAACTTATCAATTACCCCTGCTGTGGACCACTTCTACAAAGAAGAGATCCGTATGCTCCACGACTGCTGGACTAAGTGTGTACATGTAAGAGAGAAGTATGTTGAAAAATAAATGTGCTAGGTTTTCTAAAATTAACTCCGTCTACCTTAGGCCACAAACTTATCAATCACCCCTCGTATTAACATAATCATTTAATGAAAATCAAATTACATTATTTCATGTCAGAAGAATGAGATATAACATCCCTGATGATTAATAACCTTTGGCAAGCATCCACCTTCTTCCTGTTCAGAGCCCTTTAGCAATTTACAATCTACTAAACTAGGGTGGATTAAGTCATCTTCACCCAAAAGGACTGCATAAGAAAGATAGATGCTCTTACTTCCTGTCCAGTTTTATAATATTCCAACCACATGAGGATAGACTTTAAATTACAGTGTGTTTTGTGATTTGGTGTCTGAAGCCTACATCTGCCTTTTGCTAACTTTCCATGACTCTTTACAGCTTCACAAAACACTTATGAGAATGACTAACTATTTCATGTAAAGCAACCTAGCTTACTTCTTATCTTTACAATCTATTGGAAGAGACATGGTTCCACCTGCTCATCAAAACTCTACTCTGAAATAGAGAAATGTTCCACTGCCCAAAAATATCCTTCAACCAATTTGACAAAAAAATCACCTTTTTGCTGTTTGCAGGTTTTTATTGTGTACAATTTGGCTGCTGCATTTTCTGCACCTCCACAATCAATACTAAAGGAGTACTCCGGCGCTGTATATCTAAAATGGAATATTCTGAGGTTGCGAAAATTCCGACATCAATCTATGTCTTTTTTATCTTTTAGCGTTATCATGTCGAAAGCAAGATGGCAGTCAAGTGGACATAAGCAATTGCTTGAAGTGGGCTGGCACCATGCCAACTTTAACTCAACATTGTCAATTGCCCTGCCAGGATGACTGCCAGTTCACCAACTGGTCTAAATTTTCTTCCTGCACTGGTGACTGTGGTACAGTACAGACCAGACGAAGAACAATTGTTGGTAAGTAAGTCAATTAACAACCCTACGATGTAACCATTCCTTCCCTCCCTTAAAATGATACCTTAAGGTAAACATGCACGTTCACAACTTTTCCCTCCTGTTTATATGTTGAAATATTCTTGCAGAAAAGTAAAGTCAGAAATAAACAATTAATGTACTGTAATTGATTATGACAGAATTTTATGATGCAATAAGTTATTTTTGCATCCATTTCCTATGTGACTATTTCAACAATAAATTTTTGCATTAACATGTTATTAACAAACATTTTCTGTGCTTTAAGCATACATTTTTGCATCATTACATTACTGGCAAAACAACCCAGGAAATCAATATAACTAATAAAACTGCATTGTGAAATGTGCATTATTAATAATGTTCCAGGCATCAATGTTATCAGATTCCTTTTGATTATTGAAATAAAATACCAAATAGAACCTCATGAATAAAAGGTACGTATATTCAATATTTATTGCAAAGAAATGTAAATAAAGGTCTTTACAGTAGGTGTAATAATTTATTTCTTTGAATAGCTATATAAATATTACTTTACTTATATATCGATACACAGAAGATTAAGGGCCGGATCCTCTCAAGAATATGTCATCCCAAGCTGCTTCTTTTAATTGCAATGCCTGAGAGACATTTAAAACTTTTGGTAAAGATCATCGGGGTCTCTCTTCCACCTATTAGAGATATTTATCAGGAGTGCTGCATACGCAGGGCCCTTATCATTATCAATGATCCCTCCTATCCATCCAACAATCCCTTTCATCCCCTACTATCAGGTAGGAGGTCCAGTAGCATTAGAACAAGAACTATTAGAATGGGAAACAGCTTCTTTCCCCAAGCCGTGAGACTATTGAACTTCCTGCCACCACCCAGGTTTCGTCACGTATGAAACACAAGTAGCATTATACTGCTTACTTTTTAACTTCTGTCAAAAATACGTTTTATTATTTGTTAATTTATTTGTGGTAATATTACTTTATGTGTTATGTGTGTGAGTTTTATGCACTGTGCTTTGCAGAATCCCAGGGGAATGCTGTCTTGTTTGGCAGCATACATGTATACAGTTGAATAACAATAAACTTGAACTTTAACTGGAGTTCTACCATTTCAGAGCCACCTGTTCCTTGCAAACATCAATTTTAACGAGCCAAGTTTCAAGTAGCTTTTGAAACAAAATGTAAAGCAGGGCCATACTGTTCACCTTTCAGCTTTGAAACTCACTGCTGTTTTCAGGGCCTCTACCTTTATGTTTGGGCAGCTGGCGAAACTCTTTCCCATGCCAGCAACTAACATTCCAAGGGCAGCTACCTTCAAGCAGAAGATTCTTTTAAAGGGCCCTAATTCTCTCCACCCCATTCTGGGATTAGCCTTATTGCCTGAAGTTTTCATCAAATACAAATATTCTCTGATTATTTGTCTACTGATAATTTAGTATCTCTTATTGTCTTTGAGTGTCTGATTATTCATTTTAACTGCATATACTAGCTTATTTTTTGAATTATGTTAAATTGGAGATTTCAAACAAAATGTTACTGACTAGAACCATTGAGAAGAATTAATCAAGCCAGATATCTTCATTAATTCACCAAAACATGGTTGAAGTCCCTATACCCAGGCAGGTGCAGAAATACATAGCTTCAGCAAAAATATCTCTTACAAAACATTTTAATTTTCAAAACGAAAAAAAAAGTTATGTGTTTTCCAGAGTATTTTTTAATTTTTCATGTACATTTTCACGAAATCTATGATTCCTTCCCAGCATTGGATTCATTTGGATTATCTTTTAGTTTGTTTTTGCATACTCTTCATTTTATGGGCTGTAGCAGATTGGAAATCAAAAGAGAAGGTCTTGGGATAATTAGGATGAAAGTTGAGAAAAAGATGGATGAATATTCATTATGAATTAAGGATGAGTGCCATGACAATGAAGAGGCAGAAATGGTCCTTCACTTATCGAACAAGTAATAGGCAGCTGATTACAGACTTCCACAATATTGTTCCCAAACAAGCTACCACTCTAAAATTTGGGAGAACTATTTGATGGTATTTTTCACATAGCCCTTCCCTGAATGTAAGTGTTTGGTGTTCTAAAGCACTTCATCTCATGCTAAGATTAGGAGCTTTGAAGGGTTGGGAAATCATCTGGATCTTTTAATAACATGGCCCAATATAATGCTAAATAATTCACTGCTGATTGTAACCCAACTGAACTACTTTATGTATAATACATTGAATTGAATTGAATTTACTTTATTTCTTACATCCTTCACATACATGAGGAGTAAAAATCTTTATGTTACGTCTCCTTCCCATTGGGCAATGAGCAATCGTAGTAATTTATAATAATTTATAATAAATAGTAAATGGGTCAACATATGAAACTGGAGATGAAAAGTTTACTTTCAGAGTATATTTTTCTCGCATTTAAAAGTTGGTGTTATTCTAATATTTTCCTTGATTGATATATTTTTTTTCATTATATCAGGTAAGAGCAAGAAGAGAGAAAAGTGTAGGAACACTCAAATTTTCCCTCTGATTGAAACCCAGTTCTGTCCCTGCAACAAATATACTGCACAGCCTGTAGGCAACTGGTCAGACTGCATTCTGCCTGACGGAAAGACGGAGACCCTGCTTGGCATGAAGGTCCAAGGAGATAACAAGGAATGTGGACGGGGCTATCGCTATCAGGCGTTGGCATGTCGAGATCAAAATAATAGACTTGTGGAATCAGGACGATGCAACAGACATGGTGAGCAAAGCAGTAATGGTTTACTTATTAGTGCATATGCATGTCAAAGATTTCACCAGTATGCTTTTTCTTCAAAATGTCATTGGAAAAGATATTCCAGTTTGAAGGAACACAACTTGATCACACATTAGTTCAAACTAACTCCACAATTTGACTAAATAGCAGTTGATCCTTAAACTCCTGATCCTGAACACTTTTATCCTGTTATATCCCCAGAAGCCTTTGTTTTCTTAGTGATAAAAATTACATTTCTCACCTTCTTATATACTTAAAACAACATTATATCAGCAACGATCAATGGCACAAAATTCTTCAGATTTGAAATTCTCTAATCGAAGAAATATCTTCTGAATCTTGTGGTTGATCGTATATTCTTAACTCTGATAGTTTCTAGACATTTCTCATGGGAATATATAATTCTACTGAGAACTCATTAAGTTGTTTGTGCCTGGTGCAGCAAAACCTGGATAACATTCACAATGGTAACTGACAGGTATAATTTGTTCTACAAAAGTGATAGACAGTGGCCACCTGCATCAAGAGTTTAGTCTAACCACCTGCCTTTGACATTTAATATCATTACCATTGCCAAGTTTTCTACCATCCTGAGAATCACTATTGTCTCAACTAGATTAACTAGGTAAGGAATTTGACACGAGTGCAGCCTAGACACTGAGTGCCCTGTAGTGAGTAACTCATTGCTTCATACCCCAAATTCTTTCTACCATCTACACGACAACAGCCAGGAACATGTTGAGATGCTCTCTGCTTGTCCAGATGAATGCAGCTCTGGAAACACTCAAGCAACCCAACTAGAACAATAAGAAAGTTGGGTTGCACCCCACATGTATCCTCGTTATTCATTTCTGCAACCACCGTTCCTAGAAATATCAGATTGTAGTCCAGAAAGTGATCTCTTTTCCCATATTTGTATTAATATGATAGGCTTGAGCAGAGTATTGTCAAAGACCCTTCTCAAATTTTTATTTCTGTCTCTTGCTATATTTGATAACTTCAGGAATACTATCAAAATGGCTTACCACCCAACAAAATAAGACCTAATACCTATTTCTGTACAAAATCCTACTCCATATGAAGACAAGCTTTACATCATTTTCAATAAATTCTGTTTTCAAAAAGCAAATATTAATCATTTTGGATGATCACAAAATTTACAGGAGAATTGATATCTTACAAATAAGGGCAAATTTTCTAAAATTTGATTAGGGTAAAGGTCAGTTAAGAATAAAATCCAATGCTTTGAAATCACAGCTTGATTCATGGCCAAGTTATTTATAATGTCTCTATCTATTTTAATTTGTTTCATATACCATATTATAGGTAAAATGGCTGTGTTTATTATTTCATACTAATCAATCCCACATTGCTTGCATTTAATGTCTGGTTTAAAGAAAAGGATTATTGGATTATATAGTAGGTAAATAAATCTGACTTAAAATGCCTTAAAAGTTCTATGAAACTATTTTTCTGCAAGAACTGATTTCAGTTAAGAGTTAACAATACAAGGAGTTTAAACATCACATATCAAATTACATAGACTCCAGTGAGATCGTCAAATAAAAAGCATATTTATTATAATTGTTTGAAATTGAGAGGGAGTTGAAGAGGCAATAGTTTTTCTCAGTCTGTTGCCTTGATGAGGATTATGTTATAAAAAGAGTATTTAAAAAGATTAAATTAGTTCCATAGAACCCAAGGATGAAGGTACCAATGTATCTGATCTCAAGTCCAAAAATAACATGGTACTCATTTTATGGTATGATATCCCATGAAACTGCTCATATCCCATGATGCACCATCGATAACTCCAAAAGACTGGAAATAGAGTAAATACTGAGAGGCCTTTATTAGCTGTAAAATGTGACCTCCATCATGCTGAGTATCTGCCCCTGGACTGAGGAGGAGGAGCAATGGCGCAGTCGCCCTTATTCAGGAACTGTGGGAGGAGCCACAGGAGCAGTCAGCAGAGGGGCCTGTCCAGACAGGTAACCCAGTTACAGCATATATATGGTTTACCACACCCCACTCTAAAGAGATGCTAGCCAAACTCAGTGGAAATTAGCCTTATGCTCTAATTTTTCAATTTCACTTTTGGCCAATGAAAGTGAACATGGGAGAACTGGGAATAGAACATTCAGACAGTCACAGCTGCTCCTACTTAATAGATTATGTCTGATGTTTTACTTCAGCAGTACTTTGCTGCCTAAATTCACATATCTCTCCAAGTACGCAGGACTGGTCAGCAACTGTCAGCAGGCTGGATGGAGAGCGAGGTGTCTCCTAGTGGAGGTTGGTTGTAGGGGATTTGTAGCCCATTCTTTAGTTAGAGCCTTCAGCAATTTGGGCATCGAGGGAGAGAGGAAGAGGAGAGCCATCCGCAGTACCACCGATGCAGCAGAGAGGGCCTCAAGATGGCTGTGGCTCAAAAGAGGGGAGCCATGGAGTCATAAGTAGCTAGCCATCTGGACACAAGCTGGGGTCTGATCAGCCCCGGCTGGGTCACCTGGAGGAGGTTGTATGATGTTGAAAGACCCGAAACACCCGGTGATTCCAGGAACATCACTGAAGATGTGTCCAGAAGCATCCATAAATGTATGTACACAGCAATTGCTTCAATATCCAGAAATATAATCCATACTTTCTATCAGTATGGAGCCTCAGTAAATGCATGAGTAGGTCACGCAGCCTTATATTTAACCTTGACTCCTGTCTTTTGTGTCGGAGAGTGGAACATGCCACTGTTGCCCTTTTTTTTGTTTTTTTTTTAGATCTGCTGTCACTCATATTAAGCATTCGATAACTGAACTGGTTTCATCAGAATGTCATTCTGATTTCTTATAATATGAGCGGTCACTATCATACATTTATGACTGTTTCAATTGTTTTCTCTGATGCCAGCATACATAGAGGAAGCCTGTGTCATTCCCTGCCCATCCGACTGTAAGCTTAGTGAGTGGTCTAATTGGTCTCGCTGTAGCAAATCCTGCGGCAGTGGAGTGAAGGTCAGATCCAAGTGGCTCCGTGAGAAGCCATATAATGGTGGACGACCTTGTCCAAAGCTTGATCATGCCAACCAGGTAATTATAAACAATGTAGATTTTACCGTTATGTTTGGAAGTTTTGATGATGTAACTGCTGAGTTGACAGTGAACTTGACAGCTAATTAAACGTCTATTAGCCACAACAGCTGTTACATCAATAACTAGATATTTCCCAATACCATAGATGTGATCATGTAAGATTTACATTGGGTTTGGAATTTGACTCTAAACCTATCTGAAAGCTATAAGTTCAGTATAACTTTAACCCTGCAGTTTAAATTCAGGCAAATATAATGTTTTTGTTATAAATATTAAGAAATATGAAATATTGTGAACATTTTAAATTTCGAATCTCTTGATGTTGGTAGAGTCTGAGACTCCAATAGAAATGCAGAGATGCAAGAAAATAATATAACTTTATTTTTGATTAAATGGCATTTTTCATTTCAATGATATCTTAGCTGAAGCTGGCCAATAGTGATTGCAGAACAGGCACATAGTAACATGAACAGAGAGGAGGGACATATTCAAATTCGATAATACAACTTTATCCTTACAGACAACCATTCCTTGGTGCCTCCTGGCATTTTCATGAAGGAGACTTTGATGATAAGTTGAGAGCAGGCCATGTATCCCTACTAGATTCTCAGTACTTAATTCACCCACTCCCGTACTGCTGAAAGTATATGATCAAGTAGACAGAGGCAAAGAAGTGTATCCAAATATCCCAGAAAGTTTAAAAAAAAATATAGCTTTTTTTGTTCTGTTATTCAGGCCTTGCTTCTGATTCTATTTAGAGCAATGTGCAGAATGCTATGCTGGCAGTAGAAAGGTCAAGGCCACTACATTTGTGTGGCTATCAACAAATCGATAAAACAAGTCAGTTAAAGCATCCTTCACAAGGGGTTTCATGTCCAAATCTTTTATTTAAAAGATCATCTCTAGGTAGAGCAAAAAGAGAATAAATGATTGCATAGTGTGTGCTTTAAAAAATCATATCAACTTCTTTCATAAGTCCAATCTAGTTTTGTACCTTGGAGACTCATTAGACAGATGTGTTCGGTGAAGTCTCATTAAAATGGGCAGCTGGGAAGCAAATGTTAGCTGGAGTGAAAAAGGAGAAGTTGATTTCCTGTCTGTGTAAACACTATGGAAGAAAACGTATTTAAATCTGAAACTGTCAACCTGTGCTAAATCTTCCAATTATAAACACCACATAGTAACTTCATACACAAAGACACAAAATACCAAATATACACCTTTCTCCTCAGTTAAATTATTTTTCATTTTCTAGAAAAAGGCAGGCAACTTATGAATTTATAAATTTTTTTTAAAGAGCGGGTACAGATATTGTCATGATTAAAAGAGATTTAAAAAATTCATTTAAATATCATTACAATTGGCATGTTATATAAAAAGTAGGTTATAGCATTTTTTAAATGTTTCGACTCCGTAGTTAGCTGGATCTCAGTAAATCGAGGTAACAAAGAGACTGAAAGCTGATAGCTTGCGTGAGAACTGAAAATCAATTTGAAATGAAAACCTTTGAAACAATACAACAGAATTCATTTCTATTAAAGCAGTTGGCAAAACAAGAAAGGAAAAGAAACTTGCAAACGTATTATTTTCAATGGGACTCTAATAGAAAAGCTCCAATGAAAATCTAGACTATGATATGTTACGTCTTTATGTTGGATGGGGAAAAAAAAAGCACTAGTTGATCTAATAAGAATGACAAAGCATAGGACAGGGAGTGAATAATACAGTTTCTCAGGACCAATGGTCTTAACAGATCCAGTGTACCTCCTCCGTCTACTCTCGAAAGAGGAAGACCTGCAGGTACGCACAATGGCACCCATTTGTCTGAACATATGCAAAAGGAGCTTTACTTAATGGGAGTAAAACATAGTTTGTCAAATAAAGAAAAAAAGTGACCTAGAAAATATTGGCAGGCATGACTCTTAGCAATTAAGCCAGGTCGATGCCAAATGGTGTCCCTTCCACAATCCTGCACCTCTGATTTTGTAATGGGTGGTGACAGGCATTTCACAATGTCGCCTACAGTGACAGAGAATATTGAAACTTTGGCCCATTGTGGTTTATGTCCCACATGTCTCATTGCAGCCAAAGTATTGAGCGCACAACAAAGGTTCTAAAATCTTGACCTTGATATTAAATGGAGTTGGCAAAAATCAACAAATTTAAAATTGATGATATTTGAATTACAAGGCTAAAATGCCCATTATGTAAGAACACAAATATATATTGATCTATTTTTAAAATTACTAGAAATTATAATTTATATTATTTCACTTAGAACAGTATTGAATTTTCGAAACAATGAATGACTAAATTGAATAATAATAATTCTTTGTATCTTTTTTTGTGCCACTGCTTTGATGACTCGTGTATTCAAAACAGGCTCAGGTAAGCCAGTACAATCCACTGTTAAATCTTTGTATAGTAATTCAGCCTTACTGTTTGTCCACATTCATGTGTAATTAAGCATTGGCATTATTGACTTATCTTGGTTTGAATTAAACTATTTGCACATGTCACTCTGTGGGTCTATGCCTGTGGGTGTGTCTGTGTCTACTTGTGTTTGATGGGTTAATTTCCCTTACTCATTTTCTGTTGGTCACAGTGTAAGCTACGTTGTTTCTCTATAAGAATGCATTGCTATGCATTTCTACAAGATCACCCCTCATTAACTACAGTGGATATGCCTGTAGATCTTTTTTTTGCTGCTCATGATAAGGCAACCTTTTCATCATAGTAATGTGCTCAATGAATCTCTTTTGGACTGCCTCTGATACCAGCATTTTATTTCTTAAATAAGAGGACCAAAGTATTAAATAATACTCCAGGAGCACTGAAGATGGTTACAGCAGTGCACCATACTGTAGCAACTTCACAATTTCCATACTTGACAGTACATGAGCTATTATTCTGTTGCAGAATTCTGTGGTACAATGAATACAACTGCTAGCATTGTCACCACCAATCCAACTGCAAATCCAGACCAATAAGTTAAATAATAATCAGCAAGTTATGTAACAAATATGGAAAGAGTAACAGAACTAACATTTCAGGTCAATGATCCTTCACCTCTACTGTTGCCATTGCCACAAAACATAATTATTTTTCTATCTACACATTATTGTCGTGTCTGTTGATTATCAACATCATTTTCTGTTTTTGTTTGAGATTTCCAGATCAGTAAATTTGTCATTTTCAATTATCGGCTGTTACTGATTCACTCCTCCTATCAAAAGAAAAACAAACGGTGCTACTACTAAACATGAACTACTAGTTACACGGGACTTTCGAGTACGGATACATGTCAGGTTAGAATATGTAAGGGATCTCCATGTCCCTGCAAGCTATCCATAAGCTGATTTCTCTGCATGTCAGAAACACCTATTTTCTATTGATACCCATGACACTACATCACTTGTTATAATTCTTCCATTTCATTGAATTCTAATATTGTACTACCCATAATTAAACTGATGGAGTATGTACTCTATCCAGTCATTAATGAATATCACAAAATATTATTCTTATTCTAATATATTTACTTTATCTCAGTTCAAGCTGGTAAACCTGAGTTACTGGCATAGCCAAACACACTCACTTCTCAATTGCTAGGAACTTTTGAACTATTATAGTGGTGTCTAGTATTGTGACATTCCAAAGATTTACATAGATATTGCTGTATAAGCCTAATTGTTTAATGCTATTGTGTAATAACTTGGGGGATGATACCAGTTGTAGATATTACTACTGGGACAATGCATACACTGTTCACGTTCCATATTCTTTCAAATCCCTCTTTTAATTCAGCATATTTCTGGTGTTTTTCACTTTTTGATATCTGTATGTTATGTGTGTTTGGAATGCCTATTATCTATTAAGTAAGTTGTTCTGGCTTTTTTATCCTATAATATTATATCCAGATGGTTATTATGGATTGCCCCATCTGTAATAAAGGATCAGTTGTAATATAATTTGTAGGACTCTGAGTCTAAAACTGGATCAGGCTTGTAGTTATAATAAGGCATGATATCTTTTATGAGTTTGTATTTTAAAGTGAGATTCTGGTAAATAATCTTACCAATTGATTGTGCCTGTGTAAGTAATCAGATTGAGTTAAACTGCTGCAGGATCCTGTAATGTGCTGGATTGTTTCTTACCTTGACATTTTCCGCACTTATCATGCTGAATTTGTTGGACATTTATTATGTATTTTTAACAATTTTTTGTGTTGACCACCTGGTCTTGTATTGCCACAAGGAACCTCTCTGTTTCTTGGAAGAGGTCTCTAACTCTGAGCCAAGCATTCGATGCTTACTTGTCAATATCTCGTCTGCTCAGATCATGGGGATGTCCTCCATGGAGGGTCATGCTCTTCCATTGGTTAACTTTTTCTTCTATAGTGATAATTTCTTCATTCTTCTAGGTTGTACTTTCATTTCAGTGATGTGTACTTTTTAACAGAATTACATATGTTTGTGACATAATAATATGCTACATATTATTATTATGATTATTATTACTACAACAACTAGCTTGAAAAAAGTGCTTTATAAATGTATGGGAGAATCTTGTAAAGTTTGATCTCTGTACATTAAGTGATCCATAATCTATGGATCCCCTGTACTAATATCTGCAGTTAAAAACAAATCATCAGTTCATTAAACATTTAAAAGATTAAAAGAAATACTGAACAATTTACCGCTAGTCTCATATGTTGCATCCTTCTAGCAGTTTGGCTGACTTAAATATTTCATATTTCTCTCCAAAACCGTATTTGTAGACTAAATCCAGAGTCATGGTCCAGTCAGAGGAGAGAATGCAGTTACATTATCTTTACATTTGTCACCAGACAGAACATGGAACAATACAACACAGGAACAGGCCCTTTGGCTCATCATATGTGTGTTGAGAATGTTGCTAATTTAAACCACGCATCTGTCTGCATGAGGCTTATATCCCTCAATTCCCCGTCGATGCCTGCATCTGTCGAAATGCCTCTTAACATCCTGTTGAGTTGATATATAGTCAGGAACCACCTTAACTTATATAACATTAAACATTTCAAAGATAAGAATTCTCTTTAAAGACTTTTAAGAATCCAGTTGAAAATGCTATTTGCTTACTTTTATTGTTTTCACTCTCTGCATGTTGGGTGTTTGACAATCTTTTTTTTAATGAGTTCTTTTTGGGATCTCTTTTGTTTTGTGGCTGCCTGTAAGGAGGCAAATCTCAAGGTTGTATAATGTATATATACTTTGATAATAAATGTACTTTGAACTTTGAAATTTTAACTTTTGGATGGCAATCTCAAAACACGTGTTGAAACACAATTGCATGAAGCTTTAATCCTGAACAGACTCTGGTGTTCTAATTAAACAGGTAAAGAGTATAGGAATTAACTGGGCATAGCAGGCAGCAACTAAGGAGAATTAATGGTGCAAAATAACAGATAGAGTGCATATCTGCAACAAAAATTGAACAATATTAGTTTCTGGTATTTGCAATTTGTTTCACCTTTTCACAGAGCAAATATTTATTAGGTGTTTTTCAAATTAAATGACAGATTACTAGACTTATACTTTAAAATCTTTTTTTTGAGATTAGAGGAGGATAGTTGAGTTTAATTTAGGATCCTTAGTTGCTAAATGCCTACATTGGTATCGGCTGGCTGTTACATCCATCTCACAGCAAACCCCCCCAATATCCTCTCACATATTCGTTCCATTTTCAATAGACCAAAGATGACTTCTGTGTTACACAATTTTTTTTCGCTCAAGATTTTCATTAATTCTGAACCTGATGTCAAGCATTGTAGCTAACTGTCTCACTCTATCTATCAAGGTCATCTTATATTTTATCTCACCTTTGATCTTTGATATTCCTCCTGGGCTTTATCTAAAGGCTTCTCGAATCCAACCCAATATAGTGGCAATAATGACCCTATCCATCATGTTGCCAAAAGAAATAAAGGGGCTTTGAGTGGCATCCCTTCGCTGTGAACCTATTGTGTAATTACAAAAAAAAAACATGAAGACAGCAAAAATTGGAGGTTCGGAACATTTCTAGTGGGTTTGAATAATGAAGACTCTTGTGGTTCGAATGTGAAGTATCAGATATTGAAGTCAATATGATATGTGTTATTATCATTGTAGGTATATGAAGTTGTTCCCTGCCACAGTGACTGCAGTCAGTACGTGTGGATAGCAGAGCCATGGAGTGTGTGCAAAGTGAGCACTGTGGACCTGAAGGAAAACTGTGGTAAAGGGGTGCAGACTCGAAAAGTGAGGTAAAGCCAAATGTAATCACTTGTTTCATTCAAGGACTTAGAGATTGTGTGGTATCATGAGGGCATATAATAGAGCAAAAGTTGGTGGGAGTTTAGGGGATTGGGAAGCTTTCAAATACCAAGAGAAGGCAACTAAAAAAGTCATTAAGAATTTAAAGATAGAATACAAAATTAAGCAAGCCAATAATATTAAAGGGGATGATAAAAGTTTCTGCAGATACATAAAGTGAAAAAGAGGGGCAAAAGTGGATATCAGACAGCTGGAAAATGATGCTGGAGAGGTAGTAATGGAGGACAAGGAAATGGCCAATGAAGTAAATCGGTATTTTGCAACAGTCTTCACTGTGGAAGACACTAGCAGTATGGTGGAAGTTTCCAGTGTCAGGGGTCATAAAGTGTGTGAGGTTACCATAAGTAGGGAGAAGGTTCTTGAGAAACTAAAAGGCCTGAAGGTAGAGGAGTCACCTAGACCAGATAGTGTACAGCCCAGGGTTTTGAAAGAGGTGGTTGAAGAGATTGTGGAGGCATTAGTAATGATCTTTCAAGAATCACTAGATTCTGGAATGGTTCCAGAAGACTGGAAAATTGCAAATGTCACTCCACTCTTCAAGAAGGGAGAGAAGCAGAAGAAAGGAAATTATAGGCCAATTAGTCTGATCTCAGTGGTTCTGAAGTTGTTGGAGTCAATTGTTAAAGATATGGTTTCAGCATACTTGGAAGCGCATGATAAAATAGGCCACAGTCAGCATGGTTTGCTCAAGGGAATATCTTGCCTGACAGTCTGTTGGAATTCTTTGAAGAAATGACAAGCAGGATTGACAAAAGAGAAACAGTTGATGTTGTGTATTGCATATTCAGAAGGCCTTTGACAAGGTGCCACACATGAGGCTGCTTAACAAGCTACAAGCTCATGGTATTACAGAAAAGATTCTAGCATAGATAAAGCATTGGCTGACTGTTAGGAAGCAAAGAATGGAAATAGAGGGAGCCTTTTCTGGTTGGCTGCCAGTGACTAGTGGTGTTCCACCAGGGTCTGTGCTACGCCTGGTTCTTTTTACATTATATACCAATGATTTGGATGATGGAATTGATGGCTTTGTTGCAAAGTTTGCAGACCAAACAAAGAGCATTAAAGAGAACAACATACATCAAAGTTGCTGGTGAACGCAGCAGGCCAGGCAGCATCTCCAGGAAGTGGTACGGTCGACGTTTCAAGCCGAGACCCTTATCAAGACAAAGGGTCTCAGCCCGAAACGTCGACCGTACCTCTTCCTAGAGATGCTGCCTGGACTGCTGCGTTCACCAGCAACTTTGATGCGTGTTGCTTGAATTTCCAGCATCTGCAGAATTCCTCGTGTTTGTGTTAAAGAGAATGATGGATTTCAGTATTCCAGGAATTGGGAAGGGAAAGCTCAGCTAAGGTGCCCCTGACCATCATGCAGAATTTGCCACATGGGAAATCTATCTCTTTTCTCTCCTCTTGCTAAATGGCTAAATCATTTGAGTTCTTTTGTGAGCTTCCAGGTATCTGATACTATATATGGCTCCCTCTCCTCAGGCTTTTTGTCGTCATTAGGACCTCCCAATATTTTATTCAACATTCTGAAGTAGATCACAACCCCAAATCCTTCTGACTTCAGCAAGGCTGCTACCAACTGAACCATAACTTACACCGAGATCTCAATTAGCATCTTGGTTTCAGACCTTTATATGTTACTTGAGTGACAGCAAGTGGAAGAATTAATTTGCAAGCTTCCTAATGACATATTTGGGAAGGGAATTAGTATTTTAAGAGAAGATGTGGATCTTCTGTTGATCTTGTTACAATTAAAGCATTGATGTCTCAGAGGATTAAATGTGGATGTCATGTTATGAAGATGAGAGGCCCCAAAGAAAGTTCTCAAATATAAATAACCATTATATTTTTGAATATGCTGATAAAATATACACAAGCAGTAAAATTACTAGGTCACTGAATAATTACCTGGTTGATGAAATAAGATTATCATATAACCTCACTTACTATTTTGGATTACAACAAGCAAAGGCTGACTTCAGCATAGGTAAATGTGATTTTTTTTCTGATATTTAGATGTATGCAGAACACAGTGGATGGTCCCATCGAATTTGTTGAAGACTACCTCTGTGACCCGGAAGAAATGCCATTGGGTTCCAGGCAGTGCAAGTTGCCGTGCCCTGATGATTGTGTTATGTCTGAGTGGTCATCTTGGAGCAGGTGTCTCCTGGTAAAAAGACAGTGACTGGTTACACTCAACATTGGACCTGTAATCAAAGCACTAACCTGCTTATTATAATTATTATCTAAAGCAAATGATATATTGTAATTAATTTCAGTAATAAAGCAAGGCAGTACCATTGTGTTGACAAGATCCTTGAGAAACCATCATTAATTAAGAAAGTAATTGTCGTCTATTCTGTACTTTATCTTGAAAGGACAGTCCTTGTAGCAAAGTATAGCTTTGTACAGGACAGTAAGTTAACTGATATTAAGCAAAAATTACACCTCTCTTCTTTCTCTTATGTAATATATAAACTCTATTTAGAGGACACTTAAATGAGGTGACCTCAACATGAATTGTTCAAAAACACGTGTGTACTTTGTTTCAGCCATGTAACACTAGTGCCACCCGAGAGCGGTCAGCTGTTCCAATAAGACAGTCTGCGAAAGGGAAGCCCTGTCCAGCTGAAACAGACACGGAGCCGTGCCATCTGAACAGAAACTGCTTTCACTACACGTACAATGTTACAGGTAACTGAGGCTCTCTCTACACTGCCAACTAAGAAGACTTGTCTACTTTTGTCCCTTAAGTGCTTTTACATGAACTATGCTAATCAATTGTGTTGTGTGATCTTTTTCCATAAACCATTAAATTAACTCATGTTAAAACAAACACCCCTCAACCATCAAGCTCTTGAACAAAGGCACCCAATGAAGGGTCTCAGACCAAAAAGTCGACTGCTTACTCTTTTTCATAGGTGCTGACTGGCCTGCTGATTTCTTCCAGCATTTTGTGTGTATTGCTTTGCATTTCCAGCGCCTGAAGATTTTCTTGTGTTCTTGAACAAAGAGGATAACTTCACTCAGCTTCTGTCGCCCCATCATTGAATTGTTTCCACAACTAGTGGACTCACTTTAAAGGATTCTTCAACTCATATTCTCAATTTATCGCTTATGTGTTTATATTATTCTCTCTTCTTTTTGAATTTGCACTTTTGTTGTGATCTGCACTCTGGTTGGAAGCCCTAGTTTGGTAGTCATGCATTGATTCTGTTATAATTAATATTCCAAAGATTTGTTCAGTAGACCCACAAGAAAATGGATCTCAAGGTTGTATATGGTGACATATATGTACTTTGAAGATAAAATTTACTTTGAACATTGACCTTTAAAACTGAATCTCTAACTCTTTTTTGTAATAACCTTTGTTGTTTTTTAAGTATTCAGTGGAACTGATTCAGTAAGAACGATCCTTCTGTTACTGAAGATTCTTTGTTTTGGATAGATCTTGATCTTTTGCTACCTATTTGAGGTCCCTACAAGGAGGCACCTAGCTTAATTTTGTCCTTGTGGATCTAATTGGTACCGCAATATGATGATCTGTTTCAGATCTGATTATGGGCAAGCTTTAGACCGATTGCATCCACTGCAATGGACCAAAAGGAATTGCGGTAACACTGATCAGTGTGCCTGTACTAATGGCTAAGGCTGCTTATGGTTATAAAGCTGGTTGCTCACATATGTCGTCGTAGCTTTCCTGAGCAAATATGCATGGATATGAGTTCCATTCCCACTATGACAGTTTCCAATTCAAATTACTAAACTAATCTAAAACTTTAAAAGAGTAATCATGAAACTACAGGATCATAAAATCCCATCTGAAATTCGCCATGCTACCATGATCCAGCCTATAGATGACTCCTGGCCCACTAACGTGGTTGACACCTGTCAGGCAACTAGGGATGGTGGATAAGTGGCAATCTTGCCAGCAATGTCCAGAGCCCATGAATGGCCGCATGTGGGAAGCAGTAGGAACTATTTACCACATGAGAATATGAGAAGCCAAAGCAGGAATAGGTCTTCAGTCCCTTCAATAAGGTTGTGGCTGATCTTTCACCTAAGCAGCTAATCTCATATCCCACAAAACACCCGATATCTGTTGATCTGTGTATGGAATACACAGATTCTAGGCTTCCCACAGCTCAATGGAGTGGAGAATTCTGAAGATTCGCTGCCATCTAAATAAGAATTTTTTTTTTACTCTCCGAATGGCCGAACCTTTCTTTTAAGAGAGCCATCTCCAGTTCTAGACACCTCAACCAGGTGAACATCATCCTTGCAAAGGGAGACAGGACTGTAGATGCTGTAATCTTCAACAACAAATAAACTTGCATCAGTACTCTTCCCCCAGAATATCAACCATGCCTTTGCCTTCACAAATGCTGCTTGACAGCTGAATTTTTTTAGCAGTTTTTTTTTTCATTCTTGCAACTACCCTGTAAAGGCCCATATAAATACTACATGTTTCAATGAGGTAATTTTAAATTTGATTGTTTAGCCCCTGCCTGCTGAATCTATCCTCATATTACAATTCCCCAATGCCAGGAATCAATATGATGAATCCTCAAGAGAGCAATGTCCCATCATTTGCATTTCACGATACAGCATTTCTTCCAAAGATAGACCTACCTGTGTGGGAAGTGTTAAAGCTGCTAATGGGTTTCCTTGGCAGGAGAAAGTCCTTTTGTCTTGTACTGTATGTGAAATCTATTTTGGAGACTGCCAATTATCTTCCGTTTTCTAGATTGGAGCACTTGTCAGTTGAGTGAAAAAGCAGTATGCGGGAATGGAATTAAAACACGAATGTTGGACTGTGTTCGCAGTGATGGCAAATCAGTTGATCTCAAGTACTGTGAAGAGGTATGTCTATGGTCTAAGAGATGCTTCTGGAAGAAGCTGCAAAATAATAGCTTTGCACAAGCTAATGCTTCATTTGCTCACCTTTCACCTTTCGTTTCTTTCCCTCAGGTTATTTCCGGGCTATTAAAATTACTATGGACAAGCTTCAGTCAATCTCTTATGACTATATATAATTTGTTTTGCCTTTTATCACACATGCAGAGATGGAAATGAGTGTTACCGGTTACATGCAGGGGAAAAGGTTTCAGTAATGTTCTGTTTGCATGGTAGTTATAACAAACTAATGTCACACTTGAAGGAGATTTTAATCCTTAAAAAAGAGTTAGGAATAAATGCAGATATGGTCAAAGTCTGAAATTCAATCCACTTTGTGTCAGGTCACTGGTTTAATCAGAGCCAAGTGCTTTACATATGTTACGAGGTTAAATATCTTAGATTTTGGCAAATTTTAGATTTAGCAGCAACAGGCTGGCTTTTTCAGGATCTGCAACTAAAGGAAAGCAGGAAAAGCCAGTTGTATTGGATAAATTGTTTTAAGTTCTGCCTACAAATGCAGCCTTTGATCCGCCACATCCTATGCCTCCATTCAGCCCCAACTTCACTACTGAAACTACACCCAGTCCAATCTACAATCTCCTAAATCACCTACATGTTTTCCTTCATTCTACTCAAATCACCTTCTGTGAGTTTTGTGTACAATGCCCTCTCAAACAAGCTGGCTTCCAGTCAGGCAACAGGGAAAACTATTTAAATAATTTCTCGTTGTTTAAGTGGTTTGTTCTTAACATTTCCTGTATTTTTCAGCTGTTGCACATTGATTTCTAGGTCTGAACAATATCTTATAAAACATGAAAGAGTCAAGAAATTAGAGGAGATGGGGAGATAAGGAGCAACATTAAAAAATGAGAACTAAACTGCCACAAGGAAAAGTTTTTAAGTACCAGATTAAGTACAGCATAGACAAAAGCCTATGTGTAATCCTTTCCATAATAGTAAGCGTTTAGGAATCTCTTTTTGCATGGAGGGTTGGGAATTCCTTTGGTGTTGGCCCAAATTTTGAACTGAAATGATTTGTATTCAAAATCCCACACAGGTCTTCATCTGTAAAGTGAATGAAATGAGAATTGCTTTCTAATGTGTTCAGACAAAACAGTAGATCAGTGCTCTCAGGTTTTTATTTGACTATAAAATTGAGGATTGACCTATTTTTTGTTAAAAAAAAAGCACTCTCTTCTATAGAGAGCCCTATAAAAATACTGAGAAAATGAACAGCAGAAATAAATGTATTTCTTATTTTGACTCTCTGGAGATTGTGTCTCTCTATGCTATTCATTGTAGTACTTTCACCAACCACTTGCCGCTTACCAACTGTGTGACTATGAGAACACAAATGAATCCATTGATTACCATAGAAGAGGATTCATTTTTTTCAATTGTTATGAAAAAAATCTCATTTTTATAAGATTGCAGTAATGTAAAAAAATCAAGTGGAAAATGAGGGTGGATTTCTGTATCCTGGTTGTTCTGAAATGATTGAATAGAAATTGTTTGATATTTCAATAGGGAAGGAAAAGATGTAATGTACTGTACATGGTAAAAAAAAGAATAATGGACTCTGATCATATTCAGTTGTTAAATATGATGCAGATTAATCTTATTCATTCTTCAAGGACACATTCACCTGTCAGTAAAAGAAAGACAAATTGAGATTTTTTTTGCTTAATCTGGAGATATAGTGGAAGGATAAGAGTTGTGTGATTGGTTTTTGAATATCTTAATGGTGATTTTTTTTTAATGTTCATATTACTGAATTTTATATATTACTAGCATTTTGGAAATGTGGGAGACTGGCTAGAAAATATTTCATTTTGAATTATGGAATGGGACTAACCCGTTTAACAGCAAATGCCATCAGCATTACTTATCTACGTTTATTGAATAAGCATAAGCACCTTCATCCTTTGTTCATACATTGCTAAACAGGTGTGAAAAGAAACCAATTGATAAACACACAAAGTCAAGCCTTCAATGCCATTTCCGCTGTTTAGAATAACATGTGGATGGACAAATTTGCTTTATTGCAACTCACTACATTTAACTGCTGTTGAGGGATTTGATTCAATTTTCATAGTCTTGTGCACTGTTGAAATAATTGAGGAGGAATAATTGCTTTTATTTGTTATTATTTTCCATGCATTGAAATGAATAAACAGCTGACATTTTGGGCGAAGACCCTTCTCCAGGACTTGATCCTAAAGAAGGATCTCGGCCCAAAACATCGGCTGTTTGTTCATTTCCACAGATGCTGCCCAACATGCTGAGTTCCTCCAACATTTTGTGTGTGCTCCTGTGGATTTTCAGCATCTGCAGACTTTCTTAGGTTTAAAATATATACAGAAGTTAGAAATTTTACAGAATGTTTTGTCTTAACTGAAGTATAGTGTAATGCAGCAATGAAACAAGCCCTTTGATCCAACTCATGACCAAGTTGACCAAGATGCCCATGTAAGCTAATCCCATTTGCTCATGTTTGGTCCATGTCTGTGTAAACCTTTCCTCTACATGAGAGACATGTAGTACTACTCATCCTATTCATGAGAGGTATGTAGTACTCCTCATGATACATGAGAGAGGTGTAGTATTTTGTATAAAACTTTCACTTCATTGACTTACACTGTTTTACACAAAACCACCATTTTTTGATATTAACTTGATGTATACCTGCACAGATATTACTTTGCTCATTAATATAGATTTACACGCATTGAAAAATGCAGCAAAACTAAGTTTCTTGGATTGTTGAGCAGGTGATGGGGTGTGCTGTTATGAGCATAGGCAAGCGATGTGCTGGTTAGTGAGCAGTAGCATTTAAAGGAATGTGCAGATGTGTGAAGCCATTGAACTATTTGCAGCACTGTGTCTGTATTCTTATAGCTTGACTTTTTTTTTGGTGTGCATGTGTGTCTGTGCGTGTGCGTCTGCATGCGTGTGTCCATGTGTGTGCGATGTTGGTGGGACAATGTATTTGTCATGCCTTTACAAGGCGTGGACCAAGAGAGAGAGACTGTGTGGTGTGCCACTCCTCACACAGACAGTTTGCAGTATTTTTTCCTTTGTTTTATGAAGTCGAGTTGCAATCTTGACACTCAACCCGGCACGGATGGAAAGCGTACTCGGGAGCAGACCCGGCTGGGTTTGAACCCGGGAACCTCTGTTCCAGAGTCCAGCACTGATGTCATTGCACCACCAACCGGCCCTTGTAGCTTGACTTCTAGTCTTAAAAACCTTCACTTTTTCAATAATAATACCAATAGTCCAGGACTGTGTCCAGTATTCACAGAGTCCCCACTAAAAAGTTTAATGCTGTTCTTTGCAGTGAAGGAATGTTAGTTGTGAGTATAGAGAGGTGGGGTGATATTTATTATTTGAATGGGTTCCATATTTTTGTTTTGTGGCTGTCTGGTGGGAAGAAGAGTCTGAGGGTTGTACATTGATACGTACTTTGATAATAATTGTACTTTGAATCTATTGAATCTTTGAATATTGAGCTCACTACTGAAAAATGCAGATAGTGGGCTCTGATAGGACCAGTAGACAAGGAGCAGAATTAGATCGTTTGGCCCATCAAGACTATTGCATCACAGATTATCCCTCTCAACCCCATTCTCCCGCCTTCTGTATGTAACCTTTGATGCTGTGTCTAATTAAAAACCTATCAAACTCCACTTTATATATAGTCAATGATTTGGACTCCATAGCTTCCCGTGGCAACTAATTCCACAGACTCACCACCCTCTGGCTGAAGAAATTCCTCGTCATCGCCGTTCTAAATGGACGTCCCTCTATTCTGCGTCTGTGCCCTCTGGTCCTAGACTCCCCCACTTTAGGAAACATCCCCTCCACATCCACTAAACCTTGGCCAGGCCCAGAGACATCAAACACTCTTCTTACATTAACTTTTTAATTCCCAGAATCATTCTCAAGGATCTTCTCTAGACCTTCTGCAATGCCAGCACATCTTTTTTAGTTAAGGGGACCAAAACTGCTCATAACACTCTAAGTGCAGTCTGACCAATGCCTTATAAAGCCTCAGTGTTACATCCTTGCTTTTGTACTCTAGACCTTGCATTTGCCTTCATTACCACTGATTCAACCTGCAAGTTAACCTTTAAAGAATCCTGCATGAGGATTCCCAAGTCCCTTTGCACATCAGAGTTTTGAATTTTCTCCCCATTTAGATAGTAATCTACAGCTTTATTATTTCTACCAAAGTACATGACCCCAATCTTCCCCACACTATATTCCATCTGCTACGTCTTTGTCCACTCTCCTAATCTGTCTAAGTTCTTCTGATAACTCCCCTCTTCCTCAATACTACCTAACTCTCCTCCTATCTTTGCATTGTCTGGAAAACTGGCCACAAAGCCATCAATTCTGACATCCAAATCATTGACATATAATGTGAAAACATCAACCCTGTAGAGCACCCCTAGTCACCAACTGCCAACAAGAAAAGGCCCCCTTTATTTCCACTCTTTGCCTCATGCCAATCTTCTATCCATGTTAGTAGCTTTCCTCTAATACCATGGGATCTTATCTTGTTAAGCAGCCTCATATGCAGCACCTTGTCAAAGTCGTTTTCAAAATCCACTCTCTTTTGTTTACTCTGCCTGTTATTTCTCCAAATAATTCCAAAACATTTGTCAGGCATATTTTCCCCTTAAGGAAAATAATTAAAATATTACCATGAAACTAAATCCTTCATAATAGATTCCAACATCTTCCTAACCACTGAAGTAAAGCTAACTGGCCTATAATTTACATTTTTCTACCTTCCTCCCTTTTTAAAGAGTGGAGTGGATTTAGCAAGTTTCCAGTCCATAAGATCACAAGATGTAGGAGCCGAATTACGCCATTTGTCCCATCAAGTCTGCTCCGCCATTTCTTAGTCCTCAGAAAACATTGCAGAATCTAGCAATTCTTAAAAGATCACTACCAATGCCTCCACAATCTCTTCTGCTACCTCTTTCAGAATTCTGGAGTGTAGTCCATCTGGTCCAGATGACTTATGTACCTTCAAACCTGACAGCTTCGCAAGCACCTCCTCCTTAGTAATAGCAACTACTCTCACTTCTGCCCCGTGACCCTCCCAGATTTCTGGCATACTGCTTGTGTCTTCTACAGTGAAGACTGATGCAAAATGCTTGTTAGAGGGACGATAGATAGATAGATACTTTATTGATCCCAAAGGGAATGACAGTGTCACAGTAGCATTACAAGTGCACAGATATACAAATGTACAAAGAGAAATAAGAAAGATTTAAAAATAAGTTACCTCAAACAGTATAACAGGAGGGGGTCATCACTTCAGTGGTTCTAGCTTGACTCATTATAAAGCCTATTGGTTGAGGGTAAGAATGACCTCATATAGTGCTCTTTGGAGCAGCACAGTTGTCTTAGTCTATTACTAAAACTGCTCCTCTGTTCAGCTAAGGTAGCATGCAGAGGGTGAGAAACATTGTCTAGAATTGGCAGTATTTTCCATAGGATCCTTTGTTTTACCACTGCCTCTAGTGTGCCCAATTTGACTCCTACAACAGAGTCAGCCTTTCTAATTAGTTTATTAAGCCTGTTGGCATCACCCATGTTGATGCCATTGTCCCAGCACGCATACCGCATAGAAGATTGTACTGGCAACAACAGACTCGTACAACATGTGAAGGAAAGGCCTACATACTCCAAAGGACCACAGTCTCCTCAGGAAGTAAAGGTGACTCTGGCCCTTCTTGTACACAGACTCTGTGTTGGTGTTCCACTCAAGTCTGCCATCTAGGTGCACCCCAGGTACTTGTAGGTCCTCACCACATCCATGTCCTCACCATCAGTAGAACAAGGAGCAGTACAGGTTTAGTCTTCCTCAATCCATGTGAGCTGCAGATGGTTCAACACACCATTTGATAAAGTCCTCCACAAGGGCTCTGTATTCATCCTCCCCTCCTCCATTTATACACCCAACAATTGCTGAGTCATCAGAGAATTTCTGCAGATGACATGGCTCAGGCTACGTCCCCGCTACGTCGGATAATTTTGAAAACGCCGGTTTCGAGTAAAAACAACAGGCGTCCAGACTAAGCGTTTTTCAAAATATCTCTGTCCACATTAGACGGATATTTGGGTGAATCTCCTCCTACTGGGCATGCGCAGGACACACAGAAAACAAGCGAAGAGGAAACGGTGCGTGTTTGTCCAGTTACAGAGTAGAAAAATTTTAAAGGAATTGCTCTTGGCTCTCACGCGGGAGGACTTAAAACAAAAAAAAACAAATACTGGAGTGTATGGAGACAACCAACAGGGAGTTCATGGACAGTGTGACCCGGCTGACGACAAACATTGAAAAACAGACGAACTCTGTTGCATTAATAAAGCACTTGTTAAATGTATAAAACATGTCTGCATCAGTGTTATCTTGTATTTCTGTACAATGTTACATTAGGCTGTTACACATCTATTGTCAGAGATGTGCTTGCATAAATAGGGAAACCACCTTGGTTCTTGATCCTCCAAAATATTCTGCATGGAATTTAAACTGGAGGTGGCGGAGGGTGTTTTCTGTCCTTACCTTCATACAAGCAAGGACAGAAAACAGGGGAAAGTGAGTATACTTATTTATTCAGTAAGCTATGGGTCAAAGTATTTGGTGAGTACATTTCTAACTCTTCTGGCTTCAGTCTCATTGCCATCTGTTCTGAAATTGTTAGGTTCTGCAAAGCACAGAATCAAATATCGCTGTGATGATTGTACGCTCTAGTATCAATTGTTTGGCAACAATGAAGTAATAATAATAATAAGAAGAAGAAAACAATGAAATACCGCGCTGCTGCCATCTGTTGCGGCACGTCATGACAGCGGTTTTAAAAAGCTCCGTTTACCATGTCCACACTGCAACAGATATTAGACGTTTTCAGATTTATTTACTCTGGAGACCGTTCCTGAAAATCTCCATTTTCAGGGGATGAAAAGGCCATTTTAGTGTGGACAGAGGGTCAAAACGAAGAGAAAAAGCTTTGTTTTCAAAATTATCCAGCGTAGTGTTGTATCTAAAATCTGAAGTAAACAGAAAGGGAGCCAGTGCATTCCCTTGTGGGGCCCCAATGCTGCTTATAACCATGTCCTACACACTGCTCTGAAGCTGCACAAACTGTGGTATGCCAGTCAGTTTGTCCATTATCCAAGATACAATGGAAATCCCAACCTGCATTGAATGAAGCCTCCCCCCAGCAATGATCTATTAAGTTCTTCCACCATTTCGTTAGGCCCCCCCCTTACTATCTCTCCAGCGTCAATTTCAAAGATATAACTTCATTTTTTTTGTGTCATGGAATGGTAAATAGAAGTTTGCAGATATGACTGTAGAATTATTTCTGAGTGCTTATTGTTCTTTCTTTGTACAGTAGCAGGAAGGATCCTAATAGCTGAAAATCTGATTTAAAAGCTGCATTTAACAAATGTGTCAGTGACTTGCATATCCCCTCATTGCTGGTAGGCATGTAGCACATTTTCTAACAGATAATGTGGGAACAATTTTTAAGAAGTGTAAAATCGGGTAGGTGGGTAAACCAGCCTGTACAAGGAACCCAAAACAAACAAGAGAAAATCTGTAGGTGCTGGAAATCTAAGCAACAAGGAACTCAGCAGGCCAGGCAGCATCTATGGAAAAGAGTAAACGGTCGATGTTTCGGGCCAAGACCCTTCATCAGAACAGGAGAAGAAAGATAAGAAGTCAGAATAAGAAGATGGGAGGAGGGCAGGAGGGCAGGTAGTAAGTGATAGGTGAAACCAGCAGGAGGAGAGGGGTGAGATAAAGAGCTGGACCATCAATTTATGAAAATAAAGAGCTCGAGAAGGGGGAATCTGATAGGAGAGGACGGAAGGCCATAGAAGAAAGGGAAGGGGGAGGGGACCTGACTGAGGTGATGGGCAGGTAAGGAGACAAGGTCAGAGAAGGAAATGGGAATGGGGAATGGTGAGGGAGGGGGAGAGGAGATAAACCATTACCAGTGGGGGGGGTTGAGGAATCGATGTTCATGCCATCAGTTTGGAGGCTACCCAGACAGAATATAAGGTATTGCTCCTCCAACATGAGTGTGGCCTCATTGTGGCAGTAGAGTAGGCCATGGACTAATGTGTCCATGGAATAGGAAGTGCAATTAAAATGGGAGATCTCACTTTTTCTGGCAGACAGAGCACAGGTACTCAGCGAAGCAGTCTCCTAATCTACTTTTGGTCTCACCAATATACAGGAGGCCACCACCAGGAGCACTGGATACAGTAGATGACCCCAACAGACTCACAAGTGAAGTGTTGCCTCACCTGGAAGGATTGTTTGGAGCCCTGAATTGTTGTGAGTGAGGAGGTGTAGGGGTGGGTATAGCACTTGTTTAGCTTGCAAGGTAAAGTATTAGCGGGGAGATTGGGGGAGGGACAAATGGACAAGTGAGTCACATAAGGAGCGATCCCTGCAGAAAGCAGAAATGGGGGTGGGGGCAGGAAAAGATGTGCTTGGTGGTGGAATCCTGTTGGAGGTGAAAAGGAATCTACCTAATTTTATCAAATAGAATGAAAGTGAGTGGATTCATTTCATAACCAGATCAAATTTCTGAGGGTCGTTGTGCCTAGGTGATAATTTTGCAAATACATAACAACTGTTATGAGTTGAGAGCTTCAAAGGAAATGGAAAGGCTTATTCTCCCATACAGCTAACTTATTGTGAGTCCTAAAATTAACCACTGGCCTAGCAACAAATTGAAAGTGTTCTTTGCTTCTGTTAACAGCTGGGTTTACAAAAGACATGGCAGATGAATGCATCATGTACTGTGGAATGCCCGGTGAATTGTCTGTTTTCTGACTGGTCACCCTGGTCTGATTGTTCACAGTCATGTGGTCTTAGAGGTATGTATTGACATTAATGCAATTCATTTCAGCTCAGCATGTAAAACTTTAAGAAATGAAAATCAAAAATAACGATGTCAAGATTCTAAAATTAAAGCAAAATACTGGAGCATTTGTGGAAGAAGAATCAGAAGTAACATTTTACAACAAAGTCCCATTTCTCTCTTCAGGTTCTGGCATTTTGTGATTTATCTAACAGTTTTAGTTCACATTCAGGTACATTTTAACAGTCATACCTCTAATCTATTCCAACACTCAATATGCATTATCAGCAAAGCAGTAGTACTACTTTGGAAAGTGAATTGAATTTATAAATAGGAACAAAGAATGCCTATGAGATGGCTTTTTAGAGCAGCTTGTGATTGAACCGACTAGGCGAAAGGCAGTTCTGGACTGGCTCCCCAAATTTGATTAGGGAGCTTAAGGTATAGGAAACCTTAGGAAGCAGTGATCATATAATAAAATTCACCCTGCCATTTGAGAGGGAGAAGCTAAAATCCGCTGTATCAGTAATACAGTGGAGTAATTGGAATAACAGGCTTGAGAGAAGAGCTGGCCAAATTTAATTGGAAGGGGCCACTGGCAGGAATGATGGCAGAACAGCAGTGGCTGGGGTTTCTGGGGGCATTTCGAAAGGTACGGGATAGATACTTCACAAAAATGAAAAGGTATTCTAAAAGGAGGTTGATGCAAATATGCTGACAAGGGAAGTCAAAGACAGCATAAAAGGAAAAGACTATAATATAGCTAAAATTAGTGGGAAGTTAGAGAATTGGGAAGCTTTCAAAAGCCAACAGAAGGCAACTAAAAAAGCTATAAGAAGAGAAAAGATGAAATGAAGATATGAGTTTTTTTTTCAGATATATAAAGAATAAAAGAGAGGTGAAAGTGGATATCAGACCACTGGAAAATGATCCTGAAGAGGTAGTAATGACTGAGAAAGAAATGGCAACTGAACTTAATACCTATGTATCGTGTGTCAGTCTTCACTGTGGAAAACACTAGCAGTATACCAGAAATATGAGTGTGTCAGTGACGGAAGTGAGTGTAGTTGTTATTACTAAGGAAAAGATGCTTGGGAAGCTGAAAGGTCTGAAGGTAGATGAGTCTCCTGGACCAGTTAGACTACACACTAGGGTTCTGAAAGTTGTAGCTGAAGAGATTGTGGATTCATTAGTAATGATCATTCAGGAATCATTGGATCCTGAAATGATCCGAAGGACTGGAAATTTGCAAATATCACTCTACTCTTTAAGAAGGGAGGAAGGCAGAAGAAAGGAAGTTATAAGCCAGTTAACCTGACTTCACTGGTTGGGAAGATGTTAGAGTCCATTATTAAGGATGAGATTTCAGAGTACTTGGAGGCATATGATAAAATAGGCAAAACTCAGCATGGTTTCCTTAAGGGGATATCTTGATTGACAAAATTGTTGGAATTTGTTGAGAAAATAACAGGCAGCATAGACAAAGAAGAGTTAGTGGAGGTTGTATAGTTGGGTTTTCAGAAGGACTTTGACAAGATGCTGCACATGAAGCTGTTTTACAAGATATGAGTCTATTGGATTATAGGAAAGATACGAACGTGGATAGAAGATTGGCAGACTGGCAGGAGGCAAAGAGTGGGTCTAATTGGACCCTTTTCTGGTTGGCTGCTGGTGACTAGTAATGTTCCGCAGAGGTTGCAGTGAGGACCGCTTCTTTTAATATCATATAAGATTATTTGGACGACAGAATCAAGTATGCAGATGCTTCAAAGACAGGTGGAGAGGCAGCTACTATTCAGGAAGCTGGTAGTCTGCAGAAGAACTTAAACAGAGTGGAAGAATGGGCAAAGTAGTAGCAGGTGGAATATAGTGTAGGGAAGTGTATAGTCATGCACTTTGTTGGAAGGAATAAAGATGTTAGACTATTTTCTAAATGGGGAGAGAATTCAAAAATCGAGGTGCAAAATGACTTGGAGGTCTTCATGCAGGATTCCCTAATGGGTAACTTGCAAGTTGACTCACTGGTGAGGAAGGCAAATACAATATTGGCATTCATTTTGAAAGGACTAGAATACAAAAGCAAGTGTTGGGCAGGAAGAATTCATCTGCAAATCAGTGAATTTGAATGAAACAAGGACAGTAGAAGCAGGCAGATGAATTGACGTTGTTCTTGCCATGACATAGGAGATGGTGGCTGCCATTTTATTAATACTTCTCCATTTTATGAGCTAATCGCTTGGCTTGATCAGTGTTTTAAAGTTGACACAATGATGCCTCTGGTAATCTGCTGAACTAGGAATCATTTCTAAATAAGAAGTTATCTGTGAGGTGTTCTTTGGTTGGATTTAACATGCAGTTTTTTTGACTGTTGGGGTCTGAATCTGTTCTGCGTGATTCAAGCCAGTTGCTGATGGAGAACAAAAAGCCATAAATTACCGATTGTCACTTGCTGGGTAGAGGGCAATAAATAGATGCTGGCCTGGAGTAGAGCCAATAAAAAAGGTGGTAAAGGTCCATCACATGACCTACAGCCAATGACACTTGAATTAGCAAGGAATGAATATAAAAGCAGAAGCCTCAAGTGTGCTGGCGGCGGTAACTCTATAGTGGACCAACTATTGCGGATGTGAGGTGCCCCACAGACACATGGAGATTCGAAACGGGACTGTGAGGAACATGTGGCCAGCAGCAGAAACTTCCTGTTTAATTGGTGTTGTATTTTCTGTTCTTTGACTGTTCATGGAAGGTCAAGAAAACTTAGTAGGTGTGCCTAATTCTGCTGTATGTCTTATGGTTTTATGTTATATCTTAGTATCTACATGTATGTACTCAAATTCATGGAAATATACTTTAAGAATTGAACTTCATTATGTCCTTTCAATTGCAGATTTTATAGAAGTATGAAGGAGGAGAAAATTAGGTTCTTATAATGAAGAAAATGTGACGTGTATCTTCTCTATATAGGAGTAATGAAACGAAAGAGGACCTTGATTCAGCCATTCCAGGGAGATGGGAGACCATGCGTAATGCAGCTGGAACAGTCCAAATCATGCCTAATCCGACCTTGTTATCGCTGGCAGTACAGTGAATGGGGCCAATGTAAAGTGGAGGTATATTAACAACACTCTGTTCTGTATGCTAACAGTAGAAGCAATCTGATTCATTGATTTCCAGGATAAATAAACCAAATAATTTTTCCTGTTCTCAGATTAGAGCAGCCATCATTTTCCTGATGATTGTACAAAACTGGAATAATCTGTCTTTTCTTTGTAGTTGTTATAGATGGTTTTATTGTCAGTCTTTGATTTGATTTTTCTGCTTTCTAAGGCTGACTATTATTTTTCATCCTGCAATTTCTTGCTTTTCTTATTCTTGCTTCTCACTTCTTTAAAGTTTGGGTGTTAAATTATATGGGACTGGAGAGCTGCAGAGTGGATCTGCAACCACAGATAAGGAGGGGAAGGATGAAAAAATAGACTGAGGGTATGTCTTTGAGAATTAGCTGTTGCAGTCAGAAGAAGAAAGTTACCCTGCTGAGATGTGTGAGCCATATCATCCCTTTATACTGTGGTTTGCTTCTGTAGCTCAAGCAGTGCATCCAGCTTTTCAAAAGTTTGCTTTATTGTAATCTGATTACCACTGTAGAAAGCCTTGAAATCCCATTCATTTCACAGTGATACTCTAGAAATACAGTATTCACAAAAACCATAAATCTAAACAAGGTTAATTGAGTAAACTTTGATAAATGCTATTCTTTCTAACACTTCATATTTGACTTAGGTTAGTTGAAATGGTTTTTTTTTGCTCATTTAACTTATCTGAAAGGTGTACACTTTTTCAGGATGTGATTGATGCAGCTTATATGCTGCAATAATGACAGCTGTGAGTAATAAATTATACTACTAATAAATGATATGTGTAGTTAAACAGTTCTGTGCATTAAGATGGGCGAGTGCACAATGATGGAGTTGCTGTGCAATGAATGGTGCTCGATGTACCAGTCAGGGAGACACAGAATAATTGAAATAGCAGCTAGTCATTTCCAGAAATAAGGAACCTATGTTCACAAAACACATTTCAAAGATCCATTCCTAACGAAACAGTGTAGCAACAGAAAGTATTTGCCTCCCTCGTAAGGTTCATTCTGTGCTTCCGTCAATTCAAGGGCAGAAGGTCCAGGTTCAAAGTCTACCATAGAAAATTAAGTACATAAATCTCGGCTGCAATTCTAAAACAATCTTTGTAAGCTGACAGAAAAGACTCAAGGGTATCTATAATTGCCCAGTAGTTCTCCTGACCCTGACAATCTGGGTAATCTGGAGGCAGATCTGCCTCATACTGAGGAACCAGTTAACTACATCCCCACTATAATGCAACAAAAAATTCCCATTGGATCATTCCACCTGTAATTTCAGGACATGGCAGGGAGAAGGAACAGACTGGTGCATGTGCGGTTCCATGAAATACTCCAGTAGCTATGGATAAATTTCATAAATATCATCAAGAATTTTAGACCAGATCGAAGAATTTTTCATTTAATTTCCACTCCTGTCCAAGGACCTCTTTCTTTTTCAAACATCTGGCAGCTTCTTTCTTAAGAAACATAAAGGATTAAAATAGCACCATCATCTCGGACAGTTTGTTTCTTGACAGTACACTACATGAAATTCAAATCTTAAATTAATGTACCCAAATCATGATGCTGTATTTTTATTTTTCTGGTTTCTAACTTAAATGAACCGCACATAATTTTGAACACCAAAGTACTCTTAACCTTTGTTCTCCACAGAGGTAAGGTCTATTTTAAAAATCACCTTATTATTTAACTATTGTACACCTTCCAGTGCCTTCCCATCTTTCCAAAGGTAAAATATCCAAAGAAAGTTACACTGTGGCCTCTTTAGCATAGTGCATTGTAAACATTTTTTTTGTTTTTGTAGAATTTGTTTACTTATTAAACCAAAGATGTGCTTCTCTTAATTTTATTATCAGCTTGCACTGTAATAGATTAGTGTGCCTGTGCTCTTAAGATTCTCAGCTCCTCTAAACTTTTAAGAGTTTTGTCCGGCAATATTTATGTCGCCAGCATGCTTACCCAGTACAAATGCTTTACCTTAACTTAAAAGCAATTTCCATAATGAATATCCAAGGCTGTAACACTGACTTCCAGCGTAATCGCAATTACTTCTTTATCTTGCTAAAGGACGCCCAGTGTGGAAATGGGATGAAATATCGAAACATGTCATGCGTTGTGTTTGATGGAACCAGTGACGATTCTGGCAAGTTGGTTGATGACGAATTATGTGCTGACCTGGAGCCTGCAGTGAAGGGAGACAAACAGATTGTCCTGCAGGCATCCTGTGCTGTCCCATGTCCAGGTACTGGAGCCTCTCAGAGTATTTTTTAACCCCTGACAGAAATGATGCTGCTGAAAAGTAAAGGAGAGTGCATTTCTGCATAGAAGTAAATTTCAGAACTTGAATCCCTGGTTCAAAGATTAATTCGCAGCAAGTGTATTTCAGGAGTTTGAGTTCACTGTTTTGTACTGAATGTGCAAAATTCTCAAATCTATTGGGAGGGCAGCTTCTTAATTCTGCTGTAGCAACTAAATGTAGAACAGCTATTTGGTCTTGTAAGAGAGGACCTGATGGACCATAATGCATTTTGGGATATACTGCATTTCCTATATCCATATTTGAATATACTCAGTCGCCACTTTTTTAGGTGGATCGTTCCCTTACTTGTTCATGCAAATATCTAATGAGCCAATCATGTGGCAGCAACTCAATACATAAAAGCATGCAGACATGGTCAAGGGTCAGTTCTGTTCAGACCAAATGTCAGAATGGGGAAGAAATATGACCTAAGTGATTTTGACCATGAGATGATTGTCGTTGCCAGACAGGGTGGTTTGAGAATCTCAGAAGCTGCTGATCTCCTAGGATTTACATGCACAACATTGTCTAGTGTTTACAGAAAATGGTGCAAAAAACAAAAATAAACATCCAGTAAGCAGCAGCAGTTCTGTGGGCAGAAGCACCTTGTTAACAAGAGAGGTCAGAGGAGAACGGCCAGACTGATGGTTCAACCTGACAGGAAGGTGTGTTGCAACAATAGTGTGCAGAAAAGCCTCTCTAAATTTTCAACATGTGGAACCTTGAAGTGAATGGGCTACAGCAGCAGAAAATCACAACAGGTTCACCAGGTACCTAATAAAGAGGCCAGTGTGTGTATATTTTATTTGTTCCTAATTATAAAAGGTTAAGTATTCCAATTAGAAAGTTTGTACGATATCACAAAATGTCAATGATACTGCAATATGTTTGGGACGTTTGTTTTTTTCTGTGCTATTTTTAATTCACTGACTAATTCATTTACACTAAACAAAAATTAAACTGCTGGAAGAAATCAGTGGCTCAGCCCTGACCCAGAATGTCAACCATCCCTGATGCCTCCACTGATGCTGTTTGACCACTAAGATCTTCCAGTATTTGAATTTTTGCTCCAGGTTCCAGTATCTGCAGTCTCTTGTGACTCATTTGCAATAGTACAGGGTCCAGATGCAGGGTCTCAACCCAAAACAGCTCCCATCCCTCTGCCTCCACAGACCTGCTGATTTGCTCCGGCAGTTTATTTATATAAAAATTTGGTCAACTGTATTTTATTAAATTAATCATAAACTTGTTTATTTCTATAATAGTTTGACACATAGATAATGAACTTAACACGTATCAATTTACTTGTGTATTCAGACATTAATGGGGAAATATTAAACACAGTAATGAAGTTAAATAATTCTCAAGTTGTATATAGGCCATCCTTTATTTGAATAGAGAACCATATTAAATAAACGATGCAGTGTCGAACTTTTCAAATCTTGCTGAAGAGAAGGTAGGCACATATGAGGTAAATTACTGACAGCCTAATTTCAATTTTCAGTATTGATACTGTGAATAGAAACTACTCTAAAGTCAATCGGAGATGTGCTTCCAGTTTCAATGATTTAGCCAGAGAGTGGTGAATATGTGGAATTCGTTGCCACAAGTGGCTGTGGAGTCCAAGTGATTGAGTATATTTAAGGAAGAAGTTGATAGATTCTTGATTAGTCAGAGCATGAAGGGATATGGGAAGAAGGGAGGAGATTGGGTCTGAGAGGGAAATGGATCAGCCAGGATGAAATGGCAGAACAGACTCGAAGGGCCAAATAGCCCAATTCAGCTCCTATGTCTTATGGTCTCACTTGGTTCTGAACTAATGTGCAATGCATTATTTTTTAATGTCTCTTCAGAGTACATCACACTACTTGTCAGCAGGATCAAAGTGTAATATTTATTATTTATATATAACCCTACATTTGAAATGGATATTTGTGCTATTTGCTGTGTGGGTGCTGCATTGTTTGTAAACTGTAAAATTAATTGATATAAATAGAATTGGTAAACATAGGCCATTATTTTCTGTTGGGATATAAGATGGAGCTAAGACAACATTGGACGGTGAAAGTTAAGTATCCACAATTTTGAAGAAAAACATCATTTCTTGATGTTGGGTGTCAGTCTTTATGAGAGTTATTATAGTGGCCCAAATGGTGTTGACTGATAGTTATCAGTTGCAAAGAGAATCGCAGACTACCATCTATTCACACCTCAGTACTTCCACTCAGGTGAGGTGAAAAGAAAAAAGTGTCCCAAGTGGTGGAGGTCAGATTTCTGGACCTATCTTAGAGCCCAAGACAAGGACAGTGACATCCTGAAGAGAGGGTCTGGATGAACTTCATATCCAGCCCTCTTCTTTCTACCAGGGTCTGATATACAGCTGAAGACCATATTCATTTAAATTGAGTTGACAGTCCTGGAGAGAAAGTTAAGTTCTTAGCTTACTTTAATATTTAATTATCTGTTAGTGATTTAATATCCAATTAAATAAATTTATTTGTGTTTTTTTAACAATAATTTACAAATGTACTATTTTAAGTCAAATCAGCCTATTTTGAATAATTTGTCAATGTATGAAATCTGGCAATCTGATGCATCTTAGGGGTGGTACCTCACGGTTTGATGCCCAAAACCTACTTGCCACTTAGATCTTGCTCTGTCTTGATGGACATTTGTATGATGCAGGAGATCAGCCCATCTAGGAAATGGATGTGCAAGTGGGCAGGGCAACAACCATATGGTTATTGCAAGTGGCAAGTATTGTAATTTTGTATTGGCCAAGAAGAGACTTGAGCTGGGTACACACAAGTGGGATGCTCTTGTATAGAATCTCTCTGAACTCCGTATATATTGACTTTTTTAATACATTTATGTACAAAGATTAACAGCAGGTGATTGAACGCAATTTGAAGAGTCACAGTTGTATGACAGACATGGAGCAGTGCTTCTATAGAATCACATATTTACATTGGGGGTTTATCTTATCTGATTAGACCATCAAATGCATTGAAACATTGTAGTTCATATTGATATTCTAAAAACGTTTGAGGGCAAGTTCTGGATATTTAAAATCTACTTCTTTTATCACAGTATTGCGAAGGCTGACTCTTTAGGTGCACAAATGCCTCAAATACAGATTGATAAAACAAATGTGCCTCTGGCCATGTTTGTTTGACATGCTAAGTAGCAAAATGGGCAGTCTGGAACTTTGCTTGTAGAGGTATAAAATCTATTAGCTGAAGGTGTCTGATGCCTCGTTTGAAGCAGGCTAGTTCACTAACTGTTTTATCTGTAGATTTCGTGAATGCATACAGATTATCCAGTTACCAAATCATATCACATAAATAGGCTGCCAGTGGCTGTGGTGGAGGCAGAAACTATAGGGTCTTTTAAGAGACTCCTGGATAGGTACATCTTCTTAGGCATCCGTTAGTCTAATGAGACCATGCATTTGCACCTTGGAAGGTTTTGCAGGGCTCAGGCCTCGGCAAGGTTGTATGGAAGACTAGCAGTTGCCCATGCTGCAAGTCTCCCCTCTCCACGCCACCGATGTTGTCCAAGGGAAGGGCATTAGGACCCATACAGATTGGTACCAGTGTCATTGCAGAGCAATGTGTGGTTAAGTGCTTTGCTCAAGGCCACACACGTTGCCTCAGCCAAGGCTCGAACTAGCGACCTTCAAATTACTAGACGAATGCCTTAATATCTTGGCCACGTGCCAACACAGGTACATGGAGCTTAGGAAAATAGAGGACTGTGGGTAAGCCTAGATAGTTCTAAGGTAAGGACATGTTCGGCACAGCTTTGTGGGCCAAAGGGCCTGATTTGTGCTGTAGGTTTTCTATGTTTCTAAATGCTATCCTATTATGAAATGGTTACCTGGTCTCTTCACAGACAATGCTATGCTTGTTTACATTGCTGTCTTTGTAAAAACAAGACCAAATACCCTTTGTTACATTTGAACAGTTTGAAAGCTGGTTCATGGTTTATGTTTGTCCTGGATTGGGCACATAAATGCCTGTACTTTCATAGAAGTTTGTGAAGATTCAGCATGTCATCTTAAACTTTGACAAACTTCTAAAGATAAATAGTAGATGCAGCCCAGTCCATCTCAGATAAAACCTTCCCCACCATTCAACACATCTACAATGAGCGCTGTTGCAGGAAAGCAGCATTCATCATCAAGGATCCCCACTATCCAGGCCATGCTCTCTTCTCAATGCTGCCATCAGGAAGAAGGTACCAGGAGCCTCAGGACTCTCACCACTGGGTTCAAGAACAGCTATTACCACTCAACCATCAGGCTTTTGAACCAGTGGGATAACTTCACTCACCTCAACATTCAACAGTTCCCACTACCTATGGACTCTCAAGGACTTTTCATCTCATGATCTTGATATTTATTATTTATTTATTATTACTATTTTGTTTGTTTTTGTTTCTTTTTGTATTTGCACAGTTTATTGTCTTTTGCACACTAGTTATTTGTCCATCTTTGTGTGGAGTTTTTCGTTGATTATTGTGTTTCTTTGTATTTACTGTGAATGCCTTCAAGAAAATGAATCTCAGAGTACATGGTGACACAAATATACTTCGATAATGAATTTGCTTTGAACTCTGAACTAATGGCTGCTGTACATAATACTTATGAATGCTGCTTTTCCCGAATTGCAGGTACTACCCACAGGCCCAGTTCAGGATCTGAGGACAAAATGAAGGGCAGTCGGTAAATCACACTCAGCCAACTAGTTTCAGTCATAGCCTGTAAGGTTGGCATAATATTATCACTCTTTAGGAAGGAAGACAGGAACAGTTTTGAATTCTAGTTTGTCATACTTTTGAGTTTAGGTGTTCATCTTCCTCTCCGCTACATTGGCCACAGCTTTGGTGCTGCTTCATGCACCTATGCTGAGCTTGTCAATTTTGTCAACTTTGCTTCTAACTTCCACCCTGCTCTTAAATTCACTTGGTTAATTTCTGGCACCTTTCTCAATCTCTCTGTCTCCATCTCTAGAGACAATCTGTCAACCAACACTTTTTATAATGCTACTGATTCCCTCAGTTATCTCTACTGTACCTCTTCCCACCGTGTCTCCTGTAAAAACAGTATTCCCTTTTCTCAGATTCTTCACTTCTGCCACATCTGCTCCCAGGATGCGGCTTCCTTTTCCAGGACATCAGAGATGTCCTCCTTCATCAAGGAACGGGGTTTCCCTTCCTCCAGCATTGACGCTGCCCTTACCTGCATCTCCTCCACTTCCTGACCATCTGCTCTCACCCCATCTTCCTGCTGCCTTAACAGTGATAGAGTTCCTCTTGTCCTCACCTACCACCCCACCAGCCTCTGCATCTAAAGCATCATCCTCTGCAAATTCTGTCACCTCCAAAGGGACCCTACCACCAAACACATCTTTACCTCCTTCCCTCTCTCTGCTTTCCTCAGGTATCACTCCCTCCGTGATTCCCCTGTCCATTTATTCCTCCCCACTAATCTCTCTCCTGACACTTATCCCTGCATGTGGCATAAGTGCTACAACTGCCCATTCACCTCCTCCTTCACCTCCGGTCCCAAACAGTCCTTCCAGATAGGCAACACTTCACCTGCAGATCTGCTGGGGTCATCTATTGTGTTCAATGGTCCCTATGTGGCCTCCTCTACATTGATGAAACCGGTCATAAATTGAGGACTGCTTCATCGAGCCCCTCCGCTCCATCGCCAAAAGCAGAACTTCCTAGTAGCCAAACATTTTAATTCCCATTCCCATTCTGACATGTCAGTCCATAGCCTCCTCTGATGCCACGATGAGGCCACCCGCAGGGTGGAGGGGCAACACTTTATATTCCATTTAGATAGCCTCCAACCTGATAACATGAATATCAGTTTTTCCTTCTGGTTAACAAAAAAAGTTTTCTCAACCCCTTCCCTTCCCTGTTCTTCTATTCCCCACTCTGGTCTCTTACCACTGCTCACCGACCTATCACTCCCCCTGAATCTCCTCCTCCTTCTCTTTCTTCTATGGTCTACTCTCTTCTCCTATCAGTTTCTTTCTTCTCCAGCTCTTTACCTTTGCAACCCACATGACTTCACCTTCTAGCTACCCCCTACCCCCTTTCCCCTCCCCCCCATTTTTATTCTGTTGTCTGCCCCCTCCCGCTTCTTTTCAGTCCTGAAGAAGGGTTGCGGCCTGAAATGTCAACCTTTTATTCATTTCCATAGATGCAGCCTGACCCCGCTAAGTTCCTCCGGCATTTTGTGTGTCCTCAGATGTTCTGAATGTTTTATTGTTAAGGCAGTAGATGGACATTATAGTCTATTTATAGAAGAGCGTGCACAGGATAACAACGTTAGCATTCCTACTTAATAGAATTGGACTTCTGTGCCTTTTACAAATGTATTTCCCCAAACTCAATAAAATTAATCTTTGATGCAAACTATTTTCAAGTCATTGACTTGATAAATTGCACTGCAAATGTATATCCACAATGTACTGATTATGATGAGATTCGTTTTGTTTCTTTGATGCAACTTACTTTCATACAAAATTTCCAGAATAAATTAAATACCTTGTATTCATATATTAATGAATGACCTCCTTGCTGTGGAATCTGGAATCTCATCCATCATTCCATTACCATATCAAGCCTAACCCACTTGCTACTTTTGAGTTATTGTGGTACAAGCCAGGATCCCAGCAGGGTTCCTGCAGCAATACAGATGTTACCTGAGTCTGAGGGAGTCAGATGGTTCTCACAGCAGGAACGTTACAACACGGCATGAAATATCGAATAGAACTTTTGACAGGACAGAAGTACTACACACGCCTTGGTATTGTAGTGTACTGGTAATCTGTACAGTTTATGTCACAGCATGCCAACAACCAATTGAATTGTGGCTAACCACTGCAAACTTCCATGTGTCAAGATTCAAAATCATTTCTTGTCATTCTTCAGTACACAAATGTAAAAGAGAGCAAAGTGACTCCTACTCAAGATCTGGTGCAGCATATAAAAAAACACAATAAGCATAAAATACACACAAAAAAACGTAATAAATATAAATACATAAGATTGGCTTTGGTGCACAGACTGCCAGCATGCCTGATTTATGTTGTCATCACAGCAGAAGAGATGTCGGAAGATTTGCATCTGGGTTCGAGGCTGGATCTGGAGGCGTTGTGGGGAAAGCAGGCCAGCAGGCAAAGGTCGATTTCAAGATGGTGGGGAGGGAAGGTGTTGGGCGGGGGAGAGGTGATGATTGCAACTGAGTTCAGGATGGAAATTGGTAATGTGGGCCAGGTAAACGGTTAAGGTGAACACCTGGGCAGGGTTGGGTGAACCGATGGTGAACAGAAATAGAGAGCACTGAGGCCATTGAATGTGATTGGTGTGTGAATGATACCGAAGAGCAGGATATAGGTCAGGAATTTGATGCAGTGGGGTCCAAGATAGACATGGTGTAGTGAGAAGACAGCAGTTATTGCTGGAGTCTTGTCAACTAATTTTCTTACAATACTCTTGATCCAGGAAGTGACCAGTTCCCAGATGACATCTAGATCATGCAAAACGACTTACAAATAGTTGGTGTCATATTTCACTTCGGGGGAAAAAAAATCAGATGCATAGCACTGATGTAATTGTTACAATGTAATTGAATTTCTAAACTAATATACTTTACTTAATTTCAACAGGTGACTGTTACCTCACAGAATGGTCTGTGTGGAGTTCTTGTCAGCTAACCTGTGTGAATAACCAAGATCTTGGTCATGGTGGAGTACAAGTACGGACTAAGGCAGTGATCATCCAGGCCATCGAAAACGAACACCTGTGTCCTGAGCAGGCACTGGAAACCCGCTCATGTACAGGTGAGTACAGCTGACACATTGTGCAACCAACAAAAACACAAGCAAGTTCACAATGAGTTACTCTGATCGCAATTGACACTGATTAAAAATCTGTATATCTTAAGTAGCATTACCTTTGTACTACCACTTCTATGCCTTTCACTCTAAGGTGATCCCAGTTAATATTGAAGAAGATTAAATCCCCTACTACTTTGACATATTATTCTAAAATCCCTCTATGATTTGTCTATATTTCTGTTTATCTATCTTCTGCTGGCTGTCTTACAACCCCAGCAAGAGACTGCATCCTTTAAGCTCCAAAGTTCTGTTCATCTTGTCTCATTTGAAGAACTTTCTCGGATATCTGTCCTCATTGCGACAATATTGATATTCCTTAATCAGTATTGAAATCACCCCCTCAGCTACATTCCCTCTATGTTATTCCTGATGATTGTGGAATGTTTGAATTGTCAGTCCTGCCCTACTTTTAGCCAGGTCTACCTGCAGTGGCTGCTGCCAGTCTATGAAGGAATGCTCCCATCTTCTGGTTCTATGTGGAATTACACTTGCACATTTGAACTCCTCATGTCGTTACTAGCAATACTATTCATATTTTTCTATCCACAGTGTAATGGGGAAATAAGGTGAACATATTCAGCATTCTGTAAGACAAAACTTTAAAGCTAATCTGTCTATTAGGTTTTGTCCATGAAATGGTTGGGAATTTGCAATGATTTGATACTGCCAAAAATTGAGGTTGCCACAAAAGTGTATTTGTTTGTGAATCATTTCCAATAAAAAATTAAGTGGTAGATAATACAATATATATATATTAAGTGTGCCAGTAAAGCCCAAACTTTGGTAAATTATTTGGTTATATTTTTGTATTGAACTAGAATGAAATTTTACATCATATTCTAAACCATTAAGTACTTGAGCAATTGCTTTAAAAGTTCTCCTAAGAAAGTTGCTCAAAGTTAAATTGAAATAACAGTGGATTCCGTTAATCAGCCATTGGTTAATCGGGGTAGCTACTTATTTGCAAAAACACTTAAAAAGGCAAAAGCAATTAGAGAAAATTGATGGGATTCCCTTTGGTTATTTGGGACAGGAGACTGTTACCAAAAATTTTCTGACTAGCATCAGTCACATGCACTTTCATGCCCATAAAACACTACTCATTTTTAGAGAACAATTGTTTAATAGTGTTAGTGGCATGTGTTTGTGGTCAAAATGTAGGGATCTTTGTCACTGATAGTTGGCGATAATAAGCAGTAAGACAATTTGGAGCTGTTTTCTCTCATTGTGGTTTCAAACATTCAGGATTGAAGATGCCAGAAATGGCTAGGAGTGAAAAATAATTTCATTACTTCAACAAGTCAGGCATTATGAAGAATTTGAAGGTGTCAACAGCCACCTTGAATGTTAAAATGAAAATGAAGATTTGGAGGATGCATTCGTCGAAAGTATTATATGAAGGCAGTCCATTACCTGCACTATATGTCTGCACTGATTTTGTTCATTTACATTTGATCAAAATAATATGGCAGCATGCACTGGATAACTATTAGGAACTAATACACAGTTTTATAGTGTTGTAGTGTTCTAATTTGTTCTGTATTTCATTTAAGTACATAATTTGTTACTCAGCTAAAGGGTAGTTTGTCTTTTCTATACCTTTTTAGCTGTTTCCATGAAATTTCAGCTAATTTGAAGAGTCACTTAATTAGGCCAAAATAACCAGAATCCACTGCCTATATATTTAGTTTGAGTGAAAACTTGCACTTGTTCCTTAATCACATTTTATTTGCTTGTGTATGAAGAAAACAGCCTCGCCCCTGTCACTAAACTGTTCTAAAATTTCAACAATGAAATTTCATTTTCATACAGAAATTGAATAGCTGGATACAAATATTGATCCAATAGAAACTTTGTGCATGTCTGAATCCCATCATGTGCATTTTTAAGTAACAATTATAGTACACATTTTAGATGTTAATACCCAATTAAATCTATATGTTAAAGGCCAATAATACTTTTGAATTAGTAAAATAACTGTCCAATAGATAAGTGTTGCCCTAGAAACTTGCATTTGTATCTTTATCTTGTGTTAGTATACTTGGTGACCTTGGTTCCTCTGCTTGAACATAAGGATGTGCAAAGGAGAGTTAGGCTTTCAAGGGCTATCTTCAGCCTGAATGTCTGCACTAAGTCTGCACCATGTCTCAGTAAGCTTATTGTTTTAGCCCTTGCCTTATTGAACGTGCATACTCAGCAAAGGCTAGACAAAGGGAAGTCCAGCTCTCAAAGTTAGTTCAGCTTGAGACTGTACAGTGTCGGCACTCTGTTCTGTCAGCATACCATTTTAATGTTTTGCCTTGCTGCAGTTTCCAGAGCTGTACAAGGCCATTCATCGCATCATACCAACAGTTTGAAAGAGCTTTCCATTTGGTCCTTTCATTTTCTGCTTTTCATGCAATTCCACTTTGAAAACTCACTGAGCTTGCTTCCAGCACCTTTCCAAATTGTACATTCCATATTCTAGCAAGTCACAGTGTAAAACAAGATTTCAGTGTTTCCCTGGTGGAGTTTTAGAATAGACATTTTACTTGCTACTTTTATTTTTCCTTTTCTAAAATGTTCTGATTCCTTTGTTTGTTAGGATGCCACCAATTCACTACATCAGAATGCTATCACTCCAACTGGCAAGCATGTCCATGTTGACTTAATATATGCAATTCATTCACAGAATCTGCCCGTATCTCCTTCATTTTAAGTGCTTGCTTTCAAAGTTTAAAGTAAAATTATTATAATAAGTACATTAATGTTACCATATACAATGTATTTTGGTTAATTGGGCCATTAATTAATTGGAACAGCCACTTATTTGAAGCAACTCTTAAAGAACAAAAAACAAATTGAGAAAATAGCCAGGATTCCCTTTGTTTATTTGGGACACTATGTCGCTTAGTTGAGGCAGGAGACTGTTGTTAAACACTTTCTAACTAATGTCAGTCACGTGTACATTGTGTGGCTTAGACAAATTGGAAGAATGAGCAAAAAAGTAACAGATGGAATAGTGTTGGTTAAATATATGATAATACATTTTGGTAAAAGGAACAATAGTGTGGACTATTATCTAAATGGGGAGAAGATTCAAACATCAGAGGTGCAGAGGGACTTAGGAGACCTCATGCAAGACTCCCAGAAGGTTAATTTACAGGTGAAGTCTGTGGTAAAGAAGACAAATGCAATGATGCATTTATTTCAAGGGGAATAGAATATAAAAGCAAGGAGATATTGCTGCACTTAAAGTATTGTAAACAGTTTTGGGCCCCATATGTCAGAAAGGGTGTGTTGTCATTGGAGAGAGTCCAGAAGAGGTTTCTGATACTGATTCTGGGATTGAAGGGGTTAACATATGAGAAGTGTTTGGCAGCTTTGGGCCTGAACTCACTAGAATTTAGAAGAATGTGGAGGGATCTCATTGAAACCTTCCAAATGTTGAAAGGACTAGATAAGGTGGATGTGGAGAGGATGTTTCATATGGTGAGGGATCCAGAACTAGAGGGCACAGCCTCAAAATTGAGGGGCAACCTTTTAGAATGGAGGTAAGGAGGAATCACTTTAGCCAGAGAGTAGTGAATCTGTGGAATGCTCTGCTACAGACTACTGTGGAGGCTAAGTCCATGGGTATACCTAAGGTGGAATTTGATCATTTCCTGATCGATCAGGGCATCAAAGGATGAGGTGAGAAACAGGTGAATGGGGTTGAGTGGAATGGCGGAGCAGACTCGATGGGCTGAATGGCCTAATTCTGCTCCTGTGTCTTATGGTCTTATGGTTGTTAGTCACTACACCATACCTAGGGAAAACAGTTTTAAAAATACCATCACTTACATGTTTGTGTTCAAAGAGCGGTAATTTTTGTCACTGACTTTTGGCAAGTAGTAAACAGACAATTCAGAACTGTTTTGCTCACTGAAGTTTCAAGAATTTAGATTGGTGCTACCAGAAATGTGCAGGAGTGAAAGTGAAGTGATTTCACGACTTCAACAAGTTAAAACTATGAAAAATTTGAAGGTATTGACAGTCATCTTGAATGCTGCAATTAAGATGAAGATTTGGAGGATGCAGTTGTTGGCAGCACTATTTGAAGGCAGTCCACTATCTGCACCCAGTGCCTACACTGATTTTGTTCTTTTATAGTCAATCAAAAGAACATGTCAGTATATGCTGAATGAATTCTCCCGTCAATAACTATTAGGAACTAATACACAGTTTTATGGTACTGTAGTAGTTTTGGTAATGTTCTAATTTATACTGTATTTCATTTAAATATATAATTTGTTTCACAGTTAAATGGTAGTTTGTATTTTTATACCTTTTTATCTATTTCCTGGAAAGTTCAGCTAATTGGGAAAACTGCTTAATTGGGCCAAAATGTATTGGTGCAATTTAAGATGGCATTGGTGAAACGCAGCGACACCTTACTGATAGCAATCAAAACTATTAACTACTTTATTAATCAATTTATTTTGGAAAATGATCACTGCAATCAGTAGCCTTTAACTTCTCTTTTGGATCTGAGTTGTTGAATCGGCTGTACGCCTGGCATTTTTGCATTCTGAACTGTGAACTTATTTTCATGGACTTCAGGTCCGAATGTTATTTGCTTACTTTTTATTGTTTGCACAATTTGTCTTTTTTTTTTGCCTGAGTCAGTAGTGGAGGCAGATACACTAGTGAAGTTTAAGAGACTACTAGACAGGTATATGGAGGAATTGAAGGTGGGGGGTTATATGGGAGGCAGGGTTTGAGGGTCGGCACAATATTGCGGGCCGAAAGGCCTGTAATGTGCTGTACTATTCTATGTTCTATGATTTTGCACATTGGGTATTTGATAGTCTTTTTTGTAATTAATTCTGTTGCTTTGTGGCTACATAAGGAGACAAATCTCAAGGTTGTATATAGTATGCATACTTTCATAATAAATGTACTTTGAACTTTGAATTTTAGTCCCGATGTGTCCCAATTAACCGGAATCCATTGTGCTATCGTGAAATTTGTTTTCTTACAGATTTTGACAGGGAAATAAATAAACAGAACAGAGTTGATAAAAAAATATAAACAACAAAGACTGCCAAATGACCAATGTACAAAAAAAGATAAATCCTGTAAATAATACAAAATAAATAAATAATACTGAGTTGTAGAGTTCTTGAAAGTGAGTCTGTAGGTTATGGAACCAGTTCAGCACTGAAGTGAGTTAAATTATCCATGCTGGTTCAGGAGCATGATGTTGTAGGGTATTAACTGTTCCTGAACCTGGTGGTGTAGGACCTAAGGCTCCTGTACCTCCTAGCCAATGTAGTAGTGAGATGAGAGCATAGTCTAAATGAGGGGGGTCCTTGTTGATGGATGCTGCTTTCTTTTGGAAGGCTCCTCCTAAATGTGCTCAGTGATGGAGAGAGGGCTTTGCCTGTGATGTACAAGGCTGTATCCACCACTTCTTGTAGATTTTTCTGATCCTGGGCATTTGTCTTTCCATACCAGGCCATGATACAACCACTATGCATCTAAAGAAGTTTGCCAAAGTTTTATATGCCATGTCGAATCTACGCAAACTTCTAAGGAAGTAGAGGTGCTGTAATGGGTACCTGGACAGGTGCTGCTCCCAGAACAGATCCCCTCATATGGTAACACCCAGGAATTTAAAATTACTGACTCTTTTCACCTCCAATTCCACAATGAAGACTGACTCATGGACCTCTGGCTTCTTCCTCCTGTAGTCAATAATCATTTCTTTTGATGTTGAGTGAGAAGTTGTTGTTAAGGCACCATTCTACAAGATTTTCAATTTCCCTTCAATATACCAATTTGTCACCACCTTTGATTCAGCAAACTTAAAAATGGTATTGGAGTAGGTATAAACAGAGTCGAGCAAGGGTAGCCTTGTAGTGCACCTGTGCTGATGGTGAGATGTCGACAATTTGTATTGACTGGGGTCTGTAAATGAGGAAATTGAGGATCCATTTGCACAATGAGGTATCACAACCTCGGTCTTGGAGCTACTGATTAGTTTTGAGGGGTTGATAGTGTTGAATACTGAGCTGTAGATTGTGAAGAGCATCCTGACATATGCATCATCATCACTGTCCAGATGTTCCAGAGCTAAATGAAGAGCCAGTGAAATGGCATCTACTGTTGACCTGTTGTGAAGGTAGAGAAATTGGGGTGGAACCAAGTAACTCCTTAGGCAAGAGCTGATATGCTTCATGACCAACTTCTCAAAGCACTTCATCACATTGAAATAAGTGCTACTGGATGATTGTCGTTGAGACAGGTTTTGCTTCGGAATGGGTATTTTTGGAACCTGCTTGATGCAGATGGGTACATCAGACTGCCAAAGTTAAGAAGTCGAAGATGTTAGTAAACACTCTAGCCAGTTGATTAGTACAGGTCTTCAGTACTCACCAGATACAATGGCTGGGACAGATCATTTTCATGGGTTAACCATCCTAAAAGATGCTCTCAGGTCAGCTTCAGAGACTGAAATCACAGGTTGTCAGGGGCTGTGAGGTTCCGTGAAGTTCCCTCCATGTTTTGTTGGTATTGATTGCTGCTCATAGTATGTCCCTCAAGCCCACATTTTGCGAGGCATAGTGTGATAAAGTTAGTGCAACAGTGAGTCCAGCGGCACACTAAATCTACGCATCTATGCTAATCCCACTTGCCTGGGTTAAGTGACTTCCTAAATGCCCCTTACACATAGTAAGTATATCTTATTTCAACACACTCTCCAGCAGCATGCTATAGATATCAACCACTCTCTGTGTAAAATACTTTTCCCTTAGATCCCTCTGAAAACTCCTTCCTCTCACCTTAAACCTCTGTTCTCTTGCTCTGAAACTCCTTTTGTTCAGGAAAAAAAAAATGGCCATCTGTCCCATCTATGCTTTTCATAATTTTATATACTTCTATCTGTTCACCACACTGCCAAACCACTTAACTGTTCTTGAACTTGGTGGTGAGAGTCCTGAGGCACCTGTACCTTCAACCTGCTGGCAGCAGTGAGAAAAGAGCATGGCCTGGGTGGTGAGGATCTCTGATGGTGGATGCTGCTTTTCTATGGCAACATTTCATGTAGATGTGCTCAACGGTTGGAAGGGTTTTACCCATGATGTACTGGGCTAAATTTAATTTAATTTAAAATTTAATACACAGCCTGGAAAATTAACTCAATACTCCAACTGAGACCAGTGCTTTATAAAGGTTCAACATAACTTCCCAGTGTTATATTTTATGACTCTGTTGGCAAATCTGAGAAGCCTTAATAACTATATAATCAACCTGCCCTGCAACCTCCTCTTTGAAACAATATCCTTTATTCTATGTAGGCCATCCAGATTCCTCTCACCAAAGTGCATTGCCTCATATCTATACACATAAAACTTCATCCGCCCATTTGAGCAGCCAGTTTCTATCTTCTTGCATTTCACTGCTTTCCTTTCTGCAGCTCACAGTTTTTTGTCGTCTACTAATTTAGAATATGTGACTTGCATTCTAAGTGTAGTTCATGATTACAGATCAAACTCAAGCTTGATCCTTAGCGACATTGCCATTCACCTCCCTGGCCTGTAATGGCTGAACTTATCCTCCGTTGTTTGAACAAGAGAATAGCATTCAGCTTTCCAGTGCTCTGGCACCACCTAACTATCCTATGAATATTAAAATGTTATAGTCAGTGCCCTCATGTTTCCTCCTGTACTTCCCTCATGCATACTGAGCATGTATCCTACCCTGTCCTGTTAACTTAGCTAATTGGTGTTAGTTAATATTTTGGGTGTGCTATATCCCTCCAAATTGTCAATCAAAAAAGTAGCAGGGTATCAGTTAAGTTGACCAATAAATTGCAAAACAAGAGCCCAATTTTAAAAATTATATTGGCAGTAACATTTGGAACATAGTTGTTGCCTCTTGAATTTTGAAACATTAAATTTATAAAACTCTGTGCAAAATGAAATAAACACATTGTTTCACTATACCTACTTTTGTCATAAGACCTTAGTTCTTCTGAAAGCTTAGAAGTGCAATTGAATTGAAGAAAATAAATCTGAGATATGGTAAAAAATCGTTAACTCCACTCTATGACAGAAAACAGGAATACAACTAGGATCTGTGCCTGCATAGAACTTGTGACTAGTGTTCAATGGTGGAACACAGACTCAACTGAATTCAAAGGGAATCTCACCTGTAATCTTGGTAATTGGTTTATTATTGCCATATGCTTTTGTCTGCATACTTTCCAGAAAGATCACATAAATACATCAAGGTAGCATAAAAGGAAAAAAAAACTATGTCTCCCACTACACCCTGAGATATGATATACTCCATTCAATTTTTTCAATGGCTTTTTATAGGTGGCCACTGTTATGAATACGTTTGGTTGGCTGGTGCTTGGACCGGATCATATCGAGAAGTTTGGTGTCAGAGGTCAGATGGAATAAATGTCACAGGTACTGAAAGCAACTTTTTTTGTTAGTACAATGAATATACATGATTATTGATGCTTTTATGAAGGGTTTCTATGAAATGTTTCTGTTTTGACCTGCATTGTGCTATACTCAGTGGCATAAGCAATAAAGTTAAGTCACAAACAACTTCAGTAGGGCTTCCAGAGCCATGAAAAGGGTTCTGTTCAAAAAGGAAAATCAGCAACAAGAAGAGGCATGCATTTATTTTACTGCAGAACAGAGAAGATTACCAATGAGAGCTGATGAAAGTATTTAATATTGCCTCAGTTTTTTGTACAGTAAATTGTAGGATGAGAAATTATTTCTATTGATTAGTGAGTTATCTACTAGGTAACATAAATATGAGGAATATATGAACAAACTTAAATTAAAAAACCATAAGAAAATAATGCAATAAATGTTACATATCATTCCATATAATTATTATGTAAGGTGTGTAGACGATTTTACTACCTGGAAAACAGTTACCTCACGGCCCAATTAGGAGCCCTGGCTGGACACAGAGATACACTTCCTACTAAAAGCCTGTGATGCTGCCTTCAAGTCTGGAGACAGAACAGCTCTCAGAGCAGCCAGAGGAAACCTCATCAGCTGAGCTCATTGACGTCTTCACGGACATCTTCAACACTTCACCCATCCAGTCTGCTGCCCTCACATGCTTCAAATCAGCCACCATCATCCTGTACTAAAGAACTCTACATCTTCAGAACTGATGCCAATCATTCTGCCAGCTTTGAACAGCTGGTAATGGCACTTTTTGAAAACTCCATTCCTGCCACACTGGTCACTCACCAATATGCTTACTGACAGAACCGCTCTACAATAGATGCCATAACATCTATCATGCACCTGGCCCTGACATGCCTAGAAAACAAGCACACTTATTTCTGATTGCTGTTTCCGGATTTCACTTTGGCTTTCAACACTATTGTCCCACTGACTTTGGTGAACAAACTCCTACTCCTCAGTGTACATACACCACTGTGCAACTTGGTGTTGGACTTCCTAACCAGCAGACCTCAGATAGTCAGGATGCACAACCACTCCTCCTTCCCCATCATCCTCAACAGGGGTGCCCCCCCGCCAGACTGTGCGCTGAGCCCACTGCTGTACGCTCTGTTCACACATGACTGCAGGCCAAACACCCAAGTAATCACATTGTCAAGTTTGCCGATGGTATGACAGTGGTGGGGTTATCACCAACAATGATGAGATAGCCTACAGAGAGAAGGCGGAAGAGTTTGAGGCCAGATGCCAGGCAACAAGACAAAAGAAATGGTTATCGACTTCAGGTGAACTCGCACCATTCACAGCAATCTTTGCATCAGTGGTAAAGCAGTGGAAACTGAGTCGTTCCAAACAGCTGGGAGTGCACATCTTGTACAACCTCTCATTGTCCCAGAACACTTTCCACACAATCAGGAAAGCTCACCAATGCCTCTACTTTCTTAGGAGGCTGAAGAGAACTGCACTAGACATATCAAAACTCACGTGACTCTACAGAATCAGAATGAGGTTAATATCATAAGGCTATAAATTCACAAGAGATAGGAGCAGAATTATTTGGCCCATTGAGTCTGCTCCTCCATTTCATCATGGCTGATCCATTTTGCTTCTCAACCCCATTCTCCTGCCTTCTTCCCCCTTCTCCCCATAACCTTTAACGCCCTGACTAATAAGGAACTATCAACCTCCATCTTTGATGCATCAGTGATCTGGCCTCCGTAGCCACTTGTGGCAACAAATTTCACAGACTCACCTCCTCCTGGCTAAAGAAATTTCTTCTTAACTCTGTTCCAAACGGACGTCTCTCTATTTTAAGGCTGTGCTCTCTGGTCCTAGACTATGCCACCAAAGGAAATATCCTTTTCATATCTACACTACCTAGGCCTTTCAACGTCCAATAGGTTTCAAAGAGATCCCCCCTCATCTTCTAAACTCCAGTGAGTACAGACCCAAAGCCATCAAATGCTGCTCATACAATAACCTTTTCATTCCCAGAATCATTATTGTGCATCTCTTCTGAACCCACTCAATGTCAGCTCATCCTTTCTTAAATAAGGAGCCCAAAACTGCTCACAACACACTGAATGAGCCTCACCAATGCCTTATAAAGCCTTAGTATTACATACACGTGAAAATCTGCAGATGCTGGAAATCCAAAGCAACACATACAAAATGGTGGAAGAACTCCACTAGGCTCCATCTGTGGAATAGAGGAAACAGTCGATGTTTCAGGCTGAGAACCTTGATTGGGACTTCATCAGTCTCGGCCTGAAATGTCGACTGTTTATGCTTTTCCATAGATGCTGCCTGGCCTGTTGAGTTCCTCCAGCATTTCCGTGTGTTGCTCAGCATTACATTCTTGGTTTTATATTCTAGTCCTCTTGAAATGAAGGCTAACATTCCATTTATCTTCCTCACCACTGACTCAACCTGCAGATGAACCTTTAGGGAATGCTGCATGAGGACTCCCATCCCTTTAGGCCTCCAATTTTTGAAATTTATACCTGTTTCGAAAATTGTCTACGCTTTTGCTCCTTCTACCAAAGTGCATGGCCATACACCAGACACAATATTTCATTTGTCACCTCCTTGCCCATTCTCCTAATCCTTCTGCCTCTCCACCCACCTTCATATTGTCCACAAATTTGGCCACAAAGCCATCAATTCCATCATTCAAATCATTGAAATATAACATAAAAAGCAGTCCCAACACTGACCCTTGTGAAACACCACTAGACACTAACAGCCAACCAGAAAAGGCTCCCTTTATTCACACTTTTGCATCCTGCCAAACAGCCAATCCTCAATCCATGCTAATATCTTTCCTGTAATACCATAGACTTGTACTTTGTTAAGCAGCCTCATATGCGACACCTTGTTAAGGGCTTTCTGAAAATCCAAATACACAACATCCACCGATACTCCATTGTCTTATCCTGCTTTTTTATATATATATATGTATGTATGTGTGTGTGTGTATAATTTAATTTAACTAATAGTGCATAAAGAGAGCAAAAAAGGGGAAAATATTGTGAGATAATGTACATGCCAAATCAGAAATCTGATGGCAGTGCAGAAGAAGCTGTTCCTAAAATATTGAGTGTGTGTCTTTGGGATCCTGTCCCTCATCCTTGATGGTAGCAATGAGAATAGGACATCACCCCCTGGGTGCCGGAAGTCCTTAATGATAGATGCCACCTTCTGAGGATGGCCTTGATGCAAGGGAGGTTAGGGCCCATGATGGAGCAGGCTGAATTTGCAACTTTCTGCAGCTCTATAACGGGTCTTCAAAACTGCCCAATGCATCACCGCTACCAGCGAGGAGGCTATGTAGCATCCACACCAGGACCATCACATTCGAAAACAGTTACTTTCCCCAAGCAGCAAAGCTGATCAACACCTCCACCCACTTATAGATCCCTCCACAACCCCCACCACCAATACTTTATCATTTCCTGTCAATTACTTATGTACAGACACTCCTGTGCCTAGCATCACTGTATGTATATACAATCAATCTACATATATAAGCTTTCTAATGTATTTATATTTATTGTTTGTTTTAATATTGTGTTCTTTATCTTATATTTTTCTTTATTGTGCTGCATCAAATCTGGAATAACAATTATCTCGTTCTCCTTTATACTTGTGTAGTGAAAATGACATTAAGCAATATTGAATCTTTAAATGTACAAATCTTTGTGGATGGTATTAGTAAATAACTTCAACAGAAAGTAAACCATATTGATCTATCTTTGATTATTCATTTCTAAACAGTCAGTGTGCATGCTGAGATTCTCCTTTACCTGCACTTTTGAATCTTAACTGTTCATTTAATGGTCATGAAAATTTGAAGCTAACAGGATAGTTTTATGATGACAAATTCCAAAAATCAACATTTTGTCTCCAAGGGCTGTAAACTAAGTTGTGCGATCAGAAAACCCTCATTCCATATTTTCACTGGTAACCTAGGCACACACATGAGTAACCACACAGTGTTAGATCAATGGTATCCATGAAGTTCTTTGGCTACATGTTCAAGCATACAGGCTTTGAAATGGATCCATAATAATAAGAGAATAACAGTTGATGATGAAAATGACATGACCTTTTGTTGTTTACTATTACTGTTGTGACATTTGTGTCATAGGTGGCTGCTCTGCATTAAATCAACCTTATGCTGACAGATCTTGTAATCCACCATGCACTAAGCCTCACACATACTGCACTGAGGTAAGTACTGTGGACGGCAGGGTAGAATTCCTGAACTTACCGCTATTCCCTCATTGGTAATAGAATATCTGTAATTCAAATATTATTGAATAATAAATGCTATTGTATAATTAAAATAAGATTTTCACCTAATCAGAATGTTTAAAAGGCAAAACTTTAATATGTCCTGTCTACTGTAGTCTGCAGAGTGTGCCTGTGAAGAAGGTTACACAGAGGTGGTGATGTCAGACAATTTGTTGGATCAATGTACCATGATCCCAGTGCTAGAGATCCCTTCAGTGGAAGAGAAGAAAACAGATGTAAAGACAAGCCGAGCCATCAACCCAACCCAAACATCTGATAGCAAACAAGGACATTCAGGACATACATGGTTCCTGCAACCTTTTGGAGCAGGTCAGATAAAAAGTCTAATTCAATATCTTAGACAATTTAAATAAATCTTCCAAACTATGACTTAGAAGACATTTGTTAAACATTAAGAATTATTCAGAAATGCAAACACAAGAAAATCTGCAGATGCTGGAAGTTCAAGCAACACACACAAAATGCTGGTGGGACGCAACAGACCAGGCAGCATCATAATTCAGAATGTGGCTTTGCTACTGTACTGGTTGAATTGAAGAATCAAACTGCTCTGAACTTTTAAAGCTCTTTAATTATTTCTGCTGAAATCTAATGCATTTCAAAGAGGAATTTTTTAATGCTTTCTTAGCAAAAGTACTTACAACTACATATTCACATTTCTCAACTAACTCTATGATGAAAATTTTCTTTATAGTGCAGAATGCTAAATTCATTGGCTTTCGGAATATTAACTATACTTTTCTGCTTAAAAATAATTTACCTCAAGGATTTTTATGAAAAATGGAATTTTAAATGCTAGAAATCTAAACATTGAAACATTAAATGATTAAATTCATAAAGATTGGTAGAGAAAACACAGGTCAGTCCAAATCTGTAAATGGAAAAGGCAAGTTCAGTTATCCCTTTCACTGGTTCTGTCAAAAGTCTACATCAAAGTCATGCAGTTGTAAAACTGTGTGCAATGTGCTACTCGATATTGAAGAAAACAATAAAAAAATGCAAATCTAATAACTAGCAACAAATATCATTATATAAAGTTAAAATACAGGAATGGAGGCAAAAACATAGTTGTTTTTTATATTCTCGATTGCTGGGAAAAATATCTGTTGAGAAAGCTCTGACAAAATTAGCAGCATTAGTTTTTTATTGATTAGGGACTGCTGCACAATAAGACATATAATTGACTTATAAATTCATTATTGAATAGCATATCTTTCAACTTATATGCCCACAATCAATATGAATATGGATTCCTTGTCAGCAATGATATTAACCATTCAGATACACACTTATACAGACAATTCTTAGCTTTGGGGTGATTGATTTAAATTCTCCGTCACTCTCCCACTCTGAGCTCATTGTCTTTTGTTTCTCGCACTATTACAGAAAAAACAAATGTAAGCTTGCAGTACAGCACTTCACCTTCCATCTAGGTATGATGCAGTTCTCAGGACTAAGCAATGTATTCAATAACTCTGGATAACTAGCATTTTCCTAGTGTGCACCAGAGTTGGCAAGTTCTCGTAAAAGGTCATCAGCCTGTAACATTAACTTTGTTTTCTTCTCTCTCCACAGATGCTGCTTGACCAACTGAACAATTACAGCATTCTCTTTTATTTCAGATTACCAGCAATATTCATGTTTTGTACTTCACATCTTAGTCCTTGTTCCTCTCTCTCATGTTCTTATTGGTTTCCTATTTGCATTTCCTCTGGACACTTAAGTTGTGAAAGCCAGGTTTTCACCATCTTCTCTCATGACCACTGCCACCAATTGTGTCAGATTGTTCTTTCTGGGCTTTATCCTCTCATAGACATTCCTATGTTCTCTCCAGTTCTTCATTTCTCTGCAAATGTATACATCTTTGATTTCTAACTGTTTCTAGTTCTGGAGAAAGATCTCCATAGAACCATAGAACCATAGAAACAGGCCCTTTGGCCCTTCTTGGCTGTGCCGAACCATTTTCTGTCTAGTCCCACTGACCTGCACACGGACCATATCCCTCCGTACACTTCCCATCCATGTATCTGTCCAATTTATTCTTAAATGTTAAAAACGAACCCGCATTTACCACCTCGTCTGGCAGCTCATTCCATACTCCCACCACTCTCTGTGTGAAGCAGCCCCCCCAATGACACAAAGCTGGGCGGCAGTGTTAGCCGTGAGGAGGATGCTAAGAGGATGCAGGGTGACTTGGATAGGTTGGGTGAGTGGGCAAATTCATGGCAGATGCAATTTAATGTGGATAAATGTGAAGTTATCCACTTTGGTGGCAAAAATAGGAAAACAGATTATTATCTGAATGGTGGCCAATTAGGAAAAGGGGAGGTATAACGAGACCTGGGTGTCATTATACACCAGTCATTGAAAGTGGGCATACAGGTACAGCAGGCGGTGAAAAAGGCGAATGGTTATGCTGGCATTTATAGCAAGAGGATTCGAGTACAGGAGCAGGGAGGTACTACTGCAGTTGTACAAGGCCTTGGTGAGACCACACCTGGAGTATTGTGTGCAGTTTTGGTCCCCTAATCTGAGGAAAGACATCCTTGCCATAGAGGGAGTACAAAGAAGGTTCACCAGATTGATTCCTGGGATGGCAGGACTTTCATATGAAGAAAGACTGGATGAACTGGGCTTGTACTCGTTGGAATTTAGAAGATTGAGGGGGGATCTGATTGAAATGTATAAAATCCTAAAGGGATTGGACAGGCTAGATGCAGGAAGATTGTTCCCGATGTTGGAGAAGTCCAGAACGAGGGGTCACAGTTTGAGGATAAAGGGGAAGCCTTTTAGGACCGAGATTAGGAAAAACTTCTTCACACAAGGAGTGGTGAATCTGTGGAATTCTCTGCCACAGGAAACAGTTGAGGCCAGTTCACTGGCTATATTTAAGAGGGAGTTAGATATGGCCCTTGTGGATCAGGGGGTATGGAGGGAAGGCTGGTGCAAGGTTCTGAGTTGGATGATCAGCTATGATCATAATAAATGGCGGTGCAGGCTCGAAGGGCCGAGTGGCCTACTCCTGCACCTATTTTCTATGTTTCTATGTTCCCTTTAAACTTTTCCCCCCTCACCCTTAACCCATGTCCTCTGGTTTTTTTCTCCCCTTGCCTCAGTGGAAAAAACCTGCTTGCATTCACTCTATCTATACCCATCATAATTTTATATACCTCTATCAAATCACCCCTCATTCTTCTAAGCTCCAGGGAATAAAGTCCTAACCTATTCAACCTTTCTCTGTAACTGAGTTTCTCAAGTCCTGGCAACATCCTTGTAAACCTTCTCTGCACTCTTTCAACCTTACTTATATCCTTCCTGTAATTTGGTGACCAAAACTGAACACAATACTCCAGATTCAGCCTCACCAATGCCTTATACAACCTCATCATAACATTCCAGCTCTTATACTCAATACTTCGATTAATAAAGGCCAATGTACCAAAAGCTCTCTTTACGACCCTATCTACCTGCGACGACACTTTTAGAGAATTTTGTATCTGTATTCCCAGATCCCTCTGTTCCACTGCACTCCTCAGTGCCTTACCATTAACCCTGTATGTTCTATGTTGGTTTGTCCTTCCAACGTGCAATACCTCACACTTGTCAGTATTAAGCTCCATCTGCCATTTTTCAGCCCATTTTTCCAGCTGGTCCAAGTCCCTCTGCAGGCTCTGAAAACCTTCCTCACTGTCTACCACACCTCCAATCTTTGTATCGTCAGCAAACTTGCTGATCCAATTTACCACATTATCATCCAGATCATTGATATAGATGACAAATAACAATGGACCCAGCACTGATCCCTGTGGCACACCACTAGTCACAGGCCTCCACTCAGAGAAGCAATTCTCTACCACCACTCTCTGGCTTCTTCCATCGAGCCAATGTCTAATCCAATTTACCACCTCTCCATGTATACCTAGCCACTGAATTTTCCTAACTAACCTCCCATGCGGGACCTTGTCAAAGGCCTTACTGAAGTCCATGTAGACAATATCCCTTCATCCACTTTCCTGGTAACCTCCTCGAAAAACTCCAACAGATTGGTCAAACATGACCTACCACGCACAAAGCCATGTTGACTCTCCCTAATAAGCCCCTGTCTATCCAAATGCTTGTAGATTCTGTCTCTTAGTACTCCCTCCAATAACTTACCTACTACTGACGTTAAACTCACCGGCCTATAATTTCCCGGATTACTTTTCGATCCTTTTTTAAACAACGGAACAACATGAGCCACTCTCTAATCCTCCGGCACTTCACCCGTAGACAGCGACATTTTAAATATTTCTGCCAGGGCCCCCACAATTTCAACACTAGTCTCCTTCAAGGTCCGAGAGAACACCCTGTCAGGTCCCGGGGATTTATCCACTTTAATTTTCCCCAAGACAGCAAGCACCTCCTCCTTTTCAATCTGTACAGTTTCCATGGTCTCACTACTTGTTTCCCTTAATTCCATAGACTTCATGCCAGCTTCCTTAGTAAATACAGATGCAAAAAACCTATTTAAGATCTCCCCCATTTCCTTTGGATCCGCACAAAGCCGAGCACTCTGATCTTCAAGAGGACCAATTTTATCCCTTACAATCCTTTTGCTCTTAATATACTTGTAAAAGCTCTTTGGATTATCCTTCACTTTGACGGCCAAGGCAACCTCATGTCTTCTTTTTGCCCTCCTGATTTCTTTATTAAGTATTTTTCTTGCACTTCTTATGCTCCTCAAGCACCTGATTTACCCCCTGTTTCCTATACATTTCATACAACTCCCTCTTCTTCTTTATCAGAGTTGCAATATCCCTTGAGAACCAAGGTTCCTTATTCCTATTCGATTTGCCTTTAATCCTGACAGGAACATACAAACTCTGCACTCTCAAAATTTCCCCTTTGAAGGCTTCCCACCTAATAATCACATCTTTGCCAGAGAACAACCTGTCCCAATCCACGGTTTTTAGATCCTTTCTCATTTCTTCAAATTTGACCTTCTTCCAGTTCAGAACCTCAACCCCAGGACCAGATCTATCCTTGTCCATGATCAAATTGAAACTAATGGTGTTATGATCACTGGAACCAAAGTGCTCCCCTACACAGACTTCTGTCACTTGCCCTAATTCATTTCCTAACAGGAGATCCAATATTGCATCCCCTCTAGTTGGTCCCTCTATATACTGATTTAGAAAACTTTCCTGAACAAATTTTACAAACTCTAAACCATCTAGACCCCTAACAGTATGGGAGTCCCAATCAATGTATGGAAAATTAAAATCCCCTACCACCACAACTTTATGTTTCCTGCAGTTGCCTGCTATCTCTCTGCAGATTTGCTCTTCCAAGTCTCGTTGACTATTGGGTGGTCTGTAATACAATCCCACTAATGTGGCCATACCTTTCCTGTTTCTCAGCTCCACCCTTAAGGACTCAGTAGACAAGCCCTCTAATCTGTCCTGCCTGAGCACTGCTGTAATATTTTCCCTAACAAGCAATGCTACTCCCCCACCTTTCATTCCTCTGCCTCGATCACATCTGAAACATCAGAACCCTGGAATATTAAGCTGCCAGTCCTGCCCCTCCTGTAGCCAAGTTTCACTAATTGCTACAACATCATAATTCCACCTGTCAATCCATGCCCTCAACTCATCCGCCTTCCCCGCAATACTCCTAGTATTGAAATATATACACCTCAGAAGATTTTTACCACCACTCACAACCTTTCTATCAGCAGATTTGCTTAAACTTTCAATATCATTTATTTTCACCCCAGCCACACTGTCATCTCTGGCACTCTGGTTCCCATCCCCCTGCAAATCTAGTTTAAAGCCTCCCTAATAGCACTAACAAACCTCCCTGAAAGGATATTGGTCCCCCTGTGGTTCAAGTGTAACCCCTCTCTCTTGTACAGGTCCCTCCTGCCCCAGAAGAGGTCCCAATGATCCTGAAATCTGAAACCCTGCCCCCTACACCAGTTCCTCATCCATTTGTTCCTCCTCCAGAGCATCCTATTCCTACCCTCACTGGCACCTAGCACAGGTAGCAATCCTGAAATTACCATCCTTGAGGTCCTGCTTTTCAACTTCCTACCAAGCTCTCTATACTCACTGTCCAGGACCTCTTCACTCTTCCTTGCTATGTCATTGGTACCGATGTGCACCACGACATCTGGCTGGTCACCCTCCCACTTCAGAATGTCATGCAATCGATCAGAGACATCCTTGACCCTGGCACCTGGGAGGCAACAAACCATCCTGGATTCTCTGTCATGACCACAGAACCTTCTATCTGCACCTCTAACTATCGAGTCCCCTATCACTACCGCTCTCCTCTTTTTCCCCCCTCCCTTCTGCACTGCAGAGCCAGACTCAGTGCCAGAGATCCGGCTACTGCAGCTAGTCCCAGTAGCTGGATCTCGATCTGAAATGTTAACTTTGTTTCTTTCCCCACGGATACTGTTTGACTGCTGAGTATTTCCAGAGTATTCGGTGTTTATAATTGTAATGTAAGATATGCAGCCAGTAGGTTAACTGACAATAATCCATGAATATCTTTGCATTTTAATGATTATTGCTGATACGTCTATACACAGTAACCTCTTTAAACATGATCAGTAATTTAAGTTTTCAAATATTATGACTATTGGACTGTCTAGGTTTGCAGTGATGATGGAATAAGTAGGTTCTATAAACTGTTACAGTGCCATTTGAATGCTTGCTAATGGGTAAACCTGGCCCAACATACAGCCATCTGTCTAAGCATGTTGGTGTATAATTTTCATTGTATGCATGCCATTTAGTCCATAAGACCATGAGACATACGGTAGGAGCATAATTAGGCCCATCAAGTTGCTCTGCCATTCCATCATGGCTGATTTATCATCCTTCTTAACCGCGTTCTCCTGCCTTCTCCCCATAACATTTGACACCCTGATTAATCAAGAACCTTTCAACCTTTAGTTTAAGTATACCCAGTGATTTGGCCTGCACAGCCTTCTGTGGCAATGAATTCTACAGATTCACTGCCCTTTGGCGAAAGAAACTCCTCCTTATCTCTGTTCTAAATGGATGTTCCTCTATCCTATGGCTGTTCAGTCTGGTCCTAGGCTCCCCCACTATTGGAAACATCCTCTCCATGTCCACGCTATCTAGGACTTTCAATATTCAATAGGTTTTAATAAGATCCTCCCTCAGTCTTCTAAGCTCTAGTGAGTACAGGCCCAGAGCCATCAAATGCTCCTCATATGATAACCCTTTCATTTCTGGAATCATTCTCACAATCTCATGAAACTCCTCTGGACCCTGTCCAATACCAGCATATTCTTTCTTAGATAGGGAGCCTAAAATTGCTTACAATACTCCAAATGCAGTCTGTCCAATGCTTTATAAAGCCTCAGTGTTACATCTGTACTTTTGTATTCTAGACCTCTTAAAATGAATGCTAACATTGCATTTGCCTTCCTTACCACCAACTCAACCAGCAAGTTAACCTTCAGGAAATCCTGCATGAGGACTCCCAAATCCCTTTGCACTTCTGATTTCTGAATTTTCTTCCCATTTAGAAAACAGTCCATACCTGTATTCCTTCTACCTAAGTGCATAAACACGCACATCCCTACACTATATTCCATCTGCCACTTCTTTGCCCACTCTCCCAATCTGTCTAAGTACTTTTGCAGACACCCTAATTCCTCAACACTGCTGGTATCACCTGCAAGCTTGGCCACAAAGCCATCAAATACTGTATCCAAATCAAATACTGTATCCAAAGAGGTACCAACACCAACCCCAACAGCTCCACCACTAGGCACCAGCAGACAACCAGAAATGACCCCCCGTTTGCCTCCTGTCAATCAGCCAATATTCTATCCATGCTAATATGTTTCCTATGTAATACCATGGACTTGTATCTCATTAAGCAGTCTCATGTGTGGCATCTTGTCAAAGGCTTCTGAAAACCCAAGTAAATAATATCCACTGACTCTCCTTTCTCTATCCTGTCTGCTATTTCCATATAGAATTCCAACAGTTTGTCAAACAAAATTTCCCTTTAAGGAAGCCTTGTTGACTTTGGCCTATTTTATCATGTGCCACCAAGTTGCCAGAACCCATAGCCTTAATATTCGACTCCAACATCTTTCCAACCACTGAAGTCAGGCTAATTTTCCTTTTGTCTGCCTCCCTCCCTTTCTAGTCTTGCAGAACCATTCCAGAATCTAGTGATTCTTGAAAGATCATTACTAATGCCTCCACAATCTCTTCAGCAACATCTTTCAGAACCCTGTGATGTAGTCCATCTGGGTTAGGTGACTTACCTACCTTCAGACTTTTCAGCTTCCAAAGCACCTACTCCTTGGTAATAGCAATGACACTCACTTCTGCCCCCTGACACTCTCACACTTCTGGCATTCTGATAGTGTCCTCCACAGTGAAGACTAGTGTAAAGTACTTAGTAAGTTGCTTCGCCATTTCTTTGTTTTTCATTACTACCGCTCCGACATCATTTTCCAGGTGACCGATATCTACCTTCACCTCTCTTTTACTCTTTATATATCTGAAAAATCTTTCTTATTCCCTTCCATATCATTGTCTAGCTTACCTTCATATTTCATCTTTTCTCTCTTTATGGCTTTTTAGTTGCTTTCTGTTGGTTTTAAACAACTTCCCAATCCTCCATCTTCCCACTTATTTTTGCTATATTATATGCCCCCTGTTTTGCTTTTCTGCTGTCCTTGACTTCCCATGTCATCCTTCTTTTAGAATATTTCTTCATGTTTGGGATGTATCTTTTCTGCACCTTCCAAATTGCTCCCAGAAACTCTAGCCATTGCTGTTCTCCTATCATCTCTGATAGTATCCCCTCCCAATCAACTCCCCCCTCATGCCTCTGTAATTTCCTTTGCTCCACAGTAATACTGATACAGTATGTCTGACTTTATCTTCTCTCTCTCATATTATTCTATCATATTCTGATCACTGCCTCCTATGGGTTCTTTTACCTTAAGCTTCCTAACCTAATCTTATTTGGTACACAACACACAATCCAAAATTGCCTTTACACTTGTGGGCTCAACCACAGGCTGCTCTAAAAAGCCATCTCATAGGCATTCTGCAAATTCCCTCCCCTGTTATCTAGCACCAAGCTGATTTTCCTAATCTACCTGCATATTGAAATCCCTCGTAACTATTGAAACATTGCCCATTTTACATGCCTTGTCTATCTCCTGTTGTAATTTGTAGTCCACATCTTGGCTACTGTTCAGAGGCCTGTATAAAAGTCTTTCCTATACCTGCCTGTTTGTGCATGTGTTGGTGTATATATCTCCAATGGTGTGATTGTACATGAAAGTTTGTTGTTAACAAGTGTCTGTATTTGGTAACTGTGTGTATAGTTTGTATATTGTTAGAGTATAAATTCATATCCCAATGCTAACTGTGAATACTTGGCTAGCAGTTAGAAAATTAAACGGAATGTATTCTCTTTCTACTGATACACTCTGTGCCTGAGTTATGAATTGGGAATCATGGTTGCTTCAATGGGAATCAAATTGGAAAAGATTTCTGTAGACTGCCTAATCCAGTAATGCACTTGGTTCTATTTGATTTAGATACCTCAGATACAGATTATAACACCTCTACCATTATTATTACTATTATCACAGTCTCTACCATTTAAAAATCTGGCCTAATAAAAATAATTAAAGATTCTGTGACATATATATCTTAAAAATCAGATCTAATCTATCACTTTCATAAGGGTCAATTGATGTTATCAAAAAATATGTTAGAACAAATTCAACCAACTGCCATTTTGTATCTTAGAACCTTAACAGTTCTTTTATAGCCTTCTGATTTATAACTAAAACTTCCTCAGAGCTGGAGATAAAAATTTGTAGAATGACACCTTTGAGCGGAAGTATTTCAGCATGGAATATGTTACTTGGGGACTGTGTTGGCAATGAAGGACGTTTACTTTTTCCTTTTTATTTAGAGATGCAGCACGGTTACAGGCCCTTCTGTCCCATTGAGCATGTACCACCCAATTACACCCATGTGACCAACTAAGCTACTAACCTGTACATCTTTAGAATGTAGAAGGAAAATGTTTAACATTCAAGTACAGAACAACAACAAATGTCCTTTCCATTCCAGTTCAAGTTTCTAAAATGATTCATACAGTTGACCAGATCCTTCCTCCAATTGTTCTCCCAAAGCCATGGAACTGTGATGATCTTGCTAAAATTCTTTGTAATTTATTCAATGTCTGTAACCCTGCTCCTTTTTATCCCCAATGCATTTGAACCATGACAATTCAAACAAATGTTAGCAGTCAGGTACTCCAATAGGCCTTTGGTAGCCATAGACATTGACTCAGTACAAGTAACTGCATTCAATGTCGTCAACAAATTTAGCACAATTTCACCCTAGATGTCAACATATTCATTGATAACTGAACACTGTATACTTATTTCAAAAACTTAAATCATACTAAAACTTCATCTTTACTTTTTATTGATTACAAGCACAATACTATACACTGCCATTTCAATTTTACATAATTAATAACAGATGATTGTATTAAAACCAAAATCTAACAAGTTTCATTCAACAAATATTGCTTATAATCTCCTATGTCATGACTTCTGTCATGCAGGGGATCCTCGATTCATCATATTTTATTAATAAAACATTTAAGAAGTAAATTATTGTGAAACTATTTGCTATATGAAAAGACACATAATAGCTGTTAACTTAAAAGCAAATTTTTAAGGTTGCCTCCCTATTGATTAATTACAATTTGATGTTTTATCATCTTAAAGGAAATGTTCCATTATAATCAGCAAATGTGTATTTGATTTGCACTGTACAAAGAGTTCAAATCTATGAATTAGGTTCTAACATATTTTGATCATATTTTTTGAAGAAAAATGCCAATTTCAAAGCACTGTAAGAAAAGTATCCATGTAAGATTTTGATAAATATCATAAAAGATGGTTTGATAAAACCAACATGGTTGAAGGGTAAATTAAATGCTAGTAAGTTCATAACCAACATTTACGAAATGCCATAGGTTGTTTCTTCCCTACACCAACTAATTATTTATTGTAGATTTTGCAATTTAAAAGATACAATGGGATGAAGTGCTACCTTTCACAAATATAATGGTTCTGGATATAAAAGTAACGTCTAGAAATTTGTAATTAATGTTCATAAATGCCACTGATAATATTATTCAAGTATTCCTACATATACTAATGTGAAGATTTAAGGCTGGTTATTCCAGAATCACAGTATTGCAGAATGGATCCAGTAGGAAATGAGAAAATGAAATATAGATGAGGCAATGATGCCCAAACATACTCGTTAAAACAACAGTGATAGTAATTCAATGTGCAGACCCAATTGTGTCACCAAGTATTTAGATAACCCAGTTCCTTCTTCAAAGTAGTGTGTGAAAACAATGTAGGAATTATGGCAACATGAAAAGTATAATAAAATAGAAGTTTTCAATATGAATTTACTGCCCACACTCAGTTATACAATATGACATCTCTGTCCTCATTGTTAAGAGTTAACAAGGTATCTTTGCTTTATAGATGGGAGCCTGAAAACATGGGTTTATGGTGTGGCAGCAGGAGGTTTTGTCTTAATAATCTTCATTGTCTCTATGATCTATCTAGCCTGGTAAGTTCGTGGTGATGTCCTATGTGGTAGAAATGATACAGATATAGGAATTATACTGCAGGAGTAAACAGAGTTAGGTACTGTATATGTACTAAGTTTGTGTGCAACTTACTATATTACCACATTCTATTCAAGATAGCTTTCCATAGGTCGCATACAACGTTCTTAAGGCGAAAGAATAGTCTGAAGAGTAAACATTTTGAGTTAGTAATAAAATTGCAAATATCTTGCATGCTTATTGTTGTCTTTGTAACTACCTGTTCATTCAATGTATATATTAAGTGTGTCTGCACTCATGTACATGTGTGCCTGTGTGTGTGTGTGTGTGTGTGTGTGTGTGTGTGTGTGCGTGCGCACACACACAAACACGTTTCCATAATCCAAACGAAGATTAAGTAACTTTTGTACTCAGTAAACAAATAATTACTGTGCTGCAGGGAATGCGGTCTAATTGTATTTAAATTAAAATAGCTTCAGAAATTACTTCCAGGCAAATTTATAGATATGATTTGAGTTTTATCAACTGCAGACATTCTTTAACCTTTTCCACTTGCATGTGCTAATAATTAATTAACTTCTGACTTTTACTGATTTCTGACTGAAATCTAAAATTATGTTGGTAAATTGAACTAATCATTGCATGGGCAAATATCAGTATTACAGTTCCATACAGCTTACAGCCAGCGTGAACAGATGAAGTGAATTGCTATTCCAAATTTTGCCTTATAATGTAGAAATTTAACTTGGTAAGCATGGAATGATTAAAATACATTCTTAATTGCTGGATTCAATAACACGTCAAGTCAGAAATGGTTCTGATGAAATGAATATACTGAATTTTGCACAGTAAGTGTTTTTTTCTTCTCACTGAATGGGTACCAGTGTTTCTTAGACTATAATTACATTTATTGTCATAAACACTTCTGATTTTTTCATGTCACTGCTTAATATAATGAAAAATGAGACTGATATAGAAATGTGCATATTTATTCATTTTCCCAGTGAATACCAGGCACTTTCTGGTCAGGAGCTGCAGAGGATAAGATGCAGTCTGAACATAGAGCAGCCTTCACATGAGCTAAATAACTTGCCTGAATGCTGAGACTCAAAGTTCACCAATTCTGTTGCATTTTGATAACTTTTGCAATCCAACACCATAATCATTCTTTGTGCAAAAATATCACATTAATGATCATTTTTAAAATGTTAGAATTGTTAATCAAGCTACTTCCAACAAACCAGTTAAATCTTTTAGTTTATTAAATCATTAACAATTTAGTGCCTAAACTGTAGATGTGATATCACTACAACCATAGGTGCTTTCTCATATCAGGTCTTTCTTTAAATTGTTTTGAAGTCTATAATAAATTCCTGCAGTTTTCAAAATATAATGTACCATCCCAGCTTGAACTACTGGATTTTGCCCAGCTGAACTTTGCAAGTGAAGATTCTGTGTTCTGTGCATCTTTCTGATTGCATCTTTTAAATTTTGATTCTCATCCCAAGAGACTGAGTCATCCCCAACAGAGGGTTGTATGCTGATTTCTCATATAGTTGGCAACTTTTGTCAGTTTAAGCTGTGAATTTTGGCAGGGCCCTCACCCAAATTCCAGGTACATAGTTGCTTATAAATCTGAAGTTGTAAGCATATGCTGTTTCTCAACTATCTCTAACGCAGGACAATAAAAACCTGTAAAAGTATCACCAACATTGTGTCAGTTGCATTCAGCTAAGTCAAAGACAATACATACTGATTAAGACCATTGAATAGATATATTTACCTAACAATATTAACTCATCTCTGTCCTTCTTTGTAGCAAAAAGCCGAGGAAAACACAGAGAAAGCAAAATAACAAGCTGAAACCTTTGACCTTGGCCTATGATGGAGATGCTGACATGTAATCTTCTTTATTGCTTGCTGAACATCTTCCTATCTATCTCATCACTGTAAGATGTACTGTGCAGTTCTATATGTCCAGACTATCATCCTTTATAGGATTCTGTGTCAGTGTGCCAGGTTCTATAATACTGTGACACGTTGACAGGAAGGAGATGGAATATGCTACAAGATGTCATTCTCTGTATAATGCAGGACTTCAAACGATGCAGCTGCCAGTTTATCGCAAGCTATATCTTTGAGATGATGCTAAAGAACTGTTCTACAAAGAAAACCTTAATTTTATCTGAATGACATTAAAATGGAAATTATATTAGAATTGAAAAGTAAACATGAATTTTCAAATAATTACATTTTGCTTAATAACTATGTACTGATAGAAGAGCACTGCTCATGGGAATAAGGTCATTGACAATGACAGGAATCAACTGAAAAACTAGCAAATGTTCATAGTTGAGATGCTCACTAACTGGAAAAAGCAGGCTTGATGGATTGAGAAGTTAAACTGCAAACTGCAGCTGAGAGCAATTTCAAAATCTCTCCTCTTCAGTGTTAATACAGAAGGAATGGAAATTTATACTTCTATCAACTGCTTTTTGCAATTCCCTGGAGATGCAGCAGCATTGGAATAATATTTATATCTTGATGACAGGTCATCATTTAAAGCAAAAAGGATGGATGAATTGCTTGAAGATTTTGCATATTATTATCAAAATTTGCAAAATATAGTAGCAAAAGTACAAATTAAGATATTCATCTGGGAACCTGCTAATAAGTTAACAGCTTAAGCGTTTTCCTTCTTAATTATGAACCATACGGATTAGCAACAAGTTAACCAGTTACACTACCACTTATTGCTGCTGAAAATGCTTTACCTATTAATGTTGCAAACTATAGACTTGATTTTTCCAACTAATGAAATGCTCTCTCAAAATAACCTGTGGACTATGGCCCATAAAATTTATTTAAATGAGGCACTTTTTTTGCACTATATTAGTGCTGCATGATATGCACTTAACCATTTATCACCTTAGAATTAGCCTCTTTTATTTTTGAAAAAAAAGTGTCTCACCTTGGTGATGTTATATAGATAGATTGAAAGGGAACAAACTAATGTTGTTTACTCATGAATTGCAAAAATGTCGAACTCAAGCAGAATGGAATCAATGCATTTCATTCAGTGAGTGTACATACATAAATGTGTGTCAAAAGTCACTGCAGCTAGTTTGTAAATTGTATCAGTGGTCAGTATAGTTGCAGTATCAATAGGGAACTAGCTGAATTTTCCGAAATATGTAATTGTTCTGATATTATGTGCTAATGTTGTGCAAACAGTCCACCTGGCTCTTTTGCTAGATACATCTTTTAATACAGTTTCCCTTTTAAAGGAGCAACACCTTTTGGTTATTTTACCACCTTGACCAAAAGTGAGTAGGAGGACAGACTGCAGTTAGCAAACTCAAAATTCAGAATTCTCAATTATCTAAGCAAGATAGTCAACTTGTGGGGAAATTTTTAAAAAACTGTAAAATGTAATTCCTTTCACCAAAATTATTTGAGAAAACAAACATTTTAGATAAATGAACAAATATTTATTACTATTACATTGCCATTATTTTCTAAGCACCCTTCTTTGTATGAGACTCATTTATTTTGTTGGCTTGGGACAAATGAATCGGGAATTATCTTTCAGAAGGAAATACTGTAAAACTAAGTATTTGAAAAAGTTAGAAGTTATGTTCATTGTTGATCTGAGCAGTACAACACCTTAATATCCACTAGATTGTACATGTTATTCATAGTATCTCCCAGAGACAATTATCAACATATGACCTTGTCAAAATACACAGTAATATTCTCAGAAATACTCTGGTTCACAGTGATCAAAAGGTGTGCATTTCTGAGGAGACATTTAAATTAAATCAGTAAGGTAATAAAACATAACAACAACTTGCATTTACTTTAAATTCCTGCTAAATGTTAAATCATTTAGTTTGCTGAGGGAACAGGCTAAATGTATACAATTTTTAAATCAATGGAAGCTCTTTACAATGGCAAAAGTAAAAATGAATTGTACAAAACGATATTCTGACATGTCAAATTGCTCAAATGTGGAAGTCAGGGAAGAAATGTCACCACATATGAAGCAGAACCCAATACAATTTTTCTTGGTAGTTTGTTTTCCTGTTTGTGAATGAAGGCAGGAGCAACCAAAAGAAAGGGGTTGGTTTCATTCCATTGTGTTATGTTAATTTGTAGATATGCCATTTTTTTATTTTCTAAAATTATGTATATTTACTTTTTTTTCAAAAATAAGGGCAATGTTTATGTATGAGGTCCAAAATTTTGTGGAGGAAAATAAAGCCCAAATTTTATTGAGTTACAATTATATTTAAACAAAAATGTGGCACGTGCTTTATTAGAGGTTATTGTTTGATAGCATTTATTCTACTGGAAATGTTAAATAAAAAAATGAAAATGTTACATTATTCTTGTGTTAGCCTTACCATAGCTGTCACATACAACAATCAGCAGTGATAGAGCTAAAGTCAGTAAGGTTAGGTCTTAGCAATCAAAACTCTTCTGCAAATTAACATCTCATAGAAAAACTTTATCAGAAGCTTCAGAGAAAAGGACTGAGTAACTTTAAAGCTATTTTTCTGGTTGAGGTAGAGCCATAATTGAGAGGATTCCTACATATATTCTGTTTATACTCAAACCATTATTATATTATGCTGACAAAATGCTTTGTGTTTAAAGAGATAACAAATTATCCAATATCCTGAATTTATCAATATTTCCAGAGAACCAAGAGATGGAATATACTGCAGAGAAGTGTACAGTCATGCATTTTAGGAGAAGGAATAAAGACAGAGTATTTTCTAAATGGGAAGAAAATTCAGAAATTGGAGGTGCACAGAGATCAGGGAGTCCTTGTGCAGGATTCTCTGAAGGTTAACTCGTAGGTTGAGTTGAAAGTAAGGAAGAATGCAATGTTAGCATTCACTTCAAGAGTACTAGAATGTAAGAGCAAGGATGCAGTGCCAAGGCTTTATGAGGCATTGGTCAGACTGCATTTGGAGTATTGTGAGCAGTCTTGGCCCCCTCATTGAAGAAAAGCTGTGCTGGCATTGGAGAGATCCAGAGAAGGTTCATGAGAATGATTCCAGGAATGAAAAGTTTAATGTATGAGAAGAGTTTGATGTTTCTGGGCCTGTACTCACTGGAGTTTAGAAGAATGAGGAGGGGATCTTATTGAAATCTATTGAATATTGCAAGACCTAGATGCAGTGGATGCAGTGAGGGGGGAGTCTAGGACCAAAGGCATAGCCTGGCAATAGAAAAAAACAACCATATGGAAGAGAGATCAGCAGGAATTTCCTTAACAAGAAGGTAGTGATTCTGTGAAATTCATTGCAACAGACGGCTGTGGAGGCCAAGTTGTAGTGTATTTAAGGTTTCAGTAATATTTGAATAATATTGTAAATATATTGTTTAATTAAACATTCTTTGTTTATTGACATAATTCTTGATGGGTTATATGTAAGAAGTATGTGAATGGCAAGCATTATAATCCAACTGCATCCTATGTGAGCACCTCACTAAAAAAAAATTGGAAAAATACTAAGGAGACAAGTATCCCGGCTCCTATTTTTTGATCAGTTTCTAGAGTTATGAAACATAACCGTGGTGACAAGGAAGTTTTAAATTGAATCCCAGAGAACTGCTTACCTGTTGAAGACTACAACGGAAAGATAGACACATTTGATTGCACAACAGGTAACTGGATGCTGTATACTGAATGAATTGAGCAGTATTTTGAAGCAAATGAAATGGCCAATGGAAAGTAGGTGCCAGTGTTGCTGAGTACAATGGGTGGAAAAGCATACAGTTTGCTGAGAAGTTGAACTGCTCCAAAAAAAAAGCCAAAATGAGCTTTGCTGATATTATTAAAGTAATGCAGGAACATTTAGAACCAAAATGATAGTTGATTGCAGAACACTTTAGGCCTCATAAGTGGAACCAAAAGGAAGGGGAGTCCATTTCAACATATGGACTGAATTGATAGATTACCTGAGTGTTGTAAGTTCACTGATGGGCTTAATGATGCACTTGAGAGATCATTTAATTTGTGGAACCTTTCAAGAAAACTTTCAAAACTGGCTCCTAACTGAAGCAAAGCTCTCATTTAAAAGAGCAGTTGAAATTGCTGTAACAATGGAAACAGCGACCAGAGACACAACTGAGTTGCAGTCAAGAATGAAAGTGAGTGTGAACAAAATTGCAATGTCTAAACAGAAACCAGCCTGCCCAAACAGATTGCGTTACTGTTGTGCAGGAGCTCACACACACCAGAGCAATGCAGATTTAAAGATGAAATAGGGGACATACAAAGAGCATGCCAGGTGTACCAAATAAGTGGACTGCACATGGTAAAAAAAAGATGAAAAGTCAAGTTGCAGATACAAAAAGAGCATGCAGTTAATGAAAAACCTGATATTGCTGAGAGTGACAAGGACCAGGTTAGCCTTAATATTCACAATGTGAAAACTATCAAGACAGAAGCAATATGGCTTACACCAGAAGTGAACAGCAAATTAATTAAAATGGAATTGGGCACCGGATCGTCTGTTTCTGTCTTTCCACAAGATGAGTTTGAATGGCATTTCCACGATACTAAACTGTAGCTGGCAGATTTCTAGCTGAGGACATAGACTGGCGAAAAGATAACTTCCGTGGGAATGACATTTGAAACAGTGAAACACAACAACCAACAAGCCACATTGGGCATGTATGTGATAAAAACAGGAGGGCCAGCATTGTGGGATATGAGTGGTTGAGACAACTACAACTTGATTGGAGATCCATCCACCATTTACTTGCCACATTGCCTGCAATAGACACAACTGATAGTGAATTAAGAAAGGTTCTGGATGATGCCACCACAGTAGATCATTATCCTCTGCCCAGGTTTTGCAAACCTTTCTGGAGAAAAACACTTCAGCAAAGTGGACTTAGCTGAGGCCTAGCTACAGATGGAGCTGGAAGAAGAGTCTGAAGTATTTCTCACCATTAACACTCACAAAGGGCTTGATTATTATAAAAGGCTTATCTTTTGTGTAGCATCTGCATCTGCACTCTGGAAGATAGCTATGGTCCAGGTGCTGCAGGTCTGCCCAGACACTTATTGTTACAGGTGAGGTTGACAAGGAACGTCTGCAAACTCTCAGGACAATATTAAAAAGATTAGAAAATTAAGGGCTCAGAACAGAATGAGACAGATATGAATTTGATAAACCAAGCATCATTTACTGTGGTCACACCACTGATGCACAACAATTACTCAACTGTGTCAAGAAAATTCAAGCAGTGTTGGATGCCCCAAGGCCAAAAGATGTGTCACAGTTATGATCCTATTTAGGATTTTTCAATGGCTATAACAGGTTTCTGCCAAACCTGGCTACTGTGCTCCACCCCTGAACTCATTACTACAGATCAGGAAGAATTTGCAAAGGGAAAAAGTAGCATGAGGTGACCTTTCAAAAATCAAAGGAAACGGTGAGACCAGACACTGTACTCACAAATTATGATCCACATCATTCAGTGAAGTTTAACTGAGAATCCTCACCTTATGGTATAGGTGCAGTCGTGTCACATTTTGTCAATGATCGAAGTGAATACCCAATAGACATTTCATCATGTTCCCTTACAAAAGTTACATGCAGATTGTCAGAGAGGCCTGGAGCCTGTTTTGGGGTGTAAGGTGTTTCAACCAGTACCAATATGGGAGAAAGTTCACCTGCATTACCAATCATCAACCACGGATGTCCATTTTCTATCCACAGAAGGGTGTTCCATTAACAGCAGCAGCACAAATGCAGAGATGGGCTCTATTTCTTGGAAGGCACAATTCAAGAGGACAACTAATCATGGAAATACGGATGTAGACCCAAGACATCCTGAAGTCCTGTTAACGTCAGGAAAAAGAAATGCTTGAAAATTTACAAGGGAGGGCATTCCTCTTAACATATTCTCCCTAATGCAAATCAAAAGTCAGAATCAGAATCAGTTTTAATATCACTGTCATATATCATGACATTTGTTGTTATGAAGCAGCAGTACATTGCAATACATAATAAAAACTAAGTTACAGTAAGAAATAAATATATATATGTATTTAAAAAATTATAATAGTAGTGCAAAAAGTGAAAAAGTAGTGAGTTAGCCACTATCATTTTCTCTTTGTGACTGCATCAATATGTTGGGCACAGGATAGATCCTCAGAGATGCTGCCACCAAGGAAAATGAAATTGTTCACCCTTTCCAATTCTGATCTATCAGACTTCTAATATGCCAGAGATGATTCAACAGGAGACTAGAAAAGACCCCACACTGTCTTAGGTCTACATGGCAAATGAAAATTGATGGAACATGCATCAGAGGTACCAGTTCCCCCATTTTTACCAGTGCCAGGATGAACTTGCCCTTGACAGGGTTGCCTAATGTGAGTGTTGAGATTTGTTGTACCACCCAAGCTGAGAGCTGAATTTTTGGAGGAACTACATGCTGGTCATCTGGGAGTGTTCAAAATGAAAGCATTGGCCTGATACTTTATCTGGTGGCATAGTATGGATCAGCAGGTCAAGCAGCTTGCCATGCACTGTCCAGGATATCAATATGTCCACATGATACAATGATAAGTGTCTTTCCATCCCTATGAATGGCCTGCATTGCCCTGGCAGATGATTCATGTGGAATTTGCTGGAACATTCATGGGGACAGATTTCTTGGTTGGCGAAGATGCAACTAACATGGGCCATTCCTCATCAGAGAATCAGAGATGGAGAGGGTTACCAACTTTAAATTCCTAGGTCTTATTATTTCGGAGGACCTGTCCTGGGCCCAGCATATAAGTGCAACTATGAAGAAAGCACAGCAATGCTTCTACTTTATAGGTGTTTGTGGAAGTTTTACATGACGTCTAAAACTTAGACAAACTTTGATAGATGTATAGTAGAGAATATATTGACTGGGTGCATCACAGCCCGGTATGAAATCACCAATGTCCTTGAATGGAAAATCCAACAAAAAGTAGTGGATACAGCCCAGGCCATCATGGGTAAGGTCTGCCCAATCATTGAACACATCTACATGAGATATTGTTGCATCAATCATCAGAAACCCCACCACCAGGACATTCTCTCTTCTTGCTGCTGCCATCAGGAAGAAGGTAAAGAGCCTCAAGACTCACAGCACCAGATTCAGGAACATTTACCATCAAGCTCTTGAATCTGTGGGGATAACTTCACTTGACCCATTATTGAAATATTCCCACATGCTGTGGACTCACTTTCAAGAACTCATCATCTCATGGTCTTGCTATTTATTTATAAGTTTTATTTTTGCTCTTTGTACTTGCACAGTTGGTTGTCTTCTGCCCTCTGGTTGAATACCCTAGTTGGGTGGTCTTTCATTTATTCCCCTATAGTTATTATTATAAAGATTTATTGAGTATGCTCATAAGAAAATGAATCTCAGGGCTGTATATGATGCATATATGTATTTGAGAATAAGATTTATATTTAACTTTGAACTTTGAAGTTTTCCAGATAGCTTCCACTACACCCTCACACACTATTGATTTGTTGAGAAATCTCTTCTCAAGGACTGGTGTTCCAGAACACTTAATCAGTGATAATAGACCACAGTTTGTTGCAGAATAAGACATATTACATTTTCACCATACCATCCGGCTGCAAATGACTTGGCAGGAAGGTTTGTCCAGAATCTAAGGAACACACTGCAAGCTATGCCAACAGAACATATTACACTGACACTGAATCAGAAGCTTGTTTATTTTCCCTTTGCCGTTAGCAATGCAGCACACTCCACAAGCAACATGCTGTTCCTCAGTCATCACTTGTGCTCACACTTGGATCTCCTCAAGCGCAATCTCAGAAGGAGTATGCAGGACAAACAGCTGAGACAAATTGACAGCTCCTCAAACAAGGAGCTTGTCCTCCTGTACAAGCAGTCCTGGGGAGGGACTACAGAGAAAATCAAAATTGGGTACTTGGAATATTAAGAACAGATTTGGATCACTCACCTACATGGTGGAGGTTGCATCTGATGTCGTGTGGAGATAACCATCAATCAGTTGATAAGTCAATTGTTAGAGAAGAAAGATATCAAGAGCTGTCAGAACCACTCCCTGCTGTCCCAGAGTCAACTCCTGAAATGACAATTGAGGGGGCCCAGAACATGAGATTGTTTTACAGCCACAAATCTCAACTGTCAGGCAGAGTGACTCCCTCCTTGTCACAAAGATGTTGTCCCAAAGAGTAGGAAATCCTCCACAGGAATTATATCTTTAGGCTTGAATGAGATTATTTAAAATTTACTATGCTGTTGATGTCTCTATAGTAGATGCATTCTATAGTATATTGTGTATATATTGTTTCCTTAAGCATTCTTTGTTTGTATACATTATTCATTATGGGTAATATATAAGAAGTGCTTGCATGGCATACGCCTTTAACCCACCACATTATTTAATGATTATCTCACTAAAGAAGAGGGGAAAAAAAACTAAGTAATCAAGAATCCCAGCTCCTATGTTTTCCTTTTGATTAGTTTCTGGAGTTACAAAACATAACAGTGGTGATGAAGAAGTTTTAAATCAAACCCAAGACAACTGCCTACCTGTTGAAGCACAAGTTTTTCTTTGGAAGCGGAGAGAGACATTTAAATTTTAAGAATCAGAAAATGGAGCAAAATTAACAGGCAACAAGTATGGCCCTGGTTTCACAAACAGTAAGTAACAGGTGAAAATAATCTATATTTTTTTAAAGGGAGAAATTGCTATCTACAGCGGAAAGATAGATACATTTGATTGCACAACAGATAACTGGGTGATGTAGACTGAATGAATTGAGCAATATTTTGAATTAAATGAAACAGACAAAAAAAAAAGTGAATGCCAGTGTTGCTGAGTGCACTTGGTGAAAAAGCATACAGTTTGCTGAGAAGTTTAACTGTTCCAACTAAACCAGCCAAAATGAACTTTGCTGATGTTATTAAAGTAATGCAAGAACATTTAGAACCTAAACCATTGTTGATTGCAGAATGCTTTAGGGTTTCATAAGTAGAAGCAAAGGGAAGAGGAATCCATTTCAGTGTATGTGGCTGAATTGAAGAGATTGCCTGAGCATTGTCAGTTCAGTGATGGACTGAAAGATGCACTGAGAGATCATTTAATTTGTGGAATCTTACAAGAAAGATCTCAAAAATGGCTCCAAACTGAAGCAAAACTCACATTTAAAAGAGCAGTTGAAGTTGTTGTATCAATAGAAACAGCAACCAGAGATACATCTGAGTTGCAGTCAGGAATGAAAGTGAGCACGTACAAAATTGAAACATCTAAACAGAAAGTGGCCTGGCCAAACAAATTGTTTTACTGCTGTGGCAGGGACACACCTACACAACACCAATGCAAGATTAAAGGTGAAACTTGCAGAAAATGCAACAAAATATGACAAATACAAAGAGGATATTGGGCAGTCAAAAATAAATAGACTGCACTGGGTCGAAAAAAAGATTTAAAAAAAATCAAAATACAGATACTAAAAGAACACTAATGTGCATGCAGCTGAATGTGAAGGCTCATGGGATCTTGGGTAAGGAGAAGATGAAATCTATCACTGTTAAGGTGCAAGAAGATAGGATGAGCATGGAATTTTGGGAAATGGAAGAGATGCAGGTGAAGGCAGCATCCTTTGAAGAAGGGGAACATCTCTAATGCCCTGGAAAGGAAAGCCACATCATAGGAACAGATACAGCAGATTAAGGAACTGAGAAAATAGAATAGCATTTTTACAGGAGACATGATGGGAAGAGGTATAGTCGAAATAAATAAGGGAATTGGTAGTTTTATGTAAGATGTCAGTTGACAGTTTACCTCCAGAGATGGAGACAGAGAGATTGAGAAAGGGGAGGGAGGTGTCAGAAATGGACCAAGTGGGTTTAAGGGCAGGGTGGAAGTTGGAGACAAAGTTAATGAAATTGATGTGCTCAGCATGGGTGCATGAAACAGCACCAATGCAGTTATCAATATAGCAGAGGAAGAGCTGGGGAGCTTTTCCAGGGGAGGCTTGGAACATGAACTGTTCTACGTAGCCAACTAACAGGCAGGCATAGTTGGTGTCCGAACTCGGTGCCTATGGCTACTCTTGGAGTCTGGAGAAAGTGGATAGAGCCAAAGGAAAAATTATTGAGGGTGAGAACCAGCAATTCCACATGAAAGAGGGTGGTGCTGTAGGGGAACTGGTTGGTTCTTTTATTGAGAAAGAAGCGGAGACCTTTAAGGCCTTTTTGATGGGGGTTAGAAGTGTTCGGGAACTGGACATCCATGGTGAAAATGAGGTGGTCAGGGTCAGGGGACTCAGTGAGGAGATCAAGAGCATGGGGGATAGAATGGAGTCGAGGTATGAGGACACTAGTTCAGTAGGGCAAGAGCAAGCAGAGACAATTAGCCCACACGGACAGTCCGGTTTGTGGGTCTTGGGTAGGAGGAAGAAGCTAGCAGTGCGATGTAAGGAAACTATGAGTTTGGTGGCGGTGAAAGGGAGTTCTCCAGAGCTGATGAGGTCAGTAATGGTGTTGGAGACAGATTTCTGAAGGTCCAGAATGGGGTCCACTTCAAGGGATAGGTATGAGGAGATATCTAAGAGCTGCTGCCTGACCTCAGCAGGGTAGAGGTCAGACTGCCACACTACAACAGCAACCCCTTTGTCAGTGGGTTTGATGGTAAGGTTGGGATTGGTGTGGAGAGAGTGGAGTGCAGTGTATTCAGGGTAACGTTTGAGAAGTCCAGACAGTTGATGTCTCGCCAGCAATTTGGTATAAAAATTCCAGATCAGGCAGAGAACGAGAGTGAAGAAGAGGATGTGAGTTAGAGACGGGAGAAGGGGTCATCAGCGCAGGGTGTGGAATTCTTGCCAAGGAAGTGGAATCGGAGACAGAGGTGATGGAAGAATCCCAGCTCTTTCTTTCGATTAATTTCTGAAGTTTTTAAACATAACACAAGTTATTGAATATTCTTAAATCGAAGGTTGATAGGTTCCTGATTAATCAGGACATCAAAGTTTACAGCGAGTAGACAGATAAATGGGGTTGAGAGGGATAATAAATCAGCCATGATGAAATGATGAAGCAGGCTCAACAGATCAAATAGTCTAATTCTGCCTTTATCCCCAATATAGCTCCCTTCCCAGAAGCCATTTCCTCTGCCATCCCTAACTAATCCTCAGCTCTCTCCCCTCCTATCAACTACCCTGCCCCCATCCCTGACATGCTCAGATTCCTTTCCATCCTCCTGCTCAGCTCCACTCCCCCCACCCCCAACAGATCACTGCTCTCCCCTGATCACTGACACATGTAGCTCTCCTCATCCCCTCTCCCCACCCCATCAGCCACACCAAAGCTCTCAGCTCTTCCTGTTTCATTTCAAACCACACTCACCACAGCTGAATGCAGCTCCAGGAATGAGCAGCATTGCTCAGTTTCATTTGCCACCATTAGGACAATCACAAGACATAAGAAAAATGGTATACTGAAGAGGCTAATGGCAAATCTTAGAATGGACAGGGAATATTTGGCGGAGGGGAAATAAGTTGATCAGATTACATGCAGGAACAAACCTACTTTTCGCTTAAGCACCTGGTCTGGAACAAGATTGAGTGTTGGCTGAGTCTCTCAGTTATGCTCAATACCCAATAAAAGCAGCAAAGGAACAGAAAGTTCAAACAGCCAGCTGCCACCAACTCTCAAATGATAAATTATTTTAAAAATAACTCCACCACAAGAAGTGTCCATCTTCTATCCAAAACTGATTAGTGTCTTATAATGACCCCTGTGTTCCAAGGATACTTGCTACATCAGAGGCTCTCTGGAAATCACAGTTTCCCAGAATCCATAGTGCCCAAGGCCCCTTTTGTTTCTTCAGTTGCAGGTTACTTGGTTCTTTAATTAGAATCTAGTTTTGGGGGAATATGACTAAGTTTCACCATCTCCATAGGTACTGCAATACAATAAGGAGGAGAAGATGGCAGCAAGATGCAGCACGCACGGCCGCTCTGAAATGATATCGTATGTGTTAACTAGGGGCTGTGCACAATCCTGATTTGATTGAGTCAGATGTGAGGAGCACGGAGGATCACCTGGAGGAATGTCTGAAATGCCTACTTCGCAGCCGCTGCTACTGTGCGATCGAGAATCTCCGGAGGGGTAAGCCCCAAATCGTCGACTTTGCCTATTGCCTGTTGCCGGGGACGGGGTCGAAGCGCTTGAAAGAGATGGTGCTCGGTGCTCGGTGTCGGAGGGCTGGTCGGAGGCTCGAAGTTTTCTGACAGACTCAAGAGTCGGCTGTGGTCGGGTGCTTCCAGGATGTTGCATTGGCAAGTTTGCGGCGCTGGAAGCTCATGGCAGGAAGAGTTTTTTTTTCTTCCTTCTACCGTTTGCGTGAGATGATGGGACTTCTGAGAGACTTTGAGACTTTTTTTTTACCGTGCCCATGGTCTGTTCTTTGTATGGTATTGCTTTGCACTGTTGTAACTATATGTTATAATTATGTGTTTTTTGTCAGTTTTTCAGTCGGTTTGTCTTGTGTTTCTGTGATATCATTTTGGAGAAACATTGTATCATTTCTTAATGCATGCATTACTAAATGACAATAAAAAAGGACTGTGCGTCCTCATAATCTAATCTAATCTAATCTAAAATAATTTGAAAGACTTAAAAACAGCTTTGATAAACGTCATGGATTTTACCATCTGTCTAATGTGAGTAAAGTCTTAGATGCTTCTGAGGATCTACAAAGATGATAGGGCAAAATTGCAGTCCGTGGGATGGGATGAAATGTGTTTTTAAACTAAATAGTAGGTTCAACAGTTCAACACTTTGGAAAAGTGAGGATAAAGTAATAGGGAAGGAGAATGTAGGAGAGGTTATGAAAGTCTCCAGAATAAAGAAATAGACAACAAATTTAGAAAGAGGTTAAGAATTTAACTTCCAGTGATGGGGGGGAGAAATGTAAAAGGGTGAAGAATACAGCACTGAAGGTGTTATATCTGGATGCATGCAGTACACAGAATAAGATTGATGATCTTGTTGCACAGAGTTTGGCAGTTATGATGTTGTGGGGATGACTGAGTAGAGGCTGAAAGAAGATCCTACTTGGGAGCTTAACATCCTTTAGACACACATTGCATCGGAAGGACAGGCAAGTTGGCAGAAGGGGTGGGATGGCTCTGTTGGTAAAAAAATAATAAATAATAAATATCAGGACCCTTAGTTGCTTTGATTTATTAACTACCAAGTATCAATTAATTATCTATAACTTCCAGAGTTATTGACACTGTTTCCAAAATATTCTTCCACTGAAGCTCCATCAGCTGACCCAGCTCTCTTTTTATACCATGTCCAGGATGGCTCCTTCCCTGGTTAGATTATATACATACTGTGTAAAGAAACTCCTAGAAGATGTTACCTGGATTAGAAAGGATTAGCTATAAAGAGAGATAAAACAGACTCAATGTCTTTTCTCTTGGAGCGTAGGAGGCTGAGGGACGACTTTGGCCTCCACAGCTGCTCATGGCAACAAATTCCACAGATTTACCACTCTCTGACTAAAGTAATTTCTCTGCACCTCTGTTCTAAAAGGACGTCCTTCAATCCTGAAGTCATGCCCTCTGGTCCTAGACTCCCCTACCATGGGAAGCAACTTTGCCATATCTAATCTGTTCAGGCTTTTTAAAATTCAGAACGTTTCTATGAGATACCCCTCATTCTCCTGAACTCCAGGGAATACAGCCCAAGAGCTGCCAGACGTTCCTCATACAGAAACCCTTTCATTCCTGGAATCATTCTCGTGAATCTTCTCTGAACCCTCAACAATGTCAGTATATCCTTTCTAAAATAAGCCCAAAACTGCACACAATACACCGTGTGGTCTCACGAGTGCCTTATAGAGCCTCAACATCACATCCCTGCTCTTACATTCTATACCTCTAGAAATGAATGCCAACATTGTATTCACCTTCTTTACCATTGCCTCAACCTGGAGGTTAACCTTTTGGGTATCTTGCACGAGGACCCCCAGGTCCCTTTGCATCTCTGCATTTTGAATTCTCTCCCCATCTAAATAATAGTCTGCTCATTTATCTCTTCCATCAATGTGCATGACCATACACTTTCCAACATTGTATTTCATTTGCCACTTCTTTTCCCATTCCCCTAAACTATCTAAGCCTCTCTGCAGACTCTCTGTTTCCTCAACACTACCCGCTCCTCCACCTATCGTTGTATCAGCGGCAAATTTAGCCACAAATCAGTTAATAGAAACATAGAAACATAGAAAATAGGTGCAGGAGTAGGCCATTCGGCCCTTCAAGCCTGCACCACCATTTATTATGATCATAGCTGATCATCCAACTCAGAACCCTGCACCAGCCTTCCCTCCAAACCCCCTGATCCCCGTAGCCACAAGGGCCATATCTAACTCCCTCTTAAATATAGCCAATGAACTGACCTCAACTGTTTCCTGTGGCAGAGAATTCCACAGATTCACCACTCTCTGTGTTAATCCCATAGTACAAATCATTGACATATATAATAAAAAGCAGTGGTCCTAACACCGACCCCTGTGGAACTCCACTGGTAACTGGCAGCCAGCCATCTCTGTTTTCTGCCAACCAGCCAATGTTCCACCCATGCTACTGACTTCCCTATAATTTCATGGGCACTTATCTTGCTAAGCAGCCTCATGTGCGGCACCTTGTCAAAGGCCTTCTGAAAATCCAAGTACACCATATCTACTGCATCTCCTCTGTCTACCCTGCTTATAATTTCCTCAAAAAATTGCAGTAGGTTAATCAGACAGGATCTTCCTTTTAGGAAATTATGCTGGCTTTGGCCTATCTTGTGTGCCTCCAGTTACTCCGTAATCTCATCCCTAACAATCGATTCCAACAACTTCCTGACCACTGATGTCAAACTAACAGGTCTATGGTTTCCTTTCTGCTGCCTCACATCCTTCTTAAATAGTGGAGTAACATTTGCAATTTCCAGTCATCCTGTACAATGCCAGAATCTATCGATTCTTCAAGAATCATTGTTAATGTCACCGCAATCTCTCCAGCTACTTCTTTCAGAACCCAAGGGTGCATTCCACCAGGTCCAGGAGATTTATTCACCCTCAGTCCATTCAGCTTCCTGAGCACCTTCTCTGTCATAACTTACACAGCACATACTTCACTTCCCTGACACTCTTGAATGTCTGGTATACTGCAGATATACAGAATCTGTGAAGCCTGATGCAAAATACACATTCAGTTCCTCTGCCATCTCTGCGTCTCTCATTATGTAATCTCCAGCATCATTTTCTATTCGTCCTATATCTACCCTTGACTCTGTTTTACCCTTTATATACTTAAAAAAAGCTTTTAGTATCTTCTTTGATATTAGTCGCCAGCTTCCTTTCATAATCAAGGAACGACTGCGCAAACGCGTGGACGTCAGCGAGTTAGACCGACATGAAGAGTTTAAAAGGAGACAGATTTACAGAGTGAGTGTCAGAGGAGCAGGTGACAGAGTAGGAGGGCTTTGGTTCAATGCAGCTTCAGTGATAACGGGTCAAGTCAAGGTAGGTTATCTGTGAAGAACAGAAACAGGAAGTATATCTGTGAAGCCGGTGTTCTGTACTGGGTGTCAGATGTGGGAAGTCTGGGAGACTCCCAGCCTAAAGGAAGGCCACATCTGCGCCAGATGCGTCGGGATGCAGCTCCTTAGGGACCGGGTTAGGGAACTGGAGCTGCAGCTCGATGACCTTCATCTGGTCAGGGAAAGTGAAGAGGTGATAGAGAGGAGCTATAGGTAAGTAGTCACACCGGGGCCTCGAGGGACAGATAAGTGGGTAACAGTCAGGAGAGGGAAGGGCAAAAAAAAGATACAAGAGAGTACACCTGTGGCTGTCCTCTTAACAATAAGTACTCCTGTTTGAGTACTGTTGGGGGTGACGGCCTACCTGGGGGAAGCAACAGTGGCCGTGCCTCCAGCACAGAGTCTGGCCCTGTGGCTCAGAAGGGTAGGGAAAGGAAGAAGGCAGCATTAATAGGGGACTCCATAGTTAGGGGGTCAGACAGGTGATTCTGTGAACGCAGGAAAGAAACGCAGATGGTAGTTTGCCTCCCAGGTGCCAGGGTCCAGGATGTTTCTGATCGTGTCCACGATATCCTGAAGTGGGAAGGTGAACAACTAGAGATCGTGGTACATATTGGTACCCACGACACTGGTAGAGAAAGGGAGGAGATTCTGAAAACAGACTCCAGGGAGTTAGGAAGGAAGTTGAGAAACAGGACCGCAAAGGTAGTAACCTTGGGATTACTGCTTGTGCCACGTGACAGTGAGTATTGGAATAGAATGAGGTGGAGGATAAATGCATGGCTGAGGGACTGGAGCAGGGGGCAAGGATTCAGATTTCTGGATCATTGGGACCTCTTCAGGGGCAGGTGTAACCTGTACAAAAATGACGGGTTGCACTTGAATCCAAGGGGGACCAATATCTTGGCAGGGAGGTTTGCTAATGCTACTGGGGAGAGCTTAAACTAGAATTGCTGGGGGGTGGGAACTGAACTGAAGAGACGGAGGAAAGGTCAGTTGGCTCACAAACAGAGAAAGCTTGTAGACAGTGTGAGAGGGAGAATAGGCAGGTGATGGAGAAGGGATGTGCTCAGTCTGATGGTTTGAGATGCGTCTATTTTAATGCAGGAAACATCATGAACAAAGTGCATGAACTTAGAGTGTGGATCAGTACTTGGAACTATGATTTTGTGGCTATTACAGAGACTTGGGTGGTTCAGGGGCAGGAATGGTTACTTAGACTGGCAGGCTATAGATGTTTCAGAAAGGACAGAGAGGGAGGCAAAAGAGGTGGGGGCGTGGCACTGCTGATCAGAGATAGTGTCACGGCTGCAGAAAAGGAAGAAGTCATGGAGGGATTGTCTACTGAGTTTCTGCGGGTGGAAGTTAGAAACAGGAAGGGGTCAATAACTCTACTGGGTGTTTTTTATAGACCACTCAATAGTAACAGGGACATAGAGGAGAGGATCGAGAGACAGATTCTGGAAAGGTGTAATAATAACAGGGTTGTCGTGGTGGGAGATTTTAATTTCCCAAATATTGATTGGCATCTGACTAGAGCTAGGGGTTTAGATAGGGTGGAGTTTGTTAGGTGTGTTCAGGAAAGTTTCCTGACACACTATGTAGATAAGCCTACAAGAGGAGAGGCTGTACTTGATCTGGTATTGGGAATTGAACCTGGTCAGGTGTCAGGTCTGTCAGTGGGAGAGCATTTTGGAGATAGTGATCACAATTCTATCTCCTTTACTATAACATTGGAGAGGGATAGGAACAGACAAGTTAGGAAAGCATTTAATTGGAGTAAGGGGAAATATGAAGCTATCAGGCAGGAACATGGAAGCATAAATTGGAAAGAGATGTTCTCAAGGAACTGTATGGCAGAATGTGGCAAATGTTCAGGGGATATTTGCGTGGAGTTCTGCATAGGTGCGTTCCAATCATCTAAACTCCAGTAACAGTATGCCAAGAGCTATCAAATGCTCCTCATATGTTAACCCATTCATTCCTGAGATCATTCTTGTAAACCTCCTCTGGACCTCTCCAATGCCAGCATAACCTTTCTTAGATACAATGCCGATAAAAAGTGTCCCCCCCCCCCCACTGGAAGTTTCCATGTTTTATTGTTTTACAACATTGAATCACAGGGATTTAATTTGGCTTTTTTGACAATGATCAACAGAAAAAGACCCTTTTGTGTCAAAGTGAAAACAGATCTCTACAAAGTGATTTAAGTGAATTGCAAACATAAAACACAAAATAATTGATTGAATAAGTATTCACTCTCCTTTAATATGGCACTCCAAATCATCACTGGTGCAACTAATTCGTTTTAGAAGTCACATAATTAGTTAAATGGAAATCACCTGTGTGCAGTCAAGGTGTTTCAATTGATTGTAGTAAAATACACCTGTATCTGGAAGGTCCAACTGCTGGTGAGTCAGTATCCTGGCAAAAACTACACATGAAGACAAAAGAACGCTCCAAGCAACTCTGCGAAAAGGTTATTGAAAAGCACAGGTCAGGAGATGGATACAAGAACATTTCCAAGTCACTGAATATCCTTTGGAGTACAGTTAAGACAATCATCAAAAAGAGAAAGTCTATGGCTCAGCTGTAACTCTGCGTGGAACAGGTGTCCCCAGAAACTGAGTGACCGTGTAAGAACGGGACGAGTGAGGGAGGCCACCAAGAAAAACTCCACCACTCTGGAGGAGCTACAAGCTTCAGTAGCTGAGATAGGAGCGACTGCGCATATAACAACTATTGTCCAGGTGCCTCACCAGTCGCAGCTTTATGGAAGAGTAGCAAAGAGAAAGCCACTGTTGAAAAAAAGTTACAAGTACTCTCAGCTAGAGTTTGCCAACAGGCATGTGAGAGTCTCTGAAGTCAGCTGGAAGAAGGTTCTATGGTCTGATGAAACCAAAATTGAGATTCTTGGCCATCAAAATAAGCGCTATGTTTGGCATAAGCCAAACACTTGTACAACATCAAACATATCCAATCCCTACCATGAAGCATGGTGTTGACTGCATCATGCTATGGAGTTGCCTCACTGCAGCAGGCCCTGGATGGCTTGTGAATGTAGAGGGTAAAATGAATGCAGCAAGGTACAGGGAAATCTCAGAGAAAAACCTGAGGTAGTCTGCAAGAGAACTGCAACTTGGGAGAAGATTTGTTTTCTAGCAAGAAAATGACCCAAGCATAAAGCTAAAGCTACACAGGAATGGTTTAAAAACAACAAAGTTAATGCCCGGAAGTGGCAAAGTCAGCGTCCAGACCTTAATCCAATTGAGAATTTGTGGCTGAACTTGAAAAGGGCTGTTCACTCATGATCCCTTTACAATCTGACAGAGCTTGAACAGTTTTGTAAAGAAGAATGAGGAGAAATTGTAGTGTCCAGATGTGCAAAGCTGATAGTGTCCAAACTCAAGGCTGTAATTGCTGCCAAGGTGCACCTACTAAATACTGACTTGAAGGGGGTGAATACTTGTGCAATCAATTATTTTGTGTTTTATATGTGTAATCAACTTAGATCACTTTGTAGAGATCTGTTTTCACTTTGACATGAAAAAGAATTTTTCTGTTGATCAGTGTCAAAAAAACCCAAATTAAATCCACTATGATTCAATGTTGTAAAATAATAAAATAGGAAAACTTCCTGGGCGGGGGCGGGGGAGGGGGTGGGGGTGAATACTTTTTATAGGCACTGCATATGGCCCCAAACTGCTCACAATACTTCAAATGCAGTCTGACCAATACCTTATAGAGCCTTAGCATTATATGCTTGCTTTTGTATTCTAGCCATCTTGAAATGAATGTAAACATTACATTTGCCTTCCTTCCCACAGACTCAACCTGCAAGTTAACTTTTAGTGAATCCTGCATGAGGACTCCCAACACTATTTACACCTCTAATTTTTGAATTTGCTTCCTGTTTAGAAAATGATCTACATCTTCATTCCTCTTACCAAAGTGCATGACCATACACTTGACTACATTGTATTCTATATCCCATTCCTTTGCTGTCCTAGCCTGTCCAAGTCCTCTGCAGACTCCTTACTTCCTCAACATTATCTGCTCTTCCACCTATCTTTGTATCATCTGCAAGGTTGACCACAAAGCCCTGAATTTCATTATCCATATCATTAATATATAATATGAAAAGTAGTGGACTCAACACAGACCCCTGTGCAACACTACCAGTAAATGGAAGCCAACCAGAAAGGGCCCCCTTTAATCCCACTCTCCACCTTTTGCCAGTCAGCCAATCTTCTATCCACGCTAATATCTTTCCTGTAATACCATGGGCTCTTACCTTGTTTGGCACCCTGGTGTCTGGCACCTTGTCAAAGGCCTTCTGAAAATCCAAATGAATAACATCTACTGAATCTCCCTTGACCATTCTGCCCATTATTTCCTCAAAGAATTGCAACAAATTTGTCAGGCAAGAATTCCCCTTAAGGAAACCATGTTGACTTCGGTCTATTTTATCATGTGCCTCCAAGTACCCTGAAACCTCAGTCTTAGTTACGGACTCCAAAATCTTCCCAACCATTGAAGACTGGCTAACTGGCCTATTTCTTCTGCCTCCCTCCCTTCTTAAAGAGTGGAGTGACATTTGCAATTCTCCAGTTCTCTGGAACCACTCCAGAATCTAGTGACTCTTGAAAGATTATCGCTAATGCTTTTAAAATCTCTTCAACTATCTCTTTCAAAATTCTGGGGTGTAGTCCACTTGGTCCAGGTGATTGATCTACCTTCAGACCTTTCAGCTTTCCAAGCACTTTCTCCTTAGTAGTAATAAATACACTCATTTCTGCAGCCTGACATTTTTCAAATTTCTGACACGCTGCTGATGTCTTCCACTGTGAAGACTGACACAAAATACTTATTGAGTTTGTGCATCAATTTCTTTGTCTCCCATTACCTCCTCTCCAGCATGATTTTCCACTGTCCAATGTCCACTCTTGTCTCTCTTTTATTCTTTATATATCTGAAAAATAACTTTTGGCATCCCCCTATTTAATTGGCTAATAATATTTCTTACCAACAAAGCCACTTCACCCCCTCAGCCCACCTGCCTGTCTCTTCAATATGATGTCTATCCTCGGATGTTAAGCTCCCAGCTGTAAACCTACTTTCATCCATAACCCTGTGATACCCTGTCAGCTTGCAAACTAGCCTGCTAATTTCCAGACTGCAGAAGACCAAACTTCCTGACAGGGCTGCCAAGCCAGCAAGATCTAGTCTGATATGCTTTATGTTCCTGCATGGTGCAATAGTTCACAACGGAACTACAGCCATTCGGTTTAATACCTGTAACGGTCACTGGTGCAAAAGTACTATGTGGAAAGTATTTGAAATCTGACATGGAAAAAAAAATGTGTATTGGAGACAACCAGCCGGTCTATAGAGAGAGAAACAATACATTATCATCTGAGAATTTTCACTTTTAATTGACATATGTAGGCAAATGAATCAATACTGTCATTTGCTACTTAAATCATTGCAGCCCTGTCACTCACCTGTGAGCAATCTTAGTCAGATAAAAACACCTGCTTTGTCAGCTGTAACAAATGATTGACAGAAATCATTAAATATGGGACTTAATGAGAATAATTTATTTTTTGTCAAGAATTGTATGACACATGCTGAGGGATTTTTCTTGATCTCAAGAATTTTGCACAAAGCTGTTGTTCCCAGATGTGAGTATATTTGTAGCCATTCTTCCAGGAATATGTCATGACTGGATGAACGATGGATGACAGAAGAGCAGGCCAAGCTGACAGAAGATGCGGGGCAGGGATTGAGGTAATTATTAGTGGTCAGTGGTGGAGATAGGGAGAATGAAGATTCTATACAAGGGCCATGCTCAAGGGGTAATTCCTCCATCTGGGATTCACAAATGTTTATAATGACTGTGCTTCACAACAATGATCTCGCCAAAATCTTCCCCCAGCCACAACATTCACTTGAGCATGTGAGACTTTTATTGCCATTGACTGTTGTTTAAACAGCATCTCTCATTTTACCTCCTACACTTGCACAAAAGAAGTCACAGACTTTTCCTTTTACAAAAGAGAACCAAGTATATTTAATTTCTTCTTGTTCATGGCATTAGTGTGAGGCCATCAGGCTTTGGCATACTCAAAGTGCCACTGACTGCACTTTGACCATTTGCAGGCACGACAATCAACTCAAATATCTCTCACAGCTGGAAAGGATTCCAGACCAAACTTGCTGCAGCTGTGATCTTTCCAATCAATATTTTGTTTCCTTGGAGCAGTTCTGTAGCTGTTGACTGTCATCAGTATCTAAAGTATGGTGACATGCCACAGGGCAACTTCTGGCTGACAAAGACTACTTACTGATGACATGGCTCCTGACTGTACAAGGCACAACACATCTATGGTGTGCATCCAGCAGTGCCGTGAAGCCATAATTCACAAGTATTTAAGTTGCTCAGGCAATGATTCCACTGCTTCAACCATCCCATGGAGAAGCTTTACAGGCTTTGTCAAATGGATCTCAAGCTTTTGTAGTATTTTTATATAATGCTAAACCACATCACCACCTTGAAAGCACAGCACACGTGAGCAAACATGCAATGAACCACTGGGAAGTAGAAGAGGTCTGGATCCTGGTGCTTTGGCAGTCCAAAGGTTCCTTGAAAGTCAAGAATGAGGCAGAAAACTTGTTTATAGAGATTTTATGAAGGACAAAGAATGAACTAAGAAAGAACCAAGAGAACAAAGAAAAAGAAGTTTTGGTTGTCTCATACTCACACTAGAAATAAACAAAATTACGGCGAGAACAATTAACATATAAAATAGCTACACTCAATTGGCATGACACTTGCTGCAGAAGAACTGTGAAGCTTCTACAAAAATACAAAAGCAACTTACCATAATTATTTGAAAAACCACTGAGCAATTACATAGAGGATGATACAAAAATACAAGCAAGCATAGGAAAGTTAAACTACAAGGAAGATGCAAGAAAATTCCTCACCCTAATCCAACATTGCCCCTCTCTTGATTCTAAATCACTCATTTATGCTCACTACATCTGAAAATTCAGAGGCAGAAAAACTTCAGTACCTGCGTTAAAGTATAAAATACCAAAAATTCACCCCAAGTTATGAAAATATCAAAGGGTATTTATAAAACTATTTCATAGTCTGGTGGATTGTCTTTATGAGCATATGAGTTTGAGCAGCTTTATTAATTATGTCCCTTATACAAGTAATTAAGATGTAAATTATGATAAGGTACATCAGGGCAAATGTCATATTTCTTAATATCGAGTAGTCCCAGCTTCCTAAATTTAATTTGATACAGTTAAAGAAATCCTATCCATCAGACTGAAATACCTTAGTTGCCAAGAAAATTTTCAACATCATTCTTAAATGTCTTCCATGTGATTTTTCCCAGTCCCAAAAGAAGTTCTTCAAATTGCCTCACTGATGACCTGCTTAATCTGTGGACCAACAAAAATGCATTTATTAATCTTGGCTTCAGTTATTCTGATTTGAATTATGAATTGAAATAACAATGTAGGTGATTTCAAAATAATACATGATAAAGAAATTTCATGGTAAATTTCATAATCAGCAGCCCAAAATCCATAAAATACACCCAAAGTATTCAGGAAGCAAAATCTTTGCTGTCCAGTGTCATCTTCTGGCACCTTCTTAGCTCCCCCCCGCCCCCCCCGCTAATGGACCCTATTTAGATTCCTTCATTTACATCTGGAGCTCCTGAGTAACTAACCATATTGTTCTGTAGTGTTCCTCATTTTCAGAAAAGTCCTTGAAAATATTTTCCTTGCACTCAAACACTTTTCTCCAATCAGTCTGTATTGTAGACTGTTCTTCCAACCACCTGCTTATAGCATTCCAAGCACCTTGTAGATTTGGTTTATCATCTCCTATATTAGAGTCAATTTTTTAAATTAACTGTCTAATTTGCTGAACAGACAACATAGCTGCCAGAATTTGGATGTCATCACATGGATGTAGGCTGTATACAGGTATGTTCTTAATATGTTGAAGTTTAGCACAAGTCTTTAAACCTCATTTTTTCAGACGTGAATCCACTTTGACCATTCATCAATGTTCTTCTGGTTCAAGTGGCTGGTAAGAAATCACCTCCTATCTCCTTTCATAGGTTCCATCTGCATTCCTGCGTATCTTCACTTGTTTGGTCTTTTCTGGGGCGGGCTGTGATCTTGAGTCACTAGAGCCACTAGAGGTTGCTGTATTGTCTATGTCATGTTCCTTCTAGAATTCCTCCATGTTGCGCTGCCTCCAAGTGTTGCCCAATGTAGGTAGTGTGTCCCAAGGAGAAGGGTCACTGGAAGGACCACCCACTTGAAGTCTCTGCTGCACTCTCTGATACACCTTCAGTTTAATTTGAAGGTTTGTACAATGTACTTGGAATTGATTATATTTATCCTGTTGTTCTCTCACTCACTCAGTTAAAGCACAACATTTGGTCTTCAGACTTTCCCCTGCCATACTGATTTTATAATTTATCAGTATTCCTTTTCCCTTATCACTTGCTAGATAAATGTTTCACTTGATCAGTTAACTCACGTATCTGATCTTCTAACTGAGCACAGTCTCGTTTTTCTTAACTGTGACAAGACTGGCAACACTCACCTAGTTTTTTTTTCCCCACTTTACCCTCTGGATCTTACTTAACGTCTTTTAATGTCATCTGGCAACCATGTTTCATTACACTCATCATTCTTGGTATACTTCATTCTGATTTCTTCATTAATTTAATCAAATTGAAATATTTTGTTCAAATAAGAACACAACCCCTCAGTTGTCTGTTCACAATTGGAGGTTCAGTTCCCCCTTGTATTGTAGAAGGTTTCTCTAATTTGGCCATGGTTTTAATTTCCCTACATAAAGCCCTTAATTTACGCTTGTTTGTATCACTGGATTGCAACCGAAATTCCTGTATCACAGATGGTACTCAGTCAACTTGTATGATCGAACAATAATAATTCAGATGGTACTCAAGTGACTTGAATAATCAAACAATAATAATCCTAGTGCATGTTTAACTTCACCAAAACAGCAATGTGAAATAAAGTAGAACAGAGTTTTCCTTCACTTTTAGACTTCCATAAGATGGTGTTCTGAAGCAAGAAGTAGGTGTTCCTCTGCAATTTAGGAAAGTAAGGAGGAAGATCCTACAAACTATTAAATGTTCACACTAAAACCTTCCCTTTCATTTGGGATTCTTCCACACCCCTAAGTATTCACAACCATCCTGCCAACTTGACCAAACTGTTGGACCTGGTGAGGTGGCAATCCAAAGGTTCTTTGGAAGTCAAGAGAGGCATAAAATTTGTTGCTTATGGCCATTTTATTAAATATTACAAGAACAAATAAAGAGAAAAAAGAAAAAAGTTGTAGTTGTCTCATACTCAGTCTAGAGATAAACAAATCTAGCCAGATTCAAGTAGCATGATACCTGCTGCAGAAAAGCTTCTAGAAAAATACAGAAACAACTGCAGCATAATAACTGGAAAATTCACTGAACAATTATATGTATATAGATGATTATACAAAAATGTATAGAAGCATAGAAAAGTTAAACTACAAGGAAAATACAAGAAAAATAACAATTCTACACCCTAATCCAACAGAAGAGTTGAAAAGTGCATTGTATAATGACTTCATAAATACATTGAGAGATACTGTATAATGCATGCACCTGATGGCTTACTTGCACTGTTAAAATTTTTATTGTTGATTCTTTAATACTGTTTGTGCAGACTGGATTTCTGTGACATAGTTATATACTAGAAGCTGTTAATGTTCTTCTTCTCAGCATTTTAGCTGCTGAAATGTAAAAGGAAGAGGTGTGCATAAGTATTATTGGGTGTTGAAAGGCATAATGGGCTGATGTGTCCACTATTGTTGCTTTGCAGAGTTGGTAGGTGATGGAGCAATGCTGTGCATGAGAGATGGCATGGAGCAGACACATGCTAAGTATGAGTCCTGATTGATGTACACTGTTGGCAGGTAAGTGATAATGATGTGGTCCATTGGGCAGTAATTGCTCCATTTGATGTGATATGGCATTTGAAGATGAATTCCCTGACATTGACAATGCATGTAAAGACATTAAACATTTACTTTTACTGTATCCAGCACCTCAACCTTGATTTCCGGTATTGACTGCCACCCAGGATGTTATGGGAAACAAGCCACGAGATTGCTGGGGTCCTAGAAGAGATTTTTGCATCTTTATTAACAATAGTAAAGTACTGAAAGAATGAAGGTTAGCTCATGTTGTGCCTTTATTTAAAATAAGCCATGGAACTACAAGCCAGTGAGCTTTATATCCATGGCGGGAAAGTTATTCTGTGAGATAGAATTTATTTGCACATGGCAAGGCAAAGTCAGATTAGGGACAGCCAGCGTGGCTTTGTACATGAGAAATTATATCTTAGAAGCTTGATTAAGGTGACCAAGAGAATTTACAAAGGCAGGGCATTAGATGTTACCTATATGGACTTTAGCAAGGACTTTGATGAGTTTCCAGATGGTAGCCTATTCCAGAAGGTAGAAAGCATGGCCCGAAGGTGAGCAATCAACTGGATACAAAACTAGTTTGGTGGTAGGAAGCAGAGAATGGTAGTGGAGTGTTGGTAGGGCCATTCATTTGTTATTGCCTTGTCGTATGACATAGGTGATCATGGTCCATGATCATGACCACGACTGTCCTTGGCAAATTTTTCTACAGAGGTGGTGTGCCATTGCCTTCTACTGGGCAGTGCCTTTACGAGACAGGTGACCCCAGCCATTATCAATACTCTTCAGAGGTTGGCTGCCTGTGTCAGTGATCGCAAAACCAGGACTTGTGATATCCACCAGCTGCTCATACAAACTTCCACTACCTGCTCCCATAGCTTCACATGACCACTACCGGCGGGGGGGGGGGGAGTGGGGGCTAAGCAGGTCCTACACCTTGCCCCAGGGTAACCTGCAGGCTACTGGAGGGAAGAAGCACCTTACACCTCCTTTGGTAGAGATGTATCTCCACCCCACCACCCAGATATAGGGTGCCAACCTTATTCATTTGAAATAGGTTACTGACCCAGTGGAAAAGATGAACACAAAATCAATGTTTCAGGTAACTCAAAGTTTTAAATTACTTGTGAGTATTTTAAGGCATTTTAAATGTATTTTAAAGCTTTTATAAACATCCATTTTATTAGTATTTTTAATGCCCATGATAATCAGATATTATTTGAAGTTATTTTATAGCACTGAACTACCTGAGGCTGCAGGGACTTACAGGGCAAAGCCTTACCTGAAGCATGCTTATCATTCAGAGATAGTTCTACACCTTTCATTCTACTTCTGTATCCAGCATAAGTCCAGGTGGGTGAGCACTGCCAATGACATGTCTGAGCAACTGCCCAGATCTGGTACTGCAGGGCCAAAATCTCCTGATGTTGCCCAGCGAAGCCCCTTGGGATGCTTTACTTGGTTAAAGGCACTATATACATGCAAGCTGCTGAAGCTGTGCTGCTTCTTGATGCATTAGCATGCTCTGCACTGTGCCACAGATGAGTCCCTTCATTGTCACACACCAGTTTGTCACTCAAAACTCTAAGCTGTTGGCAATATTTCCAATCTCTCACTCAGCAGCAGCAGCAGTTTCCAGTCCAATCAGTTTCTAGCTGCTCTGTCAGGCTGATCATTTACTCAATCAAGTCACATCTGCCATGATAATCATCACTCGGTTGCTTCTCTATCAGCTGGTCATTTACTCGCTTCCAGTGTTTATGACAATCTATCTTGCCGCAATTATTATGGGCAAAACCATACACATTATAATGTTCCAATTTGCAAGGATAAACATTAATACTTTTAAAATTAAAAAAAGCCAATGTAACTCTTTCTCCGAGAGAGAGGGGCCAGAATAAATTTTGGATGATTAAAAGACTGACATAAAATAAAAAATGTTGGACAGGGTTTGTTAGCATTTGAAAAAGAGATTAATTTTAGGAACTTAATTTTAAAATATATTGGGCCTTCTCCAAGCAAGACTTCTTTTCTAAATGTCACTGTGAAAAGTGCTGATCTTGGTGATGAGTGATTTCACTTCTGCTATCCATTATATTTTCTGATTTGCCAAAAACAAAATACTGATGAAGCTAATAATGAGGAGTCAATTTCAACATTCAAAGTATACTTACTATCAAAGTATATTTACATTACACAACCTTGAGATTCATCTCCTTACGAGGCAGCAACGAAATAAAGAAACCCAAAAGAACCCATAAAAAAGAAGACTGTCTAACACCCAATGTGCAGGGAGAGAAAAAAATACATTAATTATAATAATAGCATAGAGTCTGAAATACTTGGCAGGTTAGGCAGTCTCCACAGGGAGAGAAAAAGATGTAAAGTTTGAAAGGTTGCTGAACTGAAACTTGAACTATGTTTCCCTGAGCTACTGATTTTAATTTCCATTCATGTTAAACTGGGAATTATTCACAGTTTAACACAGAAATGAAATGAATTTTGAGCAGAGAACGAGGTACAATGTTTAGTGAGTAATACTTAAAGAGTAACTATCTCCACTAAAGAGAAGCAGCATAATTAAACTTCTGATAATTTTGCAACTTTCCTTCTCTTTTCGAATTTCTTGCCCAAGATATCTGCTTAAAATTGTCAAAGTTACGCTGTTTGAAGAATCATGTTGAAGTACGAACACTGAAACATAAAGTGTTCATCTATAATCGTAAAACAGCAGCAGTATGTACCTACTCATTTCAGTTAAATTTACAGAATTTACAGAATTTGAATTAATAGGACCCACTGGTACAAGTTAAGGAAAATATGCTCCACAACAAGGAATTGCATAAATATGCCTGGCCTGCAGGCCTGAAACAATGGAACTCCATACCAGAAGGTATCTAGGGATAAAGGGGCTAGCTCCGGAATGGTTCCCATAGAAACAGAGACAAGCTCGAGTGTCATCCAAGGATGTTTCCATAGTAATCTGGGACCTGATTAGAGCAGCCACATGCCTATTTTAGGACCATTAGAGTAAAGAGGTCTTCACATGATCTGATAATGCAGGGCAAATGATAGGCAAATTATATCAGAAGTTACCTAAAAAGCACTTATTAGTACCTGATTTGCTCAATGTCTGTAACTGAATGTCTGTACTTTGGGTGATGATGAGTCACTGCAGATGAATGTACTGGTTAACGTAACCCCAGAGCACTATTGATCATGTGTTGCTATCTTGATTTTTCTAGGGACGTCTTTTTTGGAGGGAGTACATTGTCTGTTTATCTATTTAGTGTATTCAGTCCTGCCTGTAAAATATGATAATTCCTTTCAAATTTCTATGTCATTAGGTATAGAATCTTGTGATTTACTCCTCTCTGGATTGTAGTAATTGCTTGTTGAGACTAGCTGGGCCAATTTAGAGAAGCCTTTGGTAAAAGTAACCACTCTATGCTGAGTTTCTAGATTATAAATCAATTCAGCTTCTCGCCAACATGATTAAATAAAGAATCCAGTAACCACTTGGGTCTTCTCTAGGTTTGGTATGCAGAGGTATTTTTGCTACCGGAGTTCTGCAAGGCAATAACATCCAACTATCAACAACTAACTGTATCAGAATTAGTGCACCAACATTTACTTCCTATCTAAAATTCACTTTCTTAATTTACTGAAGTCATTTGGTGCAGATACTTCCATGATGTGATTGAGTAGAGAGACTGAGGAATTATATATTGCGCTGTTGAAAGAACTGCAATATATTTCCATGTTAGAATGGTAACCTGCTGACTGAGTCCAGGTGCCTGTTACTTCACTCCTTCTTGGAGGTAGTGGTCACAGATTTGAAAGGTACAGCCAGAGTAACCTAGGCAATTAACTGCAGTTAACTTGGCACCCATTGCATTTAGAGTGGAATGGAGAGAACAGACGTTTCATTTGATGGAGGGATAACGAGCTAACATCAGTATGTCTGAACCTGTGATCTAATCAGACTCCATTGTCCTGAATAGGTCTGAGCCAGGTAAATGGAAGATATTCCACCATGTTGATATGGGTTGGAAGGGCTTGGACCAAACTCTGGCAAGTTGGACGAGCTTGGATGGGGTATCTTGGTTAGCGTGGGCCAGTTGGGTTGTAGTGTCGTCTCAGTGTTACATGATTCTATGGTTCAATGGTCCTGAGTTGTACCTCGTAAGTGACGTGAACACTTAAAGAATATCAGAAACTGAGTCTCTTTCCACAGGATACCCAATCTTCAATAAGACTCTGGAGCTGCAATATTATAGTTCTTACTTATGTGATGGGTCCAGTTGAGATTCTGGTCAATGGTGAGTCCCCAACTTCCCTGTCCCTCCCCTTGCCCCACCTTGGGATGTTGATGCCACAGGATCCAGCAGTGGGCATTGCCGTTGAATATCATGGATTGGCAGTTCAACTCCTTCCTTTTGGAGACTGTTATTGCTAGCTCTTTTGTGGTTCCAATATTACTTGTCACTTATCATCCCATGATTGAATGTGCTCTTCTGGTCTTGCTGTCTGCAGGTATGGACCTTTTATTTGCTGATACAACTGAGCATCCAAAATCATGCCACATGGTACACAGACATCCTAAATGTTTACAGAGCCAATATATACCATTTTTTCCTAAAAAATGCAAAAGATACATAGTTGTGATCCAATATCTAAATAGCTAAACACAGTACAAAAGTTTTCTTTTAAATATAGATTAGTTACAGATATGGACAGGGAAATGGCAGATGGAGTTTAACTCAGATAAATGTGATGTGTTCCATCATGGTAAGACAAATACAAGGAGGGCAAGATCCTTAACAGTGTTGCTGAACAGGGAGATCTTGTGATTCAACTTCATTGCTCCATGCAAGTAGATACACAGGTCGATGGAAGGCTTATGGAATGCTTGCTTTCATTCAGCGAGGCACTGAGATCAAAAGTCAAGAGGTCGTAAAGCTCAGGTTAGGCCACATCTGAACTATTGCATACAGTTCTAGTTGCCCCATTACAGGAAAGATGTTGGGGCTTTGGAGAGGGTGCAGAAGAGGTTTATCAGGAAGCTGCCTGGTTTAGAGGGCACATGCTATCATGAGAGGCTGGACAAACTTGTTTTTCTCCTTCTTCAGAGCGGCAGAGGCTGAGGGGTTTATAAGATTATGAGAAGCAAAGATAGGGTAGACAGGGAGTGTCTTTTTCCCAGAGTAGAAATATCTAATACCGGGGAGCATGCATTGAAGGTGAGAGAGAGTAGGTTCAAAGGGGAGGTGAGGGTTAATTTTTTACTCAGAGAGTGGTGGATGCCTGGAATCGTGGTAGAGACAAATACATTAGAGATTTTTAAGAGACGTTTGGATAGGTACATGGATGTAAAGAAGATGGAGGTATATGCACATTGTGTAGGTAGGAGGGATTCATTTCTTGGGGGGGGGTTGATTTACTTTTCAGTTGGTTCGACACAACATGGGGGGCTGAAGGACCTGTTCCTATGCTGTACTTTTCTATGTTCTATGTATTTCTTTCTGTTTCTTATGCGCACTGTCTTACATTACTATCCCTATTTCTGTTTCTGGAGGATGGGCCTTCTCCTTTCCCTGACAACCCTTTTGAAGCTGGAAACCAATCCCTCAGAGCTTCACTCTGTGTGTCACTTCTATGACTTACAGCAAAACTGTCAAATTCAGAAACAGGGAGAGAGATTTGTCTAAAATTGGAGAATTCACTATTGCGTTCTGAAGGCTCCAATGTGCTCAGATGGAAAATGACATGTTCTTCCTCAAACTTGCATTGGGCCTTGTTATGACAAGGTCACACACAAATAGATCAGAGTGGGAGTGCGATATGCAATTAAAGTGGCAAAGAACTAAAAGTTCAGGATCACTTCTGTGGACTGAATGCAAGTACTGCACAGAGGTCACTCAGTTTATGTTTGGTTTTGCCAGTGTAGGGGAGACTACATTTTGAAAACCATATACAGTACATCTGATTGGCTGAAATGCAAGTGAATCAGTGTTTCAGCTGGGAAGGCCTCCCACTAATTATTTCCATTTTCTCTGCATTGAACCCCCACTACATGTGATCATGAAATATAATGCTAAAGGAGACTTTTTACTTTAAGATATGTAACAACTGGATAAAGAAATGCATATGTCAGATTGCTGCTCTTCAACCACAGTGTTTGCTCAACACAATCTTCCCTTCCAAATCTACCACCAAGCTCCAAGACCCATGCTTCTGTACCTCCTTTTGCAACTGGATCTTTGTTGGCAGACCTCAATCAGTACAGATCAGAAACAACATCTCATCACTGAGACTATCAGCACAGGTGCACCTAGGAGCTCCATGCTTAGTCCCTGCTCTACTCTCTTCATACTCATAACTGTGAGGATAAGCACAGCTCAAATACTACGGACAAATTCACAAATGGCACTACTATTGTTGGCCGAATCACAGGTGGTGTTGAATCAATGCACAGGAGAGTGTTGAAACTGGTTGAGTGGTTCTGCAATAACAGCCTCAACACTCAGCATCAACAAAACCAGGAGGTTAATCAGTGACTTCAGAAAGAGGAAGTTGAGACAATGCCAGTTCTGATCGGCGTGTTCAAAGCAGATAGAGTAAGAAGCTTCAAATTCCTGGTAAGTATCTCAGATAACCCATCCTACGCAGAACACATAGGTGCAATCACGAAGAAAAAGCACCAGTGTCTCTCTACTCCCTTAAGCTTAAGGAAATTTGGCTTTCCAACTACTCTAAAAAAAACTTCACTGTTGATAGTATCCAGACTGGTTGCAACATGGTCTGCTATGGCAATATCAACTTACGGGAATACAAGAGGCTACCAGGAGTAGTAGAGCCTGGTCCATCACAGGCACAGCCCTCTTCACCATAAGCAGCACCTGCAGGAGGCACTGCCTCACAAAAAGTGGTATCTACCATCAAGAATCTGCCTCATCCTGCAGATTGTTCTTTTCACTGCTGCGTAAATTTTATTATCAAAGTACATATAAGTCACCATATACAACCCTGACATTAGTTTTCTTATGGACATACTCAATAAATCGATAATAGAAAAATAAACATATTGGAATTAATGAAAACCACACCATCTAGGGCTTTCAACCAGAGTGCAAAAGACAACAAACTGTGCAAGTGCAAAAAGAAAAACAACTATAATATAAATAAATAAGCTATAGATATGGAGAACTTGTGATGAAGAGTCCTTAAAAGTGAGTACATTGGTTGTGGGAATATTTCAATGGTGGGGCAAGTGAAGTTGAATGAAGTCATTCCCTCTTGTTCAAGAGCTTGTTGGTTGAGGAGTAGTAACTGGTCCTGATGGAGTGAGTGTCATGTCACACACCACCAGGTTCAGCAACAAGAAACAGTTACTGTCCTACAGCCAAAAAGTTCTTGAATCGAGCTGCACAATCCTAATCCTACCTCAATAATGGAACAGTACAGACCATCTCATGTACTACTATGGACCTGTTTAACACAGTCTTCTCTTTACACTCTTATATCATGTATGTATAATTTATATGTAATTCTGTCCGTTGTCTGAACCTACATGCTTATAATTCAAGTTTTTCATTCTTCCTGTACTTCACTATGCTTATGCATATGACAATAAACTCTACTTGACTTAAAAATCCTTACTTCTTTTCAAATAAATGAATTATCTTTGATGCTTGTTTTCTTCAAAAGTAATTACTTCTGCATTTATCTAAATTTTAATCAAATTTTCACTTTACTGAAATGTAATAATGTATTCTTTATGAGGGAGTTTGAGGAGAATTGATACATAATCAAATACTCTAGAAAATTTCTACAAATGTACCGTGAAGCGCATTCTAACTCTGTCTGGTATGGAGGAGCCACTGCACAGGGTCGGAAGAAGCTGAAGGGAGTTGCAAACTCAGCCAGCTCCACCATGGGTACTAACCTCCCCAGAATGAGGACATCTTCAAAAGGTGATGCATCAAAGTGGTGGTGTCCATCATTAAGGACCCCATCACACAAGCCATAATCTCTTCTTATTACTGCCATCGAAGAGGAGGTACAGGAGCCTGATGAACAGCTTCTTTCACTCCACTATAAATATATTTACTTCCATTCAATTGTGCCATCAGTTAACTGGGGCAGCCATTTATTTGGGACAAATCTTAAAGAACAAAAACTAATCAACAGAAGAGCTGAGATTCCCTTCATTCATTTGGGACACTATGCCGCTTAATTGGGACAGGAGACTGTTGCTGAACAGTTTCTAACTAGCACCAGTCGCATGCACTTGTGTGGCCATTAGACACTACATCGTGTTTTGAGCGAACAGTTTTTAAATAGCATCAGCTGCATGTATTTGTCCTCAATACACAGTGATTTTTGTCACTGTTAGTTGGTGAGAAATAAGCAGTGACAATTCAGTACTGTTGTGCTCACTGCAGTTTCAAGCATTCAGGCCTAGAGATGCTAGAAGTGGTTGGAAGTGAAATTAAACAGTTTCACTACTTCAACAAGGTAGGAACTTAGAAGAATTTAAAGATATTGACAATCATTTTGAATTACAATGCCAATGCAGAGGATAGAATTGTCAAAATCATTGTATGAACGCAGTGGCTGCACTGATTTTGTTCACTTACAGTCAATCAAAAGAACACAACAGGGTACACTGAGTGAATTCCTCCATCGATAATTATTAGGAACTGAGGCATAGTATTGTAGTGTTCAGATTTGTTCTGTATTTCATTTAAATACATAATTTGTTGCTCAGTTAAAATTAGTTTGTCTTTTTTATATGTTTTTACCTATTTCCATAAAACTTTGGCTAATGGGGGGGTGCTACTGAATTGAGCCAAAATGTATTGATCCCTTTGTTCTCCAATAAACTGGAATCCACTGCATTTCTTATTGTAAATTTAAATATTTTTTATATATTGCACTGTTGCTGCCAAACAGCAAATTTTGTAACATATGTCGGTGATATTAAACACGATTCTGATTCTAATTTTGTCTTTCCAAGCGAATCTTTAAAATTGTTCTTGTGCCTTTTTAGTGCTCCATTGCTAAAGTTGGATTAGGATTGTGCAGGTTGATTCAATGTAAAACCACTAGATGGCAGACTTTGCTTGTGTAATTCATTCTACAGAATGGCTACAAAAGCACCACAAGATGGCACAATGTACCAAGCTGCATGGAAAATCATCCAAAAATATTACAGATCTGATTTTGAGTAGAAACTCTATCAAAAGTGAATTGCATTGGATAGAATACTCTTAATTGTTCTGATCTCTGGGATGCATTCCTCCAATTCTACTGGCTCAAATTCTCCTAGTCTTTAAGGGGTTGCTGAAGCAACTTATGTTGTTAATTGGCTTTCAAATGCTCAAATTAATCATCTGAACACAAATTAATAACAAACAATACTTTGATGTTTCAGATCAGCTTCAACCATACAATCTGTTTCTAAAGTTTTGCAGCTTTGCCTTCTCTGAATTACATGTAACTCTGTCATATGATACTGTATAACTATCACCAGAGCTTTATAAAGCATTGCTTTACACAAACATACTTTTAACTATGTTCTGTTATTTTGAAAATAATAAGACTCTGCAACATAACTTTAAATAATTTTGTTTATTTAATTTTGGCCTCATAACCATCAACTTTGTGGATTTGATTTATAGTTTTATTTTAGTTGTTGATATGTCATTTTGATAATTAGTCATATAGGTCATTTTACTTTTTAATCATGCAATGGATATTGCTTCCTGAGCTAGGGGGCCTCTTCATTATTTCCAAGCTCAGCTTTCCAAACACAGCAGTCAACAATTCTGGAGATCAAAGGTTTGTTTTTGAATAAGATAAACCTCCAACTAATATTGTCTGTTTAACTGTTAGTCATAAATAAAAGGCACTTTTCAGATCTTAATGTAGATGGAAAGTAATAATCATTTTGAAGTTGGAAGGACAGCTTTGCAAACAGATGTGCTGTTTATAAAAAGCAGGATGTTGGACACAGCGCCTGGACTGACGTCTCAAGAGATGCCATATGAGACAATATGTTTGTTAACGATATGTATGAGACAATATGCAGTATGCTAAATTGGCTTGTTTCAAAACCAGGCAAGCTGGCTAAGTTATACAGTTCAAGGAAGCTTGCAGACCAGACGGATACTATCACTTAGTGTATCAAATGATTAATGTGTTAAAAAGTTAGAAGGTTTGTGTGCTCAGGGAGTCAGCTTCAATGCATTAATTGTGAGTACAAGGGATGTCTATCTCCAGAAGCTTTTAGACCACTTGTGTTAAAAGGTATCTAAAAAGAATCATATATGTATGAAGTCACCCAAGTGGCAAAAAAACAATACAAATGTAGATAGTAGTCCAGGGTTTTTAGAATTGGTTAAAGAACTTTAAGAAGAATGATAGAAACACGGTGTAAACTAGAATCCATTCCTCTGCTTTTAATTTATGCAACAGATGATTCTTTCATCTCCATCATTGGCATGTCTTTTTAGTTTATAGGAATTGTAGCTGTTTTAGAAATCCTTTGTGTTTTAGAAATGGCTTGTCATTTGGAAATATTTTATAAGATATAAATCCTCTGTTAGTTTTAAATATGTTTTAGAATGTAGTTTGGATTTAAGTGTGTGTCACTGTGTTTAAAGTACTTTGTTAGCTGGAAGTATCTTCTCCTTATTGGAAGTGGGGGACACACCACTCAACTAGTGGCTATTGGCAGCTAAACTCATCCTGGAGAATTAACAGAGAAGTAAACTAGTCTTTGAAAGTTGGGTGGTTACAGTATAACCTCCCTTTAGTGAGGGTACCCATAGCTATCTATATCTGATAGGGCTTATTGTCTTCGTTTGAGTTTACAACTTGTGGTAAGCAAACTCAATAGCATCATAATCATAGCACTCAGGAACTTCCCCAAGGCTACTAATGTGCAAAGGGTCAAAGTAGATCATGCAGGATGTGTGATGCTTGTGAAACCCCTTTTTACTGGGCGCCTTTGGAAATGTGGCTTATTAGCCCCTTACTAACAGCCACAGGACTCTGTGGGGAGAAACCCACCTTCCCCAGGCTTCGTACGTCTAGGGTGCATACGACTTTGGTCCCACCAAAGCCATGAGGTTTGGATGTCGCGCCCACCCAAACACTGGTTTGTGTGAATGTTGTGTGATTTACTGCTCCCTGCAATCACCCGTCGGCAGGAAATGACAGAGTGTACACTGCATATTTAAGAATGTTAGCTTAACCAAACAGTTGTTAAAGAGAAGAAAGAGGGAAAAAAAAACAAGATGGCCCATCATAACTAAACAGTCAAATGTGCACATAAGCTAATGTTGCAGTTTTCTTTAACTCATGCGCTGGACCCTTGGTCTGAATAAAAGTACACACCACCTTCCAAATGTTGCTAGAAATCCATCTTGAACAAATGGGCTCTCCCACGGGAGTAATGGTCCTTCCTCCTTGAAGCTATTCATCTGCACAAAACATCTTGTGCAGCAGGGACAGCATCCTCAGTTATCTTCCCTCTTGTCTTCTCTCAGCTCCCACCAAAAAGACATGGACTCACACCAGTGTCCCTCAAAAAAACCTCTCCATCCAAGGGACTCTAGGACCTTCTCCCAATTCCACCATCCTGATCGGCTGACACCACATTCCTGAGTTGAACAACAAAGCCCTTTATCTCAGTTCAAAAGCAAACAGGCTGAAAGCAGAGCAGACTGCTCTTACAGAATTACTAAAATGAATTACCTACAGCATAGCAGTAAAAACCTTAACCAGGACATTACACTTGAATATATCTGCTTTTGAGAAAATATGGAATTTAGTTGTGCAGAATAAGTTAAAATTGTGAAAGAAAAGAATTCCAACACTTGATACAACAGATAGCGTCCTGAAAAAACTCTATTCCTAGGCAATGAGAATGACTATCTGCTCTAGATTTCTTTGCAATGCCTACCCAGCTTCTGACACCGAATCAACATTTTAAAACTATTGGGCAGCACATGCAATGAATATGATGTATACAGGAAAATACAAGAAATAGTAAACTACCAGTTACTATTCTCCGTCTATAAGATCCTCAATAATAATAATGAGTTGCTGCAGCTTGGGCTCCACTCATCACCATTGCAATCCTGTACTCATCTCACATTATTCATAAGGCCTAGGGTACTCTCCTCTACAGTATCCAAGACACTTTCAAGGAGCAGTGCCTCAGAAAGATGGCACCTATTATTAAGGACCCCCCCATCTCCCAAGACATTCCTTCCTCTCATTGTTACCATCAGAAAAGAGGCACAGAAGCCTAAAGGCACACACTTGAGGATTCAGGAACAGCTTCTTCCCCTCTGCCATACAATTCTTAAATGGACATTAAACCCATGAACACTACTTCACTCTTTTATTCTATATAAATATTATTTGTTTTGCACTACTTTAATCTAATTATTTTATACAGTTTGTATATGGATAGATAGATGCTTGCTATAATCTGTAATTGATTTACTTTTTTTCCGTTCTACATTGTAAAGTATTGCATTGTACTGCTGTTGCTAAGTTAACCAATTTCATGACACATGCCGGTGATAATAAACCTGATTCTGATTCCGATTTACTACAACTCTAATTTGCTCAAATTATTTGCAACATTTTAAAAATATTGCACTAGTTGCAGGACCTTACCCCATGCCGACTGAACTGGCCATTTCTCTTGTCTAATAAAATTCCGTAAGAAGATTTCACGAGGCTGATTGACTGCAAACCTTCAATAAGTGTTGCTAAACATTAGGTTTGATATCTTCTGAATTTAAAATTGGGTAATTCAGTTGGCAGTGTGACTTTACATGATTATTTTATATGGTGCACAGTCAATCAAATTTCACCCAATTTATTGCATTTAATTATATGATGGGGAATTTGGGGAAGCAGCATTTTGTTTAAATATAATTTTATATTTTAAATAATGCAGAATTTTGCCAGTTTATTATAGATTTTGCCATTGGCATTACTAAGCATTCTGAGAATGAATGTATTTTGAGCCATGATTTACATCACCATTACTGTGACCATTAAAACCATAAAACTGCAGCAACAAATATTATTGAGGATGAGAAGCAAAGAAATATGTCAGAGCTTTTTAGTATTCAGGCATAAGTTAGTCTAAGAACTCTACAACTGTAGATGATAAAGGAAATCTATTTTCAGATTATCTGCATTTGTGCAATGTTATTAACATGCTAGTCTAAAAATCTTGATAAGCCTTAACAAGAGCCACTTCAATACTAATTCCCCAAATATGGAATTAAAATATTCATGTAATACTCGTCCATGGACAGAAAACTGATGGGAAAAATTGAGTCTGTGATCTGTGCAAAGTAAAACACCAAATGTAAGTATATATGATATAAATTTAGGACAGAAGTGTTTCCCAGATGGTCGGATCTTGGGGATTCAATTGAAACATCTAAAAACAGTACATTGATCTAAGGGAGGAAAATCAATTGCCTGATCTACCTCCTTAATCTTAGTATAAATCTTCAGTTTCACAGCATCCAAGTTCCCTGCTCCTTCGACTTTAGCATCTAACCTATCCCTCATTCCCTGGATCCTCCAGTGTTACTTGTATCTCCGGAATTCTCTTTCTATGCTTTACTGTCACTTCAAATCTCTCTCATCCCTTGATTCTGAGCCAGTTTCAGATTGTCTTGGCCCTGAATGATCACCTTGAGATTTTTCTTGCATCATATATGCAATGGAACATCAGGGCATTGGCAGTGAAGTTGCTGTTACGTTATAAAAGATTTAGAGTAGAGCAGTAAAATTAACTCCTGGACAGGGATCTTGAGTTGCAATGGTGTCTTTGAACTGAATTATGTTCTCATTGTGAATGGAATATTGATAAGGTGTATAATGCAAGCATTCAAGATTTGGGCTCTAATGTACAGTGAATTTAGTTAGAAATATTTCACTCAGTACAACAAAGAGAACCCAAATTTGTAATTAACAGCCCTTAAAAAGGAGAATGAGTTTGCAGATATTCTAATACACATTTTAGTCAGTCAATTAAAAGTTATGACAAAGTTGTATACATTTTGCCATCTTTTGCCATATTTTATGGTTGAAATATGAAGATGGGCTTGATGGTAAATATGTAAGAACTTTGCATCTGTCTTTAATAGAGGAAATCATGCTGTCAATATGTTTAAAAGGAGAAGTTACATCGATGAGTTTAGAATAAAATGATGACGAGGGAATACTTAAAAAGAGGCAGTCCTCAAAATACAAACATCACTAGGTCATTGATCTAGAGTAACAAAAATAATATAAAAAACCGTAGTTGCTGGAAATCTAAAATAAAAATGGACGATGAACATCTGGGTTGTATACTGCATACGTACGTAGGTAACAAATCTACTTTGAATCTTTAAATCTTAAATGACATTGTTCTTTCTGTCTTTCCCAGGGTCTTTGAGGTGAAGCATTAAAGTTGTTTTATTTTCTGCAAATGCAACCTCAAGTGCTGAGCATCTCAGCATTTTCTGTTTTATTTTGCTTCAGCATCTCTTTATTGTATTGGAGGAATGGGAAAGGCACGATTTGAGAACTTGTAAGGAGAAATAATTATCCATTCATTCTTTACCAACCTGCTCTAGGATCACAAACAAAAAAACATTGCTGGAGGAATCCAGCAAGTCAAGCAGCAATCTGTGTGTGGAAAGGACTTGAATCAAAGAAAAACCATGGAACCTGTTCAAAGAAAAACATCAATGTTCCCAATCACATAAACGGCAACAGTAAAAATGAATGAAAACACAGAGTATAAAACACACACCGAAAGGGTCCCGGCATATTCAGTTCAGCTCAGTGTTCATTATCTGCAGGCTGCCCCAATTCAAAATAGCCCAAAATAGCAACAAAAAAAGAAATGACCGGAAACTAGAAACATGTCATAACATGAATTACAAGTCCAATCCACAAATTACATCGATTAAACCTTGCTCCGGCACTATCCTCCGACAGCATCGAGGGAGAGAGAGATTATTTGAACATAAGGACCTTCTCTCAGGAGCAGCCAGTGAGAGGGAGAGAGAGACCCTCACACGCAGACACTATCCTCCGACAGCAGTGAGCAAGAGACGGCACTGAGCACTCCCTCTCCTTCTGCACTTGCCTCAATGATCTTCATCTTCTTTGGTGAGATCAATGAGAAATGGAGTTGATTGTGGGCTTCAGGCTTCTTGGCCTCCAGGCTGAACCGTAACAGAACAACATTTGAAAGGAAAAGAAGACATAAAAGAATTGAAAGAAGTAGCTTCATGAACCGCCTGGAGGATGTTGCCCTCAGTAGCATTGTTCGCTGGCACCATCTTCTTCTGACGATTCCTCACATATTCCAAAAATGTACAGTTACCTTTGTGGGTTGTGAACATGCTATGTTGGTGCCAGAAATGTGGTGAGACTCGCAGGCTGACCCAGCACAGTCCTCGCTGATTTCATTTGACATAAATGATGTATTTCACTCTGTTTCGGTGGACATGTGACAAATACAGCTAATCTGACACTTTCAGCTGAGGATCTGCATCAGCTCCAGGAGTTTTGCATTATCTCTTAATTTTAAGGATATACTTTCATTTTTTTAATGAGCAGATGCAATTTTTTTTCTTCAGTTAATTTACTAATCTACTTAGAATGAAGATATTTGAATTTTAACTCACATTTTTCTAAAGTTATTTTACTGCAACCCAGATGTTTTGAAGTTACTTCTAAAATGTTCATTAAAATAATTCAGGATGGCAAATGCCCTGGTACTCAACTTGGCTCTAGTCATTCAAATACAAAAATTGTCGTTGATCAATAGATTTTGTTTTATTTAATTGATTTTTCAAAACGTAGTTTGTTCATTTATTCCATGTCCCGAGGCCACTTGTCTCATGGCTGTTGAAGGACAATATAATAACATCTATCATAGAACCACAATCTCACAATCCTGACAAATCCATAAATAATTCTATTAATAAATTTGTTAGGCATGGCTTGTCTTTCATAAACTCCCACCACTTGGAATTATTGCCTTACTCTTGTATAATGCTTTGAATTGCCTCCTTTGCGATTGACTCCAGTATTTTGCCTATCATAGATGCCAAGCTACCAACCTATAAATCCTAGATTAATGCCTCTGACCTTTTTAAACACTGACCAACACCAGTTATCTAGCAGGTTTCTGACACCACTGCTATATTTAATGCATTCTGAAATAATTCACCCACATCTGCCTTTACTTTCTGCCTTATTTCTTAAAAAACTGAGCCCTAACAGCAGAGGATTCCTCCAAAAATCAAGGCACTGTTGTCATTGTTAATGATCCCCTAACCAATTGTTTAATACTGCTGTTTAAAAGCTTCAAAATTGTCAGGGTACTGATGCTGAACAAACTGCTTTTGATCATGTAAGATGGATGATTTGCCTTCACCTTATATGGATAATAATCCAAAAATAATTCTACCTTAGTTTCATGTATCAGTATTGTACCTTCCTTCTTTTGAGTTCACTTACTCTCAGAGGATGATTCTGGGAATGAAGGGGTTAACATATGAGGAGCGATTGGCAGCTTTGGGCCTGTACTCATTGGAATTTGGAAGAATGCATGGGGATTTCTCATTGAAACCTACCGAATGTTGAAAGGAGTAGATAGGGTAGATGTTGTGAGGATATTTCCAATGATGGGGCTATCTAAAACTAGAGGACACAACCTCAAAGTTGAGAGGTGACCTTTTAGAACAGAAGTAATGAGGAATTATTTTAGCCAGAGAGTAGTGAATCTGTGGAATGCTTTGCCACAGATTCCAGTGGAGGCCAACTCAGTGGATATACTTAAAGTGAAAGTTGATCGTTTCCTGATTGGTCAGGGCATCAAAGGGTACGGCGAGAGGACAGGTGTGTGGGGTTGAGTGGGATCTGGGATCAGCCATGACGGAATGGTGGAGCAGACTCGATGGGATGAGTGGCGTAATTCTGCTCCTATGTTCTATGCCCTTATGGTCTTAAGGCATGTTATGACAAAGTCATAAATTTAAAGAGTTTTTATTTTTAAGTACCGCCAAGCTCAATACTAACTGCGCATTAGGCCGCCAGTGCTTAGGGCAGTAATGAGGGTCCTCCATCCTTGGTGTTCAGTGCTTCCTTCATCATGCCAGTAGCATCATCACGGTCAGTCATGCGGGTCCTGGGTGGAGACCCAGGAGTACAGTAACACTCAGAGGTAGAAACCTTCATTACTGTTTCTATAACAGCTTTGCTTGACCAGTCAGGTTGTTAGCCCTGAGCTGAAAATGTCACCAAAAATCTAGTAAAAATTAAGTGATTTTGATATAATCCTAATTATTTTTAATTGATTTGTCTTTAAAATGGTGCTGAAGATAAGAGTTTGTTTTCTAAATATTCCTGGAAGCATTCCATTTGCTCTGCTCATGAATATACAAACTCTCCCAGTTTTAGTAACCATGAAGCATTTAATTTTCACCCTGCAGGATACCTTTGAGTGCAGGGCAGTTGAAATAGTTTTAGAATAGGAAATAGCATGGCCACTTCCAAATGTAGCTATTGCCTGAAGGAAAAGAAACAACAATGGAAGGAAAATAAAATGTTGCCACACCCAGGAAAGGGTTATAGCACCTGCAGGGGAGATAGAATTGGCTTTCAGGAGAGAGGTGATAATCTCAGGAGAGGCAGTAGGATAGAGCAGTTTTAGGATTGCAGATAAGTATGGCAACAGAAATAAGAAAAAGAAAGTATTTCTTTCTCTCTCTCTCTCTCTCTCTTCAGTTCAGCTTTTTTTAAAAATTCAGTTTCACAAAAACTGCCATCATTGAGTACGAACACAAGAGATTTCTGCAGGTGTGGGGAATTTTGAGTAGAGCAGAAAATGCTGGCGGAACTCAGCAGGTTAGGCAGCATCCATGGAGGAGAATAAATAGTCAACGTTTTGGACCGAGACCCTTCATCAGGACTGGAAAGGAAGAGGCAGAAACCAGAACAAGAACGTGTGGGTGAGTGGGAGCAACACCAGCTGACAGGTGATGGGTAAGAGCAGGTGAGAAGGAAGGTGGGTGGGTGGACAAGGTCAAGGTAAGAAGCTGGGAGGTGATAGCTGGAAGAGGTAAAGGGATGAAAATAAGGAATCTAATAGGAGAGGGCAGTGAAGCATGGAATAAAAGGCAGGTGGAGGGGAATCAGAGGGAGGTGATGGGCAGGTGAGGAGAAGAGAATGGGTGAGAGGGTAATCAAAATGGGGAATGACAAAAGACAAGGAGGAAAGAGGGGCTAATTACCAGAAGTCAATGTTCACGTCATCAAAATTCAAGATTTAAGATTGATTAATGTTATTTCCAGTACACAAGTGTAAGGGAGAACAAAATAATATTTACTCTGGATTGGGGGGAGGTGTTGATTAGCATTACCACTTGGGGAACTGTTTTTAAGTCTAGTGGTCCTGGCATGAACACTATGTAGCTTGACAGGAGTGGGACAAACAGTCCACAAACAGACTAGGTATGATCCCTCATGATGTTACTAGAGCATAGAAATTTACAGCCCACAATGTTGTGCTGACCATGTAACCTACTCTAGAGACTGGTCACCGACCTCCATGCAGAATATGACCCATCTACAACCGTACTTTGCCTTCTGTGGGCAAGCCAGTTCTGGATCCACAAAGCAAGGTCACCTTGGATCCTATGCCTCCTTCCTTCTGAAAGAGCCTTGCATGGGGAACCTTATCAAATGGCTGACTGAAATCTATATACGCTACATCCACTGCTCAACCTTCATCAATGTGTTTTGTTACTTTCTCAAAGAATTCCGTCAGGTTCATAAGGCAGGACCTGCCCTTGACAATGTCATATTGACTATCCCTCATCAGATTATATCTCTCCAAATGCTCATAATTCCTCCCTCTCAGGATCTTCTCCAACAACTTTCCTACCACTGAAGTCAGACTCACTGTCTATAATTTCCTGGGTTATCTCTATTCCCTTTCTTGAACAAGGGAACAACTTTTGCAACCCTCCAATTCCCTGTGACTTCTCCTGTCTCTATTGATGATGCAAAGATCATAGCAAGAGGCTCAGCAATCTCCTCCCTCACTTCCCACAGTAGCCTAGGGTATATCTTATCCGGTCCCAGTGACTTATCTAACTTAATGCTTTTCAAAAGCTCCAGAACATACTCTTTCCTAATGTCTATATGCTCAAGCATTTTAATCCCCACAATTGCCAAGGTCTTTTTCCACAGTGAATACTGAAGCAAAATATTCATTAAATACCTCCGCTACCTCTCCCGACTATATGCACATGTTTCCACTATCGCACCTGATTGGTCCTATTCTCACAGAACTGATCCTCTTGCCCTTCACACACTTGTAGAATGCTTTGATGTTTTCCTTAATCCTGCTCACCAAGGCCCTCTCATGGCCCCTTCTGGCTTTCCTAATTCCATTCTTAAGCTCCTTCCTAACAACCTTGTAATTTTCTGGAGCCCTAACAGTGCCTAGTTTCTTGAACCTTTCGTAAGCTTTTCTTTTCTTCTTAACTAGGTTTTCTACATAGTTTGTACATCATGGTTCTTTAACTCTACCATCCTTTCCCTGCCTCAATGGAACATACCTAGCAGTACTCCATGCAAAAGTTCCCTGAACATTTGCCACATTTCTGACATTGATTTCCCTGAGAATATCTGTTCCCAATTTACGTTCCCAAGTTCCTGCCTAAATGCATCATATTCCCCCCTACCCCAATTAAATGCTTTCCCAAATTGTCTGCTCTTGTCCCTCTCCAGCACTATAGTGAAGGGGATAGAGTTGAGGTCACTGCCTCCAGAATGCTCTCCCACTGACAGATCTGACCAAGAGGTTTATTTTCCAATACTAGATCAAGTACAGCATCTTCTTTTGTTGGCTTATCTACATATTGCGTCAGGAAAACTTCCTGAACACACTTAACAAACTCCACCCTATCTAAACCCCTTGTGCTAAAGAGATGCCAATCAATATTAGGAAAGTCAAAGTCTCCCATCACAACAACCTTATTATTATTGCACTGTTCTGGAATATGACTCTTTTCTGACACCGTACTGTATATTGTCCTTAATGGCAGGTAGGTTGTTGCTGATGCTGTGTTGGTCAGTTATGATGACCCATTGTATAGCCTTCCTGTGTGCTGCAATGCAGTTTCCATTCCCATGCAGTGATGCAGCTTGTTATGATGCTCTCTACTGCATATCTGTAGAATGACATGTGCGTAGCCTAAATGGAATATCAGATGTCACTCCTCCAACCTGATTTGGTGAAGGTTGGTGGGGTGGTAGGTAAGGACTATCTCTGTTGGGATAGTCTGAGGATATGGGGAAGGCAGATGTGTGGGAAATAGAGGAGATGTAGGTGAGAGTAGCACTGATGGTGGTGGAAGGGAAATCCAGTTTTTTTTGAAAAAAGTGCAAATCTCTAGAATGGAAAACTTTACCCTGCAGACCAATGCAGTGGAGGTGGAGGACTGGGCGAAGGGAACACCATTTTTGCAATAACAGGATAAGAAGAAGTACAGTTAAGATATCTGTGAGAGTCAGTAGGTTTGTAAAAATTCTGAATCGATTGTCTGAAGATGGAGACAGAAAGATTGAGAAGGTGGGTGGGGGGGGTGGTTTTCAGGTTGTCATAGATGGGCCAAATACATGTGAGGGGAGGGTGGAAGCTGGAGGAAAAGTTGATGAAATTAACAAGCTCAGCAAGAGTGCAGAAATCAGCACCAAGGCAGTCATCAATGCTGCGGAGAAAGAATTGGGGAATGTTGCCAGTGTAGGCTTAGAACATGAAGTGTTCTACATATCTGACAGAGAGGAAGGCATAGCTGGAGCCCTTGTGAGTGCCCGTGGCCATAACTTTTGCTTGGAGAAAGTTGGAGAAGTTGAAAGAGAAATTGTTAAGGTTAAGAGTCGATTCCAACAGATGGAGGAGGGTGGTGATGCAGGGAAAATGGTTAAGTCCGTTTTCAAGAAAGAAGAAAAAAACTGTAAGGCCTTTCTGACATAGGATGGAAGTGTACAGGGACTGGGTGCCCATAGTGAAAATAAGGCGATTAGTGCCAGGCTGCTGAAAGTGATTGAAGTTATAGAAAACAAGTGAAGTGTCACAGATGTAGCGAGAAAGGAAATGAAGCAAAAGGGACAAAATGGAATCGAGGTATCTGGTGTCAAGTTTGATGGCTCTGGGGCTGTATTCACTAGAATTTAGAAGAATGAGGGGTGACCTCGTTGAAACCTATCAAATGGTGAAAGGCCTTGATAGCATCAATGTGGAGAGAATGCTTATTATGATGGGAGAACCTAAGACCAGAGGACATAGCTCCAGAATAGAGGGACGTCCTTTTAGAACGGAGTTGAGGAGGAATTTCTTTAGCCAGAGAGGGGTGAATCTGTGGAATTCTTTGCCACAGGCAGCTGTGGAGGTCAAGTCTTTATGCATATTTAAGGCAGAGGTTGATAGATTCTTGATTGGTTAGGGCATGAAGAGATATGGGAAGAAGGCAGGTGATTGGGGCTGAGAGGAAAATTAAACCAGCTATGATGAAATGGCGGGGAACACTCGATGGGTCAAATGGCCTAATTCTGCTCCTATGCCTTATGGTCTTTTCGTCTAAGTCAGTGGGCAGAAGTTGACAGAAACAATGAAACTACCAGAACAGTTATATTTATGGATTTTGGGTAGGAGGTAGAAATGAGAATTGCAGGTTACAGGAACTCTGAGATTGGTACCAGTGGGCGAGAGATCTCCAGAGTCAATGATGTTGGTGATAGGGTGGGAAACAATGGCTTGGTATTCCTTAGTGGGGTCAGGTTCAAGGGTTAAGCAAGGGGAGATGACTGAGAGCTGCTACCTGGCCTCAGAAAAGTAGAGGTCAGTTAGCCAGTCTAAAGCAGCACCCCCTTTGTCAGTGAGTTTGATGGTGAGGATGGGATTGGTATGGAGAAAGTGGAGGGCTGTGTGTTCAGAAGGGGTGAAGTTAGAATAGGATAGAAGAGAGTTGATGTTGAGATAGTTGATGTCTCATATGCAATTAGAAATGAAAAGAACCAGAGCAGGCAGAAGGCAAGATTGGGATATTCAAGAAGAGTAAGAGGGTTGAAGATGGGAGAAGATTGTTGGAGACTTCTTGCCAAAGAAGTAAGTTTGGAGACAGAGGGGATGGAAGAAGAGCTTGGTGTCTTGGTGATGGTGGTGGGGAACGGGGAGGCGGAGGGTGCTGAACTCAGCTGGACACAGGGAGACAAAGTAAAGCCCTCGCTGAGGATGTTCTGCATTAGAAAGGGGAGCTAAGACACAGAATATTTTAAATATGGTTTCTAAATTGGCAATGTTGCATAGTTTGATCAGACCTGCTTCATTTTGAGTTATAACAAAATGTAAGCGATTGTGAAAACTGGACAATTTAATACATTTCCCAGCTCAAGATGATGAGATTTCATAGATGAGGGTTTGAACTTAGACTTTATTCAGTTCTAGATCAGCTTCTTTTTAATGAAAGTTTACAATTTAGAAATAAAATGAAATGTATACAAAATGTGGTAAGTTCAATCTACAGTTTCTTATGATTAGGAGCATGTGAAAGTAAAGTGGTTATTGCTTGACACAGTGCATCACATTCACAAATCCGATTCATCAGTGTATTATTGGCATCTGTAACCACCTGAATTTTTCAGGTAATGAATCTGATAATAGTTCAGAAGTGTAAGTCTGAATCTGTGTTAGCAACAGATCGCAAGCACAAGAAAATCTGCGGTGCTGGCAATACAAAGTAACAGACACAGAATGCTGGAGGAAATCAGCAGGTGAGGCAGCACCAATGGAAGTGAATAAATAGTCGACATTTTGGGCAGCAGCTTTGTTTGTGGTGATCCTGCCTCTGCATCTGAAGTCAGCTGTTGCTCCTTTTGCAGCACATACCAGCAATAAAACTCTGTCTAGTGCTTCAGCATCATACTGAGTATGTACTGTCCTAGGGCAGATGATATCCTATCTGGTTGATGAATTAAACTAAGCCATGCTGAATTTATCCAGCGGATGTAAAAGAGTCTGTGGTTGTAAAGCATGGATCCAGAAATCCTCAGCTCAGTTAAAGATACCTGGATAAGCATTTGAAAACCCATGACCTGCAAGACTACAAGAATTGGGAAGCGGAAGTAACCTAAATTGCTCTGTATTTGGCTATAATGAGCACAACAGGCCAAATCACTGCCACCACCGTGTTGTAACTTCCAAAAATTCGATCATGTCTCTGGTGTCTTATACAACAACAAAGACCATACTTCAGTTTGTATTTTAGTGGCAATAAAGCCCTCTGGTAAAGACACCATATCAATGCAGATATTTTCTCTGGGAAACATTATTTTTGCTTTTATTTTTGGCAAGAATAGAATGGTCATTTCTTTCTGGACTTCAGGGTTTTTAAGAAGCAGGCAGGACTTCGTATTTGATGTCTAATATTCCTATTTTGCTTTATGAAAAATATGATGCATAGCTGCCATCATAATATTCAAGAAGGGCTGAAGCACAAATCCGTTATCATAACTAACATAGATGAAGAAAATGCTTCAGTCATTTTGCCTATTATCAGAGTCATTTAAGACCAGGTTGGATAGATCTTTTGCATAGTAGGGGAATTAAGAGTTATGGGGAAAAGGCAGGTAGGGGAGATGAATCCATGGCCAGATCAGCCATGATGTAATTGAATGATGGAGCAGGCTTGACAAGCCAGATGGCCTACTCATGCTTCTATTTCACAGAAACATAGAAAACCTACAGCGCAATACAGGCCCTTTGGCCCACAATGCTGTGCCGAACATGTACTTACTTTAGAAATTACCCAGGGTTACCCATAGCCCTCTATTTTTCTAAGCTCCATGTACCTATCCAGGAGTCGCTTAAAAGACCCTATTGTATCCACCTCCACCACAGTCACCGGCAGCCCATTCCATGCACTCACCGCTCTCTGTGTAGAAAACTTATCCCTGATATCCCCGGTACCTGCTTCCGAGCACCTTAGAACTGTGTCCTCACATGTTAGCCATTTCAGCCCTGAGAAGAAGCCTCTGATTATCTACACGATCAATGCCTCTCATCATCTTATACACCTCTATCAGGTCACCTCTCATCCTCCGTCACTCTGAGGAAAAAAGACCAAGTTCACTCAACCTATTCTCGTAGGGCCTACTCCCCAATCCAGGCAACATCCTTGTAAATCTCCTCTGCACCCTTTCTATAGTTTCCACATCCTTCCTGTAGTGAGGTGACCAGGACTGAGCACAAGTGGGGTCTGACCAAAGTCCTATACAGCTGTAACATTACCTCTCAGCTCTTGAACTCAATCCTTATGTTCTTAACTCAATTTCTTATGTTCTTATGTTGCAGAATGATGCAATGCTCATCAGAAGAGTACAGAACTAAAAGAATTGGTGGAAGTAGGTTCAGATGTAAGCTATAGTGACAGCATTTGCACCAATATATGAGGGGCCATAATAATTCAGCTGAGATTTCTGAAATCATTTGATAAATTTTGTATGTGAGCTTACTGTATAATAATGTGTTGGAACTTGTTCAGTGTGGTTAAGATATGGAACTGCCTGCATCTACGCTCTTCTGTACCCCTCAGAATTAACCTGCAATTTGCAAGTGGCTACATCTGTTTGCCTCTCACATCATCATCTGAGCATGTGAGCAGGCCAGAACAAACCCCACCCATAGAGACAGGGATGGATTAGGGATAGGCAGGTTAGTCAACATGGTTTTCTGTGTAGCTGGTCATGTATAACCAATCTTGTAGAGCTTTTGGAGGAATTTACCAGAAAAGTTGATGAAGGAAAGCAGGGGACATTGTCTACATGAACTTTTACAAGGTTTTTGATGAAGTCTTACATGGGAGCAGACATAATGGGCCAAATAACCTAATTCTGCTCCTATAACTTGTGGTCGTATAGTCTTATGGAAGTTGGTTAAGAAGGTTTCATTGCTTAGCATTCAGAATATGGTAGTATAATGGATTCAATATTAGTTTCACAGCAGAAGCCAAAGCATAGAAGTAGATGGTTGTCTCTCTGACTGGAGGTGCGTGACTAGTTCCACAAGAATTGGCACTGGGTCCATTGCTGTTTGTCATCTATAGCAACACTCTAGATGTAAATGTGGTAAACTGGATCGGCAAATTTGTGGATGACACCAACATTGGGGCCGTAGTGGACAGTGAGAAAGGGTACCAGAGCTTGTAGTGGGATCTGGACCAGGTGAATAAATGGGCTGTAAGTGTCAGGTGGATTTTAATGCAGACAGGTGTGAGGTATTGCACTTTGGGGGGACAAACAATGGCATAATTACACAGTGAGCAATAAGGCACTGAGGAGTGTGGTAAAACAGAGGGATCTGAAAAAAACAGATCCGTAATTCCTTGTGAGTGGCATTACAGGTAGATAGGGTCATAAACAGAGTTTTCGAAACATTAGCTTTCATAAATCAGATTATTGAATATAAGAGTTGGGATGTTATATTGAAGTGGTATAAGACGTTAGTGAGACCTATTTGGAATATTGCTTGGGGAAAATTTATCAGGGCTTGGGGAACATTATCGGGACTTGGGGACCTGAGTATTGGAAAAGCTTGAATAGATTAATAGGAAATTGTAAATCCTCCTGTGATTAGGCTAGGGTTAAATAGGTGGGTTACTGAGCAGTGTGGCTCATTGGGCCGGAAGATTCTGTTCTGTGCATTATCTCTATAATAAAGTGTTTTTAAAAAGATAGGACTTTATTCCTGGAGCATATGAGAAAGAAGGGGGATTTGTAGAGGTATATAAAATTATGAGGGATATAGATAGAATAAATGCAAGCAGTCTTTTTCCCACTGAGGTTGGACAAAACTAGAACTAGAAGACATAGGTTAATGGATGACAAACACAAATAATTTAAAAGTAAACATATCTTTTTCCTTCTTTGCAGCAGTAAGGAAATGAAAACACCAAGTCTAACCTGACACAGGATCTATAAGCAGAACTTGCAAAATAACTACGAATGAATTGTAGGAAATGTGTATTCTGTCATCAGGCTCCATGCAGAAGTAAATATCTGAGTGTAACCTGGAAGCTAACAGCAGGGCTTGGCCAGCAAGTTGGAGATTTTGCTTTCACAAATTTCTGGCCTAATTTGATCATGTTTGACCGCACATTGTTCTGCATTAACTAGTTAACCAAATATTGCTCAGGATGGTTAATTAACCACATAGACAAAGGGTCATTGAAGTATTTATTAAACAATATTTTATCATGAATATGTGTAATTGTATTAATGTATAATTGCATTTGACTTAATTTGCATTAGACATGTATAAAGCAGACTTGAGAGATAGAGTAGATAATTAGCAAGTTAATGAATTTGGAATATTTTTCATTCAGAAAAGCCAACTGGTCAGCTTCAAGGAGAAGAAAAATTGTAAATATTCTGTGGATGGAAAGGCCAATAGACTAAATGGCTGTATCTTGATCCCTGCTTTGTTACTGATTTCAATGTCTGTCTACGCTAAGATTTCCACCCTATTTTGTCAAGTTAGCAAGGTAGTAAGTGTTTTAAATTTCAACATAAACTTATTAACAATGATGTCCTTGCAGTTTGAAAAGAAAATTAATGAAGATTGTCCAATAGTATCAGGGATTCTTTGGTCTTTTTCCTGCAGTAAGGAAATTATAAGACAAGTAAAATTTTGGCAACTGAACAAAGATGATCCTGAACTTTGCCAAATTATACTGATGATAAATGTCATCAGTATATGCCAAGTTATACTTATGTAGGATGCTATCATATTTTCATAGCTCTCACTATAGGAGACTATATTTGTAAAAAAAAATTGATGGATGGTACCGTAAGGATGGGAAGTTCACAATATTGTGCTGTAATTTTTTTGGAAGAGTTATGTGATATGATCTGTATACAAACTTTTACACTGAAATCCTGATCACTTAATCAAAAAGATAGCAAAACTTGCTTCTTGGAAGGTGAGAAAATCTAAGGGCAAATTATCTTGGCAATATAGGAGAGTTTTAGATGGATTACACTAGAACAATGGAACATTTCATAGCTCCTAAAGTCAAACAAAATTATCCAACAAATGTATGTCCACAAATTAGTCCTTTAACACTGATTGAGACTTCAAATATAAGTGCCAGCAAGGTGAATTGCATCCAATTAATGGTGATCAATAGTGTCAGATTAGCACACTGCTTGCCAAATGTGATGCAGTACTGTACCACAAAATAAATCTTTTAAATTCATATTTAACTACGCGTGCGTATCACCACTGCAACAAAATTTGGATTTGGATACTGATTTTTTTTTCAAAGATCTACATCTGGATTTAATTTTCTTTAACAGTCAAGCATTTTCAGTTTTCTAGGCAGTTTTGGAATATTTGTCTACAAACCAGTCGTACGGATGAGAGAGAGGGTTTACTGAACTAATTTACATTGATCTGAATCAAATGACCTTGGCAGTTAACTCTGGCTACAGCTGACTTAAATAGATGGTAGAATTTATAATAAGCATCCCATGTCATTTGTTGCCTTGCTTCACAATCTGTACATTGCAGGATAATGGATTATACTCACAGCTGCATACAGTATTTTATATTTAATTTGATGATCTTTTCAGTCACCAAGAATGCCTTCCACATCAATGCAGGTAGAAAGAGAAAAAATATGTGAGTCAGTTCATATAAACTCTATTAATTTTAGATAATTCATCTCTCATCTAAATTGTTTCTTCTAGTTGGGTGTGATGAGAATGAAGCAGTTTTTTTATGACAGTGCTGTGCTCATCAGTGTGGCAGATGGTGGTTAGGAGTGAGTGGTGTGCAATTTTCAGTAAACAAATTCTTTATTGCTGACAGATCATGGGGAGCGAGAAAATGGTCTGTGATTTAATAAGGGAGTCTTTCAGCGAATGCTGACAGGGGATTGTACACCTAAGTAGACCAAAATCTTTCGTTAATAGTTGGTGTCATTGAAAGGGCAGGTAATAGGAATTTGTTTTCAAATAAATGCTAGAAGACATATTTATAATATTGCTGTTGAATTGATACTCTGAGACCACAAAACAGTCACTAGCTCCAAAGCAGGTTATAAATGGTATTGGTTTAAATGATGGCTATTGTGTTGAAGCAGAAATCACTGTTTATTTGTCAGTAAAGGCTCCAAATTTCACAGTCAGAATTAATCTGAGAAGACAAAGGAGGTAGTTCATCCAATTAAAGAGATAACACTATAAAATTGCCGCATTTTAAGAATTGTACTATAGCGTAATAAAGCTAGAATAAATGAGAAGTGTTGTCTCTTTCTGAAGAGGTAGCCAAGCTCAGAATATTATTTGTCATGGTCGTCTCCATTATCAGGAAATCATGCAGCCAGGTGTTACATCCCAGTCTCAGCAAGCTATGCCAGGTCAAGAGTTAACAGTTTTCTTTCTCTTCAGAGAATGGAAAATTCTGATCAGTCTGAAGTGAGATTGTGACTTACATCAAAAAAGTTACAGCCTCTTCTGTCATCTTGCAATTTACCTGGCCTTCTGCCATAGCAAGTAAAGACTCCACAATTCCTGTCACTACAGTCAAGAAAATAATTTTCATAACAAACTAGAGAAATAAGTTAGCCATAAATATGACAGGTGATAAAAACAAATTGTTAGCTTGAAGCTTCCGATTGTTGGAGTTTGTACTAGGACTGTTGCAAGATGACTTGCACAAAACAATCACAAGAAAATAGAGGGAATTAGCTTTCATAATCCTTGCACATTCTAAATATTGTAGATGCACAAAAGGCCCATTGAACTGGCCATGGCCACAAATGAATTAATCACCATTGCAATTTTAATTGGTTGCATTCATTTGCAAAGCTTTGAAGAGGTTCCAAAAGTTAAGCTGGAAGTTTCGGGTGCCAGAATCATGATCAGTTCTGATGAAAAGTCATTGTCCTGAATCATAGGCCCAAATTGAGTTGACAGATAGCCAATTGTCTGGCAGGAAGAATTGTCCATTAGTCATTAACTCCTCTGCACAACTTGGATCGCTGTATGAGTGCTGTGACAGGTAGATGGCTAAGAAAAGCTGGAAGTTTGAAGCCACACATCTGGTTTTTGGCACTGCCACTTGTTTCATTTTGAGGTCCAGAGGCAGATCAGCGACAAGCTAACCAAAGGATTTGGTTCCTTTTTGCTTTCAGCTCTATTAATGAGAAGTAAGTGTGAGAACAAAAATCCCATTCTTTGAATCAGGTCACAGTCCCTGTGAACATAGAGAAGTGTTTCACATTTTGCTTTGTTTCAATGGTTGATCAAACCCAGCAGCCAGGCTCAACCTTGGCAGCACTTACCTTTTGAAACTGTGTGACTTCCAGTTGCTTCTCCCAACCTTCTACATGCTAAGTGGGTTGCAAGTGGTGACCATGCCTTAAGATGGATGAAACTAGAAGCCCTAGCCACCAGAACCATCCTGATGATCTTTGTTACCCTGTGCAACATTTTCAAAAGGGTAAGATTCATTTCAGTAAGGAAATAATTTACTTGAACTAGTTATTTAGAAAATTATAAACATCCAGTAAAGAAAGATAAGAAAACTCACCTTGTAACTCCTCTGAAATGAGTGAAACCATTCGTGATGTGTCAACATCATCTGGTTCTGAAGCTAAAGAGTCAGAAAGAAAGTGTATTCAGTTCCTCAGCTCAAGACACTGAGCTACAACCTGGGTTCAGCTTGGTGGTGAGTTCAGCGACAGAGTGAGGGGTTATCTGTGGCTGAATCTGACCTCAAGTGCAGCTGGACTTTTCAGATGAAGTCAGCAACATGTTGCCAAGTGCAACGTTTTCCGTTCTTCATTAATATTTTCATGCGAATAACTTTATCTTTTTTATTTAAAAATAAACGAGCAGCTCTTTCTTAAAATAACTTACGATCACTTGAATACTTTAGATATCTCTTCAATGCCAGGGATGTCTAAAGACTGTCAGCATGTTAAAACTTGCCTCTTGAAACTCAGTCTGCCTGTAGGGTATGGGAGTGGAAGGACCATCACACCTGGAAATCAGTGCTCCTTACATCACAGCCTGTATGCTGCTTCCAGGAAGGACCAGGCACTTATCTACTTCTCCTTCCACAAATGGTGGTGACTTGCAGAGTGTGTCCATCAATTTCTGCTGTATGCATGTCTGGAATATTTCACAAGTTTCTTCTTTTATTGACCACTGCATCCCACCCTAATTACAGAAATAGTTTTACATACCGTCAGTAATTTTATAACCAGATTGGTAACATCTGCCTGATGTAATGATTTAAACTGTTCATTTCAATTACATTTTTTTCAGTATAGTAATGAAAATTTCAAATTTAGCATTCTGAGATAGTCATGGAAAATTTTCAATGCAAAATGATGTTGGTCAGATTTAAATTTTGTGTTCAGAGATACCTAAGTTAGTCTGAGTGAAAGTTTACTCTAAATAGAAACCCGGCAAAACAGGCATTATTTTAGCTGCATTTAAAATGAAACAAGCAACTTTCCAAACGCGTGTATTTTATGTTGTTTTGAGAGCAGAGCCGCAGCAAATCTCTCACTGACTTAAAATCAATGCTGATCCTTGTCCTTCCCCCCAAAAGAACTAAACTTTGATTATACGGATTATCAGATTCAAGCCAAATGCATCCTGAATATATTTATAAAGATTAGTCAAGGTATGTATTCCAATACAATATTTTTGGTTCAGGTCAATCACATTGAGCTTTGACAACCTGGCCAAGTTCTATATTTTTAACTTACTGCTTATTATTATTGCAAACGCCTTCTATTCCTGATCGAAAACAATCGATATGCAGCATGACCTGTCCTTTATTCTGCATTAACTCCAGGCTGGGTCTGGGATGGAAAACAGAAGGGCTGGGGCTCAGGTTATTCGTGGATTGGTAGCTGGGGCAAGGTTTGGGACTGATTTTAATTTTGTGCCTGAAAGTATAAGCTCTCAGAACTCATATTGTTTTCAAATTATTCCTTTTCATCCAAGATGTCATTAAATGGCAGAGCAGGCTTGATGGGCTATTCCTAGTTCCTAATTCATATATTTGGATGTCTGCTAATTATTGATTTTCTTTTCCAATTTTGAAGTTAGGGATCTATTTCAATCTCAGAATTTGTGTCTTAGACACAGATATTCTGAGGGAATGTGCTGTTGTGTTATTGTGTATACAAAGTACGGATCCATGAAAGAAGTAAAAGAAATGGAAAATCATCAAGTGACTTATGTCATTAATAATAATTTCTTGCGACTTTTTGACAGCTCTGCCTCTGCTCTGGTTGAAATGTTGAAATCAATTGGAAGGCAATTATCACAGTTCTGCCCCCAACCCCACAATTAAAGTCAATAGTGATCACGCTTTAAGACAGATTTCATGCCACTGCCACTTAGAGTTTAAAATAATACCTATGGATTTCACAGAACATTAAACCCTTAAGGAAACTGAATGGCTTTCTCCAACATCATTCATTTCAGCAAAGAAAGTTTATCCAATACAGTAGTGATCAAAATCAATGAACATTTCTTCTCACAAAAGTCTACTTTTATTTTGGCTTTGCCATAAGTTTATTACATTATGGGCCTGGAAGTGAGACGGAAACTAGGAAAATAAAGTTTCATCAACCTTTATGCATTTTGTGCATTTCCTGTGGATCTAGGAATTCAAACTTTAAAAACAATAATGTGTAAGGTATGGAATTATATTGACAATATTAATTTACAGGTACATAGACAAGGTTTAGAAGTGGTATCTTGGGCAGCAGCTCAAAGCAAAAGAAAAAATCCATTTTGCAGGCTTTCCTGGTGACAACCGGAAACATTAACTCTCTTTCTACCTGACCTATTGTTTCCAATATCTCTCTTTAATACAGATTTTCAGCATCTGTTATATATTAATCTTTAAGACAATGCCAATCACTACTGAAATTGTAATTGATAAGAAACACATGAGGAAAAATAAGGGAAAACAGGTTACTCTACAGGAAAGAGTTCCCAGCTAGCTACCCTTCAAAACCATATCCACAGTATAAAGAGGAAAGGCAGACTGGAAAGCAAAACAAAATACAGATATGAAAAATCTGGGATATTTTTTCCAAAATGCAATCACTATTGTGCTCTTCTTCTTCACAGTCTCTCGAGAACAAGGATGATTTGATTCACCCCAGTTCTTTGGGCTCTGCGTAGCTAAGGAAATCATTTGAAAACCTCAGATGTTTTGACAAATGGGACAAGAGATGTTTGGTAGGGCAGGTGGGTGGGTAGTTAGTAATATGCTCTTTCTGTCATTCACACTTGGATTCTGGGCAATCTTTTTGAGTCTTTCCATTTGTTCACCTTTGACAATCCGTTGCAATCTCTTCCTGTGACAGAATTCAGAATAACCACCTTTTTTAGAAACAAGAGAAAATCTACAGATGCCGGAAATCCAAAATATCACCTTATGTTTCTTCCTCCCCTCCCCCCACCTTCTAGCTCTGAGTGCTCATCTTTTGTTCTCCAGCCCTGCTGAAGGGTCTCGGCACAAAATGTCGATTATACTTTTTTCCACAGACGCTGCCTGGCCTGCTGAGTTCCTCCAGCATTTTGTGTGTGTTGCTTGTCTTCTTTTGGAGTCTGTTTTTGGGCATGTGGGCTGCCCAATCTAGCCAAGTGAGTATTGTTAGGGCCTTAGTTCTGGGACTTTGGACCTAAGAGAAGATCCTGATGTTGATGGATTTACATTTCCAGTCTATTTGGAAGACTTTGCAAAAGTAATGTTGTTGATAACTTTCCAGAGCATTGAAGTACCTGCTACGGGTAATCCACCTCAGAAGTATACTGTAGGGAAAGGATCACTGCTCCCTGGTAGACTGATGTTTTTTTCCCCTTTAAAGTCTTGACCTTCAAGCACTTTTTTACACAGCTGGATCAAACTGTGCTGGCACAATGAGGGCAATGGTGAATTTTCTTCATCAAAGCCTACCTTTGCAGATGGATCCCAAGATATGGGAAGAAGCCCATATTTTTCTAGGCCTTGTCATGAACGTTTGTTGTTTGAAGTCAGTACTGTAAAACAGAGGAGGGTTAGAAATGGACATTTGCTTTATCATCACCTTGTATGCTTCAGAGAATAAGTCAATAAGATCGGCTTTTGAACATGCACAAACTCATGCAATGGCTGCAAACTGCAGCTAAACTACTGAGGTTGGAGTGGCTTCGGTTCTGAAGGATGGGCAGTTATTAGCTCTGTAGATTTGCTCTACTCCAAGAGCAGGCTGTTGAAAGCAAGGTGCAGCTTTGCAGCGATAAAGATTGAAAAAGGTCCTATTAAGATATAAGAAGTTGTTTTCAGGGATTAAAAAAACCCCTCAAATGCGTTTACAATATAGAATCAAAGGATCTTTACCTCCGTCTGAGAGGACAGTTTTAGAATCAGAATCAGAATCAGGTTTAATATCTTTGGCATATGTTGCGAAATTTATTGTTTTGTGCCACCAGTGCATTGCAAAACATAATAGTCATTTAAAAACTATAAATTACATAAGTATATAAAAAAAACAAATAAATACTGCAAAAAGAGAGAAAAAACAACTGAGGTGGAGTTCATGGGTTCAATGGCTGCTCAGAAATTTGATGGCAGAAGAGTAGAAGCTGTTCCTGAAATGATGGGTGTGTTTATTCAGGCTCCTGTAACAGCTCCTTGATGGTGGAAATGGGAAGTGGGCATGTCCTGGGTGCTGGGGGCCCTTAACGATGGGTGCTTCCTTTTTGAAGCATCCCCTTTCGAAGATGTCGTTGGCGCTGGGGAGGCTAGTGCAGGTGATGGAGCGGGCTGAGTTTACAACCTTCTGCAGGTTTTTATGATCCTGTGCAGTGACCCCTCCACACCAGTGATGCAACCAGTTAGAATGCTCTCCACGGTACATCTGTAGAAGTTTGTGAGAGACATACCAAGTCTCCTCAAACTCCAAATGAAATATAGCCGCTGTTGTGCCTTTTTTGTAATGCATCAATATGTTGGGCCCAGGACAGATCTTCAGAGATGTTGACACCCAGGAACTTGAAACTGCTCACCTTTTCCAATGCTGATCCCTGGATGAGGACTGCTGTGTGTTTCCCCGACTTCCCGTTCATGAGATCCTCGATCAGTTCCCCGGTCTTACTGATGTTGGCTGTCGTCGCGCCACCACTCAACCAGCTGATCTATCTTGCTCCTGTATGCTTCCTCGTCACCATTTGAAATCGTGCCATTGGCAAATGCATAGATGGTGTTTGAGCTGTGCCTAGCCACCCAGTTGTTGGTGCAGGGAAACTAAATCAGCGGTCTAAGTACATAACTTGGAGGTGCATAGGTTTGATTGTCAAAGAGGAGATTTTTTTTTCTGCTCCACACTGACTGTGGCCTCCTGGTGAGCATGTCAAGAATCCGGAGGTAGAGAAGACCAGGATTTGGAACTGAAGGTATGATTGCGTTGAATGCTGAGCTGAAATCAATGAACAGCAGCCTGACATAATGTCCCATGTGAAAGTTAGCTGGCCTGCTCCTTTAGGTTTGTCCAAGTAAGAATTCTTTCAGACTCTCAGAATCTTCCGTTCATCATGGAGAGAGTGATGTGGGGGGGAGGTGTTCGTGGAATGGTGGTACTATACACTTCAAAATGATTCCACCCATTTCAGAGCAGGCCCAGCTTTCCCAGGAACAGTCAAGAACCTGAACATATTTTGCCTATATCTATTTCCTGGAAGTAACTGTGTACTTGAACGTCTGAGTTATACGGAGAGGTTGGAAAAGTTGAGAATTTTTTCCCTTGGAGTTGGGGGTACTGAAAGGCCACATTATCAAGATGTATAGAATCATGATGGGCATGAATAGGGTTGATGCCCATTAAGAACTGGAGGACACGGGCTTGAGGTGAAAGGGGTACGATTTAATAGGAGTTTGAGGGATACCCTTTTTACGCAGAGGAATGATGTGAAAAAGCTGCCAGAGGAAGAGATTGAGGAAGGAACAGTAACATGTTTTAAAAGACATTTTATGAATAGGGAAGATTTAGAACATTATGGGCAAAACACTGGCAAATATGATGAACATGGATGAGCATTTTGGTTGGTGAGGACCAGTTGGGCTAAATGATCTGTTCCTATGCTGTATGGGCCTCTCACTCTGTGACTCTCTCTGCATCAGTTTTATGTCAGTTCATCTGCAGGCACAAAGCTGATGCGATTTTTAGAACAGGCCAACTAGTCACATTCACTGTTAAAAAGAGCACAAGCAAACCATGTGGTTTTTGCAATTTGTTGAACTCTGCAGAGCCCTGAACATTATTAGTTGTAAAATAACATTGGACAACAAATTCTTTACAAAAGTGTCACTTCCTCAGAATTTTTTTTTGTTGTGATAAACCGCTTGAAGCTGAACACAACTATAATTTCAGACTACTTGTATCACGTAGAAATTGGGAAAAACAAGAAATTAACTTTTATTGAATACAATGCATTTAATTGCAATGCAATAGTTTTGCAGTATCTCAACTAAGCTTAAAATGTTTTTTGATGACTCTTTGTTTGTATTCAGTGCCTAAGACTTCTCAAGCGTCCAATAATAATCAGCCAGCATTGATGGATTCCAGTTGCCCTGATACCATTTCTCCATGACTGCAATGTCCTGGTGAAACCTTTCACCAAGCTCGTCGCTGACAGTGCCAAGATTTGCAGGGAAGAAGTCTAAATGGGAACGCAGAAAATGAATCTTTAGTGACATGTTGTATTTCATGGTTTTGTATGCTTGAAGAATATTGTCAACCAGCTGGATGTAGATTGGTGCTTTGTAGTTGCCAAGAAATTTTCCAATAACATCCTTGAATGCCGTCCATGGGATTTTCTTCGGTCCCATTAGAAGTTCTTCGAATCGCCTTCCAACAACCTATTTGATTTGTGGACCACCAAAAAATGCTTTCTTTAATCGTGGCTCAGTTATTCTGACTATAATTATGAATTGAAATAACAAATATAGGTAATTCCCAAAAACGTTGCTTGGTTTTCATGACCAGAAGTCCAAAATCCATAAGATACACCAAAAAGTATTCAGAACTCAGTATCTTTGTTGTCCAGTGTAATCAGCATCCTTGAATTCTTCAGTCATGATCTTATAATATCCTTCCAATAAACAAATGATTTCCTCCTTTGAGTCTTTACTCAGGATTGGTTTCCCTTCTCCCACTTCACCCAGGAAGTGTAGAGTAACTTCAGAAGTATTTGCCCTTTGGAATCATATCTTAATCATCTTCTAGTGAGCCTGTGTGGCAAATATTGGAGTTTATTCAGTCATGAGGGCACTGTTGTCAGTTAGCCAGAAAATCATGCAGCAAATATTGGTTTTTCTGGCCATTACCTTTTTTGCTTTGTTGTAAAATGTTGCTGCAATCCTTCAGGTTTCCCTCGACTTCTCTAACCACAGGAGAGAAGGCTGCCTCCAAGCCTGGCATTGCCTGCTAGCTTAGCTGCAGAATTCATCATTACAATATAACTATGACTGTCCCTCTGCAGTAGTATGTTTCAAAGCCCATGCCTCTCTCAATATATTCATCTCATTATACCTTGGTCATTGAACCTGTGTCATCTGTAAGTGGGTGCTAAGTGTCTGCCAAGCATTTGTCTTACCTCTCTCCCTTTTTTTTTTTGAAAATCCCACTGTTTAAACATAATCAAACTTAAATTTTCTTAAAACACTATGAAGTGGTAAAACTTAATTAAATGCTGCTATTAATTTAAATAAAATAGAATGATGACTATACAGATTTGTGAAATTGAAATATACAGAGATTGGCCATAACTCTGTCTGCAGATGTGTTGGTAAATATGCAATGTGGTTTAAGGATATAAGCAATTTTGATGCGTACAGGATTTCCTGCAATTTCGGCATTTTTCTGCCAATATTACAGAGGTCAGCAGAACATGGAGATTTAACTCTACAATAGCTTCAGATCCAGTCGGTAGGTATGCTACTAACTAATGGGTGACATACTGGTCATGTTTCCTTAGGGATGCTACAAAGTGATTACATTCTGTCTGGGTGCTTAGCAAACCATATCATTTTATTATGTACATTACCAGAAATAGCAGGCCTTCCTTTCATCATGAATAAAAGAGTAAAAGATCTAGCATTCATAACGTACTAATCATTTTTATTTCCTTAATAAACCATACTGTACATACAACATGAGCATTAAGCTCTAGACTTATTTTTTCCTGTAAAATAACCTTTAACATGTATTGTTTTCAAAATGGCATTAATGTCTATTATGAAAATACCTCATGAACAAGTAGAGGTTATAATTGTTAAAACATTGATTACAGCAGGATATGTACGATATATATATGTTCGGTAGATAAACACAATATAAAATCTACAATATGTTAGCCAGTGAGGGGGAGAAGTGATGGCATGACCCATGAGGGCAACGTCCAAGCCGTTTATCAATGTCAATTCAAGCCTTGAATCTACTAATGCTGGGAACTTCTTTCTTCATTGGGTAGAAAAATGGCAATCTCACAATTTTAGAATTATGTTTTACTGATTCTCCATTAGACCACAATAGACCACGCTGCCTACAGCTAATAAAATAGTCTGGAGAGTTTTATGTTCTTATAGATTAATATACTAGAGTCATAGAGAAATCATAATGCAATTGCCACACTAAGCTGAATAAGTTGCATTTTGAGGTCACCTCCACCAATGAATCTCCTAATTCTGTCCAGCATTAAATCTGCTGACAGTCACCTTGAGATGTTCCGCTAAAGTAAAGGCAGGACATTAAACAGGAAGTTGGCTTTAAGTGGACAGCCTTTTCTAATCCTTACTTCATTCCTTTAATTTTAAATGCTAGAGCCATAGTTCAGTTACTAACAGCCTTGTTATAGAACTGAAATAATGTGAAACACAATCTCACTAAAGAGATTTATGCACTGGACTGACTGCAGTACTGGGAAAGTGCAATACAGTTGTGGGGGGCCCTTTCCAAATGAGACTATCTCAGTTGGACAAAATATTCCATGATACTTTTTTGAAGAAAAACATGAGAATATATTTTGGTGCCTGCGTAAATATTTACCCTTCAATTAATATTACTGAGGTGGATTAGTAGGTCAGTTTTACATTTGAATTTGTGCTTTGGGCTTCCTGCTACATTTTCTACGTCACAATTCTTCATAAAGACTGAACTGTTTTTAAAATATCACAGGATCATTAAGGATCTGTGTGCAGAGGCTGTATCATTCTGATGATATTGCATCCTGTTTTATCCTGAGCAGCTAGTTTCCCAGAAGCCCCTGCCCAGAGATCAACTAGCACCACGTTAATGATCAGCTGGACCTCAGGCTGCCCACTAGGCTAAATTAATGAACTAAAATTTCCACATCTATCTTTGTCTCAGATGTGCAGAAAATAATCCAATTAGTTTGTCCAATTGGCAGCAAAAGGCAGCTAGCTAATCAGTTGGCTTCCATGTAAACTCAAATTGTGTTTGTTTGAAGCCTTTTCCCTCTTCCTTTCATTCCACACCCATCACCCTTTTCTTAATTTCTCCCCACCTTCGTAGGCTTGCTGAAGTTTACAGCAAACTAAAGTTGTGAAATGCATAGTGTGCAGTCAGATTTCGGTCACCCAGTCATTTCATTGTTCTCATGCACGTGTGCAGCTTTAGTTTCTCAGCTTGCCCTTTTTAATCAATGGGATCCATTCCTTCCTTGCCTTTTCCTGCCACCTCTTGCTCCAACTCTTCATGAAACCAAGAACAGTGCAGCACAGGAGCAGGCTTCAGCCCATAATCTCGTGCCAAACAAACTAAATTAGTCCCTGCTGCCTGCATTCTTCATCTTCGGAAAACCAAATATAGACACCCACCATCCCCCCACTCTCTCTCACACACACACCCCTTGTGCTGTAACATCACACACTCAAATCACTAGAGCATGGCACTGAGAAAAAGGGAGCAGTACATGTCAGTGACTTGCTCTCCTCCCCACCCTTGCAATGTTAAACTGCGTGGGGTTATGCTGCCTGATAAAAGCTGTCAAAAATGCATGTATTTTGGGAAATTGGCTGCAATGCTGTTCAACAAGAGTGAATTAGGTTAGTTACACTCTCCTCCAGAGAGCAAGGTTCCCTTCAAACATATGTTAATCCCTCAAATGGAGCAATACTTCAACACAGCTTTCAATTTAATATCACATACACAGGATCCTCAGGCTTTCTGAAACTCACCAGTGAAAGTACAGCAAGGTAATTGAGGAGGCTAATTAAAATTCATGGAAATACGATAATAAGCTTCCAGTGCCCACAGCTGCATTTTTTTTTGTACCTACCACTAAGGAAATGATTTGTTTAAAGCACTTTCACGAAGAATTTACTTCAGACATCTGGAGGTTTTCTGAATCAAATTGGAATGGGTGGCACCTTGGCTGAATTAGAGTGCATCCCAGAGGAGGATGAATACAACCATTAGCAGTAGCAGCTGCAGCCTGTTATTAAGATATCAGCAATACTCCTCTGGGAGGGCAGCAGCTGCCGAGAAAGGAAGAGTGGAGGGAGGCTAGGAACAAGAAGAAGCAGCAGAGAGGTGCAACACAACTTAAGTCAGGCAGTTCACTGCCGAATTTCGCCTTGTTTCTTGAAATCAGATCAGCAATGCTTCAGCAGTTTAAGAGACCTATATCAGGCACTGGGAGATATCTGCAGCATCAGGAGGGAAGGGAATTGCTTGCCACATCATCAGCAGCCGTGTCAGAAGCCACCACACTCAACCACTTTCCCTCTGGAGCACAGAGTCACACAGCACAGGAGAAGGTCCTTTATCCAGTGAGCCCATGCCAATCATCAAGCACATATGTATGTTAATCCTGCACTAATCCCATAATTTTACTCTCCACATATTCATATAAACCATCTCCTGATTCTATCTCCTTTCACTTACTTGGGGCAATTACAGACTTTTGTATTTAAGTAATATTTGAGTAGTCTTGTGTGTATATATATATAATGTGTGTTGATTAATCATTCTTGTCATTTAAATAATTCATTACAAGTTATACGTATAAATACGTGATTTGCATACATCATCACATTACCATGTGATACATGCGCACCTCACTCAAAATAAACATGAAGTTATACCCACTTTCCTAGACTCCCATGTCTTCCTTTGAATTAGTTCAATGTTTTGAAGTTACAAAATCATAACCATGGTGATGAAGCATTTTCATGGTCATTGACCTGTTCAAGCGCAGTGAAATGTTCGAACTAAAAAAAAGCGCAGCGAGGAATGGCAAATAAAAACCACAGCCCAGCATGAGCAGAGAGGTCGTGTTTTAACATAGCAGAGCAATGCATGTTCTTCAGAAGGAAAGGTACAATTGAGTATTAAAAAAAAGTCAGAAAATGGAAGAATTCACAGGTTCATAATTGTCATAAAGAAAAAGTGCAGAAATGGCTGGCTATATCAGAAGAATTGACATGTTTTACTACATAAAGGATAACAGGAATATATATACTGAATTAATTCAACAGTATTTTGAAGAAATAGTCAATGAAACACAAGTACCAATTTTGCAAAGTTCATTAGGTTTAAAAGCATACAGTTTCCTTTGAAATTTGACTGCTCCATCCAAAACAGCAGAAATGAGCTTTGCTGATATTGTAAAAGGAACATTTAGAACCAAAGCCACTGTTGATTGCAGAACGCTTTAACTTTCATAAGCGGAATCAAAAAGAAGGGGTGTCCATTTGCTGAGTTGAAGAGATTGTATGAGTATTGTCAGTTCACAGTAGGCTTAATGATGCACAGAGAAATTGTTTAGTTTCTGGAATCTTAAAAGAAAGCATTCAAAAATAGCTCCTAACTGAAACACAACTTACATTTAAAAGAGCAGTTGAAATTGCTATATCAATGAAAACAGCAGACAGAGATGCAATTGAGTTGCTGTCAGGAGTAAAATGAGTGTGAACAAAATTGGAGCATCTAAACAGAAGCCTGCCTGGCTGAGAAAACTGTGTTATCATTGTGTCAGGGGCTTACATACACCAGACTAATGCAGATTTAAAGGTGAAACTTGTAGAAAATTCAACAAAATAGGACATATACAAAGAGTATGTAGGGCAAACAAAAATAAATGAAGTGCTCAGGGAAGAGGAAGAGCTAAACTGTCATGTTGCAGCTTCAAAAAGAGCACTAACTGGCATGCTGTTGATGAAAAATCTGATCATGATAAAAGTGAAACAGGATTGCAGCCTCAAGATTTACAATATGAAAATTGACAATGGACAAGCAATATGGCTTACACCTGAAGTGAATGGCAAATTAATTAAAATGGAATTGGAGATTGGTTTAGATGTTTCAGTTATTCCACAACATGAGTTTGAGAGGCATTTCAAAAATACTAAACTGAAGCCTGCAGATATCCAATGAAGAATTTATACTGGAGAAAAGTTAACCCCTGTGGGAATGACATTTGTAACAGTGAAATACAACAACTGAACAGGCCATTTTGAGCTTGTATGTTGTAAAAACAGGAGGACCAGCATTGTGGGGACATGTTTGGGTGAAACAACTACAATTGGATTGGAGATCCATCCACCATTTCATGCCACAACTCCTGTGATAGAGTCAACTGAAAGCAAATTAAGAGAAGTACTAAATGATGCCACATCTGTCTCTATGCTGTACACCATGAACCATTGCCAAAAAGAGGGCAGACATGTATTAGTGCCAACCACACTGCATTAGAAAGTATATTGGACCAAGGAAGGACCATGCTATTCAGAGAAATCATAAAAGTGATGAAAGGAATAGTCTGACTACAACAGTTTTTGTAGGCAATATATCTAAGAGAGATTCTGATATATTAATCCAACAGTTACTTGCGAAATGTGGCTTGGTTTTAAGCTAGAAGAAAGTTCAAAGAGCTTCAGGAAAGTTGCGAGCATTTGGTTTTTGTGAGCATAAAGAGCCAGAATCTACTCTGTGTGTATTAAGGTTATTGCGAGAACTTCAAGTGAGAGATAAAAAGCTGCTTGTAAAAGTAGATGCAAGGACCAAAGCCCAGCTGGATGAATGGAAGGCCAAAAAGAAAGGAGTCAATGGAGATACAAAAACAGAGGATTCATCAGATGATGTGTGGATGAGGAAATCAAAAGAAGAAATCAGATCATAAAGGGAGAAATAGAAGGATTACTAAGAGAATATTCCAGTGAACCAAATGCACCTTCCCAAGATCAAGATCCATAAAATATAAGAAGGAAAAGGAAGGAGAAGGAAGGTATCCAGAGCTGTCAGAACTACTTCTGGCAGTCTCGGAGTCAACCCTACAACCACGACAGAGGAGGCCCAGAACCAGAGATTGTTTTACAGCCACGAGTCTCATCTGCCAAGCAGAGTGACCCCCTTTGTCAGGAAAGATGTTATCCCACAAGAGCAAGAAATCCTCTTTAAATCTTCAGGCCTGAATGGGACACATGAAAATTTATTATGTTGTGGATGCTTGCATATAGTAGTTGTATTATATAATATACTGTGTATATAGTTGAGATGCAGTCTCTTTTGAGTTGGAGTTTATAGCTAAGCAGAGAGGAACATTGTGTATTTAATGTTGAAGTGATATTTGAGTAACCTTGTATATATATTGGTTGATTAAGCATTCTCATTCATTTAAATAATTAATCATGTGTTATTTATGTGAATATGTGAATTGCATACGTCATCAAACTATCATGTGATATGTGTACACCTCACTTAAAGTAAACACAAAGCTATACCCATATTCCCAGACTCCTGTGTCTTCTTTTGCATTAGCTTAATGTTTTAAAGTTACAAAACATAACAGATTCCTGTATTGGACACTGGGAGATCCCTACAGCATCAAGAGGGAAGGGAATTGCTTGCCACATCATCATCAGTTGTTTCAGCAGCCACCACGCTCAACCACTTTCTGTCTGGATCACAGAGTCACACAGCACGGGAGAAGACCTTTATCCAGTGAGGCCAGGCCAATCATCAGCCACAGATGTATGTTAATCCTGTACTAATCCCATTGTTTTATTCTCCCTCTGTATATTCATATAAACTGTCCCCAGATTCTATCACACATCTCTCACTTGGGGACAATTTAGTGGGAAATTAACCCTCCAGTGCCCAACTTTCCATAACTGTGAGCTGTCAGTGATGGCACATGTTTAACAATCTGTGCATCTGCAGAACTCTGCAATGTTAAGGGTTTTCATTCCATCTGCTTTGGTATGGAACTACTTAGTGATGTTTCTTATGTCTGGCAGGTTTCCCTTGGAGATCCCAGTCCAAACACCATAGTGACTACTGCTTGAGAGGAAAGAACAGTGGAGGTTAATAACCAGTAAAAAGTTATGTGGATTGTGCTAATGTGGTAACAGAGAACTGCAAAGAAAACCTCAAAGTAGAGACATGGAATGCAGCAGTTATGAAACCCAAGTTTTCAGAATTTCATTTAATTGTTGATTTAATTGAAAAGTGGATTTATTGTTAATAAGTTAGTCATGTGGATAATCATTTTACTCTGTAATCAAGACCTGGTCCATCATTTAATTAAGTCTTACTACACCCACCATTTTGTTTTCATAAACTGGTTTTACTGTTAATTAGTTTCTGCATAATCTTGCCAGTGGGCAATGTAAAAGCTGTACCTAATTCACAGTGAGGTAGATCAGCTTTGACTGGTCTCCTACTTTCAGCTGATAACCCGTTACTTCAAATATCAACTCAAATGTGGCTTTTCATTTTTCTCCTACACTGCAATTATGATGCAGGTCTAAATCTGTACAATGGCACTACACTAAATGCCACATGGTCAGCAGATGTGTGAATCAAACAATGACCTACAAACTGGATACATGCTTCAGGTGTCTGGATAAATCCAGAGATGCCCTTCGATATGCAGATCATAGACCATAGAACATAGAACATAGAACAGGCCCTGTAGCTCACGGTGTTGTGCCAATCTAGCTAAGCTAATGATGCTTAATTATGCTAGTTCCTTCTACCTGCACATGGCCAGATCTCTCTATTCTCTTCATTTTCACGTCTAAGAGTCTCTCAAACGCCTCCATTGTATCAGCCTCCACCAACATCGGTAGCACACGCCATTCACTTCACACTCTGTGTTAAAAGAAACTTTCTCAGACTACCTCCTTTGAATTTTCCCCTTATCACCTTAAAGGCATGCCCTCTGGTGTCGGACATTTCTACCCTGAGGAAGAGATACCAGCTGTCTACTCTACCTATGCCTCATACAATTTTATAAACTTTTATCTCCCCAATTTCCATCGCTTCAGGAAAAAAACAACCTTTGTTTGTCCAACCTCTCCTTATAGTACATGCCTTCTTATCCAGGCTGCATCCAAGTAAACCTCTTCTTCACCTGTTCCAAAAGCCTCCACACCCTTCTTTCCATGGGGCAAGCAGAACTGAAAGCAATACACCAGATACAGCCTGATCCAGAGCTTTATAAAGCTATAACATAACTTTGTGGCTTTTGACTCAAAGCCTTGACTAATGAAGACAAGCATGCCATACACACATGCAGTATAACACTCGATCTTACGGATGAACACAGAGCACTGCCCTCTGCAGCAAACGTTGTACTTTGATGAGATAGAGTAGGTTTGACAATGCAAAATGAAGTCAAACAGGATGAGGGTTGATAGATAACAGTGGTTGTCTTTTTTTATTGCAGCAAAACGTTTCCAGTCTGGCTTAGAGAGAGTTTCTTCCAGCCCCTCTTGGCTACCAGCAATGCATCAGAAGAAGCATTTAAAGGTGGAGCCTCTAAGCATCTTTAATTCCTCCAACTTGGATTATTCAATTGGTTCTTCAAATAATCAATGGTGCTCTGTGTATCTCAATCAAAACTTAGAGGTAAAACCTGGAAGTGAAATGTAAAGGGGGACATGTTAAAATGTCGTAACCTTGCTGCAGGGTTCCCACAGCCATGTGAGAACTTATCACTACCAAAGAGTGCCTCAGAATTAATCTTAAAATTGTTTCACGAACAGTGGCTTTGTCTCCTTTCAAGATTCTCTTCTTTCAAAACAAAAAGTTCAGTCAGTCCTGTGCACTATTTGGTATTTGATCCTCATTCATTGTCGCTACCTATCCTTACAAGCGGAACAAGCGCCACACCTCCTCCCTCACTCCCATTCAGGGCCCCAAACAGTCCTTCCAGGTGATGCAACACCTCACCTGAGAGTCTGTTGGGGTCATCCTTTGTATCCAGTGCTCCCGGTGTGGCCTCCTGTAAGACCTGATGTAGACTGGAAGACCATTTTGCCAAGCACCTACGCTCCATGCGCCAGGAAAAGCGAGAACTCCTTGTGGCCACCCATTTCATTTCCACTTCCCATTCCCATTCTGACATGTCAGTCCAAGTCCTCCTCTACTGCTGCAATGGGGCCACACTCAGGTTGAAGGAGCAACACCTTTTATTCAGTCTGGGTAGTCCCTAACCTGTTGGTATGAACATAGCTTTCTCAAACTTCTGGTAATTGCCCCCTACCCTTCCTTTAACATTCACTGTTCCTGTTTCCCTCTCTCACCCTATCTCCTTGCCTACCAATCACCTGCCTCTCGTGCTCCTCACCCTTCCCTTTCTTCCATGGTTTTCTATCCTCTCCTATCAACTTCCCCCTTCTCCCTTCCTTTATCTCTTTCACCAATCAACTTCCCAGCTCTTTATTTCATCTCCTCCCCCCTTCCAGTTTCACCTATCACCTGCCACCTGGTACTTCTTTCTCTCCTCCCCTCCCCCCACCTTCTTACTCTGATTCTCTCCTTCCTTTCCCGTCCTGAAGAAGGTTCGTGGCCCAAAACATCGACCGTTTACTCTTTACCATCGACGCTGCTTGGCCTGCTGAGTTCCTCCAGCATTTTGTGTGTGGTAGTTTGGATTTCCAGCACCTGCAGATTTTCCCCAGCTTGTCATCGTCCCTATTTGTCATTTCCTCTCTCCTTCCTTGGCTTAGCAGTTAGAACTTTCAATCTCTGCCTCATACAGACACTGGTTTCAAAACTCAGGTCATATTTGAAATGAAACAACATTACACTTAGCAAGAAATCAGCTGTCCTTTCCTTCTTATACTTCCTCTTTGATTTTAGTTTTCTTCCCTCATCCCCCTGCCCCACACATAACTCTTCTTGTCCTTATATTTTGATTCTCCAATTCAAGCTTTGTAGACTACTAAATAAAATCTAAAATATAAGGGCACTCTCCAACCAGAAATCAGGAAGCATTCTGAGAAACTGATACAAATCTCGTGAAGTGTTATACAATCACAGGGTGAAATATGTAATAGCAGCTATTCTGATTATTGAAAATAGCCATTCACTGGAATGTATAGCATAAGACAAAAGCATTTTGAATGGGTTTTCACATGCATACATATTAATTATAAGCCAATAGATCAAGTATTTTGCTTGTCAGATACAAAAACAATCCAGAAAACAGTATATTTTCTAAATGGCAAAAAATAAACATCCACATGTACTAGAATAGATTAGAGTAAAACAGCACAGAAAATGTTAACTTTGCATTTAAATCAATTTATAGCACAAAAATAATGTGGTCTGAAGGGTGAGATAAAACATCCAATTCATAGCACTTGCTGCTAAAAGCACTGCTCCAGCGATTTCTGAGCCATTATTGCAAAACTTGTGCATGATTTCATTATGACAAAAATGATGAGTGTCTCCTTCTGGAGCTTTTTCATCCCCTAAGGATTTCACAAATATTTCATGATTAAATCAGTGTCCTTTTAAGTTAAAGATTGATACTGATTAAAGTTCTCACGGGGATTTCCTGATCTTGAGCTGTACTTTGGTGTAAATGTCACTGTAAACCTAGGAAAACAGCATTTTTCCCATTTTTCAAGGATTCCTGTCACTCATCCTTTGAAGCTATGAAATACAAATAGTAGAATCTATGCAGGAATTTTCTCACTCCTTTTTTGGAAGACCCTCGAGATTAAGAAGGCATGCTTTCACTCTGGTTTTGTAGATTCTGGGGTGGTTAACAAGGTTAATGTGGGAACAATGGATTCTTCCATAAGTGGGTGCGGAGGTCCTGTCGAGTGGATAGCTTATGAAGTGTTACACTCCTTTTGCCAATTATGCAGGCAATATTCTCGAGGTTTTCAAAACCATCTCGAATGTTTCTCCATTTTGAGCAGTCATGTGTGGAAGAATCCAATGAGTCAATGGGAAAGCTGCATTCTTCAAGGAGGCGTTGATCACATTAGTGGATCTTTTCCTCTGCCTATCTGAGAGTCTTTTCTTATGACAACACTTGGAATAGAATACCTGCCTATAACATGGTCTACTGTAGCTGTATAATGAAGGTCTCAGCACTGGGGCTGTTGATCTTGGAGAGGACAGTGATATTGGATTACTTACCCTTCTAGTAAATTTGAATGATTTTACAGAGATAATGTTAGTGCCCTGAGATGCCTCCAGAAGCATGTAGGAATGTAGGATTCTGTTGTCCAGTAGATTATACATCTTGTGGCATATCTAGATTCTTGTTCTTCAAAAGTCCTTTTCATCAATTGATCAAAGGGTATGATGGCTCACTAAAGGTAGTGGTAAATTTGTTGCTGAAACCTATAACATTGGTGGCTTTGAGATATGGGAAGTAGTCAGCATTTTCCAGGGCTTCAGCATTAACATGTATTGTTGGAGACCGATGTATACAGTGGAGGCAGGTTGGTGGAGGACTTTTGTCGACCAAAGGTGGTACGTAAGGCTGCCCTCTAGTATGTTTTAATTATTAAGTTGACAATAGCTTGGAGCTCAATGTCTGAGCATGCACAATCATAACTGACTTTCACATATGTAATGGCATCAAGTCTTAAATGTTCTGCCGTAGCATTGCACATCCTGGTAGAAAAAGAAATTCAGGTATTACAGCTCTTAATTCCCAGGAGCCAGACATTATACCATTCTGCAGTTACTACTGTCAACAACATCATAGGCTACACTTCAAAAATATAATAAGATTAAGATTCTTCCCAGAACATCTCTTGTTCAAAAATATTGACAAACACAGCCACTTTGCTGAGGTCAGATTTGCATGATGTTTTTCCTTTAGGTTCAGGTGACGAATACAATACAGTGGATTTATGTTACTACTTGCTTTCTCAGTCAAACATATATTATGATTCTTTTATCAACAGCTTGGGATGAATCTACTGTCTTACCCAAGGATACAAGTCAAATGATTGCTGTGCTCTCAAACAGGTCTCTTGTCGACATGTGGAGGAAAAGAACTCTAAAGTGTTGTGCAGATAACCAAATCACTGGTGGTTTATTTACAACACTGTCATTAAATTATAATTACAGATTTTGTCATGTTAACACATTTTTAAGCATGCATAATTAACATACTAATAGTTTTGTGCACTATTCCATGAATATAATATTATGACTATTAACTGACAAGAGTATTGGGTTATTTTTATATTTCATCTACAATTTTGGAATTGCCTGTTAAAATGTGAGAAATTGTGGGGTATTGTTGATTTAAGGATGATTGTTCTTTCTGGTCCCATTAAGTTGCATTCCCCACTGGCTGATAATAGTGCACTGTAAAGTGATCAATGAGGTTAATATAATGGTATTCTTTATGAAACAATGGCTTAGGTTTTGCATGAAAAATAATGAAGTAGCTCAAAGAGCAAACTCTAGCATCAGTACAAGTGTATTTAAACATTGAACTCTGGATATTGTCATGCTCTTTGACAAACATCACAACATCAGTACTTTGCCAATAATCTTGGTATTCAAATCCATATAAGATCCAAAGTCACCCATTAAACACACATGGAAGCAGCACACTTGTTTACTTCGATGTGACTGAAATGTTAACAGCATAATAAATTTTAATAAACGCCAAGTAAGCTTTGAGGACATAAAATGTAAAATTTAGAGTTAGTGCTTCATTTCTTCAGAATTTTATTATTTTAATAGTTGGTATCAAAACTTAAAACAAAATGATGTCAGAGCAATGTATTCTTGTTCTAAATTCATCCCACTGAATTCAATGGAACTAGAGTAAATTGAGATCTTTTCGTGCCAATCAACCGCATGTTGCAAATAAAGAGAAAAATTGGTGGCAAGATGCTGTATTGCTTCATAAATCTGATCCAGTGGAAAATACAAATCAATGTGAAACAAGAGACAACAAATCTTCTCAGGATTGATAGTAAACAGTTATTTCATGTATCAAGTATAATTGGTTCATTGTTGTGAGGCTGCCTTCACCACTGGGACAGCGGCAGCTCAACATGGTGAAAATGATGTATGACATGCTTGCCTTCAACGGTCAAGGCATTGTGCACAAGATTTGGGACATCTGTTTCCAGTTACACAAAACATGGGCTAGGCAGCACTTGGGATATTATGTGCTGTTCTGGTCACAACATGATAGGAAGGATATTATAAAGCTGGAGAGGATGCATGAGACATTCGCAAGGGTGCTGGCTGAGTGGAAGGGCATGAATTATAAGGATAGATTGGATAGGCTGAGTCTGTTTGCCTTGGAGCAAAGGAGGCTGGGAGATAACGGGACAGTTTAAGAGTCATCAAAACAGGTTCACAGAGGGATAGGGAATTAATGCAGGCAAGTAAAACTAATTTAGATAATCATAATGGTCAGCATGCACTGAGTGGGCCAAATAGACTTTTTCTGTGCTATACTACTCTACCACTGACTCTTTTGTGATTTAGATTCCCATAATGGAAAATATATTTCATGTCTCTGCATTATTCAATGAACTCATTCTAGTAGCAATGTTCATATGTTTCAATTTGCAAATATAATTCACAGTTCTGACCTTCTTCACAGTCATAATTGTGCAAGTATTTCCCCTTATGGGAGACAGGTGGTGAAAAGTTCCTGCATGTCAAATCAAGTCAAAACATTTATTGTCATTTAACTATATACATGTATATAGACAACCTTTCTCTGGACCAGAGTGTAAGGCACAGTAACACGCCTAACATAACACATAACACGCCTAACAGAGGAAAGTAAGAATTAAATCTACAAATGAATGGCACACAGATAAACAAAGTAAAGTGCATTAATTAAATATTGTAGGGTACAGTACAAATTATCCAGTGGCAATGCAGCAGCAAGTTCAGAAGCATAATGGCCTGAGGGAAGAAGCTATTTCCCATCCTGGCCATTTCGTGTCGTTATGCATCAGAGTCTCCTGCCTCTTGGTAAAAGGTTATACTGATGTTGTACTGACGTACAATTTTCCCAATATGTAATGCCCGTGCAGAATCATTCTGAAAGATTGCTCTAGTTCTGCTATTATGTGTTGGCTCAAGAGCTGTAGCAATGTGCTATATGGCGTAAAGAGAATAAAATCATGGATCAATTCATTCTCCTCTTAATGGTCCTGTGAAATCAACCACCAGGCTCTCAATTAAATTCAGCGCACACATATGGGAGGTAAAAGACTGAAAGAATCATGTTTTCCAAGGTGAATTCTGCTGACAGTGTGCTCATTCTGACATTTCATTAATAAAAATATGGAAAATTATCGGCAACTGTTTTGATGGAGCTGTCAGGGATAGCCAATATCTTTCAGGCTAACTGTTCAAAGTGTTTACATGTGCATTGAAGCATTAACAATTATATTATGAAATGTGATCATATGCATTCAGGAATCATATTATCATTAGAGGGTCTTTCTGAAAAAGCAACTGGGCATTATCTGATTCCTGGACTAGTCAATGGAAACTATGTTGCCCTGTGAGGTTAGAATAAAACAAGCATTGAATATACCAGTATCACACAAAATGCTGAAAGAACTCAGCAGGTCAGGCAGCATCTATGGAAATGAATAAACAGTCAATGTTTTGAACGGAGACCCTTCTTCAGGACTGAAAAGAAAGGGGGTTCTGACATGTCAGTCCATGGCCTCCTTTGTGTCAAGAAGAGGCCACCCTCAGGGTGGAGGAGCAACACCTTGTATTCTGTCTGGTTAGCCTCCATCCCTATCGATTCCTCCTTTGGTAAAAAAAATTATTTTCACTATCCCCTCTTCCTCTGTTCTCCGCTCTAGCCTTTTTTTCTTCTCACCTGTCTATCACTTCCCCTGGGTCTGTTCGTTCTTCCCATTCTTCTATGGTCCACTGTTCTCTCCAGTCAGATTCCCTCCTCTCCAGTCCTTTACCTTTCCTACCCACTTGACTTCACCTATCACTTTCTAGCTACACTACTTCTCCTCTTGCCCCAAACTTTTCATTCTGGTATCTTCCCTCTTCCCTTTCAGTCCTGAGGAAGGGTGTTCATTCAGTTCCATAGATGCTGCCTGATCTGCTGAGATGTTCCGACATTGTAAACACAAAATGCTCTGCAGATGCTGGGGTCAAAGCAACACTCACAACACGTTGAAGGAACTTGGCAGGTCGGGCAGCATCCATGGAAATGATCAATCAACGTTTCGGGCCAGAATGTTTCATGTCCTGATGAAGGGTTCCGGCCTGAAACATTGACTGATCGTTTCCACAGATGCTGCCCAACCTGCTGAGTTCCGCCAGCGTGTTGTGAATGTTCCAACATTGTATGTGTATTGCTTCTGACTTCCAGCCTCTGCAGACTTTCTTGTGTTTATGATTTAGTATACCAGCATGATTTTTGTAGAATAAGCAAACATAGTCTTTTTTCAACCACAAAATTGCATATGGTAACAGACTTTTGCCAAGAAAACTAGCCCTAATACATTGAAGAAATAAACTATTTCCTTGTTTTTCTTAAATAAATCTCAGGACTATATTATTTTGTTCTACTAACATTCTCCAGCAATGCATGAAAACTACTTCAATGAGCTCAGGTAATTTTTCTATTTACATTTACTTGAATAGCTTTCAGTTAAAACAGGAACTGAAATAACATTTACTTACATAAGGAGAAAGAGATAAAATACTCCAAACACAGGAAATGGAGACAAATAAAAACTGAGTTGCAACTCTAACGGCAATAGTGATCAAAGATTCAAAGGGATCTTAAATGATATAATCACACACCTTTTTATAGAGTTCATATCAATTTTGTTGGTCAACTGTTTCAGTAATTAGAATCATCTCTGGGTTTTTTTTGAACCCATCACAACTTAACTATTGACCATGCAACATCCTTCCTTCACTTTTTGGTGGTTATGATGAAGATTCTTTGACCTGAAGTATTAGTTTTATTTGTCTTTTCCACAGGTACTGCCTGACCTTCTGAGTGCTACAAACATTTTTCTGGCTTTATTTTTATTTCAGGTTTCTGACATTTGCATTTTTTTTAATTTTCAAAAAAAGTCCTTTCCTTGTCACAGCACTGCTCATAAAACCCACTCTTGTATCTGTCTTTAGAATCTACCACTCGGTGTTTTCCCCTTTCTTTCCGGTGTTTCCCATCTTACTTGTATCTCATGTTTAACTATTAGTATTCTGTTATAAAATGCATTGTCTATGGTTAAGACTACTACTGTTATACTTGTCTCCCCTTAGCTCCAGCACTCTCCAGAGCATGTAGCATGATCATCCACATCGTCAGAGTTTACTGCCTCATCTTCATTGCCCACTCGAGAGGAACAGCTTATATTTTTCCCTTGTCCTATATCTACAAGAAGTAGAAGGAGAAGATAATTTAGCTCTCATGCCTGGTTTGCCATTCAAAGTGAAGATATCTGAATTTTTTTTTAACCTCTGTGTTACTTTGCTGCATTCCTCCAATATCACCAAATCCTTTAACATTGAAACATATATCAGTGTCTGCTTGGGTGAATAACTTCCTTCTCATCTCTATCCCCACTACCCCAACCTTATTGTAATACAGTGAATGCTAGTTCAGGTCCAAAATGCAGTTTTTGGAGTTATAGAACTTTCCCCACACTGATAAACCATAAGACCATAAAACATAGGAGCAGAATTAGGCCATTCAGCCCATCGAGTCTGCTCTGCCATTGCATCATGGCTGAACCCGGATCCCACTCAATCCCATACACCTGCCTTCTTGCCATATCCTTTGATGCCCAAACTGATCAGGAAACAATCAAATTCTGCCTTAAATAGACACACGGACTCAGCCTCCACTGCAGCCCGTGGCAGAGCATTCCACAGAGTTACTACTCTCTGGCTAGAAAAATTCCTCTTTACCTCTATTCTAAAGGGTCACCCCTCAATTTTGAAGTTGTGCCCTCTAGTTCTGGATACCCCCACCATAGGAAACATCCTCTTCACATCCACACTATCTAGTCCTTTCAACATTTAGTAGGTTTCTATGAGATCCCCTCACCTTCTTCTGAATTCCAGAGAGTACAGGTTCAAAGCTGCCAAACACCCCTCAATATGTTAACCCTTTCATCCTCATGAACCTCCTCTGGACTCTCTGATGTAACATGCCATCAGCATGAACCTGACAGGAACATACAAGCTGCTTTAATTTCTCTGACTACATCTGTATTTTATCAAAATGGAGTAACAATGAACAATTTGAAAATTATGTCCACACCAGGACCCTTGGTAACACCTGAGACTACCCATAAGCACTCACCCCATCCCAAAGAAAGCAAGAAAGCAAAGTAATAGCCTGGAGGTTCTGCTGCTTATCACCAGAGGTGTAGCTGCAAACAGTTCAGGCTGACAGTTTCATTGCAAGTCATTGCTGCTGCTTCACAAGACCTAGCAACAGCGCCCAGCAGAGGGGAAACTTACTTCCACTTGTCACCAGGGCAATGCCTCTGATTTAAATCTCAACCTCAAGTTTGAGTGTCAACAGTATGTTTATGTCTGGTATCAAATCCATCTCCAGTGTATTGTTAATGCAAGTATAAGCTTGGAACCAAATTATCACTGGACTTCAATTTAAGCTGGCGACTTCTCAACGTTCAATTCTTTCCAGAATCCAACCAATGATAGAGCAAGTCAGGCATAGAACCAAAGACTGATGGTCCTTGCCTTGTGGGGTCCAGCAGTATAGAAGGAATGACCCTTTGTACTCTTTAAATTTGAAAGAAATACTTAAAGACAAATATCCTCAATTTAATCAAAAGTGCAGAGCAACATGCCACCTCCTGGAGGAACTCAGCAGTTTGATCAACATCTGTGGGAGGAAAGGAATGGTCAATATTGTGGGTTAAAACCGTGTGTAAGGTCTAACAATGGAGAGCGAAGATAGCCAGTATAGAGAGTCATAGAGCACGACACTCACCAACATCTTATTCAACTTCAATAAAACATCCCAACTCCTGCACTCAATGTTTTTGGAGGCCAATCTGCCATAAGCTTTCTTCATAACTTTATCTAACTGTGAATCCACTTTAAAGGTATTATGGATCTGTTCTGACAGATCCCTCTGTTCTACTGCACTTCTCAGTGTTCTACTGAATACAGTGCAAGTCCTCCCTAGTTTGTCGTCCCAAAGTTTAACACACCACACTTGACTTCATTAAATTCTACCTGTTATTTTTCAGACTATTTTCCCAGGTAATCTGGATCCTAGTGCTAGATAATCTTCCTTGCTGTCCACTACACTTCATATAATATGACCGTAAGACCGTAAGACATTGGAGCAGAATTAGGCCACTTGGCCCATCAAATCAGCTCTACCATTCAATCAAGGCTGATCCTTCTTTCCCCTCCTCAGCCCCAATCTCTGGCATTCCCTCTGTAATCTTTGATGCTGTGGCCAATCAGGAACCTGTTGATCTCCACTTTAAATACACCCAACACCCAGGCCTCCACAGCTGCCAGTGGTAACAAATTCCACAAAGTCACCACCCTTTGTCTAAAGAATTTTCTCTGCATCTCTGTTTCAAATGGACGACCTCTATTCTGAGTCTGTGCCCTCTTGTCCTAGACTCCCCCAACATGGGAAACATACTTTCCACATCTACTCTGTCTAGGCCTTTCAACATTTGAATTGTTTCACTGAGATCCTCCCTCAACTTTCTAAATTCCAGTGAATACAGGCCCAGAGCCATCAAACTTTCCATATATGAACCTATCATTTCTGGAATCATCCTTATGAACCACCTCTGGACCCTCTTGAATGCCAGCACATCTTTTCTTAGATAAGGAGCCCAAAACTGTCCCCAATACTCAAAATGAGGCCTCACCAGTGCCTTATAAAGCATCAGTATCATATTCCTACTCTTGTACTCTAGACCTCTTGAAATGAATGCTAACATTGCATTTGCCTTCCTCATCACCGACTCAAGCTGCAGGTTAACCTTTAGGGTGTCCTACACGAGGACTCCCAAGTCCTTTTGCATTTCAGATTTTTGGATTTTCTCCCCATTTAGAAAATAGTCTGCACATTTATTTCTTTGACCAAAGTGCACGACCATGTATTTTCCAACATTGTATTTCATTTGCCACTTTCTTGCCCATTCTCCATATCTACATTTGTATGTAATTCCTTCTGCAGCTTTCCTGTTCCCTCAACACTACCTGCCCCTCCACCAATCTTCATATCATCTGTAAACCTGGCAACAAAGCCATCTATTCCATCTTCTGAATCATTTATATACAGCATATAAAGAAGTGGTCCCAACATCGGGCCCTGCAGAACATCCTAGTCATCCTAGCCAATCAGAAAAGGATCATTTTATTCCCACTGCTGCCTCCTACCAATCAGCCAATGCTCTAACCATGTAAGTAACTTTCCAGTAATACCATAGGCCCTTAATTTGGTAAGCCGTCTCATGTGTGGCACCTTGCCAAAGGCCTTCTAAAATGCCAAAACTACAACATCCACTGCATCCCCTTTATTTATCCTACATGTAATATCCTCAAAGAATTCCAACAGGTTTGTCAGGCAAGATTTTCCCTTAAGGAAACCATGCTGACTTTGTCCTATCTTGTCCTGTGTCACCAAGTACACCATAGCCTCATCTTTAACAATGACTCCAACATCTTCCCGACCACTGAGGTCAGGCGAACTGGTCTGTAATTTTCTTTCTACTGCCTTCCTCCTTTCTTAAAGAGTGGAATAACATTTGTAACCTTGGTGTCATTCATAAATTTGCTGATCCAGTTGACCACATTATCATCCAGATTGTTGACAATTGTTAATAAATGACAAACATTAACTGACCCAGTACCAATCCCTATGGCACTCCACTAGTCACAGAAAAATGAAGTGGTGAGACAGTGGCTAGACAGTGGACTGAGAAAGAGTGAAGAGCAACGTGCAAATAAGGTCAGGTGGGGTCAGGAGAGAGACGAAATTCGGAGAAAGAGGGAAGTAGATGAGTGCGGAGGTAGAAATAAAAAGTGTCTATAATCCAATAGTAAAATCACTGAATTTTCCAGTTTCAGGTAACCTTGCTTTCAGTGTATCCCCCCTGCACATCCCTCTCTCTTTCTGATCCTCCTCTGTTCTCATTCCCACACTCACTCTGCAGCCACTTTCATTCCCCCTCCCACTCCCCCTCCTCCTTCCATCCACACACTTCACTCACTGGCTTCCTCCTTCCTCGCCTGGGTCTCGTTTGGGTTCCATCTAATCGTTCACACTATCACCTTCCTCATTGATTAGGTTTCAGCACTGGTAGCCTCTGTGTTCCCACTTGTCTCAACCCTTCACTCGCCCTTACCCCTTCATGACTCCATCATCTTGCTTTTGTGTACCTCCATCTATCATCCACCCACCTCTGAGTCGCAACTGCACTCTCCCCACCCCCAACTCTCTTGATCTACGTGTCATCTCCAGTCTACCCGTCTCTCCTGGCCCTTCGCCCACTCTCACTTTGACACTGGCTTTCTTTCCTCTACAGTCTTAGGCCTAAAGCAGAGTTTTGATCCAAAATGTCAATGGTTCTTTTCCCCTTACAGCTGCTGCTCACCCTACTGAGCTCCTCCTGCAAGACTTCTCCTGCTCCAGATTACAGTATCTGCAGTCACTTAATTGTCCATTGAAACTGTGGGAATGGGGACAGAAAGCCTCAATGTAATCTTTAAAACCCTAGTGTTAATTATTTTTCATTGTTCCTCAGTGTGAGGTGCTTATTACCTAAGCATGGATAATGTTGACTTATGCAATGAAATTACTCAAGATTCAAGATTCAAGCTTATTTTTCACGTCCTTTGAAACATATGATGAGGAGTGTTATTTGTATTAACAACTCAAAAGTCATCAAATGAGTCGAAGCTTATAATTCCTTTGGATGGTATTTTAGAAAAACATTTCTGAATTCCCTTTTTCACTTTTTATGCTTTTCTTGTGCTGGAGTATGTTCTAAATTTGTTTAGTTTTCCCTCTAAGTACCATGACTGGCATCAGTAGGATGCACCCATGGATTGATATCAGGCAGAAAGGAACTGTATGAGAGAAGCAGGGTAACCACCCAACAGTGCCCACATGTCAACATTTGCAAACAGAAGTGGGCATAATTCAAGAGTAGCTTCACTTCCAGAAAATAAAAGCCTGGACGACAGCTCAATGGTAGCAATAAAATATGCAAATACCTGACTGTGACATTGGATCATTTCTCAGAAGCAACTCTGTCACACTATCCTGGCGTGGCATGAAAGAAGATGTCCCTGGGTAGCAAACAGATATTCAACGCAGTTAACCATTTCCTGCACGATGCCAAGAATTGTGTCAGCAAGGTCTGGCACACTCACACTCGATTGTGGAGAGCTTGTCTCACAGGAATTGAGACCTCAGTGAGTCACGTCATTACCCCCTACACAAACATTTCAGTTGTAGTGCAGAAGCTAAACCTGTCTGCTCCTTATTCACTCACCTCTTCATCTACAGCAGCAAACAAGAGAAAGGCAATGAGTTTCATTGCACTTCCCTGAAGACATATCTCTGCCCCTAGTTTTCCTGTCCTTGCATTTTGTCAATCATGTCTTTGTCTCCTTATCTTTCAGCCTTTGGAAAAGCAGTTGAGAGATTGAGATGTGCTTTGAGCCTTTCTAAAGGGCAAGGAGTCTTTTTATATAGAAAATATATTGTAGCACTGTGCCACCACTATTTAATTATCTCCATCCATCTGTGCTTCTGCTACATATTGAAATCTGCACCTGGAACAATGCATAATTAATGGGCTGGCTGTGGCTCTCGTCCTGATAGGAGCCATTGGCATTCAGTTGTTGAACCTGAAGCAAGTCCTGGGTTTCCACACTTCACAGAAAGTGTGCAGGGTGTCAGTCTCACTGGCTGGTTCTTGGGAGCAAAGCTGTCAGTTTAATCCTCTCAGTACTCCGCACGGAGTCCAGCAGTGGAACTCAATCTTGCTGCTGTTCTCTGGCACCGAGGCAGGGAAAATCACCATTCGAATCCTGGATCCAAAATCCCATTAATTGTGGATAAAGATCTTGGAGGTAACGGTTAAGTTATTTGTTTAAAGGATTTTTTAAATGTTTTATAACTATTTGAGTCTTTTAAATAGTGTAGTTTTAGTCTAATTTATAATTTTTACCTCCTAAACTTAACTCAATATTAACCTTCAGACATCTGGGAATGTCAGAGACAAGCCCCACTCCCAGTCCTGGTGGTTCCGAGGAAAAATAAACACATGAGATTCTAGAGAAGATGGAAATTCTGAATAAAACACATACAAAGAGCTGAAGGAACATAGCAGATCAGCAGCATTTATGGATACATGGAGTGGAATAAACATTTTGTGCTGAGACACTTCATCAACACTACATTGCTTTCCCAGTACACTCTCACTACAGTGGACCCCTAGTGGTTTGCATATCACCTGAATAGGTTCACTGATGATACAATAACCTTTGTACTCTACTCATCCTATCCCACCTGGAGAATGGTGTCTCCTATGTCAGAATGCTTTTCATTGATTTCAGTTCAGTGTTCAATATGATCATTCTTCAGAAGCTGGTGGGTAAACTGTCCTTGTTGGGTCTCCTGACAAAGAGAACTGTGACAGCTCGTGTTGGCAGCAGCATCTTGAGCTCCATCATGCAGAACACTGGTGCCACCCAATGGTTGGTCTCTAATGAGTTGGCATACAGAGAGGAGGTAGAGCAAACAAGAGAAAATCTGCAGATGCTGGAAATCCAAGTCACGCACAGAAAATGTTGGAGGAACTCAGCAGGCCAGGCAGCATCTATGGAAAAGAGTACAGTCAACGTTTCAGGCCAAGACCCTTTAACAGGACTATAGAAAAAAAGATGAGGAGTCAGAGGAAAAGGGTGAGGGGAGGGGAGGGATAAATACAAGGTGATTAGTGAAACCAGGAGGGGGAGAGGTGAAGTAAAATGCTGGGAAGTTGATTGGTGAAAGAGATACAGGGCAGGAGAAGGGGGAGTCTGATAGGAGAGGACAGAAGGCTGTGGAAGAAAGAAAAATAGGGAAGGAGCACTTAGAGGAATGTGAAGGGCAGGCAAGGAGATAAAATGAGAGAGGGAAATGCGAATGGGGAATAGAGAAGGAGGTGGGAGAGCATTACAGGAAATTCGAGAAATTGATATTCATGCCATCAGGTTGGAGGCTACCGAGGCAGAATATAAGGTATTGCTCCTCCAATCTGAGTGTGGCCTCATCACGACTGTAGAGGAGGCCATGGATGGACATGTCAGAATGGAAAGTGGAATTAAAATGGGTGGCCACTCTCATGTCATTGGTTTGGAGGTTACCCAGGAGGGACAGCGATTTGTGGACTGGTCTGAACACACCTTGAGACTCAGTGTTAACAAGACTAAAGAGATAATTGTGGATTTCAGGAAGGTGCAGGTTGACCGCTCCCAGCTACACGACAACGACTCCTCCCTGTGGAGAGTCGGGAGCGCCGGGTTTTTTGGAGTGAACATCACAGATGATTGCACTTGCTCCCTCAACACCACCACTTTAGTAAGGATGGTGTTGCAGCTGCGCCCCACCTCCTGAGGAGATTAAGTTGAGTGAGGCTCCCCATTCTAACCACATTCTTCCTGAGCACCATCGAGAGTGTCCTAACCTGCTGTATCACCATCTGGTGTGGGAATTGCAAGGCATCTGACTGCAAGACCCTGCAACACATTGTGAGTACGGCTGAGAGAAGCATTAGGGTCTCTCTCCCACCCCTCACCCCCATCCAGGATATAGTGCATACCAGAAGTGTTTTGTTCACAGAGTCCTCAGCACTGTCAAGGATCCCACCAACCCACCCCACGATCTCTGTCACCTCCTACTGTCAAGCAGAAGAAAAAGAGACAGGATAACAGCTTTTTACAAGAAAACGGACAGGATAACAGCTTCTTTCCTCAGGCTGTGATACTAGTGACAACCGAGCTACCACCCAGTACACATTATTTATGACAGCGCCAGTAGCATTATATTGTTGAATATTTAACTCTATGTCTTCAATGCACTTTATGTCAACTTGTACATTGACAGAATTTTTTAAAGCTGTTTATATTATGTTATGTGCTTTATGTGATATATATTCTGTGCTTTGCACATTGGTCCCAGCAAAATTTATTGCACTTAGTTATATACATGTATAGAAACATAGAAACATAGAAAATAGGTGCAGGAGTAGGCCATTCGGCCCTTCGAGCCTGCACCGCCATTTATTATGATCATGGCTGATCATCCAACTCAGAACCCCGCCCCAGCCTTCCCTCCATACCCCCTGATCCCCGTAGCCACAAGGACCATATCTAACTCCCTCTTAAATATAGCCAATGTACTGGCCTCAACTGCTTCCTGTGGCAGAGAATTCCACAGATTCACCACTCTCTGAGTGAAGAAGTTTTTCCTAATCTCGGTCCTAAAAGGCTTCCCCTTTATCCTCAAACTGTGACCCTTCGTTCTGGACTTCCCCAACATCGGGAACAATCTTCCTGCATCTAGCCTGTCCAATCCCTTTAGGACTTTATACATTTCAATCAGATCCCCCCTCAATCTTCTAAATTCCAATGAGTACAAGCCCAGTTCATCCAGTCTTTCTTCATATGAAAGTCCTGCCATCCCAGGAATCAATCTGGTGAACCTTCTTTGTACTCCCTCTATGGCAAGGATGTCTTTCCTCAGATTAGGGGACCAAAACTGCACACAATACTCCAGGTGTGCTCTCACCAAGGCCTTGTACAACTGCAGTAGTACCTCCCTGCTCCTGTACTCAAATCGTCTCGCTATAAATGCCAGCATACCATTCGCCTTTTTCACCGCCTGCTGTACCTGCGTGCCCACTTTCAATGACTGGTGTATAATGACACCCAGGTCTCGGTGCATCTCCCCTTTTCCTAATTGGCCACCATTCAGATAATAATCTGTTTTCCTATTTTTGCTACCAAAGTGGATAACTTCCCATTTATCCACATTAAATTGTATCTGCCATGAATTTGCCCACTCACCCAACCTATCCAAGTCACTCTGCATCCTCTTAGCATCCTCCTCACAGCTAACACTACCACCCAGCTTCGTGTCATCCGCAAACTTGGAGATGCTGCATTTAATTCCCTCATCCAAGTCATTAATATATATTGTAAACAACTGGGGTCCCAGCACTGAGCCTTGCGGTACCCCACTAGTTACCGCCTGCCATTCTGAAAAGGTCCCGTTTATTCCCACTCTTTGCTTCCTGTCTGCTAACCAATTCTCCATCCACATCAATACCTTACCCCCAATACCATGTGCTTTAAGTTTGCACACTAATCTCCTGTGTGGGACCTTGTCAAAAGCCTTTTGAAAATCCAAATATACCACATCCACTGGTTCTCCCCTATCCACTCTACTAGTTACATTCTCAAAAAATTCAATGAGATTCGTCAGACATGATTTTCCCTTCACAAATCCATGTTGACTTTGTCCGATGATTTCACCGCTTTCCAAATGTGTTGTTATCACATCTTTGATAACTGACTCCAGCAGTTTCCCCACCACCGACGTTAGGCTAACCAGTCTATAATTCCCCGGTTTCTCTCTCCCTCCTTTTTTAAAAAGTGGGTTTACATTAGCCACCCTCCAATCCTCAGGAACTAGTCCAGAATCTAATGAGTTTTGAAAAATTATCACTAATGCATCCGCTATTTCTTGGGCTACTTCCTTAAGCACTCTAGGATGCAGACCATCTGGCCCTGGGGATTTATCTGCCTTCAATCCCTTCAATTTACCTAACACCACTTCCCTACTAACAAGTATTTCGCTCAGTTCCTCCATCTCACTGGACCCTCTGTCCCCTACTATTTCTGGAAGATTATTTATGTCCTCCTTAGTGAAGACTGAACCAAAGTAATTATTCAATTGGTCTGCCATGTCCTTGCTCCCCATAATCAATTCACCTGTTTCTGTCTGTAGGGGACCTACATTTGTCATTTATACGGTTGATGATAATAAATTTGAATTGAAGCAGTCCCAACATTTCCTACTGAGACCCGTCATCAGGACAGGAAAGCAATGAGGAAGAAACCAGAATAAGATTGATGGGTGAGGGGAAGGTGACAGGTGAGAGGTGAGACCAGGTGATGAAGAGGGTTGTTTGGTGGGGGACGAGGATGAAGAAGGAAGCTGGGAGACAATAAATGGAAGAGGTGAAGGGCTGAAGAAGAAGGAATTTGAATGGAGAGGATAGTTGACCATGGAAGAAAAGGAAGGATGAGGGATGCCAGAAGGAAGTGGTAGGCAAGTGAGAAGAAGAGAGGGAGTGAGAGGGGATTTAGAATGGGTAAATGAAAAGGAGAGAAGGATGCCGAAATTACTGGAAGTTAGAGATATTCATGACATGCCATCAGGTTGGAGGCTAACCAAATGGAATTTGTTGCTTCTCTAACCAGAGTATGGCCTTATCATGGCAATAGAGGAGGCCATGGACTGACCTATTGGAATGGGAATAGTAAGTCAAATTGAAATGGTTGACCACCGGGTAACCCCACCTTTTGTGGCTGATGGAGTAAAGTTGCTCATCAAAGTGATCCCTCAATCTACGTTGGGTCTCGCCAATGTAGAGGAGGCAGCATAGAGAACATCAGGTACAGTAAATGACACCAACAGACTCGCAAGTGAAGTGTCGCCTCACCTGGAAGGATGGCTTAGGGCACTGAATCGTAGTGAAGGAGGAGGTGTACAACTTGTCCTGTTTGCAGGGTAAGTGCCAGGAGGGAGATCAGTGGAAAGTGGACAGAGAATCAGATAAAGAGTGATCACTACGAAAAGTGGAGAGTGAAGGGGAGGGAGGCAAAGATGTGCTTAGAGTTAGGATTCCAATGTAGACGGTGGAAATTACAGAGAATCATGTGTTGGATGTGGAGATTACCGAGGAGGTGTTAAAGACAGGGGAAATGCTCTCCCTAGGGAGCATTTAGTGAGGAAAATGTGGAGAGGACAGATATGTGAAAATGGAGAAGATGTGCTTTTCACAGCTACCTTGACTATACCCCTACCCACCCTGTCACCTGTAAAAATGCTATCCCATTTTCTTAGCTTCTCCGTCTCCACCAAATCTGTTCTCAGGATGAGGCTTTCAACTCTAGAATATCTGAGAATGTGTTTCATCCACCACCATTGAATCCACCACCATTGAATCCACCCTCACCTGCATCTCCCCTATTTCCCATTCCAACATGTCTGTCCTTGGTCTCTTCCATGCCATGATGAGGCCACACTCAGGTTGGAGAAGCAACACCTCATATTCCGTCTGAGCAGCCTCCAACCTGATGGCATGGATATTGATTCCTCTAACTTCTGATAATTTTTTCTCCCCTCCCTGCTCCCGCTTCCCTCTTTTTCCATTCCCGATTCTGGTCCCCTTCTCATGTCATCTCTCCAACTGCCTATCACCTCCTTCTAGAGCCCCACCTCCTTCCCTTTCTCCCATGGTCCACTGCCTTCTCCTATCAGATTCCTTCTTCTTCAACCCCTCACCTTTTTCACTTATCTCCTCCCAGTTTCTTATTTCATCCCCCTCCCCTACCACCCACTTTCCCTCCCACCTGTCTCCTCCCATCTGGTATTCCTTCCCAACCCCCCACTTTCCTGATCTGCCTTCTTTCCCCTTCTTTTCCAGTCCTGATGAAGATTCTTGGTCTGAAATGTCGAATATTTATTCTCCTCCATAGATGCTGCCTGACTTGCTAAGTCCCTCCAGCTCTGAGCGATGTTTTGAAGTGGGGCTGCCATATTATAGCCCATTTCTTGTCTAGACCGGATTCTGGGAATTGTGGAGCCAGCTCAGTTTCTGGCCTAGGTAAGTACGGAGGGCTGATTTGATGGGATGGCTGGGCAATGTAATGACCTGGCCTTGAAACATTTGATGCAAAGTGGTAGTGGTATTATTCATTGTGTAGTCATACAACCCACAAACATGCTGAGAACTCTAAACTACATTTGCAAGTGTACATGTGGAACAGCATGGTGGTGTAACAGTTACTGTATGCTTTACAGTGCCAGCAATCAGGGCTCAATGACCGCTGTTGTTCGTAAAGAGTTTGTATGTTCTCCCTGTGATCATGGGAGTTTCCTCTAGGTGCTCCATTTTCCTCCAACGTTCAAAAGGTGTATGAGTTAGGGTTATTACGTTGTGGGCATGCTAATTTGGCACTGGAGCACGGTGTTACTTGTGGGCTACACCCAGCAGAATCCTCTGACTATGTTGGTCATTGATGCAAAAAAGGCATTTCACTGTACGTTTCAATGTACATCCGGCAAATAAAGCTAATCAATCATGATCTTATATCTTCCCACAAAATTCAACTGATGCAACCAGATATAAACCAGTCCAAGTAAGGATAAATCCAATCACCTTTCAGTGGAGAAACTAAAGTATTCTAATCTTTATTATTTATTTATCTCTATTTTAAATGCTTTTCTACTTACAAAATATCTTGGAGCGGAGGGATTGAGGTTTTCCCTCTCACTGTGACATGCGAGAAGTTTGATTCAGATACAGTACGGCCAGTATTGAGATACCAGCCTGAAGGAACAAATGACCCTCCTGAAATTTCCTCCAGCGGATTCACCATTCCTGGCCCTCTCTCCTCAACACCCTTTTCCTACTCCCTAATCACAAGCAAAACTGACAGCACGTACTGTACCAACAGTCATTGTTTGGGATTTCAACTTATTGGGTGGTACATTGATTTTGTGCGACCATGTAAGTGGCCCAGTTTGCTTCTCCTCCAGTTCTGCTTTACTTATTCCCATTGTAGAAATGAAAATGTGTTGTTCAAGATATAGTCGGTCACTTTGCTGGCACTGGAAATGTCCCGTGGTCTCTTCCCCCCATACTGCTTCTAGAATAATGGAAATTCCATTAATATCAAATCTGTTTGACTCTGCAAATGACGCCTGAGCTGGTCGCTATTTCTAGCAGGTCTTTTCTTAATCAAGAATAAGCAATGTTTGTCCTCAGAAATTCTTTCTTTCATAGCTTCATAAATATGAATCAAAGTTGTACATCCCATATAATCCCCTTCTTTTATTTATTCATGGTGTAAATATGTTCTTCTGAAATAAAATCCTGTTCATGTAAAAGCTGCAGAGAGCTGTAAGGGATTGAAGGACAGCTACAGCATGAAACTAAAATAGGGAGGTTATGGAAATGCACCCTGAATTCTGAAATCCGAATTCTTGCAATGCCCTTTCCTAGATGCACCACTTAAAACAAATTAATTCCAAAAGATTAAGAAAAGAATTTTTGAAATGAAACTGAAGTGTAAAATGGGCAGTTGATCTTTTGTGCGGACTTGATAGGCCTGTTCCTGTGTTGTATGTCTCCATAACTCGATGGTGTTTCTATTGACAAGGAAAGAGGTCCTGCTAGGGGATTTTGAGTAGCTAGGGACTGAACTAAAATGCAGAACCAAAACCATAATAATCTCTGGACTGGTACCTGAACCACATGCAAACTGGCACAGAGAGTTAAATACGTGATGCAAAGATTCGTGCGGGAGAAGCGAGTTTGAATTGGTGGGACTTTGACACCAGCATTGGGGAAGAAGGCAGCTGTTCCAATGGAATGGGCTCCATCTGAGCCATGCTGGGACCAGGGTCCTGGCAAATTGCATAACTTGGCTGTGGATAGGGTTTTAAGCTAAATGATGGAAGGGTTGGTTCAACCTCTGGAGAAGTGTTGAAAAAGTCAAAATGAAGGAGAGCGCAGGGAATGTTACTGAACTCTCCAGAATAAAAAATAACAGAAAATTAAGAAAGAGATAAGAATTTAACTTCTGGCAACATGGAGACAAAATTAAGAAGAAGGGTGGTGAATGCAGAGACTGAAGGTATTATATTTAAATACACACAGTATACGAAATACAAGGTAAGTGAGCATATAGTGCAGTTAGAAATTGGCAGGTATGCCACTATGAACATCAAGAGATGTTGATGAAAGATCACAGCTGGGAGATAAACCTCCAAGGACGCATATCATATCAACAAGACATGCAGGTGGGGAGAGGGGTCCAGGTGATTTTGTTCGGAGTACAACAAAATCGTAATCCTTAGAATGAGGTGACATAGGATCAGAAGATGTAGAATGTTTGTGTGTAGATTAAAAAAACTGCAAAAGTATGAAGACCCTCGTGGGAGTTATATACATGTCTGTGAATAGCAGTCCAGGTGAGAGGTATAAATTACAATGGGAGATAGAATGGCATGTAAAAAGGGCAATATTATAATAACTATGGGGCTTCTGATATACAGGTAGATTGGGAATATTAGGTTAGTGCTGGATAACGAAAGAATTTGTAGAATGCCTACAAGATGGCTTTTTAGAGCAGCTTGTGGTTGAGCCCACTCCAGGAAAGGTAATTCTGCATTTTGTGCTGTGCAATGAATCAGATTTGATTAGGAACTTTCAGGTAAAGGTATCCTTGGGAGGAGGTGATCATAATATAATAGAAATCATCCTGCCATTTGAGAGTGAGTAGGTAAATCTGATTTTATCAGTATCACAGTTGAATAAAGGTAAATACAGAGGCATGAGAGAGAAGCTGGCCAAAGCTGATTGGAAGGGACACTAGCAGGAATGACAATAACAATGGCTGGAATTTCTGCAAAAGATAAAGGAGAGTCAGTAGATGTATTTAACTTGGATTTTCATTGACAAAGTGTCGCACATGAGGCTACCAAGCAAGATAAGAGCACATATTGTTACAGGAAGATTCTAGTATTGACAGAGGGTTGGCTGACTGGCAGAAAGCAAAGAGTGGGAATAAAGAGTCCTTTTCTGATTGGCTGCTGGTGACAAGTGCTGCTCACAGGATTCAATGTTAGATCTACTGTTTTTCACAATATATAGAAATGATGTGGATGATGGAGTGGATGGCTTTGTGGCCAAGTTGAGGATGATATGAAGATAGGGGAGGGACAGGTAGTGTTGAGAAAGCAGGGAGTCTGCAGAAAGACTTGAACAGATTTGAAGAATGGGTAAAGAAGTAGCAGGTGGAATATAGTGTAGCAAAGTGCATGGTCATGCACTTTGGGAGAAGAAATAAAGGTGTAGACTATTTTCTAAATATGGAGAAAATTCAAAAATCAGAGGTGCAATGGGACGGGAAACCATGTGCAGGATTTTCTTAAGGTTAACTTGTAGGTGGTGTTGATGGTAAGGAAGGCAAATGCAATGTGAGCATAAACTCTGAAAGAACAAGAATACAAAAGCAAGGATGTAATACTAACGTTTTATAAGGCTCTAGAGTATTGTGAGCAGTTTTGGGCCCCTTATCAAAGTAAAGATGTGCTGGCATTGGAGACAGTCCAAAGTCAAAGGTTCAAAGTAAATTTATTATCAAACTGCATATTTGTCACCATATACAAGCCAGCAATTCATTTTCTTGTGGGCTTTGTCAATAAACCTATAATAGAATAATAATCATAATGGAATCAATGAAAGATCGCTCCATCTTGGAGTTTTTCAAATGAACTGTGCAAACACACAAAAAAAATAATAATAAATAAATAAGCAATAAATATTGAGAACATAAGTTCTTAAAAGTGAGTCCTTAAGTTGTGGGAACTTTTTGATGATGGGACAAGTGAACCTGAGTGAAATTTGGTTGAAGAGTCTGATGGTTGAGGGATGGTAACTGTTCCTGATCCTGGTGGTGTGAGTCCTAAAGCTCCGATGCCTTCTTCCTGATGGCAGCAGTGGGAAAAGTGCCTGTCCTGGGTGGTGGAGGTCCCTGATAATGGATGCTGGTTTCCTGAAATAGTGCTTCGTGTAGATGTGCTCAATGGTGGGGAGTGTTTTACCCATGATGGACTGGGCTGGATCCACTACTTTTTGTAGGATTTTCCATTCAAGGTCTTTGGTGTTTCCATACTAGGCTGTGATGCAGCCAGACAATATACTCTCCACCACAGATCTATAACTTTGAAGTTTGTCAAAGTTTTAGATGTCATGCTGAATCTTCGCAAACTCCTAAGTAGAGGCACTGGCATGCGTTCTATGTAATTGCACATACATGCTGGGCCCAGGACAAATCCTCTGAAATAATAACATCAAGGAATTTAATTTTGCTAGCCCTCTCCATTTCTGATCCTCCAATGAGGACTGGCTCACGGACCTCTGGTTTCCTACTCCTGAAGTCAATAATTAGTTCCTTGTTCTTGCTGACATTAGGTAAGTGGTTGTTGTTTTGGCAATATTTAACCAGGTTTTCCATCCCCTCCTAGACGTTGATTCGTCACCACTTTTGATTTGGTCAACAACAGTAATGTCATCGGCAAACTTGAATATGGCATTGGAGCTGTACTTAGTCACATAGTCATAAGAAGAAAGTGAGTAGAGCAGGGGGCGAAGCACAAGGCCTTGTGGTGTGCCTGTGCTGATGGAGATCCTGGAGAAGAAGTTGTTATCAATCCAAACTGACAGGAGTCTTCAGGTGAGGAAATCATTAATCCAATTCCACAAGGAGGTATTGAGACCAAAGAAGTCCATAGGAGACTCACAGAAATGATCCCAGGAATAAGAAAGTTAACATTTGAGGAGCATTTGATGGCTCTGGGCCTGTACTCATTGGAGTTTAGCAGAAAGTGGGGTAGGGATCTCATTGAAACTTATCAAATATTGAAAGCCCTAGATAAAGTGGATGTGTAGAGGATGTTTCCAGTAGTGCAGGAATCCAGGACCAGTGGGCGCAGCCACAAAATTGAGGAGCATCCATTTAGAACAGAGATGAGGAAAGATTTCTTGGGCCAGAATGTGGTCAATCTATGGAATTCACTGCCACAGATGGCTGTGCAAGTCAAGTAATTGGGTATATTTAAGGTGTAAGTTGATAAGTTCTTGATTAATCAGGGTGTCAAAGGTTACAGGGAGAAGGCAGGAAAATGGGATTGAGGGGGATAATAAATTAACCATGATGGAATGGCGGAGCAGACTCAATGGGCCAAATGGCTTAGGTCTGCTCCTATGTCCTATGGTTTTTAATGATATTGAGAAGCAGGAAGTCTGTGGAAGAACTTGGACAGTTTGTGGGAATGGGTAAAGAAGTGGCAAATGGAATACAGAGCAGCAAAGTGCATGGTCATGCACTTCAGTAGAAGGAGTAAAAGCATAGACTATTTTCTAAATGGGTAGAAAGTCCAGAATTCAGAGATGCAAAAATAATTAGTAGTCCAAGTGCAGGAATTCCTAAATGTTAACTTGCAGGTTGAGTCAGTAGTAAGGAAGGCAAATAGCATTTGTGCAGAGGACTAAAATTTTCAAGCAAGGGCGTAATGCTCAGACCGCATTTGGAGTATTGTGAGCCGTTTTAGGGTCCTTATCTTAGACAGGATATGCTGGCATTGGAGAGAATCCAGAGGAGGTTTATGCGAATGATCCTGGGATTTGAAAGGGTTAACATATGAGTAGTGTTTGATAGCTCGTGGCTTACACTGCTGAAGTTTAGAAGAATGAAGGGAGATCTCTTTGAAACCCACCGAATATTGAAAGGTCTACATAGAGTGAACATGGAGAGGATGTTTCTATCAGTAGAGGAGTCTAGGACCAGAGGGCACAGCCTCAGAATAGAAGGACATACCTTTAGAACACAGATGCAGAGTAATTTATTTAGCCAGAGTGTGGTGAATCTGTGGAATTTATTACCACAGAAGGCTGTGGAAGCCAAGTTATTGGGTATACTTGAAGTGATAGATTCTTGATTATTAAGGGTGTCAAAGGTTACGGGGAGAAGGCAGGAGAATTGGGTTGAGAGGGAAAATAAATCAGCCATGATCAAACACTGGGGCAGACCTGAAGGCCTAATTCTTCCCTTATGTCTAATGGTCTTATGGTCTTGACAGCAAAGTGGAACTAAACAACCTTTTGTTCGTCCATTCAATAGAAACCTGGAAAGAGGACGATTTGCCCATTGCTTTTTAAGCTAATAAATATAAGTGGGCCATCCAACTCACATTAGCAATGCAACAAAATTATCCAATAATTATTTTTAAGAAGCTATAACTATTTAAAAAACACTTTTGATCTTGCAAATAAATTGTTCAGCACAATCCTTATACCTATAACTCCAGGAAAGATTGTTTGCAATCTGGTGTTATCAATGTAAAATGTTGAAATGTGGAAATATTTTAATTCTGCAGGAATTTCACCTACTCCCACCTTGGAAAAAGAATTCAAAAACAAGATGTTGAGAACAGCAAATGGGATAGAAACACTATGCAATGTGAGTGAAGAGGGCTCAAATTAGATGAATATGGCATTTGAAAGGTAAGGCAATTGCCAGTCATGGTAACCACAAAATTATTTGGTTGTCATGACAAACCATTACATGCTCTAACATCCTCCAGGGAAGGGCATATGTTACCTTATATGTGATTTGAGACTAAGCAATTCAACAAACTCATTCTGCCTCCAGGGATGTGCCATAAATGCTGGCATTACCGGCTACATCCAAATCACGTGGGTAAGTAAAAATCGTGATACTGGACGAGGAGTAGAGTGAAAAATGAAATTATATCTAGGAAGGACCAAGGATTCCCTATGTGACAAGAATAGCACGCCAGCTTCTCCTAACTCCTGCAATGCTTCAAATTTACTTTGGTCTGTTGGCTGCACGACCTATTCATAGCAGGTTTGACCGGTAACTTTGTCACTGTGAGGGTCTTTTATGAAGTTAGATTAAAAGCTTAACATCATAATGCAATAAGTGAATTTTAATAAACTCCTTGCCTGCTTGAGTTGGACAGGCTGTCCTGCTACAACCCTAGGAGGCTGGAAAGCTTCAGAAATGCAGCATCTTTATCAATTCAGTTAACATTTTAAATTAATTGTTGAACATTCACATTAGAATGGCTGGTTTAAAATCAGAACATTTAAAGCCTTTACTTAATAATAATACTCAGCTTCCACCTAATTTGTTGTACTGAGATATCAGTGTCCTCTGAAAGCAATTGATTCAAATCCTCATAAAATGCACTCAATAGCTACTTTATTAGATACAGGAGGTAACTAACAAAGTGGCCACAGTGTACTTCTAGATGCTTGTGGTCTTCTGCTGCTATAGCTTATCCACTTCAAGGTTCAACTGTTATGCATGCAGAGATGCTTTCCTGAATGCCACTGTTGTAATGCATGGTTATCAGAGTTAGTGTCACTTTCTTGTCAGCTTTTAACAGACTGGTCATTCTCCTCTGTTCTCTCTCATTAACAAGGTGGTTTCACTCACAGAACTGCCTCTCACTGGATTTTTTTTGCTCCATTCTCTATAAACTGCTGTACATGAAAATCCCAGGAGATCGGCAGTTTCTGAGATACTCAGATCACCCAGTCTGGCACCAACAATCATTCCATGGTCAAAGTCACTTATATCACATTTCTTCCCCTTTCTAATCTGTGGTCTGAATGACAACTGAACCTCTTGACCATGTCTGCATGCTTTTATGCATTGAGATGCTGCCACATGATTGGCCGATAAGATATTTGCATTAATGAACAGGTGTATGGGTGTACCTAAAAAAGTGGCCACTGAGTGCATATTCAAAACATATTTGTTTTGAACCTATTAGTGTACAAACTAGAAAAAAAGGAAAATGTCAAAGCCAATGCATGAAACAAATCATGTAACCAAAATAAAAGTTGTCAGATCTGAAAATGTTATTACCTGTCTACCTAACTTTTGATTCTAGTCCAGCTTTCCATGTCAAGTACCAAGCTCAAAGGAACAGATTTTTGATTCCAGTTTTTGATTCCAGTCCAGCTTTCCATGTCAAATACCAAGCTCAAAGAAACAGATTCCTCTAGGACTCTTTAGTTCTGCCTTTCATCACAGCAGTGGGCATTTCTGCCTATTACATGACCCCTAGGAGTCAACCTCTGTCATACCAGGACCAACACATACTGTATCTTTACAAGCTTGAATTGGTCATCTGGGAGTGTGTTGATTTTTGTATTTTAGACTCCTGTTGTTATGCAATAAAATAGTAGCCCCTGTTCTAGCTACAATGGTTTACTTATAGGATGCTAGAAAAAAATTTCAGCCTTTTTATCTTATAAAATTCTCGTTTAATGGCCATTTATCAAAAATCACTTCCTGGAGATGAAAATGCATCGTAAAGACAGCTATAACCTTTGGCGGCCAGAAGAGGGCACTGGTAAGCTTTATTCAAGATACAATCATTACCAAAGGGAGCATATTTGCACTGAAAATGAAGAGTAGGTGATGCCCACAGGTAACTTCTTAAATGTAGAATATTTTGCACTTCATCCACTACATGGGCATATTACAGCAAGAGTTTTGATCCATTGGCATGGAGATCGAAGAAGACTGGAGAACTGTGCCTGTTGCATGGTGTGGCACACATGTTTATCACACACTTTGATACACACTCACAATAATCAAATACAGAAATGCTCCGTAGTTCCATAGTTCAATAGTTCCATTTCATATCAGAGGATGTATACAATATATAACCTGAAATTCTTACTCTCTGCAGATGGCCTTGAAACAAAGGTAAAACCTCAAAGAATGAATGGCAGAAAAAGATGTAAGGACCCCAAAGCTCCCTGCCCCCTCCCAAACACAGGCAGCATTCAACCCTCCCCTTCTCCACACTTATTCTAGCATACAGCATTAGTATTTCCAACATCCACCATGCCAACAACATCAAAGCCCCCAGAGAGGACCATGGTCTACAGTACATCAAAAACGAATTGTTCACTCCAACAATTCGACATCCCACAGGCTCTCTCTCACTAACAAGGGAGGGACAGATATAATTTCTTTCACAGCAAGAGGGGAGACAACAGTTGATATTTTGATATTAGCCAGTCTTAGTTTTTCCTTTTATTTCAAGTCCTCTGACTCGAGAATTAGCAGCAAACTCTCTCTCACCATAGAGAGAGAGATTGATTACCAAGCAGAGAACCCGCTGACAGTCACTCTACCTGACTTTGATGTTCTGCTTCCTGCTATGCTTCAGTTCATGACACCAGCAAGAACTCATGCTCACACAAGGCTCCAACGGCGTTCGACTTCAGGCTGAACCTGAACATACTGAACGTGGCCAATCAGAGAGCTCCAAGAATGGGAACACGCCCTGTGCAGAGCTGTAGTTTTGAATGCCACTGTGGATCAAAATCCTGATCGGATCCCAGCCACCCTGGAAAGGAGAATAGGGACATTAGAACAGGAAGAACTTAACTGTTTGGCTGATGAGCTTGGAAAAGTTGCCCTTCGGTGCCACCTTAAGCTTCCCACCAAAGCAAATGCACAGGCATTTGCCCATATCACCCTCCCCACCTCTTACCTTAACCACTCTTCCCCCAACTCCTCCCATCCCTCAGTTTCTCATCAAGCCTCTTCCCTCTCCCCACTCTCCAGTCACCTACACTCCCTCTCACACTGCTCTCAACCTTTCACTTTGCTCTTTTTTCTTGCAACAGTTGAATCAAACACATGATAAAAACAAAACTGTTTGTCTACCCTGCAATCAATCACCCCAGCCTGATTCATGTAAATCCCTGCCTACAAATAGTGGAGACATGTCCTGGAAAGCAGTGAGCGGCTCGTCCCAACAATATATATATTGATCTGGCCTCCACTAGCCTCAAGGTTAGGGAATTCAGGAGATTCACGAATCTCTGCAAGAAGGATTTTTTTTTTAGCAATCTCAGTCTTATATAGCCGGCCCTTTATCTTGTAGTTATCTACCCTTGTTTGTGACATCCCCACAAATTACAACATCCCAATATTGAACCTGTCAGGCATCTTTAAACTGTATGTGTTTGAATGAGGTTAACCTTCATTCTTCTAAACACTACAAAATACAGATGCTATCTGTTTAGTCTCTCTTTTTCCAAGAATTAGTAAGAACGTGTTTGGCACAGCATTGTAGGCCTAAGGGCCTGTATTGTGCTGTAGGTTTTCTATGTTTCTAATTAGCCTGTTGAATCTCCTTTGGACTGCTTCTATATTCGTTTGGGTAAGGGGACCATACTGTGAATCTAGTGAAGTGGGTCCAATACTCTATGTCACAGGCCAGTGATGTTGTGGGGATGGAACTGGACTCTCTGACGGTGGTGTCTGAAAAGAGAATGCTGTCCAAGTTGCATGCCATCTTGGACAATGTCTCCCATCCACTACATAATGTACTGGGTGGACACAGGAGTACATTCAGCCAGAGACTCATTCCACCGAGATGCAGCACAGAGCGTTATAGGAAGTCATTCCTGCCTGTGGCCAGCAAACTTTACAACTCCTCCCTTGGAGGGTCAGACACCCTGAACCAATAGGCTGGTCCTGGACTTATTTCCTGACACAATTTACATATTACTATTTAACTATTTATGGTTTTAACTATTTATGGTTTTATTACTATTTATTATTTATGGTGCAACTGTAACGAAAACCAATTTCCCCCGGGATCAATAAAGTATGACTATGACTAAGTATGAACTCAATTGATAATCTGTAATTGGCTTATTAGTTTTGCATGTAGTGAAATGCAACAAGAGGCTTTTGAGTACCATCTGAATGGATCATTTGACACTTTAGTACATTAACATGATACAAAATAAAAAACACTAACAGATGGCAGAATATGGTGTTTTGATGAGGTCACCAATATTTCAGCATATCAGTGTAAGAGAATAGTGGAGTGGTGGTGGAATAAATAAAAGTAGAAGTGATCGGTTTAAAAGTACTGACTGATAATGTACAGAAATGAGAGATGTATAGAAATGAGTTGAAAACAAATAACATTCGTTAGTCAGAATGGGTATAAAGTTCAAATTTTTTCTGGTCTGTCTGGAGAGTTCACCAGAGATGAAACAGAGTCACCCTTCAGCCTCAGATTATGCCTATACCTTTAGTTATTTGATAACCTGAAGTAGGTTGAGTACATTCTATTAATTTGCCAAGTACCGATTCTGGGAGCAGTTCTATCTAGACTGAACTGGCCACAGTGTGCAGGCCAGAGTTGAGTTCAAAACCCGCCAGGTATCCTCTCTGCTTTGGTAAGGTTGGCATTAAACTGTGGCAGTGTTTGAAGAAAGTGAAGACTGCCAGGTCCTCCATGGAGTTTGTAAACTTGTCAGTGGAGACCAAGATTTCTATATCCCACTTAGTTACATTGGGTTTTTCAGCAATGTCGTGCCAAATTGATGTTACTGTAGCCAAAACAAAAATGCAGGCTTTTAAGCACAAATTGACTTTTGATAAAAGCGTAAAGCTTTTATAAAAATATCATGCAAAAATGTAACCCCAGGCCACAGCCTCTGAGTTAGATGGAATAAGTCATCAGGCTAATGTCCATCGATTGTTTGGTTTGGATCAGCTACCAAACCAGACAAGAATAGACTCCAAAGAACCGTCAGGGCTGCAGAAAGGATTATTGGTGTGAAGCTGCCCTCGATCCAGGACTTGTATGCTTCTAGAGTCAGGAAGCGAGGAAGCAGCATCATTGTAGACCCATCACACCCTGGACATCACCTGTTCCAACTCCTTCCTTCTGGTAGGCACTTCAGATCACTGTATGCCAGGACAAATAGGTACAAGAATAGTTTCTTTCCGTATGCCATCAGTCTTATGAACACTTGAATTCTAGTCTAGTATAAATGACCTGTACATACACAGGTATACCTCATTGTATATAGTTCAAGATTATTTGCACTATTGTTTTGTTTGCTTGTTGATTCTGTACAGCGAGAGCTCAGGGAAACCAGCATCAAATTCCTTGTATGTGTCCACATACTTGGCGATAATAAAGGATTCTGATTGTGCACGTTTGCCTGTTGAGCTGGAACTTCTGAGTAGAAATGCACCAGTGAATATGTTTTAACTAGCTTGCTTTATTTTTCTGGCCCCTAACAAACTGTTGTGCACCATAACTGGAAAATGATTATGCCTATTTGTTAGAAATCACTTTCAGTAATTTAAAACCAGGTTACCGGCAGGTGTAAAAGTGCAAAAAAGAGGCGAGAGAGTGGATATTAGACCTTTGGGTAACGACGCTGAAGAGGGGGACATGGAAATGGCGGACAAACTGAATAAGTATTTTGCATCAGTCTTCACTATGGAAGACATGAACAGTTTGGTGGTAGTTCCAGGTGTCAGGAGTCATGAAGTGTGTGAAGTTACCATAACTAGGGAGAAGGTTCTTCAGAAACTGAAAGATCTGAAGGTAGGTAAGTCACCTGAACCACATGGTTCTGAAAGAGGAAGCTGAAGAGACTGTGGAGACATTAGTAATGATCTTTCAAGAATAACTAGATTCCAGAATGGTTCCAGATGACTGAAAATTTACAAATGTCATTTCATTCTTCAAGAAAGGAGAGAGGGAGAAGCAAGAAAATTATAGGCCAGTTAGTCTGGCCTCAAAGGAGATGTTGGAATCAATTGCTAAGGATATGGTTTTGAAGGTACTAGGAGGCACATGATAAAACAGGCCATAGTCAGCATGGTTTCCTCAAGGAAAAATCTTGCCTGACAAATCTGTTGGAATTATCTGATGACATAACAAGTAGGACACAAAATTGAGAATCGATTGATGTTGTGTACTTGAATTTTCAGAATGCCTTTGACAAGGTGCCACACGTGAGGCTGCTTAACAAGCCCATGGTATTACAGGGAAGATTCTAGCATATAAAGCAGTGTCTGATTGGCAGGAGGCAAAGAGTGGGAATAAAGGGAGCATTTTCTGCTTGGCTGCTGGTGACTAGTGGTGTTCCACAGGTGTCTGTGCTCGGACCATTTTTTTTGTTATATGTTAATGATTAGAATGATTTTCTTCCCAAGTTCTTCTGCAGACACCCTTCTTCCTCAATCTGTCCTTCCACCTATTTTCGTATTATCCCCGAATGTGCCTACAAATCAATCAATTCCTTCATCCAAATCATTGACATACAACATGGAAAGAATCGGTCCCAACATTAACCCCTGTGTCACGCCACCAGTCACCGGCAGCAAACCAGTAAAAGCTGCCTTTATTCCCATTCTTTGCCCTCTGCCAGTCAACCAATCTTCTAACCATTCTAATACCTTTCCCATAATAACATGGACTCTTATTTTGCCTCATGTACAGCAGCTTATCAACGACCTTCTGAAAATCCAAGTAAGCAACATCCACTGGCTCCCGTTTGTCTATCCTACCTGATACTTCCTCAAACAATTCCAAAAAAAATTGTCAGGCAAAATTTCCTCTTGAGAAAACCATGCTGACTTCAGTCTGTTTTATCATGTGACTCCAAATACCCCAAAACTTCTTCATTAATAATAGACTCCAACATCTTTCCAACAACTGAAGTCAGACTCCCTCCCTCCCTTCTTAAAGAGTGGAGTGACATTTGCAATTTTTCAGTCCTCTGGAACCATTCCAGAATCTATTGATTCTTGAAAGCTCATCACTAATGCCCCCACAATCCCTTCAGCTACCTCTTTCAGAACCCTGGGGTGTAGCCCATCTGGTCAAGGTGACTTATCTACTTTAGACCTTTCAGTTTCCCAAGCACCTTCTCCTTAGTAATAACGATGACACTCACTTCTGCTCTCTGACACTATCACGCTTCTGGCATTCTGCTAGTGTCTTCTACAATGAAGACTGATGCAAAATACTTATTAATTTTGTCCCCATTACTAACTCTCCAGCGTAATTTTCCAGTAGTCCAATATCCACTCTTGTCTCTCTTTTACTCGTTATATATCTGAAAAAAACCTTTTTATATCCTCTTTTGTATTATTGGCTAGCTTACCTTCAATTTTCATTCTCTTTTTTCTCTGTATGGCTTTCTTAAATTGTCTCTGTTCATTTTTAAAAATTTCCCAATCCTCTACTTTCACACTATTTTTTGTTATATTATATGTTCTATCTTTTGCTCTGATGCTGTCTTTGACTTCCCTTGTCAGTCATGGTTGCTTCATTCTTCCTTTAGAATACTTCTTCATCGTTGTGGTGTATCTATCCTGCCCCTTTCGAATTGTTGGCAGAAACACCAGCCTTTGCTGTTCTGCCATCATCCCTGATATATCCCCTTCCAATCAACTTTGGCCAGCTTGTCTCTCATGCCCCTATAATTCCCCTTACCCTACTGAAATATTGATACATCTGACTTTAGCGTCTCCTTTTCAAACTGCAGGGTAAATTCTATCATATTATGATCACTGCATCCTAAGAGATCCTTTACCTTAAGCCCTCTAATCAAATCTGGGTCATTACATAAAACCCAATCCAGAATTGCCATTCTCTGGTAGGCTCAACCACAAGCTGCTCTGAAAAATCATCTTATAGGCATTCTACAAATTCCCTCTCCTGGGATCCAGTTCCAACCTTATTTTCTGAAACTGCATTCGTATTGAAATTCCCCATGACTATAGCAACATTGTCCTTTTTTTTACATGCCTTTTCTATTTCCAGTTGTAATTTGTAGCCAGCATCCTTATCAATGTTCAGAGGCCTGCATGTAACTCCCATCAGGGACAATTTACCTTTGTGGTTTCTTAATCCTACCTTAAAGGATTCTACATCTTCTGTTCCTATGTCACCTCTTTCTAAGAATTTGATTTCATTTTTTACCAGCAGAGCCGCCCCTCTGTCTACCTGTCTATCCTTTCAATACGATGCGTATCCTTGGATATTAAGCTCTTAATGATGACCTTCTTTCAGCCACAGCTCAGCGATCCCTACGACATAAGACCAAAAGACATAGGAGCACATTAAAGCCTTTCAGCCCATCGAGTCTACTCCACAATTCCATCATGGCTGATCCTGGATCCCATACACCTGCCTTCTCGCCATGTCCTTTGATGCCCTGATCGATCAGGAACCAATCAATTTCCACCTTAAATATACCCATGGACTTTGCCTCCACCGCAGTCTGCGGCAAAGCATTCCTCAAAGTCACTACCCTCTGACTAAAGAAAAATCCTCTTTACATCCATTCTAAAAGTTTGCCCCTCAGCTTTGAGGCTGTACCCTCTAGTTTTGGATAACCGCACTAGAGGAAACATCCTGTCTACATCCACCCTATCTAGCCCTTTCAATATTTGGTAGGTTTCAATGAGATATCCCACATTCTTCTAAATTCCAGTGAGTACAGGCCCAAAGCTGCCAAATACCGCTTATATGTTAAACCCTTCATTCATAACATCATCCTTACCAATTTCTAACTGCACTACAAGATCATCTATGTTATTCCGTGTACTGAGTGCATTCAAGTATAATACCTTCAGTTCTGTATTCATCACGCCTATTCAACTTTAGCCCACAAAAAGCTTTACCTCATCCCACTGACTGCAATTTTGTCCAATTATTTGCCTGTTCTTCCTCACAGTCTCACGACAAACAGCATCTAATTGTATACCAACTGCCCCATCCTCAGCTCTATCAGTTTGGTTCCCATCCCCTTGCCAAATTAGTTTAAACCTTCCCCAACAGTTCTAGAAAACCTGCCCACAAGGATATTGGACCCCTTGGGTTTAGTGTAATCCACTCTTCTTGTACAAGTCATACCTTCCCCTGAAGAGATCCCAATGATCCGGAAAGCTGAAACCCTGCCCCCTGCACCAGTACCTCAGTCATACATTCATCTGCCAAATCATCCGATTCTTACCCTCAGTGGTGCGTGGCACAGGCAACAATCTGGCAATTACTACCCTGGAGGCCCTGCTTTTGACATTTCTACCTAATTCCCTATATTCTCTCTTCAGAACCTTTCCTCTTTTCCTACCTATGCTGTTGGTACCAATTTGTACCACGACTTCTGACTGTTCACTCTTCCCCTTCAGAATGCTTTGGAACCAATCTGAGACATCCCTGGCACCTAGGAAGCAGCATACCATCTGGGTGTCCCTTTCACGTCCACAAACTCTGCTGTCTGCTCTGCTAACTGCAGAATCTCCTATTACGACTGCACTCCTCTTCTGCCCTTTCCCTTTAGAGCCACAGGACAGACACAGTACCAGAGACCAGGTTGCTGCAGCTTTCTCCTGGCAGGTCGTCTCCCAAAACAGCATCCATGGTGGTATGCTGATTACTGAGGGAAATGGCCACACGGGTTCTTTAAACTGGCTATCTATTCCCTTGCCCTCTCCTGACAGTGGCCACTTTATTAGGTATAACTGTACACCTGTTCATTAATGCAAATATCTAATCAGCCAATAATATGGCAAAACTGAGTGCATAAAAGCACAAAGATATGGTCAAGAGGTTCAGCTGTTGTTCAGACCAAACATCAGAACGGGGAGGAAATGTGACTTTGATCATGGAATGATTGATGGTGCCAGACAGGGTGGTTTGAATATCTCAGAAACTGATGATGTCCTGGGATTTTCACGTACAGCGGTCTCTAGAGTTTACAGACAATAGCACAAAATATTAGAAAACATCCAGTGAGGGGCAGTTCTGTGTGGGGAAAAAAAAAGCCTTGTTAATAAGACAGATCGGAAGAGAATGGCATACGGATAGGAAGACAACAGTAACTCAAATTACCGCTTGTTAAAACAGTGGTGTGAGAAAAGCATCACTGAATGCACAATGTGTTGAACCTTGAGGTGGATGCGCTACAGCATCAGAAGACCATGAATGTAGACTCAGTAGCTGCTTTATTAGGTACAGGAGGTACTGAATATAGTGGACACTGAGTGTATATTTAGTGTGTAAGTCTTTCATTGTGCTTTTATAGTCAGGTTCATGTGGTTCTGAAATGGCTTTAGTGAAGGGAAGAGTCAAATTTCCTAACTAAATGGAAACTAGTAACAACCATAGTATATGCATATTCAAAGGTGTGTTAGCAGAAAAATTTATAATGACCGCCACATGTCATTGCCTAGAATGTCCCAAGGACAATGTGCAATTCAAAGGTGGCATACAGTATTCCTTAATTAAAATGAATGAAAATAAACATTCTGCACAGTTGCCATTCATTAGCAGCAGAAAATTTTATTGGTGAAAAGATTTCAAAGCTTAATCATTCAGATTTTATCAAATAAAAATGTTCAAGTTCTAACCATTTCCAGTGCATTTATGATGCTTTGTGCTAAGTATTATACTGTGAGACGTGAATCCTTGGAGTGCATAGGAATGCATTTTGGGACCAGTATATTGTGCTGCAGGTTGGTTTTTGTGCAACAAGAGAAGATCAGTCGGTTATTTGTCGTGTAAGTCTCTGAGGAACAAGTGACCATTACATAATAATATTCTTTACTAAGAAGAAAACTGAGGCAATACAAACCTACACCGAAAATTTAAAATTGAAACAAAGGAAACAATAAAGATCTGAGAAATGAATTGGTTATGATAGAATTGAGACCTTCATTAAGTGGTAGGGTGGATAGGTAATAGTCAACATTTCAGAAATGCAATCGTTATACATTCCTGCCTGCACTAACACAAAAAAAGTAAGAATAGTTCTAAGTCCAAAGGTGAGTCATGTAAGAATGCCAGACAAAGTCACAAATCTGGCAATTAGGAGTTTTTGGATCTCTACAAAGGATAAAAACATCGATTCAGGGAACAAAATGAGAGTATGAGTAAACCTGAAAGGAATGTAAACGTGGACAATAGAGGCTTCTATATTAATGGAGAAAGAAACATATTAGTGAACACATATGTGGCTACCCTTCAGTAGAATTGGAAAAACTTAAAATAGAGAATGTTGCCAGGATTAGACAAAGTTAATGTAGGTCTCTGCAGGAGAAGTATTGCTTGACAAGCTTACAGGAGTTTTTGGACAAAACAGCTGGTAGACTAGAGAAAAAAATACAGTTGACATGGTGCACTCCAGTTTTCAGAAAGCCTTTGATAATGTCCCACATCCTAAAGCATATAGGATTGAGAGTAATATATTTACAGGAATTGAAAACAGAGAGTAGAAATGGATCATTTTTGGATTGATGGGTGATAACTAGTTGTGTCAGAATCAGAATCAGATTCAGGTTTATTATCATCGGCATGTGACGTGAAGTTTGTTAACATAGCAGCAGCAGTTCAATGCAATACATAATATAGAAGAGAGAAATAAATAAATAAATAAATAACAGTATATGTGTATTGAATAGATTTAAAAACATGCAAAAACAGAAATACTGTATATTAAAAAAAGTGAGGTAGTGTCCAAGGGTTCAAAGTCCATTTAGGAATCGGATGGCAGAGGGGAAGAAGCTGTTCCTGAATCGTTGAATGTGTGCCTTCAGGCTTCTGTACCTCCTACCTAATGGTAACAGTGAGAAGAGGACATGCCCTGGGTGCTGGACGTCCTTAATAACGGATGCTGCCTTTCTAAGACACTGCTCCCTGAAGATGTCCTGAGTACTTTGTAGGCTAGTGCCCAAGATGGAGCTGACTAGATGCAGAACCTGCTGTAGCTTCTTTCGGTCCTGTGCAGTAGCCTCCCCCCCCCCCCACTTCACCTCCATACCAGATGGAGATGCAGCAATCAGAGCTTTGGTCCCAGCTATTCATATTAGTAAACAATAAATTAAATGAAGGAACAAAGTAATACCTTGAAGTTGCAAGGAGAATGAATTGCAAGGAGGATGCAAAAAGTCTTCAAGTTGCCTTAGATTGCCATGCTTTGGTCCACTTTATCAGACACAGTATAAGGTCGATAACTACGAATGTGTTATTTAAATATTGCTAGATTGAGATGTATTTATATACCTGTATAAGGAGCCATGTGTGTTCTTGTACAGAGATGTTCTTCTGTGATGGGATTTGTTAGCTGCAAAGTTCTAAATTCAGCTGAAGACTTCAACCCTATCGGGAAAAAAAGGGCACAAATATTCTTAGAAAGACCCGGTTGGTGGGGTAGTGGCATCAGTGTCGGACTTTCAGCTGGCTCCCCTGCACCCCTTCCATCTGTGCTAGGTGCTGGGTAACGAGCTGGTGATCTCTTTGGAAACTCTCCTGGCAGAAGGCAATGGCAAACCACTGCTGTAACTTGCCTCGTACGCGGTTCTCCACTACGTCAGAGAGGTGTGGAGGGAAATCGTCCGCTAACCGGAGAAACTCCGGATGTGACGTACCTTTCCTTTTCACTCTTAGTAAAGGGAAACTATACAGTAACTACCCAATCTTCAAAGACTAGTTCACGTCCCTGTTTATTTTCCACAGGGAATTTAGCTGCCAATACCCATTATTCGAGTGGTAAGTCCTCTCTTCCTACTAAGAAGATACTTCCAGTTAACAAAGCCCAGTCATTTTCAGTGATACATGTTTAAATCCAAACAACATTCCTCAAACACATTTGACACTCAGAGAATTTCTATCTTACAAAAGATTTCCAAATTACAGACCATTTCTAAAACACAAAGGATTTCCAAAACGCAGGTACAAATCCTGTAAGCTATAAAGCTATACATACCAACAGTGCAGCTGAAAGAATTATTCACCACAGAATTCAAAGCCAAAGGAATAGATTCTAGTTCACCCGTGTTTCTATCATCCTTATTGATTCTCTTTAACAATTCCAAAAATGCCTGGACTGCTCTTCACGTTTATACCCTTTTTCGCCCACTTGAGTGACTTCACATGCATGTGATATTTCCTCAGAAATACTTTCAACATAAATGACCTAAAAGCAATTTTGGAGTCATAGATCTAGGTTTAATGTTCATGGTTCACAATTAATGCTGTAAATGCTATGAAGCCAACTTCCTTGGGCTAAGCATATTAAGAATCAGCTTTACACATCAAAGTTGTTGGTGATCGCAGCAGGCCAGGCAGCATCAATAGGAAGAGGTACAGTCGACGTTTTGGGCCAAGACCCGAAACGTTGACTGTACCTCCTCCTGTTGATGCTGCCCAGCCTGCTGCGATCACCAGCAACTTTGATGTGTTTTGCTTGAATTTCCAGCGTCTGCAGAATTCCTCGTGTTTGCGTTTTTAAGAATCAGCTTGTCTGTTTGAAACAAGCCATTGTGTTACACTGAGCGCTTGAGCAATAATAAAGCAAGTGTAGTGAGCTGCATCTCACTACTCACAGAGTGTCTTCTATCTACAGAGCTTGTTTGCAAACCTCTGTATGGAATTTTAAGCTGATTACTGCCTGCCATTTGCATTTTAAGAACTGAAGATTGACTCCCCTTTACGACCAGAAACTAAACAAACTGTTAGTTAGAAGTTTACTGACAAGTATTTGTGATCTTAAAAGTGGCAGCTACTACTTAGAAAACAAGCTTAGCAAACGTGAGATCTCCTTTCCCAAGAGAGTGAATATCTATCACACTGGTTTACAAGTTACTGAAAACTAATAGGCAGTTGGAAGTGAATGGTGTTTGAAGAATTAAAGTACAGGAGTAAGACAACTTGCTAACAATTCTCCATAGCTTTGGTGAGTCCACATTCTCGAGTATTGTTTACAGTCTTGATCTCCTTGTCCGATAAAGATTTACTTGCCGTACTGTTTCCTGGGATGACTGAACTGCCAAATGAGGAAGATTATGTCTTCACTGGAGTTCAGAAGAATGAGAGAGGCTATCATTGTAGTTCACTTGAGTTTAAAAAAATGAGAGAGCTGTCATTGCAGTGTAAAGAATTCTGACAGAATTCAACAGCACCAAGAGATTTAGGATTTGGATGAGATGAAATTGCTTTACTCAGAGGGTGCTAAATCTGTGGGATGTAACATAACTTAAAAGTTTGTATTTTAACATCTTTATCATCTTTTCATGTTCAACACATTGTTCATTCATTTTGGTTTCACCATTTAAAGGAAGTAGCAGCTTCTGTGTGAGAATCAAATAACTGTGTAGACAGGGGTAACTTTAATGTACAGCCCTAGGTTTTAATATTATAAATTATCATTTTTTCTGTGTAACATTACTCATATTTGAGTAAAGGACATAGTAAAAATGGAAACTGTAAACTGCTGTTTGGACAAGAACAATTAAAATTAAATGACTTAGTGTAGCACTTTGGTTAGCCTTAGCCAATGTCCTTCATTCTCTGAAATCCTGAGATAGTGTTTTTACTTCTGCCAAAACATTGAGAAGCCTCTGATTATAATTGCAGTGTAATTTATTGATAAAGATACAGTAAGTCTTCCTCAAACTATCTGCAGCCTTTTGAAATAGCTCACCTTGCTACTTCAAGGACAAAAATAAATAAGAAATAAGGGCAGGAGTAGGCCATTCCATCCTTCGAGCCTGTTCTTAAAATTCATTTCGGATGAACTCAGTGTCCACGCGCCCACAACATCCAGGGGAAGTAATTTCAAAAGCTCCCCATCTTTGAATAAAGTAATGTCTCCTCACCTCAGTACTAGCACATTATACCTTAAAATCATAGAGCCATAGAACATTACAGCACAGAACCAATTCTTTTTGCTCTTCTTGGCTGCGCTGAACCATTTTTCTGCCTAGTCCCACTGACCTGCACCTGGACCATATCGCTCCATACACCTCCCATCCATGTACCTGTCCAAGTTGTTCTTAAATGTTAAAAGTGAGCCCATATTTACCACTTCATCTGTCAGCTCATTCCACACTCCCACCACTCTCTGTGTGAAGAAGCCTCCCCTAATGTTCCATAGAACATATAGAACATAAAACATGGAACATAGAATAATACAGCACAGTACAGGCCTTTCGGCCCACAATGTTGTGCCAACCCTCAAACCCTGCCTCCCGTATAAGCCCCCACCTTAAGTTCCTCCATATACCAGTCTAGTAGTCTCTTAAACTTCACTAGTGTATCTGCTTCCACCACTGACTCAGGCAGTGCATTCCACGCACCAACCACTCTCTGAGTAAAAAAACTTCCTCTAATATCCCCCTTGAACTTTCCACCCCTTACCTTAAAGCCACGTCTCTTGTATTGAGCAGTGGTGCCCTGGGAAAGAGGCACTGGCTATCCACTCTATCTATTCCTCTTATTATCTTGTACACCTCTATCATGTCTGCTCTCATCCTCCTTCTCTCCAAAGAGTAAAGCCCTAGCTCCCTTAATCTCTGATCATAATTCATACCCTCTAAACCAGGCAGCAACCTGGTAAGTCTCCTCTGTACCCTTCCCAATGCTTCCACATCTCTCCTATAGTGAGGCAACCAGAACTGGACACAGTACTCCAAGTGTGGCCTAACCAGAGTTTTATAGGGCTGCAGCATTACATCGTGACTCTTAAACTCTATCCCTCGACTTATGAAAGCTAACACCCCATAAGCTTTCTTAACTACCCTATCCACCTGTGTGGCAACTTTCAGGGATCTGTGGACATGTACCCCCAGATCCCTCTGCTCCTCCACACTACCAAGTATCCTGCCATTTACTTTGTACTCTGCCTTGGAGTTTGTCCTTCCAAAGTGTACCACCTCACACTTCTCCGGGTTGAATCCCATCTGCCACTTCTCAGCCCACTTCTGCATCCTATCAATGTCTCTCTGGAATCTTTGACAATCTTCTACTCTACCTACAACACCACCAACCTTGTGTCATCTGCAAACTTGCCAACCCATCCTTCTACCCCCACATCCAGGTCGTTAATAAAAATCATGAAAAGTAGAGGTCCCAGAACAGATCCTTGTGGGACACCACGAGTCACAATCCTCCAATCTGAATGTACTCCCTCCACCACGAAACTCTGCCTTCTGCAGGCAAGCCAATTCTGAATCCACCTGGCCAAACTTCCCTGGATCCCATGCCTTCTGACTTTCTGAATAAGCCTACCGTGTGGAACCTTGTCAAATGCCTTACTAAAATCCATATAGATCACATCCACTGGACTACCCTCATCTATATGCCTGGGCACCTCCTCAAAGAACTCTATCAGGCTTGTTAGACACGATCTGCCCTTCACAAAGCCATGCTGACTGTCCCTGATCAGACCATGATTCTCTAAATGCCCAGAGATCCTATCTCTAAGAATCTTTTCCAACAGCTTTCCCACCACAGACGTAAGGCTCACTGGTCTATAATTACCCGGACTATCCCTACTACCTTTTTTGAACAAGGGGACAACATTCTCCTCCCTCCAATCCTCCGGTACCATTCCCGTGGACAACAAGGACATAAAGATCCTAGCCAGAGGCTAAGTAATCTCTTCCCTTGCCTCGTGGAGCAGGCTGGGGAATATTCCGTCAGGCCCCGGGGACTTATCTGTCCTAATGTATTTTAACAACTCCAACACCTCCTCTCCCTTAATATCAACATGCTCCAGAACATCAACCTCACTCATATTGTCCTCACCATCATCAAGTTCCCTCTCATTGGTGAATACCAAAGAGAAGTATTCATTGAGGACTTTGCTCACTTCCACAGCCTCCAGGCACATCTTCCCACCTTTATCTCTAATCGGTCCTACCTTCACTCCTGTCATCCTGTTTTTCTTCACATAATTGAAGAATGTCTTGGGGTTTTCCTTTACCCTACTCGCCAAGGCCTTCTCATGCCCCCTTCTTGCTCTTCTCAGCCCTTTCTTAAGCTCCATTCTTGCTTCCCTATATTCCTCAATAGACCCATCTGATCCTTGCTTCCTAAACCTCATGTATACTGCCTTCTTCCACCTGACTAGATTTTCCACCTCACTTGTCATCCATGGTTCCTTTTAAACTTTTCCCCCTTCACCCTTAACCCATGTCCTCTGGTTTTTTTCTCCCCTTGCCTCAGTGGAAAAAGCCTGCTGGCATTCACTCTATCTATACCCATCATAATTTTATATACCTCGATCAAATCTCCCCTCATTCTTCTACGCTTCAGGGAATAAAGTCCTAACCTATTCAACCTTTCTCCTTAACTGAGATTCTCAAGTCCCGGCAACATCCTTGTAAACCTTCTCTGCACTTTCAATCTTATTAATATCCTTCCTGTAATTTGGTGACCAAAACTGTACACAATACTCCAAATTTGGCCTCACCAATGTCTTATACAACCTCACCATAATATTCCAACTCTTATACTCAATACTTTGATTTATAAAGGCCAATGTACCAAAATCTCTCTTTATGACCCTATCTACCTGTGACGCCGCTTTTAGGGAAGTTTGTATCTGTATTTCCAAATCCCTCTGTTCTACTGCACTCCTCAGTGCCTTACCATTAACCCTGTATGTTCTACCTTGATTTGTCCTTCCAACGTGCAATACTTCACACTTGTCTGTATTAAACTCCATCTGCCACTTTTCAGCCCATTTTTCCAGCTGGTCCAAATCCCTCTGCAAGCTTTGAAAACCTTCCTCACTGTCTACTACACCTCCAATCTTTGTATCATCAGCAAACTTGCTGATCCAATTTATCACATTATCATCCAGATCATTGATATAGATGACAAATAACAATGGACCCAGCACTGATCCTTGTGGCACACCACTAGTCATAGGCCTCCATTCAGAGATGCAATCCTCCACTACCACCCTCTGGATTCTTCCACTGAGCCAAAATCTAATCCAATTTACTACCTCTCCATGTATACCTAGCGACTGAATCTTCCTAACTAACCTCCCTTATTCTCTAACTATGCCTCTTGATCTGAGATTCCTCAGCTGAGGAAGCATCTTCTCTGCATCCAACCTGTCTGGCTTTTCCAGTCTGTATTGCCCTGAAGCTGGATGGAACAAAACTCCTCCAGTTGCAATCCTGTCCATCCAGATGCTGCTGTTATTTGCTTTTAGTTTAAACTTAAATATCTGAGCTTTCACAAATCTGGCCCATTGGATATCCTTGAAGTGACTTCAGCTTCCAAGACATGAGCTCCAGAATTCCTTTCCTTAGCTATTCTACCTCTGTACTCTGCTTTCCTCCATAACTGATCCTCCTTTAAAACCCACCTCTCTGGCCAAGTTTTTTTTTGATTATTTAGTCTAATATTGCCTTCTGTAACCCAATGTCGAATTTTATTTGACAATATTTCTGTGAAGTAGTTTAGAGTTGTATGTCTTATTAAAGCTAATCTATGAATTCAAAGTCAGCTTTATTGTCTGATGCAAAAGTACATGTATGCACAGGTGCAATGAGGAACTTGCAGCGGCATCACAGGTATATAACATCATATAAGCAAAGTTCAAAGTAATTTTATTAACAAAGTAAATTTAGGTCACCATACACAAGCCTGAGATTCATTTCTTGTGGGCATACTCAATAAATCCAATAATCATAATAGAGTCAAAGAAAGACTGCACCAACCAGTGTGCAAAAGACAACAAACTGTGGAAATAAAAAAGAAAGAATAAAAGATGCAATAATAATAAATAAATACATAAGCATGAGATAGAGAGTCCTTGAAAGTGAGGCCATGGGTTGTGGGAACAGTTCAGTGATGGGATGGATGAAGCTGAGTGAAGTTATCCCCTCTGGTTCCAGAACCTAATAGTTGAAAGGTTAAAAACTGTTTCTGACCTTGATATGAATCTTAGGGCTCCTGTACTTTATTACTGATGGCAGCCAGAAGAGGTCATGACCTGGGTGGAGGGGGTCCCTGATGAAGAAGAAACATAAATTAAACATAATTTTTTGCAAGAAAGAACACAATTAGAACAAAAGAAAACAAAACCAATATTGGTGCATAGTGATCAATGCGGTCATAATGTTGCTAAACTATAGCGTTTAGGATTTTGCCTGTTGGTTCAAGAAGGGAATGGTTGAAAGGAAGTAGCTATTTAATAACCCAGCAGTGTGAGACTTCAGGTATCTACACCTCCTGCCCAGTGGTAGCTGCGAGTTTTTATTCAAGTTCTTATTGCCACAGTTATTTAGTCTGTTAATTTAAACATGATAAAAATAATCTCACACAAAATGCTGGAGAAACTCTGCAGGGTATGCAGCATCTATAGAAATTAATAAATAGTCGACGTTTCATGCCGAGTCCATTTATCAGGACCCATTGCATCCTGAAAAAGGGTCTTGGCCTGAAACATTGACTGTTTATTCATTTCCATAGATGCTGTGTGACCTGCTGAGCTCCTCCAGCATGTTGTGTGTGCTGCTTTGGATTTCCAGAATCTGTAGATTTTCTTGTGTTTAAAAATAATCTCAGTTTAGGTCTTCATAGAAGACTATAATTAATTGTCAGTTGTCGCTATTTGTGTTCTAACACTGAAATATTGTTTCCTTCTTGAGTCTTAGCTAATCCTTGTTCCCACCAGGAATTCCTTTCACAGGAAGATCGAGGCAGTTTTGCAGCTTTGGATGACACTTTCACAGAACGATCTATAATCCAGGTCTCCGACATAGCAAGAGCCTGGAGCTAAATAAATAGCATTTATTTCACTCATTTATTTCCAGGGAAATTAAGGGAGACCAAAGCCTGTATTTGTTCTGTCTGGTTGGTTTAGAAATGTCTGATGAAATCCTGGCTGTCATAGGACTTTTTTTCTATGATCAGCTTCCTGGTGGTGGAACTGAAAGTGGATGAATTTGCATCTGTTCATTTGCATGGGACCAGATTGCATGACAACATATGTGGTTTAAGCTCCACCATCTGTGCAAGAAAAATACTTGAACCTGCTCAAAATATGGAAAATATCAAAAGTGTGTTGAAAAGACAGCCAGGGATACTTACATATAGATAAATCACTTTATAAAAAGCCATGAGTTAACTAGTGAAGAATTATCTTGGCAGTCTAGCTTCAAAAATGTTGCAAATTCATGATTTCTTTGAGAAAAAATGCCCTGCTACTTTAATTCAATTTTCATGCAATGTTCAGAATTCAAGAAATGTTTGTGTGATTAAAGGATGTTATAGATATATTGAATTTTATTAATGAATTATTATTGAATGATAAAATACCTTCGGTCAAGTTTGACATGCCATTCATGGATATAATGCATTGCCATTTGTTGCCAACTGGTACAAAAGTGATTTATCACCAGTCCTTATACCAACAACACCACTGAGGGATCGCAGCACAAGGTGAAACTGGCTCTATTCCCTAGCGGTTACAATAGGAATGTTTCTCTACAGTCAAGAGAAAAAAATATGTTGAGCCTTGAAAATGGAAGCCAAAAATCACAAGAAGTATTTGATACATCATTTTAAGTAAAAATAAATACAAGGGGTGATTGATAAGTTTGTGACCTAAGGTAGAAGGAATCAATTTAAGAAAACCTAGCACATTTATTTTTCCTACATTTACACACTTAGTCCAGCAGTCGTGGACCATATGGATCCCTCCATGTAGAAGTCGGCATCTTGGACCTCCAGAAAGTGGTCCACAGCAAGGGTGATTGATAAGTTTGTGGACTAAGGTAGAAAGAGATGAGTTATTAACTTTAAACTTTCTGCATTTTCACTCAAAGAGATGAACTGCATGTGCATGTAGCAAGAGTAGTATAACTCATCTCCTTCTACCTTAGGCTATGAACTTATCAATCGCTCCTGCTATGGACCACCTGGAGGTCCAAGACGCTCTCGTTACATGCACATGCAGTTCAACTCTTTGAGTGATAATGCAGAAAGTTTGAAGTTAACAACTCATCTCCTTCTACCTTAGACCACGAGCTTATCAATTACCCCTGCTGTGGACCACTTCTACAAAGAAGGGATCGGTATGCTCCAGGACTGCTGGACTAAGTGTGTACATGTAGGAGGGGACTATGTTGAAAAATAAATGTGTTAGGTTTTCTAAAATTGACTCCTCCTACCTTAGGCCATGAACTTATCAATCACCCCTCGTATATGTATTGATGATGAACTCTATCTGTGAACTTGTTTGCTGAGTAATTCTAATGTATTTATTAGTTTGTGTTAGAATGGTGAAGATGTGGGCTGGTAACTATCAATTTTGATGTTGCCCTGTTGCATAAAACTTCACGTCCAAAGTGGAAAGCCCAACAGACAGGAATCTGTATGTCTTTGTGCAGGATAAATACAACCTGAACTCCTTTGTCAGGCTGGTTCATAGCAAGGATGGGCTAAGGTCAAAGAACACTTTCATAATTCCTCTCACCGGTACATTCTCCAACAGTAGCAACAGAGAATGGATATGAGATACTTGTGGAAAATACCTTTGGTTTAGTTGAGATGAGTGACCCAGGGATGCTCGGCAGCACATGCCGTCAGATGCAAAGACTTCATCGTCACACAGTACGTGTTGCACAAACTTGTGAACTGACAATAGCAGCTGGTATAGGAGGAAGAACAGCAGGGAGACCTGGAGCCTAAGGACCATAAGGCAGAGGCTGAACTGAAGGAGAGTTGGAAAACCTACCAGGAGAATAATCCCGCTCACCATTCACGGCCTTTATGTCTTCCAGCTAAGCAGAGGAAGTAGTGATAATCTGTACTATATGGTAGCCCCCAGCACAAGCTCTGTAACCTACTCTGCCCACTTCCTGTTACTACCATTGGGAAGGATGTACAGGAGCCTGCATTCCCACACTCAACAATTTAAAAACAGCTTCTTCCCCTCCGCATTCAGATTTCTGAACCCTCCGTAATTGCTACCTCACTACTTTTTTATTTCTATGTTTGTATTATTTATTTAATTTGACAATTATATATATACACTCACACATATATACTGTAGTATATACTGTAGTTCATGATTTTTCTATTATTATGCATTGCATTGTACTGCTGCCGCAAAGACAACAAATTTGATGACATTTGCCGGTGATACTAAACCTGATTCTGATTTTGAATCCTGTACCTCCAAAAAAACTGAATTTTTCAAAGTAATTACTTTAAAAAGCTATCACATCGAATGGCTCATACATTGCCTAAAAAACGTGGAAGAAAGATAATTGCCTCTTGATTCCAGAATAGCTGTTACTAGTTACATTAATTTCCATATTACAACGACTTTGATATAAATTTATACAACCTGGTCAGAAGTGTGAACATCCACTGGCAATTGCACAATGTTTAGTTTCACTGGCAACTTCCCAACAAGTGAAACAGTCTGTTCCAGCTGGCAATATTCAGGCACAGGCTGGTAAGTGGAAAATACCATTTATAATACAAAACTGCCAGGCAACGAATATCTCCAAGAAGACAGAGCCTAATCAATGCCACTATCTTTGCCAAATCACCTACCATCCCTGTACCTGGGCTCACCATGACCACATGATTAAAGTAAACACACGAGCTGGTCAGAGGCTGGTGGTATGGGGGAGGGATTACTCACTTCCTATCACCCCAAGGCTATTCCACCATATTCAAGATGGAAGTCAGCAGCATAATACAATACCCTCCGCTTGCCTGGATAGGTGAAGCGCCAACAAACCTCAAGGAGCTTGACACCATCCAGTTAAAATTTGGGGCTCCACAGTAGCATAGTGATTAGCGTGACGCTATTACAGCTCGGGGCGACCCAGAGTTCGGAGTTCAATTCCAATTCCAGCGCCATTCTGTGAGGAGTCTCTATATGTTCTTCCCATGGAATGTGTGGGATTTCCCCGGGTGCTCCGTTTTCCTCCCACGGTCAAAAGACATACTGGATAAGTTAATTTGTCATTGCAAATTGGCCCGTGATTAAGTTAGGGTCAATCGGGTTTGGTGAGGTTTCCTGGGGCGGAGTGGCTTGAAGGGCCAGAAGGATACTGCATCATTAAAATGAAATAAAATAAAATCAGTCCAACTGATCAGTATTCCATCACCCTGGTAAATATTCATTACCTCCACCACCAACTTACAATCTACAAATCACACTGTAATATCTCATTCACAATAAAACTACCAATTTGCAACCTCTAATAGCAAGAAGGACAAGGACAGCAAGCACATGAGCACTGCCACCTTTATGTTGCCTTCCATCCTGACTTAAATATACAAGGATTTCACCTTGGGGCTGGGGTTGAAATTCTGGTGCACCCTACCTATCAGCACTATGGAAGGATGGAAGCGATTCACGAAAGTGGCTGCTTCACCTTGTCAAACAGTTAGTTAGGCAATAAATGCAGCTCAAAAATGAATTAAAAATGCAGTAACTCCTGTGTCATTTCATAATAAGGAGAACAGAGACATGTTAAGTAATACAATGTTTTGTATTAGCCAACTACTTTTTTTTAGTTTCAGCCTGTAAGACTCAAAGCTGTGGTCATTATGGAACACAGAACTGGAAATCAGGAATTCGGCATTGAAATGGACTAAACAAATTAGGAAAATAGTTTATTATTGTCATATGTCCCAAGCTACAGTGGAAAAACTTAGTTTCGCATGCCATCCATACAGATTGTTTCATCACGTCAGTGCATTGAGGTAGTACAAAGGGAAAGAACAACAGAATGCAGAGTAAAGTGTTACAGTTACAGAGAAAGTGCAGTGCAGGCAAGCAGTAAGGGGTAAAGTCATTACCAGTTGGATTGTGAGGTCAAGAGTCCATATGGCCAGAGTAGGGAGCCATTCAATACTCTGGCAATAGGGATTGAAGTTGTCCTTTTGCTGGTGAATGTGCTTTCAGGCTTTTGTATCTACTGCCCGATGGGAGGATAAAGAAGAGAGAATTATCTGGGGTGTGTGGGGTTATTGATTATGCTGGCTGCTTTACTGAGGCAGCAAGAAATGTAGGCAGAAACCATGGAGGGAAGATTGGTTTCTGTGATGTGCTGAGCTGTGTCTACAGCTGTCTGGCTGTTTCAGGCGAAGCAGTTGCCATCCTATGCCGTGATGCACCAAGAAAGAATGCTTTCGGCGGAGTACCAAAATAATTTGGTGAGTTTCAAAGGGAAGCTGGCAAATTTCTTTAGCCTCCTGAGGAAGTAGAAGCACTGGTGAGCTTTCTGGGCTGTGGCGTCAGCATAGTTAGACCAGGACAATTGATGATGTTCACTCCTGAGAATGTGGATCATGGCCAATAAGGCCTGCCTTAACAAACGCCTGCTTCCATTGCCTATTGCTATAGTAACCCTTTAGCTATAGGAAAATGTAACTAGACAATTAGAAATAGTGTTGACCACCACAACATTTGAAAGCAGCATGAAATGACATCTCTTGTATGCTAAGGAAACAGTTAGCAGTCACCAAAAGCTTGAGGTCTAGGAGAAAACTTTGATTTTCCATTTTAATTTCGACATGATTTTTGCCTTATACATATTCTTTGCCTATCCTTTGCATTTACTTCCTGGAAGGCAGTAAAGCTACGTGAGCAACGCACATCAAAGTTGCTGGTGGATGCAGCAGGCCAGGCAGCATCTTCCTAGAGATGCTGCCTGGTCTGCTGCGTTCACCAGCAACCTTGATGTGTGTTGCTTGAATTTCCAGCATCTGCAGATTTCCTCGTGTTTGCGAAGCTACATGAGCCCAGTCTTCTCCTGTAACATAGTTCAGTGGTCCCCAACCACCGGGCCGCGGACTGGTACCGGGCCGCGAGGAAACGATGTGATTTGGCGATAGGAGTCAGCTGCACCTTTCCTCATTCGTGGATTTACTTCCTGGCATAATTTACATGTTACTATTTAATTATTTATGGTGCAACTGTAATGAAAAACTATTCCCCCCAGGATCAATAAAGTATGACTATGACATTCCTTGTCACACCCACTGTTGAGCTTGAATGCACGCGAGGTCATTACGCACGCGTCATCCATGTCAGCATGGGAAGGAGATCAATGACGGTGGGCTGAAAAGCATGTTTGACATAACACCTCTGCCAACATTCTGGATCAAAGTCAAGGTTAAATATCCTGAGATAGCCACGAAAGCACTGAAAACATTGCTTCCATTTCCAACATATCTCTGCAATGAATGCAACGAAAACTAAATTGCAGAATAGACTGGACGTAAGGAACCCCCTTCGAGTATCGCTGTCTCCCATCACCCCTCGATGGGACCATCTTGTTGCAGGAAAACAAGCCCAGGGCTCCCACTGATTCAGCGATATTGGTGTGTTGCAATGATTTTATATGTTCATACGGGGAAAATATGTGCTGTGTGTTTAATATCCAAACGTTACTTAAAATGTTATGATGCTATTGACTTATATAACCATATAACAATTACAGCATAGAAATAGGCGATCTCTGCCCTTCTAGTCTGTGCCGAATGCTTGAACCTGCCTCTACCACTTCTACTGGAAGTTTGTTCAACACTTACTTCAAGCTCCCCATCCTCCCCTGATAATTGACTTATCACTATATTCATGCCAGGAAAATATACGCTGTGTGTTTAATATTAAATTCGTTAGATAAACCCTTTTAGAAACGAAATTGAATGTATTAGACATTTATCACCTACATTGCGTTCGTGATTAACACCCACCCCCCCAGCAGAATCGCCAAAAACGATTTATAGAAAAAATTGGCACGTACACGCATGCGCAAATTATGCATGCGCACTGGTGCCCGCACAAGGCTTCATGGACATTGTAGTCTTTCGGGGGTAAACTCAACGGATTTGACTGCCACTCTTGTTCATTGGCAACCCTACCACCACCCCCACCACCCCGGTCAGCCGGTCCGCAGTGCGAGAAAGGTTGGGGACCCCTGACATAGTTAAATAAGGCACAACTGAGCACATCATAGAATCGCGGTTCACGAGACACATTGCAGTGTTGGCTATTAAGGCTACACTACTTAAACTTGTGTTCCTGCAGTCCTCTCTGAGACTATAGATTTACTATAGACACAATGTCTTAATTGGATCCCTAGTGCACAGATATCTTACTCAACTGTAAAGCAGAATGAAGCAAGTAATCCCAGTGCGACATTAAAATTTCATTTCTAAAAGTAAAAACACTTGTCACTTAAAATAAAACTTGTGAATTTGAAATACAAAACACAGCACAAACATGTATTCTGCCAGCATCTCAGCCATTAGAGCATGCAATTAAGGCCTGTGGATTTTGTGGAAAACTAGACAATAGTATCCTACTGTGATAAATTAACAAATTTTCGCAAAACTGCAAAAATTACTTCATCATTTTATTTGCACATTTGGATTGCTTATTTTGAAATAATGTATGTTTTTATTTGTTTGTTTTCATTGAAAAATATAAAATCTAGGTTTAGCATTTATTTAACTTTTTTAGTGAATAAAATGCTGTAAATAATTATTGCTATTACCTTTATACAATGGCAGAATTGAGTTGTTTGTTTCAACAGAATTAGTCATCCACACCTCTGCTGGAGACCATGCTTTTGGTAATGAGTGAGTGCGATGTGCTTGTCAGTAATTAAGATATCAGCTTGTTTTTCTAATGGTATAGAAAATCTACCCTAACCTTGATTATTTCTTGCTGCTTGAAATGCAGTTTTGTCATCCTGATGATGCTGTCTATCGCAAAGCAATAAAGGTACTAAATGCAGATTAAAATGAAAAGGAAGCATTTTATGTAAGTTAATCAGAAAACAGCAAAGCCTTGTATCCATGTGAGCAGAAACAGTTTCCCGCAATGAATCTCAGAACATATTAGTGTGGAAAAAATACATAGCAGGCATATTTTGCACCAAACAACAGGAATTCTGCAGATGCTGGAAATTCAAGCAACACACATCAAAGTTGCTGGTGAACGCAGCAGGCCAGGCAGCATCTCTAGGAAGAGGTGCAGTCAACGTTTTGGGCCGAGACCCTTCATCAGGACTAACTGAAGGAAGAGCTAGTAAGAGATTTGAAAGTGGGAGGGGAAGGGGGAGATCCGAAATGATAGGAGAAGACAGGAGGGGGAGGGATGGAGCCAAGAGCTGGACAGGTGATTGGCAAAAGGGATATGAGAGGATCATGGGACAGGAGGCCCAGGGAGAAGGAAAAGGGGAGGGGGGGAATCCAGAGGATGGGCAAGGGGTATAGTCAGAGAGACAGAGGCAGAAAAAGGAGAGAGAGAGAATGAATTTGTGTGTATAAATAACGGATGGGGTACGAGGGGGAGGTGGAGCATTAGCAGAAGTTAGAGAAGTCAATGTTCATGCCATCAGGTTGGAGGCTACCCAGACGGAATATAAGGTGTTGTTCCTCCAACCTGAGTGTGGCTTCATCTTTACAGTAGAGGAGGCTGTGGATAGACATATCAGAATGGGAATGGGATGTGGAATTAAAATGTGTGGCCACTGGGAGATCCTGCTTTCTCTGGCGGACAGAGCGTAGGTATTCAGCAAGACGATCTCCCAGTTTGCGTCGGGTCTCGCCAATATATAGAAAGCCACATCGGGAGCACCGGACGCAGTATATCACCCCAGCCGACTCACAGGTGAAGTGTCGCCTCACCTGGAAGGACTGTCTGGGGCCCTGAATGGTGGTAAGGGAGGAAGTGTAAGGGCATGTGTAGCACTGGTTCCGCTTACAAGGATAAGTGCCAGGAGGGAGGTCAGTGGGGAGGGATCCCTGCAGAAGGCTGGGGGGAGGGAAAGATGTGCTTCGTGGTGGGATCCCATTGGAGGTGGCGGAAGTTACGGAGAATAATATGTTGGACCTGGAGGCTGGTGGGGTGGTATCTGAGGACCAGGGGAACCCTATTCCTAGTGGGGTGGCAGGAGGATGGAGTGAGAGCAGATGTGCGTGAAATGGGGGAGATGCGTTTAAGAGCAGAGTTGATGGTGGAGGAAGGGAAGCCCCTTTCTTTAAAAAAGGAGGACGTCTCCCTTGTCCTGGAATGAAAAGCCTCATCCTGAGAGCAGATGCGGCGGAGACGGAGGAATTGCGAGAAGGGGATGGCATTTTTGCAAAAGACAGGGTGAGAAGAGGAATAGTCCAGATAGCTCTGAGAGTCAGTAGGCTTATAGTTGATTCACCCAGTAATCTGACATACCACGGGCTCTCTCTCTCCCTAATAAGGGAAAAAGAGGTGTAAAACACATCAAAGTTGCTGGTGAACGCAGCAGGCCAGGCAGCATCTCTAGGAAGAGGTGCAGTCAATGTTTCAGGCCGAGACCCTTCGTCAGGACTAACTGAAGGAAGAGTGAGTAAGGGATTTGAAAGTTGGAGGGGGAGGGGGAGATCCAAAATGATAGGAGAAGACAGGAGGGGGAGGGATGGAGCCAAGAGCTGGACAGGTGATTGGCAAAAGGGGATACGAGAGGATCATGGGACAGGAGGTCCAGGAAGAAAGACAAGGAGGGGGGGGGTCCCAGAGGATGGGCAAGAGGTATATTCAGAGGGACAGAGGGAGAAAAAGGAGAGTGAGAGAAAGAATGTGTGCATAAAAATAAGGAACAGATGGGGTACGAGGGGGAGGTGGGGCCTAGCGGAAGTTAGAGAAGTCGATGTTCATGCCATCAGGTTGGAGGCTACCCAGACGGAATATAAGGTGTTGTTCCTCCAACCTGAGTGTGGTTTCATCTTTACAGTAGAGGAGGCCGTGGATAGACATGTCAGAATGTGAATGGGATGTGGAATTAAAATGTGTGGCCACTGGGAGATCCTGCTTTCTCTGGTGGACAGAGCGTAGATGTTCAGCAAAGCGGTCTCCCAGTCTGTGTCGGGTCTCGCCAATATATAAAAGGCCACATCGGGAGCACCGGACGCAGTATATCACCCCAATCGACTCACAGGTGAAGTGTTGCCTCACCTGGAAGGGCTGTTTGGGGCTCTGAATGGTGGTAAGGGAGGAAGTGTAAGGGCATGTGTAGCACTTGTTCCGCTTACATGGATAAGTGCCAGGAGGGAGATCAGTGGGGAGGGAGGGGGGGGACGAATGGACAAGGGAGTTGTGTAGGGAGCGATCCCTGCGGAATGCAGAGAGAGGCGGGGAGGGAAAGATGTGCTTAGTGGTGGGATCCCGTTGGAGGTGGCGGAAGTTACGGAGAATAGTATGTTGGACCCGGAGGCTGGTGGGGTGGTAGGTGAGGACCAGGGGAACCCTATTCCTAGTAGGGTGGTGGGAGGATGGAGTGAGAGCAGATGTACGTGAAATGGGGGAGATGCGTTTAAGAGCAGAGTTGATAGTGGAGGAAGGGAAGCCCCTTTCTTTAAAAAAATGAAGACATCTCCCTCGTCCTAGAATGAAAAGCCTCATCCTGAGAGCAGATGCGGCAGAGACGGAGGAATTGCGAGAAGGGGATGGCGTTTTTGCAAGAGACAGGGTGAGAAGAGGAATAGACCAGATAGCTGTGAGATCAGTAGGCTTATAGTAGACATCAGTGGATAAGCTGTCTCCAGAGACAGAGACAGAAAGATCTAGAAAGGTGAGGGAGTTGTCGGAAATGGACCAGGTAAACTTGAGGGCAGGGTGAAAGTTGGAGGCAAAGTTAATAAAGTCAACGAGTTCTGCATGCGTGACGGTGGGATCTGAGGAAGACGGGGCTGCGGAGTGGTGGTGGGGGAAGGGGGGACGGGAGTCACAACAGCAGCACATAAAGACCCGGCCTGGAGCTCATGGCTGGAATCTTGAGAGCTGGGATCAGAGGGGGGAGGGGGGAGGCTGGGGGTGTCAATAGAGAGGGGAGGGTTGGGGTGAGAGGAAGATGGAGTCTCTGAGGACCCAGGAGCTGACGATGGGATCTGAAGGAGACGGGGTTGCAGAGTATTGGTGGGGGAAGAGGAGACGGGAGTCACAACAGCAGCACATAAAGACCCGGCCTGGAGTTCAAGGCTGGCGTTGCAGTTGGTGGTTGCGCAATCGCTGTGAAGGTGTCCATGGTCGTTCACAATTCCTGTTGTTTGCGTTTAAGTTCACTACTGCGAAGCCTCTTCCGGTGATGCCTACACCAAAGAAGTTTATATCCTCTCTTCAACGGGAGTTCAGTGAAACCATCTCTCACTGCTCCCCATCTGTAATTTCTTCGGCTCTTCAACTTTTCGACCACACTTTGACTCAGACTCGCTATCACAGCCATATATCCTTTCTTGGAACGTGCCTCCGTCGCCAACTTACTCCAGTTGGCTTTAGGATTCGTTTCCAAGCCTCCCAATTTGGACTTTCTGAGGATCCCAGGTACTCACATTTTATTGACTCTGCCTCTCACCGCTTCTCCCGTCAAGCTCTGAAGGTGACTCTCTCCGCCATGAGGAGGTACTTGGTGTCCCTATCCCAGACCCTTCCACACCTTCGGGACACTTTCTTTGCCGTCTGTAATGGTCCTACCCATTATTTCATCCTCCGTCGGATTCACGCCTGTAATCGCCGTTTTTTTGACTTTGTCATGTTAGGCAAAGATCGTAAGATCCTACATCTACGGACTCCAGAGCCTGCCGACCCCGACGCTAGCAGGCATGAACTTCAGGTTGCGGCCCCTGCCACTGATCTCGGAGGCTCCAACACCTCAGGGCATATTCAAAACCCGGACTCCAGCAATGACCATGGAGACATTCACAGCGATTGCGCAACCACCAACTGTGACGCCAGCCTTGAACTCCAGGCCGGGTCTTTATGTGCTGCTATTGTGACTCCCATCTCCCCTTCTCCCACCAATACTCTGCAATCCCGTCTCCTTCAGATCCCATTGTCAGCTCCTGGGTCCTCAGAGGCTCCATCTTCCTCTCACCCCAACCTTCCCCTCTCCACTGACACACCCAGCCTCCCCCGTCCCTCCTCTGATCCCAGCTCTCAAGATTCCAGCCTTGAACTCCAGGCCGGGTCTTTATGTGCTGCTATTGTGACTCCCGTCTCCCCTTCCCCCACCACCACTCCGCAGCCCCGTCTTCCTCAGATCCCACCGTCAACTCCTGGGCCCTCGGAGGCTCCATCTTCCTCTCACCCCAATCCTCCCCTCTCCACTGACACACCCAGCCTCCCCCCTCCCCCCTCTGATCCCAGCTCTCATCCGTGCCGGGTCTTTACCATCCCCTCCGATCTTCAACTGTCGGAGGCAGAGCTCTCTGTTCTCAGTAAGGGCCTCACCTTTGTCCCCGTTCGCCCACGCCTCAGCGAATTCCGTGTTCGCCACGATGCGGAACTTTTCTTCCGCCGTCTCCGTCTCCAAGCCTACTTCTTCGGCAAGGACTCTTCCACCCCCAGCGATGACCCCTTCTCCCGTCTTCAAACCTCCTCTTCTTCATGGACACCCCGCTCTGGTCTTCTGCCTGCTCTGGATCTCTTTATCGCTAATTGCCGACGGGACATCAACCGTCTTGACTTCACCGCACCTTATCCCCATTCCAACCTCACTCCTTCCGAACGCTCTGCTCTCCACTCCCTCCGCACTAATCCTAACCTTATTATTAAACCCGCCGATGAGGGGGGTGCTGTTGTAGTCTGGCGTACTGACCTCTACCTTGCCGAGGCACAGCGACAACTCGTGGATACCTCCTCTTATTTACTCCTCGATCGTGACCCCACTGAGGAGCACCAGGCCATTGTCCCCCACACCATCACCGACTTTATCTGCTCAGGGGATCTCCCATCCACTGCTACCAACCTTATAGTTCCCACACCCGCACTTCCCGTTTCTACCTCCTACCCAAGATCCACAAATCAGCCTGTCTTGGCCGACCTATTGTCTCAGCTTGCTCCTGCCCCACCGAACTCATTTCTGCATACCTCGCCACTGTTTTAACACCCCTTGTTCAATCCCTTCCGACCTATGTTTGTGACACTTCTCACGCTCTTAAACTTTTCGATGATTTTAAGTTCCCTGGCCCTCATCGCTTTATTTTCACCATGGATGTCCAGTCCTTGTATACTTCCATCCCCCATCAGGAAGTTCTCAAAGCTCTACGCTTCTTTTTGGATTCCAGACCTAATCAGTTCCCCTCTACCACCACTCTGCTCCGTCTAGCGGAATTAGTTCTTACTCTTAATAATTTCTCCTTTGGCTCCTCCCACTTCCTCCAAACTAAAGGTGTAGCTATGGGCACCCGTACGGGTCCTAGCTATGCCTGCCTTTTTGTTGGGTTTGTGGAACAATCTATGTTCCGTGCCTATTCTGGTATCTGTCCCCCACTTTTCCTTTGCTACATCGACGACTGCATTGGCGCTGCTTCCTGCACGCATGCAGAACTCATTGACTTTATTAACTTTGCCTCCAACTTTCACCCTGCCCTCAAGTTTACCTGGTCCATTTCCGACACCTTCCTCCCCTTTCTAGATCTTTCGGTCTCTGTCTCTGGAGACAGCTTATCCACTGATGTCTACTATAAGCCTACTGACTCTCACAGCTATCTGGACTATTCCTCTTCTCACCCTGTCTCTTGCAAAAACGCCATCCCCTTCTCGCAATTCCTCCGTCTCCGCCGCATCTGCTCTCAGGATGAGGCTTTTCATTCTAGGACGAGGGAGATGTCTTCATTTTTTTAAAGAAAGGGGCTTCCCTTCCTCCACTATCAACTCTGCTCTTAAACGCATCTCCCTCATTTCACGTACATCTGCTCTCACTCCATCCTCCCGCCACCCCACTAGGAATAGGGTTCCCCTGGTCCTCACCTACCACCCCACCAGCCTCCGGGTCCAACATATTATTCTCCGTAACTTCCGCCACCTCCAACGGGATCCCACCACTAAGCACATCTTTCCCTCCCCCCGCCCTGCATTCCGCAGAGATCGCTCCCTACACAACTCCCTTGTCCATTCGTACCCCCCCCCCCCACCACTGATCTCCCTCCTGGCACTTATCCATGTAAGTGGAACAAGTGCTACACATGCCCTTACACTTCCTCCCTTACCACCATTCAGGGCCCCAAACAGCCCTTCCAGGTGAGGCAACACTTCACCTGTGAGTCGACTGGGGTAATATACTGCGTCCGGTGCTCCCGATGTGGCCTTTTATATATTGGCGAGACCCGACGCAGACTGGGAGACCGCTTTGCTGAACATCTACGCTCTGTCCGCCAGAAAAAGCAGGATCTCCCAGTGGCCACACATTTTAATTCCACATCCCATTCCCATTCTGACATGTCTATCCACGGCCTCCTCTACCGTAAAGATGAAGCCACACTCAGGTTGAAGGAACAACACCTTATATTCCGTCTGGGTAGCCTCCAACCTGATGGCATGAACATCGACTTCTCTAACTTCCGCTAGGACCCACCTCCCCCTCGTACCCCATCTGTTACTTATTTTTATACACACATTCTTTCTCTCACTCTCCTTTTTCTCCCTCTGTCCCTCTGAATATACCTCTTGCCTATCCTCTGGGACCCCCCCCCCCTTGTCTTTCTTCCCGGACCTCCTGTCCCATGATCCTCTCATATCCCCTTTTGCCAATCACCTGTCCAGCTCTTGGCTCCATCCCTCCCCCTCCTGTCTTCTCCTATCATTTTGGATCTCCCCCTCCCCCTCCAACTTTCAAATCCCTTACTCACTCTTCCTTCAGTTAGTCCTGACGAAGGGTCTCGGCCTGAAACGTCGACTGCACCTCTTCCTAGAGATGCTGCCTGGCCTGCTGTGTTCACCAGCAACTTTGATGTGTGTTACACCTCTTTTTCCCTTATTAGGGAGAGAGAGAGCCCGTGGTATGTCAGATTACTGGGTGAATCAACTATAAGCCTACTGACTCTCAGAGCTATCTGGACTATTCCTCTTCTCACCCTGTCTTTTGCAAAAATGCCATCCCCTTCTCGCAATTCCTCCGTCTCCGCCGCATCTGCTCTCAGGATGAGGCTTTTCATTCCAGGACAAGGGAGATGTCCTCCTTTTTTAAAGAAGGGGGCTTCCCTTCCTCCACCATCAACTCTGCTCTTAAACGCATCTTCCCCATTTCACGCACATCTGCTCTCACTCCATCCTCCTGCCACCCCACTAGGAATAGGGTTCCCCTGGTCCTCACATACCACCCTACCAGCCTCCAGGTCCAACATATTATTCTCCGTAACTTCCGCCACCTCCAATGGGATCCCACCACGAAGCACATCTTTCCCTCCCCCCAGCCTTCTGCAGGGATCCCTCCCCACTGACCTCCCTCCTGGCACTTATCCTTGTAAGCGGAACCAGTGTTACACATGCCCTTACACTTCCTCCCTTACCACCATTCAGGGCCCCAGACAGTCCTTCCAGGTGAGGCAACACTTCACCTGTGAGTCGGCTGGGGTGATATACTGCATCCGGTGCTCCCGATGTGGCTTTCTATATATTGGCGAGACCCGACGCAGACTGGGAGATCGTCTTGCTGAATACCTACGCTCTGTCCGCCAGAGAAAGCAGGATCTCCCAGTGGCCACACATTTTAATTCCACATCCCATTCCCATTCTGATATGTCTATCCACGGCCTCCTCTACTGTAAAGATGAAGCCACACTCAGGTTGGAGGAACAACACCTTATATTCCGTCTGGGTAGCCTCCAACCTGATGGCATGAACATTGACTTCTCTAACTTCCGCTAATGCCCTACCTCCCCCTCGTACCCCATCCGTTATTTATACACACACATTCTCTCTCTCTCCTTTTTCTGCCTCTGTCCCTCTGAATATACCCCTTGCCCATCCTCTGGATTCCCCCCCCACTTTTCCTTCTCCCTGGGCCTCCTGTCCCATGATCCTCTCATATCCCTTTTGCCAATCACCTGTCCAGCTCTTGGCTCCATCCCTACCCCTCCTGTCTTCTCCTATCATTTCGGATCTCCCCCTTCTCCTCCCACTTTCAAATCTCTTACTAGCTCTTCCTTCAGTTAGTCCTGATAAAGGGTCTTGGCCCGAAATGTCGACTGCACCTCTTCCTAGAGATGCTGCCTGGCCTGCTGCGTTCACCAGCAACTTTGATATTTTGCACCAAGCTAGACTGTTCATAAACATATTAGTTGCCATCTGTCAAGCTTTGTCAGAAACCAGCAGGCTTTAGTTATTTGTTTCAGCCAAGTTTATGAAAGGCTGCTTTTCAGAGCGTGAAGCCAAAAATATCCTTTCAAATGGCAACTTGTGACTTCCTTAACTTGTATCATTGCCATTGGATTCCACTAAAGATATAAATCCAAATTTATTGCACGGGAATACTGTGTATTACTACAAGATTCTGCCACTACTTGCAAAAGAGCAGAGAGCTTGAAAACAAATCAGCACAAAATGATGATGGATGACCCAATTTTATAGGAAATAGAACCACAGCAAGAACTTACTGAAGGGGTGCCAATGCTCTGAGTTTCAGCGCGATAAATTTATATTTACAAATACTTTTCAGTAACATTCAAAATGTTATAGAAGTAAGGTTTCCTAGATAACTGTACCAGAGGCAGGTATAATTCTGAGTATGCAGTGCAAATTGCATTATTCTACAGGTTTTCCACAGAAGACATTCCTCCTGAAAAAAATAATCATGTAATGTTCTCCCTAGTATCCACAATATTTGGCATTATAAATAATGCATGAAAATGGTCTGTTGTATATTAACATATTTGCCTAAAAACTCTATCACAACTAATAATATTTTTCAATGAGTAAGTACAGGTTAAATTAATAAATTTAATTTTCAACTATACCACCAAATAATTCATGTATTCTTTTAAGTAGTTCTTGTTAACTCTTATTGACTACCATCTTCCTGGGCAGTCTCTTGAGATCAAGGATATTGAGTTTCCATTCTGGTTGTGTGGGTTCTGAGATGGTTGATTTTTTTTTACAGACTGTCAGTGATGGGGCAGGTGGAGGCTGGATTGGGTAGGTAGTTCAGGCTGTGTACACTTCACGGCTCACAGATAGCTTCGTGTACTTCTGATGCATTGAACTGAGATCTGCAATACTGTTCTGAGTATTCCTCCTCCAATTTGTATGGTAGTGGGCCAGCAATTCCCAGGAGTCAGGAGGATGTTGCATTTCTTCAAGGGGATTTTGAGCACATGCTTAATCATTTCCTCTGTCTGGCCTCGGCAAAGCTTGGAATAGAGTGCCATGTTGTGGGCTTCCTACACCAAGCATTTATTAGGGGCTGTCTCAGGACTTAACTCTCTAAAGCCACAATGAATTTCTTAGTTCTCATGTCAACCCAATGTGTATAAGATCCCTGAAATCTTTGCCTTATTCAGTATTATCAACAATTACCATTGCTGTTGAACTTAAAGTTATTATGCACTTGAAAATAATAATTAACCTTATCAACTGTAATAGGCATTTTTATTCATATGAAATACCATAGAAGGGAAAATTGCTATCCTTTTACATTCCTTTTACACTGAACATAACTTCAATCAATGAGTTACTGTCATACCTATAAGTTTCCTCCATAAATGGGAAAAGTTGTTCATGCCCTACTAAAAGACCAAACACAAGCAAATAGATTATTGTGATCTAGATAGATAGACAGATGGATATACTTTATTAATCCCGCGGGAAATTTGGTTTCGTTACAGCCGCACCAACCAAGAATAGAGTGTAAATATAGCAATACAAAAGAACCCCAACAATCAAACAACAAAATGCAAACTATGCCAGATGGAAAATAAGTCCAGGACCAGTCTATTGGCTCAGGGTGTCTGAGCCTCCGCGGGAGGAGCTGCACGTTCAATGGCCACAGGCAGGAATGACATCCCGTGCCACCAAGGGTTGTATCACGGTGGAATATGGCCGAAGTCCAACAGTAAAAAGTTCAATATCCAGTCTGCAAACACGTTCCTCGATCGTAATATACCCCGGATAACAAAATGGTGATGGTATAACAAAAAGATTATGATCTAAAAAAATAAAGTTGAATTAGGTAAGCTTAAAATTTAAAATAAGTATTCCATAAACTGCAGTTAGATGTTGTTTGGGCTAATATTACTCAAGGAGATTAAATGAATTGTCCATTCTGGAGCTGATTGAATGTAGCCTGACTTAATGGATGAGTGGCCATTTTCCGTAAAGTGTCTTTACTAGTTTATTATTAGTACATTTAAGTTGTGTTTTTGTCTGGAAAAGATAAATCTAATGTATTGCCAGTGTGAGGATGGTCCCCAGACTTCCTAATTTTTATGATACCTGAATTTTTCAGGAATTCAGACTTCAGAGCATTTTTTCTCATTTAGAATTGGCATTTTTAATTCTTCTTCAGAATACATTTCCTCTCAAGAATAAATAAATCAACATGGTGCTAAAACTATGTTGTCTTTAAATCTGAAGAGAGCTAAATTCATTTTTCTGTGCGTCAAGGTGAGGTTAGAAAACTGGAGGTCAGAAAAGGCAGAATATGCTTGGCTTGTTTTGGTAACAGAAGTAAGATAATTCATTCACAAAAGTGGAAAAGATTTGGAAAGGATTAAGATTGTCTGATTTGATTTCCCAAGTGCATCACACACTCACACATTTCTGGATTAAATTTCATCAGTCACTGTTATATCCATCTTTCCAGCTGATCTATGTCCCACTATAACAAACCAATTTATCACTATTTATGACTCTACTGATTTTCCTGTCATCTAAAAAATTGCTAATTAATCCACCTACATTTACATCCAAGTCATTCATACAAATTATGAATAATGAAGGAGCCTATACCAATCCTTGTCATATATCATTGCTTGCAGTCTTCCAGTTAGAGAAACACGTGTCCAACGCTCAACCTCCTATCACCAAGCCAGTTTTGGATCCCAACCTGTCCAAGTAAAACTGGATCCTCTTTTCATCTTGCGTGTATCTTCCATTACCACCTAGCTTTGTGTCATCTCTCATGTACATTATTAACATATTATCATTAAGATTGAGGTGCCCACATTGCATCTCATGGTAGCCATTAGACACTGCATGCCACTTGGAAAAAGACTCATTTATTCCCACTTTGCATGTTTGCCAACCTATTCTCTATCAGCATCATTGCATTATCTCCAATCTCATGTGTTTTAGTTTTGTGTTATTTTTGTGAAATTTATTCAGAAGAAATCTGAAAGTCCAATCAAATCCATTGGTTCTCCTTAATTCATCCTTCCATGTTACATCCTCAAAATGCATTCAGTAAATTTGTAAAGCATGGTTTTCTTTCCGTAAATCTATGGACGCCATGATAACATGGCAGCTAGTGTGACACTATTACAGCTCCGAGATTGTTGTAGCGTGGGTGAAATCACAGGAGAGACAGAGTCACTGGTAGATACAAAGCAGCTTCTTTATTCGACACAACAAGGTACAACAGGCATCAGACGGACGGAGACGCTTTCGGTAGAAAGGTCTGCTAGCCCAATGTGGGCTCAATATTAATTTGTTAAACACAAAGGACAATTTGTATTTACAAGTATAGACAATGCTTCCTTTTGAAGCTACATACAAAACATCACACCTTCTGACTTCATCCATTCTTCCCGACGCCAACATATGTGGGCTGGTATTCACAGCCTTTAGAAGTGCAAGTTAAATCCACAATAAATTTATATGGTATTTTACATGCTAACATAGAGGACAATTTATACTTATAAAGTATGGATAAGGCTGTCTACAAAACTACCTGTAAACTTCACACTTCCATCCGCAGCATCTGGGCTAGTATTCCAGTATTCACAGCTTTTAGGAAATGCATTGTTGTGAACTCAATCCACAGTACTTTGCCAAACAGAAGACTGGTGGCCAAAGTCATTTAAGTGCAAATGAATCAGCTACCCAAAAACTCACTCTAACAGAGACGTCAGAGTTCAGAGTTCAATCCCAGCATCCTCTGCAAGGAGACTCTGTACAATCCCCCCGTGGAATGCATTGGTTTTCTCCAGATGCTCTTGTTTCCTCCCACAGTCCAAAGACATACTAAGAAGGTTAATTGATCATCGTAAATTGCCCTGTGATCAGGTAAGAGTTAAATCGGAGTTGTAGGGGGCTGCGTTGTGGGGCGGTGTGGCTCAAAGGGCAGGGAAGGGCCTATTCCATGCTGTATCTACAGGTAAAGACAAATCACTATTTTCCCAAAGCTCTTCAATTATAAACTTGTCCATTGCTTGTGTCAAGCAAACCAGTGAATAATTCTCTATTTTCTCCGATCTTCGAATAGTTGAGCTGCAGTAGCTACCCTCCAGATCATAGAAACTGGAAAGTGACTATTAATGCATCCAGTATCTCTAGGATCATTTCTTGAAGTATTCTTTCACACAGACAACCATATACTGGGGTTCCATTGGCCTTCAGTTTCGCCAATTTTGCTTATACCATTCCTCAGCTATTTTTGATTTTCCTCAGTTCCTTCCTTTCACCATTGGTTCCCAGATATTTCTGAGGCTTAACTTGTACCCTCTTTTGTAGAAGCAGAATCAAACTTATTGGTTACTTTTCCCGTCATTTCTTTGTTCCACATTATAATTTTTTTTGATGTAGGGAGCCAACATTTCTATTTGCTGATGCTTTCACTGTCATATATCTATAGAAACACCCAATGTTTATGTTCCATGCAAATTTGCTCTCAACCTCTTAAATAATTGCTTGACCCATCTTTGCTTAACTTTAATCAGTTTCCAGTCCCTAGATTTGCTATATTACCAGGCCAATTATACATCTCCTCCCTAGATCTCATTATATCTCTAATTTCCCTTCCTGTTTTATTTTTGTTAAAGAGAATGAACAATTATTGTAGATTACCCTTAAAGTTTGTCCTTGATGATCAACTGTTAGTCTAATGAGAAACATTTTACTATCCACATTAACTAACTTGCCCCTCAGTTAGAATTTGGGTGGTGACCCAAAATTACACATAGCTTTTGCCGTGATGCTGCCTGACCTGTTGAGTTCCTCCAGCAGCTCCAGTATCTGCAGTCTTTTGTGTCTCTGTAATTGAGATGAAATGCCAATTTTGGCATGTTTCCAGGTGTTAGCAGTGCAAATAAGAGCACCTTGGTAACATGGTGGCATAGACAATTGACGTTTGTCACTTGCTCTATTGGAACTGGGCTGATTCCCAAACATGGAGTTCACTGTTGTGATGGTGTTTCGACTTAGAAGACATGTTAACATAATAAATAGTCTCTAGAGAATCCTGCTGCACTGGCAAAAAAAAATACTGAATATCTTGTGTGTTGACTTGAAACATGCAATTTGCTATTGAATTTTTTTACAATTCCAAACCCATTCAGTCTGGAATTTAACAGTTTGTTGGGGTATCAACATGTTCCTAATTTCCAGAACATGATACCAAATAATTTCCTGTGGTAGAAACAAAAATTGTCCTGACTATTGCACTGCCAGATACAGGACGTGTGAGATACCAATAGTTTAGTAATCCTTAAGGGTCCGAAGAACAGCACAAGCAGTTGTGAATCTCCCTAACAGGTCAGATCTTGAAATTATGCAAAAACGATAGCTGCTCATGATTTAAAAAGAGAGAGAGAGATAGTTAGATGCACACCCCTAGAAAAGGCCCAGAAACACCCACTTTCTGTGGGCAAGTTAGCTCATTAAGAACAAAGGAACAAAACCCCCTCAATACTGTTGGATGGAGACCTCGTGAAAACTGTTGTTTTGGTAAAACATGCCAGAATGGCACATCTTCAACAAGAACTTCTTAAGCACCTGCTTTATTCACACTGCGGCCTTTGTCCAAATTTACAGTGCTATTTGTACATAAATCTTAAAAATCTGCCACAATGTTATTTTGACTGCAAGTTTTAGCCCACTTAATTAATCTAGATTAATTGAACTGCATGTTTTTCTTTTTAATTTCTCTCAAAGATAAAAATTTATAATCAAAGCAAAGGGGAAAAAATCTAAAGGCAATCATCATATGATTAAATAGTAAAGGTGGGTTTTGGGGTTCAAAATGCAGAAAATAACAAGATTGTTACAGAAACCTGCATTTCCTACATAGTCTTAGCACATAGACCTGAAAGCCAAACCTTTGATGTCTTGACTCATTGAACAAAGATGTGTACAGTTTTGACTGTATCCAATTGGTAAACATATGTTTAAGAAACTATCTCAACAAAATAAAGTTTCCAAATGGCTTTTCCATTAGAAAGAGTGAATTTTATTTCTTTGTGTAATTTAGAGGCTAGTTAGTATGCCGTAAGTGTCAATGGAAGACTTAAAGCAAGCATAAGGACTGAGCCTTTTAGTCATTAGTTCGATGATGGCTAACATTATTATGGGCATAATAAAATCTGCTATAGACAGGAATTCAGAGGCGTCATGCTGAGAAACCAATGATGTGGGTCGGTTTCTGACTGCGGGCAAGGAATATCTCATTAAAGCACACAAATTCCATGTGTCTGTTTTAAAATTTAAAGCCCTTAATGTAATAGTTTATGAGGTTCAACAATTTTAAAAGGATGCTCTTGGAGTCATTGTAATAAAGGAAGCATTACTTCTTAAAGAAAAGTAAATGCAAGACAAGCGAGGTCACTTTCTCTTCACCTAATCTTTCAAATATCACGTTGCAGATTGGATAACCAAAGCACATGCTCTACAGCCGACCCCCTGTATAGACAATTTACAGCCGCTGCTGATTGCATGCAAATCAGATAGCTGGAATACTGACTCTCACAGAATGCAAAAATCTTCTGCTCGAGAACAAAGAACGAAAATGGAGCACAGTCATCATTAATCACATTAGATCTTTCTACAGACAAAGATGGAGTCAATTAAGAGTAGAGCACTTTCAGTTCGATAACAAAAGTCACTTGTTATAAATCTCAAGCTGCTCTAAAATTCTGGATAAAAAAGTGTCCCGTGTACTTGGATAAACCGGATGTACCCACTCCAGTATCAGTGTAAGTAAAAGGACATTAATTGCTTTCAACAAGTCTGGCAAATGATATCCGTAGAAGAGCAGAGACACATTTTGAGTTGTTGCATGGAGACCTGGCTGTTGAGAGGTCACATAACTGACAGGAAGGACTGTGCTGAATAAGCTTGCTAAAAATTGTATTAATCTGAATTCTGTTATTAATAATACCTAATTTCTCATTCCAAACCTGAATCCACTTTTTCTCTAACACTACAAATAAACTTTAATGCAGATAATTTTAATCCGCATCCAGCACGCCAAGAAAGAAATACACAAACTGAGCAGCAGCATATTTCTACCCATTTGATCTCATGATCCCAGCACCCATAGCTAATGATGAAATTAGAGCTTTCATTTAAGAGCCAAATGTCACTGGTCATGGTGGAGCACTAACTGTGTGCCTTCTGGTAGAAAATGCAAAAAGGGGTAATTTTAAGTAATTCCAAGGAAATAAGTAAATTCTTCTTATAGTTTAAATAATTTTGTGTGTTAGCCTCTGGGTATCACAGATATTATGTATAGATGAAATAAATTAATTGATCGTTTGCCATTACTGGGCTGTTGATATAATCAGGCAGCTGGTTTCATCTATCTACAGTATATACAGTATATCACAACATTTAATGAACTCCAAAGCAATGAGTTCACTCTAATGCTCTCAAATTCAGTCTCTTGCTAAAGCCACGGGTTGCAGAAATTTGAGATAATCGCCTGTTATACATCACCCATGTTGTGTAAATGCAAAACCAGAAAGTAGAAGGAACAGTTGGGACAAGTAGTCCCTTCACTTTTGAGTAATGAGGAAGGGTTAATTAGCAATCTTGTCGTGAGAGGCCCCTTGGGTAAGAGTGACCATAATATAGTGGAATTCTTCATTAAGATGGAGAGTGACATAGTTAATTCAGAAACAAAGGTTCTGAACTTAAAGAGGGGTAACTTTGAAGGTATGAGTCGTGAATTAGCTAAGATAGACTGGCAAATGACACTTAAAGGATTGACGGTGGATATGCAATGGCAAGCATTTAAAGACAATTGTTCATCCCAGTTTGGCAAAAGAATAAATCAAGGAAGGTAGTGCACCCGTGGCTGACAAGAGAAATTAGGGATAGTATCATTTCCAAAGAAGAAGCATACAAATTAGCCAGAAAAAGTGGCTCACCTGAGGACTGGGAGAAATTCAGAGTTCAGCAGAGGAGGACAAAGGGTTTAATTAGGAAGGGGAAAAAAGATTATGAGAGAAAACTGGCAGGGAACATAAAAACTGACTGTAAAAGCTTTTATAGATATGTAAAAAGGAAAAGACTGGTAAAGACAAATGTAGGTCCCCTACAGACAGAAACAGGTGAATTGATTATGGGGAGCAAGGACATGGCAGACCAATTGAATAATTACTTTGGTTCTGTCTTCACTAAGGAGGACATAAATAATCTTCCAGAAATAGTAGGGGACAGAGGGTCCAGTGAGATGGAGGAACTGAGCGAAATACATGTTAGTAGGGAAGTGGTGTTAGGTAAATTGAAGGGATTAAAGGCAGATAAATCCCCAGGGTCAGATGGTCTGCATCCCAGAGTGCTTAAGGAAGTAGCCCAAGAAATAGTGGATGCACTAGTGATAATTTTTCAAAACTCGTTAGATTCTGGACTAGTTCCTGAGGATTGGAGGGTGGGTAATGTAACCCGACTTTTTGAAAAAGGAGGGAGAGAGAAACCGAAGAATTATAGACCGGTAAGCCTAACGTCGGTGGTGGGGAAACTGCTGGAGTCAGTTATCAAAGATGTGATAACAACACATTTGGAAAGCGGTGAAATCATCGGACAAAGTCAGCATGGATTTGTGAAAGGAAAATCATATCTGACGAATCTCATAGAATTTTTTGAGGATGTAACTAGTAGAGTGGATAGGGGAGAACCAGTGGATGTGGTATATTTGGATTTTCAAAAGGCTTTTGACAAGGTCCCACACAGGAGATTAGTGTGCAAACTTAAAGCACACAGTATTGGGGGTAAGGTATTGATGTGGATAGAGAATTGGTTAGCAGACAGGAAGCAAAGAGTGGGAATAAACGGGACCTTTTCAGAATGGCAGGCAGTGACTAGTGGGGTACCGCAAGGCTCAGTGCTGGGACCCCAGTTGTTTACAATGTATATTAATGACTTGGATGAGGGAATTAAATGCAGCATCTCCAAGTTTGCGGATGACATGAAGCTGGGCGGCAGTGTTAACTGTGAGGAGGATGCTAAGAGGATGCAGGGTGACTTGGATAGGTTGGGTGAGTGGGCAAATTCATGGCAGGTGCAATTTAATGTGGATAAATGTGAGGTTATCAACTTTGGTGGCAAAAACAGGAAAACAGATTATTATCTGAATGGTGGCCAATTAGGAAAAGGGGAGGTGCAACGAGACCTGGGTGTCATTATACACCAGTCATTGAAAGTGGGCATGCAGGTACAGCAGGCGGTGAAAAAGGCGAATGGTATGCTGGCATTTATAGCGAAAGGATTCGAGTACAGGAGCAGAGAGGTACTACTGCAGTTGTACAAGGCCTTGGTGAGACCACACCTGGAATATTGTGTGCAGTTTTGGTCCCCTAATCTGAGGAAAGACATCTTTGCCATAGAGGGAGTACAAAGAAGGTTCACCAGATTGATTCCTGGGATGGCAGGACTTTCATATGAAGAAAGACTGGATGAACTAGGCTTGTACTCATTGGAATTTAGAAGATTGAGGGGGGATCTGATTGAAACGTATAAAATCCTAAAGGGATTGGACAGGCTAGATGCAGGAAGATTGTTCCCGATGTTGGGGAAGTCCAGAACGAGGGGTCACAGTTTGAGGATAAAGGGGAAGCCTTTTAGGACGGAGATTAGGAAAAACTTCTTCACACAGAGAGTGGTGAATCTGTGGAATTCTCTGCCACAGGAAACAGTTGACGCCGGTTCATTGGCTATATTTAAGAGGGAGTTAGATATGGCCCTTGTGGCTATGGGGATCAGGGGGTATGGAGGGAAAGCTGGTGCAGGGTTCTGAGTTGGATGATCAGCCATGATCATACTGAATGGCGGTGCAGGCTTGAAGGGCCGAATGGCCTACTCCTGCACCTATTTTCTTTGTTTCTATGTTTCTATGTTTCACTGCAGCTTAGTGCGGCAGAACTTCTGCTACCCCAAGGTCAGTAGTCATCTGGGATCTGGAGCCATTCTGTTCCTTCCAATACTGGCTGAAAGTGTAGTCTTCCACTGGGATCCTCGGTCTCGCAGGGCCTTTCCCACCACACGCGAACAACTCCAGTGATAGTAGCAGTGTGAGCTGTGATTAAATTGATTTTTTGTGAATATCTTTGTAAATAAGACCATAAGACATAGGAGCAGAATTGGGCCATTTGGCCCATCAAATCTGTTTGTCCATTTCACCATGGCTGATTTATTTCCCTCCTAACCCCATTCTCCTACCTTCTCTCTATAACCTTTCACACCCTGACTAATCAAAAGTCTATTAACCCCCACCTTAAAAGCATCCTGTGACCTGGCCTCCACAACTGCCTGTGGCAACAAATTCACCACCCTCTGGCTAAAAAAATTCCTCCTCAACTGTGTTCCAAATGAACGTCCCTCTATTTTAATTCTGTTCCCTCTGGTCCTAGACTCCTTACCAAAGGAAATATCCTCTTCACATCCACTCTATCTAGTCCTTTCATTATTAGCCCTGGAAGCTGGCATTGTTGAGTGCATGTGGTAACACCTCACTTAAGAAAGGATGTGCTAACATTGGACGGTGTTCATAGGAGGTTCACGAGCATGATTCCGGGAATGAAAGGGTTATCATATGAGTAGCTATTGAAGGCCATGGGCCTGTACTTGCCGAAACCAGCGGCCGACGAGGAGGTAGACTTCTGTTCAGGATAACGTGGTGTCTTCAGGATACCCAATCCTGTCTTCAAGGGCGGACAAGCCAGCTCCAGTCAACAGACCGCACAAGTCCCAACCCAGTCCAGTCAGGGGTGCGCTGGAACTAGACCTCTAGTTCAGAAACAAACCAAGGAGCAGGTTGGAACTCTAGCAGCTAAGCAAAGGAGCTCCAGCTCCCAGATCCTGTCCAAGGGGAAGGCTCCAAAACAGAGATCCTTGGAGCCAAGTTCCAGGAACACAGGGAGCATTTGTCACACTTAGCTGCTGATGTCTGAGGATACGGACAAGGAGCTCTACTGTGATTTGGCCTCTGTTTTCACTAAAGACTCTTGTGAACCTGTACAGGAGACTCTGGGGTCTGCCAAATCACTCCCGCTATCTGAGGATCCTCAGGAGTCATCCGTGGAAGAAGGTCCTGGGGTAACTGCAGCACCAGTACAGGTAGAAATCCTGCCTGTCCACAAGGATTTGGAAGAAATCTTCAGTAAGGGAAAGGCCTCAACTCTTCCACTGCACCGACCCTATGAATGTACAGTAGATCTACTACCTGGTACTCATATACCGCAGGGTTAATTATACGTGTTCTCAGGCCCAGAGAGAAGCGCTATGGAGGAGTATATAAAGGAGGCTCTTGCCCTGGAATTCATTTGACCCTCCACCTCTCCAGCCAGAACTGGCTTCCTTGTACAGAAAAAGGACAGGATCCTGCAGCCATGTGTTGACTATAGAGGGCTAAATTGCATGACAATCAAGAATCATTACCCTCTTCCACTCATGAACACTGCCTTTGACATTCTCCATGGGACAAGAGTATTCTTAAAGCTAAACTTGCAGAGTGTGTACAGTGTAGTTCACATAAGGGACGGTGATGTGTAGGAGATTGCATTCAACACCCTGACAGGGCACTGTGAATACTTGGTCATGCCCTTCGGCCATGTGAACATGCCAGTAGTTTTCCACGCCTTATAAACGATGTGCTCCAGGATGCTCTCCATAAGTACGCCTTCGTCTACTTGGATGACATCCTAATTTTCACGAATTCCATGGAGGAGCACATCACTCATATCAGAGATATCTGAAAGAGGCTTCCTGATCATGGACTCTACGTCAAGCTGCAGAAGTCTGAATTTCACGTAATTGCCATTTCATGTTTGGGTTTTATCGTCTCTAATGGCAATCTCAGGATGGACCTTAGTAAGACTCAGGCTGTCAGAGAGTGGTCACAACCATTCAGCATGAAATTAGTCCAACAATTGCTTGGATTTGCCAACTTTTATTGAAAGTTCATCAGAAACTTCAGCTCAGTGGTGGCTCTGCTGACAGCAATAACCAAGAGATACACGGGCCCTTTTGTTTGAACTACCAAAGCAGAGGTTGCTTTTGCAGAGCTCAAATAGTAGTTCACAACAGCGTCCATTTCAATTGCACCTAACCCGATCCTTCCCTCCATCATGGAGTGGGCACCTTGGACATGGCAGTGGGTGCAGTGTTGTCACGATGGACACCTTTGGACAATAAATGACACCCATGTGCATTTCTTTTTCAGGTGGCTATACCCAGCAGAGGTGAATTACGACATTGGGAATAGAGAGCTGCTCGTAGTCAAGTTGACTCTGGAGGAATGATGTCCATAGCTTGAGCACCCTTTTATTGTATGGACAGACCACAAGAAGCTGTCTTTTATTCAGGAGGCCAAGAGACTGAATTCCAGGCAGGCCAGGTGGTCTCTATTCTTTGATCATTTCAATTTCATCCTGAACTATCGACCAGGATCCAGGTGCCTTGTCCCATTAATTCAACGAACCCAAACGAGAGAAGCAGCTTACCACCATTTTCCCCCTAGCCAAGGTGACAGCGCTTTTCACTGGGGAATCAACATACTTATTTACAAAGCCCAGATGCAAAGGATGATTTTTCAGAATGGTCGGCTGTTTGTTCTTAGTCCCATCCAGTCTCAGATTCTTCAATGGAGACATACATCAAGATTTACATCTCACTCAGGGATTGCCAGGACCCTTGAGCTCTGTAAGAGAAGATATCGGTGGTCTGGAACGGTGAGGGATGTCCATCAATACATGCTGGCATGCGAAGTGTACACTTGGAACAAAGAGCCCGCACCGAACCTCAAGGGCTCCTTCACACTCTGCCTATTCGGGGAAGACCATGGGCTCACATCTCCATGGACTTTGTCACGGGTCTTCCTCCTTCTAAGGGGAAGAGCGTTATCATGGTAATTGTGGATCATTTCTCAAAGGCCTGCATATTCATCTCCTTGGACAGACTTCCATCTGCAGCGGAGACGGCTGAGATTGCCCTGCAGCAGGATTCAGGATCCAGGGTTTTCCGGTGGACATTGTATTGGATCACATTCCGCAATTTGCATCACATTTCTGGAGGGCATTTTACAAACTGACTGGGGCAACAGCGAGTCTCTCCTCTGGGTTTCACCCACAGTTTAACGGCTAGATGGACTGGGTGAACCGAGATATGGAATGTACCCTCTGAAAGGTCAAACGAGTGGAGCAACCATTAGATGTGGGCAAGGGTCGCCGACAACACTTTACAACATTCGCCGCACGGGATGCCTCCTTTTGAATTGCGCTTTGGGTATTCTCCGCCACTCTTCCCTGAGCAGGAGGCAGAGGCTGGAGTTCCTGTGGCCACAGATTTCATCTGATGCTGCAAGGAGAGATGAACTAGAGCAAGAGAGATTTTGTTAGCTTCTACCCAAGATGCTGAAATAAAAGCTAACCACAGGAGAAGACGGGGACCATTTTTACAGCCTGGGCAACAGGTCTGGCTGTTGACTCAGGATTGGCCTCTCCGAGTGGAGTCCAGGAAATTGGCGCCCAAGTTCATTGGACCCTTCAAGATTTTTAGGGAAGTATAGCAGGTGGCTTACGCCTTGCAAATCCCCAAGACCCTCAAAATCAATCCCAATTTCCACATTTCCAAATTAAAACCTGTGAACATCAGCCCTTAGCCCCACCACCATCAGTCCTGTCAATGGGAACAGATCTTCACAGTGAGAAGAATTATGGATTCACAAACTGTTCAGGGTGTTCGGCAGCTTGTCATGGACTGGAGAGGATTCAGTCCTGAGGAACGGTACTGGGTTCCTGAAAGGGGCATCTTGGATCTGGCTTTCATCCATGCCTACAACCACCATCTCTCTGAGCAGCCAGGGCCATCAGGAGTCGGCCTTGGGGGAGAGGGTCCTATTCCGATACACACACAGCCACACCGAATTCCAGGTTTTGACACTCTAACGCTCCAGAATACAGATAGCTGGTCCGGTCCCTTTAAAGATTTACGACCGTCCTGCTAATTGGCAATAATGTTTTGGGGGGTCAAGAAATGAGTAGTTAACAAACACCTGAATTGAGGTTGTGCTCAGTTGTAAGCTCGACCAACGATATCGTCTAGTGTTTGTTTTGTGCTCAGTTCTCAATCCAGTTTGAGACTGTGTCTCAACCCTTGCTTCAGATACTCCAGCATTTGGGTCCAACCCAACTTGTCAAGGACACGCATCACAAAAGGAGCACAAAACTGCTCACAATATTCCCAGTATGGCCTCACCAGTGCTTCGTACAGTCTTAGCATTACATCCTTGCTTTTATATTCTAGTCCTCTTGAAATGAATGCTAAAGTTGCATTTGCCTTCCTCACCACCGACTCAACCTGGAAATTAAACCTTAATGATTCCTGCACAAAGACTCCCACATCCTGTTTGTACCTTGGATTTTTGAATTTTCCCCCAGTTTAGAAAATAGTCTATGCTTTTATTCCTTCTGTCAAATTGTATAGCTGGCTGGTGGTGTAGTGGTATCCACACTGGACTTTGACATGAGTAGCCCTGGGTTTGATCGGCTGGCTCCAATCCTCTGGAACCATGCCACAGTTTATTGATTCTTGAAGGATTATTACTAATGCCTCCACAATCTATTTAGCTCCCTCTTATGAAACCCTTGGGTGTAGTCCATCAGGTCCAGTTAACTTGTCTACAGTGTCTATAAAAAATATTCACCCCCTTGGAAAATTTCATGTTTTGTAGTTTTACAACATTGAATCACAGTGGATTTAATTTGCCTTTTTTGACACGGTCAATAGAAAAGGATTCTTTGGTGTCAAAGTGAAAACAGATCTCTAAAAAGTGATCTAAATTAATTACAAATATAAAACACGAAATATTTGATTGCACAGGTATTCACCCTCTTCAAGTCAGTATTTAGTCGATGCACCCTTGCAGCAATTACAGCCTTGAGTCTGTGTGGATAGGTCTCTACCAGCTTTGCACTTCTGGACACTGAATTTTTTCCCCTTTCTTCCTTACAATACTGCTGAAACTCTGTCAGATTACATGGAGATTGTGAGTGAACAGCCCTTTTCAAGTCCAGCCACAAATTCTCAATTGGATTGAGGTCTGCCCCCTGACTTGGCCACTCCAGGACATTAACTTTGTTGTTTTTAAGCCATCCCTGTGTAGCTTTGGCTTTATGCTTGGGTTCATTGTCTTGCTGGAAAAAAAAATCTTCTCCCAAGTCACAGTTCTCTTGCAGATTGCATCAGGTTTTCCTCCAGGATTTCCCTGTATTTTGGGGCATTCATTTTACCCTCTACCTTCACAAGCCTTCCAGAGCCTGTTGCAGTGAAGCATCCCCACAGCATGATGCAGCTACCATCATGCTTCATAGTAGGGATGGTGTGTTTTTGATGATGTGCAGTATTTGGCTTACACCGAACATAGTGTTTATTCTGATGGCCAAAAACGCCAACTTTGGTTTCATCAGACCATTGAACCTTCTTCCAGCTAACTTCAGAATCTTCTGCCTGCCTTCTGGAAAACTCTGGATGAGAATTCATATGTTTTTTCGACAGTGCCTTACTCCTCGTCTCTCTCCCATAAAGCTGTGACTGGTGAAGCACCCAGGCAAGTGTTGTATGTGCAGTCTTTCCCACCTCAGTCACTGAAGTTTGTAACTCCTTCAGAGTTGTCATACGTCTCTTGCATGGTCTCTCAGATTATGAGGATGGCCACTCTAGGCAGATTACCAGTTGTGCTATATTCCTTCCATTTCTTGATGATTGACTTAACTGTAATCCAAAGGATATTCAGTGACTTGGAAATTTTCTTGCATCCATTGCCTGACTTCTGCCTTGCAATAACATCTTCACGGAGTTGCTTGGAGTGCTCTTTTGTCTTCATGGTGTAGTTTTTGCCAGGAAAGTGATTCATCAGCAGTTAAACCTTCCAGATACATGTGTATTTTTACTATAATCAATTGAAACACCTTGACTGTACACAGGTCTCCAAAAGCAGATCCCCTTTTAACTAATTATGTGACTTCTAAAACCATTTGGCTGCAGCAGTGATGGTTTGGTGTGTCATTTTAAAGGGGGGGGGGTGAATACTTATGCAATCAATTATTTTTTGTTTCATATTTGTAATTAATTTAGATTATGTTGACGCAAAAGAGTCTTCTTCTGTTGATCAGTGTAAAAAAAAACAACTTAAATCACTGTTAATCAATGTTGTAAAACAATAAAACGTGAATACTTCCAAGTGGGGTGAATGCATTTTATAGGCACTGCACCTTCAGACCTTTCAGTTTCCCAAGCATCGTCTCTCTAGTAATAGCATCTGTACTCACTTTTGCCTTTTGACACTCGTACCTCTGGCGTACTGCTACTGTCTTCCACAGTGAACGCTGATGCAAAATACTTATTCAGTTGTCCATTATTTCCTTGTTCCCCATTACTATTTCTCCAGCATCATTTTCCAGAGATCTGATATCCACTCTTGCCTCTCTTTCACTCTTTGAGGTGGTGGCATTCATTAGTCTCGCAAGACCATGGATCTGCACCTGGAAAGTCTTCACTCTCCAGGGCACAGGCCTGGGCAAGGTTGTATGGAAGACCAGCAGTTGCCCATGCTGCAAGTCTCCCCTCTCCACGCCACCGATGTTGTCCAAGAGAAGGGCAAAAGCCGATACAGCTTGGCACCAGTGTCGTCACAGGAGTTGCCAGAACGAGGTTAAAGGCAACACTGGACTGCCTTAGGGACTCCAGCTCTGGATTTGTCCTCAGGGATTACTCCCAAAGGCTTTCCCATGAGTGGGTTTGGCCGCAAGGCAGCGGAGGTTTGAAATCAGAGTTTTCCATTTCTTAGATGGACTGCCTTCCCAGGCTGATGAGCTCCATCTACCTGAATCACTAATTTTAAGGCGCCAGGACCCGCCTTCGCCACTTCTCCTGTCAGTAGAAACAGTTCCGGCGAACTTAGAGGCTAAGCCACACGAGAAGGCTAGGAGTTGGACTTGGTTGTCAGAGGCTATTTGAGGCGCATGCCGTGAGGAGCACTTTTAGGTAGTGGGAGCTTGTCTCCACTACCACTCCTCGGCTTGACAATCTTGGCTACTTATATACCTGAAAAAACTGTTGGTATAATTTTTGATATTATTAGCTAACTTACCTTCATATTACATCTTTTCTGCTTTATGGTGTTTTTAGTTGCCTTCCGTTGGTCTTTAAAAATTTCCCAATCCTCTAACTTCCCACTAATTTTTTGCTCTATTATATGCCCTCTCTTTTGCTATTATATTGGCTTTGACTTCCCTTGTCAGCTACAGTTGCACTCTACTGCCTTTAGAATATGTCCTCTTCTTTGGGGTGTATCTATCCTGCACCTTCCAAATTGCTCCCAGAATCTCTAGCCATCACTGCTCTGCATCATCCCTACTAGTGTTCCCTTCCCATCAACTTTAGCCATCTTCTCTCTTATGCCTCTGTAATTCCCTTTACTCCATTAAAATACTGATATATCTGACTTCAGCTTCTCCCTCTCAAATTGCAGGGTGCATTCTATCAGTCTATGATCACTGTTACCTAAGGATTCCTTTACATTAAGCTCAGTAATCATATCTGGTTCATCACATGACACCCAATCCAGAATTGCTGATCACCTAGTGGGCTCGACCACAAGCTGCTCCAAAAAGCCACCTTGGAGGTATTTCACAAATTTTCTCTCTTGGAATCCAGTACCAACTTGAGTTTCCCAATCTACCTGTATATTGAAATCTCCATGACTAACATAACATTGTCTTTTTGACATGTTTTTTCTATCTCCTACTGTAATTTGTAGACCACATCCGAGCTACTGTTCAGAGCTTGTAAATAAATCCAATCAGGGTCTGATTACCCCTGCATTTTCTTAACTCTACCCACAAGGATTCTACATCTTCTGATCCTATGTCACCTCTTTCTAAAGATTTGATTTCATTTTTTTTTTACCAGCAGAGCCTCTCCTCTTCCTCTGCCTACACACCTATCTTTTTGATATATTTTGGATCCTTGGATATTATGCTCCGAACTACAATTGTCTTTCAGCCATGACTCTATGATACCCAAAACATCATGCCTTCCAATCTCTAACTTTGCTACAAGATTATCTATCTTATGTTGTTCACTGTGTGCATTCAAATATAACAGCTTCAGTCCTGTATCCGTCACCCTTTTCAATTTTGTCCCCCTTTTTACACTGCAACCCATTTCACTTTGCCTCAGTGTCTGCCTGTCATTCCTGGCTGTCTCACTATACATTACCTCTGCTTGTAAACTAACTTCCCTATCCTCTGCCCTTCACTCCAATTCCTATCCCCCTGCCAAATTAGTTTAAACCGTCGCTAACAGCTCTGGCAAACTGGTCTGCAAATATATTGGTCCCCCTTGGGTTCAGGTGTAGCCCATCCCTTTTGTACAGGTCATACCTTAACCAGCAGAGATACCAATGATCCATAAATCTGAATCCCTGTCCCCTTCACCAGTTCTTCAGCCATGCATTCATCTGCCAAATCATCCTTTTCTTGCCCTCATTGGCACATGACACAGGCAGCAATCCAGGGATGTTACCATGGAGATCCTGTTTTTCAGATTTCTACCTAGTTCTCTAAATATTGACAATTGCTTAGGAACTGTCAAATATTGAAATAATTCTTAAAAATCTAAATGATTAGAATAACTTTCAAATTAAAGAAGTAAACCACTGTTATTCACCATTCTCCCAGTAGCAATTTCCCTATTTACACTAGGTTAATGTAGCATTGCATCCAACAAATACATGTTTTTTTTCAACCTAAGCAGCTGGAAAATCTGCAGAAGTTGCCCTGTCCCAAAGGTTTCTATAAGGAATGCACCAGCTGAGAAAATCATGTGGACAGCTTTCAGCTGGAATAAGTTGCCCAGTAATAGATATAAAAATTTTGTTCCACCATGAACTCAGCAAAAACCTAGCCTTGTTGTTTATGTTTAAAAACGGACAAAAAAACTACAGAAGCACCAATTCTGAAAGACTTTTTTTGATTTGGGTTATTTAAACTATAAAACTTCATCTAGGGTCATTAGAGTGTGTTCACACTGTTATATAGAGTGATTATCATTTTGCTCTGGTATATTTTATTTTCCATTGACCTAAAGTACAAGTAAAAATCTGCTTTGACTTAGCATAGCCCTCTTGACTTCAACTGAAAAGGTCATGATAGAAGAAATTAATCTTGTTGCTAGCACATATTCTTCACTGTTCGTACTTCTTTGTTAGTGTTAAGGTTGATTTACTGAGGTGAAGTATTGGTGTTGATTAGCAGCTCCACTTGAAACAAAATTGATGGAAGTGCTCTCCTCATTGATTTTTTAGAATGAAAGATTTCTCATTTTATGGACCTCACTCCTATGAAGCTAATATTTGTCTGGTTTACAAGGAATTGAGAATGGGTTTTACAGTAGTTCCAGCATTAGACCTGCTTCATATCAGTAGTGCGAAAGATATCACATCTGATCAATGCAATGCACTCTGCTCTTAACAAAACACCCAAGCCCAGAAATTTTCTATTGGCAAAGTCATGCCCACAATCTTATCTTGGAAAGTGAAGAAGTTCATCAGAAGTTTATCAAGTTTGGATGAGCAAGCCCAAGAAATGCTTATACTGTATCAATAATTGCTATTGTAACCTAAAATAGGATGAGCATATAGTGCCATATGATTGCTAACTCTTCCATATCAAGAACACATGAGCATATAAATTTAATTACCTCCCTACAATTTTTATGCAAAAGGCAGATGCCTGAGGAACCTGCGCAGTGACCAGCCATTTATTATCAGATAGCCTCATGCCATATTGAGTCGGGTTCATTGGGAGCATTTGAAAACTTAATTACCAGATTTAAACAAGGGTCTATACTTGAAGATCCCTTTGATAAAGTTGAGCTGTTGCATCCGACCTGGCAGATTGCTATTCATAGACAGGCCATTACAGTTAATATTGCAGCAGTATATAGAAATAAAACTGCAAAATAATGTGTGACTTATTTAAGCAAATATTAGTATGGTTTCTATTTCATTCATTTTTATATTCACTTGCCCTTGTGGAATAATAGGGATACTTAATGATCAGTGTATGTGGTTTTCTACTGTTCGGATAAGTTCACATTGAACATTGATTCCTGGTAAATAGTGGTAATTTTACTGTGAATCACAGACGAAGGTTGAAAACTAGCTTTTGACCTTTGCTCGGGATTGATACTTACAGTACATTACCACTTGCATTGCTTGATGTTGGGAACATTTTCAGGATTAGCTTAGTTGGTGATGTGACAATGAATGTTGAAAGAATGTTGGGAAAAAAGATAAAGTTAGTATTAAAATGCATGTGGTTTTCCAATGTGAAATTATGTTTATTACACTGATCTAAAAGATTCTGGGAATTCATAGCATTATGATTTGCTTCTCGGAGAGGGCTGATATCACTGGAGACATGACCAGATATTGAACACTCTTGCTGAAGCAATCTTCTTAAGAGTCAGTAACAGCAAATGAGCTCAACCCTTGCAATCGAACCATCACATCTGTGAGATCAGGAGAGCATCCAGAAGCAAGCGTAAAGCCACTGACAGGAATTTTGGCACCCGCTCACGGCTGGCAGCTTATAACTGATCTGGGGAAACAACTGAAGTTCCCACAGCAATCATCAAGACCACCTTAAGACCAGACATCCTCCTGGTCTCAGAGGCCCCAAAATACATCATCCTGCTGGAGCTGGCAGTGCCGCTGGAGGAGGCTTATAAGAGGAAACTTGCCGGATATGAGTAACGGGTCAGCGACCGTCAGAGGCAGGGATGGAAGGCAAAATGCATGCCTGTTAGACTGAGCTTCCAGGGCTTCACTGGACAGTCTCTTCACAGAGTCCTCAGCAAGGAGCCAGAGAGCCATCATCAACATCTCCGAATCAGCAGAGAAAGATTCAAGATGGCTCTGGATGAAGACAGCAGGTCCATGTAGTTCTGCAGCACGTGTTATGGCTTGATCAACCATGGCTGGTTCACCTGGGTGAGGATGTCTGATATTGAAGACCAAAAACACCTGATGACTCCAGGTTACATCAATGATGATGTGTTCAGAGTAGCGTGTATTTTTCAAATATGTGGTTTTCTACTGTTCAGTTAAGTTCACACTGAACATTGATTCCTGGTAAATAATGGTAATTTTACTGTGAAGCACAGACAAAGGTCGAAAAGTAACTTTTGACCTTTGCTCAGGATTGGTACTTACAGTATGTTACCACTTGCATTGCTTGACTTTGGGAACATTTTCAAGATCAGCTTGGTTGGGAAAAAAAGGTGAAATGAATATTAAAATGCATGTGCTATTGTGATGGTGAATTATGATCCAAAATATTCTGGGAATTCATACATTATGATTTGCTTCCTGAGAGTGCCCAAATTTTGCACTGTTAAGTCCAAGAGGCAACTAGGTTGCAGTGTTTCTAACGTAGCTAATTGATAAATTACTTACTGTGACAAAGATCCTCCTTAAAACTATGATGTGACTGATATTTCTTCTGTCAGGAAAATAGAAAACACAGGGCCCTCAGCATTATTAAATTAGAGGCAGCTTTTGTTAATGTAAAAATGGAATTTAAACGCGGATTTAACCTAAAAAAATCATCTAGAAATAAATATTGAACATCAGCAGTTCTTCTTAATCTTCAGTTTGCCTCATTAACTAAACTTCCACAGATGCCAGCTTAACGAGAGATGACAAAATGTATCTACAAGAGACCTTGATATGCTAAAACCTGGAGGAACAGCAGTACTGTAGCAAGCAAAGCGGTCTCCAGGTAGATTTTCTGAATCAATTGGAGCATTTAATGCTGTGGTAGCTTCTTGTTAGCAATTACTAAAACTTTGTCTGGTGAGCCTGAAAAGATTATCATTCCACTGCAAAGAAAGATGACAGGTAGTACATCAAAATAAAGAGCTCCTGCTAAAGATGGAACACTTTCCCATGACTATAGGAAATTAAGTCAGTCAGAAAGATGAGCTTTTCAGATTCGAGGCTCACATTGTGACAGTGCAAATGTGACAATTATTTTTATCATGTCCTTCATAATTTTCCTAAAGACAGTATGGGTGAAAGAGAATAAATGAAGGTGGTTAACACCATATGTATGAGGACACTTCACTGTCCCCTTGTATCAGTCTGGTTTATTCCCTAAAAGAAACACTATTATTCATACATGAAATATCATTCAATCTGCACTATCTGTCCAGTGCCTCATTCACACCTGATATTTGTTCTTTAAATGAGGCGTTTTCTCAGAACTTTTTCCAGCTAATGCATCTGAGTGTAGCAACTTTCAATAATTTGAAAATAGGTGGATACACTATTAGGAAGCCTGCTTAATTTTCTTCAATGTACACCTGCAAAGACTCCCCTATGAAATTATTACCTCAAACAAAGAATTGTGTTAATTCAGTAAGCACAACTTTTCATTTGTGGCAAATTATGTTAACCAATGTTTCTCACTGGCTGTTGCTTCCCTGTATGGTTACCTCCATTACAAACTGTAGCCATTAGCTTCTCTCCTGATCTCTGCCCTGGCCTGGTCACCCTCTTCTCTGTAAGCATATTCAGTCATATTTAAAGAAAGATCATAATACATTGCAGCAAAGCCACATTTACACTAATAGTATCTTTTCTAATAAGATGGATAAAGTATCAAACCAACTTTGAAAAGCAAAAGTAAATTTAAATCAATGAACATTTTAATAACCAGAGGCCATTGTTATTTCAGAAATACATTGAGAGCATTGTAGTCTATAATCTTGAGGAAATTATAATGTTAAACAATATTTATTCTATACATAGAATTGCTGTACTTAACAAAGACACATCAAGTTTATTTCCTATTATGATAGCAATCACATGATTCATTGATAATAGGATTTTTTCCTCATTAGGCAACACAAGGTGAACTTTAACAAGTCCTCCCTTAGTTTTAGGATGAGCATCAAAAAAATTGTGATGACATTATAAACTAATTAGAGAAAAAGTTATGATAACTGTTATTAATTGCAAATGGTAGTTGGCATTTTTGTTTCTGGGGAGTGAAATGAACTATGCTATATTAACACCTATATTTTTATAAGATGTTTAAACATAGAAAGGTAGAAAAATGGTGCTGAGTAAGCCATCTTAGCCCCTCAAATTGGCATTAGCACGCAATATAATCATAGCCAATCCTCTATCGACCATATTTCTGCTCGCTCCATGTACCCTTTGATGTCTTTTACATTTAGAAATGTATTCAGCATGATCAGCAACTTGGCTACACAGCCCTCCATGGCTTCACCACCCTCCAAATGAAGACCTTTCTACATATGTCAGTCTTAAAAGCCATAATCTGACACTGTGACTCTGCATTGTAGACACCCCAGCTGGGGGAGATATCCTACTCTCATATGCTCTGTCAGGCCTTGTCCAAGTTTGTAAGTTTTAATTAGATCTCCTCTCATTCTTCTAAATTTCAATAAGCACAAACCAAGTGGGACTAAACTCCTATCTCTCTTCATGCAACCAACCTAGCAATCAGTATGGTGAATGTTTGCTGCTATTCCTTTATGGAAGTGTTGCCTTTACTCGATAAGGAGAGCAAAACTGCACATACTACTCCAGATGTGGTCTCACCAAGAACCTATATATTTGCCCCATGCAATGAATATATCAGTTCCCTTCTAAACTGCTTACCAAGTCTGGTATACATGGGCACCCAAGTCTTTCAGTTCATTAGAAATTTGCAGTTCAATAATATTTAAATAATATGCTGCCTTTTTACCTTTCCATCCAAACTAGTTAACTTCATGTTTATCCTCATTATTATTGCACAAAACATTTTGCCTGCATATTTAATGTCTAGGTCATATTAAAGCATTTTTATTCCATCCTCACTATTTGTAATCCCACCCAATTTCAGATTATCAATTTACTTTGCAATGTTATATTCTGTTCCATTCTCCAAGCCATTTAATTAAATCACCTTTTGCATTATCTTCATTGAATGCTTTACCTTAGTAATTATCTGTTTTACTTAATGAAATCTCTAGGTAAATTGCAGTTCATTGTTTCAGCCCAGTCGTGTCATTGGTTGTATACCTGAGGTCTGCTGCAGAATGGATGGACAGATGGCAAGCTCAGGTGCGGCAAGAGGAAGCTGTCAGAGGAAAGAGTGGTTAAAAGCGGGGCTTGGGATGATATTGCTCTTCGCAATACAGGCCTGATGCTGCATCTTCCACAGTATCATAGAGATGATATTGAACCATTAACTGTTCGAAAAAATTCAAGAGTCATAGATCAATACGGCCTGGAAATAGGTCCGTCAGCCGAACTTGCCCATGACAACCAAGATGCCCAACTAAGCTGGTCCCATTTAGCTCATATCCCTCTAAGCATTTCCAGCCCAAGTACCTGTCTTTTAAATGCTGTTATCATACCAGCCTCAACAATTTGCTCTGGCAGCTTTATTACCTACCACCCTTGGCATGAAGAAGTTGCCTCTCAGGTTACTTTTAAATCTGTCCTCTCTCACCTTAATCCTATGCCTCTAGTTTATAATTCTCTTTCCCTGGGAGAGAAAAAGTTTGCATACCTTCTCCTCTGAAATGTGTATAAAATCATGATGCATATATAATGAACTGCTATTTTTCCCCAAGGTAGAGAGGTCTAATGTGAAAGGACATTGCATTTAATGTGGGGGGGCGGGGGCTGTAAATTCAAAGGAGACGTCCTGGACAAGTTTTATTTACATGAGAGTGGTGGGTGCCTGGAATGTGCTGTCAAGGATGGTACTGGAGGCAAATGCAGCGGAGGTGTCTAAAAGGCTCTTAGGAAGGCACCTGAATGGAAGGATATGGAGAGAGATGAGCTGAGTTAGGCATTTAGTTATCAGTTTAATTAGTTCAGCACAACATCATTGGCCCAAAGACCCTGTTCCTGTGATGCATTGTTCTATGTTCTCAGGCCACCCACCCATCTCCTGCATTCTAAGGACTAAAGTCCTAGCTGACCAAACCTCTCCCTATAACTCAGGCTGTCAAACAGATAAAAGGTTATGGTTAGTGAATTGTGGGCATGCTGTACTGGCACTGGAAAGTGTGATAACACTTGTGGGCTGACCAGCACAACCCTCACCGATCTCATTTGATGCACATAGTGCATTTCACTCTAAGTTTTGATATACATGTGACAAATAAAGCTAATCCTTATCTTTAAGCTAATCTTTCTTCTAGTTTAATGATGTCCTTCTGATAACAGGTTGACCCAAAATGGTACACAAAAATCCAGCTGTGGTCTCAGCCAATATTTTGTACAACAGCAACATAATGTCCTATCTCCTATGTCAATGCTCTAACAGTGAAAGCAAGCATGGCAGATGCTGCCTTCACCACCCTGTATACATCTTTCATGGAACTATGTATTTGCATCCTAGGTCCTGCTGTCCACAACTCTTCCCAGGGCCTCTCTGTTCACTGTGAAAGTCCTATTCTGGTTTGACTTACAAAAGTGCAATGGCTCACACTTATCTGAATCAAAAATCAAATGTGTAAGTGCTTGTTTTTTGCGGTCAGTGATTACCTGAAGGATATTAGTCTCTTTGGTGCATCTATTAGTGACTGGAAATTAAATTCAAGACCAACATTAAAAGATAATGCACAACATGGGATCTACCTCTAATAAGATTTAATGCTTCAAGAGCTCAGGCAATGTGCAGAAAAGGATGATGCCATGCTGCAGATTCACTAAGAAAAACTTGCATTCATTAGGCTAATTTCTTTTGTGCTATTGCTTGCCATTTCTTATAAAGTTAAATACAGTTTACAGAAATAATCTTTAATAGCTTTCCATAAATAATGGTTTGGTGATATTATCTGTTTCTAAATTATCCCAATTTTATGCATTTTCATGAGCCATGAAAAATCAGTACTGAAGGTCACTCAGCTGAAGATACCTGTGTCAGTTCAATGAATCTCATTTCCTCTGCTCTTTTAACCATATACTTCATAATTCTTCAAACATTGTTCTATTTTGATTCTGCTTCTGCTTTTCTTGCTGGTAAGATTCTCCCATGTAGAATGTACTGTGTATTATGTTTAGTATAAAAATCAGAGGAAACAAGCCAATCTTGCTGAATCTATGAAATCCAATATTTGTGTTGGTTGATCTCTTTTGAAGGTTCCCATTACAAACAATTAAAACATGTGTTAGATTCCAGATATATACAGATTGGAAGTTACACGCTGTGAATTACATCAGGAAAAATAGCTCTGATCCATTAAGAAAGTTAAATATTAATGAGGTGGAAGTTGTAGGAGTTAGTGAAATGCTTAAACTCTGAACGTGTGCACACAATGCACCTGTGTAAATTTGAACCAGATTTTCTTAGTTTATGAAGTACGAGGGGTGATTGATAAGTTTGTAGCCTAAGGTAGAAGGAGATGAGTTATTAACTTCAAACTTTCTGCATTATCACTCAAAGAGTTGAACTGCACGTGCATGTAACAAGAACATCTTGGACCTCCAGGTGGTCCACAGCGGGGGTGATTGATAAGTTTGTGGCCTAAGGTAGAAGGAGATGAGTTATACAGCTCTCATTACATGCATGTGCAGTTCAACTCTTTGAGTGAAAATGCAGAAACTTTGAAGTTAATAATTCATCTCCTTCTACCTTAGGCCACAAACTTATCAATCACCCCTGCTGTGGACGACTTTCTGGAGGTCCAAGACGCCAACTTCTACAAAGAAGGGATCCGTATGCTCCATGACTGCTGGACTAAGTGTGTACATGTAGGAAAATAAATGTTCTAAGTTTTCTAAAATTGACTCCTTCTACCGTAGGACATGAACTTATCAATCACCCTTCATACACCTGTGTACACTGAGCTCCCAAACATGTTCAACAATGTCAAATACCATGCTATGCACATTTCGATGGCATGCCAATTGATTTTTATAAATATCTTAATGTAATGCATGCATTAAATTGATCTTAATAGGAGAGTTGATGACATAACCTAATCTATGGTAGAGGCATCCATGTCTATAATTTCTCTTTCCTTGATGTTTGATTCCTGCACACCCACCTTACTGACAAGGTTCCCAGGATCCTTTCTGGTCAACCATTCCACTCTCCTAGGCCTGAGCTTAAACTTTGTCCAAATATCCACCATTTGTTTGCAGATCTGTCTGCTCTACTTCATTGTACCCCCAACACACTTGTTCTTCCCAAATCCTTTCTCTTCTTCAACTAGCAATCCTCTGATTTATGAGAATTGAGTTTCTGGAAGACAATAGAAATGTATATTGAAAACAAGGGAATAACTAAGGGGCGGGCAGAACCATTCAAGGACAAAGGAAGGAATTTATGCCTGGAACCAGAGGAAATGTGAGATACCAAACAAATCTTTAGCATCAGTATTCACCAAGGAGCAGCATATGGGAGGCAACAAGAGTGCGTGTCGAGGTCAAGAAGGGGAGTTATTGGAGATCTTGAGCATTAAGGTGGTAAAATCGTCCGAACCCAATGTGATCTATTGTATACTATTGAGAGAAGCAAGAGAGAAGATTGATGAGGCCTTGTCAGAGATCTTTGTTTACACTTTAGCCATGGGTAAAGTTTGAGATGACTAGAAAAAAAGCCAGTGGTCTTTGTCTGTTTAAGAAGTGCAATAGAGTTAAGCCAGGACATTATAGGAGAGCAAGCCTTACAACATTGGTAGGGATGGTATTGGAGAAACTTCTTAAGGATAGGTCCTATTTGCATATGGAAGAGAACAGTTATGAGGAATAGTCAGTATGGCATGGCTTTGTCTGGTGGAAGTCTGGTCTTATTAACTTTATTGAGTTTTTTGAGTAGGTGAGAAAGATGACTGATGAGGGTAGAGCAGTGGATATTGAATACATTGACGTCAGTAAAGCTCTTGACAAGGCCCAACAAGTTAAACTAATCCAGAAAGTTAAGGTTCATGACTCCATGGGGACTTGCAAGATAACATTCAAAACTGGCTTGGCCACAGAAGGCAGCAGAATTGGGTGGAGGGGAATTATTCTGATTAGAAGTCTGTGATCAATACTATTCTGTAAGTATCAGTGCTGGGGCCTCTGCTTTTTGTGATTTGGTTGAAAATGCAGGTAGGCTGATCAGTATGTTTGCAGATGACACAGAAATTGTGGGGTTACAAATAGTGTGAAAGTCTTTCAAAGGATCCAACTGGATATATATGAGTTGTAAATGGGGGAAGAAAAATTATAATTAAAGTTTATTCCTGACAAGTCTTCAGTGTTGCTCTTCTGCAATGTCAAATGTAAGAAGAAAATATACTGTAAGTGACAGGGCCCTTGTACAGAGGTTTCTTGGGGTACAGAGGGATATTGGGATGCAAATGCATAGCTCCCAAAAAGTGGCACACCAGTGCAAAGAAGGTATTCAACAAAATTGCCTTCATCAGTTGGGCTGTTGATTATAAAAGTAGGAAGTTATTTTGGAGCTGACAAAATTTTGGTCAGGCTTCCTATGGAGTATTGTGTGCATTTGTAGTTGCCCATTAGAGGAAGGCTGTGCAGGCTTTGCAGAGAGTGCAGGAGAAGTTCACATGCAAAGAGATTGTTAGTTATAAGGAGAGATTGAACAAACTTGAATTGTTTTCTCTGAAGATTGAAAGTTGAGGGTGACCTGTTCAAAGTGTATAAGATTAAAAGAGGCATAGACAATGTGACCATAAGAACATAAGACAGAGGAGTGGAATTAGGTCCATACAGTCTGCTCTGCCATTCAATTATAGCTGATTTATTTTCCCTCTCAACCTCACTCTCATTCTCCTAATTTGTCCAAGTCATTCTGCATACCGTCTGCTTCCTCAATACTTCCTTCCTCTCCAACAGTCTTTGTAACATCTGGAAACTAGGATAAAAAGCTATCAATCCCATCACCTAGATCATTAAACTATATCATGAAAGGTAGCAGACATAACATTGATTTCTGCAGAAAACAATAGTCACTTGCAGCCCACCAGAAAAGGCCCACTTAATTCCCAATCTTTGTCTTCTACCAGACAATCTCCTGTCCATGTTTGAATTTTTTTCTGTAATACCATAGACTTTTATTCTTGTTTAACAGCTTCATGTGCCGTATCTTCGGAGAAGGAAGTCTGAGAATCAGAGCAGGAGTGCGAAGGAAGCCATTTTTGAATTTTTTGGATTTTTTTCATCGGTGTTCAGAGAGGCAGGACTGCACAGGCGTGTGACGTCAGGCAGTGAAGCATGGAAGATTTAAAAGGAACAGAGCCTTATACAGCGGGCAGCGTAGTTTGCGGGCTGCGGAGTGAGCCGGGTGCAGAGTGAAGGCTTAAGGGCTTCGGCTCAACGGGCTCCGGTGGAAATGGGTGAGGCGAAGAGGGCTTGGTATTCATTTTTTGTTGTTATTTGATGAGAGGGGAAGTATGAGTGTGAGGGTAGCTTGTTGTTCTCAGTGCTGGATGTGGGAGGTCCTGGTGTCTCCAGGCCTCCCAGACGGCCACATCTGTGCCAGGTGCACCGAGATGCAGCTCCTAAGGAACCGCGTTAGGGAACTGGAGCTGCAGCTCGATGACCTTTATCTTGTCAGGGACAGTGAGGAGTTGATAGAGAGGAGTTACAGGCAGGTGGTCACACCAGGGCCACAGGAGGCAGACAAGTGGGTCACGGCTAGGAAGGGGAAGCGGATGAGTCAGGTAATAGAGAGTACCCCAGTGGCTGTGCCCCTTGACAATAGGTACTCCTGTTTGAGTACCGTTGATGGGGACAGCTTACCTGGGAGAAGCGACAGTGGCCGTGTCTTCGGCAAAGTGTTCGGCCCTGTAGCTCAGAAGGGTAGGGAAAGGAAGAGGAGGGCAGTAGTAATAGGGGACTCGATAGTAAGGGGGTCAGGTAGGCGATTCTGTGGACGCAGTCCGGAGACTTGGATGGTAGTTTGCCTCCCTGGTGCCAGGGTCTGGGATATTTCTGATCACGTCCAAGATATCCTGAAGTAGGAGGGTGAGGAGCCAGAGGTCCTGGTACATATAGGTACCAATGACATAGGTAGGAAAAGGGGAGAGATCCTGAAAGGAGAATATAGGGAGTTAGGAAAGGAGTTGAGAAAAAGGCCTGCAAAGATAGTAATCTCGGGATTACCGCCAGTGGTACTCAACAGTGACAGTAGGAATGCAATGAGGTGGAGGATAAATGCATGGCTGAGGGATTGAAGCAGGGGGCAGGGATTCAAGTTTTTGGATCATTGGGACCTCTTTTGGCACAGGTGTGACCTGTATAAAAAGGACGGGTACACTTGAATCCTAGGGGGACCAATATCCTGGTGGGGAGATTTGTGAGGGCTACTGAGGTGACTTTAAAGTAGAATGGTTGGGGGGTGGGAATCAAATTAAAGAGACTAGGAGAGAGGAGGTTAGTTCACAACAGGGGGATGGGAACAAGTGCAGAGAGACTGAGGGGTGTAAAATGAGGGTAGAAGCAAAAAGTAGGAAGGTGAAAAGTAAAAGTGGCAGGCCGGCAAATCCAGGGCAAAAATCAAAAAGGGCTACTTTTCAACATAATTGTATAAGGGCTAAGAGTGTTGTAAAAGCAAGCCTGAAGGCTTTGTGTGTCAATGCAAGGAGCATTCGTAACAAGGTGGATGAATTAAAAGTGCAGATTGTTATTCATGAATATTGAATTCATGAATAGATCTAGTATGGCATTCTCCCTGGTCGGCCTGTCCACATACTGTGACAGGAATCCGTCCTAGACACACTTAACAAACTCTGCCCCATCTAAACCCTTGGAACTAATCAGGTGCCAATCAATATTAGGGAAGTTAAAGTCACCCATGATAAGAACCCTGTTATTTTTGCACCTTTCCAAAATCTGCCTCCCAATCTGCTCCTCTGTATCTCTGCTGCTACCAGGGGGCCTATAGAATACCCCCAATAGAGTAACTGCTCCCTTCCTGTTCCTGACTTCCACCCATATTGACTCAAAAGGGGATCCTGCTACATTACCCACCCTTTCTGTAGCTGTAATAGTATCTCCGACCAATAATGCCACCCCTCCTCCCCTTCACCCCCCCCCCATCCCTTTTAAAGCACTGAAATCCAGGAATATTGAGAATCCATTCCTGCCCTGGTGCCAGCCAAGTCTCTGTAATGGCCACTACATCATAATTCCACGTGTGTATCCAAGCTCTCAGTTCATCACCTTTGTTCCTGATGCTTCTTGCATTGAGGTACACACATTTCAGCCCTTCTACCTTACTGTCTATACACCGTTTATTCTACTTCTCTTTCCTCAAAGCCTCTCTGTATGTTAGATCTGGCTTTACTCCATGCACTTCTTTCACTGCTCTATCGCTCTGGGTCCCATCCCCCTTGCAAATTAGTTTAAACCCTCCCGAACCATGCTAGCAAACCTACCTGTAAGGATATTGCTCCCCCTTGAGTTCAGGTGCAACCCATCCAATCTGTACAGGTCCCACCTTCCCCAGAAGAGATCCCAATGATCTAAAAATCTAAAATCCTGCTCCCTGCACCAACTCCTCAGCCATGCATTCAACTGCCATCTCCTCCAATTCTTACCATCACTGTCACGTAGCACTGGCAGCAATTCTGAGAACGCCACCCTTGAGGTCCTATTCTTCAGCCTTCTGCCTAGTTCCCGAAACTCACACTTCAGGACCTCATCCCTCTTCCTGCCTATGTCATTGGTCCCAACGTGTATCACGACTTCTGGTTGCTTACCCTCTCGCACCAGGATGTCGTGCACCCGGTCAGAGACATCCCGGACCCTGGCACCCGGGAGGCAACAAACCATGCGGGTGTCCTTCTCACGTCCACAAAATCTCCTGTCTGCTCCCCTGACTATGGAGTCTCCAATGACGACAGCTCTCCTCTTCTCCATCCCACCCTTCTGCACCACAGGGTTAGACTCAGTGCCGGAGGCCCTGCCACCATGGCTCACACCTGGTCGGTCGTCCCCGCCAACAGTATCCAGGACAGTAAACTTATTATTCTGGGGAATGTCTACAGGGGTGCTCTGCACTACCTGTCTGCTCACCTTCGCTTTCCCCCCTCTGACTGTCACCCAACGACCTGCTTCCAACAGCCTAGGTGTGACTACCTCCCTGTAGCTCTCATCTATGACTGCCTCATTCTCCCTTCTGAGTCGAAGGTCATCCAGCTGCTGCTCCAGTTTCCTTACACGGTCTTCCAGATTGCCCAGCCGTATGCACTTCTGGCAGATGTGACTCTGTGGGAGAGGGGAGTTCCCCCAAGACTGCCACATCTCACATGAGAGGCACATCACCGTCTCAGGAGACATTGTAAAAACTAACTGCGAGCTAGCTTGTCCTCCGCCTCTTCTCGTCGAAACCTCTCGAGTCAAAGCCTCAAAGCTCCACTCCTTCACTGGCCCACTCACGCACTTTCATTTAAATTGATGATGTAAGTTTGGAAAAGCAGCATTGAATTTTCAAGATATGGCTGAAAGGGGGCAGTGTTGACCAGTGAATGATGGGATTGGAGCTACCACTAGCTCCCACTACTATGGCCATGTCAGCCAATGGGCAGCCAGTTGGTGTCAGCATGCATAGTAGACTATTTTAAAATGTAAATCACCACCTTGCAGTTTCTGTGGTATTCTGGCTTCCACTTTGGACAGTATACATCATCGGCAATCCCCTTGAGATGGAGGATGTTTTGATTCCACGTCGGCTTCATGGGTTCTGAGGAGGCTAATGAGACAGATGTGGGAATTTCAGACTCTTCTACTGATGGTGCAAGTAATAGATGACGGGACATGGGGCCTGTCTGTATTCTTAATCCATAGCCTTGAACTTGTCAATACCATCCCAGATGTTATTTTCCCATTTTGCGTGGCATGGGCAAGAAATTTCCACACAGTGGGAAGAGTTTATTTCTTCAGAGAAGCTTTGAAATTGTTTTTCTCTCTGAGGCTGGTCTCAGGTTATGCAGATCAAAGGGGCCTGGGCAAAGTAGCCTGCTGAGAGTAATCAGGGCCTTGTTGTTGGACATGTGTTTTGGGAGAGAACACCGATGTTGGTTCAAGTGAATGTGAGGATTTTGAACTGAGAGCACTGGTGAAATTTTCCCATTGCTCTGTGAAGTCTGCGTAGATAGTCATAGTCTTAGAAGCACATAAAAATCAAGATCTCTGCTGTCCGGTAGACCATGCATTTTGTACCAGGGTTGAGGTCTTAATCATCCAATAACACTGCCCTCTATTGACCAAAAGCAGCGCCAGTGCATTGAGGGTGGTAATGAACTATCCATCCATGTCTGCCTTCACCAAGCTCTAGCTCACAAAATGTCAGAAGCCATTCACTTTTGTCCAGTGACCTGTTAAAGAGCAGTGGGAGTATGTTGGTAGAGGACCTTGATTGAGTGTGAGGCCTCTCCTTCTGTCTTTTGAGGAATGTGTTAAGGACAACTTGGAGCTCGGCCACAGAGCCTGAGCAAATGCAGGCATTGTCTGTGTAAGACTATAAAACAAAGGAGCAAAATTGGGCTAATCGTCCCGTTGAGTCTGCTCCACCATTCAATCGTGGCTGACTTATTTTCCCTCACAATTCCATTCTCCTGCCTGTTCCCTCTGTAACCTTTGACACTATTAATAGTGAACAGCCTATCAACCTCCTCTTTAAATGTACTCAGTGACCCAGCCTCCACAACCGTCTGTAGCAATGAATTGCACAGATTCACCACCCCCCGGCTGAAGAAGATACTCCTCATACTGCAGCTTGACTGCTGAGTTTTGCCAGGACTTGGTTCTGAAGTGTAATCGCAGTAGACTGAACAGTTTCCCATTAGTTCTGAAGATTAGCTCCACACCCAGGGGAAATTTGTTGTTAATAAGTTTCAACGTTCCAGCGAGTAGGATTAAGAAAACTGTTGGGGCAGTAATGCAGCTTTATTTATCACTAGTCCTCACTGAGATCAGCTTTCAGCCCTGTCAGTCAGTATTGTGGCTTGCATGCTACCGCAATGCAAGTATTAGGTAAAGACGGATTTCTTATGGGCAGCTACACTTGAGGAGAGTTTTCCACAGTCCCTTCTGACTATTAGGGTCAGAGGATTTAGTGAGTTTGATGAAGGCACGGTACTCTTCCTGGAGCTTTTTTGAAGTTGCCCTGCAGCAGACAGTAGGTAGTTACTCGAGTTGGATTTGTCTCCTTTATTGAAATAGGTCATGACTTTGGCATCTCTGAGGTCCCTTGATATTCTCTTCCCAGTTCTGGGCAATTAAATTGTGGATCTGTGACTGAACCTCTTCACTGTCAAGATTTAGAACTTCAATGGAGATGCTTCCCATTCCTGAGGCCATTTTTTATAGTTAGGATGTGGCCTACTCAACTTCCTGTTGGCCTTAAGTGTCTGCAAAGCTCATCTGAATAGGTTACTGTGAAATGGAGTCCAGCTCACTCATCTCAAGGACAGAGCAATGGTTGAGGAGGTGATAAAGGTGTTCCACAGGCATTGACTTCTGTTTGTGTTAAGTTCACCACATTCTTGACTTTCATAGGGCTGGGGCCAGGGGTAGGTTTTACAGAAAATACTAATATGTAAAAGTCACACCTATCAGTGAGTTTCAGAACCTATATTATTCTGTCATCCACCATCTACTTTTTATGCCATGGTTTTTCTGTGAGACCTCTACACTCATATGCCTGTAGAATTGTTAGTTTTGCCTTGAAAGGAGATAGCTACTCCAATCCAGAAATGTCTTACATTTGCAGTCAATTAGCTCTTCAATGTCATTGTCATTCTCATCAAACCAACCAATTCTTCTTGTTAAAGAAGGCAGAAGTTTCTTCACTGATAGACTTCTGAGAATTTTTGCAGCACCTATAGACAGTGCTATGCAATCTGAGAGGAGTTGGCTTGGTATTGATCTTCTTGTGACAATATTTATGTGGAGCCATTGATTTTGCACCACGTTACTAGAATTAATAGAACGGATCAGATGGTGGGTGGTCCAACAGTCATTCGTGTCATCATGACGCAGGAAATGTAGACACCATTGTAGTCACTAATTTGGACAATGACATAATCTGACTGGTTCCACTGATTGGACCAGAGGTGATGCCATGAATTCTTGTGTTTGTCCCTCTGACAAGACATGATATTTATTAGGACAAGGCCATGCTTGGATCAGTTTGCAAAAGAAGGCCTTCAGTGGGGTTGGTCTCTATTACCTCATTCGTGCCAGAATGTTGCATTCTTCGCCACCTAGGAGGATCCATTTGTCATCTTGGAAGCTCAGTTTGGTTCCTTTTGAGAATTGAACAATGTCTAGTACAATGTCAAATGAGGTCTGATTTGACTCGCATGAAGTTTTCCATTTTGGACCTGTGTAATAATAATCATTGCTCCATGAAGGGTCATAAGGCATTTTTTGACTCACAGTGGAAGTTGCTGAAATGGTAATCGATAATAAAGTCTAATCCATGAAACCAGTAACCACCTTCTGATTTTGCCTTCCATGTCATGTGGGGAGCTAGTTTACTTGTCGGTTGAAAGCCAGTTCTATTGTGCCAGTCATTGATTGGCCCGTTTGAAGGATGCAACTGCTCTTTCCCATTGGTTGTCTTGAGTGCCATAGCACCAGTGTCCAGTTTCAGGCACCTCAGGGGTATAAGAAAAGCACATGTGGGAGGCTTGGCCTCTATTCCTTTTGTTCCCAGACATTCATTTTCACACTGAGGTCATGACCAATGCTGCAGAACCACTGGGAAGGTATAGTCCAGACTTAGGAGGATCACACACACTCCTAGCTGAGCATCTGTCTGCTGAGTGCTTACTTTTGCAGTTGTGTAACACTGAGGGACTTAGATACTTTGTCAAATATTTTACTGTTTGCAAGCAAATGATTAATGTGCTTATTAGTAATCAATATCTTCTCAGGGTTGGCTCAGACCTGGGCTGCAGAGCTAGAAGACAAGAATACAAAGATAGCCTGGCTGCTAAAGAAGTTACAGCAACTAGAGTCTGCCCAGATGGCTAATTGGCAACCAGATACCATTAAGGTCCAAACCTTGATGCAGCAGGATGATGATCCCAACACAAGGATGGGGGTTGGAGATGTCTGGCTGGAAGGAAAAAATGTGGAAGAGACTGCTAGGATTCTGCCCAGAATGATCGCCCTCTCCCCTGTGCATCCAAAACCATATGGGCTAGGCCGGTGATCACTCAGTCCCATACCCGCCATTCAGGGCATCAGCCCGCAGTCTCTTCCTCCCAGTTGGAAGAGGAGGACAAGGATCAGGAGGATATGGGGAGTGCTACAATGAGTCCCTTATGACCAACAGAGATCAGGGAGTCTTCCACTCCCAATCTGGCGAGATTAGATGAGTACAGACAGAAGTCTGGAGAGTCTCTGGCCGCGTGCTTGTTCAGGATATGAGATGAGCGGGGTACCTAAGTGATCCTATCTAATAGAGAGATTGGTATTTTAATGAGCCTATCATCCCAACACACGATCAATAATACCCTGAAGATGCTGCTCACTACCTCTGAGCATAACGAATCATTATGGGATTGAGAGGCAGCAGCCATCAGGTTCAGGTACCCTTCCTTCTTTGAATAGCATTTAAATCCCTGGGTGGAATGCAGCATAGTAGAGGGAGGTACTAAAGCCCTCCGCCAGTGAAGTTTTATTACAGAATTATGCAGCGATAGTGATAGCCCACTAGAGGATGTTGAATTAACACCTGGCCAGATAGGACGTGTGGTTATGGCAGTGGCTCCCCTCTTGAAAGGACTAGGACTGTCTTTAATGGGACCATAGTTAGACATCCCATAAGTGCAGCCATTCAGTTGTTGCTGGGTTTGGACTAAATAGAAGAAGGTGTGCGTAGCCTGGTACTGAAGTTGGATAAGCAGACAGGGAGTGGGGGATCCCACATGACCTGCAACAAAATGCTGAAAACTGGGGCCTGAAGGAGTAGGTAAATGGAGTTCCCAATCCCACCCTCTATGTGATGTGAAGGGAGTACTGCCAGAGGATGAGAGGTCTGCAGGTTGTTAAAGGGGAAGGGTCAATCTTTAAGCCCTCTCCCAATAAGGGTTCCTTTGTTCCCCTGCTGGTTTCTTCACATTACATTCAGGATTTCCTATATCGCTTGCTATAGGCTCTGCAAAAGGCACTGGTGGACTTTCGGTGACAGCAGGCATGGAGTGGGGTGGTTAGCGCCTTTAAGCCTCACCCCCATAAGGAGGGGGTCATTCAGCCTCTTCTCTATAAATAGATTGTGAATGGTTTGAGTGCAGGAGAAATATTGCATGATGTATGGCCACACATCAGTTTGCTTGAGTGTGTGACTGAGGATTTTGCCATTAAGTAGCTGTGTGAATGTGTTAACGTGCTGGGCCCCATTCAGTTATTTTCTCTTTCCCATTGTTCTTTAGAAAAAGTGTTAAGTTTTCCCTGTGGGAGTTCACAGTTTGCTCTAAGTCTTTCAGTTACTTACGAAGGTTCTGAAGAAGGAAACGTACAAAGATGGAATTTTTGTTTGTCCTGTCTGTGCTTTAAGTCTGTTAGTTTATTTGTTGCACTTGCAATTGGTTTTGAGGAGAAACCCAGTTTTCACACTGGCCATGTGGAATCTAGATTAAGAAGAAATCTGTGCATCTTCATTCCAGATATGAGATGCCCATGTTGCAGAGGGAAATGGGCATTTGGAGAGAATATCCTGATGAAGGGTCTCGGCCTGAAACGTCGACTGCATCTCTTCCTAGAGATGCTGCCTGGCCTGCTGCGTTCACGGCAACTTTGATGTGTGTTGCTTGAATTTCCAGCATCTGCAGAATTCCTGTTATTTGGAGAAAATTGCTCATTGGTGGACAGTCCCATTGGGAACTTGGGATTCATATTTTGAAAGATTGGGAGATTTCGGGAGCAAGTTGGTGTTTTTGTGATACTTGTATCTAAATATCCAGTGACTAATCAGGTGTGAGTAATTTTGTGTCTCCCTACATTACAGAATGGCAAAGTGGTGGATGCTGAGCTGTGGCGGGAGATCCTATAATACATTCCTGCGGATGGTGCTTGAATATGCAAAGTGGACCAACATGTCAGATTGCTGGATTTGTATGAGGACTCCTAACTATAATGCAGAAGGGATACAATTAATATCAATCCCTGTCAATGACCAGGGAGGAGACTGTTGGGGGAAATCATCCAGCTTCTCGAGTTTTGACATTCTGTTTTTGTGGGGGGAGGGGGGAGCTGGGAGGGAGTAGTGTATTCCAGCCAACCTCGCCCATAGTATGGTAGCTACCTTAAGGAACTTGAGCCTTAGTTACTCCTGGTGGAGTAAGTGCTTCAAGAGCTGATATTTTCCTATGTGCCATTTGTTTAACTGAAAGGTCCTAACTGGTAGAGTGATTCCACACCCAACAGGGAAGGAAAAGGAATGTCGGTGTAGGTATGTGATAAGCATAGGTCAAACCAGACAGAGGGATACATCGACTGTGAGCAGGAACAGTATCTTGGGACAACTGTGTCTACGCCAAATGGTGATGTGAGGTGGGCTGTCCCTGGACACTGAATGGCATTTACTGGATAGGAAGCTCCTAGGCCTGCCTGTGGCTCCCCACGGGGTGGTGCAGCTGCTGCTGTCTAGGATACGTACACCATCGCAGTGCCCTGGATGAGCACTTTGCCCATGCTGGTCTGAATAGTAAGAGGGCTTTCACAGAGGAAGAAAGGATTTGAATGATAGCCTTTCCCAGTATGGTACACCCAGACAGTTCTGGCAACTGATATCGATTGTCTTAGATTACCTGCTCACAAAGAAATGTGACATTCATGCTGTTGTTGGTCAAGAGTGCTGCATTTACATTCCTGATGAGTAAGGGGATGTCACTCACCTGGCTGATCACAACTGACAGTCGGTAGTTAAGATTAAGTGGGTAACCTGATCCATAGCTATTACGCTCCAGGAGAGAGCTGGTGGCCTACTGTAGTACACTGGAGAGTGACTATTGGCTTTATAGTACTTTTGTGTTTTATATGTAGTTTAGTAGGGTGGTCATAAGGTTCGTACTATTCTGAGGGCTGAATTGTCATGGTGTTGCAACTTTCGAGGGGTGAAATGTGTTACGAGGGGAGTAGTTTACTTGGTCTGAAGTTATTTCTACTGTGCCAGACATTGTTGGGTTGTTCAAAGGATGCAGCAGCTCTTTCCCATTGGTTGCTTTGTGTGCCACCACACACGTGTCCAGTTTCAGGCACCTCGCGGTATAAGATCAGCATGTGTGGAAGACTCAGCCGCTTTTCCTTTTGTCCCCAGGCACCCGTCATCATACTGATGTCATGACCAATGCTGCAGAACCTTTAGGAAAGTATGCTGCAAACTTATGCCCATGCACACTCGTAGCTAAATATCTGTTTATTGAATATTTAGTTTTGTAGTTGTGTAACTTGGGGGGGTGCTCAGATATTTAGTCAAATGTTCTATTGTTTGTAAATAGATGATTAATTAGTGTCTTCTGTCTCACTCACCAAACCCCTTAGCCTGCTTCCTCATGCACCCACCATTTTGTCCTTGAAAGTGACTGTCTCCTGTATGCTTCAGTCAGTATGGAATGTTGATGTCAACGTTTTTGAGTTTCCATTTTATGATTCTAGAGTGCCACTCAAGTCTGTGGTTGTTGGGATTGTCTGTGATGGTCCTAATGTTCCAGGTACCACACTTCATACTGTGAAGAGGACGTTGTGATTTCCATTACATACCATCTTCCATGCAGGCTTCACAGACAACATCATGATCCAATGATGAGGAATCCAAGATAAATGGTGTTGCTGCATGGGAATTAATACTCCTGCCTGGTGGGCACATGCACAGGAGCCTCCTGGCAATGTATGCACATGTACAAGCATACACTTGTAGGCAAGTACAAGGGACCTTGCACTCTATCTCCCTCTGCACTTGCCACTCAGTCACCAGCTCCCAAGCCTGATCACATATTGGGTTCTATTCCTGGTTACTGTGTGCTCCTTGTATTCCTAAACCTGGCTCTAACAATGTGCTTGTCACACATTCCAGATCTCTAGCTCCAGATATACAGCTGTCCCTTGTTCCATCTAGCTTTGGTAGCAGACCCTGCCAATGTTACTGATTCCCTCACTCATTATACTGATGTTTCTGGTCATTAAAGCACGTCCTGCGCTGAGTTTCAGAAGTGTGGCTGTATTTTCCAGACATCACAACCTCTGGCACCCCAAAACTGTGTTACACTGCCTTGGGATATCAATCTATCACAATCACCACCAATCTGCCTTGTTATTGCCAGAGACTGGCTATTCTTCAGGCAATTAGAAATAGCAGGCTCATCTATCTCTGGCTACTGTATTGATGTTAATATTTACCAACTTTTGCAATGGGCAAACTACTTCGACAGATGGATGATCCATTTGCTTGATGTTTGCTTGGTAAGGGGTGAAGTCTATCCCACTGAGTGGTCTGTTTATGATGCCCTTGATAAAAACACCAACTTTGCTCTTTAACAGAAAGGTTTGTCATAAGAAACAATCCCAGCCCATCCTTACACATTCTTGATTTCCAACTTTTAGAGCCACTGTTGGCTTCTCAAGTGAATTAAGTTTCCTCATTATTTGATATCGCCTAGCCTGGGTAGCTATCTTACGAGTGAAGCCACTCATCATTTATTTATGCTGGCAAATCTTCAAAATAAATTGTGTTGCTCACCATCCTTTAATTACAAGATATAAATCTTTCAGGACACTATCTCTGGTCTGGCACACCAGCTGAATGAGAAAGCAGGATTTTGGAATGGAAAATATCTGATAAAGCATGAATAATAGTAAGTCTAGGTCACTTATAAAATTTAGAAGCAATTTTTTAAATCAGCCACAAGAAAGTGAAATCCTGTTTTGCTTGTTCTTGCCAGTACTAGTTGGAAAGCAATAGAAAGTGCAGTTGTGAAATACACCCATATTTTGGGCTAAGATCGAAAAACTTGCAGTGTTATATCTTGCGCCTCAAAGATAGCTGAAATATGTCCACAATGTTTTGGTTTGGATAATTTTCAGATGTCCCGGAGGCTACCTTAACTGAGTGTTAGTCCTCTGAGGGACCTAGTCAATGGGTACTTCCCACTAAATTGCCAGTAATGATTATACAAATATTCAGCAAGTATTGTCCTAATAGAATGCTTCCCCCTAAAGTCACTAAAGGAATAATCTTTTTTTAAACTGAAGATGTTGCAATATTGAAATAAAAAGAGAAAATGTTGAAAACGTTTGTCAGGCAAAGAATTAACAATTGAGGTCAAAGACCGTTCTTTAAAATAAGGATCAAATGTTCCTGCTTCTCTTTCTACAGGTGTTACCTGCCCAGTTTTCCCAGCGTGTTTTTTTTATATCATTAAGTGAATCTCTGGAATTTGTATTCACATTTTAACTTGCATTGATGTGGTGCCAAGAGGAGCTGAAAAGTTGTATAGTGTATATACCATTTAAGAAATGTATGATATGAGATTGGAAGCACAGCTGTATCAACCACTGCTAGTTCTTGGATGTTAAGTTCAAAAGATTTACGTTCAAAACATCATTATCAAGTTTTGTTTGAGAATATTTGTAGGTAACATGTTATTGGAATTAGTAATAGAGTACTTCTGAGTTTTGGAAATAAAAGCTAATATTGAGAAGTGCATGTGATTTACTGTTTCATTTTCATCCATAGTTCAAGTAAAGTTTGAACATGTGTTATGAAATTTGTTTTCAATTATGTATTGTGAAAAATAATTCAATTGATAAGTCTAGTTTATATTGCCATGGGAAGGTTAGAAAGAATTGATCTATGTTTATCTAAATTTATAGTTGTATAAATGACTTATAATTTTATCTTGTATGCAATTAGTCGATTGATAACTTTGTATCTGGACAGTTCTGTCACCTTTAGTTTATCACTTTTCAATGTGATAGTAGTATAGCATATATTATGAGTATATTTGTACCATGTAGTGTGATCTTGAATGCTTTTTATCAACCATTACCTGAAGGACATTGTTGGTCCATTCTCACCCAACACCTGTATACCTACCTTTACCCAGGTGCTTCTGAGGTTCCTATTCAATTTCTTCATTAACATGTTCCTATGCAATTCTGCCAAAAGCTGCAAACAAAAATCCAAACCCAAATTAACTAGCACAATAAAACTCCACTGTCTAAAAAATTAACATTTAAAAATATTGCTACCTGCTGGTAAGATTCTCCCCACTTATTGAGTTTAAATTTAGAATAACATATACCAGATATTTAATTCTGATTTGTTTTCTTCTTTTCATTGCAGGTTAATATTTTTTATCACCATTTTACTCTGGTAGATACAGATATGTTATCTATCAATAACTGATCTTATACCTGAGCAAGTGTATTTTGGATTGTTAAATTTCTTTCACCAAAGTCTTTTGTAACAAAAAGAAAACAATAAACTTGTTATGTTATAATTGCAAGAAATACCACAAATAAACCAAATTAAACTGTGTCATCTTGCTCTCTTGCCTCTGGTTTAGAGCTTGATTAATAGGATCCTTTACAAGACTTCAGCAAACGGGGCTGGTATATCCATACAGTGCTGGGAAAATGCTCCCTTGTTGGAGGTGTTGTTCCTTGTGAGAAATTACATTGAGGTCCCAAATGATTCTTGTGATCTTTAACATAGCTGGAGGATTAGTCTAAAACAAACTCTAAGTTCAGTTAATGTTTGATTGCCAAAATTAGTACTGCCACAAGTAAGCTGGGTAGTTATTCATCTTGTTAACTTCTGGGATTCTGTACATAAAAATTGGCTACTAGCTAAATAGTCCCTTAGGGCTGCGGATGACTTGTATCCACTCTAGTTTGTAAGTGATAAGAGAGCTGCCAACTTTTCCACAGTTGGGGCGGGAGGTGCCTGACGGGTGGATTAGTGGGTGCTCCTTCTGAGCTTTATAACAGGGCTTTCTGGAGCTCTGAGTACAATGCCTTAATTTCTCAATTCCTTCCCAAGTACTCTTCCACTAGAAAGGCACATCGCCATAGTTTTCTAGGCGTAAGTGAGGATATTGCAATTTTCTCAGAACACTTTGAGCACATCCTTAAATCTTTTCTTCTACCCACATGGTTATTATTTCAGGGAACCTGTACTGGGTCCAGCATGTAAGTGGAATTACAAAGTAAGCACAGCTGTGCCTCTACTTCGTAGGGAGTTTGTGAAGATTTTGCATGACATGTAAACCTTTACAAACTTCTATAGATGTTTAGTGGAGAGAATATTGACTAATGCCCTTGAGCAGAATATCCTACAAAATGTAATGGATACGGCCAGTCCATGATGGGTAAAGACCTCCCTTCCATTGAGCACATCTCTGCGAGAAGCTATCGCAGGAAAGCAGCATCCATCATCGAGGACCCCCAGCCACCCAGGACATGCTCTCTTCTCACTGCTGCCATCAGGAAGAAGGTATAGGAACCTCAGGACACACACTACCAGGTCAGAAACCGTTTCTACCCCTCAACCATCAGGATCTTGAACCAAAGAAGATAATTTCACTCAAACTCACTGGGCCCAATCATCAAAATTTTCCCACAACCTATAGATTCTCTTTCAAAGACTCTTCATCTCATGCTCTCAACGTATATTACATATTTATTTATTTATTTTGTATTTGCATAGCTTGTTGTCTTCTGCGTACTGGTTGTACGTCAAGTTGGTTTGGTCTTTCATTGATTCTGATATGGTTATTATTCTATTACGGATTTATTGAGTATGCCCACAAGGAAATGAATCTCAGGGTCATATATGGTGACAGAAATGTACTTGGATAACAAATGTACTTGGAATTTAGTTGGACCTTTTTCCATAAACAAGTAACAAACCGAGTGTTTTGTGAGTCCGGTATCCTAATAAGTCTAGTCCATTCTGGGTAACTAAGTGTAATTAGGGGCCTCATGGTAGAGATATTGGAAGCGGAGAAGGCACTGACTTAAGTCCCTTTCTTTTTAGGGAATTTGATGAGATTTTTGGTGACAGCATTGGTGTATTCTGGGTCCCAGAAACATATTGATCGGCAGAGATCACCATTGACAAGTATTATTCCAGCTCTCAAAGCTTGACTTCTTTGAAACATTTCCTTCTGTTCACCAAAGGTTGTACCAGTGTATTCAAGACTATGATCAATTTTATTTTTAATAACCTAGTAGTGAAAACACTTTTTAAAACTTTTTCTGAAGATGCTGCTGTGCAGACTTTTATAATGTAATCTGATAACCAATGAAAATGGAACAGGATAATATTTAAACTTTAAAATTGTTATTTCTTGTTTTTGTTTTCCCTTCTCCTTCTCTTTCCACATCATGAGCAGCATTTTTTAAAGAAAAGCAGAGTAAACTGATTTGTGCTGAGGTTCTCAACAGGCAGTTCAGATTAAAATCACCCCCTTAACTTTCAGCTTCAGTCAAAGAATAGGTTTCAACTCTATAAAAAAAACAGCCTCAACAATAGATAGAATTTAAAATTCAGGTTCCTTTATTGAAATTCCTGTTGCAGTTCAATCTGCACATTTAACTGATGAAATGTGAATTCTAAAGGTTCTTGTTTTGTGAGAGCAATCTCAGTATTAATCTTGATGCAATGAAAGTGGAAAAAAGTGTATATCTCACCTGCAGAAACACATTTTTCACCCTGTGATTTAAATATTTTGTCCAGAGGTTCAACTAATTTCAATTAATAAGGGACAACCTTTGAAAACTGACCACTGTACCTCATTGAATGACAACCCCACTTTGAGTACCCAGTGCTGACAGATATACCTCATTCAAACAGCAACCCACTGAAGACCAGGCTTTTTGGGTTAAATACTCCATGGATTGTTTCACTTAGTAACATCCTGCAGTAAGTAATTTGCAAACCTTATTTTAAATGTATTGATTGCTTTCTTGTAATTAGAACCACCATCTGATTAGCTTGCAACGGCAGTCTCACGTGAAAGAAGAAATTTAATTGTATAATCGTCAGATGTCTTGGCACTGAAAGAATAGATTGATTGAAAGGTGCTCAATACATTGACAAGTAATAGTGTGTCAAGTGTATATTTCAAATTCAGAGGGCAAGAGGTAGTTCACTTAAACCTTCACAGCCTGGTTTATGTTCAACCAAGTCTTGCAGGAGATGAGTGATGTTTGCTTACCAATACTTTTCATAGTGCAAAAATACTTCCCAAATGAAGTCAATTTTTGATCAGTAGTTATTTTGGGGTTTTCAAAACAGTGATATGTTGTCAATTGCAGGAGGAACTCAGAGGGTCAGGCAGCATTTATGGAGGTAAAGGGACAGTCAACATTTTAGAACAAGACCCTGCAAATATATCTTTCATATCAAATTAATTGCATTTGTTTCCTTCAATGCCTGTCAGTTTAAGCTATGAGGAAGGCATGCGTTTTCATGGTTGTACTGATATATCCCAAGCCAAGTTTCATTTTCCTTTTGTTTTCTAAAGATATTTAAGGCACAGGCATTTCTTCCCATTCAAATTAACATACTTTAGACTTGATTTTTATGTTGAAAGCTAGATGTTCTTGACTTTGTATCCAGAAGTAATATGAATTTTGTGGTAAGCAGCTATCCTCTTCGTTCATGAGATTTGTGTCAGGAGCAGCACAGTGGAGCAGTTGGTAGAGCTGTTAGCCAAGGCCACTAGAAACCAGGTTACATTAAACAGGTGGGGCTTCTCTGGATGCTCTGGTTTCCTCACATCTGTGAAATGGTAGTTGAATTGGCCCGCTGTAAATGGTGCTTTGTGTGTATAGAATCTGAGATGGCATAGGTGGTGGTGGTGTTGGGATTGATGTGAATTTGGCGAGATTAAAAGAAAGGATTACTGTAGGATTGCTTACAATGTTTGATGTTGACTCATTTGACCAAGGGGCTAATTCTATGACTTTGATGGATTTAAGATTTTGCTTAAATGAAGTGAGAGAGATAAACCTCTCTCAATGACACTGTGCTGAGAAACAAGTGCTGAGCTCTCAGCAAGGACTACTATCTTCGGCTGCAGGGAAAAGAGGCGTTGATCTAGAAATTCAGTTGCAAAATAATTGAATCCTAGCTTTTCTGGTAGGCAATGCAGTCTTCAACCATTAGTGGTTGTTCAAATAAAATACAACATTTCCAATATGTAGACTCACCATTTTAAGTTGTGGATTAATATTATTGCCTGCCATTGACTACTCCCATCAAGTTAATGTCTCACCATTTTTCTTTAGTGGTATTGCCCATTCCTCATCCTGAGAGTCATCACTAGTTCCAAGTTCTAAATAAACTTATCAAAGGTCATATATGTCACCGTATACAACTTCAAGGTTCATTTTCTTGTGTGCATACTCAACAAAACTCTAAAATAGATAGCTAGGTAGATACTTTATTGATCCCAAAGGAAATTACAGTGTCACAATAGCATTACTAGTGCACAGATATACAAATGTTAGAAGAGAATTAAGAAGAATAAAAAATAAGTTACCTTAAAAATAAGATGTACATGATTTCCAAGTCAAAGATGGCAAGGTTTACAAGATTTCCAAGTTCACACTGACAAGAATTACCAAAATATTATACAGTAATGGGTGCACATTGACACCGTCCAGATAAGAGGTGATAGTAGTATTGTATTCACCCTCCTGTCCTCCCTTTATACACCCAACTATTGCTGAGTCATCAGAGAATTTCTGCAGATGACATGACTCAGTGTTGTATCTAAAGTCCGAAGTATACAGGGTAAACAGGAGGGGAGCCAATGCAGTACCCTGTGGGGCCCCAGTGCTATCTATAACCATGTCTGACACAAAGCTCTGAAGCTGCACAAACTGTGGTCTGCCAGTCAGGTAGTCCATTATCCAGGATACAATGAAATTGCCAACCTGCACTGAATGGAGCTTTACCCCCAGTAATGAGGGCTATATGGTATTGAAAAAACACGATCATCGCAGTGCTGCCCTGCTTATCCAAATGGGAGTAGGCTCTGTTCAGCAGGTAGATGACAGCATCATCAACTCCAAAGTGCTCCTTGTAGGAAAACTGCAGAGGATTGAGGGCTGATCTGACCAGGGGTCAGAGGTGAGCCAGGACCAGCCTCTCTAGGGTCTTCATGATGTGTGAGGTCAGATCCATTGGACGGTGGTCATTCAAGACTTTCAGTTGACCATTTTTGGGTACTGGGACCACATATTATGTTTTCCACACAGTCGGGACCCTTTCCAGGCTGAGACTCAAATTGAAAATGTGCTGGAGAACTTCACACAGCTGCTCAGCATACTCCTTCAGTACCCTGGTGTTCACACTATTCAGTCCCAACGCTTTGCCGTGTCTCAATTTCCCCAGAGCCCTTCTCACCTGCTCAGTAGTGGAGGTGAGTCCATGATGACTGGGGAGCTGGTGGAAGGTGGGGGCTGGGGGAGGTGAAAATCTGGACGATAGCAGTTGGTATGCGGAGGTGTGGATGGTAGGAGCAGGGCAAGGAGGGGATGTAGACAGTAGTAGCCTGTGTTGTTCATCCATGTGTTGAACTGGAGGGGAGAGGAGGGGAGGTGTAGGTGCTGAGGGAGCATTGGATGCCTCGGCACCTGGGCTGGGGGGAGGTGTGAACAGAAGGCAATTGTCAAATCTATTAGAGAATTGGTTTAACTCACTAGTCCATACGCGCCTGCATTCCGAGGCTCTACAGCTAGGCTGATTGAAACCAACAACCTTCTTCATGCCTCTCCATACCTCCCATGTGCTATTCTTTCCAAGCTTGTTTTCCAGCTCTCTCCTGTATTCTTCTTCAGCCACCTTGATATTCTCCTCTGCCCATGTTTCAATTCCTTCTTGTCTCCTGACGTAAAGGCTCTCTTTTGAGGTTGAGAAGAGCTGTCAGATCACTGGTGACCCATGATTTGTTGTTAGGGAAGCAGCAAAGAGTCCTTGATGGTATTACATTGTCCACACAGAAGTTAATGTAAATGATGCAATGAATAAGTCTGTTAATGTCCTCCCTATATGGTTCATAAAGCATATTCCAGTCAGTAACCTCAAAGCAGCCCTTCAAGGCCTTGATGGCCTCTGGAGACCATTCCTTGATGATTCCTAGCTGTTGCTGTACTTTGGGCTTATACAGGGCCAAGGTGAACCAGGCTGTGATATGATCTTTCAATTGGGGAAGAGCTGTGAAGCTATATGCATCTTTAGCATTTCCATACAGGAGGTCTAGTGTTTTATTTCCCTTTGTTTGACACTTGACAAACTGTTCAAAGGTGGGTAGGGTTGTTGCGAAAGAAACATGGCTGAAATCTCCCAATGCTGCAATGAACATACTGGGGTGTTGAGCCTGAAATCTTGTGGTGGTGTGTGTGACGTCACATGCAGCATTGGGACTGCAGCAGCAAGGCGGAATGTAAACAGCAAGCAATATGGCATGGCTGAACTCGTCTGGTAGATGATGGTGATGATGGCTGGCTCTTCGCTTGCAAAGATCAGGAGCAAAGCAGAGTCCTCAGGAGTGATGGTACAGTTGGTGACTGTAGAGGCCGATTCTAGACCTGCGGACTCTGGAGCTGTGAGGACACGGGAACAGCTGGGATGCAGGTTCTTGGCTAGTAGGATCTTCCCAGTGTCTCCTCTTATCTTCAGCAGTCGCTGTTCTGGATTCCTCAGAGTTCTTGGCTGCTCCGTGGATCAGCGTTCTCCAGCGATCTCTGTCATAACCCAGCTGTTGCTGCTCATTGACCTCGATATTTGCCTGAGAGGGCTGCTGCTTAAGTTGGTCTTTGTACCTCTTGCGCAGGGCACCACAACCTCACTTGCCCTGAGAGAGTTCACTGTAGAGTACTGCATTCGGTAATGTGGATTTGTCCATGTGTGACACATGGCCTGACCAGTGGAGCTGCTTGAGAGGGAAAGTAGCTTCCATGCTCCGATGCTGAGCCTTCTCCAGGACCTTGTTGTTGGAGACACAATCCTGCCAGCTGATACCCGTGATGGAACGGAGATAATACAGGCGCAAACTCACAGGAGGCATTTTGATGTCTGGCCTGCGGATTCGTTCTTTCACAGAAAGGTGACAGGGATTGCACCATCTATGGTTCACAAGCACAGCAAGCCCTCCTCCATTCCCCTTACCACACTGTAGGTTAACTCTGTCTCTCATAGCATTGAAAACCCATTCACAGTACAGCTGGAATCCGGGATTTGCTCATGTAGCCATGTCTCGGCGAAACACATAACACTGCATTTCCGGTATTCATTCTGTATCCTCATGAGTATTGCTAGTTCCTCCATTCTACTTGCCAGCGATCTTACGTTCCCCATAATGATAGATGGGGAGATATGGTTTATATCTCTGTCTCTTGTTGTGCCTCTTTGCCCGATCTGTAGCCTCGGTATCTCTGTCTCAGCTCATCCGGAATATCAAAGACTGCTTCCCGACTACTAAAACCTGCTCCCTCACTTACAGAAAATTGCCTCCACTACTGTAGTCACAAGGTTCGATGGAATAAAGTATCCCAAGCTCCAGAGGATGATGAAAATGTTCTTAAACAGATTAATGTCTATTGTTTTTTCACAGTGTTGCTAGCCACTACAAGTGGTAGTAGAATAATAACTGTAACAGAATCAATGAAAAACCATCCAACTTCGGTGTGTGAGGGGTGATTGATAAGTTTGTGGCCTAAGGTAGAAGGATATGAGCTATTAATTTCAAACTTTCTGCATAATCACTGAAAGAGTTGAACTGCATGTACGTGTAATGAGAGCTGTATAACTCATCTCCTTCTACCTTAGGCCATGAACTTATCAATCACCCCGGCTGTGGACCACTTTCTGGAGGTCCAAGACACCAGCTTCTACAAAGAAGGAATCCGTATGCTCCTCGACTGCTGGACTAAGTGTGTAAATGTAGGAGGGGACTATGTTGAAAAATAAATGTGCTAGGTTTTCTAGAATTGACTCCTTCTACCTAAGGCCACAAAGTTATCAATCACCCCTCGTACAATTGAAGTGCAGAAGACAACAAATAGTGCAAATGCAAAAAGAAGCAATAATATAAATAATTAAGCAATAAATATCAAGAACGTGGGATGAAGATTCCTTGAAAGTGAATCCATTGTTTGTTGGAACATTTCAATAATAGGGTATGTGAAGTTCAGCGAAGTTGCCCCCTTTGTTCAGAAAATAATGTGAGCTGGACGCTTAATTGGTATAAGTACAGAAACTTGTCAAAGGCTGTGAACACTGTCAGAAGGACAAACTTTCAGAAATGAGAATGAGGTGCAAAGGAATGATTCTGAAGCACCAGTAGAACTGAAGAGTGGCCTTTACTCTTTCTAAATGCAGGCCTAAAGAAACTGAAGGATTCCATCTACTTTCCAGTGCAGGCTTAAAGAACACCCTTTATTTGCCTTTATACTTGTACCTCCAGTCTGAAGAAACACTATCTTATTTGAAACAAAGCAGCTTGCTGCAATGCCAAACCCATTAATCAATTCCCGCTTTCACTGCACAGCAATATTCATTCAATGCCTGATGTGTGCAGTTCTTTATCTGGTATGTGGTGTTTGTGGAAGCCTCCTTTCTGTGTTGAGGAAAGGTCTGCACCTATACCAAGAAGGAAAGGCAAGAACATAATTTTAAAAAGGGAGATCCATTATTCACCTTATAAAATATTTTCCATTTCCCTGTGCTCATTTATTCACTATGCTGTCCCCATAATAGCAATATTAATCTTCTTTCACCATAGTACCGTGTTTCACAAAGGTAGCTCCTCGCCACTCTCAATGACACTGAGCTGAGCAGCAAGTGGTGAGCACTCAGTTAGGGCTATAGTCATGATATGCTAGTGAAAAAGAGGCAATTTAACTTCTGGAAGTATCTTAATCCTGTCTCTCTCTCTTACTGGATATCAAGGAAATCCTTTCCGAATGAGTTATGAAAGCCCAAAGCAAGCTGTCAAAAGGACAAACTTTTATATTATGCATCCAACAAACTGCAGACATTGAGTGACTAAGTAGTGACTGTCGTGGCAGCAACTCACTTCCCGGTTCTTTGCATCTGCACCATCCCTTCTGTTGCTGCAGCCGGGCTAATGGACAGTTGCTGCCCTGGTATGCAGGTGCTTTCAGAAAGCTGAGAGGGGCAAATAGAATTGAGCCTGAACCCAGTAGCTGGGGTTTGTATGACACAGACTTGTGATGAGCACAGCTCTTTAAGCTGCTTGACGAATAAGAAACTGTGATAGTGCTGTAAGGTTGGAGGAGTGTAAATGACCTCATCCTGAGAGACGACAGTAGATCCATGCTCCCCAGAGCTGAGTGTCACATGACCATAACATGCTGATAGTTTGATTAGCGCAGTTACTGTCCCAACCCCTGAGCTGAGCGTCAGTGGCTATGATGGCAGCTAGCTAGCTGAGTTTGCACAGAAACCCTTTGATATTGGGTGGCTATTGTCGTTGCGGTGTCAAAATGGAGTTCTGACACATCTAGTGTGGTAGTGTAGTGGGTAGTGCTTGTCGCTCTCACTTTCAGCTTCCACCGCTGGCCAGCAGTTTTATGAAAAGGAGAGCTGAATATGTGAGTCTCTCCCTACCTGTAAGTAGCCCCTCCAACAGCAAGCCTCATGTAATGCCTCCTCACTGGTGACACACGGAACTCCCTTTGGACTCAGGCTGAACTACAGAGGGCGGGGAGGAAGTTTGGCCCCTGTACACGTAGCACGCAGGCCCACCGGTGTGTGGACAGGCTCTGGTGCTCGTGAACCAGATCCCCAGCTATGGGTGAATAGCCCCACTGCTTTGTGGGCAGCCTCGGGAGAGACAAAGGCTATGGGAGTAAACCTAGACAGCTAATATGGAGTGGAGCCCCTGAGGTGGCTGGACGCCTTTGAACATCCTTCTGACAGTTCCTGTAGCCGAGCTGGTGCCGAACGTATTGCTTCCTAAACTTTCCTTTAGATGATACTGGTGAGGTCAAGAGGGAGTCTTGATGACTGGGTATCTTAGGATCTCCATACCTTCCGCCCAGTCTTGTGAAGATGATGATGATGATGATCATCCATTGTCCTTTGAGACAGACAGATGCCAACCCCCAGCTGCTGTTGCTGTGCCAGGTCAGACCTCTCTTGGGCCTGGCCAAGTGAAAATGAGAAAAGCACAGGGGTCTGATCATGCTAATGGAAAGGGACTGTCAGAATGGCATCACTTGCATTATCCAAAGGTTAGAAATTAGAAGAAATTGTAATGAGAAGGAAGCTGGAATCTGAGAGATCAGATTGGACTTGAGTATAATGTTCTCCTCTGTATTTGTTGGTCTATTGCTGGATAACGTCTCTGAAAGATGAATTCTTGATTAGGAGCGCTCTCTCTCACAGCCAGATTCGACCAACTGGGTGGAATAAAAACCAAACAACAGGAATTCTGCAGATGCTGGAAATTCAAGCAACACACATCAAAGTTGCTGGTGAACGCAGCAGGCCAGGCAGCATCTCTAGGAAGAGGTGCAGTCGACGTTTCAGGCCAAGACCCTTCGTCAGGACTAACTGAAGGAAGAGTGAGTAAGGGATTTGAAAGTTGGAGTGGGAGGAGGAGATCCAAAATGATAGGAGAAGACAGGAGGGGGCAGGGATGGAGCCAAGAGCTGGACAGGTGATAGGCAAAAGGGGATACGAGAGGATCATGGGACAGGAGGTCCGGGAAGAAAGACGGGGGGGGGGGGGGGTACCCAGAGGATAGGCAAGAGGTATATTCAGAGGGACAGAGGGAGTAAAAGGAGAGTGAGAGAAAGAATGTGTGCATAAAAATAAGTAACAGATGGGGTACGAGGGGGAGGTGGGGCCTTAGCGGAAGTTAGAGAAGTCGATGTTCATGCCATCAGGTTGGAGGCTACCCAGACGGAATATAAGGTGTTGTTCCTCCAACCTGAGTGTGGCTTCATCTTTACAGTAGAGGAGGCCGTGGATAGACATGTCAGAATGGGAATGGGATGTGGAATTAAAATGTGTGGCCACTGGGAGATCCTGCTTTCTCTGGCGGACAGAGCGTAGATGTTCAGCAAAGCGGTCTCCCAGTCTGCGTTGGGTCGCGCCAATATATAAAAGGCCACATCGGGAGCACTGGACACAGTATATCACCCCAGTCGACTCACAGGTGAAGTGTTGCCTCAGCTGGAAGGACTGTTTGAGGCCCTGAATGGTGGAATAAAAACCAGATGTGATTGCCATAATGTTATAAACTGGATGAAAAATTTCAGTAAAATATGCAAAGCTGTGGTTAAAAATTACCATAAATCATCACAGACAAATCAGCAAAGCAGTCCTTGAGATGACTGCCCTAAAAAAAGGAAATCCAACTTAGCATCAGCTTAACACTCAGGTTAGTCTGGGAAAATCGAGAAAAGATTAATGAGCTAGCTCCCAGCATGTCCAGTTTAGTGAGGTAAATTTGTATTTGTCTGAAGTATTGCTTTAGTTACCGTGTTGTAACTAGATGTTCAATGAAGAATTTGGGGAGTGGGGAGAGGGTGAGGTTGGAGTCTGCTGATGAATCTTGGAAAGTTCCAGTAAGAAATATGTCATGAAATGTGGTGGCTTTGCAGCAGCAGTACTGCGCAATATATAAAAAGCACTGTGAATTACAACCAGAAATATATTAAAAAATTAAGTAAGTAATGTGCAGGTCAGTGGGACCAGGCAGAAAATGGTTCGGCACAGCCAAGAAGGGCCAAAAAGCCTGTTTCTGTGTTTATGCGCTGTAGTTTTTTCTATGGTTTCTATGGTTTCTAAGATCAAAAATAGTGAGGTAGTATTTATTGTCTGTTCAGAGATCTGATGGCAGAGGGGAAGAAGCTACTCCTGAAATGTGGAATGTGTGTCTTCAGGTTTCTGTACCTCCTGTCTGATGGTAGTAATCCTGGGTGAGGAAGTCCGAACTGTTTGATGCCATATTTTCAGGATATTCTTGATAGTAGAGAGGCTAGTGGCATGATGGAGCCGGCTGCATTTACAGCCATCTGTAGCTTTTTCCGATCCTGTGCAGTGGCCCCTCCATACCAGGTGGTGATGCAACCATTTACAATATTCACCACAGTACATCTGTAGAAATTTGCTGGAGTCCTTGGTGACTCACACTCCTGATGAATCACAGTCACTGGCATGCCTTCGTCATAATTGCATCAATATGTTGTGCCAGACAGATCCTCTGTGATGTTGGCACCCAGGAACTTGATTTCTTTTTTGGTTGCCTCAAGTTGTGGGGCGGCTGCTTTCCAGCTGCCGGGGGACAGGCATCCAAGCCAGTGCACTCTATCGGGGTGGCGTAGCGCGTTTGTAGCAGGCGAAGATTTCAAATGGACTGAGGGGTCTGGACTACACACATACAGTATATATTTGTGTGGCTGTGTTTTTACTAATATTCTATATGGGTTTGTATAGCTGAACACTGGGACTCAAAGCTGCGGATTCGCCCAAAGCCACGGAGTCACCTAGCGGGTGTCGGGGTCCAGACAACAAATGGTACCGGTGGGCAGGAGGGGAAGGCGTCTGGACTATATACATGGGTATTCTGCGTCGCTGTATTTTTACTGATAATCTATACGGGTTTATTGACTTACAGGTGCGAGGACTGGGCACCGAGCTGTGACATCGCAGGGGTCATGGGAACCCTTATTATGTGATTGTGATCTTGTATGTGCTTAGTGTGACTGTTGGTAATGTGTCTTTGTATCCTGACCCCATAGTAGCACTGTCTCGTTTGGCTGTATTCATGAACATTCATGTATAGTCACACAACAATTCATCTTGAATTGAATCGAATGGAATTGAATTGATAAAGACTGATGTGTGTTCCCTCAGTTTCCCCTTGCTAAAGTCCACAATCATTCCTTTGCCTTACTGACGATGAGTGCAAGGTTGTTGTTGGAACACTACTCAACCAACTGATCTATATCTCACCCCATACCCCTCCGTGTCACCATCTGAGATTCTGCCGACAACAGTCGTGTCATTGGTGAATTTATAGATGGCATTTGCACTGTGTCTAGCCACACAGTTGGTGTAGAGAGAGTAGAACAGCAGGCTAAGTGTGCCTCCATAATGTAAGCCTCTGTTGATTGTCAGTGAAGAGGAGATGTTATTTTTGATCCTCACTGACTGTGATCTCTCAATGAAGAAGCCAAGGATCCTGTGGCAGAGGGAGACACAGAGGGGCCCATTTTAAAGCATCTTGATTAGTACTGAGGGGATGCTGGCATTGAACACTGAGCTCTGGTAAATAAAGAGCAGCCTGACGTAGGTATTGCTGCTGTCCAAAAGCCCAAGTCTCAGTATATCCTCAACTGGGAATCTAAATGCATATAAGCAATGACATGCACACTAATTTTTTAAATCTCATTTTCAATCTGACGACAGACATATTGCAGAAGACAACAGTACTGAAAATCTATAATGCAGTTTTTAATTATAGGATATATTTAGGAAACATGCGGTGTATGGGGTGTTCAGGGAGGGGTTGCACCACGTGAAAGGGTTTTTTGTGTCCATTCTGGGACAATTCATTCACATTTTGGTCTGACCGGACACTCATCCCTTAGCTATGGTTCCAAGTAGCTGTTTGCATGCCGTGGCAGCCACAGCTGGGTACCCTACTTTGACAGACATGCTAAACCACCTGGGCTTCATACCGTAGTGAGATGGGACCATGCCTGTCCTAGCATGTGAAGTCAGCTCCGGTGGAATGGGCGGATGAGATCAACAGAGAAGGAAGTTTTGGAAAGCTTCCTAGAGTGCGAAGGGTGTGACAAGGCACAGAAGAAGTCATGGTATCTACTGCAACCAAGGAAGAACCCAGTTGTGACGACTACTTGTACCGCTGGATCCGGGCCTCTGTGGACTTTCCACTTTAAGATCGCTCCTGCACAGGTCTCCTGTCATTGTTGGATATGAAGGACAACCACCATATGTAGGAAATCTCCTTTTTGTGAAGTACATTTAGCATTCATACGGTTTTGTTCAGAGAACAATCCATTAAACTGAAAAATAGCAAAATAGCAATCCTCTTTGGTCTTGGAAGAACATGTTCAGTTTATTCTGATGGAAAATCAGTAACTCTTTAATTGATTCTGTGAGAGGGAGAATTAACATAGGATAAGGTCAAACTGGAGTATTCTCGGAAACATGTTTCCATGTTTCTTAATGCTTAGCATCAAGATGACTGGAGTCTAAAATGATAGCTAATTATAGCAAAAAAAATTAAGTACCTAAAGTATAGTTTTTATCCATCACTACTAAAATCTAATCAGTTAAGGAAAATATGCTGTTGGAAAAGTTATCAATCAAGTTGAAGATTGCAAGAAATGTAATTAGAACCATAGAACCATAGAAACTACAGCACAGAAACAGGCCCTTTGGCCCTTCTTGGCTGTGCCGAACCATTTTCTGCCTAGTCCCACTGACCTGCACACGGACCATATCCCTCCATACACCTCCCATCCATTTATCTGTCCAATTTATTCTTAAATGTTAAAAAAGAACCCGCATTTACCACCTCGTCTGGCAGCTCATTCCATACTCCCACCACTCTCTGTGTGAAGAAGCCCCCCTCTAATGTTCCATTTAAATTTTTCCCCCCTCACCCTTAAACCATGTCCTCTGGTTTTTTTCTCCCCTTGCCTCAATGGAAAAAGCCTGCTCGCATTCACTCTATCTATACCCATCATAATTTCATATACCTCTATCAAATCTCCCCTCATTCTTCTACGCTCCAGGGAATAAAGTCCTAACCTATTCAACCTTTCTCTGTAACTGAGTTTCTCAAGTCCCGGCAACATCCTTGTAAACCTTCTCTGCACTCTTTCAACCTTATTTATATCCTTCCTGTAATTTGGTGACCAAAACTGAACACAATACTCCAGATTCGGCCTCACCAATGCCTTATACAACCTCATCATAACATTCCAGCTCTTATACTCAATACTTCGATTAATAAAGGCCAATGTACCAAAAGCTCTCTTTACGACCTTATCTACCTGTGACGACACTTTTAGGGAATTTTGTATCTGTATTCCCAGATCGCTCTGTTCCACTGCACTCCTCAGTGCCTTACCATTAACCCTGTATGTTCTACGTTGGTTTGTCCTTCCAACATGTAATACCTCACACTTGTCAGTATTAAACTCCATCTGCCATTTTTCAGCCCATTTTTCCAGATGGTCCAAGTCCCTCTGCAGGCTCTGAAAACCTTCCTCACTGTCTACTACACCTCCAATCTTTGTATCATCAGCAAACTTGCTGATCCAATTTACCACATTATCATCCAGATCATTGATATAGATGACAAATAACAATGGACCCAGCACTGATCCCTGTGGCACACCACTAGTCACAGGCCTCCACTCAGAAAAGCAATTCTCTACTACCACTCTTTGGCTTCTTCCATCGAGCCAATGTCTAATCTAATTTACCACCTCTCCATGTATACCTAGCGACTGAATTTTCCTAACTAACCTCCCATGCGGGACCTTGTCAAAGGCCTTACTGAAGTCCATGTAGACAATATCCACTGCCTTCCCTTCATCCACTTTCCTGGTAATGTCCTCGAAAAACTCCAACAGATTGGTCAAACATGACCTACCACGCACAAAGCCATGTTGACTCTCCCTAATAAGCCCCTGTCTATCCAAATGCTTGTAGATTCTGTCTCTTAGTACTCCCTCCAATAACTTACCTACTACTGACGTTAAACTCACCGGCCTATAATTTCCCAGATTACTTTTTGATCCTTTTTTAAACCAAGGAACAACATGAGCCACTCTCCAATCCTCCGGCACTTCACCCGTAGACAGCGACATTTTAAATATTTCTGCCAGGGCCCCCGCAATTTCAACACTAGTCTCCTTCAAGGTCCGAGGGAACACTCTGTCAGGTCCCGGGGATTTATCCACTTTAATTTTCCTCAAGACAGCAAGCACCTCCTCCTTTTCAATCTGTACAGTTTCCATGGTCTCACTACTTGATTCCCTCAATTCCATAGATTTCATGCCAGCTTCCTTAGTAAATACAGATGCAAAAAACCTATTTAAGATCTCCCCCATTTCCTTTGGTTCCGCACAAAGCCGACTACTCTGATCTTCAAGAGGACCAGTTTTATCCCTTACAATCCTTTTGCTCTTAATATACATGTAAAAACTCTTTGGATTATCCTTCACTTTGACTGCCAAGGCAACCTCATGTCTTCTTTTAGCCCTCCTGATTTCTTTCTTAAGTATTTTCTTGCACTTCTTATACTCCTCAAGCACCTGATTTACCCCCTGTTTCCTATATATTTCATACAACTCCCTCTTCTTCTTTATCAGAGTTGCAATATCCCTTGAGAACCAAGGTTCCTTATTCCTATTCAATTTGCCTTTAATCCTGACAGGAACATACAAACTCTGCACTCTCAAAATTTCCCCTTTGAAGGCTTCCCACCTACCAATCACATCTTTGCCAGAGAACAACCTGTCCCAATCCACGCTTTTTAGATCCTTTCTCATTTCTTCAAATTTGACCTTCTTCCAGTTCAGAACCTCAACCCTAGGACCAGATCTATCCTTGTCCATGATCAAATTGAAACTAATGGTGTTATGATCACTGGAACCAAAGTGCTCCCCTACACAAACTTCTGTCACTTGCCCTAATTCGTTACCTAACAGGAGATCCAATATTGCATCCCCTCTAGTTGGTCCCTCTATATATTGATTTAGAAAACTTTCCTAAACACATTTTACAAACTCTAAACCATCTAGATCCCTAACAGTATGGGAGTCCCAATCAATGTATGGAAAATTAAAATCCCCTACCACCACATCTTTATGTTTCCTGCTATCTCTCTGCAGATTTGCTCTTCCAAGTCTTGTTGACTATTGGGTGGTCTGTAATACAATCCCACTAATGTGGCCATACCTTTCCTGTTTCTCAGCTCCACCCATAAGGACTCAGTAGACAAGCCCTCTAATCTGTACTGCATGAGCACTGCTGTAATATTTTCCCTAACAAGCAATGCTACTCCCCCACCTTTCATTCCTCTGCCTCGATCACATCTGAAACCTCGGAACCCTGGAATATTAAGCTGCCAGTCCTGCCCCTCCTGTAGCCAAGTTTCACTAATTGCTACAACATCATAATTCCACGTGTCAATCCACGCCCTCAACTCATCCGCCTTCCCTGCAATACTCCTAGCATTGAAATATATACACCTCAGAAGATTTTTACCACCACTCACAACCTTTCTATCAGCGGATTTGCTTAAACTTTCAACATCATTTATTTTCACCCCAGCCACACTGTCAGCTCTGGCACTCTGGTTCCCATCCCCCTGCAAATCTAGTTTAAAGCCTCCCCAATAGCACTAACAAACCTCCCTGAAAGGATATTGGTCCCCCTGTGGTTCAAGTGTAACCTATCTCTCTTGTACAGGTCCCACCTGCCCCAGAAGAGGTCCCAATGATCCTGAAATCTGAAACCCTGACCCCTACACCAGTTCCTCAGCCACTCAGTAAAAAAAAATCGAAGTACAATTAACAATGTAATTCATTAACACTCAAAAAGTTGAAAAAACCTAGGCAAACTGTTTTCACCTAATCATCAATCTTAATTGTTGGATTAACTTATGAGTATTCAAATGTGTGACAAATTGTTCTTTCCTTTTCTTTGTACAGAATCATCTGAATCTTACAGTTGTAAAGAGGGCAAAACTATTTCTGTTTGATGTCATTAGATTGTGCAAATGATGCAAGCTGATGTTCTCTCTGCGTACAGCAATTAAAATGGAAATCCAACATGCTATCAGCAGTTCCTTACTTCGTTAGGTGCATAATTTTACAGATTTCTCCATGACAATCAAATGAAATCTAATAAATTGATGTGAATTTCAAAGCCATTTCATTAAACAATCTATTTTTTCCCTGGGCTCTGTGCTTTTCATGATAATTAATCATAATTACAATTAGTCACAATTACTGCTCAACAGACTGTCTGGCCCTAAATCATTACTTTAGTGTATCTTGTAAGTTTTCACAAATAAAATGGCGTGAGTCATTTTATGTTTAAGAAAAAAACATAACACTCATTTTACTGAGCTCCAAAAAACTGAACACAAAGCACAGTGAAAGTACTTTACGTGATTATGTAATCACGTCAGAGCTGCCTCTTAAAGTGAATCCCAACTCAATGTCGGTGGCTGTGAATTCTGTACATTTCCACCAATTGCATTACCCTACAATCTAGTTGGAATGGTCCAATATTTTAAAATGACTCTGAGATTGGACGAGTTAAGTTATAAGGGTAGAGTGATGGTCTGGGGATTTTTCTTTCCAAAAATGTAGGAAGCTGAAAGGTGATCTTACAGAGGTTTAAAAATCACAAAATGCACAGATAAATTGAATGATCACAATGTTTTTCATGGAATAAGAGAGCCTGAAACTAGAGGTTTAATGTAAGTGGAGACTAATTTAAGGTGGACTTAAGGAGCAAATTTTTCAGACAGTGTGTTGAGTATATCTAACAAACTGCCAGAAGACGTGGTAGAGATGGATACAGTTATACTTAGGCATTTTGACAGGTCCATGGATAGGAAAGGTTTTGATCAGGGGTTCCCAACCTAGGGTCCATAGATCCCCCGAATAATGGCTTTATGTTCATGGCATAAAGAAGATTGGGAACCACTGGTTTAGAGGGATGTGGGCCATATGCAGGCAAATGGGACTGGCTCAGGTAGTTATCTAGGTCATCATGAATGTGCTAGACTTGCTAATTCTATGACTCCGTGTAACTATTTCTTATCAAATTTACTTATAATTGTTCCATTTTTACTCGAGTATAGTCCTTTGAGTATGTCCTGACCTTTATTTTGATGTCTATAAAAAACTAATTTAAATACTGTTTTATTCTGCACTTTTATTTCCTTCTTGGTTTACTTGGATTCAATTATGTAGCAGAGTTTCTAATCTAACAGTGTCAGGAGGTCAGCTCTGTTGGATAGGATGACACCCAGTCTTTCCAGCCTTTAAAACTCGGATAGAGAAAGTGGATTTTGTCCTGATGAGCCTTGATGAAGTATTGTGGCCCAAAGTTCCAACTGTTTACTTCCCTCTGTATATTCTGCCAGACCTGCTGTTCCTCCAATATTTTATGTATGTTGCTCAAGGCTCCAGCATCTGCAGAATCTCTCGTTCATTGGATTTTGCTGTATCTTTGTTCAAAGCATGCAAACGGCTGATGGGCTGGAGGTGTAGTGGTTGTCAGCACAGCTGCTAAGTGGATGACATGTATTTTCTCGTCTTTGTCCTATGAAGCATAATGCTATTTTACCAACTTGAAATTCTTGTTGGGTTGGAAAGGAGAGGAAATGAATTCATTCATTTGGAATGTCATTTATCCATGTTTATCATTCGTCTTGTAACAGGTTGTACCTGACAAGTATAAAATTGCAATAATACAATCTGGCTAATTGTTATTATTCACCTTTTTAGGTATGTTAAGTAATTTATATTATTTAGAGATAGAGCGTGGAATAGGCCCTTTCAAACAAATGAACCACACCGCCCAGTAACCCGCTTATTTAACACCAGCCTAATCACAGGACAATTTACAATGAACAATTAACCTACTAACTAGTAGACTGTGGGAGGAACCCAGGTCACCCAGACGAAACCTACATAGTTCCTGGTAGAACATAAAGGCTTCGCAGGATTTGAATTCCAAATTCCAGAACACCCTGAGCTCCAATAGTGTTGCGCACTGCAACGATCCTACCATATGGCCCCTTTGTAGCTAATCAAAGCTACCATCTTGGCTCCAGGACACAAATCTGTTTGTCCAACTATTGATCTGAAAAATTAGTTCTCAGTGCACCACAAATAGATGGTAACACTATTCGAGGGAAATTTAAAAGGTTTGTTTAATCAAATCCAAGTTGATCTCTCAGGTTCAGAAAATGTTCAGGTTCCCAAGGTACTACTTAAAGAAGAGCACAGAGAAGCATGAACACTCCTTTACCTGGTAATATTCACCTCCCAATTAAAAAATCTACCTCCTTATAAACCTTACTTGATTTCTGGGATAATGTTGTGACTGATTTGGTATTTGCCTTACAATTACAATATTGAAAACACCATCATCTACCCATTCAATATATATTGCTTGAAGGAAATGAGTATTTTCTGGCAGTTAATAATCTATAATTTGAATACAATGTCCTTTTATCTCACACCTATGTTGGGACTGAAAGTTTAATTTAATGGCCGTGGTCATTTTATCTTTTCATCATGCAATCACTAGAATTCTGAATGCCTTTTGTTTTGAAGTGATTATTACCATTGCTTTGTAACAATAAGTTCTTGGAATGTGGATGTTATAGAAATGATGAGATCAGCAAAAATTGATTGAACTCCTACTGATATTATGGTTATTATTCTTCAAACAAAGGTGCATGTGGCTGTAATGGGCAAAATGCCTCAAACTATTGAGGTTCCAAGAGATAACTTTCACTTTTAAGATTTTCCAACTGGAAATTGCCGCTTTCTGTGTGGTCCTACTGACAGTCATCTTCAGTTAATTTCCCTCGGACAGGTATTTTGCATAGCATTCATGTTAGCATTACTCATGTACTATTTATTCTTGAGCAGAGTATTCCGAAAATGAAATATTTTGAATCTCGAAATCTGAATTAAGTCAGCAGTAGAAGCTACTGTACATGCCAACTTGGTAAAAGTTTTCCAAAGGCTGTCATCTCAACAAGTGTTTGAAAATAGTACAATATAAATCATCAGATTGCACAAATTTGTTCATTTACCTCTGAAAGTACCCAATGTCTTACATGTCCAGACGCATTAAATATGACTTGTTTAGTATCAGTGCAGTAGGGCTACAACTGTGACTGTAACAAGAAATACGTCAGCCAGACAGGACGTCAACTCTCAACTCGTTTACAGGCGGTATGGAGACAGGATCCAATCCACTGTCACTGATCTCAATACATGAAGACCGAGGACACCAGTTTAACTGGGACGCCACAGAGGTTCTGGCACAGGCAAACACAAAGCAGGCATGAGAATTTTTAGAAGTGTCTCTGCTATTAACAAACATATTGAAATAGACACATCTATAAACCTCTAAAAGCCAGAGAATCATGAGCCAAAGGTCAATTGAAGGAGTGGGCAATCAGGACAGAGGCAAGTGAACAGGGGCCTATATAAATGTGGGTGCTCCCAGAGAGGAGCACCAACAACCACACACTAAGGATCTCATCTTGACTGGTGATGAAAAGTCTGCAAGCTAGTCGCCAAATTCAGTGAACTCCGCAACATTAACTGCAACTGCTTAAAAATTTAGAAAATAAAATTAAGCAATAGTCCTAAAATCAAATCATTTAGAAATATTGTTAAGAAGGATTTCCTGCATGGTTACTCACTTGATGTCAACATCCATGGATGTTGGGCTGCCCCAGGTCAGGGGGCCCCAGAATCGGGTTTCCGTGTGAGCAGGAAACATAAAAGCTGGTATCTCAGTGAGCCCACAGTTTGTGGTCAGCTGGTCTGGAGGGTGATACTGAAGACTGAAGCCCGAAGGTCGATTGGAGGTCTGGAAATGGAAGCCCAATGGCCAAAGCCAGGATCCCTGTCCTGTGGTTGGAGGACTGTCCTTGTGTGTGGCTGGTTGGGAGGGAGGAAGGGGCTTGTTTTGTTTTGTTATTGCTTGTTATGTCATTCTGCCTTGTATTGTGGGCACACTATGTTCAAAGCTCAAAATACGCTTATTATCAAAGTATTTGTACTATATACAACCTTAAATTTCGCGCTTTTACAGGCTGCCACAAAAACAAAGAAACTCAACAGAACCCATTAATAAGTGTGGTCAAACACCCAATGTGCAAAAAAAAGGGAAACAATCATGCAAACAAATAACACTCAGAACTAAAGTTCATGAAGGTGAGTCCACAGCCCCAAAGCTTGTTCGTTGCTGTAGTCGGTCTAGGTGTCTGTTAGTTGCAGACCATAGCCTCAGTTCAGTGTAGAGAAGTAAACCTCGTGGAATAACAAACTGGACATCGGTCCATCCCTTGCCTTCAGAACCAACACCCAGTCCTTTTCAATCTGCTGCTGCCAGAACATCCTTTTGTTGGGATGTTGTTGACGCAAATAATGCACTTCACTGTATGTTTTGATGCACATCTGATAAATAAATGAATCTAAGTCTTGAGGACCAATATTCAGTAATTATAAAATCAGGGACATTCTGCATTCACAGCTTGAAGTACAACGAAACAGTCTATTTTCTGTCATTTTAATAATTGTTTTCACCCACCAATGTAGATTCATTTATTTAGCAATCTCACAACTTATAAACAAAACATATTGATTTATGTTTGTCTTTAATGGAAGTGTTCTATAATAATGTATTTGCATATTCAAAGTGTTGATGCAAGGAGACAGTTACATAACCAAAGGATGTACCAAGAATTTGTGGGAGGGAATATTACAATAGAAGTCCATATTTAGCAAGCTTTAATAGAGAATCATCTCCTAAACATGTGTTGCATAGAACCGGATGTAAATGCTCTTAAAGAGTTAAAGAGTTTATTCAGGATCTAAGACACCAGGTATTTAGATTCCTAAGGCAGAAAATGTTGCTAATAAAAATAGCATTTAATATTCCTATTTTATGCAGTTAAATACAATAACAACAAAATAATGGAGATTTTGTTATTTGAACTTAAACCATACTTTCACATTAGTTCTTTGATTTACATTTCATTGTACTCCAACTGGAATCTATTTACTTGTATCACAGATAACAGAATTTCAGGAAATGTAGAGGAGGCTTGATCCAAACATAGAGCAGTAGGGATGATATAGCGGAGAGCGAGATTTCTACTAATAAACTGCAAAATAACAAGCCACAAGGGGCTACAAAGCAAGAGAGAACAGATACTTAACATGTCAAGGCAACAAGGTAACTGGACGCTAAAAGCAACTCTTTGAGACTTGCTGGTTCGATGAGCGAAAAAGCATTGTGGATGAGAGCTGCGGTTTGAATAGGCTGCAGGTGAGGAGTTAGAAACAAGGGGAAGATGATCCCTGTTAGCTGGATGGAGACTGGGAGATGTCTGCTTGTGCAAGCCTGACAGGACAACTGCACTACCCCCCCAACTCCGCTACCCTAACGATATGGCTGGCACCCAACGGTTCAGGACAATCTGGATAGGTCCGGTGGAACTCATTGATGAGCAATGTATCCCTGATGAAACTGGATGGCACCCAAGATCTCTCCTATAGCTGTACCATTCCCAGTCAACCAGGGACTGCACACCCCATGTAAGATAATGCAGATCCATCAACAGGTGAACTATATACACTGGACCGCCCTCCACTGTTCTTGGTTCTGGAGGTGCAAGCTCAGGTAGGTTGAGTAGTCCGTGGACATCAGGCTTAAGGCAGGACACAGGAAAGGTAGGTGTGATCCTGAGGGACAGCGGTGGCTGGAAATAGTAAGTAACTGGGTTGATGTGATGGGTAATCATAAAGGGACCAATGAACTGGGGCAAGAGCTTGTGGAGGTTGGTGTGCAGGGGAAGACCACAGGTGAACAACCAGACATGGCATCCAAACCAAGGTAGTCAGGCTGAGTGCCAACAGCAGTTAGCCTGGCAGCAGTAGATGCTTTTGGCAGCTAGGATAGCCCTCCTTGCCCTCTTACAAGCATTCCAGCAGTGGTGAACCAAGACTCTGGCAGACAGTTTCTTCATGGTTGAATCCTCCGTGGGAAACAAAGGGTTGTTAGCCATGAAGTAATTCAAAGAGTGACATACTGTACCTGTGGCAGAGGAGGTGTGTAAATTGTGGGCAGTTTGGTCCAGAGTAGATACTTCTTCCATGTGGAAGGATTAGAAGTGGTGAAACATCACAGAAACTTCTCCATTTGCCAACTGGCTCTTTCTGACCTACTGTTGTTCTGTGGATAATAATCAGGGGACAAACTCGCTGAGGTGTAGGGGAGGTAGCAGAAGGCTCACCAGAAGTGGGAGACAGATTATGGGCCCTGGTCCAACACAATCTTCTGAGGGAAGCCACGGAGGTGAACTACACTTTGGAAAACAAGGTCCACTGTCTCAGCGGCTAACAGAAGGTTGAAGAGGGCAATGAAGTGGGGCGCCTTGGAGAACCGGTCCACCGTTGTCATGAACACCATTGTGCCATCAGAAGGTAACAAATCCATGATGAAATCCATGGCAATGTGGGACCAGGAGCATCAGGGGACCGATAGAGGCCTCAGGAGCTGAGTGGGATGATGGTTGGAGGCATTGGAATTGGAATGATCACACTGAGGACAGACAGTGACAAACTGACATACATTTGTGATCATGGTGGCCCAACAGAACCAGCAGCACAGAAAACCTAGAGTCCGTCGTGCACCTGGATGGACGAAGAAGGGTGAGGATTGGACCCACTGGAGTGCTTCTAAGCACATGGCTGCCAGCACGTACAAGCGGTTGCCGGGGTGTTGTCCAAAGAGGCCTGTGCTCTAGGAAGACCTGGTTCTCAAGGCCCCAGATAATCAGGGCAAGGATCTGCAATGATGGAATGAAGGGCTGAGGGTCGATCTCTGTGTCAGCTGGGTCAAACTGTCATTACACAGCGTCTGCCTTAGTATTCTTGGAACCAGTCTGGTAGGAGATGGTAAAGTTGAAATGCGTAAAGAAGGGAGCCCAGCGAGCTTGATCTGGTTTGAATTAGTGGTTCTTTTGCATAGATATGAGGTTCTGTTTGTCAGTCCAAATTAGGAAGGGCTTGGAAGGTTTCCCATCAGCCAATGTCTCTTCTCGCTTGATACGTGTAACTATGTGGCTAAGCACAATTCCAATGCTATATTTAAGTTTGCTGATGACATCACTGTCATTGGCCAAATCAAAGATGGTGATGATTCAGCATATAAGAGGGAAACTGAAAATCTGGCTGAGTGGTGCCACAACAACAACGCTTACTCAATGTCTAATAAGACCAAGAAGCTGATTATTGACTTCAAGAAGAGGAAACCGTAGGTCCAAGAGCCAGTACTCATCAAGGGATTAGAGGTGGAGAGGGTCAGCAAATTTAACATCCTCGGTGTTATCATTTCAGAGGATCTGTCCTGGGCCCAACACCTAAGAGCCATTATGAAGCAAGCAAAGCATCATGTGTACATCACAAAAAGCATTTTGTGCGTGTTGCTCAGATTTCCAGCATCTGCAGATTTCCTCTTGTTTGTGATGTCTACATCCACAGAAGCTTGCGAAGAGTTAGCATGACGTCTAAAACTTTGACAAACGTCTATAGATGTGTGGTGGAAAGTAATTGACTGGTTGCATCATGGCCTTGTACAGAAACACCGATGCCCTTGAACAAAAGAATCCAAGAAAAAGTAGTTGATTTGCCCCAGTCCATGACAGGTAAAGTCCTCCCCACGACTGAGCGCATCTACACAGCTGCCGCAGAAAAGCTGCATTCATCATCAAGGAACCCCGCCACCCAGGCTATGCTCTCCTCTCACTGCTGCCACCAGGAAGAATGTATAGGAACCTAAGGACTCTCACCACTAGATTCAGAAACAGTTATTACCCCTCAACCATCAGGCTCTTGAACCAAAGGGGTTAACTTCACCCAACTTCACTCTCCCCATAACTAAAATGTTCCCACAACCTATTTATTTAGGTTCCCACAATATTATTTATTTGTTCATTTATTTTTGCATAGCTTTCTGTCAACAAACAGCACTAACAAACTCTCCTCATGCATTAACCTTTACATTCCTACAGTCATTCTTGTGAACCTCCTCTGGATCCTCTCGAATCACTGTACATGTTTTCTTCGATAAGGGACCCAAAACTGTTGACAGTGCTCCAACTGTGGTCTGTCCAATACTTAATAAATACTCAGCATTATATACTCTTTATGTTTTAGTCCTCTCCAAATGAATGCCAACATTTAATTTGCCTTCCTTACCACCAACTGAATCTGCAAGTTAACCATTTGGGAATCCTGCACAAGGGCTCCCAGGTCCATTTTATTTATGAATTTGCTCCCTGTTTATAAAATAGTCTGTGTCTTTATTCCTTCTACCAATGTGCATTACCATAAACTTCCCTACACTATAAACCATCCGTCACTTCTTTGCCTAATCTCCTAATTCATCCAAGTCCTTCTGCAGACTTCCTGTTTCTTCAACACTATCTGCCCATTCACCTATCTTTGTATTGTCTGCAAACTTGGCCACAAAGCCTTCGATTCTGACATCCAAATGATTGACATATAACTTGAAAAGAAACACTCCAACACAAATAGCTGTAGAACACCACTAGACACCAGCAGCCAGCAAAAAAGGCCCCTTTATTCCCAGTTTTGATCCTCAGAGGAGGAAAAAATCTTAATTGGTCCTATTCTCTCATGTCTTATCCTCTTGCTTTTCACATACTTGTAGAATGCATTGGGGTTTTCCTTAATCCTGTCCACCACGGCTTTCTCATGGCCCCTTCTGGCTCTCCTAATTTCATTCTTAAGCTCCTTCTTGCTAGCCTTATAATCTTCTAGATTCCTATCATTACCAAGGTTTTTGAACCTTTCGTAAGCTCTTGTTTTCTTCTTGACTGGAGTTACAACAGCCTTTGTACACCACGGATCTTGTACCCTATCATCCCTTCCATGTCTCATTGGAGCGTACCCACTCAGAACCCCACCCAAATATCCCCTGAACATTTGCCGCATTTCTTCTGTATGTTTCCTGGAGAACATCTGTTTCCAATTTATGTTCCCATGTTCCTGCCTGATAGCCTCATATTTCCCCTTACTCCAATTAAACGTTTCCCTAACTTGTCTGTTCTTAACACTCTACAATGCTATGGTAAAGGAGATAGAAGTGTGATCACTATCTCCAAAATGCTCCCCCACTGAGAGACCTAACATCTGACCAGCTTCATTTTCCAATACCAGATCAAGTACAGCCTCTCCTCTTGTAGGCTTATCTACATATTGTGTCAAGAAACCTTCCTGAACACACCTAACAAACTCTGCCCCATCTAAACCCCTCACTCTAGGGAGATGCCAATCAATATTTGGGAAATTATAATCTCCCACCACAACAACCCTGTTATTATTACACCTTTCCAGAATCTGTCTCCCTATCTGCTCCTCAATGCCCCTGTTACTATTGGGTGGTCTATAAAAAAACACCCAGTAGAGTTATTGACCCCTTTCTGTTCCTAATTTCCACCCACAGAGACTCCGTAGACAATCCCTCCATAACTTCCTCCTTTTCTGCAGCCGTGACACTATCTCTGATCAACAGTGCCATGCCCCCACCTCTTTTGCCTCCCTTCCTATCCTTCCTGAAACATCTAAGGTCTGGCCCTTGAAGTAGCCATTCCTGCCCCTGCACCATCCAAGTCTCTGTAATGGCCACAACATCAAAGCTCCAAGTGCTGATCCATGTCCAAGCTCATCCGCTTTATTCATAATACTCCTCGCATTAAAATAGACATATCTTAAACTATCGGTCTGAGCGCGTCCCTTTTCTATCACTTGCCTATCCTCCCTTTTGAACAGTCTCCAAGCTTTCTCTAATTGTGAGTCAACTTCCCTTTCCTCTGTCTCTTCAGTTCAGTTCCCCAGCAATTCTAGTTGAAACTCTCCCCAGTAGGCAAACCTTCCCACCAGGATATTGGTCCCCCTCTGATTCAAGTGCAACCAGTCATTTTTGTACAGGTCACACCTGCCCCAATGATCCAGAAATCTGAATCCCTGCTCCATGTACCAATCCCTCAGCCATGCATTTATCCTCCACCTCATTCTATTCCTATACTCACTGTCACGTGGCATAGGCAGTAATCCTGAGATTACTACCTTTGAGATCCTGCTTCTCAACTTCTTTCCTAACTCCCTGTCGTCAGGACCTCCTCCCTTTTCCTACCTATGTCATTGGTCCCAATATGTACCACGACCTCTGGCTGTTCTCCCTCCCACCTCAAGATATCGTGGACGTGATCAAAAACATCCTGGACCCTGGACCCTGGCACCTGGGAAGCAAACTACCATCCGCGTTTTTTTCCTGCGTTCACAGAATCACCAGGCTGACCCCCTAACTGTAGAGTCCCCTACCACTGCTGCCATCCTCTTCCTTCCCCTACTCTTCTGAGCCACAGGGCCAGACTTTGTGCCAGAGGCGCGACCACTGTTGCTTTCCCCAGGTAGGCCGTTCCCCCCAACAGTACTCAAACAGGAATACTTATTGTTAAGGGTTAGGGTTAATAATAACCTCCTTACTTTTCTATTCAATTAGAAATAAACAGTGGTATTTGGTTAATTTTCCTAATTGTTGAACAGGTATACTATTGATTTGCCAATTGTGCCTCACCATCACAGAGGTCTAGAATGTGCAGCATAACCATAATGTAGACAATCAAGGGAGACTTTGGAAACAGACTGACTCCATGTCTACTAAAAAGCAAAATCTGGTGCTTTATCTTTTAAGTAACAAGAAAGAAATAACTTATATTTATATATAGATTTTTATATATCAAAATATGGTATGCTGGCATTTATAGCGAGAGGATTCGAGTACAGGAGCAGGGAGGTACTACTGCAGTTGTACAAGGCCTTGGTGAGACCACACCTGGAGTATTGTGTGCAGTTTTGGTCCCCTAATCTGAGGAAAGACATCCTTGCCATAGAGGGAGTACAAAGAAGGTTCACCAGATTGATTCCTGGGATGGCAGGACTTTCATATGAAGAAAGACTGGATGAACTGGGCTTGTACTCATTGGAATTTAGAAGATTGAGGGGGGATCTGATTGAAACGTATAAGATCCTAAAGCGATTGGACAGGCTAGATGCAGGAAGATTGTTCCCGATGTTGGGGAAGTCCAGAACGAGGGGCCACAGTTTGAGGATAGAGGGGAAGCCTTTTAGGACCGAGATTAGGAAAAACTTCTTCACACAGAGAGTGGTGAATCTGTGGAATTCTCTGCCACAGGAAACAGTCGAGGCCAGTTCATTGGCTATATTTAAGAGGGAGTTAGATATGGCCCTTGTAGCTACGGAGGTCAGGGGGTATGGAGGGAAGGCTGGGGTGGAGTTCTGAGTTGGATGATCAGCCATGATCATAATAAATGGCAGTGCAGGCTCGAAGGGCCGAATGGCCTACTCCTGCACCTATTTTCTATGTATGTTTCTATGTATGTTTCTAAAATTACTTTCTAGTTAAGGATTTATAAATTGTTGTCAGTGATTGAGAGTAGAAAAAATATTAATGTTAAGAGCATGTTTATCTACCTATTCGGCACCATATTACTTGCAAAAATCGAAACCAAATTAATTGCATACTCTTTTAATAAATAAACAGCGGAGTCATTACTGCAAGAGGATATTGAGGTTATATAAGGAAAGGAATGAATTTACATTTTTTATGCCAGACCACAATATAGATTTGAATGAGGGATCTAATTCTGTAGTCATCTTCATGAATCTTAATGGCATCACATATTTTCCCACGGCCTTTTACTCCATAGAGAGTTCAATGAAATGCTTCGGATATTTACTTGTTGTCAAATCAATGTTTTCAGAATATTTTATAGATTTTTTGAATGAACATAATTACTAAGCCAGGAAGTACCTACTGCATGACTCTATAATGAAAAGGGTGTATGGTTCCTCAAAAACCTGCTTTAACTATTGTTCTTTATAGGATAATGCAATGTAATTTGCATAAGATGAATGATAGACTTAAACCTTGATATGTATGTTTAAATAGAATATAAAAACATCTTCAAAAACTTTCAAACCAATGATAGAATATGTTAAAACATGTGATTGCTATAATAAACAATTTTAATAAAACCAGGAAAATCAAATTTCTTGAATAATGTGTTCCTAGTTGCAACTCTCATTACACTGAATGGCAAAGATTATGCTTCTTGAATACTTTTGGATGTATCGTATGGATTTTGGGCTACTGATCATTAAACATGCCATCAATGACAGGTAATTTGAGGAACTTCTAGTGGGACTGGAGAAAAATCACATGGAGAGCATTCAAAGATTTTGTTGAAAATTTTCTAGGCAACTACAGAGCACCAATCTATGTGCTGCAAGTTGACAACATGCTTCAAGCATACAAAACCATGAAGTGCAACATGTCACTGAAGATACATTTTCTACATTCCCATTTAGACTTCTTCCCTGCAAATCTTGGCTCTGTCAGTGATGAGAATGGTGAAAGGTTTTACTAGGCCATTGCAGTCGTGGAGAAATGGTATCAGGACAACTGGAATCCATCAGTGCTGGCTGATTATTGTTCGTCACATAAGTGAGAAGCCTTAGACACTGAGTAAAAATGAAAATCATCAACAAAACACTTTTAGCTTAGTTGAATTATGGCAAAGCTTCAGCACTGTAATGCAATTAAACCCATTATATTCAATTGACGTTAATTTATTGTTTCTCCAAATTCCTACACAATACAAGTAGTCTGAAATTATATTTGTATCCAGCTTTATGTGGTCTATCACAAACAGAATAAACTTCTGAGGAAGTAACACTTTTGAAAAGAATTGTTGCCCAGTGTTACCAATCTGATTCTCCCTTCCCAACAACATTCCAGCCTTGTGATAGTCATTTATATACAATGACTAGCATACCTGCTCTGTTTGCTAAGTTCCACCTTGATCAATAATCTATTTTTACTGTCATTTTTACTCATTAACTAAAAACCAAACTATCCTGTCCAACTACCAAGTATACTCCATGACATCCAAGCCTATATCCTGACTAATGATACTTCCTTAGCTTCTAATCAATACCTGCAGTCAAAGCTCACCTGAAACCTTTCAACCATTGATGACTGCCAACCTGAACACTGTCTGATTGATATAACATATATTGGTTATGCAGTTGAGTCTCCTTTTGCTGTAAATGCTCATCTTGATAAACTTTTATCTTTGTGTCCACCAAGATCCTTCCTGATCCCCACTAATTATTTTGCAATTTTAACTCTTTTTAAATGTCTACATTAATTCCTCTGCTACTGTTTTATGTACTTATATATCTTGTTATAATTTCTAAATTGTCTCTTCCAAGTCCATAACCATTTTCTGTTTACAATGTGTTTCTAGCTATTGCTAAATATACCCTCAGTTTGCTCTCACTGATCATCAGGAAAATACACTCTCTCAAACCTTGTATATCAAACGTCTACATTTTACTGGCTAAATACCTGAAAATATATTTTCTATCTTAAACATTTCTTTCTAGTAATGTTTTCTGTTTTATTTATAGTTTATCATTTTACAATTCTAGATTTCCTTATTCATCTCTACCCTGTTTCTCTCTTCAGCTATGATTCAATTGCAATATTGTGTTTATTTAATTCTTTCATTTCATGGATCATTAGGGTAGTCTTAATACATGATCTTTTGAACATCTTGTGGTTTAAAACTTATTTATTCAGGCAGGCTTAATGTGTCAAAATGCCTTATTTATATTAAGCCTCGTCAATCAAATACTATTGTAATTCAGGATTATTTATACGAATTTCCCACTGAATATCCTTCTTAGTCACATCAGTACAGTAAACAGTAAATTAGCAATTGGTGAAGATTCATTCCATCTTATTCCCAATATATTTAAAGTTGACACAGCCAATTAAATTAACACACTGAAAATTATTTATGCTTCTATTCTTTACCAGACATTTTTTTCTATAACTTCAACCACTGAAGCACAATACAGATCTTTTCTGTTACATCCATCTGTTCAATAAGAAATGCATTTATTGGGTGTTTGTTGGGGCAGGGTTTGTTTTTTAATACTTGGTCATTGCTATTAGTTCATTGCCTCAGATCAGTCATATAGCATGTGTCTTTAATCAGATGATCAGAATCCAGCTCCACCTATCTAACATCCAGGAAAATGTTGAATAGATAATGTTCTTATGGTTGTACAGAGTTGTCAGAGGAGCTACCTTTCAAATAGAATGTTTAACTGAACTTTGTCTGCTCTCTAAAATATTAGCAAAACAATATAAGCACCATCCAAGAGAAGAGTGCAGGTATTAATGCGAGAATTATTTGATTTTGCCATTGCTTATCCCTCAATAAAATTGGATGGCATTGCCCCAATATATTCTGCATCGCATGTGAATTATTTTGTGCAATTAGAAACTGTTGTAGAGAAAAGAAAATTTTGGCAAGGAAAATTTTGATTTTATTAGACAGAAACTTGCAAAAGTTGATAGGAGGAGGCTGTCCGTAAACAAATTAACGAGAGTTTAAGGTCTGCATGTTCCTCTCCAAGTGAAGGACAAGGCTGGCATAAGTAGGCAACTCTAGATGATGAGGAATATTGAGACGCTGGTCAGGAAAATGAAGTGGACATGAGTCAGATACAGAAAGCTGAGAGCATTTGAATCACTGGAGAAGTACAGTGGAAGCAAAGGTATACTTAAGAAGGAAATCAGAAGGGCAGAAAGGGCAACTTCACAGAGAAGATTAAGGAGAATCCAAAGCAATTTTATAACTATATTAAAGAGTAAAGAGAGAAAATAAGGCCCCTTAAGGAAGAAAATGGGCATCTCTGTTGTGGAGTTGCAGGAGATGAGTGAGGTTCTCAATTAATATCCAAGACTTGATCAGGTATCTCCAAGAACAATTGGGAAGTTAGAGAAGAAATGGCTGGAAGCCAGGTAAAGAAATATATATCACTGTTAGTGAAGGGTGAAGTGATGGTACACTGATAGGTGTATTACTTGGAGTATTGTTGTGTCTTCATATTGGAAGAGAAAAATCAGAGAACTATAGACCAGTAGGTAGGTAATCTACTAGATTCTGTGGTATAAAATATACATACCTTTGGAAAGGCAGTGTTGATTGGGATAGTTATGATGGCTTGTGCATGAGAGATCATGTCTCATGAATTTGATTGAGTTTTTTCAAGAAGTAACCAAGCTTGTTGATGCAGTTTATGTGGACCTGTGAGTCCTTTGATAACTTTCTGCATGGTTGGCTCCTATGGAAAATTAGATTGCACGGAATCCAGGGAGAGCTAGCTAACAGAATACAGACTTGGCTAAAGACCATAAGATCATAAGATAAGCAGCAGAATTAGCCCATTCAGCCCATTGAGTCTGCTCCACTATTCCATCATGGCTGATTAACTATCTCTCTCAACCCCATGCTCCTGCTTTCATCCCATAACCTTTGACACCTTTACTAATCAAGAACCTAACAACCTCTGTTTTAAATATACCCAATCACTTGGCCCCCATAGACCTCTGCGGCAGTGAATTCCACAGACACGCCACCTTCTAACTAAATAAATTCTGTTCATCTCTGTTCTAAAGGGACACACCTTTATTCTGAGGCTGTGCCCTCTAGTCATAGGCTCCACAACTATAGGAAGCATGTGCTCCACATCCATTCTGTCAAGGCTGTTCAATATTTGATAGGCTTCAATGAGATACCCCATTCCCCACCTCATTCCTCTAAACTCCGGCAAGTACAAGTGCAGAGCCATAGAACACTCCTCATACATTAACCTTTACTTTCCTAGAATAATTCTCATGAACCTCCTGTGGGCCCTTTTCAAGGCCAGCACATCTTTTGTTAGATAAAGGGCCCAAAACTGCTCACAATACTCCAAGTAAGGTCTGACTAATGTCTTATGAAGCCTCCGCATTACTTCCTTGCATTTATATTTATAGTCCTCTCGAAATTAATGCATTGTCTTCCTTACCACTGACTCAACTTTCAAGTTAACATTTAGGGAATTCTGCATGAGGATTTCCAAGTCCCTTTGCACCTCTGATTGCTGAAATTTCTCCCTGTTTAGAAAATAGTCTATGACTTTAATCCTTCTACCAAAGTGTATGACCACACACTCCCTACACTATATTCCATCTGCTACTTGTTTGCATATTTTCCTAGTCTGTCTACTTGCTCCTCCACCTATTTTTGTATTATCATTAATAATTGACTCCAACATCTTCCCAATCACCGAAGTTAGGCTGACTGGCCTATATATTTTTTTCTTTTACTTCCTTCCCTCCCTAAAGAGTGAAGCTACATTTGTATTTTCCAGTCCTCAGCAGCCACTTCAGAGTCTTGTAATTCTTGATCAGACATTATTAATGCCTCCACAATCTCTTCAGCTATCTCTTTCAGAAACAGGGTGTGTCATGGTCCGGTCCGAGAAGTCCGTGTTCCAGTTCACGGTCCAGTCCATGGACTCCAGACTCTGGGTCTTCCGGCTGTCCCTCGTTTCATTTGGGCTTAATCATAGGCACCTGATGCTTGTCTTGGGGCTGGGAATATAAGTGGCCCTGGGGTCGAGTGTGGGTGCTGGTTTGTCTTGTCAGTATCCCCTTGGAGCAACCTACTGGTGGACGGCTAAGGGAAGCCATTCATGATCTCTAAGCCTGGTTGGAGGACCATTGCTTCATGGAGCATTGTGGTCTCTGGTTGAAGCAGTCATCGTGGTATGGATTTGGCTGTTTCTGGGGTCAGCTGAGTGGCCATCTGCTGACCGGCTGTTTCTGTAGCCAGCCAGGGTTGCTGGCTGCCCTGAGACTTGGAGCCACCCTGAATTGAGCTTTCTTCCTGTCAGGCCGTCCCTGCCATTACCCTGATGTTGGATCTGTCCCTTCCTTTCCTTGCCTCCGTTGGGTAAGCCAGGCTGTCTTTGCTGCTACCCTCAGGCAGGACTGTTCTCTTCCCTCCCCATCTGAATCCCTGACAGTATCCTTGGCAATTTACCTCCACAGTCATCCTGGCCCGGTGTCCAAGGAAGGGGCCTGGGCCTGTGCTCTAAGAAGGAGTTCCTCGTCCTGCCCAGGAGTACCTCATCCAGCCCAGGAAAGCCTCGTCCAGTCCTGTAGCCACGTCATGTCTTTGCCTAGTTCCAGAGTCTGAGCCTGAGTCTAGACCTAGGTTCTGGGTCCTTGCTCAGTCACTGGCTCAGAGTCCATACCCAAGCCTCACCCAGTCCCGTAGCCAAGCCTTGCTCTCGCCTAGTTCTGGGGTCCGAACCCCACTCAAGACCCAGGTTCTTGGTCCTTGTCCAGTCTTTGACTCAGAGTCCAAACCCAAGCTCCTAGTTCCCAGTTCCTTGTCCTAGTCCCGCTTTCCTAGCCAAAGTCCTAGCTCAAGTCCATGTTCCTGTCCCAGCTCCTAGTCTGTGTCCAGTCCCATCCCTAACTCTAGTCCAGTCCAATTCCCAGTATTTCAGTGTCTATGTCTTGCATTTTGGTCCACCTTCAATGCCCCACTATATGACATCTGGTCCAGGTGGCTTATCTACCTTCAGACCTTTCAGCCTCCCGAGCACCTTCTCCTTAGTAATCATAACTACGTTCACTTCTAACCCCTGATAATCCTGAATTTCTGGCATGCTGTGAACACTGATGCAATATACTTATTAAGTTTGTCCCCCATTACTACCGCTTCAGCATCATTTTCCAGTGGTATGATATTAACTCTCACCTCTTTTTTTCTTTATATATTTGAAAAAACCTTTGGTATCCTCTTTTATATTACTGGCTAGCTTACCTTCATATTTATTCTTTGATCTCCTTATTACTTTTTTAGTTGCCTTCTGTTGTTTTTTTTTTTTTAAAGTGCCCCACTACTCTAACTTCCCACTAATGTTTGCTATATTATACACACTATTTTGCTTTTACACTGTCTTTGACTTTTCTTGTCAACCATGGTTGCATCATCCTCCCTTTAGAATACCTCTTTATTTTTGGGATATATCTATCCTAAGCCTTCTGAGTTGCCCCTAGAAATTCCAGCCATTGCCATTCTGCCATCATCCCTACTAGTGTTCCCTTCCAATCAACTGGGCAGCTCCTCTCTCTTGCCTCAGTAATTCCCTTTCTTTCACTATAATACCAGCACATCTGATTTTAGCTTCTCCCTCTCAAACTGCTGGGTGAATTCTATCACATTATTACCTTAAACCTCCTAATCAAATCTGGTTTATTACACAATCCAGAACTGCATTTCACTAGTGGGCACAACCATAAGCTAAAAAGCATCTTGTAGCAATACTTCCAATTCATTCTCTTGGGATCCAGCACCAACCTGATTTTTCTAATCTACCTGCATATAGAATTCACCCATGACTATTGTAACATTGCCCTTTTCATGTGTCTTTTCTATCTTCTATTGTAATTTTTACCCCACATCATGACCACTGTTCAGAGGCCTCAACATAACTCCCATCATGGTCTTTTCCACCCATGAGATTTCTTGTCTCTGCCCAAATTTTCTACGTCTTCAGATCTCATTTCACCTATTTCTAAGGATTTGATTTCATTTTTACCAGCAAAGCCATGCCACCCCTTCTGTCAACCTACCTGTCCTTTCAATACAAAGTATATCTTTGGATGTTAAGCTCCAAGCTATGACCTTCTTTCAGCCACACGTCCATCATACCTGCACATCTCTAAATGCCCTATAAGGCTATATACTTAATTTTGTAGGTTGTTTGCATTCAAGTATAACACCTTCAGACCTGTATTCATCACTCTTTTCAATTTTGCCCCCATGTTACACTTCAAGTAATCCCACTAACTTGAATGTTGCCCTATCATTTTGCCTGTCCTTCCTTCACAGTCTCACTACACATTGCACATATCTATATACCAACTGCCCTATCCTCAGCCCTATCACTCCAGATCTTATTCCCCCACCAAATTAGTTTAAACCCACCCCAACAGCTCAAGCAAACCTATCCAAAATGATATTGGTCTCCCTTGGGTAGAAATGTACCCTGTTCTTTTTGTACAGGTCATACCTTGCCCAGAAGAGATCCCAATGATCCAGAATTCTGAAACTCTGCTCCCTGCACCAATTCCCCCGCCACACATTCATATGCCAAATCATTCTATTCTTACCTTCACTGGTGCACAGAGCAAGCAGCAATCCAGAGATTACTACCCTTGAGGTCCTGCTTTTCTGCTTTCTACGGAATTCCTTCTATTCTCTCTTCAGGACCTCATCCCTTTTCCTACCTATGTCATTGGCACCATTATATACCAGGACTTCCAGCTGTTCACCCTCCCCCTTTAGAATGTTTGAGACATCCCTAATCCTGGCACCTGGGAGGCATCATACCATCTGGAGGTCTCTTTCATCTCCACAGAATCTCCTGTCTGCTCGTCTAACTATGGAATTCCCTATCTCTACTTTGTCCTCTTCTCACCCCTCCCTTTCTGAGCCACACTCAGTGCCAGAGACCCGATCACTACAGCTTCTCACTGGTAGGTCGTCCTCTCCAACAGTATCCAAAACAGTCTACTCACTAATGAGTGGAGTGGCCATTGGGGCACTCTCTAATGGCTGCCTATTCCCTTTTCCTTTCCTAATAGTTACCCAGCTATGTGCCTCCTGCAACTACCTCCCTTACTCCTATCTATCTCCTCCCATATGAGTTGAAAGTCATCCAGTTGCAGCTTCTGCAAACTTGTGGGTGGAGTGACGGCAGAATCTGGCCATGCAGCCATGAGTGTACAGGAGTAGAGTTGGGCCTGAGGATGCAACCTTGTGGAGCACCAGTCTTTAGAATAATCGGGACTGAGGTGTTGCTGCCTATTACAGAGTGCTGCGTGTTGGTCAGGAAGTCAAGGATTCAGTTACAGAGGGAGGCATGGACTCCCAGATGGTGGAATTTGATGAAGAGTTACTTAGGATTGAAGGCAGGACGTAGTCAATAAAGAATAGTCTGACATGGGTGTCATTACTGTCCAAATACTGCAAGAATGAGTGTAGGGCCAAGGAGATGGTGCCCACCTAAGACGTGTTTCAGTGGTAGGGTAGGCAAATGGCAGTCTGTCTGGAAGGCTGGTGTTGATGGATGCCATGACCTGCGCTTAATGATGGTAGATGTCAGAGGCAATTATGGTGTTTTTCTTGGGTGACTGGGACAATAGTGTTCTTAAGGCAGGTGGGAACCTCACTTTGAAGCAGGGGGAGGTTAGAAATGTCTGTAAGTACCCTATCTAGTTGATCTGCACAGGATTTAAGGACACAGCCAGGAGCAATATCTGGGTCTGGTGCTTTCCATCGGTTCACTCTTCCAATGATTCGGGTGGACTGGCGGCTGTTTGGGATGTGTGATGAAAATCCATTTCCCTTCTGTTCAAAAGTGCAAAAAACACATTAAACCATCAGAAAGGAACGTGCTGTTTTCCGAGGTTCTGCCGAACTTCATCTTCTAACCTATTGTAGCATATAATCCCTGTCACAGCTGACAGCTTGTCTGGGACTTGATCTTGGACTCTTCGCACCTCTGATAGCTTTACAGATGCCGTATCTTGATTTTTTGTAAATATGAGGGTCACTTGATTTGAATGCTGCAAACCTAGACTTGGAGAATTGATCCATGGTTTCCAGTTTGGGAACACTTGGCTAGTCCTGTTTAGTACACAGTCCTTAACACATTTGCTGATAACATCCGTGATGAGAAGGTAAGATCTAATAAGAGTCTGAGGGGCAATGTTTTCATCCAGAGTGTAACTTGTTTATAGAATGAGCTGCCAGGGGAATTAGTCGAGGCAAGTATATTAATAACATTTAAAAGGCACATGGATAGGAAAGGTTTAGAGGGATATATACCAAATGCAGACAAATAAGGCTAGTTTAGATGGGAATCTTTGTTGGCATGGGCTAGTTAGACTGAACACCCTGTTTCCATGCTGTTCGATAGATTGAAATATACTATACAATTCATATGTAAAACTAGTTTCCAGAAATAATATATTGACATAACTACAAAAGTATTTTTTTTCTGTAGTTGAAATATTGTATTCAGTACTAAGCACATAACTTTAGGAAAGAAGTGACAGCCTTGGAATAGCTGTAGAGGTGATTGACTGCAGAGGCATCAGAAATGAGGAATCCTGGACGGATAGACTAAAAGTGGTAGGTTTCCCTTCCCTAGAGCAAAGCAAAGAGAGCTGCCAGTAAAGACGACTCTGCCACAAATGGGGCAGGATGCAGATCAGCCATTTGGGTATTTTGCAAAGTATTGTCATCCTTCCACTATTTATACTAGGTTTATGCTCTAAAACAAGGACTTGAGGATCTTTTCCATTTCAAGCAGGCATGGGCCAGGAATTTACGAGAGTCATTGGGTGCTTCGCCTCTTTTTCAGAAGGATTTTGAAGAAAATCCATCTTCTAATTACTTCTCGTAACAGAACATAGAAAGGAACATGGCCAGATCAGCCATGATCTTATTGAATGGTGCGGATGGGGAGCACTCAGTAAACGCACACCTTACACTCGCGCATTAGGACACACACGCAAACATTGCCTTGTCATTCTGCTGTCGTTGTGCTGAGTGTACGCACTTCAATGTCTTCCCTGGTATATGCTCATAATGGGTCCTAAACTGAGCTGATGTGTGCGGTTGGCTTTCTGGTGCCTTTCCCGCTGCTCACATACTATTTCTTCAGTAATGGGGAAGTGTAAATGTGTATATGTTGTTTGTATAGCGTACTTAAGGCAGATAATTCTGTTTATCTTATAATATGATTGTAACTACATTGTGAGGTGCTTCATATTCTAATTCATGTGTATTCTTAGGTTAACTTTGTTGGTAATTAAAGGTGGTATGTCCCAGGAACTCATTGCCCTCAGTAAAAGAGAGAGATGGGGGCTGCCAGGAATATGCACTGGACATGAGTAGTATGGAGCTATTATTGTATTATTTGGTAGATATCTTTTTGTAAACATTTTCAGTTTTCTTTTTGCTATTTTTGCTCATTTTTGTGTTTGATTTTTGTCTACCTAATAAACATGCTTGCACTAAAGTGCTAAGTGACTCCAGCCATTTTTATCTTTGTTATATCTAATAATGGCAGAGCAAGCTTGACAGGCTAAATGAACTATTCCTGCTCCTATTTCTTATGTTTTTATTATATAGAGCCACTCACAACCATGGGATGTCCTATAGCATTTCTCTGCCACTAAAGTGCTTTAGAAATGTTATCACAGATGTACAAAATTAATACTAATAACCCTCTGCTACCAGCTGCAGTCCTCCCTGTGATGGTGCCTGAGATGATTCAGAATGCAGTCGAGGCTCAGCTCAAACTTCGGTTTGAAAGGTGGCACTTCTGACAATGTAGCGCACTGAATATATCAACCGAGAGATTCTGGAATGGGAGTTGAACCTGCAACTTCATTGCTTGGGGTCAAGGATGCCACCATCAGCCATGGGTTGCTTGCAGAAAACTGAAAGTAAATTGAAAAGTGGAATCTGAATCCAAAGTGGTTTAGATAGAGCAAAAAATGAACAAGCTATTTTGCTAACAAGTGAAAACAGATATAACACAATTAACATGTAAAATCTTAATTCAATGAGTAAACCTTCAAAGGGGAATTAAATATTGATTTGAAGAAGAAAAATACAAGGTTATGGGGAATGAGCAGAGAGTAGGATGAATTAAAACTGCTCTTTTATTGAAAGAACCTTGTCAGTACTGCCTCTTCCATGTTATAATTATATATCGCTTCATATTTGTTTAAAAATTTAAAATAAGCAGAACTAAACTTTTCTTTTACTGTAAACTGTTTTAGTTAACAAGTTCAAGTTCAGTTTATTGCCATTCATCCGTACATATGTATATCACCAAATGAAACAACATTCCCCCAAGGTGAACCACAGTGCATATAGCATACACACACAGCACATTAAATAAAATTACTACAAAAAATTAACAAATAATAAGGTGCATTTAGGAAACATGTTAAAGAGTAAAGAGTATAACTACTACTGGTGCTTCATACAAGATGAGACCTAGGAGGTGGCAGGGAGCTCAGTAATCGTATGGCCTGGGGGAAGAAGCTGCTTTTCATCTTAACTGTCCTTGTCTTAATACTACTGTTAAAGGTTTTTGCAAATTAAATGAAGTGAGGCATTTTACGTTTGATGAAACCCGTAACACATTTTATTGAACTTCAAAACCTAAACACAAAAGCATGCTAAAAGTCCTTACATAATAATGTCATCGCGTCTGACCAGACCCTTAAAGCAAGCTCAGGCAAGCCTCCAGGCTCGGATCCTGTGTTCCATGGGTGGTATGGTCAACCATGGTAGGAAGATGTGTGAAACTTTGGGAGGAGGGAGAAGGACCAACAAGGTCCACATTGACATGGTCAAACAGTCGCTCAGGCACCTCAAAAGGTGACAATGACATCAGAACATGGTTAATTTTTGCCCACTGGCACTCCACACAGTCTGCAGTTCAATCACACACGTCCATTTGAAGGCCATGCCACATAAACTTCAGTGCAATCGATTTCTGTGAGGCTCTCCAGCCTGGATGGGAGAGGCCATGTTTTGAATCAAAAACAGTCAATGGCCAGTTTGTGGGCATGATGGAGTGAGGACGACTGGTTGAGACATCACAGGAGAGAACCCTAACTTCCTGGAACTTAATGTCAGCCAGCTGCAGACCCAAGACTGCTGTTCCATAAGCCTGGATCTCTGAGTCAGTAACTTGGTCTCTGCCATGCCGGCATAGTCAAGCCCTATGTGGCTCCTCAATGGCTGGCGGTGAGGTGTAATCAGCCAGGGCATTATTTTTCCCCTTGATATGTTGTATATCTGTTGTGAACTCTGATATGTGAACCAGGTGGTGTTGCTGCCATGCAGACCAAGGGTCTGATATTTTGGCCATTGCGTGCACAACGGGTTTGTAGTCAATGAATGCTGTGAAATGGCGATCCTCTAGAAGAAAACAAAAATGGTGGGCAGCCAGATAGAGACCAAGAAGCCCACAGTCAAACATGCTGTACCGCCTTTTGAGGAGACAAAGCTGCTGATTGAAGCAGGTGAGTGGCTGCCATGCATCTCCTGCACAGCACCCACAGCATCATCTGAAGCATCAGTAGTAATGGCTATGGGCACTTAGGGGACCTGGGTTTCATATTCTAAGTTACAGAGAAAGGTTGAACAGGTTAGGTCTTTATTCTTTGGAGCGTAGAAGGTTGAGGGGGGACTTGATAGAAGTAGTTAAAATTATGAAGGGGATCAATAGAGTTGACTTGGATAGGCTTTTTCCATTGAGAGTGGGGGAGATTCAAACAAATGGACATGAGTTGAGAGTTAAAGGGCAAAAGTTTAGGGGTGACATGAGGGGGAACTTCTTTACTCAGAGAGTGGTAGCTGTGTGGAACGGGCTTCCACCAGAAGTGGTTGAGGCAGGTTCGATGTTGTCATTTAAAGTTAATTTGGATAGATATATGGACAGGAAAGGAATGGAGGGTTATGGGCTGAGTGCAGGTCGGTGGGACTAAGTGAGAGTAAGAGTTCGGCATGGACTAGTATGGCCGAGATGGCCTGTTTCCGTGCTATAATTGTTATATGGTTATATGGTTACATGGGTTTGACAGTAGGGTCACATTAGAAAGAGCTTGTTTGGTATCAGCAAATGACCTCGTCATGTTCGCTGACCAGTCAAGCACTTGATCATGGGTACCACCTTTAAGGGCACTATACAGGGGGAGCACAAGTTCAGCTGCTCGTGGAATGAAGCTGTGACAGAAACTCACCATGCCTAAAAAAAACTCCTGTAGTTTTTTAGTAGTACGGGGCTGTCAGAAATCTACAGTAATGGCTACTTTTGATGGGAGGGGTTTTGCATCTTCTGCAGAGACGTGACGACTGAGAAAATCAATGGTTGACAACCCAAACGGGCATTTAGCAGAGTTAATATTAAACCCCATGTTGGCTTAAGTGCTCGCAAAGTGTGCGAAGATTAGATTCGTGTCTATATTTGAATGCACTGGTGACAAGTATGTCATCCAGGTAAACAAAAAGAAAATCTAAGTCTTTTAATACAGAGTCCATCAGCCATTGGAAAGTCTGTGCTGTATTTTTCAGCCTAAACGGCATACGCAGAAAATCAAAAAGGCCAAATGGAGTTACCATAGCTGTTTTGGAAATGTCCACTGCACGCACAGGCACCTGATGGTAGCCCCTAACTAGATTAACTTTGGAAAAGACTAACTTTCCGGGTAAATATGCTGAAAGGTCTTGGATGTGTGGGAATGTGGTGCTCGGCCCCAGGTTTTGTGATTCTAGTGGAGAATGTGGAATTTGCTCAGCAGTCGAGTGAACTCACGTGGTGATGCATGCGCATGACAGAGTCGTTGTGGGGGATCCTACTGGGGGAACAGGGTAACAACCCGAAGTCCTTGACATCCACAAGCTGGCAGTTCTTAAGATTATTATGGGGAACAAGGAAATGGCAGATGAGTTAAACAGGTACTTTGTATCTGCCTTCACCAGGGAAGACACAAACAATCTCCTAGATATAATAGTGGCCAAAGGACCTAGGGTAATGGATGAACTGAAGGAAATTTATATTAGGCAGGAAATGGTGTTGGATAGACTGTTGGGTCTGAAGGCTGATAAGTCCCCGGGACCTGATGGTCTGCATCCCAGGGTAATTAAGGAGGTGGCTTTAGAAATCATGGACGCATTGGTAATCATTTTCCAATGTTCTATAGATTCAGGATCAGTTCCTGTAGATTGGAGGGTGGCTAATGTTGTCCCTCTCTTCAAGAAGGGAGGAAGAGAGAAAACAGGGAATTATAGACCAGTTAGCCTCACGTCAGTGGTGGGAAAGATGCTGGAGTCAATTATAAAAGATGAAATTACAACACATCTGGATAGCAGTAACAGGATTGGTCCGAGTCAGCATGGATTTACGAAGGGGAAATCGTGCTTGACTAAATCTTCTGGAATTTTATGAGGATGTAACTATGAAAATGGACAAGGGAAAGCCAGTGGATGTAGTGTACCTGGACTTTCAGAAAGCCTTTGATAAAGTCCCACATAGGAGATTAGTGGGCAAAATTAGGGCACATGGTATTGGGGGCAGAATACTGACATGGATTGAAAATTGGCTGGCTGACAGAAAACGAAGAGTAGCGATTAACGGGTCCTGCTCGGAATGGCAGGCGGTGAGCAGTGGGGTACCGCAGGGTTCAGTGCTGGGATCGCAGCTGTTTACAATATATATTAATGATTTAGATGAGGGAATTAAAAGTAACATTAGCAAATTTGCCGATGACACAAAGCTGGGTGGCAGTGTGAAATGTGAGGAGGATGTTATGAGAATACAGGGTGACTTGGACAGGGTGGGTGAGTGGGCAGATGCAGTTTAATGTGGATAAATGTGAGGTTATCCACTTTGGTGGTAAGAACAGGAAGGCAGATTATTATCTAAATGGAGTCAAGTTAGGAAAAGGGGAAGTACAACGAGATCTAGGTATTCTTGTACATCAGTTACTGAAAGCAAGCATGCAAGTACAGCAGGCAGTGAAGAAAGCTAATGGCATGCTGGCCTTCATAACAAGGGGAATTGAGTATAAGAGCAAAGAGGTCCTTCTGCAGTTGTATAGGGCCCTGGTGAGACCACACCTGGAGTACTGTGTGCAGTTTTGGTCTCCAAATTTGAGGAAGGACATTCTTGCTATTGAGAGAGTGCAGCGTAGGTTCACAAGGTTAATTCCTGGGATGGCGGGACTGTCATATGTTGAAAGATTGGAGCGACTGGGCTTGTATACTCTGGGATTTAGAAGGCTGAGAGGGGATCTTATTGAAACATATAAGATTATTAAGGGATTGGACATGCTGGAGGCAGGAAGCATGTGCCCACTGATGGGTGAGTCCAGAACCAAAGGCCAAAGTTTAAGAATAAGGGGTAGGCCATTTAGAACGGAGTTGAGGAAAAACTTTTTCACCTAGAGAGTGGTGGATATATGGAATGCTCTGCCTCAGAAGGCTGTGGAGGCCAATCTCTGGATGCTTTCAAGAAAGAGATGGATAGAGCTCTTAAAGATAGCGGAATCAAAGGTTATGGGGATAAGGCAGGAACTGGATACTGATTGTGGATGATCAGCCATGATCACAGTGAATGGCGGTGCTGGCTCGAAGGGCCGAATAGCCTACTCCTGCACCTATTGTCTGTTGTCTATTGTCTGTTATTGACTGACAGCCCTTGGGCACACAGGAAATCTGCACCGGGCAGAGGTCGAAGTTTATCCAGGTCGAAGTTCCATGTGTAATGTCACCCATGAAAGCAGAGCTTCACCCATCATGTCCCATAAGTCTGGACCTTGCTGCTGTTGGCAGCCTCCTGTGAGGTTTCATCACGCTTTGCCTTCTGATCAATAGGTGATGCTGGCAGCACACTCACTTGAGCACCCATGTCACATAAGAAGCGTTGCCCTGAAAGGGTGTCCATAATGAACAGAAGAAGACACTGGTAGTTGGAACCCATGATGTTCACAGACCTCTGTTGAAGCTGCAAGGTGGTTGCACGGCCCAAAGTGAGCATGGTAAAAGCACAGACCTGGCACTGTCTGTTTCACAGGCCCGGAAGTCCTTGCATTGGGGGCCTTGCAGACTGGGCTGATTGAGGTAGGGAAATGTGCACCGCTGCCTAGCTGAGTATCAGCTATTTTAGCAAGTTCCATACAGTCCTTCACAGGTGCATTAGTGAGGGGTATGCAAACTTGGTCAGGCATTTGCTGCATGAAGGGTTCTTTAAAAATAAAACAAGGGTGGTGATTTCCCAGGAGAAACAGCATGGGATCAATTAGCTCTGAAGGCCTATCATCACCGAGACTGGGTAAGGGCAGCAACTGTTTGGCTTGCTGTGACTCCAATAGTCCAAAAGTTCGTAAAAGGTGAGCTTTCAGTGATCAGTATTTGTCATATTCAGGCGGGTGTTCAAGCAGACTCACCACTCTGTCAGCCATGGAATTGATTAGCGACATTACCACGTAATAGAATTTGGTGCTGTCAGCAGTGATTTCCTGCGGAGCAAACTGGGCCTCAGCTTGTACAAACCAAGTGACGGCATTTTGCTCCCAAAACTCTTGACACTTTCAAAGCGACTGCGTTGGCTGACATGTTCAATAACTCTGGAATTGTCCTAGAGCATTGGGGTCACCAATGTAGTTCTTTGCAAATAAACAAGGTGAGGCATTTTATGTTTAATGAAACCTGTTACACATTTTATTGAACTCCAAAACCTAAACACAAAGGCATGCTGAAAATCCTTATGTAACAACATCATCACGTCAGACCAGCCTCTTAAAGCGAAACCCCAACTCAATGTTGGTGGTTGTGAATTATGTATATTTCTCCCAATTATGTTACCCTACACTGTACCTTTTGCCTTTGTAGGGGGTCAAAGTGATTGTTTGATGTACTGTGAGGGATCATTGACAATGCCAACAGCCCAGCAAATGCAGTGCTCCTGATAAGTATCTTTGACGGGTGGAAGAGGGACTCCAATATAGGGACCTGTGAACGAGATGCCTTGCAATTCCCGGACAAGTCAATGATGCATTTGGTCAGGTCACTTGTAGAAATTGGTTTGATTGAAAAGGGGGAGGGGGCTTGCTGACCTCAATCTCCTCACTCTCTCCACAGAGGAGCTGTTTATGTGCAGTGAGTAGTGTTCAGCCTGAAGCATCCTATAGACCACAGTCACCTCTCTGGTCTTGTCCACATTGCGACTCAAGTTACTGTGCTCGCACCATTCTACCAGCTGTTGTACCTCCTCTCTGTACGTTGTCTCACCATCGTTGTTGAGGTCAACCACTGTTGTGTCATCAGTGAACTAGATGATTTGGTTTGAACTGGATCTAGCAATGCAGTCACACATCAGCAGCAAGAACAGCAGCGAGGTGAGTACACAACACTGGTGCTTGGCGGGATGGAGCCAACACACACTGACTGTGGTCTTTCTGTCAAGAAGTCCAAGATCCAGTTACAGAGAGAGGCGTTGAGTCCCAACGAGGACAGTTTACCCACCAGCTTCTGAGGGATGTTCATATTAAATGCTGATCTGAAGTTGATAAGCAGCATCCTGGCGTATGAGGGAGGCACCGTTTTCCAGCTGTGACAGGACGGAGTAGAGTCCAGGGTCAATGCCATCAGTAAGCAAGTCATTCACAGGACCAGAAAACTGAGTACTTGTGCATGTGAACTCTACTTATCTTTCTCTATCTAATCATTTCTACCTATGCAAGTGTGAAACTGACTAATTGAATGGAATAATTCTAAACTAGAAAGGCTTCTGATTGATCATTTTTGTTTAGCCATTAGCAATATTTCTGTCTTGCCAGAAGATTCTGGGAACATGATTTAGGTAAATAACTTGGTGTCATACAAAGGTAGATTTTTGCCAAAAAGGTGTAATTATTTCAATGAGATTATTAATATCAACACATTTAGTGGGAGCAATTTTCTTTAAATGACAATAGGAAAATGGTAATATCTGGTGAAATAAACTTCCATGGTCATACTGGTTCAAAACTTGACATGGCAAACTAAATGTGAAAATAAAAAGCGAGTATTTAGATCTGTAGTCTCAGCATGTCAGTAAATTTAAAATTCCTGTGCTCTTGACAAAGAGACACAAAAAAACATTGTAGATCTAAGATGAACAATAACACTAATGGCATTTCTCCATCTACTGCTTCCTTTCTGTGGCTCCGTAATAAGAGTGCAATGAGATTAATGCAAGTCTGGTGTAAATGGGGTGTCAGTAGCTGGTGCAGACCTGGTCAGCTGAAGAGTCTGTTACCAAGCTGTGTCTCTCTTACTCTATGACTCTGTAAAGTGATGGGGGACCCCAGCAATTGATTCTGTGAGCATGGGGAGGGAAGACTCTTCCTTGTCTAGTTGGTTGGATAGCTCCCTTACATATCAGTCCTCAGAAACTTGCAGGGTCAACAGTGCAGCAACAATTTTGTTGTGTCCAAATCTGATGTGTAGATAATGCTGCATTTTAAAGTAGAGGTTTTCATACTGTTGAATGATATGCTGGAGCTTTCGGTGTAAAGTTAAGAGTTAACCATATAGCTGTGGATCTTTAGTTACACTGGCCTAACCAGGAAAGGAAGAAGGCTTGCTCTCCTAAAGTACGTCAATGAATTTGACATGAAATACTCAAATTGTAGATTAAATCAAACCATTTATTGAATGAAATAAAGAAGCAAGAACTAATGTGTAATTCATTTTTTTATGATATAAATTTTATTGAATTCTTTTACAAATTTTTCCCCGAACCCTTGAGTCAGTGTTGAAATTATGTAAAGCATAGCTTACAAAACATAAAATTATCCGTAAAATAAAAAACAAACATGGCAGAAATAAGTATCAATATAATAACCATGTGTGTCTATTTAGACCTCTAGTAACATAAAAGACTGCCATTCAGCAATATGCTTCACCACACATTCACCACTATTCCCCCCCCCCACGGAAACCTAAATATTTGCCCCATTTTTGTGTATAGATGTCCAATCTATTAACCTCATTGTAAGACGTGTTCAAAAGCTGCCACTTTGGCTATTTCTGTGGCCCACTCCTGAAATGTTGGTCCCCCCCCCCCCCAGTTCCTCTAACCTCTAAGTATAATTTGTCTTCCTACCAATTTTGAGAGTCTTTATCCCCAAGTAACCCAAGTGTGTCTCCCAAGACAAGAAGTCTGGGACAGAAAGGGAGATGAATACCCAAACCTTCACCAATATACTTATGTGTCATAATCCAATATTCTTGAATTCTGGGACAGGACCAGAGTGCATGTACTGAGTCCTCACAGTGCCAGTATTCAGGGGTGTTTTTCAACCCTAATCTATGTGACCAATAGAAATGGTGTAGAATCTTAAACTGAATAAGGTGCACCCTCAGGTCTCTTGACATCATTTTGACATTTTTGCAAATTTTGTCCCACTCCTTTGTCTCAAAAGTCACACCCAGGCCTTTTTCCCATGCTCCTTTAAGACCCAACAGAAATTTGTCCCTGGAGATTTGTGTTAAAGCTGAATAATAAGTTGAGGCTTTGCGATATTTGCCATATGCAGCCAGTACAGTAGACAGTATCGTAGCAACTTTTGGGGGGTTGCTGTGTAGAACCAAAAGTTGTATGTAGCAAATGACACAGTTGAAGATATCTCCAAAATTGTGACCTAGAAATATTGTTCTGTTGGGTTAATTGATTAAAAGATTTTAAACTGCCGCCATTATAAAGGTCTCCGAATTTAATTATACCGTTCTCTTGCCATTCCCTCCAGAAGAAAGGGGACTTATCAATACACAACCTTGGATTCATCCAGATACTCGAGGCTTCATTCAAATATGGATTAAATTTAAATAATCTGGCTAGTTTATTCCAAAACAAATGCATACGTGATATAATTGGGTGAGACCTTGCCTCAGGAGCTAACTTGATAGACAAACATTGTAATGGAGGGATGGGAGGAACAGCAGAACACTCAATACGATACCAAGGAGGCGCTCTCTCCAGAGGGAGAGACCAGTGTGCTAAATGCTTAAGAGTAAAGGCATAGTAATAGTATATTAACTTTGGCAAACAAAACCACCACTTTCAAATGGCAATTGTAAATTGTTAAAGTTTAAGCGTGGGTGTTTATCATTCCAAATAAAAGCCTTAATTATTTTATCAAATTGCTTAAAATATGTTAATGGGATTTGAACTGGTAACGATGAAACAGATAATTAACCTTTGGAATGCTATTCATCTTCAAGGCATTTAGTTTTCCCTACATTGACAAATACAATGATGAACATCTGTCTACAACACTTGAAATTCTCTGCAATAATGGATCAAAATTTACCTTTACTAAATCCTTCAGTTGAGGGGGAAAATTAATACCTAAATATCGTACACCCTTCTTTGGCCTGGGTAAAGAGCAGATGCAGGGCAATATGCAGTCAACGGTAGTGCCTCCTATTTTGTCCAATTAACCTTATAACCTGAGAATCTAGAGTAAGACTTTATAATGTTAAAAAGACATGATCGACTAGGGTCTGACACAAATAATAAAATACCATCCACATAAAGCATCAGTCTATGAACCTGTCCTCCCACGGATATCCCTATAAAGTTCTCATTCTCTCTGATAGCTGCTGCCAGGGGCTCCAAAGATAGACAGAACAACATTGGAGAAAGTGGGGAACCCTGTCGGGTACCCCTTTTAAGAGAGAAGTAAGGTGAAATATAACCACTAGTTTGAACCACTGCTTCAGGGTTATTATATAACAGTTTAATGAGTCCAAATCCAAAAAATTGGAGAATCTTAAACAGATAGCCCCATTCCACTCGATCAAATGCTTTTTCAGCATTGAGTGAATATTATTTTTTTATTTATTGAGGTACAGCACAAAATAAGACCTTCCAGCCCTTTCAGATGTGTTGCCCAGCAACCCATGATTTAACCCTTGCCTAATCACAGGACAATTTACAATGACTAATTAACCTACTAATCGGTAAGTCTTTGGACTGTGGAAGGAAACCAGAGCACCCAGAGAAAATCCCACTCATTCCCCAGGGAGGATGTATAAACTCCTTACAGATGACATTGGAATTGGAATAGAACTCTGAACTCCAAACACCGCGAGCTGTAATAACATCATGCTGACTGGATTTCCCATTAGTCCTACGACTGCTGTTTGATAGCAAACTACCCTTTTATTTGAATTATGAAAATAAGAGGCCTATCTGGTAATAATTAAATGGATGTTTAAAAGTTAGATATAATTAAACTTTGCAATCCAGAAACATGGCAATCATAAAATGAGGACCTCACCAAAATCTATTCCATGGATAAAGTATAAAAATTAGGAATTTTCAGCAGCATGTTAAAAGCACAAAAATATAAGTTGATGCACTGACGCTAAGCTAATATACAAGAAGCATGAGCTTCACAATTCTGCTTTTCTTCATCCGTACCATGTTCTTTTGGCAACAAATGTTCTGGAAATATGTCAGATCTAGCAAATATTCTTTCCTTTTTGTTGCCATGATGAAACTCATCTAATTAAAGATGCCAGGACAGTTCTCAGTAATACACTTATGCTTTATGTGACTTATGTCCAATTTATTTACAGGTCTGTTTTTGAATTGAAGTGTTAATGTGACAAGTTGAAGAATAGATGCATTTTAATTGTTATTTATTGGAGAGTTGTCTTCGAGAAGACAGTTGTAAAATATTATTTAGTGATCTAGTTAAAATGCCAAGCTACACATTACAACATTAGGAGAGAAAGGGAGAAGATGAAGCAAATCAGAAGCAAGTGATCTTCCAGTCAGACGCTTTTGAAGTTATAAAAATAAAACCCCTAGACGAGGAGGAATACAATGTTCTTCAGTTCTTTGATAATCATCTTATTCAAGGCAAGCTAAGCTGTAGCTTAATGGTCCAGTTTGGTTCAGTCTGATTAGTTATCAGAAAAGCACATATCTAACAAGTTACAACGCTGTAAACAGCTAGCTACACTCGATATCACTTGCTACCATGTCATGATCTGGGCAACTTTAATTTTTTCAATGGGTTGTGAAGTTATTTTGCTCAGTAATCATAGTTACAATGTACATCTTCTATTTCTGAAAGAGAGGCAAGCAAGCATTCAGTTCCTGACATAATCAATTCATATGACACGGTGTATGCTGCAAAAGTGCTCCCAATGAAGCTATTATTTCCACAATACCTGCATCATCTTGAGCTGCCCAGTATGCATTAACCTTGCAGATAACTTTACTCAAGAAGGGCAGCGGGGATAAAATAGGTAATTACAAACCAGCAAGCTTAATGTTAGTAGTAGGGAAAAATGCTGAAGGCCAAAATGGTTCTACAATTGGAAAGATGAAGCTTAATCAAAGATGTATCAGATTCCTTCTTGTCTGGATCTTTTCCTTTTCCACCTATCACTTCCCAGCCTCTTACTTCTTCCACCCTCCCCCACACTATTCCGGCTTCTTCCCCCTTCCTTTCCAGTCCTAATGAAGGATCTCAGCTTGAGACATTGACTATTTGGTCATTTCCATAGATGCTGCTTGACCTGCTGAGTTCCTCCAGCATTTTGTGCATGTTGCCAACGATGGTCAACATGGCTTTGTTAGGGAAGATCCTGCCTGAACAACTTCTTTTGAATTCTTTAAAATAACAGCAAAATGCATCAATTAAAACTGTGCAGTTGATGTAGTCCACATTGACTTTGTTATGCCTTAACAAGGTTCCATATAGAAAACTCATCCAAGAGATAAGAACTCATGGAATCTAATGCAAGTTGGCAAATTGGATCCAAAATTGGTGTTGTAACAGGAGGTGGGGGGTTTTGTCATCAGAAGATTATGATCAATATTATACTTGAGGGCTGGAATCCATACTGTCTACCAAATACATTAACAATTTGGATATGAATGTTTGAGGCATGAATAGTAAGTTTGCAGATGACAAGGTGGTATGATTTTTATTGAGGAGGATATTGATTAGTTGGTAAAATAGGCAGAGCACTGGCAAATAAAATGAAATCCTGATAAGTACGAGATGAAACACTTTGGGTGGATTAATAAGGATAGAACAGATTCTAGTGAATGATGGGACCCTTGGGTATGTTAAAGAACATGAGACCTCTGTGTACAAGGGTTCCTGAAAATGGCAGATAAGGTGATCAACAAGGCATTCAGTGTGCTTGCATTCATCTGCTTGGGCAAAAAATGGAGGGGCAGTGAGGTTATAGTACAAGTTTATAAAACGTTGGTTAAGCCACAGTTTTGAGGCCTGTTGACATTTTTGGTTGCTATATGTTTGGGACAATGTATTGGAGAGAGCTCAGAGGGCATTCATCTGAATGATGTCTGGAATTGAATAGTTCATTGTGATGGTGTGAGGATCACAATATGTGATGAGACTGAATAAGCAGAATTTGTTTTCTTTGGAGTGGTAAAGATTAGGGAGGTAGGGAGGGAACCCTGTAGTGTGACTCATAGTCAGTGGTCAGTCTTTCCATCCTTATTATCTATAAATAATCTCTATGAATTGGAATTCGTACTTAAAATTCATACATTTGACCATCTCTTTATATGTTTGTCTATCCTCAAGCATTATATTACATCTCACATCTCCACTCAGTCAGCTCCCTCATAGGCACTAAACTCCCCTGCATCCAGGACACCTTTAAGGCGTGATGCCTCAAAAAGGCAGTATCCATCAGCAATCAACCCCAACTCCCAGAACATGCCCTCTTCTCATTGCTACCATCAGGCAGAAGGTACAGGAGTCTGAACGCACACACTCAGTGATTCAGAAATAGCTTCTTCCCCTCTGCCACCCGATTTCTGAATGGATAATGAACCCACGAACACTACTTCACTACTTTATTTCCTTCTTTTGTTGTACTACTTTTTTAATTTAACTTTTTACATCTATACATCTTACAGTAATTCACAGTTTTTTTATTATGTATTGCAATGCACTGCTACCACAAAACCACAAATTTCATGACATATGCTAGTGATATTAAACCTGATTCTGATTATGCACATGCCACCTATTCAGTCATGAATTTCACTTCACAAACACTTGAGGAACACTCAGATGGAACAGGTTGCAATATAAGACTGTTTTGCCTACATAATGAAACATTTAGAATCTTACCAGAATACCTGGGTTCAGTATTGAGGATCACTAATAATGTAGATATAGAGCTGAGAACCTACTCCTCACGATCTCCCACCTTCCCCACCCATTACATTTTGGAAATTATGGATACATCCACTGGCACATTGACAACCCCAGTGCCTGATAGGCATAGCTGCAACATTCTCTACAGCACAAACAGCAGTCACCCACCTGCAGCAGAAGGCAGGTTACTGTTGTGCACATTCAACTCTCTAAGTAATAAGGCAGTGGACAGCTATTGTCACAAAAATGGCTTGCAGCGCTCCCAGGGGCATACAAGATCATGTAGTTTTCCAACAGTTTGAAGCTAAGAGACTACCAGACTAGTGAAACCTGTATGAGTAGCAAGTAGCTCCATGAGGCACAAGCCTGCCATTATTGTTGTTTGAAATTACTAGCGTGAAGTAGTTAACTGTTATGTTAAAGGTTCTATGTAATGAGAATTTATTGTTCTTTAAGATATAGATTGAGTGCTGGAAAATGGGTTTATTATGACCTGATACTCAATGGCCGATAAGGATGCAGTGGCGTGGAAGGCCTACTTCCATTCTGTCTACTCAGCAACCAAACACATACTATTGCTGTCTATCCCGTGCCCTGTGTAGGGTAATGCAATAGGTGCAAACTTATGCGTAATTCACAACCACTGACATTGAGCTGGGAGTTCATTTTTTGAGTGTGGTAGCAACATGAATATTTTACTGCAGTTTAAGTTCTGTGTTTGGTAAAACTGAGTTGTTTCTCTTAAACTTAAAATACCGCTGCGGTTTCATTTACGAAAGCCTGCCTTGGTGACCCTGATGCTCTAGGACGATGCTAGAGTTATTCAACATGTCAGTCAACACTCTTGTTTTGAAACTGCCGGAGTTCTGGGAGCAAAATGCCATCACTTGGTTTGTACAAGCTGAGGTCCAATTCACGCTGTAACAAATCTCCTTGGACGACACCCGATATTACTATGTAGTCATGTTGCTCAGCAGTTCCACGCAACAGGACCGCTCTGAGTCTGCTTGAACACCCAAATGAACATGAGAAATATTGCACACTGAAAACTCAACCTTTACAGACTTTTGGACTATCTGAATCTGAGCATGTGGAATAGTTGCTCTCCTTGCCTGGACTGGCGTATTCCAGGCCTTCGGAGCTAATGGAGCACATACTGCCTTTCCTGGGAAATCACCATCCTTGTGTTATTTTTAAAGAACTCCTTATGCAGCAAATGACTGAGCAAGTTCGCATTGCCCTCACTGACACCCGTGACTGACTGTTGGGAGCTTGCAAAAATGGCTGATAATCTACACTTAGCCAGGCTGCGTGCAAAATTCCTCCTCCTTTCCCTGCCTTAATAGGCCTGGCCTCCCAGCAGGGCCTCCAACAGATGGACGCCTGCAACTGTGAAACACATGCACACCTGAAGCTGCAAAATAGACAATGTTGGGTCTGTGCTTTAACCACACTTGCTTCGGTATGAATGCTAGGAAGAGCTGACCGCCTTGCAGCTTTGACAGTGGCAGCACATTGGGACATCAGAAGTCTATGAACTCTGTAGATTCCAGCTGCCGGGGTTTTATACTGTTCATTACGGGCACGCTTTCAGGTGACATGGATGCTGTCAGCATCGCCTATTGATCAGAAGGCAAAGAGCAATGAAATCTCACTGGAGGTTGCCAAAGGCAGTAGGATCCAGAGTTACAGTACATAACGAGTGGCACTCTGCTTTGGTGGCCAACTTTATGCATGGGACTTTACACATGCGGTGGTTTGACCATGTCAATGTGGACCTGGCTGGTCCTCTTCCCTCCTCCTGTAGTTTCGTGAACCTCCTTACCATGGTGGATTGTACCACAAGGTGGTCATAAGTTGTCCCTCTGGCATCAATAATGGACACAGATGTGGCTCGGGCATTGATCAGCACCTGAGTTGCTCGGAGTGGCACCCCATCTGATATTTAATCTGACCGTGGTCTCCAGTTCATATCAGACCTTTGGTGTGGGCTATATAACACCACAGCATATCACTCGCAGTCCAGTGGCCTATACAAGGGGTTTCACCACTCCTTAAGGCTGCTCTGAGGGCTTCCCTGATCGATGAGTGTTGGCACGATTGCTTCCCGTGGGTCTTGCTGGGGCTCAGAATGGCTCCAAAAGAGGACTTGTAGATGTGCACAGCTGAGCTGGTATACGGGCAGCCGTCACAATTGCCAGATGATTTTGTTTCTGACGCCACGACTGTTGGTTGGCTTCTCAACAGCGTTCTGCCCTCCTCGGTAAACTGACTTCCTTTGCATCTATTCCTACTTCCCATCATGGTGTACCCACTGGTTGTTGATCTACATTCCACCACGTTCGTTTTCATCCACTGTAATGCACACCAACATCACCTTAGGCCCCCTTATGATGACCCATTCCGCATTTTAGAACAGAAAGGGAAAGCTTTTATCATAGATATGAGGGGTAAACATGAATGTATTTTGGTAGATCGCCTTAAATGGGCCTACCAAGATTTGGAGGATTACTCTGCAATGCGTTCGGCATCATGAGACATGACCACAAGCATGCCAACACACTTTTGGACAAGCCAGAGGCACCTGCTGTTCCTCCATCCATGGAACACAGGACATGAACCAGATGGCTTGTCCTGAGTTTTGGACAGCCTCACAGTGCCAGTTCTAGTGAATTCTGGGTGGGCCTGTGTAGGGTAATATAATGGTTGGAAACATATGCATAACTCACAACCACTGACATTAAGTTGCGGTTCACTTTAAGAGGCTGATCTGATGCAAGGATGTAATGATTTAAAGTTTTTACTGCACTTTATTTTCTACATTTGATTGGCAATAAAAATGAGTTGTTACAGAAACTGGCTATTGGTCCGTATGATCCTTAAGAATTAGGAAATAGCTCATTGGCAGATTAGGTAATTTGGCATGCTTTACAATGCTGGGCATGGCCTTGTGTGACTGGTAGTTGGTAGTCACATAACGGGTATATATTGAGAGAATAAAACAGAATTCATGTTTTAGGTCAATGACTCTGGATCACAACTGGAAAAATAAGAAAGCAAGAGTGTGTTTAAGTCTCAGAGGAAGACTGTGGGAAATAGGCCGCCGCTGTCTGTAAGGTGTTTGTATGTTCTCCCCATGACTGAATAGGGTTCCTCTGGGTGCTCTGGTTTCCTCCCACAGTTCAAAAACGTGCCAGTTGGTAGGTTAATTCAGCACTGTAAATTGTCCTGTGATTGGGCTGGTTTGAATTAGGAGACTGCTGGGTGGTGCAGCTTGAAAGGCCGGAGCGGCCAGTTCCGCACGGTATCCCCATCAATAAATAAATATAGAGAAAACAAAGTGAATGCCATTATTAAGGACCTCCAGCACCCAGGGCATGCTATTTTCTCACTGTTACCATCAGGAAGGAGATACAGAAGCCTGAAGGCACACACTCAATGATTCAGGAACAGCTTCTTCCCCCCTGCCATCTGATTCCTAAATGGACTTTGAAGCTTTGGACACTACCTCACTTTTTTTTAATATACAGCATTTCCGTTTTTGCACATTTAAAAAAAATATTCAATATACATAATTCATTACTTGTTTATTATGTTTTATTTTATTATTATTTTCTCTCTCTGTTAATGTATTGCATTGAACTAAGTTAACAAGTTGCTAAGTTAACAAATTTCACGTCACATGCCGGTGATAATATACCTTATTCTGATGGGTTGGAGAACATGATTGTCCGGGTGATACAACAGGGTGCACTGAAAGTAATTGTGCCACCTGGACAGCATTGGTCTCTTTCTCGACCTTCCCTTTGTTCTCTCTGCATGGCTCTCCTCTTCAATTAAAATATGCTTCTTTCTAATTTCTCCAGTTCTGATCAAGGGTCATTTGTTTCAAATGTTACCTGTTTCTATTTCCCCAGATGCTGCCTGGCCTGCTAAGTAATTTCTTTTGCTTTTCATTCAGATATCTAACATCCACAGTAACCAAATGGAGGCTAAATTTATGCACTGCACCTAAGAATGAATTCATTCAGTACTTATTATTTTTTTTCTTTTCAGTTGTGAGCATCACTAAGACGACAAGCATTTATTCTCTAGGAAGAGGTACAGTTGACATTTCAGGCTGAGACCCTTCGTCAGGACTAACTCTCTTTTTTCAAATCTCTTACTAACTCTTCCTTCAGTTAGTCCTGACGAAGGGTCTTGGCCTGAAACGTCGACTGTACCTCTTCCTAGAGATGCTGCCTGGCCTGCTGCATTCACCAGCAACTTTGGTGTGTGTTGCTTGAATTTCCAGCATCTGCAGAATTCCTGTTGTTTGACAAGCATTTATTGTTTATTTTAGGTTCCCTTGAGAAGGCAGCTGTTGGTATTACACACTGCTGGAATCTTCTGAAATTACTTGCACAGACCTTTTAAATGAGAAGGTCCAGGACTTTAATCCAGTGGCAATAGATGAACAAAAGCAGTGTGTCCAATTCAGCATGGCGTGTGCCTTGGAAGGGTACTTGTGGGTAGTAGTTTATTATACTTCTGCTGCTTTTGGGTGCGCATGCACTGGTCGTGCATGCAGCCGGTTACAGTTGCTCCGCAGTTTCTAGTTTCTATGACTTTTGTAAACTTAATTGGTGGGAGTTTGCAGGTTTGGATGAGATTGCTAAACTTTTGGTTGTAGTCCACTATAGCTGGAGAGATTATATGTGAATGGGTTTACTTCAAGCGACAGTAGCATCAAAACTGCCCAGCAAATCAGTGGCACCAGACTACCTGCCATCAGGGACATGTATGCAGAAAGGTGCTGAGAAAGCGCCAGTAACATCATGAAGGATCCCACCCAGCCTGCTAATGGATTGTTTGTTCCACTCCCATCAGGGAGGAGGCTACGTAGCATCCACATTCAAAAAGTTACTTTCCCCAAGCAGTAAGGTTGATCAACACCTCCACATCCCCAACCACCACTACTTTTTCATTTCCTGTCAGTCAGCTCAAGTACAGACTCTCCTGTGCCTAGCATCACTTTGTGGACATACAATCAATGCATATAAGCTGTCTTAGGTATTTATACTTATTGTGTTCTCTTATTATTTTAATGTTCTTTATCTTACTGTGTATTTTTGTGCTGCATCAAATCCCAAATAACAATTATTTCATTAACCTTTACGCTTGTGTACTGGAAATTACATTAAACAATCTTGAAACATTCCATATGTGCTTTGCAAACAGAGGAGAACTTTGGGGATTCCATAAAGTAGTCTCTGCATTGTGAGTAGGCACAGCAGTTAGTTAAATGTGGGATAGACCTTTACTCATTTTTCCAATGATAGTTTATCCTTTCAGTACAAATCAAAGAAAGTTTAATGTGGAAGGGAGATCCATGTTAGATAAGTACGGATTTGTTCCTCTGGTGGTAATAAGCACTAAAATTAATGATAACTAAAATCTAATTTATTATTTCAACTAAGTTGCAATTTTCTTTTAAAATTAAATACTAAGTTATAAATTGCAGTATGAATACTTACCTGCCATTCAAAGTATATATTCATTTTGCAACCGTGTACAATAAATTAACATTAGGACATGGTTTGATCCGAACCAAAATAAGCAAAATTATTTTGATGAAAGCTTGTGTATGGTTGTCAAGGAAACTTCTGGGAACTGGGCCTTTAACGGGAAAGGGTATTTGTTGCACTGGGCTTCACTTGCAGCAGGGATCTGGCCTCTCATTGGATAACTGCACCTGGATACCATCTGCAGGGAAGAGGTAATTTCAAGGGCAGACAACAGTGTAGTCCACATGCAAGTTTGGCACCCAATTTAGACCTTTTGCTATTGGTAAAATGCGGTTTCTAATGAGGTATTTCTGTACTTTCAGTGAGTTTTAAAGTTCAAAACTAACTTTTTAATTTTATTTTAATGCCATAATCTTAATCTAAACCCATGATTGTATTTGATTTATCAGCATTGCACAGATTCAAAACTAAAATTTCACAGAAAATTTGGACTGAGTTATCTCCTGCCAAGACATCAGGTCTGATGAGTCCTCAAGAGCAAAGTACTGAACTTTTATGAGAACAGAACAAGTCATGGCTTCTTCTGAAAATCTACTGCACTAATTGCTTTAATTTCTTTAATGATTTTAATTCTGTTACAATCACATAGAGGATTTGAAATTTTATAAAAAGAGGTATCTGAGCAAGAAATATTCACTCACTTGAATTTGAGATTGTTTGAGAAGTACAGATAAACAATTGCTAAAATTGAAATATGAATGAAGGATTATCTATATACATACATACACGCAACATTTTATTAAAAAAGTTATGGAGGTATTTATTAACAGGTTTACAGACAAGGAACTAACTGACAACTTATAGTTGACAACGTAACAGCTGCAATGTAAGACAAAACAAATGCTTTCTAAGAGTTGATCTGAAATTGAGACATTTATCAATTTTATTTTCTCTATGAAGTCATTCGGTCCTTATTCATTTACTGGGGCGAAGTCATTTTCTTCTTCCACTTCTTCTTCATCATCATCCTCCAGCTCTTCTTCATCTTCCTGTGAAACAGATGTTGACTTTTAAGATGAAGCATTATTTTCTTCATTAATCCCAGACAATGGTAATAATGTTGCTTAATGTTTACAGTAACCTCTGATATAACCCTTTTTTTCATTTCTAAAACAATATCTGCATTAAGTCAATTTTCATTATTTTAATGCTGTAATGCTTGGGTATCACTTATATCTTTAAATACGATATATTGATCTAACATATTAGGATCCTGAGGAACCTTCTTTTTAATTTCTCTCTTGATGATTGTCACAATATAATCAAAACATAATTTCCTTGCTACGAAGAACCACAGACATTAATTCAATGTTGATTTGAAAAGATATTTAAGATATTGAAAATAAGGTTTACAAAAGTATTAATTATCTCAAACTAACCACACCAAGTTGATGCAGTGATACAAATTATTCTTTTACTCAGTTATTTCAGTCAACTGAACTATAAATTTTATTTCACAAGCATTTTACATCTCTGTATTTTATGCTCTCTATCCCAAAGCTTCCTGACAAGTCTGTCAATTTTCCAATTACTAGCAGCACCAAATATTATCTGAAGTTTGGTCAAGTCTATCACAGGGAAAAAAATCACGTCAGACAGCAGTATGCTGGTGATCTACCATAACTCCTATTTAAGGAATCCTGCTTGCCAGTCTTCGCACAGCCATAGTATGCCAATTGTTTAAATGAATTAGCGTCAGTATATTCTTTAGCAATGATTTGTACCCTGTGCCCAAAGTTCAATAGATGGTATTGCATTCAGTTTTAAGAAAGAAGCTGTAAATATGACACCAGCAGCAACCAATTTTCAATAAATTTTGAAATACTTTCATTTACTAACTTTACTTTTCTAAGATTCAATAAATTGTTGTATGAGACATTAGGAAATTTTAGTCAGACGTCAGTGAGACAAATGTAGGAGATTCAGCATTCAAGGAACAAGTCCAAAATATCACTGGATCTGTATTTTGCTGATGTATTAGATATTATCAATATTTAAAGTGCAGTGCAGAGATCGATGACAATGTGGATACTGTGACATGGCCTCACACAGAGACAGCAAATGATAGAAATATCCCTCTGCATTGTACTTGTTGTGATAGCTGTACTCCTTTCAATGAAGGATATGTGAAAATTCTACTGTATTTCAGCAAATGAGTGCATTCCACATTATCCAGCAGCAACTTACACTGGTTGTCATAGTAATGGATGATAGTGGTCTCTTAAAAGATGTAGTGGCATGTGGTAACCTGCTATATGAAATACATTGGCTCAGTAATAAACATGGGACTGTGAACAGTTAAGCCTGGTACCAATTGCTTTTATAGACAGATATAAAATATTTATGATAAATTGCAAATTTTGACACTGCAACTGCAAAGCAGACAGTGGTTTATTATTCAGGGAAAAGGAGACCATGGCTACATGGATCATTTTCATACGACAGACTCGACAACTTTGACATTTGCTTTGTTAAGAATTGTGAAGCAGCTGTCAAATGAATGCACCCCCTAGGGCTTTATACATTTTACAACTGTGCTCTCTGTTGTACATCTTTATTGGTTTTCATAAGGGAAGAAATGTGATTGCATGTGGAAAATGCCACCTTAATAATGGCTCTATGAAAGAAAGCTTGGACTGACTAATGACAAAAATGTGGCAGCAACTTACTTGCTCAAATGCAAATACTCTGCAAGAGAAACTCCTTGTAAATGTTAATTTTGCTGAAGAATTAAGAGGAAGATTTCTAACAGATGATAATTTTATTAACTTATTTCACTTGTTATGTTATGAGGTAAAGGGTTAACACAATAGATTGGATTAATGATTTCATCCTGATCAATACTCCACCTCTAAATAGGTGAGAAAGGTAGTAAAATTCAATGCCAATTCCCTAAAACAAAAAAAGAACAATGCATGCATCATATATTAGGAAAACCTCTATAATAACACTAGCTCTTCTACAGCTTTTCACTTTAAATTTCCAATCAATCAAATCTGTAATGAGCCTTTCTGGCTTCTGCCCCCTTCAGCTGCAGTTCAGATGACAGGTCTTTATCCTGTTCATTCCCTTCCATCAATGCTGCCTGACTAGCTCCTCCAACATCTTGTGTGTGTTATCAAGAGTTCCAGCATCTGCAAGATAGCTAAATTATTACTTAATCTGCCATCCACTTTTTGAGTACTCTAAACAATATTGTGATGATTGTAAAGACATTATAATTGGTATAATATGCAAGGTAGAGATCTCTTGAAAATGTCATCCAAATATTTCAGATAAGTTATTAATTTTATACAAGTTTTGAGTGTAATATGGTCAGGTGGGATTATTTATATCAGCATCATTGGTGTGCATGGCATTTAAAATGACACTTCATACATACTAGAATTAGTTTTTAAATGCAGGTTGACCTTCACTAATCCGACAGCATTGGGACCTGCGGAGTGCCGGATTAGTGAAAATGCCGAATTACAGAAGGATCACATTAAGCATAATCAGTTCCGGATTATCGAAGGACAGGTCGTTGGATTAGTGAAGGTCGACTGTATTAAATAGAGTTTACTAAAAATTGGATTAAAATCAAGCAAAGACTTCATCAACAATAATACTAAACTGTTTTATTAAAATAAACTGGAGAAAATGCTTCATTTCTATAACAAGAGCTGAAAACATTTGATTTTAAAAGTGCTTTTCTATGCAATTTATTTTTGCCAAGTACAGTATCTCTATTAGTAGTTCAAAAAAATTCTGTCTTTAAAGAAGGTAGTTATCATTTACCAAGAAGGTTGCAATTTCAGATTCATATAAACCCAAAAACAAGTGGAATGCTTTGCGTAATATTGCAATAAAATGTAATGACGGGCTCATTTTACAAGAATGATGCAAAACTAAGACTTCATCAAAATGCTCAGATAATGCAGTGGGTAGATAGATAATAGATTCAATTTTACGTTGGAAACTGTGAGAAGATGTGTTTTGGAAGAGTGAAAATGTTTGTGTATAGATTGAAGATTTATGTAATTTTATGAAATGCAAATACAGATAAACAATAAACAAGCCAAAGATTGTATTTCAGGGATTTCTTTTGTAAGAGCGAAAGCAAATTTCTCATGATAAACTGCATAACACCCATTGAACATTGGCAATTGATGACAGACATGGGAAGCATAATATAGAAATGCTCAAAATTTATGAAAGGCTTTAACTGAATCACAATGCTTCAGAGGAGATCCAATAGAGGTTTATAGATTTTTGGTATGATTATAATAAAGGCAATTTCTGTTCATTAGACATCAATGAGGCGGAATTGTTAACTAAAAATAGTTATTTCAAAGAGTGAGGAGGGATGGGGGAAATGTTGACATATTGCACTGGAACATTTTGTCATAGGAATGGATGACCATTCCATCATTCATGGATGTACAAGACTGCATTTCATCAGGACAGTGAAGTTAATTTTAGCTTACCCTGCATGGATTGCCCGTCTACTCTATTGTAGTATTCAAGCTAGGGAGGGTGCTTATCGAATTAACACCATCAAATTCAGATAATCTGGTGATTCAGTATTATCCTCAGAGACCTTGCTACAGTGAAAATGACTGACAGGTTTAGCTGTATGACACGGTGGCTGCAACTCCAGAAGTGCATTGCCTTGAATTACCTACTCTTCTCTATGCTCATCCTTAGTGCTTATGAGATTACATTCACTATTTCCATAATTAGCTAATTGTCATCTTTAGTTGGTTGGATCCATTGTTGGAAAGGACTTTACCATACTCTGAAAAGATGTATTACAACTCTGAGCCATACTCTCATACAATTTGTCATTTTATCTCCTCTCTTCATTCCTTATGCATATTTTTGAATTATTTTCAGAAATCCAGGAAAGTGGATAAATTTGTAATATTAAACTAACCCACCTTAGCCATGAATTTCCTTTGATATCTTCACTTTTGGATCAAAAGTTGCATTAATTAAAATCCATCCAAATATCCAACAGATTCCAAATCTATATGATCAGCCAAATGGGAACCAGATTAATAGACTGAAAAATCCATGAAATTTAAACTCATTGACCGTTTCAAGCAAGATTTCTTGGAAGTTGGCAGGACTGAGCAACAGTTTTTTTACAATAACAAATGATTCATGTAGTTGCTAAATGCTTAGCCTGTTCTATCCTTTATCGCACTGCGGACCGGTTTAATATTGACAATATTCTTGCGGATCGGCCGACCGGGGGGGGGGGGGGGGGGGAGAAGGGGGGGTGGTAGGGTTGCCAACGGACAAGAGAAGCAGTCAAGTACGTTGTGTTTACCCCGGGAAAGACTACCATGACCATGAAGCCTTGCATGGGCACCTACGTGCACATGTGTGTACGTGCCCATTTTTTTCTACAAATCATTTTTGGCAATTCTGTTCAGCGAAACTACACTGTGTATACATTATTTCTACTTTATATATGCAGTGTATCATATCATTCCTGCTTTTACTATATGTTAGTGTTATTTTAGGTTTTATGTGACACAGCGCATGAATATAGTGATAAGTCAATTATAAGTCACTTATAAGTCAAAAGCATCACAACATTTTAAGTAATGTTCGGATATTAAACACACAGCACATATTTTCCTCGTATGAACATATAAAATCATTGCAACACACCAATATCGCTGAATCAGCGGGAGCCCTGGGCTTATCTCCCTGCAACGAGACGGTGTCATTGAGGGGTGATGGGAGATAGCGATACTCGAAGGGGGTTCCTTACGTCCAGTCTATTCCACAATTTAGTTTTTGTTGCATTCATTGCAGAAAATCCCGCTTCGCAGAGATATGTTGGAAATGGAAGCAATGTTTTTAGTGATTTTGTGGCTATCTCAGGATATTTAGCCTTGACTTTGATCCAGAATGCCGGCAGAGATGTTATGTCAAACATACTTTTCAGCCCACCGTCATTTGCAAGCTCGAGGAGTTGATCTTCTTCCCGCGCTGACATGGATGTCGCGCGGGTAATGACCTTGTGTGCATTCAAGTTCAACAGTAGGCGTGACAAGGAATGAAGAAAGGTGCAGCTGGATCATATCGCCAAATCATATCGTTTCCTCGTGGCCCCGTAGCACATGCTTTGCGGCCTGGTGGTTGGGGACCGCTGCACTAGACTGTGTTCAGTATCTCCACAGAAGAGTTAATTACCCTTGCTTGACTGGATCCACATTCAAAAATCCAAAGTAAAAGATCACCACCCTACATTGGCAATGGCTGAGAATAGTTAGAAAATGTCTAGTGCATTTGTTTTTCGATGGTGGAATTCATGCTCTGTTTAAATAGAAAATTATTAATTCCATTTACTGTTGCATTCTAAACATAAAATTCAACATTAGGTATGACCTTGATAATCTCCTTCTACTTTATCATAAGCAATATCAGAATAATTTGAAAAAAAAGACCGCAGTTAGTCACCTGCAGTGGCATGCAAAAGTTTGGGCACGCCCGTCAAAATTTCTGTTACTGTGAGTAGCTAAGCGAGTAAAAGATGAACTGATTTCCAAAAGGCATAAGGTTAAAGATGACACATTTCTTTAATATTTTAAGCAAGAAAATGTTTTTATTTCCATCTTTTACAGTTTCCAAATAACAAAAAAGGAAAAGGGCCTGAAAGCAAAAGTTCGGGCACCCTGCATAGCAGGACTTAGTAATTCCCCATTTGACAAGTATCACAGCTTCTCGATGATGTTCAGGTCAGGGGACTGTGAGGGCCATGGCAAAACCTTCAGTTAAAAAGTTCTATTTTAACTTCATCAGTCCACAGGATTTGTTATAGAACTTATTGGCCGCATTGAGCAAAGGTATGTTTGGAGAAAAAAGGGTGCAGCATTTCATGAAAAGAACCCCTCTCCAACTGTTAAGCATGGGGGTGGATCGATCATGTTTTAGGCTTGTGTTGCAGTCAGTGGCACGGGGAACATTTCACTGGTAGAGGGAAGAATGAATTCAATTAAATACCAGCAAATTCTGGAAGCAAACGTCACACCATCTGTGAAAAAGCTGAAGATGAAAAGAGGATGGCTTCTACAACAGGATAATGATCCTAAACGCACCTCAAAATCCACAATGGACTACCTCAAGAGGTGCAAGCTGAAGGTTTTGCCATGGCCCTCACAGTCCTCCAACCTAAACATCATCTAGAGTCTGTGGATAGACCTCAAAAGAGCAGTGCATGCAAGACAGCCCAAGAATCTCATAGAACTAGAAGTCTTTTGCAAGGAAGAATGGGCGAACATCCCCCAAACAAGAATTGAAAGACTCTTAACTGGCTACAGAAAGCGTTTACAAGCTGTGATACTTGCCAAAGTGGGTGTTACTAAGTACTGCCATGCAGGGTGCCCAAACATTTGATTCGGGCCCTTTTCCATTTTTTTTGTTATTTTGAAACTGTAAAAAATGGAAATAAAAAATGTTCCTTGCTTAAAATATTGAAGAAATGTGTCATCTTTAACTTAATGCCTTTTGGAAATCAGTTCATCTTTTACTCGCTTAGCTATTCACAGTAACAGAAATTTTGACCGGGGTGCCCAAACTTTTGCATACCACTGTATATTCCACAAAATAAACCAAACAAGCTGACAGTAACATGCTTTTGTCCTCTGCTATCAGATTTCCTCCTTCTCCAGCCTTTATCTTTTTCACCAATCGACTTCCCAGCTCTTTACTTCACCCATCCCGGTTTCACCTATCACCTTGTATTTCTTCCTCCTCTCTCCCCACCTCTTACTCTGACTTCTCACCTCTTTTCTCCAGTCCTGATCAAGGGTCTCGAACTGAAACATCGACTGTTTACCCTTTTCAATAGATGCTGCCTGGCCTGCTGAGTTCCTCCAGCATTTTGTCTGTGATGCTGACAGTAAGTAGCATTGATGAGTTGAAATAAATTCTACGTTATCAAAAGGACAAACTTTAAATCTTTTAGTGTATATCCTAGAGATGTATCTAAATCATGCCAGCTTCAAAATAGCATTAATATTTAAAAAATATATTAATGGTTTTGACAAGAGGTATGCTGAAATAAAGTGCTCCTTACAGTATATCAACACACAGACACTTAGAAATAAGAGTTTTGCCCATGAGTCTGCTCTGTCATGCAACAGGACAGCACTGACTTGTGATCACGTACTTGTCTTTACCCAAGACTGCTTGAGGCTTTTGGTTAACAAGTCTAAGATTGACAGTTTTAAAATTAACAAATTATCTATATTGATTTATATTTGTATAAGAAAATTCAAAACATTTTGGTAAATCTAAAGCACACTTTTTTTCTCCTATCATCCCCCAAAGCTTAAAATATACTGTACTTCCTGCAGTCTGGAGCCCAGAAATCTGCATGAACCATGTGTGGTCTAATCAGTGTTGTATAGCTGTTTCATAACTGCTGGCTTCTTGAATTCTTGTTTCCTAGGAATGAAGTATTTTGTGATTTGTCTTTTTTTTCTGGTATTTGCTTGCATAAATGTCAGGACTATGGAGGCTCCCATGCAAAAGCAGAAGTCAGGAAATTCCTGACTAGATCTTAAGAACTGCACACTGATATCGGCGTATCAAATTCCTGTGATTTCCTAGCAGTGACACTGAGAAATTGGGCTATTAGTCTTGAAGGGTGTACTGGCTGCAGGTTTCAATGGAGAAAAATAGTTTCAGGGAGTCTGACAAGTTTCGGGTAACCTAAGACTTTAAGTTTATTAGAATAGCTCCGGTGTATCAAATTATTAATATGGTTTCCAGAGACAGAGGCATTTGGGTATACTCAAACTCTCTGACAAATGGTGAGCAGGTTGGGTGGTTGTCCGTTCATTTCTGTGGGTCAGGGTGTACATTCTGGCTTGAAGGCTTCGCATATGCAAGGAAGCACAAAAAAGTTGAAGCCACCTTCATGGAATTACCCTGGAAAGATCTACTCCAGCTTAGAGCAGATCTAGCTGGAAGTGTAGTGGGAGTTGATGGTGTCTTAGACTGAAATGTCAACTCTTTATTTTATTCCTTTCCATAGATACTGCCTGACTTGCTGAGTTCCTCCAGCATTTTATGTTTGTTACTCTGGATTTCCAGCATCTACAGAATTATCTTGTGTAAATGGTTGAATAGCTGTAAGATTGCAGAGTCTGATCATATCCATCAATTACTGGATTACTTAGTATTATATATTATATTCTGCTGTTAGCATTTCTTGTTCGAACAACTGTAAGTTTTAAATTTCAGATATGAGAACATCTTGATTCTTTAGCTCCCCTCCATTTGAACAAAATGTTTCCCTTCTTCCTACAAAAAAGGATAAACTTATTCTACCATGTTACATTCACCCTACAATTTTTCTCACTCCCTTATCCTATCTATACCTCTTTGTTGATAGTGTTCTTCCCACAACTTGCCTCTCTAATAAAATAACTAACTCTAAGAAATCTTCAAGACAGTCTGGGCTCAACCATCTTCAGCTGCTTCATAAATGACTTTATTTGTTCCTGAGGAGATAAAAATAAATCCAACTGCTTACTGTAATATTGTGAACATATCCAAACTTTGATAATTTTTGAGGAAATTTAGCAGCATATTTCTATAGATGTACTATGGAGATCATTCTGACTGGTTGAATCACCACCTGGAATGGATGCTCCAATGCACATGATGAAAAGAGGTTGCAAAGGCATGTAGATTCAATCAACTACCACCATCAAGGACAACTTCAGAAGGCAGTACCTCAAGAAGTTGGCTGCCATCATTAGGGACCCTCAACACCCAGGACATGCCCTTTTCACATTACTACCATCAGGGAGAAGGTACAGGCACCAGAAGATCCATACTCAACATTTTAAAAATAGCTTCTTCCCATCTGCCATCAGATTTCTGAACATACATTTAACCCATGAATGCTACCTTATTATTTGTCTTTTGATCTCTCTCTATCATAATTATGTCCTACACTGTACTGCTTCCACAAAACAACAAACTTCAAGACGTATGTCAGTAATAATAAACATGATTCTGATTCTCATTCAGTTCTGATTCTGCCTACTGTTCTACCATGCCAAGCAATCTACCTAACAGTGAATAACAACTCATTAATTTCACTTTCTCATCTGAAATCTTAATTTTGTTTCTCCTATGACTGATACTGCTACACCTGCTTTGAATTTTAAACCACTCAATCTTTGAAGTTTCAGGAACACAATTTAATTTAAAACTTGAATTTAGATTCTTTCTGGTAAGTTTAAGGTGTAGAAGCTCAACATATCTTTCAAACTGTGGAGCCCAGAATAACTCATGGTAAAACAGGCGTGGGCAACACATCTGGTCTTTGCAGTATTTCTTCCTGACTTGCATCAAGAGGGTGATCAGAATCAGGATAATGAAATGTACTCTAGGTTTATGTTGGGGCATGTTTTACAGCATTTCTTACCGTTTCAAGGAAACTTTTATTATTGGGTACCCCGACTGCCGTTAGATTTTATATCACTAGTATTGATAGTCATTGCTGATTTTTGTGTTCAGTATATTTTATTACATAAAGTACAACAGCAATTTAATACAAAATACTCCAGATTATTTATTTGAATCAATTTGCCATCATTTTTTGCTGTTTCCTTGAGAGCATCTCTTCCAGGTAAAAGCAGCTCATGGGTAACACATTTCCAGAAGCCCTTTTACACACATGTCAATGAGAAAATAAAAATATTTTGAAGTGGAAGAATGCAATTTATTCTATTTCAAGTCAGATGAGATTTTTTAAACAAAATAAATAATCGTGTTAACAGCTAAATAGTGCCAGCTCTATGACTGTCAGGACAGATTTTATTTAGAATTTGAGGAGAAACACACAGATTGGAAATCAGATCACTAAAGAACAAGCAGACAAGGAGTGGGAATAAAGGGGGCCTTTTCTGGTTGGCTGCCTGTAACTAGTGATGTTCCACAGGCGTTGGTGCTGGGACCACATCTTCCACGTTATATGTCAATGATTTGAATGACTAATTGATGGCTTTGTAACCAGGCTTGCAGATGATACGAAAATAGGTGTAGGGGTACGTAGGGTTGAGGAAGCAGGGAGTCTGCAGAAAGACTTAGACAGATCGGTAGTATGGGCAAAGAAGGCAAATGGAATATAGTGTAGGGAAGTCATTCACTCTGGTAAAAGAAATAAAGGTGTAGACATTTTTCAAAATGGGGAGAAAATTCAGAAATCAGAGGTGAAAAGGGACTTGGGATTCCTCGTGCAGAATTCCCCAAAGGTTAACTTGCAAGTTGAGTTGGTGAAGAAGGCAAATCCAATTTCATTTTGAGAGAACTAAAATATAAAAGCAAGGATGTAATGCTGAGGCTTTAAAAGTCACCTGATTTAGCCAGAGGATGGTGAATCTGTGGAATTCATTGCCACAGACAGCTGTGGAGGCCAAGTAATTGGGTATAGTTAAAGCAGAGGTAGATGGGTTCTTTATTAGTAAAGGTGTCTAAGGTTAAGAGGCAAAGGCAGGAGAATGGGGTTGAGTGGGACCATAAATCAGCTATGATGGAATGATGGGACTGACTCGATGGGCCAAACGGGCTAATCCTGCCAATATGTCTTATAGAGTTATACTCATTGAGCCACAGAAGACTACAGCACAGAAACAGGTCCTTTGGCCACCTAGTCTGGTGGTCCCCAACCTCCAGGCCGTGGACCCATACATTGCCGCGAAGAATGCAGTGATGCCTGGCACGTAATCAATTAGCTTGTTTATTTCGGCTTTTTCCTTAAAGATGTGCTGGGTGCACTCCGACCATGGCTGCACCACTGCATTCTTCGCAGCAATGTATCGGTCTGCGGCCCGGAGGTTGGGGACCACTGATCTAGTCTATGCTGAACCATTTAAATTGCCTAGCGGAGATTCGACTTTATCAAAGGAGGTGTAAAGCACCCATTTCCTCTGCTAGCCAGCAAGTCATCCTTGGGCAAGATGTAACACCTGCTTAGACCCCCCACCTCCAATCAGGGTCACGTGAAGCCATGGGAGCAGGTGGTGCACGGTCATATTAACAGTGGTGCATATGACAAGTCCTAGTTATGTGACCACTGATGCCAATGGCTGTGGTCACTTGTCTTGTAAAGACACTGCCCAGAAGAAGGGAATGGCAAACCATTTCTGTAGAAAAATTTGCCAAGAACATTCACAGTCAAAGACCATGATTGCCCACATCAGACAATACAGCACATAACGATGGTGATGAGTCACATCAACCTGCACCCAGATGATAGCCCTCCAAATCCCTCCCATCCATGTAACTATTTAAACTTCTCTTAAACGTTGAAAGCAAAATCACATCCACCACTTGTGCCGGTAGCTTGTTTCACACTCTCACAACTCTCTGAAGTGAAGAAGTTTCCCCTCATGTTCCCCTTAAACATTTCACCTTCACCCTTAACTCATAACTTCTAGTTGCAATCTTACCCAACCTCAGTGTAAAATGCCTGCTTGCATTTACCCTATCTATGCCCCTCATAATTTTGTATACCTCCAGCAAATCTCTCCTCAATCTTCTGTGCTCTAGGGAATAAAGTTTTAAACTATTCAATCTTTGCTTACAACTCAGGTCCTCCAGTCCTGGCAACATCCTTGTAAACTTTCTCTGTACTCTTTCACACTTACTTACTTAATACTTGTAGGTAGCTAAACAAAACTGCACACAATTCTCCAAATTAGACCTCACAAATTTCTTATACAACTTCAACGTAACATCGCAACTCCTGTACTCAATAATTTGATCTATGAAGGCCAATGTGTCAAAAGCTTTCTTTATGACCCTATCTACTCATGATGCCACTTTCAAAGAATTATGGGCCTGTATTGCCCTTTGTTCCTACCGCACTCCTTAGTGCTCAATTGCTCATGTATAAGACCAATCCTGGTTGTATATGTTTGTCAGAATAAAAGGGAAAGATACCAACCTCTCCACTAGCTGTTCTGATATACTGATTCCCATTCCCCTACAACTCTAGTTTAAATTCCCCCATGTAATACTAGCCAACCTTCCCATTAGGATATTAGTCCCCCTCCAGTTCAGGTGAAAACCATCCCTTTTATACAGGTCCCACCTTCCCTGGATGAGAACCCAATGATCCAAAAATCTGATGCTCTCCCTCCTGCACAACTCTTTTGCCACATGTTAAACTGAATGATCTTCCTCGTTCTGGCCTCACTAGCATGTGTCATGGGCAATTCTGACATCACAACCTTGGACATCCTGTCCTTTAACTTAGCACCTAATTCCCTGAACTCACTTTGCAGAACCTTGTCACTCTTCCTATCTATGTCATTGGTACCTACATGGACCACGATCTCTGGCTGTTCACTCTCCCATTTAAGAATGCTGTGGACTTGATCTGAGATGTCCCAGACTCTGGCACCTGGCAGGCAACATACAATCCAGGAATCTCATTCTCATCTACAGAACCTCCTTTCCGTTCCCCTAACTAATGAATCCCCTATTACCACAGGTCACCTCTTCTCCTCACTTCCTTTCTGAGTCGTAGAGCCGGACTCAGTGCCAGAGATCTGACCACTGTGGCTTTTCTCTGCTAGGTCATCCTCCACAACAGTATCCAAAGTGATATACCTGTTGTTCAGGGGGATGGCCACAGGGGTACTCTGCACTGGCTGTTTAACCCCTTTCCCTTTCTGACTGTCACCCAGTCTCTTGTGTACTGCACCTTGAGTGTAACTACAGCTCTACATTTATTTATTTATCAGACTATTATTTAAATGGGGAAAGAATTCAAAGTTCTGAGATGCAACGGGACTTGGGAGTCCTTGTACAGGATTCCCTTAAAGTTAACCTCCAGGTTGAGTCGGTAGTGAAGAAGGCGAATGCAATGTTGGCATTCATTTCTAGAGGAATAGAGTATAGGAGCAGGGATGTGATGTTGAGGCTCTATAAGGCGCTGGTGAGACCTCACTTGGAGTACTGTGGGCAGTTTTGGTCTCCTTAATTAAGAAAGGATGTGTTGACGTTGGAGAGGGTACAGAGAAGATTCACTAGAATGATTCCGGGAATGAGAGGGTTAACATATGAGGAACGTTTGTCCGCTCTTGGACTGTATTCCTTGGAGTTTAGAAGAATGAGGGGAGACCTCATAGAAACATTTCGAATGTTAAAAGGCATGGACAGAGTGGATGTGGCAAAGTTGTTTCCCATAATGGGAGAGTCTAGTACGAGAGGGCATGACTTCAGGATTGAAGGGTGCCCTTTCAGAACAGAAATGCGAAAAAATCTTTTTAGTCAGAGGGTGGTGAATCTATGGAATTTGTTGCCATGGGCAGCAGTGGAGGCTAAGTCATTGGGTGTCTTTAAGGCAGAGATTGATAGGTATCTGAGTAGCCAGAGCATAAAAGGTTAGGGTGAGAAGGCGGGGGAGTGGGACTAAATACGATAAAATGGATCAGCTCATAATAAAATGGCGGAGCAGACTCGATGGGCTGAATGGCCTACTTCTGTTCCTTGGTCTTATGGTCTTACATGTCCTATATATTGCTGCCTCAGCCTCCTGTATGTTCCAAAGTTCATCCAGTCCACCTGTAGTGTTAGAAGCTGCAGCAGGATGCACTTCTTGCAGGTAAAGTCATCAGGGACACTGGAGGTCTCCCACGTCCTGCAAGAGCAGCATTCAACTATCCAACTATTCAATGAATAGTTGAGGTTGCAGACGACAAAACAAGGGAGGGCTTTTTACCATTACAAGTCCTCTACTGTTTATAAATGCCAAACTTATGTGCAACCCAATTATACAAATAAGTGTTTTGCAGATCAGAGGGATGAATTTGCTGGCTACTGTAGAGCTGAAAGCAACTGTTCTTGACACCAACTGAAATTTTGCCATATTAAACACAAAAAGAATACAATCTAGTTGACACGCTGTCCATTTCATGATCCCTACCTAGACACACTGACTAGGCCAGCAGCAGTGCCTTTACCATAAACAGCATTTAAAACCTCATGCGCTGTAAAATCTTTTAAAATAATATTATTAGCCCGAGAGTTCAGGCTAAATTTGTTAACATCTGATTTATCATTAAGAATTGCAAAATGAAACTTAAAATGCTTCTCCATAGAATCTACAATGCGACAAGTACCTCTGCAGGTATCTTTTGCCGTGTGGCCTCAGTTCACAGCTGCATTTCTGACTTAAAGGCTATTTGGGTTATGAACAGTTTTCAGGAACAGAACCCTACTGTTATCTGGCAATGACCTGTAGCTAAATAGCCATTGTATGAGAGGGGCAGAAGCAGCCTTGCTTTTCTTATATAATGATACGGTTAAAGATATGTAAACGGAATTGAGATAGAAACAAGCCATGATGAAGAATGGACTAGTTGTACTATGTTGTAAGGATAAAAATAGGTAATATCTGAACAGGGCTTCAGATGAAATGACTTACTTCAGTTTCAGACAGTGGATCCAGAAGAGAAAGGAATTTAGAGCAAGGTTACCTGACAAGAGTCAAAAGCAACTGTATGGTGCTCAAGCCTTAGGTGTATTTAAATCCATGCTTTGCACCATGTCTTGATTTGGGAAAGCTTCAAAAACAGTAGAGATGCTTGAATTTTACTTGTCTCCAGAATTACATGACATTACTTGTATCATGCTGCTATCTCGATTTGCTGAAAATCTCAGAAATCTTATTACAATGATAATTTAAAGCATAACGCATCGCTAATGCCAAGACTAAAGCTTGCTGTTCCTAAGCAGTGGAACACATGAATCCCAGGAAAGCACACTCGCTAGTTTTAATAATAAATGCAAATTTAATTTGTAGAGGACTGGATATTTTCAAATAAACATTTGGTTGAATATAAACTAAATATACTTGTATTGAGTCTGCAAGACCAGTCACTGCTGTAAAATAATTTGAAGCACATTATGTCGTCAAACTCAAGAATCTTCTGCACATTAAATGAGAAATCTGAACAGAAACTACACTTAGTATTTCAATTTTAAAGCAAAATTTTATAACATGTAATAAATATTATATAATTCATGTGAGTGTTTCTTAAGTGACTTGGATTGTTAAATTGCCTACACATCATGTGCAAATAATTTATAGCCTGTTGCAACTCAGTGTTTGCCTGTGCAAACTCCTGCAGCATCTGGAAACCCCTTGATTTCTGTCTCAGAGGCTGACATCAGAACATCTTTCAAGGGGGTGAAATCTCGCAAGGCTTCAGGCCCTGATGGCATAGTTGATAGGGCACTGAGAACTTGTGCCAACCTACTGGCAGGAGTGTTCAAGGACATCTTCAATCTCTCACTACTACTGTCAGAGGTTCCCACCTGCTTCAAAGAACAGTGTTTCCCTTCCTTCACCATTGATGCTGCCCGCATCTGAATCTCCTCTATTTCCTGGACATTTCACACTCACACCATCTTCCCCACCACATTAACAGAGATAGAGTTCTTCTTGTCCTCACCTACCACCTCATGAGCCTCCACACCCAATACATCAGTGGTCCCCAACCACCAGGCCGCAAAGCATGTGCTACTGGGCCACGAGGAAAGGATATGATTTGGCGATATGAGCCAGCTGCACCTTCCCTCATTCCCTGTCACGCCCACTGTTGAACTTGAACGCACACGAGGTCATTACGCACGCATCATTCATGTCAGCGCGGGAAGAAGATCAACTCCTTGAGCTTGCAAGTGATGGCGGGCTGAAAAGTATATTTGACATAACATCTCTGCTGGCATTCTGGATCAAAGTCAAGGCTAAATATCCTTAGATAGCCACGAAAGCACCGAAAACGTTGCTTCCATTTCCAACATATCTCTGGAAGCAGGGTTTTCTGCAATGAATGCAACAAAAACTAAATTGCGGAATAGACTGGACATAAGGAACCCCCTTCGAGTATCGCTGTCTCCCATCACCCCTCAATGGCACTGTCTTGTTGCAGGAAAACAAGCTCCCACTGACTCAGCGATATTGCTGTGTTGCAATGATTTTATATGTTCATACGACGAAAATATGTGCTGTGTGTTTAATAACCAAACGTTACTTAAAATGTTATGATGCTATTGACTTATAAATGACCTATAATTGACTTATCACTATACTTCTGCGAGGAAAATACGCAATGTGTATTTAATATTAAATTCGTTAGATAAATCCTTTTAGAAATGAAATTGAGTGTATTAGCCACTTATAAGTGACTTATAGTTGACTTATCACCTATATTCTGGTCGTGATTAACACCCCCCACCCCCCCCACTAGGGTTGCCAACTGTCCCGTATTAGCCGGCACATCCCGTATATTGGGCTAAATTGGTTTGTCCCATACAGGACTGCCCTTGTCCCGTATTTCCCCCACTAAGGTAGAGCGTTCCTATGAAACCTTTCGTGCCGAAATGATGTAAAGCAAAGAAGCAATTACCATTAATTTATATGGGAAAGTTTTTTGGGCATTCCCAGACCCAAAAAATAACCTACCAAATAACACATAAAACCTAAAATAACACCAACATATAGTAAAAGCAGGAATGATATGATAAATACACAGCCTATATAAAGTAGAAATAATGTATGTACAGTGTAGTTTCACTGAACAGAACCGCCGAAACCGATTTGTAGAAAAAAACTGGCACATACATGCATGCGGACGGCATGTATGCGCACATCACACATGCGCACACAGGTGCCCGCGCAAGGCTTCATGGTCATGGTAGTCTTTCTCGGGGCAAACACAGTGAGAAAATTGGCAACCCTACCCCCCACCCCACCCCCGGTCAGCCGGTCCGCAAGAACATTGTCAATACTAAACCAGTCTGCGGTGCAAAAAATGTTGAGGACCCCATCATTCTCCGCAACTTTCGCCATCTTCAACAGAACCCTTCCACCAAAGACATCTGTACCTCTCTGCTTTCTGCAAGGATCGCTCCCTCCGTGATTCTCTTCTCTATTTGTTATTCCCCATTAATCTTCCTCCTGGCACTCATTCCTGCAAATGGCAGAAGTGCTACACCTGTCCATTCATCTCCTCCCTCACCTCCACTCAGGGCCCCAAACAATCCTTCTACGTGAGGCAACACTTCATCTGCAAATCTGCTGGAGTTGTTTACTGCACCCGGAACTCCTAAGGCAGCCTCCTCTACACTGATGAGATTGGAATAGACTGGAGGACTGCTCTGTCGAGCACCTCAGCTCCACCTGCAAAAAAGTGGAATTTCATCGTGGCCAACCATTTTATTTCTGACATGTCGGTCCAAGACCTTCTCTTCTACCATAATGAGACCACTTTCCGGTTGGAGGAGCAACACCTCATATTTCGTCTAGGTAAACTCCAACCTAATGGCGTAAACAACTTGAGCAATCATTCCCCTCCTCCTTCCCTTTTCTGTACTTTCCCACTCTGATCTCTTACCGCTTCTCCTCACCTGCCTACACCTCCCTCTGGTGCCCCTCTTTCTCTCCTTTCTCCTTTGATCCACTCTCTTCTATCAGATTCCTTTTCTCCAGCCCTCTGTTCTTTCCATTTATCACTTCCCAGCCCCTTTCTTCATCCGCCCCCCCCAGCCCACCAACTTCACCTATCATCTGCTAGCCTGTCCTCCTTCCCCTCCCCCCACCCCCACCTTCTTATCTGGCACCTTCTCCCTTACTTTCTTGACCCGATGAAGGGTCCAAGCTGAAATGTAAACTATTTACTTCCATAGCTGCTGCCTGACCAGCAGAGTTCTTCCAGCATTTTGTGTGCTTACTCTAGATGTCCAGCATCTGCAGGATCTCGTGTTCAGAATTAACTCCTGCCTAAGCGAGAGCTTGGACTTGTTGTAATATGCCTATTGCCACAATAGGTCTATAGCAGATGCAATTTTATTGGCTCTCTTCTTGGCCTTGGATCACCTGGACAATAGCAATATCTATGTCAGGCTGCTATTTCCCGATTACCGCTCAGCATTCAATACAATCATACCCTCAGTTCTAATCAACATGCTCAAAAATCTGGGCCTCTGTAAATGGATTCTTGATTTCCTCACTGGGAGACCACAGTCTGTGCGGATCAGAAATAACATCTCCTCCTCACTGACCATCAGCACTGATGCACCTGAAGGATATGTGCTTAGCTCACTGTACCCAATACCATGTGGCTATGTACAGCTCAAAATCCATCTATAAATTTGCTGATGACACACTATTGGCAAATGGCGTCAAGAAGGCCTACAGAAGTGAGATAGATCAGCTGACTGGGTGGCGTCACAACAACCTTGCACTCATCGTCATTAAGACTAAGGAATTGATTGTGGACTTCAGGAAGGGGATGTTGAGGGAACACACACCAGTCCTCACTGAGGGATCAGCAGTGGAAGGGATGCAGTTTCAGGTTTCTAGGTTTCAACATCTCTGAAGATCAATTCTGGGCCCAACATATTTATGCAATTTCAAAGGTGGCACAACAGTAGCTATATTTCATTAGAAGTTTGAGAAGACTTGGTATATGATCAAAGATCTCACATATTTCTACAGATATACTGTGGAGATCATTCTAACTGGGTGCATTACCATCAGATATGGATGGGCCACTGTGTAAGATCAGGAAAAAGCTGCAGAAGGTTGCAGGCTCAGCCAACTCCATCCTGGGCCCTAGCCGCTCCAGCATCACCGACAACTTTAAAAGTTGATGCCTCAAAAATGGTGCATCCATCATTAAGGACCCCCATCACCCAAGATATGCTGTCTTCAAATTGCTACCATCAAGGAGGTGGTACAGGAGCCACTCAACATTTCAGGAACAGCTTCTTCCCCTCTGCCATCAGATTTATGAATGCACTATGAACTCATGACCGCTCTCTTTCTGCACTACTTATTCAATTTTTTAATATATACTTCTTTTTGTAATTCAGTTTTAAAATTATGTATTGCAATGCACTATTGCCACAAAACATCAAATCGAATAAGGAACTGCTAATGGCATTTTAATGATATATATAAACCCTGGTCAGGTATCTAGACCTCTGCAATTGCTAGCTTTGCAATCTTTCGTTTGTTATAAAATTCACGATCTTTCAAATTCTCAAAATTTTGTCTTTTTGATTAATCCAATAGTAATTTTTATAATCAGTACATTCCTTCATGTTGGTGATAAATCTGAATGATTCCATATCCTTGGTCTACTAGAATGAAGTTCCTATAAAGTTGCTAACAGTTGCTCATGAAGTTCTCGTAATTTGCTTAAGCAGTAATTTCATTTATTTTAAAATAATACTGGCAAGCAACTTTGTGAAAAAGGAAATGAAGACTGATAAAATTGCTGAGAACCATATAAGAGAACTACTTTTATTCCATATTTTCTCCTACTTGCAATAAAAACAGGTAGTTTAACGAAACAGAACTGAAGATTTTGTCAAAAAAATTGTTAGATTCTTGGAAGAATTAGATGAGTTTTTTTCTGAAATCAAAGTAAACTGAGAGCACAAGTATCTCAAAAAATAACATTTGACAGTTCTTGACTTTAATGTTGGAAACTGAGGATTCAAAACCATACTATCTTTGTTATTAAAATCCAATTCAGAGTTGAAAGTAGGAAAATGACAGGTTGTTGGAAAGCTGAATTCAAACACATTTTGCACACAATGTTGAAGATAACGTTTGCATCCAGGTTGCTAACAACCTGTCATTTATTACTGTCCAGATGAAGAACCATGAACAAAATCATAGGCTGTCTATTTCCCTTCACAGATGCTGGAACCTGGAGCAAAAATCAGCCTGTTGCATCTCCAAACTGCCATTTTATTTTTTCTAACCCTGCACCCAAAAACATGTGGTATTTTCATAGAAATGCATAAAGTTAACACTGCAGGCAAAAATACAATAGGCCATTCTTTCCCCCAAAGCAATGCCATCCTAAAATCAACTACCAATCCAATATTCCTCATCCCATAGTCCCAATACTGCATGTCATCATATTAATCAAACAATTTAGAACATAGAATATTACAGCACAGTACAGTACAGGCCCTTCAGCCTACCATTTTTCTATCAACTATGTGCCTACCTAAGAGTTTCTTAAATCTCCTTAATGTATCTGCCATACTACCATCACTGGCAGGGTGTTCCATGCATCCACGACACTCTGTGTAAAAAGAATTACCTCTAACATTCCCCCCCACCATTCTTTCCTACAATCACCTTAAAATTATGCCCCCCATATTAGCCATTTCCATCCTGGGAAAAAAGTCTCTGGCTATGCACTCAATCTTTGCCGCTTATGATCTTGTACACCTCTATCAAGTCACCTCTCATCCTCCTACACGCCAAAGAGAAAAGCCATAGCTTGCTCAACCAATCCTCATAAGACATGCTGTTGTCTAGGATACATCCTGGTAAATCTCAGCACCCACTCTAAAACATCCACATCCTTCCTATAATGAGGCAAATAGAACTGTGAACAATATCCCAAGTGTGGTCGTTTGGCTTAGAAATTGAGTCTCTATGGAGAGACTGTATCCTATCCATTTTATTAAATGAAGAATAAATATCCCTAGATAACCTTTAAATTTTGAGGGAAAATGTATTTTATTAAACACTACAGAAGAACCTTCACTTTATAATGCACCTCCAAAGAGACTTTGGTTAGGTAATGACATTTTCAATGATGAAATGTTAATCTCAATTTCCAACAATTTAATTTAATCCAATTTTTTTTCTGTGTGTTGTAGTAAGTGTTAATGGGAAATGCTTTCACTATCCAATTAAGCACATTTTCATTTAAAAACCAATTGCACACAGAACTAAGTGTAACAAGAGTCTATCTGCAAACATAGTAATCCGTGCCCATCACTTTATAGTTGCACTTTTGTTTCAAATAATGTCTTTATCTAGTAGATGACAGGGAATGGAAAGGACAACAAGGAGGATATTCCATGTGGAAAATAAAAAGCTATTTTTTTCACTTGAATAATGATCTTCAATCTGTGCAAACTCTGAGTATAAAGACTGAGTAATGATCTTTGTCTTTAATTTCCTTCCGCCAGTAAACCCACCAGAGTAAGATAATTAACTTAATTAGACTAACACTCTCTCAGATCAATATGTATAATACCTTGAAATACTTATAAGCTAACAGTATTTCTAATACCAAGGTCATCAATCGTGTTAAATAGCTGGCCACTAAATTATGACACAAACAACAACTTGTATGTGGCAATGCTTTGCAGACAAAATGGAAATCTGTATTTGAAATTCTACTTCTCAAAATTAGGAAGAAAAACAAAACCTTATTATGTAACTATATCTGCATTCTAATAACTCACTGTCTAGAGCAACATGTTTTTTTATTGAATAGAACAATAACGTAAGTTGCCACTGATAGGTACAAGAATTTAGTACATTACTCTGCCCAATTTTAATTGGGGCTGCAAAGTGTTAAAGTATGTTGATTCCTCTGAAACTATAATTGTAATATCTCTGGAGCACTTGCCAGTTTTTCTAATCATAGCTACTTACTGAGTACTTTTGACTAAAAGAGCCATGTGTATAGTACAACCTTGAGCAGATAAATCTAAGCATTGTATCTTAGAAGAAAAAAAAACACACAAAAAATGCTGGTGAATGCAGCAGGCCAGGCAGCATCTATAGGAAGAGATACAGTCGACGTTTCGGGCCGGGACCCTTCGTCAAGACTAACTGAAAGAAGAGGTAATAAGAGATTTGAAAGTGGGCAGGGGAGGGGGAGATCCAAAATGATAGGAAAAGACAGGAGGGGAGGGGTGGAGCTAAGAGCTAGAGAAGGGAGAGGATCATGTGTTGGGAAGCCTGGGGAGAAAGAGAAGGGGGGAGGGGAGCCCAGAGGGTGAAGGGCAGGCAAGGAGTATAGTGAGAGGGACAGAGGGAGAAAAAAAAGAGAAAAAAGGGGGGAAAAATAAAAAATATATAAATAAGGGATGGGGTGTGAAGGGGAGGAGGGGCATTAACGGAAGTTTGAGAAGTCAATGTTCATGCCATCAGGTTGGAGGCTGCCCAGACGGAATATAAGATGTTGTTCCTCCAACCTGAGTGTGGCTTCATCTTGACAGTAGAGGAGGCTGTGGATAGACATATCAGAATGGGAATGGGACGTGGAATTAAAATGTGTGGTCACTGGGAGATCTTGCTTTCTCTGGTGGACAAAGCGTAGGTGTTCAGCGAAACGGTCTCCCATCCTGCATTGGGTCTAGCCAATATATAGAAGGCTGCACCGGGAGCACCAGACACAGTACATCACCCCAGCCGACTCACAGGTGAAGTGTCACCTCACCTGGAAGGACTGTCTGGGGCCCTGAATGGTGGTGAGGGAGGAAATGTAAGGGCATGTATAGCACTGATTCCACTTACAAGGATAAGTGCTGGGATGAGATCGGTGGGAAGGGATGTGGGGGACGAATGGACAAGAGAGCTGCGTAGGGAGCGATCCCTGTGGAAAGCAGAAGTAGGGGGAGGGAAAGATGTGCTTGGTGGTGGGATCCCGTTGGAGGTGGTGGAACTTACAGAGAATTATATGTTGGATCCGGAGGCTGGTGAGGTGGTAGGTTAAGACCATGGGAACCCTATTCCTAGTGGGGTGGCGGGAGGATGGGGTGAGAGCAGATGTGCGTGAAATGGGAGAGATGTGTTTGAGAGCAGAGTTGATGGTGGAGGAAGGGAAGCCTCTTTCTATAAAAAAGGAAGACATCTCCTTCGTCCTGGAATGAAAAGCCTCATCCTGAGAGCAGATGTGGCAGGAATTGCGAGAAGAGGATGACATTTTTGCAAGAGACAGAGTGGGAAGGGGAATAGTCCAGGTAGCTGTGAGAGTCCGTAGGCTTATAGTAGACATCAGTAGATAAGCTGTCTCCAGAGAAAGAGACAGAAAGATCAAGCAAGGGACGAAGGTCTGCTAAAACAAACAACTTATTTATATTTGCCACAAATGCTTTGTGGACTAGACATAAACAGCATCTTCAACAGACTACATGCAATGGATTCAATGTAACTGGTAATAAATAGCTTCTGTATTGCCACTTAGAAGTTCCACTCTATATTGTACACAGTACAATAGCTGGTTCACTTATTAAAGATTGCTAAGCTAAAAAAAATTAGCTTGCTTTAGGACCAAATTTCATTAAAAAAAATTCAAAGTACTTTAAATGAAAAACATATGCATGCGACTGAATGCTTATGGAACAAAGAATGATCAAGCTCCATACTACTAAATTAAATGGACAAAATATACCCAGACTATCTCTGAATATTCACAAAAAATTTTATTAAATGAAGTAACATCACTCTTCAGCAAACAATACCCACAAACAAAATTAGTTATTTATATTCATGTTGTTTAAATATTAACAAATCTTAAAATCACCCTAATTCTTTAACCATTACAGGAATTGTTGGAATGCAGAGCTAAAGATCTGAGTCAAAATTAAGGCATCATAGCACAAAAAGCAAGATGTTCAATAAATATAGATTAACTTGTGCTTTGACTCTTGGAATAAATTAAGATAAATAGAGCATTCAAATTAAATTCAACACCAGGATTTAAAGTCTTACTTCACGCACTATTGTTCAAAACAAACAATTACTAGAATAGAAACATAGAAAACCTACAGCACATATAAGCCCTTCGGCCCACGATGCCGTGCCGAACATGTCCTTACCTTCGAAAATATCTAGGGTTACCCATAGCCCTCTGTTTCTCTAAGCTCCGTGTACCTATCCAGGAGTCTCTTAAACGACCCTATTGTATCCGCCTCCACCACTATCGGTGGCAGCCCATTCCACACACTCACCACCCTCTGTTTAAAAAACTTATCTCTGACATCTCCTCTGTACCTACTTCCAAGCACCTTAAAACTGTGCCCTCTCGTGTTAGCCATTTCAGCCCTGGGGAAAAGCCTGACTATCCACACGATCAATGCCTATCATCATCTTATACACCTCTATCAGGTCTCCGCTCATCCTCTGTCATTCCAAGGAGAAAAGGCCAAGTTCACTCAACTTATTCTTGTAGGGCATGCTGCACAATCTGGGCAACATCCTTGTAAATCTCTGCACCCTTTCTATAGTTTCCACATCCTTCTTGTAGAGAGGTGATCAGAACTGAGCACAGTGCTCCAAGTGAGGTCTGACCAGGGGCCTTTAAAGCTGTAATATCACCTCTCGGCTCTACAACTCAAACCCATGGTTGATGAAAGCCAATGCACCGTATGCCTTCTTAATCACTCAGTCAACCTGCACAGCAGCTTTAGGTGTCCTATGGACTCGTACCTCAAGATCCCTCTGATCCTCCACACTGCCAAGAGTCTTACCATTAATACTATATTCTGCCATCATATATGACCTACCAAATGAACCACCTCATACTTATCTGGGTTGAACTCCATCTGCCACTTCTCAGCTCAGTTTTGCACCCTATCAATGTCCTGCTGTAAGCACTCCACACTAGCCACAACACTCCCAACCTTTCTGCCAACAGCAAATTCACTAACTCATCCCTCCACTTCCTCGTCCAGGTCATTTATAAAAATCACGAAGAGAAGGGGTCCCAGAACAGGTCCCTGAGGCACACCATTGGTCACCGATCTCCATGAAGAATATGACCTGTCTACAACCACTCTTTGCCTTCTGTGGGCAAGCCAATTCTAGATCCACAAAGGAAGGTCCCCTTGGATTCCATGCCTCCTTACTTTCTCAATAAACCTTGCATGGGGTACCTTCTCAAATGCCATGCTGAAATCCATATACGCTATATCTACTGCTCTATATTCATCAATGTGTTTAGTCACGTCCTCAAAAAATTCAATCAGGCTCGTAAGGCACGACCTGCCTTTGACAAAGCCATGTTGACTATTCCTAATCATATTATGTCTCTCCGAATGTTCATAAATCCTGCCTCTCAGGATCTTCTCCATCAACTTACCAACCACTGAAGTAAGACTCACTGGTCCATAATTTCCTGGGCTAGCTCTATTCCCTCTCTTGAATAAGGGAACATCATCTGCAACCCTCCAATCCCCCGGAACCTCTCCCGTCCCCATTGATGATGCAAAGATGCTCAGCAATCTTCTCCCTCGCCTCCCACGGTAGCCTGGGGTATATCTCATCCGGTCCCGGTGACTTATCCAATTTGATGCTTTCCAAAAGCTCCAGCACATCCACTTTCTTAATGTCTATATGCTCAAGCTTTTCAGTCCACTGTAAATCATCCCTGCAATTGCCAAGGTCCTTTTCCATTGTGAATACTGAAGCAAAGCTTTCATTTAAGTACCTCTGCTATTTCCTCTGGTTCCATACACACTTTTCTACTGTAACACTTAATTGGTCCTATTCTCTTGCGTCTTATCCTCTTGCATTTCACATACTTGTAGACTGCCTTGGAGTTTTCCTTAATCCTGCTTGCCAAGGCCTTCTCAAGGCCCCTTCAGGCTCTCCTAATATCATTCTTAAGCTCCTTCCTGCTAGCCTTATAATTTTCTAGATCTCTATCATTACCTAGTTTTTTGAACCTTTCGTAAGCTTTTCTTTTCTTCTTGACTAGATTTTCAACACCCTTTGTACACCACAGTTCCTTTCCCTGTCTCATTGGAAGGTACCTATGCAGAACGTCACGCAAATATCCCCTGAACATTTTCTACATTTCTGCCGTATATTTCCCTGAGAACATCTGTTCCCAGCTTATACTTCCAAGTTCCTGCCTGATAGCTTTATATTTCCTCTTACTCCAATTAAACGCTTTCCTAACTTGTCTGTTCCTCTCCCTCTCCAATGCTATGGTAAAGGAGACAGAATTATGACCACTATCTCCAAAATGCTCCCCAATATTTGAGATACAGGTTTCCCCCACCATCAGAAGGTACAGCATTCCTATGAAACAGTTTGTAAGCCGGAATGTCGTAAAGCGAAGAAGTAATTACCATTAATTTATATGGGAAAAATTTGTGAGCGTTCGCAGACCCAAAAATAACCTACTAAATTATGCCAAGTAACACATAGAACCTAAAATAACAGTAACATATAGTAAAAGCAGGAATGATATGATAAATACACAGCCTATATAAAGTAGAAATACTTCTCTACAATCATTGCCTGCACTGTTCTCCGTAGCAAAAATCTCACGCAAGTGCTCTCGGCAGAAACACGGCGCAAGTGCTGTTGGCAGAAACACTCTCTCCAGTTACCTTTAAGCTATGAAGCTGCCAAATCATACCAAATAACACATAAAAATACACAGCCTATATAAAGTAGAAATAATGTATGCACAGTGTAGTATCACGTACAGGAATCGGGAAGACATCGTGCACACTGATGATGGTGTGTTAGGCTGAGTCGTCGGTGGTTGGGGTGATGCAGTGGCCCACACCCTCCGGGCAGCGAACTGATACTGATCCGCGAAGCATGCAGGGGTACAGAGGTAGCCGGGACGCACCCAGCACATCTTTAAGAAAAAAGCCGAAATAAACAAGCTAACTAATTAGGTGCCGCCCGGCATGTAAATGTCGGCCCAGATCAGAGGCGATGCAATTGGCAATCACCTCTGATCTGAGCCGACATTTACGTGCCGGGCGGCACCTAATTAATTAGCTTGATTATTTCGGCTTTTTTTCTTAAAGATGTGCTGGGTTCGTCCCAGCTACGGCTGCATTTTCCATGAACCGGCTACGGCTGCATTCTTCGCGGATCGGTATCTGTCCGCGGCCCGGGGGTTGGGGTTGTGGGACACTGGAGTGTCATCTGTCTCCATCAGGGCAGGCAGGTCATCTTCTTCTATGTCTGCCTGCCTCGATGTCGAAGGTCGAGGTTCATCGTCTGCAATGGCTGATGCGGAAGGCTTGAAAAACGACAGTATGCTTGACTGTTTAGCCTCGAGCATTTTTCTATCATACAGTTCTTTGTAAGCACTCAAACCACCTTGCAAATATGCTCTAAACCTCTGTACCCTTTCAAAATTAAAGGCGTACTTCATCAATGCAGTGAAAATCTCACGCAGTTGCTTCACGTTCAGTTCCTGGATGACTTCCCTTTCGGTCTGTTTGCTACTGCATTCGGTTTCGATTGTTATCCTTTCCTCTTCCAATTGCATCAGCTCTTCATCTATCAGTTCTTGGTCACGGGATGCCAAATCCTCTTCAAAATCATCTTCATCAACTTCTGCAAGCCAAACTCACTTTGTCCTTGCTCCGTTCACCATGATCGAAACGCTTAATTATGTCTAGTTTTACGCTAAGTGTAACACCCTTACGAGCTCTTTTAGGCTTTTCCGATTCCTTAGAACTCATCTTGCAAATGGATGCTCACAGGCACGTGTTTAAGCAATGCTGGTGAGAATGCAATTCCGAATCCAGGGGAGGATTTTGGCTGCTTGGGGCGTGCTGCTTTTTTCGCGCACTGCCTTTTCTAGTAATAGTGAAAACACCTTCTGTTAGCGAAAACAGGTAACTAATGTAGGTCTTTCGTAACAGCGAGGTGTCATAAAGCAAACATTCGAAAAGCAGGGGAAACCTGTAATTCAAACATCAAATTCTTGTGTAAAACTTTGCAAAAATTGACAACAATTATGCATATAGGAGGCTTATTAAAAACTGGGAGAAATGTTTTTTTTTGAAATGGTTGATTGAACCCTACAATCACCAGAAGTTTCATCAGAAATCCTTACAGTATGGCAAAACACTCCAAACAAAGAGCTGGATAAGACTATTGAAAAATTTTACTCCAAATAAAAACTGAAGCTCAAAAAAATAGAGACAGAGCAGAAATAAAAAAAAATGGAAACATTGCAACAAAAGCCTGTTTGCGAACAAGATTTACCTAAGCTTCATATACTTTAGGTGTGGTCAACCTGAACCTAAACTGAGCTCAGTTATTTTGCTCCCTAATCCAATCATTAATTCAAAATCCATGTGTTCTGCTTTTCTTTTGGCTATCCAAATGCATTACATAGAAACATAGGACAAAGAAACAAATGGAAAACCTACTGCATAATACAGGCCCTTCAGCCCATAATGTTGTGCCGAACATGTACTTACTTTAGAAATTACCTAGGGTTACCCATAGCCTGCTCCACACTGAATTCTGTACAATCTCTAGGGCTCGTACTTCTGCCTGAAACTTGTGTACTTCCTTACAAACAACCATATGGCATATACTGGCATTTGGTGAATTTCCTAATCACTTAGGACATCAAAATGTAATACTCCTCTTTGAATACTTCCCTCTGCCTTAATCATTTATTTATACATGGTCTCTTCCAATTCAGTTTAGCTAAATCCCATCATCTCTTGCAGGATGTAAGGGATAAATTTGTCCCCGTGAGGAAGATAAAGAATGGTAGGGTGAAGGAATCATAGATGACAAGTGAGGTGGAAAATCTAGTCAGGTGGAAGAAGGCAGCATACATGAGGTTTAAGAAGCAGGGATCAGATGGGTCTATTGAGGAATATAGGGTAGCAAGAAAGGAGCTTAAGAAGGGGCTGAGGAGAGCAAGATGGGGGCATGATAAGGCCTTGGCAAGTAGGGTAAAGGAAAACCCCAAGGCATTCTTCAATTATGTGAAGAACAAAAGGATGACAGGAGTGAAGGTAAGACCGATTAGAGATAAAGGTGGGAGGATGTGCCTGAAGGCTGTGGAAGTGAGCGAGGTCCTAAATGAATACTTCTCTTCGGTATTCACCAATGAGGGGGAACTTGATGATGGTGAGGACAATATGAGTGAGGTTGATGTTCTGGAGCATGTTGATATTAATGTTGTCCCTTTGTTCAAAAAAGGTAGTAGGGATAGTCCAGGTAATTATAGACCAGTGAACCTTACATCTGTGGTGGGAAAGCTGTTGGAAAAGATTCTTAGAGATAGGATCTATGGGCACTTAGAGAATCATGGTCTGATCAGGATTAGTCAGCATGGCTTTGTCAAGGGCAGATCGTGTCTAACAAGCCTGATAGAGTTCTTTGAGGAGGTGACCAGGCATATAAATAAGGGTAGTGCAGTGGATGTGATCGACATGGATTTTAGTAAGGCATTTGATAAGGTTCCACACGGTAGGCTTATTCAGAAAGTCAGAAGGCATTGGATCCAGGGAAGTTTGGCCAGGTGGGTTCAGAATTGGCTTGTCTGCAGAAAGCAGAGGGTCATGGTGGAGGGAGTACATTCGGATTGGAGGGTTGTGATTAGTGGTGACCCACAAGGATCGGTTCTGGGACCTCCACTTTTCGTGATTTTTATTAACGACCTGGATGTGGGGGTAAGAAGGTGGGTTGGCAAGTTTGCAGATGACACAAAAGTTGGTGGTGTTATGGATAGTGTAGAGGATTGTCGAAGACTGCAGTGAGACAGTAATAGGATGCAGAAGTGGGCTGAGAAGTGGGAGATGGAGTTCAACCCAGAGAAGTGTGAGGTGGTGCACTTTGGAAGGACAAACGCCAAGGCAGAGTATAAAGTAAATGGTAGGATACTTGGTAGTGTGGAGGAGCACAGGGATCTGGGGGTACATGTCCACAGATCCCTGAAAGTTGCTTCACAGGTAGATAGGGTAGTTAAGAAAGCTTATGGGGTGTTAGCTTTCGTAAGTCGAGGGATAGAGTTTAAGAGTTGTGATGTAATGATGCAACTCTATAAAACTCTGGTTAGGCCACAATTGGAGTATTGTGTCCAGTTCTGGCCGCCTCACTATAGGAAGGATGTGGAAGCATTGGAAGGGGTACAGAGGAGATTTACCAGGATGCTAATGAATTGAAACTTTAATTCAAAAAGGGAAAATTAAAAAATTTATTTCTTGTATGTATAATTTGATTCAAGAACAGACAATTAAACAAGGAATCCATAAGTCAAAACAAAAATGGGAAACAGATCTGAATATTAATATTGATGAAACAAATTGGTCAAGACAAATACAATAAATGTTCGACTTATATTAGTACAATATAATTTTCTTACACCAATTATATATTACACCACAAAAAATAAATAGATTAAATTCAAATCTATCCGATAAATGCTTTCGGCGTAATCAAGAAATTGGTACTTTTTTACATTCTACTTGGTCTTGTTTTAGAATTCAACCCTTTTGGATAAATTTAAGAGTCTTATTGGAACAAATTACTGGAACTCAACTTCCACATAACCCTGTATTATTTCTATTAGGTGATATTGAAGGGATAAAACCGAAACTTAAATTGAATAAATATCAGAAAGAATTTATAAAAATTGCATTGGCAGTAGCTAAGAAGACTATAGCAGTTACTTGGAAATCTGATTCGTGTTTAAGTATGAATCGTTGGAATAATGAAATGGCTAGTTCTGTTCCACTCGAAAAAATTACTTATAATTTAAGAGATAAATATTTAACATTTCTGAATATTTGGCGCCCTTATTTACAAAAGATAGGATGGCATATTTAAGTGCTGCAGTAAAGATCTTGGTCCCTTGGGGAAAGTAACGAATAAGTATACCAAATTTATTTTGAACTCCATGGAGCATTTGGAAACCTTCCAACACCCAGGCGGTTCTTCTTTTTTAGGTAGGACTATATATGGGGGCGGGGGGGAGGGTAGACACCATCTTTTCATGTATTCATTTTGAAAATTCAATAAAAATTATATTTTAAAAAAAAGAGATTAAGGGAGCTAGGGCTTTACTCTTTGGAGAGGAGGAGGATGGGAGGAGACATGATAGAGGTATACAAGATATTAAGAGAAATAGAGTGGACAGTCAGCACCTCTTCCCCAGGGCACCACTGCTCAATACAAGAGCACATGGCTTTAAGGTAAGGGGTGGGAAGTTCAAGGGGGATATTAGAGGAAGGTTTTTTACTCAGAGAGTGGTTGGTGCGTGGAATGCACTGCCTGAGTCAGTGAGGCAGATACACTAGTGAAATTTCAGAGACTACTAGACATGCATATGGAGGAATTTAAGGTGGAAGGTTATATGGGAGGCTGGGTTTAAGGGTTGGTATAACATTGTGGGCCGAAGGGCCTGTACTGTGCTGTTCTGCTCTACTTTCTATGCAAACTGGCAAAATTGAACTTTTACAACATTTATTTCTGGTCTACCTTTGTCCTTTTTAATTATGCTTTGTCTAACTGACTTAGGATTTCTGCCTCCAATACGCTCTTCCACTGCTAACCTTTCCACTTGCAAAACACAAAAAAATTCTGGGAGAAGTCACTGGAATTTGGCTTCTGCTCTCTTCCTTTCCAGTCCTGATGAAGGGTCGCAGCCCGAAATGCTGACTGTACATTTCCCTCCATAGATGCTACCTGACCTGCTGAGTTCTTCCAGAACATTGTGTCTGTTGCTCCAGATTTCCAGCATCTCCAATCTTGTGTATCCTTTCCACTTGCCCATGTTTGCCCACTAAAAACTAAATCCATAGCCCTCCTCCTTAGTTCATTTGCCCCATATTGAATAAATATACCCTTCACTCTATTATTGCCTCAATTAATGTTAGGATGCCTGGCTTTGATCAGTAATGGACATGATGTTATAGTCTCATGTGTTTCTCTCCTTCATTTTGAGACCTTGCAGAAATATATACAAACTTAAGCATTGCTAACAATCCTCATTTCGTTTCACCAGCCAGTATTTCTTCTGACTTGCAGACTTGTTTAATCCTTACCTTTTATAAGTAATTTTCTCTCCCCCCCCCCCACCCAACACTCATGCTTCTATTCCCCCAAAACAGCAGCTCACTAGGGAATGAGCAGGAGACCTGAAATTGCTTTGTTATTTAAACCTGTGATCATAGTGGTATCTTAGCAAGAAAGAGAATTAATTCATTGTAATCACTTGGACTTGTTAAAATCCTTTCAAACAACTGCAGTGATTGCTGAAATTAAATTCTCAATTGTTGACAAATCTCTGTAATGAAAAATAATGATCCTCATTAACGTTTCTTTATGATTATATGAATTACAGCCAGTTCACAATAGCATCTGCAGCAGCTCATGCAAGCATTTGGATTGCATCTGGGTGACCAAAAATTAGTCCAATCATCTGATGGGCAGAGGCTAAGAGACTTTTTGTATTCGCATGATTTGGTATTATTTCAGCCTTATACAGAATTGATACATGCAAATGAAACCATTGCAATGCCAACAAATCTGGAATTAAGGGTAGCAATTTATTTTGAAACAATTAACAGCTATTGCAAATACAAGTTACAGACTGGTTAGTCAGATTGACTGTTAATGAGAAATGACATTTAACATGTGAGGTCATTAGACATCTTGTGGGACTACATTCAGTTCCTGGGCCATAACTCCTGACTCTTATGTCCAAGACCTTTTGTTCCCTCCAGTGCCTCCTGAGTTTCCTGGCTCCCCAGGGATAAGGTCATTTCTGCCAATTCCCCTCCATCCTTCAATATTTCCCAGGTCAGGTTCATTTGTAAAACATCTGCTAGCTCTTGCACCTATTATCATTTTCCTCCTCTTTATGACATAGAGATTAGCTTTAATTGAGGCATTCCTCTCATGATACTGTCTCCCACTGATGCATCCATAACAATGCTTTAAACCATGGCTAGCAGCTACATTCAGATAATCCACCATCTGATTAATCCGGAATCCCAAATGTTCACCATCTGGCTTACTGGGTGAGGTTTCTTATGCTCCCTTTAAACTCACAGGGGCTCTGTTGTTTTGCTTCCTATAAACACATATGGCCCTGTTTCCAGCATGCCTTATAAACTCTCCAATTACCACACTTCTTTTAAACTCACTAGGGCTCTGGGCTCTGTTTCCCACTCTCCAATGAACTCACTATGTAATGTGCTCCATTTAAACTTGTGGGCTACTTTCCCAACACTCTTTAAATGCATCTTGTTCACTGAATGTCATTATGATACCATATAATATATTTTTAAAATTGGGCTATTGATACAAATATTATCCCACAGTCTGGAAAATCTGCCAGTTCAGCATCACTGAAGTCCTAAAGGTGCAAGGTCATCACAGTTTTACTGTAGTTATGGAAACAAACAGGTGGCATGCTCTGAGACGGGATCTCCTCCTGAGAAGGTATGACCTGTACAAAAGAGACAGGTTAAATATGAACGAAGGGGACAGGTTTGCTAGAGCTGTTGGGGAGGGTTTAAACTAGCTTGGCAGGGGAATGGGGACAAAGTGATAGGTCAGAGGATGGAGCTGCTGTTGAAGATGTAGATGCAGCCTGCAGAGAGGCCATGAGGAAGGACAGGCAGTGGAAAGAACATCATTGCAGTCAGTTGGATGGGTTGAAAAGTGTCAATTTTACTGCAAGTATCGGGAACAAGGCTGATCAATTTAGAGTATGTGTCAACACATGGAACTATAATGTTATGGGGTTTCAATGTATTTAAAGGGACGGGGGGGGAGTAAAAGAGGTGGTGGAGTGGCATTGTAAATCAGGAATAGTATCACAGCTGCAGAAACAGAGGGGGTCCTGGAGTAATCAATACCGTGGGTGGAATAAGAAACAAGATTCCCCCCCACCCCATAGCATAAAGATATTGATGTTCAGTTTGGAAAAAAAAATGCAAAACTAACAGGGTTGTTGGAATGGATGACTTCAACTTTCTATTATTGATTAGCACCTCTTCAGTGCGAAGGTTTAGATGGGACAGAATTTTTTAATGTGTATTCGAGAAGGATTGCTGACACAGTATGTAGACATTTTGTCCAGAGAAGAGGCGTTACTGGATCTGGTACTAAACAGTGACGGACCTCTGAGTGGGTGAGCATTATTAACCTGTGAGTCTTAGGTCAGTGGCGGGGAAACTATTGGAGAGGATTCTCAGATACAGAATTTATGAGCATTTGGAGAAACATAGTCTGATTAGTGATAGTCAACATGGCCTTGTGAGGGGCAGGTTGTGTCTCAGAAGTCTGATTGAATTCCCTGCGGAAGCAACAAAACATATTGATGAAGGTCGAGCAGTGAATGTAGTATATGCGATTTTAGTAAAGCCTTTAATAAGGTCCCCCTGTTAGGCTCATTTAGAAAATCAGGAGCTATGAGATCCAGGGAAACTTGGCTGCGTGAATTCAGGATCGGCTTCTGCACAGATTGCAGAGGGTGACAGTAGAAGGTGCACATTCTACCTAGAGATCGCAGACTGGTGATGTTCCACAGGGATCTGTTCTGGGACCCCTGCTACTTGTGATATTTATAAATGACTTGGATGAGGAAGTGGAAGGGTGGGTTAGTAAGTTTGCAGATGCCATGAAGGTCAGTGTAGAAGGTTGTTGTAGGTTACAAAGGGACATTGACAGGATGCAGAGCTAGTCTGAGTAATGCAGATAAAGTTCAATTCAGAGAAGTGTGAAGTGATTAACTTTGGAGGATTGAACCTCAAGGCAGAATACAGGGTTAGTGGCAGGATTCTCAACAGTGTGGAGGAATAGAGGGATTTTGGGACTCATATCTAAAGATTTTCCTAAGTTGCAGTGCAAACAAGAGAAATCTGCAGATGCTGGAAATCCTTTTCTTCTATAGATGCTGCCTGGCTGCTGGGTTCCTCCAGCATTTTGTGTGTGTTGCATGCAAGTTAACAGGGTGGTTAAGAAGACGTATTGTATTTTGCCTCTCATTAGTCATTGGAATGAGTTCAAGAGCCGCAAGGTAATATTGTAGCTCTACAAAACTCTGGTTAGAGAACATTAAGAATATTGTACTCAGTTCTGGTCACCTCATTAGAGAAGGATGTGGAAACTTTAGAGAGCGCAGAGGAGATTTACCAGGATAAAGCCCAGACTAACAGATATGCCTTGTAGGTTAAGAGAACTAGTGCTCTTTGCTTTGGAGAGAAGGAGGATGAGAGGTGTATAAGATGATAAGAGGCATAGATTGAGTGGACAGCCAGAGTCTTTTCCCAGGCAGTAGTAGCTAATACGAGGAGGTACGACTTTAAGGTGTTGGGAGGAAAATACAGGGGGATGCAAAAGATAGGCTTTACTTACACAAAGAATGGTAGGAGCACGCAATGCACCGCCAGGGATGGTGGTAGAGGCAAATATATTAGAGACAATCAAGAGACACTTGGCTAAGCACATGGATGAAAGAAAAATGGAGGACTATGTGGGAGAGAAGGGTTAGACTGATCTTTATCTGTAGGTTAAAAGGTCAGCACAACATCATGGGCTGAAGAGCCTGTACTGTGCTGTACTGTCCTATGCTGCCTGTATTTTGATCAATAACCACAGGTCAATTACAGACCTTGTTTTTAGGATTCTAAACTTTAACTACTTATATTAACTTTCCATTAATTCCATAAATAATGTTGAACCCCAAAAATCCAATGATAATGCACAATGTAAGTTGACATTAATCTGTGTTTAACTCAAAATGGAATAGCATTTCATATCAAGGTCTGATCAGTATGTTATGAGGTTCTGTCTTTTAGTAAAAAAAATCAGTCACCTGGTGTGGAAAAACAGATGCCAAGCTCATTTGCAAGTGGTTTATCTCTGATGCCAGCCTCTGAAAGCATGACTACAATAAAGGAATGAGTTTAGCTTACTAATAAAGTCCTTGGCAACAATGAAAAATATGGTTCTTCTTTCAGATTAGTCAACATAATTATATATATATATATATATATATATATATATATATATATATATAAGAAGCACAAATATTGCTAATATTGTTATTGACATTAACTATGCCCATTTGTAAAATTAAGACACATAAGTATCAAACATTTAAGTAGATACTGCCCGCTGTGCAGGTTCACATAATGATTGTGAGTTATTTAAACTCAGCACTGTTCTCATCACAGAAAATATTCTATTTTACATCTAGTTAGTTAATGCAGGGTACCCTTTGTGTAGTGATTATCTCTACAAATAAAAGACTATTAACCATTTTGTTTCATCATTTATGAACAAAACATTTTAAAATAGTTATTGCTGGGGTCCCACCCACCCACTAACTCTATTAACAACTAAAAGGTTTCGTTACTCTTTGTACAGTACACCTGCAAAGCTTTCCAAATACCCTTCAAAAATTTCACAACTGTAACTTGGTCGGATTGACTCTTTCCAAATCAATGCAAGAAGTAATACCAGCATTCACAAAAGTTGCTTTGTGCAACAAGTCTGAAGACACTTATCTATTTCCAAATTTGATGGTCGAGGTAGAACCAACATTCCTCATTTCTGTTCCCTGCCACGGGAAGGGGAAAGAAAAAATAAGGAATGTTTTCTCAATTGAGACCTGTTAGCCAAGAAACACGTGGAATAAATACGTCAACATTACCAGAACTAAATCTGGACTACTTTACAAGATTGTATTGTCTTCTTGCTGAAGCTTTTTGAAGATTAGTTGTCTTTCCTTAGACAACAACTAAAAGGTAATATATTTGCTAAATAATACAGGGTAGCTGTTATAACACAGTAGTCAACTACTCTGCGCTACTCAGGTGCAACATACCACTTCAATTATTCAACTTGATTCAGTCCTCCTCAAGCCTCCTTCCTCACTTCTTTTTCCAGTGAACTGATGACTATTGGTGCTGTTTCTTGCTTGAGAACAGAACCCAAACGTGTAAGCACTTTTTTTTCCTGTCAATTTAACTCAGTTTTAATCCCACTCCTACTCTGTCCTATCAGCTTGTGTTTGTAACAATGCTCAAAGTAAACCTGAGGAATAGAGGTTTAAGTATGCTGCAACTTTCCGAGCTCCATCCTCATGATACAGGCCAAGGCCAACATCCATTACAAGCTCTCATGGCCCCAGGGTGGCCTGTACATATTTTTATATACACAGATGTGTGCCCACTAGTTGGCAAATAGGTGGGCTGAATGGCCCAACTTCCAAGCTGTATGACTTGAGTCAAATCTGACTTTGACATTTGTTATGTTGATTATATATTTCACACCATTGCATCCTAGATGTATTCCTATTGCATATTCATGATTTCCCCTCTGTCAGAAATGACAGAACTCTTAACTACCTCTGTACCATCTCCTGCACTGCTCTCACCCCCCTTATTTCCTCCGAGCAGGGTGTTGAATTTCATCTTACACCTTAACAATCTCTAGATTTAACGTTCGTACTCTGATTTATGCCACCGACAATATTATGCCAACTTAAGAAACATTCTCCTTCTCCTCTTTCAGAATTTCATAAACTGTGTCTCCTGTTACTGCCTTTGTCCACTCTACCATCTCCAATAATAAGATTCTTTCCTAGTCATACTTTCCCATGCAACATGTCTACGAAGGTTTTCGGTCATCCAGGTCAATGTATATCAAGCAGTAGTAAATCAAGGCAAATGGACTTGCTGACAGCCCAACAGACAGAGGTAAAGAGCAAAGAAGACAGAAAAGCATAGTCATCCCATATGTAGCTGGAATTTCAGAGAAACTCAGAAGGATTTTCTACAAGCACCAAGTCCCTGTGTTTTTCAAACCTACAAACATATTCATAAAGAAACTTGCCCACAGAACAATATTTTATGTTATCCAATGCAATAAGATCTGCACATTGGCAAGATAAAACAACCACTTCACAGACAGCCCAACATAGGACGGCTAACACCTCAGGTCAAGATGCAGTTGTATATCTACACCTAAAGGACAAGGGACACTCCTTTGATGATAACAATGTGTACATTTTGGACAGGGAGGACAGGTGGTGTGAAAGAGGGATTAAAGAAACCACCTTGGTCAAACTGGAAAACCCATCCTTGAACAGAGCGAGTACGACACCATCTATCAGCTACCTATATTGCGGTCCTAACATCTCTACCCCGGCGTCTCCACAACAGTTCATACCTCCATTCATGCAAGGGTAAGACTATTGACCCTCTCGTTACCTCTACAATTCTTAACGACCCTCATGTGACTGTTATACCTTTAAACAACTCACAGAGTGTAGAGGCCAGAAAACTACCCACGATGGATTAGAACTGAAGTCTCTTGGATGAGTGGTGAAACGTCTTCTAGACAACACAGCAAGTCCAGTTGCCTTGGTTTACTACTGCTTGATATGTTTTCCATGCAACATTTTCCTTTTGCTACTCTACTTTTCATTATCCACAGACCCAAACACTTCCTCTAGGTGAGGCAGTGATCCATGTACACATCTTCCAATTAATATAGTGGATCCAGTACTCATGATAGAGTCTCTTCTACATTGCAGAAACCATTACAGACCTTGTGATCTCTATACAGAATACTGCCAACCTACAAGGGTGATCTTAAGCTTCAAGCTGTTTTTAATTGTCCAATCTTATTCCCATTCTGATGACTCTATCTGATTCAACAGAGTTCAACACAAGCTCAACGAACAGTGTTCGTATTTTGATTAAGCACAATAGTTACAGTCCTCGGTATTTATTGAATTGACTTTATTTCTTACATTCTTCACATACATGAGTAAAAATCTTGAAGTTATGTCTTCATCTAAATATGCAATGTGCAATTATAGTAATTTATAATAATCTATAATAAATAGAACAGTCAATGTAATATAGAGTACAGACAAGTCAGTGTGAGTTCATCAGTCTGATGGCCTGGTGGAAGCAGCTGTCCCGGAGCCTGTTGGTCCTGGCTTTTATGCTGCTGTACCGCTTCCGGGTTGGTAGCAGCTGGAATAGATTGTGGTTGGGATGGCTTGGGTCCCCAGTAATCCTATGGGCCCTTTTTACACACCTGTCCTTGTAAATGTCCTGAATCATGGGAAGTTCACAACTACAGCTACGCTGGGCTGTCCGCACCACTCTCTGCAGAGTCCTGCGATTAAGGGAGGTACAGTTCCCATACCAGGCAGTGATGCAGCAAGTCAGGATGCTCTCAGTTGTGCCCCGGTAGAAAGTCCTTAGGATCTGGGGGCCCATACCAAACTTCCTCAACCATCTGAGGTGAAAGAGACGCTGTTGTGCCTTTTTCACTACATAGCTGGTGTGTACATACCACGCGAGGTCCTTGGTGATGAGGATGTCGAGGAACTTAAAGCTATTTACCCTTTCAACCCCAGAACCATTGGTGTCAATAGGGGTTCGCCTGTCTGCATTCCTCCTGTAATCCACAACCAGCTCCTTTGTTTTTGTGACATTGAGGGAGAGATTGTTTTCTTGACGCCACTGTGTCAGAGAGATGACTTCTTCCCTGGTGGCCACCTTATTATTGTTTGAGATAAGGCCAATCAATGTAGTGTTGTCGGCAAATTTAATTAGCAGATTGAAGCTGTGCATGATGATACAGTCATGGGTGTACAGGGAGTAAAGGAGGAGGCTCAGTACGCAGGTCTGAGGGGCTCCTGTATTGAGTCAGAGGGTTGGAAGTGAGGGAGCCAACTCTTACAACCTGCTGGCGATCTGACAGGAAGTCCAGGATTCAGCTGCACAAGGCAGGATTAAGGCTGAGGTCTCTGACCGTCTTGTTGAGCCTGAATGGAACTCTGATGTTGAATGCTGAACTGTAGTCCAAGAACAGATTCTTACATAAGTATCTTTCTTCTCCAGATATGTAAGGACGGTGTGTAGAGCTGTGGCTATTGCATCATCTGTCAATCGGTTGTGTCAGTAGGTGAATTGTAGGGGGTCCAGTTGGGGTGGTAGCAAGCTGCAGATGTAATCCTTGACCAGCCTCTCAAAGCATTTGCTTACTATTGAGGTAAGTGCGAATCATTCAGGCATGTTACCTTGGCCTTTTTTGTTACAGCGACAATAGTGGATAATTTGAAGCAGGAGGCACTCTACACTGGGAGAGGGAGAGATTAAAAATGTCTGTAAACACACCTGCCAGTGGTGCTGCGCACATCCTGAGTACTCGTCCTGGGATGCCGTCCGGTCCCACAGCCTTGCAACTGTCCGCTCGTTGGAAATATCTGCATACCTCAGCCTCAGAGGTGACCAGGTTGCTGGTGGCTTTCCTTGGAGGCTCAGAGTTAGCGACATTGAACCTAGCGTAAAAACAATTGAGTTCATCTGGGAGAGAGGCCACGATGTTGGCGGCACCACAACGTTTAGCTTTGAAGTCTGCAATGGTATGCAGCCCTCACAAGTCATGTGTGCTATTCATTGTGAATCTTGATTCAATCTTCTCCCTATATTGTTGTTTCGCAGCCTTGATAGCTTTGCGCAGATCATAGCTGCTTTTCTTAAACTCTAGTTGATCTCTAGTGATGTAAGCTCGATGTCGTGCTGCATATTGTTAAATATTGAATAATACTTATTAAATATTGAACTTAACAAATTCAGATAACCATTTTGCACCAAAACTGGCGACAAAGGAGATTTCAGATAGTGGGATCCGGAGCAACACGAAAGACTCTGGAGGAACTCAGTGGATCAGGCAGCATCTATGCAGGGAAATGGATCATCAATGTTTTGTGCAAGTTCCTCTAGCACCTTTTGTGCGGTACTGGATCAGAACTGGTTAGTTCTGTAGGCATCGAGCTGTAACATTAATTTCAATTTTCTTTCTCTACAGCTGCTGTGAGACCTGTTGAATATTTCCAGTCCTGTGTTTTATTTCACATTTACAGCATTTGCAGTGTTTTGTATCTCACAGTTCCAGCATGCTTTAGTGTACTTACAACTCCTCCAGACAGATAGATTCTTTTAACAATTCATTACCCTCTCTCATTTGATGCTGCCAATCTGCTAAGTATTTACCATATTGGCTGCTTTTATTTCAGATTTCTAGCATCTGCAGTTTTATTTTGCTTTTCTATCATTCAACTAGGAATTGCCAGTGAAAATCTTCAGGTTTTAATAATCTGTCCAGTAAAGGAAGGCCATGTTACATAGTCCTGTTTTCTACTGGAATGCTAACAGAGTAGAAATACTCTGAAGACATCTCTCTTGGAACTGAATAAATTTTACTCTATCACTTCATATAATCATTTTGCTTAATACTGCACATTCCTTTAACATAGGAGATTAAATGACATGGAAGAAACTAATTAACTTTTAGTTATCTTCAACAATTGAAACAACTCAGGTTAAAATTCCAAAGGTCTACAATTTGGTGTTTCAAACATCTTTCTAATTCATCAATAATGTAGAATTGGATTTCCCTAACTAAACTGAAGATTGGAATAATTGGGATGTATCTACTTTTACTACAAGATTGCCCACTCTACATTAAAAGTCTGATAGAAATTCAATATCATTTTTGATTCGCTCCAAGTCTGACAAAGATATTTAAGCATTGTAAGACTCAGATTCTTGGATTTCTGAATTAATGCTGACAGGTATTTTCCACACACTAGTTTTTATAGTTGTATACTGAAGTGAATTCTAAGGTAGCATGCATTTAATCTTACTTTTGAAGACGTAGAGTCACACTCCTGACAGATCCAACCATAACCTGTCTGCTTTGGGGATTTCTTCAGGGGTGGATCGAGGCAACCAAAGTGGTAACAAAGTCTGCATTCATCACATCTACATAGGAAAATAATTTAAAAAAAAATCAAATTAATTTTATGATGACACAAAATTAAATCTATATTTTAAGAAACAAAAGTATGAATAACGCATCAACTTCTTGTCAGGCTGGCTGCATAAAGAAACCACTAATTTATGACATCCTGGCATCACCCTATCCACCCACTTCAATGGGTGAACATACAAGGTGATGAAAATACTTTCAAATTTAACTATCCAATTTAATAGAACAAATTTTAGAACCCTTTAACAGGCCAAAAACTACTGTAGAGGAAGTTAACATTCTAGGTGAATTATTTTTCACTAGTTCTGATGAAAAGGCCATTAAGCTTTGCTGAGAATTAATCCTACCTGTTCATAAATATATTCAAAATAGTTCAAAATGTATTTCAAAGTCTATTTGTATGAAAAAAGTCATAGATAAAAATAATCATATACATAGACTTCATTTTTGACAAAGGTCCTCTGAGCTGAAACGCTGACTCTGTTTCTCTTCCCATAACCTGATAATCTCTCTTGAACAATTCCCCACCCACTTCCCAAAACAGAATCAGAATCAGGTTTAATATCACTGGCTCATGTTGCAAATTTTGTTAACTTTGTACAAAGTACAATGCAATACATAACAGACAGAAAAAAACTTGTGAATTAAAGTATATCTAAAATAGTTAAATTAAATAAGTAATGCAAAAAAATAGGAAATAAAAAAGTAGTAAGGTAGTGTTCACGGATTCTATGTCCATTTAGAAATCGGATGACAGAGGAGAAGAAGATGTTCCTGAATCGTTGAGTGTGTACCTCCTTCCTGAGGCTAGCAATGAGAAGAAGGCATCTCCTGGGTGGTGGGGGTCCGTAATGATGGATGCCACCTTTCTGAGGCACTGGTCCTTGAAGATGTCCTGGATACTACACAGGCTAGTGCCCATGATGGAGCTGACTAACTTTACAACTCTCTGCAGCTTATTTCGATCCTGTGCAGTGCCCCCCACCCCCACCAGCAATACCAGATAGTGGTGTAACTAGTTAAAATGCTCTCCATCATGAATCTGTAGAAATCTGAGAGTGTTTTTGGTGACATACCAAATCTCTTCAAACTCCTAATGAAATAAAGACACTGTTTTGCCTTCTTTACAGCTGCATCGATATGTGAGGTCCTCAGAGATATTGACACCCAGGAACTTGAAATTGCTCACTCTCTCCACTTCTGATTCCTCTGTGAGGACTACTGTGTGTACCCTCACCTTATCCTTTCTGAAGACCACAATCAGCTTTGATTTTACCGATGTTGAGTGCAAGTCTGTTGCTGTGACACCACTCAACTAGCTGGTATATCTCACTCCTGTCTGCTTTCTTGTCATCATCTGAGATTCTGCCAACAACAGTTGTATCGTCAGCAAATCTACAGATGGCATTCGAGCTGTGCCTAGCCACAGTCATGGGTATAGAGAGAGTAGAGCAGTGGATTAAGCAGATATCACTGAAGTACACTAGTATGGATCGTTAGCAAAGTGGAGATGTGATCTCCAATCTGCAGAGATTGTGGCCTTCTGGTTAGAAAGTCAAGGATCCAGTTGCAGAGGGAGGTACGAGGGCACAGATTCTGGACCTTTTCGATCAGAACTATAGGAATGATGGTGTTAAATACTGAGCTGTACTCAATAAACACATCTTGACATAGGTATTTGTATTGTTCAGGTGATCCAAAGCCACAGAGAGAGCCAGTGAGAGGCATAGACCTATTGTGGCGATAGGCAAATTGCAGTGGGTCCAGGGAGGGGTTGATTCTAGCCGTGACCAACCTCTCAAAACACTTCATCACCGTAGAAGTGAGTGCTACTGGAGATAGTCAATAAGACAGCTTATCCTGCTCTTCTTGGGCAATGATATAATTGTTTCCCTTTGAAGTAGGTGGGATACCTTTTCTCATGATACAAATTTTCGACAACTATGATTTTTTTCTCTCTGTTTACTCATTCATGGGATGTGGAATGACCCTGGCAAACCCCTCATTTATTGTCGATCCCTAATCACCCTTGAACCAAGAAAGTACTTAAATGTGCGCTTTTGCAGGCAAAACCAAACATAGCTTTTTTTCTAGGAAAACAGTGAAAGGGGAAGGACACGGATGAGGCAGATAATATTCAGATTAACTTGGAACTAGTTAATGTCCTGAAGAAGCGTCTCAGCTCAAAACGTTGACCATTTATTAATCTCCACAGATGCTCCCTGACCTGCTGAGTTCCTCTAGCATCTTGTGTGTGTTACTTTTGATTTCCAGCATCTGCAGACTTCCTCATGTTTTTAACGTGGAGATAGTTAATGTGAATACCTCTACCCTAACCCTTTTAAATGTAAAACTACTCCTTTATTACAATTCTCACAATTAAAATGATCACCTGCAGGACTTACATAATGCGATAAGATGATCACCAATGTTGATGGATATTCCAGATTTAGTTTCATTCATTTCAGAGGATCTGTGTACTGCTATCAAGGCATGTGCTTATTTGCATCCCTAACTAACCATGAGAAGATTGATCTTGAATCACCATAGTCCTTCGTTATGCAGTTACCACCTGTAACACTGCTGGCATTTAGGGCAGCATGAAGGTCCCCCATCTCTAGTGGGGTGTTCAGGGATTCCTTCATCATATAAGTAGCATCCTCTCGGTTTTCACTACTGTCAGTCATGCAAGTCCCAGGTAGAGAATCAGGAATACCATCACACTCAGATGTGGAAGGATTCTTCATTGCTGTTTCTGTAACAATTTAGTTTTACCAGTCAGGGTTGTTAGCCAGAGCTTAACCCCTGAACCTAGAGAACTGGTGGACTACTTTTAGTCTGGCCTTCTACCCTTCCACTTGTTTGGCATGGGTGACCCTACCAAGAGCCAAAGCATAAAGCCCTGACACCAGCCAACATAGCTCTCTGGGTCACTGAGGCACGCTGGCCTCCAAACCACGACAAGGTTGTGGTCCTCTTGGAGGTTCCTTGTGAAGATATGGCCACAATCATCTGACCATTTGAATACCACTCATAGTGCTAATCAAATGGTCTTTGGGCAACATAGTAGTACATTTGATGGAGTTGCTGCTTCACATCTCCAGGTTCCTGGGTTCTGTCCTGGCCTTTCGTGCCATCTATGTGGAGTTTATAGTCTCATTGTGACCCTGCTGGTTTTTTCTAGGTGCTCCAGCTTCCTCCCGCATTTCAAAGAAAAGATGTTAATAATTTAATTAGATTTAATGTGCAAGAATGGTAGAATTTGGGAGCAGTTGACGGCAATAAGGGGAAATGAAATGAAGTTGGCACAGCTCTGTCAATGAATCTTCATGGTTGGCACAGATTCTGAAGGACTCTGGATGTAAGTTCAGTAACTTTAACTACATTACCCTACCCAAAATGCAGGCCTACTAAGTTACTAGGGAAATCTTATCCTGGACTTATCAATGTACATGAACCAATTGTCGGTGCCAAACATTAACTTCTATATCTCCAATGACTAGAATTGAATTTCTTATTAATGTAAGGCAATTTAATATCAAGGTTATAAATTAAAAGAAAACCTATTTCCCCACCTTCCAAAAAAGTAGTCAGATACAGGGCTCATAGAAAAGAACAAGACATGACAATGCATATCTCATTTTAAAAATGAATAACTAATATATTTTATCAATTTAAATCTATGCCATGCTTGTTTAAGACAGAACTTTGGATTCTGGACAGACAGAATTACATTAAATGTCATAGATGTCAAGTATTTATGACATAGAAGTTGAAGGTATACTGGAGAAATGATCTTTCCTTTAAAACACTTTAAAATCTGGGTTTCAACATAATACTAAATTCTTTCCATAACTCTGGAACAATTGAAGCATTTAGAATTAAAATTTTGATGCTATCCTGGAATAATTTCCAGTTAGCCTAAAAATTGTTTCATGCAGCATTGAACTTTGTTTTCTAAATTAGTCATGTTTGTAGTCCCTATTAAGTAAAAGCATCTAAGGTTTTACGTATTTATTAAAAATGATCTCAATATTGTTGATTCTATTTCACTCTTCATTTCCTAATTCTTGTGCGTTTTAATTAAAAGCAATCTCATGAGGACTAGCCTATTATTGTATAATTATATTCTATCAATCAAGGTGAACCAGATTTTGTATCGTAAATCAGATAACCAACCTATGGATCAATCACAATTCACTGCAAAAACCTTGATTCCAAATTCCACCTCATTAGATTTTCTGCATTGTCTTATCAGTTCGTTTGCAGAAGTCTTTGTTCTAATACACCAGAGAGAGTGTTCCAAGGAATAAGGGTCGTATGCTGCCAGATATGAGTTAAAAACACAGTGGAAACACATGTTACATTTCAATTAACATCAAAAGGATAAACTAAGCAATCTAAATTGTCTGCTTAATGTTACATTTTTTATTCCTATTTAAACTAACTACACAATCCGTTTATTTTGCACTTTTCCCCTTGAGTCCTTTATTCGTGCCTCTATCCTCTCTATCATTCATATCCAAAGGACAAATGATTAAAGGCCATAGCTACCAAGGACCTAGTTATTTCCTCTTCCACTGAATTCCTACAATAACTTTGTATCAATTAAAAGCTATGCTGTTTTCCAAACATTCTTTAAAAATATCCAAAGGATTAAGAAGAGAAAACGGTCTGCTTTTCTTTCCAATTCTCTGTTACACAATATTTCAGTATTGAAAATGAGAACCCCTATCTCACTACAATAAGTTCAAAGTAAATTTATTATCAACGTACATACATCTCACCATATACAACCTTGAGATTCGATTCAAGTCAACAGCACACAGTAAAAACGAAACAACGTTCCTCCAGGGCCCTGGTGCTACATGAAACAACACAAAACTACACTAGACTATGTGAGACAGCACAAAGCTACACTAGACTACGTAAAACAACATAAAAACTGCACCAGACTACAGACCTGTACAGGACTACATAAAGTGCACAAAACAGTGCAGGGCAGTATAATCGTTACTAAACAAGACAATAGGCACAGTAGAGGACAAATTACAATATAATAATAAATTTTGTAGATGTCAGTCTAGACTCTGAGTATTGAGGAGTCTGATGGCTTGGGGCAAGAAACTGTTGCACAGTCTGGTCGTGAGAGCCCGAATGCTTCGGTATCTTTTGCCAGATGACAGGAGGGAGAAGGGTTTGTGTAAGGGGTGTGTGGGGTCCTTCACAATACTGTTAGCTTTGCAGGTGCAGCGTGTGGTGTAAATGTCTGTAATAGCAGGAAAAGAGACCCCAGTGATCTTCTCAGCTGACATCACTATCTGCTGCAGGGTCTTGCAATCCAAGATGGTGCAATTCCCGAACCAGGCAGTGATGCAGCTGCTCAGGATGCTGTCAATACATCCTCCGTAGAATGTGGTGAGGATGGGGGTTGGGAGATGGACTCTTCTCAGCCTTCGCAGAAAGTAGAGACACTGCTGGGCTTTCTTTGCTATGGAGCTGGTGTTGAGGGACCAGGTGAGATTCTCCGCCAGGTGAACACCAAGAAACTTGGTGCTCTTAACGATCTAAATGGAGGAGCCGTCAATGATCAGCGGAGAGTGGTCGCTCCGTGCTCTCCTGAAGTCAAAACCATCTCTTTTGTTTTGTTCACATTCAGAGACAGGTTGCTGGCTCTGCACCAGTCTGTTAGCCACCGGACCTCTTCTCCGTATGCTGACTCGTTGTTCTTGCTGATGAGACCCACCACGGTCATGTCATCGGTGAACTTGATGCTGTGGTTCGAGCTGGGCATTGTTGCACAATCGTGGGTCAGCAGAGTGAACAGCAGTGGACTGAGAGCACACAGCCCTGGGGGGCCCCCGTGCTCAGTGTGATGGTGTTGGAGATGCTGCTCCCGATCCGGACTGACTGGGGTCTCCCAGTCAGGAAGTCTAGGTTCAGTTGCAGAGGGAAGTGTTCAGGCCCAGCAGTTTCAGCTTTCCAATCAGGTGCTGAGGAATGATTGTGTTGAATGCTGAACTGAAGTCTGTGTCTTGCAAGCATACTCAATAAATCCATAATAGAATAATAACCAAAGCAATCAATGGAAGACCCCACCAACTTGGGCATTCAACCAGTGTGCAACAGACAACAAACTGTGCAAGTACAAAATGAAAGAAATAACAATAATAAATAAGCAATAAATATTGAGAACATGAGATAAAGAGTCCTTGAAAGTGAGTTGTTAGATTGTGGCAGACATCCCACCCTGCATAAACTCATTTCAGGGAGGTAGCACCGTCAGTTTGTGGGAGACTTCCGGGAGAGGTGGGATGTCTGCAATAGAGTAGCTCCTTAGCAGCTGGCCAGCGAGTTTAAATAACGTTAGCTATGCTAATGAACGAATGACACCTGTTAAACTCACCTCAACACGTCTTTTACAGTCTTAACCCACCATGGGCAATAGAAAAGTCACTTGCAAACAGTGCAGCGAGCAACACTGTCATTATTTTGACCCCTATTAGGCAGGGGTACACTTTAGTGTAGTCTGGGGTGACGTACGTTTTATTTTTTTTTGGAACACTCTGCCATGTCTCTCTCTCTCTCTCGTGGTCGCTCGTGCACTCTCGCTTGCTCTCTCTCGCTCTGTCGCTTGCGCTCTCGCTGGCTTTCTCTCTTGCTCTCTCTCATGGTCGCTCTCACGCTCTCTCTTGCTTTTCTCTCGCTCGCTCTCAAAAAAATTGATTTCCGTGATATTGTATATAATTTGCGGGCATCAGGAAGCCACTATTAATATGCGGGAGACTCCTGAAGTTCCGGGAGAGGTGGGATGTCTGTTGTGGTAACATTTCGATGATGGGGCAAGGGAAGCTGAGTGAATTTATCCCCTTCGTTCAAAAGCCTGATTGTTAAGCTCTTAGAAATTATTATTTAGTCACAAAAAGGAGCGAGACATTTGTTGACTTCAAAATACAACAGATGTGATCAAAAACTAAGAGCATTACATTAGCACAAGGTGGGGTAAATAGTCCGATCTATGCTGTACATTCTGTGCAATACATGAAGATACAACATTTTGTTTTCTCCTCTTACACCTTGTAAAATTCACTGAATACAAAACAAAAGCCAAAACACCTAATTTTCACTCTTTCAGAGATATTCAAGGTGTCCTTGCCTAGACATTCACTAACAGTAGTACTAAATGCAGAAATTTACCACACATATTTTAATCTGCCACCAAATTTCCTATGAGGAAATAATTTTTTTTCATAGAAAAGTACAACTCACTGACATGACTATATTGCATGTTTGAGCTACTGACCGGGGTGGGGAGGGGGACAAAATATCTAGACAAGCATCCTTCAAATGACCATGCAACTTGCATTTTACCTTCATTTATTCTGCAGACTATTTATCTCAAGTCTGTTTCAGCAATTAGTTGGATTGCAAATGACAAATTTCAATGAAATTTATTCTGTTTCCTTACATTCTTACCAGCTGATCCAAGCCGTGATAGTTAAAATTACTCTACCACACATTTTAATTTATTTTTATTTATACTAGTATGGCATCATTATACTAAAATGCAACAGTTATACCCTCCCTAGTTATGCAATTAGAAACAATTCACCATAGCAGCAGTTGGCAAAGCATCTTGAGCTACTGCATAGGGAAATGATTAAAATTGTTGATCAAGGTCTTGTATGAGCCCGTAGGAATGATTAACATAAAAAGCAAAGAAATGGTCACATTAAGGTAAGAAGGTTCCGCAAATTGACTGGGACTCCAATTCTGTAAAATGATTGGATGGGATAGTTTTGTCAAATATGCTTAGGAAAGTTTCATTAATCAATATCCAGAGATCCAAACTATGGAGAACGCAATACGAGATCTCCTATCAGGGAACAAAATAAGGCAGGTGACAGAAGTGTGAGTAGAGGAACACTTTGGATCAAGTGATCATAATTCGAATAGTTTCAAGATAATTATGGAGAAGGATAGGACTGGTTCTCATGTTGAGATTCTATATTGGAGAAAGCCCAATTTTGATGGCATCAGAGAGGATCTGGCAAGTGTGAATTGGCATAGGCTGTCTTCCGGCAAAGGGATGCTTTAGAGTGCACGGAGTTTCTGTTTCTATTAGAATAAAAGGCAAGACTAGCAGGTTTAGGGATCCTTGCAAGGAATACTGAGGCCCTTGTTTAGGAAGAAGGAGGTGCATGGCAGGTTTAGGCAATAAGGAACAAATGAGGCTTTTGAGGAGTATAAGAAATGCAAGAGAACATTTAAGAGGGAAATTAGGAAGGCTAAAAGAAGGCATGAGGCTGCACTGGCAAACAAGGTGAAGAAAAACCCAGATATAGTATATTAAATGCAAAGGGTAATTGGTCCATTTGAAGATCAGCGTGGTCATCTAAGCATAGAGTCAAAAGAGATGGAGGAGATCTTAAAAGAGCTTTTTCAATTTGTATTTACTCAGGAGATAGACACAAAATCAATCGAACTGAGGCAAAACAGTGGGTGGTGAGGTCATGAACTGTTTACAGATTACAGAAGGGGAAGTGCTTGCTGTCTTGAGGCAAATTAGGGTGGATAAGTCCCCAGGGCCTGACAAGGTGTCCCCTCAAACCTTGTGAGAGGCTAGTGCAGAAATTGCAGAGGCCCTGGCAGAGGTATTCAAAATGTCCTTAACCACGGGTGAGATGATGGAGGACTGGAGAATAGCCAATGTTGTTCTGTTGTACAAGACAGGCCTTCAGAATAGACAGTGATCCTGATTTCAGTAGTTGGTAAGTAACTGGAGGTATTCTAAAGGACTACATAATGTATATAAGTACTTGGATAGGCACAGACTGACTAGGGATAGTCAACATGGCTTTGTGTGCACTAGGTCTTGTATGACCAATCTAACAGTTTATATTCAGGTGGTTAACAGGAAAATTGATGAAGGAACGGCAATAGATGTTGCCTCCATGTACTTTCGCAAGGCCTTTGACAAAATCCCACATGGGAGGCTGATTCAGAAAGTTCAGTTGCTTGGCATTCAAGGTGAGGTAGTAAAATGGATTCAAATGGCTTAATGGGAGAAACTGGAGAGTGGTAGCAGATGGTTTCTTCTCTGACTGGAGGCCTGTGACTAGTGATGTGCTGCAGGGATTGGTGTTGGGTCCATTGTTGCTTGTCATCTATATTGATGATTTGGATGATAATATGGTAAACCGAATCAACAAATATGCAGATGACACCAAAATTAGGGGAGTAGTGAACAATGAGGAAGCCTATCAAAGCTTGCAGTGTGATCTGGACTATCTGGAAAAATGGGCTTAAAATGGCAGGTGGAATTTAATGCAGACAAGTGTTGCACTTTGGAGGTCAAACCAGGACTATGGTGGTCTATGGTCCAGACCGATGGGAGTAGGCCGAACAATTCTGCATGGACTAGGAGGACTCAGAGGCCTGTTTCTGTGCTGTAGTCTGTATGACTGAACACTTTCAAGCATGAAAGCAGGTAGAGGCTCTGTGAACTATACAACATGTTTTCTGAACTAAACAATTCATGTAGTATTGAGAAAGTAAGAATGCAGGAAACAGCAAAAGGTCAATTAGACTCTCTCAATTCAATAAAACTATGACTGATCCTATTTTGCCCTCAATGCTTTTCTTCTGTTTTATTCCCCCACTCCATTCACCAAGAAGTCCTGCTTGATCAGATGTTTATCAATTAATTGCTGCCTTGAATATACTCATTGAATTTGCCTCCACAGGTCCCAGGGTAGAGAATTCCAAAAAATTCTAGGAGAAGAAATCTTTCCTTGACTCCACCTTAAATGGGCAAACTATAAATGCTGTAGTCCAATTACAAACAAGAGAAAATCTGCAGATACTAAAAATCCAAGCAACACATACACAATGCTGGAGGAACTCAGCAGGTCAGGCAGCATCTATGGAAAAGAGTACAGTCAACGTTTCGAGCTGAGACCATTCAGCAGATCCTATAAATGCTGTCACAATTTTCCATAGTTATGGATATCCCCACCAGAGAAACATGCTCCCATAACTCTTTCTCAAAATCTTACCTGTTCCAGAGTCAGATTTATTATCACTGACATATGATATGCAATATGTCGTTTTGCAGAAGCAATACAGTGCAAAGACATAAAAATTTATAATTTACAAAGGAATAATGAGATAATGTTCATGGACTGTTCAGAAATCTGACAGCGAAGGGAAAAAAGCTGTTCCTAAATTATTGTGGATGGTTTTTCTGGCTCCTGTACCTCCTCCCTGATGGTAGTAATGTAAAGAGAGCATGTCCCACGTAGCGAGGGTCCTTAATGATCTATGCCAGGGGTCTCCAACATTTTTTGCACCACAGACTGGTTTAATATTGACAATAATACACTCAAATTTCATTTCCAAAAGGGTTTATCTAACAAATTTAATATTAAACACACAGCGTATATTTCCCATGCATGAATATAGTGATAAGTCAATTATAAGTCACTTATAAGTCAATAGCATCATAACATTTTAAGTAACGTTTGGATATTAAACACATAGCACATATCTTCCTCGTGTGAACATATAAAATCATTGCAACACGCCAATATTGGTGAATCAGTGGGAGCCCTAGGCTTGTTTTCCTGCAACAAAGCGGTCCCATTGAGGGCTGATGGGAGACAGCGATACTCGAAAGGGGTTCCTTATGTTCAGTCTGTTCCGCAATTTAGTTTTCTTGCATTCATTGCAGAAACCCCCGCTTCACAGAGATATGATGTTGGAAATGGAAGCAACGTTTTCAGTACTTTCGCGGCTATCTCAAGATATTCAGCCTTGACTTTGATCCAGAATGCCAGCAGAGATGTCATGTCAAACATACTTTTCAGCCCACCGTCATTTGCAAGCTTGAAGAGTTGATCTTTTTCCCGTGCTGACATGGATGATTCACCGGGGCATTCACAAATGGGTCACAGACCCATTCCTTTGCACGTCTTGGGTCATTTGCGGTTGGGAAGTAACGCTCAAATTCTGTCGACAGCGAAGATAGGTGATCACACATCAGCTGTGAGAAGGACGGTGCAGCCTCAGTCTCTCCCAAAATCCAAGCTGATGTTGGGGACATGTCAAATATGCCCCGGTCCACTCGCTGTCCCCACAGTTCCAGTTTGGTTTTGAAAGCAGACACTATATCTGCCAACTTGAAGACAGTTGTCGTTCTCCCCTGAAGTGACAAATTGAGTTCATTGAGCAGGTTGAAGATGTCACACAGATAAGTGAGTTTTGCTATCCACTCCTCGTCACTGAAGTGTGCTGCCAGTGGTGACTTTTTTCCTGAAGGAAATCTCTGTAGCTGCTCTCTTAACTCAAAAACCCTGGCCAGGGCTCTCCCCCTTGATAGCCACCTGGCTTCAGTGTGTAAGAGAAGACATTTGTGCTCTGCATCCATTTCCTCGCAAAGCTGCTCAAACAGATGTGAGTTGAGGGTTTTTGCTTTGATGTGATTGATAATTTCAACAATGTCACTCAATACGCTGTTAAGATCAGGTGACATTTTTTGGCTAGCCAGCATTTCCCTGTGTATGACACAGTGTTCAGACTGACATTCAGGAGCAATCTCTTTGTCTCAGGTAGTGAAACCAGACAGCCATCCAGTCATAGCTGCAGCCCCATCTGTGCATATTCCAACACAGAATGACCAGTCCAGTTTGCCTGACATGTAATCATTCAAAGACTTGAATAGTTCTGCCCCAGTTGTGTTTTGTTGGCAGCGGCAGTGCACACAACATATCCTCGTGCACATCATCCTGAAATATATATCGCACATAAACCAGCAGTACTGCCTTGTTGTCGACATTGGTAGACTTGTCGACCTGGATAGCATACCATGGTGACTCGTTAAGCTGTTCCTACAGCTGTGCTTCGATGTCCTCCGCTATGTCATTGATTTTCCTTGAAACTGTGGTAGCTGGTAGAGAAACCTTTGCCATCTTTTTAGCTGCAACTTCTCCCAACAGTTCACGGCACATGTCCTTGGCAGCAGGCAGAATCAATTCTTCACGAACAGTGAAAGGCTTCTTAGCCTTAGCAATAAGGCTAGCCACTAAGTACGACGCTCTCAGAGCAGCAGCATTTGTGGAGGTGGTGGCTCTCAGCACTTGCTTCTGACCCACTTGTTCACGTTTTTTCTGCTCAAAATCTCAACGGGTTTGTCTTTAAGTGCAGTGTGCTTGGACTCAAGGTGCCGAAGCAGTTTTGAGGACTTCAATGCCTCATTAGACAGCTTGTCTCCACATATCACACACAGGGGGCTTGGAGCGTGCAAGTCACCGGTTGCAATAAAGCCATATTTTACGTACAACTTGTTGTATTTTCTGTTGAAGGAAGCTTTCTTTCTTTTTATCAGTCTTGGCCTCAGCTGTCTCTGCGTTATCATCATCGTTAGGCCTTTTATGTCCCCTACCACCTCTTCCAAAGAAACTCTCAAGCGACGTTTGTTTTTTACTCGAGTAGTTGTAGGTTAATGACCGACTGATGACTAGGAGTGCATTTCAAGTTCAACAGTGGGTGTGACAGGGAATGAGGAAAGGTGCAGCTGACTCATATCGTTTCATATCACCAAATCATATTGTTTCCTCGCGGCCCGGTAGCACATGCTTTGCGGCCCGGTGATTGGGGACCACTGATCTATGCCACCTTCTTGCATCACTTCTTGTCTTCTGAACTCATGCCAAACTTTTTTCTGCACATCAACTGATCTCTAGATTCAAATTTATTTATTTAGAGATACAACACAGATCAGGCCTTCCAGCCAATAAGCTGCATTGCCCAGCAACCCACCTATTTAGCACTAGCCTAATCAAGGACAATTTAGAATGACCACTGGTACGTCTTATGTACCTTAACTGCACCATCTTCAATGCAAGTACATCCTTTCTCCAACCCTACACAGTAGACCAATCCTTGTAAATGTGAATTAAATTTGCTTCCTTTTATGATTGATACTTCTTACAATAAAGGCAAATAATAATAAGGGTCAGTTCAAATAATAAGGGAAAGTTCACCCCAGATCTTAAGAGTTAAGGAGGAAAATAACTGGATTGTCGTGCAATAGCCAGAATGAGACTGAAATCTTCAGCACTTGTGCATAGGTGACCACCTTCATTTTATTGGTGCCACACTTTGTTTAAAAACACTGTTTCACTGTTGAGCCATAGTTCCAGCCAATTGTCTCAACTGAGGGAATACTGTACAGTGAGATGTTAAAGCTACCAATATGCCCTCTCAGAAGGATATTAAAAACTCCAAGGCACTTTTCAAAGAAATATGGTGGAATTCTCCCAGCTCCTTGTCAATTGTTGACTGTCGACTGGGAAGAAGAATTAGGTGAATGGACAGAAAGACGACAGCAGTAAGTATGTAATTAATTGGGAGTGAATAAAGAAGTCAGAAGGAAAAAGAAAATTATCTCTGAACTACACCAATATTGAAGGAATCCAATGAATAAAAAGCTAACATAGCTGTACAATTTCTGACAAATTTTGATAATTTAGGAATACATTAAATTCAGATTACAATACACAAATTAAGGTGTCTGTCTCATGAGCAGATAGATTTGTAATCAAAATAAATGGGCTGCAGTTCAACAGGTAACAGGCAGAAGATCAAGTTCCCTGTGTTGGAAATACATAATCTCAAATTCCTCTCCAGCTGTCAACCTCAGCATTGAGGCTATTTTTCTCTCCACAGATGCTGCCTGTTTTTCTTACAGTTTTCTAGTGAGGACAGTTTTGTTATTCCTGAACAATTATAAAATTTCCTGTCATTTAATGAAAATCCCCATGCTAGGGACATAAGAGATTAATCCATTTTTTTTTAAATCAATGTCTATGCAGAACATTACAAATTCTCACAGGGTTTCTGTCACTATTCATTGCATTAATTTTTACATATCATTATTTGCAGAGAATTCAATACATAATAAGTCAAAATACTCAACTAGTATTTTCAAAGTATGTTGTAATCAAATGACTCTTCTAAATGAAGTTAAGGTAATTAAATTCCTTGTCATCAGCAAGTAACAAAATCAATTATTATAGCATAAACACCAGAGATTCTGCAGATGCTGGAAAACTTGACCAACATGCACAAAATGCTGGAGGAACTCAGGAAGTCAAGCAGCTTCTATGGAGGGGAATAAGCAGTGGACATTTCAGGCCGAGACCCTTCATCGGGACTAGAAAGGAAGGAGGTAGAAGCCATTGACCAAGACCCTGGAAAGGAAGGGGGCAGAAGCCAAGATAAAATGGCTGTTAGCATAACACTTCACAGTGGGGTTCAATTCCTGCCGCCGCTGTCTGTAAGGAGTTTGTATTTTCTCCCCATGACCGCATGGATGTCCTCAGGTGGTCTGGGTTTCTCCCTCATTCTAAAGATATACAGACATGCTATGTTGGCAAAGAAAGCCTGGCAACATTTGCAAGCTATCTCCAGTACATCTTTGGATTTTGTTGGTTGTTGACACTTTTACCAAAGTTAAGGAAACTAAATTCCTTGTCATCAGCAAGTAACAAAATTAATTACAATATTATAAACACCAGAGATACTACAGATGCTGGGAAACGATTCATTTTGCCAGGCAGCATCTATAGAAAAAAGTCCAGTCAATTTTTCAGGCCGAGACCTTTCAGCAGGATATCTAGGTCTCTCACTTTTACAAACTTGTATCAGGTGTTGGGAGCGGGAGGAACCATGCCAGAGGTTTTTGCGGACCTGAGCGACTTTGTTCAGTTTGTCTGTGAAACAGTTTAATTCTCCTCTTCTCTCGTCTCTTTATCTTTTTTCAAGGTAGCCGGGGTCTTGTTGGTGTCCATGGTCTACAGCTGTAGCTCAAACTATAGTTCTTCACAGGCAGTGGGTTCTCACTCTCGAAACTCTTCAGGTGCGGCCAGGAAGACATGTGCCTTTGGGGTGTGGCCCTATGGACGACCCAATTCCTCACTGGTGTTGCCGACTGAAGTGTTGAGGGAGATTAAAACATCGAGACAGCAGGCAGGTGGTGAACGCTGCTGTCGAAAGAAGGCCTCTGCACTCTCTCGCTGGTGAGTGAGAGTCTGCTCATCCTTGAGCTGGGGGAACTCGGACAAGCGACGTGGACAATTGTAACATTGAAAGAGGAAGCTATTGCCCTCCTCTCTCGTTGAGGAGGAGAGTGATGTCAAAGTGTTTGGATGGACAGTAGTTTTTGATGAACTCAAGATCATGGTCTCTCGGGGCTTTGCTATTGCTTGCATGGTGGGTGGTGGGGAGGTCGATGCTTTTGCTGGAGCAAATGGGGTTGGGGAGGGGGGAGCATTGATGCTTTAGCTGCTGCTTGTGCATGGGAGGGGGAGGATTTGGAGTTCTAACATTTTCTGTCCTTCATTCTGTTTTTTTTCTCTTTGTTTCATGGATGTCCATGAAGAGTAGGGATTTCAACTTGTTATTAAACCATTGGACTCAGCCCCCACTGCTTCAAAGAAAACAACTCTAGTTTATTGATCCTCTCCTTAACAGAGGATTCTGGGTAATTGGAACACATCAGGACCAGTACATTTTAGCCCAATTAAGCAGCTGCCCCAATTAGCCAAAGTTTCATGGAAATAGCTAAAAAGATAAAAAAAAAAGAAAAACTAATTTTTAACTGAGTAACAAATTACGTATTTAAATAAAATACAGAATGAACTAGAACACTACCAATACCACTACAGTACTATAAAAATGTGTATTACTTCCTAATAATTATCGACGGAGGAATTCATTCAGTGTACACTACCATGTTCTTTTCATTGACTATAAATGGACAAAACCAGTGCAGACATCTAGTGCAGATAATGAGACTGCCTTCATACAATGCTTTTGATGATTGCATCCATCAAATCTTCATTTTTACTTTAATATTCAAGATGATTGTCAATAACCTTCAAATTCTCCATAGTTCCTTAACTTGTTGAAGTAGTGAAATTGTTTAATTTTCACTCCCGGCCATTTCTGGTGTCTCCAAGTCTGATTGCCAACTTATCAGTGACAAAAACGATTGCTGTTTGAAAACAGACATGCACAACTAACTATTTGAAAACTGTTTGCTGTAAGCATGGTGTAGTGTCCAACAGCCACAGCAAGTACACGCAACTGATGCCGGTTAGAAACTGTTCCGCAACAGTCTCCTGCCCCAATTTAGTAGCAGGGTGGCCCAAATAAACAAGGGGAATCCTGGCTATTTTCTCAATTAGCTTTTATTCTTTAAGAGGTGTCCCAAATAAGCGGCTACCCCAATTCACCTGATGGCCAATTATCTGGAATCCACTATAGTACATTCTCTCCAATCCAGGCAGCATGGGGAATGAAAAACATTGATATCTCTGGAGCCACTGTCAATAACAATAAGGCTGCAACAGATTACTGTGATCAACCCCTCCAGAGATGCAACAGCTTCAATTCGGGGTCTGGCTTGTCAAAGCAAGCAGTTTACTTTTTGATTTTCTGCAGCCTTTTAGGCAGAGTTGTAAGCAAGACTACCTTGGCTCCAAAGTGTTTTAACTGTTTGGTTTGTCAACCCCCTCCAAGGCCATCTACAGTCTCTTCTAATGAAAATCAGCAGCCATTTTGTAGCATGTGGTTCACAAATTTAGGAAAATTCCATTTATAAATATGGATTGAAATATTTATTTTTACCCGCTTTTAATTTTCAGTTGTAGTTAAGCATTTGCTTGATAAGTACAGAGTGGAAGCTGTAGGCTTGTTGTGATGAGCACTGAATTCTAGTTACTACCATCAAGGTTGATGAGTTTTCCAGGAGGGGAAAAAAAACTACTTCATTGGATTTCTTCCTTTTTCTTCCTGCTTCCTGACCTCCATATTGTCCTGCTATTTGGCTGCTCAGTATACAGCTGAGGATAAGGCCTGTACTCTCATGGTGATACTATAGTGTAGAACACCATGAATGAAAGGACAATAGGGCCTCTCTACTGTGCTCCAGGTGATGGCAGACTTGATTCAACACCTCAGTGATCACTGATTTTACAGTTGTGAGGCAGTACAGTTTTCACAGTATGCACAATCTGTGCACTGGAATAAAAAGTCAGCATATTTTTTTTCTCTGTTTCCAAGAGTTTGGTTTCTTCTGAAGGCATAAATACAGCTTCAAAATTAAATTCCACAGAATGAAAACACCAACACTGTAGGCTGGATAGCAGGCATTGGCCATCCCTTCAGAAAAATTTAATAAAGTCTACAAGCCATCTTCAGGTTACAAGCTTTTCTATTCTTTAGGCTTACTACTATGAATGAGAGTATTATAGTGTGTTCTTCAATCGTTCAATAAACCACAGATGGATCAAGTGTTCATGTCGCACTTTAGTGTTTATGGACAACACAACAGCTAGTCATATCGCAGGATTAATTATCGAAAACCCAGACACACTACTATGTACTTTTTCAGTCTTATGGTTTTTACATGCTATGTTATTGCCCATTCTTTCACATTTTTTGTGCGGGGGAGGGGGATTTGGAGGCCAATGTTCCTGTTGCGTTTTATGTCATAGGAGAATGGTCTAGAGGTGGGGTGGGGTGGGGGTCGATGTTCTTGTTGCGTTTCTGTTACTTTTTTGTGTGCAGGGAGAGGGGGATTTGGTGGTCGATTGCATTTTGTGTGGGAGAGGTGAATTCAGGGCTGATGTTCTGGTTGCATTTCGTACAGAGGGGGGTTGGTGGGGGGGGGGGTCGATGCTCTTGTTCGCTTTTATGTGCAGTGAGGGGAATTCAGGGGCTGATGATTTGCTTGCATTTTGTATGGAGGGGGCTTGGTAGGAGGGTTCAATGCTCTTGTCCGTTTTTATGTACAGGGGAGGGGAGTTCAGGGGCTGATGATTTTGTTGCGTTTTGTGCGGGGAAGGAGGGGGTTGATGATCGTATTGTAGTTCTTTTTTTGTGTGGAGGAGGGTGTAGTTTTTCATTTTTCTCTCTGAACTGACTTCCATGCTTTTTTCTATGTTTCGTGGCTATCTGGCAAAGAAGAATCTCAGAGCTGTATACTGCATAGACACTTTGATAATAAATGAACCTTTGAACCAGTCAGCGATTGCAGAAATAGGACAGAGTTTACAAAATAATAGGTATGCAAGCAATGGAACTCTGTACCATGGGGCAAGCCTACAATCCTACAAGAGCCATGAAAACAATCTGCTTGACCTGGAAGGTCAAAGATTCTTTGAGAACTGTCGGCACTACATTCAGTCTTACAGTTAGCGATAGCTACAGCAGGTACAATTCTGAATGAGATGTTCTTACTGAGGTACAGAAACATCAAATATTGTTGCATTGCTTTGTGAACATCAAGTTATATAGTGATGTCCTGCTGAAAAATTGTCCCCTTTGCTTTTTCCCCCTCTAGTCTCCTGTCACCACCAGTTTGTTCGGATATATGCACCTACAGTTCACTTTCTCAGTAATGCTCCAGTGCCAAAGGAATGTTTAATAATATACCAATTTCTGAGAGAACTGGTTTGTGAAGAAGCCTTCACGTCAACAAAAAGGTTTTTCAATGCTTGCCATTTATTCCCTGCAAACTTTTGGAACACAGAAAAACATTCAACATTAAGCTGATGTAGAATCGTAAACAATCAGAAGAAATTAAACAAAAACTAGTTGGAAGTGGTTGATGTTTTCTTTGATAAGCATGAATGGGGTCTTTCTCCTAGTCTTTAAAATTGTTCACAGTGCAACAGTTAGTGAGCAATACTCACTTGGAGTGATCATGCCATTAGTGCATGCACTGACTAACATAATCATGATTTTCCAACTCTGTACACTTTAAACAAGCTTTCACTGACTACATCTTTGTGCCCTCATAAAAACGGTACTGAGTACAATTCATTCCAAAAGCATGGAAATCACCTATGGTCAGTTTTGAAAGCAGGAAAAGCCTTGCAGCACATAAAACATTGGTGGTGATCAAATGCCCATGCTAAATATGTTACAAATTTCAATATTAAACAACTTGCTTTCCAAAAATCTCTTACCAAAATATAGTTTTCCTTATCAACATTATTTTAAACAGACATTAAAAAAAATCAAACACAATTATCTTCTATTGAACATATGGTTGAAGATTGCAATATCTTTGCACCACAATAGTGAAGTAATTTGCTTCCAGGAAAATATGCTTTCTTGAAAATAAAATATCTACTGCTGCAGGTCAGTTAAGAGTGACAATTTCTAACACATAGGAAAAATGCCCTGCAATTGCTGTGGAAATTTGGCACTTGCGGGGTTATTCCATTCAGTAATGCCAATTTATCAAAATTACGAAAGCCTAAGTTATTACCTTGTTATCTGACAAAAACAGTGATACACTCATTGCTCCCTAGTGAAATAGACTCTGAAAGTAGCCTGCTCTCGATATTCTAAGCTTATTAAAAAGGAATTGTTAAATTAGAAAAAGGTAATGAAGTGTCTGCAACCTTTCAGGCATTGCAGTTGAACACTCCGTCATGTACATTTTTCGATTTGAAATGACATCATCAAATTTCTATGCAACGATAAATTTACACACATCAGTGATCCTTAATATTGCAGGATATATTAAAGTAAGGTATCAACAGAACGGATATGCTAAATTTACACATTTTAGTTAAAGCAATTCTGTATTATCTATAGTCCAGTTTATAGACAAAATTAGGTCATTTTACAAACATCAGCATTATCAATGGCATAGTGAAAAAAAAACTGCTGGAAAACTCAGCACAGCAAGCAGAATGCGTGGAGGCCAGGGAATAGTTGACAATTCAGGTCAAAACCCTGCATCAGGACTGAGTGTGTAGAAGGAAGATATCCAGTATGTAGAAGTGAAAAGAAGGGTAAAATGGAATGATAAACTAAATTTTACAGCATCTGTAGTTTATCAATGAGGTAGCTCTTTTCACTGTGATAAGCAAAAAGCATTATATGACAATCCGAGAATATCAAAAGATTATGATCAATCAGCTCTTTCTTTTAGTCTTTCCCAATATTCAGACAATTCTTCTAAACACAATTTGGTCTCCAAAATAAATGCTTGAAAACAAAGTTTCACTTTTAATTTGTAATCATATTCCATATTTATATTTTTATATATATTTTTGTCAAAGTCAAAAAACACAATTTGAAGATAAATTTAATAATGCTCCCTTAATTCATTAAGATTTTTTTGTGATATACTTAGTTGTATTAAAAAGAAATAATATTTTCTTAATAATGTTATATCCAAATACTATTGTATATTGTTTAAAGTTTACATTTCCTGCCCACAAAATTTACTTCCAGTTGTCATGAATTTTTCCTCCTTCCTCATCAAAAATAAGAATATAAACCATTACGTCAACATTTCACATTTGGTTCGAATTTTTCAGTTGCTTAGAATTTTTTTGTGACTCAGAGGCATTAGGTCTGTCAATGCAGTTGTTTCTGAATTACTCTTTCTGCAACCCAGCTATTATCTTGTGTTGAGTGACTTTGTGCATGTAATTGTGATTTCTGTATGTACACAAATAAAATATTAGATTCATCAACTGAACATGAGCAACTATCAGAACCCCCAATCTCCATTAACATGCTTTGCAGTCCTGCTTGTCCATGCAGCTTCTAACCTGTGTGATTGCTTTGTCATTGCTGATGGAAAGGTATCTCATTATAAGACTTTTTAATGAACAATGTTACTTGGGACATATTATTTTTATTTACCCTGACTTTTTAAAATTGATTTCATTCAATATATAAAGTTTCTATAAATATTGAAAGATGCTTGTGTACAGGAGTCAATGATGAATGTTGCTGAAATATGATCCTCAAATGGATGCTGCACAACACTTACGATCAATTGTAAACTGAGTTCAGACTAGAAATAAATTATTAAAAATCCTTCACTGTTCTAGCAAATGTAACCTGCACACGTTGGAAGTCTGAAACTCAAGCTGTGAGGAATTAGATCCTCGCAGAAGACAGTGTGGACATTACACTGTCAACTTAGTCAGTGACATTTTTACTTCTGTGCATGGCGGTGTTAGCCTGAATATATAATCCAAGCTGATACTCCAGCATGCAACGATTTGGCTGAGATATCGAAAAGCAAAACTTGGGCAAGTTTTGCATGTGGAACTGCCTCCCTTGAATCAAAAGCTGTCCAATAAGTTGAGCTGCAGGTCAATTCATGTTTCATGGTTACTCTGGCAGAGTTTTGCAAATTAGGTGAGCTTGTTGGTTTCAAGTCCCAACTCACAAGTACTTTAAGATTGTTGCACATTAATAATAGTGTCTGAATACTGCATCTATAAATGTAAACACACTAGGGAATAAATTATTTAGCACTGGAAATGTGTGCTGCAATTGCAATGCATGAACAACAGGTGACCATTTGACCTATTGCAGACCACACAGGAAGTGCTTCAGTTTAACAATCAGTATCCAGCAGCACTAAGTTTATTATTCACTGCCTTCATACCTAAAGGGCCCAAGTTTTGTGAGTGGTGAGCTCCAGTTAAAATTGAGTATTGCTGATTTTAAGTCATGCCTGCAACTTTCAAAGAACTGCTTCAAAGCTAATGGTGAAGTTGCTTCACTGGTTTTGGACACATTACTAGAGGCTATGGCATTGGAAGGCTGCTGACATTTAGTTTTTAAATAAATTTTTAGAACTTAGGTTCGTAATTGAAAAGAGGGCTTTTCCCTAAAAGTGTAGGTGAGGTCAAAAGAGGATGGGGGCTCCAAGCAGAGTCTAGCAGCAGAGGGAAGTTCCTTTACTGTGCACTGTGGTGCTGTGTCCCAAAAGTTGAATCACTAACAAACACAGTTAAGATCAGTAAGATAATCCTCAATGCCATATTCTTGAACATTCCTCTAACTATGAATCAAAGCCAGGCGAAACAGTTAAATTCCCACTACACCCTTACATAGTCACTATTAATCCAAGCCTCATACCAAATCTAATTTCCACAAACACTCTCTGCTCAACTTTGGATTGTCTGTTACATAGACGTGTTCTAAGACACTCACTAGTACATTTGCCTCCCTCAGAGATAACAACCAGCCAATTGCTGGTAAAAAGCACAAATCCAATGGCCCATTCTGCCGGAGGACATCGCTGATCGCTACTGGAAATGATCACAGGCACTGTAATTGATGCAAATATGGAGACAAGTGAAGTTCCACTTCCTTATACTACCCCACAATCACTTCTGCTACATAAGGTGCAGATGGAATAAGCAAATAGTTCCTTGCTTTCCTGACTAAGCTCCTATTCTTTAGATAGTAGGAATGAATAGGAGATTTGACATTTACGGCTACAGGTTCAGAAAGTGGTGCCATTTACTGTAAGGTGTTCCTTATCAGTGGCTCACTTGGGCTACCAGAGAAAATGGGAAACCAGAAACCAAAACAATGGAAAGAGAAGTTGCACAAATTTCTGTCCAGTGGATTCAAATGAGGATTTCAATGGAGTAGCTTATTGGCAAAAAAAATAGAGAAATGGGCAAGTTTTATTTCAAAGTGCATAATTCCCTGATTAAAGGTAGTTCCTTGTTTTATGAAGCAGTTTAAGATGCAAAAAATTGACTTTTTTGTGAATTTCTATGATCTCTTCACAACTTAGTTTCCTAACTACCTTTGAATTTTCAGCTAATTTAGCAGGCATACATTTGGTTCTTTTCATCCAAGTCATATGACTTAAAATACTGAAGCAAATTCAATTATCAACCAACCACACATGAATACCCATGAATACAGCCAAATGAAACAGTGTTTCTCCGGGGCCAAGGTGCAAAACACCATACCAGCAGTCGTACTAGAAAATTAGTCCAAGTCTGAGTGACATGTCCTGTAAATTGATGGTGCAGCGGTGTTGCTGGCAAGAACAAGCAGTTCCAGTCCGCATACTAATACAGTGGCATACAAACGTTTGGGCACCCCGGTCAAAATTTCTGTTACCGTGAATAGCTAAGTGAGTAAAAGATGACCTGATTTCCAAAAGGCATAAAGTTAAAGATAACACATTTCTTTACTATTTTAAGCAAGATTACTTTTTTATTTCCATCTTTTACAGTTTCAAAATAACAAAAAAGGAAAAGGGCCCGAAGCAAAAGTTTGGGCACCCTGCATGGTCAGTACTTAGTAACACACCCTTTGGCAAGAATCACAGCTTGTAAACGCTTTCTGTAGCCAGTTAAGAGTCTCTCAATCTTGTTTGGGGGATTTTGGCCCATTCTTCCTTGCAAAAGGCTTCTAGTTCTATGAGATTCTTGGGCTGTCTTGCATGCACTGCTCTTTTGAGGTCTATCCACAGATTTTTAATGATGTTTAGGTTGGAGGACTGTGAGGGCCATGGCAAAACCTTCAGCTTGCACCTCTTGAGGTAGTCCATTGTGGATTTTGAGGTGCGTTTAGGATCATTATCCTGTTGTAGAAGCCATCCTCTTTTCATCTTCAGCTTTTTCACAGATGGTGTGATGTTTGCTTCCAGAATTTGCTGGTATGTAATTGAATTCATTCTTCCCTCTACCAGTGAAATGTTCACCGTGCCACTGGCTGCAACACAAGCCCAAAGCATGATCGATCCACCCCCATGCTTAACAGTTGGACAGGTGTTGTTTTCATGAAATTCTGCACTCTTTTTTCTCCAAACATACCTTTGCTCATTGCAGCCAAAAAGTTCTATTTTATCTTCATCAGTCCACAGGACTCGTTTCCAAAAAGTATCAGGCTTGTTTAGATGTTCCTTTGCAAACTTCTGACACTGAATTTTGTGGTGAGGACGCAGGAAAGATTTTCTTCTGATGACTCTTCCATGAAGGTCATATTTATGCAGGTGTCGCTGCACAGTAGAACAGTGCACCACCACTCCAGAGTCTGCTAAAACTTCCTGAAGGTCTTTTGCAGTCAAACGGGGGTTTTGATTTGCCTTTCTAGCAATCCTACGAGCAGTTCTCTTGGAAAGTTTTCTTGGTCTTCCATACCTCAACTTGACCTCCACCGTCCCTGTTAACTGCCATTTCTTAATTACATTACGAACTGAGGAAACGGCTACCTGAAAACACTTTGCTATCTTCTTATAGCCTTCTCCTGCTTTGTGGGCATCATTTATTTTAATTTTCAGAGTGCTAGGCAGCTGCTTAGAGGAGCCCATGGCTGCTGATTGTTGGGACAAGGTTTGAGGAGTCAGGATATTTATAAAGCTTTGAAATTTGCGTCACCTGGCCTTTCCTAATGATAACTGTGAACAAGCCATAGCCCTAACAAGCTAATTAAGGTCTGAGACCTTGGTAAAAGTTATGAGAGCTCAAATCTATTGGGGTGCCCAAACTTTTGCATGGCGCTCCTTTCCTTTCTTCCCCCACTCTAAAATTGTACAAAACAAAAATAATACACTAATCTTGCTTAAATTGTTGAAACAAATGTTTCATCTTTAACTTTATGACTTCTGGAGATCAGTTCATCTTTTACTCACTTAACTATTCACAGTAACAGAAATTTTGACCAGGGGTGCCCAAGCTTTTGCATGCCACTGTATATGCACGCATGCAATCCAGCATGTCTTCCACTGAGCAAACATTGGACAGCATCACCAATGGGAAGGGCAGGCTCCAACCCGGCATGGACGCTGCACCACGTTGCTGTGGCTTCTCAAAAGATTCAAAGGTTCATTTATTATCTAAGCATGTTTCCACATACTACTCAGATTCCTCTTCTCCAGATAGCCATGAAACAAAGAAAGAACTTGAAAGTCATTCAGATAGAAACATCAAACCCACCTCCACACAAAAATGAACGGCAACACAATCAGCAACTTCCAAGCCTCCCTCTCCCGCACAACAAAATGGAAAGGAACAGGCAAAAAAAAACACAGAATATAAAAACCATAAGCCTTAAAAATGTCCACAATGTATAAATGCAATTGTCTAATCCATAATGTAGAATCACGATAACATCCTCCATTATTGAAAGAGAAGAACATAACATGAGAGGCCTAGCTGCCTGCCCACAGTGAGTCTCACAGTGATAGGCCGCTTACAGATTCCTTGTCCGGCAATGATCTAAAGGGCAGGTAGTCATGCTGAACTCTTGCTCGCCACCCACATTCGCCTTGATGTCTTAATCTTCCTCAATGCTAAATTGGTGAAATTGAGTTGAACATCAGCTCAAACCCCAACTCAAAGTTTCTTTGCAATGAAGCCATCCAAGTACGCATTTGCTTCCTGGAATCCTCTCGGAGACAACAACACATTGGATCACTCAATCAATCTCCAGACTGCAAATCACAGGCTCTAACATTTCCAGAAACACACTTAAGATGAAAAACAGATCTAAAAGTTAAATAGATATTTTCATGAGCTTATCTTGAAGATGTTGATGGAGGGAGAGCTGTACGCTGCGCCACCTTGACTTGGGAATTGATGGTGCATATGTGTCGTCAGCAAGAACAAGTAGTTCCAGTCCACGCACACATGCAACCCAGCTTGTCTTCCACTGAGCGAACACTGGAAAGCATCACCGAAGGCGGTTATTAGACACTTTAATCAGCAACCATCTCTCCCCTCCTGGACTGCTGATGGGGTAGACCTGTAGCACTTGAAGTTCTTAATGCCCAGCGTTATGTTACAACAATAAAAAAGACATTTAAAAAAAGCACCTTTGGTTGGACCTGAAGAGGCTGCTGCATCTGAGCACACCGCTATCTTAGAGAAAGCACTGATCTCTAAAGTAGGGGTTCTCAACTGGGTTTCCATGAGAAGTTGCTTGGAGTTCCGCGAGAGATCGTGATTTATAAAGATAAACATCGTTTTTTTGAACTTTGCGCAACACGTGATGCTGGTGCTCGCAATGGTTGGCTGTGATCAAGCAGCCCTGTTAGCAATCTCATTAGAGGTCTCTCAGCCTACTCTGGCAGCCAGCAGTAGGACTGTGTTTAATTGCTTGAGTCCATTCTCAGTTTTTGACATGAGATAGGGGAGGCCGTTGATAACTAGTGAGCAAAGAGGATGGTTGGCTGAAAATTGGTGAGCGCCGTATTGCATGGAGGGGAGAACAGAAGGCTAATTGGTGGGCACTGTATTATACGGAGGGGAGGACGGTAGGTTAAGTGGTGAGTGCTGTATTGCACAGGGGGAGGATGGTAGGCTGATAACTGGTGGGCACTGTATTGCACGGAGGGGAGGACGGTAGGCTGATAATTGATGAGTGCTGTATTGCACGGAGGGGAGGACAGTAGGCTAATTGGTGAGCGCTGTATTGCACAAAGGGAAGGACAGAAGGCTGATAATTGGTGAGTGCTGTATTGCATGGAGTTGAGGACAGTAGGCTAATTGATGGGCACTGTTTTGCACAGAGGGCAGGACAGTAGGCTGGTAACTGGTGAACACTGCATTGCATGGAGGGGAGGATGGGAGACCGATGAGGAGCGTGAAGAGCGAGCATTGAATGGACTCAACCAACTTGGGATGTGACATTAACCTCACCCCCTCGAATTACTTCCCCAACTTCATCTTACGTACCCCCAACTGACTTATGAGAGTGAACAAACTCGACTGGTGTAGTAGAAAATTGGAGGGAAATTTTCATTCCAATTAAGAAATTTTTACGCACTGCAACTCAGCTGATGCCCTGCTACTCTACTCTTGTAAACGTTGCAAAAGGTGGATTGTGTACGTTAGAAGTGAATTGTATTCTGAAGCATTTGTATTTTTTGTTGTTTTCTTAGTTATTTATTACAGGGGTCCCCAACCTTTTTTGCAGTGCGGACCGGTTTCAGGTTGACAATATTCTTGCGGACCGGCTGACCGGGGGGGACTACAATGACCATGAAGCCATACGCGCACCTGCCGATTATTTTTTCTACAATTCGTTTTTGTCGATTCTGTTCGGGGGGGGTGTTAATCACGACCGGAATATCGGTGATAAGTGGCTAATACACTCAATCTCGTTTCTAAAAGGCTTTATCTAACAAATTTAATATTAAACACACAGCGCATTTTCCTCGCATCAATATAGCGATAAGTCAATTGACAGGGGAGCTTGAAGTAAGTGTTGAACAAACTTCCAGTAGAAGTGTTAGAAGTAAGTTCGATATTATCATTTAAAGAAAAAATTAATAGGTATATGGACAGGAAAGTAATGGAAGGTTATGGGCTGAGTGCAGGTCAGTGGAACGAGGTGAGAGTAGCGTTCGGCACGGACTAGAAGGGCAGAGATGGCCTGTTTCCATGCTGTAATTGTTATATGGTTATATAAGTCAATAGCATCATAACATTTTAAGTAACGTTTGGATATTAAACACAGCGCATATTTTCTCCGTATGAACTTATAAAATCATTGCAACGCACCAATATCGCTGAATCAGTGGGAGCCCTGGGCTTGCTTTCCTGCAACAAGATGGTCCTATCGAGGGGTGATGGGAGACAGCGATACTCAAACGGGGTTCCTTATGTCCAGTCTAATCCGCAATTTAGTTTTTGTTACATTCATCGCAGAGATATGTTGGAAATGGAAGCAACGTTTTTGGTGCTTCCGTGGCTATCTCAGGATATTGAGCCTTGACTTTGTTCCAGAATGCCGGCAGAAATGTTATGTCAAACAGACTTTTCAGCCCGCCGTCATTTGCAAGCTCAAGGAGTTGATCTCCTTCCCGCGCTGACATGGACGACGTGCGCGTAATGGCGTGACAGGGAATGAGGAAAGGTGCAGCTGACTCGTATCGCCAAGTCATATCGTTTCCTCGCGGACCGGTAGCGCATGCTCTGTGGCCCGGTAGTTGGGGACTGCTGATTTATTATACTATCCTTTTTTATGTTTTATTAACCTCTATGTTTTACAGACACGTCTGAATCATGTACAATCGTTTGAGTCATCTCACTGCATTAGTGCAACAAAAAAATCCATCTTTACAATGAAAGCGACTTATTAATAGGTTTTATGTGGACTGGTGACCCAAGTTGTCCTATTTCATTGTGCCTAGCCTTTGGCAAACAACTTACAAACGCAGCAATGGCTCCAGAAAAATTGAAAAGAGACTTAACTACAATTCACAGCCATATGGCACGGAAAAGTGCTAATTATTACGAACGGTTATTGGAATCTCAAAATAAACAGTTTGAGACTTTATTTACACAGTCAGTAAAAGGTTTCAGGAAGCAAGGTATTTAGTATCAGAACTTATTACCCAAAAGAGCAAACGTCACACAATTGGTGAGAACTTAATAATGGCAGCATGTAAAATTATAGTGGGTAAAATGCTAGGACAAGGTGCAGTACGAAAAATTGAAAAGGTCTCAGTCCCAAACAATACATTAAGTCAAAGTACTAATGACATGTCACATGATGCTGAAGAGGTTTTGTGTGATAAACTGAAAAACAACAGCTTCTCTATCCAGGCTGATGAGTCAACAGATTTCACCAATAAATATCATGTAACATTTTTACGATTTGTAAATGATGGTGAAATTCAGGAAAACTTTTTCTATTGCAAAGGCAAAGGTATATTTAATGTTTTTTTCTTCATATCTGGAAACAAAAGGCCTGTCTTGGAGGCATAGTAACTTTACTATTCAACATCGTTGATAAATTTTCTTGTTGTAAATAGAATTAATTAAAATCAATTTACAACCTTTATTTAAATTAAGTCTACTGAGCCTACCTTTAGAAAAATTAAATCCCATTTTGGCTTAAGCCAGTTATTTAACAGAAATGTATTATGTTTGTCTTACTTGTTTTTAAACTTTATGAAAGGGAAAGAAAGATTAATTTTAAGAAAGGTAAGCTAAGGTTAACTAGGTTAGCTAAAAATTCATTCTCTACTCAAAAGAGCATTGACAATTATTTTTGGATAATTGTATTTACAACTTACTGATCACGCTAATGTACCACAAGCTGTAGATAAAATTATTTTTTTTACTGGGGTTCCCTGAGACCTGATTATTTCAAGGGTTCCTCCAGGGCAAAAAGGTTGACAAAGGCTGTTTTATAGCATACCACTTGTGTCCTGTCAACCACTAAAAGACTTATTTTTGCTTATTCTGCTTCCTATTGGTCATCAATCTTCCACCCATGCCACTATGTTTTACATAATAATCAAGAGCCTTTAAAAAAATTTAATTATAGTATATCCATCAGTATTCCTTTATCCACAAAAAATATTACTTGATCAAAGAACTACAATCTATTGATCAACATGATTTCATTTTCTCAGTCTGATTTCCTTGATTTTTTTCCTCATATTGTACAGCTGTCAACAAATTTTAAAATGCGTTTAACCACTCCTTTGTTTTTGACAATTTATGTTTTGAATCCCTATCCACCTTTGGATATGACACGAACTTCAAACTGTTCTATGTTCTGCTCATGACAGTAATAACATATTTCCAGATTCCGCTGCTTCATCAACTCCTTCCTTTTACAACATTTTTTCATCAAACTATGGCAGAGGGAGGAATTAGGATCAAAACAAAAGCTATCATGTCTGCTCATTTTCACCTCTGCTATTCTAATTCTTTCAGGTCACATCCAAAATACTCAGATCAATCATCAATTGTCCCTACCTGTGATAAAGAATGCAATAAAATAAATGTTCATTAGCTTTAAAGATTATGAAAAATTGTGCATGTATGGAATATCCTCAAGGCTTTGCAGGAAACAAAACAGGCAGATATCACTTGATGGTTCTCCAAGCAGACTGTCAAATCCCTAATGTAAAGCCAAAGTTTCAGCACCAATGTATGCATGCTGTCCTCTCAGTGGCTACACTGTCATCTGTCTCTTTCTGGAATGTGCCAAGGTCAGGACCGGTACCGGGCCGCGAGGAAACAATATGATTTGGCGATATAAGTCAGCTGCACCTTTCCTCATTCCCTGTCACGCCCACTGTTGAGCTTGAACGCATGCGAGGTCATTACCCGCACATCATCCATGCCAGCGCAGGAAGGAGATTTGACTTTTAAGTGACTTATATAACCATATAACAATTACAGCACAGAAACAGGTCATCTCTGCCCTTCTAGTCCGTGCCGAACGCTACTCTCACCTAGTCCCACCGACCTGCATTCAGCCCATAACCCTCCATTCCTTTCCTGTCCATATACATATCCAATTTTTCTTTAAATGATATCGAACCTGCCTCTACTACTCCTACCGGAAGTTCGTTCAACACTTATTTCAAGCTCCCCTGTCCTCCCCTGATAATTGACTTATCACTATATTCATGCGAGAAAAATATGCGCTGTGTTTAATATTAAATTCATTAGATAAACCCTTTTAGAAACGAAATTGAGTGCATTAGCCACTTATCACCGATATTCCGGTCGTGATTAACCCCCCCCCCCGAACAGAATCGTCAAAAACAATTTGTGAAAAAAAATCGGCACGTACATGCATGCGCACTGGTGCCCACACAAGTTCTTGATTAGGCAGCACGTCAAAAGTTATAGGGAGAAGGCAGGACATTAGGTTTGAGAGGGACAGTAGATTAGCCATGATGGGATGGCAAAATAGACGTGATTTGATGGTGGAGCAGACTTGATGGACCAAATGGCCTAATTCTGCTTCTATATCTTATGTTCTTTTAGGAACAAACTTTAATAGTGGTAGGAAGATTATTGACTGGGTAAAAGGATACTTTGGTCGATCTTAAATTTATTGGTTATCCATTGTAAGGTGCTGCCCACAACTGAACAGTAAAGTCAGAGGCATTCCAAGATCCAGAAAATATGCAGAGCAACTTACTGAAGCATGGGTGTCCAGAATATGACATTTTGTGCACAACTGAACCGGAGGAGACATTGGATTGCATAGAGGGAGAGAAAATTTAAAAGCGAATGGAGGCAGCCAGCATATTTTGCATACCAGTTCCTGAGGGGATGATGAAGTGAACGTAATTAGGAATTTGACAAGGCCCAATAAAATAAAGTTAGATTTAAGAGGAACAGCGACTGTGTGAGTAGGCCAGCATTGGAGTGGTGAGTTGAAGCTTTATGGGAGATGGGGGAAATCTTAAATGGGGTTTTCAAGTACTTGTATGTACTTGAAAGTCTATAGAAGTGAGGCAAAGCAGCAATAAGGTCATGGACCCTCTAAAGGTTACAGAGGAGGAGGTGTTTGCCGTCTTGAGGCAAATTAGGGTGGATAAATCCCCAGGACCTGACCTCAAAGTCAGTGGAACACTATTGCAGAAATTGCAGGGGCTTTAACAGAGATAATTATAATATCCTTAGCCATGGGTGAGGTGCCAGAGGACTGGAGGACAGCTGAAGTTGTTCTGTTGTTTAAGGAAGTCTATAAGTATAAGCCAGGAAATTATAGGCCGATGAGCCTGACATCAGAAATGGAGAAGTTACTGGGAGGTATTCTAAGGAACCAGATATACAAGTATTTGGATAGACAAGGACTGAATATAGATAGTCAGTGTGCATGGTAAGTCATGTCTAACCAATCTTACAGAGTTTTTTGAGAAAGTTACCAGGAAAGTTGATGAAAGCAAGGCAGTGGATGTTGTCCACATGGATTTTAGCAAGGCCTTGACAAGGTCTCACACAGGAGGTTGGTCAAGGTTCAGTTGCTTGGCATTCAAGATGAGGTAGTAAACTGGATTAGACATTGGTTTTGCAAGAGAAGCCAGAATGGTAGTAGATGGTCGCTTCTCTGACTGGAGGCCTGTGACTAGAGGTGTGCTTTGCAGGGATCATTGCTGGGTCTATGGTTATTTCTCATCCACATCAACGATCTAGATGAGAATGTGGTAAAATGGATCATCAGATCAGACACCAAGATTGATGGTGTAGTGGACAGCAAGGAAGACTATCAAAACTTAGTGAGATCTGGACCAGCTGGAAAAATGGGCTGAAAAATGGCATGGAATTAAATGCATACAAGTGTGAGGTGTTGCACTTCAGGAGAACCTACCAGGGTTGGTTTACTGAGAAGTTCAGTAGAACAGAATGATCTGGGAATACAAATCCATAATTCCTTGGTTTCATCAGCAAACAGGGTCACAAAGAAAGCTTTTGGCACATTGGCCCTCATAAATCAATGCACTGAGTAGAGGAGTTAGGATGTTATGTTGAAATTGTAAAGTCCTGAGTGAGCCCTAATTTGGAGTATTGCGTACAATTTTCTTCAGGAGGTTGCCAGGACTTAAGGACTTGGGTTATAGAGAAAGGTTCAATAGGTTAGGACTTTATTCCCTAAATCATAGAACAGTGAGGGGCGACGTAATAGACGTATACAAAATTATGAGGGGTACAGATAGGGTAAATGCAAGTAGGATTGGGTGAGACTACAACTAGAGGTCATGGGTTAAGAGTTAAAGGGGAAATGTTTAGGGGAACATGAGGGGAACTTCTTCACTCAGAGAGTGGTGAGAGTGTGGACTGAGCTGCCAGTGTAAGTGGTCGATGCAGAGTCAATTTTAACATTTAAAAGGAATTAATATATACATGAATGGGTGGGGTCTGGGTCCAGGCTGAGGGGACAAGGCAGATAACAGTTCAGCATGGACTAGATGGGCTGAAGGATCTGTTTTTGTGCTGTGGTATTTTATGACTCTATTACTCTAATTTAAGTCAGACCTACCAGTGTATACTGAGGGTCTTGGCGCATTCTCAGAACTTATATTTTGTAAAATGGAATAATTAACCAACTCAATTTCTGGTCATCAAGTTTTCCTCTTAGCTCCTGTCTCTTGACAGCCACATTAGGTTGAGACATAGAATTAGTACAGATAGCTTACTAACATAATGACCTACCTTCCTATTAACAGGTAACTTTCTCCTGCAGCCGTGAAAACATCTCTGCTTCATCTTTTTTTCCTTCACCAATCTTCAGAAACATACCTTTGACACAATGCGTTAATCTTTAAGTTTAGTAGACTTCAAGTTAGCTTGTCTCTGGTCAAAGATTGAATACACAATTTAATTCATCCACCTATAGAAACCCTTTAGTGTTCTCCATTTCATCATACAATTCTTTTTCTTGAAAGGTTCTAGATGCTTGCCTCTGCTCTAAAAAGAAATCTCCAACAGTCAAATCACAAATTTTAAAATATGAGAAAGGCTGGGCAGCCAGCATGTAATGGTGCAGATATTTTTTATATAGTTTATTATAACAAGCAATTCTACAAGAAACTCCTAACACATTCTTTCACAAGGCTAAAATTGCTGTAAAAATATAGCCATGATATACATTTTAAAATAACATGTATCCAGGGTAAGCATTCTCATTCAAATATGGATCAATAACCATCAATTCCTAATTAGTACAGGCTGTCCCTCAGTTATGGACACCCAAGTTATGGGCACCCATACACATGAACAAGTGCCTATAATAATATTAAATTCGAAGTTCAACGTACATTCACACACTTGTCCCTACTCACAATATAACCAGTTTTCCCCATCTCATCACTTTAGTAATTGTTCTTTCTTAACATGTCTTATGCACTCTTGATGCCATTTATTATAATACTGTGGAGGACAACTACCATATTGAGTGAATTTTGTGTACTTTGACAAAATTTGACTCATGGATTTGTGTAAAACCAGAACCCAGGATCTGGACTTATCAATTGTAACGTATTATTGAACGAAAATAACCTTCAAGCAAATAAAAAAATATATATAATCCATATTAATCTTAAAGTTAGCCTTCAATGGAATGTTGTGCCCATTTGATGTTGAATTCATCTATGTCCATGTCTCAGTACATATTTGCCTCAAGAGAATGGATCTAATTTGTCAGGTAAAATACAAATAACCTATCACCCTTAAATACTTGACCTGAATGTAGAAACAAGAGAAAATCTATAGATGCTGGAAATCCAAGCAACACACACAAAATGCTGAATGAAGGACAGGGTCCTGCTGAAGGGTCTTGGCCCGAAACGTCAACTGCACTCTTTTCCATAGACACTGCCTGGCCTGCTGAGTTCCTCCAGCATTTTGTGTGCGTTGACCTGAATGTAGATTATGCAATGTTGTATTTCTCAAAATAAGCTGAGAACTAACCAACAAAGATACATTTCAGCCTACCTACTTTATTTCATTAATCACTTCATACAACAGAACAAGAAGTCTCACCACTAATCTTTTCTAATTGTGGAGTTACATATACATTACATCAAATACATTAACATCTAGTTTCAAGAAAATAATATTAACAGCTACAAAAGTAGCCACAAGTAGCAGAGATGAAAAGAATCAAAATTACTTTAAGTGTCATTACCCACCCAATGTAGCATCTAAATTCCGCTTATTTTCTCTGAATGTGAAAACAGATTACCTATCCCATTAAGATTAAAAAAAAAAGAAATGAGCTCAAAAGGGCTCTGAGGGACTAAACAAATTTGTCAAGGTTAATGTCATGAAATGCTATCCAATAGCTGGGCACTTTACTAACTCCTAAACAGCCACAATGCTTGCAATGAATTGAAGTTATGTAATTATTTTGCCTAGCCTTATAAATTATTTGCCTTAAGTGTGGATAAAGCACCTAAATTTGTTCTCTGCTCCATCGTATTCTGACACTGATTTGTCTTCACTCCTGTGAAATGAAATCCTACATCATAAAACTGATGGCACCCACAAAAAATGTGCTAGCTGCGGCATACAGAGCTGTCCCTTCATTCTTTCAACGACACCCATAGTAAAAAGGTACACATAACGATTAACTTTACTGTCAAATGAAGCAGCTAATAACTTTTATAACATGAGAGCAGTGAAATGCTTTCACAGAAAACATCTCACACTGGCTTGGCACCTGCTAGACAATTGCAAGAACACGTGCTGTTGAATGAAATGTATCAGTATTTGGATAGTAAATGGTTGGCAAAGTTGGAATTGGCTTTGTCTGCTTATATTTGTTCTGTCATTTGCGAGTAAACATAGGATATTCAGTGATAGTAAAGTGGTTTGGCACATCTATGAATATCTAGTTCTCTGCAATAAACATATTTTCTTTAAGATTATTGGTGAGATATTTTTAAATTACGTTTATCCTTTAGAATGTCACATACATCCCCTTAGAAACAAAAAGTGTTCAAATGATGGGAGAAGCAGCAGAGATTTTCAAGACTGGTAGAGTGAAAGATCTGGCATGACTGAAAAAGTTGATAAAGTATTATGCATCTAATGTTCTGAAACAGTGGTGTGCAGTACTTCCTCCATAAAGCACCATTGTGAAACTGTTCATTGATGACTTTGCGATAGAAGTTAGCAAGAATAAAAAGAAGACATTTCTCGAGAAATCAGCAACAAAAGAATGCAGTCATATATTTTGATGTCTTTATTTCAGGTAGTTCCAACTTAGTTGCTGCTAGTTTTGAGGTTTCAATGATTATTGCTCAACATGGAAACTAATCAGTGATGGGAATATGTTAAAGAATCGTGGCTAAAGTCATGACGGTTTTGCAGAAAAGAAAAAAATATTCAGCGCATTCAGTATTTACCACTGAGCAGAAACACATTAAATAATAGAATATTAATGATGGGAACAAACATAGCAGAACAACTACCAAAAGATATTAGTTCATGTAAATCTCTTTCCGTTTGTCTTGATGAGAGCACTGATGTTACATCATCAGCTAGGCTAGCCATTATTGCTCGATTTCATAGGAATGATGAAATATTCGAAGAACTGGTTAACTTGATAACGTTACCTGAAAACACAATAGAAACACATAAGGCAGTAATAAAAGAATTGCCTGATCGACAAGTTAACCTTTCAAAAACTGTTGGCCCATCGAGTGTATTTGGTAAAGAGACAGGTTTCGTCAATCTATTTGCAAAATATGCTTGACATCCACTGATAGGCTTTCATTGCATAGTACACGAGGAGGCTTTGTGTGGAAAAAGCTGGCCTTAAGGAACGTGAAAAAGTGATGAAAATTATAGTCAAGATAATTATTTATATTTCTAAGCATGCCTTGGAAAATAAAGACAATTTCAGAATTTACTTAGCGAGGTGAATTCAGCGTACAAAGGTCTAATTATGGACAACAATGTTCATTGGCTTAGTAGATATTCTATCTTTAAATAATATGTTCAGTTTGGATGAAATTTGTTTTTGATTAATGAAAATTGTTCTTGTCAAGAATTATATGGCATTGTATGGCATTTGTAGCTTGAAATCTTTACAGATTTCACCTCCTATTTAAATGACTCAAACATCAAGTTGCATGGACCTGGCAAAACACTTGATGTTATGTTTCATAATATAAAACCTTTTGAAATCAAACTGGTGATAACTAAATATGATGCCAAAAATGGCCCTTTTAAATATTTCCCCAAGTCTAAAAAAAGCGACAAGTATTTAAATACTAGAATAGATAGACATTCAGTGCCTTACAATGCAACTTTTGAGTATTACTGGTTCAACTACTGAACGATTTTAAGATTCACTAAGTTCAGATTATTTGAAGAAATTTATGAAGTATGCAGACAGTGCAACATTAAACGAACTGAATTTGGAAATGATGCAGTGGATTTTGGATAATTTTGAAAGGCAATTGATTGACTTACAAAGCAACTCAGTTTGGAGGTGATCATTTACAGATAAGAACTGAACTAGAAAATATTGAGATATTGGTTAGTGACTGGATCAAAGCATAAGCATATGGATAACGAGGTTCTGAAATTCTTAACTGAAACTTTTAACTGAAAAAATCTTGCATTGGCAGTATTAACAGTATTTTCATCAACATATTCACATGAATTTTTGTTTTCAGTAATGAACGGGGTCAGTGTGATTATAGGAGTAGGCTAACTGATGAAACTTGTGCTACATGCATAACTCCCAAAATACAAAGCAGATATAAAACATTTGTCATCACTAGTGGAGCAACAAAGTGTGCCTTAGTATCCTTCCCTTGATCTTTAACTGAATATACACCAAAACTTATAATCTCCATTATCTTTATATTTCAATGCTAACAATGCTATTCAGAAATTATGCTATTTTTTAATATTTTTTAAAATATGAAAATAAATACTTTTTGAACATGGCTTCTAAAATGCTTCATTTATCTCAAGCAGACTCTGTTATACTTTTACTAATAGTGATGCAATGAATACATGTAAATAAGCAACAGGACTCATCAGTTTTCCTTAAAAAGATCCATAATTATTGTTATTAATTCATTAATCAATGATAATTTACAGATTTTTAGAAGATTATCGCCAACTTGGCACATGCCACCCCTTCCTACAGAATTACATATATTCAACCTTTATTTCTTCCTGTACAATCACTGTGACTGATTTGCAATGCATCTTGATAGACAAAGAGAAATAGAGTACTGCATGAATATTTGTTTCTTAGTTAATACTCTGTGTGTATGCTCTCTGCTAATTAGTGGCTGCTGACTTACAGTGTTTCTTGGAGTGCAATTACAACACAAGGGACAAAAATAAATTAGTTCCAAAGAACTAGGTGTCTAAAATTACTGTTCCCAAAAGGTAGAAAACCTAGTCAAAAAAAAAGACACAGATGATTAATTTTCTTTTGTTTACAATGCTCTGTTTTTCTGCTTACAATCTTTGTATTGGTATTTGAATACTTTCTTCACACATCTAATCTGCTATTTTAGTTTTTAATTTACTTGGACTAAAAGATTCAACATAACAGAATGTTGATGTTAAATTTAGGAATATTTTATATAAAATACGTATCACGAAGTAGTTTCATCACAAGGAATATTACTATTCCCTCAGCACATTTTTTTACCTGGTTTAAAGTACATTTGAGAATACACAATTATTCACTGAACAAGATTAGCCATTACTCTCAGCTGGTGTAATGGAGCATCTGAAGAACTCTGGTATTTAACAGAGCATTTACAGTGTAGGATTACTGGGTATTAATTAGCTGATGGCCTACAAAACAGTTAAAGAAAATGAATAAATTTACATCCATTTTTCCAAATCTTGATGCATTAATGTAAATCTAAATAACTAATATGGTCACATCGAGAGTTCTGACATGCCAATGATTCTCAACTTGATTCTATCCCCCATGGTTCAGTCCCTTCCCACCTGCATCTGCAACACTTCTCATGTTCTCAATCTCCTCACTTTCAATTCCCTTGTCCTGACCACCTCATTTTCACCATGGATGTCAATCTTTATACACTTTTATTTCCCATCAAGAATGCCTTAAAGCTCGGTTTCTTTCACGATTAAAGAACCAACCAGTTCACCCCACCCCACTACCCTCCTCCATCTTGCAGAACTGGTCCTCACCTTCAACAATTTTTCCTTTGGTTCCTCACACTTTCCGGACTCGAGGGGCAGCCAGGCACCTGAATGGGCCCCAGCTAACCCTCCTTTTCAATGGCAATGTAGACAGTCCATGTTCCAAACCTTCCCTGGCAATGCTCCACAACTCTCCCTGCACTATACTGATGACTGAATTGGTGCTGCTTCATTCTCCCATGCTTAACAATCAATTTCTTCAACTTTGCCTCCAACTTGCACCCTGGCCTTAAATTCACCTGGTCCATTTCTGAACAACTTGCTCCCCTTTCTCAATCACTCTGTCTCTATCTCTGGAGACAAACTGTCAGCTGACATCCTTTATAAACCTACCGATTCTCATTGCTATCTTGTCTATACCTCTTCCCGTCCCTGTTTCTTGTAAAAGTGCTATTCACTTTTCTCAGTTCCTTCATCTCCAGTGTATCTGTTCCCTGTGTGAGGCTTTCCTTTCCCGGATATCATTGGCTGCATCACAGTTTAGTATGGAAACACCATTGCCCTTGAGTGGAAAATCCTACAAAAAGTAGTAGATACAGACCAATCTATCATGGGTAAACCCTCCCCACTATTGAGCACCTCCATACGAAATGCTGTCGAAGGAAAACAGCATCTATTATCAGGACCCCCCACCACCACCCAGGACACGCCTCTCTTCTTGCTGTTGCCATCAGGAAGAAGGTACAATAGCTTCAGCCTTCACACTACCAGGTTCAGGAACAGTTACTACCCCTCAACCATCAGGTTCTTGAACAAAAAGGGGGTAACTTCACTCAACTTCATTTGCCCCATCATTGAAATGTTTCCACAACCAATGGACTCACTTTCAAGGACTCTTCATCTCATGTTCTCGATATTTATAGCTTACTTATTGTTATTATTTTTTCTTTTGCATATGCATAGTTTGTTGTCTTCTGCACTCTGTTTGTATGCCCTAGTTGGACAATTTTTCATTGATTCTGTTATGGTTATTATTCTATAGATTAATTGAATAGGCCCACAAGAAAATAATGTCAGGGTTATATATGATGACACACATGTACTTTGATAATAAAATTGACTTTGAACTTTAAATATCAGAGATATCTTCTTCCTTCAAAGATCGAGGTTTCCTTTCCTCCACCATTGATGGTGCTCTCACCTACATCTCCTCCATTCCCAGATAACGATGCTCCAACTTCCCACTGTCTTAACAGTGATAAGAGTTCCTCTTGTCCTTACTAAGCACCTGTGAGCTTCTGCATTTTCTGCAACTTCTGCCATCTTCAAAGGGATCCTACCACCAAACTCACACCTCCACTCTCCACAGGGATCACTCCCTCCATGATTCCCTTGTCCATTCGTCTCTCTTCACTAATCTCCCTCCTGACACTTATCCCTTCAAGCTGCCAAAGCACAACACCTGCCCATTCACCTCCTCCCTTACCTTCAAGCACAACAAATTAGAACAGTACGACAGTACTATAAAACTGTATATTAGCTCCTAATGGTTATGACGGAGGAATTCATCTAGGGTACACTGCCAGGTTCTTTTGATTGACTGTAAATTAATACAATCAGCGCAGATGCTTAGTGTACATAATGGACTGCTTCACACAATGCTTTGGAAAACTGCATCCTCTAAATCATTATTTTCATTGCAACATTCAGGATGATTGCCGATATCTTCAAATTCTTTGTGATTCCTAACTTGTTGAAGTAGTGAAGTCATTTTATTTTCAGTCCTGGCCATTTCCGGCATCACTAAGCCTCAATGTTTGAAACAAAACAATTCTGAATTGTCTTACTGCATTTCTTGCCAAATATCAATGACAAAAATCACTGCTCGTTCTAAGCACAAGTAGAGTCTAGCAGTCATCCAAGTGCACATGACTGACACTGGTTAGAAACGGTTTGGCAACAGTCTCCTGTCCCAATTAAGCAGCATAGAATCCAAAATAAATGAAGGGAATCCTGGCTATTTTCTTGATTAGTTCTTGTTCTTTCAGAGTTGTCCCAAATAAGTGGCTTCCTGATTAACTGATGGTCCAATTAAACTGTATCCACTGTATTTCCAGAAAGTGTGATGTAATCCCTACTTTATACTGAGAACATCAAGCTCAGTCAGAAAAATAGCAGAGTGCTTCAATCAACCTTTTTACCAAATAAAGCAAATAATCAGCCAGGACTCCTCAGGCTGGATCATTTTTTAATGACTTTTTCTAGAAGTCTGCAGATCAACCAGATGCAAGATAAAACATAATACAGGTGTCCCCCACTTTTCAAACGTTTGCTTTACGAAACCTCACTGTTACAAAAGACCTACATTAGTTCCCTGTTTTCGCTAATAGGTGTTTTCACTGTTACGCAAAAAGGCAGCGCGCGAAAAAAATCAGCACGCAATAAAAGGCAGCGCATGTCCTGAGCAGCTGCTTTCCCCCGGATTCGAAATGGCATTCTCGCCGGCATTGCTTAAACACGTGCCTGTGAGCAGCCGTTAGCAAGATGAGTTCTAAGGTTATCGGAAAAGCCTAAAAGAGCTCCTAAGAGTGTTGCACTTAGCATAAAACTAAACATAATTAAGCGTTTTGATCATGGTGAATGAAGTAAGGACAAAGTGAGTTTGGCTTGTGGAAGTTGATGAAGATGTTGTTGAAGAGGTTTTGGCATCCCATGACCAAGAACTGATAGATGAAGAGCTGATGCAATTGGAAGAGGAAAGGTAAGAAAGCATTATTTGAAAAATAGAACACTGAAAAATACAATATTTAAACAAGAAATAACAACTCAGCAGAAAGTTAGGGCCGATATCAAGCTGCTTGAAAAGGTGCCTCAGTTGACAAGTTCTCAATGCCATTCAAGGATGACAAGGATGAAAAGGAAGGGGATCTTCGATGTTGAGAGATGTGGTGAATATAGTCAAGAAGAAAAGGACATGCAAGATTTTGGAAGCTAAAATCAAATGGGGCCCTTGAGGATTTTAAACAAATTGAAAGATAAATCAAGATGGGAATTAGGATAGCCAGGAAGGGCAATGAAAAGTCCTTGGCAAATAGGGGGAGGGGGGAAGAGGGGGGAAGAGGGGGGAAGAGGGGGGAAGAGGGGGGAAGAGGGGGGAAGAGGGGGGAAGAGGGGGGAAGAGGGGGGAAGAGGGGGGAAGAGGGGGGAAGAGGGGGGGAAGAGGGGGGAAGAGGGGGGAAGAGGGGGGAAGAGGGGGGAAGAGGGGGGAAGAGGGGGGAAGAGGGGGGAAGAGGGGGGAAGAGGGGGGAAGAGGGGGGGAAGAGGAAGAGGGGAAGGGGAAAGAGGGAAGAGGGGAAGGGGAAGAGGTGGGAAGGCCCACACTCAACATTTTAGGAACAGCTTCTTCCTCACTGCCATCAGACTTTTGAATGGTTTATGAACCCATGAAAGCTGCCTTGCAATGCTTATTTCACACTATTTATTTATATTGTACTTATAATAATTTTTAATGTATTGCACTGTACTGTTGTCATAAAACAACACATTTTGTGACATATGAGTGATAATAAAATTGATTCTGATTTTGATCTTTGGGGATAGGATTTATGAGCAGTTGGAAAACCATAGCCTAATTAGGGATGTCCAGCATGGGTCTGTGCAGAGCAAGTTATGGCGTGCTAATTTGACTAAGTTTTATAAACACATCAGATGTCATGGTGGGATATGAATCCATCTCCAGATTAGCAGGCCAAACCTTTGGATAAAAGGTGACTTCATAAACATTTCATTATCACTAAAACACAGGTTATGAGTGTGATAGAATATACTCTACTTAGTTTGATGAGTGCCTATGCAATAGCATTCAACAACATGGTTACCATCCAGGCCAGAACACACTTTTATCTTATAAGCTTCAGCTTTCATCTATCTGCTTTAAAAATGATTTCCCCCCACCCCACCCACACTGCCATGGCTACAGCGTGCAGATCTATCAAAGACTTACTTCCAACCAACGAGGACAAGGCAGCAGGTGCACCAACCTCCAACAGAGTTCTGTTTAACTGACATACAACTTCAATTTGTCTGCATAAAAATGTTCCTCCTTCACTCAGTCAAAATCCTGTAACTCCCTACCTAACATTAATGGGGAAGCAGTGTATCTGCACAGAAACCAGGTAAAATACTTCCCCAATAATAAAGAATGTTGCTTTCACCTTTTCAAGAATAACAAGGAACGACTATTAAATGCAAGTTGGGCCAGTTAGATCCAGATTACCTATATCCAGATATCAATGTTAGGAAAAATACTGAAGCATTTCGGACAATAACAGCTCTGCACAATCACACAAACAGAAATAATTGTACACACGCCTAAATGCAATGAGCTCCAGTATATACAGTAGGTCAGACATATTTATTAGTTTTATTCTTCTACTAATACTATGTAAGTAACATTTTGTCATTAACTCATGAAGTCATAGAGCACAAAAATAGGCTTTCTGGCCCACTATGCCAATGCCACAGCACGTGCCTCGGCTGCCCGTAGCCCTTCCCCAAACAGTGTTGACACAAATGACACATTTGTGTCATTCACTCAAAAACATCTATAGATGTACCATGGAGAACATTCTGATAGGCTGCATCACTGTCTGGTATGGGGGAGGAGTGGGGGGAACGGTAGTCGCTACTGCACAGGACTGAGAAAAGCTACAGAAAGTTGTAAAATTAGGCGAAGTCCACACTACGCCGGATAATTTTGAAAACAAAGCTTTTTCTCTTTGTTTTGACCCTCTGTCCACACTAAAACGGCGTTTTCATCCCCCGAAAACGGAGATTTTCAGAAACGGTCTCCAGAGTGAATAAATCTGAAAACGCCTAATATCCGTTGCAGTGTGTACAGGGTAACTGGAGCTTTTTAAAACTGCTGTCATGACGTGTCGGAACAGATGGCGACAGTGCGGCATTTCATTGTTTTCTCCTTATTATTATTATTACTTCATTGTCGCCAAACAATTGATACTACAGCGTACAATCATCACAGCGATATTTGATTCTGCGCTTCACAGAACCTAACAATTTCAGAACAGACGGCAATGAGACTGAAGCCAGAAGAGTTAGAAATGAACTCACCAAATACTTTGACCCATAGCTTACTGAATAAATAAGTATACTCAGCTTGCCCTGTTTTCTGTCCTTGCTTGTATGAAGGTAAGGACAGAAAATACCCTCCGCCACCTCCAGTTTAAATTTCATGCGGAATATTTTGGACGATCAAGAACCAAGAACCAAGGTGGTTTACCTATTTATGCAAGTATTTCTCTGACAATAGATGTGTAACAGCCTAATGTAACATTGTATGAAAATACAAGATAACACTGATGCCGACATGCTTTATACATTTAACAAGGTGTTTTATTAATGCAACAGAGTTGGTCAGTTTTTCAATGCTCGTCATCAGCGGATCATACTGTCCGTGAACTCCCTGTCGGTTGCCTCCATACGCTCCAGTATTTTTTTTTTAGTTTTAAGTCCTCCTGCGTGAGAGCCAAGAGCAATTCCTTTTAAGTTTTTCTACTCTGTAACTGGACAAACACGCACCAAGTATACCGCTTCCTCTTCGCTTGTTTTCTGTGTGGCATGCACATGCTCAGTAGGAGGAGATTCGCCCAAATATCCATCTCATGTTCACAGAGATATTTTGAAAAAACAGTGTGGACGCTTGTCGTTTTTACTCGAAACCGGCGTTTTCAAAATTATCCGGCATCGTGTGGACGTAGCCTTAGTCAGCTCCATCTTGGGTACTAGCCTCTGTCTTCAAGGACCGGTGCCTTACAAAGGCAGTGTCCATTATTAAGAACCCCATCACCTATGACATGCCCTCTTCTCATTGATAATGCCAGGAAGAAGGTACCTGTGGTATAAATCTAATACTGCGCATCAGCCAGGTAACACAATCCCTACTGCAGACAACCCCAATAGGCGGACCGCAGGCCAGGTCTGGACCGCGAGAACCAAATGTCTGGACTGCGCCGACCCATTGGCACTTACGTGAACGTACCTGTCATAACACATAAATAAAGCGTGCGCTGCTTTAATTCATTTTAACCTCATCCTGCACCGTACACTTGACCTACGCCCCCGTAGAGCGCACGACCTACTGCACACTCTCTATGGTCCTCGACTAGACATGGGCACGCACGTGAAGCTTTCCGGTCAAAGCTGAACCTTTTGGAAAGAAACATTCACGGGATAAAGTTGCACTTTCCACGTCTGCGGGAGCATTGCAAGAAGAACAAGATGCGGGAGGATCCAATGATGAAGAATTTTGTGACCAGCCTGGCAGAGAACTTCAGGGAACGATTTGAAAGCTCCCCTAAACTCTCAGGTGACATCCTCCTCTCCCTAAGACAGCTATTCTCCATTTTGGCTGACAGCCAGTGGACTGCAGAGGCCAAAACGCTGCTGCCTTCCATAGATAAGGCAACTCTTCAGATGGAGGTTTTGGAAATGGGAACATCTGATTTGTTCAAAGCACAACACAAGGACGTTGGGGTGAGTGACTTTTGGATCAATGTGGTTCCCCAAGCTCAATCCAAAAACACGAGAGCTATTGCAATGCTCCTACTCACACTGTTCCCCTCCACGTACAAATGTGAGTCATCGTTTTCTTCAATGAACTCTATCAAGAAGCACGATGGAAACAGACTCTGCAATGCCCATCTTGGCCAGCGCCTCAGGATTGCCACAACAGAATACAGGCCCGACATCAGAAGGATTGCCTCATCCCATCGCTGTCACTTCTCTCACTGACTGGTGAGTGAATCAATTAATTTTTGTCCATTTGTCAATTTTACTGTGGTATAATAATATTACAACAACAATAATACAGGTTTCCCCCGTCATCCGAAGGTAGAGCGGCTTATGAAACTGTTCGTAAGCCGAAATGTCGTAAAGCGAAGAAGCAATTACCGTTTATTTATATGGGAAAATTTTGTGAGCGTTCGCAGACTCAAAAATAACCTACCAAATCACGCCAAATAACACATAAAACCGAAAATAACAGTAACATATAGTAAAAGCAGGAATGATACGATCAATACACAGCCTATATTAGAGTAGAAATACTTTTCCACAATCATTGCCGGCACTGTTCGCCGAAGCGAAAATCTAACACAAGCGCTCTCCAGTAACCTTTAAGCTATGAAGCTGCCAAATCATACCAAATAACACGTAAAAATACACAGCCGATATAAAGTAGAAATAATGTATGTACAGTGTAGTATCACTTACCGGAATCGGGAAGACAGCTTGCCGATGATGTGTTAGACTGAGTCGTCGCAGGTTGGGTGGTGCAGTGGCCCTCACCCTCCAGGCTGCCGACCGATACATTGCCGCGAGGCATGCAGGAGTCCAGCGGTAGCCAGGAGGCACACAGCACATATTTAAGAAAAAAGCTGAAATAAACATCCTAATTAATTAGGTGCCGCCCAACACGTAATTGTCGGCTCAGATCAGTGCCGATTGCATCGCCTCTGATCTGGGCCGATATTTACATGTGGGGCGGCACCTAATTAATTAGAATGTCTATTTTGGCTTTTTTCTTAAAGATGTGCTGTATGTCTCCCGGTTACTGCTGCATTCTCCGCGAATCGGTACTGTATCTGTCCACGGCCTGGGTGTTGGGGTGGTGGGACACTGGGGTGTTATCTCGTCGTCTGTTTCTATTAGAGCAGGCGGCTCATCTTCTCCTATGACTGCCCGCCTCGATGTCGGAAGGTCGGTTCGTCGCCTGCTGTGGCTGATGTGGAAGGCTTGCTTGACTGCTGAGCCTCGCGCATTTTTCTATCATACAGTTCTTTGTAAGGACTGAAACCATTTTGCAAATATCCCCTAAACCAACGTCCCCTTTCAAAAGTTAAGTTGTACTTTATCATTGCAGCGAAAATCTCACGCAGTGGCTTCACGTTCATTTCACCACTGCATTCGGTTGTTATCCTTTCCTCTTCCAATTGCATCAGCTCTTCATCTATCAGTTCTTGGTCATGGGATGCCAAAACCTCTTCAACATCATCTTCGTCAACTTCCACAAGTCAAACTCACTTTGTCCTTACTTCGTTCACCACGATCAAAACGCTTAATTATGTCTAGTTTTACGTTAAATGTAACACCCTTACGAGCTCTTTCAGGCTTTTCCAAGATATCAGAACTCATCTTGCAAACGGCTGCTCAATGCAACGTGTTAAAGCAATGCCGTTCCGAATCCGGGGGAGAGCGGCTGTTCAGGGCGCGTGCGCTGATTTTTTTCGGAACAGTGAAAACACCTTCTGAAAGTGAAAACAGGGTACTAATGTAGGTCTTTCGTAACAGTGAGGTCTCATAAAGCGAACGTTCGAAAAGCGGGGGACACCTGTACTGATAATTTCACTTACAGTTACACTTCATACTTCAAATGTTACATAGTTTAATTAAAAAGAACAAATAGATTAAATACGAGAACAGAAACAGTGGAAAAGGCAGTACTACTAAAACTCTTTGTGTGGAAGTGAAGTGGTGAAGACTACCATGTTTACTGTGTGTGTGTGTGTGTGTGTGTGTGTGTGTGTGTGTGTGTGTGTGTGTGTGTGTGTGTGTGTGTGTGTGTATTTTAAGTCCCAGATGAGTTCTCAATGTGACAGCTGACAGTTGTGATAGGTAGAGTCATAATTAAATGGTTCATTTTGGACTTATTTTGTTTCAAGGGTGCATTTTTTTCTTGCGTGACCCACAACACAGGCTTTGAGAATCCCAGGCCTAAATTATAATTATAATAATTACTATTATTACTATTTCTTCTTTTTCTTCTTCTCTCCTTCTCTTTCTTCTTTTTCTTCTATTCATTAGTCTCATGAGACCACAGATTTGCGCCTTGGAGGGTTTCCAGGGAACAGCCCTGGGCAAGGTTGTATGGAAGATCAGCAGTTGCCCATGCTGCAAGTCTCCCCTCTCCACACCACCAATGTTGTCCAAGGGAAGGGCATCAGGACCCATACAGCTTGGCACCAGTGCCATCGCAGAGCAATGTGTGGTTAAGTGCCTTGCTCAAGGACACACACACACTGCTTCAGCCAAGGCTCGAACTAGCGACCTTCAAATCACTAGACGAACGCCTTAACCACTTGGCCACATGCCAACACTACTACTACTACTACTAATAATAATAATGGTAATAGCAGCAACAACATCTGCCCATAAAACAAATTACTGGCGCGATGAAAAAAAACCTGGATGTTTTGGCCCTTGGCTTGGCATGCTTGACACAATTTGGCCCTTGTGGAAAACTAATTGGGGAACCCTGCCCTACTGTAACGTATGGAGGAGGTAGTATCATGCTATGGAGATGCTTTTCAGCAGCAGGGACTGAAAATCTGGTCAGGATTGACCAGAAAGGGGAAAATAAATGCTGCTAAATACAGAGAGATCCTGGATAAAAAAAAACACTAGCCTCATCCAAAAAATTTAAACTGGTCAGGACAATAACCGAAAGCACACTGCCAGAGCAACCATGAAATGGCTCCAAATAAAGAAAATTGATGTCTTTGAGTGACCCTGTCAGAATTCTGACCTTAATCGGATCAAGCATTTCCAGCGGGACCTCAAGACTGCTGTCCACTGCTGCACAAGAACTAACCTGGCACAGCTTGAACAATTTTGAAAGGAGGAATGGGCAAATCGTGCTCCATCATATACAGTGCAAAGCTAATAGACTTATCCAAAACGACTACTGTGTGTAATGGCTGCGAGAGGTGGCTCACCTAACTACTGAGCAAAGGGGAATAAATACTTTTGAACTGCTCTCATTTCAGTTGTTGTATTATTAGTTTTTCTGCTGAATTTTGGGGCTCTACTGTGAAAAAAAGAACGTAATACACAAGCAAAAATTCTCAGTTCACCTGATTAAAATCTCTGGTTGAAATACTTATTTATCTGAACAAAGTCACTGTACGTATATTTTTTTCAACATTAGCAATGTGTTCTTACAGTGCAGATGTGGGCAAATAAATGCATTTTATTTATCTGAAAGATAATTTGAAATAGCCCATAGCACATCACTTTAGCTGTGCGATATACAGTAGTTCTAGGTAAGGCAGTGGTTACAGTCATTATTACACAGCATAGAAATAGGCCTGTTAGTCCAGCTCATCTGACCAAGTTGTCTATCTGATCTAAGCCGTTCCAATGTCTAAATAGCTTTTAAATGATGTACCCACTATCTTCTGTATGAAAATCTTTCCCCTCAGGTCCCCTTTAAATTCTTCTCTTTTCACTCTCCTTTTTAAGAGTACAATCTAAATATGATAATGTGGGAGCCATCCCTTCACGATGAGACATTTAATTGCTCATCAGATTCACTGTAAACATGACAATTGTGTATAAGTGATATTTATGACAAACATGTCTCCTATTTTTATTCCTCATTATTAAACCCTTCCCTTTTATAGTTGCCAATGGGGGGGGGAGGGGAGAATGCTAACACAATTACATCTGAGCCCAAGGATTTTGAATTCAGAAGCTCCCCTGAGGTATCTTCTAATTAGCCACAATTTTCTTGCATATTTTACCTGCTTTCCCACAATTCCACTCAAGGTATGGTGTGCCAAGCTGGAACTGCAAGTTTTCTCCAGATGCTCTAGTTTCTTTTCACATGGTTTGGTGAGTGAACTGGCCACTGCAAGATGCTCTTAGTGTAGGTGAGGGATAGAATTTGGATGTGAATATAGTCAGAGTAAATAAAGTGGGAATAAGGTTGGATTATTGTTAATATGAATGGGTGGTGGGTGGTTGGTGGTCAGCACAGACTCAGTGGGTTGAAAGGTCTGTTTCCATACTATATCTCTCTATGACTACAATGAGCACAACTTGATGACAGCAGATGAACCAGTATCTGCATGAGAAGATAATGGTTATAATGCCCTCACTTCCAGATTTCTCACTGATGTCCAATTTTACTGCACTAAGCATGAGACTCTTTGTCAGAACTGGGGTAGACAGATAACAATGTAGCATTCAGTAGCAGAGAAGAATGAGGTTGGGATAGATAGAGCAAAGGGAATATCTCCAATAGGATAGTATCAAATGACTTTTAGTAGAACCCATCACACTTCTTTGTCTTTGTTACATATTGTTAGTTGAAAGCTCGGTCGTATATCCAGCAAACCAGACAATCCTAATAAAAAAGGGGAAAACGGAGCCAAACTGATGACACACAAAAATGGCTAGTTCTGATACTGACAGAGAGAAAGAATGAGTTTTTTACAGTTGGAGAATTTCATATTTGATCCTGCCGGCTGCAAAATGCCCAGACAAAAGATGAGGTGTTATCCTTAAGCATAAGTTACACCTCACTGTACTCAGTACAGCACAGTGAGAAAGGTCACAGCGGTAGTGCAATGGGAACTAAAATAGCAGGAAACTCAGGATCACTCATGTACTGAATGCTGGTGCTGTGCAAAGCAAGTAAGCTATCTGTATTTGGCTTATCCAACATATACAACACCACATTATGAACAATGAATGCCATACGCTAGACAGGATGAAACGCAGCTGAATTGCTCTTCACCCAAAAATACTACTTGGATCCCTGGATGATGGCAAGAAGAGAAGAGGTGAAAGAACATGAGGTGTATCTCTTGCAGTTGCATGCTTTCAGTATAACATTTTCAATTTCATACTTATTTTTCTAAGCAATCAAAAATTGCAGAGCGAACTGGAATTAAACATACAGATTTTGATACTAAATGATTAGGTTGGCAGGTTCACAGTTAACACAATCTACAAGTGAACAAAATAGCTGTCACCTTTCACAATAAACAAAAATTAATTGATGAATTTTAAGGAAACATATAATTTCCTTTAGTTATTGAATGATCTAGCTAATTAAATACATTGTTAAGATAATGTAGTTCAATTAAATGGTTCACTGAACAGACACAAAGCATAGGCAGGTGTAGATTTTTGGAGTTATATCATTTTTCATCAGATATTCAAATTTACATTCTCTACTGAATTCCAGCCCTCACAATTATACATAATCCTAGTAAATAATTCAGATTATTGTGAGCAGAATGTAGTACTGGCTTTGGAAGCTGTTGGTTATATGAATCAAGAAGTCCAAGATCAGTTCAACAGTACACATACAGTACAAATGAAACAATGTTTCTCTGGAGCAAGGTGCACAACATATAACTCACACACACAACATAAAAGTAATCTTACCACAAATAAATTAACAAATAATAAGGTGCATTTACTACAGAAGATGCAAAGTAAATAGTATAACGCTACTGGTGCTTTGTACATGATGAGACCTAGGTGGCAGCAGGGAGTCAGTAGGATTATGGCCTTGAGAAAGAAGTTGTTTCCCATCCTAACAGTTTTTATCCTAATGCTATGGTGTCTCCTGCCTGATGATTGGTGGGGTGGGGGAGCAGAAATTATTGGATGGGTAGGAGGGATCATACACATTGCTAAGGGCCCCGAGTGTGCAGTATCTGGATAATTATCTCTGATACGTGGAAGAGCGACTCCAACGATCCACTCAGCAGTTCTTGCGATCCTTCCTTTTGGGCTGTGGTCAGATACCTTGCAATTCCTGTACCAGACAGGTGCAGCTGATCAGGATACTCTTGAAGATGGTTCCGTAAATACTGGTTAGAATAGGGAGTGGGGCCTTGCTCACCTCAATCTCCTCAGAAAGTGGAGACACTGCTATGCTTTCTTGACCAAAGAGGTGGTATTGAGGATCCTGGTGAGATTGTGCATTACGTGCACTCCCAGAAACTTGGTGTTCCTAATTCTCTTTAAAGAATTATGTAGTTTTCGTTGCCTTGCTACGAATACAATGTGATGGTGCTGGAGCAAATGCAGATGATAGCTATCAGAACGCTGCCTGGAATCGAGGACTGTAGTAATAAGGAGAGATTGGGTAGGCTTATTCTCGTTGGAACATGGGAGACCAAGTAGTAACCTTATGGAGATTATAAAATTATAAAATTTATAATAAGTCTAGAGGGCACAGACTTAAGCGGAGAGGTGAGAAATTTACAGATCATGGAAAGGATGCACGGCACTAAACTAAGCATGGTGGTCTTTCAATTTGATGGATGACCAATGTCTTGAGTGAGTCACCACTCCCTAATTGATTCCCTTATGCAATCAGAAACACAGTAGTGTTTGAGTGAATACTGTGCTGTTGACTGGATGAGTGGAATTCTATGGACATTCTGTTTGACACCATTCAGAATAACTTAATCAACATTCTATCCAGCATTTTTATGGAGTTAATATATCATTTCCAAAATGCAGTGCAACAAGTCTCCACATAGTTATTCCACTGTGTCCTTACACAGAGCAGCAAGAGGACATATGCAAACTTCCTTCCAAATCACACAATATTCTGAGTTTGAAATAAAACTTTTTTTTCTTGTAAAGAGTTATGTCCCAGGATTGTTTATCAACAATGCAATAATAGTGAGTACCTTAACCACATAAGCTGCAGTGGTCCAGAGTGATAATTTGCCACCTTCTCAAGATCATTTAGATTTGGGCAATAAGAAATGGCTATGCCAATTATTTGATTTCTATATTCTTTGCAAGTTGAAGGTGAGAGAATAACATGCAGCCTGAATTTCTGAATTCCAAAAGTGATTGGAAATGTGTAGATTACAATTGTAACTACCACTAACGATGATGTACAACAGTATTTGATCCTGTTATGCTTTGTCTTTTGTATATCTCTACTTCCAGGTCAACACTACTTAAATTGGAGGACAGTTGTACTCCCTAAACAGATTCAGCTATGCTTACCTTGAATATTATTGTATCATCACTGAAATGTCTTGCTCTGCTTTAAAGAGGGCTCACCAGTTTATAACAAAAGCTTCAAAAAAAGTTAACTATTATATAGGAGGGTCCTAAAGACTGTTGAGTCTTGATTTGTCACATGTACTTTAAATGCAATAAGTGTTACTTACATTCTGGGAAACCCACATGTAACAAAGCAAGTAGGTAGTGTAGCAATAGTGGTGTAATGCGTAATGGAAATAAGATATATTTAAATGCTATGTATTTCCAAATGCCTGTTTACTTCTGGTTGCTTCAATAAGGGGCATGAAATATAATGCTTTGGAAGTTTGAACATCAAAGTATTGGTGGTATCGAAGTACTGATAGTATACTTGTAAAATTAACAATGTTACCATAGTCATGGGGGATTTCAATATGCAGGCAGGTTTGGGAAATCAGGCTAGTGTTGGATACCAAGAGAGGGAAATTGTAGAATGCCAACAAGATGGCTTTCTAGAGCAGCTTGTGGTTGTGCCCACTAGATGAAAGGCAATTCTGGATAGGCTGTTGTGTAATGAATCAGATTTAATTATGGAGCTGAAGGTAAAAGAACACTTTGGAGGCAGTGATCATAATATGATAGAATCCAACCTGGAGTACGAGATGGTGAAGTTAAAGACAGATGTATCAGTACTACAGTGGAGTAAAGGGATTTACAGAGGCATGAGAGAAGTTGATTGGCAGGGGATACTAAGAGGGATGATAGCAAAACAGCAATGGCTGGAGTTTCTGGGAGCAATTCGGAAGTCGCAGAATATGATACATCCCAAAGATGAAGTGGCATTCTAAAGAGAGGATGAGGCAACCATGGCTGACAAGGGAAGTCAAGACAGCATAAAAGCAAGAGAGGATATATAATATAGAAAACATTAGTAGGAAGTTAGAAGATTAGGAAGCTTTTAAAAGAGGATACCAAATGTTTCTCTTCAGATATATAAAAAGAGAGGCCAGAATAGATATTAGACCACTGGAAAATGACTCAGGATAGGTAATAATAGAGGAATGGCAAACTACACTCGACTACAGACCTACACAGGACTGCATAAAGTGCACAAAACAGTGCAGGGCAGTACAATAAATAATAAACAAGACAACAGGCACATCAGGGTGTGCATTCTGCAGTTTGTTAATAGCGCCATACAGTTCATACAGCGCCTCTTTAGCATTAGCGCTGGGGGGAATGTTAAAGGACAGTGGTGAATTCCCGTAGTAAATAAAATAGTCTGCATCTAACAGTCACAAACTCTACTAGTGATGAGCAGTAACTAGAGACCAGCACAGAGCTCGTGCACCATTCCGTGTTGATGTATACACACAAGCCACCACCGCGAGCCTTACCGCAGAGCTGGATCTCTGTAGGCCCGAAACAAGACTAGCCGTCTAGCTGAATGGCTGCGTCTAGAACTCTGTGCTAAGCCACATTTCTGTGAAAATGAAAGCGCAGCATACTCTGAACTCCCGCCAAGTAGTCCGCTGGAGTCGGATGTAGTCCAATTTATTGTCCAAGGAGCGGAAATTGGAGAGCAGAATGGACAGGAGAGCCAGCTGGTTAGGGTTTGGTTTTAGCCTAGCACAGACCCCTGTCGGCTTGCTGTGCTTCCGCTTCCTCGCACACCGCTTACGACATCTTCACACCCGGCCACTGGCATCAGGCGACACCAAGGACTGTAGGCCTGGTCCGCAAAGAAAGCCGAGGTCGCGTAGCTTCTCCAGCAGATCCTCATGAAGGTTTGTTGTTGGGCAATTCCAATTTCCCACCAGCTTTTGGGGTGCTAAGCACCTAACTGAAGTCTATAAACAGCAGCCTGGCACATGGAACCGTATTTTCCAGGTGGGACAGGACAGAATGGAGGGCAGAGGCTATGGCATTGTCAGTGGATCAACATGAGAGATTAGGGAACTGGAAAGGGTCCAACGTAGCCGAGAGAAAGGCTTTAATGCATTCCATGACGAGCTGTTCGAAGCATTTCATAAGGGTTGATGTTAATGTCACAGGACTATAGTCATTTAGGCAGGTTACTGTCACCTTCTTCAGCACTGGAATAATGGTTGCCACCTTGAAAACCAAGGGGACAATAGACTATTCCAGAGAAATGTTGAGTATATCCATCAGCACTTCAATTAGCTGGGCTACACAGTCCTTCAGAACCCAATCTGGTATGGTATTGGGCTCCACAGCCTTGCATGAGTTGACCCTGGCGAGGGCCTCCCTCACCTCAGTTTCACCCAGAGAGTCTGCTCTGCTGGGGGAACAGTGTTTTCCTCGTCAGCACTTTGTTCTGTACATCAAACTGGGCATAAAAAACATTCAGCCTGTTGGGGAGTGAGGATTTCTGGTCACCGATGCATAGGGTAGACTTGTACTCTGTAATCCTCTGAATTCCTCGCTACATGCACCTGTGTCTCTGATATCGCAGAAGAGGTTGTATATTCTCTGAGATAGCTCCCATTTCACCTTTCTGATAGAGTGGAAAAACACAGTTCTTGCTTTCCTAAGAGCTGTCGTGACCCCCGATCTACAGGCAGCATCACAATACCTCAGCTATGCGCGCACCTCTGCAGTAAGCCATCGGCTTTTGATTTGCCTTCACATGGATGTGTTTCGTGTGGGTAACATCATCAGCACACTTCTCTACGTAGCTGGTCATAGAATCCACATACTCCTTGACATCTACATGGTTACCACAGGTAGCAGCCTCCCTAAACGTTCTCTCGTTTCTAATTTCAAAGGAGTCCTGCAGTGCTGAGATTGCCCCTGAAGCCAGGTCTTCACCACCTTTACAGCTGACTCAGCCTGTTAATCAGTGATTTGTACGCTGGAATTAATGTAACAGATAAGGGATCTGAGAGCCCAATGTGGGGTTGAGGAACTGTTTACATGTACTTGTATGTTAGTATAAACCTGGTCTAGTGTATTTACACGTCTGGTAGCAAAACAGATGGCTGATTTTGGTCCTCTTGTCGAAGAAAAGAAGTACTAGCACTGGAGAGGGTACAGAGAAGGTTCTCGACTGATCCCAGGAATGAAAAGGGTGATGTATAAAGAGCGTTTGATGGCTCTGGGCCTGTACTTACTGCAGTTTAAAAGAATTGGGGGGGGGGGGGGGGAGGGAGAATCTCATTAAAACCTATCGAATATTAAAAGGCAAAGCTAGAGTGAATGTAGAAACATAGAAAACCTACAGAACAATACAGGCCCTTCAGCCCACAAAGTTCTGCCGAACATGTCCCTACCTTAGAAATTACCAGGGTTACCCATTGCCCTCTATTTTTCTAAGCTCTGTGTACCTATCCAAAAGTCTCTTAAAAGACCCTATTGTATCCGCCTCCACCACCCTTGCCAGCAGCCCATTCCAAGCACTCACCACTCTCTGTGTAAAAAACTTACACCTGACATCTCCTCTGTACCTATTCCCAAGCACCTTAAACCTGTGCTCTCTTGTGGCAGCCATTTCAGCTCTGAGAAAAAGCCTCTGACTATTTACATGATCAATGCCTCTCATCATCTTATACATCTTATACACCTCTACCAGGTCACCTCTCATCCTCCGTCGCTCCAAGGAGAAAAGGCCAAGTTCACTCAACCTGTTTTCATAAGGCATGCTCCCCAATCCAGGCAACATCCTTGTGAATCTCCTCTGCACCCTTTCTATGGTTTCCACATCCTTCCTGTAGTGAGGCAACCAGAACTGAGCACAGTACTCCAAGTGGGGTCTGACCAAGGTCCGAGATAGCTGCAACATTATCTCTCGGCACCTAAATTCAATTCCACAATTGATGAAGGCCAATACACCGTATGCCTTCTTAACCACAGAGTTAACTTGCGCAGTTGCTTTGAGCATCCTATGGACTCGGACCCCAAGATCCCTCTGATCCTCCACACTGCCAAGAGTCTTACCATTAATACTATATTCTGCCATCATATTTGACCTACCAAAATGAACCACTTGACACTTATCTGGGTTGAACTCCATCTGCCACTTCTCAGCGCAGTTTTGCATCCTATCGATGTCCCGCTGTAACCTCTGACAGCCCTCCACATGATCCACAACACCTCCAACTTCTGTGTCATCAGCAAACTTACTAACCCATCCCTCCACTTTCTCATCCAGGTCATTTATAAAAATCACAAAGAGTAAGGGTCCCAGAACAGATCCCTGAGGCACACCACTGGTCACCAACCTCCATGCAGAATATGACCCGTCTACAACCCCTCTTTGCCTTCTGTGGGCAAGCCAGTTCTGGATCCACAAAGCAATGTCCCCTTGGATCCCATGCCTCCTTACTTTCTCAATAAGCCTTGCATGGGGTACATTATCAAATGCCTTGCTGAAATCCATATACACTACATATACTGCTCTTCCTTCATCAATGTGTTTTGTCACGCCCTCAAATGCCTTGCTGAAATCCATATACACTACATATACTGCTCTTCCTTCTTCAATGTGTTTTGTCATGCCCTCAAAAAATTCAATCAGGCTCGTAAGGCACAACCTGCCCTTGACAAAGCCATGTTGACTAACCCTAATCATATTCTACCTCTCCAAATGTTCATAAATCCTGACTCTCAGGATCTTCTCCATCAATTTACCAACCACTGAAGTAAAACTCACTGGTCTATAATTTCCTGGGCTATCTCTACTCCATTTCTTGAATAAGGGAACAAAATCCGCAACCCTCCAATCCTCCAGAACCTCTCCCGTCCCCATCGATGATGCAAAGATCATTGCCACAGGCTCAGCAATCTCCTCTTTCGCCTCCCACAGTAGCCTGGGGTGCACCTCATCCAGTCCTGGTGACTTATCCAACTTGATGCTTTCCAAAAGCTCCAGCACATCCTCTTTCTTAATATCTACATGCTCAAGCTTTTCAGTCCACTGCAAGTCATCACTATAATCACCAAGATCCTTTTCCATAGTGAATACTGAAGTAAAGTATTCATTAAGTACCTCTGCCATTTCCTCTGGTTCCATACACACTTTCCCACTGTCACACTTGATACGTCCTATCCTTTCACGTCTTATCCTCTTGCTCTTCACGTACTTGTATAATGCCTTTGGGTTTTCCTTAATCCTGCTCGCCAACGTCTTCACATGGCCTCTTCCGGCTCTCCTAATTTCCTTCTTAAGTCCTTCCTGTAAGCCTTATAATCTTCCAGATCTCTAACAATAGCTAGCTCTCTGAACCTTTCGTAAGCTTTTCTTTTCTTCTTGACTAGATTTACTACAGCCATTGTACACCACAGTTCCTGTACCCTACCATAACTTCCCTGTCTCATTGGAAAGTACCTATGCAGAACTCCACACAAATATCCTTTGAACATGTGCCACATGTCTTCCATACCTTTCCCTGAGAATATCTGTTCCCAATTTAAGCTTCCAGGTTCCTGCCTGATCGCCTCATAATTCCCCTTACTTCAATTCAACGCTTTTCCGACTTGTCTGTTCCTATCTCTCTCCAATGCTGTTGTAAAGGAGATAGAATTATGATCTCTATCTCCAAAATGCTCTCCCACTGAGAGATCTGACACCTGACCAGGTTCATTTCCCAATACCAAATCAAGTACAGTCTCTACTATTGTAGGCTTATCTACATATTGTGTCAAGGAACCTTCCTGAACACACCTAACAAACTCCACCCCATGTAAACCCCTTGCTTCAGGTAGATGTCAATCAATATTTGGGAAATTAAAATCTCCCACCACGATAACTCTGTTATTATTACACCTTTCCAGGATCTGTTTCCCTGTCTGCTCAATTTCGCTCTTACTATTGGGCGGCCCATAAAAAACACCCAGTAGAGTTACTGACCCCTTCCTGTTCCTAACCTCCACTCACAGAGACTCCATAGACATCCCTCCATGACGTCCACTTTTTCTGCAGCCGTGACACTATCTCTGATAAACAGTGCCACGCCCTCACCTCTTTTGCCTCCCTCCCTGTCCTTTCTGAAACATCTAAAACCCAGCACCTGAAGTAAACATTCCTGTCCCTGAGCCATCCAAGTCTCTGTAATGGGCACCACATCATAGCTCCAAGTACTGATCCATGCTCTAAGCTCATCCGCTTTGTTCATAATACTCCTTGCGTTAAAATAAACCATCGATCTGAGCACGTCCCTTCTCTATCACCCACCTATCCTCCCTCGCACACTGTCTCCAAGCTTTCTCTATTTGTGAGCCAACCGTTTCCTATAGCGGCAGAGTCTGAAGCCAGAAGGCTCAGCCTCAAAATAGAGGTACTTCCATTTAGCCAGAGTTCAAAGTACATTTATTAACGAAGTATGAAGTATGTATATGGTACATAACCTTGAGATTTATCTTCTTGCACGCAGCCACAAAGCAAAAAAACACAACAGAACCCATTCAAAAAGAAAACACACACGACCATAAAACATTCAATGTGTGAATAAAAGAACAAACCGTGCAAACAATAAAAAATAAACAAATAACATTAACTACAGAGTCTCCAAAAGTCAGTCCACAGCCACGGAGCTGCTGAGGCAACAGAAACCAGTCCAGGAGCCCGATAGCTGTAGGCCACAGCCACAGAATCAGTACAGTACTGCATTGATGGTTGCAGGCCACAGCTGCACAGTCCGTTCAGCATTAGAATGCCTTGATCAAATTGTGCAATGAGTAAAAAAAAAAAGTAGTAAATAGACACAAAGAACATGAACTGCAGAGTCCCAGAAAGAGAGGGTAGTGGATTTGTGGAATTCATTGCCACAGACAGCTGTGGAGGCCAAGTCACTGGGTATATTTAAGAGAAGATTGATAGGTTCATGATTAGCTAGGATGTCAAAGGTTACGGGGAGAAGGCAGGGTAATGAGATGACAGGGATAATAAATCAACCTTGGTGGAATGGTGGAGACTCAATGAGCTGAATGAGCTGAATGGCCTTCCATGCCCTATGGTTCACATGTGATTTCAAGAAAATCTCAATTTAACAATCTAAGTCACTAGTTTGATGGATATAGCTGACATTTTACATTCATTTTTAAGAATACTTTGTTAGGCGGTACACAACAGCCAAGAAATGAAGCCAGTCCCCTGGGATTAGGTTATTTTACATTAAGAGAAGATATTTATTAATACAGCACTTTTTGTGTGAGGTTGCTTATGTAGGGACATTGCTCTTCATCATCGATATCATAAGCCAAAATCATGTATGTACAGCAAACCAAGAGCAGTGAATACAAATCAGTGAAATTATGCTGAACTGTTGTAATTTTCTGATTAGGTCACAATTATAATATTACATCTAAGTTTCAATCACTACTCCATAGAAAAGACATAAAGGTCCTTGACAACGCACAGAGAAAATTTACAAGAATATTTCTAAGGACCAGGGCTTTAATCTATATCAGTTGAGAGGAGCTAAGGTACACTGAATCATAAAATCATGCAGTGCAGAAACAGTTATTTATTACCCATCTCATCTATGTCAAATATGATTCCCATTTATACTAATCCTGTCCACCTACATTTGACCCATATCCCACTGGTCCTTTCCTATCTTAACATCTTGTCCAATTGCCTTTTAAATGTTGCAATAGTATCTGCCTTTCTCTGAGGGTTATTTAATATTCACCATCTCTGTGACAAAGACTTACCTCTCAGATCCCCTTAAACAGAAACCTATGCTCTAGTTTTAGAGACCCACCCCAACCTTAAGAGGGAAAAAAGACTTTGATTATTTATTGTATCTATGCCCTTCATAGTTTCGCAGACCTCTACAAGGTCACCCCTTCACTTCCTATATTTCAGTAAGAATAAACCTAACATCGACAATTTCTCCTTGTAACTACAGACATTCATTTCAGACAACAATCTGGTGAATCTCTTCTGTACTCTCTCTCTGTTGCTGTAACATCCTTATTGTCATGTGGCAATCAGAACTGTACATTATACTTTAAGTGTGGTCTTACCAATGATTTGTACAGCTGCAACATGACATTCTAATTCTTATATTCAAATCCTCAGCCTATGAAGGCAAGCATGCCAAATGCCTTTTTTTCCACTACCCTATCCACATATGTCACCACTCTTAGAGAGCTAAGGACTTGCCCTCCAGCATCAACATTCCTGGGCCCCTTCCATATATTATATATGCTCTAGCAGAAACTGACCTCGCCAACCACATTCTCTCACACTGGTCCAGACTAAACTACGTCTGACATTCCTCTGCACAACTTTCAGGTTGATCTATGACTGACTACAGCTTCACTATCCATAACTCCACCAGTTTTTGTGCCATCTGCAAATGTACCAATCGCTCCTATATTCTCACCCATGTCACATATGGGTCTCACCACTGATCCCTGCAATATTCCACTTCTTTTTGCAGTATATTCAATTAAGCATCAGCTGAAAGGCAACATTATTTGGCACACCACAATAAAGGTCCAATTTCTGGATATAAAAATCAAAACATGTTCAGAAAAAAGTCTGATATTTCTCATTACATTTGTGTGCAGCATTCTAGTGGGGAAAACGCAAACGAACATTGTAACATAATCACAGATCAGATGACTAAATGTCAGAAGCAAACTAACCCATTGATTATTTGCTAGATTGAATAAGCTTTACTTAATGCAGAACTCTGTACTTCAATTGGATTACTGCTTGTTTATCTTTGTGACCTGTTGTTATACTACATTAACAGTCAACCTGACAAGGTATAATTAATCCTCATGTACAGAAAGAGATTATCCAACTTAATTACATAAAAATCCATAATGCAAATGTTTGTGGTATCTCAACAGACATAATCAATCTGGTTTTCCAAATCAAAGCTTCTGCAGTCAGATTTTTAAAAGATTACAATATTGTAAATTACTTTATAATATTTATAATGTTATACGTAAATACAAAGGTAAGAAAATGTTAGTAGCAACAGTAAAATTCATTGAACATCTACCTGACTAAATTTTCATTGTCTCCAGGGTTCTTGCAGGTAGCACATTCTGTCCTCAGGTCTTCAGATTTTGGTCTTTTCTGTAATGAGGTTTGCCGTCGCCGTCTTGTTCTAGGAGGAATTGGTTCCTAGAAAATAATGAATTTCTAGATGCTATATACATAATGTTAAAAGATGGAAACATATGTGCCTTCTAGAATAGCACAAACCTCAGCCTTTTCGCCATCCGAGCTGGTACCTCTTTTTCGTTTCTGCCCTTTACTTCTCTGTGAAAGAATAAAAAATGTCTTTACAAATTACTTGCAATACAGTTTTTCAGTCAACATTCTAAATGAAAGATTCTGTAACTTAATAATTGAATGCCTCTGGTTCTAACCACAAGCTTTTAACTGCCAGAGTGTAATGCATCATGAATAACCCAGTTTAAAATACTAAAATCCATAAAAAAGGAATTGTGGATTTGAATCATCTAATGTAAATCTCAAAATAAAAGAGGAATTCAGATGCCAACAAAAGACAGGTGTTCTATTGCTATTTAACTGTCTGATCCAATAATGCCAGCTCTGATCCTAGCAACCATTAATGCTCAACTTTCACAGGCAGAGGGCCCCCTTGGATGTTCCTTAGCAGGCTCCTTATTCAGACTTAAGTCGCATTGTAGTATCGGATTCTCTTTTCCAATACTTAATTCTGTTATGTACAAATCATTAAAAAAAAGCTAGTTAGGAATTTATCTGTTCTCACCAGCTGTTTCTCAATAGTGAAGCCTTTCAATCTCTTTTCTGAATCTTATGCTCAATTACACAGCAAGGTCCACTCCTTTTGCTGGATATATCTTTGAATGGCATTTCTTAGGGTTAATAATACATAATTTTTGCCCATTAATATAAAATAGAGAGAAAACAAATACACAACGCGACCTATGAAATCATTCCTAGCAAGGTTTTAAGAGATACTCCATGGAACCACATAGTTCTAACCTTTAGTTTTAAACAGTCCAAAACTTCAATAAAAAATGCATAGGAAAACAGTAAAAATTGTCAAGTGGTATCTGTTCTTATTTACATATGCACTTGGAAGTATTTCTGAAAACTACTATAAAACTCAAGGCTAAGTTCACTGAGTTCATCAACATTTGCTGCTTCACTTCAGTCTCTATGCCTTGAAATAAAGATATCAATAAGCAATCTGTGGCCCTCGTTCCTTCATATGAACTGCAGAACTAATATCAGGGACATTCCATAAACAACAAAATAACTTTTTCTTCAAAAAAAAAACTTCTTTTATAAACTTGTTAAGCTATCTTTTTTACTCAGCTGTCAACCGTGTTTCTTCTTGCTGACGTATAACACTGGCTTTGCTAGTGTAAAGAAATTGGCACGATCAAGCTTTCTAATTTTTACTCTAAAATTTGAATTCCTATACTGCCTTTGAATTTATTTTCATGGCGCACATAGACTCAGGATCTTACAAAGTGGAAACAGGCTATTTGGCCCAAAATGTCAATGGCAACCAGTGGTATCCATCCATATTTATCCCATCTTGCAACACCTGGCCCATAGCCTTCTATGCCTAGGTAATTCAAGTGCATGTCTAGACAGTTTCTTCAGTTTCATGCTTTCCCTCAACACAGCATTCTCCACTCTTTAGGCAGAATACTTTGGAAGTACCTGCCTGATTCACTCTGCATCAATTCCCCCCCTTGAATGCATTTGCATTGCTAGTTTCCTCTTAAGTTTAAAAAAAGCTCTTTCTTTGACATACCTTACCTTAACCCTCGCTCTCCATTTTACCCATTTCCTCAAAAATCAATAATGCAAATGTTTTCCAGTTCAAGTTAGTGGTTTTGTGGTACGAACCCAGAGGAAACTGGGGCCACTAACCCTATCACATAGTTGGGGAATCTTTTGGGATGTGACATGGATTTCCTTGGCATTCAGAAGAAATAAATGGCAGGTTAGGTTTCCACTGAAATATTACTTGATGCAAACTCTAAAGAGCATCACCTATTTAAGGGTGAGCAAGAACAAGTCGAACAAGGATAAAGGACAAAAGCTTGGTGCTCAGAGATGAGGGGTTAGAGAAAGAAGATCAAGCAGGTGCCAATAAGTGGCTACTCTCTCTGTGCAGCTCTGATAAAAATAATCAAACATTCCTGTTTAGGACTAATACAGCTGAAATCCAGTCACAGCCATGGGTACTTCAGTAAGCAACATAGTTTTAAGACATTTAAAATATCTATCAATACTCAAAATTGGTGGACCCTGGACTGCAGACTCAGATCAAGAGTACAAGGAAGCGTGAAAGGTGAGCCAGTCTGCAGGTACAATTGAAATGCAGAGCCCTCAGACACCCAATCCTGACTATCCTGCTGACAAATATACAGTCTCTGGAAAATAAAACAGACCTCAGAGCAACATTGCAGTACTAGAGGGACTTCAGGGTCTGCTGTGTACTTTGCTTCATGGAAACATGGCTCACCCCTGCCATGATGAATGCAGCGCTGCAGTCTGAAGGCTTCACCATCCCCCCAGAAGACAAGACAACTGAGTCTTTTAAAGATAGAAGAGGTGGAGTATGCTTTAAGATTAACTCGTCATGTGCACAGACATGTCAGCTCTATCTCAATCCTACTTAACTGACTTGGAAAATCTAGCGGTCAAATGTCAGCCATTTTATCTGTCGAGCAAGTTTCCTGGGTCATCCCGATAGTGCTGTACAATCCAGCGCTGGTAAAAATTAGGCAAGCACTGGAGGACCTGAGCACTGCGATCAGCAGTCAAGAAACAACGCACCCTGATGCCTTCCCTATCATTGTGGGGGATTTCAACCACGCCAGCTTGAAAAGTCTCTGAACAACTACTACCATCATACCCCCTGTGGAAACTGAAGTCAGAACATCTTTCAAGAGGGTAAACCTTCACAAGGCTTCAGGCCCTGATGGTGTACTTGGTAGCGCGCTGTAAACCTGTGCCAACCAACTGGTGCATGTGTTCAAGGACATCTTCAATCTCTCACTGCTGCAGTTGGAATTTTCCCCTGCTTCAAAAGGGCAACAAGCATACAGTGTCCAAGAAGAGCAGGGTAAGCTGCCTCAATGACAATCACACACTTACACTCATATCTACTGTGATGAAGTGCTTTGAGAGGATAGTCATGCCAGAATCAACTCTTTTCTAAGAAAGGACCTGGACCCGCTGCAATTTGCCTATCACCACAATAGGTCTTCAGCGGTTGCCATCTCACTGGTTCTCCACTCGGCTTTGGATTACCTGTAAATTAGCAATACCTACGTCAGGCTACCGACTATTGATTACAGCTTGGCATTCAATACAATCATACCCTCAGTTCTAATCAACATGTTCCAAACAGTGGGCCTCTGTAAACCCCCTCTGCACTGGATCCTGGATTTCCTTACCAGGAGACTATCAGTGTGGATCAGAAATAACATCTCCTCCTCACTGACAATCAATGGCATGAAGGTGTACAGGATTGAGAAAGATTAGCTGCTTGAGTGCTGTTGCAACAACAAACTTGCCCTCAAAATCAGTAAAACCAAGGAATTCATTATGGACTTCAGGAAGGGGAAGTCAAGAGAACATACACCAATCTCCATTGAGGGATCAGTAGTGGAAAGGGTGTGCACTTTCAAGTTTTTTGGAGTTAACATTTCTGAAGATCCATCCTGCAATGAACAAAAAAGCACAACAGTGCCTATGGTTTCATTAAGAGGAGACTTGGTATATCACCTGAGACTCTTGCAAATTTGTATAGCTGTATTGTGGAGAACATTCTAATCACTTGGATCAATGTCTGATACGGAGGTGCCACTGCACAGGATCGGAAAAAGCTGCAGATAGTTGTAAACTCAGCCAGGTTCATCATGGGAACTAGCCTCCCCAACATTGAGGACACCTTCAAAAGACGATGCCTCAAAAGTTCAGCATCCATCATGAAGTACCCCCATCACACAGGACCTGCCCTTTTTCCATTGTTACTATCTGGTACAGGAGCTTGAAGACACACAATTAATGTTTTAGGAACAGGTTCTTCCCCTCCACCATCAGATTTCTGAATGGAAAACAAACCCATTTGCACTACCTCAGTTTTCCTCTTCTTCTGCACTACGTACTAATTTACACACACACATACCACTCAATAGATATGTGACAGCTTAATGACCCAGGGTTAATACTGTACTAAATTTTCTGCTGATGAGTGCATGTGGACTAAAGCGAGAAAGGCAACAATTATTACCGAGAAAAGGATTTAGTAATAATGGTGTTGAGTTAAGTTTTGAAAAAAAAATGTCCTTTGAGACTTGCCACAAGCAGGAAGTTTGCTGTTCATGCAATCTCTCTGTTTCAGGTCATTCTAAAAATGTGAATTGCAGTAAATAATGGCTCATATGAGAAAAGTACAATTACCAATACTGCTCTTATATGTTCAATGACTCACTGCTAGTCACTGATGGAATCAAAGCTCCCATGACTTATTGTCCCATCTCTCTAGTTTTCTCTCATTTTTCTCATCACTTCTATGTTTTTAACAGTTTCTAGGTGGCTCTTGATTTCTGAAGATGCTTACAGTAACAACCATAGGCAAAGATATCCAGGAAAAGGGGTCCACATTTTCAAAGGTAGAGGCAGTAATCAAACTGCTAAGACCTTAGTACAGAACTCTAATTCGCAAGTGTTGGAAAAATATCCTTATTAGAATCTCCGTGTGTGATGCTTCCTACCTTTAAAAACATTTCTTGTATTCTACAATATATCTTAAATGCACTGGATATTTCACCTTAAACCAGAGCATCACTGAGATTCCCCATTGTACTAATATAGTTATTAAGCATCACTTTCTTTATTTCATTGTCAATTTGCAAATAAAAATGCAAGACTGGGATTCCAAGTCCTATTATTGATTTGAATGCTAAATCTGGGCCAGGGGTTCCCAACCTTTTTTTATGCCATGGACCAATGCCATTAAACAAGAGGTCTGTAGACCCCAGGTTGGAAACTACTGATCTAAGCTGATACCCAATGTATTATTGATAGGATCTTCACAGCAAATTTACTTGCTAGTTTGTTATGTTTTTGCTTGAACAATCACTTACATGTGGAATGTGGAAATCAAAAGGTAAATAGAAACTGATTAAGTTATGGGGACAGTGAAAAGTGATTGTAGAAGGCAATTTGTAAAAGCAGTATGCCCTCTTTTAACCTTCCCAAATTGCTTTAAAAAACCTTTTGAACAACACAGGTACTTAAAGAGTATTGAAAATTAAAGAGAAAGCCCTCAAGGGCAGGAGAGGCTCCTGTATCATCTTCCTCCCGAGGAAGGAGGTACAGGAGCCTCAGGGCTCACACTACCAGCCTCAGGAACAGTTACCACCTCAACCATCAGGCTTTTAAACCAGAGGAGATAATTTCACACAACTTCACTTGCCCCATCATTAAACTGCTCCCACAACCTAGGGACTCATTTTCAAGGACTCTTCACCTCATGCTCTTGATATTTATTGCTCATCTATTTATTATTATTATTTCTTTTTTTTCTTATTTTTGTATTTGCATAGTTTGGAGTCTGCTGCACACTGGTCATCTGCCATACTGGTGCAGTCTTCCATTGATTCTATTATGGTTACTGGATTTATTGAGTATGCCTGCAAGAAAATGAATCTCAGGGTTGTATATGGTGACATAGAAGTAACTTTGATAATACATTTACTTTGAACTTCACTTTTTCTTTGGCAGCTGTCAAAATCTATCAGAAACATTTCAGGGGTGGGCCTTTCCACGGCTCTGCCAGAAGCCATGTTTCTGACTCAGAGATACAAGAGCAACATGATTGGCCTTTGCATTTAGCCCAGGGGACCTTAAGAGCCAATTCCATGCAGGGCACACACTGAGTCAATAAGATCTGGCCTGTCACAGGTCACTGGAAGCTATGCAAAACATTACAAACTGAATGAAGTTGTTCCACAAAGTAGTGACTTAATCTACAGTATGTCCCCTTGATGGCTTGGAAACCACAACAAGAACAACAAATAAAGCAAACCAAAGTGTCAGTGAACTACTGTATGATAGCAGGTGGTCACAGTAGAGGAACAGATAATGCACTTGTATAAGAAAACATGCAATGAAAGTTATTAGGTGATGGGGCATATCCACAACATATTAACCACCTAAATATTACATCCAAAAGTGTACCCAACTTTTGTTTAATAAAAATATAGCTCTCAGAATGTATTAAAATTTAACTATCAAGAACCTCAAACACCCAAGCTTCTTTTCCAATTTAGTTCCTTTCACTGTAATACCTTATATAAAAAAATAAAATTTTACCATCATAGCTGTCTAGCTAAATATCACATAATTAAAGTTCTTTCAGTTTTGAAAACCTTCAACTAACTTAAGTCTTAACATTATAAATCAATAACCTGTTTTAACTTTCATATTTAACCAAATCAGTAATACTGTAAAATTAAGCAAAAATTGCTAAGACTGGCATAATTTGAAAACTTAGTTACTGCTAAAATGTAGGATCTCCAGTGCACAATTTGCATTCTTGTCTAAATGAAAATGAAGGACTGCTTAATTCATCATTGCAAGCAGAAGCCTACCACCTCAGCCAGCAATTAACACACTCCCAGCTTTAGAAACTATCATGACTCTGCAGCACAAAGTACATAAAATTAAGATCCTATATTGCATTCTGAAGGGCCACAATAAAGAAGAAAGACCTGCAGCATATTTTAACAGATTGCAGTTTGCATCCCATCTGTTTGGTTTTGGCTGTGAACACACAACAGATGGAGTAGTTATCATTTAAAAGCACAAATAACACCAGTGCTGCCAATTCTGGACTAAATTTAGAATCAAACTATTTCTAAATAGAAATATTCAAAATCATTAAAATAATAAACAAATAAAACTGTACCCATTTAAAATTTGCACCTGGGAGATTGCAATGGTCATCTGCATTGAACAGTCAAATGCAGTCAGATAGGTTTTCACACAGAGAGCCATTTCTGCTACTTTTAAGCCTGCAACCTATTTAGTTTTCAAACAAATGGGTAATTTTCACGAGCAGAATGACATCATTCACTTCAGAACTTCCTCCAATTCCACTACATCTAAAGGTTGGAACGTAGGTATTCAAGCTCTTACATTATATTCAAAATTCAGCTTTGTTATTTCTAATGTGTATGAGCACCAGGGTACTCCATTGTAGGGATACATATTTTTTACTTTATATTTTAATAATCTTCATTTCAATATTCAAACAAAAGCTATCCCTGTGTATATCACATCCAGTGCCCAAAACCTTCTAACCTTGCCTCTCATAGCAGCCAGGATAAGTTTCATATGGCTCTGGGAATTTGCCCACCTTCAAGACTGCATACTATTAAAAACCTCTTCTTTATTTATAGAGACCTTCACCTTGCTCTCACTGAGCTCTTCAAACTCAAATTCCATTTCCTTTGTGAATTTCATTCTGGTCCCTACAGATTGCCACATCGTTCCTAACAGGCCTTACTCTTTCCCTGGTTACTTCTCTATTCATAGTGTACTTATTATGTAATAAAAATCTTCAGATTTTCCTTAGTGCTGTCTGCATTGATAATCCGTACTCGTGATGGGCTTCAGCTGTCTTTCGATCACTAAAGCTGTCACTTGATTCCCTTTTCCCCTTTATCCATTCCTGTAATTTCCCTGTATAATTACCCTGCAAATTTGCTCCTTGATATCCTTTCCATTGGCTGATGACTCATGAACTTCTTAAGCAATCCTTTGGGTTTGGTGGTTATGTTCATCACTCCAATTGTTCTAAGATAGCAAACAAGGCTGACATGGGAACCACAGCTTTAGCCATCAGTGAGATAAGAACTGCTTAATAGGGCAGGTAGATGATAGTTTGAGAGATTTTGTACCTCCTTCATACTTTCTGCTTGATCTGCCCAGTGCTAAAGCAGATATTTTTTTCTCCATTTTCAGCAGTCACAGTCCTAGGATTGCCACGAGTTAATAAAAGTGTTGCATTTTCATAAGATTCTGAGAATATCATTATTTTTTCCACCCTGTCATGGGTATCTCTTGCCATATCTGAATTTAAGAGTACAATATACAGTATATAGAATATAAACCCCTCTAAATGTGATATCCTGATATTTTTCTTAACTCTAAAGACTCTAAAGCTTTTGACAGCTTGAGATACCTCACCCTATCTCTACAATACTCTCCTTAATCAATATCACTTCCATACATTCTCATTATTCTCAATCAGCAATATTTAATATTGTCCTGCACCTGTTTTAAAATCAAATATCTGTTATTATTATAACATCTTAATCCCATTTGGCCAATTACACCCGAAGCCCTTAAACTTTGTTTAATATGATTAATATATTTGTATACATGCACGATAAATTTCTTAGCCTGGTCCTAACAGAGAGTACCAGGAAACCTATTCAATAAAAAGCTACTCCTTGCTCTTGACCTCTCACTTCCATTTCTCTCCCTTTCAATGTCATAAGCTGATGCTCAACCCCTTGCCAAATTATTTCAAACTATCTCAGAGCTCTAGTGTATTTTCTTGCAAGGATACTGGTCCGGATGCTGCTGCAATGCAAACTATCAAACTTATACAGGTCACACCCTGCATTATATGCATTCATTTGCATAACCATCCCATTTCTAACCATGCTGGCATATGGCAACAGCCGTAATCTTATGTTTAGTACATTCGAAGCCCTGATCC